>NC_073701.1:52884759-57684759 GCF_023634085.1 Falco cherrug | reverse complement strand
TAGAAAATAGATTTGATGACTGTTGGTAATTGCCTGTATTTTTTGTGATCAGTGTGTGTAGTGTTCAAAATTGATGTTGCTAATTAAATAACAGAAATAGGAACTGAGAGTTAATTGCAGTCTATGCAGGTTGCCCCTCAGGTGTTTTGTGTCACCTGGTAAGTCTCAGCTCATCAGCAGAAGCAAAGTCAATAAGGGTTTACAGAACTGGAGGCAGCTGGAGGGTTACAAAATCACCATGTCCCATAGAAACTGTGTGCATGTGAAGGTGTGTGGTCATGGTCACGGTTGTGCTCCTGATCACCAGCATAAGTGAGATATTAATGAATTGAAAAGTGGTAGAAAATGATAGCCTGCATGTAGTTTTCTCTGTTGATTACCAAGATACAAGATGTAATAACTGAATTTTGCCACCACTCGGACGTTGCTGTACAGCTTCCAGCCAGTTCAGAGAGGGGTTGGGTAGGGATTGTATTCACGTAACCTTAGCCTGCATGTTGTCCTCAGAGTACCTGTTCACTCGGTTATCAGATATGAACTGACCCACTTTCTGAGCCACTCCTTTTAAAAATATATTTATTTGCAGGTGAATTACGTGTGCTTTTCCAAGATTTGTATTGTCTTGATTTTAGCCATGTTAAGTACATGATGTTCAGGTGAACTTCACCTGAACTACCCAGTGCTCTGACCTACCTTATTGTTTATCCTGTGTTCCTTGATTCTGAGTAACCTTCAATCTTTTGTGTTATCTTCAAGCTTCCGTATGACTTCGTGTGGCTCAACAGACTTCTAATAAGGATGTTGACTAGCACAGAGCTAGGAGAAACTTTCTGCAGTCAGTCATCTGTTCCAGCATGTTTGCAGGTTTACCCTTCTACTTGCTCTTTCAGCATCCAATGTGATTACTTTTGGATTGAAATATATACAATATACATCACATTACTATCACCCCTTGATTTCTTACCTCTCAAAAATATCTAGAAGTTGTTACTTCTTTATCATTAGGAAAATTTTGCTGTCTTGATGTGTATCGTGTATCCCTGTTGATATTTAAACAGAAAAGCTTAAGTAGACAAGTCCACAGCCCCTTGGTATCCATTGATAGTTTTTATTCCTTTAGCTATTGCCAGCAGTTCATGTAGGCTTTTTTTCCCCCCATTACAGTATTTACGTGGTTATCTAAAGGGATTAAAACTGGCCTTCTTCACAGAAACATAATTTCTGTTATTCTGTTTCTAGTCTTTTCACAAGCTTTGTATTTTTCTTCATGAGGAAGCACTTTGGATTTTCATAAGTGGGGAACGTCTAGATGTCAGCACTCTCTGGATTTGAAAGCAGTGCAGCAGGTGTTCCTAGAGGGCCAGAGCATATTTGCAACTCACGAAGTATTTTTCTATCTCTCCTGAAGGGGCTTTTTAATTGTGGCCAGCAGAACCATTTACAAGTTGGAGCTGTCATGAGCAGACTATCTTTTCCAGATCTGTGGGATACCTGAGACAAGAGCCTTAGGCCGGAGAGGCACTGCCACTGCCACCGTCACTATTTTCCGAATTCAAAGCAGTCTGCAACTGGGTTTGCTCTGCGGATAGGTGAGCAGTGCCAGCCTGAAGGTCATGTTCATTATGAGGCTCTTTAGGAAATTCTGATTTACAACCTTTTTCTAGAGAGGGAACTCATATCCAGAAGTGTAAATATCACTAACGGTGTGAAATTATCCCTTTCATCAAGTTTATTTAATGAAATTTGAACGTTGGAGGAAAAGATGAGGGGAAGCAAACTGGATTGATAACATTAAATCTGATTCTCTTTCGGCTTTTCTGAGCTTCTAAGCCAGTCTGTTCTTGCTTCCTAGGACCAGCTCTCATCATCTATCTACCTTCCCATTATTTCAGCTCTGAACCAAGAACAGCACTGCTGCTTCTCATTGCATGCAGATGTAATACCTCTTCAGCCTAAACAACCACATGCCTTGTTAATAATTAAAGCTCTACATGTGTTCTATTGTACTTGAAGGTTGAATACACAGGTATACATAAATCTTATATCCAAATAGCCATCTTCCATAAAGATGTAAAGACTGTCAACTAGCAGCTTCTTTCTTGCACAAAAGTTTTACTAAAAATATCTTTAAATGACAAAAACTGTCAGCTTTCTTATTTAGCTGTATATTCTACTTCCTTTTACTAAATCCTCTCCAAAATATTAAAATTGAAATTAAAAAGGTTTGAGTCACTGAATGAAGATTTGGATTTTTTACTTACATAAATTGCAAAATTCTCATTGTTCAGGTAGAAGATTAAGCCTATTTGGACTCCTATTAAATGGAAATAATTTATTATCTATTCATTTCAGTTTGCAAAATATTTTGGTAAATGCATTTTTCTCATTTGTGAGCTGCTCTATGATCTGTCTAATCTATATACGAACTGTTAGCGAGCAAGACAGAAGGGAAGACACAGAATACAGAATTACAATGAAATTTAAGAAACTCACAGTTGCAAGCTTACAGCTTAGAATCTCTAATCACAGTCTAACTTTAAAAGATTGATGAGTCACGAATATGTTTTCAAATTATATTAGGTAAAAAAAGAAAAAAAGACATCATTTAGCTGCCATGACAAAGTTTCCTTCTTATTCAGGTTATGCAAATAATTTAAATGCTTGTCTTGTATTTTGCATATTAGTCATGTAATATATTATGATGTTGATTAACGGCAAAAATTGTTCATGATAAAACAGAAGAAAATTTAATGAGATATAATACAGGCTTCAAAGAGAAAAGAACATATAACATACACAAAAATAGTTCATGAAAAGAACTTAGATTCAGTGATCTTTGTAAATGATATGTGGGAAGTCCTCTGTTTCTGTACATTAAAATCTATGTAAATCTTAAAGTTTTGGATCTTTGTTAGGGGTAGAACGCTAACATTTTCTGACATTAAGTATAAAAAATAACCCCAAAACCTGGAAAATGAGATAGTGAGGGATGTTGGCCAGAATTCTGTGTTGGGTGTCCAAATTGTCATTTTTACTTGTAGTGTTGGCATTGCGTACCTTCTTCATGTTTGTAAGATAAGTACTTTGCCGTGATGCACTGATTTTTCTTCAGACCTAATGAAGGTTCTTAGTCCCCATCGTTGCATCCTTTGGTGTGCACACATGAAAAGAACTACTAGCGTAAGCTGAGAATTATTATTAATTACTAAAGTGTTCTTTGTTCTTGCATCCTTGCTCGCCCTGTCACCCAGCATGATGTAAACCCTCACTATGTGTTTGAAATGGTTTAGGAGGAATACAAATAATTCTGCCTTAACAGAGGTGCCGGATCACATTATACCTGCCTGAGAAAACACACCCGACCCAGGAAACATGATGTATGCAATCATAAGCGAAGAAATGCAGTTACCATATGGATGACCAAAAGACGTTAATACTAACAAAGACAATACTGTCTATTACAAAATCATGCTGCTGGTTAGATTTGCAGCTTTCTAAAACACGTCTCAGGAAATGCATACCAAGTAATCCGGTAGGAGCTGCCTCAGTCTTCATGGGACTAGCGAGCTCTTGTTGAACAGAGGTCCTGCTCTTTGCCTCATTGGTGTAACAGTTTTATGTACCTGTTCGCACAGGTCTGTCATGACAATGAAGCCATCCTCTTTGTACAGTCCTGTTGTAGTAGGACAGAAGAAGAGCCGCTGCCCACCTGTAGTGTTCTGCCAGGGGAACGCACCTCAGGAGGTCTGGGGCTGCTACCTACCTGCAGGAATAGCTGGCAGTGAATGAATGGGATTTCTTTCCTTTCAGCTGCCTTATAAACATCCCTGATTAAGGCAGATGAAAGTGAGTTGCCTCAAGTTGTGCACATGAATGTGACCCTTGCATCACAGGCTGATCAGCTCTCAGAAAAGGAAAGTATACCAGAAAGTTATTGAGAGACAGACATTGCTCTGTTAAATATGGCAGGCTATGAGAGGGTAAAATGGCTTCTGTGTAGACAGACAGAAAAAAATTTTACTGATTAGGTTTTGTCTAACATGGCAAATATGAAGCATATATTTATGGAGTTGATCAAAGAATTCTCCCTCATATATTCCTGTATCCTGTGGCAAGAGGTAGATGAAAAATTGAGGGGTCTCAGCTATGACATTCAGCTTCACCGATCTTCTTTCTGTCCTCTCTTGCAGTATCAATTTGGGGAAAAATCACAACTGAAAAAATCATATTTTGAAAACCTTTTTGCTACAACAAAGAATATTTATGAATGTTTACCTTCCTCTTGCTGTTTCCTTTGCTTAAAACACGGAGATTTCTTTAAAAAATGGTAATTTTGATTATTTTTTTAGTTTCTTCTTTTCCCTCCAGTCATTTAATTATGCAGTTTCTGGAAGGTTTTCTGGGAATTTTATATGTAATGGGGAAAAGATCATAGAAACAAGAAGCTGTAAAAGCAGTTTTGTTGATCTTAGGTTCCTTTGTTCATCCCAGCATGGGGTTGTTCCGTTTTATGGTCTATCATCTTTGTTCAGCTTTGTTTCAGCTAGTGAAATGAGCATTCCTCCACTACTATACACAAAATCTAATGATGAAGCTGGTAAGGGAAGTTTGTTGATTATAGTTCAAACTCAGAAAAAAGGCAAAGAAGAGATTAGCTGACAGACTGAGGATGCTCCCTGCCAACCCTAATGACCTTGGCAGTCAGCTACCACATTAGCAGTGACCTACCACATTTTTCATCAAGGTAACACGCTACCCTACTGCTTTAGTCAAGTAGTAATGATGGTATCTTGGTGTCCAGAAATACTCTGAAGTCATATACAGAGAAACTGTATTGCTCTTGTGCAACTGATCCAGCTTGTTCTGGTGAAGCTGAACTTGCTGGTACTGCGTACAGAGCCGTGATAGCAATGTCACGGTAGAAATGGGGCTGAGCCCTTTGCTGTACACCTCTGGTGCTGTGTCACGCCGTCCTGTTGGGTCACCTAGTGGGCCTACACCCTCATGCTGAGTTGTGTGATAAGGTCTCTGCTGTGCAGGGCTGGCAAGAGAGGAGGTGAATGGATATAACGCATACATTCAGACTGCTGCACAACACTGTGGCTTCTCTCTCTTTGGAGGAGTGAGAGATGGGACACGAGAGCAGCCCAAAATACATGATTTACCAGCACAGTGTGAAGGGAAAATACAGCAGGGAAGGGGAAAATGAGGATAATGCAGGAGATACAGCTCTTTCAAGCCCTCTGGTAAATTCACATCTGCATCTTAGAAATTATAGTGCATGTTTAGTCCGGCACTGATGGGATCCGTTGAGTTGCTCCTGTGCAGTGAGCAGTAGCCGTGCAGGCCTGGCACATCTGTGTTTAGCTGGGTGCCGAGCTGCCCCGGGGGCAGCCTGCAGGTCCCCAGGCAGTCATATGTATTCCAGTGGGATAATGTCAGCAGATTTTTCTCCCAGAAGCATTTTCTGGTTAGGACCCTTTGCGGAATGGGTTGCTGTCTTATCGCAACTAAAAGGAACAAGAGCTTGTAAATGATAGATCATGGAGATATTTTCTCAAAATCAGCTAAAGTCAGTTGCTCCTTTTAGACATTGTGTATAAAAAATAGTCTCCGGTGATATGCCTGTTAAATCATGTTGCTCCACTTTTCCTGAGGCTTTGTAGCTTTTTGTTTTGCTTTTACACTTCTGAACTCTTTTGAGTAGACACACCTCTCCTGATAAACTTAAGCCTTAAGTTTTAGCTGTATACCAACAGCTATATATATATAAGGTAGAAGCCAGACAGCCTTTTGTTAACAGGCATAGATGCTACTGCTGTGTGTCTTTTTTGTGGAATAAGGTAAATGTCCTGGGTTTTTTTAAATGAAGTCTACAAGCCCTCTTGCCATCATTTGCAGGACTTGTGTTTTGATATGACAGGTATAACACAGATACTGCTCTGGATTAGAGCCATAAGCTCAGTTTCTGAGGAGCTGTGCATTTCTTCCCAGGCATCTCTTCCTGCCAGCACAGAGCAGCAGCCACAGAACCACCAGGAATCTCCTGGGTTTCCAGAGTGCAGGAAAGAGGCAGGAAGCGTGCATGGAAGTGCATGCGCTGCATTCGTACAGAGGAGCAGTACCTCTCAAACACAAATGGCTCTGTTTGTGGTCACTTGGGGAAATCTGGACAATTACTTCTTGTATTTTGAAGAATATTGTTAAAAAATAAGAAAGAAGAAAAAAAAAAAAAAAAGGAAAAGGAAGCCTCACCCACCAAATCTGCAATTGCTGTTTCTCACTGAAAGTATTATGAATTACTTTGCTTTTGTGTATGTGTGAGAATGAGAGAACTGCACGCAAACAGTTTTTAATATTCTATTTTAAGGGTGATCAATTCTGAGTATCAAAGGGGAAAAATGCATCTTTCTCATTCTAAACATCTGAAGTGGGCTTTGACAGCAGTGTTGTGTGTTTAAAAAAAAAAACCAACATTGAATGCTTTTCTCATGCTAAACATAAAAAACAGAAATTGAAGATCCGTGAATTGGGCTCTGTGTCCCAGTTATTTTAGAGCAGTAATATCTCATAATACATGGCAGCACAGTTTTTTCATCTTTGACCTCACAAGTGGATTCAACTCTAAAGAAAAGTCACCTAAATTAGCTTGAAAGCATTTTTCTAAAATGTTTTTTCCTTGTGGTTGAGTCAGAAAACTTGTCCTATGTTAGGACATTTGGGACGCAGTGTACATGTCACATTTCCAAAGTCAGAAACCCAAATCTTGAGCTGCTGGTCAAAAATACAAGATTGTTATTAGTATTAATAGGAATTGTTGAAGTAAAACTCTCATTAAATCTTTGAAGATTTGGTGTTAGTGTTTTCCCTTAAGCTGTGCCTTCTATGTTCAGTACTAGACATTAGAGGGAAATCCTTTGTCTGCCCAGATGTTCAGGAGAAGGGGAATTTGTGCCTCATATCCTCTGAAATACATTTGGTATTAGCAGCTCCAGGAGGTCAAAGATCCTGAGACAGTTGCCAAAATCATGAGATTGTCTTTTCTCTGCATTCTTGTTTCTGAGCTTGTAGGACTCACGTGCAATCATTAATAGTTTTCTAAAACTTTGAGACAAAGGGACATATCCAGTCACATGAACCCATGACAGGATAAAACTCAAAGTAATGCCAAACTTTTTCTAAATAAAAATGCAGGTCTCCAAGAGTTTAGCTCGATTTTGCTTAACTTTGTTTCAAGTTCATAATAGTAAAAGGAACGTAAGGCAGAAATTACAAGGGTGCCTTGTATTGTCTGCACTCGGCCTGGTTGGCAGATTTGGAGTGCTAAAGTAGGTAAGGGAAAGTCAGCAATACAAGTTTTATTCCAATAATTTGTGATTATGGTGACGTTAATGGCTATAAACAAACTTCATGGGCTAAAAGCAGATAAAGACCCAAAACATACTGGTGAATTGTGTCACACTAAAGAGCCCTTGTTGTTAGACATTGTTTCCTGAGAACAGGATCGTGATCTCTCAAGAGCTGAGGTGTAAGAATTGCTTCTTTCTTTAAAAGATTTGGCTGTGTTGGACGAATAATTCATACTATCCTGGGCCACGAGCCGTATTCAGGAATCACACAAGAACAGCCTTTCATGTCAATATCTCAATTCCAGTTGAGCCAAATGTATTTTTAAGACTTTGTTTTTCAGATTTATTTCAAATTTTCTTCTTCATACACCCAGAAACCGTAGAGCACTACAATTATGGGAAAAAAGGGAAAGTGTTTGCCTCTTTCTACAACATTCCCATTGTGCATGTTCAGGCAGATTTTGCTTATCTGAAACTACCAATAAAATTTGTCTCTGAAAATAAATACATGAGAAAGCTGAGATGTCAGCAGTACTGGAGTCTCGCCTTGATTTTCAAAGCAAAGAGAAAGGTTACTAAGGAAAGTAAGTGAAAGATGTGGTAGTTGCTGTATTGTCTTAGGTTTCTAGTTTTCTTCTTCATTGGTTTGTAAGGTCACATACATGTCTGCTACAAACTAGATTGAAAATTCTGAAGGTAAAATGAAAAGGATGAATTTGGGGTTGGTTTTTTGTCTTTCATTTTTCTGGAAGGCATTCTGATGTATTGAGGACCATTTTACAAAGTCCTAACAAGGATTTAAACTTCAGTAACTAAGAATTATTTGAAACATTAAACTAACTGAAATGAAGGTTTCACAAAAGGAGCATGGAGAAACAATACTGTTTTTCTGGCATTTGGAACTCTACCTAGGGATTTAATAATTGGGCAGAAAAACCCAAACGTATTATGAAGTGCTGTGCTGAACAGGCTCAAATGGGTCTGTTGGCTCTGAGGATTACAGCTGGCTTTGGGATGATGAAATAGGATGTGACTAGTACAATCATGCTGTGCATAAAAGTTGTACCGGACATAAGAGCACCACGCGTTTCTTTTGTAATGGAGGGAATAACTTTTTTGCTAATATTGAATAAAGACAGATAGGACAATTTTATGGAGCTCATTATACATGCCTCTCAAAGAACAAAAAGGTTAAAATAGTGTTTGGCTGAGCTCTTCCAGCTCTCCATGTGTTTCCACCTCTGTATTATCTTGTGCTTTTCCATCATCTTGTCCTTTTCAACTGTCTACCTGTAAGGGAGGAGGGCAGGGTGATGTGGATGGAGGAAAAAAAAAGCCTAGAAAACTCTCAGAGCTTTGAAATGAACTTCAGCTGCTATTTTAAGAAAACTTAAATACTTTGTGATGAGGTAAATCCCAATCCTTGAAGAAATGCAGCACCAAATTTAAAAAAAAAAAAAAAAAAAAAAAAAAAAAAAAAGACAGGCAGTAACTTTTGGGGGCAATGTTAATATTATGTGTGAAAGAAGTTGAGAAGTTCCATCCTTTGTACCTGTCCCCCATCTTCTTACTAAAATATATAAAATCCCATTAAACAGTCAAATACTATTGTCCCCATTTTATATAGATAGGACTGAGGCAGACTTGCTAAAGCCAGAGGCACAGAAAACCTTTGGCCTCTCATCCCTACTGGTAATTAATTTGCACTAATTGTAAATGCTCCCAGCTTAGTACTCTTTCAAACAGATGTAGTTTTGTTGTGATCAGGTTTCGAAAAAAGAGCAATATACTTCCACGCGCAACAGAAAAATGTCTCCTTCTGCCACTAGGTACTTAAATCCCACATGGTGGTGAAGCAGAATGTTCCCTTTGCCCCAAAGAAGCTCTAGAAAATCATCCACAAAGTCCAACAGAACTACTGCAGCCTCCTGCGCCTCTCCTTCCCCCTTCCAAATGGCTCCCACGGTACAGAGACCTTCAGGGACTGCTAGTATTTAATAACAGGGCTGCATCAAACTTCTGTCCCATGGGTAGCAGATAACCTCTCCTTCCCCTCTTTTGTACCCCCTCAGCAACAATGAGGATGCATCCCATGGGCATTTAGGGTATGGGATTCTGCAAAAATCCTATGTACTGGGCTCTATACAAGGTTATCCCTCTACTGAGGTGGGGCTGTGGGATGCTAGTCTCACACAATCTATAGCACATTGGGTGTTTGGAGGCTGTACGTAATTTCAGACTTTGAAATACATAACACATGATTAATGCATTAATGATACCGTAGCAAAGAGTTAAAGGGAAATGAGTATGATGAGCATTGAGAGGACAGTCTAACCACATTCAGACTGTCACCTCACTAACTACATCACGTTGTGGTACGGGAATGACCCATGTGACTCAGAAGCCAGGAGAACAAAATAACCTACCTTTTGTGATTTCCTTCAGAAGAAAGATAGAAGACTATTCCGTGTCTTCTCATTAGATGTGATCAGTAAATTCATGTTAAATGACACTGAAAAGCTGACCCTTACCTTTGCTAGGAGGCCGCAAACCCAGAGGTTAATGCAAAACGTAGGACTGATAGAAATCAAAGTGTGCCTCTTGAAGACAGACATTAACAAACCTTATCCTTAATAGGCTGAATGCATTGTCATTTACTTTAATCATCCATGAAGGTCACAGTCTTTCTATAGCTGACTGACTCACTGCCCAAGTGCATGTAAAAGCTCAGAGAGGGAATCCTGGACCAAAGCCAGACCTCACAGATGGAGCGTTTCTCACTCTTGTGTTGGTGCTTCCTACAGAAGTGGTCAAATCAGCCCCAGATAGCTGATCTCATTTGAGAAATTAGTTCTCCTCCCTGCAAAAATAAGTGTAAATCTGTCACATAGCTGAGATAAACCAGTTTAGTCATATCACCCGCCTGCCTCCAGAGTAGCTTTGCCAGTCTGAACTGTGGATGCCAGTGGAATGCACTGGCCTTACCTCAACACCTGGCAGAGCATTTTCAGCCTCTGCCATGCCACAGCCTCTAGGATCACCCTCAGTTGCTACATAGATGTGCAAACAGGACTTGTATGAAATCCAGTGTCTAGCCCAGGATGATGGCCAGCACTCAAATTTTTAAATAGCAGACTGAGAAACTTTTTTTCCAAAAAAAAAAATTTTTATTGCACTAGGGTTCATCTTCATTTCTGATAGTTAGACATTTGGCTTCAACTCTATGACAAGTTTTGTAGTATCTCTTCTGCACAGTTTTGAGGGACATCCGTGACATTCAGCATCCATCTAAGCATCCAGCCCTTTTTCTGCCTCTTGTTCAGTTTTTGGCCTCAGCAACTTCCTGTGGTAAAAAGGTCTGTGGATTAACTGCAGTGTGCGAAAGACTGCTTTCTTCGGTGAATTTTGATTTTGTCATATTTTAATGAACACTCGAAAATCAGTATGGGGGGAGACCATACAGCTGTCTTAACTAATTAGAGTAACCCTACATTTCCCGTTAGTGTTACTTCTGTCTCTGGTTTCTTTCAGAGAGCTCATAATATGCATAAATATTTCAATGTATATGCTTTCCATGAAAAATTGATCAAAAGCCAAAATTGTTCTTTAATGTTACATGAGAAATGCATAAATCCATAAATGCTTACCTTAAACAAAGATTTTCCATATAAGATGTGGGGATTTTTTCTCTAGCAAAAATGTGAATGAATGTACAATGTCACACCTTGAAAAGCAGCATCCAAATATAAAAAACTTCCCTGGACTAACCAGGACTGAAGCAATCCAAGCATCCCATTCCTATTACTTTTTCTTTAATGTTTATACAGGACCAGTTTAGAGTTCTTTTTCTCATCACCCAAATACTCTTTGGAGAAGCACACTTAAATTTTCGCAGGCTACATGTGGAATTTGATACTGTTTGGCAGATTTGTGTATTCTGCAGCCTCAGTGTCTCATAAGAAAATTGGTGAATTAAATAGAAGCATGTTTCAGGTCCAGAGCATTTCTCAATACTTCTCACTAGTTCTTGTAAACTCAAACATATGCCTGTAATTTTTCTACTTTCAGGTGATTTTCACTGCACTGTTGTAGAATAGCCAAGACTCCCCCTCACAATTTTTCAGTAATTTCTTCCTGACCTTAGAAGTATTTAAATGTCACAAAAATTATATTTCTAGTCACATCGTCACATTGTGTTTTAGCAGAAATATATTAAGTATGAAAGTTTGAGTAGGTCACTGCAGGCAACTGCTAATACATAGCAACACAAAGCTTCTTTAATTAATCACTAAGAATAATGGATTTTATACTCAGGAGAATTCTATCTTAGTTTACAGACATAATTCAAAGTTTAATGTGAACTTCATAAAAGGGCAGGCTTCTCCTGTTGGAGAAAATAACGTTGCAGAGGGAGAGGTGGATGGGGGAGGAGGGAATGCTGCATCAGACACTGGTTTGTCTTAGGGCAAAGTGCCTTTGGAGTGGTACTTGGCTTGGCAAAATGCTTTGTTCTAGTTGCATAATGCTGGCTGAGGACATGCTGGCTCCCGTGCCATTTGTGGACTACATGAGACACTAAACTTGCTGTGACACATGACACTTCATATGATAAAAGCCAAAATCCTCTGTGGCTGTGTATTAGTCACCTGAGCCAGCCAAAGGGGCTAACCTGATGCCCAGTGCAGCTGCGGCCTCACATTGTTAAACTGCAACAGGAAGGCAAATCTAACGTGTTTAGGGGAAGAAAAGGGAAAATGCAGGTATTTTCACAATTTCTTGCCAGATTTTTTGTAGTCTTGTGCCCAAACATACAGCTGCAACACTTACACCTTCACTCCCAATAAATACATGCTTTTTTGGTTGTACAGCTGAGGCTGTCTGATGAGGGTGCTAAGATGAAACATGGTGACACTAATTAACTGTAGACACTGTCACTGTACAGGCAGCAGGGCAGGGTGCTCAGATGGAGGGACCTGTGGCCTGGCCACAGTCCAGTACCTGCTGTAGTGCAAAAAACCATTTTATAGCATTTTTGGTGACTTTCCTAAAACAGAAATAAATAGGTGGAGTGCAGGCAGATAAGACAACTCTTTTCTGAGTTTTCTCTTTTGTTTGGCCTAAGTAAATAGGGGTGTTAATTTTTATTTTCATTTTTAGAGTTGTCTTTCTTTGGTTTTAACACAAAATAGAACTTACTACCCAATGGCCCTTAAGTATGTAAAATTCCTAGTATCTGTAATTTGCTGATTTACTTGTACTCTTTTTTCATAAAAATATGTGAAGACTTATACTTTAACCTTCAACCTTCTTCATCCTTGATTATTTTTCTTCCTGTATGTTCAGGTTAGCTGATGTTTGAGAAGACACCTGTGGTGGTAGGGTCAAGAGGAGTTTAGAGTGGAGTAACCAGTGTATAGAAAAGGAATGGTATATCTGAGGCTTGTTGCAGAAAGGCTACCACTGATGACAAGGAAAAGATAAGAAAAGGAGATGTATGATTATTTTTTGAGAAGCAGAACTTGACTTGGGAAATTACAATTTATTGTAATATCCTAAAAAATATTATTTCAGAAATTGTGTTATACATTCATCCCTTTCATGCTGTTGGTTTTTGGTTTTGGTGTTGGGTTTTTTTTTGTTATTGTTGTTTGGGGGGTTTGTGTTTTGTTTTGTTTTGTTTTTTAACATGAAAATCTTTATCAAAAAGCCCTTGTAGGATCTAGGTTGTGAATGGTCTTTGATGTTTTTCTGTGCTGAGTTTCCTTTTCTGGAACTCTGTCTTCCCACATTTTCCACTACAAGCAGAAAAGTTCCTCCCTTCTAACTACCTGTTTTGCTTGGATCAGATAAACCTAGAAACTGTCGCTAGCCGGTTGGTAATTGCTCAGGGGAATGAGTCCTCCAGGGTGTTCGCCTCTAAGCTCAACAAGTCGCTATGACCAACAGTGGCTGTGGGTTCAAAACTGTAAACTCCTTGTGGAGTAGGCTGCAATCCATGATAAACACTGCAGATGAGCAAAGGGTAAATGATTCGTGCTGTCTAACTGGGATGCTTCAGCCCTTTCCTTTTGAAAGCAAAAGGAGCAACCAGAGGAACACAGTAAGACACTACTTGTGTATCTATGCTAACACTTTATTTATTTCTATGGGTTTACTTTACAGGGGTTAATTTCACATTTTCTTGAGGTGGTGACAGAATACATAATGGTTTAATCTATGTAATTATAATCTGTAAATGGCTGGACAGGTTTCCATTCTAGGAGTGATTCTCTTAATGACAGTTTATATTGATCATCTAATGTACAGGTATTGTTGCATTTGTAGTGCATCCATTATCAGTTTTCTATCCTAATCTCTTACTGTTGTAGTCAACACAACATCTAGGTATGTCATCAGACTAGCACAATAATATTAAAATATTAAATTTTAATAATGTTTTAGGAATTTTCTACTGATAGGAATAGTTAGGATATTATTTTTTTTCCATTCTCTATCTTCTTTCTCTTTTTCTTTCTCAGACTAACTTTTCTTAACAAAAATTGTCATAGTTAAGAATTTGCAGAAAGGCAGTTTTGTACCAGACCCTCAGGTCAGACTGAAGTTTCAGTCACTTCTGGAAGGGCACATGCCAGAGCTGAGAATATAATGCCCCCAAGTGTTGCCTTCATCCCAGATCTTGATAGTGTCAGTATGGGTTATTGTAGGATAGCATTCATGTAATTGAGGAGACCCATTGCCTTTTAGTGCTGAGTAGGCATAAATTAGCCTGGATCTTTTCAGAAGGCACTTGGGAAAAGAGTATAATCTTGCCCTGTTCCTATCATTTTCCATAAGCATCCAGAGTTGGCCACAGGATGCTGAACTTGATGTGTCTCCAGTCTGATCCACTCCTGCTTTATGATTTTTTGAATCCAATACAAACAAGTGGGTAATAGAGAGCACTGACACGTTTGTGATGTGCTGCTCACTCTAAAGCAGGTGCTCTCAGGGTCCCATTGAGCATTTCTATACATTATCTTTCACTGATCGAGTTAGAGATCCCATTCCTAAAGTGTCACATTCTGGATTGCTAACTTTCCTCTTGACAGGAAGAGGCAAATGCACTCTCTTGTGCTGCCTGATAAAAGAAAAAGAGGCCTATGTTGCTCTTATTTAATTTTGACTATAATTACCGTGGAACTAAGCTCCACACTAATGCCAGCAATTAAGAAGCAGATCATTTCAATGAACAGTGAGGCAAGGTTCTTTTAAAAAATATGAGCTTTTTCTTCCTCAGATACTTTTTTTGGGGGGAGAGGGGGTTGGTTGGGTAGTCACAAAAAAAAAAAAAATATCCTTTCTGCTGCATAAGAAACACTGAGATGAGGCTTAAGAACAGATTTCTTCCCACCCACTTGGGAGGTTTTCTAAAAGGGTCCTGAAATCTGCAGCTGCCAGGCCAGGTGAGCTTTCTAAGAAGGCTGGTGCCAGCCTGACGCAGCGAGTGCTGTGGTCTTCGGGCTTCCCCCAGGACCAGCACGGACAGTGTAGCTGTTACAGTGACACACGCACGCTCTGCGGCCTTTTATGACTATTTGTTATAGGACGCAGTAGACCAAATTCAGACCTCGTAGGAAGAGATGTGACTGTCCTGAAGATAATGGAGGTTCACTACTTTTTATTGTCCCTGGATTTGATGAACCAAAATCCCAGCATAGTGAATCTATAAGAATTTGTTGTCTAACCTTGCAGGCTTTTTAAGATCTTCTATTTCATCTGAAGCCAGACATTTTTCTGGCTGTTTTATTTTGGTGTCTTTGTCAGTGAGCTGTTAACACACTTTAACAACATCTCTATTAATGTGATCTGATCCCTGGCTCAAGTGTGTTTAAGTGAATGTATTTTGATTTTATGTCTGCTAATTTTGCTCAGTAACAACAGCTAGCATTATCCCCATGACTCAAGGTCACTGACTTAGACAAGCGGTTTCGCACTCTTTATACCATCCTGATGGATCTCCAGGGACCCTCCTGACAACCTTCCTATTTCAGCAACAACTCCCTTTCTCATTTAGCCAGGATCCTCAGACCAGGCTGTCGACTTTCAGCCTAGTGATGGTTTCACAGCTCCAAACCAATTCTCCTCTGCTGTATTGCTCAGGTGTGCCATGGCCAGAGCGAGCGAGTCTGGGGAACAAGAAATGGTGCTCAGATCTGTTAGCTCCCCACATGTCCCCTCTCGAGACATTCCTCTCTTCCAGTGACAAAGCTGGAGTAGTTTTGTAACCGCTCGGGATGTCTGTGTAATTCAAGAAGAAGCAAAGAGAAAAAGATCTTGCATTTTGAAAATGCCAGGGTAGAAAGGGTAATTTAAATCAAAGAATTATAATACTTCCACTTGAATTAAAGCTCAGCTGTGTAGTAAAAGCAGATCTCCTTGATCCATCAAGACCTAACAATCCCATTAGTGTAAAAAATGAGGAAAAGGGGGTGGGGAGAAATTAAAAACACTCAGTACTGATGGAAAAATCAAATTGACACTGGACAAGGAAAGCAAATATTCTGTGGTTTTAGATCATAACTTATAAATACTTACTGATAAATAAAGAACAAGAGTCAAAACGTGTGATGCTGTTTTTCTTCAAGAAAAAAGTTGCCTTTCTTTCTGGACCATAACCATATTCCCAGTGTGATGTCTGACCCATAAATATTTAATTCTCTTCATGCAACTCTGGTTAGAAAGGTAGAATATTTGCTTGGAGCAGGAAGCTGATCCGTTGCTCTGAATAGGATGTTTAAAATAAAAAGTCTTTTTCAACTCAAGTCAACTGGCTCAGTCAGAACTTACTAACTTCCTAAGTCAGAAGTTGCCAGAAACCCTGGAGGCCTTCTGGGACCGTGTGACATACTCTTCCTCCCTCTCTTCTCCACTACATATTGTCTGCAAAGGGGATATCGAAGTGAAAAAAGGGACCACAAAGTACCACATGGGATTATTGGCCACCAGGCATCACGTGAAGAACCCATATCTGGTTCATCTTGGAAACAGAGGATTTGAACCTAAACTATTTCCTGGGTAGAATTCCACTGACTTCACAGGAAAGATTTGAGCTTGAGAAAACATCTAAATTTCACTATGATTCTAAGACAAAGAAAGAAAATGCTTCAGTGATATTGCTGGTATCTGCTGAGAAATATAGTGTTCTCTGACTCACATGAGGAAGTTTTAGGAAATGCAGGAATGTGGGATGTATCCAGAATGTTTCTTTTTTGATCTCAGAAACAGCTAATCAAAATTAAAATTGTATAATTTCACTATGTCTGACTCATTCTTCACTTGCAGGGAGAAACACTAAGATAATAAAGCAAACCTTCATTGAGTAAATCCGACATCTCATTCTGTAAAGGTGAATTGATGTTTAATGCTTGACTTTCATTTTTAATGTAGTAATTGTGTTATCTTGTAACTTGTCCAAGGAATTTAGCCAAAAAACCTCTGGAACCTACTTTGAATGTAGTTGAGGAAGGTAGTACTTTGCTAATGAGCAGCATTTAAGATGCTTGAATTTTCCTTTGGGCTTATTTTTGATTGCCATGTAACTAGATGGCACAGATTATTGTTCTGGGAAAAAAAACCCAAAACAACCAAACAACATTACCAAAGAGTCCCAGAGATCAGTCATCTTGAGAACTGAATGTGTTAAGCAAAGAGTTCATTTGAACTTGTTTTGTTTTTCAGACACTGCAAATGGATGTAAACAAGCTGAATATCACATTGCTTCGGATATTTCGACAGGGAGTGGCAGCAGCACTGGGACTGTTACCTCAGCAAATTCATATCAACAGACTTATTGTAAGTACCAAAGGGCTGTCTATAATAAAATGTACCTGGGCATTTTGAATTCTCTTAAATTTATTTTCCTGTCACTATGGAAAAGTACAATAAAATAGGACAGAAAAACACTTTTTTCCAATATTTTAACTGCGCTACAGAAAAATAGATCTCCATTACAAAATGATTTAAATTTTCTTTTGAAAGGAAACCATTCTTGGTTACAGTCTAAAAAAAAAAAAAGTCAGATAAATCTCTTTTGCGTCCTATTCATAAGCAGATTGCTTATCCCTTAGTTTTCATTCGAATACAGTTCTACATCACATTCATTAAGAAACACTTATTTGCGTTTTGTTTCTCAAAGGTTGAATATTGCTCAAAAAATACATGTGATTCTCCCTTTCAAAGGCATCTTCACAACCAGACTTTCCATTAGTAAATTAAATGCCTTCTCACAATATTAATATTCATGCCTTGCTATTCAGCTATTAACAATATATGCTCACAAATTATCTCATAGATTACAGTATCATATTTGCAAAAGATGACGACAAATTTGCTTCTAGCAACAAAGGCTTTTTAAAAGCAGTTGTCATTGTATGGTTTTCTGATATGGTTAAGGGCATGCATTCTTAATCCTGTTCTCTTTTTATGACAGATTTACCGTGAAGCAAAAATACCCAACATCATGTGTGTATTGCTAGCATTCGGTTCACGTTGCAGAGGGAAGATTTATTTCATTTCATTCTACATGCACATTGAATATTAGGGAAGAAAACTGACAGGTTCAGCACAAAAGTATTTCCTGCCTTGATAGCTTGATAGGATTGTATACATCAAAAAGGATTAAAAACTCCTTCAAATAATGTGTCTGTGAGAAAAGATCACACAAGAAATATAGCGGAAAAGATCAATAGGAGTGCAATGCAGCCCTTTTCATGTTCGCCAGGGATGTCACTCATTCGTGACAAGTGATGCTAAATCTCCTTTGTCCCCTGTATTAACCAGAACGAAAAGCTGAAAGACATATTTAGAGAAAAGCACAATTAAATGAGAAATGTTCCAGACTTTGGGATGTGTATTTCAACATACTAAGTCACTCAGTAGTTTTCTTACTGTGCTCTGTGGAAATTCTGTAACTAAGCAGAAGAAATATGCTGTTTGTTCTACTGACTCCATAGCTTTTCCCTTTCTCCTCTCATTTGTGGTCTAAATGAAGAAGTAATGTCATTTTGCACCTGCATATAGCTCAGAATACAGTAAGTACTGTTAATTAATTAGTCTTCTTGACATCTGTAACAGTCTGCTATGAGTTAATATTTTAGTGATATAAGAAAGACAGCAAACTTTTGCCCTGTTTGCTCTAAAAAATCACATACAGTCAAAATTCACAGGGAAGAAAAATATATCTTAGGAGACATCCTCATTTCACATCCTTCTAACATGAGACAGTTCCTCTCATGCAGGGTACTGGCAAGCAAGTAGGGCACATAAAAATTAATCTCACCTTACTTCAGCCTGGTCTGTGCTACTCATTTAGGCTCCTTGTAAAAGCAATATAGAGAAGGATAACTGGAGGAGGAGAGGCACTGAGTTCCTGATTATTTTAGGATGGATTAAATCATTCTCTAGAGATGTCAGTCTCTCTCTGCTGACTTTGGAGGTAGTTTAGATGACTGAAATGAGGTAAGCTGGCTTCCTCCCAAGTGAGCAGCTCTCAGAAGTGATCAGGAGCCTTGCAGTCAGGATGTGGCTGGGTACAGGGAGAGCAGAGGGCCTGCTTGCCTCTTCTATATGACAACACATAGTGTGCCAGGAAATGTTAACTGGGCGTTTCCACTGTCTCCTTAACCTTCCCAGTAAATCCTTCTCCTATAAAAGCCTTTTAATGGGCAGAGGAACTCCTAAACAGAGGAGACATGAAACACTGGGAATGCTGCAACCCAACCAAGCCTTGCATTGTGCCTGCCACCTGCACCCAAAACCAGCCAGCTACCCATGTCAGAGACTGAGTAGGACTGTGGCCTTGCATCAGTTTCTTCAGCTTGACAAAAGTCTCTGCCTTGAACTGATGGTTCAGACCTGTAGGTATGTTTTCACCCCTTATAACCTTGCTGACCTGAATAGTCCCAGTGAAAAACGCCCAGTCCCACCAGTAGCCAATATCCTTACCAATCTCACTGAGCAGATGGAACAGCGGTGCATGTGAGAGCACAGAGGGCGGATTTAGGGCAAACATGTTTGAAAGCATCCCTTTCTGTGCAGCTCTACTTCTGAATGCAAAACTAGATATTTTAAGAATAGCAAAAGATGTCTTTTTCTTCACTTCAGTGAAGATAATGATGCACATTCAAGGTGATGGGAAGGAGATGGGGGAAATCAGGATTATCCTGGTCCGAACTGTTCTCTCCCATCCCACAAAGACGAATAGCAATTAACCAGACCGGTGAGGTTTTTGCCTGCACCGGCAGCAATGCAGGTAGTAGTTCCATGCTTACCTTGCATGTGTAGGAACCTCCAAAGTCTGGACTCTACATCATGGCTTCAGCTAAGCTGGCCATAGCCCTGGTTCCCACACCCAGTTTGGACACCCGCATTGTTTGGAGTGCCAGTCTCAGGTGCTTTTCTAGTCTATCACAAGCAGAGGAACCCTCTGGCAGTCTCTCCTTTTGCTCCTTGTGACAGAGTGAGCATCGTTGACATCTCTAATACAGCACACCTTGGGCTATCAAGACTGCATCAAAGACACCAGGGCAGGAATTAATAAAGGGGAGAGCAGGCATTCTCAGCTTACCCATTAAATGTAAACAGAACTTTTCTGGTCCTTTCATTTTATTGTGCCATTTTAAGGAGCAGCACTGCAGTCAACCAAAAGGACTTTATACGTTGTTGTGGTATGTGTCTGCAATGTGTTGACATGGGATTAGAAGGCAGTACCAAAACACCACAGCATTATAGTAAGCATTCCCATTGAAGGACCATCTTTAAAACAGGGCTGCATTTCAGCTCAGATCAGATAACTATCTGCTAAAATCCCTGCTGGCACTTTGCCCTTGACTTCATCCCGTGGCTCCTCCCTTCACCATGTTACATTGACCTGTCTTGTTTAATGGTACTAGACTCAGGAAAGGGGTACCTTGTCAACAGTGAATGACACAAAGCACACTTGCCCACATATAGTATTTGCATTTTCGTGCACAGTCAGCTGGGATTTAAGGAGTCAGGGAATAGATATACTGTCCTCACAGAGCAGGTTGCAGTCTTTATACTTCATGCTTTTGTTTTTGTAATTATAGTTACAATCTATAAACAGCAGAGATTATCTCAAACCCTTCCTATGATTCTGCATTTTTTTATTTTCCTAGGGGAAGAAGAACTGTGTGGAACTGTTTGTGTCCCCACTGAACAGAAAGCCAGGAATTTCTGAGGCACTCCCATCTGAAGAAGTGCTACGTTCCCTTAATATCAACATTTTGCATCAGAGTTTATCCCAGTTTGGAATAACAGAGGTCTCCCCTGAGGTTGGTTATCAATTTTCTAACCTGTAGTTTGTTACACATTATGCAGCTGTTATATCCCTGTTAGTTTTCAGGCTGAGGTACTCAAGCGTGAGGCAGGAAATGTATAAGCTAAGATGGCATTACTGCTATAAGGCAGTTATACAGCTAGCCCTGTTAAATTGCTTTAATAGTGCTTCATTAGGCTATTTAAGCATTAATATCCAGGTCCTCTTCACACAGCTGGGCTACCATTGAAATCGGAATTTAGATCCTAAGTGTGCATCAATTGCCTTAAAGGAAGTGGGCCCAAGGACTTTTTGTCTCTTAATGTGGGTTGGCAGGTATAACAATTTCAGTAGAGAGATAAATGAAATGCAGATGTCAGGTGTGAGCATCACTAGCTGTGTAACTTGTGTCTAACATGATTTTGAAAAACTGAATTTGTGCATTGTACCCATGTTTCTTTCAATTCTCGGGAGAAGTGAGAGACTTATTTTGTTTACCTGCTCCAAAGAGAAGGCAAAAATAAAATTTGTAGCTATTATTTGTATGACTACATCCATAGGTTTTTTTGAGAAAATAAAGAATCTATGTCAAAGCAGAGACTGCACTGCTGTCTCCACAGTGTCCCAGACATACCAGTGAGAGGGACATCTAATTCTGGGCTGACCACTTGAGCTATGCACAACAAATGAAAAAGCGAAGGCCTTTAGGAAAGGAAATCACTAAGCTCATGGACATGGTCACATCGCTTTGCATGTTATTTAGTTTCTTAGAAGAACCTTACCTGCATGTAAAGACCCTCAGAATCCAGTGTGAGGTCTGAATAACCTCAAAAATGTTATCAAGAATCAGCATTTTCCTTTGAATCTCCCATTTTCACGGAAGAGATGTTTATATCCAAAAATGCAGCAAAAAAAAGGAGAGGTTCTCATGAGCTGTGTTTCCTCCTATGGTAAAGAGTTCCTGTATTGTTTACATCCAAACCTATGTTGGAGCCATTGCTGAGTTAATACTGGGTGTTATGTTCATCTGTATTTCTACCGATTAGAAATGCTTCGCTTATTTTAAGTATTCTAACTCTGTTCAAGAATCTGGAAGACGTCTTTGGTACAAAAAATGAAATATAAAATCAAGGCCAGTTTAATGCAATTTTACCTGCTCTACTGCAGCAGCCTGCCACTATGAAAATGAAAGAATTCTCAGTTTTTAGCTGTTCTAATACAGAACAATTCAAGCAGTGCTGTCCAAACATCAGATCAGGTCTTTATATCGCCCATCAGTGACCTGAGCTAAGCTTCCTTTAGGTCAGAATTTCCTTTGTTACTGAAGCATATGAGTCTGACGGCTGTGATGGATGCAATTATCTGTTGCAAGTACTCCAGTTACAAATAATACTTCAGGCAGACATGGGACAAGAACATATATGAATAATAGATGAATGGAGAAACATCATCAAGCTATGAAGAAATGCTGGAAAAAACCACAGCACTGAACTCAAGATCTCAAGTTAGATACATTTCAATAATTTCAAGTGCTCAGATACTTGAATTTTCTCTCTGGAAAAAATGTAGACAAGCAGATGGAGTAATTTAGAAAAGATTAGAATGAAAGTTGCGCAGCTAACTCCTTTCATACTGTTGGAGGAGCAAGAGATTATTTTAATATTTTAGTTGTTAGCAGCATTTACAGCTGAGGACCTGATCCTGAAAAGATCATGGAACTTTACATTAATAGGCTTTTTTTTTTAATCTTAATAAATTCTTTACATATGTAAGACTTCACAGAAAACAGCAGCTAAAAGACAACAACATATAATCTTTACTCAGCTACTAGTCAGTTGCTTACTCTTTTGTCAACTTGTTCTAAGAACAAATCATGCCAAAGTAACAGCAAAGAAAATAAAAACAGGCAGTTTAAGGCAGATACAGTTATACAAAGCTTTAAATAGCTTTGACATAATACTTCACCCCTTGTGTGTGCATATTCCTGAGCTATCAATCCTAATTAAATGATGAGCTATAAATTGTACACTCTTCCGCCATTAAGTCTGAATGTTTCACAACCAGTATTGTGTGTGTACTGTCAGTGTATCTGTGCAGTCAAGAAGCATTAATCGCACCTTTTAGTGGCTGACACAGGGGTGTTAGGGCTGGAATTTGTCTCGTTTTTCAGCTGCCTATTTCAGTATGAGCTGCCCTAAGGCTTGAAAGTCTACAGGCTCTCTCTACAGTAACCAGAGAGATACGTTCAGCAGGTGGTTCATTCCATCTCTGAGATACCTCTCCTGAGATTGCTTGGTTGACTCTTTTTAACAAGGCTTATCTTAAATTAGACCTCCAGCTGTAGAGGGTTAATGGTGGGGGGAAATACCCTGTCCTAAGAAACTTTACCAAGATTATGTAGGAAAACCCAAGATCTTTGCTCAAAGTCTCAGCCCATGCAATACCATGAACAGCAGAAGTCTCAGTGGATGTAGGTGGCTGGAACTATATTTCCATTTATCCTGGTAATAACTTGCCAGTTCAAAACTGCTGATGCATTAGTCACTGATTGGTCTATTTTCAATTAAATGGTCTGTCTCAGAATTCATATCCTGATTTCTTATTCTGCAGTAGCTGAAAGAGCAGATTTCCTATATGCCTTTGCTGCAGGAGCCACTTTGCTGCCTAGTGTGGAACAGGATATGCACCTATGGGAAAGTGAAAATTTAATTTGATGGTGGTGTTGTCATGTCAGGGATCCAGGGCAATATCTTCCATATGTCCTTTCTCTTCCAAAGGCCTCCTGCAATTGTAGCATTTGCTGGTTTATTATGGTCTAAAGCTTTGTCTGAAATGGGATTTAGGATTGTGTTCTGCTCCATGGCATGTCTCAGGGCCGGGAGCAGACTTCCCCAGAACAACCAGCCTAGCTGGTGCTTGGTGGGACTCAGTTCAATGACTCAGGCAGTCATTACAGTGTGGGAATCCTGACTTCCTCATGTCTTTAAATTGTGCTCAGAGAAAAAAAGAAAATACTACTGGATTTCAGAGCTTAGTAGAGCAGAGGAAAGCTTGAGATGGTTTTGATGCAGTAAGTAAGATACCATCTCTCAAAAACTGTCTTTTGAGAGATACGTTGTCAGCTGGGACATGTGGCACTGAAGGAGAGATTTCCAAAGTTGATGCCAAAATTATGCCATTCCAAAATGTACCATTACAGCCTCCTTGCACAAGGCTTCTGTTGGTTGCCTTTGAAGTGTGTGATATTAACTTCTTAGAGAAGAAATCAAAGGAAGCAATCATGCACTTAAAGCATGCAGAAACCCTATGTCATTGCAAGGACAAGTGATCAAAACCAACAGCTTAGAAATTACAGCAGCCTAGACCAACAGAGGCACCTGGGAACAAAGCAGAACACAAGGACGTGCTGCTGCAGTCAGGCAAGGCAGACATGGCCTTACGCCTGCGCGGGTGCACCCAGAGCGCCCGGTGGGGACTGGAGCCCTGCAGGCCTGCCGCCTTCGAGGTGAAATCACAACGCTTTATCGCACATGTCTGTAAGGTAGAGTCTTTGGGGAGGCTTTGTCATGGGCCACATGAAGTGCGTATTATCCAGCATCCTGGGAGTCTGAGAGGTCATGCACATTCCTGCATGTTTTCACTGGGAGTGGAAGTGATTTCTTGGCAGATTTTCCTAACCTACTTTAGCTAACATAGTTAAGCTAGCAGAAGAAGCAAAGCAGTTCAGTGTGAACTTCGATGAACTCTTTTTGATCATAAGTTCCATCCCCAGCTCCCTGTAAGCTTTCCTCTGAGCTCAGAACTACAGCTTGCCATGCTTTCATCAGGGTTTCAGCCCAAGGAACTAACTGGGGTTAACTTACCCAGTTTGAAAATTCACCTAATTTCCAGTGAAGACTTACCATTCCTGGCAGCTCCTGATACCTTGGCAGGATCTTTCAGTCACACACTTTACAGTGACTACTGTAGGTCAATGTCTCTCTTGTTATTATCAAAAGCTGGCTGCTCATTTTATTCATTTGTACAAATAGTCCACTAGTTTTCCATAATAAGACCAGAAAGGCCAGAGTGGATTTTTAATGACATTTTTATTAAAAAATAGGTTTATAAAAAGTATTTTCTAAACCCATTTGGGCCAGTTCAGAGCAAAGCACATATCTGTGCAGGCACTCATCAGTAAGGTTAGTGATAGCATGGGATTGTTAAGAATACATTCTTCCGAACTCAAATTATGCTGAATTTAAACTGTTTAAATTAACCTGGCTGATTCTGCCTGAATGATTCACCTGATTGTGGAGACTCCTTAGGAACGGAGTCAAACACTGGGCTATGATGCTTTTGATGCTATACATAACAATGAGCCTGCCTCCTTGTAGCCAGGTTTGCTCTAGGACCTGATAGTTTCTGAACTACTGGAACGCTCCTGCCACCCCACCTGCTCTGACATTCCCCTGCCTTTATCAGCTGTGGCTTTTCACAGCTTAGTTTGAGTTTATCTTCCTGCCCTCTGATGGCAGGGGTACTTTCCCACTCCTCAAAAGCTATCCGAAACTCTTGGTGGATTCTCAGGTAGGGAGATGTTCCTGACTGAGTGTGAGAAATGTGGAGTAACATCAGTCAGCTGAGACACAGCACACCTCCATGTGGGAGGCTCGTTGCCCGTGGTCATGAACAGGAGCCCTCTCTCTTTTTTGCTTTTCCCCTAGCGTCTGGCCACCCTGCAAGATTGTTTCTTGGGCATCAGCAATCTGTAGTGAGCGTGGCAGTTGCTGTCCCTCTTATCAGTTTTCCCAGACTGAGGAACAAAGTTCTGAATGAGCAGTACTGATGTTTCAGAAAGCAATTCCTTATCATGGGTGTGAGATGACTCAGTTACTGGAGGTCACAGCCTCTTCTGTCACTGGGGAGCAGGTTAAGCAATGGTTCTGCTGTCCTACAGTCAGATCTGGGGGAGAGATTTCCTTGGGTAGGTGAAGGTACTACTAAAGTGCTTCAAATTGGTGTGCAAGATGTGTTTAAGTTGTGGCATACATTTTTTACTCTTTTTACAGCATTTGTTAATACTCTTTGAACTTAATTTTTAGAGAGACAAATCAGGGAAAGATGTATCCTGAATATACATACCATTAGATAGACATCATAGAGATTAATTCTCTTAGACTCAGTTATGCATACAAAGTCTATTATAAAATATTTAAAGACTTTTGTGACACTAATGAATTACAGTTCATTTAAGTCTTTCACCCACTGAGTCAAAAAATCCCATTAGTTCTTCATTTACTTTTTAGTGTATTTGTCCTTTAAGTGAAGAGGTACAAACCCACTTCATTTACTCCCTTACAAAAGGTCAGCATGGCCAGTTCTCCTTCAGCTCCTGCTTTTTATCTAGGTTTCCTCCTGAGAAATCTGGAACGCTGGAAACCCATCAGGTAACCCACCCAGGGTCAAACAGTTTATAGCTAATGGGCCAGAGCTACAGCTGCTCCTTTTGCCATGGGATTCCCAAGGAGCTCCACAGGAGCATCCCGAGTGTGGAGCAGCTGCAGATTTGGGCTGTGAGCCAGCAGTGGGACCAGACTCCTGTGCTGTGAGCGCAGTGGAATAACCTTGCTGCGCTGAGGTAGCAGATTGCACGGAGAGCTGCACCCTGCTAGAGTGGCAGTGCTGTTGGAGTATGTCTAGGAACAATTTTTGCAGAAAAGTTTGGCAAGATTTCCAGCTTATCTTTGAAAGCCCTGATTTTTAAGTTGCTCACTAAACACCAGACTGACACTTATAAACCTTGTTAAACTGTCAATACCTGCAATACTTTTAAGCCCAGATCATGAAACACTGTGTGAACAAACACACACAGAGACACAGACACAGACAGACACAGACACAGACGCACACACACACTCTACAAGGTTTGTTTCTGTAGTTTAGCAGCAGAGGATGAAAGATTTCCATTCCGGTCCCTATGGTTATGACTTCCAAAGAAAACTCTTCTTTATTATGCCTTCTGTTCTGAAACAGTCAACTTGTCCTCTCTTCCCCAGGCCACGATCTCCTCCTCCTCCTCAGCAAGCCTTTCTACATGAATTCAGCTTCATGAGGACTTTCTGTGTTTGGGAGGCTGATGGACACAAGGAGTTTGCTTGATATATTGACTGTTCAAAAGAGCAGGCTAATGGGTACTTAAGCAGACTTTGGAGCATGAAGTACCCATGTAAAGTGCTAGACGGTCCCTGCAGTTACACAGGTCCAGTGAGCAGCCAGTCAGCTTTAAACGGAGTAACTCTTTCCTCTATAGAAACTCCCAGTCCTCTTACACAATGTTCCCAAAGGGGAAAAAAGGCCACCTTGAGATGGGAAGGAAAAACTCACTAGTTAAACAAGAAGTTTAATTAAAGCCATAGGGGATTTCAGTGAAAGGGAAATGCCAAGACCAGCGGAAACCAGAATTTAAGAAACTAATTTTTACTCAGCCTTGAGAACTGTACTGAAAATACACAACTAAGAAAGGAAAACAAATAGCTGAAAATTGGGAAAGCAATGTCTACTGAACTGTGGTCACGGAAACACAAGACAACATACTTTATTCTGAATAATATATTGCAGTTAGACCAAGGATACATGTGCCCTGTTTCTACTACAAATCTCTGTTTGGAAACTTAGTGAAATTCTGGTAATTTAATAGCCCAACCAAGTCCCCACACTGCAACAAAGACCCAAATAAATGATTTTACAATTATTATCACATAATCCCCAGGAGTTCCTCAGGAGTTCTGGAAATTTTGGTGTGCACAGATGTTTTAGAAATGTACTATCAGCAGGGACCCAAAGATAATGAGATCACTTTAAGAACATTCAGAATTATAGATAGGTAGATAAGGAGATTACTTTCGTCATAATGGTAATTTTTTACGTATGCACGTTTATGTGTGCATGTAATCTAAAGGTGACAGTGTCGGGGCTTCCCAGCTCACAAAGGCAAACCAGGAAATCAACCTGCTCTTTGTTCCTCCTGTGTCAAGTGTCAACATTCCCGATGCTGGTGCGTGGGTGCTGGGGCCGGAGATAAGCACTGGGGAGGAAGAGGCAGGACGGGAGCACTGCCCTTTTACCTGATGAGCCAGGTAGTTTCCAAGAAAGACCACGGGTCTTGTTTGCTTACCTTCAACCAGCCCGTGACTCCTGGTGAAGGATTATCTCAGCTGCCACAGAGAAGGTCTTAGATCATCTCACGTAGCATTAGGACCCCTGGGTCACACGCAGGCACACGGACCCACGGAGTGCAGGCAGGGTGCGTGGCTGAGGTGGGTGTGCAAATAGCAGTGTTCAGAGTGCCATATACTGTGCAATGTGAACTGTGACAAAGCTGAGGACTGGGTGATTAATGCCTGACAAGAGCTATTTAATCTGCGCACGCTGCTGTGTAACTTTTTTTCTTTTCCTCTTTCTGTTTTATTGTTTAAAAAAGAAAAATGTTTTGCAAGGCCAGCGTGAAGCAGACAAAATCTGGAGCAAAGAAGGATTTTATGCGGTTGTCATATTTCTCAGCATCTTTGTCATTCTAGTAACTTGTTTAATGGTAAGTTTCCTTTTTACCTTTTTTTGCTGTTCTTTACTCCATGCTTTTCTCAGTCTGAAGGATAGAGTCACACAATCTTTTCATGACAGTTGTTTTCTCAAAGCTACTGAAAACTCAGCTACAAAGTAAGAGTCGTTCAGTCTCATAATGCTGTGAAGCCAAAGTTTGAGGAACCAAATTTCTTGATATATTTTGAGTCCAATCGAAGAATGTAACTAGAAGGAAGCTGAAGAAATAAATAATGAACTCTTAAATCAGCAGAGCAATTGTGTAGTGATGTGAGTGATGGCATCTCAACCTGCTTACTAAGGTCCCAGGATTCCTGAAGCTCTGTTAGCTGCCTATATTTCAATTTTATTAGATAATCAAAACAACACCACATTGATACAATATTGTCAGTGCACAGTGTTAAGAGTGTATGTCAGTCAGTATTCGTGTGTCAAATATAAACATTTTAAAATTTTAAACTGAAATGATTAGTAAGTACATGAAAGAGTGATCACATTATGGACAGCTTTGCCATTCACGTTGTCTGATTTCAGTGGCCACATTTCTGGGCATTAGACATACTTCTAATACACTGAATATGAGATGTGCAAGGTTTGCACGAAAGATGAACAACACTACACCACCACTGACTTTCATAGGATAATTTCTGGATTTTTTCCAATGTTGTATCTCACATGTTTTCCTTCTCTGAATTGTATGTTTCTTCTGTAGTGCATAAATGAAAGGGTTTACTAAACTCCATGACAATTCTTAACATTTATGAACACATAATATTGGAGTCTTTTGAGATATTTTGCTCTCAAACACATTTAATCTTCTTTAAACTGGATGGATTTCCTGCTTGCAACCTTAAGATGGAAAGAATGTCTAAACTTAAGGTATTAATAAATGATGACATTTTTAACAAAATCTTGTTTAAGCTTTTAAAATCTCCCAAAGATTTGAAAAGCACTTATTTTTTCACAAACACTGTCGGTTCATGTAATTTCTACTGCCTAGTCATCTCCATTTCTCCATGCCATCTCAGTCAAAAATAGGAGAGTAATTCTAGAAGTACTAATTTTTACTCAAATTCTTTACTTTGGAGGAGCAGATATTTTGGTCATTACTGACTATTTAACTAGAAGGGTATAGAAAATGTTGTTTGTCCTTGTTCTGGAACTACACAATATTTTCATTAATTATTTGGAATGCAGAGATGGTATTTAGAATTGTAAGCATTGTGGAGGACAGTATCAGAACTTTAAATATTCGTAAGGTGCTGGAGAAAAGGTGGGAAGTAACAAGAATGCTGCTTGGCAGGGACAAGAGCTCTAATTGCGTGTATCAATACAACATAAGAAATACATGGCAAAGCAACAGTTCTGTAGGAAAGGTTCCAGCAGTACCACAGAGCAGACACTGAAGTAAATGAGTAACATCACCTTGTTGGAAAAAATATACTTCTTGCCCTGGGGTGTATACAAGAGGATAAGATCTCCAAGATCTGCATTCAGCTTGGCTCTGGTAATAATTTGCTTATTGCTACTCTTTCTCTGTGGTCTCTGTCAAATACCACACTTGTGAAAAATGTTGGGCAGTTGTAGTAGAGAGGAGATACAAGACTGATCAGAAATACAGAAGACATGAAATAATTTTTGTTTATTTATGATAGAGCAAGGAGAAACATGATAGTTCTCAAACATGAAAAGATTTCAAAGGCTGTAGTAAGGAAGATAATACATTCTCCACTGGAGACTGGAAAAGAAGAAAAAATTTTGAAAGGGTGATTTGGCTGACTCCTTAGAAAGAACTTTGTTATTGCATGGGTCACTAGATCCCAGAGTGCATTGCTTGGGGGAAGCTCAGGAGTTTTCACCCATTAAGGTTTTAGCAAGCATCTGTCAGGAATAGTTTGGGTGTAGCTGATCTAGAGTTAGGGCAGAGGTAAATAATAGTAGAGTCCTCGAACTCCCTTCCAGATGGATTTACTATGATGCTGTGGTCTTTCCTGCAGGCATTCCCCTTTCCGTCCCCTCCCAAATCCAACCTGTATCTTTATGTGTGCAACTGTTCAGACTGTGTAAGTGGACATTGTCTCAGATTTTGCCAGGACCTGCTGATACATCGAGTATGTGCAATCTGTAAGGCTAAGAAACAGCTCACAATTGTTTTTCATCCCACTTTGTATGTGTCAGAGTGGCATATTTACGAAAAATAGGAATTCGTTATTTCAGATTCAGCCATTGCAGTCTATCAGACCATTCAGCTTTAGCATAAGGCATTAGGTCTCATCCTAAGTAGCTTTGGCTGTAGCAACCATAGAAGACCACCAAAATACAGCCCCTTTTTTAAAGTGTCAGGGTAGGCACCTGTTTGTCCATAGGTGGTTATTTGTAGTTTAGAGGATCCAAAACCAGAAGCGTAGCCTGCATCTGTAGATGACTTGGGAGGGTTCTTTGCAGTATGGAGTGGGAAGTACTTTGATGATTATGATGATCAACAGTGTTCAGTGTACGGCAGCTGAATTGCCAGTGTTACTGCTTTGTACCATGTAATTTCTACGGAAATTGAAAAGCATGCAGCCTTATCTCTTAACTGGCTTTTACAAATCGTGATGCTTCCCTGTGCTGAGAGTGCACTGTGTGTTAACACTTTTTAGGCTTCTTAATGCTTGGCTGGAATTTAACAAATATCTGACCTATATACGTGAAAACCTGCAGTGCAGAGTATTCCTAAACAGTGTAATACAGTAGCACATTTGGATTTGTAAATTGTACCCCTGAGGTTGTTTTATTAATTTACTGAGCTAGTCCTCATTGTTGTGGTATGGGAACCTCTTGCATCTCAGGAGCAATTCATCACATGTGGAAGCCAACGTGTAGCTCATTGCTATCCTCATCATGGGCTGACCATGGGCTCACATCCACTGGGAACGTCGTGCGTCATTTATAAAGTTAGCCAAGCAAAGTGCTAAGTAAGAATAAATATTTTTAGCACTCCTATGTGTAAAACAGGTGTCTTTATTTCTTATTTTACATAGGTGGAAAAATAACTGAGCCATCACTTCATTTACTAAATAACACGGTATTTGACAGTGGATTAAATTATTTGCTATCAGATTTCTTACTAATTGTTCCTGTTTTAATAAACCAGTATGTTTGCATATCCTTTTTTTTTTTTTTTTACAAAAAACTATGTGCATACAAGTATCTGTTTAGTAGTCTGGAAATATCACCTTCAGATTATGAAATATTTGTAGTTAGTTGTAATGAGAGGGGTTTCTAAATGTTTTTCTTTTTCCCAATAAAAAAAATAATCAAAAAGTAGGATTTTTTCATTTAAAATAATGAAAGCCATGAACTTTGAGCAACTTGACTTGTGAAAGATGTCCCTGCTTATGGCAAGGAATTTGGACTTGGTGATCTTTAAAGGTCCATTCCAACCCAAACTATTCTATGAATCTATGATTCCATGAACTTTACCTTGCCAACAAATTGTAAGGATCTATATTTTTATTACTGTCTCCAGTGTTTTATGAGTTATGAACAGTTATTTGATGTTTTAGGGAGATAGTTACTTAAATGATAAATATTTTTTTACCTTCATGATTGTATTTTAGAATTTGTTTAACAAGAAGAACATTGAATAATGAAAAAATCCATTCCCACATTTTCACATGACCTATCTCTTGTTCTTAACCTTGCAAGTTTCAGGATTCCTCAAGTGGTACAGAACTGCTGAAAGCACTTTGATTATAGAATTTATACAGCTAACAAATATGAGTCTCTCAACTTCAACTTTTGGCAGTATAAAGATTTACATCAAAATTAAAAGCATGTATTTTTATCGTACTGCAAGAGTGTTTAAGCCAACTCAAAATTAGGTGGCTTCTGTCTGTAAACTAGTCCTAGATTGTCTGAATTCTGGTATTATTCTTCTACAGAACTTTTTATAGTCTGTTCAAATCATGGTATCCAAATGCCTCCCAGTAATGCCTGAAATAACACGCCTCACATCTGTCACATTTTTGTTCATTCATCCCTTCCCCAGGTTTTGAGGGAAATTTTGTTACCTGATTTTCTTCTCATGTATACATGTGCACAATAGCTCTGCTCATGCAGAGATACACACGTAGGCTCACACACATGTTAATAAGTACTTGTTAGAGAGGACACTTTTAATTAGAGTGAATTTTCTTATTATCTGTTGTTTCTGGGACATTTTACTATACAGTCCTGGGTACCCTAAATATCTCTAGGCAGATTTTCATATCACTGCTGCACATAACCATTGCCAACATCTTCATTCTGGAGACATAGTTATCTCGCTGGGATTTCCTTCCAATCTCTGAAGATGAATAAAAGCAGTTTCCACTGGTATTTTGAATGGGTAGGTAGGAGGTTCTGGCCCAGCTAGGGTGCAACATGTCAGCTTTCCTTTGCAGAAATCTGAGCAGAGATACAAAGGGTGAATGTCACGCTGCCAGCACCCTGAAATTCTTCCATATAAGCTGAGTCAAAAAGGAGGCAGAAAGAAGAGTTATTTTCCTTTTGGTCTGTGACTTTGAACCCTAGGCTTAATACGTGAAAAATTACAAGTGACTCACCTTGTGTGTCCTTGTATGCCTCTTGATTACCCTCACAATGAATATTCTGAGGTATTGGTAAAATGGCAGTTTTCCTAATTTAGCAGCTTCGTATCTGTTTCCATCCATACTGACAGATGTGTTTAAACAGATTTGAACTATGAGTACAACTAAGTTGTTCCCTCTGCAGAGCTTGGTAATAGGCTTGATCACTGTCTTTTTGGCCATTCTTGTTTGTTTGACTTTCACCTGGCATTCATTAAAAACACAACGGCCCTGACCACACTTTCTGAGGAAAGTATGTTAACTCTTAAATCAAATGTGGTCCTTTAGCTTTTTTTTCAATTTCTGCTGGTGGCAAGCTATCTTTTTTCCTAGTGTCTAATAATAGAGTATTAAAAAAGATATTAAATAATACTCATCCACGTTTTTGGAAATCAAAACCATAATTCCCTGGGTCTCCAAGGGACAAAACTTTGAGGTGTATCAGTGACAAGAAGGTATGGTTAACATTGTCATGACCATGAATGTCAGAGCTGTGTGTCTGTGGGTTACCAGAAACAAATGAGACAAAAGCAGTCACTGGAGAAAAAGAAGGTTAAAATATTTCAAGGCCCTGTCTTATCTTTACTGATACCTGTGGCCTTGCTTCACGGTAGGGTTGGTTTTTTCTGCAAAATAATGGCAAAGAGCAGCTTATCTTATCCATGCAATTTAATTCTGAACTCTGCTGAATGAACAGATGGATTACGTAGCTAAGTCTTGTTTAATGGGTGTATTGCTAATGTCATTAGGCCAGTTCCTAGCTAAACCTCTAAGGCTAATCCTTGGAAAAACAAACTCATCAGATACATCCAGTCTTCTCTGGAAGGCTATGGAGTGATAGATCTTAATGCAGTGCTAGCGGGGAAACAGCTGTCAAAGAGCTTCTGACTTGCACTGGAAAAATGCTTTGATACAGGCTTTGTCTTTATGGCTTTACAAACCAGGATTCAATCTGAATGTTTTACAGCAACAGATAAAGCACAGTAGAAGGTAGGAGGGTATCTGCAGACACCTTCAAAAAGCTGCGTAAGTGCCTATCACCCACCTCCCAAACAATACTTAGAACAGTAATTCTCATAAGTTTCATAGGTTGCAAGGCACGTTTTGAAAGTGGCACAACTACAGCTCAGAAATCATTTTTTGCATTCCCGTCAAGAGAGGTAAGATGTGTTAAATAGGTGTAACACAGGTTCCTCTGGAGGGACGCGTCCAAGCACACGCTGCCCGCCAGCCCTCACCGAGCTGCTGTGCAGCAATGTGGGTGTGGAGTTCAGGGGAAGAGGATCAGCACAACTACTGAGAAGCTTTTGCTGCAGATATCTGACATCCAAGTTCATAAGCAATAGGTGGAAAGAGAATCCTGGTATACCAGTATGTTCGGACATCAATGTCTCGATAACTGTAAAACACAATTTTTTGAACAGGTGCATAAATAGCTTCATAGGCCACACATTGCTTCAGCTTTATTCCAGAACAGGTTATGTTTCTCTGAGGATATTGAGAATATCTTTGTCCTGAGGAGTATTTCAGAGCAGTAGCAGTCTACCATTACAGAAGTGGCCTAGTAAAGTTACTCTGTTCAACCATCAGCTCCATGCAAAATGAGTAAGAGATTTTAAGAACATCTGTTCTAAAACAAATGGAGGCTGCTATAATTAGAGACTTGTACCTGCATATATCATGAGCATTTATTTTATTTTGGGCCATTGTCTCTCTTGTGTTAAATTCTTACAAATATTTCTGCAATTACTTTATTTATCAGTATTTCCCTCTTCACAGTGTCTTTTGTAACGGTTTTCCATTCCATGTTATTTGCCCCTTTAATAATACGACTACTGGTATTACAAATAATTACTGGCTCACAATGAGAACTGTTAAAATCCCTACTGCCCACATGTACACACTGGTTTATGTAATGGAATATTTATCCTGTTGTGGGAAACACAGTGACACAACTCGTGGCTCACCTTCTAGGAGTGAAAGCCACACTTACCCAGCATTTGTGATACCTTCCTTGCCTTGTTTACCAGGGTATTGAAATGGGGATTTCCTCTTTATTTCTGTAGGTTCTGTACAGATTAAAGGAGAAGATCCAGTTGTCACTGAGACAAGAGAAGGAAAAGAAGCAGGAGATCCACCTCTCACCCCTTCCCTTGCAGACATCTCAGTCTAAGACCACCAACAGCATGGTCCAGCCTCAACAGACTCCAAAGGTTGTCAATGTAGTAGTGGATCCTCAAGGCCAGTGTGTTCCCGAGCTCAAACCTCCCCTGTGTGTCAGTCCGTCTCCTTTCAGAATGAAACCTGTGGGGCTCCAGGAAAGGTAGGATGGTGCCTGGTGCATTCAGGATTTATTCTGTTTTGTTATACTGATGCTGCATGATTTCATGTGTGCATCTTCTGTCAATGAATGGGAGACTTTGCCATGCAGACAGCTGAGAAGTGGGATCATGGTGTCTTAATATCTGTCTCATGGGTATTCTCTCCTTTCCTTTTGTTTTCGTATGAACAAACGTCCAGAAGTTTGGGCTGAGATTGACTGCAGTACTGGAATTCTTTTTGCTAATTTGCTCTTCCCCTTTCCAACAATTACTCCAAAGAAATAATTTTTCATTTCCCATTGATTTGTTGCCTGTTTTGATCCTGGAGATCCTGGCAGAGGGCACAAGGGCTGATTATGTTTTGTCAGCAAAAATCTTTCTCATTGTCAGGGAGTACCTAGCACATGGGAAACTTAGAAAGAAGAAATATTCACACTGAGTGCATTTACCAATCTCATACAGTGTTCCCACTATTACCTTCAGATAATTTTTCTTCTTAAATCCAGCTTTCCATGATGGTTGGGATACAGTCCAAGGTCTACAGGCTTTACAAAAAAGAGGAAGAAGTGATTAGTAATGAAACCGCCCCTTGTGTGCTGCTCGTCAGAAATACTTGGGTACCAAACCTTGCCATTCATTCTACGTTTCAAAAACTGGGCCAGTGCTCTTCTTACAAAACTAGTTATTCTTCCCACGGGAGAATGCACACTGACATCTGTCTCTCCTGTGTTAGAAACCTATATAATTTCTTGCCTGATGGCTGCAGGCTGCTTTCATAAAGCATCAGTGCCCTGAATAACTAATGTAGCATGCAGCCGTGCAACTGAACTCTTCTACCCCGGCACAGATGATACATGAAAGAACAGACGCCATGCAGATATAATGGGGAAATCAGAATGAAAAGGAGACCAAATGCAGCCTTGTCTGTGAGGACAGTCAGAGTCGAGCAGTAGCCCTGATTCAGCTTGAACCATGGGATTTCAATGACAGAGATTTTATCAATGGCTTAATGAGGCACAGACAGAGCTAAGGGAGAGGGATGGTTCTTCCATGAGTAAAAGGTGCTGAAAGGCAGAGCTGTCACAAAATATATGGTGATAGCACTGCAGCTACAAAAAATAAGGAATGGAGGAAGCAATTAAATACATTTTGATAGTTTCTTTCATTCCACAGCACGGGGATTGCATATTAGGTTTATAATACCTGGTACCTAACATAGCATATGTAATAGTTGAGAGGGATTGGGGTGAAGGAATTTGTAGAGGGAGTTTGTACTTAAGAATCGGGGAAGAAATGTTTCTGTTGCTCAAACAAAGAAAGCAAAACCTATTGATCTAGGATCTTAATTTCCACCACCACATATAGGAACTCAGCATTTAACACTCCTAAACCAAATTTCATTCTTTACAAAGGCAAAGTTATGAGTCAGATGTGTCAAAATGGAGAGCTGAGATACAAAAAGGAAAGTAAACCTGATGTTTGATCAAATAAAACAGGCATTTCAGCTTATTACTACGGCGAAAAAAAGTTGAAAGAACTGAGCACTTCAGTTTCTACTGTAAAAAAACACTAACAGGTCGTTCTGAAAAAGTGAAAGCAATTGTGATAACATCCCATTCTTCCGTTCTTTTTGTCTCGTTTAACACAGTTACACTTTCTGAGCCCAAGTCCACTTCTGAGAACTGGTGGTTTAAGTTTATTTCAAGCTCAATGATACGAATGTCTGGGGATGTGAGGGAGAGAACTTTAGGGAATTGGTTGTCTTCTCTTCCTCTGACATAACCAGCTATTATTATGTATATTCCTTATTTATTTCCTATTTCCTGTATTATGAACAAATTTACACACATTTTGACAAACAGAAGCATAGGAGACAAGAAGTGATAATGCAGCAACACGTACTGGTTCGGTCATCATCTAATGACCAGGTATGTGGACAGTTTAAAACCCCTCTCCACCTTTCTGCCCCACAACAACCTTGCACTAGGCAAGCTTGGGCCATCCTCATTACACATGGGAGCATGGGTCTGCACACTGCAAGCAGCACACTGCACAAGACAGTCTGCTCACAGCCCTTTCTCCATAATATGGAGTGGGGTCAAGCCTGCAGGTCCCCCCCTGCTCATAGCCACAGCCTGGGGCACCCATACAAGAATGTTTGCTACCCTGATTTTGCTTTCTGCCAGGGAAAGAAGCTCTTGGTAGGATAGTGTGGATATGGGGAGTCCTTGACAAACTTATCATTGTGATTCCTTTGGCCGGATGGTTCCTGAGCAGTATTTTCTAACTATCCAAACTCCCTGGTTTGATTCCTTAATTGCGATCCATGGTCATGAAATGCCTAGTAGGGTCCAGACCAAACTGTATCTCTCCAAAGAGAAATCAATGGACCGTGGGCCAAACCAGGGAGGGAGCCAACCACTGTGCCTGGCTATCTAGATGGGAAGTTTGTGACAGAATCTCTGAAGGATGGGGCAGCAAAGTCAATGATGCCTGCCTCAGCCTGTCCCAGCTCTGCACACTAGGTGCTGCTTCAAGGAGCATATCTAAATGCAAAAATATGGTGGACCTGAGTTTTCACAAAGCACCGTATCATCTTCTGGCCCTCTGAGCCTTTCCATTTTTATTGGGAATAGCATTGGCTGTTATGGAGGCAGACAATTTGTTAATGGATAACTGTGCCTAGATCAAAATGTTTCTGGGAGTTTGTCCAGCTTCTTAAAATGCGTTGTGCTTCTGAATACGAGAGCCAAGTCCATGTGCATTTTTTTCTGCATATCTGGAAAGGCTCTTCCTCAGCTATTTCTATAAGACACAGCCTCCCCAGCAGATTATGCAACATTTGCACTATCAAATGTGCAGAATGACATTTTTACGTGACATGTCCATGGTCCATACACCAGTGCTTGGTGCCTTGCTGAAGGACGTTATGAGGGAGTCTGAGCGCGGGGAGGCTGACACCTGCAGCTGTGGGCAGCACTGCCACTTCCCCTGCGCTCACAGTCTACTCAGCTCTGGCATCAGGGTGGCCTGCATTTTTTATTCTTTGGCTGTAGCTCTTGGAGGAGGGACAGTGGTCATATAACCAAGATGGTAACTGACCCTGTGACCTCAGGAGGGGAGTTATTTTCCTGGATGTTGATCATGGATGCATACCCATGTGCAGCATGTGGTTGGGGAAAGGATGGAGTGGTGGTGGCCAGGAGTGGAGGATGGACTGACAGGTGTGGAGGTGAGAAGGATGTTTGAACAAAGAGGCACTGGCCCCTTTCTATTACAGTTAATGATAGATGGGGCAGGCAAGTGAAGGGCTCGCTTCAGAGCTTCCTGGCGTCCTCCAGGTCATTCCGTAGAGTGCTTCAAAGTTGTTCTCTTCTGGTGTTTTCACAACTGCTGCTCTTTTGCAGCAAAGACCTTCTCCATCAGCAACCCACACAGTGCTGTTACTGACCGGAGGAGCAGGAGAGCTAATGTTGTCCTGTGGGTGTCTTTGGTGATGAACTGTCACAACATCATAGTGCCGACACCTGAATTTAGGATGTAAATAATCCTTCTCTCTTCCGTTATCACATAAATGAATATTGCATCAGTGTTTATTTTTCTGCTTAGGCTTTTACAGGTTTATATGCATAATATATACTTTTTCCTTCAGCAGAGTAAGGCTTCCTTTAATTCTGCTAGTTGGCCCAGAATTCATCTTGATAAGAATGGTCCCAGCCAAAATCAAAATCTGGTGAAGTGGGTTGTGATATTCTAAATTTCATTCTGACATGTCAGGCATTGAAAATTCTTAGTACAAGCAGCAAGTTGTTAAAACACAAGCATGGTGGAGATATAAATATAAATAAGTTACTACATCAGCACGATATTCACTTGTTCTACAACTAGATTTACTTTTTCTGCAGCCACTGCTGCTGTGAGTTTTAGTTCCAGTATTGTTTGTGCCTAGGACAACTGTATTTCAACTAACTGGTACAGAATGTACTGCTTTGTTCAAATTAGTTACTATCTAGCATGCGAAAGTACATGGAAGAAAAGAAAATGTGGAAAACAGCTCTTCTACTGTGTGCGTTAAAAAAAACAAACAGTGCTTTGGAAAGCTTTTGCAAACATTTGCATTCCATCCTAGCCACAAAGACCTAAAACTGTGGCTATTACACCTGAATAACCAGTGGGAAAAATCACAGCACAATGTTTTCTCTGTCTATTGCGTATTCATTGGAAAATTTTTCTGTCTAAAAGCGAGAGCTCCTCATGTTCACAAATCAGGATGCTATGGGCATGCAGGACTCTCATTCAGACCAAGTAATGTTTTACATGTGCTTCATGCTAGTTTTTTTTCTCTTTGCAAATAAATACAAGAGAGTGGATAATATAATAGAAGAAAAGGTTTGGCAAATAGAGCATAAACCTGGCAGATAAGTGAAATAACAAAATATTTTAATTTTTTTAAAATGTGAGATAAAAGCATTCTGTAATGGTATGGAAGCACTGCTGTGACACGGGAAAACAGAAGATAATCTGTGGAAGGGAAGGCAGGCAACGCCAGCACGAGCAAAACTGGAGGAGAGAGGACTGCTCACTGACATCGTTCAACATACACTATGCAAACAGGTCTGCAGCCTCCAGAGAAAATCAGCAGGAATCAGAATAGAGAATAGTAGTAGGGGGAAATCACCTAAATCAGTGCCAGGTGTAACTCCCTACAAATGTAACAGGTAGGACTAAATCTTGGCCTGACCTTGACCATGAGAACCGTGTGTGATGTTACTCTTCCCCACAAAGCAGGGCAATGCTATAAAAACTATGTCACAGTTAACAGGCTGTAAGCAGTTTTTCTTACCATCCTAAAGATGCCTGTAAATTGACAATAGAATTCTTTGTTCCTGTTCTAAAAAGTATTCAGTGGACATACAGTGAGTATAGCTCACTGTAAGTGTAATAAAAGTTAAAATAATGTGCTTTATAAAGCTGCTAAATGCTCACCTCTGTCCACTTCCTTATAAGATGAGAAAGAAGGATAGTCTGATGGAAAAGAAAGGCAATATATTTTTAAATAATTTAAAAAAACTTAATCAGATAACCCATAGTAGTCTGTGGAACTCACTGACAAAAGACAAAGTTTGAATCAGGAATGTGTTAGCAAGAGGTACTTACACATATAGTCGCACAGTAACAGAGAGCAGTTACTGTTCTCGGTCTGCCTTTGGCATCCTTCCTCAGAAACATCTTGTGTTTGACAGCTTTATAGAGAAAATCATGGACAGTTTGGGCTTCAGGTTTGGAGGTGGAAAAAAATTCCCATGTTGATATTGATAACTATTCTCTTTTATTAGTTATTCTGCATAGACAGATTCAACTATTGTTCTGGCCACTTCTACAGTTTCTATGCCCTGTCAATTGCCATCTGGATGACAAATGCTGTGGGTGACAAAACACTAACTGTAATACCTGTTTTCCTGGTGTTAGAAAAGCAGGATCTATTAAAATGAATCACTATTTTGACAATACTGTATACCAAATAAAACCTCAAAAGAAATGTTGGAACCAAGCTAAAGCACCCGATGTGCTCTTTACCTCATTAATATAATGGCAGCTGCATCTCAGGATGCCACTGTTCAATCCAAACTCCACTCTAATAGATGAGAGAAATTTCCAACGATTCTCTCTGGTTCTGCTCTGATTTTTAGGTCACAGAGCACAGTTGCTGCAAATATAATTACAGTGTTGCTGATCTGTTATCTTTATACAAAACCATCCATTGTGAGTAATCATTTTGAGTAATGCTTAGAGGGTAGCACCTTGCAGTTGGACTACTGTAAACATGCCAGGTTTTGTAGTTTATGACACAAGCATGGGAACTTAATATGTTTACAGGAAGGGGCCTTGAATTTCCTGGCTAAAATATACTAGCTTTGCACAGATTTGGAGGGTAAATTTACCCTATTGTGCAGAGCGGAATATGCTTTCTGCATTCTTCATTTAAAACCTAGGGATTGTTTTCAGGAAAATGTCAGTGTATTTGTTCAAAATACAGCTATGTATCAACACAAAAGTACTAGCTGGAGAACAATTTTACAGTGATTTCCTATCAGAAGGAATCTGCAAAGCACCACCGACCAGTAAACTGGAATTTTTGTGCTTCGGTCCATCTCTGCCACCAAGTCATTAAAGCACTTTGGACATGGCACATAAACCTCCTGTAGCCATGCTCCCAACCACTGGATTGAGGGTGGCTGCTTGGCATGTCTGTCTGAAGGGATGTAGTGAAGATGAGAACCTTATCCAGAAGTACAGTAAAAGTCTTGCATGAAACTATTTGTCCACATCATTTCAGAAGAGTGAGAGAATACCAATAAAAATAAAAATCCAAAAACTTTCTGAAGGACCTAAAAATGCACTTTTCTCATTTGTCAGACCTCTCAGCTATATTCTGTCCTGATCTATAAGATGCAGTAATAAATTCCATACACCCAGGAACACTTATTGCACTGAGGCCAGCTGGCTGAGATTAATTTGTGTCCATACTGCCAAGCTCCCAAAAGAGCCAGGGCTGGATGCAGACTGCCTACCAGGAATGGCTTGTGCATGTGCTGGTTCCCAAATGGTGCCAGTGAATTGCTTTGGCATGCTCTCGTTGGCAAAAGCTAAAAACAAACCAGGGCTGCAAGGCTTGCTATGTAGCAGTATCATTTACCAAGTTTCAGTGCCTGGGATTGTTCCCCGGTGCTGTTTAATTTCTTTTTCTAGATGTAGCTTGCACATGCAATGTGCGCAGCTGGTGTGGCAACTCTCATGAGGGGAGCAGTCCTGCTCATGGGCAGCTGCTCACGGGCTGTGCCTTTTAATAACGTTCCTTACGGCGCAGGGTCTCCCCGCAGCCTGGCGTTGTGGCTTCCCTGTTCCTCAGGCCATCTCGGCTGTCTGGACAGCCACACTGCGACTGCTGGCACCTGTTCTCTGGGCGACAGGGTAAGAGCAAGGGCTGAAAACTTGGGCTACCAAGGTGGGATAAACTGGTCTGAGAAACAGGGAACATAAAGTGGGATCCAGCTCCAAGGGTCGCCTGCCCAGTGCCTGAGAAGTCTTGTTTTAGCACATGGATTCATGACTAGAGGCAGAGTAACGCATTACCTCCAACTGGCATCCGTGTGACATTTCTGTTAGTGCACGGTCAATCTGAAAACTTTTTGCAAGCACTGGACCTCTGAGTTGCACAAACGCCTGTTCTGTCCAACCCAATACAGACGTCTTTGCTTATCTGCAGGGTAGGAAGAGGGCAGGAATGTGAATTGTCCCCTTGCTTCGGAGGGGAAGTGAACTCGGGCACCAGCCTAACAAAGACGCTTTAAAAACCACGTTTTAACTGTTTGACTCCTGGCTGGTTGGGAAAGTGTTTTGATTGTGGTTAGAGCTCTTTGAAGCAAAACTCTGTGGGAGTTATGATCTAAATAAATAGATGCGAATAACTATGTAGCATCGCCCAAACTTACACCCACAGTCCGTTTCCCTGTGTCGCTATCACATTTTGCAAATTACTTCAGATTAGCGTGGGTAGATGATACGTTTCTGCTCCTAGCTCCCTCTCTGCTTTAAATTGTCCCACATCCCTTTTTTTCTTTTTGTACAAAGAACTGAAAACTCTTCAAAGCATGTTACATTAATTTCTGGGAGCGGATAATTCAGGCAAATTAGCCCACCCTAGTTCAGGTAAATTCTGGTGCAGCTTCATAGCCATCTTCTCTCAGGTTCCAGGGAGTGCTCCATTTAGCACGCAGCCCATGCCTACCCTTGGTTTTGCTTTTACTGTCCTCAGAGGTTTAGTCAAGATTTTTGTAATAATTTTGTTGTATTCCCAGGTCTCTTATCTGGCATTTATTCTTGTTACTCCAGTTGCTACTGGTTTTAGCTTGTACACAGGAAACCGCAGTGCCAATCAGTGTCGTTCCCAAGGTGACAGGAAACCCTATTTGGTCGGATGTTGATTGTGCTTGTCTTTACTGCTCCACCCATAGCATTTTCTTCCTTTTTGGCTTAAGTTAAGACAAATTAATCAGTGGCCGCCATCTGGTAGACAGTTTTGGAGGTTTTGCAGTGATTCGTCCAGCTGATCTTTTGAAAAGTCACACACAGCACAAGAAGCTGAGGGGAAATAGCCATGTGAATATTTAAATGCTTCTTGAGCCCTAGAATGACAGGGGCTGTTGTTGCCCTGGACACCCGAGTAATTGGAGTTGTGTAACTCCCTTGTCTCATCCAGCAGCAAGTTTTGGTTTTTTAAGTGCTGCTTGGTCAGAGGGTTAAACTGTTGCAGCTCTCCTGCAATTGATTTCCTCAGCTCCTCTCTGCCTCTACTCCATTTCTATGGTTGACCATCTCAGGCAGGGTTTCTGTGACTGCTTCACCAGCTGTCCTACTGTGCAGGCAGAGTGGGACATCTGCGAAAGTGAGGAGATGCACATTAGCTGAGCTTGAATGCTCCAAGTATCTCGGCTCAGCCTGTAGCAGGATGTGTCCATCTGTGACTTTTGCAACCAAATATATCACCTTTTCACATGGGTGGGTTGGAAATGCCGTGCTAAGGGACAAAGAGCAGGAGAAGATCACCATTTTCTTTATGAGACTGAGTTGTAAGCAAGATGCGGTACATTGCATCTCATGAGCCCTTGATAGAACGCACAGTTACTGGTTTCAGCAAAACAAAGAACTGCTGTAGAAGGAAGCACCCATATCAGATATACAGTTTTATATTTACAAGGAATGTTGATTTCTCAGATCTGGGGGGCTTTGACAAATGCTAATGCTTCAAATTAAGACACAAATATTCACCTTCCTTTTTGTTTTGGAACTGATCTTGCTGTTCCTTCTGGCCAACTTTTCTGTAGGGCAGCCTAAAGCTGAATTTAGTTCAGTTCCTCTTAATTTAAAATGTTAGGAACTGACACAGAACACAGAGAAAGACAAACAAGAAAAACATCAAAGTGCCTTCAAAACTGCAATATAAAACACCCAAGTGTATCTTTGAATTGGCATGAAGTACATGTACTTCATGCAAGAAGCCATGTACTGGATAGTACTTACAGCTTATATTGTAGCCATCAGTTAATATTCCAGTCCATGACTCTCTTCTTGGAGTACAATCATAATTAATTTTGTTTCTGTGCATTGTCAAGAGGACACTGGAAAATTAAAAGTTGACAAGTTATACTGCTTATTTTTGGAAAAATCCAGTTCTGGAAATTCAGCAGAGATCTCTTACGCAGTCAGAGCTAGTATGTACAGAAAACTTAACATTGCTACCTAGCAGAAGTGTCTCTTGTTTGCAGATCTGTGGGTCAGACTATTCCTCAGCTTTTGTGGGAAATTCTCTTTAGCACTTTTATTAATATAGCATCTGAGAGCCTGGGTCATAGACCAGGACCCCTCTGTGCAAGGCTCCATATGCACACAAAAATGAAATGATCCTCTGTCCAAAAAACTTACAATCTAGACATCAGACAAGGTAGTAATGCATACAGTCAGGCAAGCCTCAGGAAAGGAAGAAGTAATAGCATCACGGCAGAGAAGAGGATGCCGGGAGTATGCTATGAGAATGGCTTAGCCCAAGAAACACTGCCCTGAGGCAGTAGCTGATTTCATACGACACTGACATTTCAGCCAGGTTCTTGCTAGAGTTGTTTGTCAGCTTTGATACCACCACATCTGAGATGATGCATCAGTTAGGTTTGACTTTGAACCTTAGCTGAGTACAGCCAAGAGATTTCAGGAACTCTTTTTACAATTTGCATACTAAGGCAAGTAAGACATTAACTGGTTAAGTGACTGATCCAAGACGATATTGCAGATCAGGACCCTATCTTCATAAATTATCTGGACTTTTGAACTCTTCGTTCAGTTCTCTAACCAGGGGAGTCTGTAACAAGCTACAGCAGTGATATTTCTTTCTGGGACAGGGACTTCCCTTATGTTCCCTATCAAAGAATATACTTTTGACGCTTAACAAACAGTGTATTGTTGTTACTAATTTATGGTAGCTATAATTATCCCTGTTATGTTAATATTGTGGTTTGATAACAGGAGCAAAACAGAACACGACGACTTCAAATGCCTGCTCAAATATGCGATAGGCATCAGAAGGGGAAGTACTGTATATAACTCCCACACAGAAAAATGTCGTTAAGTACAATGTTTCTCTGGGGAACTCGGTCCCGGTGCTTTGGGGTAACTAGTAGCAGCTCCCTGGAAAGCCACGCTGCCAGCCAGAGATGGGGACAGTGCTGGGCAGGAGGCAGCTGAGCCTGCCCCTCTTCCCCGGGCTGGTGCTTCCGCTTCCCACCATCCCCGGCAGCCGCATCTCCTGTCTTCAAGATGTCTCAAATCCTTCCTGAGCTGTAGTAAATTCCACAGGAGGACTGCTGCATAGTCCAGAGGCTTTCCGTTCCTTTCCCTGGATTTGATAGTGGATGTAACAGTGCGCCCTTACAACAAATGAAGGAAAACAATCAGAACAGCAGGAAAGTACGCAACAGCTAATAAATCCAATTTGCGTGGTCTTGTTTCACTTTAGGCTCTATTTAGCTTGTTTTGCCTCGGTGGTTTTACGGAGGTGTCTGGGAAGAGAATTTGGCCCACAGAGCACAATACTGAATAGGTTTGCGAAAGAAGGACCCATTGTGAAAAGCAGAAAGCTGGTATTGTAATTAATCCCAAAGGTAATCCTCTGGCTACAGGGAATGCATTTGCAGTTTACGGATAAGATCAGAATAAAATACATGTTTTTTGCTTCATCAGAAGGATTTTCCCAAATGCAGATGGCCTAAATACCCCTCTAGTCCCCACATCTATTGTTCACTGTTGTCCTGGGACAGTGTGGAGGTCATAAGGTGGGCTAAGGAAGCTGTCTGAAGGGAAAACCCCAGAAAAGAAGACACCAGACACAAAGATGTGGAAGCAACCTTGGTTCACGACAGTCCTAAACTATGGATTGCCAGAAGCTAGAGGGCATACTAAAAATAAGTAATGGTGTTAATTAAGTAATGGGTGATTCCTGCTTGCTTTGTTCTTGCATTCTTTCCCTAAGCCTCCTCTTGCTGGCCATTGTTGGAAACGGGATATTGGGCAACCTTTGGTCTTACACAGTACACCAAGTTTACGTTCATATTTCTACACCACTCCCTTCAATATATGCTAATCTGACCCGTGTTACATCATCAGCTGTATGGAGCCTTGTGTGTTGGGAATGTTTGTACTGAGATAGATGGGGTGGAAGCTGAGCTGGGAGGGAGTTTGGTTTATCCTTCAGATATGACTTCTCCTTCTTTTTCTTTATTTCATAACGCAATGTGCATTTAGAGTAACAGTGCTTTTATTGGAGTCCTCACATTTCCCTCCTCCATTCAGATTCAAAGAAGTAAATTTAAATAAAGTGATTTAAGTTCCTTAATGTCATGATTCCTTTGCTAATACAGAACTATGAATCTGAAGCAATTATAATTATTTCGCTCTGAAATTTCCAGTCTGTACTGACTCATTCATGGTGCATATGAGGAAGAGTGGATCGAGAAAGCCTTCGTTCTGGTCTGTGTCTTCATCTCTGGGCACAGGTACAGGTGCATTTCCCTCCCCTAGAGCTCAGCTTATGCACTCCCCTATAGGAACATCTCTGATGAAGGTAGGCAGTGGCCAAGGCCTTGACCTTCAAGGGATCTACTGAGCTCCATAGAAAGGAACTCCAGGTTACTTACCTGTTGGTTCCTCATCAGCTGCTCAGCCCTAAATGGGACTGTACAGCTTGGCAATACCTCTTTTAAAGGTCTATCTAATCTCTGAAGTGCAAGATAAAGTAGGCCTGGGTATGTAGACACTTACAGCTGTCTTCTAATAGCAGTCAAGCATTGCTCCATTTCAAATAGCAAGCCTAAGTGGATTTTCTACACTTCATTTTCAGAGGGAATCCAGGCACTTTGCACATTAATACACTTGTTTGAGCAACCCTTTCTGTAGAAGGCAAGGCTGGAAAGTCGGACTACTAAAATGAATTGGGGGGGGGGGGGGAACAAAAAGAAAAAAAAAAGCTGGAAGAGAGAAAGTTTTTTGTACCTAGCTTAGGTGTAAGCTCTGGAAACTTCAGAAGCAGCTAAATGGCTGACCTGAGTGCACATAAACTGTTCCTGTCTCTAAAAGCCTAAATCCCATCAACTCGTAGTATAACTTAGCACGTAAGTCACTCCAGAAATGGGACTGTGCCTTCCAAAGTGTGTGAGCTAAAAGGATTTTTGGTCTGTACGGGCAGCTTGAGGTGCTTCATCCGCGGTGTGACTGAGTGGAGCAGTTTTGTGGCTCCCTTCAGAAGTGTCCATAGATGGCGCAGCTTCGTTGAGCGATGGTATGGGTCTGGAGGTTTTACATTCTGCAGGAACTGCTGCTGCTTAGTAATTTCTTCGAAGTGCACTAACAATTAATTTTTCTGCTTAGAAATCTGTGTGACACTTGCAGTAGTTTAAAGATAATGAAGACCAAGTCAAATAAACAAGGAATGTGCTTTTTTATTATCTTAAGGTTGACAGGGTGTAGTAAACGCCTCTTTTCCCAGATGTTCCTTCCTGTCTTTCCCAAACGGCAAAGGCACTAGGAAAGAACTCATTGTACTGATTAGTCTTCAAGTCACAATAAAAGATAATTCTCTCTTACTGATACTGTCGGAAGATACTGCCCATTTACATTAAGAATACTCCTACCCATGTCTTTTTCCAGGTCAGCTGCTTTTGGTTAAAGCCTCAAAAGAGTACTGAAGGACATTAATGTGTGAGTAGGCTATATATTTGCTTTTTCGCATCTAAGGGTTGTAGATTATATTCCTTAAATGAGCAGCAGGTGCAGGACAGAGGTAGAGTTTGTGCATAAGAGATTAATTAGTATAGAACACATGAAGCTAAATAGACCTATTGGTAAGGGGGGGGTTTTTTTGGTTGGTTTTTTTTTTTTGGGGGGGGGGGGGTGGCACACATGATGACACAACCCTCAAACACTTTTTTTATCTAAAAGCTGAAAAATCTAAGATCAGTCCATGATTTATTTGTTTACCATAGGGCTGACCAACTAAATAGGGAAAAATCTGTTAAGCACTTTTAAAAAAAACACTTCCTAGAAGCTGTTGCTGTAGCATTGCACCTCTCCATTCTCATTTATTAGATTAGTTCTCTTAGATAGGCTACAGTTCTCTGAATATTGCAGGCAAGCACCCTCCAGGCATGCTGTAGTGCTCAGCAAAGAAGTGAGCCTTGCATGTGCTGGGAAAAGTAATCAGGCTTTGCACCTGGACAAGAGATCTAAATGGGAAATTATGGTGCCTGGCCACAGCTTCTCCAGTGCATCATGGCAGTACTTATGAACTGAAATCGTAGAGGGGCAATTCGTGCAAGTGTGACAAAAAGTATATTGCAGATTGATTTTTTTTCTCTGATTTTCAAGCAAAAGATACAGCAGACAGGATATGTGGGGATTTTTAACAGCTCTGGTTGCCTTACCTTAAATAAATGCATTAATCTGTGCATTAGTTTAATCTGTGCAATGCTAGAAGCTAACTGTTACTCCTCTCCATCTTCTTTTCCATTTCCCTATTCTTGTAATCCATTTTGTTTATATTCATTGTAGCTTGGTTCAAATTAGCATGTGCATCAATCGGAGAGAGAACAGGTCATCTAGTATGTTTCTGCAGTGAGGCCTCCAGTATGAAATAGAGTAATGCTTCAATGCAAGCAGATAATAGCAATAAACAAGACTGCATTCAATTAAAGCTCTATCCTCTAAAGCAAATTAGCAATAAATTAGTAAACATTTTTCAGCTCTTTGAAAAAAAGCTCAAATAAGCACAACAAATTAGCCTCTTCATTTATTTTTACTTCTGAACATTTAACTCAGTTTTCACTCATGCTGAAAACATGTATATGTGAATATGAATCAGAAATGGAGCTTTATGTTACCATTCAGATTTTATTGGAGAGAAAAGTTTGCGTGACAAAATGCAATTTGATTGTAGAAATAATCTACAGGAAAAGATGGGAGGCTGTATAAGCTTTGCATTTTTGAACAGTCAGTTCCCGTAGCCCAGTGGCGTAGCCTTATCGAGGGCAGAACAGGAGTGAATTGGCAGTACATTAGAAAGCATGATTAAAAGAGGGAAAGTTGAAACTACTCTCATGTCAGCTGTTTTCCTCTACAGGATATTGAACCATTCCTGTCCTAACCAGATACTGATTGCTTAAAACTTAGTCCAGAAATACTTGTCAAAACCATTTCCTCAGTTCATTTTGACATGCTGAGGTGTGAGTAGATCCTGCAAATTGTTTGCAATTTAGTGCTAGAGGTATTGGTCTGCTCTCACTTGTGGCTGTGGGAACAAGATCACACCCTCTGGAGAGAACATGAAGTGCCTCCACTTTCCAGAAAAGCTATTTAAGAGGCTCCTGATCAGTTTCTATGGACTGAGAGAGGACTGGAGGATGCTACCAGGTTCTGCCAGGAACTGGCTAGGAAGCTGCAGAGGATTAGAAGTCTTGCCTTACAGCAGCCATATACCCCTCTTCATCTCCTTCCAGTAGGCACACAGCTTGTTGTCGCACTTCCAGACACATTCCTCAGGGTAAGAGGCAGGAAGCATCAGTTTTTCAAGTGACAAGTAAGTGGGAAAAAATAATAATGCAACACTGGAACAAGTATGAGGAGAACCGTGTGGTAGAGCAAACATGAGCAGAAATGGCAGATGTTCTTTTCAGGAAGATACATAGGATCAGCATGCTTCATCCTATTGCCTCCCTTATAGTCCTGAGCTTAAATATCTTCCATCCATGGCTTTCTGGTGGTAGGACTTAGCTTCGGTGTTAGACCCTGATTACTCCCTCTGCACTGTAGATGAGGTCCTCTAGTTGGGAGATTGGGCTGCCCACAAAAATGGCTTACAGGGTTTGTCTTAGGTGCAGATGATTGTAAGGCAGAGTAGAAATATTATAAATATCAGTAATATTAATGACTGAATTGTTAAGCATGCTTGTGGAAACATCGGGCTAATATCTCCCTACCTGTCCAGGATCTCCTCTATGGAGAGGAAGAATCAGAGCCAGAGGAAGGAGGCTTTGGAAATGAGGCCAGGAGCCTATAAAGAGAGGTCCACTGTTCCTAGGCATGATAGGAGGTCAGTAGGTAACTTCTGGTGGTTTAAGTAGCACTGGTATTTCAGGGGAGAGCAGGAAGGTTTTGACCACCTGCACACCGAAGTGCCGAAGCTGAAACTCTGGTCCTGCATTTTATATTTTCATGCATAGTAAAATTGCTGCAAAATGACCAAACATGAGCTGAGTGGAACAGGTCCTTCAGGGTATCGGGCTGTATCAATTTAGACTGTCCATGATGCATATTATCCTTTAATGCAAAGCAGATCCATCATTTTGTATTCATAGTTACATAATTTCTGTCAAAATCAGCTTGTATTCCTCTGCTGTTGTTTTTTTAAGTAAATGATTTGCATAAATAATCCGAATCTTGAAAACAATTGAAGAGTAATTTCCTTTAGAGAAGAGTGCTTATGACAGTTGATTGCTAAATGACTTAAGGTAACTTGAGAAATGACATGAATTTAGGGAACCTTGGGTTTTAGTCCTGCTTCTAACTCTAGTTCTTTGGCCTTGTTAATTGGTTGATTGCAGCTTTCTGATTTTCAGCTTGGCTGTGATGTAAGTTTGGTTTGTTTAAAAGTGTCAATAACCCCAGGTCTGAATGGGTTCCTAAAAGCTACAGCACTTGTTCAAGTGAAAACCAACACCAACCCAGAACTGTCAGCAAGAAAAGCAGAGATCATTTGGGAAACTGAGTCATCATCATAGATCTGCCAAGCATAGTATGTGTGTAACAATGCTTCATAGGGCACCTAGGAGTGTAAAAATAAAAATTACATTATATACAATAAGTACTGTGTGCAAATATTTCTTTATTAAGATGACATTCACATAGTTACATAATTAATTTTTATTCATTATTTTCTCAGACTAATACCGATGATACTGATTGACCTTTGTTGAAAGTAGGAGTAAATAAGAGGATAACTACATGAACGGGTATTGTATATTATCAGAACTGATGGGGTTTTCTATCAGAATACTCTCTGATATGTGCTGCAGCACAACAGAAAACTCAAACTTATGAGATCTCCATTTCCAATAAAAGAACATAGACCTAGGAAAAAATAAATCTGCTGGTTTTAATTTTGCGTCGTCAATAATGGAGTTTTACCACATGCTTAGAAGACTTGTTTGAGATGATAGTGTGCTGATGGTCAGAAAAAACATGAGAGATTCCCACACTTGTCAATGTAACCATACTCTCATTCAGCCCTACTTTCCCAAGACATCCAGTATCATAAGCAGTACAAGATGATGATATAGATTTCAGGCTGGCATGTACAGAGCAAGAATCATATATATGCATTTTTAAAAAACATATAAATCGTTCTTATGCTTGTTAGAAGCAACTATTTAACAATACGTGAATGCTAATTTAAAACTTAACAAATTATGATTCACTTCAAATGAGAGTAATTTCTTAACCTTCTGACTGACTTAATGGATGTTATAAATCTGGATTTGTGAAGAAATATCTCAGTCATATATTAGAAGATCTGTGTTACTGTTTGCCCCAGGCTGAAAGAAAATGGCACTATGTTCAGTCCTTTGCAAAGATTATTTTAACCCCTCTCTTGCTGCTTTTCCACTTACGCTTTTTTCAAAACTGATTTTTCTTGATGAAGTCAATAGGTGTTATGCAGTATGCTACTTTGATTTATTTCATATCAAAATACAGGATTAATAACAATAACATGATGTCTTTTTCTGGTTAACTGTGCTTTTCATTCCCCTCCGCAGCTTTACGTATCATATTTGGTCATCTACATGACCATATTTTCTCTTAGCTATTTTGCTAAAAGCAGCAGGAAAGCTGAGACCCATGGTTTCTTTCCATTCTCCTTTTTTACAAATGCATGGGGGTGTTTCCTTTGAATTACTCCACAGAAACATAAAACCAGATAAGCAGGTGAAGTCTGGCACCAGTAACATAGTAAGTGGTGGAAACCATGTGCCTAACTGTGCTCTCCCAGTGCAACTGCAGCAATGCAAAACCCACCTGAATTCAGTGCATTTGCTGATGAGATGGACCAGCAAGAGAAGAGGATCAGCACCCAAGTCTAAACCTAGTCTGTGAGCACTAGAGAAGTAAAACGCACAGGGGAATCGTGGTGTTTTTCCCATTATCCCTGCAGTAAAACCCAGGGAGAACAGCCCTGCGGCACATCCCCTGGTACAAGTGGGACCTGAGGACGCAAAGCAAACTCCTTCCCCAGCGGCCGCAGCCAGCACCACTCTTGCCGCTAATTAATGGCTTCCTTCCACCTGCACGGCTGACACAGCTCCCGCCTCGGCCACGCAGGAGCTCGGCAGAGGGACAGAGGACCAAGGGCACAGAAGGAAGCGCCTCCCGCGTCTGCAGTGCTGGGGTCAGAGGACAATGGCTCTTGGAAGGCAGCAGCCATCACTGCTACTTCCAAAACCACTAGAGAGATTGAAAAGCCCAGGACCGGGAATCTGGGCGTTGCATTTTTCAGGAGTGCTGAATAAACATGGGAATGTGTATTTAAAGAAATTACCCAGCTTAAATAAACAACTGGGAAAACATGTTGGGTAATTGGGTTTTTATAATCACCAGCTATGGCTTAATTTTAGGGTCAGGGAAGACCTGGAAATGACCTCACTAATGATTAATAGGCTTTAGTAACCTGGTGGCCCTCCAAGGTGGACAGGTGGAGCTTCCTTTTGAGTTTTCAAACAAATATTGCATTAATCTTTTTTTTTTTTTTTCTTTATATGGTCTGTAATGAAATCTGCTTCTATAAATGTATTATTAAAAATACTCCAGTGGATTCCCATCAGTGGACTTGTTCCTATTACCCAATTGAAAAGAAGGCTGTAAGTATGTGGTGAGACCCCCCTCTGGGATACTAGACAATACACAGGCACAAGTGGTTTCCTGATTGCATATTATGTGAATATTTGCATATGTGAATATTATTCACATACCCAGTGTTGAGGTGGGTGAAACTTTGGAAGAGTTAGTCTCATGACGATTTTAATGTAATGTTGTCACGAATGTTTAGAATTCCTCACATTCCTCACATGATGCTCTTCCCCATCAAGACATGACCTCAAGGTGATGCCGGGGGAGGTGTACCATAATAAAATCTTCTCTAATTTGGCCCAGACTATTAACATGGGGAACATAAAGTTACACAGAAGGTAAAAAAGGGTTGCAAATATTCAGGAATAGGGGAAAACCCATGTCTATGGCTTCTTTAGTTTAATTTGTAATGGTAAGATAACTGTATGTAGTTAGGAGATATATCTCTTTCTCTCTTTCCAAGAAAAATAAGTTGTCTGACTTGAACTGTCATGGGTCTGATGCGATTTCTTTACACAAAACCTATTGGAGATGGGATAGTTAGCAAAAATGGGCTTTGTTATAGATGGTACCTCCTTGTTGCTTTGTGAGCAGCCTTGTGCAGTCTCTCAAGTAAAGTGGTAAAAGGTGGGCTTCACTACCCAGCCTCTTTCCACTTAGTAGTAAAAGAGAAGATTAGTTAATTATTTTCTGCCCTGTATTCAGTTGTTATTCAATGTGTAGCTTTTAATGTGTTAAATATGCACCTAAAAACTATTTCTTCTCTCCAGAATAAGTTATTTGATTCTCAACACCGGTATTCGTCAATATTCCCCATAAATGGTAAAGCTGTAAACTCAAAGTTATAATTAGATCAGGTATATTTTTTGTTGTTGTTAAAAAGGAAATAGCCTTTTTGCCAAGACTGTCCATTATAACAATGCAAAAGCCAAAGAAAATATTAACATTTTCACAGTACTTTGTTACTGAACAATGCAAATACTTTTCCTCTGTATTAGGAAATCTCAGTAGGCTCTCCCAGAAGTATGTCTGGGTCTAAATCACTACCCATTTCTCAACGAAAGTAGCCTAAACAGTTTTGGAGGGGTTCATTGCACACCTCTTCTGTGGATTTCTGGATTGTTTTTGAAAGACTGGATTTGTGATGTGCGCCCTCAGAGCCACCTGTTTGAGGGACTGCCTTTTTCCATGGAACAAATTGCTAGTCGTGGTCAGAAGAGGTGCTTTCGCAGAAGGATTTTTGTGAGAAAGTGGTCTAACAGGATGTTTTCCTTGAGAAGCAGCATGGAGCCGGGAGACTGGCTTCCCCCGCAGCAGGGGCAGGCCCCGGGGAGCAGGGATGTGTACGTGAGCCAGGACCCTAACGACGGGTCTGGCAGAAAGTGGCCACCAGAGCAGGTTCACCTCCCAGGCTGTCACGGCTCTGGATTTGGGTATGAGCACTGGTACCACTGGCTGGGGCTTTGGTGTGATGCAGGTGTGTAGCAAGCCACAGGGCACTACTGGTAGCCTATGCATGTATCTAGTTACTAGTCATTTCTGCTCAGGATGCTACTACACTTCTGCCTACCTCCTAGCAAAATTAGCAGAATCATACCACACATACTTCCCTCTGCCAGCAGAAATTGTCCCCATCTACCCTTGGAGGCGGCCAGCTGCCTGCAGCTGCCTTGGCTCTCCTGCCTCTGCTTCTGTCGCTGACTCACTGTTACCATCCGCGGGCCTGGGCAGCACAGCTCTTGCTCTCACCCACCCATCGCCTAAGCTGAAATAGGATTATGGACACCATGGCACAATGTGAGATTCACTGATTCCACCAGGTGGTCTTGTCTCTGGGCCATTGTTGCTTTGTGTTTTGCTAAGTGACAGGTGAGTGCCTGAATCACATCATTTCTATTCATGAAGACTGACGTGATAGAAATGGTCTGATTTAAAATAAAATTACTGAAGGGTCTGCTGACATGTATAAGAGGAAGGAAAGTGCATGGCAGTTGTGTCAGAACAAAAAATGTTATGTTCACATAGTTACAAACAAAGAAGAAAGTGATAAACTCTAAGAGTACTTATTCTGGTGGCAGAATAAGATCAGAAAACTGAACAGCAACACCAGCACTACGGAAGGAATCACGGTGTCTGAAAAGACAAGTAATTTGCTCAAATACATGTGCATACAAATACCTATGGGCCACCAATAAATAATGAAAGGGCAGTAAAAAGCAAGTACTAACACAAGCGACTTTTGCTGCGGACTAGGGGAAAGCATTCCCCCAATATTAATAGCACTTGCCCCACAGATACTATCCGGTGATGTCTGTGTGATATTTATAAAAATATGTGGTATTACTGTGAAAGGGACAGTTGTATCTTAACAACAACTCAGTGTCCAGAGCGATGTGCAGTCACACTCACCCAGCAGGAGCTCTCCTGCAGATAAGAAATGCACGCAACCACACAGAGTTCCAGCAGGAAAGCTGGAGTCACTGAATAATGGATTAACCAGTAAATGGTTAATCACTGGCATACGTGATTTTAAAAATGGGCAAGGTGTAGAGTTGTATTCTGATCTGGCAGGATGGCTATTAGGAGAGACTTGAGACAGAGATCTTACATTGTGGTTGTATATATCGGAGCGTAGTAGAGCAACTAAGAGCTTAAAGAACTCCCCTGTAGGCATACATTGACAGAGTTGATAATGTGTGGAGGTAGGAATGCAACTTGCATTGTCATATATCTATACGTGCATAGCTGCTCGGTAAATGTTAGAGACATTTACATTGAGCTGGGCATAAGTAGCCCAGTTCAGACAGCTGAATCTTACAGTCTTTAGTACTGGTTTCTGATTAGTAAACAGAAAAACTTTGATTAATGCCTACAGATGTGTGTCTAATCATCATAATTCACAGAGCATGGATTTATTGCAATCAATATGCCTAAAGTTAAGGGCTGAGTAGGTAACGTGATCGATGGATTGAAACTGAAAAAAGACAGTTTTGTTAAGTGTTGTTTGAAGAAAGCAACAAAAAGAGTAGCACTCATACCAAGCACACAGAAGTGGGCTTTGTATTTTCATGGTTCAAAGGTGTTGTTGAAATGAGTTTTATTTTCCTGTGGAAATGTGAAACGTTGATGAGCTTGATTGTCCTGCAAGAGATGTTTGGCCTTTCCGAATAACCTCTCTGAGTCTGCGACCATTCCTCCTCCTGGGATGCAGCTCATTTATTGTGATTTATTGCCTCTCCCTTCTTTCCTACTTTACGTGAGACATTGTCCACTGTCTTGGAAGACGCAATGTTTGCACGGCCTTGCAACTTATTTCTGCTGATTTTATCACTTTTCCTCCCTCCATTCTATACATTTAATTTGAGTAGATTCTTATATTAACGTATAGCTGACATAATTGTGAATTTATTTCCAGGTTGCTATATGTATCAGTTAGAAGTATATCCCCCCTTTTTTTCTGTGAAACATTTCTTCTTCTATTAAAGATATCACTTTCACATTTGACACCCATAACAATTACGTAGCACATAGGGAGCAGTTTCTACTTCTAAGAATAATCCAAATAGTTGCTCCCCAGCATGCTGTTCTTGCAGCACTGGTTGTTAGATTCAAGAGGATAATGGTATATAAAATCTTGGATTTCTGTCCACACACCCAGTGCTGCCAGTAAAACCAGTCTTGAAGTGTTTGCATACCCAGATTTCCCCAGTGACTATACGGAAAGTCAGGGTGCATAAATAACTGAGGATCAGCTGCGTGAGGATGGGACTTAGAGTAATACAGATCTATTTAACTGTTTTAATTATTTTCTAACACAGGCGAGGATCCAATGTCTCACTGACTTTGGATATGAGCTGTTTGGGAAGTGTTGAACCTTTCGTCGCTGTGCCAACCCCACGGGAAAAAGTAGCGATGGAATACCTACAGTCAGCCGGCCGTGTCCTGACACGGCAGCAGCTTCAAGACGCAGTTGCATGTTCTCATTTACTTCAAACGGAATTCATGGTGAGTTTAACAACAAGCTTTAAATGATGTTTTTTGACATAATTGGCACAACAGAAACTGTGGGGAAAATATAACTGGGCCACACTTTAATGTCAAGGTACAAATCATTTCTGAAGGGCAGAGGAGATAGTTTCAAGGTGGCGTTTTACGTTTATGCGGTAAAGACAGATAAGTCAGTCAGTTATATCCATGGATAATACAGATTCCTCTTGGTTGGAAGTCCCATTCATAGATGGGATAAATGTCATATTACAGTTACAGTACAAACAGCCAGGACTGTAATACTGTGACAGTTTCAAAGAGATTATAAAAGACTATGATGACAGAAAACACAGTAATAATTGGAGATTTTGTTTATTCCCATGTAGACATCACGTATGTTTGTAGTTTGAAGCCTACATTTTTAATCACTATAAATGACTTTTTGGAGCAAACAGGGACACCCACAGTCAGCCCAAAATATCTTTAGCAAGCACTGCATACAGCAAGCCTAATATACTCAAGACCAAAACCACTGAAATGTCCTACAAGTGTGTTTAATAAAAAAGGATAAGAATCTAAAATGAACACAGTGGCTAGGTAGAAACAAGGCAGGGCAGAAAAATTCAGTCAGGGAAAACACATTATTACACAGCACTTTAAGAAGACCTGAAAAAGACTGCTATTTGCAAAACAGCCAGATGAGAGAGACTATCAGAAATAAGGAGACACTGTACAAGGGGAATAGAGCAGAGCATAAAATGAAGCTAGTTAAATGTGAAAGCTGAATAAGGCAGGCCAAAAAAAAAAGGTTTTGAATTTAAAAAAATAATAATAATTATAACTACATTTTAACTAGATCAAAAGCACAAAGCTCACCAAAGAGTACAAGGATCAATAGATGACCAAAATGGTAGAAAAGGGATTTGGAGAAGTTGAAGCAATAGGAGAGAAGTGAATGCATTATTTGCATCTGCTTTGGCCATAGAAGAAGTTACGGAATTTCCTACCTCTGTGGCAGGAATAGATTCAAACAGGTCACTGGAGGATCTGTCTGATATTGAAATATTAATGGAAGAGATTCTAGAACAAATCAATAAAATGAATAAAAGCTACTCACTGGAATATGCTAACATTCACCCAGGAATCCTAAAGGAGTTCATATTGACGTATTAACTGGGCAGGTGTAACCTAGCACTTGGGCCCCAGCAGCTGAGGAATCAGAGAGCCAGAGGGAACAGGAGTTTTTCAGAAGGGCTCCAGGAGAGATCCAGAGAACTGTAGGCCTAGAAATCTGATGTCTAAATCAGAATAATTGTAAGGAATTATGAAAAAGAAACAAGCCCATAGCTACAGGAACAAATGCAATACAGTGGGAAATAACCAACACAGTGTAGATCTGGAAGGATCGGTTGCTTCTCAGAGTAAGAGGAGGTGGCCAGTGGAGTCCCAGAGGCATCAATTCTGAGCTTATACTGACCAAGATGCTCTTAAGTCATCTGGAAACGGGAATAAACAGTGAGGTGGAGAAGTCTGATGATGACACTGAATTACTGAGGGTAGTAAAATTTAAAATAGACTTCAAAGTAGTTACAGAAGGATCTCATGATGGTGATGAGGCAGAGAAAATTCAGGGCTGGTAAATAAAATTTTATGCACTTAAGAGAAAGTTCTGTGTACTTTGATGTGTTCTGAAATTCAAAGCTAAGAATCTTGGGAGAAGAACTAGAGAATAGTATAGAAAACATTTTTATGACATTGGAAAAATGTATATTGCATTCACAACCACATGCTGCTCAGACCTCTCCCTCTCAAAGCACATACAGAAGTGGTGAACATGATCATTGACTAGGGCAGCTTCTGTGTCAGGAGCTACTGAATAGACAAGGACACTTCTGCTTAGAAAACAGACTGTGAGAGGCTCTAACAGAAGCCTATAATATCATGATAGCAAGGAGAAGGTGAATATAGAGTGATTGTTCATGTTTTTTGCTAAAAGAACAGTATCAGGTGACAAGGGCAATACAAGGACAAGCTTGTCCCATTCTAGTTTCCCCACGTGCCTTGCTACCAGCTGCTATCAGGGGGTACCAGAGAGGAGGAATGTAACATAGCCAACTACCTCGCTCAGCCTTAGCCCAGCTATTTTAGCTTTTACAACTCGTTAGCAAACTAAACTAAATGAAGAAGACTTTTTAAGACTGGTTTAATAGCTCAAATTTAACAAATAGAGCCACACAGAAATGCATATTCTAACAAGGCATGTAAGAGCAGGAGGACCTGTACAACCCCTTGAGCATACTACAGGTCTAACAAAGACATAGAAAGAATTCAGTTCTTATTAAACATGCCAGAGCACGTGATCCCTCGGGTTTCATTTTGTTTTCAATTTGTGCATGTAAGTCAATAGAATAGATGATGAGTGCCATCTTAGTCTAAATAGTTTTTCATTATGAATAATTGCATCCTATGAAGCAGCCCTTTTATTCAGCTTTTAAAAGCCAGGGTTTATAACAGAAGTCATTTGCTTGAGAAAAATAAATCCCTCAGTTGTTTTACCAAAAACTGGTTAGACAGTGTAATTGAAAAAAATTACAAGCATCCAACATACTTTTACCACCAGTTATGCCATCAGTTCTCTGCCATTCTGCTGCGTAGGCAGGGAAGATAGAAGAAATAACTTTATTGTGCTTAAACCCCCCGTTTTAGGAGACCATTTGTACAGACAGCTTGGCACCTCCATACAATCCTTTTTGCCCAAATGCTCTCACACAGCATCTGTGCACAGCTCTGGGGCAACAGAGTCTCACATTTTATTTGTCCCTCAGGGAGGCATGCCATGACTTTGGCCATTCAGTGTTTCTGCAGAATTTTGTTGAAAAGATCATGACTTCTCCATTCCATTTTTAAACCATTTTAAAAAATGTGTTTTAAGATGAAGCTGTTGGACAGTATCTGTTTAATATCTTCCTTGCTACAGATAATAGCTTTAGTAAGAACTTGAGGCATGCAAAGAACGCAACATATAGCCCTCACTCATTCTGCTCACTCAGCTTGTTTTAACTAGCGGAAGAAATACAATAAGACAGTCTTATTGAGACTAAAATTATTAGTTCCCACAAAAACCTTCCAAGTGTGCAAAAAGTAGAGAAATGGTCAAAGTTTTCAATGGAAAACTGAGACATGAGCAGCTTCAGGTTATTTTTAGTCCTTTAATTAAATCTATTTTTTATTAACAATTAAGGGGGCATTGACTTTATTTTTTTATTGTAAGAAATGGTAAGTTACCATCAAAATATTTTTCCATAATATTTATTAAGAAAAAAGAGCTATTTTCCTTTTTTTTTAATGCTGACAAGAAGATTGGCTACTTTTACTTGGGAGATTTGCAAGGAGGAAGAAGTGTAAATTGCCCAGCATATACTTCTTTAGTAGCCTGAGCTGCTACTGTTCAAAAGACAGAATGTCTGAAGCTGGTGACCCGACAGAAAAATTCGTTATTCCCAAAATACTGGAGTGTCAGAAAATACAGTCCTGGATGGGGAAGTGCCAGTTAAATCTATAAAATTTTGTTCTCATAAAAACAGAGAATTGTATATAATGAATTGTCCTAGATTTTGCCACATTTTCTTGAATGCTTTCAGAGACCCAAATCATATCTCTTTGAGTGTACAAACAGTTGTAGCATTTAAAGGCTAATGTGAGCCAGAATAGCTGTTATTAGAAGAGTATGACCCGGAGAGGTAAAGTAGCCCATGAACAAAGGCATATATGCCTGTGCATCTATAATTGTATGCATGCAACTGAGCGCATGAATGTGTGTAGCTTAGACAGTATTTGTCATTATTTAATTGTATATAATATGTATATATGTTTAATAAAACAAATTGATAAATATTGCCTATGTGGCTACAGACTTTGTACGCTAATTTGCACATCTTCATGTAATTTGCAGTCTGCTGAGCTTATTTTCCCCCATGCTGGCAGCAATGCTATCCTCATAATATCCTGATATTTTTTCTGGAATAGTGGCTTGCTTTGCACAGCCGGTTTCAGAGTAAGTGACTTGTTTGTGGCTGTGAGCCACAGTGTATTGTCAGATTTCTGTCTGTGCCCTTGGCCCCACAAGTACTTACTACTGGGAGGAGCTCACTAACTAGAAAGTGTTTACAGGATGCAAGTGATTAATATTATTAATTGACCTTGTTGGTCCAGAGAAATGTTTCTGCTTTCAACTAGGTTGCATTTCTGCATCTGTCAGTAACTTGCCAACTGATGAACTTCTTCAGAATTTCAGCAGGCATTGTGGGGAGGCAGCCAGGCAGCTGGCAGAGCCCCGCTGACTGCTGTCCCTTCTTGTGCAGGCAGAGGACTCTTCCTCACACATCTTTTCCTGGCCTCTGCGGATGACAGATATAGATCATGTTAATGTACAGCTCTCTCAGCTGATACATAGTTCAGCAGGGAAGCCTTTTAAAGGCCATGCGCTGTGGTGGTTGTACTAAACCAGAACTGAACCAGGGAGGCTCTAGGTCAGCCACTAGCCCCTACCAGAGTCCGTTAGGAAAATTCAGAGCCCAAGGGTCAAGGGAAAGAATCTCACAGCAGTCACCACTGGGAAGGGGTGAAAGTCAGAGCTGGGCATGAGGACTGTGTGGGACCTCATTTTGTAGGTCCCTGGAGGAGGAAGGGGCATCAGAAGCAGGACAGAGGTGAGATGGTTTGACCTGAAGGAACCGGGGTGAAGTCTACGCAGGAAGGGAGTCATATAAGTGAGAAAATCTTGTGCTTAGCACAGGCATCGTATGGATGGCAGAAGAGGGAGCTGAAAAAGGTTTGCGTGAAGTACCTGCAAGGAAGGTGTATCTTAGCAGCAACACTTTGGCTGGCCTGAAATGAGAGGCAAGAAGTCATTCTTTTGAGGAACCAGCTGAATAGCAAGAGTTCGACGAAGAAACTGGGTGAGGGAGAGAAGAAGAATAAAGAAAGTCCACCAAACACATGGGCATAAGGCAGAGAAGGTAGGAAAATAAAAACCAACACAGAAGTTGCAGCTTCATGTAGTAAGATGTCCAGAAGCCAAGTTGGGAAGCAGAAAAGAATTAAAGCAGTACATTATGGCCCATCTCAATTTTACTTAAATTTGCTTTCTCTTTAACTAGAGAAGTGAGAGGGTAACTTCCCCTGCTTGGTGAACCCGTGTAAAGGCCTGCTGGTTGGGTACCTCCTTGGCAAGCTGTTAGAGGTCTCGTCTGTGTTCCTCTAAAAACCACCCGCAGCAGCCAGCCAAGCTGGGCAGCACCAGAGCCTGCGTCTGAGGGACAGCAGCCGTGCAGCTCATCTGTGCCAAAGTCCTGGGCAAGCCTGCGCCTGGGGAGTTAGAAACCAGCTGATTTTGGAGGAAAATCCTTAAGTAAACTTTCCGGTAATGAAGTCAAAGGACCCTCCTCACATTCCTATGTGTCTGTAAGAGACAAATATTTAATATGCCTCTGTCTCTTTGGCTAAATGTCCCAGGCTAGCCATGTTTTCAAATCTCTAGTAATGACTATGCTTTTGAGTAGAAGTATTCATTCACTGAAGATCAAATTCCAGCTTACCCTACAATCATTTAAAGAATGGTGGCCAAAAAAAATTTAGTAAAAAAAAATATTAAGATTTGAGTCAACTGAAGCATTTTTTAATGTGATTTTGCCAGATCGTTTTGAACAGTAAAACATCCCCCACAATCAGGGGGAAAAAACCCCTACATGTTTCATCTTGCCGTTTTCAAAGGGTTGTTCTTATTCAACTGTACGAACACTTAACAATGTTTCAGGACCTCAAAATCAAAATTATTCTTTCCCCCCTTAGACCAAGTGAAACATTTTGTTCAGTGAAAAACTGGAGGATTTTTACTTTTCATGCTGACAGACAATTTGAAAAACAGTAATTTTGAGTTGTTCAGGAGTTTATCCTTTGTATATTTTTGGAACTTCAAGCAAACTGTCACATTAGTTGCTTGCATATCTGCATATTTGAAGAAGACAACGTGGATCAGTCACTGAAAGATCAAAATGAGAATCAGGAGAAATAGCTTCAGATTTTTATTACACCTTTGAGTCACTGAATGCAAAAGACTAAGGCACTGCATTTCAGTAGTTTCTATAAAAAGCAAGGGAGGTCTTTGACTGACATGGTTAAGGGCTTTGCACAAAATTTAAAAAAAAAAAGGTTGCCATATATTAATATTTAATTATTTTTAAAGTTCCTCCCTCAGTTATGCAAAATGTTGCACTTTTCTGCTCCAGTATTGCACTTTAACTCCACTTTTCTAGAACTATTGTGGATTTTATCTTCTCTCCTAATCCTGTAAAAACTTTGCTTTTAATACTTAATCGGAAGCGTTCCTTGGAAGTCACCCCTTCAATATGCAGCTCCCTGTGTTTATTAAAGGAAGGGTGTTGACAGGCTTGAGGTGGGAACCACTTTTTTCTTAATAACTTTGATGTCAAAAGACAGTTGTGTAACAGCAGATGGCCTTCTGGTGATAATTTCCTGCATGGCTCCTTTGGAAAGACCAATCTGATTTAATTTATTTTTTATAGGAAATACCAATGAATTTTGTGGATCCCAAAGAAATTGACATCCCGAGTCATGGAACTAAAAACCGCTATAAAACAATTTTGCCAAGTAAGTGAGCTAGCCCATGGTTTCCTACTATGTCATTTAGTCCTGCTTTGAGAACGTATTGCTGTGCAAATCTACCTGTCTTTACCTTTGAACATTGTGTACTACTCCTAAGTGTATTTACAGTCTACACTGAAAGGTCACAAAAGCCCAGTGCTGTAGGACTGGCAAATGCAGAACTCTGACGGGATGCCTTAGTAGGTACACATTTTGGCAGCATCCCAACCATGTACTGAAATGCAGCTCGGGTGCATGCTGGTTTTCTCTGGAGGACAGCTCAGGCAGATGGGCAGAAAGGTCTGCCATGCCTTGCAGTAGCTCTCCTGATTTGCAGGATAAGAGGACCTAGACTGTTGCCCCCATCACAGCCCAAACCATCTTGCAGTCACTGAATTTCCTCTGGTTGGGTCAAGCTGCTTAGGATCTTTTCCAACATAAGTGGCCCAGTCTGAAAAAAAGCAAGTAGACCCTATCCTTTCTTGTAGTGGACTTCCATCTTTAGAAGTCCTCTGGTGGTATGGTTTTTTATTCTCCGTGTGTCAACTGGCTTTGTGGAAATCCATTTACATTAATAAAAAACCCACTCTCACACAGTGCTGACTCTAGTGCTGTAAACGCGTTACTGCTTTGCTATACTGCTTCTGTATTTTCATTGGCCCAAATGTGATATTTCTGAATTGCTTTGTTACAATTAGAGGTGATTGAAAACTTTTCAGTGGAATAGTTTTCCTTCAAAATACACAGTTCTCTGAAACACAAATGTTTGTATAACCATGTGTGTGTGTCTGTGTGTCTGTGTCTGTGTCTGTCTGTCTGTCTCTGTCTCTGTCTCTGTCTCTGTGTGATAATGACCTATTCCATTTCTCTTTTATTAATCATTTTTGTTGGTGTTCAGTTTCAAAATACATCGCAGAAGTAGAGACATGAGTAGTTGAGCTTTTATAAATTTTGACATCACCAGAATGAAAAAGTTCACTGATTCAAAATGATTGAGGACACTCCCATAGAAGAATGTAAATATATCCCTTTGCTTAGGTTTGGAATGAAAAATAATTTAAAAATGACAGCATATCTTATCAACTAGAAATCTGTTTTCTAAACATCTCTATAATGTCCTTGTAGGCCTATGTTATATGTTAAGTCACACAAATTCATGCACTTTAAATAAGTTTTTTCTCAGTGAGCCTGAATGCACTGTAATGTGTTCACATCATACAAAGGCCTTGCTGTCAAATTAATGAAAACCCATGGCATTCAGCCTCTAGACTAGTCTCAGAAATGTGATACGTAGCTGGGAAAGAACCTCGTGTGGAGTCCTCGCTTCTGTTCAGCCCCCAGCAAAATTTCCATTGTCTTTAAGGTTAGTTCATCTATTGCAACCAATAGCTGTGTGCATCTGAGCGCAATCGAGGAATGTTGAAGGGAATTAAAGAAAGTAAATAACTGATGCAAGTTACATACAAAGTAATCAGAAAATTCAGCATCCCTTAGAGTCTGGCCCAGTGTCAACAGGATGTACACGGAGGGTGAAATCCTGACCCCTTTGACGACAGCAGGACTTTTGCCATCAGCTGCAGTGGAGCCAGGATATCGCCAAGCCTCCCTCCGCCTGACAGGCAGATTTTTGGAAGTCCTCCCTTTCCATAGCATCTCGCATCCAAGCTGCCCCAGCCACCATCAGGTTCACCTTTAGCAATGCCTTGCAAATGCGATGAGTCCTGTTTCACTGCGGCATGTGTTTTGAATTGGGACACAACAGCTGGGCCGTGGATGATGCTGATGAGCTTTGAGAACCAGCATGCCTTTCTGTTTTCACCTCCACTAACTCCATGTGCCACTAACTCCGCAGCACATTTTCAGCCCAAGCACACTGCTGGTGCGCACCACAGCTTCTCACTGACAGGCACTTTGTAACTGTCCTTGACAGAAATCAAAAGGTCTGTTGTGTGTTAGCACCAGGCTTTTTCAAAGAAGGTTTTTTTCGGGATTGAGGCACATGCTCACAATAAATACTCGCACACCCCACACCCAGTCTGAGAGGGTTTGGAAATGATTTTGAATGATTAAATAGAACAGCCCTCCTGGTTTCCTGCTCAGATGATATCAACCCACTGCTTCGTATGCGCACATCAACTTTTCCATTCCCAGCGCTGGGTGCGTCTCCTGATTTGGGGCACCTGTGGTGACAAGTGACGTTTGAGCTGATGGATTATCTCCTAAAAATGCCCAGTCCTGCCAGCTCCACCCTCTGGCTGTGGAGGATGTTCTCATTTTCTAAGAGCTAACTCTGTGATGGGGTGCATATGAGGGCAGATTCATGTTAATAGATACTACCCAGCCAGACACACTCATGTGAAATAAAATGAATGCCTAATGAAAATTATTCTGTATGGAAAGACTACAAAGTGCAGGAAATGTTACATTTCTATGAAAGATGTTTCAGTTGCAATATAACATAGGCAATGCTTCTGTGCAAACACTGGGATGCCTTTTTAAGTTTTTAAAGTGTTACTTGATTTGTAATAATATGCTAATACAACTAATGAGGGGACAGTGTGGGATCAGAGGCAAGTGGCTAAACAGTTCCTTAAAATCACCGTTTCTCCATCCTTCCTCCTGACTGTGACCCCACCCACTGGTCCTGTTAAACCCTGCTCCCTGTCTCCAGCTGCATTCCCTCTGCCATCCACCTACAGCATCTCCCACTCCCTCTGAGCAGGCTCCCAGTCCCATACACAGATTTCCCAGTCTCTCACCGCAGTCACATCCTTGTGGCAGGGCATCAGCTCTGCTGCTGCCTCCTCATTCCCTTACTCCACATCTCCGCCTTTGCCTGCTTGTGTTCTGCAGCCCCCGCTATGTGTCCCCGCAGCAGGACCTCAGCTTCAAAGCCTTGTACCTTCTCCACTTCCTACCTCACTTCTCCACCTCAAATCAGAAGCAGTATTCCTGTGGTGCTTCAGGGGATGTGTGGGCTCTTGCTTACAAAGGAGCAAGTGGTGTAATACTGTCCTGTGGGTACCTGCCTGTGTGCAACACATCCGAGGCACCTTTCTGAAGAGTATCCTTAGGGCAAAAGCCTACATGAAAACACTCCAGGCAGAAAAGCAGATTCACAGATTCACAGTAACATGAAGGTAGAAAGCATTTGGCAAGTCAGACCCACAAATCCACAAGCTGTTGCTTGAAGTCCTTGTGCTAAAACTGACTCTGGCACTCCAGCTAAAGACAAGGGGAAAGTTAAATCTCAATCGTATGAGCAAAGCACTTTATTATGCAAGCTTGTAGACAGATGCTGAAAAACTGTTCCCTTGATGTTGAGAATTTTCAAGCTCCCTTGCACTACAGTCTTGACTACAAATGGTCACGTTTACTCCAGTCCTGCTCCATAATGAAGGCAATAGGATCATAAGCAGGCTTTCAAAGACTGAAGAAAAAGATCATATTTACAAAGCAGAAGGGAAAAAAACCCTGTTTAATCTTAATGGAATTCAACAAGAGTTTATCAAACCATTTTTGCATATCCAGTGAGCTGACAAAATGTGTCCTAGTTGTGGTCACCAGTATTGTAACATCTATAATATTTGTAAATAGCCAGTATTCTAATTGATCTGTGTTAGACTGCGGAGTTAAAAATGTAAATAGATATTAGGCAGACCTTATTTTTAGTAGGTAAGAAAGACTCCCTTCGCATGAATGAAACTTTATTTTGGAATGCTGAAGCATGTTTTAAAATGCAGAAGCACTCACCATAATAAATCTGTTAAGTTTTCCATTGAGAAATCCTGGATTATATTGAAAGTGGGAAGAAATTATTCAGATGAGATTAAAAAATGATGCATAGTTTGCAGGTGTTTCATACATGAGGTCTTCAGAGGCAGTTGTATTATTTGCAAGTCTAATAGCCTATTCGCCACCTGGCAGAGATTGGGAATGCAGTCTGGAATGACTTTTCCACGTTCAGTGGTACAGTGTTTACCAAATAACACCGGTATCCATAATTCGTTTATGGACTGCAAGCAAAATCAGGCAAAACAGAGGTGGATGAATTTCAAAATGTTTCAATATCCAAAAGATTTATGATGTTTTGGGCTGCAAGTGTGAGAGCAGTCTGCCTCACAAAATCTTTGTCTTCCTTTCCTGCTCACAAAACAGAAATACCTTAAGGACAGCCCTTCTCACAGTTTTTCAGTCCTTCTGTTAGAAAGGCAACTAGACCTGGACTAGGAGTAGCGAATCACTTATCCTGAAAATGCTACAAATGTAAACATGCCCATGCCCTAAAGAATTCAGAACATAGTAGCTGTCAAAATGGAAGAAAAAAACCCGACCACAGCACATCATACCCACCATGCAACAAATACAGCCTTTGCAATGGGACAGAGACTGATGTCTTCATGATGGAGTGGTGCTCATGGAGTGGATGAACCTTTAGTATCGATGGCAGTGGAGGAGGCTATCCAGAGGTGCCACTGCATAGCCTCGCTTGTTCGCTGCGCCAGGCACTCTCATGGGAGCAAGCTACAAGCCCCTGTAACACCCTCATATTCCTATTCCTCCAGCCGGGCAAAATCAGGCTAATACTAATTTATGAAAGATAGAGTTAGAGGAAGCTTCTTCTACTTCAATGGGAGAGCTATTCCAGACTTCCTAGATACTTGGAAGAAAACAGTGGCAATTTTGCCTTAGTCAAAATTGCAGGACACATTTTTTGTTAGCAATTATAAGGGATTAACAGTTCTGCTGCATTTCAAGATATTTTACAAACATCACTGAATTCAGCCTTGGAACCATCATCCATGTCTTTCTGCTGTAGCTTCAGACTCTTAGACTTTGCCTCCCTTTAGGAAAAGATGATTCCCTCCAAGGTATTTATCATTCAGGAGGAAGCTAATTACTTCCATTTGTGTTTGACGATTGCTTCGTGGCTCTGGATCTTTGGTGGCACTCAGGTTTTCCTCATTTCAGAGCTGAGTTTACAGCACTTACCTATTTCGTAACTGATCAGGACTGTTAATTTATCAGATTCCCATTCAGAAGCAATGCTTGTTTCATTGATTGGAGTTGGAAGGCGGTCTCAGAAATTGTGAAACTGATTTAGCTGTTCCTCACTAACAGAGGAGCAAGGCATGGATGTTGAGTCTGCTTGGAAGAGGTTTTTTAAGGTAGGGGTCAAGCTACACCAGAATCAGAGGCATTGTGTGAGCTAGAGGAAGTGGGTGTTTTTTCAAGGCCGCATAGCTTGAGGCATTTGTGGAAATGGCTAATAATCACTCTGTGCTGAAAAGGAATGAGAGGTTTCCTGTCCTCATATTGTTAAGGGGGAAAAAAAAGCTCTAAGTGGAAAAGCTGGGAAAGCTAGTACAAAGAGATTTTTACACAAGCTAACTAGGGTCCACGTAGTGCTATTAATGCAGAGGACAAGACTTCCATGGACAGACTTTGAACTAGAAGTCATGCATTCATTTGCACATTTTAAGAAACATACTTTCAAAACACCAGCCTGGCTTCTCCAAAGGCTCCAGTCCTGTCCAAGAAGCTCCTGTGACCTCCAGTGGGAAAAGGACATAAAGTATGTTTGGGAACATCGTTCTTCCTTTGATTTGCAAAGGTTTTATCTTGTTCTTAGGAACAGAATGAAAAGTCACAAAAGAAATCCAAATGCAACTCTGAAAATACTAGGTTTTGATACAGCATATGTACATCTATTATATATTCCTTGTATAAATAGCAGGGCCACATAATAGTGTTTTCTTAGCACTCTCAGTTCAGCAATCCACATATGTATCTTTGAACACGTTGCCTAGATTACACTCAACAAAGTGGTTATCCAGAGACTATTTCCAAACCAATAGGTGTCTGTATACTGTCAAAAAGCTGCTGATTCTAATTAAAGAAACAAATTGACAGAAGAAAAGGGTTTGGGTATTTTTCAGTACAGAAATATTTCTATATAACTTTGTTAACCGTAGAATATTTTTTGAGAAAAGATGTGTAGAAGTCAGTGTGCCCCTAGACAGGTACAACGTAGGCACCTCACTCCCCTTCTCCTTATCCCTTTCTGCAACACTGTGTAATTGAGAATTTACTGGCTTTAATTCCAAAAGGGTGATACATGGTGATCACATCATCACAAATAAGCAAGCAAAAACTTCCTTTGCAGGAGGGATTTAGTAACTTCCAGCTCTGCACTCAACAGAACTGGTCCTCACTCCATTCTAGATCAGCCAAGACAGTGAAGGAAAGAAGAGCATGAAAGGGATTGTTCCTGGATTTTGGCATCCTGTCTCCAGTCTAGTACACATGAATGGTCACAAATTGTGTAAGATGAGAACACAGGACTGAAGGGAGGGATATCAATTACCTAGTCCAGCCCCTTACAGTCAACTTAAATTAGTATAAAAACACATAGCTGATTTCATCCCAGGCAGAGGGAGCTTTTCTTAATTTAAATCCAGCTGGAGTCATTGGAGCAGTACAACTTCAGGCAAAGATATCAAAGTTGAATCCAAAGGACTTGGTGTAATTATGTAGCATGATACTATGATATGGCACAGGTTTCAGAGGCAGTCTGGGCAGATCAGCTTGGTACACAGCTCGGGCAGACTAGACCTTGCTGAACATCGTCTGGACCTGACAGTGTTGCTTCAATGCCCACAGCTTGCTGAGATACTTCTACACAGCCCAGCACTGTGTAATATAGGTGCACCTTAGTTACAAGTGATGATCCTTTGCAGAAGGAAGAATTTGATGCATAATGTTTTAGTGCTTGACAACCCTGAATAATAGTAGATTATTTTCTTCAGCAAGTCTCTGATTCTTTATAGAAATCTTCTAATTACGGGTTTTCTTTTCAATTTCCATCTTCCTTGTGCTCTTAGATCCTCTAAGCAGAGTGTATTTGAAACCAAAAAATCCATCTGACTCCTTGAGTACCTACATAAATGCTAACTACATTAGGGTAAGTAAATGTACACCCTTCATGTGCTTTTGAGACAATATTTGATTTTCCACGTGAATACCTGATTTTGCCAACATGCCACTCATTTTATTCCTACCCATCTTCATTGATAATTCCTAACCTTTTTTTCTACGTAGGTGTGATAGAAATAGTTTCATGAGCTGTTTGTACCAAAGCCCACATAGCCATGAATGTACTAAAATGGTGGCAGCAAGAAAGCAATTTAGCAAATAGTTTATAAAAAAAATTAAGAAACACACGTATTACTCTCTGTTCATTTCAGTATTTACTGTTTAATCTTGTACTGCTGCCTTACAGTAAGGAAAAGAGGGTTATCTTCTCGCAGTGACAGAAATACTGGTATTTTGGTAAAGACAAAATCAGAATCAACAGCGCTATAAGCTGTATGGTTGCTTATTGCAGTCATGTTATCCATAAACAAGTTCAGTGGTGATGGGTTTTTTTAATGCAGAACTATACCAATTGATAGTCCGGAAACCACCAATTAAATAATTTTTTAAATACTGTAACAAGTTTGTGAAAAGGAGCATAAACAGATGTGTTAAAGATGCACATGTGAAGCAGCACACATACTCATTCACATTTTACTCCCTATATTGAATGATTACATGATACAAAGACTTTACCAGCATGAACCCTGTTGGAAAGCGTTATTTCTGTGTCAGCTATGTTATAATCCTTGCCGAACCACCCACAGAGAGCCTTGAACTCATGGCACAGTATATGCTGAATAAGCTACTAAGAAACTACTTCAGTCATATTTTAGGAGTGTAGTCCTCTACCTGGAAAATTAAATGCTTTGATTAGTTACATAGCAAATCCTCAGCTGGAATAAATGTAATAGTGCAACTGAAATTTGGCCCTAGACCTCTAGGGTAATGTTGCTTATTTAAATAACAGTGCATGAATACATACATGCACATCCCCATGCCCCTTACCCTGCCTCACTTTACATGCAATGCTTTCAGTGTTCTGTATGGAAGGCATTATCATATAACTAGACAAAGCAGTTATTTTTTGAGAGCAATTCTTCTGTCAGCCAGGCCATGTTTTGAGTCCTCTGAGGTCTCCCATTTCCCTATACCATCACCCTTCAGACCAATGTATGTTGATTTCTCCTGCTACTAACACCAGTTGAACTGTCAGAAACTGCAGAAAAAATACAACCCAGCAATGCAATGCAATTTCACATCCATGTATGCAATATCATTGGGCTTGCTGGGAATCTGACAGACCTGTCTCAGACAAAGCATGCTCAGGCAGATTGCCGAGTAGGAGAACTGTTTATACCAGCTGAGGATCTATCCTATTGGTTTATGCAATGAATAACAGCTGTGAGGGAGAAAGGCATTCAAAAGGAAGACCTACAGCCAAAGGCTCCTGCACCACCTCCAGTTATTCTTGATTCACTCATCCCCTTCAGACACTGCCAGGCTCTCCTGATCTGCATTATTGTTGGGCACCCTGTCACTGCACAAATGCACAAGTTCTCCTTCTCACCTGAAAAATAACGTGGTCTTTTGGGTTTTTTCCTATTTTCTTGCTTTTTCCCTTTTCTCTGCTTCCCTGCTGTTTGCCTGACCTTTCTTTGACCTCCTATACATTTGCATTCTCAGAGCTCCCTATACTGATATGCTGTCCCTCCTATAAGGTCCAATAAAGGCGTTTCTCTCTTAGCAAGAATGCATAGTAGTGTCTTTGACTCCACAAGCATTTGAGCATTTTTAAATCATTTTTTGTGTCGCTAATTTTTGAAGAAATGAGGTTTATAGTTGGTGGGGGTTTTTTGTCTTCTGTGGCATGTTGACTGTAAACTACCTTGTAAACGCTGCAGCAATATGAATCATGAATTAAAGTGCAACTGGATAATGGAAAGCCCCAACAACTTGGAGAACAGAGTAAACTAGAAGAAGCCAAGTAAGCATAGAAATTTGAGAGGGATTGATGTATTCTCAGGATCATTTCAGTCCATTGAATCAGTAGTTTCCTGAGGAAAAACTGTTCTACTGAAAACTTTCTGATCTGCTCTACTGTTAGTCATAACTGCTTTCTGTTTAAATAACTTTTTTTTTTTTTTAATTCCAGATTAAGTTTTCTGCTCTTTTAGAACATTCACCTGCAATTTTGGTTTACCACATGAATTTAAAGTAAATGCTTTTGTGTCTGTTTCTAAACCAGGGGTATGGAGGTAAAGAGAAGGCTTTCATTGCAACCCAGGGACCCATGATCAATACTGTGAATGATTTCTGGCAGATGGTTTGGCAAGAAGACAGCCCTGTTATTGTTATGATCACAAAGCTGAAAGAAAAAAATGAGGTATGACAACTAGTGAAACTAAGAAATTATTTCTGTGGCTGCATACTGCAGAAAAAAACTTAGCAGATAACCGCCTTTTAAACAATCTGGTAATGGGCAACGTGAAAAGTAACGTTGGGGCAGCCAAATATACCAACTGCAATTGCAGAGCAATCATGGAATCATAGAATTATTTAGTTTGGAAAAGACCTTTAAGATCATCAGGTCCAACCGTTAACCTAGCACTGCCAAGTCCACCACTACACCATGTCCCCAGGTGCCACATCTACACATCTTATAAATACTTCCAGGGACGGTGGCTCAACCACTTCCCTGGGCAGCCCGTTTCAATAATTGACAGCCATTTTGGTGAAGAATTTTTTTCTTATATTCTATCTAAACCTCCCTGGCATAATATGAGGCTATTTCTTCACATCTTATTGCTTGTAACCTAGGAGAGGAAACTGATCCCCACCTGGCTACAACATGCTTTCGGGTAGTTGTAAAGAGTGACAAGGTGCCCCTGAGCCTCCTTTCCTCTGGGCTAAACCACCCCAGTTCCCTCAGCTGCTCCTTATCAGACTTGTGCTCCGGACCCCTCACCAGCCTCGTTGCCCGTCTCTGGACACGCTCCAGCACCGTAATGTCCTTCTTGCAGTGAGGGGCCCAAAACTGAACCCAGTATTCAAGGTGCAGCCTCACCAGTGCCCAGTACAGGGGGACAATCACTGCCCTCGTCCTGCTGGCCACGCTGTTTTGGATACAAGCCAGGATGCTACTGGCCTTCTTGGCATTCAGGCATCATAAGAGATGTATTAAAAAAAAAGACAAAAAGGAACTCCATTTTCTAGATCTGTGCTGTTGGGTTCATAATTTTTTAAGAAATTATTAACTTATTTATCTGTTGGTCACCTCTGTACTTCTTGTTACTTTCTGGTATATAAAGAATGGATGATTAGTGTTATGATTAGAGGTTTTCTGACATGGTTGAAGTTAGCAGTTTTTTAAGCCATTCCAGATACTAGAAATCTTCTGGACCATCCCAGAAATACAGTTTGGGCTCCCAACTGCCAATACCATGGAGGGACCTAGCCAGAATGGAAATGCATGGCCCTTTACCTTAGTACCAAGTAGAGATGACAATTGCTTTTTAATTGCTAATGACCCTCTAACTGCCTGTTATACATTCTGTTACTTTTGGATGGATTCCTAACTACATCTTTAATAGCTTTATTTAGTATTCATGTAAATTGTTGCCAGGCTTTCCTTGATAGCGCCAGAGTCCATACTTGTGATTGCCAGACATTAGGAACAAAAATCACTCTCCTGTGCAGAGGACCAACACAAAGCTCTGTTCTGGAAGGCTGAATGTTAAAGTGGTTTATAGGGCTTGTGGACAAGAGAGAGACAGACATAAAGGAGGTTTACTTTTTTCTTGAGTCCAAACTGCTAGACTCAGTAAACAATTCCCAGCTCCACATAGGTGCCTCAACCAAGCCTTAGCACCTTGCCACGTAAGCACCAGGGCCATATTGCCTCTGTTCCACTTACACCCCTGATCTCCAAACTCAGGTGCACGTGATTACAGAGAAACACAGTTTACTCAGGCAAAGTTCCCATGCTGGGTGATCAAGGGACCAAGATCCTGAGTGTGTTCCCAGGGCTCAACCTCACTGCTTCATTTAAATATGGACTCGTAGACATACTCTTTCTTCTTCTGCCCTTGACCACTGCTTGGCTCTTTGTCACTCTGAGTTTGGGCTTCTAACATGAACTTAAAATCTAACAGTTTTTAAGAAAGCTGTATGCAAGAAGCAGGTTGGTCCTGTAAAATATCCCAAGATATATTTCCAAACCAGGTGCCATTTTGCACTAGACTGTTCAAGTGAAGCGTCCAGAAGCCTACATTAAAAAAGATTATTCCTGAAAACATAGAGAACTTACCCCAGCCTAACTGGCCAGAAGAACAAGTATTTCACTGAGGAAGTGCTGACTATTTAAACACTCATATCTGACACTGTGTAAGAAGAATGACTTGAAAGAAGTGCCCAGTGGTTTCCATCGCGTCAGGAAACCCTGTGTTTACCTGAGTCAGGCAGGCTGTAGGCATTGGTGTTTGTCTGCATTGTTGTGGCCTGGCAGTGGTGATTTCCTCCAAATAGAAAGGGTGGGGAATCTCAAATCGTTCCCAGGCTATATAGAGAGGCTGTGTTTGCACAAGCTATCCTGCCCTGTCTAGAAACCTTAGGAGCTCTCCCACTGTTAGCAGGTTCCCCCTGAAACCTTGGTTGCTATTGAAAAGAAAACAGCTTAGCTAGTGGCTATGCTCAGCATATTAACTTGACTGTTAAAGTGTTTGCTCTCTATAGAGAAGGCAAGAGCAGATGTTATTTAGCATAATAACACTTGACATTTTTTCTTCTCTGTGGCCTGGTTTATTTCCATCATTTTCAGGGAGGTGCATCTGCAATATGCACGCATATGAATACCTTCATGTTTGACAGTGTATTCATCCACTTGTCCACATCCACCCCTGCACAAATAAACCCTCACACCTGACTCTCACGTATAGGCCCCATTCCTCACTTGGTATAATATCAGTCAAACCTCCATTTGAGCTATAATGTACTGTAATGTATAAAGTAATGTATAATGAGGGAGCGCTCAAAAAACCCCAAACTTTAATCTCAACAACAAATTCATTTATTTAGCCTAGGTAAAAATATTAGGGACATCAGTGTTCTAGTTCAATATACTGATGTGATGAATTTGCAATAACCATGGGAATTGTGTGAAATGATGATGATAAAAAAAGGTTTTTAGAGAGTTACTTCCTTCCATGAGATGAAAAAATGGTTAAGACTTGCTGTGGTAACAGTTTTTGTAAGATGGATGAAGATATAATATGAAAGTAGAGTGCTGAGCAAAATATTAATTTCAGCTGTATTGAAAAAACATGGAGCATTGAATTACTGGATTTTCTTTCTTTTTCATTTTGAAGTCTGATTAAAAAAAGGAGATTGATTTCTAAGCAAGAATAATACTGAAGGAACTATGGATGCTGTGAGTATTTTAAGCAGAATCTGTAAAACCTGTCCTCAATACTACCCAATGTCTGAACACATTGGAAATCTACCTGTGCAAGGAAAGTCCACAGCAAAGGACCTTCTGCCTGAATTGATAATGAGAAACTTAGAATTCTAGGCTATAATAAGGAAAAAACCACATCTCATCTAGTGATTTAGGTACCTCCCTGGTCAACAAACAGCAGTAGTCACCTCGCGAGGGTGATCCATGCCACTCTAAGAGAATAACATAATCGCCCACTGAAGATCACTATCTCTAATTCTGTAGTAGCATTTTAGGACATGATCTTACAAACCTTTATCCACAAGGCACATATAAATTTTATATATTACTGAGTTTAGTCAAGACAACTAAGCAGTGGAATTTAGACAAGTATGCAGAGTGTAAGGATTTTATAGACTTTTTTATAATTTTATAGAGAAGTTTATAGACCTGTTGTATCAGCTGTTTTTCGTAGTTATCCTATGTACTCCACAGATAATACACATTTAGTTTGCCTTCAAAACTTTCTAAAAACATTACCTGTTAACTAGGAAAAATTATGAGAAGCATAAAGAATACTGTGCAGCATTCTGCAAAAAGAAAGGACTAGTACTGACATATGCACTAAACAGTACATGTTTATTTAACTCAGATAATATAAATCTTGCTGTCAGCAATTATCTAGGACAGTCTTGTTAACTCACTGTTTTTTTCATGTAACATTTTTTCCTTCACTTGGTCTATAGGCATACTTATCTACGCATAGCAAAATACATTTTGGAATTTGAAAATCCTGCCTTTTACAGAATTCACATAAGCCTCTTTGAAAATTACTTATCAGTTGAGTATTGGCATCATAGATATGTCTTAGATTTTGGGAAAACTTGAGATTTGGTCCTAACTGAGAATTTTAGCATATGAAGGGAAATCCTTTTAAAGTATACCTCTCATGCTTGAGCTAGTAGTAACTGTAAATAGAGGCCAGGAGTAAAATGGTATTCTTGAACTGAAGCCTTGTTGTAATTATTCATTACTGTTGTGTGTTGGCCTGGTTATTGGGACATTTAATGTGTAAATTTGTTGACATAGCTATATGGAAAAATGAACAAGTGGAGCTGAAGTAAAGCAACTCCACTAACACTTGAGGGCTGTTAAACCAATCCAAGGGTCCAAATCCAGGGAAAGTAAAGCAGGTAAATAACACTTCAGCTGGGAGAGCCTTCCTCCGTTAGCACAACCGGGGGACCAGGCTGCAACAGGAGCACTTCTGGCAAGTTAAAGCCAACACACAGCAAACAGCAGAGGAGCAGGAGCACAGGCCAACCACAGCAAATAGCAGGTGCCAGCCCCAGTCTGAGGCAGGGCCAGATCGTACTCACTTACAGAGATCCCCCTCAGGAGAGATGGAGAGATCCTTTGAACCCTGGTACCCAGTGGGCATGGGAAGAGGTGTGCAATAAGACAGGACAGGGGATGGAGGGAGTCTAAGCCTGCAGCCCTGTCAGAGGGAAAGACAAAGGCTGAAATCAATTAAAAGTCAAGCAAGATACTGTTTCTTGTATAAACTTCCTGTTCAGGTCTGGGAATGTTGGTTGGTTTTTTTTAAAAAAAAAAGAAAAAAAAAAGAAAAAAGTTCAGGCACCAGATCAGAAATAAATTACCATTTATTAGCAAAAAGCTAACCAATGGAAATAAATCCAAGGGGGAATTTGAAAGATGGCAGGAAGATGAGAATTTCCACATGAACGTAAGAAGACTGCCAGACTTTTGGAAGCCGTGCAAGTATTTTTTTTTTTGGGGGGGGGTTTGGTTTATGTGACCTATTTAGAAAATGCTGTAATAGATGAATATGGTGAAAGGAAATTTTGTGGGCTGAAAGAACAGCAAGGAACAGAATCAAGACCAGCACAGATTAGAGGTGGAGGACTATGTGATGATAAGAACAAGTGAATTCTTCCTTTTTTCTGATATATGCTATATGCAATAAGCTTTTACTGATTAGAGATACAAAGCTGGAAAGCAGCCTTCTCAACCACTGTGTTTGTCTTTTGAAGAGGTTCAAATTATACCTACTTGAAAATAGTGGAATTTTCTTTCAGGTTCAAGTAATAGCTTGAGGCAATTTACTTTTTTAGCTGATGTTCATGGGATTTTCTATACTATTTTCTGTATGCCTGATATCTTTATCCCTCCCATCTTTATCCCTCTTTTACAATTAACTTTCAAAAGCATATTAATTCCTCCACATATCTGTCTTCTTAGAAGTGCATGAACCAGCTGATCTCAGCTCTATCTTCAAGGCTATTTTTTAAAGCAGTAACAAATGGTATTTTTAAAAGATGCACAGAGACTGTGTTAAAAATAATCCATTGTATCTCACTAAATGTAGACAGACTGTTAAATGAAAGTTATTTTAATGAACAGCCCCATTTCATTGTCCATCCAGCGCAAGTTGCCAATTCCAGTTCTGGGAAAGAGTCAAGAAAAACACTCTTCTGGAGTGCCTGCAGGCTTTGTAGTGAGGTCGCATGCTCACATTTATCAAGAAGTCTCAGGGGTTGACTCAACTATTGTTGATTGTCAGGGTACAATTGTGTATTTAAACTTTTCTTTTTCCCATATTAGCACTGAGAACTACAGTCCCAGGGAGGGGCATGAATTGCAAATCTGGCAGATGATAGTAGCTGTATGTGTCACATGGGGGGACTGTACAACTTGTGAATACTTTTTTTCATACAAATTTCTGAGTATTTTATTGCCATTCTTGATGTCTTCGGGGAGACAGCAAATTTAGGATGTTCGAGTAATTCTGCAAAAGACAGGATTTGAATGAAACCAGTCAGAATGGCCAGCATTATTTCAGAAAATGTGGCTTTCACACACCTTACACTATTAAGGTAATGAGCATCTATTTTTAGAAAAGTATTTCTACAACAGAGATGATTCAGTTCAATCAGCTATTGGGTTATCAAGTAGGATAGAAGCTTAAAGATCACACCTGGTGGTAAAGCCTTGCATCTCACTGATAATTTTTTCTGGATCATTCGTAGCAGGATTTACTGGGAGTTATGCTTTATGGCAATTATGTTAAAGGACTTGTTTTGTATTGGTGCATAATGTAGGCTACTGTCTAAATGTATATCAGTTTCTTCAGCAAAAGTTTGTGAGGAAATACAAACAAGTTCTTCCTGAGGTTCCTATTATTATAGGAACGTCTGTTCTCAGTGTTGTTTTTACCTGTGCATTAGATATAAAAAGAAGGTTTTCTTTAATTGTTGGGGGATGGGGGTGTTTTTTTTATTTAATGAACAAGTCAGATTGGCCAGCATTATTTCAGAAAATGTTGCTTTCAAACACCTTACATTCTTAAGGTAATAAGTATCTATTTTTAGAGAAGTATTTATATAACAGGGATGTTTGCTTTCAGGTGGACTATAGAGATACTTTAATGGAAATGAATATAAAAGTGCAGTTGACTTGAAGATAAGCAAATTATTGCAGGGGAAAAATAAAAGTATTCATCTTGTAAATATTATTTCTTCATCTACTTTATAGTAGATGCTTGTCAGATACATTGCTGAAATAGTAAAATACTACTGATTCATTAAGAATTCAGTATATAGTTTTGTGTAGCTCTTAGCAAGAGTGATGCATTTTATTAACATTCATTTCTAGTAAGTTATATAGTAGACAACTCAGATTCTGCAAAATACTTTAACATGCATGTTAAGTTCCGCCGAATTTGGTAAGATCTAAGGGCACATTTACATGCTTTGTTGTATCAGGGCTCAGGAGAGTTAAAGAAGATAAAAAGTCATGTAAGAAGAGGACAAATTCCTAATCTCTTGCTCAGAAGAAAATCCCATTTGGAAAGAGTAAACTTTATTAATTTAATTCGATGAATTAAAGAGTGTTCTAGAAAACAAAGATCTTTGATTTTGAATGTGGAAAATAATTCCTTTAACTGAAGTTCATTGAGCTTTGAAGAATAAAAACATCTGTTCAAAATGTTCAGTGACAGAGATCCCTATTTAAAAAACTCAAGATTCTGAAATTCAGGCCTAAGTCATTCATCAAGAACCCTTTAATATCTTATTTAGGAATGCTTCCGGCAGGAATAACACCCCAGTTGAATTCATCTGAACTTTCCAGACAAATACATTCTCTGTAAACATTAGAGATTAATATGGCTCCAGGATCCAGTTTGTTGACAACACTGATGCTTGCTTTCCAGAAATGTGTGCTTTATTGGCCAGAAAAAAGAGGAATCTATGGGAAGGTTGAAGTCCTTGTTAACGGTGTGCAAGAATGCAAGAACTATACTGTCCGTCAGCTTACAATAAAGGTAATAATGTGCATCTGAGAAGCATTGTTCCTAATGTTTTCTTTTTTTAATGTTAAATGAAGTTAAAGGAGTTTTCTTTAAAGGGCATAATTTTTTACAAGAGGAGTAACTGAGCTATGAAGCTCACAGCTGCAAGGTATGATTGAGACCAAAGTGCTGGAACACTTATCTTATTGCTGCTTTGTATCACTCTGGCAATAAAAAAGGCTTCAAAAAGAGTGCAAGTTTCACTCTCTTGAATTACATTTGCTTTGAGGCCTCTTTAGCATTGCCTCTTTAGCATTGCCAATTAGTTAATGAAAGATTTTAGTTAATGAAAGAACTAGCGTAGCATCATTCTGAAAAAGATATGCTGCTAATGTTGTTTGCTGAGTGCATCTGTCGCCCATTTGAGAAGCTAAAAATATAAGAAGTATATAAGGAAAGCTTCATGCTTTCATGGTTCTGATGAAGCATTAACTGTGCAAAGTAAGACAGATGCTCCTCTTCTGAGTTACTCCCTATATTATGCTTACATGCTATTGGATCGATCTGCTGCTCTTGACAGGGCATTACAATAAATAATGAATTGGGAAAATTTTTTTGGGGTTTCAGCCCGGGCAGTGGGAAGTGGGAAGAAGTCACACCTACCAACATAAATTACTCCAGCCATATTTAGCCCTTTTGCTTGTTGAAGTAAGTGGTAGCAGCCTCTGTTGGAAAGAATAACTGGACAAACTGGAATGTTTGATTAATCTACTAGGGCAGTTCTTTTGCACCTTTAACTTAAATATTCTTGTAATTTTGGTATCAGACCCTTATGACAATGTCCTTAAAAGGCAGCAGAAATATATGTAATACTTTAGAGATTCAGAAGCCCAGATCAAGATAATCTCTCTAGATCTTATTGCTGATCTAACAGAGACCTTCAACAATTCCCAGTTGACAGCACAGTCAGCAAGTCAGTAGTCAGATGGACAGAGCAGAACTTACACAGCTGGAAAAACAGCTAAGTTTTTAGGTGCACAAACCCATCTTACAAATGGGTCCCTGGAAACACGCCTGTTCCGTGCAATTGCAACCTCAGAGTGTAATAAAAAAAAAAAAACCACAACTGTTAAATCTCTCTTGATGTTTTTACTGTCTTTTTACCATAACATTGAGAGAAATAAAAAGAATTGTTCACCACAAGTGTGCATATAAAAACTTCATGTTATTTTCAGCAAGGGGGTCAGTCCCGGAGTGTGAAGCACTACTGGTACACATCCTGGCCAGACCACAAAACCCCTGACAGTGCTCAGCCTCTGCTGCAGCTCATGCTGGATGTAGAAGAGGACAGGGTGGAATCACCAGGCAGAGGACCTGTCATTGTGCACTGCAGGTAATTGGCAATCCTTCTCTTAAATGACCGCCCAAGGCAAGGCTACACCAAATCACATCAAACAGTCCTCCTTCTAAACAAAGAGCACATTTTGGGGAAGAGTAAAATATCCTAGATCCACTTCATGCTAACTGGCTTTTTCAGTTCTTATTTGAGGATTTGCATTTTGGAGAGAATTCCTTTGTTGCTAGCAAATCATTTCTGAACTGTTCTCCGTTTCTGCTAATGAACTCTTTCTTTGAAAGACCAGCTGGAAAAATTATTTTGCTTCTGTTTCTTATTCATTATTTTCTTTCTTTTTAGTCTTGTTGCAAAATTACATACCTAAGTAAGATGTAATGCCCTGTCACTGGTTGGCTAAAATGTTGTAAAGCAAGTCAAATTTTAACAGCAGGCAACAGGTCCAGATTTGGAGACCCAAACAGATTAGTACAAAATTTGTGAACACTTTCATGAAGGCAGTTGGTTTGATACTCAAGAGCAAAGTGTTATTCAGTACTCAAGAGCAGAGTGTTATTCACACAAATTGTAATGAACCAGAGAATGTCCTCTAGTAGTTCTAATTGAATTCCATTTTATTGCTTTATGTTTATTCATGGCCCCATGTAACAATTTAAGTAGTAGGAAGTAGTATTGGATTTGTTATATTGGTGGAAAGAAGGAGATGAAGCAAAACAGGAAAAAAAATATTAAATCAGCATTTCCTTACTTGTTTTGTCTAGTATCTGTGACAATATAGCTCTTACAGTTGGGATAGTACCTTTTCTTTTTTCCCCCTAGAAGTACATCAAAACAAAACTTTTCACTTTGATCCACTCATTTTCAACTCCATACTTAGGAGATTTAGGGAAATGAAAGCCAGATTTGGACCACTTAGCATTTTTCAAAACCAGAATGTGGTGTATAAGGAACTTCCCCAAATTCTATGCACCTATTTTTATCAGGAATTGTAGTTTCCCTAAACAATCCACAAATCTGTAGATGGCTATTGAAAGTTCTTCTAGTAAAGATCTTCAGTAATGAAGGTCTTCAGAAGAACAAGGTGTCTTTCTGAGATGAGTGATATGACAGTAAGGTCTGTAATCATGAGCAGGAATTTATTCATGATTAAAGACCTAGATATCACCTCAGTTGTGATTAAAATTAATAGTTCTTCAGTGACAACTCAGCTATCTATACACTTACTTCACTATGGTCTACAAAATGGGTAAACTCACTCATGCTCCATTTTTAGTCAGATATCTTCCCTTTTGATCTGAAGTTGCAGTTGAGGTCATCCAGGTCTTATAGAGCCTGTGCGTGTACTTTTAAACTTAGACCTCAGATAGAACTGCACAATTCTCAGTTACTTCCAGGGGACAATTACAGTGCATACTCAAAAAATGATCTTCAATCTGAAGCAGAAATGCTTCAGAATATTGGGAATTATGGCACTAGTGCAAAAAACAAAGGGTTTTCTATGTGACTTCTGGTAACCTATCAGCCTAGAGTGCTGTCTCACACACTCAGTGATGAGCCCATTCAGGGTATAAGAAGGATTTGACTTGTTTTTAGCAAAGTAGTTCGTATTCTGCAAAAGAATAGGAAAAAGAATAAACATTTGTTTTGGTCCTTGAAATCAGCAGATCTGATCACACACACCCCAAGAACACAGATTTCCAAAGGGGAAAAAAAAAAAAAAAGTTTTAATTTCTTCCTAACCTTTATACATTCAAAACCTGCCTGGACATTATCCTGTGCAACCTGCTGTAGGTGAAACTGCTTTAGCAGGGGACTGGCCTAGATGATCTCCAGAGGTCACCTACAACCCCAGCCATTCTGTGATACCATGTTTTGGTGCTTGAATATACTTCAAATTAAGTAGCTCTCTGTATTTTTTGGATATACCAGGAAAGAAATGTGTAGGCAAGTGAAGAACAATGTCATTTTTATCTTGCACTGTCTGAAATAAAACTATGTAGTAAGATAGGACTGGCACGCCCGAGCTGAGGAAGAAAATACATTAGAAACCCCTAGTGTTAGTTTAATATATATTAAGAACTTGTCCAAGAACACTTAATCCACCCAAAAAAAAAAAAAAAAAAAAAAAAGAGAAAAAAAGAACCCTTCATTATAGCTAACTTAATTGCATCTGGATTGTTTAAACGTGTTAAACGTGTTAGCCCTGCTTTCAAGGATTTCAAAATACTTGAGGAAGAGAATGGGAGTATGCATTAGATTGCTTTCTCGAAATCCCTCTTTATAAACTATGGCCTTCACCTTTTGGGTACATTTTCCCCATAGATATCGATGTCCAAAGAGACAGGCTGTCAACTCAGGATCTCATTTCACTCGATCCTTTCTTACACTGCCAGTTTTACATCTTATCATCCCCTCATGGCTAGCTTAGACTATCCTCATATATTTACTATTTCTGAGTCCTCTTGGAAGTTTTCGTTTCCAGATGGGAGGGCTCTTGAGTCTCTAAAGCACTCCTGTCTTTCATTCTGTGCTGAGTAGATTGCGATTTGTTTCAGCTACAGCAAATGCACATACTCCTGGTAACAATTTGCACTCAGATATATGAAGCTTCCATCTGAGACACTCAATGTATTCTTCCTGGCATTAATTTAAATAACTCTTGCAGGGCTCATATTAGGCAGGTAGCATTCATACCCATTGCAGAGATAAAGAAGTAAGGCACCCAATGGTTAAGTATTTATTATAAAGCCAGGCATGGAGCTCTTGACCTCTGACTATGTTTTAACTATTTTCCTCACATTTTCCTGCCATGTGGCGTGACAGGGATGAGCTGCACTGAATTCCACATTACTTAAGCAAGAAACAGAGTGGGGCAGAGACTCTCAAAAGTGTTGGAGGCCACAGAGTAAAAATAATGCCAAAATGGCTGTTTCCAAGCAGGCATCAAGAAAACCTGGAGAGTTACAGCACCAAATCCTTCTCCCTCCTGCAGAGTCACAGGAGAGGGAGCTAACTTCATCAGCATGGTCCTATGTCCTTTTTACCTTCACTGTTAGAGTTACAGTTAGCAGAACAAACCCCCGTATACTTTGGGGGCTTCAAACATAAAGCCCCGCTGATTTTGCCTTTGGGTGGACTTTTCCCCCACCTCAGTGCATATCTCCATCATTTGCTTGGACTGCACCAGAGTACATTTGGACTTTGTGGTGCTAATGGAGATTGGGTTTTGTACCACACACTTGTGTGCAAACTGGAAACATGTAAGCCTCATAAACTACCCACATGAACTGGACTGCTGGAACAGTGCACCCTTTCACTTTTCTCTAAGAAAGTGAGCTGAGAGGTTACCCTTGCTAGCCATGCACCCAGGAACTGTGGGTTCTAGCAATTCCTTGTTTTGTATTTTTAGTGTTTTCAAATATATTTAGTGTTTTCTATTTAACTCCTTTGATCTGTGGACTCTATTCCCCTATTAAATTTTGCCTTCTTTTCAGTGCTGGTATAGGAAGAACTGGATGTTTTATTGCCACAACCATTGGTTGTCAGCAGTTGAAGGAAGAGGGAGTTGTAGATGCATTGAGTATTGTCTGCCAGCTACGAGTGGATCGGTGAGTTCCAAAAGAACCATAAATCAGTCAATGATTCTGAAATTATTCTCAAATCATTACTGAAATGATTCAGTAATGATCAGTGATAATTCAGTAATGATTCTGAAAACCTTTTCACAGTTGAATGTTGCATTACATGAAATGGCTGCCATCACTTTTGTTGACTTTTATGACAGCGTTAGCCCAATATTAAAGGTGACATTTGTATTTAGATCCTAAATAAGGAATATTGTTTTCTGTGAGACACCACTGAATGAAATTCTCCTGAGATGGCAACCCTGCAGTTGCAGGGCACTTGGCACTCCTCTTTTCCCCTCCTGGAGCTTTTTGCTGTCTGCAGCATCCCACTGGAATACAGGAGACATGGGGCAATCTGGAAGCAAGGGATTGTCTTTGAGCCTGGATTGACAGGGACATCCAGGCTCACTCAGTGTGTAGTTTCTTTGGACAGCGGAGAGCTCCAGATCTGGTGCTGTTGCTATTCTCTCAGCAGTGCTGGGGGTCCTTTCGAATTGGGCTGGCAAACTTACCCAGCTTAACAAAATAGCAAAGCATTTGTTGCAGAATTTTCTGAAGGCAGATCAATTCCCTGATTGAATTCACAGCTTGGGAGCAGGAACACTGTAAGCCAGCATTGTTGCAAACCGCTTTGTTTTGTGAAACCATGGCTGAAGAGAGATTTGTGTTGGAAAGGAGGATGTGGGTATTGTGCACAATGGAACTGTTGGTTTGGTTGTACTTTTCTTTCTTAGTCTGCTTGGGAAAACAGGATTTTCTATAAAGTAAACAGGGTTGCACCAAGAATAGAGAAGTCTTTTTCCTCTCCTGCTGTAGATACCAGGTCATATAATATCCATGCAAGTATTTTACCTGCTTCTGGCATGCATTTCTTCTTTAAATGGAAACAACCCACAAGGGTGCAAATGCTGAAAAAGAGCTTAGGTCAAAGGGACTTTTTTTGTTCTGAAGAGCTCTGAAAGGTACTGGAACCACAAATTGCAGAAGGACCAGAATCCATATATTTGACCATGTTTATGGATCATCTCCTCTGCCCTCTCCTCAGTGCCTTCATCATACTAGAGATTGTAATGTGATCCTTACAGGGCAACATGAGTCACTTGGAGTGTAAAATTCTCCAGGGGGAGTTACTGACCTAAAAATCTCAGCAACAAAAAAGATGGAAGAGCTGAGGGAAAAATGCTTACTCTGTTTTAAATTATCAACTCCAAATTTCCAACACTCCATTCTGATTATCTGTTCATCTTATTGAAGAAGGTTTGTAGTGTTCTCCCCCATTTTAATATTTCTATTATAAGATAACTTTTTTATTGCTTGTACAATCCATCCTAGAGAAGTGGAAGCAAACTGAGGTCTCAGCTACATCATTTTTTATGTCATTATTTCAGCCACAGAAAAAAATAATCTAAATTTTCAGCATTTAATTGATAACACAATTTCATCGAGTGTATCTGACTAATGAAATTTCTTATATGTATTAGTAGCCCAGATAAACTTGGAAAGAGAGTGGAAATCTGACCCAAATATAAACATTCATACCAGCAATCTCAGTGACGCAAAGTTCATTATAAGAATTGTTAAATCTTGTGATTTGCACATTTTGTATTTTTTTGAGATTCAGATTATATAAGTAGACTCCAGAGATCTTGCTTAAGGTGCCTCAGCTCTTCATATTATCAGGCATTGCCGGAGACAAAAAGTATATCTTTTTATATGTGTTTTAATTTTTAAAGACATTTTTCTGGGCAAAACTCAGAAACCAAAACCTCTTTTACTTCTCTTTTTTCCAGCTGGGCATATGGTAGAATGGCCTTCACTCACCTGGCAGTCAGTTTATAACAAGGATTGCTAACAGAACTTAGCAGCCCCTAAGACTAGAGTAGCCACAGCTAGCCCAGCCAGACTGTGGGTCCATAAATTGGCCAAGTATCACTGTTACAGGGACAAAGCTCAATGACACCAGCTTCCCCTGCTGACCCAGTCCTGACATGGTGTTTATTGGCAGGTGGTCTGTGAGATATGGTCATTACGTGTGGTATGAAGTTGGCAAAATGAACTTAACATTTCACTAGGCTTGGCTGCAAGAGCTGCCTCTGGACATAGCTGTGTTGCGCTTCAGTTACCAGCGTGGCCAACGTTAGCAATGGGCTACAGCCAGGAGCAGAGCAGGACAGTGATGAGGCTGTCTCCCTTATGATGGTGGCTAGCAGCTGAGTTCCAATTTATTCTTTGTGCATCAAATTGCCCTCACAAAACAGAAAACAAGAGAGTTCAGCAGAAAAGGATGGTCTTTTCTGACCACCTGGGAGCCAGAAACCTGCCTAAGGTGTACACTGAATATTTCTTCCCTGATGCCTCATCTCTCCTGGGTTCCCAGCCAGGCTTGCTCATGCTCAGAGCTGCACCATCCAGGCACAGACCTACTGATGGAATGAACACACTCCATGGTATCCACTTGTGTGTGAACTTTTTGTCACATGGGTCCGTGGCCACTTCTCTCCTGAAGTGAATCAAGCAACAGGATAAAAGAGCTGCGCTTGAGGGACTCACAGTGATGCTGTAGGAATGTACCAAAACATTCTCATTGCCCAGCACACTCAGTGAGATCCAAACAAGCATCCAGGCAAACTGCAGATTGTGGCAAAAAGTTAAGCTTAAAAATAGTTCAATTAACTGCCTATGTACCCCCTCTGGAAACCAAGTCTAAAATAGAGCTCCAACAGGGAATGAGGCAGGAGAGAACTGTTCCTAGGTAAAGTATGTACAGGTGCCGCTTTCTTCTCAGCTGTTCAGTGTAAATTAAGGGGTGAATGGATCTGGCAGTAATCATCTGTATTGAGCTAATATGAGGAAATGGACCACCCACTCAAAATCTTGACCCAGGATGGAAATACAGCCACACTCTGTGTGGATTCGTAGAAAGACAGACCCACAGGTCTGCTCAGCTTATTTTCCCCCCCGTTCATTTTTTGTTTTGCAACAGAAACAGGAAATATTTGATGTGAGGCATCTTCAAGACTTTCTGTGATATTGAGAAACTTTGCGCATTCTTAACCTTAAAGGCACATTCTTGGAATGACGTCCAATAACTTTGCTCTTGGCTCCTCAGACAGGATGAAAAGAGTTTCCAGTGTGCGTCAATTCATTGTTCAAGTGTTTTGACTAATCACCTCAGGTTAAAAAAAAAAAAAAATCCCAACCCCTGCATCACATTCATTCTGGAGCAGACTGCATGCAGCTGCACTAGCAGCAAGCCAGAGGGCAGGGTAAACGACCCAGCCCTGCCCCATGGCTGGCCAGGCAGAGCTGGTCACTGTCCCCAAGCCCTCAGGATACCAGGAGCAGGTTTTTCTGAGCATCACCCCAGAAAGTCCCAAAGAAGCAAAGAGCCCAGCAGCTCACAGAGGAGCTGGCAGTGCGGGCTAGCGGAGGACGAAGGCTGCACTCCCAGAGGTGCTGTAGCTGTGGGTACATCCCTTTTGGGCACTAGGGACACGGGAGAGGAAGCCTCCCTCCTTGAGCAGATTTCCTTCTGAAACGCTCTTCCACACAGCCTTTTGCACAATCTGATGTCTTAGGGTCACAGATAATTCCTTACTATTAAATGTGAGCCTTGCACAAGAACAAAGAGGAGAAGGACTTGAGGGTATTGGTAGCTTAAAAACTGGACATGAGCCAGCAACTCAACAATGAGCTTGCAGCCCAGAAAACCCATTGTATCCTGGGCTGCACAAGAAGAATGTGGCCAGCAGGTCAAGGGAGGTAGTTGTGCCCCTCTACTCTGCTCTTGTGAGACCCTGCCTGGAGTGTTACATCCAGCCCTGGGGTCCCCAGTCCAAAAAAGACATGGAACAGCTAGAGCGGGTCCAGAGGAGGGCCATGAAAATGGTCAGAGGGCTGGAACACCTCTCCTATGAAGGCAGTCAGAGAGCTGGGCTTGTTCTGCCTGGAGGAGAGAAGGCTCCAGGGACTGTTTTCTGCAGCCTTTCAATATATAAAGGGGCTTATAAGAAAGACGGACAAAGCCCTTTTACCAGGGCCTGTAGTGACAAAAGTGGTAATGGTTTTAAACTAAAAAACAGTAGATTTAGATTAGATGCAAGGAAAAAATGCTTTACTGTGAGGGTGGTGAGACACTGGAACAGGTTGCCCAGAGAAGCTGTGGCTGCCCCATCCCTGGAAGTGTTCAAGGCCAGGTTGGATGGGGCTTTGAGCGACCTGATCTAGTGAAAGATGTCTCTGCCCATGGCAGGGGGGTTGGACTAGATCAAAAGTCCCTTCCAACCCAAACCATTCTATGATGGTAGGGTCCTAACCGACAAGGCCAAGTTGTCTGAACCTCTGTATAGGACTCAGGTGCCCCTAGGCTGACAGAAATGTGCATGGGTTTGCCCATACAGAGTTCAGAAGCATCATAACATCCCAGCTGTGCTTGCTGACACAAGGCAAATATGGTAGTGCTGGGTTCAGTCCCAGCAGTCTTATATATGCCTTCGTGAGGATTTTTGATGTTACTTCAGCACTGAAAAGGGAGGAGCAAGGATCACTCACAGAAACAGCCTAGTGCAGCCAAACCTGTTTTAACCTGCCCTTCCTGCCAAGTCCTTCTCCCTGGACATGTTCTTTTCTTTCACCCCTTCCACACAACGAATCTAACCTGGGAAACCCACTCCCTTAGAGAACATCTTGGGGGAACATTGATGGGGGAGACAGGGAAGGAAGCTGGCTGGAAAGGGGTTGCGTGGGCAGGGCAGGATGCAAGCAGAGAGGAGGAAGGAAGGAGGCTAGGCAGCACAGAGGACCACAGCAAAGCCCTCCCATCACCTTTAGACTCTCACTGGATCTCCAGGCAGGGGACAGGCACAGAGGAGAGCAGCTGAAGGCAGCAGGCAGCCAAGAGTTATGAATTTGTGGATGTCTTTGTTGGCAAAGCTAAAAGGCTGCTGCTTTTTGCACTGACAGGGACCATTTAAGGGTCCGTGATTTAACCCCTAGGTATAGCATATCATAATAGACCTGCAGCTGAGTAAAAAGTGTTCTACAGTTGCTTGAGCTCACTGGAGGAGCACAGACAGGTAGCTGCTTGCTTAAAGAAGTAGGTGTTATTCTGTGTTTTTCCTGCTACAGCCATTTCACCATCCAGTAGCACTGAAGAAAATAAAAGGACCTTGTGGCTGTAGATAATATTTTCTAATACTAAAGGTCAATATTCGTTGAGGCAGTTTTACTATTTTTTGTATAGCTTTGTATATCAGTAGACCTTTTTGTTGCTAGGCTGTCTGAAGGGATCACATGAGGGTTTCTCAGATCTTCTCCTGTAAGATGCCTGGCTTCGACATGGCTCTGGATCCAAATCCCTCACAAACCTGATTGTTTCAATGAAGATCTAGCTGAAGCCAAATACAATACACATCTTAATGTCTTCCTTCCTGCTAAGGTCATTTAGTCTTTCATCGCCCCAGAGGTAACTAGCTGTTCCAGGATATGCTGAGGATGAACTGGCCGTTTGGTTCTTGAGGCAGAGTTGGTAGCTTTGAGTACCCTGGCAGATGAGAAAATAGAAGTGGAATTAAGTAAACTTGAGGCTTTACTCCATGAGAAGTGAGACCTGGAAGACCTTAGCGCTGTCAGAAAGAGGGTCAGTTTAATGTGAGAATGGAATAATAGCAGTCTTACTAAATAATGGAACCACTCTTATCTGCCTCCTGTGGGACATCATCCCCTCCCCACTACCGTGCAATTGGCTTTGGAGATGTGGGACTTGATCCTCATACTTAGACCTGAAAAAGGGATTGTTATCAGGTGAATGTATTAAATGCAGGCGTCTAATCCAGGCTGGCTGTAACTAGTCCTTTTTATGGTCAAGTTAAACTCTTTTGTCTTGTTGGTGCTGAAATGAGTCACTGCTGTAAAATGTCTTAGGTGGCTGCTGTTCAGACAGGATGCATTGTAGGCGTTAGAAAGAGGACAGGAAGAGGTGTTCTCTGCACAGGCAATCTGAGGGTCACCAGAGGTTACAGTTTTAGTAAAGGACAAAAATGAAAGGCCAGATTCTGACTACTCCCTGGCTTCATCAGTACTATTGCTGTGTCCATGTATCTGGCCTTCCTTGCCTAAGTGACTGAGCAAAATTCTCTTTGAATGTGTTGAATTTGAAATGTAGGTTTTAACAATGTAGACGCCAGGTGTTTTCCTGTCTAGTCCCTCCCCTGACAGAATCAGGAATCATGCTGGGCATGTGCTGGATGGCATAAGTTATCAAGAAAGTACTTCTGCTCAGGCAAATCTCCCACTTACTCAAGCAAACTCTTAAGTCAGAATTTGAGAGAAAGGCTTGTATTATCTGGTGGTCATGGGGTTGGCAGGGGCTGGAGGTTGTTGCATTCTTAAGAAATAAGTTCTCATTCCAATGTGTTTCCTTTTCAGGGGTGGAATGGTTCAGACCAGTGAACAATATGAATTTGTGCACCATGCACTGAGTCTGTATGAAAGCAGACTTTCTGCAGAAGCTGTCCAGTGAAGCCAAGGAAGGTAAAACCGAATGTCAGTCTCTTGAGGTAATTTGTTTCATTACCTACCAGCAGCTTCTTCAAGGAGTTTACTGCAGTGGGAAGAGTGGCTTTGAGGCCAACTTCTGAAAGGACTGTGGGCTGTTTGGCAAAGTTATAGAGATTGCTGGACCCTTACCATATATGAATGTACTGTGAGCTTCCCAAAAACGATTTATAAAGAAGGTACCGTACTGAAACTACACATGGATTTCGCGTATATATCTAAAGGTGGGTTTAATTCTGTAATACTGGTATCTGCCATATGGAATGTATGTATGTGCTACTGCTGCAGTCAGATGGACATTGGAACTTCTACAGAAGAAATGTTTATCAAGTGTATAAATGCTTTAACGTTTGCAAACTGTCTTGTGAATGGACTGTCAACTGTACTGTAAAGTGCTATTACTGATTATGTGGTGAGCTTGTTTCTTGGCCACATAATATTCTTGCTGCTAAAATTGCAAGTGTTCAATTATGAATTAAGAAAAAAGAAGAAGATGAGATAATAAAAAAGTTAAAAGTTGTTTTTGAAAATATTCAAAAGCAGTTAATATTTTATATGGAAATATATGTTCTTCATACTATTAACTATTAAATGTGTATTTACTGTAGGTCTTACAGAGCAGTTGCAGAGCACAATGTCTGTTATTCAGTGTGTATGTATTTACTCTATACTGTTAATTGTCTTAGAACATGCTTCTGCTACAGACCCAAATCCAGTGTATTTGTAAATTGTGTAAGTCATTTTACTTTTAAAAGGAACTTTGTAGCATATATTGAATGGTAAGGATTTTAAATATTTGTCTGTCTTTTATTAATACGGAATTTTTTGCTTATGTTGTTTATCTGCTCTATCCCTTTCAGTAAGGGATAGATGCCTTTAGTGATATGGACTGTTCCACAACAGGTTATACAAGAAAGAAAATGCTGCTATGACTGTTTCCTTTACTGTTCAGTAAGAGTTTGTTTTTAAGAGAAATGCAAAGTTGGCATTATGACCTACGGCACTGGGAGGTCTGTTTACAGGGTATAATGAGTTTTTAATGCAGTGATGTTGACTTTGCTTCATACTGCTAATAAATTACACTTGATATAAAATATTTGCTGAAGTCTCTATTCTTGCCTAGAGCAGTTAATGCACCACACACTCTTGTACCCCCATAAACAGGCACAGCCCAGAACAATTTGGTTAGCCTCCACCATGGCTTCAGACCACTGGAGAACCAATCCAGAGGACCCAGCCAATTTCCCACTGACATGGAGCAAGGAAGATCACCTGACAGGAAGGCAAAACCAGCATCACTTGATCCCTCGAGGGGCGTTTGTGTAAGACCCAGTGCAGACCTCAGAGCTTTCCCTCCTCCTCTTCCCCTTCCCCACCCCCACCCCCCGCCCCCCTACACTAGGCTTTTAGAACTTGTGGAGTTAGAAGTATCAATATTGAGATTTTGCTTGATTATATATAGTAACAAAAAAATGTGTGTTCCCTGGATAACACAGTGTATACTTACTCAGCACCATCCAGATCACCTGCAGATTTGTAGTATTTCACAGACAGCAAACTACACAAAAGTATAATCCCTTTTCTTTCAGTCTAAAGAGATTCAATATCATCTCTTTTAGTTTTCCAGGTGTTTGAAAACCTCTCTGTCTCTCTTGCTTGTACTTTTCCTAAATAAAGCAACTAGTAAACTCTGAAGAATCGTATGAAAGGACAAAGTGGTGTAAAATTCCCAAAAACAATTGAATAGAAGGAAGTGCTCGTCACTGACTTTTTCCCCCTGTGAAGGCACATTTCCTTCCTAGCCTTCGCTTCACTTATCTGAGGTGGTTTTTTTAAGAGAAGCATGGGGAGTTGCTAGAGGGAAAATGGACTCTTTATTTCACGTCCTGGTTTCTACCTGTCTTGCCTTGACATTCTCAGGTAAGTGTCTCTCCCCACTTCACCTCCACGGTATTGCTCTTTCTGCCACCGAGCAGAGCCCTCCGGCACAGCTGGTGACTTACAAAAACCAAGTCATTTCTTCGCCGGGGGTTCATACAAGAGGAATGGGGGGCAGGGCCAACATAGCCTGTTCTGTTTAGATTTCTTTCTAAAGGAAAATAAACTGTCTCCTTCTATGTTGGAGATACCTCTTCTTTTTTTAAGAAGATCTCCTGCTAGACAACCCAGGAGCTGAGCTTTGGGACAGTCTCTTTGAGGGGGAGATTCCTCTTTTTTTATTCCTCCTTTGTGAAACTTCCAGAGCTAGGAGATTTCTGTGATGCTTAGTCAGAAAATACGCAGGTCTGTAAAAACAGGGGGATGACAAACCTCAACCAAGGGAAATAAATACACATTAGGTTTAGCACTTTGTAACTAATGAGGCTAGAAATGTTTGAGTAACTGAAAGTTAAAAAAAAAGGAAAAATCCTAAACAAGTCATGGCAGGGGGGCTGCATTTGAAATCACCAGTTTTGTGTTCTGTAACAAATAACAGATTTTGCATTGGTAACTTTGAGCTTTTTTGATGAATGCACTGTAGTTCTCTTCATTTAAGTGTTTGGTGTTGCTCTTTAAGTGTGGTAGCACAAATTGCTAATCCAATATGAATTAGGATGATTACAAAACTAACAGCTAGAGACATTGGAGTAAATCCAGTAAAATAGATGTACTTCCTATCAGTAAAGAGCCTCCATTCCTGTAACGGCACGGGCACTGAGAGGCACACAGATTTGGGAATGCCCTCTTATATGTTTTCTTCAGAAATGCCATGAGTTTTACCAAAACAATTCACAGGCAGTAAATTATATTGTGAAAAGACTGTGTTGTAAAACTGAAAAGCAGACTGAGGGTTTGTGTAGATCTCTGTATGCTTTTAAGCAGAGGAAGTTGGGTATTTAGAACTGGTATTTAAAGTTAGTAGTCCAAGGATTTTTTTATATCCAGTTTAACTTTTTCTTCATTTTTGTGTATAATGAAGGTCAAGGTAACCTTTGTTACAATAGTTTGCTTTTTTCATTCTCGATCTTTACATTTACCAGCACTTGCATCATGTGGGTTGTGCATCTGGGTTTTTTTAAGGTAGGTTCAACATACGTAAAGTTCATTAACAGTTCAACACATAGAAAGTGGGAAGAGAGATTTATTCAGTAATGTATTTTAAATCATCAAGAATTTGCTTTTTGTTAAATAACCACGTGTAATCTGTTGTATTTTTCTGGAATTTTCTTCTTCCAGAAGGGTTTCTGATTATCCATGTCCAGAAACAGCAATGTCTTTCAGAAAAGAGAGGAGTCATTATGGAAAAGTGCAATATGACCAACCTCAACCAGAGGTGGCAGTGGATGGCAGATGACAGGCTCCTCCATGTGAAATCTGCCCGGTGCCTGAGCATCTCCACACGCTCTGCCCTGTCGTCTCGCAGCATCACTGTTGACTGTTCCCAGGCAGTCAGGTGGACTTGCCAGGAGGAGGATGGGCTCCTGAAGGTGGCCAACAGCTCTCTCTTTCTCACAAAGCAAGGTCAGAAGGTAATGGCCAAGCAGAGTAAGAAATACCTTCACACATGGATGCAGCTAGAAGCCAGCGAGACGGGAAAACCTGTTTATGTAAATCTGTGCTCAAAGCAAGGTGAGCTACTCCTTCAAGGAAGTACCCTGAAAGTTCTGGTAACAAAAACGTCTCTTCTGTGCTAACTCAAATGTTAAAAATGATGATATTTTATTCATACAGAAAAACATTTTTAATAGTTGAAAAGAGTTGAGAGAACTATAAAAAGAACAGCTGAGATGACTGCTGTCTTTCTCACAACTGGTGGGCTTTTTAAGCCGTTTTATATTTCCAGGATGTCTCTCCTTTTGTCTACTCCCAGTCTTTGGATCAAAGTGCTTATGTTAAGCTCATCTTTCTATTCTTGTGTCATTTCCTTTTTCACTTTTAAACAGAATTGTGGGTGCTAATTCCTAGTACTTTAAAAAAATATGGATGTATAAGTCCTCCTCCTCCCCATTCATTTTATCATACAAGTCCAGATTCAATCTGTCAAGAGCAAGAAGACATCTGAAAATCAAACATATGCACAATTATTTCTCTGATTAACCCAAATGCATGATTAGAACAGACATGGCTTACACGTTCACATGTTTACACAGTGTCACTTTGCTAGTTGCAATATATATGAGAACACTCAAAATCCTGAAAATAATGAACTGAATCAAAAATCTCAGAAATTCTTGAGGTAGCACTTTGAGCTGCATGGGTCTGTGCACAGACTTACAGATGTGTTGCTATACCTGTGTGGTTATATGTTTCCATATCCATAGCAAAAGGGAAGGCAGAATGGTTTGAATACTGCTTAATAACACTTTGAATACTGCTTAATAACACTTTCCTTGATGTCTTGTTGTCAGTCCTTCCTGACAATCCTGTTGACGTTGTTGTGCACTATTAAGCAGTTCTTCATGATAAATAAGAACAGCCTGTAGAGTTGAGCCTTTGATTGGGGAACACACATTAATTCTTGTCTTCACAGGATTTTAAAAAGTGGTTTATGACCCAATATTTTTGCATATGACCAAGTTTTCTGAATGTTTAAAACAAATCCTTGTTCTTTCTAACCTTTCTAACCTCCCATTCATTGTAAGGCAGGGTACCAATTTTTTCAGCGAATTTGCATGTGCAGAACTCTACTCACAGCAGCAGGACCACTCACCTGAGTGGAGGTCTGAAAGGACAGCTTGCAGAATCAGAGAATGGAAAACTGGCTAAGACGCCATTCCAGCCCTCCCATATACTTTAGAGATTAAAAAGGGAAAATTATTTGAAGACCTGTGCATAGGGTGAGTATGGCTTGCCTATTCAAAGACACCATGAAAAGCTAAGATGAGGTATGCAGGCATTGTTATTTTCTTTAGATAACTGGATGAAGTGTGGTCTAACAGAGTTAAAAGTAACTTTACATCCTTTTCTTAATCATCTTCAAAGCAGAAGCAATTTAAGACCAATGAGTACTAAGACAATTGTCGTGGGGTCGTAAAGCACCTTCTCATCTATTTGCTGTGCTCAGTCCTGTAATGAATTTACCTTAATTTTGTGAAATTCTCTACATAGACAGGTCTGTAAGTCCCCTTTAAGGGTCTCACTGTGTCAGTTATGTCTTTTTTGACAACTCTGGGAAGCTCTGCTGAGAAATCAATGTACATTATGATCCTCAATATGTAACTAAGAATTCCAGGTATATGAGAAACTCATAAAGAGTTGAAGTAGTGCAAAGAGAGTGATTTTTCTAATAATAATAATAACTAGTACAGGAACAAAATCTAATGCCCACAGTGCTGGTCTTGACATCCATATACGTGTCAAAATTTTCATTGTTGAATGTGTAAAATTAGTCTTCCAAGATCATCTGTCTGCTTTCTGTGAAAGCAGCAGTGGATCAGCCTAGAATAACATATTCAGTCTATATTTAGCTAAGATAGTAAAAACTGAGCAAAGTCTTTGGAGCTGAAACAGCTGTAAGTTTTTCTACTCCTGCCTAACACCATATTTTGATATAATTTACCCTTTGTTTTCATAGTACTCATAAAAACAGTTTTATTTTGGCAAAGGAATAACTCACTGAATTGCATCCCAAACATCTTATCAGCCTAGATATAGTACAAGCTCCAAACCCAACAGCTGCAACTACCTTTTATTCTGGACCTAACTCAAATGCCAAGCATGATTTTTCTGAGCGTGGGGAAAGTTTGAGCTTGGATTTGGATTTCAAATCAGCCATCTGAGATGTGTTTGAATATGCATTTTTTGCTACAATCCTGACCTGACTTTATGTGGGAATCAGGATCAGTTTAAATATGTATCCCATCTCTGTTCAGCCAGAGATGACTTTAACAACAGACAATCCTTCTCAGGCAAACACGTGGTTGAATGTGGTCTCTGGCTGAAACAGCTAATGTGAAGAAGCTCCACGAGGTGTCAGTCTCCCTTGAGGTGGTGATACTTCAGTTCTCACCAAATTCATAAGGAGATTCTGGGCAGAGCGAGGAATACTCTGTTGGGCCAAGGCCTTCTTTTCACTAGCCGGCTGTTGGGATCAGAGCTTCTCTAACCCCAGGATCCAAAAGGGACAGGAATGGAAACAAGGAGGAGGAAAACATGGCGGAGGTGAAGGAGTAGAAGGCAGGATGACTGAGAAGAGCAAAAATTGTTGCATGTAAATAATTGTGTAACAAACCCCATCTCCTCTTGTACGTCTGGATAGCACCCAGAGCACCACTAATGCTGACACACTAACACCCATGCCACTTCTGCTTTGTGTAAGCAGTTCTTACAAGCTTCTTTCGTTCTGGGTAGCTTAGTTTCAATAAAATTAGCAACACTATGTGGCACCTCAAATATTACCAACAAAACCACTACAGACCAAAAATTATTCACTAAGTGGAGAATGACTTCAAATAGGGAGACACAAGTCCAGGCTGTAAGCTGCAGTTATTCACTGAGATCTAGAGACTGTCACACAGCCTGTAGAGCCATCTGGATGCAGAAGGTGACATTAACTGTTTTGTAACATGACGCTCCGCATTGAATTTCTCTTCTACCATATCATACATAGTAGGGGCATCTCCTGAAGGAATTGTAGCTGCAAAGCTCTAGAACTGTGGATATCAAGACAAAGCTCCATTCAAAAGAGTTTTGTCGAGGATAATGGTTTTATTACTTACTGATATGTGCCAAGAACTTAAGAACCATAATGGGATCTACAAAGATACAAAGCAAGTTGGACAAGGAATTCAATACTGAATACAGCATCTTCTTATCTCTTGTTTTGTTTGCAGTCTAAAATAGACAAAATATTGGACACTACGTATGAGCCAAAGCCCAACGTGCCATCTGATGTTCAAACTGTTACCACCACAGTCCTTCCTCCTTTTTTGCCCCAGTTTCTCACCCTGTATCTTCTGTTTCATGTGGGCTTTTCCCTTTAACCCCTTTTCAGTTTGCCTGCTTCATATCAGAACCTGAGTTTACTGAGCTCACATCACACTGCTGATGCTTCAGTGGATGAGATGGAGGGTAGAAGAGACCAGAGCAGTGCACACTCAGAGCACGCTCTGAACCACTGGAGCAACAGTAGCAACTGCAGAACTTGGTAAGGGAAGACACATGTATCTTCTTGGCACTCTTGGGAAAGCAGGCCACCACCAAAGAAAGGTGGCAGAAGCACAGAAAAGGCAACAACTCTTACCCATTTTTGTGATCATGTTAATATCTTTGGGCTTTAATTTTTTCACACCTTTAGTGTTTGTAATACCTGCAACAATCCATCTCTAGGTTCACAACAGCTTGGATTGTTGTGTCTGTAACCTTTACAGATTTCTCCAGGATAAATTATAACAGTGAGAAACAATATTTTCATTCAACCTTCAAGCTGACTCAAAATTTCTTCCTAAAAAACATTCACTCAAACCCATGTTTTTCTCCCTGCATTATTATTTTATAGGATTTTGTAAGTACAAGAGTTTGCTAACATGGATGTGAACCTGTGAAATACCAAAAATTACTTGAATCTTCTTTCTTTGTTCAAAGCAATACGTGGTTGACCACTTTTGCTCAGCTCCACCTGGAAAAAGCAAGGAATCAATGTCAGATCCTTGGACATAATTACAAGACCTTGTACACAATCCAACAGTATACTGGGAGAAGCTCAAAGACAAATGTGTTTTTACATTTTGTAAAAAGAAATGGAGAGATCTGCAGCTCAGCCTAGGTTTTGGGTTTTCATAAGTTTTCAGTCTCAGTGAGCCACAGCACAGACAGTATAGAACAAAATCAGCTCAGCTACTTTCATAGGGAAAAAATGGAACGATACGAACAGCTTCCCAGAGCAACCAGGAGGATGGCAAGTCCTGCTTTACTATTTCATCTTCTGCTGCAAGTGCTAACAAAAATGCCAGTTTCAGAAAATTATACTGGTAATTTTCATGATGATGTTATCTCCCTTTGTGTGGAACTCTGTGTAGTAGCTGGAGTGGGTTTCAGCCTCTAGGTGTCTAAATGTATGTGTCTGATGGAAGGGCTTATTTCAGTTGTCTCAATGTAGGTGCTTTCAATCATTTGAGATGCTCCAGGATATCCCACCTGATCTCTGATTGCCTACTCAGAAAGGGACAGGTCTCCCATAGGTGCTATAAGAGCCCTGAGCAGATGTCTCAGATGCCCTAGGGCAGCTCAGATTGCACCAGGCAACTATATTTAGGCAACATGTCCTAGGTGTCTTCATAGTAGCTACCTTTCTAAGCTTTCTTCAGCAGAGCTCCATCCATGGAGTTAATGGAGTCTAGATACATTTCTGTGACCAAAAATCCACTTCAGAGTGAGCTGGGACTATCCAGAGTGCCAGAAATAGGGCTGATAGAGCTATGGTATTATGACCATAGTTATCTGGGATGTTCTGCTACCACCAGTGATGAAAGAGCTTTTAAGTGGCTACTTCAGCATTTTAAAAACAATCAAGTAAAATAGCAGCTCAGGATGAGAGTGGAGTTTGGAGACATTTGACCACTCTGACATGAGATGTAAACATTGCTAACTCTACAACATTTCAGATAAAGAAGGTAAATTTTTTTCAAGTAACATAGACTTTGCAGTTTTTAAAAGGTCTACACTGAATGGGAAAGGATGGACATTTAGTGGATTTTGTTCTTCTGTCACACTCCTACGTATAAGAGAAATCTGAAGTATGTTTTTTAAAGAGTCTTCATTTTTGCAGTCTATTTACAAGTAATTAGACAACTGAAAGGATAATTCATTTTGTCCTGCACATACAGAGATCTTAAAACAACCCCTTCTAGCTTCAAGTCTTGCTGTCAGCAAGTCAGATGCAGTCTCACAGACTATTTTTTTCTTGTACAGTAGAGATCTGATTCATTTATGTTTCACTAGCAGTTCAGCCTTAGTTTTGTGAAACCATACTTAGGGTAGGCAGATTTCAGAAAGCTGCACCATGCTCACTCGTCTGAGTCTGGAGACACCACTGTCAGGTTCTCAGTACTTGACAACTAATCAGCGCTCGTGCTCATCATACATGTAAAACATATAGATTTCCTTTGTTTGCAAGCGGCCTGCTGCTGTACAGATGGAGGCAGTCTGCAGTACACCCCATGGATGAAATATGCGCTTAGTCAGAATGTCATAATTTCTCCTGGGTGTGCTACTGATGATTACAATGGTATGTTCACACACTGTATATCATTCAGCCACTAGTCAGTGTCAGTGCTGGAGCTCTGTTCCCATGAACAGTTTTATGACTGATTTCCAAAGAGACTGCTAGAACAATGCTAAACACTTCTGAAAGACCCTACTGTTGAGAATTCTGTGTACTTTACTGATGTCCAGATGGGAGGTGAGTTTTTTCTAGTTTAAAAATTTGTAACTCAAGTTGTGTTTGTGTAGAAATCTGTTTGCTTGGGTCTTATAAATATGCAGTTTCCTTTTATAAGTGCCTCCTATTGAAGAAGGGCTGTGAGGGTCCTTATGCTAGGACCCTAGTGGCTTTCCTTAGAAAAAGAATATAATTCTTGAAGTGAGGGCAGATATGAACCCTATTAGTCAGTCTGATGTTGGACACATGGAAAGTGCTGGGATGTATATCTGAAGTTTCAGGGTGGCACCGTGCTATGCAGAAGCCATTTCCATCCACAGGTTACAGATAACAGACTGTTAGTCTTTGCTGGGAAAGATCTTTCAGCTAGAAACCCAGGGTAGCCCTGAGCCTAACAAGGAATCAGGTTGTATAGTGACCAAGTGCTTGTTCATGGTACCTCCTCAGGATGTTGGAACATTTCTGAGGACCAAACATTTCACTTCCAGGAGGGTCGAGCTCTCCCTTTGGCTCCTGCACTAGGAATGCCGGTTATCCTCTGGCTGCTGTGTCCCATAAATGTCACTGGCAGCACCAGCTTCCCTTTTATGGAGCAGCAGCTTTCCTAAAGCACAATTGTACTGGAATGCAAACATCTTCCTGTTGGAATTGCTGCTATTTGTCTGTAAATTAAGCCAAGATATTTTTTTTAATGTGTTTTTAAGTTGGGTGTGTAAACCTATATTTAGTAACCCAGCTGAGTGGCCTTTTTTTTCTAAGTGGCTGTTGATCACTCAGATACACTTTTTTTTAGACATCTTTCTATCAACAAGTCCTACTCCCTTCTGAACTTGGAGATATCTGAGAGGCACAGAGCCAGCAGGCCTAATTCTTTCCAGGTCTTTAGGGCTAGCATTTCTAGTTGCCTACTGCAGACTTTCAAAGACCCCTGATTAATAGGAGGTCTCCAGAAACAATGACTGATACGGAATGTAGACCAAGTCAGGACTTGTGTCAGCTAATGGTTTTGTTGTGGCAGCTGATGACAGCTTGAGCACAGGGCTGCTCCTGCCAGACTTTTCCCTGTCCTTTTGGTGAGGGCCATGAAGATATGTGATGTAGGACCAGAGCAGACTCTACACCATAGGCACTCTGTAGAGGATTCTGCAAATGCAGCAGTGTGAGGATGATCATGCAGTGTTGGACCAGACCTGAGGGTTCAATGAAACCCTTTGTGTGGGTATAAGAGAGAGCAGAATTAGATCTGTAGTATTGTTCTCAGTGCCTTGATTTGGAAAAAAATATTTGATCAACATTTGTTGTAATTAAATGGAGACTTGGAGATTTTTATTCCCAGAGAAGCACAGTTAGATAAAAGGAGGGGAAATATTTAATCTGGTTATCAACCCATTCCAGAAAACTAATCCTTTTCAGGAGGATCCAAAACTGTGTACCAGTTGAACATACTGTGCTGTCAAGCACAGGAAAACACTTGCATGAAGGTGTCTATTACGAGGGCTTACAATCTCACTTTGATTTCTGAATGCAAATGAAAGTGCTGCAAGTTTCTTTATATAAACATGTTAACATATATGTTTACACATGTACAGAAAAAAACCTATCACATTGACTTCATGGAAGCTGACCCACTGATCCTTTGGGTAAGAGGTAACCACACATTGGCCTGCTAAGATATCATAATTGCACACCAAGTAATTACATTTGGAAGCTTCTGCTGCAATTTAACCCAGTCATTACATTTTTTTTTGAGGGTTTGTGAACTAAAATTGTTATAAATGGCAACCAGCCCAGTGGCTCAGCAGCAAAACAAGGTTCTGTCATGCTGGAGACACCAGTTCAAGGACAGACAAAGTGTCTTGGGCATTGAGCCAATGCACACTAGCTGTGCTACAGCAGTGGCAGGACAGCTTTTTGTGAGGAGAAGGGGCCAGTGAGTAATTCCAATCACTTAGCTGAAATGTGATGCTACCAGATGTAGAGGCCACCACAGCTTGAACCCTGCCCTCACAGCCACAAAGAAAGGATATTAAATACATACCAATGGGGAGGAAGAGCCATGAAAATGTGGAGGAAAAATGTGTAGTAAAATCTTTCCTGCACTCTAATTGCAACTTTGGCATTCTCCGAAGGATACGTGACTAAAAAAGCAAATCCACCATTATATTTGTAGGCACTTCAGTTAACTGATACAAATGTTAGCTGAATCTTGGGAAGAAAGCAGCCAGGGGTTAGCATGGTATCTGCATGGGAGTGATTTAAAGGAGCAAGAAGAATGTCCCATATGGGCACAAGGAACCTATCTTGAATTAATATCTTGAACAAAAAAAAAAATATTGAACAAATTATCCTGAAAAATTATCTTGAACAAGCCATATTTTAAACTTACACCAACAAAAGACAGATGAGAATCTGGCCCATGTACTTACAAAGGGCAGGGTTTGACAATATAAAGCTGAAACTGTGTGCTGTTTGGTAAGACTCAAGCAAGTGAAAAAGCTACAAGTGTAAACGTGCTATTAATGACAAAGTACAACCTTTCTCTTCAGAATCATTTATGGACTGTATTTAAAATGAATGGTATGAACATTCAGGGAAATTGATTTTCTTCTGCCTTTGTTTTGCACAGACTTTGGTATTGATGCAAAATATATGTTTGCACTGAAAACAAAAAACTGTGGAACTGACAGATGCACTTGAACTTCCTAGAAGTCATATCAGCCACATATATTGGCATCCAAAGAATTGTTTATAAAAATGTAGAGCTGATTTTAATTATTTTCCTTTATTTGTCTTAGGTCTCCCTGATGCAGACATTTCTGTATGGAGTACTAGAACTACATCTCCCCCTTTAAACACTGTTACACCTAAGCCTGAAAATCTGCTAAAGAGTAGCACAGAGATGTTCATCAGAAATGTGACTGAACATGTCAGTAAAAATCTTACTGAAAACCTCTACTTCGACTTGAAATCTGCAGTAACAGAGAAAGCCTGGATTCCAACAACTACTCTTCAATACTCTAGCACCACAGAAGAGGTAAGGCAGAAGAATTAATGATTTTTATTAAGCCTGCTCCACTCTGTGGAGCCTGATAGCTATTACAGGTCGATGTTTCATGAACTAAAAAAGCAGCTACAGTGCTAAGCTTTGTTCTTGATTTTGATGGGATGGTTTGTTCATGCTGATAGGGCCCTTTGCTAGAAGCACAGCTGCAGAAAAAATCTGCCTCTTCTGTACAGCACAATCCTGTTGTGCACAGTCATTGCGAAAATCTCTGAGCTCAAGGGAAATGCTGAGGATATGTGAGGAGTGATGGAAAGGTCACAGATGTGGCAGGAGCCACAGGAACCCAGGTATCTGCTGTCAGTGACTTGGGCTCTGCCATTGGTTTGTTGCACAACATGAGTGTCTAGCTCTAATTACGCTCTAAGAATCACACTGTGTTTTATGAACTTATTTAGGATAAATGAGTCCTAAAATTACATACATGATTTACAGGTCAAAACAAGTGAAAACTGAATGCTGTAACTTGCCTTACAAGAACCCTGGCCTTGATCCTGGTCAGCATATCTACTGACCAGCAGAGTGGAGATGCACAGCCATTTCTTGATCTCTTGCCTCTCCCACCACAAACAGCCCTGGCAGAGGAGAAGAATGGGGAATGCCAGCCCCATCCATAGGAGCTAATGGTGGGCATTCGGTACCTCCACATCAGTTTCTAGTCTTCCCTTTCTGCAAGGCACACTTAAGTAATCTGAGAGCAAATCTGGAATCACCATTGGCAAGATGTGCATGGGCTAAAGCATACGGGACATTGTTGGTCACTGTATGGCTATCAACACATAGCGGTTTAGACTGAAAATCCCTAAATTCCCTGTGGTGGCTTCTCCAGGAGATCACACTGCACTCAGTGTACTGGGGCAGGCAAACATGTTGTTTCAGCTACTACTTTGGGTGTCCATGTTACTGTGGGTAAGACTAAGAAATGTGTTTGGTATTTGGGAAGGCTGTGGACAGAGCAATCTGTGCAATCTGGTATGAACAACATCACTAGAGACAGGGAGAAAGGAGAAGTAGTGTCACCCAGGACTATGTTGACCCAAATGTTTACGGACCCTGACACTGCTGTTTTAGTGCTGATGAGGGGAAGGGACTGAGCCGATGATGGATGCGCTGCACTCTGTTCCATAGATGGTGGAGATGGTTGTTTTAAAATACGATTATTCTGGCTTTGTGCAGGCAGGCTGAGCTTATTTCCCCATGCCCTCTATCCACATGCATACCTCCTGCCCAGAATACTAGTCTCCTCCAAACAGAAACGTCCTGTATAATCTGATATTACCCAAGATGCCTCCAGCACTCCTACTAAAGAATCCCACCGATGCTAGAGAAATGGCACCGTTTGAACTGAAGGTACTGCCTCCTGTGTTCCTACCCTGGTTCACTTTCTGATTCACGTGCTTTGCACTGAGCAAGTTGCGTAGGTCAAAGCTTTCAAGCCAGAATCCTGAGGATAAGCACTCTAAGTATATCTGTGAAAAAAAAAAAAAAAGTAATATTCATGAATAACTGTCCCTTAGAGCCTTCAGCCAGGTCTGGACTTTTGAATTTAGACACACAAACTTTAAATCTTTGGTCTCTGTCTCCCTGTCTTCAGAGCAGAGTTTAAAACATTTTTGTCAAACTATCAGGGACCTTTAAAGGATTAACTGGATTTAACATGATACTTTGAAAACACATAGACTAAGTAAGCCTGAGTGGTGGTGTTAGGAAGACAATACCTTCTACGAACTGCATTTGCCCAGGCTAGGTCCTCTTGTTTGTAGAAGCAAAGCCTTGATGTTATTTGTCTGTGAGCATACCCATTTTGGGGGAAGGACACAATGGTGACACTTCAATCGAACAAAATGTTTGGTTTAGAGCAGCCTTGGATTTCAAGTAAAACTGCAGCTTGCACTTTCAAACCATGACAAAAGCTGTGCAAAGCCCATTTCCTCTTGATTAGAAAGACATAGAGAGGTTGGTGTTAAAAAAAAAAAAAAAAAAAAAAAAAAAAAAAAGTCAGGAAACCTTGGGAAAGTGTCTGAAAGGGACTTTGGAGCCTGCTATTAGAGACACGTCCGGCCACTCCCAAAACTCACTTCCAGTTCTTTTTTCTTTTTTCTTTTTTAATTAGTTTCTTGGCTTGCCACACAGATCAGTAAGTGTTAAAGGCTGTGTGACTGCTGATTTGCTAAAAGCCCATTTATTCAATACCAGTCTGGAAATAATTACTTGTATTGTGTTGGCTATTCTATATAAATATATTGCCACCAGTGAATGATGGACCCCTCCTGTTTTATTCCAGTTCTGGCATAGACATCTGTGTCAGACCTCACCCTTACAGCAGCTTTGTGCTGCGTAACATACAGAAGTCTCAAAAGTAAACCAGGACTTTCCTGAATATACAAAAAGGTAGTTTTAAAGATTTTGTGATAGCAAGAGTAAGAGTAATAAAGTAGGAAATTCTAAATTATGGGCAACGCTGAGCAGCAAGCAGCAACATCCCTTTTCTCCACACTTTAACTTAAGTTGGCTGGAAGAACAGACAGAGCTTTCCAGGAATCTTTAAATTTTACTTGTGGTAGGTTCAATTTCTTTCCTGAATCTTACAAGTTGCACTGCTGTGGATTTTTTTCCCTTTCACATATTACATCTACTTAACTAACTTACATATGCATATCTGAATTGTATCTTCCCTGCAAATTCAGATTATGGATGTTTTCAAAAACCCTTACAATGTGAGCTCCACTTTCCAAGAAAAAGCAGGTTACTCTGAATATTGTCATTTTCAGAGAGGGGTGTGAAGTAATCCAAACATCCTGATAAGCCTTCAGATTTGTTCTTCTCCAGTGCTGGAAAAATATTGGCATGGTTTATGCCATTAGGTACAAAAAGCATGATCATTTAAAGATGAATTTACACTGTAAAACTCTCTCACCTTGAACTGATTAAAAGACACCTATGTCATTTTAGTCCCAGTTCAGGTCTAATATACACATCTTGTGTTTTCCATCAATGGTTTGTTTATCACTGTGCTAGCTCTTTGGGGCATGGTCCCTCCTTTTGTCTGAAGTACATAAAACATCTCTTCCAAGGGAGATCTTGCTCTGTAATGAGCTTGCGAATGGCATAATAAAAACACATATTTCTGTCATCACTTAAGGCGACGATCATAAAGTTATGAATCATCCCGAGCTTTGCAGAGTAAAGCCCAACACCTTTAGTGCCATGTCCCTAGGACCCGGCATGGAGCTCCACTGGGACAGATGAAGTTTTCCACAGGTGCAGGTGACACCCCTGAGTGCTCAAACATTCGGTTTCTGAACAGAAGAATGAGAGCTAAAGTTTTTCAGACATTTGTACCTTGTTTGACAGGCTGATGCCCAGGAAGATCCTGCAGCAGCATCTTCCAGAAAATGCAGACTAATGTTTGTAAACCCTAGCACCTTTTTCTCCCTAAAATGGGGAAAAGTGAGACAGAGGTGATGTTGAATTTGCTCGAGGTGTGGCTTTTAGAAGTTGAAATCTCACATATATCACACAGTACAGGAAGATGCAGAAAAGTGCCATTCCCATTGAAGAAAGTAAATGTCAAATTCCTCCCTCTTTATGCAATCTCAAATTTACCCCATGGCTGCTGGAGTATTGTTTGAGTATCTGAAGGTCTAAACCACTTCTGGCTATATTTCTTCTCCCTTACCCCACCCCACATACACATATACATGAGTTTTAAGAGGCTGAAATGTAAACAATAAGGAAGTGGGCACAAATGACAAACAGAGAGCTGTGCCATGGTTCCAGCCAATTCGGAGTTGCGCTCAGCTGGTTTGGTGCAGCCTGAAAAGAGAGAGACTTTCTTGCTTTCTGTGGTGTGTGTAATTTTAGCTTGGGAGTTATTCCTGGGATGTGGGAAGGAATTGTTTCAAGGACACAAGTCAATGCAGAACAAAACAAAAAGCTGAGATAACTTGGCTGCTGACAGACGGGCTTCTCCTCTACTGGTGTGTGGGGCTGCGGGCAGCAGCTCGGCATCGGGCTCTGCCAGGACTCTCCTTGCCACAGTGCCTCTAGTCACCATGTCACAAAGCCAGGGAAAAGAAATAAGGCCTCAGCTAACCCCTAAAAACGTCAAAGTTTGGGACACAGGAGCTGGAATGGCAGTTGAGTGATGGCTGAGTCCAAAAGGAGGGTGGGCCAGGTGTGAGGGGCGGCGGGCGTGAGGAGAGACAGCCGTGAGGGGTGGCAGGCGTAAAGAGAAGGGGGCACACGAGACATGGTGGCCATGAGGTGAGGCAGCCACGAGGTGAGGCAGCCACGAGGTGAGGCAGCCACGAGGCAAGGTGGGCTGCAGGTGAGGCCGATGAGGTTGTGAGGAGAGGCAGCCATGAGGGACGGCAAGGCGGCGTGCAGTGAGGCACAGCCGGCGTGAGGCGGCTGCCGCCCCCACCAGCGGCGGCACGGCCTGAGGGGCCCCGTGAGCCCGGCGGAGCGCGGCGAGAGAAGCCCCGGGGGAGAGCTGCCATAGGGAGGATGCGGCGAGGAAGGAAGGAAGATGGGGTGGGAGAGGAGCCGGGAGGAAGGTGGGACCCACAGAGAGCGAGGGGCGGCACCCCGGGGCCAGCCGCCCGGGTCGGGGGGCGCAGAGGGCGGCGGCGGGCGGCAGGTCCCGGGTCGCCGCGCTTCGCCCCCCGCAGCGAGACGCGAGGAAATAGCCTCTTGATTGCGGAAGTCGGCGGGAAGGGCTCCGGCAGTCAGCCCGGGTCAGAATGGCAGCGTGGGAAGCGGCGGCCGCCTCCCCCGCCTCCTCCGCTCCTCCTCAGCCGCGGGCGGGCGGGCGGGCGGCGGGCAGCCCCCCCACCCCACCCCACCCCGGTGGCAGGGAGGCGGCGAGGCGGCCGGGGCAGCCCCGAGCGCATGCAGCAAGCGGGCGGCCCGGCAGAGGGCTCGGCGGCCGCCGCGCGGAGCCCGGCGGGGAGCGGGGGGCCCCCGCGGCCCGCCGCCGCCGCCGCCACTCGGCTTCGTAGCCCCCACACCCCGCACCCACCCCCGCCGCCTCCCTGCCCCTCCTCCCCTCCCCGCGAGGGTCTTCGGGGTTAAAAACTGTCGGCGATGCTCAGCTATGGGGCGGGATTCGCCCTGTGGACGGCGCTGGCCCTGACCAAGGTGAGCGGCTGGGGGGGTTGGTGGGGTCGCCCTTGGCGAGCGCGGCGGGGCGCGGGCGGGTTGGCACCGCGGGCAGCGCGGACGGGGTCGGCGGGTGAGCCCGGGGGCGGGCAGCGGCGGCTGGCGGAGGCCGGCGGGTTTCTGAGCGCTCTCCTCGCTGTCCGCAGGCCGCGCCGGGGGAGGCGGCGGGATGCAGCGCCAACCTGACGGAGCGGCGCGTCGCCGGGCAGAGCGTCCGGCTGCGGTGGGGCGCCGCGGGCCGCGCCTGCAACTTCAGCCTGAGCGGGCGCTCGGAGGACGGGGCGGCGGCCGGCTGCCAGCCCGCCCCCGCGGGCAACGGCTCCTACGGCTGCACCCTGCGCGGCCTGCAGGCCGGGACCCGGTACCACCTCCGCATCGAGCCGCTCGCCGACGGGGAAGCTGTCAACATCTCCCTGCGGACAGGTACGGGCGGAGGGCGCGGCAGGTGCTCGGGGAGGGACGCCGCGATTTTCCTTCCCGGCCCCTTGCTTCGGCCGGCTGCAAGGGGAGGGTGGCGATGCACTGGCAGCTGCTGCAAACCTACGGTGTTTGCTGGACGTGGCTGTGCTGCGCCTGAGGTCACTTTACCCCACCGCCAGAAATAAACGCTGCTAGAAGTTAAGGAGAAGGTGCTGTGAGGAGACTGGGTCAGGGCTGGGGGTGCTCCCAGCAGCTCCTTTAAGCTGCCGTCCAGCAGAATGCTTTAAGAAGTGGTAGCCCCTAACACTCTTCGTGCTCACGCAAACTATTAGCTTCATACTTCCTTAGGTTCCAACTTATTTACTGTGCTTAAAAGTACAATCTATTTCATAGCAGGTAAATCCTGTTCAAGGGTAACTTACTATTTCAGCCCATTTCTATACTTTTATTCAGTCTAACCATAGTCTACAAGTCAGCAAGTAAAGCTGAAGCTTCTTGGCGATAGGTTTTTCTTGAATACCACCGGTGAGGTGTTATGATGTACAGTTGTGTGCAGAGCTCTAGCACTGTCATATCCATGACTAGCTGTAAAATATTGCCAGCAGCCTGCCAGAGTGCTGCCAGGGAAAGCCCCCTTTCTGCATGTGTGTTTGTGTATGCATGTGAACTCTGCTGTGAAGCTATGAATGACACAGGGCCACCAGCTGCAGTGACAGAATTGGACTCTTTCTACCTGTGTTAGTGGGGTTTTTTTAAAGATGATGAAATACGGTATAGTCCAGCGTCTTAGGGGTATTAACACAAGACTCAAAACAGACATGTCTTAAATGAGGTCCATCATTAGATGCCTCCCTGATTTGCTCCTAAAGTGTTAGTTTCAGAGAGGTACTTTGCAGTGTTACTATTGAAGATTATGGCAGCCAAATATTTAATTAGAAGTTCAGAGACATCATTTACTGTCAGACCCTTTTCCCAGCATTAACCATACAAATGCACTAAATAGCCTCCATTAATTTGCTTTGGTAAGTCAAGTTTAAAAAAGTCCAGTGACAAGTCTGCTGGTGTGATAGCTATACATTAAGCACATGTCACTTGGTAAAAATGAATAATAGTTTCTATGCAGGCAGTGATTTAAATCCATGTCATGCATCATGCCAACTGGTTTTAATATTGATGACTTGTAGAAAGAATAGATCAACTGTTACCAGAGTGACAGGTATAAATCACCATCATTACTGGCCAGTAGAGATCTAGTATTGAACACTTGCATAGAAGTAGAGAAAAAGATACCACTTTAGACTGTGTTTTGATTAATGCAAAAGCATTTAGACAATAGCGTGTTCGTGTCATTTATGACTTTTATCAGTAAATAGATTTTGCAAAGGCTGTAAGATACAAGTGATTAGGGAAGCAACTGCTGATTATAATCATAGCATGTAGCTGACATCAGAGTGAAAAAACTGATTAAAGTTTAAGCTGAAACACTGCACATCAGTGGACCGTAGTCGAAGTGAAGTTTATGTTTGGATATTGGGCAGCAGAGATCAGTCAAAAGCATAAAATAAGAACAGAGGAACTGTGGAGGTTTCCTGCAAAAACAGCTACTCAGATTGCTTCTTGGTTCCTTTCTTCCCTTGATTGAATCACATCAGTTGTATCGCTTGATGGTGTTTGAAACACACAATTAGCTCCAAAATTTGTCAATGTGTTCTATTTCTCAAGAATATATAGTGTTTGTTATGCCCGTCAACAACACACATTGTATTGTCAATATTATGCATTTCAGTGGAGAATGAGGGAGAATTATTCCTCTGTATGTTTCCATGGGGGGAAGCATTGTAAACCAGTTTCCTGGAAGCTGTTTTTCACCTGTTCCTTTGTAACCTGTGTCAGTAGTTACGGTTTACAATCTACTCAGCCTGAATGTCCATAGACGTGTTCCTGGAAACTATTCTGTGAATATGGAAGCATGAGGCACGTTGTCAGGTATATGGTAAACATAATTCCCACTGATTTGAATGCTAGTGGACTAAGCTATCATGGACCGTCTAAAAATATGATGTCTGACCTTGGTGCTCAGTGAGGTTCCTTTCCTGAGCTCTTTGAGAAAGGTGGGCTAAGATGTCCTTTGGAGGTGCCCAGCTTTCTATGCTGACTATAAAAGGAGCCTAGGTTAAACCGGACCAAGTTTAGATGGTTGAAGTAAGAGGAATCCCATCTCATGTGCTTACTTTTGCAAAATGAGGTTTTGAACATCTGTATCATCTTGATACAATAAATGTACACAGAGACAGTTGCAGATTTTTTAATTTGTTTTGATACCTAGTACAGAAACTTTTAACTTTTTGCTCCTATTCAATCCTGTTAAAATTTTCATGTGCTTATTCCTGTTACGAGTTCAGTTTTCGTTGTATTTCTTGTATAAAGTACTGGAGTAGCTAAGCCCATAACATCTAAAATAAATTGTTAAATGTTGAGTGTAATCTGTTCTAACTAAGGTCTTAAGGTGAAAGTGACGAATAATGCATACTATAGTTGCAGCTGTAATGTGAAGGCTTGGAGACAACCAAATCCCTAACTTAATTTGGCCTTTTAATGTGAAGTACTTAACTCATTGTCATAGCTATGATTTTAAGTCTATTTTGTTAGTGAGTTTGGTATTCCAATAGAGTAAGTGCACAGCTCACCAAGACTGCATAAAATCTCGAGTAACACCAGACCCTTCGTGAATCTTTGGGTGGAGAAGCAGCTTCTGTTTCACTTGGGGAGGCATAGGTCTCAAATCTGATAATGTATAGCATACTGGTACAATAATCCGTATTAGTCCACCAAGGTGGAGTCTCTTTTACTCAAGAAATTTTGGTCTATGGGCTATCAATTTAAAAGGGCAAGTATTTAATCCTCTAGAGCAGAACTAAAATAGTTCGCTCAAAACAATGGAAAATAAAATCACATATGCACTATATAAGCCAGGTATACCCAGGCATACACACACACATACAATGTTAGCACTTCAGCTATTTTGGTAGAACAGGAAACGAAGAAAAAGCTGATAACACCATTTATCAGCTCTGAGCTACAAGTAAATTTTCCACTGCAAAACTGAGATTACAGATATTAGTAGGCGCAAATCTGTATATTTATTTCACAGTAATATTTACCATTTGTTACATTTTTTAATATATATACATTAAACAGCACCTAAAACCATACACTAGTCAGCATGCTTGACACTGTAAAGTTAGGACACGCACCTGTTGATCCTTTCATGTTATCTTCTTTATTGGTCTCAGTAAAACTATTTCTGTGACTGAGAGCTATTATATGAAAAAATGTGGTGTTTTTCTTGTTTTCAGATAAAATACTTAAGTTCTCAATTCTCCAAATATCTGTGGACCAGAATAACTGTGTATTTCAGTAGCATATTTTCGGTGAATCACTACATCTTTAAATAGAATTCTAGTTAAAAACAATAGTACATGAACAGATCCTGCTAAATTACAGTTAAATTTATGATTTTCAGTTCTTAATTGAAATTCAGATTTGGAATACTGGTCTTGAGAGCCATGAAAAATGACTTGGCAATTCCCCTGCTTTTGAATATGTCTTCTATGATAGGCTTATAAATGCCATTTTCAACACTGTTTTCTACAAAAATATTGCAGTAGTATCTTATGTTACTGCCTAATCCAAGCTACCTGTACTGAGACAACTGACAGCTAAATAAATTTTTTGTCAGAAAAACTGCTAAATATTTGAATGGAAAGAGGTTAAAAATTCTACCTTCTAAGACATATACTGGTAGAGTATTTTTCCATTGTGATATGTAACTCTGTAAATGCCAGAAGCATGTAAATTTCAAATTATTTGGGACAAATCTGATTTATTAGCCATCTGTAGGAACAACTACCGTGACATGGCTCTGACTATAGGCTGTATAATCCTACCATCCATAATCACATAATGGTTATGACCATAGTCTCAAAAGGCAGAGTACAAGAAGAAAATAAATAACTGTGTTTTAAGGAGTTTCTAGGTTGCATATCATCCCAAAGAATTGAATATTTGTACTTAATAAGGACCATGAAATCAACCCTCTTTACTTAATCTTCACAAAAGTCCTTGTGAAGTAGGTTATTGTTTTATGAATAGGGAAAACTAGGAAAAAAGTTGATAGTTTGGTAGGAAGATGGCTGAGACTGGCAGGAATTCCCTGTTACTCATTCCTGGGCTCATATCTCTCAGTTATTTTTTTTCTCCTGCATAAGATAGGGCTGTTTCTGTGCTTACGGACTGTGTTTGGGAGTCGTGTCATTGGGACTGGACATGATGATATCTATGATTTCTATAAAATGTATCTGTAGCAGCTGTGCACACAAAGCGTATCGTCTTCCCAAAAATTGAAAATGGAGGTGCAATATAATCCAAACAATATTTAAGTCTTCTGGAAGATTCCTTTGTAGACCAGGAGACATTAATTTATATAGTGGCAAATGGTATAAAAATATCTTTGTGAAAATACTGTGTTTCTGTGATATATCAGGGTTGTATCGTTGCCAGCAGAGACTTGTATAACAATGTAAATGGCTTTTTAAGTGTTTGTTTCCATCCAGGGCTCTTTCAGGCCAGGCACTTCCCAATCTCATTGTTTCTTTGTTCTAGCGGATGTACAAAGCACTGAGTGTTTTGTTTTCTGGACCAGAGAGATTAGATAAAGTCTGAATTTCTGAACTTCACCTTCTAGGCACGCAACTCTTTTCTTTGCTAATGCACCTTAGAAGACAGATTACCCAGGACAGTATAAGCGCTTCTAAAAATGTGTATGTCTTCTTTTGTAGAATTTGGCAAATAATGCAGATTACAATGTTGATTACTTTTGCAGGACTAAAGAGCAGTCAACCTTATCCTAACTTTGTCAGAGAGAGAGTTAAACTTCTTGCCATGACTGTTCTCTTGATATCAGTCAAATTAAAACTTTTTCAGCTGGCTGTGCATCTGACCATATATAGCGCTGGAATTTATTTCTGACTCGCAAAGTTTGACCTTTCTGATTAGAACAATTGCCTTCAAGGAACAAGATTATACCCCCACTATTCATTCTTGCCAACATAATAGTCTTTAGTGGCTTAGTATATATTATAGGTGGAGTTGGTGGTCAAGTCTATTGTTAACATTTCCTGACACTTTTCATTAAAACCTCCTGTTGCAGTTGCTGTAATTGGGTGAAATTTTAACTATTTGGCTTGAAGTTTGATGTGCTTGGTCTTTGACTTGAGTTTTAATCCCCCCCCCCCCGATTTAAACAGACTTAGTTTGGCCTTTAAGAAAGAGGTCAAAAAAAAAAGATATTTATTTTTCTTTATTGATTTTGTTGATATAAATTTCATCTTTCTTTCTGAAGAGCACTAGCATCTCTGTAGTCCAAAGCAAGAATCTGAATTTAAGCAGGGACCTGGGTTCAAGGGGATGCACTATTTTTCACAGAGTCATAGAATGATTGAGGTTGGAAGGGACCTCTGGAGGTCATCTGGTCCAAGCCCCCCTGCTCAATCAGGGCCACCTAGACCTGGTTGCCCAGGACCATGTCCGGACAGCTTTTGAATGTCTCTAAGGAAGGACATTCTCCCTTAAAATTCCTAATATACTTGGTTGACAGAGCATATCAGCAGAACGTGGCAGCAGTGTGTTCTCAGCAGAGCTCTGCAATAAGCTGTTAAACCCTCTGCACCATCCAGGGTTTGAAGAAAAAGAAGCTTAAAGGCTACTAGCCCCATGATACTCTTACTGCTGTATTTGTAGGGCAGGGTAGGGGTAGGTTTGACTTTGTCCTTTTAGCCTTTACAGTGCAGTTTGTAATTATGTCATCTCACATTCTTTCTCCTGTCTTGTTCAGGAATCCAGACAGCAGTGACGGCACTGGAAATACAGCCTTATTCTGTGTTTAAGGCAGTGTTTATAGGGAGACGTTAATTCTCTACCTGGATGCACCCTGTCTGATGCTAGGCAAGAGTAGCACAGAGTGTACTCACGTGAAAGCCAAATGTAGTTGTTAAATTGTTGGGAAACCTTTATTCTTTAACTCCCCGACATGTGAATGTTTGATTTGGCTGCTTTGGGTTGTTTTATGATACCTTTTTAATATGCAATTGCCTAACCTTATTGGGATATATAAATGTCAATACTTTAGTACATCAACTTGTAACACATTTCTTTTGATTTACATGAAGTCTTGTGAATGATGAAATACACCTGGAGAATACAAGCAACCAGAGTGAGTTGTTTTGGTCAATGTTTGCCATCCCTTTAGTGTATTGTATTTTACAGGTGATTTTACTTGAGAGCTCCTTAATAAACACCATAATGAATGTTGAGAGTTTCTCAGAGAAATAGTCCCAATTAAATATAGTTCCTAAAAGTTTATCCAACGTACTATTTGGGTTTTTTTTTTAAGTTGTATGAACAATACTACAGCAGAGCAGAAGCGTATTCTATCAGAATCTGTTTGAAGTGGTTGAAGTTAATACTAAAAGCAAAGGATTGTTGCCCCTAAAATTGTCTAAATGCTCATGCCCATTAGTGATAAAGTCTTTAGCATGAGTGCTAGGAAATGAAAGCCACTGGTACCATTGTATCTATAAAGCAACTTTACACTGAGGCATGGAGTGTGATTTGCTGGGTTTGCATGTTTGCTGTTTCTTATTAAAGTTGTTACAGTTTTACTATCAGCAGATTTCTGAGCTTGTTACATACATCTACAACTAGAAGTATTTTCCTACATGTGTGTGGTGTTTGTGTGTGTGAGAGTGAGTGTGTACACATATGCACAAGTAACATTTCTGAATTCTGCAGGACTCTGGACATGTTTCAGTGATACGATGTTTATAAATAGAAAGACAAAGGCTTTTCGAAAAGTATTGAGCATGATGATGATAAAGGAGAGTTCAGAAGGTTTTTTGTGCTGCTGTCTAAAACATCAGACAGTCCCGGTGCAAAAATCACTAGTTTATGTTTTCTGTTGGGTTTTTTTGTTGTTGTCTTTTTTTTTTTTTTTTTTTTTTTTAACTACAGATCCTTTACCACCACCTCGAGTTGAAATTAATAAGGAAAAAGCTACACTTACAAGCTTGCAGGTTCAGTGGGATCCTTCCCCAGGAAAGGTGGACTTGTATAACCTAGTATTATTTGATCATGAAAATAAAAAGATACAAGAAGTCTCTGTACCAGGAAGTATTTCAAAAACAGAATACACATTTTCTAGTCTCATCCCTGGGAATAAATACAATGTTGTCCTCAGCGCAGCTGCTGGAAATAAGACTACCCCAGAACTTCACACAAGTGGATCTACTGGTAGGAGTTCTTTTACTGTAGTTCATCTAAATAAAACCATTTAACAGTGTTTTGCGGTTCTGCATTTTGAAATTAACAAATATATCTAACTCTTCTACCTGGCGAGATATATATATATATTATATGTAAGTATGTATTGATTATAAGTAGAAATAAACAAAGCATGAATCTCTGACTAACATAAAAGAGAGTTTTTTGCTAAGGATGGAATTTTTTTTAATGTTTTTATGAAGTATTTGGACATAAATTTGGTGTTGGGTTTTCACTAACCCTAAAGAAACTCAACATATTTCAAAAGTAAATCTGTTTAAAATTGCTGAAATTGTGGCGATAACCATTAGGCCTTAAGCATGTGGGTTTTGTTCCAACAGTGCCATCCCCTGTGAAAAATATTCAGGTCACTGTCAAGACAGACACTATCCATGCTTCATGGTCTCCTGGCTCTGGCCACGTGGATTCTTACAGGCTGGTGTTAACGGATAATCATGTCCCAGTTCATGAGATTCACCAAGAAGATCCTCTGACTTCCTACAGTTTTTCAGGACTTACAGCAGGCCACCTGTATAACCTCTCTATCATAACCCAGGCTGCAGGACTGGAGAGCAGCAGTTCTCAAACAGTCAGGACAGGTATGATTTCAGAATTTGTCACAACAGAACAAGAAGCTAAGGCCATAATCTAATAATATTACAGTCGATTTTTCAGAATAATAAATGATTCATGTTCCAAGTGTATATTCCCAGACTTCAGTGGCTGAATTACCCTTGGCAGGTGTTTCTCTCCAAAGGCTATAGAGGGAGTTAGAGACACCATACGCTTATTCAGCTCCTGAAGTTAGCACTGCAGCAAAGTTAGTGGCTAAATCAGCTTGTAGGGTGTCTGCAGCGAGCTTAGCTGCACTGCTTAATGTAGGCAGCTCCATTAAACGTGAAGTTAGGTATTAACAATCTGAGCCTAGGTGCCCTGGTATCATCTTCCATCTGTGGAACAGGTTCATCTAGCTCCTGTACAAACTTCTTCAGTGAACAGAAGCAGTGTGTAGTCTGCTTATTTTACAGTACTGAAGACAGTTTAACTCCATGATTCTTACTTAGCTGAATGGGAGATGTAGAGCTTGTGAGTTTTGCAAAAAAATATTTTCTGTGATTTTTTTTTTTTTGATTGCAAAATAGCTCCAGTTCTGAAAAGGAAGTGGGGAAAAAAAAATGTAGAGCAGGTTAAGAACTTTAAAATTGAATGGGTTTTGGGGGTTCTTTTTTTTGTTTGTTTGTTTTTATTTTTTACAGAGAAATACTGATTCACAGAAACAGAGTTTTAGAAATTATTTTGGGGGGAGGGAGGTTCTTCAGGGTAGAGTTCTGTGGTCATACAGAGGAAGATAAGATGACATCCTACTAGACTTCAATGGTTAAAACACTCATGTAAACAAAACCAGGGTCATGCAGTTGCTTTCCTAATTTCTAGGAAACATGAGGTACAGTTTCTCCTACAGAAATCTCACCATGTAAACATAATTTAATATCAAGTGAACAATATTGTGGTGTCTAGGGCACATAGATGACTGCTGTTGTCACCTGGCACTGGTTGTTCTGGGGATTATATTCTTGCTTAATTTTATTTCTTCAGAATTTTTTATTTCTTCTTGTTGTGGGGTGCAAAAACTTTAAATCTCACAGGTTTTCTCAGGGTGCAGAAGCACTTCATCTAGCTTGCAGTGAGGTCCTCTATTTCAGTACCCAGCATGCCCAGAGCCTGAGAAATTAAGATACTGGGGGTGGCTATGCTTTTCTTTTGGTAGAGCATTTGAATAAAGGAGTTGGATGGATTCCAATCCCTTCTACACTGGTGTAAATCAGGCATAGCTTCAATGATGCTGTAGGATTTACCAAAATGCACGCAGACGTCTCTGTTCTTAGGAGCATGTACCTGGTCTGTTTTATAGTGAGCATGACTAGTGTGAATGCAGACATAGCTAACAAATTTTGTATTCTGTGAAACAAGAGTGGGCATAGTGAGAGGTGTCACTCTCAGCAGTAGAATATCTTAAACAGGGCTGGGTTCGGTTTCACTGTAACCAGAATTTGCCCTTTCACTGTTCAGGCACAATCATTCATACTCCATCTGACATAACTATTCAAAAGCAGAACTTAAGTATTGTAGTTTGGAGGCAGCAGGTCGTACACATTCTCTGCTGGAAATATTTTATTCTTTTTCTTATTTTCTATTTTTAGCCCCAGCCGAAGTCTTAGATTTGACGGTGACTAACGATGACAGCTTAGATGCTTTAAAAGTTCAGTGGAGAAGACCTTCAGGAAACCTCAATTTCTATAATATCACTCTGTCTCATCTTGGATCAGTTAAAGAAGTCAAAACTCTACAGCCACTGGTTACAGAGACTCACTTTGACAAGCTAACTCCAGGACGTCTTTATCAGGTTACTGCCCGCACAATCAGTGGTGAATTGTTTACTGATCGGATGGCAACTGGCAGAACATGTAAGTCTTTTGCTTCAGTAAGAACATTGTAACCAATGCTATTTTTGCCTACACTGGCCTTGTAGAAAATCATTGTAGGAGACAAAATTATTTGGATTTCAGGGAAAATAAGATAAAGAGCACAATATTGTTCCAGGAGTACCCTTTCCTGACTCTCTGGCAACAGTTAATCTGGCAGCCAAACCCACCTTCAGCATAGCTTGGGAGCAGGAAACAATAACGCATTTTGGACCTTATAGTTGTGTGAATCTCTTACAAAACTGTTCCACACCACTACACTTCTGACCAACTTTGTTATCTTGAATTCAACTCAGCATAGTATATAAAATGTATTATATCATGGGGAAGTCTGCTTGTATCAAATTGTTAACAGATTTTTAAGTAATTTTGAAAGGTCTAATATTACCTCTTGCTCCAAATACAAATCTACAAATAGGAAAAGATTAGGTCTCGGCTTTCTTTAGTACCAACAGCATGGATTAAGGAAGGCATGTGGCAGCCTGGGTAGAGCTGGGTTATGATTTTTTTAATTTTCTTTTAGAAGTATAATTTTCTTTCACATATCTCTTGTATGAGTTCTGAACCTGAAAAATGCTGTCATGATACTCCCACAGCGTTGCTGGTCACAGAGCCATGTCATCTTCTCCACACCAGCCTAGCCCAGGCAGAATTTAGATAGGAAAAAATATGTAAGTGGGTGAAGAATACATATATAAATTGCTAGTAGACTCAAAGCCAAGAAATATAAAATGTGTGTGTGTGAGAGAGAGCAGAGTATCTATTTTAGAGAATATTTATCATCTACAACTAAACCTGTGAAAGGCACATCCTTGACATATAGCTGCTACCCCCGTTCTCATGCAGACTGGAAGAGACCTGAGAAGCCTTTCAGGTCCAAGAAGGACAAAGCTGGACTGGTTATATGCATGTCTTTTTTGTTTGTCTAGCCTACCATTAAAGATCTTAAAAGATTCCCATTTCTGTCTGAAGGGAGAGCTTCAGGCCCTCACTCAAACCACTGACCCTCAGATCTGTGACCTAGACCCAGTACTTTCAAAGCTGAAGATGTAGAAGTCCCGTTTCCAAGGATGCTGATCATGTGCAGTTCCTTCCCTTGACTTTTCCATAGGTACCAAGAGTTTTGAAAACAGAGTCACTTCAGCAGAAGCTTTGTGGCCTAAAGATCCATTTGTAGGTCCAGGCAGTCAGGTCTACAGGTACTGAAGGGGTTAAATTCTTAGGATCCCTCTGTAACTCACAGAGAGAGCTGGATGCCAAGACTATAATCCACATCACTCTGTGCTGAGAGGGTGCCAAACCAGCAGCAGAAGCTGCTGAGAAGTGTTATGGTAAGGAATATGGACATTTCAGGGACTGAAACTTATGCCATAAGGGTGTAATGATGTCCAGCCAGGCTGACAAGGCTGAACGTTATCTGTTGTGATGTAAGTACACCCATGCTTCCTAAGAAAACAGTGTGCTTAGATCCACTCGCTCAGCAATTCAAACGTATCTCCCATATTCACTGGCATGTGGGAGATCTAGGTTTGACACCCAGCTATGTCTGTGGGAAGTGACACTGGCAATTATTTTGTGGTGCTAGTAGAAATCTCTCAGTCCTTTACTGAGCAATTAAGCTAAGCCAGAGAAAACACGAGAGCATGATTCTAGCCTTGCAGTTTACAGCTAATACTTGTTGATGGTCTCAGGGCTCCAATGCTGATCTCTGAGGATCTTAACACTAAGTTATAGGTATCCTAACCTAAGTATCTGCATCTGTCTTCCAGTCTCCGTTTGTTGTGGTTAATATTTAATTATTCCATGAAAATCACAAGAGCTTCAGTGGTCCAGTGTGACTTGCAGCAGTAGGGCAGGAAGGCTGAGCATGTAAATTCGGGACCCTTGAAGTGGAGGACAGGACAGAGTGGAGGGTTTAACGGACCTCTGAAACGTGGTGCCTTACAGCTCAGAGGGACTAGGATATGCAAAGTCTTTACACAAGAAGCCATCAGACTTTGCATTTCTGCTGCTGAGAACAGAATTTGGCTCATAGCAAAGGAAGCTTTGGCCATAGCTTTGAATAATTGATTGACAGTTTCTAGATGAACTTAAGTCCAGGAAAAAACTGGGAAGCTAACTGAAAACTGCAAGATGATCTGAGAAGTCCATGGTGGAGATTTTTCCTGCACCAAGAAGGTTTCCCCATTTCTGGTGTCAGAAACCGACAGTGAGTGGTTTGGGTGGGGAAGAGTAAAAATTGTCTTTAAAATGAATGCCAACCTTTGTAACAAGATACGCCACGTTCCTCTAACTGATCCAAGTATTTCTAGAAAAAGCTATGCTGCGAGACAGGTTTTGCCAGTGCTCAGTTGCACCTTACCAGAAATAACCCACTTGAGAATTACTCCCTCAATCTATTTCAGTTCCCCTCAAAGTTTCTGAGCTGAGAGCCGGTGGTGGTGGCTGGCTGCGGTCCCTGCGAGTGAACTGGCTGCCCCCTGCGGGAGACTGGGAGAGGTACCACCTGCTCCTGTGGAACCGCTCGGCCCTGGTGCTCAACACCACCCTCGAGAAGGACACCACGGAGTACCTCATCCACGACGTGGGCCTCATCCCGGGGAGGCAGTACAGCGTGGATGTCATTGTGGAGAGTGGGGATTTGCAGAGCAAGACTAGCTGCACAGGGAGAACAGGTCAGTGTGCTGATCTGGGAAGTGTGAAAGTGCAAAATGCTCCGCGGGGCTTTGTGGACAATAAAAAAGAATACTTGAGAATCCACAGGTGAACTTCATTATTAACACAGTAAAAAGGAGCTCCCTTGTAAACAACAGAAATAATTATTTTTAGTGGTTTCTGTGAACACTTTCAGGGTTATTTTTGTGGTAAATGTTTTGTTAGTGAAAGTTTTGGAAATTATATCACCACTCTTCATGACTGAGACATTACACTACATGTATAACGTTTCACTGTTATGTTTTGTAATAGATTTTAGATTCTCGATACAGTTCTTCAAAAGAGCAATATAGATCTTCCTGTATTCATCAGTATTTTTGGTGGCAAACTGGTTTCCTTGCCAACCTGTATAAAGAATATCAATGATGTTAACCAAAACTGGCTGAGGTATATGTTAGTGTGGCTGTTCCATAACATCCCAGTTCTTGTTCTTGTGCTCCAGAAAGAAAATGGGATTAGTCTGTTCAAGTCAGCCTTTCCAAAGGAAATCCATATACGCTGCAGGGACATGAGTAGAATTCTTCTGCAGCGTGTTAGTCAAAGCCACGTCTGATTGCTTCAAGCTTAAAAAATAATTGCAACATAACTGTTAATGTTTCTGCTCCATAAATGCAAAATAAGTGCAATTCAGAGGAAAAGAAGACTTGGATGAGGAGTATCAGGCAAGGCTCCAGCCTGAGCCTTATCTCACTGAAAAATGTGAGAGAAGATAGGGCTACTCCTCACCTTTTCTTGTGCTCACCTTTCCTGCTGCACACTTACCTGTCATTCCTGTAGGGCTTGATTTTAATAATTTTGTGCAATGACAAGACCAGTAGAAGCTACAGAACTGAAACTTTCTCTAACTTCTAGCCAACTTGATCAGAGCGAGTCACATTCTCTTCTTGCTTACTTTGATATACATTACAAATAGGTTAGTTTCTTATGGTGTTGCTTTTAATTGACACAACTACGCAATTAGAACGTGGTCCAATAAATAATATCCAGCAGTGGGTGTTTCACAACTGTGTTTGACCCACAGTCAGGTACATAATGTACCTGTTAAGAAGCATAGGTATTAGGCCCTATTCTGACTTAATTTTCTCTTACTTAAACCCACAATCTTCGAAAGTGAGTTGTGTTTCAATGTAATAGGGACAAAATCAGATCAGGGCACTACATCAGGCAACAGATGCCCTCTGTGTGCATACATGCGCACACACACACACAGGCACACACACAGAAATTCACTGATCAGATTCTTTCTTTTATACCACTGTAAGTTCAGATTGTCTCCCAACTTGACTGAGATACGAACCAGTGCAAAATCAATGTCACTGATCCTGTAATTTGCATTCTTGTTTGTTATAGCTAAATTGGCGTAGGTCTGGTTTATGGTACAAATGTTTTATATCCCTGTCTAGCACCCACAGTTCAAGAGGAAGCTCACTGTCTTTGCAGCATTTCCATTCGTACTAAAATATAAATCCTGACATAAGTTTAAACATAAGCATTACAGCCATAATGTATTGCTGAAGTCTGCTGCTACAGCCCTTTACTGAAAGAGTAGTACAAATACTAGATATTAATAATATAGATAATAATAGTATTATCTATAATATATAATATTATAGATAATACTAATAGTACAAATACCAGAAGACTGGCTTCTTAGAGATAGGTAAAGAATCTCCTCTTGATTACAAATAGTCTGTTGCTGTCCCATTTCTGTCTTATGGAACATATTCTTTACAGCAGCTTGAGCTATAGCATGTGTGTTCGCTACAAAGTCCTGTTCTCATGATATTTGTGTACTTTTACAGCTCCAGAGCCTGTTCTCCATCTCCGTGTGAAGCATGCTAATGAATCTTCACTTAGTGTCATGTGGATGACACCTGTTGCAGAATGGGACAGCTATGTGGTTTCACTGGGAGACAGGGATCTTACTGTCATAAAAAAAGGACTTGCAAAAGAAGCTAAGGAATTCACTTTCACTGACTTGGTACCTGGAAGAAAATACACAGCTACCATCACTACCATTAGTGGGATTTTAAGTAACTGGACTTCAGTGGAAGGAAGAACAGGTATCATCTTGTCAGACTATTTTAATCTTTACTTCTGTTAACCTTTAACAACCTTCTTTGCGTTTTAGTGACCTGAATGAACTCAGTTTCTAAATCTCAAAAGTTTTGAATTTACGTTTGTTTCCTCAATAGAAATGTTATGTTTCTAAGTCTCTTATTTCTGCCTGTCAGTTATCTTGCAATATTTATTTAAGGTTTTGGGGAAATGGGTATGTAATTCCTGGCAAAACGGTTTCCTGAAATATTATGTCAGGTCTGATCAATCTACGTTAGCACGATATTCCACATAAGAAGAAAAATTTTCACTGGATATCTTTAGGGAGGTCATTTCCTTCATTCAAAGCATTCATCATCTGGAGGAAAAAAACCCACCATCATACAGGAAAACATTGCTTTAGGGGGAACATTCCAAGGTTGACAGACACAAAACATATGTGACCTTGAAAATGCGTTTTCAATCTCTCCGCTCTTCTGATTCCAGAATCTATCTGTCACTTAGGATGACTGTGACACAAGGAAGGTCCCATTCCCACCCCCTGCAGGGTGCTAATTTTGTGCACGTGTGCAAGTTTTAAACCATATGTGTTGCTTTACTCTGTTTGGATTATGCATTCTCCAGTGCAAGCAAAGTCCTAAAATGTAGCTCTGGTCTGGCACAGCACAGGGAAAAACAAGCTGCTGGTGTCTGAATCTAGTCATGGCTATGGCTTGATAGTGGTCTGTCCTTACATGTTGTGACTCCTTCCACAGGAAAAATTTGACTTACACTTTCATTTCTCTGCTATGTGATTAGATAGCTGGGATTTCATTTCTTTCTGCCTTATGCCCCTTTAGAAGGCCTATTCAGGTATAAAGTTTGCAGTGTCCCACTTCACTAGTATGAACCAATACTTGAAAATACATCAGGCAGGGATAGTGTGTTAACATGACATTCAGTGATGAAGACTGAATATCAATTAAATTGAATGTAGGTCTTAATAAGCATTCCAAACCCCTGAATCTTCTTTGCAGTAGGACGGCTTACTAGGCTTGTAAAATACTGTTGTAATATGACAGAAGTAGGTCTTAGATGCATCCCAGGTTGGTCATCTTTAGCACAGAAATGTGGCACTTCATTGTCTTGTTGGAGCTTACTGTGTCATGACAGCATTATAAAACATGTGGGATTTTTGATTCAGTTTTTTATCAACATAACATTTTTTCAGCTATGTGCCTAATTTTCTACCTTTCTTAAATGATTGCAAATTCAGTACTATGTGTGCAAAAAGGCCGATATAAAACGAGATGGAACTTGCAGTTGCATTTGATAAAGTTAGTGTTCTTTATTTCAGTTGTGCTTGGTCGTGTAAGCAGAAATACTTAGAAAGAAGTAACTGTATTTCCTTACTTTGACCAAATGCTGTCAAATTAAAGAAAAAAATATTTTGGGTAAAATTTGTGCTAGATATTACGTGCCTTTTTGTTCTTTCTTTTTCCTTTTTAATCTGGCAAGTTCACCAGCTTATACTTAGAGAAATGTTCCGTTTGCTTAACAATTAATTCATCTTTTGATGCTAGAAAAGTTAGTATCCTGCAGATCTTCTGACATAAAATTAAAACCAAAACCATCCATCTCAGTTACCCCCAAAATTAAAGGGTCTGACACTTTGCTGATGTGTAATGACTATGCCTGAGGTATTCATCAAACTAGTTTGCCATTCAGTAGGAATGAGAGACAATGAATAGGAGAGGAAAGGGAGAAAGTCACAGACTCTATTTGAAATAGTCATCAAAAAAACCGACTGATTTCCTAAATTGATGGCTCTTGTTTAATGATATTTATGAAATGCTATCTCCTCCAGTTCCCTGATCTTGAATCATTTTAGCCTGAGAAAAGCTGTACTAAAGCCTGAACGACCTTTCTGTGCCTTAGATAGTTTCCCATAGACCACATCCCATCAGACAGGAAGCAGTCCACAGTTAGATTATTTTTAGCCCTGTTGAGTCTGGCTGCAAATTGGAATGTTCTTTTGATGCACTTCCTCAGTGTGACTAAACTTGGGTTATTTGGGGGATTTTGTTTTGGTTTATTTTGTTTCTCCTCAGTAACATTATGACAATTTTCTTTGCAGTGCCAGCCCAAGTGACTGGTCTGACCGTGGCAAGTCAGGGATCAACCAACAGCTTGTTCACCAACTGGACAAGAGCACTGGGAGATGTAGACTCATACCAAGTGCTACTGATTCACGAGAATGTTGTCATTAAAAATGAGACTGTTCCCAGTGAAACCAACAGATACCACTTCTATCCCCTGAAACCTGGAGGACTCTATTCAGTTGTTGTCACCACTGTCAGTGGTGGGATATCTTCAAGGCAAACGATCGCAGAGGGGAGGACAGGTAAAAAGGAAAATACTCCATCATGTCTTTTGTCAGTTCCTAAAAAGCTGAATTTATTAAAGGGAATGGTCTTATGATTAAGCCACTGCACTGAAAATTCAGAAACACAGGAATTTCAGCCATATAATTCCTGTGTATGACCACAGACATACTGTGGATCCAGATTCATATTAATGTATCTTTGGGGAGCTAACAGCTCTGCCTACAGGAGGAACTCTGTAGAGCAGGATCACTCTGAGTGAAGACAAAAATATGCCCTGAGAGGGCTGTACAGCTGTGGTGGGTGAATCACTCCTTTGGAAGGGACTTTCTAGTTCCATTGACTAGATGGCAGCCTAGGGTGATTGGGTGCAAATTAGCTGCCTAAAGGTGGTGGGATGAATTTGTGTCTCTGTCTCTCATGACACATTCTTTTTTCCAATCCAATATTAAAGGATGTCCACCAGTGCTAATTACTTACTATGAAGCCCTTCTATACTGCATAGGACAGGATGTACTATTGTGTCAAAATCTGTAAGTTTAATGACTCATGAAATGTAATACCAGTCCTTTGGATATTTAGATAGGTGAAACTGCCCTGTGCTGTCAATTTTTCCCTCTTTTATGTGAATCTGGCAAAGGCTGGGCATTCTGCAGTTGGCTCCAATGTTCTTCTTGAAAACAACTCCTCTCAGTTTAAAAAAAAAAAAAAAAAACAATTGGAGAAGAATAACGTTAAAAGGCTTAAAGTACATAAACATATTTTGTAAAATCTAGGGGGTTTGACTCTGACAGCTGCTGGCCAGCCCCTCTTCTGAGGTAAATCAGTTTAGTTTATCAGAGTCCAGTGAAAATGTGGCAGCTCATTATGATTAAGGTAATCATGATAATTCTGATGATAGTTTTGTACTTGAGTGATGATGGTTCTGGCAATGTGAAACCTTTGAGCTCACTTTGCTGGCCTGAAAAAAAACTTGCATTCATGTTTTGGCCACTAGGCGTCAGAGAACTCATTGTAAATGAAACATATTCTGCTATGGGCCTGAACTTCATACAAGCCTCAGTAGTTTTTGCTATTACTGATGAATGGCAATTTGAGAGGGTAACTCATCTTCTGGGATTTTAGAAGTGCTGGGGTCAGGTCACCAAAGACAATTTCCTTCACTGTATCCAAAAGAGCAGATGAGTACTGCTGAGTGGGAGTCAGTGCAGAGCTTCTCAGGACTCCCAGACTGCTTATTTTGCAGAGTGGCATTCCAGGCATTCTCACAACAGGAATTGGCTAGTTAAAGCTCTTCTGGTTTTTCCTTTTTGTTGCACAGTTCCTTCCAGCGTGACTGGAGTAACAGTAAATAACTCAGGTCGCAGTGACTACCTCAGTGTTTCTTGGCTGCCAGCTTCTGGAGATGTAGACAGTTATTTGGTAACGCTCTCTCACGATGACCAGATTGTTCAGACTCTCACCATTTCCAAATCCTTCAGTGAATGCTCCTTCAGCAGCCTCACTCCTGGGACGCTTTACAATGTGATGATAACCACAAAGAGTGGGAAGTATGAAAATTATTCCTTCAGCCAGGAACGAACAGGTAAAGAGAGCCTCTGAGTAAATCCAGTCCCCATAACTACTTGCTATAGCTGTTATCAATGATCTATCTACATCTGACTAAACTAGGATGGAGTAAGGGTTGGAGGGTCAAACCATAAAATTACAGCTTTACAGGCTTAGTTTTATTCTTATGCCCCTACTGCTGCTTTATGTCATACAAAGTTACTTTAGCATGAGTAAAAGTCATGTATCAGTCCTTGTAAGTGAGCAGAAATCATGTATCAGTTTTGGCTCAAATGCATTTTCCCCTCTACTTAACCCCTCTGCTTGGATCTTCAAGTATATCCCACAGAGCATCCCCAAAAAAGTTATTCAAACACTGAAAGAATGGGATAGGATAGGCTAACTGCTAAAATATTAGTAAGGTGTGACATAGATTAGTAACACCCATGTCTATTGGTTTTTGTCACATAACACACATCTGTGGTTTTGGTTGTGCAATATTCAAGGAGATTTTTACAGGAATAGAGAAATTTCAGAGAAGCGTGACAGTAACGATGGAAAACTTTTTAGAACTTCCTCGAAAATTGAAAAGGCTGAGACTTTTCACTTGGTAAACCAGTAGAATAAAAGAATGACAGTAATGGGTGTTAAAACGACAAAGAGTATCAAATTAGTGCAGTTTTAGTCTTCTCTTTATGTTTAAGTGAAAATCCAAGGGACAGGCATTTGTATGAGGAGAAGCAAAATCAGGATTAATGTGAACCTTTGGAATTCACTGCTGTAAGCAAAACTGACCAAGTTCCAAAAGACCAAAAATTGGAAAGACAAACCATTGTCATATGATGTAAAGCAGCGTGGAAACTGCAGTTACTATTTTAGAGGGTAGAGTATTGCTTAAATCCACATTGTGGTCTTTTTGCAACTTCCTCAGAAAAGTCTGGTAATTACCACAAGTATAGTCTACTGCCACAGCTCCTGTTACTTCAGGAAGTTACCGCTTTCTGAATCTTTAATTGTATTTTTTCTTTCAGTCCCTTCCAGTGTTCAGGGACTTACTGTCAGCAATTCAGCCAGAAGTGACTACTTGAAGGTGTCCTGGTTACACGCCTCTGGATATTTTGATAATTATGAAGTGATCATCAAGAACAACAATGATTTCATCCAAACAAAAAGTGTCCCAAAGGATGAAAATGAATGTGTGTTCACTAATCTGGTCCCAGGGAGGCAGTACAGTGTCACGGTCAGCACAAAGAGTGGGAAATACGAAACTAGTGAAAGGATCTATGGAAGAACAAGTAAGTAAACACCCTGGAAACATCCTGAGACACTCCAGGATTTTTTTCTATTTACCATACTTAGGCTCAAAGATCTCATATGATTTTAACATAGAATACTTAGTGTGAATCTTTGAATGTTTGTCGTTCCAAATATGGAAAGCAGAATTTGTTTATGACCAGTGTTTAAGTTACAGATGTATAGAAATTAAAAGAAGAGACTTGTACTGTGAAATTGGAAAGCAAATCCTGAAACTTGGAAAACTGAAAAACAGATTTCCCCATAAGCTTAGTATTAATGCTTAAACTGTGCCAGAATGTACAAGATAGTTTTTTCTGGTCGTGGAAATGTATAAGAAAGAAGATAGACTAGACCTCACTCTACTCAAATTACCCAAAGAATTGGAGTTGGAGAACGTGGGGCAAAGATGGTAAGGTGGCTAGTTGTGAGCCAGCAGGAATTTGGATGCAATCCGCCTGTCTTCACCTGTCACTACATGTAAGTTAATGAGTCATGCTAAGAAACCGAGTTTTTTAACACAGATGTAGCACTGGACAAAAATAACTGACCTGTGTCTGGCAGGAGTTGGGAACTGCGCATGTGATGTTGCATCATGTAGATTGCCTCAGGTCTCCCATAGTTCAGGTCTGTTTGCACTTCATTTGTTGGTACATGCAGATCCTGCTCAATTTTTGTTGGCTATGCAAACTCCTTGCAAGCTCTGTTGTTGTTTGTTCATTATTTTTATGCTGATAAATTGTGGACTTTCTGTTTTGAAATGGGACCTTCCAGTGTTAGATATGGTACAAACCACAAACAGCAACCCTTGCAAATAAGTGCAGTCTACTGCTTTTCCTAGGGAACTGAATGAAAAGTTTTAGCTCAGGAGCATGGCTTCAGAGCTATTATCTTCTTGCTGTGACCTGGTAATAAGTACTGAGAAGTTTCCTGTCTGTCTTCTCATCTCTTCAGTGCCAGAGTCAGTGAAGGAACTGACTCTTAGTAATAGGAGCACAGAAGATCTGCAGGTAACTTGGTTAAAGGCTGAAGGGGATGTTGATAAATATGAGATTCAGCTCCTCTTCAATGATATGAAGATCTTCCCACCCATTTTCCTTGGGAACACCGTTGAGGAGTATTGGTTCACAGCTCTGACTCCAGGACGTCTATACAAAATTCTTGTCTTGACCATCAGTGGAGATGCACAACGTGCTACTTTCATAGAAGGCCTGACAAGTAAGAAATAATGTGGTATTTAAAATGTGTTGAGGCTTCTCTAGAGGAAAGAATGAGTCACAGAAAATCAAGGGTGAGCCACAATCTTATTTGAGCTCCTGTAACACTGACAGGACATAAAGACAGCACATCTCATTGAAAATCACACTGGTACTTCAGCCAACTTGATCTGCACTTAATAAACAAATGTCACAGTTACCAATATCTGATTGTTGGCCGATAATCTGATTTGTTGCATAGGAATGGTAATGAAATGTTAGCGTTTGGGTTTTTGTTATTCCCATTGTCGTGGTTTAGCCCCATCCAGCAACTATACCATGCAGCTGCTCTTTTACTCCCTACCCCCTCATCACGCCCAAGAGATGGGGAAGACAATCATGAAAAAGGTGAAACTCAAGAGTTGAGATAAGAACAGCTTAATAATTGAAATTAAATAAAAATAATAACAACAACAACAGTTGTAATGAAAAGGAGGGAGAAGGAGAGAGGAATAAAATCCAAAGAGAAGGAGGGAAAAAATAATCCAAGTGATGCACAATACAATTGCTCACTAGCCACTGACTGATCAATGTCCAGACAGTCCCCAGGCAGTGGTTGGCTGGCCATGGCAAACTCCCCCCAGTTTATATACTTAGAATAATGTTCTATGGTAGGGAATCTCTCTTTGGCCAGTTCAGGTCAGCTGTCCTGGCTGTGTCCCCTCCCCATTTCTTGTGCCCCTCCAGCCCTCTCCTGGCAGGGCCTGAGAAACTGAAAAGTCCTTGACTTAGTATAAACATCACCCAGCAACAACTTCAAACATCATTGCGTTATTAACACTTTTCTCTCGCCAAACCCAAAACACAGCACTGCACCAGCTACTAAGAGGAAAATAAACTCTATCCCAGCTGAAACCAGGACACCTATGTATGCCAGTTGTTTGTTTAGTATCTCTAGGTAAATCACTTAAGCTATTTTACACCTCTACCCACCTGACATGAATGGGTGAGATTATAACTGCAAAACAGCTAACTAATTTAAGTCTAAATAAAGAGATTTGATTTTCTGAGATGTTTCTAAAGTATTATTTGGAGAAGAAGGAGGTTTTCCAGATAAACGAACATATAAATTTTTTCCATTTTTTTTATATTTTCCTTACTGTTGTTCCTGTAAACATAGACTTGCTTTTCTAAAATGGCACAATCCTACACAAATGTCTTCAGCTTTACTTGTGTTTACCCATGACTGAAATTACTTGTACCTGTAAATGCTCTTTGCCCTTTGAATCATTTGCTGTGGCTATAAAAAAGTAGGAATTGAAAAAGTCTGAATCAAACAGGAAACTTGTGAGCAGGTGCCTTTGTGTTCCCTTTTTTTCAGTTCCAAGTGTGGTCAGAAACATTCATGTGTCACCTAATGGCATGACAAACAGCCTGAAAGTGAGCTGGACTCCTGGAGGTGGAGATGTTGATTCCTACACAGTGACTATATTTCAGCAAAACCATCAGCTTGATTCCCAGAGTGTCTCTAAACATGTCTCTGAGCACACGTTTCACAAGTTGGAAGCTGGGGAGCAGTACCAGGTGGTGGTGCAATCTAACAGTGGCACCTTGCACAACAGCTTAGCAGCTTTTGGGAGAACAAGTACGTTTCTTTTGAGACAAGGAGCAAGTTGCATTATGTATTCCCAGAAGCTGACCCTTATGTAATGTTTATGAACACACCATTGGGTATGGGGACACCCAGGCGCACGAGAAGGTTTCATCTCAAAGAGCATTTGAGCCCTTACTCTTGCAGACACTTAGTCATGGGTCTGTTAATACCAGCGAGATCTGGCACGTCAGTAGCTCTACCTGGGTGAATGTGTGTCAAATTCAAGTCCCCAGCCCAAAATGTGCCTTCACAGGATGCATGCAGTTCCATTCCTCCCCAGTCCTATGCCTGTACCCATCTGACAAATACATCTGCAGGGTTCCCTGTAGTCAGATACTGTGTTCTAGCAGAACCCATTGCATGGTCAAGGCTTGTTTAACAATGTATTGCCCCAATATACTGTGTGTGGGAACACACAAAACAGTGGAACACCTTGTTTTTAATCCATTCTCTCTCTTTAGCACCTGCATGCATTTGCTCTGGCCTTGACTTTTGTGCAACAGCTGCTGGCTAACATTTATGTTCTGTGCCACTATTTTGCACCAATTTACCACTTCTTTATTTTTCAGTTCTTTTTCACATGCCTGCCTTAACCGTTTCAGTCAGTTCATCTCACTCTTTTCTCTCTTCATGGTAATTTGTATGTATCTATTGCTTCTCCATGCCCAGTTCAGATATTCGTGATGCTCTGTAACCTCACCTGATTGTATTTATATCTAGGAATCATTTGCCTGAGTAAATATATGCACAGACATTCCTTTTCCCACAGTAAACATGCAAATGTATGAAGATATTTTCTATTAATTACTCTGTTCACAGTTGTGTATTGAATGGTCCATATTTCTCCTGGTAATGTCTTGCCTTTAATTGTTGTTTCCAGTTCCAGCCTCTGTCCAGGAATTATTAGCACGTCATGCTTACAGCAGTCATTCCTTGTTAGTAACCTGGCAGAAAGCTCCTGGTGTAGCTGAAAGATACGACATTCTGCTCTTGAATGAGCAAGGAATCCTCCTGAGCAACAAATCAGAGCCAGCTACTGCCAAACAGCACAAATTTGAAGATTTATTGGCTGGCAAGAAGTATAAAATACAAGTTTTCACAGTCAGTGGTGGGCTCTTCAGTAAGCGAGCAGAAACTGTTGGCCGAACAGGTAATTAGAACGTAAAATCATAGAATAGTTTAGGTTGGAAAAGACCTCTAAGATCATTGAGTCCAACCATTAACCCAGGAATGCCAAGTCCACCACTAAACCATCTCAGTTTATTTATAGTTCCCTTAGATATCATTAAATACATGTCTCATCTGTATATCTTGATTCTGGAAATATCCTAGTAGGAACATATTCCAGATGTGTTTTATCTGATATGTGCTTGGTATGTGAATCTGAAATTTTTTAGCATAATAATGTGGCCATGGTTCATAGTAAGGATATTAAACCAAAGTGCTGAATGCTTTCCTCAGTCTGTTATAGAATTACCTGAGTGCTTTATTGTCATCAAGTTTTTAATTCACAGTCTCAAGGCTCTTAGCACAGGATTTGATGTGAATGCACACCTCTAAACCTAAAGCCAAGCCTTGCAGTCTTTACTCAGTTAAAGCTTCTTGTAGAAGCTAATGGAGAGTTTTGTGTGAGCACAGGCTGGAGAACCAGGCCTGCTGGGAAATACGAACATTGTATTGAAGAGACTCAGAAGCACTTGATAAATTCGTTCCCCTTGCTTCTGAAAGTTGCTGTTGACAGTACTTAGCTACTTGTGGCTTAATTGAATGTGTTCCAGCCATGGGTTGTTACTTTATTAAAAGTTCAGCTTAGTAGCTAGACACTTTGATATTTACTCTTGCATTTATCCTTCTTTTCAGTTCCAGCAGCTGTTACAAATCTGAAGGTCACAGAGAACACTCCTGACCGACTGTCCTTCAGCTGGACCACCTCGCAAGGGGAGCTTGATTCATATGACATCTTCCTATACAACCCAGACAAGTCCCTTCATGACAGGATTTCAGGAGAGCAGCACCTCCAGCAGTGTTCATTCCAGAACTTGCGGCAAGGCAGGATGTATCGAATGGTGATTGTTACCCACAGCGGAGACCTCACTAATGAGTCGTCTGTCTTTGGGAGAACAGGCAAGAACACATAAGAAAACCACCTGTCTCCTCTGTGTTGGTTATGGTGCTCGTGGGAGACACCAGTGATCTGGTCTGAGCAACTATTAGAAATATCAAAATTGGCTCTTACACAGAAAAAGAATTAAGCAAATAAGAAGGTAAATTCTGAATGATGTCTTTACAACAGAGGAAGTGAAGCAAAGACCTTTACAATAGTTCCCAGGTACTCAGGTCAGGAGAAGGATGTCCAAATACATGCTGCTTAAGCCTTAAAGGAAAACAGCTGTCTCCCACCGTAAAAGCAATATTGGTCTATGAGTGGAAAAGACAAAAAAGCAAAGCAGGTAGGGTTAATTGGTAGACAATCTACCAACGAAATAAAACTTGTTTCCCTTGGAGAGCTTTGCCTGCAGCTCTATGTTTGTTCAGCCACATGTGGGAAGCAGTTTCCTAAGCAGCTCTAGCAGCCCCAACATTGTGAAAATTTATCCTTTAGGCACCGTATAGTAACCCTGTTGTAAGACTGCCTCTGGACAGCAGTGCACTTTCTTCAGCTACCTCAGAATTGGATGTTTCCAGACACGGACCAGGAAAAAGCTGCTTAACATTTGGAAAACTATTATAAACGTTTCAGCCTCTTTTTGGGGACAGTGACAGTTCAAAATAAGAAAGGAAACTGTTGAGATATACTTCCTGATACCTCCTGGCTTTTTGGCCACCTGTGATAGCTGTCTAGTTTATTACACAGCTTTCATTAACAGGATAAGGTTCAGGTCAGCTTGGTTTTGTTGCTTCTCCTCACCCTAAGGATGTTCTACATAAAGTAATAGTCATCATCTTTTTTCAGTACCAGCCCCAGTTGTTGGCCTCAAGGCATCCAACCGAAACATGACAGACAGTCTGTGGTTCACCTGGAGTCCAGCAGCAGGAGATGTTGACTTCTATGAGCTGAATCTTTACAACCCAAATGGGTCGCAGAAAGAAACATGGCACAGGAAAGACCTGAAAGAATGGCATTTCCAGGGGCTAGTTCCAGGCAGAAAGTACACGCTGCTTGTGGTGACTCACAGTGGTGATCTGACCAACACAGCAAATGCTGAAGGAAGAACAGGTAAAAGACGCGAAAGCTTTGGGATTTTCATTTAGTCCCATGTGTCAAAATTCATACTAGTTCCCAACAGACTTACTCTGAGTGAGGATTTATTGTAAGAGTCACTGAAAGTGTAAAGATAAAGGATATTCTTAAGCATGTTAAACCATTGCAGTGGGATTTTGTTCAGCACTGGTTTTCTTTCAAAGACTCAGGAATATGTCTGTGAAAGTCACCACCATCAGCACAGATGCAGTAATTGGCTCTGTACATGGGATAATATAAAGCACTTCGTAATGCATGAAGAAATTAATGCATGTTTCATCTTACTTGTTTTTTGTAAAAATTTGTTAATAATATCTTTTTTTTTTTTTTTCCCTGTCCCCTCACCCTTTCTGTGTAGCACCCAGCCCTCCTAACACTGTATCGTTTACTGATGTTACCAACACTTCTTTATCAATCACTTGGCTGGGTCCTCCAGACTGGACAGATTATGATGATTTTGAGTTGCAGTGGCTTCCAAAAGATCACCTCACAGTATTCAATCCCTACAGCAGCAGCAAATCTAAAGTACGCATCATCTATGGCCTGCGACCAGGAAGACTCTATGAGTTCAATGTTAGAACTGTCAGTGGTGACAGCTGGAAGACATACAGTCAGTCACAGTCTGCAAGTGTGAGAACGAGTAAGTAAGATTTCCATTGCCCACTAACACTTAGCTGAAGATGCAAAACTGTTAAATCTTATCAATTCCTTTCACAGTCAGTAATTTTCATTAATAAATTCATGAATTAAAGCAATAAATTCAGCTAGATTCTAAGTTCTTTCTGTATGCAAGGTCAACTGTTTAAAGATTGAAAATGGACTGACATTTACAATCTTCACATCCAGTGTGGGGCAGTTTGGTTGCAGAGCCTAAATCAGTCAGTTTCAGGGGTAAAATTAGGCTGAACATCCACACTTCTTTGACAGTAGGATACTGAAATAATCAAAATGTTTCTGAATCATCAGACAGGAAGGATGAATGAAACCCTGCCGTACTAGATTTGAAACTGTAATCAGAGTGTTTCACTTCTCTGCGTTTCTGTCCATGTCTGTGGATCCACATCATCTCTAGCTGCCTCTAGCAACCTCAGTTAGCAGGCTGATTTGAAAAAGTGACCTGGAACTGTAAAAATAACTGAGCCTCAGCAAACCCTCATGTCACTTGGGGTAGGATTCAGCTCCAAATCGACATATGTGTTTAATAAGCTGAATAGCTCTTTAGTCTTCATTCAGCGTACTGATTAAAATGAGAGCATATCTACCTCTTTCACCTGTATTTTTTCACTTAAGTGTAGATGTCGCCAACTGAAAGTGAAATCCTATCTCTGTTATGTGTCATGCATTATAAATGGTGCTCCAGTGTTACATGGATAGAGCATACTTCTGTAGTATGTTTTAGTAATATGGGCCCACCACATGCTACCCAGGAAACCAGATCAATCATGAGATGACAGATACTGTTGACCACATGTAACTTCCAAATAAGTTGTAACAGTTCTAGAAATCCATTGCTGTGCATTGTTGTTTTTGTTAAGACTTCAGCAAGTAGTTTTGTTTGTTTTCATGATTAATTACCGAAGCTTCACAGCCCTGCTGAAGCTGATGTCACTATCAGGTGGGTAAAATGAGTTAGACAGCGTTGCCTAATAATCAGGCAGCGCACACTTGCAGGAGAAGTGGGAATTCTGGCTCCCAGCCAGATGCAGAATCTAGGGGCTGTAGGGTGAGCAGAGTGTGTGATGCCTGTCCCTTTTCCCACTGAGCTTCAACTTCTCAACGTTCCTCTAGAACCAGACAAGATACAAAGTCTTCATTGTCGGCCCCAGACCTCTACTGCCATTGCATGTTCCTGGACTCCTCCTGATTCTGACTTTGATGGGTATAGCGTCGAATGCAAAAAAATGGACACTCGCGAAGTGGAATTTTCTAAAAGGATAGAAAAAGACAAATCACTGCTTAATATCATGACACTCGTTCCCCACAAGCGATACCTGGTGTCCATCAAGGTGCATTCTGCAGACATGACGAGTGAAGTAGTTGAAGACAGCACCATCACAATGATTGACCGTAAGTGGAATACAGAGTTGCTGCAAAGGGAGGCAGTAAGCAGCAATAAGCAATTGCTTGTGTTGGTTAGACAGCAAAAGGAGTTCTGAACTCCACAGTTGCCAATGTGTGGCACTCATAATCTGGTGGCCAAAAGAGTGAACCTGTCCTTTGGTCCCTGTTGTGACACACAATGCAGGATCTTAACTATATTGCCTCTCGTTACTTTGCCAGCTTATTTGGCTCATTCATGAAGTATGGCCTGAGAATCATGAAAAATTATCCTGTCACTCTGATATTCAGCACCAAAGATGCCCTCATCATCACACACCTTTAATTGTCTTCAAGGTTGCTGCTTGGCTTCCTGTGCCTGCCTCTTTTCCCTCACAGATGGTAGCCATCCTCAGCACAAATATCCATCAGTAAGGACATTGGGTTGTGGTACTGTATCCTCTTTGCACTCTCTGTACACTTTTCTGAGGTGCTACCTGACCAAATCACCTGTAAGAGTTATGCTTGAGAGAGGATCACAGATTCTGTAGCATGTGCTTTGAAACAGCTTGTTCCGTTTCTCCACCCAAAGGCTGCTGGATAGAGGGTAGGAGTAGCATCTGCTGGTGCCTCTGCACTGCCAGGCATCACCATGGTTAACAGCCTGGCATTGCTGTCCCTAGAGCTGCTCCAGTTTGTCCAGCACTGCTGGATCAGTGGTGCAGCCCAACACAGAGACCGGAACCATTCCAGGGCTAAACTTCTCAAAAATGGCAGGATGGCCAGGAGGCCTGTATTCAGGGATGCCTCTATGGCTGCTTATAAAAAGCCACATTTGTGTGAAATGCTAGATCATAAAAATTATATTTGGTTTGGAAGATAGTGAGCTAAGCTGCAGAGTTCAGTCATTAATGCACCTTCTCCCTGCCCCCATCAATTGCCTTTTAATTGCAACCATGTCATCTCCTTCCTCTACCACAAAGGATGCTACAAATTCAGATGTAGTAAGAGCTAGCTACTCGTGCCACAAGAAGTGAGACTGAGTCCTATTTGAAGGTTAGCTGTTTCACATTTGTTCTTACTGGTTTTGAACTCTGCTGCTCTCTCTGGCTCTGGTTAACACTGGGGGCCCTACCTCAAGGGAACAGAAAAAGTTGCAGCTAGGCTTTGTGGATCTAAGAGGTTCAGCTAAACAACATATAAATGTGTGAATTATTGGTTCTTTTTGCATAATCTAAAACCTTTGAAGTTTAGCCACCTGCTTACTATGTTTCCCATACATGCAATAATAGTTTCAATAATACTGACTTAAAAGATTCAGCGATGTAGATTAAAATCCCCACTTTTGCTGCACTGGTCCTCTGAAGGTTTTTCTGTATGTACTTTGCTTTCCAGTGTACTTCTGCTGTGTCACTGTTCAAGGTATAGCTTTCTATCATATGAAGAATATTTCCTATGGAAATTCTGCAGTCAGTCTGGAAAGTGGTACTCTAGTTGAATGCTGTGTCTGGCTGACTCAGAGCTGTTCCTCTGGAAAAGGAAGCAGAAATTTACATTCTTAAAATAGGTAACTTTCTGTAGTGAGTGTGCTAAGTGACCTCCAATTACCTGGCTTAAACTTGTGTCATTTTTAGCAGCTACAATTTCTGATTTCATAGATTTAGCAAGACTTTAATGCGTTTCAGTGTGGGCTTCTGCAGGAGTTCCTACTGAGAAGCTGCCACTGTTATTATGGTTAACTCGGTGCTGGCTTGTTTCATGCTTTGGCAGTTTCCCTGGGGGAGGTGAAGACACTTTCTTGACTGCAAAGAGAATAGAATCAGAGACTTGGTCCAGTCAGCTGAGCTTTATTATGAATTGCATTTCCCTTTCTAGGTCTAGCTTACAGCAAATACAGAGATAATGCTTTCTCTCTCTTTTCATTTATTTTTTTTTTTTTTTTTAATTACTCAGGTCCCCCTCAGCCACCTCCAGACATACGAGTGAACAAAAAGGAGGTCCTGATTACCAAATCCTCCATCAACTTTACTTTTAACTGCAGCTGGTTTAGTGATACTAATGGAGCTGTGAAGTACTTTACTGTGGTTGTTAGAGAGGCTGATGGTAAGTGTCGTCATGTAACACCATTCTCTCTATAGGAGTTACATGGGGAGGTACGCTGCTGTCACTACACATCAAAGGAGGTTCTTCTCATCTAGCGGCTGAGTTTCGTAGATGTTTTGGATCTATACCTGTTCCCTAGCCTGGGGACTTAGGAACTCAGTCTTCTCCTCAGAAAGTCAGTAGAAATTGCAGAGCTCAGCCAGAAGCAGCAGTTAGCTTCTGTACTCTAGGTTATGCTGTCATGCATGTTCAGGAAATTTCCACAGTAGGAGACATGTTGTATGCCATTGGAAGTGAACACAGAAGAAACTTCCTTGCTGTGCACAGATCTCAAAAGGCAGTTTAAATGTTTGCTGGGAACACTAAGGCAGCATTTTTGGAGAGCCTCAGTAAGCTATGCTGAGAAGGCAAAGGTAGCATCTCCCAGGTGGTGGCTGCTTACTGAAGAAAATGACTTTGTGCAGCACCGTAAAACAGAACAGAAATTGCCCTTGCAGCATGCATGTAAACCTCCCTTTCTGCAGTTGACCTATATGGGACAAAACAGATGGATGTCTCAATTAATACCTTGGTTTTGGAAGTGGCTCCATTTACTGGCATGCCAGGATGTATTTTGTGACCCTTGAGAAAGTTTCTTAATCTCTCTGTCCATCAGCCCTTAGGAAAAAAAGCAGAGATAGTATTTCCACTATTTACTCTGTCGTATTTGTGCAGACTATGAAGCTGTTTGAGAAAGGGACTATTCATTGCCGTGGCTTTGCCTACCTGAGTCTTTTACACAGTATGGTGAGTTTCCATTCAGGGAACTCCTGTCATTTCCTATTGCAGCTTTTCTCTCTATACAGTAGACTTGTCAGTGTATGGATTTTTTTTACTTGCTTTTTTGAAATAGCTGGTGCTAGGATCCAGGAATCTGGATCACAGATTGCCACCAACAGCACTAACAGGAAAAAAAGTCATAGCACTGAATTCAACCTGTGCACGGCTATTGCATGTATCCATGTATTCCAGATACATGCAATGTATGTTGAGGTCTTTTGAGGTGTTGTCTTCCTGTCTGAAGTTCCCCAGAAAAATAATAGTAAGCTTGGTACTAGAAACAGGGTACCCTAACCACTGTAGCTTCGTATTCGCAAGGTAGCCTGTGCAGCCTCCAAGAAATGCTATAAAGCTGGATAAGAATATGTCTGTCAACAGCTTGAGCCTATAAACTGCATCACATTAATGGCTGCAGTACATAAACCTTCTGTCTTTATTTGCACATGATGTAGGTAGTGAAGGACCAAAGCCTGATGAGCAGCACCCATTACCTTCCTACCTGGAGTACAAACAGAACGACTCTATACGCATCTACCAGACAAACTATTTTGCCAGTAGATGTGCTGAAAACCCTGACAGTGACTATAAAAGCTTTGACATTAAGCTTGGAGGAGAAATGGAAAATCTGGGTGGAAGGTGTGATCCAGATCAGCAAAAATTCTGCGATGGACCTCTAAAGCCTCGGACTGCTTATAGGTTAGATTTATGTTGGTAGCTGTCCTCTGTCACGTTATTAGGCATAGTGCTGTCTGAATGTCTGATACACTTGACCTTCTGTAGATTAATAACTGTTGTTCATAGAGGAACTGTTGTACGATGTTCTTCGTGTTTCACTCTGAATTTATAAAAGCTTTATACATGCCCCCATTCCATAGTCTTTCACTAGCATGGGAATGAACAATTAATTTTACACAAAACTCTTTGCAGTGAATAGGTGTATGTATTTCCCTCAACTTGATGGGGAGCTCTATAGCTGCTAATTCTTTCTTTGGAAAGACTTAAGACGATCAGCTAAGTCAGAAGGGTACTTAACAGAGGGCAAGGATGCTTCACTCTGGTACCAGTACCCCATGCCAGTCCTTTGGAACAAGCTAGAAAAACCTGGAGGTTATGCTAACCTGTGGCACCATCCCCTGGCTCCAGAGCTAGGTCTGGGTTAGCTGTAGGGTGTAGAAGAGGACAACTGCCAAGACCAAGCTCAGCAGTTATGCAGTCTGTGAGGCCAAACCTGAGCTCTAGTGCAGCTCAGTCACAGCCCTCCCGCGGGCAAACGCTCTCCCAAGAGATCTGCAAGCTGCTCGCCAAACAGCCACATGGACAGAAGGGTGCCAGGCAGTGCACATGATGCCTCTCAACTGCTTCACTATCATTGAGACAGTGCTGCTGTACCACCGTCTGTTCTCATTAGGGCCCATTTCCCCAAAATTCAGCCTGGGAAATACGCACGTTACCAAGAGGACTAACATTCTCCGACAGCACAGCCCCACCCAGCCAGGCAAAGGGAAAACGTGTCCTACGCTACCGACAGGCATTTCTGAGTCCTCTCCCCACTGCAGCTTCTGCTGGTCCTGCCTTCAGGCACTGTCAGGCTGTGTGTGCCAGCAGCCAGAGATGCATCTGTTTCCCCTGCCAGGGTGCCTCAGAGCCTTCCACCTGCACTAGCTGTATTCTCCCAACTAAAGCAAATAACTCAGGTGCCTGCATTAAGAACTGCCTGTGGTCAGTAGAAAGGCTTTAGTTTTCTCTAAGGGGCAAATGAATTCTTACTTTGCTGCTGTTGGTTCTGAACATCTGATGAGCTCTAACTATAATGGTACTGTTTTTTTAGGATCAGCATACGGGCTTTTACCCAGCTCTTCAGTGAAGACCCAAAGGAACTCCCTAAACCACTCTTTGCAGACACCTTCTTCTCTTTACCGATCACTACAGAAGCAGGTTAGTTTCAGGCTGGTTTTTCAGTGACTGTAGCATGTGATTATATATTGTGCCTCAGAACACTGGTGTCTATAACTATTTGGAAGGAGTGGAACAAAACCCGATTGTTTTGCGTGTACTGAAGGCGGCTCTGAAACGAGGCTGGAGCCATGGCTTATCCAGCCTTAGTTTGAAAATTCAGAGGACTGCTTGATGGAACTGCTGACGGTAGAAGAAAGGGTGAATGCTCAGTGAAGCTATCACCAAGAAAGCTTCGAAGTGCAAGAGAACCAAACTCCTCTACAATGGAGCTGTGTTTTACTGTAGTTGGGAGTGAAAGATTTTGTGTAATATCTGGAAAAAATAAGGACAGAACATCAAGGCTAGGTTTTAGCTGAGTGTTTCAGTGCCGAAATTTCCTTGTATTTAACCATTTTCCTAGCTGATAATAACATTTTCATAGCTGATGATAGCATAACCCCTGAAAGTTATTGATTCTTCATGTCTTTTCCTCAAGATACATAAATACACTGTTCTGTTTCTAGAGCCTCTGTTTGGAGTTATTGAAGGTGTGAGTGCTGGCTTGTTTCTGATTGTGATGTTGGTGGCTGTTACTGCTTTATTTGTCTGCAGACAAAAAGTGAGGTAAGTTGAGTCCCTATATCAGTCTCTGTTATTGAAGTCAGGTCAAATTGTATTCATTTAAGCAATACAACATTTAAAATGTAACTGTAAAACTGAAGGAATGCACTGGACTATTCAACAGAAAATTAATGTCCTCCAACATCTGTACAAAGTACAGAACTAATGACTCGCATATTAGACATCTATATATTCTTGATTTAAATACCTACTGATGTTAGTCAGAATTCTCTCATAGAGGGACCTTGTAACTTCTGGTTTTCAGTAGAGTCTGAATATTTCTGAAAAACTGGTTTATCATTCAAATAGAATGCCTTTTGTCAAAAAATAAATGTTTCAATTTCATTTGGATTGTTGATGGAAAGCTCTTGAAACGGTTCATTTAGGCTTTATAACTTCAGTTCAAAAATCTTTAAGTTGTGGCATTACCTTAGTGTCCAAAAGATTAGTTCAAACTTTACTTCTCATTTTTTTGTCAATTATAGTTGTATTATTCACTTTATAGATGAATCTTAAATAGTAAATTTTAAATATGCTTTTAAAAAGTTAAATACTTTATCTCAACTTTGTTAAAAGCTTTATCAATTTAAACCATTTTGCATGACTGAGATATGATATTATTGTTGTGAAATTCCATGTAATTTCTGAAATTTAAAAAAATCGATATTTACAACCTTTACAAGGGTAACTTTGAAAATCTGAAATTCCATTCTTTTACTGATACAAGATTAGATCTATTTTGTTGTGAATTTGCTTTTCGGATACCAGAATTTCACATTGAAAAAAACCTGTCATACATAGCTTTTAGCCAGAATGGATTTAACCTTTAGCAATGCTGTTCTTAGACTCTGTGAAGAAATTTGGTGTATTCCTCTATATGCCATCCAAAAAAAAAAGAGGCATAAATCATTAGCAATAGTAAATAAAGTCTGCTTTTGCATGTATAGACTTGGGCACTCCTAACCATCTCAGTGCATAGTGTCATATAGAGCAAGAATAGAGTGCAGGTTGATGTGTTTTCCACCTGCACATCTCATTGCATTGTTTTAGTGTAGATAAACTTCAGATAGTGTGGTTTCATGTTGTGAGTTATATAGCCAGCAGGACTGCAAGTATACTGGTATGGTTTTCCGACATCATACATAAAGAGAAAGTGTTCTCTGAGGGAGGTGTGTTGAAGGAGGAGATGGCAGTGAAAGGAAGAAGGGCAACACTAACTGTATGAAGTCAGTACCACTTCTGTGGCTTTCCCAAAGCCTACTGTGGCACTGCCACTTACCCCTGCTATGAACCTAGGCATCTCGTAGAGGCCTGGTCTGAAGGGGGTATGTGCTGGTATCTGCATACCTTTTACAGCTTTGAAAATCTACCTACATGTTCCTCTCTGCATGTAGAGAATCAACTGATTTAGGGACGGTCTTTGCATAGGACACTCTCCTTAGTGATAGGTTGGGCTGTGAGTGTTTCAGAGCAAGAATTCTTATTTCCTATGCACATGCATACACTCCAGATCACTATTACCAAACTAAAATACAAGAAAACTCTGTGCCACAGCTAAAAGCAATGTCACATGATCAGAGCCACAAATCAAACCAGACTTTCTTAAATTCCTTTTTTCCAACTTACCAACTTTTTTCAAACATAAACTGTGTTATTGGCAGCCCTTACCAGTATTAGAGCGTAATGATAAAACAGAATACCTTCCTTTTTATTCCAGCAGTGGCCACGAGAGACCTACAGCAAGGCTGAGCATTCGCAGGGACAGGCCACTGTCAGTCCATCTGAACCTGGGGCAGAAAGGGTAACATCAAAAGTTTTGTTTCTAAGAGCAATATTTTAACATGACAGTATGGATGGACAGTGCCATCTGGTCACTCACTGATGAAGTGTTTCTTTTTCTTTTGAAATCATTTCTAGGAACCGGAAAACTTCCAGGTAAAAAGAAAAAAATTAATACCTAAACAAGCTTCTTGATAACCAAGTAACTCATGACTCTGATTCATCCTGTGATTTTCTTCTTCCTGTTGAATATTTTAGTCCAATCAAAGTCAGTCATTTTGAAGCACACTTCACCAAACTTCAAGCAGACTCCAACTACCTCCTGTCCAAGGAGTATGAGGTGGGATCTTAATCTAGGCAAAGGACTTATTTTATGAAGGGGCGGGATGGCTGAATTAATGGGTTAACACAACAGAAAGACCTGCATTTGTTTGTCTTATTCACACAAATCCAAGTAAGTTTGAACTCCACTTGTGCTGGTACAGAACCCAGCTCTTCATTTAGCATAGCATCTTCTGGTTGGCTGCCTCTGCCCGATACCTATCTGACTAAGGGCAGGAGCATTCATTTGTGTGGCATATCTGTGTGATAAAGCATGGAAAGCACCTGCCAGCCATGTGCTTGCTTTAAAACAATATGGTCAGCTATTTAATTTCAGTTTGTTTTTTTTAAAAAAACACCCATTCTCTGTCCATGGCCTTTGAAAGCAGATAAGCACTATGTCCCCCTGTGTTGTCACGTCCTTTAATTATTTTCACCTCACATTTTATTTCTACTTTTTTTCGCAGGACTTGAAAGATGTGGGTCGAAACCAGACATGTGACATAGCACTTCTGCCAGAGAACAGAGGGAAAAATCGATACAATAATATATTGCCCTGTGAGTTTTAGGTTTCGTTGTGTAATATTACATCACACCAGCTATTTTTCACTTTTTTCAGCAACCCTAGTGGAAAAGAGAGTGCAGCCAATCCCTTCCCTCCTTCCTGTCAGAGATGAAATACCTCTGCCAGCTCAGGTTCTGGTGCTTGGAGGCAGATGATATATGGCCCTGAATGGCTTCACAAAGGCCAGTAATTTCATTTCGCACTAGAGATGTAATGACTAGCATTCAGTTTACAGAGAAGAAGCTCCAGCTATTAGGGGCATTCAGTCACTGCTGATAACAAGGATAGTAGAAATAACATTAGGATTGTTTACATACAGGGTATCATCCATTCAGTGCTTTTTGACAGTCTTGTCAAATCTTTCTTCTTCAGAGGACACAAAAAACCTACCATACAGGTAGAGCTAGTGTGGTTCTGCATGGTAAGACACACTTGTGAAGTCAGCCCTGTTCTCCTGAGGCAAATCTGACATTGAGAGTTCCCCCCTTTAATCTCCTATCTAGCAGTTTTGGAGCTAACACGTGCTGTGCATCAGGGAGGAACACCACATGTCTTGCTGCTCCACATGCTGCCTTGCTGCTGGATGTGGTATGTGCTTGGAACACAGCCTCACAGCATCTCCCGTGTTCTGCCTGCCATGCCGTGCTGGGGAGCATGCCTGCTATGTACAAGAAACAGCACCTGACGGAGATCCAGCGTGGAATTCAGTGACCTAGTAGCTTAGAGGCTCTGTACCTCTCTACAGAGGGTTCTCTACCTAGGGAAGACGTTTGGCCTGCTTACACATTAGCTCCCGAGCTGTGCAGACCACTGAAGCACTACTGCTCTTTCAGGGCAGCACTGGGTACTGCTCTCCAGTACAGCACACTGCTGTCAGGATCAAAGGATAATGCTGTTGTGGCTCCTTCGTTGCCATAACAAATCCTATGCAACTCAGCAGAGGAATTTTGGGATATTCACTGCTTCCTTCTTACCCATCCGTCTCCTAGTCTTTGGAACGTGCTACAACACTCATGGATGAGAGAGGCAGTACAAATTTAAAGTTATTCCTCTAAATTAGCCCTCCATATAAAATCCTTGTAATAATGCTGCCAGTCCTTTTGCAAATGCATTTCTGTAAATGGGAGAGAGACTGAAAATCAAGACATAGCCATAAGCCTCTTGTAATCAATTTCTTTCTAGATGATACATCAAGAGTGAAGCTTTCCAATGTGGATGATGACCCTTGCTCAGACTACATTAATGCAAGCTACATACCAGTAAGTGACTCAAGGATAGTATTTTACAGTCCTCCCTCCAGTGGTAATTTGTCCTTCATCTAAAACTAAATATAAAGCAGGATGCTTAAGGCTCCCTTCCCCCTTCATTTATTCACTTGAGCTAAAAGTCTTAAGAACTTATTTTGTGGGTGTGCTGAAAGGTTGTGTCTCACTGCCATTAAGTTAACTGTGAGTGATTTACCCAGCATTTAAGGATGATTTCTTGGATTGCTGTAGTTATGTAAGATAGCAGGTCTGATTGGCCAAGGACACATTCGTAAAGGTCACTGGCTTTATACAGTGTCCACAACAACCATAGCTTTCACTGCAGGTGGCATCCTCATTGTGGAGCTGTAGCTCATCCTGACAGTGTTGGCACCTTGCAGCATGGCGGAGCTGGCTGAGATTAAAATGATACCATTTGCCAGAGAGTTGTGATTGATAACAGCGGTGGCTTTAGCAATCCAGATTTCAAGCCAGAGCTCAGCTAATTTATTGAAAACAGTAAATAAAACAAAACCCCCTGGTAGTTCCAAAATTGCTTGAGACTGTGCTGAACACAATAGAACAATGAAAAGCTTTAACTGCCACAAAAGGAACAGTATTTAGATACAAGGCCACAGTCTCTTCCTTCTCTCTGCTCCAACCAGCCTTCTGCTTCCAGGTCCAACACAACAGCTTCACTCTCAAAACTGTTGTCCCAGCAAGGGCACTGTTGCTGCAGAGCCCTGGCTGTAACCCCGTGGCTTGTTCAGTTGCTAGAAATTCTTTTTTTCTGCCTTTATGGAAACTAATGGAGTCCTCTTTACTTGCAGGGCAATAATTTCCGCAGGGAATACATAGCAACTCAGGGCCCTTTGCCTGGCACCAAAGATGAGTTCTGGAAGATGGCTTGGGAGCAAAATGTTCACAATGTTGTCATGGTAACCCAGTGTGTTGAGAAGGGCCGGGTGAGCAGTGACTCTTCTTTATTATTAATGACTGTTCTAACATCTGTTAAAAGTTCACGCTTATTGTTTGCATCACACTAATGCCAAAGGCCTCAGTCAAGGAGATGTACAGTAAGAGATAAGAGGTATAATCTAAAGACTGTAGACAGATTAAGACTGTGAAGTGAGGATGCAGTGACGACCATCCCAAGATTATGCGACACATCAAGGCTAGAGTTATGAGCAGAGCTCAGTGCTTCTGGTCTTTAATCCGGGACTTGGCTCACTATTACTAATATTATCCCCTTAAGCATGCAGAAAGGACAACCACCAGCAAAAAATGTGTTTATCACATCAACGACTACTTTAAGCTCTAGAGAGCAAATGCTGATCATTAAAGACATGGAATTCTCTCTGATACATAAGCCCCAATGTTGTAAGCAAAGAGATCACTCACACACTTAACAGTCTTACTGAGTGCAAGTGTAGGTAGGTTATTTAGCTGTTTCAGCAATCTAGCTCCCCATGTATGACCACATCCTGCACCCGTTGTAAGACAGGGACCAGATCTGTACAAAGGTTAAAGAGATGAAGTAGCGATCATCTAGTGGCACATATGGCGATGTTTCCTTTCGGTTTACCGTTGTTTCTTGAGGAGATGGCAAAAGCAAATGCAGGACAGGATGCCTCCTGTCTCCTTCTGCACCTCACTGGCTCTAAGTGGGACCCACTGTCATGTCTCAGCAAGAGGTGGGCAAGAGGGCACTGGAAGGCTAGCTCTCATCCAAGCAGATGTGTGAGAAGAGTAGGTGCAGAAAATATGGCATCATGAAGAGGGCATCAGTGAAGTGCTTCCCTGTAGAAGAATGGCTGCAGAAGCATGGCCTTAGAATCTCTGAAGATCTGCACAATCCGGGCCTGGTATTAGAATAGGCCTGTAAACAGAATTGTACTGAAGTTGCTGTGCTGAAGTTAACAAGAAAGGTAGCCTTGAGCTGTTCTTGAATCCTGAGACCGAGTAATTATGTTGTGCCAACAGGCCGTGGCTGTAACAAGCTACAGCTGCTGGGAAAGCAGGTGCAGGGCCAAGAAAGATGGGGACTGGTATGGGAAAATAGGGACTAACAAACTACGAGGCTGAAGCACAGCAACACAATTAGCTACATGGATAGAACGCTTACTTTAGTCATGATAATTAGGGGTGTGAGAACCGCGTGCGTTTAGAGACTACTAACCAATTATGTTTCTGCTTTACGGTTATGCATGTGTATCGGTTCTATATAAGTAGTGTTAGAAACTAATAAAATTGAGCAAGATGCATAACTCATTGAGTGTCGTCTTGACTCCGGCAAACCCTTCTTCCAACACTTCCCGTTGTTGTCCCCCCCGCCCCCACCACAAACATCTATGATGCAAACTTCCACTTCCTAGCCCCATCCTAGCCTGTTCCCATCCAAGGCCCTGTTTGTTGAGCTGACATGGCAGGGAGTGGCGTCTCTTTCTGAATTCAGCTGCTGCGTTTCTGTCTTTGTCCTCAGGCACAGAAGGTCTAAGTGTGCTTCTGCCAGTGCTGGATGGAGGCATTGTTTATAGCTGTTACTCACACTATATCTGTCTTTTTCTGTGTGTCTGCAGGTGAAGTGTGACCACTACTGGCCCCTTGACCAGGATTCCTTGTACTATGGAGACCTGATTGTTGAGATGCTGTCTGAATCGGTGCTCCCAGAGTGGACAATACGAGAGTTTAAAATCTGCAGTGTATGTTTGTGTTCATGGTTTGTTTGTTGTTTGATTTTTTTAAATAATAATTTGCTTGAAAACACCTGTAAGGCTAAATTTGGAAGGTTTCTTCCACCGTAGCATAGTTGCACCATGCCCAGCTCATCTCTGGTGGTAGCAGTAGCATTTGTTCTGAGGGTGCATGTTGTATGTGTCCCCTCCTCTCGCCTGTTCTGATGACCCACACTTTTGTTAACAGGAAGAGCAGCTTGACTCAACGAGGCTTATTCGTCACTTCCACTACACTGTCTGGCCAGATCATGGTGTGCCGGAGACCACCCAGTCCCTGATCCTGTTTGTCAGAACTGTAAGGGATTATATCAACAGGACCCCAGACACAGGACCAACTATTGTGCACTGCAGGTATGTGCAGCAGCAAAAGGTCAGTGGCACAGAGCCTTTGTGCATACCCTTGGGAAGATCCCAAATGTTCATCCCTGTTAGGCAGCCACAGAACCTGAGAGACAGCTGATGGGATTAAGTCTCCAGATACATCACAGGAGTGTTCCCAAGGCACATGCAGTTGCTCACAACCTCACCCTGGAGATGCCCCAAAAATTATTTAAGGGGAACCACTGTGTCTTTCTGGGACTGCAGGAGAGCACTAAAGTTGTCCGCAGTGGCCACTGCTCATAAGCTTTTGCATTCTTGAAACTACCTGTGTACTGCTGTTGCAGCCCAACATCTGAATCACGAAGGGGTGTTCTGAAAAGGTAAGATATACCCAGGGGTGAATCAGACTATGTATGGATGTTGAGACTAGCTGGTGGATCCATCCTTTCCCCATTCTGACTGAGACTCCCTCTCCTTCTGCTTTCTCATGCTCTCCTGCTGTTGTGCCATCTCTGGCAGCCATAGGGCTGCAGTTTTTCCTCTGTTCCATGATTCACCCCTACACACATATACAAAACAGGCAAAACTGGACTGCCTGCTCCATGATCCACTGGCCAGCTGCAGCAGAATATAGGATTGCAAAGTGAGAGTGCAGTGTAGTGCTGTATCTCTCACTGCTACTGGTTAAATGTTGCATCTGACCCCTCCACCCATTATATGGGCCGAGGCATGTATCTCATATTACCCTGCCTGTATCTGCCTGTACATCATTGCAGTGGGTTGACCTTGACTGGATACCAGCTGCCCACCAAGCTGCTCTATCGCTCTCTTTCTCAGCAGAACAGTGGGGGAGAAAAGAAGATTAAAAAAAACTTGTGGGTCAAGATAAAGGCGGCTTAATAAAGCAAAAGCAAAAGTTGTGCACACAGAAGTGAAGCAAAACAAAAGATGTTATTCTCTACTTCCAATCAGTGGGTGATGTTTGGCCGCTTTCTGGGAAGCAGGGCTTCAGTATGCATAGCAGTTGCTCTGGAAGACAAACACTGTAAATAACAAATGCTCCCCTTCCCACTCCTTTCTCCTAGCTTTTATATCTGAGCAGATGTCATATGGTATGGAATATCCCATTGGTCACTTTGGGTCAGCTGTCCTGGCTATGTCCCCTCCCAAGGTCTTGCCCACCCCCAGCCTACCAGGCTGGGGTGTGAGGGGGGTGTGAGGGAGGTTGGAGAGACAGCCTTGATGCTGTGCCAGCGCTGCTCAGCAGTACTCATAACACTGGTGAGTTATCACCACCTTCCTAGCTATCAGTACAAAGCACAGCACTATGAGGGCTGCTATGGGGCTCAGCCAGACCCAATGCAATCATGTGCTGCAATGTATCAGATGTCTACTACATCACTACTGTTGGCCACCTATCTCCAAACCTAACCTCCCAGCATTTCAGCTACTGGGGATTCTGGGATACTTTGCCTTGCTTTGTCCTTCCACGAGGCACAAGCCAACTGATCTTTTATGATCCAGTCTACTGGTTCATGCCTGCAGAGAAGAGGTTTAAAAGTTACAGTCAGGTGCAGTCTCCCAGTGTATCTCAATGACTGAGTTAATGCAAAGCAGAAAGCAGTACAGGCAGTAGCAGAGATACCTCTACCCTCGCTATCCTTTCCTCCTTCCTAAACAAATGCCACTATGAAGTGTTTGAAGTCCCAGAGATGCCATTTGAAAAGTGAGCTTCTCACCCTGGAGATCTGAACTTTACAAAAGCGTCACATGAAAATCTTGATTGCTATGATCCATCTCCTCTTAAATCTTTCGGGTTGTTTTCTTTTCCAGTGCTGGTGTTGGCAGGACTGGCACATTCATTGCACTGGACAGAATTCTGCAGCAGCTGGATTCAAAGGACACTGTTGATATTTATGCAGCAGTGCATGATCTAAGACTTCACCGGGTTCACATGGTTCAGACAGAGGTAAGTTTTGCATAGCCTACAATACAGCAACACCAGCTGCACTATATAATAATCACTCTCTCATCTTAAAAGCTCTCAAAGCACTTCACAGTTACCCCACTGTGAAATACTAATTAGTTATGTTTTAGCTCTGTGAGTTTTTCTAGTTCAGGATTGTTTCCATTGTCTCTCATTCAGTGGACCCAAACCATAACAAGGGATAGCTATGCTTCCTATAGATTTCTCCTATTGGCAGTGGCCCACAACCACCCCAGCAGTGTTATGCAGCAGACACTTAACAGCACGTTGTTGTGTTAGTGCAGTGTCCAGTAAATGAGCTTTGAGCACAGATAGGTCCTTCAGGAATTCTTTGGAAGACAAATCTAAACCAGACAGATCGACATAATAGGGAAAAGGAATGGAGGGCAGAGAAAATTAGATGTACATAATTTTAAAACTCTAAGCACTGTGACCTTGTGGCTTTGCAGTTCATTTTTTATTGAGCTGCTCTGTCATTTTCATTAATGGTATTGGAAAGTTGATCAGCATTCTCCTAAGATACTATGCAAAAGCAAGTACATTTATTCTTGAAGTGCATAAAAAGTACATGTTTGGGATTTCTTTCTGCACTTTTAAAGCTGCAAGAAAATCACATTACACTAATAGCAGCTAGACACTTAGGAGCTGATTTAATAAAGGCGAGTTGTGGAGGCAGTATTTACATTTTCCCTGCGAACTGTTAATAGAGGAATCAGAACAAGTTTGATGAGTATGCCTGTAGCTTGATACTAATGGAGCTCTTTGTTGCAACTTGGAAATTAAAATATCGGTGACAGCACTTTCTGATAGATGTAAAAGTTACACATGGGTATAAAGAGAGGCTCAACTGGGAATGCAAAATAAAGATTTTCTGGAACTATCTTAATCACAGAACACCTTCTGTTGGAGGGGAGACAGATTCTCAGCCTGGTCTGGGCATCCTCAGAGACAGGTCTGTCTCGCCTTCTACATTCCCATCAGCCATAGTCAGCAAAGGCAGACAGGTATCTCGGGAGGGTGGCTTTTTTCCCCTAGCTGGAAAAAAGAGGCAACTACTTCAAAAGCCTAAATGTGACACCATGCTTATAGACAACTGAAGTTGTGTGATACAAAGTCCACCTTTAGCATGAGCTTGACATGACATCTAAGTCAAAAGGCAGCCAGATCCGAGCAAAACATCTACAGCAATGGTAAGGAACACCCCACCTTCCCACTACCAGCACTACATGCATTTCTGCCCCAAACCCGCAGTGGGTCAACTCTTACCCAGATCCCCACTGTAACCAGTCCCACTACTGGAAGAATTCACAGTCAGCATCCCAGAGACAGGTTTTGCAGCTCACACATACTCACTCGCCCCACTGGAGCTGTAATGTGCTTGTAGACTGACCATGTGGCTGTGTCAGTGGACAGCCACTGAGCTGGTGTATTCTCAACAAGTCTTATTAATCTGGACTGTCAGTTGCATCTGTATATGGTTTCTGATTTGGAACAGCCTTTCATCAAGGTAGCTTGGAGCACAAGCAATACTATCTCTCATGCTCCTGCAAGAAAATGAAGCAAATATATCCTGGAGTTTTATGATGATTCAAAGTTTGCAATGAGCGGTGAATTATGAAGTAATTCTTACACATCTTTTAAGAAGAAGTAAAGGAGGTGGGGAGAGGGGGAAGAAAAGATCTGCTCCACAAACTCCATTTGGTATGTGTGAAGACCCTAGTTCCTGGTGTTATTGTTCATGTCTTGGCTTCCACAGTCTGTCTGGGGGTTGAGATAACAGCTAGGTCCCCATCTGTTGATGTGATGGAAGCCAAATCCCACTGGAGAGCACAGGCCAGCAGATAGGACTGTTTGCAATGAGGTGCTCCAGCCAGAGGTCATAGCACAATCCTGCTTGACATCATGCAGTCACAGTAAAACAGCAGCAACAGAACACTGCCTCTGCTTTAGACTTGGCTGAAAGCTGTTAAAGACGGAAAACTCTGTCCATCAGCTCAAAAGGCAGTAGGCTCAGCACAGCAGCTGTAACACAGGTAGAGAAGCTGTCTACCATTTCAGTCCCAAATGGTCTCTACCAAAGGGGTTCTCCGTGCCTTGGCCAACTTTCCACTGAATTGGTGGGTGGGGTGCAGGATTCTGCTCTGCAGAGACAGCAGCCATATGTGCATAACAGCAGCCATCCTCACTTTCCCAGAGCCAGAGCACTGAGAAAAATGCACAGAGTAATAGCTGAATTTCTTCTGAAAAATAGGTAAAGAAGATGGGGGGGCGGGGGAGAATATGCATATGCTTATTGGGGGAATTATGTCTTTCAGATAAAGTAATATTAAAAATGTACACCTTGATATATAAAAATGCTTAGCCTAATTTTTGGGTGCCATGGTAGAAAATTCAGCTTCATCAAAGTTATATGAAGTAGTTATATATTATGGTAACATTCCATGGAAAAGATTTCTTTTCAGAACAAAACATGTTTCTCTCTTGTATGTGCTTCCCTGCACATATTAATTCTGTTACACAGACTTTATACCAGAGCATTCAGAAGCAGTAGCTATCCAACACAACATCATGACAAATTATACCTTACAGTTGATAGAGCTTTCACTCATGACACGGTCTGTCAAAATATATTATGTTCATTTATGTTTTACTGGTAGCATTTCTAAGAACAGGTGATCACAAAAGTTTACTGTATTACTAGTGTGAAAAGGGGATTAATTCTAGAAGTGTATTTTCATTTTTAACACCACCCTTGACTTTGCATGAGGGAATTAGCCTGTAATGATTTCTCGCAATGCAGAAAATCACAAAATATCCCAGATTGACTAAAAAAATATTACTTTGCAGTGTCAATATGTGTATCTACATCAATGTGTGAGAGATGTGTTAAGAGCTAGAAAACTTCGCAGCGAGCAGGAAAATCCCTTGTTTCCAATATATGAAAATGTGAATCCAGAATATCACAGAGGTAAGTGCAAGTTTATCTAAAAGTGAAATGTTCCAAATGTAATAGCTCATTGACCATGTAATTGAGGGGGGAAATTGTGCTGTCCCCTGCCATTGATATTTGTTCTCTTCCTGGACCTTCAGATCTTCAATACTCCTTAAAATCGCATCTTTATTTCCTCTGTTAGTAGTCATTGTAATATCTCTTCCTGCTTCTGCCTTACCTTCATGCTCTCCCTTCACGATTCCTGTGCTGGTGGGGGAAGTGAACCCCTTCCCTCTCATGATATTGGCTTCTTCCTTTACTTCACTAGTGTTTACACCATCTGCTTTTAAGCACGCTGAGGCCACTGGCTGGGCTCATTGGGCTCTCCTGTCATTCATGGAGTTCGATTTCTGTCCTGACTCACCCTTGGCTGCTGCTGACTATACAGGTGGCCTTAGAGTTGCCATCTGCCTTTGAGCGAATAATGCAGGTGTCCAAGGCTGTGCTGTTTCTCTTTCCCTCAACTCTCCATCCCTGAGGCTTTTTTTTCCTAGCCTGCATCCAGTCCCTTGGTGATATGAATTGCAGGAGTAACAAACCTGGCACTAGCACTGCCCTTCACCTCCTGTTCTCATGGCTAGAGGACCGGTCTGGAGAAGCTGTAAGCAGAGGTGGCCTGTGTATCCTGGTAGAGCTGATTCCTGAGGGGTGTACAAGTTTTCAGAGTCAGGCAGCAGGATCTTGGTAGCTCCTCAAATTTGAACATTAGGAATTGAGATTAAATGATGAGAAATCAAAATAATTGTCTTGATCTAGCCTGTAGAAGTCAGAGTTGTCATCGACAGGTAGAGCAGGCTTGGGAGGAGGTCAAAGACTGAAATAACCAGGGCTTCACAGGCTGGGAGTGCTAACAAAAGCAGAGGTAGGAGCTGTTCTTCAGCTGTCACATCAGTCACCAGCCAGCATTGCTGCCACACAGCTACCTTTCAGAGCACTGTAGTCAGCTGGCAATGCTGAACATGAAGCCACCTGGGTTGTTTTATTTTTTCTAATCTCAATTTTCCTTGCTTTCAGATGCTGTTTATTCAAGGCACTAAGGATGTTACAGACATCTGCTTTCATGACCACATTTTTTAACTAGGGGGTTTGTTTGGGGTTTTTTATGTATTTCATGCAACAGAAAGGTGCCAGATTTTTCTGTTGAGACTGTGTATAATTTATTGGTCTGGTGATTTTTTTAAAGGATATATAATTTAAGTGTAATAGATATTAATGTATATAATTGTATTTTGGCATTATGTAAATATGTATTTTTCTATATTGTTTATATTAATATTAAGCTTCAGATAATACTATTTTTTTCTCATCACAGTTTTTATGAACTGTTCTACATAAACTATTTTAAATTGTATGGCTACCAGGACTGCTGCATTTAGGACAGTATTGGCATATAACACACAGGAAAATCCTATAAGGAGAACCTCATTTTTTTTTAACTAGTTCAATGTTTGTGAGATGAGATAAGCTACTATTAAGCAAGGGAACAGTAGTCCTGTGTAGGAGTTACAATGCTACTCTACACTTTAAACTTACTGCTTTTTTGATCTGAAAAAATGGGTATAACCCATAACACAGTGACATACTTTTTACAGAACTCATTAACATCTGAGCAAAACAGGGTCCACCTCACTAGAAGCAACTGTTTCAGTCTAATGTGACATAGTAGAAAAATACCAAACACCATATGCTGCCATGAAGCCTAGCAGGCCTTTTTCCCCCTGTATGATTTGAGGGGAGACGGGTCACATTCTGATTTCTTTACACTAGTTTAAGAGAGCAGAATCAGACCACAGCCTGTGTCTGTGCATTTTCACATGCATATAATTATAATACGAAAAGTGTTCAAGGAAACACCTCAGACATTCATGTTAACAGACCTTTAAGGGTGTGAAGTCTGGCAACTTCCGCAGCTCACTAAAAACAATGCTGTACCATGACAGCTAAGAAAGTAGAGAGATTATAAACGTATTGAAATAAAGACAGATAATGGTATATTTCCTACAGTTTAAACTGGCTTCGGCCTTAAGCTGCTTGCAGCATAGCTGCCTTGGCCCAAGTGTTGGTCTTTGAATGCCACGTGCTTTCACAAAGGGAGAGCATGGCCCCACCATGTCCTCATAGAAAGACTCCTCCGCTTCGGTAGATGTTGCCTGATGTCACCACCACAGGGGCAGCTGGAACAGAGAAAGGCTCATCACTAAACCAGAGGATGTAGGCTGGCAGGACTGTGCTAATCATCAGATGACTCAAAGCATTTAGTGATAAGTAACAAGTACAATCGGAGAGCACTCACCAGGTGTTCTGCCCAGCCAAGCGAATTAAGACACATCCCCTCTCCTCTGCAAAGAGGCTTCTCATTCAAAGGACTGAACACTGTTCAGCTTTTCTTTGTCTCTATAAAACACTATTCAAACAGAGAAAAGGCAGTACACAGTTTTTCTCCATCACAAAAAGAAGGAAGGGCTTGATAGTTCTCCTTTCATATATCTGCCCCTACTTTACCTAGAGAAAACAGCCTGCTGCTGAAGTCAAGTGCCTAAATTCCACGTTTATTTTGGAGAGAAATAAATATTTCTGAAGGTCTTCTGAGAATTAGCCAATACACCTAAGTGCCTAACTGAGGAACTGCTGTGACCCTGAGCCAAGACTACTTGTGACTACAAGATACCATGACTTACTGAAGCTGTACTCTTCTTGTGGTAGGAACGCCAGCCTGCTGATGGCTAAAGAAATCAGCTAGGCAGCTCTGACATAGTTTTCTTAAATGGTTCCAAACCACCAGGACTATGAACATCCATGTCACACTGGCTTTCCTAGAGAGAAGGCAACAGCCTGATAGTTACTCTTCCTTCCTACTGCATCTGGAGTCTCAGCCTTTCTTGACCTATTATCTTTGCATGCCTCAGAAGCCACCTTTCACAGAATCACAGATTGGTTGGGGTTGTAAGTGATGTCTGGAGATCATCTAGTCCAACCCCCTGCTAAAGCAGGCTCCCCTAGGGCAGGTTGCACAGGATCATGTCCAGGCAGGTTTTGAATGTCTCCAGAGAAGGAGACTCCACAGCGTCTCTGGGCAGCCTGTTCCAGTGCTCTGTCACCCTCAAAGTAACAAAGTTTTTCCTTATATTCAGATGGAACTTCCTGCATTGCGGTTTGTGCCCGTTGCTCCTTGTTCTGTCGCTGGGCTCCACTGAAAAGAGCCTGGCCCCATCCTCTTGACACCTGCCCTTGAGATATCTGTATGTATTGATAAGATCCCCTCTCAGTCTTCTCCAGACTAAACAGGCCCAGCTCTCTCAGCCTTCCCTCATAAGGGAGATACTCCCATCCCCCCATCATCTTTGCAGCCTCCACTGGGCCCTCTCCAGTAGTTCCCTGTCTCTCTTGAACTGGACCCAGCACTCCAGACACGGCCTCACCAGGGCAGAGCAGAGGGGCAGGATCACCTCCCTCCACCTGCCGGCCACGCTCCCCCTAATGCCCCCCAGGATCCCGCTGGCCTTCGTGGCCACACGGGCACACTGCTGGCTCGTGGGCGGCTTGCCGTCCACCAGGGCTCCCAGGGCCTTCTCCGCAGAGCTGCCTCCCAGCAGGTCAGCCCCCAGCCTGTGCTGGTGCCTGGGGCTGTCCCTCCCCAGGTGCAGGACCCTACACTTGCCTTTGTTGAACTTTATCAGGTTCCCCTCCGCCCAGCTCTCCAGCCTGCCCAGGTCTCGCTGAATGGCAGCGCAGCCTTCGGGTGTATCAGCTGCTCCTCCCAGTTCTGTGTCATCAGCAAACTTGCTGGGGGTACACTCCATCCCTTCATCCAGGTCACTGATGAGTAAGTTGAACAGGACTGGACCCAGTACTGACCCCAGGGGAACGCCGCTGGCTACAGGCCTCCAGGTAGACTCTGTGCCGCTGATCCCAACCCCCTGAGCTCTGCCGTTCGGCCAGTTCTCAATCCACCTCACTGTCCACTCATCTAACTCACGCTTCCTGAGCCTGCCTACGAGGGTGTTATGGGAGACAGTGTCAGAAGCCTTGCTGGGGTCAAGGTACACAGCATCCACTGCTCTCTCCTTGTCCACCTAGCCACTCATTCCATCACAGAAGGCTATCAGGTTGGTCAGGCATGATTTCCCCTTGGTAAATCCAAGCTGACTATGCCTGGTAACCTTCTTTTCCTCCACATGCTTGGAGATGAGCTCTAGGATGAGCTGTTCCATCACCTTTGCAGGGGTGGAGGTGAGGCTGACTGGCCTGTCATTTCCCCGGTCCCCCTTCTTGCCCTTTTTGAAGACTGGAGTGCCCTTGGCTTTCCTCCAGTCCTCGGGCACCTCTCCTCCATGACCTTTCAAAGACAATGGAGAGTGGCTTAGCAATAACATCTGCCAGCTCTTTCAGTGTTTGGGGCTGCATCCCATCGGGGCCCATGGATTTGTGCGTCAGGTTTGCCTGAATGATCTGTAACCCAATCCTCCTCAACCAAGGGACAGTCTTACTTTCTCCACAGTTTCTCTCTTGCTTCCAGGGTCTGGGATACCTGAGGGCTGGCCTTGGCAGTAAAGGCTGAAGCAAAGAAGGCATTCAGTAACTCCGCTTTCTCTGTGTCCTTCTTCACCAGCTTTCACAGCTGCTCAGAACATGTAAGATTGGTTAACCTTTTACTTGTCTCTGTATGAAAATACTGCTCTTTCCTCTTGTACATCCTCTTTGGCTCCACACAAACCTCAAGATTCACCACCCTTCGTGGCAACTGAAGAAGGGAATTAGCATTATAGTGGAAGCCGTTTTCACAGAGGCAAACCTAAGCAAAACCGTGAGGAAACATGCAAATTTTCTGCAGGCCTCTTTTTTTCTCTGTTTTGTTTGCTAGATAGACTGTAGGTTACCGAGCAAGGACAAACAAGCATGGCCGCTTTAGATTGATTGTTGACCCTGCTAATAACAGATGAACTTACAGCATCATTAAAATTGCTGTTTTGTTACGTGCACTGCATTTAGTCCTTTCTTTTTGCAGTGGTAGCTGAGGAACGAAGATCACCATGTTTGTTACCAGCAGTACAATTACACTGTGAAGACATACCAAATGTACCTTAAATTATTTCACATTATATATCACTGTGTCATTTATACTGAGGGAAATGGAAATGGCTCAACAATATATGGTCAAAAGTCTGATTGTATACTATGTATGCATGTTGTTTCATTTTCAGAAAGACACACATCATTCTGCTCTTTTATTTTAACGTTGTTTCTCAGCTCCCCTCTCTGCACCTACAGAGTTCACAAATATGCACCCAAAATGATGATGCAATAGCAGACAGCTATTTTCATCTTTTCTCTCAGCTAATAATGGATACAGTTCATAAGCTTCTTCCTCCTCATCACTTAAATAACATGACAGATGACCTTAAACACTCCGGCACAATGCTCTTGAGCAGCTTTACACTCTGTCTAGATAGGTCACGTGTGAGACTGTACACACATTACTGCTCTGGTTCTGCTTTCTAGCCAATTCTGCTCATGTAAAACCAGTGTAGATCCACTAAGAATAAGTAAAAAGTATCTATGTAGCATTTTGTTAATATAAGACACCTGCTATCAGTATAATTAATTATATTTACTGTGCCTCTAAGCTGAATAACAGGACTGATGGGAAAACATTAATGTAACAAGAATGGACTTGAAGGAGCCTGTGTACTGAACAAAGACAGCTCTTAAGGAGAAGGACATCCTCCACTGAAGAGGATGTTTCTCTTTTGAATGTCCATGAATGATGTTCAGAATTCCCTTCTTGATGTTTCCCCATAATAATGTTATAAAGCAAGGCTGGTGTTGTCACTGATCCATAAGCTAAGATTTGCACACTTGGAGCCCAGTCCTTTGAATCTCTGCATTATCCATAAAGCTACCTGAGTACTTTCATGGAAGTCAGCTGGTATGCTTGCCTGAAGAATACCATTCCACTTCTGAAGCACTTGCAGGGTTGGGCTTTTAGGTTAATTCAAATTTTTGTATTGAAAGTTATTTAATAATGAAAAAAATGTAATAAATGTTTTGTTTGTTTTTTTTTTTTAATCTGTGCAATACAATTACAAGATCCACTACCGATTGTAGGGAAAAAAATTTTGCATAGCTGGAGTTGATAAATGATATTTTTGTTACTAGTGGAACACAAAAGTGGGTGAGAGAAATAGGCATACTGTGAAGATGTCATAAAAGTGCAACTTTATACATTTTTCTCTGCTGCTAGAGTTATTTATACAGCTTATATGCGTGCCTAAAATTGCCAGAAATATTGTTTTATGCCATAATATACTATGAGTTTCCTTTCATTTGTAGAACAGAGAAAAGAAAATGTGTGAGCTTTGAGTTTATATTATGTATTGCATACAGTTATTTACGCTTTGACTTTGAAAACAAAAAGTTAAATACTAGGCAGATAGGAGTACATGAGCACTTAGCTGTGCTCCTCAGCCTGGATGTTAATGTATGGGCTAGAGGGCTGAGAACAGTAACCATCTAATCACTGTATTAGCATCTCCTCGCAGGGCCACAGATCAGAGAAACTTGTCTGACATCCCAGAGATCCAGCCTACTGCAGCCACAGCTTCGCTACCAAGGAGTGGCGTAGCAGATGCTTACATTTATTCAGATTTCTTTCAGTGTATCAGATACACAGTTTGTGTGAATAAAACAACATATCGAATGACTACCACTCCCCTGATGGCCCTGTCATCAGCTCTGGAGCTGTGAGCTCTGCGATTTGTAGTCCCAGGAGGCTGCAACTTGGGATAGAAGATGAGTGTGCACCCCAGTGCTTAGGCAGCTCGCTGTGGACCTCGTGCCCTCGACTGTCCCTTTCAGGACGATAAAGTCAAACTCCTGACTTGTTGGTACTGCCACTATGGCCAAAGCAAACTGGTCTGTTGTCAGTAGCCTTGCAGCTCAACAGCTAGTTCAGACCAGGATTTGGTTTCTAAGACTGGCAGGACATACTGGAAACTGGGGACTAGCTAAATTTAGCAAATACTGTGGAATTTAGGCACGTGCAGGGTCAACGATGCTGGTAGATTGATACGCATGATGATTTAGTGGTTTCTTGGTGTATTTGAAAGCTAAGGAAATACTGTAAGTAACATCAGGTAGCTAAACGTGTATTGCTCTACAGCAGGGTAGTATGTTATAGTGAAAAAACCCACAATTTTGAAATGTGGCTAGCCGTAAATTCTTTGCCAGTGCCTGGAGTAAAGTGTCTGAAAAACATCTTCAGGACACATTCCATTCTCATATGCTATATAATTACTTATATTTGTGTTCCTAACAAACACTGGGTGAACACAGAATTGTGCTACTATTGTCAATTTAATTTATGCATTTGTTAAGTATATTTTTGTATTTTTAGCTACAGTCAACAAATCAAATATATTTGAATGTATTTTACACATTTTTATAAATAGTTCATGAATAAAACATTCATTTACAAAAAATCACGTCCTTGTCTTCTGTGTGACTGCCTTTGCATTATAGATTTTGTTGTCCTGCTGCTCAGAGAAAAGGTCGTAAGTGAGTTTGATTTCAAGTGAGACGGTCTTCAGAGAACATTAAGTTCATCAGAAGACTCAGCCTCTTGGGGGAACGGGGACTCTGCTGTTGCCCGCTGGCTGGATTAGTGCCCATGCGGAAAGATACCGTAGTTCCCTTTGCCTCCCCGGTTTCTCTGCTCTCCCCCTTTAATAAACCAAATACTGTCTGCGTTATGCAATGGGTATTTGAAACAACAGTGCATTTTGAACTTGAGTGCCTGTTATTTTAGAGACATTTCGCCAGGCAGTTGTACCAATTAACACCGCATTGGAGCTCCATCACTGCCTACCACCCGAGGATCTAAACCATGCTTTTTAACAAATGTATTTCTTCCCCTCCCTCTCTCCACAATGCTTAAAAACCATTAGCATTCTTGTGGGCTCAGGGTGCTTGGCAGTAGCATGCTTATTGCCAGCGCTTTGTGTCTCAGTTATTCCTTATTTGTCATCAGAAGTGTTTAGGACAAGTTAATTCTGTTTATTTAAAAGAAGGAATGATTTATTAGCTTATATTTTGTACTGTGAGCTATTTGTTGAGGGGATGTGTACTGAAGGCTGAGGGAATTGCTAGATTTTCTCTTTGTGACATAAAAGCTTATCTCTGAGCTGTACCCTGTCCTGAAGCCAATGTAGACGCAAAAGAGCAGTAATAAAGATAAAATAATGTACCACTAATATTTCAACACAGGAGAAACATAGCCAGCATTGCAGACAAGAATAAATGCAAATGTTTTTATATACTACAGCAAGGAAGCTGAAACACAACGGGTCTCTTCTAGTTTAGCAAGAACATGATGGTTCATTCCTGTTAAAATATTGCCAGAATCTAGTTGTTATTTTTATAAAATGGACCTGATTTGTACCTAGTTTTCATACCTGTGAGCTGGCTGTTTTGTCTGGTAAGTAACTTCCTATACCACAATCGCCGTTTTCTGCCAGTCCCGATCTTCACTACCTGCTGGTTTCCCAAACCCTGGAAATAGCTACTGCTGTCAATGTCTCATGGCAGACACAATGTGGCTATATTGATGTGTCAGCAAATACCACAAGTGAAAATTTCGAGTGTTACTAACCAAGCATTTGCACATTACTTAGGGTCAATACCAATCCCAGCCTTTGGGAAAAAAACAAACAAACAAACAAACAAACAAACAAAAAAAAAAAACCACCAGCAGCAAAAGTAGAAAAGGAGAAAAAAACCAGCATTCCAATTAATTTGTGGAAAATGTCGCATTTTGGAGACGTTGCAAAAGCCAGACCCACTTTTCCTTGCTCTCAGGGTCAGTGACATGTGGGGCTGGGGGGATGCACAGTGGCTGTCATAAATAAACATAAATATATTGTGCGCGGCCACCTGAGCCCTGGGTGGGGGTGGCAGTGATGCCACGGTCACTGCTGCAGTGGCTGGGCTGTATTGATCACCAAGTTGCCAGTGGCTGTCCCTTTGAATTGATCTGCTGGTTTTTATCACACAACGGCTGTGGGCACTATCTCCAGGGTGCTGGGTGGTCTTCAGGCACAAACAGCCCTGGGGCCCTCGCTGGTGCTTCTATCTGCAAGAACAGGCACGTGTGCCTCATGCTTTTTGGTATCTGGCTCCTGCAGGTGCCTGACATCCTCTTCATACCCACGTTAGGTGCTAACTGTCATTTGCATCATGCGAAACCTCAACAAGCAGCCCTGATTGGGATGAGGGGTGGCCCCTGCTCCTAGAGGCATGGAGTAGTCAGCAGCACTGAGCAGGCATTCAGGTACCAAGGCCCAAGAGGGCAAAGATTTCTGTAGACCTCAAAGTCTCTAAGTCTCCAGGCAAAACATAACCTTAGCACCTACGGCTCTGCTGTTGCAGAGGTTCTGGGGTCCCCAAAGGAGGCTAAAGTGCCCCTAAAGGATGTCACTGACCAAACAGGGTCATCAGCACCATCAGCATGGGGAGGGTTCACACCAAGCCCAGCTACAGGCTTCCCTCCCCACCTCTCCTGACCCAAGTTCCTGGCAGGAAAGGGTGTCCTAGCACATCTTAGCCCACAGAGGTGCTCCAGGTGGGTGCACACAGCTTCAGGGGTGAAAGAGAGAGGAAACAATGAGGACACTTGGCTGGGGCTCGGCACTTGGCTCGGTTCCTCCTTCCCTGCTGAGGCCTTCCATCCCCGAGCCATGGCATGTGGGGGTGCCTGCAGAGGCGCGACAGGGACACACTGGCTCTGCTGGCCGGCAGCGTCTGTGACTGCTGCATGCCGTCCCGCGGGGGCACACCACCCCCCCCAGCTGCCCCTGTCCCCAGGCTCGAGGGGACCTGCACGCTTCAGAGGGCCAAGAGCACAAGACGTGGCCAAGAGCTGGGCGGAAGGCATGGCAACGTGGCCTTGTGCACAGCCGGATGCTGGCCGGCCAGCATTGCTGGCAAGTGCTGCAGCAGCTGGGCCAGATATTTTTGTACATGGCCTTCCCCGCACTCATGCCAAAATCCCTGCCAAACTACATGCCGTGTCCTTGCTTGTCTTTGGTGTTTGGGCACCCAGGCCTGCCTATGTGCCAAATCAATAGCGGAGAGCAGCTGGAGCAGCCACCTCTTACTGAGGATAAAGGCAGAGGTTTCCTGCTCTCCCTACAGCAGTGAGGCCACACACCCTTGTCCTCAGGTGCCACCTGAGACCTGCAATCTGACTCTTCTCAGCACAGGAAAGGGCCCCAAACCAGGTATTTCTGCCCCTACAAATCTTCACCCATTGCTCAAGGGGAAGAACTGTTCTCTCTAAAAGGTGGGGCACAGGCACAAAGCAGTGAGCTGAGTGAGCTGAGCGAGCCCCTCCTGGGGTTACGTGTCTCCCAGCAGCCCTGATTCACAGCACGGCTCTCACGGATGCTTTTTGGATGTATTTGTCTCAGCTGGGTTGGTCTGCATCAGGCCTTAAAACTAGACATGTTTCGCTGAGCGATGCTCAAGTGCACCCTTCTGCATAGGTCCAACACCTGGGTAGAAGAAAGCCGATGATCAGGCTAATATAAAACCTTCATTAAAATCCTTTGGTGGGTTACCAGGAGTATAAATTTGGCTTTCGTCTGGTCCTTCCTTGTGGAGAACAACATACATTCATTAAGTCCTTGTCACTTCTAGTGGAGCTGTAGCCTTCCCATCAGCTCAGAAAAAATAACTTTGTCCCTCGGATGTGGGAGCCAGGCACCTAGATAGTATTGAGTTCTATGTGCCCTGCACAGGCTTCACTCAAGAGGCGCTGACCAAGCCAATGACTCACCTTGGCTCCTTCCATCTCCACAAACCTGTTGTGGCAATCAGCTCTGGAATCTCAGGTCCGAAGTACCTTCTGGAGAAGGTCATTGACTGTGGAGAAAGAATGAATACCAGGGGTGTTTCCATCTGACCACAGAGAAACATTTCCAGCAGAGGGATGTCTACCTGTCCAGGGTAATCATCCCAAAATGCCAATATGACTGCTTAACCCCAGGCAGCCGAAGGGGTTTGGAAGACCCATACCCCAGAGGAATGCCTCTCTTGAAAGACACAGAAAGTGGTTAGATTGACAAAGCAGTCATCTTAGTAGACTTCTACAGCACCCAGTGTAGACATCCATGGGCTTAAATGAACTGGTTACTATCCCTGTATCCCGGTCACATTTGAGGATGGACTAGGAGCTAAGCATCTTCACCCTGCTCAGTGGAGGTGGTCCTGGGGCCTCATGGGGGTTTCAGACCCTTGCAGCTCTGTAGGAGTTGCTCCACATTTTCAGAATAAAGCTTAATTTCAGCAATGACCTCTGGAGTCACACTCAGAGGTCTGTCACTAAAGTAAAACCTTAGCCCAGTTTTCACACTAGTTCAGCTTCTTCCCCAGGACTGCTACTGGTGATCCCCAGAGATCTGCGGCTGAAATGTCTCCACTAATCATCAGAGTAGCAAGGTGCTGGGGGAAAATAGTGCCAGCACTAGCACTAGATCCCTGCATCAGTCTGAAAGCATGAAGGAATTGACAGAGGATACGTACTCCTTTAGAAATTTTCTGTCCTTGGCATAGATACGCACATATATGTCAATAGGTATGGCGGTGCGTTTCAAATCAATCTGTTTGCATTACCACATGATGCAAAGTTAGGAAAATAATTTTTACTTGGCAAACTTAATATTAGAAGTTTTTAAAATTAGCTGTTCCCACTATAATCACTAGGTCTTTCCCGGTACTATTGGATACACAGGGCAAATGCATGTGGTTTTCGCCTAGACCAAGTCTGATGTCGTAGCACAGCCAGCACATAAAGAAGGCCCTTCAGTTCTGCTTTCCATCCCACAGAGAGTAAAGAATCTTGAAATTAAAAAAAAGACCAGTGGCATTATGGATAAGAAAGCCCAAACTTCCTGGAGAATCAAACACAGACCAGATGGCGTGTAGTAAAGCTACTCAAATAGATTTGGTATGAGCCTAGCTACACTGTAAAAACACGGAGTAAAAATAATTGGGTGCAGAAAGCAAAGTGAAGGTGGTCAGAATGCTTCATGCAGCTTGGCTAGGGAAGAAAATGTTATGCAAATAAAGGACAGCTACAGAAAGGTCTCTGTGTTAATTGGGGGCATTTCTCTCGCTTGTCAATGCCTAAAGTAGCATTAATGAAACCGCTAGGAGAAAAAGATGGATACTTGCAAAGGCAATAAAGAGATATATATGTCCAAAGTATCAAACAGATCAGAAAATACATGCTCAAGACACCACACATGATAAATGCCAGCATCCTGTTATCACTGGATCCAAAAGATACCTGGAGCTGAATTATTTGTGAGAATCTAACTTTGAGAGAAAGAACTGGCAGACAACTGGAATTAATTAATGCCCTACAGATCTGTGCTAGAAAGGTTGTAGAGCACTAAAAATATCCAAGGAGCCTGTTTCTTTCCACATCATGCCAATTAGATCTGGTCAAGATGTGACAAATTTTCTGTAAACATTCTGGTGAACAAGCAGCTCCCCCAGTCCCCTCTGACAGCTCCCAGGGTGGCTGAGACCTTGCCTTTAAGATGCCAGAAATTTCAATGCAAAAATGAAGGAGGGAAAAAACAAAAGGAAGAGCTTGTGTAAAGTATGTTGTGGTTAATGAACCAATGCAGGTAGGAAAATTTCAGTTCTTTGACTTGACAATGTTTTTCAGCTTGGATTTCTGTTTGCTTTGGTGGGATTAGACCTAAACATCTTGTTGCACTGACTCCATTAGAGGAAAAGGAGAACACACAGAAAATATGGTGAGTGAACTTCTGCTGCTTTTATCTAGGGTCCATTTCAGTGGACAAAAGTGCACATACATTCATGCTGGGATGGAGAGACAGCTAGAAAGAAGGATAAAGCCACCAAAGACCACCACCAGCTCTATGGTGACATGTTTTTTTTAAAAAATCCCTTCTCTATCTGAATCACCATCAGAGACCAGGTAAAAGAAAAGCCTGTGAAGGACCGTACAGTATGATTGCAGGGGCTGGACCCTGTCATGCTCTGAGTTGGGGGCTGAGTTGCTGAGATCACATGGTGTGGGTGGGAGAACACGCACATGACCCAGTAGGTCCTCCTACCAAAGTGAGACCCACTCCAGCCTCACTCAGCCTTGCCAGGGAAAACCACACTTGAATTTTCTGTGTAAGCTGCAGCTGTCCCCAGGGAAGTGTCTCTGCCCAGCCTCCTCCCTTCCAGCCCCTGTGCCACCCACTTGTTCCTGCATCCCTCTGCTTGCTGCCACTCAGCGCAACAGACTAGGGAAGTGATCTGTGTTAAAATTACCTTGTCATCAACAAAAACAAATGGCTAATTTTAATCTTTCTGGTCTGTCCCAGGAGAGACCATCTGAGGTTTTTATGTAGCCGTGGGCTGGCAGGACACAGGTTGTCAGACATCGCTGGTTTTGTTTCTTGGACCTTTTCTTGCTCCCTTAGCCCAGCTGCTCTGGCAGAGCATGACTTACCCCCAGAAAATGAGACTCCCACCCAGCTCAGTCCCCAGCTGGCCACCTGCCCCTGTGAAGAACAATGCGTTTGAAAAAAAGTGAGTCTAGCACTGACTTTTCCATAGATGTAAGTATGATCGATGGCTGGGAACCAGCCTCAAAGAAGAGGGAACCAGCGAATAAGAAAGAAAAGCTCTGGACAGCAGGAGGAGGATGGATATTGGTCCACGCCCTGTGTTATGCCAAGTGCATGAAAGCCCAGCGTGGTGCGACTTTGTTCTCTTCATGGATCTCCTCCAGGAAGATGGGGAAGCTGAGGGTCTTGTTAATGTGGCCAGGTCCCATTTGCTCCTGAAATGCTACTTTATATCTTCTTGTACCAGCACACTGAAAGGGATAATTGGGTGCAGAGGCTTCACAAACAAATTTCCCTTACCTACATCTCCATATCCTCCCCCCTCTGGCTCTTATCTCAGTAATTAAATTATGCAGCTGGGGAAAGTGATTTGGAAAACAGATGGCATGCAAGATGCTATAGAAAACAGTGGTGCTTTTTAAACCTTATGGCAGAGACATAGGCAGATTTGAGTGGTATATGGGCCTTGAAGTAATTGGACTTCAAAAGGCTGCTTGTGCAATGGCCTTTAACCAGAAAAAATGAATGGCCCTCTAGCCTTCAACTTGATATTCATAATTAAGTATTAAAATCAAGCTTTTTCCTGAACATTGTGGCTGGTCTAATTTGCCACGTAAGCTGGTGTGACCTAACCATAGTTCCTGATAAACGTCAGCAGTAGGAAATGTGGGATTTGGGCAAGACGCAATCTTGAGGCAGTTTAGCCTAACACTAATCTGAAAAATAAGGCAGAATGACACAAAAAAAGAACAGAACATTAATTAATCTATGTGGGGCTCTAAGCCCATTCTCCCACAGTCCTCCTTACAGTTAAGAACACAACGTGAACTTGACAGGGCAGGGCTGGGCGAGGACCAGGTGCCACAGCTGCTGGCAGCATGAATGCCATGTCCCCAAGCCTGCTGGAGAAGCACCACATGGTGGGAGCCCACTGTGGCCTCCCAGCTGCTGCATGCCCAGCGGGAAAGGAGAAGGAGAGCTTTTCTGCCACTGTAGCTGAGGAAAGGGGTTTGCCAACGGCATCTGCCTCTGGATCAGCATTAAAAATGTCTTCACTCAAAAATTAGATAGTAAAGGAGATTGTGCTAGCTTGTTGGATGGGGCTGCTAGCAGCCTTTTTCCAGGAAAGTGGCACGGTCATCAAATCCCACCCTCTGAAACGGCGCTGGAGTTCGCCTTGTAATGAAAACCATCACAAGAGGAGCTAAGGGAGCCCTACGGCTGGCAGCTGTTTCCTCCACTGCGTATATTTCCACACAAAGCTGGAGGTAATTCTCACAGAGACTAATAAATTGATCATAAAGAGTTTAAACCATCTGGATAAATAATGGCAGATGTTTAGGGAAGGGATAGCAGGCAAAAGTATGAGTTATGCAGTGCCTGCACTTCAAAGAAAATTAGTTCAAACTGTGAGGGCATTGTGTAGAGGAACAGTAAGGAATAAAGCAATGGGGACAGGGAGGAAGGGGAGGAAAAGCAGTCTCCCTTCCCTCGGGCGTGTGAGTACCATCCCCTGCTAGCCTAGTGAACCACCACTTCATCGCCAGACTCTTGTCCTGCGCTTGCTGTGGAAGCAGAAGCAAGCACCATCACTTGCAATCGCACGTCCTGGCCTGCAGAACTGGCATCCCCAGAGCATTGTTAGAATTCAGTGGAGCCACTGATGTGCAGAAATGCTAAATCCCAGCACAAAATCTGCATCTTCCTGGAGACATTTTCAGCAAAGGACCAGAAACTGCACTAGTAGCTGGGGTAGAGACTGAGGAACTAGGATCCCTGCACTTCATACCTGTCTCTGTTTCACTGCCCAACCTTCTGCGTAACACCTAACCTCTGCAGGCAGCAGTTCAGCTGCCTGTAAAAGAAATGCCCATTTCCCGGGGATGCAAGGAGATCTACAGTCCAATTAAAAGCCCTGTTTGAAATATGCTATGAAAAATAACTGTGCTGCCAGCCCTCTTCTTCCTCACCCAAGGACGGAGCAGATTTTAATACCGCACATTTGCCAGAAATCTACTCTCTTGAAAGGGGAAGCAAATCCTTCATTGTCAGAGAGACTGCAGAACTTATTACGTGGGGTTTTTCTGAGATTTCATAGGGGATAATAGGTAGCGTTTAAATGGAGAGGGCCAAATTATCAGAGCACTTTTGGGCTACATAATGAGTAATACTAATAGCAATGCTTGACTTGGCAACACAGTCTTCAAGGTTATTTAGCAAAGCACAGAATGTACATCAAACACAACAAAAAAGTTAATTTTAATATGTATTTGCAAAATAAATATAGAATTAATCAGTTTGGCTTTTCACTTTTGTTTTGCCTTTTTATTTTGGCTATCAATAAAACCAACCTTGAAAATGCAACATAAGAAGCATTAGACAGGAGTGATAGAGAAACAAAAAAACTAGGAGGAATGCAAGTTGGTACAGAATGTCTTTGATCATTATAAAGCTAATTATTGAGAGAGACAGCTCAGTGTGCATGAATACAGAATAATGATGAGTTTGGTAAACCTTTACTGCACAATACATATGTATTTGTGTGCCTGGAGAAAGGGTGCTTAAGAAGGAAGCAACAGAGTGAAATCAAAGAATATGTGCGTCACTCCAGTAGCAGGGTGGAAGGAAGGAACAACTCCCAATCCATCTTGGAGGCACAGTTAACACTGCAATGAGCTTCCACTATGCAGCCATACATTAGCTGCTCTATTGTTACAAAATGGGCTGTAAATCTGTAGAGATATTAGGGACCAAAAAAAAATAAATTACCACAAAGTCTCAAGACAGGTCAAGACATAATTTAAACAGTAGGTCATTAAAAACTGACTTGAAATGTGGAGTTTTGCCTAAACCTTTAAATTTGATCACCTTTCAAACTGAGAACTCCTTAGGTGCACATGGATGTCCTGTATGCAAGGAAAACAGGTTACTGTCAAGTAACTTGTGTGCATGACTATGTCATTTATGCCCAAAATATCGCTGGAGGAAAAAGCAACCTAACCCAAAACCTGTTGACATTGACTCCAGCAAATTTTGAGATGTTCAGCCTCAATGATGTTCTGCTTGCTGCATCCACTTGTGCAAACTCCTTCCTCTGGGAAAGAGTTTAGGCAAGGATTCTGCAGCCATGCAGGAATTTGCAGCAGAAAAGTGTTGCTTTTCGGAAAGAAAAATCAGTGTGAAGGTCCTGATGCTGCAGTGACAGAACCTGAAGCCAGCAGACCCCTGCTGCTGCCAGGTTCTGCCAGCTTCAGCTCCACCCCCCTCCATGCTGTGCCCAACACGCAGGCTCAGGTAGCAGAAACTGCCTGAACTGCAAAAATACCATGCAACACTACCTTAAACGTCCCAATCATTTTACCATAAAAAGAATGGGAAATACACATTGCTCTGAGAAAAACAGGTTAAAAAAATAGGTTGAAACAGGTTGAAAAAACCAACATGGTAACCCCATATTCCCCTAAGAAGTCACTGAGTGAGAGCTACCAGAAAAAAGGCAACAGTTTCAGTCTGAAACACCAGCTAAATGTCATCAGTGTCGGGGTTAGCTAGCAGCAATCACACCAGCGTGCTGTCAGGCAACTATCCGAAGGCTCTACAGTCATGTTTTTGCTTGCCAAGGCATCTCCTCCCACTAAACATTATATTTGCTCTGTCCCTCCTGTCCTCATTTATTACCTTGTATTTTTCAGGAATAGAAAAGACATTTTATTTTTCTGCTAATATTTTTAGTACCTCAGATTTTGAACCACCTGCCCATCAAACCGGAGCTCACAAACCTCCTGATCTGGCATATTTTAAAAAAATTCAATTAATTTGCCCTGTACCTTGCCATTTCATATTACAAATAAAGCTTCCGAGACACCTCACCCCACACCTGTGCTCAGTATCTCACTGTTCATTATTGCTTTGTGTTGACAGTTCTGCAGCCCATTTTCAATCTCCCCTTGCTTGTTGCCAGCCTGATCTAAATTATTTTTTCAATAAGATCTTGAGGCATTATTTAAAATGCTCTCTACAGTGTATTGCTTCCCGTATATGTCTCCATTAGTCTCCAGTTTGGCTGTAAAAAAAGAGCAGCAAAGTTCACAGGACACTATTTGCTTTTAATGCACCAGAATCATTTACTGCCTGGAATTCACTTGTCCAGATACATGTAGATTCATAGCATACACTCTGTATTTTCAATTAGGAATGAAAATTAATCCATCAAGAGCAAGAGATGTTAGCTAACTCCAGAATTTCCATATTATTTCTTTTTCTATGGTATCAGACACATTTTTCATTACATTTTAGAAAAAAAATAGGATCTAGGCTACTTGCCATTTAGATGTACTGACTGCTGTATATTCAGTCCTTCCAAACTCGTCTCCCCCTGCCTAAAAACAGACTTCCAGTCAATTTCACGGTTAGTTTTTAATCATCTGAAACATTATTCTTCAGAGCAATAGTGCAGGAAAAGATAGTTCAGTCCTTTTAATTTCACAAAAGATCTCACTTGCCAAACCCACGTCCCTTCCAGCGTTTTGCATTTGCCCTTAGGTAGGAGCACGCTCCTTGACATACCCGGGTTGTGCTCTTGCGCCACAGCCCCACACCCTGACAGGGTTCCCAATATCCAGGCCCCCAGAAAATGCCAAATATTACATCCTGGAGATAATGCTGCCTCCAGCCTTGGCAGGCACAACAGCGGAGAGGGGGCGGCCGCTCTCCCCGCTTGCCTGTGGGTACCATGAGCAGGACCAGATTGCTGTAAGGATGTAAGGATGGAAAGGGGCAATCCAGGTTGCAGCCCCACAAACCTTCGGTGTAGGGTCCTGCATTTCTTGTATTGAAATGCATTGAAGTTGCATTCTTGCGCTGAAATACATCGAACTGAAATGCAGCCGTGTGTGTGTATTGAAAAGACACAGACTTCAATATTGGCATGTGCTCTGATAGGTATGGTCAAAAATTACTCCTTATCTGAAATCTGGATTTGTCCTAATCCCACAGTGAGGGAATGGAAATGGCCTGAAATGGAAATTGGCTCTTCGGGGGTTTTGAAACAAAACGTTAGCTGCTTGCATCAATTTTTGAATTGATCCTGCTGTATGGGGTCCAAACAGTTGAAGTATTTTGTCCAGAAACCACCAGTTCCTGTCACTTGCTGAACAGTTACATGAAAGAGCTTAGTAGTTGATTTTGTACAACTGCTTTTAGTGAATGGCAACTGGCATGCAAATAAAGAGATAAATCTTATGTTAGCTGTAAAGTTATGAAAAGGTTATGTTATTGAAGGTAAAGTTTGACACTGCAATAGCTCATTAAATTACAGGCAGATTTCTTTTTTTAATGCAATACCAAATGTGATTTAAGTAACTTTTACTGCATTTCTGTGAGAGTTACCTCAGGCTGATTGCTGTATGTGCTGTTTGGAAACTGTATATTGTAGGTGAGTATGTTATTTTACAGCTATGTCAATGTACTTTATAATAAAATTTTACATCCAAATTAGGGCTATCTATTTTAATGGGCTACTCACTGTCTTCTTATTGCATCTCCAGCCGTGCATCCAATGCATGCAAAGTGATTTCTTGACTCATGAGGCTTAAAACCATTAGACCACCAAAGAGCTGTGAATTAAACGCAGTGCAAGTAATGGAGGCATTCACGCTAGCATATCAAACCAGAAAGAAAATTGCACAGCCTCTCAAATATCAAACTTTGGGATTGATTCATTTAGTAGGTCTGTGACCTGACAAGGCAGTATGATTAATTGCACACATACTCCCTTCGAGGTTTTCCCGCTCATGCTTTCTGCAGCAAGGATTGTTAGCTTGACACGTTGGTGTAGCAACCTCTTAAGATGCCAGAAAGAGAAGGGGTTGGGTTCTGACTGAAAGTTAATGGAGGAATAGCAGCTGCTCCATGCTAAGAGAAAAACAAAACAAAACAGCTTTAGATTCTTGAAGAGGTCACACACAGAAATAAGTGGATTTTTTGGTAACTTCAGCTGTAGGATTTCTGTCAGGGATTGCAAGAAAATATTTGCATAATACAACATGCTTCATAATTAAGAATTCTGCTGTGCTTCCTTTCATCTGTTTGTCTAAATATAAGCCATGGCCTCAGTTTTTTTTCTTTTCTTATTAAATGCTGTTCTAGGTGTCTCCTTTTCTGCGTGTTTATTCTTGGCTTTAAGATATTTTTGGTCACATAGGCTAAAGTTTGCAGAAGCACAGATTCAGCAGGAAGCTCCCGTATTTGCAATGCTGAGCAAACATGCTTACATTGCATGTTTCTTCTGTTAACAGGCAATCCACACTGTCCCGCCGCTGTACCAGACCCACACAGGTGTTGACTGCCCAATTTAAAACAGTTTTAATTTGTCAAGTAAGGCCTGAATACATAGCAAACTGCATTAGCCACTTCCTCAAGGTTACTTAATCCCTGCAATGTGTCTATGATTTAAACATTAACCAATGTTTCCGTTTTCACATTTCCCAGCTGGACTCTGACGGGACAACACACGCTCAACAGATCCTTTTATATAGTGCATGAAATGAGCTGAGGTGCCTGACGGCTGTCTGTAGGCATCCCTGCTCCTGGGGAGAAGACACCGCAGCCCTGGCTCAGGAGCAGAGGGTTCCTGGAGGCCAAGAGCAGCCAGGGAAGTCCTGTGGGCAGCAGCACCAGGGCTGGGGCAGGCAGCAGCAGGCTGAGCTGGGGCGGCACATACATGGAGAGCTCTGCACTCTAGTGCCTCACAGATACCTTTGCTGTGATCTAGGACAAATCCCTCAAAACACATCTGGAAGTGCAAGTTTGGAAACAGAGATCTGTGCTACCTTTCCACCGTGCTTCCTAGCTTGCATCCTGTGGCAGCTACCGAAGAGCCCAGGTTATAACAGCCCCTCAAATCCAGCAGACTCTGCTGGACCCTTGGCAAAGGACTACGTTTATAGCAGAAATGACAGGTAATGATCTTTACAAATGCCCCTGGATACCCCCATGACATCCCTCATCCTCTCCAAGCATTGAACTAAGCTTCTTCTTCAGTAGCTAAATTTTCTAATACATCGTGAAATCTTGCCTGTTACTGGCAACACAGAAACACACAAAGCAGGAAAAGTGCAACAAAAAAGAAGCCTAAGAAGCTAACAGAGAAAGATACTGTATAAACAAAATGATTTAATTGCAATACATGAAAGAGAAGGCAGATCTTGCTGAAGCAAAGCAGCAGACAGCATGATGGAACAAAATTCCTCAAAGCAATAGCATATAAATATTGAATAAAACGCAAAAGTCGACTCTGCAGATGGCTCTGGAAAAAGCAGCCACTCTGGCTGCAAATACACTTCAGAGACTATGCCTTAAAAACTGGAAATCCACAAAGCCAAGGGGGAAATCAGTGAATAATCCGCTGGAAGGAAATCCCCATCTTCCACAATCAAGTATGAGGATTAGAAAGACATTTCTAAATCAACGAGGTGCAGGCTGGGACAGAAGAGTGAATTTTAGGATTATTTTTTCCCCCCTTAGCATCACATACTACCATGCCCAGGAGATATTTGCTGCCTGTCTTTGCATGCCAACTTGGGCGTTTAACTTGGGATGTTAATCTCTCTGCAAAATTATTTAATATCATCTTTGTAACCATTACTTATTTCCAGAGGCCTTTGCAAATGGCATTTCTAACAGATTTAAGGATGCGATTGCCTATCAAGTGAGCTGCATCCATTCAATACGCTTCTTGCCTTTTGCTCGGAGAGCCAGCTGTACAAGTCAGTCACAAAAGCTTCTGGAGCAAAGCTAGAGGGGATTTTGTTAATCTGGATTTGAAAGCCCCAAGCTACTGGCTTAAAAATCCATGCTGAATCTGTGTCATCATGTATTTCCTTCTCCCTTGGGAAAACAATGGGTGTGTATATGTAGAAAATCGGGGTTATTCCTCTTGCCTGTAAGAAGTTACCAAGGGGAAATGGAGGAGGAGAATTTGCCACCACCTCACCCAGATAACCAAACCACCCCACAAAGGCAGCTTTCTGGGATTTGCAGAGTGTAAAGAAGTATTATATACATATAAAAAAATACACGTGTGCACGTGTGCAACGTTTCTGTGGGTTGCCAAGGCAAGAGAATCGCAGAGGATGCAAGCAAGAGCACAGCAGTGAGACACGAGTGAAATGAAAACCCGTGTCCTTTGCAGGACAGCACTTCCACAAGTTGGCAGGCTTTCAGATGATGGGCTGAGAGCTCACCACCTCTCTTCATCAGGTATATCCAGGTAGCTTTTCAGAGGCTGAGCCAGCAGAAGGTATCTGTACGAGCCTAACAACAGGCACCTCCAAAGGCATGATGTTTAACAGAGAGAACTGGAAATCTTTCATACAAGTAGCATTTTTCATCCACAGAAGTGGACGTGCTTGAACATATGCAACCAACACCCAATTAGATTTTTCATACAGAGCAACTAGCCAAGAAGCATCAAGTTCCTGCCTTCAGAAACAGATTTCCTTAACTTTCTTCAAAGGAACAGCTATTCCAGCGTGGATTGGGACCAGAGGACTCTCCAAAATTCATATAGCAAGTAAGCAGGGGAGTGAAGAATGATGCCCTGCTGCCCTCATCACTGGGCACAATGACGCGTAGAAGTTTACAAAGTAAGAAGCCTTATGGAAATCAATTCTTAAACACACAATGCAATTAATCTGAGAGAGACGCTGGGCAATACAAGCAGATTTGTTACTGTGCCTTGTGCCAACAAAGCTTTCAGGCTTTCAGATCTAGCACTTTTCTCATCCTCAGGAAATACATCTCCTATGTGTTAAAAGCACAACAAAATACAAGGTATTTAAACATAACGCTAAGAGTATCAGAGATTAGTACAATGAACAGTATGGTTAGAGCTGTAGAACTGTTAATGTAGATTAAAATGCTTTGCCAGTAATCACATGCTGAGAGACTCACTTTCCTGACTGAGCCACACAGCTTTTCTTCTCTGCTGTATGCCAACCCTGCAAAGCCGCACAGCGGGTCCCAGGGGTGTCCAGCTCTGCAGGGGTGAGGATGAGTGCCACGAAGCTGCTCTGGTCTCAGCCCCTGGCTACAGCATGCAATGGATGTGCTTGGGGAAACTGCCAGAAATACAGAAATCTCTGCACTGAGCAAGTGGGCTACGACCAGTACTCCCACCTTACACAACGAGGAACTGCGACAAGCACAGAAAGGCGATCCAGCAAGATGCCACGCCGAGCCTGCCTTGCATTTTCTGCAGCATCCCCTTGAAGCCCTGCATGGACCTGGCACGACTTTGGTGAGCAGTTCAGCAGCAAACACCCACAGCCCTACAGAGTTGATGTCCTTCTTCAGCCATCCCCGGAGTCTGGTGACATGTCACACCACGGCTCACAGGCTCCCCTCAGCAAGTGCTCAGACACACCACTATTTGGGGAAATTGCTGGTAAAACATATTGCTGTAAAAGCACTCCAAATCCCTGCTCCTTACAGCCTGAGAGCATTTTGAAGAGAGTACTGGAAAGGACACAAGAAAAACTGTAGAGACTGAATACCACCCAGGCAATAAAATTAGATCCAATATTTAATCACCTTTTCCGATAACTGTTTCATTTTTTGGAGAAGTATTTCTGAGAGATTTCTACATTCCTTCACAATGAACAGGTGGTGAGGAAAGATTTCACCCAGACAGAAGTTAAAGTCTGAATTTTAAAATTAAGTTCTACACAGTGGAAAAAACCCAAAATCGGCAGTATTATTTTTGTCTTAAAGCTGTTTTTAAAAAAAGAATTAAAAGGTTAAAAAAAACCCCAAGCAACCAAACTTTATTATTTTGCAAATACCATATATCGTAAAGTAAATATTTTAAATATTTAATATTAAACAATAGTAAAGATAATTTTGTGGAGATGAAATGAGCATCATCAGGGGTTTTTATAAACTGTCTCTCAATACCACTAGGACCTGGGTAGCTGCTGTTCAGGACTAACAGCACACAGCATATTTGGTGCAGTGTAGAATTATTTTTTTTTGGTAGAATATACTTATTTACTGTCATAGCAGAAGAAGCAACTAGCTGACATTTCATGGGGCAGTCTCCCAAGAATAATCCTGAGGCAAGAGCAACTCCACCATCAGATGAGACGCTGGAAGGAGGTGCAGCTGGGTGCCCCACAGACCTGCAGGTGTGTCAGGTTGCCCCACTTGAGACCTTCTTGCAGGTTTTCCTTTTCCACCAGCAGCCTTGCCATTTATAAATGCTTCTTCTTTTTTATTGCCTCTGCCCTGACAGCCAAGCTCTTGGCACAGATGGTCAGGACCACGATGAGGACTCCAACCAGGAACGTAACCAGAGGCCAGAGGAAGCAGTGCAAGAGGACAGTCTCATCATGGGTGCGCTTCAGCATCACATCATCTGGCCTGTGAACAGGAGGAACAGAAGAGGAACAGAATATAAATCAACTCGTCATCATCAATTCATGATAAGCGGAAAGAATCTGCCATGGAGACAATAAAGGTGTTTCATTTGCAACAGTGTTAGAAAATGATGAAGTGGGCCATTTCATTCACTGCTTTCATTTGCCCCGTCTATCACCAGCACTTGTGGCGGCTGAGGGCTTTCCACTTGCAGTGTTTACAGGTTAACAGGTTCATTCAAATGAAAAGGAAAAAAACAAACCAAAAAACGATGGTACTTTAGGTCTTGCAGGGGTTGTCATCATCACAAACAGCCATGACAGATACGATATCACACTGTGGATTGAAAAAAGCACTCCAGCAAAAATACCAGGCAGCAGCTATTCATACCTACCTGAAATGGCACCAAACACTGTGCAATGAGTTAAAGTGCAATTAAAGCTTCCCTTCTAGATTTAAGTGCTGGTGTGTCCATGGGGTGTAGGGAGGCTCCTGATGAAGCCCTGGCTGTGGTTTAGGTCTGGATGGAGAGCCAGTCCCTGTCCTCAGTGCTTCACTGCTGGTGGCCCAGGCTAGCTCAGCTGCACCGGCACGCAGGGGTCTGCACAAAACCTACCCCCAGGAGAACTCCAATTTGGCCCTGGGGTGCCAGAGGCTCCCAACTCAGCTTCTTCCCAGCAGAGGCTACTTCAGCAATAATCTGTGACTTGGTACTCCAAACACCAGCTCCTCAGTAGACTTAAGTATGCTCCTACAGGAACAGTCTGGGGAGCCTCCCCTGAAGACCCGAACCTCCATGCCTCTGCCAACAGCATCTAACGCACAGTCACAGTTGTGTCTGTGACAGATTTATGCATTTCCAAAGGGAAACAGAGAGAGGAGGAGAATAGGACGATGGAGGCATCTCAAGAAGTTTGGAAATTCAGCCATGCCACATGTCTGAAAGATCAGGTGTCCGTCTGCCTCTTCCAAGTCTGGGAAGTTGGTTGGGAAATCTGATGGCAGGTTTTCCTCAGCTCTGGCTCTTTCTGCTTTCCCTGCAGTTTAACAGTTATTAAATCAGTCTCATGGCATTTGTACTTCACTGCTGCTTCCCCGTCTACAGCCAGAGATGCAGTCTGCTGGAAAACTATCTGCAAAGGAAGGAAACAGAACTTTCTCTAGGAAAATATATGTAGTCTTGACTCATATTTGTCCTCACTCACAATAAACACTCCCATCCCATGTTGCTTCATCAACACTACCCGATGTTCCTGGGAGTGACAAACCTCACAGCCTAAAATCCTGGCAACCCAGGCTCATCCAGCTGGGCCCTGGGAATTAAGCTTTCCTAATGCAGTGGCACAAGGGAACAGATACCTGTGCAATGACTGTGCTGTCCCTCCCCCAACAGCTTCATCCTGATCAGAATGCACCACTAAGAAAACATTCCCTGTAGGGGAAACAAGAAGAAACTCTTTTTCCTTCATGGAGAAGTTAATTAATGGAGATGCCTACAAATCTACAGGGTTTTATCCATCCTTAAGGAGTTAGTGGAGCCAGACAGCCAGGCTACATCCGATCCCTGATTTGACTGCACCCACATTTGCATCTGGAGGTCCTGCCCCAAAACTGCTGTCTTAAGGTTCCTCTGCGCAGTGCCAGCCTGCAGGTCCCCAAGGCCAGCACCACACATCTCTCTTTATTTTGGTAGTAAGGAACAAAAGAAGACTGATTATGAGCAGCTCAGCTATGTAAAATCTGAAACTCAGCAACATAAAAAATGATCAAAAGAAACCCAGGTGTATTCAATAGTGGAACACGTGGAATCTGCTCAACCAAAATCCTCCAGACACATAATCAGGCACATGTGGAGACCATAAATTGAATACAATAATATTAGCTTTATGGGCACAAACTCACCAGCCTATGCCATATAAATGACAGCACCCAAACAGAAACACCCTTTCATAGGAGGTAAACTACTACTCCCCTCATATTTACCTTATCATCATCTGTGAATAACAGAGTGCTAAGTGGCAAGGAGGTCGTATGTAGTCTGTATTCAATCCTTGTAGCTCTCAGTTTACAAGTGTTGTTGAATTTTAAGTATTTTTTTTAAAAGCAGATACTAATCAAAGAGTTCAAAAATAAGGGGCAAGCAAACAAACTAGAAAACTGGATTCAGTTAAAGAAAAAAAAGTGTGACTGGGGAGAGCAAGATACCCTTTTGACTTAACCTTAGATATTTTGGAAAACATCTATACCAAAGGTAGCAGTGATGGATACCAAACACTCATTATAGGTTTGACTGTAACTCTTACAACTTAGTAATTTTAAAAAGTTTCCCTTTTGGAAAACAGCCAAAGATTTACAGAAGCCTTTAATGAAGCCTCAAGATGAGGTTCGGGTTCAGATGAACATTATTGTTATTCTTAGCTACCGCAAAAGTCCCTGTGCAATTCCTACATGGCAGAAAGCGTACAGCAATTCACTCTCAACTGCTCACAGGGTCTCTTCAGACAATGCATCAAGTCATGACTGGGTCCCTCCTAAATAAGTCATTAAATTACTATTAGCACCACACTTAAGACATTAAATGCCCTTCTTCAGTCTAGCAGAGGGGGAAGCACTCCTGGAGGGTGACCCGATGCGTGGGAGAGCTCAGAGACCCTCCATGGTATAGTTTCTTGGTATTGACTCTTGGTGCCAAAAAATGATGGGACAAATCTCAGCCTTGCTCCTACTTGGTTATTTAATCTGTGTGGTTATTCTGGAAGAACGGCTGTGCTTTCAGCTGCTCTTTATCTTATCCTGAATTAACTGTCCAGTGCTGATAAACACTGCTGGACCCCAAGAGTGAATGAGAAAAACTAATAAAGGCAGACAGCACTGCAAGCAGATAGATGGCACGCTCCTGGATGGCAGCATCCTGGTTATCTGCCTGTAACAGCTCATGGAAACTTATCAAGATCAACTCTGGCAGCATATAATGCCATTTCTTTGTGTTCGTATGGTTCCCTCCCTCTCCTGTCAGGGCCAGCTCTTCCTCTGCATCTGCCGACCCATTTGGGCTCAGCTGTGCCCAGTTGAGGAGCCCTTCCCTGCAGTCCATCACTGGAGCTCCCAGCAGCTGTGGACAGTGCTCTGGAAAACAACTCGGAGGATGTACTGGCAGCAGAGGGTCCCACTGAGATGCAGCTATTACAGCAGAAGGAAATACCTGAAGAGGGGTTATTGAAAACCAAAGTGTTTTCTATTTTCCTTTACAAGATAACTCCTTTTACCTCTGCTTTTTGGCACTGAGACTGCAACCCATGACAAATAATAGCTTCCAAAGCAAGGAGCAAAAGCCAGCCGTACTGCACCCTCACAACACACTGCACGAGACCCCAGGCCCAGGGCTGATGCCAGAGGGGCGCCCATGCAGCTGAGCTGGCCTTCACAACCTCAGAAGGACCATCTAGTCAGAGGAAAACACCCCTGACCAGCAAGAACGCACCAGCATCACATGCGTTATAGTGGACTTGGAAGTCGGTGGTGAGAACAGCCCGAGGGGTGGGGGCCGGGCAGCCAGATGTCCTCTGCAGCAGGAATGCTGCAGCCTCAGCAGCCCTGCAGCTCTGCAGGAGATGCACAGAGGTAACCACAGGGGCTTACGGGGGTCCTCATGGCCCCACATGCTGCTCCTTGTGAGTGAGGCAACTGGGCTCATCCCCAGGTTTTTGTTCTCCCCTTGAAAAGTGGGGTAGGGAGGCATGAGGTGGGCAGGCTTGCAAGCTGGGTTTTCGAGTCCCATCTCAGCAGCCAGGAACTGGCATGGTGGGCAATGTGAGTGAGGGTCTAGGAAGTCGCCCAGCTAAAACCTGAAGAATAGACATGTTTGTGTTTGTTTCCAGGTGATCCGTGCCAGGCTGAAAACCATAGGTAAGGTCCAAAACAAAACACTGCAGAAAAATTAGGACATAGAGGGAGTAAGATTCAGAATTAATCAGATGACTTAAACATAACAAAGTCATTAGTGATTAATTAACAGGTTAGCCTGCAGAGGCTGGATTTCACTTCTTCCAGGCTGTTTGTTGGCCTCACATGATGACATCAGTTTAGAAAAGGGTTATCCTCCACCTCCTGAAGAAACGAATTCTCAGACAGAGCAGAATGGCCACCACCACCCAGTGAGCCTCTGAAGGAGCTGGCCAGCTGGGCAGAGCAGCTGTCCTTTAACATCTGAGTCTTCAGAATGTTTGGGGACATCCCTGGGACAACTCCTAAGCGATCCTGCAATGAAGCCTGATGGATAAGGAACAAAATCTGCTTGTAGAAAATACCCAGAGCAGCAGCCAGGACTGCAGAAGTTCTGTTTGGCCAGTGGGACACAGCTGTGGGGCTGGGCAGTTCGCTGCAACCTCCTGCTCGGGGCTGGGCTTGTTACCAGGGTGCTGGTGACCCTCAGGGATCATCAAGAGCTGGGTCTGTCCTGCTGTCCTGGTACAAAAACCTTTGGCTTTAGCTCCAAGGCTTACATGGTGATTAATACAAGAGAACTGCCCGACATGTTTTTGAGTCAGAAATATGCGCCCAGAGATTCTTGTCTTGCCAAGGGCAGATAGAGAGTGTCACCAAGCGAGCAAAGACACTGCTAGTGAGCCGTCAGGTTTATGGGGCCTGTCACAGTTACTTCTGAGCCCTGAGATAATCGCGGTGGCTGTGCTGTGAGGTGAGGGGAGCCAGAGCTGGGCTATGCCAGCGGGGCAGAGCCCCAGTGTGGTGCTGCACCACGATGGAGATGACCAGGCATTCAGAAACCAGACATACTACATGGCCTTCAGGAGAATGAGCCTGTGGGTGGTTATCACCTGCCTGTGAAACAGCAGTGCACAGCAGTAGGAAAATACTTCAGCCACCTGGGAACGATAGATACAGGGCAAAGGAGCGGATAACTTTAGTTGGAAACTCTGGATTCTGCCTCTAAAACAGTAACTCTTATCAACAGCAGAGGCAAGGAGAGCTGGAGCCTGGAAAGGAGCCATGGAGCTGCCGTGGGAATGGCAGGAGCAGCAGAGGCTAGCGGGGCTGGGCAGAGAAAACAAAGGGGTGATGGCAGGGGGAAGGGAGAAAGGTGTATTTAACAGCCAAACAGCAAAAAGAAGAGAAGAGAGAAGGCTGTACATCCACAGCAAACAATCCCTTTCCTTGGGAAGATAAATAAACAAGTATCGGGACACCTGAAAGGTAGTAACGTAACCGCTGGTTTTGCACAGCAAGGTCAGCATGTATCGAAACTGCAGTCTTGACTTCTTCTTGCTACTTTTGTACAGATGACCTGCCTGTTCCCAGAGTCTGAAGACTTGTTGTTCAGCCTGGAAACAGAAAAGGGAAAGTGTCCACATCCCTGGGGGAAAACCCCTCATGACAAAGACATGGCTTTGCTGGGAGCCCCCAGAGCATCTCTCCCCTGGTGCTGAGGTAGAGATGCCAAACCCAAAGGAGGTATGTCATGCCCAGAAATGGGTTTCCTTTCCCTGTGAAAATCAGCAGATATAATTAAAGATATCACCTTGTCTCTGCAAGTGTAGCACAGCATTTAATAAACCCATCTTTGCTCTGTAACTTCCATATAATACTTTAGTTCAAAGTTGTTGACCAGAGGGGTAGCACATATTCCCTCTAAGCTTGGTTACGGACCATCTCTTGTTTCTGGTGATGCTGCTATTTACCTCTCTGGTAAATGCAGAGCCTGTCAAAAGGATGCACCCAAACTCCTAACATCAGTGCACAAAGCAGTGGCAGGGGACAGAGAGAGATCTAGTGGGACAAAAGGGGGGAAAAAACCTGAATACTTTCATGCCCTGCTCAGTTATTGAGACCTGGTTCTGCTGCAAGCAGCGATGGCCACTGTGCAACACCACCGCCGCCCAGCAGCAGCCCCAGGGTGAAGGAAGAATGAACAAACTAAAAAAAAAAAAGCCCTAAAGAAGTCTCTGGAAACACACCTTTCCCTTTCACTGGACAAGGAGGGAGGAATTTTGTTTTCACTGCTAAAAGGTGAGACCAGTACTTATTTTTAGCAGGACTTTGAGCTCGAGGCTGGAGCCTCGTGGGGCTCTGACCAGGAGTAACTGGATTAGTTGTTGCGTTATGCAACTCGTCCCTGTTAGGTGCTGCCAAGCAGTTCAAACAGATGCTGGACAAAGGCCTCCATCAGAGACTTTGAAGCAATTACCAAACATCACGGGAAGAACTTAGGCGCAAGGATCATCAAAAAGTCATGCAGAACCAAAAAGTTACAGGCATGTAAACATTTCAGTCATCATTTATGCATCACACCATGTAATTTATGTGACACAGTAGAAGCTGACAGAGACAGAGGCACAGGACAGGAAAACCTTACAAATATTTTTTTATATTCAAACAATCTGGATTTAAAGATGTTTGCAATCTGCATACACTTATTTTGCCCACAATTATTCACATCATGATGACAAGCACTCATGGGTATTTTTTCCCCCTATTGTTGCAAGACAGAGATCCTCAGCTGGGTGGCTGCACACAGAGGCAGTGCTATGTCTTACCAATAGTAAAGTCCTTTCCCTCCCAGGCCCAAGCACTCCTCCACAGGTGATAGAGTAAAAGAAAGGATAAGGAATAGCAGCAGCATCTTCTGACTGGAGGGAATTTAGAAAACTTTGTGAAATACCAGAGCAAACCGAGGTTTCTGTTCCACCATTTAAGAAAGAGCAGTCCTACTGCCTGCAGATAATTCTTTCCAGATAAATGGCCTGCAGGGAACCCAAACACCTCACAGGCGGTTGCTAATTGCTAGGCAGTGTTTGCTCTTTAAATCTCAGGTTAATTTGTGTGCAGCATCCTGCAGCAAACACAGAGAAATATAAAACGTAGCTGGTTCATCTGCTGTGCTTGTGGCAGAGGGACCACAGAGCATTGTTGCTGTACTGGAGGAACCCAGAGCTAAAAAGCAATAATGCCACATAAATAAGCCACTAATAAGAAATACTTGATGTATGTTTCTCTGCCTGTCTCTGCACGGCATGAGACTGACGGGTCTGAGCTGATGGAGATCTTGGTTTCTCTCTTTTCATTCTTATTATTGATGTCAATGAGAGCAGGGACATGAAGAAATAAAGTGACAGGATCTCCCCCTTCCCACCCATTCCTGCAGGCCTTCCACTTTAGGCATGTAGCTGTGACCCTTGTTTGCATGTGGTCATGACTACAGACATCCTGAGACACTCAGCATGAGATCCAGAACACTGAAGAACTAGAGCTCAGTGCCTTCTCAAACCTTTGGCAACAGCCTGAGAACCTCATCTGAATTTGTCCTTTATTTTGTGCTCTGAAACACTGGGGGATGGTTTCTGCTGGGCAGGGCTCCCTTCAGACCAGAGTATCATCATGCCAACAAACAGACACCTTCACCAGAGGTCTGAAAAAGCATCTTTCCCATACAGCATGCACCAATTGGCCCAAAGCTGGCCAGAGAAGAGCGGGACACTAAAGGGAAATGCCTACAGTGGCAAAACAAAACCTCACTTTTCAGTAAGGTGCTGAGCTCCAAGCTAAGCCGTGCTTTGGTTCCCAAAGGTAAATATCTGACAGGTAGTTGTGCTGGGCCTCTCTATTTATATTAATCAGGAATGATTGAAGTTGCCAAGTCTGCTTCTCATCTCTTTTGTATATCTTTGGACTACACAAATGACATAACTTTCTTCTTTTCAAAGCAGCCTGTTGAAATGTGCCCCGCCAAACTGAAGGGAGGTGCTACCTAACAGTGCACTCTGCACGCAGCAGCAGTTCTGAGAATGATGCTAAATTAAGTTTGATAAAGAGGAGACAACGTTCATGCATTGCCTAGATATTTACCTAGAATTTTATTCTGCCACTTCAAAAGAGAGAATATTAATATTGCAAATACTGCTCTCTCTAAGGAACCTACCACTATATGTTTTATAGAGACAAAGAAGAGTTAGCTCACCCACATAGTTAAAAAAATACTGACAGAAAATATGTACCCTTCTATTTTGAAGTGAACAGATTTTTCCCTCAGTTTGTATGTTTTTTTAGTGCTTCACAAGCTGTTTAGTCATCGTAGCTCTAAAAGTATACCTAAGCAAGCACGTACCTTGTCAGCAAAACTTTCCTCAAAGCTCAATCCTATCTCCAGAGGAAAATAGATGGTGTACACATTTCAGCTTAGACTATCTTCAAGTATCTCTGGCAGCAAGCCTCTCTTCTGCTGTACATAAATTGTTGTATGATCAGCAAAAGTCAGCATTTCAAGGCAGCCGTTACATTTGGCAAGAACATTTAACAGTACAGGATGCAGCAACTATAAGGAAAAAACCTTGCCTGAGTGCTGCACAATTCCTCAGTGTCAACCTGCATAAACGGCAGACCCTAGGCGGTATGCAGCCTCAGAAAATTTCTGCCTTTCCTTCACCCACAGATGTGATGTGAGAACCAGCTCACCTAGCTCTGGACACCTACCACCTAGGTGCCTACACCCAAGCAGATCACCCTAAGCTCCCTTACAGCAGAGAAATGAACATCTCTGAGCATCCAAGCTGTATTAGGCATTTATTTCTGGGCAAGTTGAAAGGCCCTTATTTCTCTCCACTGACTATAAAAACTTTCACAGCATCTTGCCCACACCAAGCTCACATGAATCCTAGCCGTGACATCTCCTGTAGAAGATCCCATGTTTCTGACTCTCCTGCTCACTCAGGCAGCAGCTGCTGCAGGTCCCATGTCTCAGCACCGCAGGGAACATAGCACCTGCCAGGAAAAGCCCAAATCATCACTCAGCTGGTTAGCAGACCCAAGCACTGACAGCTTGTGGGCCAAATCAGCCCCAAAGAAGGTCCCTGCCAGGTCTGATGTCACCACACAAGATGCCCTAGATTTTAATCTCTGCATACTGTAGACAGTGCTTGTTTCCCCACTATAAGAAACAACCAGGTTTTGCTACAAAGCATTGGGGGTTTCCCTCTGCAAAGAGTTAACGGAAGACAAGAGACTGTCATCCTGGGCACACTGACTAGGTCTGCAGTCTCTCCAAGGAGGGGGAACAATCATAACCAGCCTAGGGCAAACCTGGAGGCCCCAAGGCACTCAGCGAACCACACACAGGAGAGTCAGGCATCTCTCTACCTGCCACCCTGCTCCAGCTCCCTGGTTCCTTTAAGGTCCTAGCACACACTGGCATCTGTTTTCCTCTTGTGTGTCTTAATAAACTTAAATATCTGATGCCAACACTCCCACACTGAGCCCTGAATTGCACCTGCAAGCCCCAAGCTATTCCCACCGAGGTCTCCCTCATCTGTTTAACTTGCAAGTGCTGGTGGGGCCAAGCAACCACCTCCTTTAGTCCCTGATGTGACAGATACTTGAGTGCTTAACTTAGCAGCCAAGAACACTCTCCCCAGCTCTACTAAAATCACTCCTCTGGTCAAATTAAGGAAGTGTCATATGCCTCCAGAATTGGAGTCTAAACCCCATAAAACCTTGGCTGATCTGGAGATTTTAAATATTCTCTTTCTGCCTCCCTGTCTACATGGACCTATCATCCTAATTATTGCTGTTGTCCCAAGTTGTCCCAGCGACCCTGCATACTGTGTAACAGTAAGGTGCTGCCACCACATCACCTTTTACTTCCCAGCACATCATTGTCAGAAAGAGAGAGGCAAAAAGAATCCCTCCCCTTCCCAGTTACTGATGGACGGAAACCACACATCATCCTTACACACATGTAAGTCACATCAACATTGGCAGTAAAAGTAAGAATTGAAACAGAAGAGGAGATACTTTAAGTTACAGCTTTCTACTCTGCAAGCATGTATAAAAACTGACAGTTCTGTGAGCATTTATTACACGTATCTGATTTATTAATCCTCTGTGAACACAACTCCTGAGCTGGTTTATACTATTTACTGATCTCCCCTTTTCTTCCAGCCCCTCATGAGCACAGTAGAATTTCTCTTTCATGGAGGGAAGGAACATTAATATCCAAGACAGAAATTTTCTGTCTGAGAGTTAAAAGCCAGGATGCTTTACCATAAAATGTCATGTTTTGAGGGAAACTTTCCTCAGAGTTTTGTATTTTTGCTTCAAGTGGTAAAAACACTTCTCTGCTTTCTATGTAGCTTTTAATCAATAGAATTTTCTCGCAAAGTTCACCACTAAACACAGTGTGGTAAACCCCATGACTATATGGGGGTTTGTTCATATATATGTGTATACATATATATATATGTATACATGTACATGTATTTTCAAACACAACCAATGGACAGCTGTTAAACAGATGCATAAACACTTCTGCCTATGCAAACTTAGATTACTCACCTCAAGTGCTGGTTAAAATAGCATGTAAATGGTTGTGAACCCACTTTCTCTTTCCAGTATTTCTGCTTGTACGTGACGTTCTCAGAGTTCTCCTGATCATCTCTTGCGCAGGGAGGGATGTACGAACACTGCCAACACACATTGCAAAACAGAGTTACTTCTACGCTCAAGAAGGCAGGGCATCACTTCCTCTGTATTTTCCTCATATAACCAATGTGACAGAAAGGGGAAAAGAATAGTAAGTACAAGTTCAGAGAAACAAAAACCAAAAGTTTGCTGAACTTTACTTCAATTGTTAATTACTCCCTGCAGGTACTGGAAAAGAATAAGCCAGCATTCAGAAACAAAATAAGGGCTTTACCATGTTTGGTTCCATTATCAAATCAACCTGCCACGTAAGACCTTGGGGTTTTGCATGATGAATGTAAAACTGGTTGTTTCATTTTGACATATTCCTAGCTAGCTGCATGGATTGGATTTGAATTACTTCCTATTTTGAATGAGGCACATAATCACAGGTTTTGTTTAGGCCTGATGCTAACAAATAACCAAAACGTTCCTGCAAGCTTTCCCAGATGATGGTATAACCATTGGCAGAAGACAAGTATCTTTCCACTGTTACAACACCAACACGGGGAAACAAGCACAGAAAGTTCCAAGCCCCACTTCAGCAGAAAGGTTCAGCATCTGGTTCTGCTACACAGAAGTCAACAAGAGTTGAGTGTGCAGCTGAGCTATCTGCAGATCTCACCCTCAGACATCTGCTTCAAAGCCCAAAGACATCAAGGGAAACTTCTCCCCTAGCTTGGTGCAAGGGACTGGGCTTTCAGAGACTCTGCTCTGGGTCACACACAATGCACATACTTCGTTTCCAAGTCTTGACTTTGACACATCACCCCTCCCTCCTAGCCACAGGGAGTTAAACAAAAAAAAAACCAAACCAACAAATAGTCCACTGGATCCAGTGTTGGCAGTATCAGGATCTCAGCGTCCAAGCCCAACCCCTCCTATTGTTACCAGGCATCCGTATGGGAGATCATTACAGGAGATGTTGAACCAAACTGAGTAACACAGCTTAACTGATCCTTGGATAACATAAAGGTTTTTCACCCTTGACACATGGACAGCAAGGCTTCAGGTGCATGCACAGATATTTAATTTCTTTAAAACTGGGAGCTGCAAGCAGAAAAAAATGACTGTGAAGTTAGTTAAAAGACTCCTACTTAGGTAAGATGAGGAAACAGGAGGTGCAGGGCATGGGAAACCCCTAAAAGGATTCCCACATATGATCACAACATGAGTTGTGAGTACACTCACTGCCTACGTCTGACTGTAATCTACACCCTGCTCTTCCCCAAGCCCCCAACTTTTAGGTATGCTTTTGCAACACAGGTATACAAGAGGATAGAAGTAAACAGGCTTTACTCAGAGTCCCCGAAACCATCCACTGTTCAGCCAGAACACAAAATGCAGAACTGGTTGGCACAACTAAGTACCAACATATATTCCTCTTCTGCCTAAATTTCCCCAGCAATCTTGAAAACTCCTTTTCCTGTGGTACCGGCTCCAATACAGTTTCCCTCTCTTCTCTGAACTGTTTCTTCCTCATGACTGAACCTACTTCTGTCCTCTGCTACGAAAGTGTGACCACCCCACCACTCCTCTGCTGGCCAAACTTTCTCCGGATCCTTCAGAGACCTTCCACCTCCCCCAAGTATTATGTGAATCCTTCACAAAGTTCACAACTTGGAGAACCATTGTTTATCCCCATCCTGAGTTTCAGGCTTAGAAACAACTGCAGAGATCTCTTTCTCCAAGAGATGTCCAAGATGTCCATCTAAACTGACAAGTAGCAAGCCACGACAGTCTCCAAGGACAGTTCTGTCACAGAGGACTTCACAATTTCTGAAATCAGCCCCCACACTTTTAGCTCAATATGAAGCTATTAACAGTGGAGGTTTTCAGGGCAGGGATTTTGCTTGGTTTGGAAGATGTAAAGGGCCCCACAGACAGCCTCCCTGATCAACACATCTGTCTTTCCCCATGCCAAGACAAAACAGTGTATGGGAATACAGCCAGTGCCTAAGAGAGGGACACCTGGAAGCTGGGGACAGCAGAGAATATGTTCTCCGTAACTCAAATTTCACAGCCCTCTTCGCACAAGTAATCCCAGCAACAGCTGACAGAAAACATGTGGGATTCATTTCCATCTCTTCCTCTTTATCTTCATCTGGCAAACATACCGGAGACACCCAGAGGCTTGCCATAAATCCCTGGGAACTCATTGCTTAAGCCTGTCAAGGATTAACAGTCTTGAAGAGAGGAGTGGTCCCTGCCCAAGACAAAATCATCACCATATGAATCCCAAGGGCCGCCCTGAAACATCTTCTCAATGTGATGAAGGCCTTGAGCCACAGTGAACACCCAAGGTCCAACTCCAATGTGAATTTATAATCTGCTGCACAAACACCACAGGTTGTTTGCCCCCCAAGAATGCCAGCACAGTTCCCACCAACCTGACATTCATTTTGGCCCCTTCTGATCCACAAAGGTGGTGGATCTTGCTTTTCTCAGCCTCCCAGCCACACTTCTTGGTGACTGTGTGATCAAATGTATCGCCCTCCAAAGCAGTCAGCAGACAGATAAAAGGGAATCATAACCCAGCAGCTTTTGCTGCTGTGAGTTGGTGGATGAACCTGAAACTACCTCCGGCTTTGGCAACAGGCGGTTTCTGAAAGGTTAATTCCGGAGTCCTCCCCCACAAGGCACGGCATGAAATCCTACCATCAAAACATAAACAAATGCTAAGTGTTTGAAAGGAAGCTAGGACGCCTTGAGCTCAATTGTAGCTCACGCAACAACATCCGTTTTCAGTGGAAATGTCCCACTCCATATCTATTTGATGTTTTTTCCTTAAACAAGTTACAATAAAGTTGGAGAATAACACTTAAGATTAGACATTCAGAATAAATCTAATGAAGCAGAGGCCTTTTCAGTGGATCCATTGGCACATGATGCCATAACCACACCTCCTACACTATTTCATAGCAACGATAAAATTATTATGCAATTCAAATACAGTCTCAATTACACAGCTCAAAATCAGTATCAGGCTAATAATATACCCCCTTCAATCAAAGCCAGTGTTTAAATAGATGATTCAGGATTTAATTCAGTAAAAATGTCAGCAAGCACCTAATATACCTTTACACCAAGGTTTTATAAGATTTGTACCTGTGCTTGCTGCTGGATTCTCCCACTCCAGTGTCTCTGCAGATGCCCGGGAAGATTCCCAGTCCTTCTGAACACTTTATCAGAGCAGACATTCTTCCATATCATGGAGAAGGGACACAGTCATGAACTCTTAACCATGCTTTATCTTCCAGATTGCAATTCATGCTTTTCAAAGACTAATCCTTGCCTAATTCAGTCACAATTTTATGAAAAAGAAGCCAGACTAGGTAGGCTCTGAGGCAGGCTGTCTCAAGCCTGGAAGACACTGTCTACAAGATAAGATGAAGAAAGTCCCAAACACAAACAGACATTTGGGCCCAAAGTAGAAGTCAGCCTGTCAAAAGACAGACTGATGGTACTAAGAAGCAAGTCTCTAGCCTCAGTCTCCAAGCAGCTTGGAAAGAATATCCTCCTGGCTGCTGGTGAACTTTGGGACACAGCACATGCCATTTGCTTAGCACAGCAGAGAGCTCCCACGTTGTGTGCCACGCAGGCTGGGAAGCTTGTGATGAACTGAAGGAGTGGAAAGGACGCTCTAGATAAGTGTCATTGCAAAAGTACAATGCACCACTAAGCCAACAATTTCTGACTCCCCATCTCCAAGCATATTGCATTTGCATGGCCAGGTTTTGGTAGCAGGGTAGGGGGGTTCAGGGGTGGCTTCTGTAAGAAGCTGCTAGAAGCTTCCCCTATGTCAGACAGAATCCATGCCAGCCAGTTCCCAGACGGACCTGCTGCTGGCCAAGGCTGAGCTCATCACCAATGGCGGTAGTGCCTCTGCAATAATGTATTTAAGAGAGGGAAAAAACTGCTGTGCAACAGCAGCCAGAAGAGAGAGTGACACTATGTGAGAGCAGCAACTCTCCCCGCGTCGGACACCCAGGTCAGTGCAGAAGGGGCAGGAGGGGCTCCAGGCGCTGGAGCAGAGATTCCCACAGCCCACGGTGAAGCCCGTGGTGGGGCAGGCTGTGCCCCTCAGCCATGGAGCTCCACGGTGCAGCAGACACCAACCTGCAGCCCACGGAGGACCCCACGCCGCAGCAGGTGGATGCCCAGAGGGGGCTGTGACCCGTGGGAAGCCCAGGCTGGAGCCGGCTCCTGGCAGGACCTGTGGCCCCGTGGGCAGAGGAGCCCCGGCTGGGGCAGGTTTGCTGGCCGGGCTGGTGACCCCGCGGGGGACCCAGGCTGGAGCAGCGTGTGCCTGAAGGGCTGCGCCCCGTGGGAGGGAGCCCAGGCTGGGGCAGGGGCAGAGTGTGAGGAGCCTCCCCCTGCGGAGGAAGGAGCAGCAGAGACAGCGTGGGATGGACCGACCGCAGCCCCCATTGCTCGTCCTCTGCACCGCTGCGGGGAGGGGAGCGGGGAGAGAGATGGGGACTGAAGTTAAAAGCAGGAAGAAGAGAGAGGTGGGAGGAAAGTGTTTTAAGATTTGGTTTTATTTCTCATTACCTTTCTCTGATTTGGTTGGCAATAAATTAGTTTCCCCAAGCCGAGTCTGTTTTGCCCATGATAGTAACTGGTGAGCGATCTCTCCCTGCCCTTATCCCAACCCACGAGCCTTTCATTATATTTTCTCTCCTCTATCCAGCTGAGGAGGGGAATGACAGAGCGACTTTGGTGGGCACCTGATGTCCCACCCACCACACCAAGCACTGTATGAGCTTCTCCTAACTTTGTGTGTGAGCATCTCCACACATTACTGGGTTATCTTCATGACCTGGAGGGGAGGAAGCGCTGCCATGACCATTCCTCTGTGGCAGAGGACGAGCAGGAGGACTCACTCCACTAGTAATAAAAAATACCCGCCTCCCAGGTGACTGTACCAAGGGAGTTGGGCCTGAGCGTGGCATCTGGTTTTCACCCGCATCCATCAGCACAGACACCCACCAGGAGTGACCAAAGCCACAAGCCCTCACGGAGGCTCGCGGCAGTGAGGGCTGCCCCAGGTGAGATGGGAGGGCAGTGGGGTTTATCCGCAGTACCTGGGGCTGCTTCCAGAGGAATCGCTAGACAGCATCTGTGGAGTTTGCCCTTCACGGGCACCAGCCCAAACACAGATCTGATGCTTCATCAGATGCACCAGACCCTCCCAAAATCATTCCAGGGTCGGGCGTATTTTGTTATGCAGCCTCCTCTGTCACGGGTCATATTTAAGAGAGTCCAAACCCCAAACCCAATTCCATTTACAGGTGGACCTGTAAGAAGAGATAACTGTACATCATCTTGTCAGGCCAAGCAGCTACAGAAAGAAGCACGACAGGAGCACACACGGATGCAGAGCACAGACAAGGAGCAGCGGCTGGCTGCTCTGCTCCCCTGCCTGCCACAGGGATGGGGAGAACCAGGTCCTGCTGCACAGCTGCTAACGTCAGGCTCACCAGTCACTCCCCTGAAAGTTTCTTCAACAAAACGGTAAGCAAATTCTCCCGGCCCTATGCTTAACTTCAAGCATAGAAAAGGAAAAGCCTAAAAAGCCAGAAAGCAAATCTTTTTAGCAGCTGACATACTCCCCTGCAGTTTTGCCCAACCAAACCTACAGCCGGGTCCCAGCACTGACTACACCACCAACGTACTTGATGGCCAGAATGATAGTGACAAATTGACTTTGGATTTAATCCCCCTTAAGCCTTATCTCAGAGATTATCATTGCTATCAAAGCAGCTGAAGAAAGGCTACTGTCACTGCTGGAATTTCTTCCTCTGAGACAACAATTAAAGAAAAAAAAAATCCACAAATCACTCAGACTGAACACAAATGTAATCATGCCCAGTGCTTTATATATACATTTCTGGATTAACTCTGACCCAGCTATATAATCTTTTAAGAGCTAAAATGAATCCTGGGCTGTATCATGATGTGATTATCTTAGGAAGCAAGAGAGAAAAAAAGAATAAAATTTCTTTTTCCTGCAGCTAGACCTGGCTAGAACAGATGGATTCGTAGCTGCTTATGTGTTCATGTACCAACCCACTCTGTTGCAGAAAGCAGATTTTTAGTCTCATACACCTGGGGATTTTTGGGGTGGAGTGAAGCTGCCAACTGATTCAGTATTGTTGCATGTTTTAAGAAGCCTGAACTATGCCTTTTCTGCACTATCGATTTACCCGGAAAAATTGCTACCCTACAAAGAGAAGCAGCTAAACAGAATGTAAAATGTCAAGACTGTTCAAAACAAAATTGGTCTTTTTTTTTTTTTTTTTCTTCTAGTTAGTTGGAACTGATTAGCATGTTGCATGCCTAATTGCATGAACACAAGCGAGCACGCTGCAAGAAGGCGATGGAAATGGGAAGGGTTAAACAGCTCCCTAAGTGTTCATTCATAAATACATACCGGATCCCAAGCATTACATTCAGCAGATTCCCACTCTATCGCTACAACTAATCTACTTCAGTACAAAATCCCGGAAGCTTTTAAAGACAGTGAGACTTTAGGACAAAAATTAAAAGGAAAGTATAACTGCTCAGCTTCACAGACATTAAACTAGGGACAAAAGGGAAAACCAAAGTGACAGTTACGCATACTTCATTCCCTTATAAGAGAATGTTTTCCTAATGCAACCTAAACAACTTTTCTTCTTATTTTATATTGTTTTTATATAAGCTTCTTAAGTTAAGGAAAATAATTGGAGTGCGTTTTTTTTCTATGTTGTTTTCCACTTAGTTAAATTCAATTACTACCACAGAATGCCCTTACATCAAAAAATACATCCTTTCTGCTTGGTCTCATCTGGTAAATCAGATTTAATCCTCAGCAATCAATAGCCCAGAGTAAACCGCACACACCTAGACATGCAAGGTGCAAGTTAAAGAAAACGGACTATATTTGTAAGAGTATGCAAGTACCATGCACTGCCAACACACAGCCTTGTGTTTCGTTATTAATTGTTAAATAAAAATAGGCTTCTGAGTGACATTTACAGGCATTGCTTCTGAAATTACAGGCATTGAAGAAACTGCAATCCAGCCCCTGGGCAGGTGCAATTCTCCTCTTCCCACCAGACTTCCAGAAAGGCAGAAGATGGGATCAAGTAAAAACAAAACAAAACACCCCAACTACTCAGAGAGACATTGCGGTCACAGCCCAGTTTGAAAGCTTCTGCTGAAACCGAGGATGCTGCAAGAGCTGCTGAGCCCAGGCACGCTGGTGGCACAGCTCACCACCCACCTCCCACCCCTGCTGGAGGCGGCCACAACAGGGCCATGGGGCTGTGCTCGGGGACAGCCACAACGCACCCTCTGTGACAACACGGCATCCTTGCCCCATGTCAACAGGGTGGCTTTTCTCCTGCATTTCACCAACTTTCCCCTGCCTGCCTGAAGATGGAGAGAAGTTTAGGGCAGCCCTGGTGCTCAGAGAGCTGGGGTGCTCATGGTGCACATCTCTGTAACCACGGCACCCTCCACGGGGAGTCTGGCAGCAGCACCCCCAGGGAAAGGAAAAGATTGCAAAGGTCCTTCACAGGCCAACATTTCATCTGCTTCACTGTCAGGCGCCATCCAGCACCACAGCTTCATCACTCATCAGTTCTGAGTAGTGCCAACAATTTAATCCAGATCCTGTCAGACTTACCGTCCTGCTTCTTGCTCTGTTGATTTTTGCCCTGACCACCCTTCCGAGCCCACAAGCCTCCAAGGGGAAAAAACCAACCCCCTAAACCTGAGCTTGCAACTTCATCCACCTTCCAAGGGACAGAGCGCCCTGCCAGTGTAACTACACGGAGATGTGAGGCTGCACATCCCAAACTGGAGACACAAGTCTGCTCCCCAGCCCCTGCACACAGACACCTGCATCATGCTTAGCACGACCCTTGGCGCTGCGCTACATCCATGTTTTGGTCGAAGAGGCAAAATCTGCTTCTCCAATACACTCCCAATTTCAGGCTGTTTCAGGGGGAAGGGGAGTGTTCTGCCACATTTTTTATTTTCTGGGAATTACTGAACGAAATCTGCTCCACTCAAGCAGCATGCTGGCAGGGTGATCTTCACTCAGCACAAAAAGAAAAAGGAGAAGGCAAAATAACTGCCTTTAAAGAAAGAAAAAGCACAAGTCACACGTTGCCTTCAGACTATCCTAGTTTGCCAGGAGACACAACTTGAAAGATGCTTCCCTTCAGTTTTGTGTGGAGAAGTTTAAGAATCAAAACAGCACCGAGGAAATTTCTGTTTCAGCCCAGCCTGCTGCCCAGCCCCCCATTGAAATTTCTCCTCGCACTTCAGGGGGCTGCTCTGGGAAGCCCCTCACCCTCCGGGACACGCAGCACAACAGCATCGGTCACCGCTGGGGCAGACAGACCTCCTTGCCCGTAGCAGGAGCTTCTCCCTGGCTTCTCACGGGTGTCCCGGGGCTGCTGGTGGGGCGGAACGGGGGCCAGCGGCAGAGGTACCCCGCTGCTCCCCGCTGCTCCGTGCTCGGGCTGCCCGGGGCTCCGCTCCCACGGGAGGGTTGGCCAGGGGCTTGGGCTGAGCGGGAAACATCTGTATATAGGGGGTGTGTATATATGTATATAAGGTGTTATATATATATATAGTAGTGCTATACTATACTGTATGCCGTGTGTGTAGATATACACACACTATATATATATACACCATCTATATGCTACACATACCATGTGTAGCACGCTTACATACACGCTCCCTGCTGAGTAAGAGCACACGGGTGTTTCGGAAGGGTGCTCCGCGGCTTCACCCCCCACCCCCCTCCAAGCAAAGCCCGCAGCCGAGCAGAGGGCGGCGCAGGGGACCCGGAGCCCACCGGCGGGTCCCAGGGGCAGGTGGCAGGGCACCCAGCGGGGCGGCGGGGGCGGGCGGGCTTGGCCCCGGGACCCCCCGCCGCGCCCCGGGGGTCTCACCTTGGGGTTGGAGCGGAGCTGCCGCTCGTCCTCGTGCAGCAGCGCGGGCGCGGCGGAGCGGGAGGTGCGGACCAGGACCTGCAGGCAGGGGTACCGGGCCGTGCCGCGGCAGGCGGCCCCGCAGGAGAAGGTGCAGGCGAACCGCTCGCCCAGCTGCCGCACCGCCAGCACCGTGCAGTTGGCGGAGCCGCCGCCGCCCCGCTCCTGCAGCGCCGGGCGCAGCCAGCAGCAGCCCAGGCCCAGCAGGGAGAGCAGCCCGGCGGCGATGAGCAGGAAGCCCAGCCGCATGCTCTTGTCCTCCGCCTCCGTGTACTCGTACGCCGCCCGGCTCCGCGCCATGGCCCGGCCGCCGCTGGCACCCGCCGCCGGGCAGCCGCTGCCATCGGCTGAAGCTGCGGAGCTCCCGCCCCCGCCCGGCTCCGCCCGGGGAGGCTGTGCACGCCGCCCCCCCGGCAACAAAAATGTAGATAAGTAAATAAAACGCGAATGTAAAGCCGGCTGACCTAATTCAGGCCCCTCCGGGGGTGGAAGGGACAGCTTGCGACGGGATTATCGGCCCCGGCAGATCTGCAGCGGGGAGGGCTGCTCCGGATTAATAGCGGGCACTGGGCGAGGGGCAATAGCTGGAGGGGGGCAGGCGGGTGGGGGCCCCTCTGAGCCAACATCGCCCCCAGGATGGGATAACAACCGTGCAGGTAAATCCAGAAGAATAAAATCACAGCTCGAGCCAGAATGTGAAAACAGTTTGTGCTTCCCAATCCTCACCCCGCGCTTGCTCAAGTCCCGGAAAGTCCGTGTGAAGCCACGATCAGTGTCCCCGCGTAGCAAAACCCGCGAGGACGCTGCGTATACACGAGAAGTCAGACCTGCAATTAATGAAATTAAATATCTGGAAGTAAGGAAGCAGCTGCTATTTTCACCTTACTGAGAAGGGAGATAACGGGAGCTGGCCGAACGTTATCCTGCCTCAGCGTGACTTCTTGGGGGTGCAGGGCAAGTGCTCCGCTCGGGCCAACCCCAAAGCCAGCATCCGCGCAGCGGGGACGGACCCAGCCTCCTTCGGCATTATTTGAAGATAATAGGTAAGCAAGATGATAGCTGTCAAAAGGTTTTTACAAAGGAATTGTTTTCAACGGGAAGGTCTTTTGAAAAGAAGTGCCCTCGGGGAAGCAGGTCTGCAGAAAAGCAGTTGATCCAAGAAAATACACATAATTTTCAAATAAAGTTTGGTACTTCTCATCCAGCATTTCCCACCGTGGCAATACAACAGAACAAGCTCTTCAGTGCCAAAGTATCATAAGCAGTAGGTATATTTTTATTCTGTAGTCTTTATTATAGGCAATTAGGTAGAACAAAATGTGACAGTTTTGGAGCCGGTAGCCGAATTTGATGATACAGCAGACGAGAGGGCACAGAAACAATAGAAAAATGAATACGGGAAATAGCACTTTCCTCTGGACACCTTTTTCAATCACTTTCCCACTGCAGAGTGCAACGTCAAACTTTTAAAAATAAAGTTGATCCATACATTCCCCAAATGGACTATTGAGCAAGGTTTGGCAGGAAGGCTATTAAGAATCCATGCTGTGACATGAATATAAATGGATGCAAATATTGTCCTTGGTTGCACCAAAGCACTACCACGCTGCCCTCAGGCCAGCTGCTCTGTAGTAGCCTTCCCTAATACCAAAGGGTTTCAGAAAAAGTATGCCAGCTCTAAGCCTGGGATTATTTTTATTTTTACTTAAACCTGCAATAGTTTTTTGTACTAGAAACTGAACTCATCTTGGTTAGTCCTTGGCTCTGTTCATCTGTTCCCCTCAGTCAGGCTTTGCTGCCAGCATTTGTGGTGATGGCAGCCCCTGATGGTGAGGCTTGCTGCAAAGTGCTCTCGTATTATGAAAAAATAAATTTTTAATTAGGTAGATTTGTTGCCTGCCACCTGAAGGGAAGCTCCAGCCCTGCTTTCCCAGGTTAGATGTACTGTGACTTCTTGTCTTTTCTTACCTTCTGAACAGCTGGCGCTCGGTACTCGGTTCAGTTCTTTGCTGCTCCTGTACGTAAAGTGCCATCAGCTGAAAACTAAGGCAACAGCTCACTGGGTGACACAGTAACCTTGAAAGTCAGTCCTGCGTGCACCCAGCTCCTGTATCATCCGCAGCCAGAGGAGATGCTGAGACTGTTTTAACTGGAAACGGTGTTTAACGTTCAAGCAGGTAATCTCAATTGGGGGTTTGAAGTTCTGCACAAATAACTCGCTCAGGACTCAGTCTATTTGGATCATTTGGAAGTAAAACCCGATCATCAGCGCCCTGTTTGTAAGAGTAAAGCTGGGCACCAGAGGCCTGTTGTCAAGATTTTAGCTCTGCTGTCACCTGCTGAGGGCAGGAGTTGGGACACCGGCTCCATGACCACAGGCTGCGTCAGGGGCAGCCAGTGCCGAGAAAGCTGCCGTACCAAGTTACACGTCCATATGCAGTTTCCAGCAGCAGCAGAACAGGTTGCTGCCTGCCTCTCTGGGCCCTTCCTTGCCCCGCGACCCAAGGGCAGGCTGGGCTCCACGGCCCATGGCCAGGGCGCCTCCACCTCGGTCACATACCTGGAGGCTGGACAGCCGTGGCGGGGCTGTGTCACCACCCGCAGTGGCCAGCCAGCGGGAACGGGCTCAGGGCCCTGCTCCCTTGCAGAAGCCCGGCGGCAGCCCTCCCTCCCGATGCCGATGGTGGAGCTGCCTTGCACTGCATGTTTGACAGTGCCCGTGCTGAACTGCCTTTTTTGACTAGCAAACACGTATCTACACAACAACAAAATGCCTTTTTGAAACCAATACTGCGACACCCACCAGAAAGTAAATTGGCCTTCAATGGGAGGGAGATCAGAGCCAGCTGGCAGAAACACACCTAGGGGCAAGGGAACAACCAAAACAGCCCTTTTGTCCAAAAGAAGAGCTGTAAAGTTGAAGTTTCCACAGAACTGCCTCGAGGGCTGCATCACAGCAGGGCCAGGATGCCTGCCCCCCCTTCGCTCCTCATCAGGACCGTTTTACAGGTGAGGCAGGATGGTGCAATTGTAAAAACTGGCTACTTCACTGGGTTGTTTGTTAAAGCAGATGAAGTTCAAATAAGTGGTTTTGCAGAAAATTATTTTGGCAGCTTCAGCAGGAAAATTCTGATGTATACCCACGTTCAATATCGGTATGTTAATACTGACAAAGGAATATGAAATGTAAATTATAAACTGGTCTAGGAAAATGATATGCAAGCACAGCTAGCACTGCTAATTCTAAAGCAGGTCAAACCATTAACACTCAGAACTACTGTTCAGAGTGCTCTAACGTTACTTTCAAAAAAACAAACTCTAACTCCAACAGGAATGTGGTTTTAAGAGGTAAACCTACTGAAGCCATTCAAACCACAATTTCAAAATAAGTCATCCAGCTGCATTTCCTCAGGTCTTTTAAACATACTAGCAGCTTTCAGGTGTGTGAAAATGAGAGCATGCATGCTTATCAGAGGAAACAAAACCAGTTACACCATTTTAATTCTCATACCATGTGAAAATAAAAGCATCAGCTGTCAATCCAGACTAACTGCTTAGCGCAATCTACATTCTTCACCAGAATTCAACTTCTACTAGCATAATTTTTAGGCAGCGGTAAACTTTGAGGAACACGATGAAAGGATATAGTATTTGAAAACTAAGCATGGTCAGAAATTTTGCTTTAATAGAAAAAATTGTTGTATTTAGGATCTTTAATCAAAAGCACCGTCTAGACATGCCATGCTTGGGATGACAACTGTACATTTAGAAGTTCTTCTTGAGTGTGACAGATAGCAATCATATTCTTTTTTGTTTCAGTCAACATCCAGCCGTGGAAGTACTTTCAATCAGAAGTTACAGGGCGTTAATCCCCCGCCCTCCAATAAATTAAAATATGTTCCTTTTAGGTGACAAATATCTTTAAAACAACGTTATTTAGAAACTGCTCACCCTTCCTTCAATAGCCACGGCCACATATGAGCCACGCAGGATTGAGCTGACTGCCCCACAGACCACTATGCCTTCCAGTGCTGCTTAGGTCACGCCAACAGAAAGAGCCCCTCAGCACTCTGCAAGCAACTTCCTATCTGAATACAGTACACAAGTTCTTATTTTGGGTGCATTCTTGATATTATTTTTTTCCCCCATGGAAACTGCAAAATGGAAACAGAAAAGTACAAATAATACCGGCTAAGGGATATAGAAGACTTCAGGCAGCTCACACAGCAAAGTGATATGACCATACATCTTTGTACCGTATAGATGCCACGTCTCTGAAAGCGCAGTGTGGTCAGTCAGGAATCCTGACACACACGCAGCCAACGCTTCAACGGAGGTCACAGTCACGTGCAAAATAGTTTTTTACCCATGTGAGGATCTGCAGGCTTCCCTGGATTACTTATGTAATTAGATTAATCAAGCCCATGAAGGTTCTCACATGCTTAAGTATTTGTGGCACCAGGTAGCAAGGCAGAGATTTGAGCCCCGGGTGCTTTTTTGTTTTCAAACACCCAGGTGGAGGATCCTTACCTCCTTCCTCCATGACTTTTCCCACAAGGAGGGTGGTTTCAGTAGCAACTGTTAAAAGAACAACTGCAAGTGTTTTCTGCAACACTAGGGATAATCAAGTGAGCAAAACTGATTTTAACCCCGAAAATTCAGGGTAGCAGATTTCCAGAGAAAGAAAGAGTTACTCAGTAGAGATTTATAAACGCTATGCAATAAGGAGCGATGTATATGAGAGTGTTAAACAGGCCAGAAATAGGAATACTACTTGTTTCCGGGAATACCAGGTGTACTACTCAGAACTTACCTTGCACATTGTTGTACAATGCTACAATTACAGGGAAAAAATCCATCTCAAATAAATGTATTCTTAAAATAGCATTCTATTCTCTCCCCTTATTCATAGTGTTAGTGGAATGTAAAAACATATCAAATCAGCCTCGGGCCTTAATTGTCAGTGTTAAAAATCCAGGTCAATTCAGTTGCCAATCTGCCCTGTGTGTAAATGAGGACTGAGGTTTTCTTCCTTTCAGAAAAAAAGGCAGTATGGGTTTCTTTTCAGTTGTTTTTTTAATTAATGTGATATAAACTAAGAAGAATTTACACTTTTACACCTTGCTTTCTGTTTAAACCTGTTTCTCTTGCTTCAACCCAAAGTGCAATATGAAATTAAGTCACAGATTTTCAAGTCTCTACATATGCTTGTTTAATTGACAAACAAAAGCCAGACCATTCTTCTTGGAAGGAACAAAGCACCAGGTTCCTCGCTCACAGATGAGAAGTTTGCTAAAATCATGCACCTTGCTTTTTTGAAGTATCACGCAGTTGAATACAACTGTATCATCAAAGTAACTTTTTAGAGAACTTAGGTTCCCAGTTTCAGCTTGATAGGTACTTAGCATCGTAAGATACCATTTTTAATGTAACTTATCTTGCTCCCTTTACCATATCTGTTGTTCATTTCCATGAGATTGGCTACGCAGATGAAAAATGACATTAAAAAAACCTCCAAGCCCATATAATAAGAAATAATCATATTTGATTTGAAGATACTTCAGTTATCCTTAAAAAAAATATGCAAAGATCACAGCAGACCTCTGACAGTAAAAAAATGTAACATTGTGTAGTAAGCAAGATGCTTTTGGAAAATTACCCTTTTTAAAGTTTATAAATTTAATGTTTGAATAGTTAAATGTATGTTTGTATCTGCTCTAAGAAAAAAGCTACCATTTTTTTCAGCTGTGTTAGCCATCATCTGGATTATAACCATCCACTTTCAAGCTGGTAAGCAGTTCGCGCTTTAATAAAAAGAATAATTATATTCCATAGGCTTGTAGTTTTATGTCTATCGTCTTAAAATAGATATAAAAAAGTGCAGAATTTAAAATTGCTATACACCTGATACAGAGCCACAGCAACGCCATTAATGGTCCAATTTCCAAGAATAATTCTATACATGCCAACAAGCTGCTCTTGCACTACATAGAAAACCAGGTGAAAACCTAAACCCATACCCCCACAATTCACTGATGCCTTTTGTTGTCTTTTCTTGTCTTGGTAATTTAAGCTATTTTGAAACTGTTTGCATCACCAGAGGCAACTCAATGAGAAGTGGCAGACACATCAAGAAAAAGGAAACTATCCCAACAGTTTGTTTTTCTTCCTCTGCTTTAGAGAACAGTTACAATTTTCAGAACCAGTGCATGTTCGTGTTTGTTTGCATCTGGAAGTTCAAGTAGCAGTGATCATCAAATGAAATGTATTTCTGTTTTAAGTGGGAAAATACCAACCTAGAACTAAGCTACGATCAGTTCTAAACCCAATGTTCCTTCTGTGATGAATTCTTGAAGCATCTTTCTATCATTTTAAATGTTACCCACCCACCTTTCTAAAAATTATTTGCCATTTGCTATTATAGAGAGGGGACCTGAAACCAAGGTTAACCGAACTTTTTGGCTGTGGAAACATTACTGTGGAAAAGAATATAAAAACTCTCAAATTTACTTGTCAGCAGCAAAAAGACTCTTCAAGTGTCTTAACCACTGTACAGCTCAATAGTTTTAATACTTCAACTTTGTTTTTCTTCCATTTTTCATTGTTGAAAAAATAATTTCACAATCTCAAATCAAAGTCAACACTGCAGTGAGGAGAGCTTTTCTACTTTATTACAAAGAGAAGAAGCCTTTATGTGGTCAGAAAATACAAGATTGATCTTTTTTTTTTTTCTCTTCCTATGAAACGCTGCTGTTCAAACAGCCAGAGTGAATTGTCTCAGTTCACTTCTTTAAGTCCCATCACATTCACTTGGGTATGGATGTCCTTGGCTGCTGAAAATCTGGCCCTTTAGTGCACAGGGCGACAAAGTAGTCCCCTGACCAGCAGTTCCAGAATGTCCCGTTTTCATATATTGCATCCATGCACACCTCCTAAAAATGAGGTACAGCAGGGCAAACATTTTCCAAAATAGATGTCATATATATAATATATACACATTCGTACATACATACCTTTATTCATGTGATGTCCAAAAATTTAAAAAAAATGTACACATTTATTACAAAATCGTAACAAAGACTGGACAGTGTTTTGCTCATTCTGGAAAGATGAAGCTCAGTAATACACAACTCTGGAAACTAACCAGAGACTGTGGCAATATCTTTCTTCTAAACAGTCAGATATTCTTGCATTAAGCTTGGCGAAAACTGCCTTTCAAAAACAGAAGGGGAAGTAAAATGAAGGAAGCAAACCTTGCTCATCTTTCCAAATGAAATACGAGAAGGATCTTCACATAAAAATGCACAAACATTTTTTATTACCAATAGTGCTACAATGAACAATGCAAATTTTGTTGTCTAATTTTTTGTCTTTTTTCTTTTTTTTTTGTTTTTACATTTTGGAAAACTAAGTGGTAAACTTTTGTCAGTGTACTTGCTTGTCTTTACAGACCCAAGCTTGTCTGCTGGCAAAAAATAAAACAGAAACAAAAATTCAGACCCTGCTCAAACTAAAGAAAAACAATTACAAATTTAGTTGTTGGGCAGCACATAATTAGTAAGGCAGGACCTCAAATGGTGACCCTTCGCATGAGCCAATTGCCAGATCCTCAAGGAATTAAAACCAGGATGCCTGAGCCACATCAGTTCTGCAGTTATGTTGAGTATTGTGCTGAGACAGCCATACCCCAAAGAAAAGGGAAGTCTTTAGAAGGCTTGCTGAGCAGGGTTGTAGTTGAAGGTTGATGGCAGATGAGGCCTTTCTTCTAATTTGTCATATTCCAGATGAAACTCCTACAATAAAATAAAATAAAAAAAGACAAAAACAGATAAAACAACATATCATTTACCTGTCAAGCCCTGGTCTTCGTACCAGCCACACTCGAAAAGCACAAACACAGAAGGGATCAAGTTCTAACTTATCTTAAGGCAGGAACACATGATTTCTCCATCTTGGATTCATGTATTTTAAGTAGAAAAAAGATCAATATCCTAAGCCATTATACCTGCAACATTTAATAATGCTACACTACTCTCAGAACCCTAGTCGTGATCTCCATTTTATATACATACACACACAAAACACAAATACACAATCACAGCATGAGCTCAATTATGAATAAAAGCTTTGGTCTTTCAACACATCAGTCATACAGAGACCTATTTTGGATGACCTGAAGCTGGGGGATATTTTGTGGCATACTACCAGGCCCAACTGTACGTTAAACTAGCTAGGTTCCTCCTTGGGGAACACCATCTAAAATGCCAGAGACACAGTACTGAGACCTACTAAAGCCATTATTTAACAAAATATTCCACTACATTTCATACTCTGTTTTAAGCTTCAGACTCACCCAACCCTCCTGTATATCCTAAGCTCCTCGTTCCGGTATTACACTTTGCCAGCATCTTTCACGAGAAATTCTCTGTCTTTTGTAAATAACCACAAATAAAAACCCTTTGCCCATGTACTTGGGTGCGGCACAAGCTACTGGTTCATAAATAAGGAGCTTTATTGTCTCATCAGCACAATCACCTGACTTGCATTTGAGGGTGTCTGGTTTGCATAATTGTAAAACACTTCCGTGATCCAGTAGGAATTCTTATTCTGACTAGTAGCCACCCGCCCTTGATGTCTAAATGCATACCGATCATACCGGTGAAAAAAGCAGCTTCCTTCCCTGTGACCTTAATTTGTGCACACAACCCTCATTTAGTGCACTTCAACAGTTGGTGCTTGTTACTTCATTTGTGCAAAAATGTATAAGGACTTACTGAAATATTTTATTTTTCAGATCCTTTCAGCAGCTTAACTTGTGTCTCATCCCCATTTTACCTTCATTCAAGAAACAGAGTAAGCGGCAGTTTCAGAATTGTTCTTTAAGAGTATTTCTTGGAAAGTCAACAACAGCTACATGCACAGTAATTTTTTTGCCTAACTCAGCGGAGAACCCCAGCAGAACATCATCTGTATCTGCAGAGAAAACTTACCCTACTACTGTCACATACAGATGAAAACTAGAAGTAGTGAATAGATTATTTTAAAACACTCCCTGAAGTGATTAAACAGTATACTACTACAGTTTTTACAGGCAAACCGAATTAAAAACCAAGTCAATGCAAGACCAGAAAGAAAATCTATGAAATCCAACCCTCAGACTTTTCTTTAATGCAAAAGAAGGTCCATCTAGCATTGCGAGAACATTCAGCATGGTAAAGAAACGAAGTTGTGGAGAACGCTAAGCATTCAGTACGTCTGTATTCCCTAGAGAATACTGTCCCTAAACCTGGAAAATCCTAGCAAAGCCTATGTGAGGTTACTGCCACCTGCACCAAAGTGCTGCACATCTGCTTCATTTCTGGTTCTCTGCTCTCTACTCCAACCAAGGTGTTTTGTTTGGTTGTTTCTTTTTTATTTGGTTGGCTTGGTTTTGTGTTGTGGGTTTTTTTTCCCCTATTTTAGTGGTGTGTTGGTTAGTTTGGGCTTTTTTAGGTTGTATATACAAGTCAACTGTTTTTGGCATTCCTCATTAACACTGCATGGCCAGGTGGTGTATGCTCTCTTTTGTGCAGACACATGCACATGTGCTGATACTGAAGAGATGCCTGCTCCCTCCTCTTGTCAGAAGCAAGACCAAGGTGTACTAATCCACACAGGTATTTTGGTGTCAAAGGCTGGTTTAGTTCGGGTGGATCTTCAGTAATTCTGAAGTAATTTTATAATAGAAAAAAATACCAAACTTCTCTTCCATTCATGGCTGTCAAAGTTTCCGTTCTGCATGTAATTGTGGCAAGGATCTGCAGATTACTATCCGTCTATGGCCAGCTTCAGTCAGTCTCCTGAACCTCTGCAAGCTTTGAAATGCCTTTGAAATTACCTACAGAAAACGGCAACTTAAACTGGTAAAACAGCATCAGTGGCCTGAGGAGGCCTTTCCAAACTTCAGGTGGTTGCGTGCCTCTATCGGCAGTAGCAGCTGTGAGCAAGGTGTGTGCCTCAAAGATGCTCAGTAGCTTGAGCAGTCCTTCATGTGTCACAAATCGCAAGGCCCTCATTAAGAAGAAATGTGAATCCCTACCAAATTGTCTTTAGAAGTGAGTTTACACTTCAAACTGTCATCGATTTTTAAAATAAGCAGGCCTAAATCAGCCTTTTTTGTTTTGCATCCCAGTGTCAGCAATACTCACGTCCAATATCCAGTAGTGTATAAGAACACCTAAAGTTATATCTGACAATACCAGAAAAAGAACTCATTGACCAAATATTTTTGAAAACTAAAAGGCAATTATTTATTACATATAGAAAAATAATTGTATTACAGGTATACTTTTTGTTTTTATTTTTTGATTCCAGGGGCCACTGTAGTATAGGATGTGAACAGTAGCACTGACGTTTTTAAATATAAACTGATACAAATAAAACGTGAAAAGCCATTTATCCATTGACAAGTATCTGTTAAATAGTTTTATTTTCCATATGGAAAAAATTACTAAAAACTAAATACCTTTTATTAACCAAGAATAACGAATACTAAATGTACGCAGAAACTTAAAGCACATGTGCAACACTGAATAAGTCATTCTATGCAAAGAAATCAATCACTTCTCATGTCATTCTGAAAACTTATTTTGATGGTAAAGTTACATGAGCCTGCACATGTACAAACAATAATGGGTAAGAATACTAAAGACAGAAAAGAATTGCTTAAGATGATCCATAACATTAACAGAGTAAAAACAAAACAAAAAGCAGAACAGGAAGTGTCCTGAGGACAAAATATTCTGGACTGTGTAAGTCCATCAAAGGAGACAGCAGAAATCCCATGGCTAGCTCAAAAACTCAAAATGGGACCAGAAAAGCAGCATTTATACTGGCTTAAAGATGGATGTAAAGACTCAGAATTAAATTAGGGGCTAAATTAAAATGCTATGGCACATCTCTAATAAAGGAACAAATTTAACTTTCTAACGATTTCTAACAATGGAAAAGTATGTAAATCAATATTGACCTTAAAAGACTAGGGAGTAATTTCATATAGGCAGCAAGTCTTACAAGCAAATAAACACCTGGAAAATTAACCTTCTCTCCCATAGAGATTTCTACGTTTCATAACTACAAAATCAAAGTAAAAGGATTTTATAAACTTGTTCCTTAAATGGGTTTAATTCTCCTTACTTCTCAAATGAGAAATTCCAAACAGTTTACTTCAGACAATTTAAATTAAAATTCTCAGTAAATGTGCAATTGTAGAAAGCATTTTTGGTGTCATATCTGTTTCCCTTCCTCCTTCATGCCTCCTCAACAACAGTAAACCATATGGCCAAATCCTCAGTGAAAAACCAAGTGTCTTTAACCATACTATACTTTCCACATGCCCTAGAATGAAAAAAACATATATACAGACATATCTGCAGTCAGCATTTTCATGCATTTTCTTTTGCATTTCAGGCGAGTTTGAAGTTTATTGTCATTCATATTTTTTCACTATTTACTACCACGTATTAACATAGAATTAATATGATTTTATTTCTTAACAGTTTAGGAATTGACTCAGCAGTCAGGAAAAAACTCAGCAGTTTTTCTGCATTTCCTTCTCTGGTCTATTAGGAATACAAAAATAGAGCCTACAGCTTAATAAAAAAAAAAGATAAGTATGTTACTTGATCTTTTCTTGAAAAAAAATATGTTTTCAGTCTACTTTACTGAGCTTTGTTAAAACCAATCTAGGATGCTATCAAAAAAATCTGTTAAACCATGTCTGCTTTATGTTTTTACAAACTTAGTCTTAAGATTTAGTAATATTATCCAAAGTAAACAGTTCTATTTCCCCGTATCTATCCTAATGCAGTATAATTTAAAATAGACACAAATATATAAGCTCATAACGCACCATGTCTGCAAAGCATAACACATTAAAATATGTGCTGCCCTATATTTGAGCATACACACTAGAACAAGACAAATTTATAAAGTACCTTGAAAAACAGTTGCATTTGTACATAAGAGACAGTAATTTACCAGAAATAATTCTTGTCTGACTGCTTCAAAAAAGGACTAATAAACAGTTACGTGATGGCTATTGCAGCCTTCTAAGGAACTGATATTCCCAGCATTCACTAATAATGTAGCAGGTAGAGACTGAAATTTATCAAGTTCATTCTTTTTCCCCCACCTTCTAATATTTTAATTTCTTGAAACATAAATTAATACTTCTGTGTGTGTTAAAAAAGATTACTTTGCCATATTTTTATTTGGGTTCAAAGCAACGTGGAGTTACCAAATACTGCCATTCTTGTTATGGTAAGTCTGTGTTAGTCTTCCTCCAAGGAAATGTCACCTCCAGAAGTTAGTATCAGGAGGTAACAACATTCCCATCCAAGATGATACCTGACATACACTTGAGTTGCTATTTATTTATCACACAGGGAAATGTCACAGAACTATTTCTAGCAAGTGATTCCTTTTCCATGTAACAAAATAGCAACTCTCCCCCAAATCCTACCCTAGCTTCCTGTGATCAATACTCACCTTGCCTGCTATATTTTGCACAAAATTAAGTAATAATTTCAAAACAATATTCCAGTTCCCAATTTTACATTAAGAAATACACAAGCCTAAAATAAAAGATGTTCTCTCTTTCTATGGACACTGAGGAGTGGGGAGGGCAGGGGTGTGTGTGTGTGTGTGTGTGTGTGTAGCAGACAAAGAGAGGAAGGGGGGGGGGGAATCACGTAAACTTACTGCTGCAAAACTTTAAAAAAGTGCAAATCTTTAGAAAATACTATCGTTCTACATACTAGCTACCAATTGCTTCTTGATGTTGGGGGAATTACTTTCAGGTAAATAAAGAGAAGAGAATCTGTGTAGACCTATGAGAAGTGGGAAGGGAAAAGACTATCTTTCAGATTTTTTTAATGCCTTGGCCTAGAATACAGAAAACAAGCATCATGAAAATATGCCGCCTCCCTAAAGAAGTGATTTCAAAGTACTCTGATGTTCTAACAACAACAGCACAACAAGTTCTGCTGTATGCTCAAGGAGAGAAAGTACCTGAAAAAACCAGAACAAAAAACTACTCCTCCCACCCATCCCACCCCCACTTTTAGTTCCAAGGTGAGATGTGGTAGGTCCCTAGTCATTCTAAAGCAAAATAGTATTTGCAAGCACTATTTCTAAAATGCCAAATAATGCTTTCTATTTTACAATTCTGTACATGAAAAAAAGGCTTTCAATTTTAATAAAATTCATAACACAAGTTCTACACCCTTGTACCTCCCAAAGAAAATTGGGAAGAGTGACACAGCTCCTCCTTTTCCACAAGAAAGCTAGTGTTTTAGGCAATGTTTATTCCCTCACACATCAGAAATTAAGATAATGAACTTAAACAATAGGAGGTTAACAAGTCTGAGATTTGGGGGGAAGAGGCTGGGTTTCACTTTTGTCCTAAAAATATATGGTTGACAAGCTTAAAGAATCCACACAAGGGAAAAGAGATACCTTAGCTACTTTCCTCCAGTTAAGACAGTCAAAGAAGTAATATGTTCCCCTCTCGTACGTATTGGTTTTCATTGTCGGCTCCATGCCGGGTGCCCTGGTGATCCATACTCGTTCTTCTTTGTGGTATCTCCAATCCCGGTTAAATCTTCCATTTTTAATAGAAGGAAAAATAATTTTTAGTGTTAGTTATCTGAATTTCACTTAGAAAACTAAAATTTCAAGGGTTTCAATCAAAACTGTACACTGCATTCAAAATCAAACCAAAATTTCTAAGACATTATTATACCTGTGATCTCATACCTCTTCCATACAATTATTACACATCAAACTAATCACATATGAAACTTTAAGAAGTCTGGTAGGTTCAAACAACAAACTTTTTCATCACTAATTACCAGTTTTCATTTTGTTGAAGATAAGTTAGATGTTTAATACCGACTAGCACCTGCTACTTTATCAGAGTGCTTCATAATAAAGCAAAATTCACGAGACAGACTTTTGATTTCCACTATGTGAATGAAAAAAAAGTACAAAATGGAACCAAGGTTGGAGGAGGTATTTGAAAAAAGGTTTCCGGCTTTAGATTGACTAAGCTTCTGTTTTCAGTATCTAACTTGTTGGGCTTCTTTGTTTTTTTGGTTTTTTTTTACATCTACTACTTCATTAGTGCAATAGATTAAATCATATAAGACTGACAAAATAGTTTGAACGTACAGCTCTACTGCTGCTAATAGCTGTAATACATCTCCTCCATTCATGTAATAGAGATAAAACAGGAGATCTTCTCCATATCGGCCAAGTTTTATTGCAGCCAGCTGAAAAAAGATTGAAGAAAATGAGGATGAAAAATCACAATAGATAAATGTGTTAAGACATACTATCCCACTTAAATAACACAAGGATACATCCAGAACGTGCTTCCATCCTAAGTGTGTTCCAAGTGATACTCTAATATAACAAGAGTAATAATTATATAAAAACAATCAATTTCTCTTCACTTTTAGTTAACCTTTCCAACTTAGAGGATACAACAGAAAAAGAAACAGAAGTAATGAATTGGTAAGACAGAATTTTGTCCCTGTACTAGTGTGTATCCTCATCTATCTACTTTTTTTTTTTAATTTAAAAAATACAAAACCAAGCCAACAAACTTTACATGTATTTGCTCACTTCACACTCTATTAAGAAACATTGCTAAAAATTCTTACAGTATTTCTAAATGATTGCTCTTACAGAACAATAGTTGAATGAAAATATAGCCAACAACAAAAAACCCACCCTATTCATGTAGATATGGAATGCAACAGATAAATGTGAAATTATCTTGAACTACAATTCTGAGCTTATCTCAAGAAGAAATAGCTCAATTTAATACGGCATGTGAATAGTACAGTATATAGACTATAAGTAACTTTTATTTTGCATGAAGGGCAAACTCTTAAAATCATAATGTGCTCTTTTGCTAATCATGCCTATTCTCAGTTTTATCTTCCCTTTCTGTTCCTAAGGTGGAATGAGTGCATGATGTGTCCAATTAGCCGGTTAACACACCACTGTTCCTAAAAAGATTAAGGACATCCATAAAATGCACTGATTTTGAACATTATCTATCTGAAAGAAAATTTAGAAAATTACTGGTAATAAGTTAACAAAAAAATACACACACACACGTACTCACCTTATCCCTAATGTGAATGTTAGTTAAGTATTCAGATGGAACATGGAAGTCTAAAAAAGAATCGGAATTGATGCAACTATTAAGACATGTAAATGAATATAATTTGCAAATATTACTATTGAATTAAATAGTTATTTCTCTCTTACCTATGTCTTGAGGTCGACAAGGTGACGATGCCCAGGGTGATGCAAATTTGGGATAAAGATTTCTAAAGAAAAAGAAAAGCACACATTTATCAAAATTAAACACAGAACCCAAACCAACCAACCAAAAAAACCTCCATAACCCACCTCACAAACCTAAAACCCACACCACACAACCAAAATCACTAGCTGGGGTGAGAAGGAAGGAAAAAAGGAAATTTCCAGCCCGCTTTCCTAAAACAGTTGCATTTATTTTCTTTTTAACATGCAGAGTAAGACTGCATTTAAAGTGCCATGTGTCAAGATTTTCTTTTTTATCTATCATTCCTTCAAGTTAAGTGCCAGGGAATCCAACCCTTTTCAGGGATCCAACCTTATACAGGGTTTCAATTTGTGTAGGAACAGCTGCCACAAGCCTGATGGGTTCTGATTTATTAGCCTAGGATTTAAAAAGGGAGGAAAAGCTTACACTGGCAGATATCTTTTTTTTTTTTTAAAAAAAAAAAAAAAACAAAACAAAAAACAAAACACCTAACCAGTAAAGATTTTACTCTTCTACATTTCAGTGACAACTGAAACAAATTGAATTCCAACATGAACATAAAGTTATTACTATTTAATCTTTTTCTTTCATATAGATTTTGCTAAGTTACATTAAAAAAGGAGCCATTAGTTTAATAATGAGAAAATGATGGACCTTTCAAGTCTACTACAATGACTGACGTACCGAGGAATGAGTTTTCTAATTAACAGGTAAAGGGAAAAAAAGGACAAGCAAAATGTACTTTTGGCAGGTAGTTACAGCCTGCTTTAATAATTCAAGAGAGCATGACATTATGGCAAGTTTCGTAAATGAAACTTGAGTATGGTACACCCTTATCAAATCCTTGCTTCCTTCTTGTCAAAGACCTCATACTTACTATTAAAAAAATAAATAATTGAAAACCTATCAAATAACCTGAACACAACCAACTCCCAGTTGAGCTATATGGGAAAAAAACCAACACTGATCAAGTGGTGTCAATCTTACTCTAGACTAACTAATCTTACTGTTAGCAAAAACTTAAGCTTTAGAGCCTGAAGGAAGATCTCAGTGGCAAAATCTGCAAAAGTTGAAAATCGTGAAACCATTCCTTTAACTGAAAGTATGGATAGGCATCGTCCCAAGAAGAGGGGTGTCGTGTGCTCTAGAGTTTTGGTTTCCTAGGGCAAGGAATCCAGGATTTTATAGAGCCAGACTGCACCATTGCATGCAATAAAACCTGCAGAATTTGTGCACAGTGTTCCCTCTAAGATACAAATAAACCTCTTCTAATTTAACATTTTTCAAGGAGGTACTGGACTGCCTAGTCTATTTGATGACTATTTCAGAAAGCTTCAGAATGTGAACAGCTACATAATCACTACAGAATTAAATGAAGTAAGGCCATTTTTTTCCTTTTTGTTTATGTAGGTTTTTAAGTTGTCCTAAGGAATTAAAAGCGTATTTCTTAACAAAGAAATACAGGACTGTACAGGCAATAGATAATCATTCTTTCAACAACTGAAAAATCTTAACCTACCTGCATAGAAAATCTATATAAAACCAGGAGTTAGAAGGGTTAATTCAAACCATTAGAGATATACACAAAATTCTAAAACTGTTTCTAAAAAGCACATTTATTGTGCTAAGTGTTTAAGTCACACAGGTATTTTTACCAGAGTACCTCACAGGGCAGAAAATTTTAGTTTTCCACAAGTGAAATGCTTTTAGTTTTTCAAACAACAATTCATAAAGCAAGCAAAGTATTGTTTAACCTAAGGCAAGATGGCAGGCCAGACTGAGGGCTGCACAGGCTGTTTGCAAAGCTTTTCTGTAGTATAAAGTAAAACTAACTTTATGATACAGAACTGTCTGGAATAAATATTAACCCTATCCTCTCCTTCAAAGACCCTAAATACCCTATATACAGTAATTAAACACTAAAAATGTTAGAAACCCAGCTATTTATAGCATAGCTGCTAAGGAAAAGCAGCAGCCTGCCAGGTATATAAACTGTTCATATAAACACACACTCGTAATTTGGATGCTGTATTCAGTAGCTGCTAACACAGCTACAAGTCATCACAGCAAAGTATGTTTAGTACTCCTCTGCAATGAGGTACTGTGTAAACCTGTGAGGGTTTATGTAGACTTTCCAATAGGTATGTTAAGCTTAAGCTTTATGGCATTCATTAAAACTAACAAATAACACTGAATAATATATGAAATTGTATCACCAAAAGTAGTATCGCTACTGCTATTCTGCATGCCAACACCTAGAGAAAGTAGCTGTAGAACCAAATGATATAACCAGGTTCCACCTGTCTAGGAACAACTCAAGAATTCAGACACAGATGTACTTGATCAACCTCAAATTAAGTTTAAGCAGCCCCTACTAACAACAGCAAATTAAGTATTGCGTAGATCCAGGAGGCCAGTCTCCCAGTCAGTGCTGTAAGCTCTTGGACTACCAAGGAAAAGCAGGAACCTGTGGCCAGCGTTACTGCTCTTTACACATCCTCTTTATGTTGTGGGAGAAGGGGATGAGAACGGGATGGGAGTGGGGAAACTACTCGATTTAATGGACAAGTGACTTCTGAGACTAGCACTACACATGAATACAACACTACGTTAACGTAACATTCTGCAAATAACTACAGACATTTGACTTTGGACAATTGTTTTGAAATATTTCTACAAGTGCGGATGGCATAACAATTTGAAGAAGTTTGGATGCAAGCGCTATAGAAAGAATTTCTGGAAGTGGCAATTTCTAAAAAGTTAACATCTCTAAAGAAATGCATAAATTAATGCCAATTATTTCCAAAAAGAAAAGTCAGGAGCTATTTTTCTGTGCTTTCCCTCTCACCTTGATATCCACATGCATCAATGTACCCTGATTACATGCAGCTCCATATAAATTTGTGAAGCATGGAAACTGTGCCTGTGTATGCTGTTTAGTCTTTGTTTTGTTAATATATTATGTGGAAACCTTAAAATACATAAAGCTACTCTGTCAATAAGGCTAACTAACACTATGTAAACCTCTGCTGAAACAAAATGATGGGAGATTCTCAGCAGGAAAGTTGGAGTACCGGAAATTAAATTTCTTTCACAATTACAGTCACATAGAAGATACCTGTTTTGTCCAGTGATCTAGGTTCCTTCTGTAACTAGTGGAGAAAGAGAGGTACCCTGGGCTGGTGATTCACCTCACCTGTCCTAAGCACTTATTTAGTACAGTCACTAACTGCTTTTATCCCCACTGCCACTACAGGAAGCCTAGATGGCTAAACTTAGGTGAACTGAATAGCTAGAATTTAACTGTAAAGCTACAATTTCATTTAAATTAATCTTTGGTGCAGGCTAACACTGTAGATGCTCTGTTCATTATTACATTAATATAGATTGAATTTCCCCCTCCCCCAAACTGCTGAGAGTTAAGTGCAGATATCCTCAAGGAATATTATTATATTTGAAAAATAACATACATGAAATTTATTAACCATACATTGTCAATTCCTTGAAGAAAGTCCTAAAGAAGTTAGGAGAATAAGAAAAACCACTAGGCTCACTGAAGCTTGCATAACAAGATCTCAGCACACCTTGAAGCACGATTCTCTTGTATGAAAATTTTATTTTACTGTCATTACATTTTCAAATTTTATGTGGCAAGATATCTTGTGGGTTTGGCAAGTCACGTGAGCTAAGTGAGCCTATTTTGAATGACAGCATAATAAATCCAAAACTCAAGATAGTACTAAAACCCAGAAACTTACTCAGGAGAGTTGAGATTGAGACCTAGTGTTGTTAAATCACTTCCTAATGCAAGATGTACCATTCCTGGATCTGTCTCTGCTGCCCTGATGAATGTTAACAAGCCAATCATTCCAAACTGGTCCGTCACCATCCCTTGAGGAATGTTGGTAACCCGACCTGGGCAAGAAGAACAGATTAATTTTCTCCTTTCAAGAAGTAGAGGAATCAACAAAGTGATCTAAATGACTGTCAAAACTTTTGAAGAAGAAAAAAAATGAGATTACACATACCATCAGGTAACACCTGGATCCCTTTTTTCTGCTGGTTGTTGTTTTGCGTAGTTGAACTTTTATCTCCAGGAAACTTGGGCCCATCTGTGCTGGATGATGTTTTGCCTGATGTACTCAAATTCTATTAAAAAATGATTTGCAGAGTTGGTAAGATGGAAACAAACCAAAATGGACAACCTTACCGATCATATCTTTCAGTCAAGTGCTCTAAAGCACTATGTCAAGTCACTAATAAATGAGGCACTACAATGGAACCAAACTGAAGCTCTTGAGTTCTTGACAAACCTTATGTAATAATTACCCCTTCCTAAAGTATACCTGTCATACAGTAAGAGCTATTAACGAGACAGCAGCTTGTAGTTTAGAAGGATAAGAAAATATTTCACACCTGAGTTTGAATACACAATGGATATCCTAAGTGCCTGTGACTAGAGGATATTCTGGACTCATTACTTCATGTGTTTTTCCCCACACAACACTCCACGATGTAGCAACAGATAATAACTCAAGCCAATTTCAAGTGCAAGCAACTTACAGTTGGCACATTTGCAACTATCAGGAAAGAGATGTAAACACTATGCCTGGCAAGCAAACTGCGATTGCGCTCCAGCCCATATACTAACAAAAGATATCTTCCACAACTAATACTTCTTACTCTTTATAATTTTTAAAACACATCTGCAGTAACACAATGTGATCATGTTTACTCCCTCCTTCCTTACTGCTTCCAATGCTAACTGTATCAGAACATTTTCCACATGATAAAGCTGGCCACAATATCTGGAGGCTAGGCTTCCCCCATGCCTTTTTTGAACAGTTGTATTTTCCAGTTTTCACATGAGATTGTAGTCACATCTACTACTTACTCATCAGTATTTATACCACACTGATTAGCTTACGTTTTGTAATTACACATAATAAAACAATCAGAAACTAGATAGAACGTTTTGTCAAATACTATAGGAAACTCTTCTCTGCCATCCGTATTTTTATTCACCTTTCATTTGTAATAAAAAAGCAAACTTACAAAACTTTTAGAGTACACAACAAAAAAAAAATCCCATGACCTTATGATCTAAGCTACATAACACATAATTACAACAATACTTAAGACACAATGTATTGCACTAGTCTACAATATACCCATGAATGCAATGGTGTCTATTAAAAGAGTTTATTCCTTGTGATTTCATTTCCCCATCAAGAATTTTACCTTGAAGTGATATTGTACCACCTAACTTCTAAAGGATTTGACATCTTTGGAGAAAGATGTTATAATGTGTAAATTGCTAGTACTTATGAGAGGCACCAACAGCGAAAAATGAGCTGGAATTGGTAGAAAAAGAAATTATGAATTGCAAAACTTGAAAATATGTATCAATACTCAACTTTTTAGGTGTTATTCAAGTTCTTCCCTGGACCTCCCCCAAACACAAAAAGATACACAGGAGTCACATCAAATTAAGAAAGCAACGTCACAGTGACTGTTGGGACTAAAAAACTTCCTGAGAAATTCCATTTACACAGTTATATATGAAATGCTGCTTATGCAAAATTTAGAGGGTCAAATTTGAAAACTGTATATTACAAATACAGTCACTTCCCATTTTAAAACATAATCATCAAAAGAAATATGAACACTCAAAATAAAAGAAGATTCAACATTACAGATTTAACAATACAGATTATTACTTACAGATTTATTGTCATCATTACTCGATGTTGGGTCTTTGTAGCTGGAGCCTGGTAATGCTGGAAAATCTTCATTGTGTATTGAAAAGTCCTGGGACTGCTCACTTGCTGGTTTTGTTACCATTCCAACTATCATAAAAATGAAAGCAGGAACAACATTAAATGACTGCTAAGTAAAGGGTTTTCTGCTGTTGATGTTGTTTACTGTCCATTTGTACTATGTGCAAGCTGTACACCAGAACTTACTTCCAAAAAACAAGTAAACCAAAACAAAGCGTATTCATTTAAAACATCCACACATATTAAAGTCTCTTACTTCAGTGTGAGCTGAGAAACACTCAGTGTTAAATTCATACACACATCCACTGCTTTAAGAATGAATCCCAGCACTTTTACCAGGAACAGTACCTGTTTTGCACATCTAAATAATCAAATAATCTTTACAGGCATTATTAAAATGTTATTTAAGGAAATCCACTGATGAAAGAAGGGTGTACTGCTTATAAGATTGCAATACGTTTTTCCTCCTCCCCTAATTGCATGAGGAATCTCTCAGCATAAGCTCTTTCGAAGCATGTATTCTTAAAGGATGCCCAGCTAACTTGCAACAGAACATTATCACCAATGAAATACTTGCCTGTGACATAAGAACAACTCCTACTTTCAGTATGAAAACTGAAAGCATTTAGCCTACAACTCTCACTGCTCTGACCCCAATTTAAAAAAAGTAGGCCAGTCACATTGGAACATGGATTCTGACTACTGAAAAGCAACATTTGTATTTGGTTTTTTTTTGAATGCCAGTAAAAAAAAAAAACCACACCAAAACTCAAAACAAACAAACAAAAACAACCAAAGAAAAGCCCCCACCCTCCCACCCACCAGCAAACAATCTTTGCTGAGAGACAGAGAAGTAATACAGTGATTTGGTTGCAAACAACACTGCACTAGAGGAACAAAAGGAAAAAAGAAGTCTAGGCCTGTTTTTCGAAGATCCTTGATAAATGTATAGGATCCAAAATGATTCAGTAGGTGACTGTATTTGACTTTCTCTAGTATTCTGAAGTTAGAAATCAAAGTTCCTCTATTTAACTAAAAAGCACTGAGTTTATCTTGTTTCTGCTGTCCATCCTTTTCATCCAGAGTCATTACAATTTCTTCTGCAGGATGAACAAAATTGATCATGAATTAAATATGTTGTGTACTCTCATTCTATCTACAAGTTTTTGAAGTCTATTTTCCTGAATAAATGAAGCATCAAGGAAGTACATCTCTGCTCAGTTTCAGACTTTTTCTTGACTACAACCAAAACGGTTCCCCACTTTTTGTTGCTGAAGACAGTGTCCAGTGTATCTCATATCCCCATTTCCTGATTGTTTCTACCACCATACCCATCCCCTGCATTAAGCAGATGCTCAAGACAACTCTTCAGATGGAGAAATGTCTTTCCTGGTTCACCACATGGTTGTGTGAACAGCTGTGTTAGCACCAAAATGGGGAAATGGTGTAAGCATGGGGACAGTTACAGACTGTTTTTTAATGTGGCACTGCTGCTGAATGTTGAACTCCAGCTCCATGCTGGAAGTATGTCTCTGTGGATCTTCTTCCTACCTTCTATCAATTTCCTATGTAATGGCTTCTCCTTCAGACAGACAAAAACCTCACGTAAACCACAAGCTGTTTTAGTTCTCCACTCTCAGTGTGACTTTTCAGTGCCTTTATTTGGGGAAGTGACTCTTCCCTGTGTTTAGCACTTCAGTTTAACTTGTTTAGCAATTTCTCTCAACTATCTTAAGCAGAGAGTCCTGGTTATGCCTAATCCACGAGGCTACCTTCTCTTGATAATGCAGTATCTGTTATTTTTCTCCAATTAAAGTTGGAGATCTCTCTGAAAAAATACTAGCTTGTTATAGTTAGAAAACACTGGGTTATTTTTGGTTGGGAATTTCACAAGTGTCACAAAAATAACTCCAGGTTACAAAAGCACTTTTTCAGAGTAGCTGATGCAACATGCATGACAAAAATCTACTATAGCAGTAACAAACCCCACTAACCAACCAACAAGTATTGTGCCTCACACTAAGCTTACCTCAACTTTTTCCAGACCCAAATAAGATTTCTATCTACCATTTTTTTAAGCTGTTCAGCAAGAATTATGTAAGACACAGATTTTGAATCTGACTGATAATAGTTGATGCTTACAGGTTATTTTTTGAAATCTCACATTCATCGTAAGAGCAACAAGTGAACAGTACTACCAATAAACAGAGAAAACATACAGTACGTTTACAGCTGCTGACTTCTTACACAGTAACACCTCTAGTAATCAAATATTATTTCCAAAATTTACTACTCAGGCCTTGACAGTTCTTGTATACGTGCAATGAAAAAACAACCGTCTAGAGCCAGCAGCTTCAGAGTAATTATACTATACAGACCGAAAACCCCAGCCCCCTCTATTGACAGTGAAATTAAAGCAGATGAGTTATAATACTTACAAAAGCCTGAGAGGACTCTCCAGTTACAGATATATTGATTATTTTTTAAAATGAGACGCAGGAGCTCAAGTGTCTGGCATTTTTGCAAAGACTACCTATTTGTCTTATGAACAGCAAAAGGCGAATCAAGCAAATACTAGTTTCATTCAAAGAGCTTTCAAAGGTGTAGTCTTACCATAGGGTGCCCTTCCAGCTAAAGGGTTTATTAATGGAGTTGGATTGCCACTTCCTTCCCTTCTGTTTCTGTCTGCTAGTGCTGGAAAATCTGAGAGGTCCAGTCCTGTCACATTTTCACTTCCATCTACAATAAAAAGAGGTATTTTAAATTCCCTTATGTTTTTTTACTCAAAGACTTCATTATGTACAAGATAAATGTCAGGCACATTTTCTTTCTCCAAGCTGATCTTTTTAATCTTACTACAGTTATCACAAATAACTACAGCCTCTGTGTTATGAGGCTAGCCTAAAGACTGTCAAGATGTTTGGGGTTTGTTTTCAAACAATAGCTGGTCAACAGTATTTAGTGACAAGGTCTACTCATTTTGAATTAAAAGACTGCGCCGACTACCAAAATTACAGTACTAGGATAGGTAGCCTGTTTAAAATTTAAGGAGCTATTAACAAAAAATTTGAGAAAATAACCCATATTAGCAGCAGTATCAAGGAGCTTCTGTCTTGAGAAAAGGTAAGATAAAGCTGAAGCAGCCATAGAGCCAATGCAGCGCAAGTTACATGGGATTATTTTTTGATTTGCAGCAGAAAATACTACATAGGTGAGGCCACAGCTGCAGCTCTGCAAGATGTCACAAGGTCCCAAGAGATGCCCAAACCCTTCCACTCTGTGTTGTCACCAGCAGCTCAAATTGTTTCATATACATAGCCACCTACAGCAATGTAAGCATGGAAATCGAAGGCACAAGGATATTTCCCCCTCTCTAGTTCATTAAATTCAGGTGAAGAAGAAATTCCCAGATTTTTTCAATCTTTTTAACCGATTGAAAGGATCACACGTTCAGCTATTCAAAAGGCATTTGAGATTTCAAAAAAAATGCTTTCTCACTGCTTTTACCCTATAACGTTTTCATAGAGAATGGATAAATCTTTTCTTCTCTGATCCCCTTTTCAATTCCGTAAGCTATTTTGCATTTCTGACTAAGTATAATCTACAGTCATGTGATGTACAGTAACTATTCTACAGAATAGTTTCACCTTGTCTTCAAAAGTATTAAAATCCACTGTTATGAAGTAGTTAACAGTTTCATAGCACTGCTCTCAGAGCACCATTTCTATGGAACAACTGAAAATTATAACAAAGTTACACTCCACCAGAATAAATAATTTTCAAATTGACCAATTTAAAAAAAAATCTCTCCACTGTATTTTCAGATCAACGTTAATCAGAGGAAACTCACCTGTTCCATTAAAAATGTTACTTGACAAGGAGTTATTCATTCCAAAAGCCTGATTTCTGTTCATCCCAAATCCAGACATACTGTGAAAAAAATCCAGGAAGTCAGACAAAAGGGGTACTTTACTTTGCAATTTCCAGTGGAAGGCATTTGGGGCAGGGGAAAACCTTAAGACACTCATAAATTGTATCAAACTTATGCAATCCACATTAGCCTAAAATCAGTTTTTAATTATTTTCTATTATACTTCTGAAAACTCTGAGAAGCAGCAGCAGGCACTGTATGAAGACAACAAGAATGACTTCAAAAGAACTAAGTTTTTAATAGCCACTGTTTGAGATATCTGTCAACCAGCAAGTTACAAAAAATGTGATTATTACTCAAGAATTTCATATAGAAAAATGAAGCAGCAGTAAATGCAGCAGCAAAAAAGTCAGACTGCAATCCACCCATTTGCAGGTGGGAAGCTGGGTCACAGAAGTGATCAAAAGTTTGTCACGATTCCGTTATAAGCTGAACAGTTACGGCGTGCAATCACCACCATGTACATATGGGATGGTCTCTGCCACACAAGGACACCAGCTAAATTAAAAGGTTCATGTAGTCAGGCAAAAATTTTTGAAGACATCGAAGTACCACATAAGACTACTATGGTCGGAAAGACACCCTCACAAATGATCTGCTTCATTCTGTGCAAGCTGGAGATGTTGAGAAGCCCAAAGGTAGGCCCCAGTTGAGTGAAATTCTGAACTGCTGACCTGTGGGAAATTACAACATTCATTTTTCCCCTGTAACAGGATGGAAGCTGAAGTTTTAGAAGCTTCCATATATAAAAATGTCAAACCGTTTCCTGGTGAAAATTTTACCTGCATGGACTTTTTTCACAGTTACAAATCTGAAGTACTTAATTCCAATTTGAAATAATCCTAAGTGCTTCATTTTGGACTGAGACATGAGGAAAGGGAACAGTTAGACAAGACTGGTCCTGTCCTGCTCTGCTTTCCCAAGGTGGTGTTATTTGAAAGACATTCAGATCTTTGACAACTCACACATCTGTAGAAATCAATTCCTGGTATCATTTGTGAATCCTAGACCTGGTGAGAGCACCAACAGGAGGCAACTCAATCTTGAAGGCATATAATCTATCCTGATGACAGACAGTATTTCTCATGCAATGTTTTTGTTGTTTGCTTTTAGAGTAATTAGAAATAACCATCTTAAGAATTGCAGGGATAAGAAAGGGATTAGGCCACAAAATGCATATTCTCTAAAATTATTTGTAACTTGTTTTACCAATGTAACTAAGAAAGGGAAAGTGAGCTATTTTTTATGTTCAAAACCCTAAACACTTCCACTGCTCCAATTAAGGCAACCATTCAGAAAACACTTCTTGGAAGTCACAGAATTCATGCACTTGTCAAGGGAACACCATGATTTTTTTTCTCCAAGTATCATTTCAAAATTATGTTAAATATATCAATTAACAATTGGGTTATGTACTAACTACTGCCACACTTCTGTAGGCTAATAAATTGTGCAATAAGAACTTGTCACTGTTCCAGTGATATTTCCTTCCCAGCTTGTAATTGAGATACACAATGCAAACAGGGAAAGATGAGGGTTTTAATTCAAATGCTCCTACGAACAGGAATTTCATTATCTACCCTACAGCTGAACTATATTTAAACAAGTACCTTCTATACATATAACAATCTCCAAAAAAACTGCATGAGGAGGACGTGATTAAGTACATTACCATTTCAACCTTTTATGACACACAAGTTTGAAAAATACTTTAAAATATAAAATTATATTTTTAAATTATCATCTCCTTTACTTGCTGCTATGCATCACAGGAAAGAAAAGGCAAATTTATGGAATCAGAGGCAAGATACAAAGTCTTCTCACACTCCAGGAACATTAATGGCTACTACCAAATCTCTATTGCTGTGATTGAGAAAAGCACTTTTATGCCTGTATCAGTGAAATTACAGACCTATATTTAGCCTGACCAAGTTTCAGGTAACTGTGACATTAGTTTTCACCTTCCTTTACCTATGTTGCAAAATACTAGATACTTGTCTGTGCTCCCTGTTAAGAGTCAGTCCCCTAAGGAAGGGCCTGAAGGGACAAAAAGGACAAAACTGGGAGCACAGAAATCAGGAGGTTGTGGAATGAAGCCTGGAAAGCAGTCCGCTGTGCAAAGCTGTGACTCCACACATTAAATAATCAGAATCAACACACTTTCTGTGAGTTTATCACTATGAACTAAGCATAAACACAGCACCAAACACAGTTAAAAGCCTAATGACTATGATGTTAGAATCTCGCCCAGAGTTAGAAAACCAGCAGAAGTGATTGAGAAGCTTTTAGCATCCAAATGAGCACCAAATTCTTAAATGAATGGCAAGCCACTGTTCTCTATATTATTCTAGAATTTGAAAAAAGTAAAATACTAGGTCCCTACCGTGTCTAGGTCAGTTAACTACTCTTCCAGAATAACTACTGTGTTTTTAAATCTTGCCTCGCTTCTTCCCAAAGTCATAGATGAACAGTCTAAAATGGATGCATATACCCCCAAGAAGAAAATCAAGATATGGTTCAAAAACAAACTTGGGAACACATCAGAAACATCACATTTTAAAGCAGCAGCATAGAAATTCAATAGTCAGAAACAGAACTTAGCTTAAAGGGCTCAAAAAACTTGTGTGACTATTAAAAGCAGCTTCAAAGTTTATTGCCAGGAGATGAGAACATAGAAAGCAGCTTTCGAGCTTATTGCAATGGATAAAAATTAGATTTCCAGAGTAGCATTTAAGCATGCCCATGGCTGCACAGGGATGGTCCAAGTAAACAGCCTTACCTGTTCACAGTAAAAGGTTGTCGAGAGGGTTGCTGCTTTGGCATACATATTATGCTTGGAGAGCTTCTGTTGGGGCTGCCTAACCCTGAACTGCTCATGCTGTTTGTCCTGCTGGGAATTCCAATGCCCTGACCAACCTGGGAGTGGTTCATCATATTCCTAGGATTCATAGGCAATATCCCCCTGAAAGAGAAAAACCATCCACAGAGATGAATCTGTACCATAGTATTTGGTTACTCCTTTAGATTACTAATGTAGGGCGGACTCTGAGCTGTTGCAACTTAATTTGTGCTTAGCGTCAATAAAGCATGTTTGGATTACTCTCTATAATTAATGTAGTTTTGGATTTCTTCAGAAATACCAGGTGACCCATTACATACTAATCAAGTCCTTGGTCAGGTTTAGATAAATACTTAAGTATTATGCATTTGAAAAGATGTTACAGCTCTTTTAATGAGCACTTCAGACCTACTACATTAATATTCTTATACCATGTATGACATCCATACAAAAATTTTAACTGTACATTTACCAGAACAATCAAAAGCCTCTTACATTCTGAAGCAGAATTTGCCAGCAATGTGTCCTTTACATACAAAAATCAAATACTGTCTTACAGTAAGTCCTTACTGTTTTACAGTATTATTTCCCTAACACAGGTAGTGGTCGATAGAAACTACTTTGCTTCTTTTTTTAATTAATCAGACTGTAAAGTAGTTGAGGCAAAATATGCAGAACATTTAACAAGAGCTCTGCAGAAAGACACAATCGCAGAAATATTGGCTATCAATAAATACCTGCTCGGAGATGGAGGCGTGTGAAGTGACATTGTTGGTACCCCTGTTGTTGGCGTTACGTGGCTCGGTAACTGAGTGCCTTGTGATAAGCTGCGATTTAACTGAGGGGTATTGTTGCTCATTCCCCTCATTGGAAGGCCTAGTGCACCTATTGAAAAAAAATTCAGAGGGGTGGAGATATAGAGCAATCAGGAACAAAGTATTCTCCATCATGTGTAGATGGAAACAATTTACACTGACAACCCACAAAAAAGTGTAAAGACTGAAGGAAAGTGCAGTGTAAAAACTAAGTCCTTGCTTGCATAGTAGAAGACCAATTATCTCAAATTTAGTCCCATTTTTGTTAAACTTTAGAAAGGCTCTTTAAGGAATTTCTGTATTTGAGTTATAACAAAATTTTGTTTCCTTTGAGATGTATACTGCAGAGAATGGGTTCAGTTTTCAGTTTTTTGATGAGGACAGGAAAAGTGTAATTATCTCAAAGAAGGCAGCATTTTGAGAAAATCAGTAACTGCACTCAAGAAATGTGTCAATTACTTCTGAATAAACTGGTATTTATTTGGCCAGTATTTAGAACACTGATCTGTCTTGTTAAAAATTAAGCAAATTTTTTTATTAAAGGAAAGCTATGAATATTTAGTTAACAATAACAGTGCTTTTAAGACAACAAAAGCAACATTCTAGGCCAGTTCTCTGTAAAGTTTATGTTGCTTCTTTTTGATAACAGAATTTCAGTGTCCACGATCAAGTCAAGTTCAGCCTCTGGAGAAAAGAAAGCAAGCAGAACTTTAACTGCTCTCTATTGGCATTTAAAAATATAAAGATTTTTAATATTGTGATCAAAAGTATTTTCTACACCAACAACTGGGTGTGACAGAATAAAGTAAGCAGTTCAGTGAGGTATAAAAAAGAAATTAATTTTAACTCAGAACAGCAAAAGATAACACATTGCTGCCCTGTCGCAAAATAGCAAAAAACTTCATGAAGTTTCTCATCATTCTCGCATTGCTTTTCTGTGTTTATGTAGTTTCAGAATTATTTTTCAAAGATGAGAAAAAATAATTTAGTGCAACATATCAATAGAAACAAACAACATACAAAATGTGACAGCTCTAAGTAACGGTCCCTATTGCTTTGGCATAAGGCTGCTGAGGTAGAAGGCTCACAGAACTCAAAACTATATCTTGCAGGACAAACAAAAGAAAAATTATGATGAATCAGCAGTATCCCCTGCAGAAGAGCTGAATGTGCCAGCGTATAACATGATCAAATACTAAGAACACAAAGAACAGACATAGCATATGCTCAGGTTTATTATCATGGACAAGGTCTGAAAAAACCTCCAAGTGACTTGGCTCTCACACCTGAGGAACTGCTGTCTGTCTGTGTCCTACCCTATAATTTGCAATCCAGGAAGTTTCCTGTAACACTCCAAGATTTGATAACACTTATATTTATCCCTATACACTCAGATTAAGATGCACTGTGACTTGCTGTAACAAGCTTCTTAATACTTCATTAAATGCTGATTATATCAAGGTGTTCACTGTAAATATTTTGGCAATTTGCTGCATCAGAATAATTTCAACACATAAATATTATAAATAATTTTTCACACTGATTAAAAATTACATGGAATTTTAAAAATGGTAAAGAAAAAATACATACACTTCCAAACTAGATATGGTACACTGCAAAACATGATTACAATATTCAGGTTAATTTAGTGCAAGCATTTATTTCGGCAAAGCTAGTTTTACACTAATGGTTATTTCTTGTTGTTGGCTTTCTTAAACTAGAATTTTTAATGAGTAGGGCTGTCACAGTAAAGCAGAACCATATTCCTGTGGCTGGCAAGTAGGGGTAGTTGAAATATTCTCTATAAGGAAAAAAAGATTTCTTTTTTTTTTTTTGCTTCCTTTTTCCACTTTTTTAACTGAGACAAAAGATCTGCATGGGCTGTACTGGAGGCTGATCAACCAAGTGGCCCATTTCTTGTCTAACAGCTAAGTTCAAGTTACATTAACTCTATAACATGAAATCTTGTTCAATGACTTGACAGCTACCAATCTAAAAGTGCATAGGCATTATGAGCTTTGTTTTTCCTAGAAATATTTTTAAGCATAAGCACCAACTTCAACACAGAAGTTTTGTGCCCCTTTTTCTCAATATTTAGAAGAAACTGAAGCCTGATAATATTTAGTTTTTAGCCATGCATGTCTCCATGTTAGAGAGATTATGTCCTAGGCACCACAACCAACTGAATGAACAAAGTGCACTTAAAAAACAAACAACAAGTAACTGATAAAGAGAACGAAGAAACTGCTTCAGTATCTTTATACAGTTAAGTCTGAAAGGTTCAATAGTGCCAGATTCAGGACACAAAAAAGCCAAGAGCCAAACACAACTCTCAGCCTGGCCAGAAACTGCTCAGATAAATTTCAGTAGCATAATCAAATGTCAGTTTATATTACATGGTCACTCATCAACAGCCATTGAGATAGTGGGGGGGTACCCCACTATTTTTTTTAAACTATTTGAAGAAAGCCGAAAGAAGTTGTAAAGGCCATGCATCTAGCAGACAAAACTTTTAGTTTGTCCCGATAAAAAAGTCCAGACTCTCTAAAGTACTCTGAAGACACCTTTTCTTGAATCCAAGGCAGATTCACTTGGCAAGAAAGTTGCAAACATTCAAAAGGATACAGTGATAAGTGTTCACAAACCCATTTTACTTGTGTATCTAACTCATATTCCTAGTCACTTTCTGGATGCACCTCTCAGCTACAAGGAGGTTCGGTTCTCAACACTGGCCCCTGAGTTAGGTGGCTGGCGTTAGACACTGTGACTGTTGCTCTATAGGTCTTCCACTGCAGCAGTATACACAAGACTGGCAGATACAGAAAAAAAAATCTTCACGGGATGGGAAAGAAAAAAACCAAACAGTGGTGCAGAAGGCAACAATCTTACCAGCATACTTCTTTGCCAAATGCAAGGTGCCAAGCATGTACACAAGATTTAATTAGCTGCTGTAGAGCACGAAATATCAGTTATGATTTAAGGTAGAATTTCCTTCTATTCCTTACATATTATTCTGAACCAGGCTCATTTTGGCCCAGCTCACCTTCCTTAGTTATTCCTTCAGAGAGTCACTGTTAAGTCACAGACATTCTTTATAGGATGATGACATTTGGATATTTAACAGCTATACAGTGTCAACATATGACACTTTGCATACTAAACACTGCAAAAATGCATACTAAGCAAAGCAAAAATGTATCTTAAAAAATCACACAAATAAGGAGACTTTTTTTAACAATCACCAGGAAACAAAGCCCTATGCATGTTTTTTTATCCAAAGAGCATGAAACTAGAACATATTAAGCATAAAATAAACATATCATCAATAAAAAGAATTCTTACTTTGTTGCCCGTATAAACTTGCCCCAAACTGAGACAGCTGACCTGATGTTGATGGTGATGCCAGCATCTAAAATATAAGAATAAAAAGTTAAAGACACAAAGATATTATGCTATCTTGCTCTGAAAGTTTATAACAGTAAATTCTTTTGCCAAAAAAGTCAAAGCAGCAACTGAAAACTCATTTTAAGTCATCAAAAGTTTTAGAAACTTCCCAAAAATATCTGCACAGTAGCAACTGTAACAGCATTATTACACATCAATAATAATTTATGACTTTAATAAAAACACTTTCTTCTACTTGTGACAAATAGCATAGAGGAAGACTTAAAGCTTTCAGGTTTTCTACCCTTGTAGCTAAGAGACCCATCTTTACAGAGGAAGAAATACTCAGTTATTTAAATTTTTTACAGGGTTTTTTTCCCCCCTGCAAAACATCCATCACAGAAGCAGATCAATCCCTGTTCAATGTAATAACAGCAAGTGCAAAGTCCTATATTATCAGTTACAATAGCAAAATGCGGGAAATGAGTTGCAAGGTAGCAGCAGGTATACAGAAACAGATGTGAACTCCAGATAAGATTCCAATGTTAAAATTACAATGTACCACCCCAATAGCTAGCTTCATGCTTGAAGACATCACGTGTTACCAAATATTTCCATTAAAACCGTCTTTGTCAACTTTCAGACATCACACAAGAAATCTGACAAACTAAAGACACTCTTGGGAAGAGTGAAATAAAAAAAAAATAATCATGACCTATGAAGGAAGACTGAGATTTGGGTTTACATACTCCAAAAATAAGGCAACTGAGGCAGGGACATGACACCAGACTTCCAGTCATTGCTGTAAGAGGAAGAGAATACACTATACTACACATTGCTGCAGAAATGGAAATTATTAGTAAATCTGAGAAACAGGAGATTAGGCTAAATACATGGGGGGAAAACAAAGCCTTTTGCAATCTTAAGGACAGTCAAGCACCAGAACATCTATCCTTGGATGCTTTTAAAGAACAGATTCGATTTTCAACAACATTAGGTATTGTTGACTGTCCCTTGGAGCAAGGAGGCATATTAGTTGACCTAATCAATCCATCTCACAACAGAGTAAGACTCGTACTTACTGACCCATGAGCAAATGTCTGCTTGTTCAGTACAGTAGTTTGGAACTTGGATTGAATCTTTGCATGGTTTTGAGGAAAAGAATGTCTGGATTCTTACACATACGGGGATTTCAAGCTTTTTCAGCTTGAGAGTAAAGAATTCAGCTCAAAATAAATTTTACTGTGATAAACTGTAAATTGCTTTGTTGACTTTATCTAAACAGACGTAAAACTCAAACTTAATAAACTGAATCTGCTAGTTGTCTATACTGGAGCCAAATCTGGATAGTAGAAATGAGAAAGACAACATACACTGTAGACACCAAGTATCAAAAGCAGCATTCATGCCCGTAAATCATGAAGTATTTATGATTTTTTGAACACATCAGAAGGCATAAAACCACAAATTACAGCAGGCAATTACTGTATACGATCAGAAAATGCATCAAAAATGTCACTCTAAAATACTATATAGTCACACATTCTGAACAAAGTGCACATATTTTATAGTAAGCTACTACAGCAATAAACATCCACACTTAAATATACAAGAGGTTTGAAATACTAAGACAAAAACTTCCTGTAGAAAAAAAAAGTGCCAAACTGGACCAAAGCTCTCCTTTCTCAGTGAAGAACTGTCTGTGAACAAAAAGAACACTTTAAATAACTACAGTGGCTTCAACTCAGCACCCATGCAGCAAAGTTCACAGGCCATATCTGCATCAGCAAGTTACACAGCCAGTGAGAAGTGCATTTGTAAAAAAAAAATAAATTTGGTCCTGAGGGCCTAACATACACACTGTATGCATTTCTAGAGTTAGCTGTGACTAAAACACCTGATGCCATGAACTGGCTGCCTGTTAGTGAGTGGAGCGTGTTTGGTGCACCCCTGGACTACCTCTTCCAGCCTGTTTTGATATCAAATTCACTCACACTACTGCTCTGCAACACAAACCAAAGCATGCTGAAGTGGGGACCCTTGGAAGACAGACTTCAAAAGCATACTTCAAGTTTGACAGGTTGGAAAATCCCAGAACACCTTGTAATTCCTTGGAAAAAAATAAGAGAAAAAGTTCTGAGACACTTTCAGAGACAATGATAAGGGCACAAAAGCAAAAAAAAAACCAACGCCCCAAAAAACCGACCTACAAGCCCAAACCAACTAGACATTGAGAGGGAAACTACCAGCTTTGGGACAGGTAAGCAAAACAGTTAAGCAAAGCAATGATCCTGTAAGAACAGCTGCTCAGGACATTAAAAAATTGCTGTAATGGCATGTAATATAGAAAGCATAAGACAGTCAAATCTCACGTAAAACCCTTTTATTTGTAATAACAACTTGGATACAAAAATAAGACTAATAAAAAGTCACAGACTTGAGAGGTACTAGTTTACTTGAAAGAAAGGAAAAAGAATGCCATCTCTTCTACACAGAATACTACTTGATTTTTTTAAAATTCAGTTAAAAGAAAAGGAATGGCAAATAATAGTTAATGAACACTGCTTATTAGAAACTGGATTTTCTTTTGAAACATTACAAAGTAGGTCACATGTATTGTGCCATTTGCTTTTACATGAAAAGATAATTGCAAAATGACTTGTAGAGAAACCTTTATAGAAAACCATAATAAAGGCCAAATATTAAATTCAGTAAGTCTAACAACTAGTCTTAAAGTCATAACACACTTAGAACATCAAAGAAAACAAGCCTCAAGAAGGAATAAATATGAATTTCTGTGGATCTTCTCCACACTGATTAAATGCAGCATTTCTCAAACCTAACGGAGAAGGAATCTTCTGTATGGGTATCTCACTTTCTCTCTAGTTTATTTTGTAATATGCCAAAACACCCTCCCCAGTATTAAATACTTTTTTTCTGTCATAGCTAAAGATGACCATTTTAAACTGATCTTTTTCTATTATTTCTATAGAATTTAGGTCAACAACAAAACAACTAAATTAGCCAGAACCTCAACCTGTGCTATCAGGACCTTTATTTGCATTCACCACCTCTGAGTCACTATTATAGTCTACTCAAATTTGGTCTACCAAAAGATTCAGATGAACACTACTAGTATTAAACACATTCCTTCTGGCATTCTGCAATCACTATTTTACCCAACTGGTCTACTAGCCACACGACACAAAATATAATGGCTGAAAGTCACTCTTCAATTTCTTTTAGTCTACAACAGCCAAAGGTCATGATAACCTTAATAAAAACTAAAGCAGTCTAACCCTTAGGGTGACTAAAGCTCTTCCAGTTGCCAAGATCTTGTAACCTTTACCCAATTATGTTAATATATTAGGAAAACAAAGGCTCAGAGTTATACCTGCAAGAACCTTTGAAAAACAAAACGTACTAAATGACTGAGGTCACATCAACAAACAGCACATTCCAACAATATGTATACAATACCAATTTTTTTTAAAGAGTGATTAACAATCTTCAATTGAGTCAAGGAATTTCTGAAATAAGCTTCTGACACTGATAGCTTTTCCTGTACATGTACAAAAACCCTCCACTCTTCAAAACTTTGGCATTTAGGTTTAGATCAATCTGCCAGTGGTTAACAGCTACAAAACTCAAATTGTGAAATAGCAGGGGATTTCTGTTTCTATTCCAACCTTGTATGACGGAACTAGACTGATTGTTTCAATAGACTTTCCCTGTACATGTTGTTAGGAGACAGAGGATGCCTAAGACTTGCATCTCCCACAGAGCAAGGAGGCAACTGAGCAAACAGATCTTGTGAAACATGAAGCGTGCTTTATTCTCCTAGTGTATGGAAGGACCACCACTCAGTGGTACTGGCAGACTCATGGGCTGAATTGGTAACAGTCAACTAAGATGTGAACATGATTTTACTCCCAAGTCTCGAACAGTCATAGTGCAGTTCTGAACATGGAAGATTCTGCATCTAAACTTGAACCAACTGATGATCCAAGCAGATGGCCCAATTTTTCTGGACTGTTCCACACCAAAAATTAGTAAGCTGTAAGGTACTATCAAGCAATTTCCTATCCCTAGTGATGAATGAGATTTTACTGCAACTGCTTTCACTAGCTTGTGATGGGTTTACTGCAATAAATTACTTTCAGAGTATCAACAATCTCAAAAAAAACCCCAGCACCAGCAACTGCTTAAATTTGCCAAAATGCTGAAAAAACTGCCGCACTTTACAACCATCCTGAGAGACTGGCAAACACAGGCTGAAGCCTCCTAGAAAGCAGAGGGAGGCAGTGGGAAGAGGCCCAGCAGCAAAGCTGGCTGACAGGGTTCCCTGCCTCCCCCATACTGCAGCATCCTGCCTCTTAAGCAAACCCCCCAACTTACCGAAGGGACAGCTGCCTGTCACCATAACTGCCGAGGTACCATACCTCAGCGCGGCGGCACCAAGAAAACTCCATAAAGCAACACTTCTGCAAAGGTTTCTATATTATGCAGTTACAGCCTAAAGCTACTTTCTTAAACACAAGGCAAGCTGAAGTTAAAATACATCAATCCAACACTACAAAGTGAACTCCTAAAAGCAAAGCGTGTTAGAATAAGCAAATAAGTCTGTGAGTAATATCTGGTCTGATAAATGATGCGTTTCTCACAGGTGCAAACATCAGCATCATTTTGTATTTGCACTACTTTATTTCTGGTACCTGCCATCTGTGCTGCACTATTTAATAATAAAACAGCTGACCCACAGCCTCAAAAGAAGAAAGTGTTATACTTTTTATGTTATAAAAAATAATAATAAATCAAGCCAACAGATTAAAAGAATACAGATTTTTCTATACTCTGCTTGTTGTTTTTTAGTAGTATTATTAGGTAGGCCTCCTCTAGATTACAAACCACCTTTTAATACTGTGCTCACAATATACTCATGTTGCAAGAAAATATTTCCAAATCTCAAAATCAGAGATCAATACAGAAATTCTGAAAACCTTATAATTACAGGGTACTATCTGCAAGTAAAAATTATTACCAAATTATTTGTGATATACAAAACTAAATACAATACTGAAAAATAAATTATTCAGTCATTCAGATTTCATCATTTACAATTGTGGTCTTCTGCCTCCAGTGGCACTTGGGAAGCACAAGGAGGTAGAACTGCATTGTTGTTGGCAGCAGTATCTCAAGATCTGAAAGGCAAAGTGTTGCCTTGAATGATCATAACACTATTAATATGAGGTTAACATGACTATTAAACTCTCAAAAAAATTCTCCCTGGGTAGAGACATCCAGTTTGATGGTACAGTGTATTAACGAGCCAAAAGATTACTGAAAACTTGTTGAAAACTGCTACAAAAAATGCCATAAACAACTAAGAACTAGAAAAATAAAGCAAATATTTTCTTTCAATTAAATAACCACTTGCATATGAAAAAACTTTAAACAAAACAAAAAACCCAAAACAACAAAAAAATCCACCCACACACTCAGTAAGTAAACCACCAATACTACAATACAGTATGTTCAGTGAACTGAGTTATTGTGTAAGAAACCATAACCTCCCCCTTCTAAAAAATGCAGATGTTATGCATGGAATTAATCCGGTCCAAGGAACCACTTCAAATGCTAAAGCAGACATACAAAAAGTATTATGTATTGTTAATTTAAGTGGAGATGCAGTAAAATATAGCTTTTAGATGAAGTACAAAAACAACACCTACCACAGTCATTAAGTTCTTCTATAGAAAAAAAATCTAAACAATTTAATCCTTGTGACAGAATTTCAAATTGTAAAGTGATGTGAAATAACCAATTCAAATATATACTTTTTGCAAACTGTGTGACAGAGAGGGAAATGGGGTTTTATACACTAAGTAACATTAGTTTATCATTTGTTTTATTTGATAAACCCATCCAGGTACCAACTTAAAGGTGACAGTAAAAGGCTGCATTTTGCATTCTAAACCTTTTGTTCTTTCTTCATACTGTACAACTATTATGAAAACATAAGCTATAGGTAGAATGTCAGTAGGCTTTGAGAGGGTGTACTGCATTAAAAGACTGAAACTCCCCCAATTTGTTTCTAAATCCTGCAAGTCCTTCCAGCTGTTTTCATTAATGGAATTGCAGTTTTCATTCATTTAAAGTTTGGGTTTGTTTTAAAAGAAACATATTATGTACTCACTAAAAGATGCAAAAAATCACTCTCTGGGAAGGTAAAAAGCAACTCTGCTGCTTCGCAGCTCACACTTCAAAGAAAAAAGGTTAAGCCATGTGTTTCACAAAGGAAGCAAGGCAAACCAATGCACTATTCAGTCAAATCTACAAGTATGTTTACATGCAAAGCAACCTACATGAAATATGCATTTGCCATTTATAATTAAAGACATTAAAGCTTAGTTTGGGAAGAAAATAAATTACTTTTTTTGTCCTCCACAAACAGATCAAAACTATTCAGACTATGACAAGCTACGTTAATGCAAAGTAGCTCTATTCAACCAGGCAGTATTAGCATGAATGCTATGACTGCTCCTGATACATGAGGGTTCCATGGGAATTCTTAAATCCTTACAACTCCTCCAAGTGCAACATCTTAAGTTAAATTATGACTAAGCTAACAAACTCTCATGCAATGACTAAGGCAAATGCCAAACAAGATGCCTTGGGAAACGAGATACTACAGGTTTCCTTCGAATCCTAAAAAATATCATTAGAAGTCAACAATCCAGCTGGAACAACATGTTGTTCAGCAACCCTAAAGCCAAAGCTGACTCCAAAAGACTGATTAAACCTTTCCAAATTTAGTTTCCTAGACTTAGCAAGATCCTGGATCTCTATTCTCCATTGTAAGCTAAATCTTGTTTCAGGGTTTTCTCTCTTGTAAAAGTACCACCTCTATGTAAGGCCATTTCAAAACACAGCAAGAGTTAGATAAAGGTTCTACAAAATAACTTCAATATGAGTTTGCAGTAAAAGGCTTTGATATCAGCTTCTGACCACCCCTTTTGCTCTATCACCACCACTGTGTCCATTACAAGACACACACACTGACATCTGCCTTCATGCAACTGTCATGACAAAGGAACACCTGAATTTGATCTACCACGGACACGCTTCCACTACATCAGGATGGAAGAAAACTCTGGAAAGCAGGCTCCCAGAATCAATAACCCGTTTTGCTGTGCTCAATAACCATATCTGAGGACCTCCTACTCCAGGCAAGGTAGGCCAGGGAGCTAGATTACCAGTTGCAAAGACCCAAATCTAATCTGCAGTCTTGAGTTTACTTGCCTCAATTGTTAAAATATGTTTGACTTCACAGGAGGCCACATTTTGAAAGAACTGAACTGCAAAAGAACATCAGATCTCAACTGAGAAAGTCCAGAATTACACAACACATTAAGAGGAGAGTAAGTTCAAACTAACACATAAGAAGTGCAAATCAGTGAATTATTACTATATTAGTGTGAGCATTTTATCATTTGTTGAGCAACTGGGAGAGAAAATGAACAGCAAAGCACTGGGCCAAGAAATGGAAAAAGCATTCACTGAAAAAAATTATCTAACTTTCCTCATAATTTGGGCAGATCATCATTAAAAAATTTGGCTAGACTGATCAAACCTTGTAGAGCACTTCTTACATTCTTATACCTGAGAAATCAAAGAAGTTCAGACTGAACAGGTCCCATCTTTTCTCAAAGCTCATTGTCTTTTTTTTTTTTTTTTTTACTTATTTGAAGACAAATTCAGAAGTGTATGAAGGCTTTGAGTTACCAATTTCTACCACTGTCACTCTATGCAAATAAAAATACAGGTACCCCTCAAAATGATTTTGCCGAGTGCATAGACAGCTCAATTAAGCTGGTGAAATTTGCTACAAATAAGCTTTATAATTATTTTGTCAGCACACTGTACATCATCTTGTCAATTTAAGTTACAGGACCACATTTGTTTCAAGCCAAATCTTAAACTATTTTCTTAAAGCATTCTATAAAATATCTCATTTCTTTGCCAAAGGATTATTGACCTGGTTATCATGCATTGACCCCAGAATTCATAGACCGAGCATTTATGGATGTGCTCTGTTCCACCTCCCTACTTAGCACTGCAAGGTTTCTGATGGCTCAAGGTAAAGCCACTGATTTAGTAAAAAGGAAGCATTAGATGGCTTAATTAAGACCTAATCTCATCTAAGGAACTGCAATTTTATGCCTAAAACATTAGACCCAAACAGCATCTGTATGATTTTGGAATCATTTGTGCATGAACAACATGCAACTTTTCCCCCCCTGACTGTCTAGAAGTGTATTCCCTAATGAAAAAGCAGGTAAATTAAAAGAAAGCTTTTAGTTTTTAGCTACACTGAGGCTCTGGATTAAAAATAACAAAATAGTATGTCCTCAACTATTTGCTGCTACTTCTTCCAATTTGTAAAAAGTCTTCAAATTTTAAGACAGGACTTGAGCAGCCTTAGTTCACTTCACCTCTGTGTAAAGGAAATTTTAAAATTCAAATTAACCAAAGCAACAAGTCACAGGAATACCACTTTAAGTGCTATGAAAATTATTTATTAAAACGCATACAATATTTTTTCACATCTTTTTCAGATAGGTTCTAAATCTTTTTTTCACTTATTGAATGAAAAACTATTTCCTAATATTATTTGAAAAAAAATGAAAGCCTCCACCTTAGGTGTTAAAACAAGGAAAAAAGCTAAAAAGCTCCCAACCCAGTCAAAAAACTGTGTGAGAGTTATCACATAGCCCACAATGCCTCTTCACAAGGACAAAAATTCTACTGCAAAAGTGAAAATTAGATTCTGAAGTTTAATACAAAATATGCTTGCAGTAATAGTCCTTACTCTACTCTCAATTTTAGGAAGGTTTCACCATTCCGTGTGTTCCTCTGCTTGGAGTACACATACACAAGCACAGTAACAATTCCTTGGAAAGTAGCAGATTTTAAAGTCAGAATCAGGAAGGCTTTCAACAAAGTGAGAAATAGAAAAAGACCTAGTCACATCCAGTATGACTGTAAATACCAAACACGCTTTAGCCCTTTCCAAAAAGCAGTGATTAAGGAGGCCATTCACAGAGGGCTTCCCTGAGAACCACTCTATTTCAGGTTGAAGAACTCTAGAAGATTCATGCGTACATATGATACATTGGAGGGGGGAAAAAACCCCAAAAGTTTAATTCATTTTCTACAAGTTTGTGGCAAAACCCTGCAACACATTAATTTTATGTGCCCTTAGTAAAGACATTCAAGAAACCAAAAGTGGAAAAAGAGGAATAATTTAAATTGCACTAACACTACACCTTGTTTAGAAAATTCTGCTACAAAAAAAGGCATAAAGAATGCCGGGTTTTTTGTAAGCTTACAAAGAGATTGTGTATGCTATGTTTTAAACTTTTTATTACCGGTTGGATTTTCTGAATATAAAAGCAATTTACTCCTTCCTGCAAAGTGTCTTCTACCTTTATTTTATCCCCAACTTACCTACTCCATTTCAATATAAATGTGAAGACAGAAAGACTCAAAGTGTTTCAAGATCTAGAACGCTGGAATTTTTACCCCCAGGGTGTCCATTAAACTGGATCCAGATTTTGAACATTAGCCCTTATGAACTTACTCAGAGAAAATTCTGAGCAAATTTATTTTTGTCTGTCCATACTAAGTGTCATCCAAATAACAACACAGGCAGTGTATTTATTGTGTTCTCATATACAGAACATCATCTTTAGTAGAACTCAAGTTGAAAAACTATTTGAAAACAGTTATTTTCAAATAGAAAAGGTCTGCAAAGCTGCAAGACTGGTCGGAAACTAAAATACAACAACCACCTTTGCAACCTCTCTCATCTAAGGTGAGCCAAATGAGATATCAAAAGGAACATGTAACACAGAACATACATTTAGCTATACATGAGCAAACAAATGTGTACAATGTCAATATCACCGCCATATATTTATTTTGATCAACTTCAAAAAAAATTACAATAGCATATAATGGCTTAAGATTTCATGAGCATAAACTCTAAGTTGTAATGGTCAATAGTGAAGCGACAGGGAAGAAAAAAACCCTTAAAAAGGATTTGGGAAAAAAAAACAACTTTAAAAAGCTTTTGCAAAAATCACTCTTCCGTTTCCTGTCGGAACGGCATCACTCTTCTGCCAATTACAGCAGCTTCTATGACTCATTTTGGCCACTTCTCCCACAAACTTTCACGATTTCTTATTTGTCATTCCTGGTGTCTGGAACACCCACCTTCCTCCTCTTGAAGTCCCATTCTAAGATCCACTTCTGCAACATTGCCTACAGAAAAAGTAGGCAACTAAAACACTCATTCATTGTGTCAACAACATGCCAAGCATCAGCTTTCACTGTGCACACTGTGCAGCATAGCATCCATCTCACTTCACCTTCCTTACTACACCATAAGGGTTTCTCCCTCAGTGCATCCAATTTAAAAGCAGGGACTTAATACCTAAGAATCACTTCAGAGAAATAAGTGTCTGCTGTTTTTCAGAGCCCTACCTGCACCTCTCTGTGCTCACAGAAAAGAAAGTATGTTCAACATCATAAATATTCCATTGTGCCTGTGTGTATCTGTGGTACGTGCACATATGTAATGGGCATAAACAGAAAAGAACATCCTATTTAATTTTCTTTTCATTGCAGTACATTTTAATCCTTTGCTGGCTCACGTGAAATTTCTCATTAAAGTAACTTCTGAAACTGAATTGGAAAGCTGCATTTAAGCACTTTTGTTTTGTTTTTAAAAGCTTTCTGCTCTAAACTTATTTCCTTCACTTTTAAATCTGGATTAAAATTCAGTTAAGAGTCTATAGGAAATGGTTGTTTACATACATTAAGCTCTATCAAGACTATGTTCACATCTGCTATTAAACAACTATATTTCTGGACAGTCATGGAGGCAGACTTGAAGCAATGACACCTTTTTGCAAGCCTGCAGGACTTATTTTTTAATTAAAAAGAAAATCTAGCCTATATGTTGCTTACACATATTAAATGCAAGTCTGTCATGAGATGGATTGACCTTCAGGTCACATGAACTTTAAGTCATGCTTTCAGTCTTCCATGTATTTCTACATGGCACTCCATATAAAAGTGAAATACTTTACTGGCTAATTTATTTATTAAATAATAAGCAGAGTTGTAGTAATGCCAGTGCAGTTCTAACATACAATAACACATTACCAAGGGGAAAAAATGTTTAAGAATGATGGGGTTTGTAACTTTGTGTCATCACAAATGGAAGAAATACCTAAATTAGAATACCCGAGCAGACAAACAAGCTGCACAAGGCATTTCCCAAAACTAAGAACAGCTGACGATGTAAAATACAAAACCACAACAAAACCACATGTAAACACAAGATATAACCCAATTTAAGTTACAAATTCAATTCTTAAAGGTGAAAAAGTAAAGCCCTGGCAAGCACATGGCTGAAGTTTACATGCATAAACTCACTAAAATTAAAGCACTTGCCACTGAAAGGAGTCATGTACAGCTTAAAGCTAAATGAAGCCCCTCCTCATATATTTCATGTACTTGAAACTATCTTGCTATTGAAAGGGGACAAAATAAGCGTATTCAACTTACATCTTTTTCTGACCGATGTGGGAACATCGATGATTGGCTGTAGTACATGTTTTCATCATGGTAGTCACCATCAACCCCCTCTACAAACTTCTTCCTTGAAGCACCAAACATGCTGTTTGTCACCTAAATAAGAAGAAAAATGGTTATATGCCACGTATTATTTGGTTTGCTACATACTTAGTATATCTTTTAAATATATGTAAACATTGCTAGAAAACCCCCACCCTGTTTCTAAAGATTTGAAAATTCCTCTTTAAAAATATTTTCTGTATATTGCCAATGTAACAGTTCTTTCAAGTGGGATTTTCATGTGACAAACTCATACTTCAGAAAGGACTGGGGTGGGAAGAGGGGACACTTTTTTGGAGAGAGGTGTGTTTGTTGGCTGGAGGGTTTTTTGTTGGTTTGGGGGGTTGTTTTTGTTTTTTGGGGTTTTTTGAGTCCCATAACCTTTCACTCAGGTTTATTTAAAATTACAGAATGTCAGAAAAAAGAGCAAATTCCTCAAAATTTCCTCTCCTCAGGTAAACACCTTCAATCTAAAAGAAAATTAAGGAATGTTCTTTAGTGCTCAGCCACCTTAAAAGAAATAAGAAAAAGGGAAGGAAAAAAGAATATCTGTGAAATCACTCCCATGTCTCATCACCACAACATTGGAAAAGCAGCTTTCTACTTGATCCTGTGCATTCAGAATCGTGAATAAGTAAGAGAAAGTTGAGCTAGCCATGGTCAACCACCTCACCACAGACTGGCAAAGTTACTGCAAATGGCCCATTAAAACCACTAAATTTTCTTGTGCCCTTACTCCTGCAGGCACATAGAGCAAGCTGCTAAATCAGGAACTGGAAACTAAAGAAACAACAACCATGCAGCTGGTCACAGAACCTTCATTCATTAGAAAATTTAATCCCACAGTAAGATCATACAACATCACTAAAGAATCTACCACATGCAGTCCATATTTATACACCTGACACTCATTTACGTAAAAATACACATACTTCTTAAGTTTCTAATCTATCTACTAACATGGTGCGGTGTGGGCTAACAAAGCCCTGTTCAGACCTAACAGGTTAATGTTCAAACCAGCCAAATGGCACATACTGGTCAGTACTGAGCAACTCGCCTCGTTTCTTGTACCATATGGGGAGACTGGAGAGATCACGACCAACAGGATGCTAACCAACCCTATGCTACCACCCTATATAACACACTTTCAAACAGATCTTAAACATCTTGAAAGATAATGAAGCCAAGTTATAGTTGGCTTATGAAATGCCCTGAGCCCTAAGATTTACTGTCTTCACTACTGATAGCATTAGCTAAACTTAAAAACCCACAGGAGCATTTTTAATTTTTTTTTTTAAGAGTCATTCTGCACTATCTTAGTCTCATGCTTGAAATTGAAATTTCAAAACATTTATTCTGGTTAGCTACAAGGAGAGTCACTTTCAGCTTGAAATCCTCTTATCCCTACTGACAAAATTATTCTGATATTCTTCACAGTGTGGCTTATTCAAATTTCACCTTTACTGACTAAGATTTCTAGGTAGTGTTTAATAACATCAGCTCCTATACTAGCAACAACTTAACCCCATGATTTCAAAGTCGTAGGAGTTTTGAATAAAGTCAGCACTTGAGATGCATTTAATACAGCTATAATCTGAGAGTTGCCTAAAAACGTTCAGCTAAACAAAAGCTTTATTCCACCACTCCTTCAAGAGGGTTACAGTTACTTAGACTACTGATGTCTCAAAACAAATTTATAGTCTGTTACACACATGTGAAGGCATGCAAAGGTACTGCACACCTTCTCCTGATGAAGCTTGTATTTTAAAATGTTTACAAAAATGTGCAAATGTGAAGTCCCAAACTGCTCAAATGCACTCAGCTGACTTTCACACTTGTAGTGAAGCTTTCATTACACTATAAGCAAAGCATATCCCACTGTGCTAATCCCTTTACAATGCAATTATCACCTACCAGATGGGATGGAGCATTTAACAGGCTAAGGGGATTATCTTGTCCTTTGCCTGAGTAAAGTGTGGAGAGATGAGCTGTTGTCTTTTAACCACTGTAAAAAGCACAGTGAAATGCTTTGGTGAAGCTATCCTGAGCAACCAGGGGAAGTTGACTGTCTCAACAAACTACTGCTTTTGAGAAGGTAAAAGGCAGCTTCTCACAAGCCCCAGACAACTTTTTGGTGCTCCTTTAACAATACCTGGGATAACAGAAGAGGTTTTTTTGCCACATAACCTCTTGTGATACACCATCAGAGTAACAAAACTTAACTCTGACAGAAAAGAAGTCACTGAAGCACACACCACACTGTACTAATGTAATACCTAACCCTGAGCTACAGTATAGGAACTGCGTAAGGGGAAAAAACCAATTCTGACTTTGACCCTGGAGCTTTTGATCTTATTTCTGCAAAGGTTTACACATGGCTGACTACACATGCATGATAAAGGTTTCCGAGTCAGTGGGGTAAGCTCAGAGCTTTCAGTCTCAAAGTAAGTGTTTAAAACTGGTGCAAGAAAGCTACAATGTCCAAATATGAAGTCTATATACCAAAAAGCTGAAAAATACTCCCCACTGAATTTAAACTGTCCAAAAGATTATTTTCTATACTGATAAATGTATAAGACAGTAGCCCAAAAACCAATCAAGATTATGCCCTGAAGACTGATGAAGTGCACTGATATTAACACGGAGTCTTAAATTTCTTTAATGACCATGCTTTTGTAAAAAAAAAATTAGTAATTAGATAGATTAAATATTGGTATTTTTATTAGCACCCTGTATTTCTACACAATACCTAACAGGAACGTGCTGCTACAGTGCACCGAAGGCTGCAGCTGCAGGGCAAGAGGGGAAGACTGGAGAAGCCCTGCCTACAACCCAGCTGCATCACTGCACCGGGCTGCTCTGAAGACCTTCAAAAGTTTTTGCAGAGACTGACTGACAGTTCTTCACAGCAGCATTTCTGTAAGCCATTCTGTGTCGTTCCATGCTGCCATGCAGAGCAGTCGCATGCAGTGCTCAAGCTGTCCATGCTCCCACTGAGGGAGGTGGTACAGGCACTGGAGGGCATTCTGGCAGCTGCCTGCACCCCTAACAAGATTTCACTTCACGAGAAAGAACTGCCACTTGTTCTCAGGGTGAACCACAGCACAGACCACAACAGAGAAACACCGCATTGCAATTCATGCTGCTCTCCAGCCCTGTTACAAAACTAACAGCTCAATAAAACGAGGCAGCTGCTAAAGACCAGTAACTGGTATCAGAGACTGAAGCCACAGCTGTGGTAGCCAGGCTGTTTGCCTCTTGCTGCTTCTTCCGCTAACACCAGCAGCCAGTACCAGTAGTCTGCAGTGACAGTAAATGGCTGGCAAACTTCTGAATCACAGCATCTACCCCAGTGCAGACTTTTATAACGTTACAGAAGGTTTACTCAATGACAGTGTCACATGGTTGCCAAATTAGCAGTAGGCATCTTCCTATCCACGTTAAGTTATTCCAGTATTCACTAACATATTCATTAGTCGGTCACGCTACAAGCATACACACGGATATTGAAAAACACTGTTGTGGTACTGTTTGTAAGAAGGTGTGAGAGTAACTGGGGCTGTGCCAAATGTGGGCAGATATGCAGATGGAACTTTGTCACTTCTATCTTAGGACAGGAAGCCACCTGGAAACTTTGTACACAAAGACTGCAGCTTCTTTTTCAGACTCATAGATTAGTGTCCAATCAGCTACAAAAGTAAATACAACAAAGTTCATGCAGCACTTATAAATATATTTTAAACCCTTTGGAAAGTAACAGTGTCTTTAGGTTTTGTATCTTCACAGGGTCTAGACTGAAGAGGTAAAAAGTAGAAATCACCTCTTGTATTTAAGTCCCTCGTTCACACCTATATAGACACACACATGCGTGTATGTTTATGCCAACACATCTCCCAGAAGTTGTACTCCAGTTGCATGACAATTTTACTAAGTCAAGAATTCCTGTCTACTCAGCCTAATTCCATACAGATCCTTCTCCTAATCCTGTAACTACTTTTGCTGTTCTACTGTGGGAACCCAGTCCTCTGTTGCACAAAACACACTGACAGTGTAACCATTCATTAAAAACGTAGGAATGGTGCACTTCCATCAATTCATCCTTTAGCATAATATTGCAAAAGTATTTACAACTCCCACTGGTAGACCCATGTACAAATATTATTTAAAAATACTCATGGTAACAGAGGAAAGAAAGGGAAAGAGCTACATGTTTGGATTCAAGTTCAGAGAGATAACCAGCCATGCTACCACAAACCATGCCCAGTTCTGATCAGGTGAACACAAGCTCTTCTTTCAAAACACAAGTACGTCATGCTTAAAAATCAGATTTGCCCACAACTTCAAGTTAAATTAACCAAGCAAAATGCAGATACAATCCTGACAAGATCTTTAAATTCTTCTGTGGAACACTTCCTAACAACCTCCACTACGGAAGAACTAAAAGCATCATACAAATGTTAAGAACTTGAAGCATCTAATAAACAGTTTGTGGCAGTCTCTGATCTTTACCTTCAGCCGAGTACATAACACAATAACCATCAACAATAGCTATTTAAAAAATAGTAAAATAAAACCCCACAAAACCTCCAGATTTCAAGAAAAATCCTTTTCATTACAAGAAACATTGCAGTATAGCATACTCCAGCACACAAACCTGTTAGCAACAACTGGAAATAAATTATTGACACAGAATTTAAGTTGACACTTCAAAATGTTGTCATCTTCAGTTGCAAAATGATCTTCTCTATAATCACTTATGAAGTGATTCTATGATTGTATATTAAATGAATTCTACAATTTGCTTCAGGCTGTTAAACTAAAGTATGAAAACTAATTACGTTTTTGTTTTGCAGTATTACTATAGATAGTGCTCAAGAAGAGCTCACTCATGATGTTAACATAGCCAACTTCAAACTAAGAGAATACTACAAAATCTCCCTGGAGAATGTATAGTTTTGATTTTGCATAGAGCAGAAAAAAAAACCAAACCACCAATCAATCATTGCATTACAACTGATTAATCTCATCTTTACGTGAGTTGAACGATACATACAGTAATACAAATTAAAAAAAAGAAACCATTTTAGGAATTTTAGCAGTATCTTCCCTTTCCTGCTCCTCCAATGAGTATGGTATTTGTCAAGATGTACACTATCATTATGTGAGAGCAATTAGAGGTTATAATCTCAGTCTGATGTTACAGAGCTTCCACCCATCTATACACTAAGGCTTCTGATGTTGCTGTTTAAGTCTTTAGTAAGCAAGGTTAGCACTTCATTCCATTTCTCTTCTGTTACAAATCAATGTTTTCACATAAGGCAACATACTTGAATATCCAAAGTATCTACAAAAGTGACCTTTAATGAGCAGTTCAGTGAGAAGTGAGTGTCTCAAAAAGTAAGTGACTACCAGAAACCACATGTTGGTAACCACCAAATCAGCCTGCAATTTAAGTCAAAAATATAGAAGTTGGAACTTCATCAGCTGGTAAAAGATAGCATAAACTCAATTTACAGTAAAAACCGCCATTCTTTATGATCCTATCTCTCAGTGTCAAAGATAATTCCTATTTGGCCCAAACTGGAACTAATATACAATAGAATATATATACTACCAACTCACTAGATGCAAAATCCCAACCCTTGAGTGATAAAGTACAGCTATTAAAAGACACCATGAAAAGCACAGAGGTACAAATACATATATTTTATTTTCAGAATGAAAGACAAAATAAAACTAGAAGTTAAGATCCTTTGTTCCCTCATTTCATTTCACAATGAGTCACTTCATTTCTCCAAGGTGACTGATAAGTTCTAACAGTATACTATGCACTTATGATACGGTAGCCTTTCAAGCAACAACTTTCTAGTATTAACAGTATATAAACATGGAAAACAGTACATTTCACTATATTTCTTTTTTGTTAAAAAGTCTTTTTCCTTGATAAGCTTAATACTGGCACAGATTTGTACTCACTGTAAGAATACAATAGTAAAATAGGTGTTCTGTCAATTTTTAACAACTAGCTTTACATTCTTTATATGGCAGACTAAAATGAAGACCACCACACTATGAGGCACAAATCTACCAAAAAAACCTGAAGGTTGGATAGTCTTTAGAATAATCTCATTGTATTTGTGTCATATGGTTCATAAATTATTTCAAAATTCACAGAGCACTGTAGAGAACAACCGCCATAAAGCAAGTATCTGATTTACAGACTTATGTCAAGTCTCAAAGTAGTTCAACATACAACCAGTCTCCTTAAAACATCGTATGGCCTTTCCTTACAAAAATGAAATACGACAAACAAGATGCATAGCAGCTTCTATGCAGGAACTCCAGACAAAAATTTTGAGTATGAAAGAAATAAATAACATACAGTTATGATTTTAGACCATCTTCCACTTGTATTCTCAAGAATGGCCATCTACAAGGTAAAATTTTTCAAGTGTCCTATAAAGTATAATGATGTTTGCAAAAGCTACACTAGAACTGTAAATCTCTGCTGCATGCAAACTGTGTCAGGAAACTGCAGTCCCTAACATCAAACAAACCACGGAAACTCTCCTGACCAAGATCTACAGGCTGGTTTAATCCTTTAACCATCCTTAACTATTATGAGATTAATATTTCAAAACATTCCTGAAATAAAACAGCACAGAAGAAATAAGAAAAGCTATCCTACATTAAAATAAAAATAAACCAACATTGAAATTACTTAAGTTAAACTTGAAAATTGAGATTACAAGAAGCTCCATTTGGTTTCATAAGATGGTTGACACCATGCCCATCCTGGGGTAGATTCCCATAGGTTCTACTCCTGTTAATCACAAGCACAAGATTTGGATGATATGACAAATCAACAGTGGCTGGGGATATAACTATGCAGTAAGCTGCGTGGATGTCTCTTATGGGTATGATCAGTGGAATGTACTCAGGAAATAATCTTTGGACACGCCATTCAACAAAATCCAAACACACACAAGACAGACATTTCAAAGATGAGAAAGGCAGCAAGGGATCTGCAAAAGTGACCAGAAGAGCAGATGAAGTAGCACTCCATCTGGAGCAGCTGTGGGGAGAAACCAAGAATATGCCAGGTACATTCAACCTTATTTAGTGATGTGACCTGAAGAGATGCAGAAGCATCTCCTTCATAGACAGGGCAATGATGTCACAAGACCTGCACATACGCATACCCACACACATACTGTAAAACACACAGCTGGATTATCTGTCAAAGACATGGTTTAAGAATTCTGTCAGTCAAGAACAACTATCACTTGTCTGATATTACAAATACTATTTAGTCAGTAATAAGAAAAAAAAAACACATCAAAACCAATGTATCACATTCAAGAGCCTATCTAAAATGCAAGTATATTTAGCCCCTTTCTCTCTTGTTGATGTTTCCATTCATTTGTAGTATTTACAATCCATTCAAGACTAAGAGTAGTTCTAGATTTAACAGCATTTCTGACTTACTGTTTTAAAACGGTATATACTTGCCTGTGCAATGCTCCTCAACTCTTAAGGTTTCATCATGAAAGATGATTGTATTTTAGAAAGAAGTGACAATTGTGTCAGTAACTTTAGGGGGCAATATGCTGGCTCATACTTTTAAATTCAATGCTATTTTAAGTAGGAATGCAGTGAACAGCAGCAAGAATCTTGAAAAGAAATGATGTACTGGCATGCTTCTGTTACCTACTTAAGACATTCCTCAGCCATATTTTTTTAAAAAAAGAAACTAGTTCAATTTGTAAACAAAAAGTAACTTTTAAAGTATGTTCTCAGTTGATGATCCATCAAGACAACTATCAGCTAAATATATACTACCTGTGCATCACATTATTCACTGATTGTCTTCTGGGAATACCATCAAAGAAATCAGTTATGCTAAGAAGTCAGGCTTAACCAAAATTAAGTTCAAAACCCAAACATGCTTCTGAAGTACCTACACTGTCATGGGAAAACAAAATAAAACCCAAAAAGAAGCGAAGAAGCACATAAAACAACAGATGGGTAAACTTGCATTTCTAGTAACTATTACAGTAAATCTGTCTGTGAAAACTGGTATATGGTTAACATGGAAATGGGTCAGTCTTAGAAAAATTCAGCTGTGAAGTTTGTAAATAAATAAGCGAAAAACAAAATTCCATTCTGGAATGAAAGTTGTTTTAAATATTCTCATGATAAACTTATTACTACAGTGGCACTTCTGGCTCCTCACAAGTTAATTCTGTGAGTTTCTCTCCACCATTTTGCACCTCAACCATAAGGAAAACTGCCATTGGAAGATACCAAAATGACAAGTTCCTACCTTCTTTTGTTTGATAACCTTTGACTCATTCCATTAGGTAGTTCATAAATGCACTGGTGGAAAAATACTTGCAGTTTTAAATAGAAATTGGTTTTTCAATTGAACAACATTGCAGTTTGTCACATGGACTGCATTACTACTTTTGAGTATTTTGCTGTAGACAAAACAAGTCTTGCTGTGTTTCAGAAATCACCCTTCCATAACAAATTAGAGTAAGATATCCTTTAATTCAGCAAGTTTATCTATTTGAATTTTATCTCCAGTTTCATGCCTGAGACTGCCTTCTTTGTTGCTCTCCGCTGTGTTTTTTTTTATAACATAAAAAGGCACTTTACTCAGTTAGGAATTCTAGATCTACTCAGATGTAGTCTAGAGAGTTCCTTAATAGGGCATATACAATGGTAAAACCCAGCTTTAAAATATTAGAATATCAGCAAATCCACTAAGTTCTTCAGAAATAACAGAATCCTGTAATTCCCTACAGTCCCCAGAGAAAGAAGTTGGAATTTGGTATTTTCTTAAACATTGCCATACTTGGAGCAAATTGATAAAAATGTAATTTCTGTTTTCAGCAGAATCCTGCTGCAGTAAATTGTGCATACGGCCAAACTCACATGACGTATGTGCAGTCTGAAAGCCGGATCAGGTAACTGGAGAAATAAGCCCATAAAATAACACTATACTAAGCACATGCAAATTGTTCTCAAAGACTTAGAACTGTGACAGATTTTGTGCATTTCTCACAGAGGCAAAATAGATAGTGACAAAAAAGCCAACAGTTAAAGAAATCTGCACTTCCTACAAACCGATTTCTGTATGAAGTCATACAACTAGTTATAACAGAAGTAACTTCAGCTGAAAGCTCAAGGAGGGGTGCCAAGACAACAAAGCAGATATAGGGAACATCAAGTTTCAGCCTGAAAAAGCTGTTGCAATCTGGATAAGGGGATTTCAACAGGGAAAAGCCAGTCTGCTGTCAAGAGTACTCTTCAACTCGCTCTTTACTGTACTCCCCCTCTGCTAGAACGCACCAAACAGGACAGCTGTTTTATACTAGTATATGTTCTGTGATATGTCTGTGGAAACATGGCAGAGAAAAGATCCTCAAGGGACATAAATGAGCTCCTATAAAGAGAATTAAGTAGGTTAAGCGATAATCAGACAGGCAGTAAACCAGGTTTAGAACTCTAGCATTTTAATTCATAGAATCCCTAGACTGGACAGATATGTTAAAAATGCAAAGTAGTAAGATTTTTGATGAAAAGCTCAAAACACTTGGGGGGTGGGGAGAAAAAACTTTTAACAGGTTGTCATTCTTCACTGGTATTCAATAGTCATCACATACAAAACATTTTTTTTAACAGCAATTAGAACAGGATGTTAACTAAGTAAGATTATGTACGTGGGACTTCAGCTTCACAATCAAGAGACACGCTATGCTAAAATACTTCTTCTCTACCAAGCATTACAGCTTCAATATCAACATGACATACTTTGCCACCTCTGATGCTTGTATCACTCCCACCTACTCAACGCCTTTTTCCACAAATGACAGACAACTCAGATGATGCACATACGGACTGACAGAGCTTAAGCTGGAAAACAAACCAGGTCCTGATGTGGTCCAAGCCAGCCAATTACTCTTACTAAGGTCCCATTTGTGAAGCAGAGATAATTGCTCTCATTATCAAAGAAATTACATAAAGGTTTCATTAATAAGGAGCATCTCAGAAACGTTTTATGCTGATGAGTCCCCTAAGAAGTTATAAAAACAAAATAAAACCCTGGGTGGAGTAACATGCAAACCTTATTTTACAATGAAATACGATGGTAACCATTTTCCTGAATTATGGCCATTGTAACTAGTATGCTAACAGCTTATCGTTCTCCCAAGAAAGAGTCCTTACCTGTTCCGCAAGCCAACTTGTGCTACCACTTACTGAAAGCGAGGAAAATCATTTGCCCACTTGGAGGACAGATAGGTATTTGATTACCAACATCATTGCAAACAAAGGGTCTTGCTTTTTGGTACTTCACAACAAATTTATCTGCAAGGTTCATTACACTCCCTCTTTTTAAAACATCTACACATTTAGTTGCACACTGTCACAGCACTAGCAAAACTATCGAGCTGAAACAAGGTCTTTTACCATCTCACACCAGCATACTCTTCATGCTAGTCCCTCTGCTGCCTTTTCCTGGTCTCGCCTCACCCAGGGTGCTCATTCTCTCTCCTTTCTTTTCTCTGCTTCTTCCACCTCTCTTCCTTGGCTGCTCCCTCTTCATTGGCTGCCCAACCTCTTAACTTAACCAGCCACAGCTGCACCTTGTCTACATCAGCCAACCCACCGCCCCTGAAGCCAGCCCACAGCTGTATATTACCAATGCTAATTAACCCAGCTTCATTCCTCTACAGCACACCACTCTAGCATGACATGATAATTAAAAGAACAAAAACGTATATGCCTAAGCCTCCTAAAGGGTAAGACAGTTGAAACAAAATAGCCTTAAATAAAAGTGGCACACTAAAACAATAGCTTGTGTACTGATAGCCAAACATCTTACTCACTTTGTACAATTTAAAGCCTTTTAATTCACATGTAAACTGCATCCCACTGCTTCAAAACCTCTGCTGAATCTCTTGCAGTTGCCAAATCAGAAACTTTTACAGGGAAAGCCAGTGGCAAGGAAAGAGAAAACAACACTCCAAAAGGTTTTAGGGAGGCTTTATCCCTCCAAGGGATGAAAAATTGAAGATCACCAGCAGCAGCGATACTGGCAGGGCAGGGGGTGGTAGCATGGGGATGGGAGTGGATGAGTAAACATGAAGGTCAGCTGGGCGTCACAAGCAAGGGAAGATGGTTGCTGATAGTGGAGCTAAGAAGCAACTCTCAAGCAGCATTAGAAGAATGGTGTCGATACACTTGTCAGTGAACAAGCAAGATCACCACATGTGCGGTCTATCACTTAGAGAGTGGTTTTTCCCTTCCTCTCAATCTTGATGTGGTCCCTTATAGCACATCTGAGCCAAGCTAAAATCGTTTCATCTGCTAAGTGTCCTCCAGCTTTCTCTGTAGAGTCATTACCTTACACACTCTTCAAAGTAGTATTTCTTAACAGTTCCTATACACCCAATTCAGTTGAAGCCAGAAATGCCCATTGATAAGCTTTCTAGATCTGTACTTCTGTAAAATATTAAGCCTTGGGTAGGCTGTACCTGCTCACTGGACACTATCTTTTGTTAGTTCATTCACCATGTAAAAACTTTTGCACTATGTATCAGACAGGGAGATAAAGCTTATAAACAGAGGCGGGGGGGGGGGAAACCAAACTACTTTGAAGTAATCCAAATTTGGTTCATGATCTCAGGATTTAGCTGGTTTCATCATGTCAAATCTCTTCCATTGTGGGAGAAGAATAAAAGATGCAAAATTAAAGAAAAGGACTCTTCTGACTTTTTATTCACTTTCTGTGAACAAAATTCAGGAGGCCAGATTTCTGCCTCTATGCTTCAACTAAAAGGGTAATCATTGCTCCAGCTGGGACTTTTCCATCCCGATTCTGAACATGCTCCTCTTTCCAGCAATATGGCAGTTACGTTAAAAAAAAAAAAAAAAAAAGGAGGAAAAAAAAAGAAAACAACCAATTTCACTAACTTTTTAAGACGGCAGCATTGCCTATCTATTCCTTCCTGGACATGGCCAAACTTTCATGTTTTGTTAATCTGAAACATTGTATTTTAAATAAGCCCTTGTTTCCCAAGCATTTCCTGCAGTTAAGCACTATACAGTCAGATGCAGATCATGATTAATAGAGTAGCAACAGGAATTTATTTTCTTTCTTTCATTACTCAGACAGAGTTTGTTGACATTAAATAAATCAGAACTAGGCCCATTTCTACTCTAGCTTTTGCCAGAAGAAAAAAAGGCATGCTGTTGGGTTGGAGGTTTTTTTTGTTTAGGGATCACAAGATAGAAGACAACTGAAAAAGAGCACAACTAATTTTTAAAGTTTTATCTACCAGTACATTCACAAATAAAGTATTTATTTAATGTAAGCCGCTGACCATTTATTTGTTTGAAGTATCCTCAAGAAAGAGGTAACAACACTATTTTTACTTTATGTTGAATTTTAGGAAATACAAGGTTCTTTTTGGTTTGAGCTGCTTCTTTTTTTTCTAGAGGTATTCTAAAAATAGAAATAGCTGAGAATATTCTTGCCAAAAAACTCATTCTGAACACACAGCCCATCAAACACCTTGTCTTACTTTAAAATACAACTGGAAGATTCAAAACAATAAGTATATTTAATATATTTAATCCTTGAAGAGAAAGAAATATTTACGAGCTGCGACGACTTACTGGTAATATACTTGCTTCTCAGTGACTCTCCTCCAGACTAACAGTATATTCTGCAAATGCAGAAACATTTCCCAAGAGCACAGACAGGTTAAAGTTAAATTTGTGTATGGCTTCTTAGCGTATCCTCCTAGGACATAATTATACCCTTCTGAGTCTGTGACTCTTCAGGGCAAATGCAAAAATGCAAAGTTAAAATTGAAGATTTCAATTCTTTGGTTACTTGTTTATTATTTTTTTAAATTAAATCCTTAAGATGCTTTAGGAAGCATGTTTCTTAAAATATTCCAGGCCTGTTTCTTGTAACCTGACTATACAGCCAGGCTATACTGTGATTATAGCTGTACCGTGTTCAGCCATAAAATAAAGTACGACAAAACAACTTTGATGTTTTTACATCATATCTAAAGAACAAGGACACAACCAATCTGAAATAAATTCAGTAATTATGTTTTTTAAAGATAATGAATTATTTAAGACTTTAAATTGCCGAACTGCAATTCTTTACTGATTTTTTTTTTATTATGTAAGTGTTAATTGATGTTAATAAAGAATTTCCAGAGTTAGATTCTATACCACATTGGAAAAGATAAATTACAGGCTCCCAGATCCCTACTATGCTACCACAAATACAATCATGTAAAATTAAGGAAGCAGTAAATGCACCTATTATGCCTTTCCACTTTACTGATCTTCCACATTTAATTTAAACCTCTTCAATCATTCTGTTCTCCATTAAGGTTGTCAAAAAAATTAATCTAGCTATGTACTCTCCCATCTGAGCAGGTGGACTTCAGTCAGACTCCCACAATGTAAAACTTTGGCTCAATATGTACTGTAAACTTTGTTCACATATCAGAAACTGAAATAACATGTCATTTTTCATTTTAACACAATTCCCCTTTGAAGTGACAGACATTACGCTACAACATTTTAAAACAGAGCTACCTCAAATTGGCAGCCTAAGCTCAGACTGCAAGTGTTGCTTAGACCTGGCCCAAGTCCCAGGCATGGAATGGTCCCTTCCATCTCATACCTTCCTCACAGTTTCTCAGAAAACAGTCACATGTATTTAGAGCTCCAAGACAGGACAGCAACGTTTAGCACCTCAACAGCCTGGTAAAACAAGCAACAGGGGATTACTTCCCATTATTCTGTTCTCATTAAAAAATAAAGAGTATTTTTACTGAAAACAGGCCTACTCTTCCTTCAGGTAATGTATATAGTGTTGCTCATACTGAAAGTTTTGTAGTAGGTGAACTGCTTGCAAATGCAAGATCTCAACTTCTAGTTTTCCTACAGCTGACACTGTAAGATTCAAGTTATCCTGACCAGCACCATTACTGTGCTTTCATCTAGAGTTGCAATAGCAAAACGCTTAAATCTATTTCAGTCTCTACCCACTTCACCAGGATTTCAGACAGGGAAATTACAAGGATTGAAATCATTACACCACAATCTGATGCCAAATTCTTTCATGTCTTTTCAGGGTCATAGAAGTCCTGGAAGAAGGTCTTGCTTCTTGAATGATACAATCCCTTCCCCACCCTGCACAATCTTGAACATGAAGCAGGACTGTTAAAAGTTTTGCTTTTAAAAAGACACATTGTTCCAGCACTAAATCTTGTTCACAAAAGACAGAGAAAGATTAATTCCTTTACCACATTTCCAAAATCCAAATGAATACTCTAAAGGCATGGATATGTCTTTCTTTGAGCATCAGGCTGGTTGACAATACAAAGAGCGATACATTTAATCATGAACTGTATACTGCATAACTAGAGGCAGTTACACATTACATACATTTGTAACTATCCCTAAATTAAATAAAGTATCACCCACATAGTGCTGCTCTCTTTCAGTGACAGGAAGTCTACAGTAATCAGCTCAAAAACTACAAACGGCAAAAGCACTTACAAATACTGAAGCATTCTTTGTATTTGATCTCCTTTCATTACTGTCATTTTTTAAATATGGTTTCTGAATCTATGTGGTGCCATAAGCTTTTTCACTGTGCTGTTACATAAATGTATTCTTTACTATGTTTATTAAGTTCTTCCCCTCTTTTTAAAAGGGAAGTTATCAAAATGCTTATTACTACAAAGAAAAACATTCCTGGAGGCAGCGTACATGAACAGCCCATAAGGCAGCACTGTGCACAATTCACAACTTCCAAAACGTAGCCATGCACCTGAAAAGTATGTTTTTTCTAGTTCTGTCCAGAATTTACCTTCAAAAAGCTAGTTTAGAAACAGCAATAATTTTAATGTATACAGGTAAGAATAAAAGAGTAAAAAAAAAAAAAAGTATTTCATATAGTGACTGGTTATATATCTTGCATTAAAAGCTTTCTACTTATTAACAAAATAAAGAGATTGTTGGATCACCCACATCTAAGTGAAATGCAGAAAAAATTGAGCCAAAAAAAATTATGAATTTGTAGGAATCTGAACTTAAATAGTTACCAAGCAAATTTACTGCAGACAAACCATTTGCCTCCAAAATTAAAGATTCCTGGAAGGACCCATTAGCACTCACTGCTTCTGAAGTAGTGAGGAGAATTTTGTTTGGCAGCTGAAAAGAAAGGTCCAGATGACTCAAACTAAATACCTGATAAAACCCTTGAAGCAGAACAAGGAAACCAAATATACTACTGATAGTTGGTAGACAGCAGTTTACGTAAGACTCAAACTGTTCTTTAAGAATAGGAAGGTTGTTTAGGATACTCTAAAATTAGTTTAAAAGTGACACCAAATCAGTTACCGGGAGGGAGGAATACAAACAAATAATTGTGATCCACTACAGACGACATTTAAAAAATCTGACAAGAAGCCAGTGGTTTGGATTTTGGAATGACAGAGAAAAGCCTTCTACATATTCATCGGACAATTAAGGTCCTGCATAGGAAGAAGTTTTTTGGGTTTTGGTTGGTTGGGGGGGTGGGGGTGTCACCTGGGGTTTTTTTGGTGTTTTGGTTTTTTTGGTTTTTTTTTTTAACTGAAATATTCACTGCAGTGTGAATCATCACCGAGCAGGATTTTCAGAAGGCATAGGGTTTCACAGCAGCAAAGTCTACTGTCACAGTCTTGCTCTTGGCTGGCTTGTTAAATTTCCAGCCAGTTAGCTCCTTGGTTTTGCTTGGCTTCACTACATGGTTACACCACACCACAGGGGTAGGACAACATAATAGCCCCAATTTACAGTACTTTTAACAGCCAAGAAACTGAAGATCAAGGTACTAGGAAATGAAGAACAGCAAGCACTCTGTTGTCCAAATTCACTTTATCAGCAAGATGAATCCTTCCTTGAATGATGGACAATACCATTAACCAAGTATAATATGTAACTGAATACATGCGGTGGTGGATTGAACTAGGGTGGCCAATACTGCTACCAGCTTAAATTCTTCCATCATGCCCCTTTCCTTGGGGTCTGCTGACAAGCTGCAGAACACAAGTAGCAACTGAAGCACCAGCAATTTACTCCTGGTAGAGTATACTGAAATTCACACAGGATTTGCTACATACCCTGTCTAACCATCCCTACAGCAGGTACAATCACCTCTGGGACAGGAGGAGGAACACAGCTGAGGGCAGCAACCACAAACTACCCCACTTTCACTCAACAGGGTGCCAGTTGCCATGCAGCACCTGCGTGCGCTATTTTCCTTTATCTGCTCAACTGCTTTTTCATTGGGAAAGAACAGCAGCAAAAACCCAATAAACCCACGGATCCTAAAAGACCTAAAGTACCGTTACCCTTATGCTTTTCATGTCACATCAAGAGTTAACCCTCAGTCTAAAATTTCCATTGAAAAAAACAAAATATTGACCAATGCTTGTTAATTTATGATTCACATAGTATAACAGGAATGCCAAAGGAAAAGAATCTGTCAGCAAGCCACAAAGAACATACAGAGAAAAGTTGTGTGATTTGAAGAGGCTTTTTATTTTGATTTGGTAAACTTTAAATTAAATGCTTAGCTGCTTTGGGCATGCACAGTCCTAGTTAAGCAGATAAAACTGAAGAGCTGTAGATTTTGCTTTAAAGGACCAACTTTTTAAAAGAGTACTTTAAAAGTTTCTATGTTTCAGGTTATTTAGGAACACAGTAATTCTATGAAGACTTTCAGTATGCTGAGGCTCTGTGAGCTTTTAAAGTGTTCTCAGCATCCACTGTGTATTCATTTTTCTGGGCTTCCTGTGAAGTCTATAGTCCAATTAACTGACAAAAGACTGAAATGAAACTGTTTAGGCTTTTTACTTTCTGGGTAGAAAGTGCATCCTTGGTCAGTTCTGTTTTCCTCCTTCTACAACTGTTTTCCAGCTTAACAGCTTCCCTATCACAGTTCTGATAAATTTCAGAGGAAAAATTACTTCAAATCTCAATTATTTATAGTGATATGACAAACTGCTAAGAAAGAAAAGGTGGGGCTTAGCCTAATAAAAAATAAAACAGAAGTCCCTCTGGGAACATCCAACATTGCTTATCTAATTTTTTTGCTCTGTATTGATGCTTCCTGATTTCTTCTCATCAGGAAGAGAGCATGCATGCTGTTCTCTAAAAAGTTTCTGCAGTTTCTTTCTGTAAAGATTACTGGCTTCTATAATTGGTCTTACGCTTAATATTAAAGGAGATCTTTAGTTTGTTCCCTCCCCCTCATATATGCTCATAGAGACTGACATATCCTTTAAATCAGGGTCTCTGAAATGTAACTACTTCATTCTTGTTCAAAGCAACAAACCTGTTCTCAAGGATTTAATACAAACAAAAATCCACATCCGAAAACATTCTCACGAAAGCATCCTTCTGTTCCAAGTTCTGTTCTAAAATACCTACTTTTAAGGGAAGCAAACCACACATTAGGTATAGACTTCTGTGAGAGGTTTCTGTAATATTTCTTGGTATCAAAAGTGCTAGAGACTGGAAAAGAGACAACGCAGATAGAAGAATACACAACCAAAGCAGGTTTATTTTACCAGACAAACCCATTTCAATACTTCAAAAAGAACAGAGCTGAAAATTACTCTCAATAAACGAATTACTTTTCATCTGAAAACAGGTCTGTCTGGTACTGCTTCAAAAAGCATGAGATCTACTCTAAATCTGAGTAAGTAGGGCTGCACTGCCACTCCTGAATCACATGGGTAGGAACACTTAAGCTATACCAGTCCTTACTCCTCATGCCCTGGTGTCTGCATCTGTCTCAAGGATTTCTGGCTTTAAGAAGTGATCCTACTGCCTGGTTCAGAATAAATAAATTCAGTAAACCAGAGCAGTCACCTGCCTTCCTCACCACAACAATTAAGTCAGGACAGCTTTTGTCTTCCTGATACTGAGGATACTGAACTGCAACTTCCCAAAGTCCTGGTACGAGTCTACATACTCACTCCATTTGCTGCATTTTAAATGTCAGCTTGCAAAGTTGAGCCTTCACCTCTGTAGGGAACCGTAATGCCACGCTACAGGCTGCTCAGATCTCAGCCTCTTTCAAGCACTACATGGGAGACTGAAGAGAAACACACTTTGCCACCACTCTATTAGCCACACCAGACTCTTAGCAAAAAGGCACACTCTCTAACAGTAAACTACTTACCCAGCTTTGCTTCAGGAAAGCCAAAACAGTCTGGAGGCTGCCTTGGAAGCAAAAGCAACACACTGATAAGTTATTCTGAGGAACAAGAAACCAACCTATGCCAAGCATAACTTTTTCCTAACCAATTTGGGATTTTGGGACAAAAGCTAACAGAGCATAGGAGAAAAGTTCACATTCACATTTAAATCCTCAGACTGAAGCATAACAAACAATACATGACAAATTAAATGAACAACTCTTCAAAATTACTTCTGGGACTTTCTGCAGTGTATCATTAAATTCAAACACATATTGCCAAAATGTAAAACACAAAAGCAAGCTGTTCTTGAGCTTCACTGACTGTACTGCTCATCTTATTTTAATGAATCTTAAGCACGTCATGTCATGACATGTTCCTGGGAACATGTCCATGCTACTTTAACATGATATTTGGCAAAACCCTAAAGATAACTAGTATGTTTTTAACTCCATGTCTTCTTATCACATTTGCTTTTTTTTTTTTTCCTCCAATAATTCGTAGGCTCTAATTAACCCAGTCTTGCAGTCCATTGAAATCCCTTCCTAAGTCACAGGAATTAAACAGATTTTAAAATAGTGTAATACCCCATTTAGAAATGTCACCTCCTTCCTACTCTACTTTCAGGCCACAAACATAAAAACTGGCTATATTACCTAGCACCACAGTTTGAAACGTGCAAAGAAAAATAAAGCCACTGAATTTTTACTTTACTGATGTAAAGACAAAACAAAACAGTCCTGAAATTGAACCTTCCCTCTTCAGAGATTACTCTACTGAATTAAATGCAATGCTATCCTTAAATACAGAAATGTATGTTGTTAATAATCACATAGGGTATGAACAAAACAAAGTTGTTTGTGGGGATTTTTTTAGCCTTTGCCATTTGAGCTGAAGGAACACTGGGGATTCCAAAGAACATTTATTTGCAGACTATGTTAGTTTGAAAGTTTTAATCAAGGATTTATTCTGTTTCTTTTATTAAGGGGATAAATATGCACATATCAAAATGCAGAACTCACCCACCCACTGTATGGTACTACTGCTGCAAAGCTACGATCATGGAACCTTGACTAATTTTTGTTCTGATTACAGAATACTGTAAAAGAAAAGAATATACTGAAGTGTTGCAATTATCACACTACATATCAGCAGATGGAATGCAGTAAAACTCCAACAGTCAACAACAAGATGCCTGTGCCCAATCCCTTTATAACTTACATTAAGTAAACTATGTTCAAAATTGGGGAAATTATCAGAAAGAACACTTCGCTTACAAATCTTAAAGAAAAATACTTGCAAAAATTTTTAAAGCACATGTAAAAATAAATACACTTGTTTCATTTCTCTCTACCACATGAATGCATATATGCAGCATTCCAAGGCACTTTTTAATAAAATCTCATACTTCAGAGCCACTTCCTTCAACACCTCATTGTTGAATGTACTGCCTGAATGTTTTGAAGAGCAAAATCTTACATTGTGATAACTATCCCACTCCCTTTGAGTAAGGTTCTCCTCAAAGAACCTTAAGTGCACTGAAAATAGCTACCTACCTACTCACTGTACTTTTGCCCATTAATTTTTTGTCTCTGCTGAAGTAAGCAAATTTTGACCGATGACCACTTCCTGTAAATGAAGTAGATTAATAAAACATCATTAGTAAAAATATAGTTATCTTCCAAGCTTTTTACAATTCTTACTGTCCCATAAATGGGGGGGTGGGGGGGAAGACAAAAACATTTTGTGCACCTAAAAAAATATAAAATTAAACTTAAATTAAAAAGCTTCTCAGTAGTTTTAAAGCAAATGCAATAAAAAGCAGTGATCACACACAAAGTAAAGCAGGAGTCATTAACTGTCAAAATTTCATTTTAAAAACAAAATTAGTACTACCTTGGAGACTTAGCAAAAAGATCAATCAGTAGTAAGCTCCCCCCCTCCCCAGAAAAAGGAGTTGGCAATATGAACTAAAAGGCTACAGAGATCTAACATATCTACAGATCCTTTGTCCAAACAGAAAGGCACAGACGCCTCAATCTTCTAAAGATAAGTTATTCTAAAAGTAATACAGAATGAAGTCTCATAAGAAAACCACAGAAGAAACAACAAATGCCCCCCAAATTATTTTAAACTGTGTGTAATTTATTCTTTGCTAAACCCAATAAGACTTGAATGCTGGCTGGATCTTTCTATTATACATCTTAAAGGGAACTTTGCCTCCTTACAAGACAGACCTAAACGCTTCTGAACCACCCTTGGGACAACAGGGGAAGAAGCTCAAATCCACACCCCAACAGTTTTCAGAGATGACTGGAAAAAACAAAACAGAAGCTGGAAGCACAGAATCCACATTTCCAAATCCAAAGGAGAAGGAAGGGAACAAAAACACTTCCACCAGAAATCTTGGTTCACCGAAGAAATGAGAAGGAAAAAACCAAACAACATAAAAAACCCCAAAACACCAACAAACAAACAAAAACCACCCAAAAAAAGGCAAAAATCACTAAAAAACAATTGGGAAAGCAGAGAGACTCTGACCTTTTAGGATCTCCAGAATCAGTACGTTCCAGTTGTAATGGGTACAGGAAACGAACAACTACATTGGTGAAAAACCGTATCACCCAAGTCTTGAATGCAGTGTGGCATTCTAGGACCCTAAGCTAGTGAAGGGATCAGCTGTTGCATGCAATGATAAAGTTGTAATTCTTTTTTCACCAAAGAGCCAAGAGGCACTTTCACTCTGTTAAGAGTGATGGCCAGAAGAACCACAGCACAACTAGTTGAGGGTACTGCAGCTATAAGGTAAACTGATATGCCAGGGGACATAGTCAGAGTGTTCTTGAGTGCCTGAAGAATGCAACCGAGTTGCCCAGGCCCACAGCAGTTAGCCCTGTGGTCCCTGAGCAATTATGCAGCAGAAACCATGGTTTGCCAATGGTGGGACAATGGGAGGAAGCAAAGGAGGAGAGGCTGCCACCTGATGTTGCTGTATCACCCTGGTGCACACCCAGCCTCATCACATCCTGCAAAGAAGCTGTAGGATGGCAGGCAAGCGGCTGTCTTCCTCCTTCCACTTACAATGGTTGCCAAGTCAATATAAAACACCAATAAAGTTGGCAGAAAGTTTCAGATACCCCTGGTCCTGCAAAGGGACCTAGTCTCTTGAGTGCTTACACCAGATGATCCAGAGACACTCTCCCTTTGCCAGCACTAGCAAAGAGCAGTAGCACTGCCCAACACAAGTAGGACTTGGCACTGTTGTGTACAAGGATGTGGCTGACAGCTGGTTCTTAAACTCACAATACAGAAATGATACTAAATACTGTTGAAAATCCACAGGTTTCTTTTTTGAGAAAGGGATTTCTGTAAGAACTACATTAGATATAAAATTGTATCACTGAAGTCTTACAGGCAGACATCCTTTCCACCTGACAAAGGACTGGATCCTTAGAGAGCTCCAATACTGTAAGACATAAAATTTTATTTTCCAAGACTCCCAGGTAGATTCTAAACTCAGAATGCCTCACCCCACAGGCAGTAATGCTTTTTTTACTTGTTTTAAAATGCTATGATTTCAGTTCTAGCCATACACCTGACAATATTATTTCTTCTAATGCTGTAATCATTCAGACTGTATTAAGTTTCTTTTACTTCATTGAATTCAGACTTGTTATACGTGGAATGGCTCTTTCCTTCAGTCTTACAACCCTATCAGCGGGAGCATGCACCATATTTGACATGCAAATACAATAAAATCATAAGAGAAATTAGAGAGAAAGGGTTATATTCTTTTCCTGAATAGATACTATAAAATTAGTCACAGCATAAGCAACTGGTTTTAGAGTATAATCACCGAGTACCACAATTTCAACACAAAACTAGGCTGCCCTTTTCCCTTGCAAGAAGGGAAAGGACTTGGGTTGCAAAGCCTCTCCAGGCAGTGTCACAGAAGTATCTGGGTTTCAGCTCTTCCCTCTCCTCTCTTTACAGCATCAACCAGCTACACCAAAGCACCTTTCCACTCAGTTCTAACGGAAGACAGACACCTCACGCCCTCACGCCATTATAATGCAATCTTTACCAGGCCAATTAAAATGGCACCGACTAGATTTCACAACACTCCAACCTCATCATCTTTGGGACAAGGGTTAATAAAGCAAGAGTGGGACCTTACTTGAGTACCAAAATATGACTTGAGAGTTCTATAGTCAAAGCAAATTGGAAATAAATACATTTCGAATGAGAAAATGCCAATCTTCATCATTTTGTTACACATGTATATAACGTTATATTAAGAAAAGAACATGCTAATAAAAATATTAGCCTATTTCATATATATACACAAACTATGCTGATTAAAATCACTATAATTCCACCTCATTACAAGGCTTTTGTTCTCCATGTTTCATGGAAAATGAGAATTCTTTGGCCCAAAGGCTGTGCATCAAGCTGTATTCTTCTTTTCCAAATTAGATGTTAATTTGCTGATTAAGAATTTTGCAGGAAATGGGAAATTCTCCCTAGCAAAGAGATACCTCATACTCAAGAGAGGCTAGCAGCTGCAGCTATGTCCTGCATGGTAACTCCTAGCTCCTGCTGAGCTTTCACTTCTGCAGAAGGCAGGAGACAGTGTCTACTGGGCAACACCATTACTAGCTCTCAGATGCACAACAGCTTATACAACCTCCCTGAGGAACCTATCCCAGCATCTGATCATACTTACCAAAATTCCCTTTGACCTCCTAAAAACCCTTTTATACAAACATCATGATGATCTTATTCCTTCCCAGAGGGCAAAGAACAGCTTTTCCTTTCCCCTTCCTTTTGTGCTCACTCCCAACAGAGAGCAGCTTTGGTTCTTCCTCTCTGTTCTTCTGGTCCATCTTTGCTAGACTTATGTTCCTTTTTAGTCCTTTTAGAAGTTAATACACTTCTGTAAGTACAGTACTCCATGTGAGCTCCTAACATCTGTGAATACAGCAACGGTATTTCACTACAGTTTGGACACAGGCACTCCTACGTATACATCCTGGAACCGTGTCTGCTTCCCTCTCTCCCTCAACGCACTGTTGGTCTGAACGGCTTATTACTCACAACAAGCACTACATCCCTGCCCTGTTAATCAGTAGTCCTCATTATGTATTTGCACTGTTTGTCATTTCAGCATTTGCCTTTTTATGCAAAATGGGTATATTAGTTTCTGGTCTATCATACAATAATTCAGGAAAATATCAACAAATACAAGGCCCAAGAAAATGCATATGAAACCTACAGTTTCCCTCCAGTTTTGCAGTGAAGTATTCCTACTACAATTTTCCAGAAAACCTGTAGTAGCAGCTTCAGTCTAGGACATACCTCCTTAGCTTAAATGGACCATACCTGCATGTGCCAAAAGCTCTTCTTAAAATACAGTTGCCACTGCTTCTACTCTACTTGGATCTTCTGATCCACCACAGGAGGACACTGCATTGCTTTAGCACAGGTTGGTTTTGTACTAAACCCCTTTCAGATTAAACTTCCAGAGTAATACCCAAGTCAAATTCTATCTATAGCATAGGTTTAGTTTTTCCAAAACCTCACCCAAGTGACTGACCCTTCATTCTAACAAACAGAGACAAAAACATTGCTAGGTACTTAAAAAGTTTAACTAAAAAAACCAAGCAAAAAACCCCAGAATGATGATGCACTCTAAGAGCTATTTTACAAGAAAGTTAGACACAGAGTAAAGGTCACAGAAAAATAAGTAACCATCTCTTCTAAAAAAAAAAAGATAAAATGGGTATTAATGATAAATTTGATAGAAGCACAGAAAACTTAAACATCTTCTCCTCAAGTATCAGCTTCCCTCCTTTCCCCCTGCCCTTTGATTTTCAGAAATACTATGCAGTGATCATACTGACCCAGTCCCACTTCAAATTTCAGACAGCATAGCTTGGACAACTGTCTCCATACAAATCAATCCTAGTAGGAAAAACCCCAAAAACACAAAGCCAAAAAAAAAAAAAACCAACACCACCAAAAAAAACATTAAGGGACAGGAAAATTGGAAAACATTTCTTCAAGCATTCCAAATTTTAACATGGATTAATGCAAAGCTAAAACAAAGACGCGTCTGATGTTAAGACGTTAGGTCACATACAGTAAGGACAACAGGAAGTATTTCAGTACTGGAAAGATTTCATTATTTAATTTATAAATCCCAGTAAAAGTGTCAAAACAGTGTTTTAGTATAAACACATTAAAATATGCACATCATTTTGCATAACATTTCCTGTATGCTAAGCTCAGATAATATAGTCTGCTTCTATTTGTGATACATTAGTTTAATATTTGCATTTTAAATACTGGGAAAGGTTGCCTGCTTTTTTCCCTGCAGAAGAATTACTTTGAAAGGTATTCTCTGCGTAGTCTTCACACTCATTAATTAGTCTTATACTCATTAGTCCTGACTGATGGACAATTTCATCATTTTCAACTTTGATTTACTGTTGTTATAGTTGAAAATCAAATTCAATTCCACACCTTCCTTCAAAATCAAATACTCTTATATGCTTCAACCTTACATACTTGCAAAACCTGCAGATCCTAATCCCAACCACTGCAGGTCATTTTCAGGAACAAACTGTTGAGAATGGGTTTTTTTTTGTTTGGTGAGGGTTTTTTAGTTTGTTTATTTGTTTTTTTTAACAGAGAAACAGCTCCTGTCTATAGTAATGCATAAATAAAAAGGAAAGGTTTCTCTAGGTAAATGAGGCCCTTTTGTATGCTTCACCAAACCAAGCAAGTCTGCAGTACAAGGTCTTTGTCAGTAATGGAAGAGATCAGAAACAGCGAGCTGCATGAAGAATCCTGCTTTCAAGAGTAACAATTAAGACCTGCTTTATAGTCAGTCAAGGGAAGTATCAGGGGAGGAATCACTCTTAGACTGACCTCTATCCACTGACTATAAAGGGAGCCTGAAGAGGTAGGTGAACCAGATTTCAAACTTGTTAGTAATTAAACATAAGCAAGGCAGACCTACTCACTGCATCTAGCTGAGTATACTTTACATTTCCTCTGATCTTACTGACTGGAACAAAGCCAATAATCCTAAATTTGTCATGCCTGATTTCTAATGGGCTCATGCTAAAATGAATATCGTCATTTTATTTGTCACACAGAAATACAACCACCATCTAAAATGAATAATTAACCATGCACAATAAACTAAAACAAAGTTTATCACTTACTGTATTTACCCGCATCTCATTTACTTAAGCTTTCACATACTGTATTTCAGCTGCATCTTACACTCATCTAAGACGGCTCTAAATTGCCGTTAGTTTCTCAGGATGCAGCACTTGAAGCCTGAAGTAGAGCAGGCACCAATGACCTGCACTTAAAACAATCAAAAATTATTTACAAACTGCTCAAACATGTAGAACTTTGGCAGGAGCACAAAACTACTACACAAAGGGTAGTTAACAGAAAACAAACATTAAACACAAAGGATCCATAATACTCAATTATCTTTTACTATGTAACAGTACCAATATTAACTTGAGTGGGAGATGGGTATCAAAGCAGAACCACCGCTACTTTGTGGACAAGTTCACCTACGTAACCCAAGTGTCACACCTGGTAAGTACAGATGCACAGAAATATTCAAGTACAGCTTCTAAAATTTCCTACTATGCAGGTAAAATGAATAGGGAAAAAGAAATACTTGAAGCTTGTTCTAGTATCAGTTTCCCCTTTAACCACTTCAGGAGCTGAAAACAAAAAGATCACCTTTCTTTCCATAGAAATGTCCAAAATACAGTAACAGCTTCCCCTCAGAAAAAGTCACAATCTGACTATTATGAAGAAAGATAATGCAGGAAAGTTTCAATTAATAGCTTTAACGTATTAATGCAGAGATCATCCCAAAGCATTTACATCTCTGCATACTTTTCTGTCCAGTTTACTTGGGAAAAAAAATAAACGGCTCTACTTGGCACCTCACAACCACATTCTTGTTCACTTGCATCATCCAGATGACCTAACAGTCCTAGCAGAACAAAGATTTTCATTTCACCAAAGTTAAGGGGCAGGAGTGTAACAATCCATATATCAAGATATAAACACATACAAACATGTGCATACATCCATATCTCAATAAAAAGGTCTCCCTGCCAACTACAGATTGAAAAAGCTTTAGGAACTGCTAACACTTACATTTGCTTTTGTTGTTGGGTTTGGGGGTCTTTTTGATTTTTGGTTTTGTTTTTTTTAACTTGTACAATAGAAGACTCTTACAACGTAAGCTTTCTTTTATCCCCTCACCCTGAAAAGCTCACAAAATAATAATGGAAGGGTATTCAAAGTCATAAAACCTAAGTAGATATTCAGTTTCTGTCTAATAATATGCACATTCAGTAACATTTTTCAAATTGCTCCTTTCAAATTTCTTCATTAGCCTGGACAATTTGACAACTTCTTTTCATCTTTCACTTTTAATTCCTCCTCATATTGCACCTCTGACAACATAACCTTAAAATCCGCATCTCTTATCTGTGCATAAACTGTTTTCCTCAGTACCTAGGATGGGTACATACACTGAAGACTTCATCTGAAGAGTGAATTTCCTATGGGAAGACTATCTACTTTTAATAAAGATGACTAAAAATGATGGAGCATTCATTTAGTTAGATTTCAGATTGTCAAAGATCTTCTAAACGGATAAAAAAGGGCAAGTAAATGTCACCACAAAAATGCATAAAATTGCAGCATTCCGAAGACACTGACTCAGCCCACGTTGCACAGATGTAACACAGGCTCCCTACGATGACCTGATCAATGGTAAGAATTAAAACCAGTAGTCTCTCTGGACAACATGCTAGCAAGAAAACAATTTTACTGTGGCATAACAGGGCAAAATGTGAAATGTGACTAAATTGCCATCGCTATATTGATACTGAGCCATTTCCAGTGCTGAATTAACCTAAAATGAGAATAAACACGCAGATAAAAGGAACTTTAAATGGGTATATGGTCAAGAAGTAATTAAAAAAAAAGAAAGTATCTGGCTTGGGCCAGTAAAGGTAAGCATTTACAGTGTCAATGACATTATACAATTTCCTGTTGATACTACATAATTTTATGGTCTCACTTATTTGTTCCATTACCTGGAAATTACAGCTACCTAAACCACTCAAGCTGGTTTTCAGTGGTTCTCCTATCAATAAAGGACATTTCAAAATATCTACTGTAGGCAATCATTATTTTAATTGCAAATTTTAATTCAAGAAACATTAAATTAATATTATCCTAAAAATTGGAAGACACTACTGCTGGAAAAAGGAAACTGAAAAGTACTTCAGGCTCCCAACAAGATGCAGAAGCAGGTCCAAACAGGAGTATGGATAGTAATTAAAAGAGCAACCAACCTTCCCACTGGTCCAAGGCAAATCTTGACCCTGCTGTGCTCTTCAAGGCATGCATATCCCAACACACATCACTGCAGCACTATAATTAACAGAACTGTTATTTCAAGAATTATTTTCTGAATATGTTAAGCAGAGCTGACAGAGATCCACCTGTACATGTCCACCTCTAATACACTGGTCCAAGTCTCCCATTCAAACTCAAAGCCATGAAGTGACTCAGACTTCTACTAAGGTACTCACGACACCCAGAAAACAAACTAAAGGCAAACTCAACCTCTGACATGTTAATTTCTTTGGTCCTTCTAAACACCGTGTGACTTCACAGTATTTTCTTCAATACTGCTATATTGTACTGATAGAGATGATCACTCCAGAAAGTTGATGTGACATTTCTGCTTCACTGGGATGAGCAACTCTAAACTGCAAGACCTGTGCATCCCATCCTAGATTAAGTTAAGCTAATTTAAATTAAATTTTAAATTGGAAGGAGCAATCTGTTACGAAGACAATCCTAAGGGCCTTAGTCTAGGTGGTATGATAAGCACCTAGACCAGGGGTCCTCAAACTACGGCCTGCAGGCTGGATATGGCCCCCCAGGGTCCTCAATCTGGCCCCCGGTATTTACAGAACCCCCCACCGGGGGTTGGGGGGGAACCAAACAGCCGCAGATGACTCCCTGCCACCTAATCCATGCACCAGCCCCCTGTTTAAAAAGTTTGAGGATCCCTGTTCTAGCCCAAGACTGAACAGGGTTCTGAATCCAAGACGACAGGAGAATCTTCACAGATACTGTGTCCAGAATCAGCCCAGTCAGCTGCATCCAACTGATGGGACATGAGCAAAATTTCTGGGCGCTGGGCTTGAAGTTTAGTCCTCCATTGAGGAAAAAAAAAAATGATGCTTCAACTCAAGAATACAGTTTCTTGAGTCTCTTTTAATTAAGAGACCACTATTTCATTATTATGGAGACCATGTCATCATATCTTAATGCCATAAGGAAGCCAATGAACCAGATATTTTACTGTTAGCAGATCTGCATCACTAAAAAAAAAAACAAAAACAAAAAAAACTTCCTCTATGATGCTCACTTCCATATTTCCATTCCAGTATCTTGAAATCAAGAGATACACTGATCTCCTTCCTGACTGGCCAAGAGAACGGCCAGTGCTGAAGCCCTAAGGAAGAGGGAGGGGAGAAGATGAATGCTCCAAGTTTAGTATGTCTCCCTCTTTCTCCTTGTCCTGGTTTTGGCTGGAATAGAGTTGATGTTTCCTCTCAGTAACTGGTACAATGCTGTGTTTTGGATTTAGTATGACAATAATGTTAATAACACACTGATGTTTTTAGTTTGCTAGGTAATCTTTACAATAAGTCAAGGACTTTTCAGTTTCTCGGGCCCTGCCAGGGAGAAGTCTGGAGGGGCACAATAAACTGGGAGAGGACACAGCCAGGACAGCCTGACCTGTGCTAGCCAAAGGGATATTCCACACCACAGAATGTCATACTGAGCATGTGAACTGGGGGGAGTTGGCCAGGGCCTGCGATCGCTGCTCAGGGACTGCCTGGGCATAGATCAGTCAGTGGGTGGTAAGCAGTTGTATTGTGCATCATTTGGGGAGGGGGGGGGTGTCCCCCCTTTTGGATTTTATTTCTCTCCCCCTCCCTCTCCCTTTCATCATAATTGTTGTTGTTGTTATTATATTTCATTGCAATTACTAATTTGTTCTTATCGCAACAGACAGGTTTTACCTTTTACCCCAATTCTCCTCCCCATCCCCCTTGGAGGGGAGGAGTAAGCAAGTGGCTGTGTGGTGCTTAGTTGCCAACTGGGGTTAAACCACAACATTCTTCCTTTTTAATATTAGAAAAACAGCCTGTAAAATCCTTCCCCTCTGCAGGGCAATGAAACTTTCTCCAGTGTACAGCTGAAAGCCACACTCTGACTCCAGAAAGGTAAAAGTAGTGATGAACTGTAGGATAGTAGCAGCATAACTGGTAAGACTTGTGGCAAGTGTTATCAAGAACAGGAGAGAGTTTGTTGTGGTTTGGGGTTTTTTTATTTAAAGAAAAAGGAAACAGTAAGCAGGGGGAAGAAAGCAGGTGATATGAACCTGCTGGGACATCTAGTCACAGCAACAAGGGAATACAGATGGGTCATAGGTACTGGAGGTAATGCTTGTGAAACCTTGAACTGACAGTATTTTTCTGCAAGTCTAAACAGAAAGTAAGGAAAAGCTGAAGCTAAGGTCTTCAAGCAGTATAAAATCCACTTTAACTGGGGGGTGGGGGAAGAGGCAAAAGAAAAGATGCTCAATGGAAATCACTGTCAGCTAAAAACCTTGAAAAAATGAAAGATCATCTGCTTTCACACCAAATGCCACAGATTTATTAAATCCTCTACAACAGACATAACCATTTTGGAAAGACACAGGTATAGTCTTGCATATCCTGGGCTTTTTTAGAACACCTGTCCCTAAACTCTGACTATTAAAACTTCTCCAATTTTGTCAACAGCCAGACATGAAGGCAATACCAAAAATACCCCCCTACAAGCCTGGAAATTCTGACCTTTCTTTCCAAGAACTGAGGAAACTGAAGTCTGCAGCAAAGCACAGCTGGGTTTTGGCTACCACAGCAGGTAAGAACAGCCCAGCCCCTACCAGCTACTGCAGAGCATCCACGAGGCTGTGAGATGTTTCCCTTCCCCTCCTCTATTTCTAATGCACCAGACACTGCCATGCCTGCAGTTAAATCCTAGAAGTAAAGCCACTGTCCCCCTAGCACCTGGGGGTGGTGCTTCCTCTGAAGGACAAAGATGGCACAAGACCTGTCAATTATTTTACTTCCAGATGATGTGGGGAAGACAGAGATCCACTGACATACTGCACAAATTTGCAGCCTGAAGCACATGCCCAGACAGGTTAATTTATCAGGCATCCATCATCTGCTGTTTAAGGAAGAGTTAAAAAGAAGCTTCTGCACCTAGCCACCACCTTTTGGCCCTATACCTCACACAACTTGAAAAAGACTATGAAGCCACTACCACAGATACCAACAACAAGTAGGGTGAGTAGACTTAAAGGCCAGAAACTCCAAATGAAAAACTGTACAACTCAGGGAAAAACAAAAATAGCGAAGTGTTGTCAGCAAATAGGGCAGGGCACCAAGAACACTCCAGCTAAACACCACTTACAAAGGAGAAGAGGTCTCTAGTTCAAGTAGCTGTGTACTTACAAGGATCATTGTGCAAGCACACGTGTGGCTCATGCCTCAAAGGTAAAACAATCCTCACAACCGTCAGAAACCTGCAAAAGTAACTTTTTTTTTTTTAAGTATAGTTAAAGGAGTATTGCATTCAATAAGAAGTTTGGGCAAAGATGTTAACAAGCAAACTAAGGATCTCTCAAACTGTTGTACGCAGCATCTGAGCGCTGTCTTTAGAACACAAGCAGCATTTGGCACAGTGTCCGCAGAAATGGAACCGAGACACTTGGGACAACAACTCAGCCTCTGGACACTGGGAGTTCAGTGTGAATCAACACCACCCACCTGAGCACACCTGCACTATTCCTGCTTTCTTGTTTGAAGTTGGTCAGTATACATCACTGCAGCTAAATCTATTTTTACACTGAAACTGGATTTCATTCAATTTCATCTAATGGATTATGGTTTCTCCAAGTCTCCTTCTCCTTAGTTCTTCAAGCATCGTATGTTTAAGTGGAGCTACAAACACACACCTGTGCTAGTTTAGCACAGTCAAGCACTGATGCAGAGCTAGTTTAATTCACTCAAATCAACATAGCCCAGACACAGGTATATTTTTCTTCTCCAATTTTCCATTCAACCTAACACCACAGTACAATATCCCATGAATGTTTCAAGCATTTTATCCACCGCTATTTAAGTGGATATTAGATAATCCCAAAATGCCCTTATTTTTAGGCTGCCAGTACAGCAATTTTACAGTAATGCAGCAACAATAACAGAGCACAATAAAAGTGCAATTCATGATAAACAGCTACAGATCTCCTAAGTAGGACTTATTATTACAAGGATAAGGAGACATGCCTTCACCCTTAAAATACACATACTCCTTACAGAGACACAAGTACATGACTTCAATAAATATCTCTTACAGACTTTATTAAAACCATGAAACGGTGGTTTATGCACTTGTCAGTTCTGCTTGCAAAAAATTGCCTAATTGTCACCAAAAGTTAAGCAAAAATACTAACAGTATTTTGAGTATTTGGTTTGAGAGCACTTTGCAGGTCACTGGTTTCACTCTTACTGGCACTTCCTGGTTCATCCACAGATGCTGTGCACTGCTCACACACTCCTGTGCACCCAGACCAACTGCAGCACCCAACCGCAACAAACAGCAGAAACAATCCTGTCCGTGAAGAGCCAGCAGGCAGCAAAGGGTGCGTGAGGAGAAGAACAGACAAGCAAGATACCTTTGCTGACAATCAAAAGAGCTTCTGCAGCAAACTGTAGATCAGCAACTGAGATGCAGGGAGGGAAGAAGTATTTGAGTAAATAAAAAGGCCTCATGCTAAAGTATTCAAAAGGTGTTATTAAAAAGTATCAACTTAAAACCAATCAGCAGTGTCCCTTCTATCATGCCTCTATTTACTTTTCACACAACCTACTCCTCAAGTGGAAACACTATACACACAATTTGCCATCAGAAACTCATGTCTTAAGTCGAGCTATGTTTAGCATGGGATCAGGGCCAATCCATCCCTAAATGCAGGTGCTTTTACACACAGGGAATTTTATCAATACCAAAAGGGCCCAATTTGTTCTAAATTAAGGTCTGAAAACTAAGTTCCCCTCGCCCCCCCCCCCCCTTTTTTTTAAGGAGGAAAAGAGGATTGTAGAAGAGCCTTTTCCCTCCTCTTGCTTTAAAGAGACAGCAAGGAAGAAAAATTCAACGTGAAAAATATAAGAAAAGCACCATGATCTACAACTCCCCAGTAATAACATATCCTTCATACAGAAATTTCAAGAAAAGCTGATTTTCACATTAAATATCTTAGCATATTCTTTCCTAACTGAATGTTTACCTGCATAACTGTCTGGCCAGGTACACTGAAAATGCGGACTTTATTCCTTACTTTTCAACACTGGGCAACAGATAACTTAAAACATATGTCTTTGCAGAGTACCTATAATTATCAAGCAAAAATACAAAAATCTAATTGCAAAAAGTACGGCTATAATTACTCCTTCTAAGGCTTATCCAGATTTTACATTCCTTTTATAGGAAAGACAAGGTAGCACTGTCAATTAACTAATTGGCACATCTCTTCCAGCTGATCAGTGTCCAGGTTATTTTGTCTTTGATTAGAAAAATCATCTTTATTCCTGGACAGTAAATCCAAAGTACCTAGGAACAACATGAAGCTTACTCATTTCCTCTTTCATAAACGCGATCAGTTCTCAAGTCAGAAAACTATTCAGCCTTTTGCTCTTTAAATTGGAAGAGCTAAATAGCAAACTTTTCTTTTGATGTATTGCAGATGACAATGCAAGAACTCATTAGGTCAAATTATTGCTTCAGTATTGTCTATGCCACTCCACACTTTTAATCTGTTGACAGACCAGAGCAGTAATTCCACTCATCAGTTCTTAAGCCACTAGTAGTATTTAGAAGACAAATGAAGAAAAAAAGCTCCCTTTCTGAAGTACGCACAGATATGTCTGAAAGCATAAGGATCTTGTAATTAAAAATAAGTCATTACACAGGCAATCTTATAAATAGAGCCATATAGAGCACTGCTTTGATTATTTTACAATATATTAAGAACCATTCTTCTAAAGGAAGGTACATTAGAATGCTTAAGGCTTTACATCAAATTTCAGTATTACAAATGTTACTATGTATGCTAAACCCTTCTCCTGCAGTATTTAAAATTAATTAAGCTTCTAGGAATGAGTATCCAGAGATGATCTTGACTAACTATATGTAATTAAGATTAAAAGATATGTATGCATAATAAAACATTCAAAAAGTGTTCCAAAGTCAATGCTAGAGATAATGATATTTACATGGATTTAAATATAAAAATATATATTTGTATTAAGTCTTCCCAATAGTATCATCCTCAGGCTGCCTCATATTCAAATTTTTCTTGCTACACATTTGCTGGCCTTTCGTCCCTTAAAAATAGCTCCTGTAACAATACAACAAAAGTATTTTAAAACCTTCCATGACAAATCAATTGAAAAATATTATTTGTATAATCTCTGCTCTTGTACATACCTGGACTTCGAGTAAGTCCTAAGTTACAATATCAATACGCAAAACAACTTTTTGGAAAGTTCAATACATTCTCATAATAAATTATTTGAATAAAGCATAACAGAACACTTTATGTTTAGATGACAGGATTATTAAATGTTAGGTCTCTTTTAGAGTTTACTTTGAGTTGAATTGGATATGCCCTACATCCATTTTCACTTGCTTCTGATGAGAACATAAAGAGCAACTGAGAAGGGGAAAAACCCCAAAGGTCTCAGACAGTACCACTTGAACACCAAAAGCAACAGATAAGTAAAATGACGCTAACAGTTTTATAAAAAGATTGACAATGAAAATTAATGTCATACAAGTTAGTCTACTTTTCCTTCCTTTGCATACTATCAATGAGCCTCTAAAGCTAAAATTTTTCACTAAATATTTGTTAGTACAGAATAGTTAGAACAGACCTTAACCAGCTGAGAGTAATAACACAAACAAAATTTATGGGGAATTGTTAGCATATTTTGCTACTACACAAAAGGGCAAATCCCAGTTTTATATTCTTTACTGAATGGCATAGGTTCCCTCCTTCATTCCCTCCCTGTGGATAGAATGCAAGGAATTCAGCTTCTGTTTCCCTATTTAAAGTTTGAGAAGTAAGACAAACAACTTACTACAAAAACTGTTACTTGTGGAGAACTAAATTCTATAAGCCTATTATAACAGATACTCAGCCTACTGCAGCCAAAAGCCAGGACTTGCTACTAGAAAGGCAGAAGGTCTGGCTCCTGGAAACAGACACAATTAAAGACGAAGAGAAGTAATTTGAATGTTAGGAAAATATCAGAAAGCTACACTTGGATAAGACAGGCATACAGATAAAACCAGAACAAAAACAAAAATTAAAAAAACAGAGGAACGCAAGACAACAGATTTGAAGTTTCTTCCCATAAAGTTTATTTTACCATAACTCATTTTGTAGATTTGTCCCAATCAACCTTTTCTGTTTTGGGTTAGTAGCTTATCAAGTGAATTTTGTAAAAAAGTAATAGTGACATGGAAAACAACAGGACTTTCTACACATTTGCCTACTGACATGATACTCACCTTTAAGTAGGCATCAAAGCAGAGGAAAAATGCAGAGGTTATTCTGGAAATACTGCACAAAAGTATAATGGCTACGAACAGTTACAAGAAAAGGCACCCTATACAGAAAAGTATCTTGGACTTCACCTCAACTTGGGCAATTTCAAATGGATACTCCATGAAGTATATTACTCGCATCATGAACAGACCATACATCTTACTTCAATGACACATTTAAATTAGTTGGCAAGCCAGGATCTTCCTCCATCTATGAAACATTCCATCTCCCACCTCCAAAACCTAATTTTGTGAGAAGGACCAAGAACAGCAATAGCTTCCTAGATGACATTTAAGCTGGACAAAAGCCCAGCAAACTACCTGAAATATCTCTTTAGAAACTTGTTCCCATCTCTCCCTGATGTAGCAGTTCTCTTTAATTCAGCTACCTTGCTGGAAATCGGAGATAATTGTTAGAGCCTGAGGCAGTGCTTGCAAGCCTGTCTAGCAATGAACAGTGAAAAACAACTTCCCAGATTTATCAGAGCAGGGTTTGCCAACCAACTTCTCCACTGGTTCTCACAGCAACTTTGTAGCCAGTTTAAAGACTGGCAGGATCTCCTGTTTATTTTCTCATTTCCCTGTCACACAGGTACCTGTGCTGGCAGGCCGTTGTTTGCCATGAAGCTTTTATGAATGAAGGAAAAAAAGGAAGCAGAAAGTGCTTTGTGGCAGTGATGATCATAAATAGTCTGCTCAGACATGGCTCTATCAAAGCTATTGCTCTGCAGGTGACATTTCACTCAGAAGGCTGACACCACAGAAGTAAAGCAGAACAGGTTTAGACCATTCTTCCCTATCTCTTTCTAGGGGAAGCCAGCACCTTGCATAAACAGTTTCTCTCTCTTGCTTCCATGAGAGAAAAACATGACACTGTCCTGAACAGCCCACATAGTCCCAGACCTTCATTGCTTTTTACACTCCCACACTTCTTCTAAAATCTCTCCATCTAATGCTTTTCACTTCCTATACAAAACACCTTTTTCAGGCTATAAATGGTAAGATTGGCATTTTCCAAGGAAGGCAGAGATATAAAAATAATTCTAAGAGACAGCTTATTCCTCAGTGTCTTTGGAATGGTAAGCTGCAAGACCAGCTGCAAAGAAACAGAGAAGTCATATAAACAAAGAACAGTTTAATGACTTCTGCTTTAGAAACCCTTAAACAGCACTTCAGGGGACACCCTCCTAGAGTTTTGTATGGTATGTTTAGCAAATACTAGATCAGATACCTGTCCCCAAAACAGGAGATCCAGAATCAGCTGTCCCTCTCCTAACTCAGCAACAGCAGGGAAATCCCTGGATCTGGACATTTACTTTCCATAAGAACCCTGTGGGAAGGTCCTTGGAGCTAAATGAGGAAAGCTAGACCTAATGCTTAAGCAACATCCCTGTTAACCCTTTAACAGATTCATTATTTACTTAAAGGGATAACAGAGACATTACTTAGGAAGTCCATCAGGTAGTTTTAAGCATCCCAATAATCCAAAGTGTTTGCTTAACAAATGTGACCTTGACAATAGAAGACACTACTGTCAGTCTCCTATCTGGACACAAGCTAAAGATATTTTTAAGTGGGTATCATGCTTTTTACATTTACGCCTCCTGGTGACATTCTGATCTTGAGATCAGGATCAGAGTCCTCTGCAACAGCTAGTGATATCACAGGCACTTCTCTGCACCATATTAGATGTGGGATTTATTACATCTCAGGAGGACAAAAATTTTGTTAACTTGGATTAATGAAAGTGACACTGTGGGTTTGAGGTGTTTTGAGGCACCTTTCAATATGCAATCCCAAATTTTATTTTTCCCATAACAAGGTTCTATAAGGAAGTTCACTTGAGAACTGTTTACTAAGTCGTGCAAGAATGCAAAATGTAGCAAAGCCACAATCTCAGGTTATATTATCCCTCAAAAAAAAACCACCTATGTAAAAAACCAAATGCCCTATTTTGTAACATATAGCTGATGGCATAGAAGTTTGGAGATTGCAACTCCTATTTGTAAATTAAGAGTAAACATATTCTTTTCACTACAGAATTAAAATATACAAAAATTCCAGAAATCTCTATAGACCTCCCTGTAACAAGAAGAAAAAAATAAAATTTCACCTCACTCTTAAATCTATTACCTGCAATATTGAGAAACTATAGGTTTTAATACTGAAATTAAATCCAGCAAGGCCGATGCTTAACACAAAGAAATTTCACTTTTAAAAAGAACTGGCCTTTCAAGAATCTTCAAAACCGCATGAAACTTAAAAGTTTTAACTAAAGTATGAAAGATCCTCGTCTTTTCTAATTAGCACAGTTACCATTTAATGTCATTTGGTATGGCTCCAGTGTAAAAAAATCCTTTAAGAAAAAGTTTTCAATTAAATACAATTAACCCACTCATACTTTTCTTTCAGAGTAAAAGGTTCCTAAATTATGACCAAACATCCCAAGATAAAAGCCTAAATGAAAGAAACCGTTTCAGTAGTTTACTCCTTTGAAGTGCACCATGATTAACATGTGTCAGTTACATGATGTATATGGAAGCAATATACTTCTCCCACCCTAATGGAGGCTCCCTTAACAACTTCCATATCTTAACTCTTTTCAGAAAATTAGATATATTTTTTTTACCATTATATTTTACTGATCCAGAACTTTTTTAAAAAAAAAAAAAGTTTCCACAGTACATGTTTACCTTAAGTCCATCAGTATCAAGCAGATTTCTACAGTTGTAAAATTGAATAACCAATTTAAAGGACAAACACATCACAAAGAAATTTGAACACTACAAAAATTCAATGATTCTTGAGTAAATTAAATACTTGACCTGACACAGACAAAAGTTCAATTTGAAAAAAACCTTCAAAAAACCTGGAAGGCAGTGTAGCCTGACTGAGAAATTTGTTAGACAGGAATTGGTGACCAGAACTCTACCTCATATTCTACAGAGGTTTTTATAAGCAAGGTCAGTACGTTGGGCTAACTTCATACTGTTAGCATGGTGGACTGATAAAGGCTTTTCCACAATAACTCTAAAAACAAGCACAAAATTAGAGGACGTCAAGTCATTAACTGAGCAAAAATTACACAGCTTGCAAACTTTTTGTTCTGCATATTCTACACCTAATCCAATTTATACTGTTCAGAGTCTCTAAAACTAAGAACAAAACTGGAAGTTAAAACATCTTTTGTCAAAACCAGCAGTGATTTATATATCTGCGTGTGAAGGGGGATGCACACGTTAAGGGTCTGCAAAATTAACAAATCTGTACTAACGCTACATGCCATTATAAACTATACATTAAAAATTTTTCAGTTTCCAGCCAAAAGAATCTTAACAATTTTTATAAACTATAGACTCTGGTTTCCCAGACAAAGGCTTAAAGAGGAAAGATCCCAGAGGCACTATGCCTGAGGAGCAAGCAGTAAGAAGCTAGTGAAGAGCTGGCAAACAAACCATAATTCAATACAGGCCCTTCACCGAGAAGGACAAACACCACAACACAGGCCTGATGGAGAGGGGAGAAGAAAGCATGAGTCCAGAACTGATCCCTTACAGGAAAATGCACTAACCACATTCTCATTCGTGATCTCAATAAACACTACTCACACAGGCACATGGAGGCAGTCTTCAAAAAAAATGCATAATCCTGCAGGGATTCCACTGACTATACATTGTTACATGCTGGCTGGTTTGTGGGGTTGTGTTGTTTTTTTAAAAAAAAAAAAATTACCCGAGGGTTTCACAGTTGTTAATACATTATACTGTAATTGCTATAGAGATACAAGACTTACTTAGGTTCTTACACTTTAGTACAAGCCTAGCATCACTACTGCCTATTTACATTGGAAGAGTTTTACCAAAACCCTGGGTTACAGGCAAAAAACAAGACCTGCAAGGAAAAAAAAAAATTAAAAAAAAAAAAAAAATATCTCTACCTGGAAATAGAAGCATAAAGCGGTAAAGTTTTCCTCCAGCAACTCACAATGCCACGGCTACACATTTTAAGTCCATCCTAGAGAAAATTACTGATTGTTCATTATCTGCAGCATATCTGCATATTGCCAGTAGTGTGAAAAGGAGGAAAATGGTACAGCAGCACTTAAACTGACTGTATGATCTGTTATTCACATTACAGTATCAAACGTACTCTCTTCAGTTATGCTGAACAGTGAACAACAGCTCATTTCTGGTATATTCATGTGTTTTCAAGGATACATAAGAAGTGATTCCATTTCTTTCCCTGGACTTCCAAAGTCCTAGACGTCTACCTTTTGGCCAGCTGAAGTCAGAAAAGAGAAACTTCACCTCAAGCATTAAGTGGAGGAAGATACTGGGATAAATGTGGAACTTAAATTGACACCGAAAGATTTATAGCTGAGTCTGGGTATTAATTGTCTCACCTGTACAATACAAAGAAGAGGAGAAAACAACTCATATACTACTTGAATAGACACCTTTATTATTTTCAAGATATTTCTAACGTAGGTGAACACACCAAATACAATTAAAACCTTCACCCCACTCAAGAACATCCACTCCTCTTGTAGCAAAAACTTGCTCTTTAATTGTTTCACCCTTTTTCCTTACTACACAACGCTCTCAAACCCTTACAACTAAAGTATCTTCATTTACAATACAAACTTTTTTTTAATGTAGCAACGGTAGCCATTCCATAACTATGAAGTTACAGCTAAGCTCTGCTTTCCACTCCATTTTCCTAAATAAATAAGTAATCTTCCCATTGATACAACTTCCCTCAAGTGAACCTTCTTGTCAGAGAAAAAAAAAAAGCGTGCAAAAATACTTTTTCTAAGCATTTCATTCCATTAATAACTCCAAAACTGCCATTTTCAAAAGAAATCTTGGGCAGGTAACTCACTTTGAAAACCATATCATGCTTTGAAGCTAGGAATTATGAAAACAATCCTGTAATTTCAGGTTTAACCATCACTTCTAGACTAACCGTTTTTCAGAAATTTTCTACAGCTCTTCTTATACTCTATATTCAGAGAGCTGCACAATAAACTGCATGCACATGAAATGCACTTTAATCTGGGTCTTGTTTAAAATTACCTTCAAATGTGTTATTTGGGAAGAAGGAAAAAGCTATGAAAACATACAGATTCATTTTTACTTTTAAGAGCAACTTATATTGTTCCAGACAGCATAGGCAGTAATACTGTGTTGGATAATTTTTGTCATTGCTTTTAAGACCCCATATTCATTCACTTGGCCAAATTACAGAATACACAAACCTTTTATGTCCAAATACCTCCTTCAATGATCTTTCAGGCCAAACTGATTAATTTTATTTTTTTTTAAAAGTAGCTAAGATAGTTTAATAATTTCTGGATGTTTTTGAACAAGAAAATACCCTCCTCCTGCTGAAAACATTTTAAAATATCTCATCTGTTGGAATGCTCTAGTATTGAAAGCTGTGCAACACTCACAAGCAGGGCATGCCCTTATCTTAGGAAGGCACTGTGTACCATCACAAGGAATACATGCTCAAGTCTGCTTCGGTTGTAAGGCTCTGCAACACTCACATGCTACACTGAGATCCTACAGTATTCCACAATTTCTCTCAGCCTTTCCATAACACGTTTCACCTTCTTGCATGAGACCTCTGTGTGACAGCGTGGATGTAAGCCCAGCTGCAGAGTAGTTAAGGACTCTTCATCCCAGGACTGAGAAATACTTTAATTCTCTTGAAAATCAGTTGGGTGCCATCAGGAGAATAGCTAGGACACAGGGGAGGAGGAAACCAGAAGAGGAATTAAGACTTCACAACAGGAACAGAAAGAGAAACTGCAGAGAGAAAGAGACAGACATGTAAGATGCTGATGGGAAAGCGGACAGTCCCAAAGGGTCCCACTACAGCACACAGAGCTTCAGACCAGGATCCACCATTTCTGGATTTCCTCATTCTCTTGGTGTGCAGTCAATGGAACAGGGACCACTGTCAAGATCTACCTCTATCCTCTTCTAATTAATGATGCAGAGACTATAGAAAGAAAGCAGTATGTCTAGCTAATGTTTAAATGTCACAAAACTAACTTTATGCCTGTCTCACGGTTTGTCCTTTTTTTTTTTTTTTTTAATGATGGGGGAGCCACACAGATTTTCACAAGTGCCTTCTGCTTGAAATATTTCAAGAGTCTATGCAGAAGCATTAACCATTCACAGCTGCAAATTAAATGAAAGATATTTCTGTTATGAAATATTAAGGCAATGCCTCAATTTCTCTATTTGTAATGCATGGCTGTCACCTCAGTGAGGCAATATAAATACATAATTTCTTGAAAACTGTATTATACAGCACTTCCATGACATTGTAATGAAGAAATTGGGGAGACAACATTAATGCGGAATTTACTTAGAATTTTGCATAGCATGATCTGAACAATGGATTAAAAAAGAAAAACCTCAGTGAGCAAACACCATGCATCCTGTCTAACAAATGAGACCAGAGTCCCCTGGGAAAAACACCATTTGATCAAAAACCTATGTAACAGTGATATGCAGATGAAACCTGACTTAAGACAGGAAGGAAAACCTTCATTCAAGCATTTCTTAAATTCTGATTTCCTTGAGTTTGCATTTTTAACAGTTATTGAAGCAGGGGGTTATGTAGTGACTGAGGGAGGGGTTTGTTTGTAACGAAACTTCAAATGCTCATATAAACGGTGACCTACATCCCTCTCAGTTTATGAACTGAAAATGAGACAAGCTAATGACATAGCAATAGAAAGACTACCTGACTGCTATTCCTGCTGATTAATCCAAAACTTCGCTTTTCAATCTTAAATTGATGGGGAAGCAAAGAAACAGTGGAAAGAATAGATGGGGAAAAAAAAAAGTAAGAAAAGTACAGGGATAAAAAAACCCCAAGCCGTAAGAATGCATAGAAGCAGAAAAAGGAGACATTCTGGGAGCACAGGAGATAAAATAAGGCTAGCTAAAGCATTCTGTATTTATCTAAAGCCACATTTTCAGATAAAAATTAATTTCACAGCATTATGTGCCTATACTAACACTGGGAATGCCTTCATCACTTGATGGAACCTAGCTGCTCCTCCCTAGTTTTACACAGAGAAACTCTGAGTTAGGCTACTAAGTGGGGAAAAAAAATTGAACTTTTAATAGTCAAAATTTCAAAGCATATTTGATATTACAAGAAAATGTAAGGAAATTATTACAAAATGAATATGTGAGGAATATGACTACCACAGCAGTGCTGCATAGATTTTTATCACTCTCACTTCATATATCAACCCTGAATTTAGATCACCTCCTCATAACAGATGTGTAATTACAAGGTATCACTAGAAGTCTCGCTCTTACTCAAGAGACATTTTTCCATTAGTACTCTAGCCATTCGTAATTCTGATTTTTTTGCCGATTTTATTTTGCCAGTTTGACAGCATTCACAGAGGTCAGACTGCTGACAGGAGCAGGACCTGGTAAGGTTTCCAGTGAATGACACAACCTTGCTGTGGAACCCAATCCAAACCTACTCTATCAGCAGCTGTTCATCTTATTCCAAGAAGCACTCTTATCCTGACACTGCTGGACTGTTACCTCCAAGAGAAAAATACTGAGTGGTTCTTCAGAGGAGAGAGGAAAAAAAATAGAAAATCAAAAGAAAAAAGGATAATGTGGGCAGAACCGTGGTAGCTGCACTCAAGAGAGAAGAAACACACCACCAAAGGGAATTTTCTTTCAACTAAGGCAAAACTTGGTAAGTCTTCTGGGTCTGACACTACAAAGCATGAGGGCAAGACCATTTTCACTTTTTTTTTCCTCCTCTGTTTCAGTATTAGAGTTTGACACTGACAACTGGATTATTTTAAATGCTCTTCATGCATGACAATTGCAGACGCTTACCGTCTTAAGTGAAATCTGTCATTCTCTTGCGGTTTTAGATGCTTTCTTCCTTTCCAGTAAAAACAGTAACAGATATTTTAAAGTGTCACTACAATTATTAGTGACTAAGAGTTTTCACAGAAAACATGTTCAAAACCAGAACATCCATACCTCAAAGGATCAAAACATACCCAGACATTTTTATAGCATGCCATGGCAAGGGCAACATTAGAGGGATGTGAGCTCATTCCGACCCTGTATGAGTCAATGAAAAGACTATCCCTTCATTCCATAAGTTGCAAGTCAAAAAGACAGACATTGAATAAACCTGACATAAAATTTCAAAGTTTCACATAATTAAAGAGGAAAGGGGGGGTTACACCATCTTCCACAAATACCTAAATACCTAAAACTTTTCATAAATAGCAAGTTATAAGAGTGCAGGTTAAACACACTAAGTTCGCAAAATTAAGTTATATTAACAGGACAATTAAGCATTTAAAGTAAAAAGCAGGTAGTGATTCTTTACACAAAGATAAATAGGAAATGATTTTCCAAAAACGCCCCTCTCCTAACAACCTCCCATGAACCTCGTAATACCAAGTTTCCTGACACAGCCCTGGCTAAAACCAGGCCAAGACTCAGTGATAAAATGCCAACAACCACCAGGGCCTCCTTGACATTAGCAGTCTTCTCTTACTAGTGGACAGACAAACAAAAGACAGCCATGGTGAGGAAACTCTGGGATACGCTCTTAAAAAAAAGACTGGGCATATAAATGCTGAAATACACAACCAAGGTGTTATTCTTGTATTTGGCTTCCTGGATTACTACTCCAGAAAAAAAAGAGGAAACAATACCAAACAGAACAGAGGAACATATTTACTACAAAGACATGGCACTTCTCCTCTACAAATGCAGTATTAACTGGTAGGCCAGGCCCAGGCTGACACACCAGGCACAGAACATGGCTTGGCCTGCACAGGCTCCTCCTCTCTGGGATGCTTCCCCCATCCTCACCCTCCAGCTCCTTGCCCCACCTATGGAAAGTGTGTGCCTGCTCCACCGTGGCTAGGGCACAGTCCTGGCCTTTCTATGCAAAGAACACTGCGCTTGGCATGTTCTTTCCTATCTTTCCTCAGACCCCCAGTGCTCCAGCTGTGTCCCAGGGCTCTTTGGAGGGCCCAGAACTGAGAAAAAACACAAAACACTGCTATTCACAAGGCAAAGCTGAGTAACAAAAATTTTGTGTTGGACATCCTGCTCCTTCCCCTCACAAGCATACCCAGCAGCTCCCCAAGAACAGGAGGGATTGTCTCCCTGTCACCAGAATAAGGGGATGGTACCCAGAGGTCTTCAAGAAGGGTGGTGCAGTGCTTGCTGGTTTTCCCCCCCCCCAGTACATAAGCTGGATCAAGAGGGTTTCTTAAGATCCAAAACCGAAGGGAGAAGGCACAGGATGGCAGGCTTGACAGCAGGCAGTCACCTACCCACTCTCCCACTGAACAACCCAAGTTCAACCTAGAAACAAAACCTACCCGTGTAGAAATGGTACATACCTACCTACCTATATATGCTGCTTGCCTCAGGAAGGACAAAGGTAACTCATGCTTTGCCAAGGGTAAACCCTCATACTGAAGGAAGGCCTTCTAAGTATCATAAAAAACAAGCTTCACAAATTTTTCAGTCTCTCAGGATGACTTTCATGGTTGACAAGAAGGTCTGAGAGCTGACAGAACTTCCACTGGCTACCCAGAAAGTTCTGGATACCTGACCTAGACACTGCTAGGAAATTGAATAGTCTGAATTGTTCAGATAAAACAATCATTAAAAGCATCTACAAAGTCTCATTTATTCCTAAAGCTGTGACCTAGTGAAGAGATTACCTGTTTGTTTAGTTTTACAAATATCTATTTCTTCAAACCTCAGATGCCTTTGAATTCACTCTTCACTAACTACAAGATTCCTCAGAGAAAGAGAAGGACCTTGTAAAGCAAAGCACTTGGGTTGTCAGAAAACAATGCTAGAGAAACAGCATAGAAAATTTGTAACAGAACAAACAATGGATGTCTCTGGTTTGGCCTCAGATTTTGAGGCTCTCAACTTTTAGTCCTCTACTCTGAAATTTCAGCTGTGCTTCCAACAAAAATATAGCACCTACTTCAAGAAGCAGTGAAAAAATGAGAATTAAGTTACTCTGTAATAAAGCTATAGTTCTCGGTAAATCCAATTTCTGCCTATTAAATTATTTACATGACAAGTTTGTTCTGTACAGATGTCATCCTATCAGCAAGACACGATTCTATTAATAATACTTCTATTACTAATATTAATAATACTAATAATAATTCTATTAATGTAACATGTTATTTGCAGCCTGAATTCGAAAAGCACAAAGTCACATTGAAGAGATCAAAACATTGCTAAGACTACAGCAAGAGGTGTATAACAGGTAAGAGAATAGTATAATTTGATCACGTCACTTAAAATACTGAAAACAAATAAATTAGCTTTGCCTTCAAGCATATTTAAAGTTTGCCCTCAACGGTGTACTAACACGATTAACATCTCCTTTTCACACCTGCAACATCCACAGACCTTCAGAACTCTCACAGTTACCGTGCAGAGCCAAATTATTTGATAAGTCTCTGAGCAAGTGCAAGTAACTGTGAGCAGGAATCCACCAGGCTTCTTCAAATTAGATAAAAAAATATCTGCTGTACTCTACAGTACTTTCAAACTGTTGTTTTGCTCAGATACGCCAAAATAATACTGTAAAACTCTGCAAATGCAGAGGAGTAACATACCCAACTGTGCAAACAAGATATCTGATATTCCTAAAACACAAGCAAAGTTACTGTTTAGCCATAGACAATGATGGGAAAATATTTCAGATGTAAATACATACAATCAAACATTATGTAGGATATGTTCCACTTCATACTAGTGGGGTGGAAGCCTCTAGGTGCTAACAATACAAGAAGTGTTACATAAGACTATGCACTTAATTTTGTAATGTGCTTCTAAAAATAAGTACTCCACTGGAAGCTGTTGCAGAGCCATGGACAGTTACATCAATGTGCACAAAGAACAATTGCTCAGTTGGAGCAGAATATTAGATTCGATTCAGATTAGCATTCTCCTCTGCCAATCACAGAAAATACTGAACCAACTGAGACTAAGAAAATTAATTTGCATTCATTAAGAAAACACACACACAGACACACTCCTAATCATAAATACAGACATATTCTATGAGCAGAACTAATAAAACCCAGTTTCTTACAGATCTGTTTTTTTGTTTCTTAATACTTCTACCACACCATGATAACCCTCAACTTCCTTCTTTTCCACACCTCTTCATGACTCCCGCTCTCTCTCTCCTCCCTGAGCCAGGGAAAAGAGTAGTGGTGCGCACACTCTGGAAGTCTGCATGTGGCCACAAACTGCTTGACCAGCCATCATCCTAAAGAATACATACTAGATCAGGTCTGACTATATCTTTTCCAAGAGGGTGTACGAATTTGGACATCCTTCCTTTACCTAGACACAATTCTATAAGGTTTGTAGGACCATAATTTGAGGCTTAAATTCTCTTCCTGATTAAAGTTTCCATATATAAATATAAGTATAAATTAAATGCTTAACTTCTGAGTTAACTCAGAAGTTGGGTTACCTATACACACGACATTTTAAATCTTTATATATACATAGACATATATACACTCACTGGGGGAAGGGATAGAGAAACCAAACAATCTCATAAATCACTTCCCTGAGAAAAACTGTATCAAAGCTTCCTAGGTATTTGCTTTTTTTTTTAAAGCAGTACTAGATACTGTAGAATGAAACCAGCATGCATTTGCCTAGATTAAACTCCACTCTTCCCTCACTATCCGATTTTCACCGTTCCTCTAATTTGTACCATTTTTTAAAAAAATTACAGTTAACTGCATCATCATGCATCACACTGCTCTTCAAAACAATGATTAATCAATGTTGCTTCCCCTGTTTCTTGCAGGTAGAGACATAATACAGGCCATTAAGTGTGTTCTACTATCAGCAGATTTTACTACTGCAGCTTATTAATTTGCAGCCTATGTTATTCCTCTTCAGGCTCCTTGCTAAGTACATTAACACCATGGCCTGTGGACTACACTTAGTCTACCAAGCTTTAAAATACACTTCTAAGTATTTTTGTTTTAAACGCTGGACTCCGCAAACACAGGTATTCACTGGTATAGGAAAGTCCAGCAGTTGTACACTAGAATACACACATGCTGCACTGAAGGGGCAGTTAAAGACGCCTGCTCTCAGCGAGTCATTCCTGATTGCCAATCAGACCTACAGTTGGTCATCCCAGTTTTCAAGACTTGTAAAAGTGTTGCTATAAAAATGAATTCAGTCTAGTAGTGTATTTAAGAAAGGGAGGCCTGAAATTGAATCTACAGTGAGGACCCAAAAGGAACTGCCAGATGCTTCAAAAAAGGTCATTTAAACTAAAGGTATGCATCCTTTGGAGACAAGTAAAAGATTAAGATCACAGCTAATATCAACAGTTTGCAAATGCTTAATTGTTATGGAAATACTACTTGCCATCAACTGTATACTGCTGGTAGTCACAATACACACCTACCTGAGATAAGGGAAGCTCACAAGAGCACCAATTTCTGGAAATCTCTGTTACCCTTCCACAAAATTCGGAGTATTTCCTGTGTCATCATAGATATCCCATAGCATACATGTTCCAATATAACTGAAATTCCACAAATTAGGGACAAAACAAATAATACATTTTGCCTCAAAACATATTGTCCTGAAATGCCAAAAAGTTTCCTAAAACACAACCATAAATTAACTCCATATCACAACAGCATAGGAACCTGAATTTACTTCCAACTTCTGCCATGAAATAAAGAGAGATACTGACTTACTTTCACATATAATGCTGATCTTAATTTGATCTTGAAGAATCAACTTACTAGAAATGTGCATCTGGATCCAGTAAAAAAGCCAACAACTTCAGATTTCAACATAAGGTACCCTTCTAATTTATGATGATACTTTTGACATGTTGAAAAAGGCACACCACACAACTATGTATCAATAACAGTACCAACATTGCAACAAATTAATCAAATATCTCATATAGAAAGGGGTTTTTTACTGCAAACAGTTTTACAGGTGGATACAATATTGCAAGGTACTTTCAACATTCAGAATTACTCATCACCTCTTCAGTCCTTCGAAAGTTGACAATGCCTACAGCTCTGATTTATTTCTGAAAATCTTGCAGATTTCTACTTCTCCACACCACAAAGCATGGTATAAACTCTCAAGAAGAGAAACTATCTTGTATGCATTTTTTAACCTACTTAGTCTACTTCACAGCTATTTTCCTGCTTTATACTTTTTTTAAAAAATTATATTTATATGCAACAAGTACTTTCTTACTAATTGTTACTACTGAATGATGAAAGATTTCAAGCATATACCTAAGAAGTCCCCTACACAGTAGAGAAACAGAAGGAAGGTTGGCAGACCTTTTTTCCATCATAATTCTCCACCAACACTTCCTTTGCAAGAACAAGTTTTCACAATTAGAACAAAAAACGCATTAAAAATAGTTACAAAGAATAGTCAGTCTACCTCAGACAATGCAAGGTTTTATTATTAGGCTGGAAGGGGAAAAATAGTATTCCAGTGAAGCTTGAAGAAAAAACTCACAGTCATACAGACTGTATGACTAGTACACAGTTCACTGACTCAAGGATTAGTTACTTATTTTGCACTAGGACAGCCATCTTCCTACAGTCCTTAGGCAAGAAAAATAATATATTATCATTGTCTGTGTTACGAAGGCAGCCTTAGAAAAACTCATTTGCCAAGAAGTTGCCTACAAATCTAAACATTAACAGTTTATAATTTAAAATAGCTAGCAGTTATTTCAATGTAGTTAGTCATACTGCTTCTTTTTGGCGCCTGGAAACTCCTTGCTATTGTTTTCAAATGTACACATTTAAATTGCAATGAAATTGTTGTGGACATAGAATTCTAAAACATGGAAGGACAAACAATACAACTTCCTACCTCCCGATTTTGGTATAGGACCATTTTGGTGGTTTTAACACTGCCATCTCTAACTATGCATGTTAACTGCTACTGGTATCAAGTTCCAGAAGCCTCAAACCATGCAAGTAAAACACAGGAAAACATGATTCTCTTATTACAGACTAGAACTTGGCTATAAATTGGTTAAATGACTTACCCAGAGTCACCCATCACTTAAGTAGGTAACTCAGAAAGACAGAAAGCATGCTCCAAGTCTTATACTCACGCTTAACCCATTGGATTACTGTCTGCTCAGCAAGAGTAATACAAAGTAGGAGTTTCCATTTTACTTCCCACAAATCCATCAGCATTTCATATTAGTTTTCATTTTAAATAAAATATACCTTTTTACAAATAACTTGACCTCAGCCAACTATATTCAACCATCATGGACCTCAAATGCATAAAAAAATCTGAAGGCAGAGCTTTGAAAATGCTTCAGAAGTTCATTAGACTACTCACTGCAGCCAAAAAGGATCCTGAGCAACTTGGCGTACAAGATGATACTTAAAAATACCCCCAAAAAATTATCCCAAATCAAAAGGAAAACAGGAGGAAACAACAGTTTACTTACTAATGAATTTCTGATCAACAACTCTTGCACTGCAATTCAACAAGAGAAGAGTATGTCTGAAAAAAAGTCTCAATTACAATCGAGTTGTAACCTACCAGCATAATCTGAAAGGAATCCTCCTAGGAAATGTAGAGTTGTGAAATTAAGCATATTAGCATGCAGAGAGTGGTCAGATGGCAAAGCAAGCAAGTCAAGGGGAAAAAATAATGCAGGCTTTTCTGTAACACTACTGATAACCAATGTGATCTCAAAACAAACTGGAGGGGGGCTCGGAAACCTCTTTCAGCAAGGATCATTTACACCTTTGATTTGGGGCCTATTACACAACCAGACCAAAAGCTGAGCCAGTAGTACACACTACCACAATATAAATACTCCATTTTCAGCAGAGTATTATAAATGAAAGATAAAAAAATAAATTCAAAGCCATCTGGACATTTTAGGAGGTTTTTTTATTACTATTTTTGCTGATACAAACACAAAAAGATTTAAATTCCTATGTAGAAATCTCTTTCTGACTAGCATAAACCACGTTTGGTGTACAAACACACACCTTCTCTAAAAACAAAATAATTGCATACAATTTTAAACATCTTACTGTGCAATAATTTCATTTGACACAATTCTTCCTACACTGGTATAATGCTCAATAAAGCATAGTTAGCTGTCAACATACAGCATCCATCCCAAAAACTCTCAGGCAAAGTTAACCACCAACATGCAAGTAGGTGCTTTTAAGTCAATGAGACTACCCACAAACTTTCAGTTGTCCATAGTTCTTACAGGAACCTGGGTCAGGAGACCAATGCAACACACGCATAAACACAAAACATACGTGCTTTGAGAAAAAAAAAAAAAATAAGAGAAAAGAAAGGCCAGGTCTTTGCAGGAAACAACTTAAACAGGTTGTTTTTAATTGCTCAATACAGTGCATCTGAGACATCAGGACAACGTTCAAGTAAAAATATTCACAGATACCTGTTTTGTAGAAGAATGTTCATATACAATTTTTATTTACTTATACCTCAAAAGTCCAGATGCAGCAAAGTTAGGTTAACTTGAACTTCTTGGCTCTTGACAACAAGCACTGTAATTCATGTATACACTGTATCAATAATTTTTAAAAAATAAGATTGTATCATTTTTGAGCAATCATTTTAATGTGTCAAAAAAAATATTTTTACTTACTATGGCACTGTACTTTCATATAATCTGGCACAGTTTTCTATCTAAGCTAACATTTAGAAACACACACAAATACAGCAAGTATTTTGCCAAGAATTCATGATTATTTTTAAGAACACCATTTTTAAAATGCCTTTAAAAAAATCTGTATTCATGCACATTATAGCTTTAAGGAAAGACACAACAAAAAACATTAAATCCAAGAATTTACTTACTTTAGAACAAAATTCTGTACTTGGAACCTTAGGTGCACTTTCTATACTACCTCATAACAAAACAAACAATTTGTTTCTCAAGTTTCCAGATCAAGTCAGAAAGCCAGGTGCAAGAAACCCCTATTTGAATCCAACTGCAGTGTATCTTTAAGTTCTATTAACTTCTGGAGTCAATAGCAAGGAAGCGTAAGATATTTTTGAATAAACAAAGTTATAATAATACAGGACTGCTTTAAATCTATAATGAGGTTACAGCTTTGCAATTACTACACAACAGACAGACCATTACACCAACACAAAAATAATTTTTTTTTAAAGCCACAGCAGAGGCTGAAAGTGCAATAATGTTTCTGATTTCAGTCTTAACCTCTTATCTAGACAGAAATGCATTTGGAAGCATAGATAGTACAGCAGAAATACTTCCTGAGAGCTACTGTTCCACTGCAGGCCCAAACAACTTTCATGCAAAAGGACTGAGGTACAGACAGACCAAGATCTTCAGGTGCAAACAGCCACTTATGGGACCAGTTTTTAGCATGAAACTTCAGGACATGCTAACTGCCCTTTTTCCCACTGAATACCAATTTTCTAAAGTTAGATTACCTTAAAGAGAATTCTAATCAAATTTATACATTCCATGATATTTTTATTATTTTCATTTCTTAGCCAAGGGCTCTTGATTTCATTTGTTGGTAGAACTGACACACAAATGTTTACAATAGCAGTGACTATTTTGACACCAATATGAAAGTTTCTAGAAGAGACTTGTAGACAAGGTTTATCTACTACTACACTCTTAGCTTTATCAACAGCTTCCTGAAAGTGAAACAGAAACACACTTGCAAGTCAAGTCAGTCAGCTCATGATAGCAAGTATTCAAAACCCTTCCTAAAATCAGAAGCATTCGACACCTTGCAGTTTAGCATGCCAGCTGAATTCTCAACATAAACAACAGTGAAATTTGGGGGAAACAAACAAAAAAAACCCACCCCAAAAAAAGGCACTGGACACATACATTGTCTTCAAGATCACAACACTGGATCCAGTAAGTTGTGTTCTATTAACATGCCACAATAAGAGAACTCAAAGTACATTGACACACTCAGAGCAATTCTTCCAGGTCCAAAGAAAGATGCCTTTGCAATATAAACTTAAACAATTATTTCACTCTTGCAGGTCTATACAAGTCTTAACAGTCTGAAACACATCCAAGTTTCCAGAAACACAAAGGTTTCCACTTAACTGATGTGACAGCAGGTTTGATCATCTCAAACTCCCTTCCCCCAGCTGAAGCGTTAAGACTAGCAGCCAGTCACCAGCGCCAGATGTTACTGCCGTGCAAGCACACAGGAATGTCTCCTTCACACACAAGTCACACACACACATATATACAAGAAAGAGACACAAAAAGTTCTTGTCTTCCCCTGGGGATAAAACAGCACAAAGTTGGAAACAAGTTTTTCCCCCGATAAAACAGACTTACAGCAGAAATGAAAACATGCTTGTGTTAGATGTGGATCAGCACCAGAAGCTGCTGATCCACATCTAACACAAGCATGTTTCCATTTTCTCATATTACAAAACCTCCAAAACAAAGTAACTTCACAAAAAAACCCAACCCAAAAGAGAAATGCTAAATCTAGAATACCTGTAAGCAAATCCTCGTTTCCGCCAGGATCACGCGTACACTAACTACAGTGTAAACACTGCCTCCTGCACCCTTCCCCGCTGCTCCAGTGTCCCCCTCTCATCCCCGAACTGTCATCCCTGCCCGTACCTGCGCGCTCCCCCCGGGGCCAGGTTCACGCCGAAGCTTCAAACGGCCGCCGCGGCGGGCAGGGGAAGGCCGGCTCCTTCCTCGGGGGCAGCGCTCGGGAAAGCGGCTCGGCCCGTTTCAAGTTTGTTTTACAAACACGTCCGAGGGAAAACCAGAACCGATTTATACACCACCTTAACCGCCGCCAGGAGGAGAGCGAAAAGACGCAAGCGAAAAAAATATTTTTCTAAAGCCAGCCAGCCAGCAGTGCCCCGTCCAACCCCCCCTCTGCACCCCCGGCCTTCCCGGGGGCCGGCGGCGCAGGCCGCAAGGCCACCCCGGCAAAGCGCGCAGCCCGGCGCCGCCCGGGAGCGGGGCCGGCGGCAGCCCCGGCCGCGGGTGGCAGGTTTCGCTGCCCCAGCGCCGGGCCCGGGGGGAAGGCGGCGGGCGGGGGCCAGGCGGCCGCGCACGGCCGCCGCAGCGCGGAGACAGGCTCGGCGGGAGGGGGGGCCGGGGAAGCAGCCACCGCTAGGCCCGGGGCCGGGCTGGGGCAGGCGGCGAGGCGGCGGCGGGAAGGAGCCGTCCCGGGCGGGCCGAGCGGGCCGCGGGCCGAGCTGCCAGTGGCGGCCGCGGAGGATGCGGGGCCCAGGCACCGCTGGGCCGCGGCCTCGGCCTCAGCCGGCCCCGGAGCGGCGCCCGGCGGCCGCCGCCGCCCGCGGCCGCGGAGGAGGGCGGGGGGCGCCGGGCCGGGTCGGGCCTGCGGCTGCGCTCCCGGGTCGGGCGCCGCGCGTCCCCCCCGCTCCCCCTCGGAGACAAAAGCAAACGGAAACCCGGCGGGACGGCCCCGCACCCGCAGGGCTCCGCCGCGGGCCGCGCCACCGCCCGGCCCTCCCTCATCGGCCCGCGGCCGAGACAGCGACGGGGCCCAGGCCGGCGGCGGGGGCCGGGGAGGGGGCGGCCGGGGCCGGACTCACCGCATGAATTTTCTTGTCCCGCGGATCCAAGATGGCTGAGTATCCAGCACGGAGGATGCTGGGGGAGCAACCTTTACCCTCTGACCCGGCCGCCGCCGCCGTGACCCCGCCGCCGCTCGGCCCGGCAGCCAGCGCTGAGGGGCGGGGGCATGCGCCGCCGCACGGCCTGGTCTGGCGCGACGCGGAGCGGAGCGGCCCCGCAGGGAGCAGCGCGGAGAGGCTGAGGGGGACGGGGAGGAGGAAGAAGAAGGAGCTGTGAGGCTCGCTCCGCTGCGCTTCCTCCGCCTCCCGCGGGAGACGCGGCCCAGCGCTTGGGGCCGGGCCCGCGGCGGGGCTCGTAGGCCGCGGGGCTGCGGGGCCTGGCCGCGCGCCGTGGGCCTGGGGCGGCCGGCGGCGTCGGCGCTGACAGAGGCGCTGCTGACCGGGGGCGCGCGGGTCCGACGCTGCGGGCGACAGCGCCTGGCCCCATTTTGTGAGGGGAGAGGGCGGCCCGGGTGCGCAGGCTGGGTGCGCCGGGCCAGGCCGAGCCAGGCGCGGGGTGCGGGAACGAGCAGGGGCCAGGCACAGCAGGGCTTCCCGGGCCGCCTCTCACCCTGCGGGGGTATCAGCCCCCGGGGGTACCGGGCGGGCTGTGGAGACCTACCCCAGGCGGACTCACTGCCCCGGGAAGCGCCCCAGCGTCCAGAGGGGGTGGGTGCCCCATCCGCTGTGGCCCCGAGCTGTCAGCTTTGCCTGGGTGACAGAGCGCGGAAGGAATGGCCTGGCCTTGCCATATCTGTGCGTTAGCCTGTGGAGGATCTAGGTCAGGAGCTGCCATCCTGCTTGGGTACATTGTGTGAAAGTTCGTATTTTCTGTCAGTGAGGCAGCAGTAGGCAGGCAGGCCCTGCTATCCCCTTTGTTATTAAAATGGAAAAGCATTGCCAAGATGACAGAACTGAATTATTTTATTTTTTTTTTAATTTCTCAACTCTGAAAACGCGTATGCTACAACAGTGGCTCAAGTACAGCACATGCTGGTGCACAAAACATAATGCAAATAATCCCCTTGAATTCAATGAGACTATCAATCGTACAAAAGCTAAGCCTGTGTGCAAGTGTTTACCTGACCAAGGCCACTGTTATTTGTGAACTGGCTTCTCTGCTTCATCAAGAAAAACAAGAGCACCTCTACCTTAATTTTCTTATGAAATCATTGTAAAGTTTAAAAATTCAAACAAAAAAGATGAGTATATAATACTTTGCCAGAAATAGGGCATTTCTTTCAGTAAGTTCACGCTTAGGCTTTCTTGTTGGGTTTGATTTTAGAGCTCCAAACAATTTAAAAAATAATCAGTAGGTTACACAACAGGAATATGTTATAGAAATGTTAGTACTACAGTAACATGTCTATCAACATGAACATGTTTTGAAGATCAAAGAACAGAGTCTTTCATCTAAACTAAAAGACCAGTTTCTTAATGCCACCACTTTCTTGTGCAGCACAATTGTGTGCTGAGGGTGTGTGCCAGTCAATGAAATGAATGTCTATACACTTTGCCCAGGAAAATACTCCATTCTAATACTTTAAACTTTCCTTTGTCACTCAAATACTCATGCATTTGCCACAAACAAATACCATAGTTTGTTTACTTGTTTATGGTGTTACGTTGTTGGAACACCATAAGTGACATCCTGTTTGTGTGAACTTCCTGGAGTACTTTTGTTGTTCAATCTGAAAAACCAAAGATTTCTTTATACCACATGACAGATAAAAAGGCAGTATTTCTAGATGAAAACAGTAATGAATGTTATTAATCTTTACTGTTGTTAAATAAGCTTTTCTGTAGTTTGATTGACTCTTTGACATACATTTATAAACATTTTGCTTTATTGTGTTTCATTTTAGACTTTAATGGTCTGAGTTTCTTTTTCAAAAGCTAATTTTTCTTCTATTTCCTAAAAGAGGAATTTAAGATTTAGGATATTCCATGGTATGAGGCAAGTAAATAAGAACCTGACATTGTCATTGCATCTATGTGGACTGATCTCTCTGTCCATTACAGAATTACAGTTTACATGCAAATGAGTTACCATCGGTACAAGAAGTCTGTGTTATTCAACAGAGCTAGGGAATGGAAAAAAAAAAAGGGGGTTTCTTGTCTTTGAATGGTTAGCTTAGTAAAACAACATAACTAGCAATCACAGTATGGTTAAATTGTGATTTAAATTCAGTTAATGAAAAAAATCCTAACCTGCCTTTCTGCCTAAAACTGTGTGTTTAGTTGAGGATCATCGTCATTGCTGTGGCTGTAGTAGGTGTGTATTCGACTTCCTTCTTTGTTTTCTTAAAGAAAGTGAAAGCTGTTAGCTCTTTAATGATTTAAAATAAACTTTGAAGCCACTAAAGAGGATGTATTGTCATGTACGTGTTCATACATTTGCTACTTTTAGTCTTGGCTCAATACATTTTTCTACAGCGGTGAGGCCTGTTACGCATCATTGCACCTGCTGAATTAAAGAGGTGTCCTGAGTTCATTTAATGCAGTGGCTGCTAATCATGTGTGGACACTCCTAATCCATTTTGAACCTTACATGGTACAGTTTGACCTCCTTGTGTCAGTCTTTGTCTACAAACAGATACACATTTTTCATTTTAAATCTTGTTTAATCAATGGTCTTTTTTTTTTTTTCTTAACTTATTTCACAGACTAGGGTGATACACATCAGTTTTTAATCCAAGTAAGAATGTCTGTAGGAGTCAATCTGCAAACTTTTGTCTATGACAGCAGGAACTATAAAGGAACTATAATACATGATGGCACCAGTTACAGAAAACCTGTCCTACAGGTGACTCCATGTACAGGCCCATGTAGTCAACAATTCATGTGGTGCTATTAAAGTCAATCAGCTCAGTCTTCTACCTAATTATGTTGAAAGCCAGGGCCTTAATGTGCATGTTCTGAAGCAGTCATGACATTCATCTAGTAGCTATCTGGATTTCCAGCTGGCTATTGCTTCTGGTAATACTCAAAGAGGGCTAAAAGCCTACAGCAGCTGGCTGGAAAATTTAGGAAGAGGTCATCAAGAGAGACAGCTGTGCTCAGAATCCCCAAATGCATTATTATCATGGCACTGGAAATTCTCTGCAGCTTTTCTGAACCTTTGCTCCAGAGAGTTTGTGGATGCTTTTTGGCTCCATTCAACGCATCTCCAATAGATGTGGGCCATGCAGTTGCAGAAGTGGAAGGAAGGGAAATTGCCCAGTGTATGTGCAGGGCACAGTTAAGGTGTTCCACTTTACCCAGACATAAAATTAAATTAGTCACAGTAAGACCACCATCCTCCATCATGAGTGGAGGCAGGACATGGTGAATAGCCAACCCCGTCAGTCATTTTTAAGTAGAATAAATAGAACAAAAAAGTGCACTGGAGTGCAGCAAGGGTCTTTCTTTTTCCCACGTACAGATTGTCCCAGTATTCCTCAATAAAACCAAATACAGTGCAATCATCTAGAGTGAGGGTTAGCAGCTTTTCATCAGTGGTGAAACAGGCTGTATTTTTCTTTCTCAAATTAGGGTTTAAGATCCTTGCAAAAACCAGCTTGAACCAGAAGATAGTGCCCCTTGATTGCAAGGTGTATTTGATTAGCTAAACCAGTCATATACCTCTTCTGAAGGAGGCAGGGGTTTGTGATTTCTGCTGAACTCATAAGTGTGTGAGCCTCATCAACCAGGAGGGCAGCTTCTCATGGATATGTTTCTTGTTGCATGATGTTCAAAAGTCTGTCAGTTGCTTTCTTTGGAAAAAGGTTTTCAGGTTACAACACTGCTATGCATTAATCTTTGCCCTAGAAGAACATAGCAGATTTCTTTTGTAAATACAGCCTATTTGATTTTTTAAATATTTCTAAAGCACAACAATAAAGGTGTGTCAAAGTGTATGTCAAATCTGGTGTTAAAGATCTCACCACAAAGAGGTGTTAAAACATTTTTTCAAGAATAGAAGCACTTAGACCTCTCATTTTCTTACTGTATTTTCTCATAATTCTTAATTATTACACTAAAATGGAGCACAAAATACTTAGATTTGGGAAGATTTGGTTAGTTTGACTTTGCAAGTTAGTCTCCAGTCTCTATTTAGGAAAGGTAAGGGAATGATCAGCTGTTTCCATGGCACTGTCCTTATCTATCCTTTCACTCCTACAGGGGATTTCCAGGGATGGCTGCTGGCAAGGGAAAGCCCTAGAAGTGCAGCTCCATTACTGTTTTAGTGTTAAAATGCATCACAAGGTATCCACACAGATGGCCTCTCATCTGCTGGATTTGTAGTTTCCAGGAGGGAATATTGGGAGCGGAAGTATCTTTATCTCAGTCTCTCATATTTTTACTATCAGGAAACCCTATCTCAGCCTTCTGCTGTACTGCCTTCAGTGTCTGATTTAGTGCTAATTATACCGGAGTACTAGGGGAAAAAAATATCAAGTTTAAAAAGAAATCTGCCAGTTCTGGAAAATAATATGACCCCAAACAGGAGATAAAATGTAAATTTTTCCAAAAATAAGATGCTTCGTGCTCCTGTGTAGCAACTAAGAGGTCTGCCAGAGTGCTAGTAAATGGGAGGATAAATCAAGAATTAGAGATAGCAGTTTTAAGTAATTTCTTAATACAGAGAAGAATAATGCTGCAGACAAAAATCTGTTTTCCAGAGGAGAGAAAGTATTAGAGAAACACAAGCTGGTGCCAGAGTAGGTGCTGACTGACATTCCCAAGCAAGATTATCCCTGGAGAGACACGCGTTATGGCAGTGGTGACAGGGGAACCATTCCTATCTTAGTTCTCAAGATTGCAGTCAGCGACACTGTGCCTGGTGGTCATTTGAGAGCTGCCTGCTCAGAAGTGCTGTTTTTCATTTGGAAGTATTAAATCATAGAATCATAGAACTGTTTAGGTTGGAAAAGACTTTTAAGATCATCAGGTCCAACCGTTAACGTAGCACTGCTACATCCACCACTAAACCACATCCCCAAGTGCCACATCTACACGTCTTTTAAATACCTCCAGGGATGGTGACTCAACCACTTCCCTGGGCAGCCTGTTCTGATGCTTGACAACCCATTTGGTGAAAAATTTTTTCCTAATACCCAATCTAAACCTCTCCTGGTGCATCTTGAGGCCATTTCCTCTTGTCCTATCGCTTGTTACTTGGGAGAAGGGACCGACCCCCACCTGGCTACAGCCTCCTGTCAGGCAGCTGTAGAGAGTGATAAGGTCTCCCCTGAGCCGCCTTTTCTCCAGGTTGAACCACCCCAGTTCCCTCAGCTGCTCCTCATCAGACTTGTGCTCCAGACCCCTCACCAGCCTCGTTGCCCATCTCTGGACACGCTCCAACACCTTGGTGTCCCTCTCAGAGTGAGAGGCCCAAACTGAACCCAGTATTCGAGTTGTGGCCTCACCAGTGCCCAGTACAGGGGGATGGTCACTGCCCAGTCCTGCTGGCCACACTGTTTCTGACACAAGCCAGGATGCTGTTGGCCTTCTTGGCCCCCTGGGCACACTGCTGGCTCATGCCCAGCCGGCCGCCAGCCACCCCCCCAGGTCCTTTCCCACCGGGCACTTCCCAGCCACTCTGCCCCGGCCTGTAGCGCTGCGTGGGGTTGTTGTGACCCAAGTGCAGGACTTGGCACTTCTTAATGAACCTTATTCAGTGGGCCTCAGCCCATCGGTCCAGACTGTTCATATCCCTCTGCAGACCTTTTCCACCCTCAAGGAGATCAACACTCCCCCACCTTTCGCCCCCCCCCCCCCCCCCCCCCCCCCCCGGTTTGGTATCATCTGCAAACTTACTGAGGGTTCACTCGATCCCCTCATCCAGGTCATTGATAAGATGCTAAACAGGACTGGCCCCAGCACTGAGCCCTGGGGAACATCGCTTGTGATCATATCAGAAGACAGAAAATGTTTTCTTTTTGGTGTTGTGGGCTTTTTGGCATGACATTTCCATGTGACTGACTGATGTAGTTACTATGAATAAGTGCTACATAGGACATTCTCTCCATTAAGCTGCAGTGCCTATTGATAAAAACATAAACTTAAGTGTTTAAGAGGGTCATAACTGAATGTTAAGCTGGGAAGTAAGAGTTATGACAATGGCTTTTTAAAACATTATTGGTAAATATGTAACCAGCAGCCTGGGGAAAGCAATCACAAGTGTCTAAGTCAAAAGGACAATTAGTTTCCCTTATGACAGGTCTCAGTTGAGGAAGGGAAGAGCCCGGGGAGCCTGGAAAGTGTTGGATTCTAGTTCTTGCTTTCTGGCAGTTTTTCAAGTTTGACAGTCAGGCCTATTTCCAGAAATGTGCTCTCCCCTAAATCAGTGTTAATGGGCTCAACAAATAAACTCTGACTACAGCAGATGATGATAGTCTGCTATCCCACCAGCTGCCAGAGGACTCCAGCACCACTGTCCCAACTAGGCAGAGTGCTGGGAGCGTGGCCGCAGCTGCCAGCGTGCATAAGACCCACAAGAGCACAGCTGCCCAGGCAGCCCCAGTTAGCCAACTCGTGCCGTTATCAGGAGTCTGATGGTGCCTGGAGAAAGGTCCCTGAGCTCCCCAGCGGTGCTGTTAACTACCCAGTCTCATGCCGGCCCCGCAGCCTGTGGATGGTTTCATGTGTGGACAGACACTGGGAGCGCTTGCTGACTGCCCAAATATTTGGCTAGTCTTTGCGCTTGTTTGAAGAGGAGAGTCAGCTGTGAAGCTACTTTGAAAGTTTTGCTGGGGTTCTGACCATTGCGTTGGATGACTCTGAACATGGGCAGAGAGTCTGTTACAATTTTTCTGCGATAAGGCCAAAGGCCAGCTGCCAGTTTGTTACTGGGTTGCAGATCCAGGACAGAATGAGGCTTACAAGGGCTTGGAAGGGCTTGAGCTACCTCATTTTCCAAGGCCATCATCAGCTCATGTTTTAAATTGAAACTTGTTTACTACAGACTTAAGCAGAAAAACAAAATGCACATCCTTTTGCTCTTGCCAGCCTTGGTGTATCTGCCTGTTCATCCCAGTAAGGGCTGAAACCCAGATTGTAAATCCAAAGCTGCTGCTTACCTCCTTAGCCAATTCAAGCAGCAACATGTTGCTAGGCCGATGAGAGAGGGAACTTACTGCATTAAAGCTAATCTGTGTCTGCAGTCAACATGCTGAATTGAATTACTTTTCATTCTGGCTTGCACAAAACCAACCCCTGGCGTGCCTGGGAAACTCCAATAGCCATTACCATCACAGTGCTTAGACTGAGCCTTCCCAGCTGAGCAACAGCCTTGCTGTATCATGGACTGTAGCACTCTATCGAGCAATAACAGCTACTTTTGAGCTCTTCTTCACCTCCAGTACACTGCCCAGCAAGAGATACAACTCTGTGCACATGCCACCTCAGGACCCTCCAGAAGTTTTCTGGGTCTCAGTTTTGCTGGAGCAAGTAGGGTGCTAGTTTATTACAAAACTGCTCCCAAAGCTTTGCATACCACCACAAATCCAGACTTTTTTTTACTGTGCACCCAAGCTATTTATGAAATCTCATGATGCAGAAATTCAACTGTAAATATTGCATGCTCAAACATTTGAACTTCTCCCACCTCTTCCCACTCCAGTCCTGCTCATCATTTTCAATACTCTTAGTGGTGGAGCTGCCCACATCTGAGAGCAACAGAGCCACTCTGCATGGGGAGACCAACAGACTGAGGCAGTCCGCTGCTTCCCCAGTTGGATATGTCTCTCAGCAGAAAAAAAGCTGAATTTTAAATTCAGTGACCTGCCATGTTCCCACCACTTCCAACAGAGCCTGTGGTTCCTATCACAGCCCTGCTCCTCGCCTAGTTCTACTTCTTGCTTGGGGTGGCACTGAGAAAAGTGGCAGCATCTTCAGAGAAGAAAGTAAGATTTTCTTTATTTTTCTCTCTCTCCCTATTTTTCCTTCCTTCCTTCCTTCCTTCCTTCCTTCCTTCCTTCCTTCCTTCCTTCCTTCCTTCCTTCCTTCTTTCCTTCTTCTTTCCTTCTATCTTTCTTTCTTTCTTTTTCTCTTTCTCTCTTGCATGTCTCTTTGGATTTATCTCTTTCTCTCATCTTGCTGTATTTTTGAAATCACACACATAGTGATATAAATATTCTGCAATAAGTAGCCTTTTAGTGCAAGAGACTGACCCCACTCCTGCTGTGGCTTCTGCGCAAACAAACCACTGTGCCTGTTGGAGAGCCCCACAGATTTTGGTATGGACCTGAAACACACAGGTCATATTGTGCAAAACTTACGATTATGGTTTCTACATCCAGGATGTTTCCTATTTCATTACACTTTCTGATAGCTGGAGGTGAAAGCTTTAAAACCCCAGTTCTGTAGCACTTTCTCAGGCAGAAGCTGGGGCAGGTGGTGCCTGAGCTGGGGCACAGGGGCAGACCCACCAAGGCAACCCTGCACATTTTAAAATCTTTGGGTTTGGGTTTTTTTTTTTTCTAGGTACAGTCCCAGCAAGCTTATGTTCACAGCAAGTCGGTGGGGTAGACACACTTTCCCTCTAAGTACCCAACGGTGTAACACTGAGTCCCAGTGGTAACTGAAAGGACACAGTATCACGTGCTGGCAGGAGTCATGTATCTCACATAAACAAATATATTTTACTTTTTGTATTTTTCCTTAGATGTTAAATCATATGAATTTGAAGGCTGAGGATACAATTCATCTCACCACTTTTAGCTGTCTGAAAAGGAGGCACCCAGTCTAAACTATTCATCCAGCTTTCCTGCAAGTCAATGGAGAGAAAAGGGAATTTTTACTCCTCCTGTAGGGTCCTGAGGGTGGGTGTCTCTGTGGGCTGTGGGTGGCTGGTGTACATGGGATGTGTGGTACTCGGATGGCTAGCTCTAGCTGGGAGAAATCATACAGTTTATTTGCTCAGATGGGAAGCCTGAATATTACTTGTACTGTATATTTAGGAGGTGTTTACTAAAAAGTAAGTTTGTGCACAAACAACGATTTGCTGTTCGGGGCCTGTGTTTGGAAGGTATGCAAGAAAGTCTCTGTTTTATGGACTGTATTGTAAATCTGGTCATAAAATACTATGTTGGCGTAAAAGAATGGGAAGTATTCTTTTGGCTGCAAAATTTCATTTAATAGGAACATCCTAGATATGAAACTATGTAATCTTCACGTTTATTCCTAAAAACAATTTCAGAAGGACCCTGCCTTTTTCAGGGCTGGAAAAATCATCTGCAGGAAAACAATTTCTTAAAGTGAAATTGTTATTGGGTTCTTGAAATGTAAGTTCTAACATCCTGTTTTCATACTGATTAAGTTATGTCTGGCTTTTTTAGTATGAAGGCATATTTATTTCAAATTCACAAGCATGAAGAGCTGTTACAAGCTCCAGAGATCAAGGTTCTAGTGTTATAAATACATAGCTGGAGACAGCCCTTTCCTGAACACTTACAGTCAAAAGAGACAAGACAGAAATGGAGGACAAGATGAAAAGGAGTTGAAATAACTTGCAAAAAGTCATGTAACAGTCTCCTCTCCCAAACTCCAGTGCAGTGGTAAAAGCAGCTGACTGGGACTGCAGATGGACTAGCATACCCTACAGTTAGCTTGGCCTTTCCAGTTCAAGAAAAGTGTTCTCAGGGAGAAAAACAATACAACAAATCACAGATTATATTCAAACATGGAACATCCTGAGCAAAAATTTTATGATTTTTAGCACTGGTAGCATGGCAAAAAATTTTGTGATGAATAGCTGTCGTTGCCACATCCTTGTTAGCAACCCATACTAGCACCCAAGTAAAATAGTAGCTGAAGGCTGCTGAGTATGATATTTTTTTTAAAAAGTGCACAAATATGAGATAGTCTGAGGCATTTTCTTTAGTGGCACAGGTGTACTCTGGCCCTGTGCCAACTTTCCCACTCAGCCTTGAATGTTTCTTTAGTGAGAACATTTATGGAGGTTTCTCATGTTAATCCAGTGAATAGATAGCTGGTGGTCTGAGCCCTGAAACCACTTGAAGTTTGGTCAGAACATAAATCTGACTTCAGAGTTCCCAATACTGACTCTAAAAAATCATAGTCGCTTTTCTGTTGGTTCCCATTTGTTTAAAAAAACATAAATGGATTAATTTTGTAGCAGCAGACTTTGTGCCGAATCAAGAGCCTAACTTCGTGCCAGATCATGTATTGTCCATCCTTTAGCTGTCAACATAAAATCAGAAAAAGCTGTGAACTACCTCTGGCTGGGACAGCAAGCCCTTACTGGGATGGACCAGAGTGTGCAGTGACCCAGAAGTGCACAGATCTGGCATGAGCCGTCATGGCATCACAGCCTGAGGGCATAGCCGTATTTTGGGCTGGGTTTTTTTTTTTTACAGCTAGTCACATTGCAAATTGACAAAAAGCTGCTTAGCCCAGGAAGCCCATATAATTAGGTCTCTGTGCTCAGCTAACAAAGTTGTGTTGTTTTCATGGAGGATGAGCTGTGGGAGAGGCCTCACATCTGCCTGCAAAACATCGAATGGATGTACCCTGAGAGCACAGCCTGTGCGTTGCTCTGCTGCATGGCAAGGCACTAGGAACTTTGGCTTTTGCACTTTGTCACCCTCCTCTTGGGTGAAGTGTGTCAGTCAGTCATCATTCATTGCTTTTGGGATACCTGAGATGGCATTGCTCTCTCCTCTCGTGCAGATGAAGGTTTTACTGTCCCATCGACCATTAAAGCAATATCTGTAACCATCATTTCTAGTTGTTGAACCACTAAAGCAATAAAAGGGAGTACGGTGTAGAACACTCATTCCCAAAATCATCCGGGTCTAAACTGAAGCTGAAACACTGATCACTAGGCATTAACTGCTGCTGGCTTAACTCTCCATCAGTGAATTCACGTTTACATAAGTAGTTTTATTTACCCCTTCGTGATTCCCATAGGCGCTCGTAAGCAGGATTTGGGGAGACAACTGTCAATGTTACTGTTGGCATTATCGTTATTATAGTTGCTAATTACCTGTAGAAGAGTTGTGTTTAACAGAGCCCAGGTCACTGTGTGTTAGGTCAGGACCTGCCCTGGAAGGTTCTCAGCACAGCAGCCAGCTGCGGTGGAGCAGGGGACATCAGTTTCTAGCGCAGCCTCGGGCAGATATATTGAGCCCTTTTCCCAGATCTGATGCCCAGAAGCAGCCTGTTCTCTCTGTGTTTCTCCAGATGGTTGCTCTGTCACAAGTATCCAGCTTCAACATTTCCTTTCACCGTCTGTTGCCACTGCAAATAAAGAAATGCGTGATGCTGACCAAATTTTCACTAGTTATCAGGAAATAGATATCTTAGTTCAAGTCTGCGGTGAAGTGACTTCTGTGTCTTGGCCTTGTGCTAGTTTCAGCAGATCTTCCTGATGCAATGGACAAAAATTACGTTGGAGGGAAGGGAGTAACCCTAGTGGCAAAAACATATGTTTCTAAGCTCACTGTCAAGCATTTTCGTAAGTTTAATCATATCTAATGCAATGAAGAATTTATCATATGTAACATATAGTTAAAACCCCTGTGGTATAATATAGCAGTAACTTGTACAAATTCATCTGGAAAAGTACAAGCAATAATTTTTTTTGTTTACAGTATTATCAAATATTTTACATTTTATGGCAGTTTGGGGAAAAGAAAAGCTATTGAATTAGTTTAGAATAATTCCTCATTTGTTTTCTCTAAACTGGTCAAACAGTCTTTCACTTCTTCTTTATAAGAGACATTTTATGAGCACTGGGGCTTCACCCACCCACAGCAATGAAAATAACTAAGAATTGTGTTTTAAGGGCTTGTCACATGCATGTGCATCGTATGTGTGTGAATACTGTACTGTTACAGTTCTCTCAAGAAAAACAGAGCAGTTGTGGATCCTACTTTCTAAATCCATATCCTGGGATGAAAATATATGCTCACCAGTCACCCCTGCTGCTGCATATCTCATGACTTTCTTTTTCTTTGGGGTTTCTTGAGAAAAAGAGATGCCCAGATATAATTTTCACACGAACATTCCCTCCCTGAAATTCTTGTATAACAAATAGCTGGAAATACTATCTAAAACCAAAATATTTTTTAAATACATTCTGATTTCTCTTGTCTGTCAGATACAGCTGGTGTTGCACTCATCTGCCAACAGAATTACTTCTCGAGTCCTAATACTTATTTATTTTAGACAGGGAACTTTAGCAGAGGGGATATACCCTGACTATTGTATGTGAGTTAAACACTACTTCTACACCAAACCAAAATTGCCAGAGAAATGAAATTGGCATACAAAAGGAATCAATATGTCATAACACAACAGAAATGCCAGAGATATTCACCTCCCTACTTTATTTCTATTGTAGATACATTGCTACTTTGCTTATAGCTTGCATATAAGAATATTTTCCTGTTTACCTTTGCAAGGGAGGGATCTGCAGTGGTTTTCTTTTCACATCTTCTAAAAGGAACATCTTTCGTCCATTGATACTTTCTAAATCATATATTCAACATTTAATTATTTTAAGTCTGCTTCTGAAATGAAATTCTGATCTTGCATGAAATGCCTACGGAGTGTCATAACCTAAGCCAAATGTCCCTGCTGGGCATTCACTGCATGGCTGCGTGCTGGCTGCCAGCACTGACCCGCTAGCTGCGAGCCTCTCCTGGGCTGGGTAACCCACAGCACTGACTCTGTTGGTCCCTCCAGCTCACTCCCTGGATCCACGTATCAGTATAGACAGTATAGGTCTATAAATCTATAGATCTACATAACATGATCCATTACCTTATGTGGGATGCTCCAGTACAGCTGTAGTGAACATCTCTGGACCAGTGATAACCACTGAATATAACATATTAGTTTAGTTTGTGTTGGCCCAGAATCCAAATCATGTGGAAATCCTCATTCTGAATTAAACTCCTTCAACTGGATTTTATTTGAGCAGTATAAGAAATATAGCATATAAATCTCTTCTTGATTTCCCTACCACATTTTAGAGTTCTTTAGTATTTTGGTCAGGAAATTCTTATTGTTCCTGACAACTTCCTCCTCCCTCCTCACCCTTCTAGAATTCCCTTCTAGGTTACTCTCTTTGTCTAATCAGGGACTCTTTCTTTCCCTCTTCATCTGACCTTTGACAATTTGTTCAGCTCCATTTGGTTGATCAGTGGAAAAGGGCATTCTTGCCCATAAAACCTCTGTCTTTTAGACTGTTCTCAATTTGATAGCCTGGATACTTCTTTGGGTCTTTTTATTTGTTTCATGTTGCCTGCTTGGTATAGCTCTGCACTCTACACTTGCCTCCATCCAGCTCTCTGGGATGGAGAAAGGATCCTTCCAGGTAGTGCACACTCTTAACATCCCCTCTCTCTTCTCAGTGTGAAGTCTTAATGATTTCTGTTTCTCCTCTTTACTCTTTTGCATGACAAGATTCTTACAAGCCTTTAGCTATTTTGCTGCTCTCGGAGAGAAGAGATTGTACAGATTTCTTCATCACCATCAGAGCACACTGATACATCAGGGATTGTACCGATCCCCCACCATGCCAAAACAAGCTTTTGCATGTGGGAACCCCTCCTGGGCTGCAGCTTCTTCTTTCCAACTGTGACACATCATGAGGGATCACCTCCAAGGCCAAGGATGTGGCAGCTATGACTATTCATCATGAAATCTCTCATTGAGGAGGTGATGATGGCTGGAGCACAGCGGCAGGCTCACCAGCATGCTGCCTGTCATATGGGCTGGCTCTGGCTCTCCTCAGCCTTGGCCATGCTTACAGTCATGTTTTGCTGTCGCACATGAAGCTGCTTCCTAGAAGTGAAAAGGAGAGTAAAAAAGTGCTGAAAAAGCGCTTGGATTAGAATTCTGGCATTGCTATTAGTAGCTTCACACACACAACTCTGGCAACCTGGGATGTGCGACACTTACAGGAGCACAATTCTCTGCAAATGATGCCCCTCTCTAGCCACTCTTATTCCTGTCCTCTTGCAAAAGGAAACTGGGAAAAGAGAGAGGAGTAAAGACAGAGTCCACAGTAGGCGGGCTCTTTTACATTTTGCTGCTTACACCTTCCTCTGAAAGAACCGTGGCAGGAGAATTCAGTATAATAACTGCAGCCTCGCCCAATAACATGGCATTTTCTTTCCTGGAAATGCATTTTGTGTGCTTCAGCTTCAAACTCTAATAATCCTCCTAGCTAGCTAGAAATGTGATGTTCATGTTTAAAAGGTAGAAAAAAGCTTTTGCTTTCCCGAAACATCCTTTCTAATTATGAACAAGCCAGATGACATTTTTCCTTGAAAGATGCATTTACGTAAATGTTTTGGTTTGAAAGCAGAAAAATGTTCAAGAACCCGATCAAAATTCGGATGCCAGTCATGCAAGTCATCCTTCAGTATGAAGAATTCAAACAGGATTTCTAATCTGATCACTGTGAAATGCAAAATACCCAACAGTCTGAAAATCCCCCAAAAGACAAAAACCCCACCCAAACTTTACAAATAATTGTTTCCTCTTTGCTCATTTAAAAATTCAGTCCAACAATTTCTCACATGCAGCCACTAAACTCTTATTTAAAATTTTCATGATAATCTACTTCTGGCCTGTAGTGACATGAACATGGTCCTTTATCCATTTGGCCCAGCAGGTATTAACCAAACTCTAAAATCATTAGCCAAGTGTCTTGGCACTAAGAGCTCACAGGTGTGATGGTGCTGACCCCTGTGCTCCTGGGATGAAGTCAGCCAGATCCCTGGCACGGCTGCCCTGCTTTTCATCTGTTCATGTGGCACCCTGCCCACTTACAAGGGGTTGTGCCAGGCTTAACTGTGCCATCAGTGCCATGATGTGGGTGTAGATAGCTCTGTCGCCATCACAGGCACCACTGTATTTGGGCACCTGGGGTGTGGGGCTGTTGGAGCATACAAGCATCGGCAGGATATCTGTTTTCCCACAACAAATAGGAGTTTTGGGGTTATGAAAGCCTTCATTCCCTCTCCTGTGTTTCTTTCCTGTAGTGTTACCTGGCAAGTGGCTACTGAGCCTCGAAGGAGCTGGGGTCAGCAGGGCAGCGTTCCGGAGGGTGCTGGTCCCAGCTCTGCAGGTGGTGGCTGGCAGAGCCAGGGCCACATCCCCCCAGTACGCTGAGACACACCACCAGCACAGCGTGCCATAGCAAGCTGGTACCTCATGCTGCTTTCTTAGGCACCTGCCAGTGGGAAATAGAGAAACCCTTTGCTAGATGGATTTTTTGAAAGCAGCAGGAAGCTTTGAAGTGGTGTAGGCAGACAAAGTGCTATTACTGGGTGTAAAGCTGATTTTATAAAAGGAAAAGGGGCTGTTGTAGCCTTGCACTGCATGAAAAACCTGAAAAAGACCGTAAGGTCTTGACCACCATTTTGCAGCCTGCAGCTGCTCAGGCCCACTGCTGCAGAATCATAAAAATAGAATAGTAAATGCCTCGCTGTGCCCCTCTTCTAATTGAAAATAAGTTCCTTTACACTTAAATATCTTTTAGCAAGATACACAAAATGCATACATAAGAGTGTTGTATCGGATGGTGCCTAAAGTGTATCTATATATTTTTTCAGACATACAGTAAAAATTTTAAGACCATCCAACTTTTCCAGACTTATTCATCTTACGTTGATGGACAATCAATGTAAGTGCCTATGTTTGTCTCCTGAAATGCTTTTGTCCTGTGTAGTCAATACTTGGAAATAACTTGCAAAATAGTTATGGAATTGAAAATGTTAGATTGGTTTTTGATTGGCTCAGGAGCAAGATAATAGCCAACTTGTCAGATAGTTTATTTGCAGTGAATAATTTGGTCTTAATTATAATCAGCTAAAGTTTTAATCCCTTGTATCTTTCACTAATCAACCTCTCTTAGCATATGGGGAATCAAGATAAATTCACTCTTAATTAGAAAATCAAAAGTCTTTATATGTTTGTTGGTTGATGACAGGCCTCATAAAAGCACACCTCCAAAATGCTGATGTTTCAGGAATTCTGTCTTATACAAGTTGTTGATTACAAAAGTTGTTTTTAATCATGAGATTAAATTCTGCAAGGATGCCTGATGGCAGCGCAACAGCACTTCTGATGGTGCTTTGTGACCCCAGCCATCGTTTAGGCATCAGTGGTTGTTCCTCTGTGGCACCTGGTGCAGGATTTGAAGTGAGAAAGCAAAGGTCACATGGCACCTTATGGCAGGCTCTTGTTTTTCAGGTACTCTTAATGGTCTTTGTGCCTTTTCAAACAAAGAGATTTAAGAAGCTCAAGAAAATATGATCCACTTCTGGTAAGAGATGCAAGAGAAAAAAGGTTTTATGATATTTTGCTACCAGAAATACCAGCTTTTAGAGAAGTATCTTCCCCTTGACAGTATGCTACTGTCTATTCTTGTGTTTTCTGAGTAGCCAGACCAGAGAAGGTGGGGTGATGGTTAAAAACATTAGCACAGGATGGAAAAAAAGAGTCCTGGCTCTCGGGTGGTGAAAGAGCAAGAAAGAGACTTGTGTGATTATTCCAGAAAACCAGATTAAATTGATATAAAACCATGAGATATTTCACATTTAAATGGACAATTTTAAAGTGTTTCCTTGTAGTGAAGAAACTGCCCTGGAAAGATATATCAGAGTACTGTGATCACAAAGAACCAGTCGGGATCTTGAAGACTAGGAGTTTGAGAAGGGTTGGAGAGCACCCAGACCTGTGACCACAGAAGGAGTTCCACCTCTTCGCTCCTGCTGCTTGCCATCTGGTTTCTTCACACCATCTCCAGCTGCAACTACACTGCTAAATAAGACAGGCCAGGGAGCCTGCCCCTGCCTGTGAGGCCAACCAACCCCCCACAGCTCGCCTTTACCAGCCTGATTTTTCAACTGCAGAGCGGGCACATGGAGCATGTGTGCTGGGGACATGCTGCCCCCGGACATTGCCCAGGCATTTCTCAGGAACCACACCAATAACTGTGTGTGGATGGCTGAGTTGGGGCTTAAGCCCCTACCCCCCTGTTTGATTTACCAGTAGACATATAGCCTTAATATCTGCCATGGCATCGTACTGCTCCTGCTAACAGATAAACTAATGGGACTGTGGGAGAGGTGGGGAGAGGGCCATTGATAGTGCATCCTGACCCTACAGAGAATAGCTCAAACAGTGGGGAGGAAGGAAAGGTTTTGCAAAAGAAAGGAAGGAAATGGGTTTTGCAAATAAATTTTCTTTCCCACTGGAAAGGCACTAGTACGAGTAAAAGTTCCTCTTCCTTTTTTCCCCATTTCTCTGCCTGGTCTCCTATTCTAAATTAACCAAAGTATGACAAATATTGCAGCACAGCCACATATCTTTCCCTTCCCAAACCATTCAGCAACCTTTGCTTCTGTTTCAGGCTTACAATGAAGGCAATATTAATACAGAAGAACCCATCTGTTGTCCCAGACCCACAGAGGCAGACATCTGGCTTCATTAAAACTCAAAACCTTTATCCAGATCAGAAATATTTATTTAGAAAACAGAAAAAAAGTGAGGGATTTTTGTACTGCATTAGGTCCTTGCCTGAAAGAGGACATATAATTTAGGAGTAGCTCCCTTTGGACACGTTCTGCTTGCTTTGATGGCCCAGCCTTCTTCATTCCCAGTTTTCTTTGTAAGTGAACCCGTTCTTCCTTGTGGTAATATTTTTAATAGATTAAAAAACAAGAAAAAAGAAAACGACACAATTTTCCAATTATTATCTAGCTATGGATCATAGTTAGATACCCATAGTCTAAAGTGTGTACAAATATGTTTGGTCATTATCCTGATAACAGCACCAATGTACTGTAAATACTATCCTGGCTTTTCATGAATTGAAAACTTGAGCAGTTGTCCATTCTTATCAAAACCAAGAAGAGTACAAAGGGCTTCAGATGTCAAACACCACAGTAGTAGCTGAACAGTCTCCACTATATTTTTGCCTTACAGTGATGACATCTTTCACTTGCTTTCACTGTCCCAAAGAACCACAAGTAGAGATGAGGTCACTGCCAGCTCTCAGATGGGAGACCTAAATTACTATAGCAGAGGTCTGGGGGTAGCTATGCTGGTGACTCATTATGTGACACATTTCCTTCTGAGGCACGGTTGAATCAGTGCCCCATCAGGATGCTGAGAGGCATCAACAGGGGCTGACTCCATCTCTTGAAAGCAAAGAAAGTCACTTGTTGACAGTGAGGTTCTTCAGCACTTTCTGACTGACCTGGAGAGAAAGCAGAAACAAATTACAAAATGTTTCTCTAACAGGTTCATCTGACTCAGAATGAGCTGTTTATTCCCTGCAGTGTGCTTAGGTTCCTGGTAGTCCCTGATCTTTGCAGCTCACAGCAGGATTCTGTAGTCATTGCCCACTGTGCAGTAGACTTGTGGCTACCCGGTAGGCACCTTCCACCAGGATTAAGTCCTGGCACGTGCTGAATTTTACTCTTAGTTTTTCAGTATTGAAGCTCTGACAGTTATATTATGTCATAGATTTTTAGATTGATCTGCTTCAGTGAAATATTTAATAATGGGAAGGACAGTGTAATTGCATTGGTGTGAACAGTAAGGGGCTATAACACTGAATTCCATACAAAAGAAGTATCTTCCCAGGTCTAAGAAAAAAAAAAAAAAATCCATGGCATACTGCTTTGTGGATATAAACACTAAAATGGATCATTTACTGATAGCAGTGAACCAAAATTAATTGATGATGCATAAAAGTATATATTTTAAACCAATACTTCAAGGCAATGATGTCAAGCAACAAAGAATCAGTGTTTTAGCAAACATCTATCATAACGGTGTTGTAAGCATGATGTTTGAAAATCCATTACAAGAAAATGCTTGTAGAAAGTAGTTACATTTTCCTTAGGTCATCTGCAAAAGCTGAAGAGCACATAGTGTCTCCATCAGATCTGGCAAAAAAGTGTCAAAAATCCAAGGCTAGAAACATTTACTTTTGATATACTGTTTTTAGACTGAGATAAGAATTATTTGTCTGACAGGGTGTTCATTTAATTCAGCTGTATCAGCTGATCTAATAAAAAGTGTTATGCCTATCTACATATTTTATATTAAGAAGTGAAATAGAAGCCACCATGCATCTCATTGTTTATTTTGAGGGCAGTAATATTAGATCACATTACTTATGCTGGTGAACATAGTTTCCTAGACATTCTTTAACTGTGTACCATATTAATGATAAAATTACTTCTAGAAAACAAAATAGACTGTATTATATTTAAAACCAAAATGAACACAAGCACCCTGTCTGCAGAATTAAGCAGTGATTTGATGATGCCTAGCCAATGCTTTATTTTGTAGGTGGATAGCTGACAATGAGAAAATAAACTGTGAGCTCTGTACTTAAAACTTAACAACTTATGAAATGGTGAAAATAAAAAGGACCACATCAGGCCATGCAGTTTGCTTATGTGAAAGATTTTGTGCATTTTAGAGATATATTACTTCACGTTACTATGTGTCAGGGAAAAAAAAAAGGCAGGAATCGGTAATTTCAACATAGGCAACAGCTTGCCTTTTTAGTCAGTAATCTAGAAACACAGAAAAACTGTGCAAGCTATAACCTGAATGTGTGACATGATTCCCTGTTATATTACCTTTGAAGTGTTCAGTATATGGTTACCTCTTTTTTCAGTAAGATGAAAGTAAAAACATCTCCAAAAAAGGGAAATGCCCTGTAGGTGGCAATTCAGAATTCATTCACTCCTTAGTAATTGCTTTCAACTTCTGAGACTCAGATTCAGTGACAATTAATGCCCTGCACTTGCAAATAGCACTCAGTGATGCTGAGATGCATTGCTGAGCAAATAGGCTGATGTGTCAAACCCACAAGAAGATATTTTGCAGATGCCATTTACTCCTGTTAGCAGTCAATGAAGTAAACACCACAATGAAGGAAATCACACGGGTGCCTGCTGGAGTGATGACTGAGATGCAGCACATGTCAATAGGTGAGGTTTGGGTGTCTCCGCAGTAGCAGTTTCTGAGCCCTCTAGTGGCCCTCTCTGTGTTTCACTAGCCACCAGAGACAGCATGGGTGTGCTGAGATGGACTTCTCACAGTATATGGGGCCAGGGAAACCAAATCTGTTTTCTTCTCACTGCATGGTACGTGTATAGAGTGAGGCACCCCTGCTGCTTTGCTTCACACCCCTCCTAACAGCCTGAGACCATGCACGGTCACATAGGAGAGAGCTGCTGCTGCTGTGCATTGCAGCCACCCTGTCTCCTATGGGTTTCCAGGTGTTTCAGTAGCTATGGGTATGTTCCCCTTCAAATTATGGCAGGCATCAGTGCTGAGCAGGCATCCAGGTGGCCTTGCTGCCTCCATTTGCGCTGCTTTCCCTCCCAGGAGGAAAGCAAGAAGGATGTGCATTGGCGAAGGCAGGAGATGAGGTTGGAGATACAAGCTGAGAAGACCAGGGGTGGTTTGGGGCTTTCCAGCTTAGTTCTGAGAGCACATGTCCACTACCTCTAGTTGCTAAATCACATTACTGCCTCAAAACGACTCGTTTGTCTGTCCTTATTCATTTGTGGCCAAATGATTAGCTCTTTTTCACGTTCCTTGAGAGTCTCAAAACCAGAAACAGCCTGAGTGCTTCTCCCCATGCATGTAAAACAATTTCTGTGACTCCCCACCCAGTCAGCTATAAATAACCCCAGTCATTACCACATTATAGTGAGAAGCATTAGTGAGATAATTTTGGGCATGCAGCCAGCTCTTAACAGCACTTGATGTCCCATCGCACAGTCTAGTATCTCTTCATGAAAGTTACCACCACAAAAAATAAATGCTTGCTCTGCTAACGCTGTGACAGCACATGTTACAGCATGGGAACGATGAATATACACACCCTGTCATGCCGCACGCTAGATAAACAGCTACATTTGGCTGTCCCTGACACAGTATATAGGCACCAGAGCTTGGTGGCAGCACCTTGATGCTAGTTCAAAAGACCTTTGATGAGCCCACGTCCAGCACATCAGTGAAGGTTCAGCAAAAACAAAGCAGAGCTTAGAAGTATGAAAATGGAAAATGTCATCTGTCATGTCAGATTTAAGGGTCTGTTTGCCAAGTGAGAACACAGAGCACGGCCGACTGAGTGGCAGTGTGACATCCTGGGAGGACACAAGATGAAATTCATGAGCGCTGCCTTCCCCACTTGCTACTGCCTGACACCACCAGGTCCAGGCACATGTGGTGAGTGGGAGACACCATCCCACGCTGAGTCCTGGGACAAAATGTCCATCCCCATCTGGCCCAGGACATCCTCCCTGATCCCAAAACAGAGGTGGACCCTCCAAAGTTCAGGACTCATGTGGCACAGATGAAGCCAAGTTCTCCATCTCCTCTCTAGCTCTGCACATCAACCAGAGAACTATTATTGCCTATTAAGGTTTGTAAAAGTGAACACTACTTCGTAGTAGTACACACAGCATTTCCAGCAAAAAGTATACAGATAAGCTATTTGCCTTCCCACAGTCCTTGCCTTTTTTCACTTTATTCTGTCTTTTTCTTTATTTTTAAATGGGAAAAAGAAAGAAAATAGATGGTTTTCTCTCTTCCTCTCCACTTTACTTCCCAATTTTTTCTAATAATCTTTTTTTCAATAAAAAATTAACCAACCTCTTCTTGATGTTTCTGAAGTTCTCCACCAGAAAAATAGCAATTCTGCTGTTGTCATGTAGTTTAGATAAAGTATACATCCCACAAAAAACACAAAATCGTCACCAATGTTAATGCATAGTAACAGATATGATATTGTGATGTATTTTCCTGACAAATTAATAGACCTTTGAAATACCAGATTACATTTTTTCAGCTGTGTTTTTGTTAGTATTTTGTAAACTGTAGAAAATTACTTGACTAAGTCACATAAAACTTGGGCAAGTTTAGAAATCCAGAGTGTCAGTCAAGGAATTTTATTTGATCATGCCTTGCTTGGCTTCAAAATTATTTTCTACTTCAGTGGACTTCATGGAAGCAAGAGCTTTATGGTGCATATCTGTGTCTGCTTTTTGAATTTCACACTAAACACTGCAATTATATACTGTGATATTAATATTCATAATCTGCTCTCTCCATGCTGAACATGCTCATCTTAAAGTAAATTTCACTAAATAAGTGACCTGATAAAACTCATATACAGGAGAACTGGCTTTTTAGGGTGTCTGGAGCAGTATGTGATTGAGTGCAGCTGATGGGATTATATCAAAACTAATGCAAGCCTGGGAAAGTTTCTGCTGTATTTTGGTGCAGAAGAAAGTGACGGAGCAGTGATGGAGTTTGGGTGAGTGGGGAGACTAATAGTGTGGGATCCAGCTGCATAACCTTTGAAATTGTAAAGGCAGCTGCAACCCAGGGATTCCGTCTCAAAAATCTGGGCAGACAGTCCACATTTATTATAATTACTCTGACCTGCTAAATATATTATACAAGGAATACTTGCCAACATTTTATACTTTGTAGACTCTTTGTTAAAAGCATAGATTTTAGCTGGTTCATAAAGACTGATAAAAGTACTTTACCAAGTTTTGTAAGTGCACAATTTATATTGCTTTTGGAAAAAGAATCTGTAAATGCAGTGTTGCATCCTCACCTTAGACGTGGCTGGTTTTACAGACAAATTTGTTTTAATAAACTCTAGGCAGGAATGGCAGCAAACCCTCATAAAATATAAAAAGGTAACTTCCCCTCTAAATTATGCATGCAAATCACACCACAGTACATAGTGTTCTTGCATGTTTAATGAAAATAAAAATTTCAACAGGTTCCAGATACCGCTATTGAATAAAATATAAGTATTTTCACACATCTATCTACTCAGATTCATGAATGCTATAGGCTACGTGTATAGAGCAGCTGCAGGTATACAATCTCGTTGAACATCCAAGGTGATTACAGCCCAGACAGACTTTTCCAAACCATTACATACAGTACTCAGCGTATTACGATGATGTTCCTTCTCACAGGAATACATTAGCTTGAGTGATCTAACTGAAGAACGTTACCGAAGTGGCTTTCTGCATATGCGGTCAGTTGTGTTCGCAGCAGCGCAGGCTTGGAGATCTGCCATAACGAGGAAATCCCGATGCCTCCACAAGGCTATGAGGAGTTGACAAGACAGAGCATCTGCTGCTCACCCTGGACTTCTTTTATCTCTTCTGGAGAGGAACAGGCACTGCCAGAGGGTAATTTGTGTTACCTAGTCACATCAGATAAATCGACCTCTGTAGGCATTTACTTCATTGCATTGGCTAGAAGAGGGAGTCAGCTGCCTTAGACTGGACACCTAATTTTTAGATCACTAAAGCCAGGTAGGATGCATCACATTTTCGGTTATTCACGGAAGGATTCGTTCAGCCAGGCACTCCTAGCCTTCCAAAAGCTGGGTTCTGAGGTTAAACTGGTTGTCTGAGGTTCCTCCATAGGGTGTGGGGAAATGGAGATGCCTGGGAAGATGGAGATGCTCTACAGCATCGGGGCTGAACCACCCCTGGGGGCCTGGGTTGCTCCCCATCACCCCAAGCAGCAAGTGTAGACTATTGCGTATTTCTCATCCTGAAAAGCTTAAGTAAGAGGACATGTATCCATAGCTGCAGATTCCAGAAGCATTAGGAAGTACCCAGCAGATCACTTGAGCTTGCCAAGTGAATCACAGCATTTGCCTGCCTGCAGCAAAACCTGATCAGCAAGGTATCTGCATCTCTGTGGTTCATTTTGTCACGAAGGTGTTTCCCTCCAGATCCCATTTAACTCAAAATGCCTCTGTGTTTTGTTACAGACTGTTTTGTGCCCTGTCCAGGCCTGATCCAAACTCCATGAAGTTAAAAAACTCTACACCTCCAAATCTAAGCTTTGCCTTCTTTATTGATAAGGTTCTCAGGTATGACAGGGCAGAGCAGATGCTGTGCAGAGGCTAACCTGCAGGAGCAAGCAAAAGGGTGTTTAATCCCCGTAACTTTTTTTTCTCCTGCACTCGTATAAAATCTCATATATTTTCCTCTCTTATTAGCACATTTGTCTAATCTTCCCTGCTACATTCTGAAATGCAGTATAAAAAAAGCATTCCCACAACAGTTAACAAAATGCTCATTTTGCAACTGTGAAGTTCTTTGTCATTCCACAGATGGAGCTGTATTGTTATATACTAATCCTTTTTTATTCCAACAACTTCTCAGTGCTTGGATGTTTCACATATTTATCCTAGAACTCTCCCAAAGGGGGCAAAGGAAAAGTAAAACCCGGTTTCCTAGAGATCTCCCACAAATTGTCTTTCCAAGATTATCGCATTAGCACAGCAGATTAGCTTGATAGATTGAATAAAATGTGCTCTCATTTTAGCTAATGCTGCTTTACTGAAAGGGCTAACAAACTTAATTCTATCCCAGCCAGGATTACCTGACACAGTAACTGAGCAATTGTGTGTGCTTACAGATAGGATGAAACAGGTAGTCTCGTTTCTTTGCTCTATTTGCATTACTTTGTTGGAAATTACTTATCCGTGGACTTACTCCGAGGGCCCGCACTGTTGTTGGCATGAGTCTGCGATGATCTCTTACCACCTGGAGGGGTTTCACTGCTGGGTCCAGCAGCTGAAGGCTCATCCTCAAGCAAAACGTGTTTTAACTACATCTCCAGCCATGGTCCCTCGTTGCCAGTGCTTGCCTGCCACTGCAGAGTGGGGCAGCCTCTGGCAGGTTGCCAGACCAAGAAGCCAGACCGCTTGCCCAGGAGCTTGCCCAGATGATGGGGCCCTCACCCTCCCCACTCTGGGCTCATCCCATGGCTTCTGAGCACCCAGTGAGGTATTTCTAGCTTTTACTTGCTTTGCTGAATGATGGCAACCCCCCTGGGGCCAGTGCCAAACCACCTCTGGGCTTGTGCTGTCTCTGTCGGACTCTTAAGGTCAGCAGGGAGCCTCCCAGGCTGGGCATCCTGTGGTCACTCCAAGAGGTATCACACTGTCTGGGTAACCTCACATTTACTCTGCACCAGACAGTCACAGGTTAGCAGGCATGTGCTGAGGCTGTGCCAAGGCACAAGAGCCGAATCCATCTGGGCAGCAATAACAAGGCAGTCACAGGGTGAGCCGCAGGGCTATAGTTGACCCAACCTGTAGTAAAGCAGAAGCCAGTGCGTGGGTAACCTTCCTCTAAAAGACAAACTCCAGACCTTCTCATCTCTTTAATTATATGGTCCCTACCAACAGTTTAAACAAACAACATTGGGGGTTTTTTTTAATATGCTCATCATAACTGTGACCATGCTGTGGAGCCTCATGCATTTCAGAGTCTTTCTCTGCTAGTAGAGACTGGAGTGGCCATAGCAAGGCTTCTTTGAAGAAGAAATACTAGCAGTGAAAAACTTTTGTAGCTTGCTGATGGCTTCAGACAATCTCCATGGTGTTAAAAAGCAAGAGAGGACATGAAAGAGGGAATATTCAGGTCACAAGAAGAGACTAATGGGAGATCAAATTATATATACTAATAAAATCCACTATGTAGGGCTGAGGATAAGTGACAAAAGGAGTTTCATTCTCAAGGAGTTTAAATTATTAATGTCCTTGTAAAGAAGTCACTGTAAGGTCTTTCCTACTCTCAAATGTAGTGAAAAACATGTCCAATGCAAGGAAGTACTGGAGAAGAAAATAATGATGGTAATCGACATGGGATGGCACAGCAATCACACTGAGAAGGAAGAAAATTCTTCATTGGGAATTAAGTCTTATAACACCTAAACCTTGTTCACTGGTACTTTTGTCCATGGACTTTAAATTGCTTTACCAAGGAGCCCAGGTTCCCCTATTTTACCAGGGAGGGAGCTGAAAGAAGTTAGAGACAAACCTTTGAACAGGTGATTGCTAGTTTTCTTTGCCCGGTTTGACATCTCTGCAGCCTGGCTCTTAAAAATTGTGGAGGACCACAGACTCCATCTGATTAATTTGTTTTGGGAGAGCCCGAGTGGGATTGGCATGACCAAATTCACCCCAAGTAACAGTAGAAGAGCATGAAATAACAAGTGTATGTCACAGTTCAGCTTGGCATCCCTCCCTAGGGAGTATGTGCTAGACACTGCTTCTAGTCAAGCCATTTTGACAAAAAACAAGAGCTAACATATGCAATGGCAAAACTCAGAATCTAAGCAAATGTTGAAATCCAGCTCTGTTTGTCTGTCTTAAAATAACATGCCCTGCAACAATAATGCTGCTGTATTTGTATAACTGACAGCGGAAACATCGAACAGATTTGAAGCATGACAATTTTTGAGACTATTCGTTGTTCCTATACTTTGGCTGCCCAACTTTCTGAGCTGCCCAACAGCTCTTTGGGAAGTGGGATGCACAACCTGTGCGAGCAAACCTCAGGCTGTGGCTGGACCATGCAATAAGGGCTTTTATCAGGTTCCTGGAGCCAGATCAAAACCCCACTGGGCACCAGGATGTGCCCTGTATAACACAATCTCTAGTTCAACCTTGCTTAAAAAGGGTTGAGTTAACTCTGCACAACAGCATTCAAGTCCAATCACATATCATCTCTCTGGGCTGCTTCTAGTTTCTATCAGATCAGGCCATGCCTGTGCTCCCACAAGCAGGCTAGAAGCATGAACTTTCTCTGATGTGGCGGGGTTAGCCCATCTCCAGCCTGTAGACATGCCTGGATGAGGCTGAAGTTGTTCTCCTCCAGGCTTCAATATTGATCTGGTATTAATGAAGGAGGGATGCCAGGCTCACTGACTTCTGCAGGCCAACATAAAGAACTAAGCATCAGTGAAAGAGTTGTGTCCAGCCCTGAGAGGTTGTCTCTGTAAGCCTTTGGTTCAAGTTAAACATACATACTTCCTTTTTCAAATGATATTTTGTTCTCATGAAGGTTGTGGTACTGACAGCCAGCTTTGCTCAGCAATAAACCCTGTGTGAAGAGTGCAAAAATGCCCTGCCCTGGCAGTCTGCCCGAAGCCTGTTTTGCTGCGATTTCCCTTAAAAAGGAGGTATGGAAGTCTCCGTATGCCTCATGGTGAGCCTGTGATGGAGACATCCTGGCACAAGAACCATGAGACCTGTTCAGGAGCTGGGTGGATGCAGCGGTAGGGAGCCAGCTGTCTGGGCACAGTGGGGGAGCTCGGAGAGCAGAGCTACAGGAGCTGCTGGAAGCTGAGGAAAGAGGTTTGGTTTCCCACATCTTGTTGCAAACTTCAAAACGGGTAAGGCAACACCTACCCTAGACCAGCCTAGACAATGTACAGATCACACGTGTCAAATGCTTCTACTTCCTTCCATCAACACTGTAAAACACAAACAAATATATGTTTTGCTTCTCAGAGTTTTAATTTCTGGGTTGCTCTATGTTGATTTTTCCTATTGGAAGAAACTACCTCAAGTCCTGTGAGTTTGTCCTCAGAAGTGTCCCTTTAAAAAAGGAGAGAAAGCTTATGTACAGAATTATTTTTCAAGTTTATGTATGGAGGCTTGTTATTATCATTGAAAATTTCCTGGCACCATTAATAAATGGAATCGTTTGTACACTCTTATTCACGTACACTAATTTATCTCCTCAGAGTACTCTGTTGTTGCAGGGAGTTCCCAGGATCGAAGTCCAGCTAGTACAAAGACATTATCTGACCAGCTCCACGCTGCTAGCGATTGAAATAGAAATTTAATGCTAGAGGAAAAGAATGCAGTAGTTCCTGCCGTAAAACTTATTTCATAATACTGGCCAATATATATGGTGTTTTAAATGCTGGTTAGCATACCATTGTATCCTAGTTGATTCCAGCTGCTGCAAGTAACCTGATACATCATGGTCAGGAGCAGCTCCAAGAATAATGCAAATATTGCCAGATGCTGGAGGTCTGTATTAGGAGGAATACTGCTCTGTTCTTCTGCATCAGCTGGGTCTATGTTTCTTCTTCCTTAGAGAACATTTTTATTTCTTATCCATTCATAAGTCAGTCCATTGTGTGTTTCTGATTCACTTGTCCAGCAGAATGCTCCAGTCTCCCACTTTTGGGGAAGAAAGTGAGCCTTACTTGCAAATTTCTTAAGGTGAAAATGTATCATATTCACCTATAAATGTAGCTCCTGTTAGCAGCAATGACTAGATTTCCACGTAGCAGGTTGTTCTACTATTCCTGAAAAGGTGCATGCACTATGCAAGAATATAGACAGAGAGGGCTTTTTTGGTAAATGTAACAGATGCCCATGTTCCATCAATATGATCAGAAAGAAAAAGAATACTTTTGATTAAAAGACAAAAACATGACAGTGGTCCAGGGCAAAACTCATGTTTAAACCAGTCAATTTCTGTTGCTTTGTTCCATCTCCAATAACTTATATTTTTCAGTGTCTTCATTCTCTACTAACAGTAGTTACACAGGGCAATATTTCCGGTGTAACTGGATACCCAAGGGCCATGGAAAGAAAAAAATATAATTAGCTGTTTCACCTGTATATACCTATTTTCTCCAGCTTTTTAAAGACTTTCCAAAGACTTTGGCTTATTATCTGTTTGCAAAACATCTTTTGAAATTATTTGGGATGGGGATTAAAAAAAAGTATACGCATCAATAATATGAAATTAACAACACAGAGGAAGATTTTTCTCACAAGTAACTCAATGCTGTTAGAGACTTCTGAAGAACAATAAAAGTTTGGTAAATGCATTTTCTGTATACCCACAGAAAAGGCCTTCTTGCTTTAGTGTATTTGTGAAAATCAAATAATGGCTTTTAAAATTTAGCTTAGAGGAAACTCTGTCTTTCCTCTTTGAATTTACCATCAGTTTGGGGGGTACCAGTTTTTGTTTTATCAGAGGTATTTTCACTGATTTTCATGTTTGGAGATTTTCACTTACATAATATTGGGGTTTTGAGGGAAAACAGAGGCAATTGCAGTTGACCTCTGCAAATAACAGTATTAAATTTCATTAACTTGGCCTATTCTATAAGCATTAAGTGAAAGAAATACTACGTGCAATACTCAGACAGGAGCTTTTCAGGACTGTACCATGAAGCTCTGCCAGTCAGAAAATTCATAAAAAAACTGGCTCAGCTGTACGAATCAATGTCACTCAAAACCTGAGACTGGCTTATTTAGACGTGTTACACTAGCACAGATCTGTTTACTTCTGGATTGCCAAACATAACCCACCCCAGAGGAAATGGCAGAAGATACTTGAAAAATGGGGACTGGAAGTTTCTACTGGCAACTGCAATGTAGCTCTTCATCAAGACAAGCCTGCATCACAAACACAAACCTCACTATATATTAATTCACATGCTGTCAATCACAAGAGAGGAGAAGAAGCAGAGAGAACCAGAGTACTACATCCATGCAGTGAATAAAAAGTTTGCCAATCAGTTAAGCATTAATTTCGTTTTCCTGCAACCTCATCCTTTGCGTGGTACCTACTTTTCATGGAAGATTCCAACACAAGCTGAATTTCTTTTGTTCCTGCTGGTTTTGATTTTCCCTGTCCATGAAGTTTCAGTCCAAAATATTACTTTTAGATGCACTATTAAGTGGCCTTTGACATGATGCCAACATCTTGCCTTGAAGAAGTATACTCAAGTTTTTCATACAGAGACCTTGTTCCTGGAATTGCTTTCTGAGATAAAATAGCATGCATTCTTCCCTCATGAGTTTAAAAAGTCCACAGACTGTTTTAACTTTTAATTTAGATTTATAAGAAGCAAGTAAAAAGAAGAAGAAAGTATCTGTGTACCAAGCTGTGACCACCAGCGTAGGGAGCAACACGAGAGAAAATAAACCCGAACTTTGATCTATTGTTGGGGGATTTTTTCTTTTTTTCAGAAGAAAGATACTATATTTTTGACAGGTTTTATTGAATATACTGTGAGTTAATTTGTTGATTATATTAATATTCTGGAAGTGAGCAGTTCAAAATATTAAGGCCTGAGGTCTATCTGAAGACATATAAGGACATCTTAGGTCAATGTCTCAGATTCATCTCATCTATCTCAGGGTCTGGGTATGCTAGGCATGCTCTGTCACCAATAAGGGACATTGGCATCTTCATTTGGCTAATTACTCCACTGAAATCTCCGCTGCCTGGAAAGGAAATCAGGGTAAATCCATGCTTCACTTAATTAGATGCCTCATTTCAGCAAGATGCAGTAAGTGCCAGAAAGCTTGAAGTTATAAACACGAGAGCAGAATTTGGCACTGCATGTGTATAGTATTAAACCGTAAGACAGGCATCCAAATTCTTTCAGTAGAAAACCTCACATTACTTAAAGTGCTAATTAAATTACATGTCAAAGTAACATATCTTTACCACTACAAGGGAAAAGTTGATAATGCTGTTCTATGAGGACTGGTAAGTATAGACAGCCTTACGTATGAGATTCATTAATAATCATGAGTAGCAAATGACAGTAAAAAGCAGTAACTTTCTGTTGCAATGTTAAACTTAGTGAAGCTATCAAACCACTCACTGCATTGTAAGGCCATGTCTTACTGCAGCAACAGTACAACTGGATACAGATCAAACAGCTCCACAAGTAGCACAGTTAGAAGCTTCAATTTAGAAGTCTTAATTTTCAAGAAGTCATATTTACAACCAGTATTTATCAACTATCTGGCCAGTCCTTGATTAAAATTAAAATAATATTTTGTACACCTGATTAAATTCTAAGAACTATGAGACTGCTGATCCCTTCACTGCTACATGCAGCTTTTCTTGTTCTAATCTCTTTACCCTTACATTTTTCTCTCCTAGCTCTTGTGAGGAGACCCAGAAGAATTTGGGCTAAGGAGGTATTTGCATCAGTATTACATTAATGTGCTTCCACTCTTCCATCTTATCTAGCAGCCGAGAGCACTACATAGTGCTTAGGGCCAGATGCTTATATAACCTTAACTAGGTGCTGTATATCACATTAACTGTCGGAGCACGTACAAAAAGTCAGTAGGATCACCTCTGCAGGAAGGCTATATTTGTTGTTTGAAAGTGTGCAAGAACCTGGCCTCTGTGATTATACAAGATGTGCACGTAAAGCCAATTTTGATTTAATGATGATTTGACAAATGTAGACTCCTGCTGATAGAGCTACTAATTACATTCTGCAACTGTGCTATTAGATCAGAAGGATTAATATATGACATTCATAAAAATTCTTATTTTGATGGATATCATGTACATTAATTCAGTAATTCTTCATACATCTCTGTAGTCCAGTGAAACAAGGAATTACTAGCTTACCAAGAATATATAAAATAACACGAGTTTTTAGGAAGATCTGTCCCTCCAAGTTCCCGCCATCTTTGCTGCTGCTTCTTATTTTCCTTTGGCATTTACATTTCAGTGTAAGAGCAGGATTTCAAATCTTGTGCTGTGAAAACTAATGCAGTGCTTATTACAAGCAAGTATGTGGCAAGAACAAATGTAGATACAACACCTGAGCTGAGAATTCCAGCAATCTTCCACCAAGCCATTCCTCAACTGCCAGAACCAGCTCCAAAAGAACGGGATAATCCAGGCTGCCAGATTATCCATTTACTACTTGATCTTTTGAATGTCATTACAGGCAAGGATGCAGTTCTCAATCATTTTTGTGATGTATTCAAATATTCCTGGGGATTTATGCTGCCAGGACCAAAGAGTCACTTGCAAGCATCAATTAATAAAAACCTGGGTGAATTTCAGTCAACTGCCTGCTAATAGTTGGACAATTCTGTAGATATCAGAGGTCTTCAAGACATCCAGACTGTGAGGAACTTTTTTTAAAAATTAATGGAAATTTTCCAAGTACTTAAGCTTATGGAATGTATACTTCAACTTCTTTGCTGTTGTACTTTTAACTCAACCTATCATTAGTGATGTGTCTGAGACTCCAGGCTCCGACATTCCTTTGAGAAGACTCCTTATTTTTCTAAAAACCAGCTCCTAGTCCTGTAAGGACAGTTTAAGCCATAGCAGATGCTGCTAGCGCCAGGGTGAGAGTGTTTTTATAGGATAGAGACATGGCCTGATTCCCCTTTCCTCTAAGATGACCACACAGACAATGAGTAGTTTCAGTAGAGTTAGAAGAATCTTGCAAGTGCAGGACTGGTGCAAGTCAGTGAGGAAACCAAGAATCTGCAAATGAGTAATTTTTAGTGTTAATTGTGATGAATATGAGTCTGAAAGTTGCCTCCCTGGTGCCACTCATCACCCAGCAGGCTCAGGCAGGGACCCTGCCAAGGTGGGGGCAGATGTTTCAGAATGACAGCTTCACTAAATCCCAGTCTTCTTAAAGAAGAGTGATCTTTACCAAATTAAACTTATCTAGACATTATCTTTCTTATTTATTTGCCAGCTTTTCAGTTTTCCCAGATGTCTCCAATCTGAAAGATTTCTGCCTAGGGAAATGGAGAACTGCATAGTATGGGACAGTCTTAGCTAGGTGTGGTGACATGGACATAGTTTAAGCTGAAATATTTGGAAGTCACCATAAGGGGCACATGACGGGATAATCCCTCCGTTTTTCACATGGCTGTAAGACACTGTTTGGCAGGGCTCCCACAGGACTGTGGCAGTTGGACAGGCAGCCTGTGGCTAGCAAACATGACATATTAGGGAAACAATTCATCCTTATTCCAATTTATCTGCCATTAGTCACTGTGTACGTGTATGCAGTAATTAATCCCCTTTCTTGCTGAAGGGCTGATTCACTGTGTTGTAACACAAATTTCTCCATCTGCCTTTGCTGCCATCAGCAGCTTTCCTTGGACTTTCTCCTGATCACACTCTTCCTTCTTTCCTCCTCACGCAGGGAGCAAAAACAGTAGTGGAAATTCAGACACTATCCCAGAGACAAATCTCTTGGGTAAAGTAAATCTATAATCATCCAGTTGCAAAGATCTGTTAGAGGTGATGTCATTTGTTTCTGTATCCCTGGTATGTTGATACGTCAGACGAAAAGATGAACTATGCAGGCACCTTTCATTACAAGAGAAGCCTTTAGAAAACCTATGGAGTGAGAGATCGATGTGACTTTCTCCATGTTTTCATTCAGATGAGTAAATCTTTTTTACATTCAGGTGTATGTGATAATGAAAGGTGGGTTCGGATCAAACCCTCCACCTAAACACCTTAAAATAATTCAGACTTAAATGGATGTTGCTTATATTTTTGTATTGCAGGTAAGCCATCTGCCCCACATATGTGAGATGCAAAGACAAATTTTACAGTGTATGGGGTTCTTTATACTTATTTATTGTTATTCTAGCCAGCATATTAATAATAATAACAACGTAGGATTGGGGATTTGTTGCCTTGACATTATTTATTTGGTGGCTTTTTATGTAAGTTGAAGTGGGAAACACTTTCTGAATGAAAATTTATGAAAAAAATTGTATTTGGTCGACAGGTTTATTTCATTTGTGCTATTTTTAAGTCAAAATTTGAGGGTTTGTTTCCACACATTTTAGCGGAAATCATTCTAGAACTAATGTCTGCTTAGAGTAAAATACATATTTGTGGACTAATTATTTTTGTACATACTTCAAACTGTGATTGCCAAAAATGGGCTAGTCTCTTTCAAAATTAGCAAAACTCAGTAATTCCTGTGTGCAAAACACAATTAGCACAAAGTTATTGCAACAGCACATTGTCTTAAAAGATTTACAGCTGAACAGTTGGAGGTATCCAAAATATAGACAAGAAGGTCCACACAATCAGAGATTCCAGCTTTTCCTTTAATATTCTCAGTAGCAGTTGCATAATTAAGCAAAGTGGTTGTAATATTAAGGAATGCCACCTGGGGAGTAATATCTTTGAAATTACACCCTCCTCTATCCGTGCCGCATGATACCATTTTACACACACTGGCTTAGATGTATCAGCCCAGAGAACAGCTTTATGATGGTATCCATCACCATTACTCTGTTAATTATAAAGCTAATATAGAGGTATGCATATGCTACCTTGGGGTCTGCAATGTCAGTGAGATATATTTTTACAGTTCCAACTGTTAAGGGAAGTGCACGCTGTGGTTTTGCATTTCCTAGTCTTATTTTCCCAGAACACACCTTTTCTGAAAACTTCCATCTGGTTTTATCTCTAAATACTACCTTATACTTTGGCTAAATAATGCTCTAAATTAACTGTTGTTATTCTCCTGCTGTTATTATGCAAGCATAAAACTATGAGCCAAAGTTGTCTATCCTCGAACTTTTTTTTCAAATGCTTTCAGCTTTGTAAGAAAGGGAGAACAGTTCGAACCATCTTAAAAATGAATGGGGAATGGGGGTGCGTTCCTGCATTTTTTTGATTAGCTATGCCAGTAAAATGAAAAACCTGTCATACAACAGTTGCCATAAGTCACAAAATAAGGAATTATTTTAGCATTTATTAATGCAACTTAAGGGGGGGGAGAAAAGTATTTAAAACATTGAAACAAAATCAATAAGCCTAGCCTTTCTTCTATTTATCTGTAGTTCAGTCAAGTGGGTTATTTGGAATTGTGCTGAAGATGCTTGGATAGTTGGGGTTTAGCTGGTACAGGATTTGGCAGGAACCTCCCTCATGCTTTCCCTGTCTGGGAGATGATCATTGTAAACATCCACAGAGTATGGCTAAAGCACTGTTTAAACTAAGCCGCCTTTGTAAAGCAACACAAAGCAATTGCACAACGTAAGGCACAGTGGGAACAGCCAAGCGTAAGTCAGCTTCTGTGTTTGAAGTTTGTAGATCATATGGCACGTGACCCAATTAACCACTCTTGATCTTAGATTTGCTCCACTGCCACTAAAAAGTCTTCAGCTATATTACTGTTGTTTTGTTCTGGCTGCAGTGTGGGAAGAAAACATTTTAGTGCACGATTAGATTGGCTGCAGGCAGCTAAACTGGACTCAGACGAAACTCCTGTTTGGGTTCTCATCATCTGAGATCTCGGGCTCTGTAGCATGCTCCTCCTTGGCCTCAGCAAACCCGGGCAGAGCAGGGATGCAGAGAGCCCTCTCCTTGCTGGTCCCCTCAATGGGATTCCCCTTTCCTCCCGCTTCCCCAGCATGGGGTGCTTGTCCTTGCTGGTGCAGCTCTTCGGTGGTTATTCCCCTTCCCTATCTCTACTGTTTCCCACCCCCTAACAAACTTTTCTCTCTTATTAGGTATCAGGAGGGGACCTTCTGCTTCACCTTGGCCCATGACGTTAACCTCTGTCAATTATTCTTCACACATACTTCCCTGCTTGGAAGACACTCCCTGCAATCACTTACAGAGCTACCTCACTGTCCTTTTATGGTCCCATTCTTAAGCCCCCTTGCTCTGACAGCAGCAAAAGATGTGATGTAGCTCACTCCTTCTCTGCAGAAGAAAACTGCAGAAGAAACTTTCCCCACAGAGAATGATTTCAGGGAACATGTATTTTTCACCTGGAGCTGCATCAAGATTTATAGTATATCCAGAGGCAATGGCTCCATTCAGAGTCAGGAATCTCCTGCCTAAACATACTAAGGATCAGCTCATTCCCACTGCTTCTGGGGGATGGCCAGGGACCCTTTCTTCCGTCTCCTGAGGTCAGTCAGACCTTCGTGAGGCTCCCAGTTCACAGGCACACTGTCTGGGTGTCACATGGGCTCTCTGAAGCAGTCACACATCTTTCTTGGATGATAACCACTTGTGAATAATGGATCGCCGCAGCAAGGCATGCTGGTGATCTATTATTCAAATGACAGCAAAACCCAAAAAAGAAAAAGCCAGGCTTGAATTCTGTATAATCACAGGATAGCAATCAACCTCAAAACGCACGGGTGGCTGCTTCCCTGGCACCACACGTCTGGTAGAAGAATGCCAGGCTTGCAACCCTTAATTAGTACTTAATAAACTGAAAAGGTGTAATTTACACTGCTCATTTAACTCTAGGAGAGAGACTTATTCTTCTTGCTGCCTCTGAGCCTTTCCGGGCTTCAGACCTTGCCTGTTTTCCCACTACAGTGATGAAGAGAAAATACAGTGGCATCTTTAAGCTAAGCGAGACAGTTCATTTATTATGATTGGTGGCACTGTTCTTGCAGCTAGCTAGCGAAGCCAAAATCACATGTCTTTTTACATATAACACTGAGCTGAATCCATTCAGGAGCTGTATTTCAGCAAAATGTTCCATGCAGCAAAGGCAGTATCCTCTGATGGCACAGATGCAGACATGAGTCTCCATTTGGCTGTGTTTAACCTGATGAGAACATGGACTTAAACCCTTTCTGTAATTATTTCAAATCACTGTTATCTATCCAGAGAAATACAGCCCCATGGCTACGGGGCAGGTTACATTCTGGTTGTTATGTAGAGACTGAGGGCTCAGGTCTTCCAGCCTGACACCGGCTGTGCCAGTCGCCCTTTCTATAGTTTCAGCAGATCTGGCAATACGTAGGTCTCCTCTCTTTAAAATGGAGGTTGTACATACAAAAGGAGGCCATGCAGGCATACACATCTCTGCAGTTCCTCATGAATGTCAGGAAACTCAGTCATTTTCATTTGCTGGGCAAAGGCAGAGCCTGGGATGATAAATCGAAATCGTAGCTCACAACCCCGCTGTATAATGGGACATCAGTTGCTGAGAAAGCAGCATTCAAAAAAATACGTCTTCAGCCACAGACAGCAAAAAGGCTTTAAACTGTGTCTTTATGTTCAGTGAAAGTATGAAGAATATTGAGAGGGTTTATTACTCATGACACACAAAAAGAAGTCACTAAATGTAATTTCAAGAAAATGAATGTGGAGAGCAGGTTTATAATATAAAACATAAAAGCTTAAGAACAACATGTAGATGTTCTTTTTGTCCCAGAGCAGACATATTCTGAAAAACTATTTAAAAATACGCTTATTCTGATACTGTAATAATTTATTTCTTTCAAGAAATTAATCCATCCTCTTGTATCTCTAAATACTATCTTTTACTGAGCCTTAAAAGTGCTCTTGAATTAACTATTATTACGCTTTTCAGCCTCGTCATTCTTTGAGTGTTACCGTGTAAGCATAAAACTGCCAGGCCCTTTCGCCTGACCTCAAACAAACGAAGCAGTATTGTGGATAAAGACCTACAAAATCACGGTTAAAGCTCTCGTTGGCATCAGAAGTGCCAAGGCTTCATCCAGATGTTCTTCTCTAATACAGTGCCTTTCTGAACCCACAAAGGCACTTGATTATAGGTAGCACCTCCAGCTGAGGTGCCAACCCTTGCATGGTGGGTTACAGCCTACTGGCAATAGATTTGCATTTCTTGGTTGCCTTTGAACCCGTAGGTACCTGTGAACAGAAGACCAGAAGCTTGGTCACCACTGGGATGGTGCAGACCCATACCTGAATGGCAGGTTCAGCAAACGGCAAAAACTGGTGGTGTGCAGCTGCAAAGCTCTGTAGGGCAGTCTTTGTACACCACGGAAAGCGATCTGGAGCTCTTTTCTACTAATCTTGTATTATTTTTTCTCAGTGTGACTGTTGTGTCTTTAGAAGCCACAGTGTGATTTCAGAGTGTAAGTCCTGAAACATCTCCAAGCATTGCACAAAGGTTCTTTCCCATTAGTTGCCAGAATTTGGTGCATCAAAGAAATGTTGAAGCTGAGATTATTCACATATTTAAAGGTGTCTGAGCTGATACCTGCCTTTCATAGGTTGATGCAGATCCTTTTGCGATGCCTCCTGGATCTGAGGGCTGGCCAATGCAGATAGGCTTATTTTTCTGGGGACACAGGCGTCCTATTTAAGCCTATGAAACACAAAAACATAGGCAGTTTTGTATAAAAAAACCCCAAAGAAACAAAAAAAAACCCCACCAAAAAATGGCTAGGCTGCCTTTCAAAGAGCTTTGCACAGTTCTGTGGTATCCAGATACAGTAGTCTGCAGGATCCCCTGTGGGTCCGTCCCACTGTGCCCACAGCAAAGAGTTAACGGGGCTCCCAGGGCCCAATGCTGGCTGAAGAATTTAGAGGTTTTATGCTAGGTCTAATGATGGGAAAGCTCCTCTGGTCTCCAGTGCCCATAGAGGTGTAGTGACTAATGCAGCAGAAGAGACAGGTTTGCAAAACACGACTGTTTTGTGACCACAAAAGGAAATCTTTAACATGGACCCTTTACTTAGATGGGAGAGAAAGAAAAATCCAGTCCTGAGCTTCCAAATAGTGAACTGAGATGAAAGAAAGAGGGCTTCAGGGAAGTGAGCATTAATCAATTTGCAATACGTTTCATTATTTAAAAACTTAATTCTCTTTCTGCTAAATTAAGCTGAATCAGTATCTCAATTTAATTCTGTCTACTGTAGTGAAATCCACCCTCATTTTCTGATCACTCTCCTGCCTTGTAATGGGAACCATTCTGTGAGGTGAATCTTTGATCTAAAAAAAGGAAGGAAACATAAATACTCTTGTATTGGCCATTTCGTTTAGAAACCTGGTGCCTTCAGGAAAATAACACTGAGTTTTGATCCATCATACATTTGAAGAATAAGCCAATGTGTTCATGCTAGCAGTTTGCATCTGTGGAATAATTTACAGAGGCATGTTGATTTTTAGATAATTTGACTATAGAGACATTTTCCTCTTTTTTTACAGCTCAATTGCTTCTTTTTTTTTCTTCTTTTTTTTTTTTCTTTTTTTTCTTTTTTATTTTAAACAGAGGAGTCATTCCACATCTTCCAGGATTTTTTAACATATATTATAGTTTTTTTGTTGTTCCAGAATTGCCTTTTAGTTAATGGGCATAGCTTAACAATACTTGTTAATCTCATCTCAGTCCATTAAGCTTTGAAAGTAATAAAGTGCAAGGGTATATGAATTAAATAAACATGTGAGAGATTCTTTTCAGTGAATGCCAAGATATTTTTTCTAAATAAATAATGAGCTAAATTGATTTATATTTTTAATGTTTTCTGCTTAAAAAAAAAAAAAAAGTTGCTACTCCAGATGAGGCAAGTAGTTGTTAGTTTAGAATGTAAAAATAATCAGTAAAAAGCTAAAAAAAATTTGTTATGTTTGGAGAATAACAGAAAATGCCGTTTCTCTTAAGGCTGTCTTTGGAAATTTTATACATCATTAAATATTCCTAGTTTTGAGCATTCAGCTGCTTTTGGATGGCAGCGTTACTTACTCCCACCTGGGATGTTTCACACAACAGTCACCTCAGGATGTTGTGAGGAGCAGAACTGCCTTTATAGAATTCTCTACAAAACAAACAGCTTTCAGCACAAATAAAAAAATAATAATGAGGAGGACTCACACAGGGAAATGATTGCAGTGGTAACTATTCCTGGCAAATCGGGTGTGTTTGTGCGGATGATCCTTTTAACACCCAAGGAAAGTCTCAGGGGGTGTTAGGAAGGGACTTCCCTTTCCCTTGCTTTGCCTTCCTTGCCTTCTTTTGCCTTCCCTTCCCACTGGGAAACTAGGGAGTTTCCACATTAAAAAAAAAAAAAAAAAAAAAAAAAAAAAAGGAAGTCTTTTTTAGTGGTTCTGTGAGCCATGGTTACGAGAAGGCATCAAGGCTGTTGCTTCTATGGATGTTTATCACAGCGTACATTGGGTGCAGTGTCCATACTAGGACGGTACCTGAGCATTCTGGCATCTTCAAAGCACAGATCATCACAAAGCCACTCTGAGTGAGAAGATGCTACCAGGCAAATGCTAGCCAAGTGCCACAGAGTTTTATTTCTGTGGTAATACTGGCTCAAACGTTTCCCTCAAATTTCAGCCACCCACTCCTGCTCCCTATCACCTTCTCAGCTATGTCTCCCCAGCTGCCTTTAGGGCCATGTGGTAAAATTATGTCAGTTAATTGATCCAGAATAAAAATAAGCCTGCATGAAAAGAGGGAAGGCTTTGTTTTCTACCTGGAGCAGCTCCCTGGTAGGACTCATTGCTCAGCCCCACAAACAGTGGTGGCAGCATGTCACCAGGACATGTTGGGGCAGGAGAGCCTGAAGCTGACACTGTGGGCAAGGAATGCGAAGGAGGAATCAAGCACCATGCTTGATATCTGCATCTCTCAGACTGCACTGAGATGCTCCTGGTTGGAAGTGAGATAGCCTTAATTTGGTTCGTTGAAAGTCTGGTGAACATCTGTGGACCTCAGTCTGCTCTGGTTTAATGAGGTATTTTACACACTTACCTCTAATTAACACAGATTAATTTCCTGAGGATGTGCCTATACATGAAGATATTTTGGAAAGGCAGCCCCTGAGCACTTCAGTGCAAGCAGTGCTGCTCCCGAAGATGCCCCAAAGCCCTGCAGCAGGGCAGGAGCTGCCCCCAGCCTCTCCCCCAACCCCAGAGTGCCCTTCTTTCTCCTGCCGTGGAGCCCAAGGGCACGGCAGCCAGGAGGGCAATCCCAGGGGATTGCTGGGGGCAGCAATATATGACCCCTCAGCTCAGTTTGTTCTCCCTCTGGCACCCCACCAGGGGACAGGCAGCCTGGCACAGACTAAAGACAAGTTTCTGGCCTGGGGACAACCTGGCCCACTGCAATTTATAATGGAGCTTCCATGAAATTACTTTGCTGTAACTTTGTCAGTACCAAATGAATGCACCGTAATTAGTGCATTCAGTGTGAATCCCAGTGGAAGCAATAATGATTTCCAGTTTATTCAAAAAGGTTGCTATTTTCCCTGACAAAAAAATGATGACCTAAAAATATCTGATGTATTTCTCATTATTTTAGTGACTGTAATGATATGTTTAGAAGAAACACCAATTTTCCTGTCTACTGCTTTTGACACAACAACAATTAGTCATAAGCAATGAAAAAAATACTTGCATTACTTAAGAAATGGTGAGAAACACAAATGTTTCTGTATTTGCAGCTGCTTCAATATTATTTGGTTGCATTAGCCTGAATGAGTTTGTAGGAGCAGGAATTTGGAAAACGTAACCTGTAAAACTTCAAACTTGTGGATAGTAAAGAGGCGAAAGAATTGTATTTCATCAGGATAGTCCTCCCAGAGGAAAAATATACTTCGGTAGCATCCAGGTATCACATCACGTAATGAAAATAACAATGCAGTTTTCAGGAAACCACAGCTAGCCTTAGGACAGTGGTGTTTGTCTCCTTACAGAGAGAGAATGTAATTACATCATATTATCTCTGTGTCTTGTCACTAAGTTTGGCTGCTATATCTGTAGTTTTTCAAGTAAATATATGGAAAAATACATTTGTAAATGTACTCCTTAATTAATTACTTTATCAGCCTTTATTGGCATGCTATTTGATAAACATAAAAAGCAAATATGAAAATGGTCACTCCTAGTATTTCAGAAATTTTAAAAACCTTCTCTACCACAGCTTTACTGTATCAATTTTTGCCTTTACTTTCCCCTTCTTTACTCTTCCCAAGTCCTTTTCCCTCTAGATATAGCTCTTTCAGCTATTATCTTTGCATGTGGTGTCTTACGCTTACTTTCCAATGTCACAGCATTTTCTCTGCATCCATCTTCATAAATAATGCATGGGGGAAGAATCTACAATTTCTGTGTCAGCCCTTATCCAGAGGGTAGGTTCATTCTCCCAGCCCCAACAGGTGAGTCATTGACACACGTCACCCTTGTCACACAGACTGGGTGTCTCAGAGTGAGCTGCATCTTTCTCAGCTTTTCCTTGTATCATGTCCTCATTATACAATTGTGAATTTACTGCCTGTTAAACATAAAACTAATGTGAATTCAAACTCTAGGCTCTCAAGGCCACCATCCACATTCTTAACAGAAGAGAGACAGTGGCTGAGGTCTGGGGCTCTGTGAAGGTCCAAGCTTCTTGTACTCCTCCACGTGGACTTGGAGCCTTCCCATGTAATGATGGGACAAGGGTTAGGCTATGTCCCCCTCTGGTAAGAGAATTCCCAAGGCTGGCTGCTTCCAAGCAGAGTATTAATCTGAGCATGAGCTACAGCTATGTTGGCAGAAAACACATGGTCATGGGCCCAATGCTCTCAGCTCTGATGAGAAGGTTTGGCTCCTTTAAAAGTCAAAAGGAAATTTGCTTCTTACTCAATGCAAAACCAGGTTCTACCACAGCATGAGGCTATTTCTCCATTTGTTTCTTTTTCTTTCAAAGTTAAGTAGATTCCCTCCCCCACTTCTTCATTTCTTACTATTTCTGGTAGACTGAGAAATCTCATTCTGGTAATTTTTGTACCTTGAACACTGGAGAAAATAGTTTTGTTTCATTACTGCTCACCATGCAAAATTTGGGCTTCTGCTGTGCACTTTGCCTTCCAGTTTCCAATTACACACAAAGATACACTATTAAAATTTCAAATAACTTGCACTACTTACACTTTTCTAAGCCCTACTGTTCATACGAGTGATTAGAACATCACCTACTGCATCAGCTGGACAGTTTGGTCTTATTATTTTCTACAGATAATGGGGATTGTCTGGTATTAATGAAGCTTAATTCATTCACCTAATTTTCCTTGTTGAGTTCCCTCAGCAACAGACCCCAAACAACAAGTGAATGATGTTGGAAATGTTTGTTAAAGGACTCAGCATTAACACAGCCAGAGATCTCCAAAACAGAGGCTATGCCAACACTGCCATAGCAAGACAAGTCCTCTTTGAGGTTTCTTCTTTACAAAAACCCTTCTGACACAGGGGACTGAAATGAACCCCACCAGAGCTGGTGTCCAGCAGTGCTGCAGCTGCACCCACTGGTTCTCTCCCTTTACATATAGGGGCCCTTTCTCAGAGGGTCCTGGGGCAGGGAGCAGGCTTTTAAAAACACCAGTTAGGAAACTCCACTAAAGTGGAGAACTGCCTGCACATCTCCTCCCTGGAGTAAGGTTCGAAATGCTTTACAAAATAAATGTTGTACCTGGTTACTGGTGAAGAGCAGAGTTGTTCAAAACTCATTTTGTTTTACTCATAGAATTGCTAGCTTCTCATATGGAGCCGATGTGTCTGATTATAAATGATTAAATGAACACATATGAATGTTTCCAGGCCTCCTGAGCCCCTCCCTCAGCTTATAAAGCCTTTTGAAGTTAAAACAAAAACAAACCTCTAATTATCTTAAGATAACCCTTGCAAACAAGCAACCTTACCATCAGAGAGAAAATTTCACCCATCATCTATTCTATGCTGGTATGTAAAATCTTTGTCTGCACATTTTCTAATGCGTCTTCCCTGTGGGTGACTTCTGAAAGTCTTCAAGTGAAGGTTCATCTATACTTGGAGCCCAGGAAAACACACTTTTTCTTTTTGAGTCCCTTATTTTTGCTGTGGTCCCTACTGAAAAGTTGCACTGTTGTGATATTCTATAATATTACCAATCATGAAATATTTGGCTTAAGAAATGTAATGAGAAAATCTTACCTTTATTAAGTTCATTGACAGTTCAGACTATAAGGGAAGATGACACAATAAAGCAACACACGCAGCCCCAAACCTGGATTGTACACCGAGAGAGACAGAAGTGTTTGGGAGAGAGCTCTCTGTTGACATTAACTTCAGGCCTGATGCAAACAGTGCAAATCATTTATCCAGGGCTAAGTAAGTTTCAAGTGCTCAGAGATACCTCTGATCAAAGAAAGAAGAGCAATTTCTGTATCTCAGTGGGTAAACAAGCAATCTCAATTCCACAAGCTGCCACTGCTGCAGATACTAATGTTAATTTTCACTAATTTGGAAAATCAGGTCAGCTGTGTAAATCTTTCATGATCAGTGCATCCAAATTTGAAAATCTTAGATGTAACAAGACATGAAGACTCTGTGGGGGTCACCAGCTGTTTTCAACAGAACTTCAAAGGGCAGTAGTGGAATGAACTGTTCTGCTGAAGGAGGATGGAGGTGGCTTGATGGGTGAGGTAGAGCTGTCCTGTTCCCTCATTTGTCAGATCATATTAGACTAATTCTGAAATTTTACACCGGCTGCACCTCTTCTGATCCTGTGGGCAGCACAACAGACCCCAGGGGTGCAGATGGTGAGTGACAGGAGGTGAGGGGGAACATGGTCCAGCTGCCCGTGCCACTCCCCACACTGCTGCAAAGCCATGCTGGCCACATTTTTACTGTAAATGGGGGAACCTGGTGGTTGCCATCAGCTACGTTGTCAGTTCCAGGGGATGTTTCAGTAGTGCTGAGCCACTGCCACCTCAGAGTGAACACCAAAATGCCAAGCCCCAGCCTGGGGGTTGCACAGAAGCAGATGCAGTAGCTGTGTGTCCCCTGGGGGCTTGCTGATGCTGGAGAAATCCTCTGGAGAGGTGGATGAACCCTGTTAAGGGCTGATTTGCATGTCAGTCATTCATACCACTACTTCAGGGCTTACAAGCCAGTTCTTAGCATCTTCAAAAATATCAATTGCTACCAAAAATAATAAACAGAAGTTGTGTGCATCCCAATCAGCTAATGCCCGTTAGAAGATCACAGCATAAAGTGGATTGCCAAGGAAGAGGATGCACCCTTCTGAAGCTCTTGGCAACAGCTAAACTCCAGACTGATTGGCTTAAAATTAGCCCCAAAGGCAGCTGAGAGCAGTTCCATACATCCCATGTCACATGTCAAAATGTCATTGTCTGGAATGGAAATGGTTCATACATCGCAAGGCAGTGCAAGAGCATGCCAAGCAGACTATCATTAATTGCCTACTAGGAGAAATAACCTTCTTAACAAGCAAGTTTACAGGAACTACTGTAACCAGAAGGGAAAAAAAGAAACTCTGTATTGTCTGTCCTTGGAATTATTTGCCTTTATCCGTTCTTCCCTCAGAAAACTCTGAGTTTTCTTCACAGTGTGTTCTTCAATTCTCTTTAGCAGCTAGAAGGCCAGAGTTCGGTTTGATAATGCAGAAGGTACCAAATCCTTTGCTTTGCTGAAGGAAGCACTGACAGCTGCGTCTGCACCTGGTCCTGGCATAAGCAGGCATGTTTCATGCGTGTTTCACTTGCTAGAGTAACAGTGGTTTTGCTGTTCTTCAAGCCTTTCATTACTGGGCCTCAAGATAACCACATCTGATGGGTTTGCTGTACCAAAGACACATTGAGGATTATGTCATGTGTGGGTCAGATGTCCTTCCAGGAAAATATGGGTTAGTTCTGAACAATGACAAGCAATATGTTGTCCACTGTGTGTGTGTATGTACATGTGTCTGTATATCATGCATAATATTACAATACTTGGTTTTTGCAGATGGAGGTGTTGACTCTGTGAGTGCCTATGCATCTACATGAGAGGAAGAGAACTGATTTAACTGTGACTAACTTACATGTCAAAAGCGAGGCGTGTGTGTGCTTGTAAACTTGAAATACAGAAGAATAATCTGCACACACACACTCTTAGGCAGGGATAAAAGCCTGCGGACATTTCAGGATTGACAGCATGCCAGACTCTCTGGAGAGCTGGTTGGTGGAGGGGGTAATTTTTTTTAAACTTGTAAAACAAGAATTCTCAGAAGGCGGCTGGTCTGCAGGCAATTAGGAGAAACCTGCAGTACCTCTGCATGGGGTGCTTTGCTTGTACTGAGGCAGCACGTAGCCAGGTGGGCATGGGTGCTGTCACACATGCCTGTGTGAGTGGGACAGTAGGATCACACTGAACCACTGCCGGAGTTCCTGCTGCGTTGCCCCACTGGAGGGTTTTCAGTATCATTTTTGTGTGTAGACAGGCCAAGGGGCTCCACACCTCCATGCTGTGTCTGGGAGGAGCGTGTTGTTATACTTGCAAAAAAGAAACCTCTGTCTTGAAGCAGCCTTTAAAATTCCACCCCCAGTCATTAAGACCCAATAAAACTGTTAACACCTCCTCAGATATCCTATTTTCTCATACCATCTTTCAGGTGTGCTGTATGGGCTTCCCTGTTTAATACGTGCAGGATACATTTTAAGAGCCTCATGAATTATTTTGGGTAAAGCAAGAGGAAGCAAAGTCCTGGCTCCTGAGGGAGGTTAATGAGGCAGCAGCTCCAGAAATGGGTACCCTGGACCTCAGCCCGATCCTCTTTCCTTCCCAATCTCCTTTCCACTTAGGCATGATTTCCAGGCGGGTAGCTGGAGCATGGGAGACAGGGGGCTTGCTGGAGCACCTGCCCCAAGACAGGGAGATGCCTGGGGTGGCTGTGGAGGATCCTTGCAGCTGGAGGGGATCCCCAGGGTCTCCCACCCCACTTGACATAGAGTTCGGGTATAAATGGAGGTGGAAAATGAAGATACCAGAGAGTATTTAGAAGCATGAACAAAGGATGCTGGAAAACATGCAGCATTCACAAAGAGGACATCCATGGGCAGCTTTTGTAGCAGGCAAGGGAAGGTCTCATAGACACAGGCACATCAGCTTTATCAGGTCACACAACCATATTCCTCAGGGTTTGCTTCACTTTTGCAAATTCTGGGTTTTATTTTGAGCTTTATTGCTCCAAAGGGCTAAAAATTAGAGACCCAAGTTTTTACAAAAGTCATTCCAGCATTGTTCCGGTATGAGAACTTTTTCCTTTCTTTCCTTGGCACCACAAAGACCTGCATAAAATTAATTTACATCTACTTACTTTGCATTAGCATATCCCTTCTCCCTTGTCAAATCACCATGCATTGGTTCCTCAGTTTAGGATTTCTTGTATTTCAGAAATTAGCACAGAAAGAATCATACCTGCAGGGGAGAAAGGGCATTAGAGCTACCTTAGGAAAAATTTAGTTTCTCACACAAACATGTTTTTGCTGATACTCTTCTCTTTTGGAAAACTTTCTGATTTTTCTGACTTGAAGATGAAATGTTTTCATTAACAAGTATGTTTTCCTTTAAAAAAATAATTTAAAAAAAGGTATAGGGTTTTTATTCCTTTTCCCAAACCTGTTGAAAACAATTGGCATAATAAGCTACCTAGGCACTCAGCTTTCATCAGTCCCAATGGGAATAAGATATCTAAGAGTTAGACATCTAAATAGCCTAACTAATTGCCTCCTGACAAAGAGACTTTACGGAATAAGCCATTCAGCCCACACCATTGTCTTCCTTCCCTTCAGAGAACACCATTACAGCTGTCAAAGGCCTCCTAAGCCTGGTAGAAGCTAAGGGTTAATTGAGGATAGAGGGGTTGCTAAATATCTTGATTTTCATGAATAGAACTAATGCGAATCTCCGCTTTCCATAAGCTTTTATGGACAGAATTAATCAGCTTAAAGATGGGAGAGCAGATGCAATAATGGTACTTCCCACAGGGCCAACATAGCTGTAACGATGGGTACTTCTCTTTCCTCACTGATAGAACAACATTGGCATGCCAAAGCCACTGCAAACAGCAGCACATCTTCTGGCTGTGTAAAAATGCCCTCTCTTTCAAGAGTTTGCCTTGCCTCAGCAGCTAACCCAGGATCCCATTAGTTAATCCCGTGTTTGTCTGGAGGCCGTCTGGGAGATGGAAGTGAAGCAGGCGCCATCTCCCTGTACAGCACAATCCTCACTGAAGGCAGGTGCTGGGGCTGGTGAGAGCAAGGTCTGGGGAAGGCCCCAAAGCAAAGCTCCACTGCAACGTAAAACATCTGCATCATTATCTCCAGGGGACAGCAGGCTCAGGGCTGGAGGGAACATGGTCTGGGGCTGCCGAGGGCTGCTGGGGAACCACGTACGGGGGCTGAGATCCTCTGCCTGCTGGGGATGTTTTCTTCTCTGCCAGGTTGTCCCAGTCAGAGCAAGGCTGGGCTCAGGCCTCAGGCTTGGGACAATGTGTTACAGTGGGACAACCAAAGTCACTGCAAAAGCTGCGCAGAGTAGAGGTACGGGCAGGAGGCACAGCTGGGAGCTGGGCAAGAGGAGCAGAGGGCATACCGTATGGGAGGGCGAGTCACGAGCACGGTCAGACGGTAGAGGCAGAGAAGACAAGGAGCTCATGCTGGACCAGGTGCTGGAGCAAAGCAAGGTCGGAACCAGGAATCGGTAAAACAGAAACACAGCTTCAAGCTTAGCCAGAAGGAGCTGCAGGGATTGCCTCCTCTGGTGTCTGCGTGGAGACAAGCTGGGGGCCGCCGGTGGGTGTGAGGTTTATTGTGCCCCCAGATCAGCCAGAGTAAGGGGGGGGGCGGGCTGGCAGTCACTGCCAGCAGCGACTGCGTGGGGCCAGCACTGCCAGGGAAAAATAAAAGAATAACACCAGCCCACCGAAGGCATATTTAAAAATACAATATGGGTCTGAAAACCACAGCTAAATAATGTGTTGCTTTAGCTAATTATATATTAAGAACCTTACTTCCAGAGACAAGTAGAGCCTAGTTTAAATTAGCACATTGCCTGATAATTAAGAAATTTGCTACAATAACAACACAATTATCCAAAACCAACATAGTAAAAATAACCGTGAAAAATATTTGACTTTGTTAAGGCAATTAATTAGGGGAATTATGTCACAAATATTCTGTTAAACCAGTGGTGGTGCAAATAAAGACGTAGCAACTGCTGGTGAGCAGATGCAACAGAGAATTTACATTGTATGGAAGGAGGGTATATTACATGCAGACTATAAAAATACATTAACATATTAATCATTGCACACCTCGTATTTTCAGTAATCTTAAATTGATGTGTACGTGATACAGCTAGAATTGCTATTGACTCCAATAGTTTCAAATAAAAGGCATCAAACAGCTAAATTCTGCGTGGATGTGGAGTGGAAGAACTCACTTTCAACAAATCTGGCCCTATTACCACACTATTTCGTTTCATTCCCTTTGGCCTCCCATCCTGGAAAATATTAACACCTTCTTTTTCAATCTCTGAAACCATGGGCATGACAGGCCCCAAAGGCCATCCCAGGGCTGCTTTTCATTCCTCTTTGGCTTATTTCTGGACCCCTTCTGGGGAAGGTGAGGGTCCAAATGGTGCTGTCTGAGAACACTTTACCTGTTCTTTCCGTGTGATGCACATTTGTTTAAATCCTGCCCCACTGCCTGCTCGCATAACCTCTTCCAGCACTGACCACCACAAACTTGCTGTGGGAATAAAATTTTATTGCTTGCAATTTTACTTCACTTTCATGTAAGCATCATCTTGCTCCTTTATTATAAAATACAGTCAAGAGAACAGATTGATCTGTGTTACACCCATCACAAGCAATCAGATTCTCACTACATCATCTTTCTCCTGAAAAGAACCACTCCCTGGGTTTGTATTCTCCTCATTAAATGTAAGTCTCACCAAATCTCTAACTTTGTTAGTCTTCCTTGGTTCTTTCCTAAGTTATGTTCTGTCTTGAGATAAGAAACAGTACTGAAGAAAAAATTCCAGATACCTTGTTTATAGATACACACATACATTCTGTTTGTACTACTCCATTCAGTAGTTTCTGTCTCTATTTAATCAGCATTAATGCGTGATGCTCACTGCTGCTGTGCATTTCACTGACACCCAGAAATTCTTACAGTATTTTCCATAGACCCAGCCTAGAAATCAGCAACATATGCAAGTATGACCTTTTTTCTAACATCCATACCTGTTAGATCTAATCAAATAAAAACCTGTGACTTCAATTATATACAAAGTGCCCAATGTATAGATCTATTTAAATCATTTAAACAAGTTTCTTATAATTAAATTTTACTAATCAAAATCACTTAGAATCAAAGTTCCTCAGTTCTTATAACAGGCATGGCAGGAAGGTGCGAGTCTAAGACCTGCTCAGCGGGGGAGACTAAGTGGTTTGCATCTGTAGTCGGAATGGCTGCATGCAGTATGCACCATATCTCTAATTCTCTAATGCTGATGTTTGTCAGTGTTTTAAATGGGAGGGTATATGTGAGAAGGAAAACATAGCACTTGCAGGGAAAAGGAGCTGTCAGAGCTTCCTATATGGGTTGAGAAGTAGGAAGAAAGAGGAGTAGGAATAAAAGTGAGCAATGGATTTTTCAGGTGAGGAGGTCCCTTACCATAGTGCCATACTGTGCTCAGGAGATGTGTTCACACAGGCAGTGGTCAGGATGGTGGGTCTGCTGGGCACACGCAGCTCAGAGCAGTGAGTCGTGACACTGCTGCTTCCCGCAGCGCGACCTGCGAGGCAGGCAGGCTTCCTGTTGGGACTGGTTCCTTTCAAGCTCTGCACATAAGCCATTGACACAACCACAGACAAACTGGTGAGTGGCCAGTTACAGTGACAGGACAACAAAAGCCATGCGAGACACTTAACACTTGGATGTGAACTACCAGCTTGTTTCCTTCCATGATTTCCTCAAGGTGACTTCGGATGTGTGCATTCAATAACACATGCTTTCTATCTGCACCCTATGCATTTGGGGAGACACACACATAAAATTACTATAGCCACCTAAAATGTGGCCATCTGAGTCCTACCCTTTCAGGGCTTCTCACTGACCCCCACTGCAGGCACAGCCAGACCATGCTCTTCAGGATGCTTCTCTTCTGCAGCAACCTCAGAAGAGATCAGCGGAGGAAGCAAACACTCTTGGTAAGCAGCAAGGCAAGGATTACAAAGGGCAGATGGCCTAAGGTCCTTAGGTCCTCCCAGGAACTTCTCAAGGGGCCAGTTCAGGTCTCAGAGTGCTGGGCCATTTCTTCAGTACCCTCAAGAGTCAATAAGGAGGAAAATGAATCCATCCCCACACCCCACCCCACACCGCAGCTATATGGGAAGTATCTCTGTTGCAGCACCCACATTTGCTGCCTGACATTGGGTAATGTGAACATTCTCCCTCTTCATGAACACGCTAAAGAGACACCTCTCTGCTTACTGTATACAAATTGTCCTCTCCTTCTGCTGTTTGAGCTGTGTCCCATTCATTCTTTTTTTTGCTTTTTACCTGTGACATTTACTCTAAGTCGTTCAGGTTTATCTTCTTTTAAGAACATGGTCTTGGTGGATTTTACAGTGCACTTGTGGCATGGGTTATAAGTTCTGAGTATATACACCCAAAAGCTACCCAGGAAGCTAACAACATTGAAAAATTAGTTACTTTGTACTGGAAGGAATTCTGCACCTCAGGGATTCTCATCAGGATGGACGGAGTGGAGGGGACATTTCAGAGGAGACATAACCTGGGGCTTTTAATGCAGTTCCTACAGACACGTTGCTCAAACACGGGTTTGCCAAACCAACTTCCTTCTGTAAACACCAACTTCATCATATTAATTACACTGTAAAATTCATACACACTTGCTCAATATTTGCAAATGATCTCCTTACAGCAGAATCCTTTTTATTTTTTCTTTCTAAACTGCACATACACACTTTATGGCCCATAAGAAAGCATACAATAAAAAGAAATTCAAATACCAGCTGGCCCAAGCCTATACACGTTTGGAGAGAGCTACAATTTACTCAGCTGAATTCATTTCCCAACAGTACATTTAAGGGCAGAATGTAATTTCAAGGTCTAATGGCTGATAAAGTTAACGTGCACGCAGGAGAAACAAAAGGTGCTGTCACTGCTGCAAATGATTCCAGCGCTGAGATGATTCTCCTCAAAAACATGACATACACAGCCAAGTTCCCTGGGGAGCACAGGGGCTGTGGGGGGAGACAGGGGTACACTGGGGAATGGGGAGAACTGTGGGGAGAAGAGAGGGTGAAAGTGCTGGGAGAGAGGAGGGTGTTCATGCAGGGGATCAGGGCACAGAAAACACCCTTTTCTCCACAGCTGGGAAGATAAAAGAAACAAGGAGCAGGAGCACAGGGTGTGAGAAGACAGGGATTAACTGTTGGATATAGCCTATGGTCCGGCTCCTGCAGTGAGGACAGGGCCCAGATGACACACGTTTGACTGCTCGGCCTGGAAAGGCACCATCACTTGATGGCCTTGCTGCACTAAAACCATTTTCCCTTCTGTGGGTACCTAATTGGCAAAACCTGGCTGAAGATCAGTTTAAAAACCAAGCTTTGCCTTTTTTGTGCTTTTGCCTCGTGAGAACTCCTGTTCTTACTTGTGATTAAAGCTGGGAGCTGAGCAAATGCCAAGACAAAAGGAAGGTGTTGTTTAAAGTATCCTCCGCAAGAGAGCTGGAAAAATATATTTTGGGCTGTTCTAGCCCAAACAATTCTCGTTTTGCTAAGCTGAACTGCAAGAGCTTTCAGTACCAAGGGCCAAAGCGAGTCTCTTATCTTTGTGTACTCATCAGGAACGGGAATTTAGTTTTTAAAGAGTGGTTCAATTTGGATTTAGTAAAGAAAATAAAAACAACATTGAAGAAAGCTGCACTTCAGTTTTGAAGAGATCACGGATGCGAAGGGCCAGATCCCATGATGGGGTGTCAGGGCAGATCTGAAAGGAGATCCTGGTGCCTGAAGGTGAATGTGGCACCTTAACCCCAAACCCTGACCTGCTCAGCTGAACTCCATGGCACCTTTGTCTGCTCTAAGAAAGCTCTCCTGTTCTCACCATTTAACACACTGAGGCTATTTCCCCCTCCTGAAAAGAATTTGGGGTGCCTTATGCCCAATGGCACAGCATACGGAGGAGAAAGGTGCTGTATGGCCGCCTTCCCCTGCTGACCCTCCCTGCTGTCCTTGGCAGATGTCCTGGCTCCTCTCCCCGTCCCTCCTGCAGGCCAGTGCCCAGGGTGCCAGGGGGAGCTGGTAAAGAGGCGCAGGTCCAGACCATTTTGAGGGCACAGTCAGAGCATGGTGTCATGAGAGAAGATGCCAACCCAGGAGGGCAGGGGCACAGCCAACCCTGAGTGCAAAGAGGGACAATCTCACCTCAAGGTAGCACCGCCACAAACCCACCCTTTGCTGGAAATATTGGAGCCTGCAACAGCCTTAGCCAGAGACCAGGGATGTACAAATGCTGTGCTGTGCACCGTGTCCTCTGCGCGGCTTTCCAGGGCAGAAGGTCTCTGAGACCTGTAAATGTTGTGTTGTACGTGCCCCAGGCCAGAGCTGCCGCGGCTGTGCAAAAAGCCCGTCAGATCTATGAACCATCACATCAAGGAAATGAACACTAATCTGTGCTCAGAGAGGGTTTCAAACTGATCACACAGGGCCGTAGGTGGCAGAGCTTCTGTTTAACCCAGGCAGAGAGCAGCCAAGGGCTGGGCTGCTGAGGAAAGCAGCAGATGCAGATTCAACAGCAGATAAAATAACTGGACCAGCAAATTCACAGGAAAACCCTGGATGTTTTCTGTGCTGAGCCAGCCACAAAGCCTTGTATTAAAGAAACAAATCAGTCTTAGGAAAGATGGAGGAAAAAAAAAAAGCCCAGAAAGGCAAAGCTACCAATACACGGAGAAAAGCCAGGGCTGGAAGTGAAAGTTTTGCAGTGCGTTCACCCCAGGAGCTCCTGATGGGTCTGTGAGGCAGAGGGGATGCATCTTCACAGGGGTGCTGCCACAGGTGCCCTGCACCCTGCAGCACGGATGGGGCTGCCCCAGGGCCAAACAGCCAGGTCTAGGGGCTGGGAGAGCCCCTTTTCCCTGCACCCTTGGAGGCCTGCAGGGAGATGTTGTTTGTAAGCAATTGTGTGTCCTACCAACAGCCAGAGTTTAAGCCTGGCTACTCAGCCTCGCGAGGTGTTCCCCTGCAAATCTGGGCTAGCGCAGCAGGGTGCTGATAACCTGCAACGTCTGGAAATGGTCACCAAAATTGTGACCTCCCTCCAAGCACAGGGGTTTGGGTAGAGGTGGTGGGACAGATGAGCTGAAGAAAAATGTACAAAGATTCATTTTGCAGAGAAGATTATACAAAACAAGGATTTTAAACCAGTTCTCCTTCCCTCCCCACAGAAGCATTTATCATTCATAAAAAAATGGTCATGATAAAAATCACATTCATAAATGGGAAAGTGGGCAACTGCTAACCCTCACTCTAAAAGGCAGGGAATGCAATTGTGAGGAATATAAAGAAAATATGCAAGTTATAAAACAAGAGACTGGAAGCTGGTGACAGCTTAGGACAACCTAGTGGTTCATTCACTCAAAATCCTTCTGCATAAGGGAGATGTCTGCCCCAAGCACCCTGCCCTTGATGCTGCACTCAGAGCCACAGGCTGGGTGACAGCACGGGGACCTTTGTTGCCTGCCTCCTCTCATCTGCCAGGGGTCTGTCAGCTACAGAGGTAGAGTCCTTCGTAATGGTCAGGGTACTGCCTTATTTTTCAAACCGTGCCTTGCACAACTCTGCCTTTGCCTTCCTTGGGGTTTCTAAGTGCTACAGCCACATACCTAGAGAAAGAGAGGAAGCACTTAATCTATGCTACTGAGATTCACAACTAAACATTGTAACACTACAAACAGTCTAACAGTCTGTGGAGACTGTCTGATTATGCCATAAAAAAGTCATTAAAATGTTGGATTTAAAAGAAAAAACCTTAGCCCTGGAAAAACTCATTAAAAAGTCATTATTAGGTGGGACTGCCATAGCAGAAGGAGGTGGGTGTTTGGGTAATGGACCTTGCATATGCACAGAAGGACCTCCTGGTGATGCCATTACAATGCAAGATTACAGTGGCTAAACAATTTCAATGCCAATCTACAGAGACCCCATTGAGTTACAGAAATGAAGCAAGGTTCTGCTGTGTGGAAATCCCGCTACTGCTTACAAAAATAAGAAAAAGATAATGTTTTCTATAGTTTTATTTTGCACCAGAGAGAGTCTCATAAAGCAAACATCTCACCTTTTCCAGGGTTCCTACATGCCAGCCCTCAGAGGTTGCTGGAAATCAGCATGCACAACCAGTACAGCTCACACACCAGGAGCACACCCTGGGCAGGATGGCTGGTTTCAGTTCACAATGTCTTGATACAGTATAATACACCTAAATACATTTAGGAACTTGTAGTCTACCACTGGCAAATGGGTAAGTGCATTGAAAAGAAACATATAGCATGATATTTTGCTAATAAAAAAAAGTTTACCCTGTCGTCATTAAAAATGGAGCTGGCTTTACTGGGAAACACTTTTTCTGAGCGTTTGCTGTGGCCTTTGTCCTGTCCTCATGGGAAGACATGTAAACTGGTGTGCTGGGATGAACCTGACTAGTTTGCTGAGGGAGTGGGGCAACCGTGAAGCCCCACATTTCCTTAGACAGCCCATGGTAGCTCCCATCCATCAGCAACCCATTGTCAAAGAACATGCTAAAATCTGGTAACTTTTGTTTTTAACCAAATTGTTTGCTGCACATAAAGTCACAGGTGTATTTAGCGCACTTAAAGCCTTTTGATTTCTCAGCTAAACCCTGTTCAGCGGTGGAGGTTGCTGGAAGGAACTGAGGGCCCTGGAGAGCTGTAGTTACAAGGATGGAGTCTGAACTGGTACATGATGCTCCCAGCTGTGACCCTGCTGTCTGTTCTGAAAATACTCTCATTTAAATGAAAGAAAGCATCTTTGATGAAGGTGTGCAAGCACCTGGTCTCAGAAATTCCCAAATCAATAAAAGATAAGGTAATGTGTAACCCTTTTCTTTCCTGCTGTGACCAAGGGTCGCCCCCTCCCTGCAGATGTGGCAGCCCTGGTGCAGCAGTGACAAGTCCGATGCTGTATGATGTGTGTTCCAGGAGTTTTTTTCTGGACAACATCTGCTTCCCATTAGCCTGTTACTGTCAGTTTACATCCATTTTACAGAAAACCAGTAACCATACCATTGTGGTAGCTGGAAGAGAGTCTGGTAAATAATATCCACTTTCATGACAAACTGGAGCTTCTTTTATTTTCTATTTCCATCCAGCTGCAGTCATCAGGAAAAAAACCTGCCAGTGCTCAGGCAGTTTTACTGTCACATTCAAAGGAACTCCTGAAACCATCTGTCAGTTCACAGAGATATTTTCCTACCCATTTCCAAACCTTCTGACATATTCATAGGAAAGTTTGCCATAAAGCAGTTACTCACACACCTGGGCTGTGGTGACCTGAATCCCTGTGTTGCTGTGTACACCAGCAACAATTTATGGGAAAGGACTTCACGTCTTGCTATGTCTGTATGGGAGAGGCTCCCTCCGTGTTTCAGAAGTGTTTCATGTGGTCATGGAGGCAAACATCAGCTGAGGTAGGAGCTACCAAATTGCACATAAAGTGCAGGCTGTTGTGTCACTTTTAAAGGTATTTATAATATGTCAATAACAGTGTGACTAAATATGTAATTAGAGTGGAGCCAAGTTTCTTGGAGCATAACTTCCCAATTTAGCTTTGACTATACCCTGAAATAGCTACATGCAGGCAAAGCACCGTTTGAGGAGAAAACTTTTGCTAAGAGGGATTGCCTGGGAACCTGCCCAACCCAGGTGTCTCAAAGGGAGGGCTGGCCACTTGCCAGGACTCGTCCTATTCTTTGGATTAATTCCCAGATAACTGCAGGAAACTTCCTGGTCCTTCTGCATTTAAAAAAAAAAAAAAATCAGCTTTCCCTATAAAAGCTTAAGCCTTAAAATACCCACTGGGGAACAGACCTTGGAAGCAAACAGCAGGCCAGACCAGCGATTGGTGGCCTGAAGAGGAAGAGGACTGAATGGTGGTAAGAAAAAAAAACCGCTCCTCGCATTTCCTTGGGCCCCTTTCTTTCCATTTACAGTAAATGAACTCATAGTGCCAAGCTAAGACAGATCATTTGGGCTTCCTCTGCAATATCCAGGCTATTTTAGTGAGGTGGTGAGCAAAGGTGTGAGTTCAGCCAAGGTTGTCAACATGGACGAGCTGCTGCCTGACAGCTCTCCAGGCAAGCCACGCTTGGATCTGCATGAAAGCTAGCTGTCTGCCACATCTGCAGTGTGACGCTGGTTGTGTGGACCTGACTGCTGCATCCAAGGCAAAAGCACCACTGACTTGAGGTTTTCACCCTGATTTCTTCAGGGAGAAGGAGAGCATTACTGCGTGAAGGCTCTCGCTAGGTTTCCTGAGACCAATGTCCGTCTGTCAAACAATTCCTCACCAAAGGGTGTAATAACCCAATTAAATTATGTGTATACACACAGCACCTAGAAACCTCAATTACAGCTTCATATCCCACAGTAATGCTTAGCTGCATTAGCTTTCCTTGCTGTTAAATATTAAGAAAAAAGGGAATAAATGGGAACTGCCTTCATGCCCTTAGGGGTGCAGGTGTGGAATGGACATAATCAGTACGTGAAGGGGACTCTAGATGTAAACGTAGGCCTGTATTTGTTTTTTAAATTTATTTATAGTTTTTATTGTGTATTTTATTATATATATAAATAATTAAAATATTTACTTGTTTATTTAATATTTACTGCTATTGTGGAGCCCTATATGCCATACGCTATACTAAAAATTGCTAATCCTTAAGGGTTCAGAAAATCATGCTAGGCATAAAAATATCAGGACACTGTCTTAGAAATGATGACATTATTAACAAAATTATTTAGTTGCATTCTAATTTGAAGGTTTGGGTTGTTCTCAACTCATGGTTTTAGGGCTTTTTGTGCTATCAGGAAGATATCTGGGTAGAACAATGTAAGCATGGATCACAGAAGTAGGGCTGGAAGAGATGTCAAGGCTCATGTAGTCCACCCTTCACCCTGATGGCTGGAATCAGCGATCCCTAAACCATTTCTGTCAGATGTTGGTTTGGCCCATTCTTAAAGATCTCCAGAGATCTCTGCAGAGATTCCATAAATGCAGTTTATTCCCATTTGCAACAGAAATGCTAAGTCTGAATGAAGAATGGATGCGAAAGTTTAGGAGAAGCAGCAAAATAGTGGCAGGGGTTAATAGCACCTTCCTTACCAGGTCATCAGGATCCCATCACATCTACAAGGAGATTCTCCAGACATCCGGACTAAGAAAACAGGGAACTACCTAAAAGAGGGGACAGCTTACAAACAGACTAAGAAAAGTCATTGAGGCGATCTTAATGGTCTTAATGCAATCCAAGTAGGAGGTCAGAGTGGTGGCTACAGAGGACGGCTCCTGAAGAAACATCCCAGTTATCCGGGGAGAGAAAAACAGCAGATGAGGCAGCGGGCTAGGTTTGTGTGCTCAGCACCTCCCACCCAGCACCACTTTCACATGCTCAGGGCAAGATTTGGGGGCTTGCAGCTTCCAACAAAGCAGACAAAAGAAAGTACATTTATGTGTATGCTAACAAATGCAGATTCAGCACTTGAAGCCACCCTACTGTGTCCACACAAACAGGTCCCTGTGATGGCAAGGCAGATATACCTGCTGTGAAATAAAACTCCAGTGGCACAAAACAATTATATTAGTGGCAACTGAAACTCTGGCGTATGAATGTCCCTCATCAGACACTACCCAGGAAATGTGCAGTTTAAGCAGCATTAATAAGTGTATCAAGACAACCATAACCTGAAGACAAGTATTTCCTTTACTTTGTTATTCCCTTATGAAGATTATACATGCGATGGGATTGAATCTCCAGTTCATGCCTATTCTATCAGTCTGCAAATAGAGGCTCTTGCAGTCCATTCAATCTCCTTCCTTGCAAAGGCACCTTTTCCAGTTCAGGGTAATTTCACTAACCTGGTGTGGAAGGTGGAACTGTGGTGCTGTAAAATACCATTTTTCCTTAGCACAAGGCACTGATCCAGCTCCAAGTGCCAAATCACAGTGATGGGCACTTGATTTTCTACTGCTGTGAGTAAATCTAGATGTTCAGAAAAATGTTCCTAATTGCAGATTGGTTTTGCTGCTTTGTGGGTTTCATACCTCTGCTGAAAATTGAAGTCCAGCCTCTCAAATACAATCAGCTCCATTGTCATCAATATTGGGCTTAATGCCTGCAAGTTTACAAACCAACTAGGGTAATGACAGACTGGAGAATAACACCTTGGTACCTCATATACCATTACTTGGTTCTTACAGGCCAGAAATGTCTGTGTTGTTAGTCCAATAGTTTTATGGGGTTACGCGGTCCTTTATGAGCTGCTAATCACTTGATCATGCTGCATTACTGCAGGCTATGATATTTTGCATAGCACTGCCTGGCAGTGCGCTGCTGTGAGTTTTGCAGCACAGCTGGTGCCCGGCCCTGGCTTGGAGGCACTGCCTGGCAGAGGTGCTTGGCCAGGCAGCCGCAGCGCGAGGCCAGCCCTGGAAGCATGCTTTCTGCATGGGGCTCCCATGTACAGCACAGCGCAGCCGTGGGAAGCATGGGCATCTGTCATGTCCCTGCTCCCGCATTCATCCATCACAGCCTTCCCCGTAAGCCCAGCACAGTTAGAGCAGAGACCTGGCAACTCGCTCTGCCCAGCACAGGGGATCAGGAAAGAGGCTGTGGTGCCACCAGCGTGCCATGGCCCTGCCACTTGCAGGCGATACAGGCAGCACATCTGGTTTCCTCAATAGCAGGCATACAGCTGGATCCATGCGGGGACAGAAATGCTGATGTGCAGCTGAGCCAGGGCAAGGGGGTGGCCAAGGTGGGCAGGATGCATCCTGGGAGAGGAAGAGATCCTGGGGAGAGGTGGGTAGGAGCTACCACAAGACTTGGGAGGGGGTATCCAACCACACGTGTCCTTGCCCAGCACCACGTTGCTTTGTGTGGGGTGTTAATACTATTTCTTTCTGGCAGGTTGCACCAATACAAGTAACATCCAAAGGCGATTTCTTATGTATATAATGCTGATCGCTCCAGAGCACGTCACACATACAGTGCCCACTGTGCCGAATTCAGCATCTCTTCCATGAGTACAAACACCTTGCCTCCACATGGAGAGGGCAGTGGAGAGCCCAGCCCTTCAAATGCTATGAAAGCTGCATGGAAAGTTATGATTTTTGATCACTGTTTTCTTTAACCATGGGGACTACTAAGAAAAAGAGGGTTTGTGTTGATGTTACTACTGCTTTTCAGAAAGTGAAAGGGCAGAGGTATATTACCTGCACAGTAAATTCAGGATTGCTGCGGCGACCCGGTGGCAAGTGTAACACCAATAAGCTTTGTGCCACCAAACAAAGCAACATCAGGCAGAGTGTCGCATAGGGCAGCTAATGGAATAGATGGTGTGACAGCCCCGTCACTTCTTGGTACCTTGCACACATCTCGTGGCTCTTCACATGACAGTTTTCAAGTCTGCCCTCCAAAATGCTGGCAGAGAATTTGGGTTTGCTAACCACATTCCTGACTTTGTTCTTAATTACCTTCCATGGACCTGGTTGACACCCCCCGCTGAGTGCCACCAGATCGTGGGCTGAGAACTACTGCAGCTCAGAGGCACCGGCGGGAGGATTTCACCAGCAAGAAGCACTCAGGTGAGCAAGGAGGAAGAAGGTTATTCCTCACTAAGGCTTTCCTTCCCTTCCTCAGCTTCTTGGCAGGATTAACCACACCTGAAGAGTTTAATTTCTAGGATCAGCTATACAATCCTGGATTTTGTGCTCTGGGGGAAAAGGGGGAATCACACAGAGAAATTGTCAGGAAGAAGGCAATCTTTTTTTTCTCAGCTGCCAGTGGGAATTCACCCTGTCCCTGCTTGTAAGCACTGATGTGGGTCACAGGACAGGCCACTTTAGTGAGAGGTGCCCCTGTAGGTGCTGCTGTCAAGTCCCTACTCGCAGCTCCCGCAAGCAAGCAAAATTAACAGCAGCTGAAGGTCTCCCAGTGCAGAACTTCTACAAAAACCAAAGGTTTTTGATTAAACTGATCACATCATTTATTCTGAGAGTCTGGTTTTTAACATTTTGGTATTTGTTATAATCCACCACATGGATTTGCCTTGGATTTAATACTTAGGAAAAAAGTTTTTAAGTTTGGAAAGAGAACTTAGGAAATCCAGGACTTCAGCAACCAGACATGAGATGAGATGATTTGCAATCTGTGCAGGATGTATCTATTGCTCTCAGCCTGGCTTTCGTTACAGAAATGTGTATTAGCATGTGGAAAGGGCTCAGTATCACCTCCTTTTGAGAGGAAACATTTCCGTTCCTGCTTTAAATTGTTCCTGCACGTTCTTGGCTGTCATGTCAGCACTGCTGTCATCAAACCGGATTCAGGTGCACAGCTGGAGTGACCCTGCAGGAGCCGGTGCCTTTGCCCCAGCTTTCCAGGAGTGTTAATGAAATCCAAAGCTGGGCCTTGGAGATTTTCCTTGCTCCAAGTAAGGACAGAGGCAACTGAATTAGAGGGGGGAGATGCAATTTCTGAGGCAGAAGTTAATTCTGCTAAGTAATTGTTATTTCCACCTCTCAACAATGCTTTGATCTTTCTGACGGTGCTGAGCATGGAGAAATAAGGCTTGGCATGGCTCCAGGCTCAGCAGGCACCTGGAGATTTTGCCTTGCATAGCTCCTCTCGGGGGTGAAGCTCCAACCTCAGGGAGAACAGTGGGGAGCTGCTCCTGCCTCTCGGAGAGTCAGGAGCTCCCAGGGAATTGGGACCACCACCGGAGCTCAGAATGAAGAGGAGGAGCTTCCCTCCGTGAGCTCTCCCAGCTCGCGGGGGGACCCAGACCCTCCTGTTCCTGCCAGAGGCAAAGTATCAAGGGCATCTTGCTCAGGGAGAGGCAATAACTCCTAAAGCAGTCTGCTCCAGAGTGCCCGAGGACACAAGCAGGGCACACACTCTCCCCGAATGTCTCCTCCCAAATGCAATGCATGACCCAGACCTGACAGTGTATTCATTTTCTAGATTTAAAACAAATCAGCATCACACTGGGCCACATCCAGCCCTCCTTGGAACACTGAACTCCATTCCAGGGAATGCTGCCCTTGTTCATATGAACACCAGCCTCTTACAGAAGTCAGTTTGCAGAAGTTGTATTTCGCAAGAGATGTTGTAATGAGGCAAAACTTGCCTAAAAGGAGCTGATCCCCTCTGGTCTACAAACTGACCAAAGATGGTTGCTTAACCCTTAGGACAAGAAGAAAAACTCCATTATTTGGATGACATTTTCTGGAGGCGATTTGCCTTTTTAGAACATGCTCGTGATGTTTGCTTAGCTTTGGACTGGCTGAGAATTTGTAATGGGATGCCAAAATACCATGGTCATATGCTGGCTGTTCATGCCACACAATACAGGATCACAAGTGAAAAACATCAAAGCAACAATCAAAAAAAACCAAGGGTGTTTGGCCCACCATATCCAGACCTTTGTGCAACCCACTGCTTTCCGTGAACATCCTCAAAACAAGGAGAGGATCCATCCATGTATCAGATGTTAGCGTGAAATGACATTCCATGAGTTACACAAAAATAACCTAGTCCTACAGAACTCAAATCAAAGCAAGTTGCACTTTTCATCTATAACTAGTACTTTCATGTTTGCCAGCAAGACCCCAGCAGCACTGGTTCTCATTGGAAAACTCCATATAAAATCCCAACGAACAGCCCAGTAAAATTATGTTTGCTGTTTTTCATCTCCAGCTTGGACACATCAGAGGTTGTATCAGGCTGCACTGAGGCAGCTTGCTGTTGCAACATGAAAAGCATAAAACCAGCACCAAATGTTTCACTCAAAGGCAGCGTCGTGGTTTAACCCCAGCTGGCAACTCAGCACCACACAGCTGCTCGCTCACTCCACCCTGCTGCAGCAGGCTGGAGGAGAGCACTGGAAGAGTAAAAGTGAGAAAACTCATGGGTTGAGATAAATACAGTTTAATAGGACTGAAAAGGAAGAAACTAATAGTGATGGTAATAATAATAGAGTTAGAATATACAAAACAAGTGATGCATAATGCAATTGCTCACTACTCGCCGAATGATGCCAAGCCAGTTCCCAAGCAGTGGCCCCCAGCCAGCCTGCCTCCCAGTTTATATACTGAGCATGACATCGTATGGTATGGAATATCTCTTTGGCCAGTTCAAGTCAGCTGTCCTGGCAGTGTCCCCTACCAGTTTCCAGTGCCCCTCCAGCCCTGTCTCTGGCAGGGCCTGAGAAGCTGAAAAGTCCTTGACTTAGTATGAACATTACTTAGCAACAATTAAAACATCAGTGTGTTATCAACATTATTCTCATACTAAATCTAAAACACAGCACTGTACCAGCTACTAAGAAGAAAATTAACTCTATCCCAGCTGAAACCTGGACAGGCAACTATTTATACTATTCTCCTGGAGACAGACAGCTATTTTCTCATTATTTAAATGGGACCCAAACCCTGTAAAAGAAGCTGCAAGTAATGGTCTCCTTATGTCTCTACAAAGGAGGCTTCCCTAGTTGCTGGCACTAAACCACCTCTTATTTGACAGCCACGCTATAATTACATCTGGGTCAGGAGGCATAAACTGACAAATTTTATTTGGAAACAATAATTGGGAAACGAAGCGATAACTAAGCAGAGCTAATAATTTGGGGTTCATTTTGCCATCCTGGAAAGGCTTTTCACAGATTTTTATTAGCATAGGAACTAACAAAAAATGCACACCTTGAAGAGATGTGAGAAATTGTGCTAAAAAAATAAGCATAACCAGAAAAATATATAATGAGCTCCAAATTCTCAGCTGAACACTCCAGAGTGGGGAAGCGAAGCAGTAGCCTGAGAGTTGCTGTAACAGCTGGAGGATTTGGCCAGTCTGGTAGGAAAGACAAAGTTCCCTTTTCCAGACCTCTGGGAGACAAGACACCAACTTGGTCATCTATTTTTTGCTGCATTCGGTGTTGATTTCTGAACTCTTGCTGATTACATCGACTAAATGATTATAGCTTTAAAGTGGCCTATTCCAAATTGCAACAAGGCATCTAAGAGCTGGTTACCGTACCCTAGACCACAGGATACTTGCAGTAGGCAATTTTTCTTCTGTGATTTTGGAGCTTCTGGTAGTTCAGGCAGATGCCTGACTGAATGAGGTCATGGGTGACTGAGTGGCAGCCATGACATATATTTATAAAAGCAGTGCCAAGAGGCCAGCAAAGATCAGGAAGGATGGTTATAATGGTATCACCAACTATTGGCTTGACTTTCTGTGTGAGGGATGCCAGCCAGTCATATCAGTGTACGAGCTATTCCTGATACTTGTGCTATAAGACATAAATTTGTTCTGATGAGTACCAAACAGACATTGAAATTAGACCTTCCAGGGAAGAGCTTCAGACTGCCAAGCTTCTCACTCAGCACCTATGCCGACCCTCTGAGCTCTGCAGATACCTGCTGCAGACCAAGCACTCCTCCAAGGTGTTCAGCACATCTACCTCTCCTTCAGCTTCAGAGACACAGCATGGGGAGAGCAAGTGGTCACATCAGATGCGTGAGGCTGAGCAGTGTGACACATCCTGTGGGACTGTGGAAAAAAATATGTCCCAAATAAGTGAGTGTGAGGGTGGTGCCACCCTGAGTGGGCCAAGGAGACCAAGTGCTTCAGTAGCCCATATCATGGAGAAGTCATTCACTGTTTGATACACTGCTAAAAGATCATGGCAAGCACAGCCCTGGCCCTGGCCCAGCAGCAGAGTGGAGAAGCCCTTCAAATCCCAGGATAAGGAGAGCACATTTACAGAAAATTATGAGCTCTACCGCTTCTGAGACAGGTTAGCTTCAGATCTGTTTTGAGAAAGTTTCCTTTACCTGCAGGAGACTTGTAATACCAGGTGTAAGACCCTCTCCCTGCTTTATCAGGGAGGTAGACAAGACGTCAGCTGATCAAGAGAGACACAGTTGCGCTGCCTCACTTTGCTGTGGATGTAAAGCAATGCAGTATAGGTTGTGTCTGTGAGATGCAGAGGGGGAGCAGGCGCTCACCTGCACTGGCTCCTGGCCTGGAAATGGGTCAAGCACCATCAGAGCAGTGAGTCAGCCGGGATCAGACAGCGAGGAGCAGAGGAGGCTCTTCTCCCTCGTGCTTTCACAAGCCCAAGGATCAGGCTTGGCTTGGGGAAAAGTTGTCTGAGGGATGAGGGAGGACCCTAACATGTAAGAGATCATGGAAAGGAAAGGAGAAAGTAGGAAAAGTCTGGGCACGGGTGGTCCTGGGGAGGTCAGTCAGGGAGCAGGAGCATTTAAGAGCACAAAACAATCTTTTTTTCTAGTACAGTCAAATAAAGATAAGTACATTTTCTACAGTGGATTTTACATTAAGCAAGGTGTATCTAAACCACATTGAGCACATTGCCTCAGCTGAGCAAACTGCTCTGATACTCCACTGAAGGTTTAACATCTTTCTAGCGTTTGGTTTTGTCACCTATGTCTCCCCACCAGCAGTCCCTCAGTGTATTCAGTTCTCACCCTCTGGGCAGGCAGCAGAGGCATTTACCTGAGAGCATGGCCACCAAGAGCCATTGGGGTCTTTCAGATGGGCTGTGGAAAGATGTACTGCATTTTCAGCTGCTGATGCTCCTCGGATGCAACTGCCTATGAAATAAGATAAAGGTGTATATGTACACACCCGACAGTGCACATCAAGGATATGCAGTGTCCTACAAAACCCTTCCCAGAGGAGGAGGACAGCGCTTCAAACCATTCACGATCATATCATAAAATGGTTTGTTAATCACCAGCATAGTTGGGATTATGAAGCAGTTAACCAGATAAAGTTATTTAAGACCAGTAAGCTGGACTTGGCATCCTTCTCCCATTTTTAACAGAGGTTCACAGAGCTCTGTGCTTACAGCAAAGCTCTAACAGAGGCAAAACACCCAGATGTTCCTGAAGAGAGAGGGAAACTTCTCGTGGTCACCAATGCAAGGTCAGATCCTGGTACATTGCAGCCTCTTTCACACTTCCCCGTGTTCTTTTCGAAATACCTATACCACTATGTTCCTAGAAAATATCAAAAGATCAACACAAACATGCTGCAAAACAACACTTCTTGTTCCCGCACAGTTCTTCCCCCAGGGCTACAGGTCATTTAATGGGAGAATCGGTTATTTCAAAATGAACTGTTCATTATGGTATTTTCATTGACAGTTCAGTGAAACTGTCAGCTCTTCTCTTTCTAATTGCTTTTGATCAATAAAAGAAGAACATGCACCCTTAAAAGAAAATTGTTTTGACGCAGCTGGAACGGCTCCCTGTTTAAAGACACTGACATGTAAAAGAGCAAGAAAAAGACAATGATGAGAAGAGAATGAAGGGGGGGAAGGGGGGTGGTATTTAACACATTTTCCCAAGCAATCACTTGTTACTTCAGTATTTCTGCAGACAATGCAGTTACTCTAGGAGAAATCTTTCCATGTCCTTCAGCAACCTCTGCCGGAAAAAGAATTTATTTGGATCCACTCTTGCTAGCACTCAAGAAAAAAACAAATTCTCGAGTATTTAGAGGGGAGCAAGTTGTTAGCTTGTGTTGCATGAGTCAGGTTTCTCACTAGTGCCATTCAATCAAGCTACAGAGATTAACTTGGATATACAGTACAGTAAAACCTGCCATGGAATACCCATAATTGAATTTAGGCTACAACTCTAGTCATAACATAAGCAGCACCCATGTAATCCCAAACCCTAGCGGAAAGTGTGATATGTCAGCACTTGGATTTTAACAGATTTCTGTAAAGCACTTTGCATTAAAAAAAAACTTGGTCCCTCATTCCTTGTCCTTGTAAATTCATTAAGCTGTTGTATGTCACACGGAAAACCAACCAACGCCATGGTCCTTTAAAAATTAAATAGAAATTTGTGTTCATTTTCAGCCTACTTCTTTTTCCCAAATCCTGAAATATGGCAAAGAGAAAATTAATGGATCTCAGATTTTGGGATCAGAATAAAAGGCCTCATACATTCAGAAAAAGCACAGGAAAGCCCCCAGACACTGGACAGCCATCAGCTCACGCCTTCATCGGAGCCTGCGGTGGGAAGGGCTCTGTTCCCCTGCAGTATCTCCCCTCCCATGAAGCAGGATGGGGATTTGAGTTTGGGTCTTGCCCCTCCTGCTTGGCTGCAGAATTTGCTGCCTGATCCTTGGCAGCCCTTCCTTCCTACCCTCCCGGTGCCGTAGACCCACCGCTCACAGCAGTGCTCTGCAGGTCCTGCATCCCAGCCACCAGCCCTGCCCTCCCTCCTGGCTCAAGGCACCAGCTGCCTTTCTGGAGCCAGGAGCATCAGGCTTTACCTGGGGCAAAGCCCCTGCCAGAGAGCTGGAGGGAGATTTCCAGAAGGGTGATGCTGATGAGAGTCACCATTCAGCCCCTAGCTAGAAAAGTTAAATCTGATGTATGAGCTCAGGAAAAATAAAGTAGCAAGACCAATTGCTGAGCACATCTGGTTCAGGTGACAGCGTGCTCTCTGGGAAGGACATGGCTGTGCACCAAGCGAGCTACTCAACCTTATACCCCTTTCTTCTAACAAGGGTCTTGATTGCTGAACATTTGAGATCAGAATTGTGTAGAGGAATGAAGCTGGGTTAATTATCATTGATAGTATACAGCTGTGGGCTGGCTTCAGGGGCGGTGGGTTGGCTGATGTAGATAAGGTGCAGGTGTGGCTGGTTAAGTTAAGTGGTTGAGAGCCAATGAAGAGGGAGCAGCCGAGGAAGAAGCAAAAGAAGAGAGAACACATGCCCTGGGTGAGGTGAGATGAAATGAGGAGAAGGCAGCAGAGGGACTAGTATGAAGAGTATGCTGGTATGAGATGGTAAAAGACCTTGTTGCAGCTTGATAGTTTGGAGAGTGCTGCAACAGAATTGGTTTTGTTTGTTTTTTAAAAAAAAAACACAACTTTGTATGTAGTGCACATTATCTGCTAGCCAAAATGGTCACCCTTGGGATTTCAGCAGAATATGTGAATGCTTAGCTCTTCCAGGAACTGAATTGCTCAGATTTGCACACCTAATTATGGATTTAAAAGCTTAACTTCTGATATGCCAGTTTGACAAATGCAGCCACCTCCTTCCTGGTTATACATAGCAGCTGTGGAAAAAAATAAAAGTGGCAAGAGAATGTCCCTTAGTCTGAAAGAGCTTGTTTTGACAGCTAGAACAGCATCTCCTGAGAGCACATGGAAGATACCTGTGTTTAGCTGCAAGGAATGAATGGACTGGACGTGAGACGGAGAGGATGGGAAGATACCTTCATTTGTCATGTCAAATGCAACCTTCCTGTGAAATTCCAGTGCCAATTTAACCCACTATTTCAAATAGCTGGTACTGAAGCACACCAAAGCCTTTGGAGTTGAACTGCAGATTCCAGAACAGCCAAAGGAAAGCAAGAGCATGCCACACCTCCCTGATGGCTTCTGTCAACCAGATCTACCCATTTTTCCAATACAAGTCTTCCTTCTGGAGAAACAGTGTGATTTAGACAATCAGCTGGGCTTTGCATGATGATACTTCCCTCATGGCTTTGAAGAAGGCAAGATGAAGACCCAGGGGTTACATTGTACTTTCGTAGTGCTGCCTTTGCCCAGCCTGTAAATGATGAAGCCAGGGGAAGTTTAGATTGGATATTAGGAAAAACTTCTTCACCAAAAGGGCTGTCAGGTATTGGCACAGGCTGCCCAGGGACGTGGCGGAGTCACCATCCCTGGAGGTATTTAAAAGACGTGCAGATGTGGCACTTAAGGACGTAGTTTAGTGGTGGACCTGGCAGTGCTACGTTAACGGTTGGACTTGATGATCTTAAAGGTCTTCTCCAACCTAATGATTCTATGATTCTGTAAGTGTAAGACCTGCAGGAACCTGCAGAGCCCACATGCTGTATCTAATCCTGCAGCAATAGCAACCTTTTTGGTTTCTGATGATTTTTTTTCCTCCTTGCTGTATAACTCCCCTAGAAATATTGCATTCAGACTTCTTCTAATTTTGCCTTTTTTTTTCCTATTTATCAGACATTGGCTGTTTCCACTCCTGCCTCCCTAATGTAGCTTGAAATTAATGCAGCCTTTTAATTTATGTATCAGCCTCCTCAATGATATATGCACAGTTTGAGGAGAGAAATAATTAACAGGCTGTTGTGGAAGAGCACAACAGGCTGGTGTCATCACATCCCAGGCAAACTCCAGCTTTGTCTGGAATTTGTGGCATATGAGATTTTTATTTTTAAGATGTTTGATCTGAATGTTCTTTCTCTAGACAACATAATAATTTAAATCAGATTAGGACACAGGCAGTTTCCTGCTGTTCCAAAGCAATGCATGCAGTGCCTCATGCAGCATCAGAGATCGCATTAAAAAAAAGGACTAAGAAGACATGTTCCTGATGCCTGCTGGACAGGGAAGTTCCTTATTCAGTGATTTTTGAGGCCGAATAAGGAATAGGAATGTTTTGACCAAAACTTGAATTAAAAGCACTCTGGGCAAACATATCTAAAACTAAGTAATAAAGATACAAAGTTCAGGAGAAAAACTTAAGTGTCCTTTGCAGTGACAGCATTCTTGGATCTGTAATGTTATCAAACTGTGGATAACTCATTTCTTGCCAGAAAAAATGGTAAAGCTTGCACTGCTGTTTGAGAGAAGAGCTTCGTCTGTGATTCACCAGGGCCAGCCATGGCTGTGGATTTCAGACCATGAGGATCGTAAATGAAGAGAAAACCAAGAGACGTTTTACCTGGGGGCTCTGACCTGAGGCACCTGCTAAGCAATAATAAGAGACACTGGAAACTTTTAATCCTTTTTATTTCTGATGACTTTTGGTGGGGTATCTTGCTGTGGTCCCTGGATATTTAGGTAGAAAAAGTAGTGCTAATAAAATGAATATGCTTTTAATTTAAAAAAAAATATCCTACCTCACCTCATCAATTACCCTGTGGGCGCTGTGGTTGAGATTAACTCTGGCTGGAAAATGGCATTTCCTTGCTATGGAACTTCAGAGTTGCTGTCATCTCTGAGTCTTTCTGCCAACAAAGAGAAGGTGGGTAGAAGCCCACAGCAGGTACCAGAGGACAAGGAGAAGAGCAAAAAAATCCCAAACTTTCAAACAAAACATATAGAGCCTATTTTTTACACAAAGTAGAATCCCATCCAGAGATGCTATGTATCTTTGCTTTATAGAAGGGGTTTTAACATGCTTCTGGATACCACTGGGGTTTAGCCTTTTGATTTGTCATTTTTATTCATAGCTAAATTCAGTTTCCATTGCAGAATATTTGTTGAATCTTCTCAATTTGTTCAATGTACAAACAGCATATATGACAGGAATAAAGGCAGGAAATAAAAAAACCAATTACTTATGAAAATGAGACATTTTAATCACATATAATGGCACATGGTATTATTTAGATAAGGCTGCACTTCTTGTTTAACATTGTTCTGAACTGATTTTTTCTCCTGAAGTAAGTTTTACATTACAGACCAGGTACCAAAACAGGACTATTCTGAGCATTCTCAGTGTATGCTGTGGCCAGTGGGATATTGCACAACCTTGTGGTCTGAAGACCTTTGTAAGTATTTAAGTTGGTGAAGTGGGATGGCACTTGTCTTACCTAGGTATAGGCTAGATAAGTCTAATCTAAACATATAGGCTTCCTTCTCTGGCAAAGGGGAAAGAGAGCATCTCCAAGTGGCAGACCATTTCCTTAAGTGTTCAAGATCTGCAGGTTAAATAGCCTTCTGGGGGTGCCTCTCTCCCTGCTCTGAGCGTGGAGCAGGAACTAGAAAAATACTTTTGGCAACTGTACTTACCATTAGAAGTACATAAATAGAGAAATGAGCTCATGCTTTAGTAACCTGATGAAATTAAAGCCGAGCCTTTAATTTGTTACCTTTGGCATGAGCTGTTGCACTAATTACTAGGAAAAACAGGTGCCAGGTTTCAGGAAAAAAAACAACCAAACATGGAAATGGTAGAACATGCAGCACTTCAAACATGACAGTTCCAGGTAAGCAGTTTTATATACAATGGTAAATCAGAAACCAATTTAAAAAGAAAGAGAGGAAAAAAATTGATCTCTGTAGTCTGTACAATTTCATTCTGATAAGAAGCCACGTTACAACGGTAGTTGGCTCGGTTCTACTCTGAAAAGTACATAAAAACATCTCAGAGGGAAATCTCATTACACTATGACAACAACAATAAAAACACGTTTTAGTTGGCCAGCAGAGCAGTTCTAGAGAAATATTTACGAAGGTACTGAGCAGAAAAAAGTGGATGGATTTTGCTTACTTTTACACAAAAAAACTCACTGGGTAAGTTGAGTCGGAAACCCAGGGAGCCTCAGCTCTGCAGAGCTCCCCACTTAGTGGGAGGCAGGAGCTGTGCTGTGTGCTCTCCCACATATTCAGCAGTCATCCAGAAAAAAAAAAAAAAGATTGGAGATGGGCTGTGCTGAATGGCACTGGGAGGCACTGAAAGCCATACAACCTAGGAGACACATAGTAAAATGCCCGAGACGAAAAACAAGGGTTGAGGGACCTCTGATCTAACCCGTTCTTCTAATGTCGCCGAAGTAAGCACTCCTCAGGCCTGGAGCAAGACTTAGTCCCTCCCTATGACTGCAAAGATCAGAATGACTTCTCCTGTAAATATCAAGAAGAAATAGCCACTGCTTACCAGTCACAGAAACACAAGCGCTGTGTCCCTACCCTGCAGCATTGCCTGGGCAGATCGGTGGTGTGCCTACAGCCCCTCGCAGCAAAACCCCTTTGCTTCTTGAGAGGCGAGTGTTACAATTCACCCACATCTCAATCAGAAATCTCTCTGCCGTGTTTTATGTCTTTTCACTTACAAGGCAGAGCAAAAAAAATCTGCAGCACAGTCGACTCAAGTTAGCTAATAAACAAATGCACAATTACATATTTGAAGAGGAGATGGCGAACGTTAATATTATTCTGACTGTAAAACCACCCTACTGTTTACTGAAATCAGTATTCATCACCAAAAAAAGCAGTATTTCAATGTGATATTTAGTAAAATTTTAATACTGTGATTACTGCAAAGGTTGTATAATTGGATGAGTTAGGATATGCAGAGTTTTTGAAATACACTGGGTTTGTTCCTTTCAGTAAGATTGCTAACAATTTCTTTTAAGTCATTAATTTTACATTAACGCATTCATTTTACAAAATCCCCTCTTATGCTAGTACTGGAAGGAAATTCAGTTGGGCCAATTTACTTGCTCTGTACTGTTTGTTATTGCAGACGCTTCCACCATGCCTCTGCATTCATCTCCTCTCTAGCTGAAAAAAAATCTATTTTTTGTCTGTTGTATTTCCCAGAGATGTTTACCTGCTCTCATTATGTTTTATTGCCCAGTTCAGAGCACTCTCTGCTCTGCTAAACAACAGAACAGGAGCCATGCTACTGGTAAGGTGGACAGCAAATTTCTCGAAAGGAAAAAAAATAATCCCATGTAATATTTTTTCCACTCTGTCCCTTACACAATCTGGCACTTGGGTTGTTATTTTTAAATCACTAAGTACATTGGCTAGAGGTTTCTGTGATCTGTCAATGGTCAGATCTTGCTTTTTCCCTCCATCCCACCTGCAAATCAATCCAGAGTCCCTTGGGGTAAATCTGTTGTTCAAATCATTCTTGTCAGCAGCTCATAAAGGCCTTGGCCAGTTCACCAGCACAAGAACTGATCCCAGGCCTCATCACCTCGGTGGGTACACAGCTGCCTGGTACCATGCCAGGCTGGGTCCTGACCCCTGGCAAAGGCCAGGCCACCCCACAGCACAAAGCCACCATGAATTTTGCCTCTCAGCAGGAGGCATGCTCAAGGCTCACTCTCATTCATCGTCCAGGAGGGACAGAAGTACTTTTTCTTCCACTTTGTGCTCTGACCTGAGCGGATTGTGCTCCTCTTTGCACACACCAGAACACAAGACCATTAGTTAATTGCTCTTCCCAATCTCCCTGCTCTAAGGGGAAATAGCTACTGCCAATGAATAATAAATTTTACATTTGCATATTTTCTTTTTTTCTTTCCTAATTCAAAGATTTGATGTTGTTTGCAAACGATGGATCTAATTATTTATTTCCATTCCTTTTTAAGGTTTTTAGTATGTCGAGCAAATAACTCCATGGTTCTCTTACAGAAGGTGGAATTGAGGGTCCACTGAACAGTGGATCCAATTATTTTCTTTCCCTCTTGATTAGGAGAAAAGGGTTTGCTTTGCCTACTGTCTGCCTCCTTTATTTGAGCCAAGGTACTCACAAGACATTGAAGGCATTAGAGATACTCTGTTTGTTGGAGACCCTTCCCTCGGAGCTCATGGAAAGGATGCAGAGACAGGTCCTGAGGAGCTCTTCTCCTTGGGAGACCTGAGACGTGGCAGCCACCAAGGGGCAGAGATTGGACTTACTTCAAGCCTCGAAGCATTGACTTTGAGTGACACAGCCTCAGAGAAGAGAAGCAGCATCCTCATGGGCAAAGCAAATCCTGCCTGGCTGGCTGAGTGCAAAATCTGATGGAAACAATGCCCTGATCAATATTTAAAAAAAAAACAAACAAAAACTGAATACCACTGAGGCAAAGCTCAACTAAATAACATAAAGGCTTGTCCTCAAGTAACTATGTAGAATAAGAAAAATTGTCTTCACTGGGGGTTTTAGGTTACAGGACCTATTTCAGCTCTTTTATAAGACTGTTAGATACTCCCACCCCACAGGAGACAACTCCCCTTCCTCGGAAAACTTACAACTTTTCTTCTCTCTTAAAAAGCTTCTAAAAAAATAATATCTAAGAGTAATTAATTTTCTAGTTTATCTGCAGAGAGCTTGAGTAAAGATAATTGTGGCTTACAGCACTTGAGAGAATCCAGAAAGCAGTTCAATGTCAACTTTTATGTTGAGGGGACCCAACCTTGCAGATTAAATACTAATAAACATACTGAAGATGCATAACTCCTGGTAAACACTAAAGTTCATCATATTGTAAGTGTAATTTCGATGCTGACTACTTTGTCACTAATTCAAAACAACACCTGTCATTGTGTTTGAAGTAGGCAAACTGCTGAACCGACAGTGCTGGAAGCTGTACTTCTTTATTCAGAGATGCCTTACGGAGACACAAGTGCAGCATCAGCTCCTGTAAACAGGCTCATCTCCGCATTTCCATGTCTATCTGGAAAGGCTGTGGCTTTCAGAGCATGAAAAAATCCCTCCTTCGTTCATCCCTGGTCTCTCCACCAAAATAGAGAGCAACAGCGTGCTGCTGCAGTACCAGCTTTTGCAAGGGGTTCCCTTGACTGGTGGTTGAATAACACGCAGAACAACATCCATGACCCTGCACCCCATGCCTGTAAAAGCTATGGGAGAAAACTTAGCAGGGCAGCAACCTTTGCCCCTAACCCATCCACGGGGAAGGTCCATTTGCTGTCCTCTCATGCTCTGTCTCTCCAAAATCCTGCTGTTGGACATCGCTGTATCACCTGACACCTTCCTTACTGAGGTAACTCATTGCGCTATTCCTGTTTATAATGTATCAGACACAGTCTGCCTTTCATATTCTTGTAAGAGACCAATGAGAAGAAAACCTAAAAGTTAATGGTTAACTTGCTTGACTAAGAAAGTCATGCCAAAAGACACGTACCAAGGACCAGTGGGATACAGCACCGGCTTCCACCACCTTTTCATCCACACCACGTCAGCCCTGAGTTTGCCACGCTTCTCACTGACAAAGCATGTCCTCACCACGGCCCTGGAAGGAGAGCAGGGTGGCCTGGTGGGGTGGGCACAGGAGGGGTCCCCATCTCACCCTGAGCACCCCCCAGGCAGGGCTGGCAGAGCAACGCACGACCTCGGCTGCCAGCCAGGAGCAGCTTTCACCACATACACCAGCAAAGTGCTCCAGAGTTTTCATAGCTCGAATGATCAACACTAATTTACTGCTTAATTACATCTCAGTAAGAAGCAGTCTTTCTCCTAACAGAAAATATTAGTGATATGAGATGTGGTGAGTGCTGGCAGGGGCGCAGGCAGGTCAGCAGAAAACTACAAGTAAGATGTTATCAGAGCAGACTGTTTTCCCTTCTTCTATTTTAAGTAATCAATTCTTATTTAATTAAAGTTTAGCAATCACAATACATGTTTAAATACAATGCAACAATTTTAGATTAATTAAAAGCCACTTGATTAAAAACATTTGAAGGCTGATAATTTTTCAACTGATTTTATGTTTCATAATTCCTATTCTCCAATGTTGCTCGCAAAAATCAATTGCCACTTAATTAACCTATATCATTGTCCCATCCAACCAAAACTAAAAGAACTTTGGACAGTTAATTCCATCTGTTAAGAACTCTGTTAAACAAAATAACTAAAGCCTCAACTATATTTTCATAACAGAATTTCTTAAGGACAGTTTCTGTCCCCAACTTCTTGTAAAATGAGAATGAGTTGGAAGAAGTCAGATTTATCCTGAGGGACAAAGGAGGGCACCACTGTCTCAAGAAACTGCTCCAGGGTAGTGTGAAGACATACTGGTCACCTGTGCTGGCCTTCACACGGCCAGGGTCTCTCCAGAGGTGAACAATGCCCCTGAACCACAGCTGCAGGAAATTAGTTCCCAATGGGCCATCTTACGCTGCGCACTGAGGAGCAAAGCCAAGCAACTCCAGCCACCAGATTCCATCTTTAAAACTGAAAAAGGAAAAAAAAAAAATCTGATTTCCCACAGGAGAGAAGGAATAAGAAGTCACAACTGCAAGGGCATGGCAGCTAATAGTTGTCTCGCTTATGGGACTTTGGAATAGCAACACAAGCAGGCAAACGTGATGCCAGCTATGAATCACGAAAGATGCAGCACCTCAAGCGTAATCCCAGCTCACCAGAACCGGCAGCCATCTGACCTCGTACTTACATCTGTCTGCTAAGGCAGCTGGTGGACGATCTGAGGTGGTTGCGGGGGTGATGGCTGAGCTGCTGTGCTGCAGACCACCTGCACAGACACCTCGCGCCTTTCCCTTTCCCAGCAGCCAGGATGCAGTCCCACCAGGCACATCTGAAGTTGAGGATGCACGGACCCTCTGCCCACCCAGTCAGAACCTGCCCCTCAGCCACACACGAAAGACGCTAGGAGTACTGAGGACAGTGTACCAAGCAATAAGCCTAATGACAGGTATATGCGGGACAACATCTTTAAAAAGCACTATAGGATTGAGAGTCTCTCCCAACAAAACGCTGGCTGTCAGTCTCAGGCAATCAGCATTACAACTGAAACATGTTGATAAATATGTCATATTTTTGTAGCTCATAGAAAACTTGGGAGCATTAGGGAGTCCTCAGGACACTTTCCCTGAAATGCAGCCCGCAAAAATATTCTCATTTTCTTCAACACACTGGAGGAAAAGATCAAAGATTTATTGGTACTCAGGCACCACATGTAAGGCCAAAGGGAATGCATAGACAATGTGTTATTGCAGAGCTCAGAGGCATTTTTCCCAGAGACGTTGACCAATATTGAACATGGGACACTGACCTAGGTATGGACCAAGGGTTATCCTGGAAAGCAGTTCCTGTATTCATAAAACAGTGACAACAATCCATTAGTGAGAATCCCTCACAGGTGTTTGTTAATAATTTTGTGACACACAAAGCCAAGAGAGAACAAAGACCAGGGAAGTGCTTCCCCAGCAGCAATTTATGGCCCTATATAACCCCACCTAAGCACCTGCAGGCAGAAAGACAACCACTTTGCTCTGATTACAGCCAGAACCTCCAGGCAATGAGTCTTCAGAGCTGCTGTGAGCTTAAATGTAGCCCACCTTCCCCAGCTTTGAACGGTGCTGGAAGCTGGGGTGTTCTTTCTTGGTGTCACTTTGTGCCTAGGAGAAAAATGACACCTCCTTTCAGAGTGGACTTGGCACGTCGCTCATGCCCAGAAATCCACTAAAATAAGGAAGTTTTGGAACCACTTGTGTCCCTCACTGCAGGATGGCAGCTGGAAAGGTGAGCTTACAACATATTTTCTAACCTTCTCTGACTTTGGTTGATTAACAGGAGAAGAATTGTGCTAGTGATGCTGAGCATCGCTTGGAGGCTTTACGCTTTTACAGCCAGTGATGTCTGGAGCAACACAGGATGTGTGCCTGGAGAAGGCGGAGAGAAGAACTTCAAGCTTTGGCATGCCACACTGCATGAAAGTCCTGTGACACTTTCAGCCACCACCAGATTTTGATAGAGACCCAAGTCTCTGAATTTGGGGATGATCTGGTCCTGCTGTCTGCAAGATGATGAAGTCAAATGGTGAGTTGCTTCCTCTCTTGGCAGAACAACATCCAAAGTGCAGGTGGAAGTCCCTGAGTAGGAGGTGCAAAAGCCTGAGATACAGCCTTGGCTCTGTCTGACGGCTGGTCATACAACATGCAGAGACAAGAGCACTGCAAGGACCTCTGCTGAAGTGTACTGAATTAAGATAATTAATGGGACTAAAAGAGCAACTGTAAATATGCAAATGAAAATCACTACTCTGATCTGCCAATTAACTGGAAGATAACTCCAAAAGGGCACTTCATTCATAAAGCTACTGAGCCTAGCACCTTGGACACTACAGGTCAGCCTGTCAAGAAGTCATGCAACCAGCTTTAAGAGAAAGCTATTTTAAAATTGAAGGGGCTATTCTCTTTATCTGTTTCCTGGGTTTAGAAAGCAAGGTTTATCTTCAAAGGAAGAATTAAAAACTTTAATAAATGTTCCCTTTTGTCTATAAATTCAGTCATGGTGCAAGGAAAGGCACTACAGGCAACTTAAGCCAGTGCAAGACCATGTTTTGGCTGAAAGGCATGAGCTGGTCCCTAGCTACATGTTCCCACAGCCACTTCTGGGTCAGGGCTGGGGATGCTGTGCCACGTGGTGTGTCAGATCAGCTCACGGGTCTGACCAAGCGTTAACCTCGGCTTATTCATTTGCTGTATAAGGTTTCAGTGTGCTCCTCAACCTGAACCCAGTGCATCGCACAGTGGCACAGTAGTGCAGCAACCGACACCAACACAGGGAGGAGAGGGGAGCACCAGGGCGGAAGGGGCAGCCCCAGCCCTCCCAGGGCAGCAGCACGCTCTTAAGCACCTCTGCATAAGCTTGTCAAGGTAGGCTCAGGCAATACTGGGAAAGATGGTTATACTGAGACTTCGGATGTAAAGGAAAGCCCATACCAATCTCCACACTGAACCAAGCAACCTACCAAATGCGACCCCGTTTCTTTTACAATAAAAACTCAATGTTACATGAGCTGGAAACACAAAATAAATGCCAGAGGAAGGTTCACTAAGGACATGCACCACACAAGTGTGGTTGGCTGGGAGTTAAAATGCATTGGTTGCCAGCAACTTTACTGTCTCTGTATACATATTTTTCATGCTTTTGTGTATAAAGTGTGTGAGGGTACCTGGAGGCAATATTTTAAGTGGAGGGCACAAGGCATGTTCAAAAGCCAGACCTAAAAATAGGATTCAGTTGTGTTTTTCAACTTATTTCATCATCTCTGCATCACAGGCTGAGATTGGTATAGGTTTGGATTAACTGACCTAAACCTTTTCTTCAGTGAAGTTCTGTATTTTAAGGGCACGTTCAAGAAGAACCATCATTAGCCAAGGTTTAGGTAATACATATGATCTAATTATTTATTGAGCTGAAATATGCCTTAAATAACAGTGATTGTGACATTCTTTCCAAGTCTTGTTTTCTCTCACCCTCAGAATGAGTATAGACACATACCTGTCTGTCTCATCTCTCGAGGACGGTACAACTTAACATTTCTCATGCAATTTTACCTTTTGGAAAATGTCTAGATCACTATTTATATTACTATTTCTCATCTGATTCTGCCTTATTATTTCAGAGTTATCAAACTCTGCCTGGGCACCTGTTCGGTAGTCTCCCTTTTCAAGGGTATACAGATGATTACAAGTTTATTTTCACAAAATATATGGAGTGGTTATCTCTGCTAAATACCAAAACAGTATTCAATCAGAATTAAGCTTATGAAAGAGATGTTAAGCCAATGTCAAAGATCTTTTAGGAAGACAGAACTTCTACGCAATAACAACATGGTTGGATTAACTTTACAACAAAAGGAAATTAGACTGGATTTCTACAGAGTCAGTTTTGTTATTCTAGCTAACAATATGATTAACATTGAATGAATAGTAAAGGCCTCATTCACGCTTCGCTTAGCCCAAATTAATGTGACTGATTACCCGGCCTCTCTGTTCTGGCAGAAATTCCTGTGCCTCCTAGGCACATAGTTTATCCAGAGTTTCACTTTTAAGGGGATTGACCCCAGTCAGAAGGAAACAGTAGCTGAAGCCTTTGAAGCATTTGCACTTCATTGCCCTTTCCTCTGGACAGCCAGTTCCAACTTATGTTTAAGGGGGTAGAAGTCTATGGCCCCAGCTACTGTAGAAGATCCAGCTGGGCTCCCTCATGGACACACAGGTGTTTGACACATGATTACAGTAAATTCAGGAATCGTCCCTTCCTCAGGGTGGTTCCTTTTTTTCTTAAATTATTCCCATGCTCCACATTGCCAATTATCAGACCATCCTGGATGGAGGCTAGTAGTAGGCTTGGGATTAGTGGCTCACCCTCCTTGGGGAGCATCCCTGACTCCCCACGGAGCTGTGAATTAAGCTTCTGATGAACAACCCCTTTCTGCCAAGCACCTGAGGAACCTGAGAAGACCATATGGGCTGTGAAAATGACAATATGCACATCAAGCACTGTTTGTGTTTGCTGTGAGAAAACAAGTCGGCACAGACTGACTTAAATGCCAGCATGATGAAGGCTGCAGAAAAAAATGTAAGCTGTAGATTTATCCTAAGAGGCAGGAAAACAGCCAGCAGCAGGTAGCTCCTGTCCATCCTGCTCCCCCTGCCCCATCGCATCAGTAATGCTTTCTCACTGGAGCAACCTGCTGCCAAAACGTCATCAACATGAAGAGCTTTGACTTTTCCTTCTCCTCATCCTTACCTAGGTGCAATACAGATGAAAACTAGACACAGTGGAAATAGTCCACATGCACATGCAGAAGCAGGCAGACAGCTTTCCATAGTGCTTACCTCTAGAGTAGGCAGGTGTCTTTCCACATAACCAAGACAAGCGTCTTTCCACTGCTTACGGCAACTGGTTGTGGTGCTACAGAAAAAAACCAACCCTTTGCCACCAGTCCACCTCACCAGGAGTTAACATACTCCTTACATTATCCCTCTAAACACCTTCCACAGTCAGCCAGAGGAGCCCACCTCTCATAAGTCCACAGGAGGTGCCTGCAAGGCTGAGCACCTTCTGTGGTTTCAAGATCTGGTAATGCTCGAGTCCAACACCCACCCTCCACCAAGAAAATCTTCAGCTGGATTTCTGGAACCAGACTTACTGGTAAACTGAGTCCTGGCTTCATCCTTACACATTCATGGCTGACCCGAAGGGAAGTCACTAAGGATGTAGTTACGCTGCATTGCCAGGGTGCACACCTTGGAAATAGCACTGACCAGTGGGGATCCTATCCACCACCCTTCAACATCTGTCTTTTCAACCACCAGAAAAATGACCATACTGTCTTAAACGGCACTAATTCTCCAGCTGGATCAAGTGCAAGTCAGCCCCCAGCTCCGCTCCACCAAGCACTTTGTGCTTACGCATTGGAACGAAAGCCTGTGTGTAAATACTGGGAAGGGCAGCAGCGCTGTGTGAGGGGCAAAGCAAGGGAGGCAGCTGATCCAAGCACAGCCTGGAGGGCACAAAACAGGAGTAAATGAATTGAGTCAAACCAGCTGCGGCTTACTTGACTTCTGCTACTGCCCTGCAAGGTACCAGAAGGGGGTTACTGGAGATAGTGCTTGGGAGCCAGAGGAAGCCAGGGACTCGTGGGAGGAGGAGGAGGACTGAAGAAGGCTCTGGTGGTCCGTGGGTAGCACAGGAAGACAGCAGGCTGCGCAGATATTCAGACCGAACACTGAACACAGCTATGGAAGTCCCAACATTGTCATGTTACTTCCATATTTTTTTTTAAAGCACACGAAGTTGAATGCCCTGCATAGTACAAGGAGGTTTATTCAAGCTAGAGAGTAGAGTATGGATCCTACCATTGGGGAAGTGGAGGCAGCATCTCCATTTTCAGTGGACTTGCCCAGGAAGAGTGCCTGAAAGAAATGGTCAGATATTAGTCATTAGGTAAATTACTTCTAATACAATTCTCAACACTATATGCTAGGTAAATCTTAACTGCCATGTTACTTCAGATGGACAAAATCCAAAACCAATCTCGTAGCGAAGCTCGACATAAAACCAATTACCGCTGACTGTGAAACATATGCACATCTTGGAGGTCTTTGATCTTTCAGAATAGGTGACAGAAACTTCTTGCAACACGCTTCATCCTGAAATGATCTGGCTATGGTGTCATGACCCTGAACACTGCCACGTGTTACAGACTATTTGACTTAGGAAAAGCTTTGTTCCTTCACAGCGGTCACTGGTTTGAGCAGTGGAAACCACCATTTTGCTCTGTTTTCACAAACTCATGTCAGACGCACAAAAGGAACTAGTGAATGCCTTCTCTAAATCGCATGCTGTCATCACTACCAATGGCTCCTGCATGACAGTGTTTGAGTCTCCCAAAGGTCATTCTGGCATCTGCAATGCACATGTCGGTGGCAACCAGAACCAAACCAAATCCCCCCTGAGCCCTACAAGATGAACAAGAAAAGAATGGGAAAGCATCCTAATATTCTTCCAGGCAACATTCTACCAAGGCTTTACTTTTATTACCATCATATAGATCATGTCTGCAAAAGAAAACAAAAAATAAAGGAAAACCAAAAGATTTCTCCAAGGATATGCATATAATTTTCATAGCAGTGTAAGTCCTTGAGTCACGCAAAGGACAAAGCTGTGATAAAGGTAAAGCAGTATTACCACATTTTCCAGCCCTCCCAAGCTCTAAAAATTTCATAACTTGCAACATCTATGTGCATTTTAAAAGGTAAAAATAAAGAATTCTTAGAGAAATAAGTGTTCATACATACATATAATATGTGTTTGACTCTTGGCTGGAAAAGAAAGAGGTTTGTACATTAAATTGGAAAGTGCTATAGCATAGAATATGGTTCCAGAATGAAAACAAAAAAAGAAAACTCCATTCCAAGAGATTGTATTGTCATAGTTTGTCCTTAGCTGAAAGGAAATCCCTGATAAATTTTAAAGATTTGTCATTGGGGCAGATCTAGGCAATAGTCTGAGCAAGAGACAAGAGAGGTGATCAGATTTTGTTAATTGTTCTGTCATTCATGTTTTTCATGGTAGTTAACTCATCTATAAACTTAACTACTTGTACAAAAGGTTTTGCAGATCTTCATGACTTAATGCTTTTGAAGACTACCTTTTTGTACAAAGAAAGGCATCCTGGAAGTGCCAGTACTGCAGATCATTGTTTTGATGATGGTGATGGTGTTGAAAACCAGAGAGACAGCTATCCAGCTTCCTGAAAAAATACATTGCTTTTATGAGCATTTCTAGAAACAAAATAACAATGGTAATACGGCACTCCAGTACCAGAAGGGTGGAAATACAAGAACAATGTGTTTTCTTACAGAATAACACTAAAGGATTTGGCTTTGGGAGAACAAAGAAAGGTCTTAACTCCTGACAAGATAAACATGATGTCAGAATCCAAGACAGGATACATATGGGGTTGATTTCACAACAGGACAAACATCTACAATCGTTGACATTGATGAAATACTATGCATACAAATATACATAAAACATCTGCACACTGCATTATATACTATCTTTTTCTAAATCTAGCAAGTTTCCCTGCTCTGTCACGCACATACAGTTTTCCAGGCCGGCTGTTACAAGGACAGAAGCCATTTACCCAAGGTCACTCTGCCAGCAAATCCCTGGGGATGGGAGGGAAGCTGGAGCTCTCAGGGCCTCCTGCCCGGAGCCCTCTGATCTCAGCCGCCTGTCCCCGCTTGGCAGCAGGCAGGTACGGCACGTGGTGGCCCTGTGCCAGACACACCGTGCATCCGTGGCTCCTGGCAGAGAAAGCGTGTAATTCCTGGGGAGGAAAACCTCCTCTGCATGCCAGGGGAACCGAACGAAATTACTCCTGGCAGGACGTAGAGCAGGGATTTCTCACACACGATGGAGAGCTAGATTGCGGGGTCAGAGACTGAACAGCTGACAAGCCAAACCCGACTGGGAGGAGGAGAAGGGACAGACAGACATGGAGAGATCTCCCCCTTGCAAGCAAAATATACTGCTTTTGCCAAAACCTGATTAAGATTTAATTACTAGGTAAGAACAATCTTAGAATCCCCAAAGGAAAATCTTGCATTGTTCAAGGCAGGAATAAAACACCAGATTAATTTTTGTCAGTACATATATAATCCAGCCTGAGGCAGAACTAACATTTGACTTAAAATTCCTTGTAGAGCAAATCTTTGTTTTATCCTGACAGGAATCAAATATCCATAACACACTCAGTTGTCATATCAAAACAATAGGATTTCTGTTAAAAAAAACCAACATATGGAATAGGTTTTACAGAGCTCAGTTCATAAACCAGAGCAGGCAGCAAACTCAGAAGGGCTGCCAGTGAACCCAGTTTTGCAGCTTCACTCTGAAATGGACAGGGGGACATGGTAAATTCCAAGTGGGAACATTTGGCTGCCATGACCAACAAGCTCTGCTCCCCACAGTCTCTATTTCTCCTCCAGGAAGACACAACGTCATACGTTTTCCATGTTTTCACAGAGGACAGAACAGCAGAGTAAGATAAGTTTGCCAGCTGAACATCTGCTTGGATAACATCACCCAACAATCACTGCATGCTCAGTAAGCCCTGGGGTGCTATCACTGAACTTGGGTCAAGTGCTACCACCAGCTGACTTCAAGCTCAGCACTGCTCTCATCTTCAATATCGAGCTGAATGTCTAGTCAGACATCTGTTGTAACATCCTTGGTTGATTTCCAAGCAGTGCATAGCTGAACACATCAAACATCATAGACAAAGTGTCAGGAAGACAATCCCATCTTCCTTCAAACCTCAGGTCTTTTCCTCAACTTCCAGTCTTCTACTGCAAACCCAGAAAATACTGCCAGCTTGCAGGCTGATTTTGAGAAGTACGGATGTTTTCATACAATACTCATGAACAGTCAAAAGACTAGCAGAAACTTTTGCTGCACTCCAGTTAAAATATTATTATGAATATCAGCCAGCCTGTTGCCAATGCTATGTATTTTCCCAACTTTCCCAACATAAGGGGTAGAGGGCTGGTTTTTAACGCCTGCCTTTCCCTTATTGAGAGAAACTGAAGTCAATGTAAGAGTAGGAAGCTCATCACTTTGGTGAAAACCAATGTGTGAAGGAACCAAAGAAACTAATATCTGGTTATGGGTTAGGAAACAAATTTCAGCAAATTTCCATTATTTAGTTAGCAAAGAGGGTGCCTGGGAATTCTGGAAGTATAGGAAATTAGATCTAGTCAAAATAACTCCTCTGAAAAAAAATGTTTTCTTCAGTAATAACACAATAAACTTTGGTGGTCTTTATGTCAGCAGTAAATGTCTCATGAAGTCTTAAGCCCTTTTTTATTATTATTATGACTCACAAGCAAGCTTCTAGTCCCCCCCCCCCGCAGGCAAATTTTAAAGGGCAAGCCAGCTGGTAGAGAGCATCAAGGGAAATAAAGCATTCTCTGGAAGTCTGTGATTTGGGTGATTCTTCTTGGTCTCAGGAAAGGATCATGAAGAAAGCTGTCAGCAGCAACCTGAGGTGGTCAGACTTCTCGGTTCTTCATTAATGAAAACCCCCAATCAGTATCCCACAGCACATCCATAATGGAATAACAAATAAAATAGTATTAGAAAGAAAAATATGAAAGGCTTCCTCCACCAAGCCACTGTCCTCAGCTGATTGTAATGGCAGCTGGTTCAAACCAAAAACCTCCAACATTCTTAAAAGGCAGACAGATTCCCAGTAGAACTGCACGTTTCTTCCAAACTCAGGCAAACAGGGACAAAACACCCAGGGGCTTGATATTTCAGTAGGATCTTTCCATAGGCTCTGTCCACTGTTGGTTGAAAAGAAATTTTCTAGTTAGTCTGTGATAAAATACATGAAACTATTTTTAAAAACCCAAAGACTGTCTCCTTCCGTTCTCCTAAGTCCTTAAAAACACCACCCTCATAATAAAAAATTTCGTCCTTATATCTAATCTAAACCTACTTTCTTTTAGTTTAAAACCATTACCCCTTGTCCTGTGGGTATAGGCCCTACTAAAAAGTTTGTCCCCATCTTTCTTATAGGCTCCTTTTAAGTACTGCAAGGCTGCTCTAGGGTCTCCCCAGAGCCTTCTCTTCTGCAGGCTGAACAACCCCAGCTCCCTCAGCCTGTCTTCAGAGGAGAGGTGCTCCAGCCTCTGATCATCTTTGTGGTTCTTCTCTGAACTCACGTCATTCTTACATTGGAGGCCCCAGAGCTGGATGAAGTACTCCAGGTGGGGTCTCACGAGAGTGGAGTAGAGGGGGAGCATCGCCTCCCTCAGCCTGCTGGTCACACTTCTTCTGATGCAGCCCAGGATATAGTTGGCTTTCTGGGCTGAGAGCACACATCACCAGCTCATGTCCAGATTTTTATCCACCAGTACCCCCAAGTCCTACTCTGCAAGACTGCTCTCAAACCTTCCAGGCTGCTCTCAAACCTTCCACCACTCAGCCTGTATTGATAGCAGGGTAATCACGGCAGTCAAATAAATGCAAGAATGGAGAAAATTTACAAGATGCTGCACATGGAAGTAAGCGGAAGGGGACCAAGAAACTGGGGAGACATCATAGCACAAAGCTTTAAATATTCCACCAGCTGATGCAAGTGAAGCTGCACAATTTTGAATTGCTTAAGAGCAAAACTTGCTGCTACTGCTTCAAGCCTGAAAAAGGTCTTGTGGGTCCAAACCCACATCTGTTAGATCAGTTGATAGAGCTGGAAAACACAGATGATATCTGCTCTAGCTGCCAAGCCTCACCTTGCTCACATGCACAATGACCAAGCCCCATGCAGCTCCGAGAACCAGGCGCGTACCCCTCCTGGGACTGCCAGGAGAGCCATGGGTCCCAGGCAGCCCACGCGCCCTGCAGCCCTGTGCCACAATACCCCACTCCAGAGCCACAATAGCCATGCCGGCCCGAGGGTAGCTCTGGACCAAAGCACCGTAGCTATTTCTGAAGATCAGGCTCAAACAGCATGTGTTGGCACACACCAGGCTGTCAACAGCAGCTTGGCTAGTTCAGGCCTGCCTTCTGCACCCTGTGCACATAAACATGCCCTTTGCAGCTGTGCAACCCCTCTGGATGTTTCACTGACCTATATTCCCACGGGTACCTCTCGCAGAGCAGCACCAGTGCTGGGCAAATGCCGTTTCTTCCACTCATTACAGCAGTTTTCCATTGTACCCTCCGATCACATTGCACGCAGCATAAAGGACCACTTCCAGCATGTCCTCAAGCCTCAGATGAAAGCACAAATCTTTGGCTGAGTATTTTGGCGTAATCCTGGCTCCAGCACGCTCACCGAAGGGGTGCAAGAGACGGAGCAGTGCAGCTCAGATCACCAGATGTACAACTGTGTCTGAACAGCAGCGGGCCAGCATGTCAGGCGCAGCAGGAGCTCACTAAACAGGCCCATTTGCCAGAAAACTAGGGCACTCTGCCAATTAAATTATTAAGCTCCAGGCATATTTAAATGCATTGAACATATTCAGCTTTTCCAGTTTTACTCCTTTTGCTACACTCAGTAACACATACGTGTCACAGAACTATTCGTGTCTAAAGAGCAAGGTGCATTGTGTGGCTAGGAAAACATCTTTGTATCATTTTGTAAGTGAAGAAAAGTAGAGACTATGTCCTGCAGAAGATCACACAGCAAGTCAAGGGAAGAGCCAGAAGATACAACTCCTGACACACCATCCAGTGGTCTATCCATCACACCCATTTCAGAATAGGGACGTTACTGTATCTGCCACATGCTAAGAAAGTTGTAGGCGTTCAAGCAAAGGTGCTAAGTGTGCGGGCTAAAGCATGTGGGATTTTAACCCACGTGAATAGCCCATTTGCTTGCAGTTCATCTTCTTACATGGATGAAATCGTATGCACCTTAAAGCCCTTGTAGGCCACGCTTTTGTAAGTGTAAAGATCTTGCATTTCAAAGTCTGTAAAAAAGAAAGTATAAAAATAAATAAAAAATAAAAAAGAAGAACCGTTCAACTTGCACAGGACCAGTTCCCCTTCCTCTCCACTCTGAAGCAAATGCAGCCTTCCACCCAGCAGCTCTCTGGGGTCTGTCGCGTGGGGTGCGCTGCCCTGAAGGACCCCTCGAAATGCACAACAGCAGCACAGGATCTGCAGCTGGCCAGGCCACACAGGGATTGGATCCTCCCACTACGTTTATGGTGACAAGTTTTTGACTGGAGTTAAAGCTGAAAGAGTGACATTCTTTCATTAGTCAGGTCAAATGAATTCATTTTTAAACAAGCCAAAACTTCCAAAAATCACTTAAATCATTTAAACCAAAGGAGTTTGTTTTTTTCCTGAGTCTGAACAAGGGAAGTACCAACATAAGCAGGCTGGAGAAAGCTCCGCAGCATAGGAAGCTCCAGAGTACAGCTCTCACTGGGTTTTCATGGGAATTATGCCCTTCGGTTGCACAAATGCTTTTGAACACCATCAATATAAATCTTTGCAAGCTCCATGCCGAGTGGCGCTGCCATTTGGTGTTGGGGAATGTCTGACTGCTCTCCTGATGTAATGCAAATAAAGGAGAGAGACAAAACTGACCTTGCTTCAAATCACGGAGCAGCGTTGTTGGCATTAATCAGTTCAATATAAGAATACTGAAAAGAGGTTTCCAGAAGTTAATATTTGACAGGGCATTTCGAGAGGCTCGGGGAAGCAGGAAACTACTTTTACACAGTCAAAACAAAAGCAGGAGGTAAAACCAGGTGTTTAAAAGCCTCTAACACTGAAGATTTTCCCTTAGTATAACCTCTTTTGACCATCGCATTGTGATTTCACGCAGCTGTTGGGTGACCGTCATCCCACCCGTATGCTGTAGCACCATCTAGCTTCTAGCTTGTGCCTGCGGTAACGAAGCTCCATTACTTGCTCCTCAAGTGGGCAAATCCTTAATTGTATCCTTTCCTTTAAACATGAGTGTCTGTACTTTGGGTTTGTTTTTTTTATTACTTCAACATTATAATACAAATGAAAGTAAAAATTTCGAGTACAAAGCAGCCTCACGGGTTAAAGATGCTCCCTCGTGCAGTAGTTCCTTCGGCTGCATCCTTCTCCATCTGTTGGTTTCTCTGTTCCCTCTTGTCTGGGCTTGAATCCTGCCGAAGATACATACGCATAGCAAATAATTCTGGAGTTTACATTTAGAGTTTTTTTGCTTAAATAATGTTCCTCAAAGGAACTCATTAGAAAAAACAACAGATAATGGGACAACATAACACAATACCAATTCTTGTTCCAAAGGAAAAAGCACCAAACGATATGAAAACCAGAGATTAGCTGCTGCTCATCGTAGGCAAGGCTAATGGTCAGTATTGGGAAAGGGTTTGCTCATGGAGGACTGAGGTGGCACCCAGTGGCCTTGGTGCCCCACAGAGGCTACCTTGCTGCACCCTCCAGCTCTCCATCTCGCAGCTGCCACCAGCAGCCAGGGCTCAGATGCAGGCAAGGCAGGTGAGAAGAAATACCTCCAGCAAACCACTCAGCAATGTGGCAGCTGATGTTTGATCTGGATCACCCAGCAAATTGTACAATGCAAATCCATTCAATACTTCAGCTGACATAAATGCTCCTGCCCAGATTCCCGAAAGTGAAACTCATAGTCAGGACAAATGCCTGCAGTTATGCAAACTGTGATAAGAACCACCATTGCCCTGCAGCAGATGTCAGAAGACATCTCCTGAGGAGTCAAGAGGGCTGTTCCTCTTTCCCTGATACTTTCCCAGACACAAATGCCAGGAGAGCTTTTGCAAGTTGTGAGGGCTCTCTAGTCATGCCTCTGAAGGGCTCAGCAATGCTTGTAGAGACCTTGCTTATATGTTGGGGTGGGCTTCTAGCTGGTTTTCCCACTTCTCCCTGAAGAGCACCATGCAGATGAACTCTCACACAGATGGCACTGGCTTACACTGCAGCACCAAACAGCAGAGGAAGCCAAGTTAATAAGTCAAGTTCTCCTTCTCCAGGTCACTAATGGACACAGACAAACGACAGCACCCCAGTCTCAGGGTGGCCACTGCAGAGCTCCAGGAACCTCATCAACTGCTTGCAATGGCTGCTGCATATTTCTCGCACATGGAACAGCCACAGGCTTTCTGTTTGAGTGGCTTAGTTAGGTCCACTGAAACGATTTAAAGAAGGAAGAAAAAAGCAAGGCCTCCAGGATGAAGCACAGTGTGTGCTTCGTTTGCAACATTGCACCCACCCCTGTTACACAAATGGCCATCTCCCTGCTCAGACGTACGGCACGCTCCCTGCAAATGCAAGCATGGAAAGGGGGGGAATATTTGCTCCAGAGACATAAAAAGGTGGATGTCTGACCCCCATCTGGAGCCCCATCTGGACCAGAGCATCTTATCACGGTGCAGCATTCAGTAGAAGCAAATTCAGTTGCTCCATACTGGCTCTTTTCCTGCATTTGTTGCCAAAATCACAGACTTATCTGTTGAAGAGAACAGATTAATATTCCAGGATATGCTGAATGAGATGTTTTTAAAACAAAATCTGACATGGCTACACTAAAGCAGAGCAATGCACTGGCCCTGGGTACCGGAAGCCTCCAGAGCCTGGGGAGGAAGCTCTGTTAGCACCGTTACAGTAGATGTGGGAAACATGCTTTTCAGCACATTTCGAAATGCAAAACCTTCCCAGAAAGGAGGCAGTAACTGAGAAGAGAACTGCACAGGGGCCTCTGGAGACATTATCAAAATCCAGCTGGGCATATACCTGGAGAAGAAAATTGACACAAGTTTGAATAAAACCTGTAGGAAGAGGAAGCAAGGACAAGACACACAGGGGCCACGATTTTATGACTCCACAATCCACAGAAATGCTGTAAGTACAAGATGAATCGTAAGGGAAGCACCCTTACGCTCTCTTCTTGTCCTGTGTACAGCTTGTGCTCCCGCATATCCCATGCAACAGCGGCTGCTTTTGCTCCCTCCCCAGAAGATGAATCAACGACGCCACACAGCCAAGGGAGAACCTTACTTCTTCTGAGATACGCACATTTTTGTAATAGCCTTTTTGGAAAACACAAATTTAATCCCACAGTCAGTGAGATTTCACTCAACGTGAAACTGTCTGTCACAACATCAGCGTGATGCCGGCTGTTTTGAGACACATTATCGGACTACAAAACTCCTTGCAAGCCTGTGTGAGCTGGCTTTTTGCCACCTACTGAAAGGCAGGCACACAGCAAAGCTTATGACGAGGGGTTAGGAGACAAGCTGTTGTCTTGGAGGCTGTTTTGCGGTTTGGAAGGTGCAATTTCTGCTTCTTGCGCTGCTAGGGCCCTCTTGGGTAAACACAGGTATAGTAGTCTCAGCCTCTGCTGTCCCTAGCTCAGCTTGACAATTTATCACCTTGTCCCCACTCGATGGACATCTGAGCTGCCTGTCAGTCTAACTGCTGTTTTAAGGCACACCGCCAGCAGTACTGGTTTGCCCCTAGACATTATTCTGTTCGGGGCTGAGCCACCTTCATATTCTGGCTATCTACCTCTTTACAACCACTGTGAGTGAGAGCTTACAATTGTTTCAAAAGCGTAAATAACTACAGCTTTGTTGACAAGTACAGTGTCTTTCTGTTGAGCAAAGATGGTGTCGCCTTCCTCTTTGCTGTGGTGACCCGGTGAAGGTGCACAACCCATTTGTTCCAGGTTTGATGCTGTTCAGTTCATCTGGGGCAAGAGCTCGAATACCAAAACTCAATTCTTGATCTAACACTTAAGTTTAAAAGCTTCATTTTAAGGTTCCACAAACATCCTTGGTCATCACAAGGCAATCAAGCCCAGCAAATGACTTCTGGAAATCACCCATGCTGGGAAAACGTGCAACCCAGGTTAGACACAGCTGAAATGAGGGGACTCATAAGCAGCAGCAACTGAGCAAAGCTCCACTGTTTTCTAAGGTTTGTGCTAAAACCCTAACCGTTATATAATTTACCGATGGTGACACTGCCTCTCACAAGTTGCTGGAACTACATTTGTAACCCAGGTCATCACCAAAATGCATCAGGTGGCACCAAGGCAATGACACCACCGCTTCACCAGAGCTTTAGGATTTCTTCGCCTCCTTTGCTAGTGCAGTGGGAACAGCTCTCTTCCATACAGGAGGCAGAGGATGAGGCTTGCCTACCAACTGTGTGTAACGTCACCAGGGTAGGTAGGTCACATTGAACGAGCACTTGTGTTATGTCCCTCCTGAACGAGAGCAGACAGGCCCTGAGGCCACAGCGTCTGCACCGCTGGCTCTGGCAGCCCTGGGGAACAGCCTCAGCTCCTCCGCTGCAAAGGACTTTGGCAAAAAGGAGCCGGGGCAGGCGTGGATTTGGGGATCGTTCCCATTTTTGCTGTGCTGAAGCTTTAGGGAGGAACTCGCCTGGTTTGTTTCCCTGTCAGCAGCTTCATCGCTGGATGAGCTGGTGAGTTACGTGGTGGTGATGCCAAGAGCACAGTAGCGCAGGGAGCCTGCTCACAAGCAGGTGTACCTAGACACCAAGCAAAACCTGCCCTTCTGCCCAAGCTGCAGCGTCGCTTTACACATCTATGGAGAAAGCCCTTAAACCTGTCAGTCAGGAGCTTTCAACTTAATTTTGCAAACATGGTGAGTCTCCAGGACTTGAGTCTTTTTCATACGAGGCAATGACAAACACAGGAACCAGGCTCAGCAGGCACAGCGGTCCTCAGAGCAATTTAGAGATCCCCAGCTCAGTGGTATGCCCGGACAAACCATTCCCAAATCCCGCGTTTTCCTGCCTGCAGGTTACGATACGCTCACGGAGACAGAAAGCTCATTACTGGCCCTAATCTAAAGTCCGTCCTTCCTGACTCGGCGTCTGCATGACATGCCCATGCCGGCGTTTTCCTGTGCAGGGGGTCAGGTCCCTGGGAGCGCTCCCACCCCTGGGCAGGGAGCTCACGGGGCACACGGCCAGAGCACATGCCTGGCGACAGACAGCTCGTCTACCGGCAGCATTTGGCAGCGTGGCACGATTTCACAGAGGATGATGCTCCATCTGTCACTGTGTTCTGCAGCACAGCCTGACCTCACTAGCACTAAGAAAGCCCCGGCAGATTAACATTTAATGATGCTTTCACTTTCAGCCCTTGTAATTTTTCATCTTTTGGAGGGCAGACATAGAAGAGGAAGAAAGTCATATATTATGTACAGCATATGGGGCTTCTTCTTGTAACCATCTCCTTTAACATGCTTGACTTCAGCAGGTTTGGATTTTTTTCTTCTTTCTGCATTGGAAAAAAATGCTCTACATACTTTTTACTCCAGAAACAGAACATCAGCTGCTTCTTGTATGCACAGATCATTTTTTTATTATTATTTGTTTTGATTTGTGTAACCATGATACCTAATTCAGTTCAAATAAGTGAACACGGGGGGTATGGTTCTTGGTAGCTGTCTGAACAGAAGCAAGGAAACTAAACCCCACCAAGAGAGACGGATTGAGTGGAACTCCTCGGGTCACTCTTGGTTGTCTTGAAAAATACATTTAACCACATAGCTTAATGAAAAAAGAAATCCTTAAGAGACAGTGAAGTGAACCAGAAATGCAGAGTTTGCGTTCTTTTTGTTAAGCAGTTCTGTTCATTTTTTTATTTCCTGCTTGTGAAGCGTTCAGGCTGTGCCCCGTGCTGAAGAGCACATGCGGACACAGCACCCTGAGGCTTGCTGTGTGTACCCAGAGGGCCATCGGTGCCATGTGGAGCACCAGCTGAAGTCAGTAAGACCATCCACAAGCATAGAAGACACTGAAGAAACAACACTATGGTATGAAGGCTCAGGAAACATGTATTTAGTAGTGCGGCTGAGCCTCTAATGATTTAGGTTAGCATTTGTAGGAAATAGTGACCTGGAAGAAGGATGTAGATGAAAAAGCACAGGGACAAAAGTCATGGCCCAAAAGGAGGCAGAAACACAAAAGCCACAGAGAGACATCCCAAGCTCCTGAAGATTTCTAGAAGATAAGGGCAAGAATTTTGAATTTGGGATAATATTTACGAAGAGATGAGGCAATAGACAGATCCTTAAAGCAAGTAGATTGCAAAGGAAAGTGATGAGGCTGCTGCTAAGAGAATAATTTGAGTGGTTTTGTAGAGGAATGAAGCTGGGTTGATTACCATTGATAATATACAGCTGTGGGCTGGCTTCAGGGGTGGTGGGTTGGCCGATGTAGATAAGGTGCAGGTGTGGCTGGTTTTGTTAAGAGGTTGGGCAGCCAATGAAGAGGGAGCAGCCAAGGAAGAGAGAGGAGGGAGAAGCAGAGAGAAGACATGCCCTGGGTGAGGAGAGATGAGAAAGTGGCAGCAGAGGGACTGGCATGAAGAGTATGTTGGTATGAGGTGCTAAGAGACCTTGTCGCAGCTGGCTAGTTTGGAGAGTGCTGCAACATGGCTTCAGCCCTGATGCCCGAGGGGTATGCTACATGGGAACGCAGCAGACTTACAGGGGAACAGCATCGACCGAATGCTGCTACAAGTCATTTTTGTGGCCAGAGCCCAACCACGTGCACTATATTAAAGAAAACGCCTGAGATGGCAAAAGGCCAATGAAAGTAAGAGCTGTGCAGTCATGAGGAGAAGGACAAGGAGATTAACCTGCCCACCCAGTAGCCTTTGGGGGTTTGGTGTTTTTTAAGTAGTACCCATGAGCCTGCAGCAGCCAGCATCACCAGCACCCTATCAGCAATGAGGTTACCACAGCAAGCTGCTAGTGCAAGTTTCTGCGCCTGAAGAAATCAGAGCTTCAAAAACTATTATCAAAGCCTGCAAAACTGGCAAAAGTAAATCGGGAAAAGGAGAATTCAGAACTGACTTTTTTTTGCAGCCAAGACTCTCCAAAGTAAAAAAAAAAAAGGAATTGCTTTTTTAAGATGAAATTTGCAAAATCATAAGGTTGCAGCAGACTCCAAACCAGACTAGAAACCAAGAAACGTGATTTCAAGGAAAGGGCACCCTACAAAGACTTAAGACACCCTCAAAAAGATAAAGAACTACTCCATTCACAACAGATGAACTTCCCAGATAGTCAGCGTTCATGTTCAACAGTTCAAGTCACAGCAGAGCTGCCTCACAGGAAACTTCCTTCTTCATGGTGTCATGCAAGGCTGCAGATACTTCACATCTTCATGGCCCATCTCTGTCCTACTCTGTTGTAGGACAGATACCCCTGCAATGGTGAGAGACACGCTGAGCTGAGGCATATCATTCCTCAGAGTGAGAGAAAAGCTTCTAGGAAACTTTGGGGCACTGACTTTCCAACCTGCAAATCTTACAGCCCCTTGCTAAAGCGCAAAGCAGATAGTAATGGCATGGAATTCAAAAGGCAATTTATTATGAATAGTAAAAATGGGTGTTTGTATTTAAGTGCAACTATGGAAACAAAAAAGTACAGTCTAAGACCAAACCAGATTCCCTACAGCAAAATTCTGAGGTATTAGTGTGCATTATTTATAAGCATCCATCATTATTTTGTGCTTTCTCTGCCCCAAACATATGTACCGACAAAGTCCCCAACAGCAACACATAGTAGGGAAGGGAAGTGTGCAGCAAAGACCTGTAGGCAGATCTGTCTACCTATATAACATTTTCACCCAGTACCATCCTTAAGCGTAGGATCTTGGTCAAAGTACAGGTGGCACAACTACAGGACATAACTACTTCAACCATCCCTAGATGCAAAGATATCTAAGCCCCTCAGCAAGAATATCCCCAGTCTTGATTAAACTCGTGAGAAATCAGAAAAAGATAGATTATGCTTAGTTACTGCCTCATTTTGCTAATGAGAAATAATTGAAAAAAACACATGCTAAAGTGATTGTCTAATCATCACATCAAATAAGTTTTAAAAAATCAATTCATTGTGATCAAATAGTTATTCTTTAAAAAAGGCAGGAGCGCACGGAACACATTACTTGTTTGGGGTGAGTCTCATCCAGTCTGAGCAAATGGCCTTTGTGCAAGGAGCTTTGCTGAGCAAGGGAGATAGAGGCTGTGCCCCAGCAGCCTTCGCATTAATTTAGGGAATCAGAGCATCCTTCCCGCTGCTCTATCACCTTCCATTTGAGGACATTTCCTGCCCTTTGCTGTGCATCCCGAGGAGCCTCTGACACCTGGATCAGTGTTGCAGCAACACCCTGACCCTATCCATCATCCCTCTGCCATCCAGGTAAAGGCACTGAAGAGCTTGCACAACTCTACCCCTCTGAAAGGCAGGATTAGGCCCACTGACAACAACAGTCCTCTGTCACTCTCATCCCCTAACAACATTCTCTTAATCTAGGTTTTCAGTGGGGAAATGTGTCAGCCAAATGCATAATGAATTATTTGTATGTAATTTAACCTGAAGAGTTTTGTTCCACATTCATGTAAGGCTCAGCAGATGTAACAAAGCATTCAGGGCACAACTTATTTTAGGAATCAGCAATATGCTTTAGGCAGAAATCTCGATTTGTAAACACAGCAGATTTCTTTCCTGATAGACCATGACCACTTCATAATTCTAGGGCAAAACCATGAAGATTAATAAAAAGCAGAAAGAGGTTTTTAATCAACACAGCCAGCTGGTCTGTGGTTTAGATTATGTTGTGGAAGGGAAAGTGTAACATTAAGATTGAATGAAAAATGCAAAGCACTGATTACCCCACAGAGTATCTCTACCAGCTAAATTAACATTAAACTCAAATTTGCAAATCCTGTGCTTACATTACTGCATGTAGGCAACTGTGATATATTTAACATCAACTAGAAACTTAAACATCCACCTTGAAAATAATGAGCTTTATTTTAAATCCTGTTCATAAAAGTCACTTTTCCTTTCTACCTGTTACTAAGCAGATGACCCATTCCAAAGCTCATCCTTTAAAAGTGTTGTGACCGGTTCCTTTCTTGGAGGGAGTAAATCAGGACACCGGACAGCTGGAAAGCAACTACTGAGGGAAGAGGAGAGGGAGCCAGCTCAAAGCCTGGGAGCAGAAAGATGAAGGCTTTTCCAGTACAGGGGCATGCAGCCAAAGGCTGGGAGCTGTGGTGTGCAGGGGAGCAGCTCTGGATGCCTGGGAGAAGGTGCCTCTTCTGGGAGACGGACCTGGAGAGGCAGCAGAGCCTGCAGCCTGGCTGCTGCTCCCGGCCGGCAGATGTAGGCTGCTGCCACTGCTGCAGGGTGAGGGAGAAGGGGCGAAACACACTGGCTGGACCCAGGCCAAGGAGCAACAAAAAGCTTGTGTGCCACCACCACACTGCCCTGCCCCGCAGCCTGCCCAGCCTGCAGAGTGCCGTAGCAACCAGGGTTAAAACTGGGTGAGGACTGCCAGGGTGAAACCTGTTATTTTGAGTATAGGGCTTGGGCTTGCCCTGAAAATATTTGTTCATGTGCTATTTTAAGAGAAAACAAGCTATTTGGGGAAGCTGGAGAGGGAGAGGAGACTATATTTATGAGGATATTGGTGCCCCAAAGTTTTGTGAGTGCACAATTTTTTCTTTTTTTAACCTACACCGGACCTGAACAAGACACACTAGGACCAGCTAACGTGCCTTAACAGGTTTTGAACCTCACCGCTGCTCTGGTTGTGCTCAGTAAGCCCCGTGTCCATTCTCTCTGGGACCACTGAGGCTGTGCCAGGCAGGTACCCCAGCCCAGCCCGTCGAGGCAGAGCCCACCATGCCCCCTGAGCATCGGCCAGGCTGCTGGTGCCTGCTACCAGGGTGCTCGCCACCCGGCACGCCCCAAAGCTTAGCAGGAGGGGAAGCAAATCAGTGAACAAAATATATGTAATCTAGGATGGGGACATGCTTATGCCTTGGCCTTAGAAAGCACTGTTCTTTCAGCCAAGTGATTCTGAGAGCGTGGGACGTAGCCAGCAGCTGCCACTCCCAGTATTATTTGGTGGTTTGCAGATGTTAACTAAAATTACTCATTCCATAGTGAGCAAACACACACCTATATATTAGAACAATGTAACAAGTACATTTTGCTAATAGTATTCTTGCTATTTAGAATACTATAATACTATTACATTTACAATATAAATGATGCATAACATCAAGGGAGGGGGTGTGGAAACGTAACAGTGAAAACAGTTTTTTCCAATTACTTGAAACTGGACCATCGTCCAGAAAAAAAAAATATTCATGCCTTTTCTGGACAAACATTTCTTTAGCCTAACAGGGATTTTGAGTTAACATGCCAAGACCAAAGCATTCAAACTGAAAAGCTGAAGTTAGACCTATACAATCCTCACTGGGCCTGATCTTTCAAAGTGCTGAGCACATTGTTTTACTAAAACAGGATCTGTTTGATTAGTCCCAAACATATATATTCCCAACACATATGGGCATCTCAGTGTTTAATGCATTTACCCTTACAACATTGCCCCACTTTCAGTTCCTCTTCCCCTTCAAGAAGGAAAAATACTATTAGCAGATTTTCATTAGTGAGCAATGAAGACATGAAAGCTTCATCAGTGGAGCCAAGTCTACACAGGAGTGAGACTGAATCCCAGTCTCCTTGTGTCAAAGCTGTTATCCAAAGCTCTGGATCTACAAACTAAAACTTCCCAAACATCCTGTTTCCAAAAGCACCATCTCCCCTAAGAAACCAGAGAGACATCACTCAAGATTTTATGTTTAGAATTAACTAAATCCTGCCTTTAAACATAAAATCAAATTTCCAAGCTGGTATGATCAACCTCCCTGTTCTGCTAACTAATAATTTTTAATGTGTTGACCAATTAAACAAATGCAATAAAGGCTCAGCTGTATTATGTTTGTACAAGATTCAAGAAAATCTGAAGCCAAGAAGAGAAAAAGACCCAAACTGGAACCCACAGAAAGAAGCAGACAGGAACAATTTACTGTTCCAAAGGCAGGTAGGAATTCCTGTGTGAGGGAGCAGCCAGCTTTTCCCCGTCAGTATGAGAACAACTCAGATCAGGGCTTTCCAACGGGTAGGGAACGTGGGAGGATGCAAACATCATGTGGAAAAGCAATCCACAGAAGCCAGCAGAGCAGCCGGGATTTTTGCAGTGGCAGACTGTCAGCAATACAGGGCACAAACCTGCAGGAATTTTTTTCTCTGTAGTACCGGTTTAGCTGGGACATTAGGTAGAATTATTCCAAGATGAAGGTAAGATCAGTAAATTATTCCTATAATGAGTTTCCATCAGTTGTGTTCAATGCTTTTAAGTGACTATTATGTCATATATAAAAGCCATATCTTCATATAAAGCGACATATTCAAGCACTGCAAATAGTTTATAAATGATTAATTTTGTGTATCTTGAAACTAGTTTCTGTACTTACAATGAACTGATTTATGTTAAACATACTCTAGCACTCAGATTAACAGAAAGAGTGAACCTGGTGTAAATCGGGTTTTCATTTTGCAGCTGGATTGACTCAAGTTTTATGTAATGGATTTGTAATTTAAGTCAACTTCTGAGCGAGCAGCTTCTCACACTGTGAAGAGAATTTAACCTGCTAACCATTCTTAACGGAAGTACTTTTCTGGTTCTAGAAAGCAAGCTATGATCCTAGAAAAACATAGGGAAGTAGGGCTTGATCACAAGCGCACCCCAAGGTCTCCCTTTGGAGCTGTGCTGTGCAGGACTCCAAGCGCAGCTTTGGGGTGTCTAGCATCTCATGGTAGGCTCACATCACCTCACCAGGAAGCCTCCTCACTACCCACCAGCCCTCTTCTGAACTGAGGAGTCACTGGAACTGAGCTGCAGTCAGAACGCAGAACGCCCCGTCGCTTACCACTGTGCCTTGGGCACAATCGGCTGTCAGCTACCCAGCTGCGGGCTCGCAGCCCAGAACCACTCCTGCTCCTCTGCCTTGCCCTTGGTCTCTGGATTTCCCCTTTACAGCCCCTCTGCTCAGTGGCCTCGGGTCCTTACTTAAAATACCGCTGACACCACTAGATCAAACCCACGGAAAGTAGGTAATTTGTGTTACAGTCAAGTAAAAACGTGAATTGCCACATCACGTTCTTGGTATGAACAGCATGGTTTGAAAACCAGATCAGATGGTACTAGATCGCCCTGTTCTCACTCTGCCTTTTCCTCCTGCAATTCACTGCTGCGTCTATCACCCGGACTGGACGTTTGCTTTGCCTCAGCTCCCTCCCAAGTCAGGGGGAGATAGTCCAGCTGATGGACGTCTGGAGGTCTCTGCAATTCATCCACATTGTGTTAAAAATAGGTAAGGAAAAGGAAATTCCTGTTCCAGGTAGAATGTACATAAAACATCAGTTATTTGTTACTCAGTATCACAAAAAACGTTTCAAATTACATTGTAATAACCACTATTAAAAAATGTTGCAACTTCATCAGGGAGCACACAGAAACGGCAAAAAAACCAACAGAGACACTTGAGCTTTTTAGAACTATGGTGTTCATTTGAAAAAGTCAATCCACACCTCCTTTAGCTGCTCAGGATGTAAAATGGTGCCGGCCATGCTTTCCCCACGGTATTCCTCCATGGTAGTCCTAGTTCAGCATTATACAAGGGAGAAGGACTGCACAATGTAGAGAATGCCACCAGTCCAGTGGTGTCAAGATGAGTTCCACCTCCCCAAACACAGGAGAGTGAAGGCTGAGCAGATACGGGAGTGAGAATCATTTCTAGAGTTTCTGTATTTCCACACTGAAATGGACAAAAAATGGACAAAAATCTGGGCATGTACATCACCCACCATGTATGGCGGGGCTGCATCATGATTTAACCCCAGTAGGCAGCTAAACACCACCCAGCCACTTGCTCACTCTCCCCCGGTGGGATGGGGTAGAGAACCAAAAGCGAGAAAACTTGTGGGCTGGGATAAGGACAGTTTAACAGCTAAAGCAAAAGCTGTGCACACAAGCAAAGCAAAATAAGGAATTCATGTGCTACTGCCCATCGGCAGGCAGGTGTTCTGCCATTTCGAGAAAGCAGGGCTCCACCACGCATAATGGTTACTTGCAAGATGAACACCATAACTCCAAATGTTCCCCCTCTTTCCTCCTTTTCCCTCCAGCTTTTATTGCTGAGCACATCTTACAGTCTGGGGTATCCCTTTGGTCAGCTGGGGTCAGCTGTCCTGGCTGTGTCCCCTTTCCAGCTTCTTGTGAATCCCCAACCTACTCACTGGCAGGGCAGTCTGCAAAGCAGAAAAGGCCTTAGAATCACAGAAGGGTTTGGGTTGGAAGGGACCTTGAAGATCACCTAGTTCCAACCCCCTGCCACGGGCAGGGACACCTTCCACCAGACCAGCTGCTCACAGCCCCATCCAGCCTGGCCTTGAACACTTCCAGGGATGGGGCAGCCACAGCTTCTCTGGGCAACCTGCTCCAGTGCCTCACCACTCTCATAGTGGGCAATTTCTTCCTTGTATCTAATCTAAATCGACCCTCTTCCAGTTTAAAGCCATTACCCCGCGTCCTATCACTACATGCCCTTGTAAGAAGTCCCTCTCCAGCTTTCCTTTAAGCCCGCTTTAGGTACTGCAAGGCAGCTGTAAGATCTCCCCAGAGCCTTCTCTTCTGCAGGCTGAACAACCCCAGCTCTCTCAGCCTGTCTTCAGAGGAGAGGTGCTCCAGCCCTACGATTGTCTTCGTGGCCCTCCTCTGGACTCGCTCCAACAGATCCATGTCCTTCTTATGCTGGGGTCTCAGAGCTGAACACAGTACTCCAGGTGGGCTCTCACGAGAGTGGAGTAGAGGGGGAGCATCATCTCCCTTGACCTGCTGGTCACGCTTCTTCTGATGCAGCCCAGGATACGTCTGGCTGTGTAAGCACCTTTCAGCTGTTCACCCCGGATGCTGTGTAAGCACCCTTCAGCAGTAACTAACACATCCCTGTGTTTTCAACCCTGTTTTCAGCACAAATCCAGAACACAGCCCCATACAAGCTACTCAGAAGAAAATTAACTCTGTCCCAGCCAAAACCAGTACAGGCTGAGACCCTTAGGCTTGCTGAACCTGCCATACATGCACAGTACAGCCAGTCAGCACATGCCTGATGGTTCAACATATCCTGAAAACATTATCCAGGGGGAAGGAGAATTAAAATATTTTCCTGGTTGACTCTCCCCAGACACAAAACCCATAATGCAGGTACAGGCCAAATCATTCCATTGGGTATCGTCTCTTGCACTTTTGGACCTGGTATATGTGAAATCTCTGGCAAATAGCAAAGTTTTGCTTTTCTAACTAGACTAACTTCCAGACAGAAAATCAGGGCATGTTCAGGGATGCTCAGGGTTCTGCTACACTGGCCCCCTGATCCACTAATTTATTCAGTGGTAACCCCAATGTAATTCATGTCATGAAGGGACAGAAGTCACCTAATCCCTATTTAAAATTATTAAAACACCACTGTTAATATGTCATCCCATTTTACAACAAGTCTTTCAGCACATTGTCATCCACAGATTTTCTCAGGAGCCTGAAGACTCTTTACGTAGTTTTTTCAATGCCACGTATTAAATTTCCACCGCTTCCTCCCTAGCTTTCACCAAGGTGGATTTTCATTACCTTGGACATGTTAGAACACAGTCTTTGTACAGCAACTTGTCATCTTAAATCTGAATAACACCTTCGAGAGTACCTTACTAAGAAAGGATGACAGGACTAAAGAACTAGTTGAAAATTCTTGAATGGGCAAAGTAACGTGTGATAAAAATCACCACAATCTTTTCCACAAGGAAAACAGTTGCTATCCCACATGCACCTCACTTCAAACTCTAATCACAGGCAGTTTTTTGATGACAGGGAACACTGGGACCTTATATTCTCCTACCGCAGTGCTCTGTGCCACTGCAGTAACACACGGAAGAGTACTTCAACTCAGAACAGTGGGATGAAGCCAGCTGGGTCTAGAAAGGTACAATTTCTGTTCATAATGCACATGCATTATAATCTGTGACCAGATAACACTTCTTAGGAATCACTCTCAAGTATGGACCATAAAAAACTAAAGGCACAAACTTCTGATGCTTTTGGATCCAGAGTTCCAAGTCCAATTCGTTTTTGCAATATTACCAAACATATGGTCTACACCATAAATAATTCCCAGGGAAAAAAAAACCAAACCAAACCAAAACAAAGCCCTTACATGATTAAGGTTAAAGCAGCGAGTCATTTAAGGCAAAAAAAGCCCCTATGGACATTGCAGTTAACCCCAAATGAAGCACATACATCTAAAAGCAATCAGTGAGAAGGTCATCCTTAAAGAAAACCCTGAAATAGTGACAAAAGAAATGCCAAATGCCAAATGAAGGCACAGAAACAGATTAAACTCTACCATCACATTGTCAGGCAATAAATATATAATTAAGACACATTGGTGTTTACAAAGACTGTGGTCAGCTCTTTTTGAGAAATTAGTTTTTCTCCCTAATGTTTCCCTTTCACTGCTAATAACAAATTTAATTCAGAGTAACATTGCTCCAATGTAACTTTTATATTATAAATCTTTAAAAGCCTGCAGTCTCTCCATTATATTTCCTTTCTCTTCTCTACACAAAATAAATGATTTTTCTAACCACACCCCACAACATTGTTTATACTGTACTTGGTTGCTACATCTGTTTTCCTTCTGTCTGAGCAACCAATGTGAAATTTCATTCAAATAGCTTTAACTAAAAATTTATTTCCTAAATATAAACAAAAAGATTTGTCCCAGGCAAGTGTGTATCCATATGCATCTTAGAAAGCCATGCCAGCAAGACATTATTCTCAAATATTTCCATTCTTCCACCGCACTAGCACAAATCACAACCACCAAGAAAAAAATAACCTGAATTTAGAAGTAAACAGTTCACTCTTGCTGTACAGTTTAAAAAAAAAAAAAAAAGCTAGCTGAAACATTTCTCATTCAAACAGCAGCAGCATCGTTAGATCACATAATTGGAATGGTAATGATGATACTGCTTTCTGAAATGGAAATACTTACACAGACCCCTAAACTGACCTGTTGTTCCCCAACTTAGAGCACTTAGAGGGCATATACACAGTGCTAAGTTTCTCAAAGTTGTGTTTGGTTTTGGTTTTGTTAGTGAAAAAAAAATAGATTTATATCTAAATAAAGGGCAGCAGATACTAGAAGAAGGTATATGCCTGTAGGACAGAAGCAGGTCTCCCGACTGCAAATAACATTGTATTATCTTACCATCTTCTGAGGACTGGAACGTATCCCAGCTCAGCAGAGCTCCTGCCCTTTTGTTCTTGTCTGCTATATGTACAATATCATATAACTTCACTATGATCAATGGGATTATTTTATTTACACACCATATACTCCATTGTCTCATGTCCTTTTAGAAACAGTTCCTGGAAATGAAGGGCTAGAGTTGTTGTCAAACACTTTATTTGTCCCTTTTTTTTTAATTTAAAAGTGAAACAAACAAGAAATCGCCATACAACTCAGCAAGAGGTTTAAAAAAAATATCCAGGGCCATTCACAAGTCTCTTTCATATCAAGAGCTTCCTTGTCTTCTCCCCAAAGAACAGAATGATCAGCAACATTTCAGTTACACTGCCGATAAAAATAGAAGTAGTAATCAGTAAAAAACATTCCAGCAAAATAAGGATCTGTCGAGCAGCCTGCAAAACCCTGCAGAAGAAAAATAAAGGAGATTCATATAGGATCTTCTCTCAGTTCAAATGCTATTTGTCTTTTGCTGTGTTGCCATTTGAAAAGGCTTACCGGTGCAGCTACACGGAAGTAGTACGCACTGTCATACAATTTAGCTACAGGGAGACTCCAAATATGCTGACGTCCCTAGATGATAAATGAGAGAGAGAGATTAGATAACCTCATTTCACATTAAATCGGAAAGAAGGTTAGGCTCTGGGAACATTTCATTGACAAATGCAGTGCAAATTAATTATGGTAACAAGACTTGATCGCTATAGTCAGAGTACTTAAAGACAAAAGTGCTGACTTTAAACCCTGCAAATGTGGGTTTGCTCTGATCAGCCCTGCACAGGAACTGACAGACATCTGGCTCCCATGACACTCAGCTGGGCTCTGAATAACTGAACTCCCTCTCCAGTTTTTCCAAGCAAATCCCGCAATAAACAGGGGTTGTTCCTGATGTGCCAGGTGGCCCGAGAGGTTTAAGGTGGAATAGTAGCAAATGGCAATTTTGCTGATTTTGAAACAGCAGCTTTAGTAGTCCTCAGAAGGCACTGAAAGTTCCTCTGCATACTCTAAAGATATGGGTAATGTCTTCACTCAGTATTTCAAAATTAGATGCAGACAAGACTTAATGCTATTTTTGATTGCAGTGACCTGCCATGTACAAATGAAATAATATATTTTTTATCTGAAAAGTTTATGCTTCATTGAATAAAATAAAATCCAGTCCTCACCTCTTTTTAATCTAATGATCCATGGTAACTCTTATTTCATCAGTTTCTAGTGTCTCAGCTCCTTCATCTTTCCCTCCTCCCTTCACTTTCTGACACATTCTCTCTGTTGGAGATGATATGTTCATGTGATACAACTTATGTGAGACTGCTGAGTCCAAATGATTGTTGTCCTGCTCTTTGGAAGGGAATAAGTCTTCCAGTGCCTAGCAAAATCCTCTTGAAAAAAAACCCTTAAACTCAGCAGCATTTCTATTCTGAGTCACATCAAACCTGAATGCTCACTGCTGCTGGAGGCTAGTTACCTTTAGTTTTTTCATGTCTTTCAGGTTGACCCAGGAAATCTCTTTGACCAGTTTTAGCAGTCAAGGGACATTTCTGCATCGCAAAACTCTCTGGGTCTGACTTAATTTTAGTTCTGTTGGAATTATGGCAGACAGGTCAAAACTCGGACAGTTCTGGCTTTTTGATGGCTTTGCAGCAGTTGCAGAGAAGCCTGCAACTTTTTGCAAAGACATTTGAAAAGTTGATCAGAAAGTCAGCTTAAAGGCAGGGGTATCCCAACTGCTCTAACTGACAAAGCACCAAAAAAAGTCACTTAAAATCAATTAAGAACATACAATGTATAGCACCATAGATCAGAAATCTAAAGAAGAATCTGAAATTACTTCCAACTTCTGGAGGGTCTTTCCTGCAATGTGTTCAGAAATGCTACTATTCTTGCTTCTACCTTTCCTACCATTTTAGCCAGAATAAACATTTCCAAGCAATACAGACAAATCGAGGCCTTGAAAGAGTCTTATATTTCCAGAGAATGTGAAGGGAGTTTAAGGCCTTCATCAATTTACTGGAGATGATCAAAAGTTTGCAAGATCCAGTCTCTTAATATTTTTTTACTGGAAAAAGCTTACATGTTTTTACAGCTTTTTTTCCCATTAAGGAAATCCATTTATTGGTAAACTCCTGTTTACACAGGAATAAAGGGGAATATGACCATTGTTTCCAGTGAATTCAAGACTTAAAAAGTGAAATTCATTACCCATAAGACAATAATGGAAGCATAGAGTAAGTAAAAGTTTGAAGGACTCTGTCTCCTAAGGCCCTGGGTGATAAGTACTTCCATTTCTCAAGTATCTCTGGAGATATGATGAGTTATAGTGCTGAGTTAGGCTGAAGCAGATTCAAAACTGTCCTTGCGGAGAGTCACTAGATAGATCTTTATAACACTCAGCAGAAAACTGACCCCCACAAAAACACTGCACTTCATTATGGTCATGCCAAAGCCAGCTATGACTGGCAGACTCAAAGTACCATTTAGATTTCTACTATCTTAATCAAAATCAGAATTTTGTAGCCATTAATTTTATAAAAATTATGCCAACAAGCCAAAGTAATGCTGCAAAAATCTTACCTGTGTGGTGTCTAGGAAATCCTTCCTACTGTTTTGGATTGAAGAAAAATGGGAGCAATAATTTCCAAATGTGACTTTGCAGAGAAATATAATTAATGGTTCTGTGGTGCTTCAAGAAACAGAGAAAAACAAGGATCTATCCCATTCCTCTTAAATAGAAGAACAATATACATGAATACTATATATATATATATATAGGGAGGGAAATCCGAAGAATTGAATTGCAGGGAAATAAAGCAGAGGAGCTCACTTCACTGGCTGATATGGAGAGAAACCTAAGTCACCAACCTCTAACCTGGTCCCATTTCCTTCCACGAATGAAGGATGTTTTACATTTGGAAATCTGCATCATCTTTACAGTTGTTAAGATAAATGTAGAAATGTACACTAAACTTCCTCAAGCCTTAAGCACATTCATACCAGAAGCTATATACAACTTTTTATAAAAATTAATGGTCATGACATTCTTGAGTTGCATGGCTTCCACCATGCATAGGCATAATATACCTATGCCAGAGGGCACCTGGGCATCTAAAGACATTTATCAATTTTATGGAAGACAAACTCATAACAAGCCTTAAAACTGGGACCTATCTAAGTAACTCCCGTTTGCTGCTGTACACATGCAAATAGATCATTAAAAAGAAGTAAAAATATCCTAGACTTTGTCTGGGAAAGCAATGGTAAAAACAGAATTTCATTCAGAATTCTTCAACAGCAAGGACCTTGTGGTCATACCTTCTCCAAATTATCCCTAGAGAGAGTTTCCAGCACTTCCTAGCTTACCAGATGGCTTTTCTGAGAAGAGTATAAACAAACAAAAATGGCTTGGAGATCCAAAGTAAGTCACATATGGCAATGCAATGGCTAGCAGAAAAAATGAAAGCAGAAGGTGGAGAAAAGGTGACGTGAATATTTACAGTTTATGCTGTGGGGAACAATGAAGCACCCCCCACCAACAAGGTATTATAAGAAACATCAATTTTAAACATGTAATTCATAAATGGCACGTTCTCTGTCCTAGACGTGCTGTAAGTAGTGTGTGTTGGTTTAACTTGATTTTATTCAGCAGGCATACAGGTTTTCCAAATTTTTGAAGTATTCACAGTATCTTACAGTATTTGGACACACCAGTAACCCAGGTATGTTTGGACTTCCGAAGTGTTTTGAGGTTTTTTTAATTTTGTGTCTTTGTTTAGTGAAAGTATATAGAAAAGGTACATAGTGAAAATCCCCCTCCCCGCAAAACACAAACCAATATCCAAAACTGCTTCAGTGAAACTGAGTGTCATGTTTAATCCCTACATGGGAGGGCTGTCATATTAGATTATAATGGTATACACTAAAAAACAAATTTTTAGTGGCTGTAGAAAATGAGCAGGCTTCAGGAGTACTGTTACACCTCCTTTTATCTGAAAAAGACAGATGTTTACAAGGATAACATTCAAGATCAAAAGACTGGACCTAAAGACTACCCATAACTTCACAGAGCCCTTTCTTGGAGAGACTGGAGTCATTAAGTGTCACCAGGCAGTGTTTGGCAGCTGTTCTGGGTATCACTGGCCTTCTCAGAGAAGAGCCCTAAAAGAAAGGGCTTGTTACTTCTGGGAGAACACAATGGAGCTAGGCTTTTACTTGAGGAGAAAACATCTGCTGAGAGGAGTAAGTCTGCTGCTTATTCCTGCTGTAAGTCACAATTTTATGCATTACCAGAGGTTCCTGCACAAGTATTCCCTTTCACAGGGTTTGGCACAACTGGCCAAAAAAGGTGTTCTCTGGCGTTAGTTATGTATGTTCCTTAATAACATTTCCCTATATCAAAAAAAAAAAAAATCAAATCTCTAGGCCAAAGGCCACAATCCTGCTAATATATGAGCACATGTCTACTGAAATGATTATTAAACTGAACCTTAAGGTTACTGGATTTTAATATCTGCATCAATGGGTGAAATTGTCATTGGGCTGAAAGTGGTAGTGGGTCTATGCTACAGGAAAGGATCCACTCAGAAGTCTACATCAAGAACTGTTGTGCATAGATTTGTCCTACTCCTCTGAATAGGGACAAATTCATGTCACAATAGAAATCAGGCAAGAACTATTATCCAAAAAATGACCCACTGTCTTCTTATGTATGTATTACCATTAGTTGTACTTACTTTATTTCCAGTGAGATTTCTACATCCATGGGTGTGTATTTGTTAACAGGAATAACATAGCTGTAATTTCCAGACCTGAAAAACATGGCATTAATACACATAGGATTTTGAGATGGACACTATCTTTGCAAAAACATGGAAATTGCATTTAAATTTATAAAGAAAAAATAATAAAAGCTAGAAAAAACTCCTGCGTGCTAGAGGAAACTACGTTGAGAAGGAGCCAGCCAGGTAGCTATGACATGTTAATGGTATTTTATTCCACCACAATAAAGCATAATAAAACAATTTACCTACCTGCACTGTAGATTTTTACCACAATAACGACTGTCAATGCTTTGCTGAGTTTCCAAAATCTGTATGGAACTGATTGTTGTATCAATCCCTAAAAATATTAAGAATAATGTTTTATTCTTGATTATTTCAGAAATCTTAGATAGGAGCATAATAAAATTGCAGTTAATAGAGCTGCATCCACTCCCTTGCTTCCAGTACAGGAGTTGCTGCAGGTCTAGATTAGCACTCAGTAAAAAGCCTCTGGATGATTACTTTCACTCTGCCATTACAGGGGAGATAAGATTCTTGTTTGATTCACAGGGACAAATATCCTAGCCACCTAATACTGTGATATTTTCTTTGGGGCAGATGCTGAAGGCTATTTTGATGGCAGTCCAAGTAGAATACGAATTGTTTATCTTGCTGTACTAGAAGCCATGCTCACGCAAGTAACCATTAATCTGAAAAACATTATCTTTGCTGAGAGAAATAATTTTGAATGCAACAAAACTTGTTGCTAATCCTATGTGCAGGAAAACTACCGAACTCTAATGAATGTTATAATGTCTTCAAAAAATGTTGTCTCGAACTTGAAAAATTTAAGTTTTGTAATATTCTACATACATGATGAAGAGTATAGCCACGATGGCGTGGCTCTTCCCCAAGGCAGATTAGTCCTGTGGGGAGTTAGGCAGCAAGAACCAGTGTGCTAACACAGCAGCACAGCTTCTGCTTTCACAGCTGGCCTAGGAATCACTGCACTGAGCTGCATCCTGAAGAGCGTATTTCTTCTGGATGCACCTACAGCACCTAGTCAGTGCAGGTCCATCATTAGGACCTGCAGCATCTCAGATCCCTAAACCAGTCCACTCCAGTCTGAACTGTGGCGGGCCCTCAAACAGGGGCTGAACAGGTTTAATCCCCTTGAGTGGACCTAGGCACACCCTGCCAATGGTCTGGGGAAGGCCAAGGTGTGGAGGGAGTGTGTAAGCCATCAGCAGATAGCCAGACTCCAGCTGTTGCCTACAGCATCAAGCTGCTGACAAATTTTGAGTCTTGCAGTGTGGTGCAGAAAGCCCATGGAGGACCTGGTTCAACAGGCCCAAGCCTGCTCTTCACATTGCATGGAGGACACGGGTTTTGTGTTTCTGTTCCTCTGTTCTACAGCAACAGATGATTATAGGCTGACCTGTGCTGTGATTGTAAAACATCTGTGTGATAAATATACTTAACTGTCAGCATGCAAACATCCACAGGTATGCTTAAGGCACAGAGGGAAATTGAGCATGTTCATCTCAAAGAACTAGTACAGAAGAACATTTCCCTATTACACAACATCTCATTACAACATGTATCATAGTAATGCCACAGAGGACCTTTCCTGAGGTGTGTAGCCATGTAAAAAAAAAAAAAAAAAAGAAAAAAAAAAATCAGAAGTGGAATGATTTTTCTCCGATCATCCCTGGGGCATACCCAAGCAGAACCTGTGTTCTATTCCTCACATGGCCTCAGGTAGCAACATGCTTTAAGTGTATGCCAGTGTATAGATGTTTTATCATCCAAATATTGCCTAATGTTTAATGAAATATTTATAAAAAAACCCAAACCTTAAACCAGAGCATCCACATAAACAGAAAAGACAAGGCATAATCCTGCTCATACTGAACGAATGCCAGAGCATGCCATCACCACATACGTAATCAGCAGATACTCATCTTTATGAAGAAGAATCAGTATTTTCAGCCCAGACTGGCTCTGACAGCAGTGTGCAGTCACTAAAAGGGGGGCCCTGAAATCAAGCCAAAAGTCTTGTGTCGAAGAACTTGATTTCATTTCCACTGATGCAGGCAGTGTCAGCATCCCAAGGCAGAGATGCCCCCTTTCAGCAGCTGACGTTTTAATGCATTAGGCCAACTGAACCAAAACCCAAACACTTCCTTTACACTGTATCATGCATTTCCTGCACACAAATACTACACTCATATCCTTAAGCATTTTGCTGTATTGTTAGCAGTGTTGAGCACCCTACAAGATTTTAGCCCCTGTCAAGGAAAGTGTCACTTGTCATTTTATTGCATCTGAAACCAAGTTTAAGAACCCTCTAAAGAGGGCAGCCAGAACGTCTATAAAAAAAAATAAAAATTAATGAAGATGTAAGAATAAATTGGAATGACAAGAAAATTATAGTGAATCACAGGTATTTAACAGATTCCTGAGTGCTAATTCTCTATAATGATCAGTTATAAATGAAACTTGTCTAAATTCCAGCAGCAGAATTCCAAACCTAAATGTAGCTCTTCAAAGTTATACAAGTAAAATTTCAAGAGCTTTATAAAAAAATATGGGACTTACAGTCATTTCCAAGATCAGGTCTTCCATTAGATTTTTTGACTGGCTCTCGTTCAGGTAACATGTCACTTTTGTTTCCTATGAAAGGATGCAAGTACAAATGTCCCCAAGTTAGGCTTGCATAGTTGTAACAGCAAAATATGAATACAACACCAGAAGATCTTTTGTTAATTATCTCTTGGATAAAGGCATGCATATCCAAAAAGGAAACCTTTAAAATACAAATCACGTCTATTCAGAAGAAGATATATACAGTCAAAAGAAGTTTGTAGATAACAAGAAACAAGTTTTTGAAATTCTACAGGATTTCTAAAACATTTAAAAAAATAGCCTCATACAAAGAATTTCATCCCACACACAGAATATCACCAATTGTTATAATAGAGGGCCAAAGTGAAAATCAACATCCAGTCAGGCTCTTCAGCACAAATCAGATCATAAAGCCACATCTTTCTTACTAGTGAGAAAATGGCATTAGTAAGAATAGACATCTGCCATGCAAACATAGGCCAGGGGAATAACTTAGCTTTTTGAACATGAGATGTGAGACACTAAGGACTGACCCACATGAGACACAGTACTTCAGAGAGAGAAGGACAAGTAACCAAATTAAAGATATTAATACACAGCTCTAACAACACAATCACTATGTTCACTGATGTCACCTCTGTAATTTCAAACAAAGAACTAGATTGGGAAATATAAGGTGATTATTTTTTTATTATTATTCTACTAATCTTCTCAGCACTCTTCTAGAAAAGATCTTTTGAATAATCATCATATATTACAACCTGGGGAAGGCAAATGGCCCTTCAAGCCCATGGAAAACTGTTTAAAGATATTCCTGTGCTTTTACACTAATTGTCAGCCAATAATCTGTCCAGAGACATGTTACCAATAAACTGGCACTGAGAAATGTCGATCTTGCCTAAACTAACATGCTTCATCAAATACCGTTTCATCTGTGAAAAAATGGAATCATGTATTTCTAGAATACCAAATTGTTCCATTCCCATGTTTTCCAAAGGAAACATTCTGATGTCAAAATGACTGTTCAGAATAGAAGTCACCATTTCATTTTATAAAAAAATATTTACTAAAGGAAGGATCAAAAAGCATTATTTCATTGAGATTGAAACAAGATGGCTGGATTGACCTTACTGTTCTCTTATTCATTCCTGATTTTGGTTTTCATTGTAATATCGGAAAATAAGAAAATCCAGACTTTTCTCATGCTAGTAGACTAGGAGCACGGAACAACATTAACAACTGAAATTCAAGGGCCCAGAAGCAATGTAATACAAAATCATCTTTGGGATTTCCATCATTTTTGTGTTTTGTTATGAATTTGTAATACTGCTGCCAGTTACTCCTTGAATCCATTTTCTATTTATTTGTTCATCTTACAGATGTACCAGTTCTGTCAACTGAAGTGGTAACCGTTGCATTTAGTAGTCATCTGCTGTCCAGTTTCTTTACACTGTTCCACACACCTAGAAAAATGGCTGCTGAACACATGTCGTCAGTTATACATGTACAGTAGGTCTTGAGGCAGATCTAAAAATAGCCTATTCATTCTCTCATTCTCCGTTTTAATTTACAAAGTAGTTGTCACATCTTCCTTTCACTTTGTTCTGTTTTCTCTGAATAGTCTAGGTATGTTAGCAATGCATTAAATGTTCCCTGCCATTTCACATTTTCATTAAAAGAGAACTATTCTGTAGGAAAACTTGTATTGCCTGTTACAGGTAAAAGATTGCTCACTGAAAGAAGGATGTTCTCCCTGTAGATAAAACACTTCACCCATGCAAGTGTTGGCAGGAATATTTATTAAATATTTTGAATTACAAAACATTTAATACTGTGATTTATTCGCAATGATGGAAGAAAGCATTAAGTGAATATCAGAATTTTGCATAAAAAATAGGATAGAGACAGATTTACTTCACTAAGATTTCAACTATTTAAACTGAGTCAGTATCCAGTCTAGAAATGTACTTTTACTTGTTTTTTTACTCATCATAAAATTACCATTTCATTGTCCTTTAAGCTGATGTAATCCAAATGATATGTAGAAAACTGGACCCTGATGTTATTTTTATTTGGAGCTCAAGTTGCCAGTTAAGAACACCAGGAAACACCAAAAAACACCATAGCAGTCTTCAACAAATTATGATAAACTTCCACTCTGTCACATACAGTAACTGAGGGCTTTCTCAAAGGCCCATGTGGGGTGTGAAGATCCAATTCAGTAACAAACATAAAAGTATGAGCATTTTACCAGAATGTAATGGGGACAACCACTATCTGCAGATAAGCTTCAGATAAACTTATTCAATAAATGCAGTATCCTTTTTGCTTCCCTCAAGCACTTTCTGGGTTGTAATTCACAAGTTGTAATATTCTATAAGTAGCATGGAAAAAACCTGCTGAAGATTTCTTGTGGTGGTGGTACCTTGCTATGAATCCGTTAACTACCATCTGAAGACAAAAAACGCAAATGCATGAAGTTGACCAAAATCCAGCAGAAGCCCTCACCAAGTTTATATTGTGAGGGGAGAGACACCAGGGAGAAACAACACTCTAAGAGAAAATAAGAACAGCCCCTGGTTATCAGCGACACTATATGAAGGGGTGAGCAATGAGCACTAATGGCATGGAAGCACAGAGCTGAAAAGGTCCAGATGCTGAAGGGTATTCATTCTCCTCAGCTCCACTGAAATCAATAGAAGTTCAAAAGTCTAAATCCCTCAGGGAAACCAGATCTTAAGACAAATAAAGTATGAGGAAAAAAGGCCACCTTAAGCTAGACTATATAAAGATGTGCTGAAATTTTGTTTAATAAGTTTTGTCTTGCTTATGAATGCTTTTGTTTCTACTTGAACACTCTTAACAGTGTCCCCAACAAATCCAAACTGTAAGGGATTAGGAGCTACAACAGATGCATTCAGTAGTAGCCTGCACTCGCAGAATTCAGGTATCGCATGGTGGAACAGTAAAAGATCTATTAAATATCCTAAATTAGCATTTAATTCAACTGTAATTTCAAATAGATTTATCTTTCCATGGATCAGACTAATCGGCTGATTCTAAAATATCCACTGTTTATCTTGATTATTCCCCACATTTAACTTTTATCTTTTCGTTCTGATAACATTTTCCTTTTCATTTATCTTGGCTACAGCTAGATCAAGCAGCTTGTTGGTTTTCCTTCTGTTTGGATTTCATATTGACATTGTTACCTTCCATCTGGGGATAAATTCAGCTTCATTAAACTTGTGCAGATCTGAAATCTTTCAGTAGCTTGTGTACTGTGCTGATTTTTCACTCTTGGATCCACACTTAATGCTATTTGGAGCATAAGACCTTGAGAAGGTAATGCTTTGTGTTTATTCTTATCTTCCCTTTCCACCTAATACCAAAAGCAGCCAGCTGGGAATAGAAGCTTTTCATGTTTCATTTTCATCCATCTACGGTTCCCTCATTTGTAAATGAGATTGTCTTTTTAATTAATCAACACTCTTTCAGGCTTCAGAGCAATACAATTCACTTAGGTATGACCTCTTGAAAGCACTGTATTGAGCTGTATCTGCCACAGGGCTTACTGCAGCACTAATCACAAGAACCACAAGCACCACTTACATGCAGTTTGTCTGCAGACAACAGCACTTTGCAGTATAAAGAAAGGCCAGTGGGTGAATCCCACTGAAACAGTTTATGTGTAAGAGTGTCACAGCAATTGGCAATCCCTGCCCTGGCAGACATTTGTACTTCAGAGGCTCAACTGCATCCGTCCCCAGTTTTGCCTCAACTTGTCAACTGTGGTTGGTGCAAGAATTGTTCCCAAGGCCAAGAAAGGAAGAGTGCGAATGCTGGGTTTAGTAACATTAATGCTTGCTTCCAGACATTGACAATGTTAAGGTCTGAGCAAGAGGGATACAGATTCCAACGACGTGTGCATACCTTTACGTAGAAACTCTTTCTTATAAATATTATGAAAGTTGTAAATAATACACCTGCTCATATATTACACACACAACATCTGGCAGACAATATCTGAAAAATAATTCAGTCCAGTAGAAGCAATTTATTTCATAGAGTTCTGCCTTCAAATAACATTTCTCTACTCAGAAACCCTCCCCGAATGAGCAGAGATTTAATTTTAAGTTTTATGTTTTCTGGCAGTTGAATTTCTGTCTCTGCCCACAGAAAAGATGCAATGTCACCACACTGTGATACCACACCATTAAGTGTTTTTGGATTTTTTACATGTTAATTCACCTTCCACTACCCCCAGTCAACTCCTGTCCAACTGTAGCAAAAGGTTAATTAAAGGGATTAGTGACCTTCTGGTTCACATGAAACCATTTACCGTGAATGGCTAGGAAGAACAGTGACACCTGACAAAATATCTTAGGACCCAAAATTCTTAAATATAACCAGGCCAGATTTGTCAAAAACATATTGACTGCAGTAATGATTAGTTATACCAGGATTTTTTTAAATCCTCTGGACTAGGTTCTTTTGTAGGAAGCTACCTACCTTTAAAAGATTCTTGCCATTTCCCCCACACTCTTCATATAGTCTTTAAATGGTAAATAAGATAAATTAATGCTTCAACTTACGTTTCTCCTTTGCATTGGTTTTCATATAACTTAGAGATTTGACTTTTGGTTGATGAATTGGACAACAATAGACCTTGTCACAAGGCAGAATGTCACAGAAATTCACTTCAGGGATCCTGCTGATGGGTTGTGTGCTCTGAGAAATTGTACTTTCCTCCTGCAATGCTAAAGGAAAAAAAAAAAAGACACAATTCTCACTAGTGTTGTGTGTCTACTTGCATTTTATAATAGCACAGAAATTGAAAGCCTGTTATTTGTATGCAGATGAGCAGAGACACAGTACCTGCTGTAGTGGTAGAGGGAGAGTGTAGAACAGAACTTGAGGTACTGCTGGTGAAGAAAAAGAAAAACAATTAATTAAGAAATGCACATCACAGTTGTGGACCAAAACAGACTGGTCCACTATCTATTACTAATTCTAATTCACTAACACTATTTTAACTACTTGCCTGTACATCGGATGTTTTTCAAAACGTCTGTCATGAATGCTAAGTAAATATAGGGTCGATATTGTCAAAGCACTGTAGAAAGAGAATTATTCTGTAGATTTACATCCATCTCTTATGTAACATAATAAGAATAATACCCTGACAGGTGCCTTGTCCAAATGTAATAATGTAAGACTAACTATCTAACCACTTCCCCATTGGTGGGAAAATTTTCAACTTAATTTAACGGGGTTTAGATCAGATACTTTTATACAGTACTGCATGCATATACTTGCATATATGTATATATACATATGCTCATATTCAACACAATTTGTGGTCAGTTTTCCATTGTAAATAGCATCACTAAACCAGTTCAAAGCACTCAGTTCACAGAGAGATTGTAAGACACAGGTTTTTTGACTGGTATCAGAAAATGGCAGTCTCAGAAGTGCAGAGCATATTTTCCTTTCCACAAGTCCAATGTCACAAGTTAAACTTTCAGAGTCATAGGATTGCCTATCACATTGGAACAAGTCCAGTTTTATGTCATACAACAGAATCACTCTGTACCTCAGAAACTGTGCTTCAGCACAGAATGATTGCATAAAACATGTAGAGGCTCGCAAGTCCAGCTTAGCATCTGTAGCACAAGCCAAGATACATTCAAGGTGCACCATACGTAGTGACATGGACAGAGATTAGTTGTGGGTACACCACATGAATATCTCACTTTTCTGAAAAAATTTCAACTTTACAATATTGCCAGGCATATTTGCTGTTAATTTTAATATATTGTGTTATTTGAGTGAAAAGGGGAAGGGAGAAACAAGTTAACTTCTTGATAATTAATTGTTACCATAGTGCCATAATAGCAATCAAAGCTATTATAGTCACCCGGAAAATCTTCATGGAGCAAGACTCTTTCATCTTGGACAAACAAACCTAGGAAAAATAGAGAAGTTTGGTTAATGTAAGTAAAGTAACGTAAGAAATACTACACTAGTCTGACTTTAAGTTAGCCTTGTTTCTTTCAGAGCAACCATACAAGTCATCTTTATATAATCAACATATACAGAGAAAAATTTAGGTAATGAAAGGCTCCCTAAAACTGAGTGCGCTGTTGATAATCTAGGAACACAAACATTACACAGGAAGAAAGTACGGGTGAAAATAAAAGCTACTTCTTTTTTTTCCTGCCACTTTTCATACTGTTGAAGTATTTCAAAATCAAATTAAGAACTCAGTAAGCAGTGGCCAGAACTAGAAGATGAGCAGCTTTCAGGATATGCTCAGACCATGTTAAACCACGGCTGGTGTAAATACAGAAGAAAGGCACTTTCCAAACAAGTAGGATGATCTTAGATGATGGAGCATTTGATTATCATTGTGGAATAAAGAACATTTGAACTATTATTTTCTCTTGCTCTTTGGGCACTGGACAAAAGCACAGTAGGCAAACGAGTGTTGGTTCATCTTACAGAACAGGACTCCGCAGTCTAGGAAGATTGTCTTAAAAAAGGTCAACATATATTCCCCAGCTCATTCCATCCCTGTGAAAAGGGGTTTCCTCTTTCTATACCAGGATATGGGCAAGCAGAAGTCATTCACCAATAGCAACGACAACCTAGCCAGGTCTTAACCACCTGAAAGAGCATTATCCAGTACAAGACAGGAGATGCTAACTGCAATCACAGTTGCAGACTCATCCGAGGAAGAAAGTTGAGGAAGAATTATCACTGGGCAGACTTACCAAAACAAAGCCAAAAAAAAAGCCAAACCAAGCATTTTTGTGTAAGGCTGCACTGCACCATGTGAGCAGACTTACAGGCTCAACAATTCTGTCCTCCTTCACACCATTACACAGTATGTATTTACTCTCACTCACATAATGTATAGGCAAGAAGTAGAAGTGTATCATACATATTTTCCATCTTGGTATAATTAGTTTTTAAGCTTCTAGCATGACATTAAATAATTCTGGCTAAAGAATTTGATATTTAACATAAAAGCTTTCACCAATATTTCAGCACTTAGAAAAACTCTCACAGGCATATTTCACATAAATTAATTTCACTCACCTTGCTGGATTTTAGTGGGACTGATTTTTTTGATGGCAAAAGACTAGTAGCTCGACTATACCTGCTGTAAGAAACAAGATCTCTTTAACATTCAAATGCTTCAGCAACTAATAAATGAAAAAGAGACATTTTCGATAGGGTGTTAATGTCACTTGCTTTTGCAGTCTTAACATTTAAAAAGAGAAAGGTAGAAGTGTCATCAGATTCATTTTCAAGAACAAAGACCTCCAGTTAACTCATTCAGGTGAATGCTATTAAACACTGCATTTGATTTCAAAGAAAACTTGGTGAAATGGTTTAGAAATAGGAAATGCTCATCACTGAAGCACTAATGAAGATTCTGTCTTGCGGAAGAAGCTCTGCAGATTCCTCTCAGCAGCAGTTTCCAGGCTCCAGGACTGTAACTGGACATAGCCTACCCTCGCTTTATGCAACTGAAGCAATTACAAAAATGACTGCAATTTAACAGCCATTGCAAACACTAGTTTTTTCAGAGAGCTAAAAAATATGAGACATTTGTATTTTTTGCACAACTTAAATGCTGGAAATTAACTGAACACTACTGTCAAGCAAAATCAGTTTTCACTTCTACCACAAAGACCACTTTACCAACTTCTGTGACAACAGTCAGAGAACATCACAGACAGAGGTACCTGACTTTGCTCTCTTCACTGGCTGTTGACTTTAAACTGCTCATCCGTTTCAGCCTGGCCAGTTTCCTATTCCACTGTTCCAATTCTTCTATTCTGACTTCAAGATTGTTGGTTAGTTTACAAAGCTGCTTTACAGCACCAACATTCTCCATAAAGATCTGATCCTGAGAAGCAAAACAATGGCAAAAATAGATACAGTATATTCAGCAATCAGATATAACAAGCAGTAATAAGTACAGAATTCACCTATGTAAGGATACTTCGAATATTTAAAATGAAAATATGTGTTACCTCACTGTAAATGCAACACACTTATGGCTATAGAATCCTTTTACTAGACTGTAAAAATTGCTTAATATTCAATTTGCAGTAAATTGAAAATGAGGACTTGCAGAAAAATACAAAGAAGCCAAATGGCTTTGTAGACCAAGAATTTAAACTATTTTTTACCTTCATACCGTGTTGAATTTTAAATCTTAACACTGCCACAATATGCATCTACTATTTGATTTATAGAACTGCAGCTAAATATAGATTTCAGAACCCCTTTGAAAAATGTACATCCAACCATCTACTGACAGGATTGACTAATCTGGCTCAAACAAGCCAGAGATTCTATTCATGTTGTACGCTTAACGTGAATCACACAGGAGTCAGGGAGACAGGGAAAGATCCAAACCAGAGGTCAAGCTGTGACAGCGTAATATTTTGTTCTTCTCTTCAACCTCTCCAGCCTATTACAGGAGTTTAATAGGTTCTAATACCATGATCAGCTCCGCAGCTAACACAGTTCAGACACCCTCCATTTACTCCTTCTGAATATTTTAGCCAAGAAAAGCCTTCTATTCTTCTACCTCCTGTTTATTGTCTAGATATCAACCTGCTTCTGGAGAAGCCCTCAGTACAATCATCCAGGTAGTAAGTATTTTTCCATTTCTGAGCCAAAAATGGTTACTGATCCACTGTAGGAGCACAGCAACTGCATATTTTCTCTGCTGTGTTTGAAAGAACAGCTTTCTCATATTAACGTACAACCAGACTGATGCCATTAAACCTTGCATGAAGCTATTACTGCAGTTAATGTTGCTAAGTGCTCCAGTCTAGTTGTCATAGAGAGGGTAAGGCAAAAGCAGAGTTTTGCCTTTTGTGTTGTAAATATCACACACACCTTTCTTTGAAAGGTGACCGCATTCCACAAAAATAGACAGTATTTCGTACAAACAGAACCAGAGCACAGGTATTAGTGGTAAGTTACAAACCTCTCTACTACCAGAAGACCAACAGTGTTTAACTAAAAAGTGACTTCAAAATAACCTCCTGTGCCTAGAACTGTGAAATCATTTCTACATTCACTTATCCTCATATCAATGATATGTAGCAGCTGCCCTTTCTATTCTCTTCATATCATGCATGAATCTCTTCTAGGTGACTTCAACTAGTCTGAGATGGCTCATCTGGCAAAATGAAGGAATACTTTATTGGGGAAAAAAGGACTGACTAGAGTCTTACTGCCTCACTGATGACAAAGTACTGAGCACAGTGCAGTCAAGAAAAGAAGAAAGATTCTTGTCCCAGAACAGCAAATTTCCACACAGTTGAGATATTTCTCTAGAAAGTAGCAGAGTCTGATTCAAATGTGTAATGCAATCAATTAATTTGAAAGAGTTTGACAGGCATAAGACACAACCAAACCAGCCAATATCCTGCTTATCTGGAACTAAACTTGGAATGTGAGATAACAAAGTTCAAGGCCACATCACCTGCCTAACTGAAAGCAAAGATACAAAGTACTATCCATTTACTACTCAACATGATGAGCTATTCTGGAGTTGGGAGCTCCAGACATTTAAAGATGTTCCACCTGGACATCATATGTTCCAAATTTCTGAATTCTTAAACTGTTAGACACAGATCTCTTCTGCCTGTCACCCCAAAGGTCATAGAACTGACATTCACATGCTCTGCCACAGGTGTAAAGAGGAGAAAGCACAGATTTACCTAACTGCATTAAAACAATGTCAAAGTGTTTGTGAAGTGGTACCAGACTTAGCCAAGTAGTCAAGAAATTGCTAAGCAGCAAATAAGCCCTTGCTGTAACAACTCATTCCTGCTTGGGCCACATTCACAGCAGAATCACCAAGTGTAGGAGGCTTTCTCCATTTGCTGTGTCACATCCCTGGAAGACATCCTGGCAAGCATTGTCCAGATTGTCAAGCTACAGAGGAGCAAGGGAACACAACGGGCCCAAACAGCAGTGCTGTGAGGCACTGTTATAGATGGTATTTTATGTGATATTTCAGCAAAGAGAAATATAAATCAGAAGCTCTATTGTCCAACCTAAAAATTTTGTCTGAAAAAAAACGACTACTCCAAAGCAGTTTTGTGGGGGCTCAAAAATGCAAATGATGCTGCAGCTGTCACAGAATACAACAGGAAGGGCTAAAGGGCAAAATAAACCTAGTGTCACTATCTACCACTGCTCTTCTATGAGCATCTAGAAATCAGCTACAGGCTGGAACCCTGACCAAATACAGCAAATTTGCTAAAACTCTCCTTTTCAATAGTGTCTCTAGAAAGTGCTCTTTCCACAGCTTTATTCAAGGTGTCTAATTCATGCTTCCTTTATATGGAATACAGTCTAGCAGATTTAACCGATGAATTTAACGTACTTGTAGCCTATCAAAAGAAGACAAGTGAACTGCAGTATTTCTTATAGGTATTTTCTCCAAGTTTGCTAGTGTAAACATGTTTTCTATAGAATAATGAAAGAGCGTGATTATAATGAATACAGGATTGTGTTCATGACATCACCCAGACAAGTTAAGGTTACTAATCTGTAAAACCTCCCCCTTCCCGTTATCAGCTGTAAGCTGGGAAGTGGTTCTTGGCCTGCAGTGAACCAGCGCACAACAGAGAGGCCGCTCTGAGCAACGTCCTGGACAAGTGCCTCCTGCAGTCACGCGTGACTGGACTTCGTGACTGACAGTCACTTGCAGTCCTATTTCTGCAGGAAATGGAGAGGAGAAGAGAGCACAGGACAATAGACTAAGGTATTGTTTCCAACCTATGAGCATGGTGATACTTTGTGTGACATAAACATTTTATAGTATATGATTTTGAAGCTATAATAAGGATTTCGGATGGCCAAAAGAACCTCCACACAGAGCACACAGAGTTAGCATTTGTATTCGGTGTGAAGTGATTACACCAGGATTAGAGTAAGGAATTTTTTATTTAACAAATAGAATGCCATCATTCTTAATTCGCTTCTGGAACGCTAATTAACTTAAACACAAAAGAATGTTTTGGAGTCCCACTTGTTGGACCAATGCCATGAATATGGTCCAATCCATCCTTATTCAGCAAAGTTAGAACTTTTCCTTTTCTTTTTTATTGTATGTTTATTTATTACTGTAATTAGATTTTAATGTAAATACTTTCTGTCCTTAAAAGATTCAGCTACTTACTAACACCTGGTGGTTCAGTTTTTCTCAATGATTTGCCAAACATTGGTTTTGTACATACATGTGGAGGCCTACAGCTTTCTATAAAGCATAGTGTGTGTTTATTGCTCCATATACAAGAGTCTAAATACACACCTCCACTTTCTATCTCACAAACATACCTTGTCAACCATGAGGAAGTTTTCTATTTTTTCTCCATCATTACAAGCAACATCTCCAACTTCTCTAACAGCTTCTGGTAAAAGCTCCTTCACTTCCTGGGCTATTATTCCTGTTCACAAGATAACATAAACTAAAGTCAGGAAACACAGTGGCATACCATTGACCATGGGTTTGTGCTTTGAGTTGACCATCCTAAAAGCTACACGTAGGGTCAAACATGACCTAGAAATTTTATGTGGTAGGAAAACCCAGGATTTCACTTCTGTTTTTTTCCATTTCACAGAAAACAATCAGAAACCCTTAGAATTCCCATTTCTCATTTCTCTGTAATAAGAATGAAATTGTTTGTGATCACATAGTTAAATTATTTGTGTTCACATACTTCACTCTCATTAACCCTCTGGAAAAATAACCTATCTTCAAAAACTGAAACAGAAGTTGGAAAACTACCAGAAATACTTAATTTTGGCATTTTTATGTCACAAGAGATACACAGAAAAGTGTAGGATTGTAGTGTCATAAGAAATGAGGATGAAATAGCAGGGTGTTAAAAGGCACTACAGCACAATGGACAACAGTGGAAGTTAATGAAAAATGGCAACAGAGCTGACTGAATACCTGTTTCGTGGGTATTTTTTATTCCCATAACAGATGCAAATTCAGGCTTGTAGTCATACTCCACCAACCTCATTTGTGTTATTCTTTTCAACTGCTCATTCGTATCAACCTAGTTGGATAAATACCAAGATTAACATGTTGAAACATGAAGAATGTCATGGCATCTAGGACGCCACTGGGACAGCAACAAGCTTAACACAGCCACTTGGCCAATCTTCACATTGAAAAATAGGGACAATCTTCCCATTCCCCATTAGCAGAGTGCTATTTGTATTTGCATTGCCAGTTACCCTTCAGTCTGACAACTCCCATTTACACAGATATCCCCAGCTTCTATGGGCAGCCTCTTCCAAAGTCCACAGGCGACAGCTCCACAGAGCACGCTGGTACGTCTGGTTTCTTTAGGCCAGCATCTCAGCACACCCAGGATAAAAAAGCTGCTTCACATGTCACAACAATGATCCACACGTGTGCTGTCGTGCAAACATAAATGCCCTAAATACTCCACATCCCTCACCTCCCGGATATTCTGTTTTGCTCGGCTGTCAGATGGATGCATGACTCTGCCCATAACTTTTGCATTTCCGCAGACAACCAGTGCCTCATCTGGTGCATCTGTGTTAATTCCTACTCGACCATGATAGACTATCGTCTCTGGAACATGTCCTCGCTGCCACAGTACATCACTGTCACTCTCAAACTGCCCTGGGTTAGATGCCTGAAAGAAAAAATTATGTTTATAGTACAGCATAGATGTACTATTGCTTATTCCATTAGAAATTCAGGCAAAATGAAATGCCAGATCTTTAACATTTAAATTGTATTCAAGAGCTCTTCTAACACACCAGCAAAAAAAACCCAGAGTGGAGTCACTTAAGTGTTTCTCCTCACACAGCACTGGCGTCATTGTTTTTCTCCTGAATTCTACTTTACTATCACCTTAAGCTAAACTGTCAACGTCCAAAGCTTTCCAAATTTTAACTTTGACATTATAGCACATAACCATTCTTTATTTACCAGCAAATTTTAGCTGAGGCTGGAAATAAGAAAAGAGCAAACAAGGCACAGATTAAACACATGTGGTTCATAAAATCCCCTGTGATGTTTTAAATTAACTCATGTTAGAAATGTCATGTCAAGGAAAGAAGGTCTTTCAAAAAACACCAATAAAATAACAGTGTGTATAATTAGAAAAGGTATTTGACTTCAATAATTATTTTTTTAACTCTGAATTCAGGCTTTAAAATTTTAGTCTGAATAAAAGTATGATCATGATATAAAGTTCACGATCATTTAAAGAAGCCAGGCTTTCACACAAGTTTGCCATCTACAAGGCTTGGTGCTGTGCACTTACCACTGTGTGTCACGATTAGAGCATGATCTGATAAGTCTGATAACCATTCCCCAGCTGGTAGTTTTGTCATAATATATTTGAGTGTAAAAAGGGCCATCACATGAGTTGCCTTCTCTCGCACTGCATTTGCACAGCTTTGCCACTTTAAGGTAGCCAGTGGCTGGCTCATTGTACCCTGCCACTGAAGCCCTCTCCAGATCCCAGGCATCTGGAAAATGACTTTTTCTTTCTTTCCAGCTTTCCTGTTGATATTTTCACCACTTCAAATCATGGCCCCTTGATCCTTCTTTTTACTTTGCCTGGAATAGTGGCCAGGTTTGCAAAATCTCACTCCCTGGATTCCTATTAAAAAACTCCCCCAATACACATGAAGAAGCTCTCTTCACTGAAATTTCAAAAGAATCTGTCATTAAAAATGGTAGAAACAAGTAAATTTCTAAATCTTACATAAAAATGTATATCTTACAAAGTAACAATAATTCCAAGGATGAGTCAAATGTGAAAATTCAACAGCTTTCCCAAATTAGTAAAGAGATGGTATTTCTAAGACTGCTAGATGCAGAAAGAGAAATTCAGACAAAATCAGTATTGTGGAAATTAATGGACAAAAACCGAAAATAATTAAATACACAAGAACGATACAAACACAATGCTTCAGTGTCCTGAAGTAAAAGAACCCACAGCAACAGCCAGGATGGAAAAACTTCTCAGCAGGGCAGAAGACTACTGAACTCCAAACATTGCTTTCAAAGCCCTTTCACAGCTCCACCCAGAAAGGAGCTCTAGGCCATACTACCCCCAAAAAAACTAACTAACTGCAGGAAGAGGGTTTATGGCACTAGAGAATACAAAGTTATGGCCTCAGACAAAAAAGGAGCCAGGACTGAAGCCCTCTGAAAGCCCTCATCTTCCTTTGGAAACCTCTGGGCAACACCACACATACTGGGGATTTACACTTCTGCTCTCTCTGAACCCGAATGCTAAACTGGGCTGTAATCATAAGCCCAAGCAGGCAACATGCCACAAAAAAGGACTCAAGCAATGGTCTACAAAAAATGATGCCAGGACTAAAAGCTTTTGACAACCCTGACCTTTCTTTAGGAGCCTCTTCCCAGCCCCACTTAATACACTAGAGTTCTTGGTCTTATTTGAGTCTAAAACGAGATGCTAAGCCTATTCCTCACCAGAAGGCAAGGACTAGAAAAATCCCATGCAAACAAGAAGCAGCTCCTCGATTGGCCCACATGAAAAAGTTTATTGGCCTGCAATCTTCTGGAGGCCCTCACCATCCTTTGCAGCCCCACCACACGGCACCTACGCATTTCCTATCTTTCTAAGCTCTAAACATAATCTTTGCCTTAGAAATAACCGTAACTCCACTATGCCCAGTTCAAATGTTAGCCACCAGCTCTTGGTCACATGAAAAGGGGCCAGGAGTGAAAGCTTTTGGCAGCCCTCATCTTCCCTTGCAGACGCCTTGCAACCCCACTCACGCTGGGGCTCTATACTTTCTCTCTCTCATAACCCTAACCCTCCATAGCTCCTGTTACAATGAGCTCTGGGGTTTTCCTCTCTTCCAAGTCTAACTCTAACTGTAGGCTAAAGCTGAGCACTAAAAAGGAAAATTTTATGTGGATCAGGGGACTGAAAAGTAATGGTCACGAGGAAGAGAGACCAATTCTTCCTTTTTCTATTTTAAAACCTTTATTACAACCACCAAATTATGAGCTGGGACACTCTGGAAACACACTGGAAAGGGGCAGCTATGGGTCTTAATCCTCCTAGAGCTGCTCAACCTTCGTCCCTTCATTTTTTTACCTTCTCATCCTCCTTTGAAAATGAAGCATCAAGCCAATGAAAGCATTTACCAAATTCCTGGCAAGTGCAGGAAATCGTTTCACCTCAAAGAAAAAACAATCTGGAAAAAATCAACATATTTTGTGTTGGAGTTCAGAGCAAGCTTTCTTTTTAAATTCTTCCATAGCTCTACTTTTAACATTTTAAAACCCCAATAATTAAAAGATAACAACATAGTCATATAATACGCAACTATATTTTTTTCTCAATCTTTTTGAGTCAATGGAAATTTTTATGTGCAAGAATCCTGCCTGCATTGTCTCCTGTGAATATCAAAACAGTAAATACTTTTCACAAGTATGACAGCAATATAAATTTCTACCTACCCTCACAATGATCTTTTCAGAGACATTCGCAGACAGTAGGTAGAATTGGTCCTGAGAGGCAGCATACAGTCCAACTACCAGCATGAAGTATCTAATTTGAAATTGATTTAATCAAGACAATAATTGAAGTAATGTCTTCTCACAGAAAAAATAGTTTTAAATACAACTGCTGTTATTTATACATAAAAAGACAGCCAGAACTTTTTTTCAATGTATTTCTTACAATATGAAAAAGTATTTCCATCAGTCTCAAGTAATATGCCCTTTCAATCTTTACAATCACTGAAAATGAACAAAGATCACAGTAATTTTGACAAATTTAAGTAATGAAGACTCAAAGATGAAAAGCCTTCCTTCTTCAGTAGAAAATTATCATTATTTGGGTTTTTGGCCTCCTGATTTCACCAGTCATCATTCTGGCTATGATTTCCTGAAACGATCTCTAACCAGGAGGATAAGGTATTTTCTTTAATTCTCATATCATTCTGTGACTCTAGAAGGGAGGCCTTTAAGGAGATACCAAGTATCACAGAATTTTAAATAAAATCACAGATCTGGCAACACTGACATTTTTTAAAAACATCAGCTCCATTCTAAAGTAGACCTTCTCTTTTCCACTTTACACACATAGGCCAACTAGCTATAGCAATACCTCTGGTCAGGATTAGGTTTCCCCTTTTTTCTCATATTATTTGCTGTTGTTTCACTGAAATGCAACCTTCCCAGTGTTACTTTAGTTATTTGGTCCCCTGGCAGATCAACTCTAAAATGGAAAAGGAAACAAGATCAGGGAAACAAGCATTTGGAGATCTACCTGGCTCAAGCCAGATTTCCTCAAACTCATTAAAACAGTTCTGGGAAAAACTGACAAATGAAACTAACAGAGGAACCCAAGTAAAACCAGCAGTAACCCTGGTTTATAAAAATGTATTAAAAACACAGTGACTGTGTCAAGCAGATAAACAGGATAAAGCACCAGCAGTGGGAAATTGTTCTTAGTAATAGAAGTCTTGTGTTTCTTGGTCTATTTGTACACAGTCTTGAACATAATAAAACCGTATATGTTCCATACGATGGGTGTTTGTTGCTTGCTAAGGTTAACGTCGCTTATTATTGAATCTGAATTTCCACATTAAAATAAATAAATTTTACTGCTTGTCCTTTTTTTCACCTGCATCTAATTTGCATGTCTGGAAGTATAAAATATACACCTATGTCTCAAATACATTGCAGCACTGCTCCTGTAAGTGACAAATAATATGAATAAAGAGTTTGCATGGAGAAAATCACAGTCCACCAAACAGTCAACATGAAATAGTTTACACACGCTCAGAATCTATTCTTCAGCACACAAAAGGAAGAAAAATGCCATGATAGAGGTAATGTAGTGAAAATTGAGCTCTTCTCCCAAGCTCAAAGTTCATTTTTGCAGATTACATTTTGCAGATATTGAAGCCTTCATCCCAGCACTGTCCTGTCAAACTTGACACTTTCTGGTTTAAGGCTTATTTAATTATTTATAGAGAACAGAACAGCTACAACAGAAGAGACTTATGCCAGAAGGACAAACATTGATTCTGACAGTAAGTTAAAACGCAGAAGAATGGCAGAGAGTTCCAAGCTGCAAGTTTGTTTCTAGCAGAGGCACTCCCCTTAAAAACACTGCAAATACATCTCACGCCTGTGTAGAACAGGAACATTACTGACAATTTTTAAAATAGGCAATGCATCTGCCATACAACTCTAAACACTGTACACAGTGTTGCTATCTGAATATAAATATTTTGGATAAGCATACTTAACACATTCATAAAGCTGCCGAAAAAGACCAAGTACATGTTACTACTGCTATTCTATGTGTGCACCCAAAGTGGAATTTGGGTAAAGATCAGAAAACTGGCTTAGAGCTACTATAAGTTTCCAAGAAACAACTACATCACATTTCAGGCTAATCACGTATTGAAATAAAATGGAATACTTTTCTCAAAATTCTTACTTAACAGGATGGAAAGTTTTTTTGCTTCGATCTGACTGAGACTGTTCAATAGCAACTGTTTGATCTGGAGCTTCCACCTATGAAGAAAAAAGAATTTTCAAAAAATGACAAGAATATTAAATTTTCAAACATATAACATTTGCAATAGAAATTAATAGGCAAACTGTGTCTGAAACCATGAAAGCTCTCTCATTTCTCACGGCACTACATAGAAATTAATGCAGGAATTGGCTCCTGATCAATTGACATCTGACAGCTAGTCTGAAGACCCAAATCTTTATTTTGAAAGAAATAAAAAAATAAGAAGTAAAAAAAAAAAGGAAAAGTCATGCATTAATTTGCAAAAGAAAAAATGCTTTCTGAATCTATACTGTTATTGGCTCATTCTAACCCAAAGCATAAATGTACATATTTAACATGAGAACTGAACCTATGCAAGGTAGTTCCGTAAGTTATTTTAATGTAAATTTCTGTATCTTTCTGGAATGGTACCACGCAGCACTTTGCTTCAGATGGGAATGGGGGGGGGGGGGGTTCTGCATTTTTCATTAAGCAAAACTGGTAGTAACTGCCTTTTAAAACAGCTACATGGATTTTTTAAACCACTGAATTTTGGTAGTAAGTAAAAAAACTAGTAAAATCTTTCAGAAAGATTAATATTTTCTACTATTTCTGTATATGCAAGCTTGAGAACCCATATTGGCTGGGAAGAATTTGGTTCTTAAAATGAAAATGGAAAGCCGGGCAAGAAGAAATGGGGAAATTTTGTTGGTTTTCTGCACATGAACTGTTCAGGAAAAACAGATTTGATTCTTTTTCTTTGCTCTGTGAATTGCTTTTTTCAACACATCTTTTTGACCATTGGGTAGACTGGCCACCTACATACCAGCTGACACCCCTGCACTACCCACAGAGGGAACAAAATTTCAGCCAAAGAGAGGGAAGCCACTGAAACCGTGGCAAACAGGCAAACATGACATCTTTCAGCATATATCAGCAAAAGCATCCATCAGACATCACTCTTTTTGCAAAACAGTTCCAAAGAGAAGTCACTAGTAACTTAAAAGCGTTCTCTTCTGTCAGTTCTTGGTCAAAAATTACTAAGAAAAGAGTTCTTTTCAATTATTTACTTTATTCTATGGATAATCATATACTAACTTATTAAAATTAATAAAGAGAATAAATACTTGCCTTTATTCCAAAAGCTTTCAAGTAAAACTTTTCTATTGGTTTCCCCCCCAGCTGAGTTTTGACATATTTTGGATGTCCAGTGATTCTGATATGGACTGTGATTTGGAAATGATTCTTCTTCTGGCACACAAAGGCATCATCTGTTGTCGAAAAATTAAATCCTTTATCTGTGACGATGTGATATCCTACAGTGGGTCTACAAAAACAAGAAGAAAAAATAGCAACTTTAAGTACAGGCATATTTGAGTGACATCTTGAGTTCTTTTTTTTTATGTGGTCTGAAAATCCATCTGATTTTTGGGAGCCAAAATACATGTTTACAATCACCAGTTCTGCTAGTATTTTCTTCTTAGCATCTTAGAGGTGTAAAACTGAAAATGCATATAAGGTATACTCTAATTCTAGTCTGACACACAAAATATTTGTAAACCAGAGACAGGGAAGCTTACATAATCCTCACTTACAAATCTGGTATAAAAGAACTCTGTGCACCTAAAATTGCAAAGAAACTTTTTAGTGTATTCAAGCATTCATTACAACATTGCTATAACCAACAGAGCTGAACTAGTGCTGCAGACAACAACATGCTGATGAGTGAGCAAGACTCCCTGTTTTGTTCCTGAATTCCCACACCAAGTGCTTCTGCAGAAGCTGCTGGGATTCAATAAGGCTTTACTCAAGCTAAAAAAAAAGCTATCGATACTGACCCTCTGGTCAGATGACTACTAAACTCTCATTAATAGTGTTGTCCCTCCTACCAAATCTTAAGGAAACCCAATTTCTTTTACTCGAAGGGCTAATTTGTCACTCACAGAGAAAGAGCATTCTGTCCTTATGATTCATAGCAAACAAGGAAAGGCATCAAAAGATCTTTTTTAAAAAGCCAGTGAACTCACCATCCCAACAATGTTTCCAGTCCTCTGATTTAAGTGACAAATAATTCTGAAATAATAGGACTACATGGCAAGGTTCTCTTACATGAGCATTGGCTTTTCTCACTAATGAAAGTTTGATAATGATGATCTTGTCTGATGCTACTGAGAACCTCTCATTAACACAATTACTGATAATGGCTTTTTAGAGCTCATCCATTCATTTGCACATTATTAGTTGGAAAAATCAAAATGTACAGACTTCCCAAGAAAAGTACAGATTTTATTATCTTTTCATAAATTATGAACAAAAAATCCCCTTTCAAACAATCACTCATTATCTGGAACATGGAATAAAAAGAAAGCTACTTAATTTGTAACTATTCCAAAACTGCTAAGTCGTATGTTAATTCATATTCAAAATTATAGTGAAGTGCCTACCATCTCCTCAAACCACCAAAGAAGCAAAATTTCTTCAGTTTCTTCCTACAACTGGCAATTATTTTTATTTACGTAGGAAATGTGTGCATTTCATAGTAGGGAAAGGCATTGTTTTTCAGATTTAGATATGAAGAAAGTTCATTACCTGGTACTTTTAAAGCAATTTCAGAGTATTTGCTTACACTCAGGCAAGCAGACTGAGAAGCAAATGTACAAATTTCCATTTCTCCAAGGTGAATTGTTTGGAACAATGACTCCCAAAGAGGAATTTCACACTTACCAGTTTCTGAGTATGTCACAGTAATTAAGAGCAAATACATACTTTGATCTGATCACACAAAGAATGATCAGTCTTACCAAGCAGTACAGTAAAACTTGGAAGAATTTTCAGGTAGCAAGGGATATCCCTGTCACACAAACTTCTCTATGAGAAATACACTTCAAATTCCTCTTTCTAATCAGAATTTGAGTCTTTAGACATCTTCAGAACAGATTCCTACCAACCACAATAGTAATGGGGCAAGCAGCTAAGAAAGTGCCAAGCAAACATAATGCAGGGCATAAATAATGGTACAGTAACCTTTTCTAATGAATCTACCTCAGCTAACAGCAGTTTGTTGTGAAAAGGAAACAATCAGAAGGTTAAAATACTGGATTAATAAAATGGAAAATAATTAACCTGAGAACTGCCCTTAAAATGGGCACAGCAATTTTAAGGTAGAGGACCAATGCCTCCACACTGAGGAGTGATAACCACATGGCTCTATGAGGCTAACAAAATACAGGATCACTACTCACAAAATCTGTGCCATAATTACAGTGCATCTTGGAACAAAGGCACTGCCATTGACCTCACTTAAAAGTAACACTAATTTTCTCTGCAAATAATATCTCAATCCCCTTCCACATTAATGGCAACAATACATGTACTTGGATGCTTTAATGCTCAGCATCAACATTGCCTTTGTTGACACAAGCCACCGAGAAATGTGACTCTGGAGCTTCAATTTTAAGTATATGGGAACCAACAAGTAATTGGCTCAGCTCACAGCTGTCAGGCAGCTGTTGACTGAAAGTGTAACAGGAGTTGGAAGCCACTTCCATTTAGTTTTTTATTGTATTGTATTTATAAACATTAATATTGTAATGACAATTATAACACAGAGCTGGAGGTTTCTTGGCCCATCCAGCTCCAAAGGAGTAGAAAGGTGTGGACAGTGAGCTGTCTGCTCTCTTGTCATGTCAATACCTTAGGAGGAGGGCTCTGTGCGACACACTAAGATGTGTACTGCCCCTCTATGACCGTGGCACAAACAGGGAACGTCGTTGTCCAGCAACAACACTGATACACTCCAAATTCCCATGAGAGCTTTTAGCAGGTTGGGCTAGAGGAACATTAAAATTTACTATGCTATTTAAGTTCTGTGGAGGCAGTGACAAATCGTTTCCATCAATCCTGGAGAACTGACCAGGCTGCTGTAGAAGGGTTTTTGTTAAAAGGGATCATTAAGTACTAGAATGGAGTAAACCAGAGATGTAAAGTGAACTTGGAATGACCTTTCCCAGATCATGTGGCCAAAAAAACCATTTACAGTTCTGATTTATATGCGAAAACTCTAAATCTTTGACTAAACAGTTGCACATTCTACATATATGTCTATAGTTATTAAAGTCTAGGTTATATGGGCCCAGAAGTAATACAGGTATCTTCTATTTCCATTTTTCTTTAATGTTTTAGGCCATTAGAGGGAAAGGTGCCATATGCTCAGTAATTACTTGCCTGAATGTGCTTGACAAAATAAACAAAAATTAACAGATATTTTAAATAACTTATTTTTCTTTTGCCCCTAAATCCCAAAAGGAAAATCAGAAAACCTGGCATGAATTTCAACCAGTATTTAAAGTTCTGCTTATCTGATATATCTGCAAGTTCATATTCCATCATGCCTACTTATCTCCTTCTCCAGTCTTATTTTCAATAAGAACAAGGGATGACATACATATCATTTATTCCTACAAAACTACAATACTAGCAAGAAATAAAAAACCAACAAGAAGCCACGTTTTCCAAGTGCAATCATCAGTGCTTACAGTTTTTCATAATTAGAGTTAAATAAGCTGTTCCACTGAGAAGTTTGATACGGTTGCCACATTAGAGCTTGACAGCATTTCTCCGAAGCTGCGTTCTGTCCATCAGTGTCATATTCTTGCATTTCAGCAGCACAGTCCTTAACAGTTGCTGTAGAGAGATAGTGACAATTCAGGTATCACTTTTGTGACTAGCCAAAAATCCTGCATAAGTATTTCAATAAATATATTTATATATACATATAAAGCACAAATACATTGCATGTATATTTAAACCTGATTGTCCTTTGCAGTTATTCCAAAAGTTTGTGTTCTATTCCCTTACCCTAGAAAATAAGTTTTTCAGCGTTCCTGATCTGCAAAATATTACACAAGTAGCACTTCCTATTTTTATTCTTTCCAAAAGGATGGATAGTTTCATTTGGGAAGAAAAAAAAAAAAAGGAAATCTAAGCATTTTACTGTAAATCTGCAACAATGCGTGAAGCAAGAAGCAATTAAGCAAAATAATTACATAAGTTTGCCATTCTCTCTACGACAGGTTTAAACTGAATATACCCCAACTCACTGCGACAGGTACTTCATCCCACAGCAGAAGGCACAGTTTTCCAATACCAAGCACATTCACCACTATATCTGGTTGACTCATTAATGTTTTCTGACCCAACGTTATAGCATTCTGAGATAGACAGGGTCAACCATAATTCTCTGAAATATTATACATTTTATGAAGTCACAGGAGAATGTGATAGAGAGACAGATAAATGGAGTACAGTGAGGACAGGAGAAAATATGGCATGGAGCATATAAGCTGAGAACTGTCAACAGCCAGTGGCAGCACAGTAAGACAGAACCTACAGAATCATTTCAGGCCCAAGCTCATCCACTACATTAATTCCCTGTTAAGCTGACCCAAGATGGTTTCCTTGCCTGACGCTGTAGAAATACTTCTTAAAAACACACGCTGCATTACTCATTTATAATAAGTTTAAATAGATATTACAGAATGATACAGAAACATACTTCATTCTAACTGTAGTGTTATTCAAATTCTGATTCGCCCGAAGAATGAAATTACTGTTGGCTTTTTAAAAAGCAGAGGGAAAATAATAAAAAAAGCTTCCCCCACCCACCCCCACCCCATAAGGAAATTCACACATTTCTAAATTATCCCCATGCTGTTTGTAACAATGGCTGTGTTCTTTTTCCAACAGCATGTGTGTCAATGAAATTTTATTAACAGTGACTCCCAAGGAAAGTGTATTTCAAAGCTGTGCCTTTAAGTATTAAAAAAAATCCATTTTAGATAGAGAAGCATCTGCTTGTCTTCTATTTCTAGCCATGGTAGACTTGGAGGACTAGTCACAATCAAGCAACACTGATCAAATAAAAGATACCAAAGGAAAAGCAACCTACTAAATCCAGTTGCTACTCGTTAAAAAGTGTTCTAAAAGATTGATTTAATGCTGAAAAATAACTTACTCTGAAGAAATAACAAATAACTCTCAGATTTTCCACTAACAGACAAGGGTGAAATTCCTCAGATAAACTGTTCATTACAAACTGTTCATTTGCAGAGAGCCTCACAGTTCACAGAAGCTGATCCATTTCTGTACACACCTGATAAGCGTTTTTAATATCAATTGGTATAAGCTTAGCATTTTTAGCTTGATGAAACAGTATACCAAATTAATTTCAGGAGGGGGTGGGGAAGAACACACAGCTTTTACCAAGCTCGTGCATGGATACAGTCTGCAGAAAAAATACGGAGTTGAGATGATAAAGGGAAACTGCAGTCTGTTTGCTCATCCACTACATTAATTCCCTGTTAAGCTGACCCAAGATGGTTTCCTTGCCTGGTCAATTTAGCACCAAGCAAAGTCAGCAGAGCATGGTATCATCTGTGTACTGCAGGCTCACACATGGAGAAGGGCCGAATAATTCATTTGGAGAGTCCTCAGGAAACATGAACCTGTATCACTGCTTCTCCCTTCACCAAATATAAATAGATCCTGGTTTTCAAAAACACTGAAAAGGTAAATCACTCCAAACCTGGTAGTGGAGTACATATTGTTAACACCGCTACCTTTTCAGAGCCAACAGGAGCTCTGTTCTTAAAATATTTACTTGTCTATGGCATGAAAAGTTAAATTTCATCTTCACACAGTTGCTTACCTTGCCTGAAGTCCTGTGACCGGAATGGAGAATCAGTGGTATCTCCCAGTAATTGCGAGAGCTTCCTTTTTTTGCCTGACGCTGCAGAAATACTTTTTTAAAAACACACGCTGCATTATTCATTTATAATAAGTTTAAATAGATATTACAGAATGATAACATACTTCATTCTAACTGTAGTGTTATTCAAATTCTGATTCGCCCAAAGAATGAAATTACTGTTGGCTTTTTAAAACTGAATTATGCAATTTTTCCTTCCAAAACATAAATGAGATTATTTATTTCATATGAATAGAGAAGTTGATCTCTTCTTAAAAATTTACACAGTACAGAAGTGGTAGGGTTTTACTGTTTCCTGACATTTGCATTAAAATCACAGCTTTATCTTGAATGGTGCATTTGGTGTACTGCACAAAGCTTGAACTCTCCCTTTTTTACACAGAAAATACTAGTAGCAGTGAAACGAATGTGTTAACAAAGAGATCTCAAGGGGCAACTGCTAGGTAACAGTTTCCCCCTTTCCCAGGAAATGAGATTTCAAAAAATTCTCCTTTGTGCAAAGGGAAAAAATCTTATTCCAAAGTTTTGATACTATAAAATGTAAACTAGAATATCCCAACAGATGGTCACTCCTTCTGCATGGGGAAAAAACCAAGCCAAACTCCAGGTCTCAGTGAGGCCCAGTAGGAAGTCAAACTAAGTGGTTTCTCCACAAGTAGAAAAAAAGCCTGCCCACCACGTTAACTGCTACTCTTTTACTGGATTTGTTCCGAAGTTCCATGTTTAGTCAAAAAGTATTTTGTATCTTAAATTCCAATAACCAAAGTATCCCCTCAAAAAGTAATATGATTTTGACTAACTGGCACCTTCTACTGGAAAACAAAGAACACAAATAGCTCCATTGAGAAACCCAGGCCCAGCTTCCTTCCCCCACATCACATGTAACGTGTAGTTGAGCTCTGTACAGGAGAGAGCGCACCTGCAAGCCCAGGACTAACACTGATGAATTCACATTTCTCTTCCCATAACCAGGGAGGTCCCCCTCTGTTGTGCACCAGTCAATCCATTCTTACTAGGTATCATGGTTGGATGCTCGCACTAGCCAATGTATTTTAAAAAAATTAAGCGTCCACAATATGCTGGTAGGTGAATATGGCAGATAGCATATGAATACCATTTCACTTCCTGCATAGATATGACAATTTATTTTTTTTTCTCTCATGCCACTTGTCAGAATACTTACAAGGTCCTCATGGACAAATGCCTAAAACAGGTACTGCAAAACACCTGAACACTTTAATAATCCAGTTATGAAGCACCTGTTGATCCCTCCTTAGGCCTCTAACATTTTAAAAACTGAAATCCATTCCTATTTCAAATCTTAACTTCAATCAAGGTGTTTAAAGAACCCTCAACCACAAGCGTCTCAAAAACGTCTAAACACTGCCATCCTGTGGAAAACCCTACATCCACAGGGATTTTACACCAGTCTTAAACCACGTCTTCCACAAGCTCTACTTTTTTGGTACCTGTCTCATCCTTTGCATAAAAGCTTTATCATTTACCCAGAAATTTGAGATGCATTTGGCTGAAAGTATGAATAATTAAAACCCAAACAGCTGGAGGATGCAGAATGATTCCAAGGAGTCACAGCATTTTCTGTCTTCAGGCAGCAGCCTTGGGGAATGGTGCAAGGATGCCCACTGGCATTGGGGTCAGTGTAAGTCTCTGTGAACCTGCAGGGAAGCTTGCTGGGTGCCACAGCAGATGGGCATGGGAGTGGAGGCTGCAGCCCACTGGGCCACATAGCTTCATACCACGGGGCTGCAAGTAAACAGACAAGAAAGTAAGGACAAGGAAAGGGAGCTGGAGACCTTCCTACGAGCTTGGGAGAGGCCAAATTCATGTGACCTACTCTGGAGCTGTGGCGGAGAACATGGTTCCGATCCAGAGTCCGGTGGGGAGTCTGGCAACTGGCTTTGCCTAGGGACGAAAAAGAGATTTTAATTTCGACTGGGAGGAGATATGGAGGATGACCACGAGGCAACGCTGAAAGCAGCTGGAGGGGGACCACCAGCCTACTGACATGAAGCCCCAGCCGTGCCCGTCCGCCCAGCGGGGGGGGAGGGGGCGGGCTGCCAGCCAGCGGCCCTGGGCTCCCGCCACCGCCCCCAGCCGGCCCCGCCCCGCCTCTGCCTCAGCCCGCCAATCAGCGGCGGCCGGCTCCCGCCTCAGCCCGCCAATCAGCGGCGGCCGGCTCCCGCCTCAGCCCGCCAATCAGCGGCGGTGGCCCAGCGCCGCGGGGCCGGTTGCGGCGGCGGCTGCGGCCCGGGGCTGCGCAGAGGCGGAGGCGCCCCGAGGGGCCTGCGGGCCGTGAGCGACCGGCGCCGGGGCCCAGGAGAACGAGTGAGAAGCGGGCAGGAGGAGCCCTTGCGCACCGCCGCAGCCCCACTCACCGTCGGCAGCGGGAGGGGCCGGGTGCGAGGAGCGGCGGCCGCAGGGGGAGTAGGAAGGAGGGAGAAGTACGCGGTTCGGGTAGGGCCTCGAAAAAGCCGGGGGAGGAAGGATGTTCCACTGAGCGTTTCGTTGGTTACATTCACTTTTTCTCAATACATGAGTCAGTGGTCAAAAGTTTGCGTTAATTGGTAACAAATTAAAGTAAAAATTTCTTGAGTCTAAGCTGTCTTGCCCGGGCCAAAGGGTGCTCACGAAGTGCAGCTCCGTGCTATGCCCCTCACGGTGCCATCGCCATCGCCCGACAGCTCCCGTGTCACCTGCCACCCATCCCCCGCCGAGTAACCTGCACCATGCCAAATGCAGGCAGAAGCTGGGCTGCTTCCCCTCTGTAGAGCTACACGCACAAGAGACTCATCTCCCAGTTGACATTCTATGGACTGGAAAGCCTGGCCACCTCCGTAGCAGCTCGGGGCTGCTGGCAATCAGCACTGTACAGGAGGAAAACCCAGGCACCCTGTGTGGCACAGCATCTTCAAACCCCCAGCAGGACCATTACAGAGAACAGGTGCAGTGGGGTAGGAAAGGCAGTGATGCTGTCGCGGTCATTACAAGAGCTGGGGACTGGAGGCATGACAGAAGAATCCTGGCTAGGAACCAAGAAATTTCCTGTGATCCACAGCCACCTCCTTGCCAAACCCCATAGCCAGGCAGAAGAAATTTATGTTTTAAAACACCTTTGGCTTGGAGGAGGCATGGTAGAATGCCAGACAACTTGAGTGTGTTCTGTGATTTTTAACGTTCACCACTTTTTGTTACTCTGGTGAACAGGTAAATAACAGGTAAATCTCTGAAAACACAACCTCTCCTGATTCTTTTCTAAAGAACTTCACAGTGCTCCGTACAAGAACGTGCCAGCCCATATTTTACTGTGCCGCTTTCTCCCAGTTTTCAGACAGGAAGTGAGTGCTCCTTTGTGTGCAGCTGACACCAAGGGCTTTGTTTTCAACAGCTCAGCCCATTCACATGCTTGAGGTTTGAAAGGAGGTTCTTGGTTATTTACTCTGCGGTACATGTGCTTTAGTTATATCCCCCTGTGCTAGTCTCTTTGGCTTTCACACTTACAGCACTGCTTCTGTTAGACATTGTGTAAAGGATTACTCTTAAAGGCAGACCTAGAACTACACCGTAGTTTAAGCTACACCAAGTCTTTCACAAGTAGCTCACAGCAACAAGCTGATGTTCCCACGCTATGTAGCAAAACCACTTCATTCCTTCTGGATTAAAAATAGGAGCATCCTAAATCAACAAGACTGCTACAGAGAACTGATGCTTCTGCCTCCAGTCAGCTGAGGGTACAGGTCTGTCACATCTTTTATTTCAAGTTTTTCAGTCCATGATGGTGCTTTCAAAACAGATTAAAGGAGAGAAAATCCTTTGCCATCTTGCTGCCATTTAAAGGAACTACAGAGGATTCCTCTATTACATTAGGAATAGATGGAGGTTCAAGAAACGGACTCTTAACCCTTTCAGGTATTCCTATGAATTATAGGCTCAAACACTGCCCTGAAACACTACCTGAAAGACAAGTACTTAAGATGAATGTTAGGCTAAAAATGTTAGAGCAGAGGAAGAATGACAGGAACGTAGTGAGGCACACCCCCTTTACTAAGGCCCAGTGTTCTGGCAGAAGTTGAATAAAAATAAAATTGCTTAAAGGGGCTCTCCTATTCAGAAAAGACATGTTCCCAAATATACAGCAAATATTTTCAAGCATCAATGGAAAATTTCCATCACCTGATTTTCATTCTAATGTTTCCAGTTCAGGTTTTGCATTTCCAATTTCAAGTGGTCTGAAGGAGAACAGTTTCAGTTTTGGTCGGTCTATTACTTTTGACATGCTCTTGTGTTTTTCATAATGCTATCACTGTTGGTTTTCTGACATGCTACAGCCACAACCCTGCATTTTGTGTTAGCTTCAACTACATGATTAGTCTTAAAAAATAAATTGTTTTAGAATAATTAGAATTATTATTATTATAATAATCTTTTATTTTCTTCAAAACAGATTTTCTGATGCTTTTAAATATAGTGTCTACTGCTTTAAACATTGTTTTCAACTTTGAATAAAGAGAGTTAGTAAACATTTGAAAGTATTTTTTCTTCCTGTGGGATACTTGATCCATAGCTACTGAATTCGAGATGTGCCTTGTACAATTTAAAAAGATACATCCATAAAACTCTAAAACTTCCCCTCCACACATTCAGTTCATGTTCCTGGTTTCAAATGCTGCCTTGGGTACTCAATTTCTGCTTTAAGTTAGAGTACTTCAGTAAAACACAGAGACAGACACTTTCTAGGAGTAGGAAGGCATTCATAAAGTACAGAGGTATTAGGGATATGTCTCCCAAGTTAGAACTTTACTGAAACTGTTATTGTGCTTTTTGAGAAAAAATATTCTGTATTTTAAAATATTTTGTATTATAGACATAGCATATCAATTAAATGCCTGCTTAGGAAAGGACATTGCAACCCTTTTTCTTTCACTGCTCAAGAGCAAGCTATTGCTGTAGGAAAAGATGGGGGATCACATGGCACTTCACATGTGGTATAAGAGAATAAATGTAATGCCAGTGGTCTGTCTGATGCAAGACAATCTGTAATGGACACTTCCAGATGCACCCAAGATGTTGGTGGTCATGCCACCCTTTTCACTGCATTATGCATTCTATATTGCATGTGCCATGATGTTGATCTGCATTTTTAATATATGTATATGGAGTCTTGCAATATTTTTCTCCTTGGGCATGCTTTGGCAAGTTCCTTTGTAAGATTTAATTCTGCTTATGCATAAATAGTCTGTAACAGAAACAAATACTTCATAATTTTAGAGATTTAATGATTCAGTAAAAGTTCCCATAATTAATGAAATATGACTGATGTATCGGTGTAAAATCCTGTTGAGCCTTCAAACCCATAGTAGCTTTTCTTGTACGTAAATACTGCATAGCATTGCAACTGTAATATCTAACATACCTAAGCTACATTATAGCATATATATACACATATATATATTTCTGCTGTGTTTTGTGTATAAAAGCAAAAGAATAACATTTTAAAATTCTCATATAATCTGTTTAACCTGAAACATGTTTAGCCACTCTGAAAATAAAGGTTATGTATGTTTATATACAACCACTTCATTCTTTACTTTTACACCATGGGCAGAGAGAATCAATTCATCAGTCATGATTTAGAGCAGGTAGAAGCCTATTCAGCCACTGTAAGTAAACATGTACTGCTGAGTGTGTACGGAATGAAAAAATCCCATTTCATTATTTTAAAAACATCCCCTCTTGCTCTGCTTCTTGGCAAGTGCAAGTGTCAGCCCGTTAATAATATATTGCAGCGAACAACAGTCATCTGGATGAAAGACTTGCATTTGAAGTCTCTGATAGATGCATGCTGCACAACTTTCCACCCTTGACCACCCTTTGTAGCTCTTAAACTTAGTCTCAGAAGAGATTAATAGCCAGTTCCTCTGTTCTGCATGAAGCATTAGGATAAAAACAGTAGCCTAGCTTCCCTCAAATTGGGAGGTTTACATTACTCTCTCAATTTATTATACATTAGTCTCACATATCACTTATTCTGTACATAAACACTAAAGTAGCACTTACAGGAATTTTAAAATAACAGCTTTGCATTTAATGTCACCATTAGCATAACAGTTGTGAATTATCCCAGACTTCATTATCTTTCATTCTGTTGAACAAGACAAACTTATTTCCATTACGGTCTGTCATTTGTTTTTCCAAGCCATCTTACGCAGCTTCAAGTAACAATATCAAGAGAGCCACAATCCTCTTGAAATTCATATTTCAGGTCTGACTGGTGCATTCAGATTTTATCATGACACTAATGAAAAGTCTCAGAGATGTTGCTAAGGAGAAGTACATGTCGCTGTAATACTTACAAAGTTCCAAACTCTACATCACTACTGATGAATTCTTCCAACATAGTTGTATCCACCATGGGATTCTCCAAGGCTCCATGGACATCTTGCCCTAAAATTAAAGACAGCAAAAAGACAAGTTATGAGAGTGGAACTTGGAGGGAATCATCAGTACTTCAGACTAAGTAATGCTGAGTAATGCTCTTCTACGCAAAGGAAAACCAGATCTGTCCTGTCTCATATGTAACAGCTGGGTTATGCTTCTGGCTTAGTCACTGGGAGAAAGGATGATGGGAAATGCAGAATAAACAAGGATGTGCAGGGGAAGATGAAGAAGATGGAGCAGCATCAGGCGAATACCAGCTCATGCATAGCATTAAGGCTTTGGTGAATTACCACAGCAAGAGGATGAAGGGCCCCAGCCTGCAGCTGGGAAACGTCACACTGTTACACTGGGATCAAAACAGGTGATTTGGTCAAAGCTCAGACACTGGCTCACACAGATCCACTTTCTGCATTAGTACCACAAGTGACTTTCTGAAACAGTTTAGAAAACCACCACCCAGAGCACAAAGAAAGCACACAAAAAGCTTTTGAAATGTTTGATCGGTGGTTTTTTATTCTCCCCCAAAACCCAGCCCACTAGCATGTCAAATGTATTAATGAATAGAAAGGTTCAGTACTTTGTCCTGTGTTGCTGAGTAACTGGGGCTGTAAACAGATTTTTATGATGATAAAGCATCTGGAATTCATGACAACTTTTGTAGAAAGTCAGGCGGAACTCCTAAACCCAAACCAAACAGCAGTACTCCGTAGGCTCCCCACCTCTCCAGCACACCTTACATAAATATAGGTGTGACCAGTCAGAAGGCAAACAAGATTGGGACACTGAAGGACATTGCTCACTCCAGCAAGGCACAGGAGCCACGTGGGGTGAAGTGGGCTAACCTGCACATCCTGGCGGCGGGCACCAACCAATGCCCCCAGCCCTGCAGCAGAGTCTGAGGGCACAAACGGTTAATCGCTGCTGTTGTGCACAAGAGCAGCAAGTGCCTTTGGTGCTTTTACTGTCTTCTCACTGTACTAGCATCAGACATGTGCATGGTAAGAAGTCATACCATAAAATTTCTTCTTTTCCTGATGCCTCTGACAGTTCCTTCTTGATCCAGTGTTTAGACATTACTTAACCACAAGCACCATCTAAAAATCCACTTCCACCACCTCGCACAGGAATTCCCTCATGTGTCTGCCTTAACACATAAATTTGCATTGCTAATAAACATCTGAATTGCTTTGCGATCTCAGATTAATCTAGGCATCATTTGCTGATCACTGCTGCAGGCTTGATTTTGGCTGCCTCTCACTGTGAGAGAGCAGCTTGCAGGTGTGCTATTGGTAGAGCCTTGCAGCCCAACACATCGGCAACGTATACGAACCTGTCCTCTGCACGTCAGAGATGAACAGTCAGTAGGTGCAGCATACTTACCTGCCTCAGCAAAACTGTAACATGGAAAGTCTTGAAGTAGCAACAAAGCACTTCGCAAAGCCAGCTTGAGAATACAAAAGAGCCTGGCTTTCCTTAGAGCCTTCCACAAACTTTAAGAATGAAAAGACGAGAATCCGACCTGTCTGAATTTAGGATATCCCCCTTCAATCTCAAACACTTCTCCTGAAGCCAAAGGTCAGATACAAAGATGATGATTTTTTTTTTTTTTTCCTGTACCACAAAACCAGGAATTCTTTATTTTGACCGAGGTCAGAGACAAGCTCTTTCAAAGTACAGCTATGAATCAGACAAGGTCAGGGCATTTAACATGGGCATCCCACAGTCCAGAGATTAACTGCTGCTAGGTGATGACAACTGTGATACATATCATTCTCTTTTAACCTCTCCACCTTGCAGAAACAGCTAAACAGATAGGAAGGGAAGGAAGGAGTAAGTAATTTTGTGCTGGAAGAGGGAGGTGGCACACCAGGAAGAAGACAGGCCACCATTAACAAAAGTTTGCAGTACAGGTGCACAGAAGAGATGGGACCTTTGGCTGCCCTGTAGAACTTTATCCTTTCTTTATGAACGTACTTTCCAGGTCAGTGGCATCACCTGCTTGCATTGGCATCTGTTTTAGCAGAGGAGGAGCCGTTAGGTCATATGCAAAGTTATTTAAAATGGTGGCATGCGTTTTACATGGTCACAGCGAGTACTGTGACAGACACGGGTGGGTAGCATGCAAGCCAGTCTGCTCACCTGGGCGTTAGGTGGCTGCAGGAGCAAAGCACTGTGTGTACATCGTGGGACAAGCCCTGCTGAGAGGCACCGGGAACACACCGCTTCCCGTGCAGGACCGCGGGCCCAGCCAAGAGCTGCTGGGGGATGTGTGGAGTCAGGAGACTTGATTATCAGCTTGTGCTCTGGGATCTCTGCTCCTGGGCCACACTCCGCACCAAAATGTGCACAGACATCGCTGGGAAGACTCTGCACCGAGTGACACGTTCAGCTTTAGTGTCACTGTGCAGAGGATTGCCAGGTATCCAAGAGACTGATGAAGACAAAAGGCCAAGACACAGGACTGCAGTTGGGGCTTCATACACAGCTGTTTGCAGAACAGAGACTGCGGTCGTGGGCAGCATATGACTTTTTCCCCATTTCTTCATAAACCTGATATTCTGTTGTTCTGTTCCCTTCGGCCTGAAGCTTAAAACCTGTCAGTTCTACCACTGGCTTTCTGTTTCCCTGTCCCTTCCCCCCTAGCCTGTCCTTGTTCCTAGCCCCCAAGGAGCAGTTTGAACTCAAGCCTCCTAATCTGGCAGTGGCTTGCTTCATGTATCATCTCTCTTTGGCAGACATCCTCTCCTTTCCTGCAGCCACCAGGCTCTCGTCACCTGGCTCCCAACCTTCACTCTATAGTCCCGTAGCCAACAGTCTCAATCCCTGAATAACCTGCCTTGATTAATTCTCCCAACACTTCCATGCAGGCCTTACATGTGTCTGCACTGAAATCAGTTGCCTGCTTTTCAGTAGTACCTAAATGCAAAGTGAAGGGTGCGGGACAGAGAACCAGAAATTCCTTGCAATAAGTTTTATGTCTAACAGAGCAGCTGTTTCAAAGAAAGACACACACTGTCATGAATTTGGCTTGAACCACAACCATCGCTCTTCAAAGGAGTAGCCGGAGAACCAGGCTACTGGAGTGCTCTTTCCGCAAACATAAATTCAGTCCACAACCAATAAAATATTCTGTCAAACTTCTAGTGTTGACTAAAAAAATCAATACTAAACTGATCATTTCCTGACATTAAAAGAGGATGCCAGGAAGCACCTAGCTAAGTCCAGCTATTTGTAGGAACATCTGTGTTAAAACACCAGCTACTCTATACGGAGAGCATTCCTTAAATACAACTTGAGATGTAAAAATGGCACTGCTCAGTAATTCCTGCTTGCTGAAAGGACAAATTCATGATGTTTGCTACAAACCCTTGCAACTGCTTGAGAATTAGTAACTGATTTTCATCTGAAGATACTTTACCACTAAAACAGGCCCCAGCACTTTACGAGCTCCACCGTACAGGCTCAGTGGAAAGTCCAGCTAAGCTTCATTGACTCACACTAAGGTAAGTACTACTTACAGGGCTTATAGAGTTCCTTAACTTCTTTTGTGCTAAAGGACTCCAAGTACTGGTCACTATTTAAATTGTTCAAGATAGTCCAGTTCATTTTGACTGGAACAGACCTGGAGCCATTGACGAAAGCTGCTCAGCCAGCAGAGCTACAGACATGGACCTTGGGCACATGACAGCAATAAACAGGAAAGGATTAAGGACAAAACAGCTGTAGCTGCAGCCAGCCGGGATGTATCACAGTCTAGGTTATTCAACACCAGGAACACCTATAACTCCAAGTGGTAAGGAGTGAGCTTGTGTCAAGATAGTTGGGATTTTCCCCCAAAGTAGTATTTGCCAGAGAAACAAATCTTACCTTAAATATTTTAAATTTATCATTTAATCTTTTACTCCTGTTTCAGTCTCTCATCCTTAAGATGGTATGGAACACCTTTGGGTTTTAAGTGTTTTGTACTTAACAGCATGTTTGTTCTGCGGCTTTGTTTATTTACCGAGAGCTCTAAACTGTATTCCATGTTATCCATACAGGAGCATCAGTATACAGAGAGGTGGCGATTCCACAAAGACTTCTTTAGATCACAGAGAGAACTGAGACCAAACACACAGATTTCAGACACCTCAATGTACCTTCCAACAATGTCAAAAAAAGAGAAAACTGAGTTTAACAGCGTAAGTAGGTTGGCCTTCATTTGAGTTTCTCAATCCATAATTTGATTATGTCAGCAAAAATTGACTGCTCTGCTACACAGACAGGCAGAAGAGCTCATCAGGAGCTGATGAGGTGACTGATTCTGAAATACAAATGGCTAATTAAATATACTAATTTCAATAGAAATCATAGAAAAAAATTTGCATCGAAGATTAAATCTTTAGTGTGGGAGTGAAATGAGACAACAACAACAAAAAAAGACAAGAACTTTTCAGAACATCTACACAGTAAGAGAAAAGCCATTTACTTGAATGAGAAAAAGCCAAGGTCAAATCCCAGGCAGAGTCATATCTAATCTAAGAGGTCTATTACCTATTGAAAGAAGTGATCAGCAGTTAAACATTACTCATTTTCTTTGAAAAAACTTTCAGACTGCCCCCTCTCAATATTGCAAATGTGACTATCTTACTAATCAGTGTCAAAACAAATTGTGCTGGAAGGAACTAAAGCAACAGGGAAAGTGGGATCCTTTTTGTTTATGAGTTTCAAATAATCTTACAAAACAGATCTATAAATGTGCTTAGCTGCCAGCTGATACATTTGGAAGCCAAATCTGAGTGACAGAGCAGAGACTTCCTCAGTGGCAGCATCCTCCACTTGATATTGCAGGACTGAGCTGTTTTATAGCCTTGAAAGACAAATGTTCTAACACTGCCATAACTAATCTCAGAGGCCACCAAGTTAGCACTAGCAATTTATTGCTCTTACCTCATGCGGTGGCATTATAAAGCCAACCCCCAAGCTGCAGTGCTAAGCTGTAGAGATGCCACCAGTTAAAGCTGGCCTTCACATTCAGCGAAGCCAGCTCCTGCTTGGAAAGGGTGCAAACCCCGCTTTATATCAGCGCGCACCCCGTTCCGATTCACCTACCATTTACCAGCAAAAGGAGCCCAGCTACTCCATGCTGAATGAATGATTAGCTCTTGTAGCCTTGACACATATCTAATCTCAGTGTGCAGATAATGAAATGGAGCCATCTGACAGCATCCCCGCATGCTGCAGGGTGCCAGCAGACCTTTGTCATTTTCTAGGGCTATACAGCAGAGGCCACGTGATATTACTGAAGGAACATAACCCCTAAGATGTTTCATTTTTCCTGCAATTAAATGGAATCAATAGGGCTTCTCCCCCTCATGCTGGCCCAGACAGATGTTCTGCCAAACTACCTTCTAAAAAGAGTTCAATTAATAATTCTGCAATTACAATTAGTAATTCTAGTTAAAGAGCTCAGACAGGCAAAATCTCTGGGATACCTTCTACCATCAAAGTGTCATTGTTGAAAAAGCCAACCGAACCTAACCCATACGCCCTACAAAGTCCTGCTTTCCAAGTTACTTCCTAAAAAAATTTGAAAATTAATTTTTTTATGTTATTTCCAACACTATTTTGGCTTTTCTTTCAGCAACGTAATGTTTGTTTTTATCAAGATATTTGTTCAAGTACTGCATTGCTTGGCTGTTAAATAGTCAAGTTTGTTAGCTTTTGATCTCCATGACTTAAGGTGAACTTAAGAAACATGGTATGCATTTCTTAACATCTAGAAACAACATATTTGCTGCCTAGTAGTCCTAGGTTGTGACACCCTGATTTAAATTTCTTAGCTTAAATACATTTTCTTGATCAATGTTGGAGAATCTTTAATTTCCTAGTTTGAAATTAAAATACAAAAGTCAGAGTTGCCACCTCTCAGAGAGGCCAACAGTGCCAGGGGGGGTAGGAAATATCAGGGGTTTTAGCACAATAAAAATTAAATGCAGGGAAACAAAAGTTGTCCACATTATCCAAAACAAAAATAGTAGTTTTCCGTTACTTGAGATCAGTATCCCATTAATACTGGCACAGGTAATAAAAGGGGGAAAAATACAGAAATAGAAGCTTAGTATAGGAAGATTATATTTAAAAAATAGTGAAACATGTAAACTGGAAGGGAAAGAAAAGATTTAGTAAAAAAGTTAAAAATACATAAGCCTTCGAACAACCATTTTGAATCATGTTATGGCAGGGCCGGAGAAATGCAGTTTTATCACAGAATCTATTAGAACGTAAATTGTGTGCAAGAGAAAGACAGGAGACTAATAGGACCTTCTTGAATGTAAAATGTCTTGGGGAAAAAAGGCAGGACAGATCCCAGGCAAAAGACAAAAAAATCCAAGTTTAACTTCTCAGAAGGATCCCCATGGTACTGCCGCAACTGCCATTTTACCAGCTGTAATCAGGCCGTTTCAGAATTATACTAGTGAAAAGAAAACCCTCTTTAACCTGACGTGGGATGATGAAGGAGGGAAGGAGCACTCTAACCTGATGAAACTTGCTAAGGTGTCAGAAGTGATAAATTGCAAGCAGACCTCAGCCACTTCCCTGTTTTTCTTCCTGGCAATTACGTCAGCAATACTGCAGGCTCTGCTGGGTCCACCTTCCCTTTGGTCTTCTGGCCACAGTACAAACAAAAGGGCACTGCAGCGCATCTGTACCATTTGTACCATTTCACTCTGGCACTGCCTTACACAGGAGCTTTGTGTAAATAGACCTTGCAGTTTCAGGGCTCTTTTTCTGCCTCCTTTCTACTTCAGTTAGCCCCAAACAAGTCCTATTTTTTGCTGCCATCAAAAATTGCTAAGACACCCTCTTAAAATTAAGACACTTACCTTCAAAGAACTGCTGCAAGGCTTCATTTTCTCCCACCACATCCATGAAAAGCCAGCAGAAGTGTTGTGTTTTGCTTTCCTACTGCTTGAAGAGTTCCACTGAGAAAAAACGCACCGTTCTCTCTTCCAGATGATTATGAATATGCCAAGGAACACATGTTTTTGTCACAGGTTCCAATGACTGTCCAAGCTGATTTCATTCCTCCATAACTACAGCCAGGGCTATACTTCAACTCCACTACATGTAAAGCAAAATCTGACAAGGCTTTTGAGGCAAGACCAAGGGTGATGTGATCTCTTCTGTTCAGGATGTCTGGTGTTCTTGTTTTAAGGACCTTTGGTCCCAGTACTAGCCACAATTACACATGCGCAAAAAATGCAGCAATAAAAATTATTTGTCTCTGTACTTTCATACAGGTGATGTAATTAACACTACTGATGAAAGCAATAAGTAATCAAATGAAAGCGCAAAAAGCCATCACCACTTTCACCATATATACTACCCAATTTAAGCAGCTGAGCATCAGACTATCCAACTGCTCTTAAAAAAAAAATCACCTCAGCAGTTTGATTATAGATAAACAGAACTTCTACATCATTATTATTAACAAAATTAAATTACAAACTGTCTACAGTAACACTAAAAAACATACAGGAAAGCTGAACAACGAACAAAGGTCCTCTAAGGCTAGCAGCAAACCTTATTTCACTTTTCTTAAATTGATCTTTGTACACTGAAAATTGCCTGTTCTGTCAGCCCTAAGCAAACAGGAGGAAAACATTCAGACATTTTGAATGGGCATCTGTAAGAGGCATTTGGTTATGAACAACAGCTTCAATGAAGAAATCTGGAATAAGGCCATTTCCTGAAGTAGTTATATTCACCAAACAAGTAGCTGTTGCACAGTTTTTACAAGCCCCAAGCACTCAGAAGGACACAGTTTTCCCATGATAGGCAGCTTGTATTGAAAATATAGAAAAGAGTTTTGGGGAAGGGACTTGAAGACAGAAGCAAGCCAATCAGTATTTACCAGATGTTGATGTAATTGAGCCAGTCATCACTACTGAGATTACACTGGATGCATGTACAGTCCCTAGTAGAAGAAAATCACTTCAGCATTATAAACTTTAGATACAATTTGTGTCTCAACATTATCATGTATAGAAAGGACCCTTCTCTCTGCTTGAATGAGCAACACTTGTAAATGATTAAGTCAGAATAGCAGCAACTACCAGCTATGATTTACCTACTGTTAGCTAATCCTGAAAACTGCTCCATCTCATTATGTAAACACAATTAACAATCATTTAGGAAGCGTTTACAAGCCTAACATAAAACATAACACCAACAAATACAGTTTGTTTTCCAAGAGTGAATAAAATCAGACTTCCGTGGCATTATTGAAAGAATAAACAACCCTTTAACAGTTTAAGGTAGGATTCTTCCAGCTTTTTACAATAGGAGGTAGTACACAGTATTAGGAGACTGATAAAAATATTTTGTCTGTATGAAATAGCACAGGCTAGATAGATTCCATTACTAGAGTAAAATATTTTGGTTCAGTTGTTTGTTTTAATCTTAACACTGAAATGCCTGGTCAAAGCCAAGGCTTACAAAGTGGTTTCAGGCATACAAGCAACGCAAGTATGGTATTAAATTTCACTGCTTAGTCTATTTACTGTTATAAAAATGGAGAACACTCCAATAAGACAGTGATGAATCACATTGGGTTTGTTCAGCAGCAAAGGAAACCTGTACCCACTAAGATGCTTCTTGTTAAAAGAACTGTATAAACTTGGTTTTACTTCCGATGATTTTCAATTTATCTGCCAATGCTTTAATCTTACCTGTAATTGATAAATGGCTGTCACAACCAAGACCTAGTGTTTTTTTCCAAAAAAGGCTTGTACATGGCATATCTGGTACGTACGCACAACTGTGGTCCTTGTAACCTCATCAACTGTCTGCTTTCAGCTTGGACTGTGCCAAGGGAAGAAGGGCCACTTGTACGTGAAATGCCAAAGCAGCAATCCAACAGAAAAAGCATCTTCCTTAGGAAGCCATGATCCTTTTTTTGGGTCCCTTTGTATCAAATTGCACGTGTGAAGAAACTGATAACATTATATGGAAATTATCAGCAGCATGTTCAAGTTGTCACATAATGGATATTTTCCAGTTTCAAGGACAGCTGTGAGAAATTGATGTACAAAATATCAGAAACTGGAAATCCTACAAAAAGCAGGAAGGAAAAAATCATTTAAAGGAATGAAAAGATTCTATTTTTTTATTTCTTTCTATTTATTTAAAAAGACAATTAAGAAGGGAAAAGAAAGGTTTTAGCAGTCAGATAGGGGTCAGGACAGATTTCTAATGAGAGTGACCAAGGTAATTTAATGTTCCTTGATGTTTGAAAAGCAACCTACTTTAGACAAGATACCCAGATTTACTATACATGTTTCTCTTCTTACATAGTTTTAAAAATGAAAAATACAGGAAAGCAGCACTTCAAAGTCATCCAAGTTCTCCCAGTTGTCTGTTAACTGTATTGGCATACATGCATAGAGATACACATATACCTATCCAAGCTCTACAGTGAAGAAAACATCAGGCGTTTATTCCCTCTTCATAAAATCACTTCAGTTTTACATTTTGGAATGACTTATCAGGGAGGTTCACATCATTCTGCATCACAAAGAACAAAAGACAAACAATGCTTTGGACTAACACTTTAATCAGAAGTTTTGTTTTTAAATGTAAATTACAATCACTAATACATCTGCAAGTGCTTACCACATTTGTTCAACTAAGTATTATATGTATGCATATACAGCATAGCTCAGTTCAAAACAATCACAGTACTTCTTAGTGCCATCTGCAAAAGGAGAAAGATCTTGGACCCACTTTGTGGAAATAAATATCAAGTGACAGATTCAGCAATTTTAGTTATGTATATTCAATGAAGTTCATGCACACGCAGAAGTAAAAAGATTTAGAGCTCTTCCTTGTAATAGCCAAGTTTTGCTAGTGACATCTCTCTTCTCAGCTGCATAACTTCCCAGAACATCTGATCCACTAAAAACAAGACAGAAATATCATGAAACATACTGAATTCATATTTTGGTTCAACTGATGTATACAGGCCACCTCACTGTACATCAGTTTAGGGCAACTTCAAAAGCAACAAACAGCTAGTAAAACCAGAATTAATGAGTAAGAGCTATTTGTGCTTGGTTGTGACAAAATTTGTGGAAGTATTATTCAAAAAATGCTAAATGATGGCCCCATAAGAAAATCTCCAAATTTTAGATTTATTTTTTTAAAATTGGGGAACAAAAATACATTACTATTTCTTGTCAACTTCAATTAACTGCAGTTTCTCATTTTAACTGCCCCGCCCCTTGACTCGTTTTCTGTAAAATTAAAAGACTACAGAAGACAAAAGCAGAACTTGTTGGATGAATTGTTTTATCACAGAATCTGTAATTGTTATAATTTTTCCATCTGTAATCTTTCTTCCTACCTCTTTTTTCTACCAGCAATCTGCCAGCAACAATAAACTGGGGAGGAAAAATACCTTTTTTAAAATTTCCTGTGTGTTTAGCTAAATTTGATAAGTCTAGTGCATACCTTAAGCTTCTAGATGCCACAACAATACAAATCAAAACTGAGTATATAATTATTCAAGATAAAAATAAATTCCATGCAGTCAAGATCATGATGTAGAATGACTATAAAGATTATTAACCTCAGCAACAGGCACAAGGTCTTCCCTACCATATTTGGAAAAACAGTTTCATAAAAGTGACTTTGTCTCAAAAAATCATACGATGCATAAGTAGAAATACATGTAACACATTATGCAGACAATGATCATGACTGCCTACATTCTTGTAAAGGTATTGTTAAAATACGTAAAGCTACAAATGCAAATTCTATGTTTTTAATGGTAAAGCTGGACAATTGAGCTGAAACACCAAGCTTCAGCATTTTTCAAAACTTCCTGTGAATAACTATTTCTGATAATGCTGAAAATATTTCATTATTTGATAGAAAAATATTAGCTTAATTTCTTTACCTCAACAGCAAACTAAAATTTTAGTTGAAACTATATATAGGTCCTTTTGGTCAAAGTAAAAGTCTTTTAAGTTTTTATTTGGTTTACAGTTAAATAACACATTTTCAAGATCATCTGTAATGCCAGTAAATCAGTAACAATTACCACCACCTGAAGGTTTTATTAAACAATTTAGTGTATGAAATAGTTGAATTTCTGGTGAATTCCATGAAAATAATACCCTTTGACAAGGAAAGTTAACAGCATTATTTTTTTATAAGGAACAGTCTGTCACCTCAGGAGTACTTCAGGTTAGAAACAGAAACAAAAGATTTGCGTGTGGCTGAAATACAGAGCTCTTGAAACTGGGAAACATCACAAGAGATTACTATAGGTGACACAGATCAAAGTGGGGCTAGTTCGAGCCAAATGCTAGGTGAAGCAAATCCACACAGACACAAAGACTGGATGAATGAAAAGCACAGACTCTTCTTATCCATAAACATTATAATGCTGATTTTACTCTACTATAACAAAAATGCAACTGAACTAAAAAAATAAATTAAAAGTGAAAGCAATTTTTTAAATTAACTATTAACACAGGGCTAATGACACTTTTTCTGCTAACTGTGCTTAGCAAATCCAAGAGCCTAAGCAATACGGTCCGTTTCAAAAAAAAAAAAAAAAAAACAAAACCACAAAACCTTGGACTGAAGGCCGTTAGGCAATAGTCTTTGACCTGGACAGGAAATACAATTAAATCGTGTACAGTTCAAACAATCAAATCACCATAACTTTCTTTTATAGTGGTAAACAGGTAAAATAGTCTTCCAAGTGAAGACCAGTAACTACAACTCCAACCCACTATATTTTTAAATTTCAGTATTAAGTAACTAGTTGTACAGTGCATACATTTTCATAACCATCTTCTTTTATATGGTCATATTGAAACTGAATAGCACAGTTAAGCAAATTTCTGAATTACTGCACAAACAGTTTAAATAGGCAGTTGTTGGATATGCTATTTGACAGGAACAAATCAACCAGGTAACAAGGCGGGGCGGGGGGATGGGGAAAAACCCCACAGCCTGAAGCAATGACAGTAAGAAACCACATTTCCCTTTTGGGGTAGGGTGAAGGTAATCAAGCTTTACATTTATAACCAGAGCCCTAATCAAGAGACTTTGCCATGCCACAGCAATGACTGAGACCTCATTTCTCAGCTGCACTCAGATGAATGATTATAGTATGGTTTCCTGTTTATTGTTTACAATTTAAGCAAAAATATTGTCATCCTTGCCAGTTCTCCCTGAAAGAGAGTCTGACAAGAACAGCTGTCTGAATTCTGAATACATGAAATGAGAAGACACATCAAAACACCGAGAAGAAAAAAACAGCCCAGATCAAACCAAACTGAAGGGTTTTTTAACACATCTCCACATTCTATGAGAAAGACTTGATTTTTGAATACTATATGGAAAAACTGAGACTAACTCACTCCTCTTGTTACAGAATTTTTTATGACATTTCTTACTGAATAACATAAAGGGCTTTTAGATGGACTAAAGATCGCTGCTTTTTAATTTGTCGTTGTTGTTAAAAAAATAACTTCATTAGAGGGTGGAATATCACCAAATTCACGTAATTACAACAATGCCTAACAACATACAGACCTTTGTTAGGTCACTGTTATTGTGCACAGACAGCAAGTTTTAGGCATATGCACTATGCAAATTTTTATGTATGGCAAATACAGCTCCCTACTCACCATCTTGCTGCTTCAACAGTCCTTGCTGGATGTATCGAATATATGTAAAGAAGTTACACACAGAAGTGATCTGAACCCATATAAAAACAATGATGGTTAATATCATTTTGTATAATGGTAAGGGAAATAATAACTAAATAACTGCAACTTGAAATCACAGTAAATGTACTTACCCTGTAACGACAGAAAGGAGAAATGTAGTAGTAACTGCTTGTATCTCCTAATTTTATTCTATGTTTGCATGACTTACTTTGTCCACTGAGAGCGCATTTCCTAGAAAACATAAATTTTACATGACATAATAAAGGAATCTGACCTTAACATCTAAACACCTGTATGGGTTTAATGTGTTAATGTAAAATTGCTTCATATAGGCACAGATACCCAGATGTCTGCCTTCATTTTACAAGTTGCAACTATTACATTATGTTGCCAATTACTTTAGTACCTTTTGTTTGAATACTGGAGCACCATGATGCATTTCTGATTTTTAAAACTTTCTTCAGCTCTGGTCATGCCCTCTCATATTCACTAATTCAAGTTGGCTTGACAACTCTGGAACAGTGGGAGTTCTTTACCTCTTCATATGTGAAATAAACATTGTTTAAATTATCAGTTGATGCCAACACTTAAGAAGATTTTTTTAAAAACTTCTGCTTGACCATGCATTTCATCATCATAAAAAAAAACCAAACATCAGCCCTACAGAATAGCAGTTAATTCTCTGAAGCCTCCCTCAGATGCACGTTAAGATGAGCTTTGCATTTATGCCTAAATGGAAATAGTATTTTATATTCCGAGTATAATAATTTGGGACAAAGGAAAACAGGCTGTCTGGCAATAATGATTTCCATTGCCACTACAAAAAATGATGGTAAAATAATCAAATTTACTTCTTCTAGTGTACTGCAGGTATGTCATTCAGGAACAAGGAGAGGTCAGTAGTCACCACAAATTCTTCCCAAAAACACTATTCAGGAAAAGGCAAAGAATTTTTTAACATTTCTTCCAACATTCTTTAGAAAAAGATGGTTTGAATCTCTGGACTGAACTATCAATACAATCAATAAATGTAAATAAAATGGGAATTTTATTTACTTGGAATTTCTATATTGGAGCATCTCAGATGAACTGGGTTCTCATGGCATCCACAGTTTCATTGATTTTAAAAGCTGCTGGCTCTTCTCTCTTCCATTTCTACCTAACAAAATTAGGGAGACTAAGAACAAGCAGCCTTTCAAAAGCGAAACAAAAATTAATAAGCTTCTGTGGTTCTAAACAGTGGCTCAGAGATCCTTTTAAATAGCCTGCAGCTGGTCCACAGAACCATGCAAGACAGGAGAAAATTGAAGAGTATATATAATTTTCCATAGCAATTTATGAGGACTGACAGCAGACCATTGATCCAAGAAATCCTAGAGTAGCTAAAGCAAGCTAATGGCAATTTCAGTCAGGCTTCTGTGAGAAAACAGACAGACTTTCAATGCTAGGAAAATAAAGCCTTTTTTTTCCTTCTGGCTATAGAATTACGTTCTGTATGTTATCTTTCATCACACCAGGTTAAATGCTGGCATGGCTGTTACTACTACTGACTCATTTCTGCGCTGTATGGCACACACGCAGCTTAGCTCTTTGTTCCCCATGGGGACAATTATTCGAATCCCGTGGGGAAACCCAGCTGTCTTTCATTAAGGCAGCACTTACTACACACCATCACAGGCACCATTCAGTAACTTCTGTATATCAAGACCTTTCTTCACTATTATCACAGCTCTCTGCCCTCCACTCCTTATTTTTCTGTTGGGCTATTACCCACCATTTTGTGCCATCTGTTCCCCCATCCCCCAGGCAACTGTACAATAAAATAATTCCTTTAAAAACATTACTCAAGTTTTTGTTATTATTTATTTACAGTTTGTCTGTATTACTACCTATTTAAGAACATGGTTTCAATAAAAGTAGTGCTTTGCACCATATAAGAATAAAAAATGTGAAAATGCTACTCTGATTCAGTGAAAACTGGAACACCTGTTTCCCATTCACTGCAAGTAATCATACATAAGGCAAAGCACATTTGCTGCCAAGTTACACTGAAATACTGCATATTCCTTACTTATTACTTATCTACAAGCAACACCACAAGTTTTTGTCTTTACAAGTCAGTAGAAAAAGGGAAAAAGGAGTACACTTGGCCTTTTGATACACCTACAGTAACTAATTACAATTTGTGCACTGTAATCTCAAAACATTAATCTGTATCTAGCCAACTATTTAAGGATTACATAAATTCTAATATAAAAATTATCTTACACTACAGAAAATACGTTAAAAATCTCATGAAACTTCTGAATGATGCAACTGAGTATCCTGGTTTTGAGTAAATATTTCATCATGTCAAGACATAGGGAAGTTGCTTGAACCACAATGATTTTAAATCAATTTGCCAATTGCTTTTTAATGACATATTACTTGTTTCAGTAGCTTCTGGCTCTCCAGATTCTTTACTGCATTCACAGAACGCAGCTCACAGTGGTTTATCTTGAACTCGAAATCACCAGCCCTTAAGCAGCTCCTTTATTAGTGGTGGGCCCTTCAGATGAGGGCATGTTTTCTAGTGACAGGAGTAAGCTGAAGAGTATATGAACGCCTGAATTTTGTAGGCTAGAAAGGATCAAAGACTAAGTCGTAAAACAATTTTCAGTTTGCACAGCTTTCAAGAGAAAATAAAGAATTTGAAATACGATAAATGTATTTTCTCTTCCACTCAAAAACTGGAGGAAAAGCAAGAACTAAAACCAATAGCAATGAAAAATGATAATTAAAAAAATAATCTTAAGAGCCAGATGAAAGCTTTTTGATGCAAGCCTTCTATGAGAAAACTCAGCTCCATCAGAACAAATATTAGACAACTGTCAACTTGTCCAAATGATTTCCAACCAAAAAATCAAGGCCTTCTGAAAATTTGGAAGGCTTCAGATGAACACTGACCTTGCTTGCTTAACCCTGATATATGCTAAAGCACACTAAATCCCTTCTCCACACCCATCAAAACCCCAGCACCTCAAGGCAAGTCCCTCCCACCTGACTTTAATGTCTGTATCAGCACCTGACAACACAAGCCTTGCTTCAGATTCTTCTAGGACCACCAGTACCTAAACAAGCCTTGGCTTCAGATTCCTCTAGGACCATTCCAAAATTTCTAAAATAACCTCCCTGTCCTTCAAGCATACTTCCTGCTTTAGATTCAAACTCACATTCATTCCCGCTTCATTATGTTACTCCAACTCAAATTCAAAGGATTTATTCTAAGTATTTCCTCTCAAATCCTTCATCTACCTTTGTCAGTGTGCTATGCATGTCCTAAGTTTCCTAGGCCACAGATACTCCAGATGTCAAATATTCAGCCTGTACTGCTTCAACACCTATTTCTTTCATGATGCTTTCCAGGTGATAGTGCCTAGTTTAATAGCATCTGTTTCAAGTATCAGGACAGTCTTCTCCAAAGAAGTTAGTGTTACTTTTGTGGTCAATGCATCATAAGTGAAGCAAAGAGCTCTCCCAAAAAGGGACTTTGTCTTAAAGGTTTGTTCTAGATCAATTTTTTTTAAAGTTTAATTTACTAGTTGCTTACTTTCCCCATAAAATTATTTAACAGCAATCTTGAAAACTTAGATTTTAGGAAATGAAGGTTAAAATACACAAATCTGACTGAGGTGATCAGTTGATAGCAGTTTTCTCAATCTGTTATCTCAAACGAATCAAGATTCCCACTCTGTCTGTTAGCTTAACATACTTTGGTCCCCCACATTCAACTGCAGAAGCTTTCACAAATCGAACAGGTTGCAAGCCAACAGGTTCAATGCTCAAAGTGTTGTTTTCAACAGCTTCCAGAACAGCTGAGGCCAACTGCAAGAGAAATTTAGAAAGCAGTTAAGAACAGCTCTGTTATCCATTGCTTCAAAGCAGTGACATTTCTTTCTCTGTTAAGTTAGGAACACTGAAAAAAAAATCAACTCACCAAACAAATTAAATTACAAATGAGATTTTGCTTTCATAGTGAGCAAGAAGTCCCATTTCCAGGCTCCTGTTTAAATTCTACCCTCCAAATAACCCTGCCCTCCCCGAGGCAAGATAACTGCCTTTACAGCTGGGAATGTAGTCAAGCATGTTTCAAATGCTAATTGTATTTTCAGTCATTCCTCATAAGCCCAAATAGCACATATGATTCGTATGTGCTGTGTTCTTGTCAGAAACAGGATATGGCACAAACTTTTTTTATTTAAAAAAACTTGCTCTAATTTTATTGTGTGCTATGGAAACACAAAATTATGCAGCATGCTTCCTTATCTTGCAAAACCCAAGTAGATATTATGTCACTTTTTCAGCCAAAGATATCTTTAGAAAGGTGTTCAAACAAGTAAGACTGAGTAACATATATAGAATAAGCCAACATAATATATAGAAAAACCCACTGCAACTTTGAAACACTAGTCCAAACATCATCTTCATGAAACAAAGTGCAACTCTGCCCAGGCTTTTTATGTTAATTCTTTATAAACCCACAATCATAAGACACTAGAAATATGCTCATTTTGCTTCACTGGCCTAAACTGCCCAAGACTACTGTTTAAGTATGGACAAGTAATAGCCATTACTTGATTTAAAAGAAGGGGCAATTTATGTCATTAGTGAAATAGTTCTGTGCTAAGGTTCCTTCCTACTGAGTAACAAAGATATTTTTCTATTGTACTTTGAATATTTTAAAAGCAGAATGTTACTATTAAAGCAGTTCATATAAAACACACTTTCTCTCCCACCTCCCAAAAGCAAAACATTACGCATATACACAATAGGCTACTGAGAGTTAATACAATACCTCAACGATTCAGATAACTGCATTTCCAATTATTCAAAAACACTAACTTGTAGTTTATTGTTTGGCTAAACTGCATATTAGTTTATTGATATTCAAGTGAAAACAGAAGTTGGTCACTATGTACAGCATCTGGAAACCATAACTGTGTAACTGACAAGTGCTAGAAGCCTCATTCTTTCCTTAGGAGGAAATACAAATCTACAGTAGTTACATCAGCACCGAAGCAGAAAAAAACAAAATGAAGTTGCTGGGAAAGACAACAGGATGGCCTACTGCAGAACCAATTTAACTCCCATAGTAACCAAGTAAACTTTTTAGTGGGAGAGGTTCACATGATGCTGTACACCAACCACAATGAACTGGTATGCAATTAACTGAAAGATCATGCATGCTTACAGCCAGCAAGTAACAGCAGATGTAAAGCATGGCAAAAGAACATAACAAACCATATGAAAATACCAGATAAACATTATGAAGAAACTACAGCATTTTTCATGTGAGGGAGGTGTTCAACTTTATTGGGAAAAACACAAGTCTGAGGGCTTTAAAATGTGTTGTTCTTATATCAATAAAGATCTAAGAATATGGTCCCTTCCCCTTAAGAGACTGATACCACAACTACAAGCCTGAAAATGCTGTTTAAGAACAACTAAGTAAAGTAGTCTGAGCTGGAATCTGTTCCACATTATTCCCAGGAATGGGTAAAACTCCAGTCCTTCCTCTGTATGGGAATGTGTGACAATAACACAAGGAAAGAAAAAAAAAAAAGTCTTGTAATTTGTTTCATCTAAAACTCTATTCCCAAACTGCCCCTGTTGAATCATATAAAATCCTGAAGTCTGATTTTTGTAACTCAGACCTCTCCAAGAAAACACCCAGACTGTGCTTGCAGCCTGTGCTGACTGATGAAAGAAAACTGGTCCACAAAATTAAATATATTGGTCTCTACTGCCCCCTATACAAACAAGAAACAAGTGTCAGGACACTATTTCTACAACAGAATCCAGAGGATCTTTGAAATATCAGAAAAAAAAAAAAACACCATCCATTCCTACAAGCATCAGATTCTGCCAGACAGGAGTAATATCTGAAGGAGAAGACCTAAAAAGGCCAATATCTGGTATAGCATAAATTAAATAGTGAAGAAAAAAATTATCATTTCAATATACTAGACTAAACTTCAGCACTTACTGTAAACTGTCACACTCTAATGAAACAAAAATGGTTAAACTTCATATGAAAACATTTTTAATAGTCTACTGGTTTCATGTAACATATTTAAGGGAAAAGCATCAGTGACCACATTTAGACTATTTCCATTACCTCACTTTTTGAGAAGGTTAAACACGGAAAAATATCTTCCCGATAAATTTTGTCCAAGAAAGGACATGTTCTGTCCATAGTTGGCTCATCCTTCCAAGATCTGAATTCATTGTACAAAGACAGGTCAGCCTAGAACACACACAAAGATTCACATATTTTAGTACTACAATTATCACTCTACTATAGTTTGCAAATATTCACGGGTAAATAATACGCATTAAAACTACATGCTTTCCATCACACTGTGAAAGAATGCTATCATGCCCCAGCTATGAACACCTTCTTAAATCCACTTTCCTAAGACTGTAAATATAATCAAATCAAAACATACCATTGTCAAGGCACCGGGGTTAATGCTCTCACTGGTCACCGCTACACCAGGGAGAAGCTAATTACCTCTCCCCCATTTCCTAGGCTTCCAGGATCAATGTGAAAAAACTTAACTGATTGTTTAATAGTAAAAAAAAAAAAAAAAAATCTCCTTGACACACCTTCATTACAGTATTTTAGTCCATCTGCTTTTCTGAGTTACAGAAAAGCAGAGAAATCTAAAGAAAACTGCAGTCTTATACATCTTATACATTCACCCTGCATCTGAATATAACATGCTGCTATCCGAACACTAAAAGAAAACAGACATTTAACACACTAAATATACTAACACAGGAAAACAGGAAGTCAATAATATAAATCAATTAAAACGATACTCTTATTCTTCAGTTTTCATCTTTATGCCCAAACTCTTTCCTACACCATGCTACAACAGGAAGGCAAGGATATTCACAGAGCATGATTTATAAGCCCGCTCCCCCACCACTCCTCTTGTCAATGGAGAAATACTAAAATAAACCCATTAAATCATGCTAAGAGTAAGCATGCTCTGTTTTAGAGATAGTTTTATCTGCTTTGAAAACACCTTGTTCTGTTATCTCCATGTTGAGAGCAGCTTAGCTGTGGGAAGGCACCTATCCAGTCTGGTGTTCAGGAGACTGGTACTAGGTTGCTATTAAAATACACACCTATCCCATGGGCCGGCTACCCACGGACAGATGGAGCACACTAAGGTATTCCCAGAGCCCATCCTCTCATTTAGGATTACTTGAGAAGGATCTTGTTCACAGGCACCAACACTGCTCCAAGACGTGAACCAAGCCGAGTGGGGATGACTGCTTCCAATGCATACTCCTAATCCAATGTAAAAGACTAATGCCAGTCCCCAATGGGATATACAACACCACCCCTCAGACTGGTTTTGACATTCTGCTGACAAAGACTTGAGCAACTTTCCCCTTCCACTGGTTGTCGAATCCCGTTCTTGTACTACTGCAGACCTAATACTGTGTGATCCTAAACCTGAATACTGTGTTCAGTTTTGGGCCACTTACTTCAAGAAGGACATACCGGTGCTGGAGCACATCCAGAGAAAGGCAACAAGGCTGGTGAAGGGTCTAGAGCACAAGTCTTATGAACTGGGGCTGTTTAGTCTGGAGAAGACTCAGGGGAGATCTTACTGCTTTCTACAACTACCTGAAAGGAGGTTGTAGGCAGGTGGGGGTCGGTCCCTTCTTCCAGATAACTAGCAACAGGAGACAGGACACGAGGAAACAGCCTCAAGTTGTGCCAGGGGAGTTTTGACTGGATCTTAGGAAAAATGTTTTCACTGACAGGGTGGTCAAGCATTGGAACAGGCTGCCCAGGGAGGTGGTGGAATCACCATCCCTGGAGACGTTTAAAAAATGTGTAGATGAGATGCCTAGAGACATGGTTTAGTGATGGACTTGGCAGTCCTGGGTTAATAGTTGGACTTAATGGTCTCAAAGGTCTTTTCCAACCAAAATGATTCTATACTCCTAAAACCCAAACCTAAAGCTATAGGAAGGGACTGGTGTTGCAGGCCAAAGATAAGCCAGGATGTGATTCTAAGTTTTTGTCATATTAAAAGCAAATAATATAGATGAGATAATGAAAGAGGGAAAATAAAATACGCTAAAAAATCTTTTTAATCCTATTAATAGATCGGTACACCGCTCTGAACCAACCTCTTTCAGTCTTTTGTTCTTTCCCCTTCTCCAAGCTCCCAGCACTTAGCCATTCTTTTACATATATATTTCGGGGAGTTCTTTTGTCATTTTGTTGGGGTTTTTTTCCTTGAAAAAGAACCTTCAAAAATTAGACTGGCAAATTTTTTTCCATTAGAGCTACTTGCCTTACACTCAGGTACAATCAGGAAGAGCCATCTTAATTAAGCTAGTCCATAAATGTTCTGGTTGCTAAGCCACCAACCTCATTGTACAAATGAAATTCAATAGGTGTAATTCACTCCCTAAAGGAACATTACCTACACCTTAAACCCCATTTCAGGTCTGGCTTTAAAATGAACACAATCAAGAGATATCAGCAGAAAAAAAAAAAGCCAGCCATTTTTGATTTATGCTATAGGATTTCTAAAAATTAAGATGTGTTTCTTATTCACTCAATTTCACCCAAACCTGCAATTTATAAAGAAGCTGCTTTGACAAATCTGCTCACCCTTTCCAATCCACACAGTGCTACATGTATATCTCCTCCCTGCCTTTACTGTGTTTTCACTAGATCAAAATTTTGATTACCTGCAATTAAATATACAGCCAATTGTAATAGTAATTCTAGTTAAACTTTTAATACTTCCATTTTATAGTAAAATACAACATCAGTGAAACATTTAAGCTCTTTGAACACCACCGATGCGTTTATCAGTATTTATGCTGAGTGGATGCTACCTGCCTGCCTAAGATACCGGCAGTTATTCAGCTTACCTAAATCCTGTTAATACCTAACTTAATTACAAGCGTCTACTTATCCTAGAGATTACTCCCACATGCTAGGAGATATTTCTCTGGGATGCTGTCACCTTTCTGGCTCCACTGCAATTTAGTGTGGACAGCCAGCCACTCTGTCTATATTCCACAAAGAAACCTGAGAGTTGACATGTGTTTACACCCAGCTCCATCCAGCATCTTGAAATGCAAAGCTCTGGGTGGTACTCTCCATAAGGGTCCAAAGCTACATTCTCCACACCACAAGAACACTATATAACCCTGAGCAAGGGTACTCTTAGCCCTCCTTTTGAAGCCAAATCAGTTAAAATCAGGAGAATGCCACACAAAGGGTAACCTAACTCAGTGGCAAGAACATCTAGCAAGAAGGGGGCAGAACTAGGGTTTCAGACCCAGCTCCGAGAAATGCAAAAATATTTACCTTAGACCGACAATAAACACAACCACAAAGAACTGGACAATGAAAGCAGTAGGGAAGGCATGGTTGTCCTGCTTAAAATAATGTCCTAGCCACTACACCAGAGGCAGTCTGTCTTTCTTCTCTCCATGTTGCACTCTGTTAAACACTCCAGCTCAGAAGACAGACAGAAAGACTCAGATCCCAGTGGGTGGAAAATCCGTTTTTCTTACTGACTCTCTGGGCTGTCAGTGGAAGTCACCTGTTTTGAGCAGCCTCCATCAGCCTCAAAGTGTGCCCTTATGCAGCCAACAAAAAGGGGACTGAACTAGAAGTGGCAGACAGACTGGACCTTCTGCATCATGTCCTTCACATTCACCACCTCTCTACAAGAAATTGAGGCAAAACACATTTCTCCCCTCTCTCACCCTTGCCCAACACTTCAAAATTTCATTGAGTCATGACATCAGTGTGGTGCTTATGAAGTAATTGGATTGCACCCCAGCTCTCCCCTTTTCTGAAGGGCAACAAGGATTCAATTTTAATAAGGAAAACATTCTGGATGCCACTGAAAGTGGGCATGCAGGATGTAAAGCTTTTTTTTTTCTCTGAAAGCCTGAGTATAAAACAAACTGGGAAATGGCTTTATTTTCTAGATTCATAGTAAAAAGGTGTATAGTACAAATGCACTCAATAATGACTGGCAAAACAAAGTATTAAAATGGCCACTGTGAATCACATTAAAGATCTAGTTAGCCTGTTACCCCTCTGACAACGGCTAGCAGTCACAGAGCTGGCTGCAGAGCAGTACGAGAAAAAAAACAGTGAGGTATCTTCATTTTACTGTCTCCTAACTTCTAGCAATCTGTGAAGAAGCTTCCTAAGCCAAATGTCAAGGTATATAGAAGACAGATAGAACAGGCTTTTCTTTTGTCACTTTGTATAACTACATTTTGAACACATTTGTGTTTTTAATCTTGCTACCTCATGACAATGAGTGGTAAAGTCTGATTATGTACCAACTGAAAATGATTTTCCCTTTAGCTTCTAGAGTCTCCTTATTACAAGAAATCATTAGTATTTGTTCACCATTCGTCTTCCACATGTCACCTGTGACTGTATAGATTTTTATTCTACCTCAAGTGCATCTTTCTACACAGAAATACTTCCCATAGGTTTGACCATCTATGTCATACTCCTTGTACTTTCATTACATTCCTTCTGAGATGAAGATACAGTTGCATGCATAGACACACACATTTACTAGATGTTTATACAGCAGTATAAAGCTGCTCCTTTTGCTATTTACTTCTTTCCTCACAACTCCTAAAGCTCTGTGTCTTTGACCATCACTGAGCACTGAGGTGGTGTCCACAAGTACTTTTTCTTCCCAGCACAATGTCCTTGTTTTTAAGTCCACAACTGCATGCTTGCTAGAGTTACATTTTTTCCTTAGATGCCTCATTTCTCATTTATTGATTTTGCATTTCACCTGCTGTTCTACTAACCACTCAGTATCATAAGACCCTTCTCAACTCTTCAGTCACTTTTTTCTACTACCATTCAAAGCACTCCAGCACCAACTTGCCACCTCATTATTTCCCCATTTTCAGTTACAGGAGTAGATTTAAAATAAAATAAAAAAATATCACAGGCCCCTCTGGGACTCCAGTGGTAACTCTCCTTCTGTTCTCTAGTATATCATTGATTCCACCTCTTCCCTGGCCTCTTTCACCCATTATGGATCTATAAAATTACTCTTCCTCTTTTCTATGACAGCTTATGAAACATTTAATAAAGTTTATAAACTTTCAGTGATGAACTTTGTAAAAATCCATCAGGACTTATCATTCAGTTATATTGTATTTTTGTTGGTGGGTTGTTTTTTTTTAATTTCAATCTTTAAATTATTAATTCCAATATTTCAAATCTTATCTCATATTGCCTTAATGATTTAAAGGTAAACAATCATCACCTATTGGTATGTAAGAAAAATTTTCTTCCACTAATGGAAAACATCTCCAAAACAGTCAGTATGACACGAAGATTTAACATACAACAGATTTACTGGGAGTAAAACAAAACAACAAAGCCAGCTTATCAACAAGAAGAGGGCAATCCTTGTCCTGTTACCTCTTTACAGTCTTTTACAATTGGCTGCATCATGGTAAGGTCCTGATGACTGCCACCCATAGCACTACTTGTACTCTTGTTTCTTGCATGGCCTTTCTTAAAAGGAGTTTTTCCACTAGACTGAAACTCCTTAGTTGGAGATGTTGGTGAAGTAGACAGTACTAGTGTTTTCAGTGCCGCTACTTCAGCCTGGAGGACATCAATCTTGAGGGAGGAAGAAAAAAAAAGTAACATACAAATATGTTAAATCATTTAACAAAGTTTCCAGTTATCTCGGTTCAAATCAAGACTTCATCTTCCAACAGTACTAACATACACATGCCTATGCAATTGCATACTGCAGTAACACTGGCTTCCTATGCACCCATGCTAGCTATCTGGTATGATGCTGAAACACCAGCTGTGTCCATAGGTGTTAGCTAAGAATGTGAAGGTGACACAGAACAGCTTAGTATGTATTTTCATAATGTATCCAGGTAATGCTCTATTTACACCTTTATGAGTCACACTTTAGATTTATAACCACGTGAAAAGACAAAGCAAGCAAATGGGAAAAAAACTCACCTTTCCTTGTGCTTCTTTTAACTGTTTTTCTGCTGCAGCTTGTTTGACATTAGCTTCTTTAACCATTTTGTGTGCTTCCTATAAAAAATGTTTAGCTAGCATAAATGCTTCACACAAATTTACAAAAGCCAGTAAAAAAACCAACCAACAACAAAAAGCTAAGGACATACTTTTGCTTCACAGAGACTATTTGTTACTAGTAACTTGTGCAACAGTCTGAAATTAAGTAGTTACATACCAAAAATTACCTACAAATCTATCACTTGGATTTCATCATTGGCCCACCAAGTTTCTTCTCCTTGATCCTCAGCCCAGACTCAGAAATTCAGCAACTCCACCCACCTCCCTCCAGTAGGAACAATACCTGTCATGAACGCCAGGCTCCTGTCAGGCTTCGGTGGCTGACAAGTCAAGTTCCTCGACCCCCAAGAGAAAGGCTCAACCAATAGCAACAAAGCAACATGGGCACAGTAGCACATTCATAAGAACTTCTCCCTTCTAGCCAGAATAACCAGTTTTAGCCAACTAAATTTCTGCATGAAGGAACCAGTCAAACAACTATGAAGTCTGAATCCTTACCATCAATAAAACAGACAAAGCAACAGCTTAAAAATAGTTTGTGGATTAGTAAGTGTTTCTTAAGCAGAACAGAAAAAGCACTAAAAACAATCCAAGTAAAGAAACAAGGCTGAGCCAATAAAGAAGAAAGTATAAAAGGACTGGGGATTTTTTAAACATCCTTTTACCTCATACCTCTAAGCCTTTTGTCTGCATAATGTATTTGTTTAGGTTCTGATCCGGCAATTTGCGCCTGTGATCATATTACTGTTCTTACTTGATACTTACTGAAGGCAACAAAGATTGAAAGATCAGGGCCACCAACTAAATTACTTGGGATAGGATCCTTATCATATCTGTAAAGCGCCTAGCATATATCTGGACGCTATATAAATAAAACAAAAAAGTTCATACATCATCATACCAAAAGATCTGGCTCCCACTGGCATACAACACAGCTGTATAATATGAGTTTGTAAAATTCTCTTAAGTAACAACAGACACATGCAGGAATGGCAACATACACATTTATACAATGTGTACAAATACATTTAACATTGACCATGCAGTTTCTGCTTAAGTGATGCACCTTTGAAAGCAAAGCATGTTACAGTGCTGTTACAGTATAATAATGTAACACCCAGCTGTGCAAAAGAAGCCTTGATCCTCCACTGGGATGCATTAATATAAGCTCTAGCATATCCACTTACAAGGTCACTGAAATTAGTGGGATTCAGAATAGAAGGTGAATTCAAGTGCTGCAGATCCCAGCGCAAAAATCAAGAAACCTCAACACTATGTTTTGTTAGGCTTCTTAGTGAAATCAAATCACAAAAGAAAATTCAAGTGACATGCCCACAACAGTTCTGAATAATTAAAACTCAAACATTATTACTAATACACTATATTGCAAACATAGAACAATGTATCATATGTTAAAGCTAAGTTATGAAGAAGTGGAATTAATATAAAATCTCACTGATAATTTTATTTTTATTCCTCTACAATTAAAATACCTGCCCAACATTTTCTTCCTCCCCCCAACATACACAAGTATTTATGCTGAAAAGTACCTTTCCAGCCTCCCATTTATTCTCTATGCACATGAACTGCTTTGTATTTGAAGTAACTTTGCCCTACCGGGATGATGAAATAAAATGTGTTGCCAACCCACAGAGTAGTTTGTAATTTGATTTTTGAATGTCAGCACTTTCAAGGTTTTAATAGCACTTCTATACCAATACATCATAGGTTTAAATACTGCCTCTAAAACATACCTAATGTTGTATCTTTATGCATATGCTGAAAACCAATACTTATGATTCTGTAAACACATAAATAATCTCTGGATTATGAAATTTATACTGATGGTTATAGGTATCACAGTTTAGCCCCTAGGCATTCCTATATATACTCCTGTGATAAAACAAGAACTGATACTGCTTCAAGTATGGATTTAAGATTTTTTTTTTTTCCTGTGTAACACAAGTTCACAATCTTCTGGCACTACTGACTTTTTCTCAAATGAAAAGATCCCACTTAAAGTTCAGGCTCCTCACTTGGCAACCAGGTGCCACCCTGGTGAATCACTCAGTATTAACGTTTCTTTTCAAGTTTGCAGGAGTAGCATGCTGCCAGACGCAAAATTCAAAAGCTGAAGGCATGGTTAAGTTATACACTTGCTACCTCCATTGATCTGGAGCTACGTTATTTTTTTAGTCACCATGGCAACCCCAAATTTAGCTCTTATCTAGATAGCCTTGTTGTCAGACAGAGAAGCTGTCTCAGAATAGTTATGCCAAAAAAAAAACCCAAATAGTTTTAAGCTTTCTGATATATTTTCCTTATTTTCTTCGATTTATGTCTAGGCAGATTGACAGGCTCAACAACGTCTCTTTAATCTCAGTAAAAATCTACTGCTTGCTCTTAAGCCTCTACTTCAACACACCCAGGTCTTCAGGACACAAATCCCTTTATAAGCTTATTGCAAAAAAAAAAAAAAAAAAATAATCAGCATACAATACACTGATTCTACATAAACATCTGGCTCAGCTTCCTTTAAGTATATCACATCGAAGACTCCAACAAACCTCAAACAGACTAGCTGTAAGTTCTTCCAATTCCTGTCCAAGTTGATCTCGCACTTTAGAAAGCCTTTCACATTCTTCATCTTTTAACTTCAGCTCCTATGGAAAATTGAAAGTTATTCATTCTGACTTAAGAGTAGTAATTTGGCCTTTTAAAGCTAATACCACAGAGAGGGAGGAGAAAAAGAAAAAAAAGAAACCAAAGGAACATAAAACCTTTGCTAAGCAAAGCCTTTCAAAATATTAATCTTAACACTAAAAGCAATTAAATTATTTCTGTACATACATAGCTATTTTTTCCTGCTATGCAGAAATATGCCAGGCCAATCTGAAGTATCTCTAAACTAGACATCAGCATTTCCAAAATACTCCAAAGTAAAAAAAGCTTTTTTTCCTGAAAGTATAGAAGACTAAAGTCACTTCAAATATAGATCAAATTAATTATTGGGACAGACAGAATACCAGTTCTGTTTACCCATTCCTTAAGACACTTAAAGAAAGCAATCCTTTTAAAAAAAAAAAAAGTATCAAAAAGCTTTGTCTCTAGACAATCCCCAATTCTAAAAGAATCTTGAAACATTTTACTATAGTCTCCTGCATATCTCCTTGTAACTAATACAACTCCAAAATCATATTCTAACTATATCCTTGCTCTTGTTTATGCAGATACATAAATCAAAGCAACTTAATGAAATTCAAAATGCTATTCACCTACACCGCTAGAATTTAAGCAAAGTCGTCTTGACCATACCACTTTTACAGTAAGATTTTAACACAGATTTGGCCATATAAGGGTTACACATGCCCAATTTCATCTGTCCCAAGTCTGAGGGAAAAGTGGGGTAATTTGCAGAGGGGTACCAAAAGTTCAACAAAGAATTTGAAAGAGGAGTTCTTCTCCCCTTCCCCAACCATTACACCCTGGAATCTCTTGCAAGACAGAAGGATAAAGCGAAAAAGTAAGGGAAAGAAAAGCAGCAGGCAACCCATTCTGACGTTTCAAGCATTTTTTTCGGACATAACTCCACTCCATCCCCATCTAGTTCTTCCTCCTCTTTTCCCCCTTGCCAAGCTAGCTCTTGAAATACAGGACCTAGGCCTGTCACTGACACATTAAAGGCTCCAAATAGAATCTAGCAACACTTTGCTTTGAAAAGCTCCAGAAAACAGTAAAGAAAACAGCTGCATTCAGAAAACTCTGGGAGGCCAGTCACTAGAGTCATCAAAAGACCCAGATGGCCACTTCCCATGTGTTTCTGGGAGGTGGTTAGTATTTCTCCCAAAATCATGATTAAAGTTGTTCATAATGATGTGGAAAACTACATCTTGCCTTGTAGCATGCCAACACTAGGTCTTGCTCTCAATTTCTGCAGTGAAACCATCAATAGATTTTCCTCTAAGATGAAGGGTTCTATTTGTCTCCAACTCCTGAATTTAGCAAGCATTTAAGGACTGTTCTAGACTCATTTAGTATCAAAGGCATTATTTCTCCCTTCTTTTAACTATAGATATTTGATTGATTTTTAGTCTGTCTGCTTGCTATTTTGATTTTTTGCTTTCCATATGCAACCTTTTAACTATTTTGAAAGGTACCACTTTAATAAGGGGTTTTTTCCAAACATGGTATTTCTCAGTTCTTACATACTAGCTACTATTCTGCAGTGACCTCTCACTTTCAATTAAAAAAAAAAAAAAAGGCAAGAAAATAGCTACAGATGGAGTAAAGAAAAGGAAAAAGGAATACAAAAAGCCAAAGGGGGAAAAATACTAGGAAAAAAAATTTTAAAAAAATAGGGAAACAAAACTTAATTTTGTGTTTGTTTAAAGTATCTCCCATATAAAGTATGGTTCTTAATATGGAAATTAAAGATTCTGATGCAAAATGCTTAAAGCTCAAGCTTCCTATGTTCCTATAAATGCAGAAAATACATCAATAGATTTCTTGGGTTTACTTCACTGATTTATAAGGAAAGTGCTACATACACATTAATCCATCTTAAAAGGAGGCTATATTAACATTCAGGTCAAGAGTTATCAAACCCACAATGAAGGTAGAACTACCCCAGGTTGCTTTTGTGCCACTACTATCAATACACTATTAAGCAGAATGGTTACAGTTTTGCCTGCAAGTGGAAAGATTGGGGGGGGGGGGGGGGGGGGGGGGGGGGGGGGGGGGGAGCAATTAAAATTTAGGCAGACAAGTAAAGCTACTTAACGTAAACAAAGAGGAGACAACACCAGGCAGTCTACTATGCATGGCTGCTTAGCTAGATTTGTCAAACACTGGCCAAGTTTCCATGACATGATTCAGGAAGAGCACAATATAACACATTATTTTGCCAAGCAAGTTTAATAGCTCAGTTTTTTTAAGCAGGCCAGAGGTAAAGAGTGACCAAAGTAAAAGGCTTAGCAGTCATTAGAAATGTTACTACTGCCTGTGTCTTAAAGGCATTACTGGAGACCTCCCAGCCACACGCAACACAGAGGCAGAAAGACAACTGTGTGTGCTAGACTAACCACCCATGCTGCAGTCCTTCCCATATTACCATTCTGAAAAAGTAACTACATGGAGAAGATGAGCTATCATATAGCACTACACACAGTTACTGAAGTAGGTGATAAAAAAACATAACTTGCATGGAAAAACCCTGAAAGTTTTTAAAAATATAATCTTACATCAAAGACTTGTATTATTGCTTTTTTCACTTAGATCTTAACAGACTACATAAGTGGGCCTTTAGAAAGAATCAGTGAGATAAAGAATGCAAATTACTGCTTCAGAATCATTCATACTTTAAATCATAGAAAAAAAAAAGTCATCCTGCATCTAGTTCAACAATTTAACCAAGTCAGAACAAGATGTGGAAGACCAAAGAAAGAACGAAGATTTTTTCTACACATAGCACCTAAAATCAGAACCATGGGATACTGCTGACTTCTGGAGTTGTCAAAAAAGCTTGAACTTCTATTAGAATACATTTCTATTTGACTGGTCTTTACTGAGCATCAAAGTTAAACAAGCTACATAAAAATTAGTCCATTGCAACCACATTTACAAGGGTGTTTAACATGCAAGAAGGTTCAGAATATCTTTTCAGGGAAAAGAGCATTTCACAAGCTATTGAATTACCATCTTGTGGTGTGGGTGAAGATGCTTCTGTTTTGCTTGCATGTAGTCTTCTACTTGCCTAAGAAAATTTTTATGCCTATGATATACTACAACAGCATCAGTCAGAGGTGTGGAAACTGAAAATTTCCATCACTCAAAGACAGCAAGGAACTGCTAAAACACCTTCAGAGAATCAACCCATCTTTAACAATAACAAGCCAACGGCCTTAAAATTCAATGTAATTTTATTTTTCAAAAACTTGAAAGCATACTCTTCAGCAGAGAGTTCTGGGATGGCATGTTATTCTGGAGCATCCCCATTTTTATTGTTTGTTACCTTATAAGCAAAAAACAACAGAAATTTTAAAATTATGAATGTACTGTATGGTACTACCAGAATTCCTAGGTAGCTATTATGAATCTATTTACTCATTAATCCATGCAGAGTTTTAAAATGTCATGGTTTACTGTGGAAACAGAGACTTAACTGCCAGCATTATTCTGCTGCGCAGAAACACAATAACAATGGCAGTAGGCTCTGTTACATTGGATTCTTTGATGACACAGGCAGAACAATGGAACAAACAAAAAAAAATCTACTTAAAATCCTTTATCAACACACAAGATCTGAAGAGATCAAACTGTAACACTCTGCTTCCGAGATTAAGAATGCATACAGAAACTGAAGGCTTTAGAAGAAAAATCTAGATCTGAGAATCAGGTTCTTAAAACTGCATTGAAATTTACAATACCACATTCTGTACTGTCACCTCTTTCACAAGAATCACTGGATTGTTGTGGAAAAACCTCTCAATTTCACTCTACTAGGGAAGTATCAATAATTCAGAACTCTACCACAAAAAGTCAAACATGGTTTTACTTGTTACCAACAAGCCTACAGTTCTCACCCTCAAGACTGAAGGAAGCACAGAATTTGTTCTCAAATGAAACTGCTATTTGCAACCAGCACCTGTGGTAGACTGCTCTTTCTTTATCAGAGAAAGGGGCTAACCATCAGTGACAGCTGAAAATTTCAACACTCCAAGAAAAAACATATCAATACAGAAAAACATTTCCCTCTACAGTCATGGATGACATTATATTGACTGTCTGATTGATGAGGAAATAACTTCAGAGCCAAATGACACAAAAATTCAAGGAAAACACAACTACGAACGGCCACAGCTCAGAAACTACGAGCAAGCTATGCAAAAGGTATGCATCATGCTGGTTAATTAAGATGAAAAGCAAACAAAAGGTATTCCTTTGCAAGTACTCGACTAAGCTTGCACATCAAGAAATACCATATAACAAAATAACATCACTATTCTCTCAGATGTTATCTACATGTGGCTGATCTACCTTCAGTAACCATGGTGACACAGCTCAATCCAAACATGGCAGAAAAAATGCAAATGTATAGACATGAGGAGATATGGTCCCAGGCATTGAATCATGAAGCTTTTTAACAGCTCCTCAATGTTCCTGATGCTACTTTAAAAGGGTAGCAAAACAAGGAGTAAAGTTCAGATCATCTAAGGCAAGGGCTCTTCAGCTCCGCTTTACAGAATTCAGCCAGAAATTCCGTAAAAAAATAAGGAAAAATTACCTGAATGTTCTCAATAAAGAATTAAAAAACTATGCCATTTTAATTAAGGATGCATTTTAGGGCAAAAGTATGTCCAATCTTATATGCGCCATTAGTACAGAATGCTGCCCTGCTGTTACCCAACCTTTCTCCCCATCTCATGACATGATTTGATGCTGCAACCAATTTAGACTGAAGTAGAGTGAATTTCCTCTATCAAGAAACAAATTTTTGAAAGATTTTTTTAAACAATTTTGCCAGCAGTGCTGTTCGTTAAGAAGTGAAGTCTGTCGACTTAAGAAATACAAGACAATTATACACTATACATATATTGTCTAATATAAAAACCTGAGAGCATTTTAAGAAAAAACTTGCACTCCAAGCAGAGACATGGAAAAAATAGACAGTGGGTCCCTAAAGCTTCAAAATTCCCACCTCCTTTCTAGGTCCCTTTCCAATCACAACGGCAACAAATTCAAACCAATCTTTAATGCATATTACAACAGAAAGCATACAGTTTGGGTAAGAAGTTTGAAACAAATGAAAAAAAGCAAGATCCAAATGTGTGTTTACTTGGTTCACTCCAGGACAGTCTGTAAGGCTTCTAGGCTCAATGAACTCACAAAATTCAAGTGCAAATTGTAATTCTCATTTTTCTCACTGTTCCTAATAAAAAGCAAATACTTAGAGAGTTTTAAAACATTATGCAAAAACCAACCAGCTATACACAGGCACTACCTATTAATTATATCCCTACAGATTTTTAAACAGAATATTCACCAAAAAAAAAGGGAATACTTGGAAGTTTAAAGACTGCATGACATACTGAACATCACAGAGTGGGCACAACCCTATGTGAACAGGCATGACTTTTGGAAAATAGCAATCAGAGATGAATTAGGGATAGAAAAAAAACAGTCCTCATACAGGAAGTGGCAGAAAGTAGATATTACAGAAGGAATAGGGTTTTTTGTTGTACAGTCTGTAAAGATTCCTGCCAGGACTCCTGTGTTACTGAGCAATTCTGAAACAGTGCAAGTTCAGGAAGACAAGCAGACAGAGTTAGTTACCCATCCAGTATAACACTGGTAAGAATCAACCTGATGGACTGAGAATTAGCAAGAACTTTGATATCAACAGTCTCAAGTTGGTGCTGAATTGCTTTTTTTAAGACGACCCAAAGGGTTTGAAAATACAAACCATGCAGTTAGTATGTCCTAGCAGTCTTAATGTAATTTCCTTCAAAATGACCTTAACAAATTTCAGAGTGAAACAGGAAAGACTTCAATCTTTACGAGACAAAGTGGTATACACCGGAATAAGATTTTCAGATCATTCCAAGGTAGCAGTAGCAGATCCGAGCTGTGGTTTTCAAGTATGTTAGCTGTACTTTAATATACTGTCAGGAGCTGGAAGAGCTTTTCTAAAGTTTAAACTTCAATTTGTTCTTACTTTCTAAGGTACCAAGTTTAGTTGCTAGAATTATATATTCACATGCAAGGTCCTCAAACTTAGCTCAGGTTAATGTTTCCTTTCAGTGATCAAATGCTAATTAAACACACATTAGCAAAGGAAGCAACTACTCAGCAATAAAACAATCAACAGAAGTGATGTCACAATCCGTACTTAAGATTCACATTAGCAGAGGCAAATGCAACTGTGACAGAAAAGATGACTACATTCAACAAGATGAGGTAACAAAAGGTAACAAACAGGAAAACAAGTTCAAACACAAGATAAATGAGCTTCAATCTAAACAAGAATGAAATCATGTAGAGGAGAGGAAAGAGCACAGTTACAAATCACACAAAATCTACTTGGAAGTTTAAGCACAGAGGGATGTTAGAATGGTAAATAACAGCTTTGCATTTATATAGCACCATCCATCCAAACAAGACAAAGCGCTTTACAAATATTAATGAATTGAGCCACAGTGTCTTCAAAGGTATCCATATTCAATTTCAAGTGTGGTGTAACAGTACACTAAAGAACACCAGTAACATCTTTACTGCTTCTTTCCTATGAAGGCATTTCCCTATAAAATAGCACAAGTACCCCCGTTCTAAAGCATTTCTATGTTCCATGGTGCACACTACTATTTTATACTCTAGGAGAAAAAAGACTCAAAAGGTATATAATCAGTGTCTATAAATAGTTATACGGTAACAATGGAATGACAGAAAATTACTCCTGTTCTCAAATGTCAGAATGAAGGAATGGTATACATTTAAGAGATAAAGCATGTTTAACCAGATATTGCAGCAAAAGCTTCCCATGTTTAAGTAGCAGCAGCACTAGAAAAAAACATTATCAAGGAATAATTCTAAGACATTTGCACTGCACACATTCAGAAGACTTTACATAAAATAATTACATTTTAATAATTCTATAAGAAATTAGTAGACTCAGACTGCACTTTCTGGCTCATCTATCATTCTGAAACATTAAAGCCACTCTGAAGAGAGAAAAAGCAGGAGAAGACAAGACAACAAGCCTTACCCTCTGAGCTTTTGCAAGTTCTTCTTTCAATCGTTCATAGCCCTTTTCTCTTACTTCCAGTACAGATGGGCTCCGTAAGTGAGATAAACTGTCTGTACTCAACCCAAAAATATCTTCATTTCCTTCAGCAACATCTGCTACTGTAGCACCCTGCAAAAACTCTCTCTCTATGTTATTGCTCTCCTTTCTGGAATTATTGTGATTGAATGACCCACCCTGGGGTCCAGAGGTAGAACAAAGTACTGCGTCGGTAACATTGATGCTGTAAAGAGAGTGATATATTTTTTATTTATATAATACATTAAGAAGAAATATTTTAGAAATGGCAGTAGTGGTGTTGAATGTACCATTATAGACACAATTTAGTATTACAACATTGTAAGTAATATTAAAATTATATCTTTAGTAAAGCAACAGTTTATATGCAACAAACATCAACTGCTTAAGTAAAAAGACACTGAGATATTACCTGACACCTGATACTTCTCCACAATTCAGCTGTCTGGGAGATGAATAAACAGGTTGCGTGGGAAGGTCAGAAACATTTAATGCATTGGGTTGGATTGGTGTAGAGGACACAACAGAAGGATGTGGTCGGTAGATAACACTAGGTGAGGTAGTTTGCTCCTGAGTCCCTGGCTCGTTTACTCCGAGAAGATCTGGTGTAGTAGGCGAAGCAAGGTTCACTTCATGAAAGCCTTCCAAGGGGTCACTGGCCATAATAAAAGCCTCATCATATGAAAACCTGAATTAAATAATCACATTATCAGAATGCAAACAGGAAATATTTAATTATAACAGACAACTATTTCAATTACTTCAAATACATTCAGAATACTTTATGATATAATGGAAACTGTGGACTAATCTTGCAAAAGCATATACTTCAAGCACCAAAACAGTTTTTTCCACAGATCAGACTGTTGAGTCCAGAAGATCTAATAGCTGACTCCCCATCTAAACAGGATGATGAAATCAAGAACATGCTCAGTATCATAAAACAAAGTAATCTTTAATATAGCCTAGAGCTGTTCTGTATCAAAACACAAATATATTACATTCATGGAAGAGAGGGGGACCTGGGAACCAGTAAGGAAAAAAAAATTAAAAGCCTAAAGCTTCCACTTCCAATCTCAATGAAGCACATAATGCGGACACAGAAACCAGTGAACCTTTAAATAAATTACATTCCATAGTGGTTTTGGTTAAATCATACATCTGATTTTGTAACAGTGCACTGAAATGACGGAATTAGCCAATAAGACCTCTCAAAGTATGATGTGTTAATACACCACATGATTAAGTGACGATGACAATTGTGAATAAGTATCATACCAAAAATATATTACAGGTAAAAAGTGTACTATGAATTGGCAATTTAACTGACAGTATTTTTTTTTAAATTCCATTTTCGTATCAACAGAAAACAAGTACAGCCCATGAATGTTACAAGCCCCAATAGAAAGCTGTTTTTCAGCAGTTTATCAGAGATCACAAAAATCTTTGCATGATTCAAAACTATAAATTAGGAGTAGTATAGAGAAATTTGTGAGGGAATTACTTAGCAGTGATTATTCACTGAAAAAAAAAATCCAACGTTTTCCGTGTTATATAAAGGACAGCAAAAATTAAGGCTTCACAGAGGTACTTAACAGGCAAAAAAGAAGTGTAGCATCTAAATTAAATAATTGCATGTTGCAGAGAAATCTGCTTGGATCTTACAAGTGAAATAACAGACAGAAGGTCTAGAAAGACAATGGTCATAACCACGAAGAGATGATGCCATCAACTTACATGCACATTCAGTTCACTGGCTACTTCAGAAAACACCAAGAATGGAATCCCCAAATTAGCATATGCAGTTAATGTTTCAGTTACATCATACTTTTTGATTATCTTAAACTCGAAGAACATTGTTCAAAACTGTTTTGAGTCTTGAGTATTGTACTATGTATACATCTGTATTAAACAAGTTGCTTTACTGCATTATGAGGTACACATGGAAGAAATTAATTGGTTCGGACAGCAAGAATATGTTACTAATTTCCCCCTGTTAACTGCTCCCACAAAAAAAAAAAAAAAGTCAACCACCTTTAAGAAACTGCCCAGACTTCAGGAACAATGAAGACCTTAGATGAATGAAAAGGGATGGGTTTGGGTTTTTTTTTTTTTCCCCAGAAAATTTTATGCAGAAGTTTGTTTTATTTTGAACTATCAACAGCAGTCACACAGACATGATTTACACAGGAAAAACACTGGCACAGTTTTGTGCTTCGGAGCTTTTCTACCACACCGCACAGATTAACAGCTTATTTTTGGGTTTAAGCAAGTCTGAAAAATATTCTTGTTTTCCCTATAGTTCTCCTTAACTATTATAAGCATTATAATTACATGCTCTATATGATGATAAAGCCTGTTGAGTCAACAAATTAAAATGGAGGGACTACCAGAGATACAGACATTTCTTCAAAGTTAAATTTCAAAAGTGTTTTCAGCTCTACAGCTCAACTTCCACATGCCATTGTTTTACATTTAACAAGCTAAAATACTGCCATCTTGAAAAAATAAAATTGCAGGAACAATTCTTTAAAGCTCATCAACCCAGCCAAAAAATACCCATCTCACCAGTCTCAAAGTCAGGCTCCCATCTACACAAACAAATTTGCTTTCATTGTTCCCACCACCAAGTAAACCATTCCAAATACTACTACTACATTGGCAACACTGCCAAGGTGTCTCCTCACATTCCCAGTTCTTTGGATCCCAGTCTTCACAATTGACAGAAGATGCAGGCTTCTGAATAGGGATGTAGAAAGGCTGCCTAGATGCCTTGCCTTTTCTATGCCTACAGCACCTAGGAAAGTGCATCAAAACCCACCCAACAGAAGCAAAGGTTGAGAACACAGCTGACAGTAAAACAGGAACAACTCTGCTGCCACATCTTCCCCTCTGTTGACTAGTTTCCATTTCAAGTTTGAAAGACATGATCCTAGTTCCACTGAAAACCCACAATCTCACTTATGTTCCATGGTGGTACCATAGTACCAAAACCACCAGTAGCAGTTGTCGTTTTCAGCTGCGTACCCTACTGGGCTGAAATTTTCTATGAAAGGTTGTTGTGGTTTTTTTTTCCCAAAAACTGATTTTTAAAAAATACTGTTTAGCCATTTCCAAGAAAAAAAGGTTCAGGTAAAATTTATTTGTCAGTTTTTAAATGTATTTTACTATTTCTATACAAACAGAAGGGCAATTGGAGCAAATACTTTAAGTACACAAGTAAGCAGCAGGCTCAGAGATGCATCATTCCATACCTTTATGATAATTTATACAAATTCAGCTACGTTGTGCAGAAAGTCATGCAGGCTCACACAGAAAAAAAAAATTAAAAGCCTGATTACTATCTTCCAAATGTTCAAATGCATTTCTAGCACCACCTACGGACCATCACATCAATCTATAATAAGCAAAGTAGTATGTTAATAAAAAAAAAATTAAAAATCTATCCTACCTACATGCTCCTACTCCTATGAGAAATTATTACACTTAATTCTTTTCCAACAGCTTTTCCACCTAACCTGCCTATATCCTGCAGTTTTTAATTGTCCACAAAAGAAAACACCCCAAAAAGATTACAAAATTTCATTTACAAGACTATCACTCTACTTATACATTAAATACCAATCTCAGCCTAAACAGACATGGGACACTTATAAATAAAAAATCCATGCATAACTTCTCAATTATCAAAAAACAAGCTCTTTCTATACAGTAAGTAAAAAAGTTATACAAGTTATTCCTGGAAGAGCTGAAAATAAAGTCCCTCAGCTAAACTTTCCCCACAGCCTGTCAAATGGGCACTCGTAAGCATACCATCTGTGTAAAACACCTTCCATTCACAACTTTTTTTCTTTCCTAGCATCACTTCTCACTTAGCAAGCAGGCAGAAGCTGGGTACACCACCCATACAAGACAAAGAAGCCGATATTAAATATCTCGGTTCCAAGACTCGCCAACACCACTAGGTTCCTACCAAGACATCAGCTGAACACATTATGCATTAATGAAACCATAGGTACATGCAAAAAGCTGGGCAGTCCTAAACATAAAAGCTCTCTTTTGGGAAAGAACTCTTCAAAGTAATGGTAAACAAAGGAGGAGGAAAAAGCACATTGAATTTCAGTGCCACTAAAGATTACAGACTTGCTTAAGGCTTTGGTGGGGGTTCATATATTGACTAAGGCAGCAATGAACAGCCTTGCTGTGAAGGAACACGAAGCACATGGTAAGCAGAGAGCTTTACTAGGAGCTAAGCTGACAGCGTCTAAAAAAACCACAGTGTCGACACAGCACTCTTTAGTAGTAATTCTGTTACTGTGAACAAAAGCTGATACTCTGACACTTCAGGGCAGTACACTTATTACACAAAATCATGAATTTTCTTAATTCTTTTTCCTACCACATTAACGCATGGTGAAAGATTGGAATAGCATTAGTGCCTACCAAATAAGTGATTATTTTTGTCTTAGCTGATAGTATGCAATTTGGATGATGTACAAAATTCAAGTACTGTATTAAATCAGGATGAAACAACAAAATAAATTACTTTCCTTGTACTTTCATCTGGAAATAATGCAAATTTGGTGGAAGTTGTCAAAATTTTGCAGCTTCTGATTACCTCTCCACTGCCACACTTGCACTGCTGACTACCCACATAACTTCATGAGGAAACTATGCTCAAATCTGTTATTTTATCTAATATTAAACAAAAAAATACTACAAAGAAATCAGTTTAACAACATTTTAACACATTTCTATAGCTTCTAATAGGAATCAAGAACTGTAAATATTTTCAACATCAATCAAGTTAAAATGCTTAATCTTGTTTTCCTGTTATTACTCAAAGCGGAGTTCAGCTACTTGTCTGAATCAAAGCAGTCAGTGACTAAATACTAAAAAGCTCACTGAAAAGCAGTAATTTATAGTGGTTTGTTTTCTTTGGGGGAAAAAAAAAGTATTGTTGAAAACCGCCTACTACAAAGTCTGGAGTTTGTCTTTCACAGATTGCTTTTGAATACAAGACAGGTTGAAGATGACAGCTTTGAATAATCTCTTAATTGTTATAGCCCATTTAAAAGCAACACCAGCACCAAACACTTCATATATCAAAAACGTCATTTTCAGGTTTACTATTAAAGAGCACCATCACAACAGAATGGTTACCTCTCCAGTGGAAAAAAAAAAAAAAAAAAATCACATAAGGAAAGTTAGTGTTTCTAAACATTCTGATGAAAATAAATTCTAGTTAGCGTCTACCAAAAAAAGGTGCCCATTAGCTTTAGTGTTTTAATCTTCACGCAGCAGGCCTTTCAAAATGCAATAAAGTCTCAAGGGCTTCATTCATTAGACTCCAATGTCTGCTACAGTTAATTTGGGAGGGGGTAGGAAAGTGGAATTTCTTGTAGCAGTTCCTCAAAAGGACTGACATTAGCCCACCACAAGGCCTGCATTCTTCTAAGTAGGTTTAAAAAACTTTTTGTAAAATATTTGGCATTATATAGTCTGAAATGTAATACATTTTAAGCTCTAATGAACTCAGCAGGGAATTAGAGTAGTGGACTAATACATACTTGTTAAAGAAGCAGTTCAGTTAAGTAGTTATTCCATACCTATCAAATGCAAGCGGGCAGTTTGAAAAGTAAAACTGTTGTAAGGAGTATCCAGACGTTAACTTAAAAGTTCAAAACCAAATAAATTTCTATACAGTACAAGTTATTCATCAGATATTGGCACAAGACAAAGAAGTTTGGTGGATTTTTTTTTCCCCCTAAACTGTTTTATATTTAAGCTTAGCCACAGAATTCAAGCAAGTTTAAACACTTATCGATGCCAGTTCATTGCACTAATACAATTCAAGATTTGGCATAGGAATTCCCGTAGGGTTTCCAAAAAACAACTCCCACCTTCACAATTTTGCAATTGTGATAGAAATTTTTACTGCAGGATCCCACATACACAACAATATTTTTTTAAAAACGAGTAAGATACAAGGAAAAAGAAAACACTGAACTACTCTGGTCCTTATATATTCTACTTTTATTTGTGAGTGACCTTACGCTACATATTTACCAACAGGTGGTAACTTCGACAAGATGGTAAATAGAAGGTAAATTGTAAGTTAGGCGAGCCTACAAAATGTAAGAGCTAGCAAAACCACACTTGGTTCAACATAAGGATGTTTTTCTATTGCATTCCCACTAGTGTTGTCATATAACACTATGATGTAGGTCTTTTTCTGTTCTTTACTCTCATGTTAGTCATTCAACACACTATTTCACACTGTTTTAAAAGAAACATGTAGTCTATTTGACAGCAAGATTTTATAAAGTTAAAAGATTTGTTTGCTGAACTGATGATTAAAAAAAACTCTTTTGAAAACTTTACCACAGGGATATCTTCAACTATAAAAATACATGTACAGACAGTAAGCATCTCTTACAGAAACAAGCAGCACACAAGATGCAATGACCTATATTTATGAAGTGCTTGTGAAACTTGGAAATAAAGTCTGGTAGATAGTACACCTCTTACTAGAGAGAAAATGGTGCTTTGCAACATAGAATACTGCAAACTTCTATTGTAAACAAACACTCAAAGAATGCTGTTCAGTTCACAAAGACTCTCTAAACCAAGTTAATTTAATTGCAAATATGATTCTTTTTGCAGTGTCCTTTCTAAGACAGAGCACTGTTCTGCCTTATCTTGAAAACAACTTCATAATCCCATCTCAGGTTTAAACCTGATTACAGGTGACTGTGCCCGCAGTGTCATTCTTGCCAAGACCTGGACCTAAAGACCCCTCTATTGTTTTCAGTTAACACAAATTTACTAATTGAATTATTTTTAAAGAATAATCACAATTTTCATGATATGTAGTTTTCTAAAGGTATCTGCAAATCCATTTAAAGAAACATATTCTGAATTTCTGAAAAAAATTGTTAGCGTATTATTAAGCGTAATTAAAGTGTCTAATACAAGTTTTAGTCAAGTTACAGTACAACAAGATTTTAAAGGCCATATTAAAAAGGACCTTCAAAAAATCAAAAGCCAAAGTAGACATTTCTTTTCTGGGAAAATCCATAAACATAAATGGAACATTGAGAGACCAGCTCATTTGGCATTTCACATGAATTTTAAATCAAGTCAATAAAAGCTATGAAGATAGCTGCAGTCTATAATCAGAAAGCTTATTGTGACTCTCTTCCTACAGAAAAAAAATCCCCCTTTTAAATACAGTGTTACAAAACAGATATTTCAGTCACAGCTGCGAGGTGCACTCCCATTTGTTATTTATTAAAAGCATAATGAGAATGGTAAATTATTTATCCTTCTTTGCTCACTAGGTAATGTTAACCAAGCACAGCAGATGAATGACTGCCAAGATACGGAAGGCCTGGCTTTAACCCTTCCCAGAACACACTAAACAGATCAATAATAAAAACAACAATAAAAATATTAAAGCAACAAGACCTCAGGTTTTGCCCTGTATTTTACTGAGGTATACAAATATTTGAACAGATGGTAGCTGCCAATACATGCTTCTAGACTGAATAACCTTCCATCTGCCTCAAAAGAGAAGCTGATAATTTCACAGTCATAGCAAGCCTGTGGAAAATTAATTATTTTAGCAATCTAGGATCACTGTTTTTGAAACTTCCTAAGAACATGCTTACACATGAACGCGGCAAACAAATCAAGCAATACTAAGCTTAGTACTATCTGCAAACAAATCAGACAACATTCTCAAACCGATGAAAACACTGTTGCTTTCTGTCAGCGAGACTTGCGTTGAGGGTATCGTTAAGGTTTTGGCCACTTGGTGTTTGGCTTCCAAAACCCTGCGACTCTCAGGGAACTAGTGGAGCATCAGCACTTCGGCAGCACAAATTTCTGCACAGCTCATCACTTGCAGTCAACTTGTAACTAAAATTTCCCTTCCGAGCCTTACTCTCTAACGCAACCGCGTTACGAAATTAAGGTTAACTGAAATCCCTGCTACTTAACTACTGGAGCTTACTACTTATCAGCGACTAGGTACTAACCTCAATACTGCTCGAAGACCTTAAAGCAACCAGAAACGCTACAGGCGAGCGCTGGCTCCGCAGTCCGACCACGATGCAAAAAGCCCCTCCGCCGTCCAGCTCCGGGCACCCCGGCATCGCTCGGCACCGCCGCCCCGGGCCCAGGCGGAGGGGGACGAAGCCTGCGACACACCGAGGGGCCCTGCCCTCCCCCGCACCTCCCGCCCCACCGGCCGAGAGGGTCATGAGCGGGCAGAGGACTTCAGCCCCGGCTCGGCTCCCTCGCAGCCCTCCCCTCCCGCTTCTGTCACTCCCGCCCGGACGCCCTTGCCGCCCCGCGCCGGCAGCCCTGAGGGGAGAACGGCTGCTCCCAGCCTGCGACGGCTCTTTGTCCTCCGCCGGCTCTCCCGGGGCAGGTGCGCCCGACACTTTCCGGGGTGATCCCCGAGAAATACTTTTGCCCAGTTCTGCCTTCGACCGCGGCCGGATCCGGGGCCAAGCGCATCCCGGCCGCCCCCTCCACACCCACGCAAACTCCGACGGAGCCGGGGGCGCCGGGGCCAGCGGCGCCTTCCCACCGCACACGGGCACAGCGGCACGGCCCGGGCCGCCACCTGCCCCCGCGCTCTTCCGGGGCGGCCACAGCGGGCGGCGGGTCCGCGGCGGGGAAGCCCGCCCGCGCTTGGCCACCGCACCCCGGCGAGGGGCAGCCCTCCCAGGCGGCGCCGGCTCCGCCCGCCCGGGCACAAGCTCCCGGGAGCGCGGCGCCGGGCAGGTGCGGCGACGCCGGTCGGGCAGCCGCGCCCCGGCCGGCCGCCCCCGTCCCGCCAGCGCGGCGGGAGCCGTGCAGCCCCGCCGCCACGTACCTGCCGAGCCCCGTGAGAGCGGCCGCCGCCGCCGCACCGCGTCCCCTCAGCCAACCTGGGGGGGCGGGGCGCCGGGGCGCCGCGCGCATGCGTCCCGCGGACGCACCGCCCGCAGGGGGCTGGGGGCAGGTGCGCGCGACCCCCGCCGCCCCCTAGCGGGAATGGCGGCGACCGGCCGCGGGCGGCGGGCCCGGTGCCGGTGAGGGGCGCCGAGCGGAGGCGGGCGAGGCCCCCCAGCGCAGGGCAGCCTCTCCGGGGCCGGAGGCCGCGTCCCACCCCAGGAGCCGAGGCACAAGGCCGGCCAGAGCGGCCTCCCGTCGGCGGCAGAACCTGCGCCCCGCTGCCTGCCCTCGCCCGGCCGGGACCCTGAGTGCTTCCGAGGGACAGGCTCGGGGCCGCTTTTCCTTCGCACCCCCCGCAGCCAGCCACGCCGCCAACGGGCGGTCGGGGTTTCAGGGGCCAGCGGGTCCGGCAAGAGGCGGCCTGAGGCCGAGGGGAAGCGGCCACGTTGCGCTGCCGGGACGGGCGGGTCAGGGGCAGCCGCCATCCCTCCGCTACGAGCAGCACAAGGGCAGCCCGCGGCAAACAGGTCTGACCACAAAATGCTGTCAGTTCGTTTCCTTAAGGCCTGGCTGGAAAGGTGCTGGAGACTCGGCTGGCAGCGCAGGGCGCGGGTGCCATCGTGCTCTCGGGCACCGGGTTCACGAGGAGCAAGGCTGCGGCGCTCGTGGCTTCAGGGGCTGATGGCTCCGCGCCTCCGCTCATCACCCAGAAGAGAGGGTTAAAGCACTGCTTCTGTTCAAGGGCAGGCGAGGACATGGCTATTACAGTCTGAATGTTTTCTTGCCGTGAAAAACACAAGGAAGTTAATAATTCTGTATTTAATGGTGTAGTGTAACAAAGGCACGAGATCACACAATACAAAACAAGGAAATGTAACATATGTTGGATCGTTACCTGGTGATTTTCATTCACAGGGCATCACTGCTACAAATCAGGTTCTGAGCCTGCCTAATCTGTGTAATAATTAAAGACTGAACTGTAATTTATACTCACAAGACTTGTGAAATAAGGCCACACATACAGCTAAAATAAGGCTCACCTGCCTTATTTTACAGTGTGTTTTTCCAGCTCTGCTGGTTTGTCCGACAAAGAGATATTACTGCTACCTCTCATCTTTGCTTGATAGCCTATGTCCTTAAACCATCATTACTGCCACCCTGAAAAGCACAGTAGTCGGGGCAATTTTCCAGCCTTTCAGGTGTTAATACGCGGCCTTCACTTTTTTCCTTTTGAAGTCCTGGTCTGTACTGTTTTGTGTTTCCTATATCTTTAAAAGCGGTAGGCAAAATGTTGGAAAGCAGCTATAAACAAGACTCCGTTTTACCACTGGTCCAATTACAGTGCCAAAAAATAGGCTTCAGATGACAGCAGTATTGGCTGTCCATTCCTTGCTGTTAGTGCAGCTGAACTGAACCACGTGCTGTAATGGTGAGGAACTTTACCAAAAACTAATGTAAACAAGATCTTGTCCCATTCATCAGTTAAGGAATGTAAGCCACATTCCAGTCAATAATTGAAATGTTAATTATCTTGACAGCTTTCCACTGAATGTGAAAGAATCCTGTTTGGCCAGTTCTGCAGGACATAGACACAGAAAAATAATGTTCTCTGTGGCACATTCACCTAGGAAGAAGGTCATTGAGGGCAAAATAATATGACAAAGAGGATGTCAAAAGACAAATGTATCAATGCCATTCATCATAATATAAATAACCTATAAATAGTAGTATCTTCTAAACTCCTTTTCAGTATGTAAATCTACGCTGACTACAAGGAGGCTCAGGCAGCGGGAATGGCTACAGAAAATCATCCTCTAAGGCCTTCCTGGAAACAATCTGAGAACCAAGAAACAAAGTAGCACAAAAAGTGGAATATTCTTTGTTGTGAAAAGCCTTCCAGAGCAGAGATGTTCAGTTTGAAGAGCCTTGACCTTTAACATGTCTTAATTTGCAATAGGACCCAGGCAGTGCTACCAGAATGCAGGTTTGCCAAATTACAAGATGCATCAGAAAGTTCATTAAAAACACGATTGCAAAAGAGACATGACAAGTGGAATCAGAAGTTGGAAACAACATATTACGACATAGTAAACTGACAAGAGTCTATAATTAGGATCTGTAATCCTATAGTTCTTAATCCTGTACAATGACTGTACTTGGCATGACAATCTGCTGTTTTAACCAGATTAGACATCTTGCATTTCAAGAAATAAAAGCAATGCAGTTCCAAAGACATTTGACTGTGCTAAAATTAATCACCAACAGATTTATTTTGTCAAAGTACTCCTGTATTTTGCTGTAGGTAATACTTTAAAAAGTCAGGCAGCAGCAAACCGCAGAAAATGTAACTTACACAATTAAAAGTTGAAACAATTTGGATTAAGTCCAGAGACATAAATAGGAGAAGTAAGCTTTTTTTTTTTTCTTGGGGTAAAAAAAAATTATCTATTTTAAAAGGGAGCCCTTGTTTCCTTCCTGAGCTGCACATCAGTGTCAGAGCAGGGCTACTCCTCCAGGCATCATGAACTGGGATCTAGGGGTACCCCCCCCAATGAGGGCACAGTCAAGAACAGGGCTAGGATGGTGATAGCAACAGGCTTTGTCATACACTTAGCAACCATCACACAAGTGAAATGCCAAATCAAGTCCAGGATCCATCCAAGAAATCTTGTCAGGGAGAGCAAGAAACAGAACTAGAGACCTACACCTATAACATAGGCCTGGGGTTCATCCAAGGAGGACACAAGCAAGACAGGCTCACCCAAAACAAAGCACAGGCAAATCCTGATGACCTGGGCCTGAGCTTAAATGGAACCCTGGAAACCCTGCCTACTATGGGAAGAAGGTAGCTGAGTAGGGGCCCCAGATGAGGCTGATCAGGGCAGTTAAGGTATTTTAGTGCCCTTAGGTCCCTGGCAATCAGGAAAACCAGAAGTCCTTTTAGAAACAAAACCATGCATTGCTATTGTTCTAAATAAGCAAAAATCACTGTTGCTAGTGGAAAGTGATATACCATTTGCAGCTTCAGTGGAATAGCATATGCCATGGGTGCCATCTCTGATTAAATATTTGTAATCTGACAGGACCATTCAACAAAACTGCACAACATACAAAACGTGGAGGATGGACTTTGCTGAAACTGTGTTGTTTCTAATGAACACTAGTATTTGCTGCTTCCATCAAATCTGTTCACTCAGCTTGTTAAATCAGTTTGTCTGTTCCTTTTAAACTCCTCAGCATGGTTAAATGCCTCAAATCAGAAATTCCTGTTCTCCAACCAGGTAGAAAGCTGGATAAGTGTCTTGGTGCAGACTTGGCCACAGCAGTCAATGTACTGACAACTGACAGTCCCACTTGCATAGCTTCTTTCCAGTCATACTGGTGCAGAATGTGGTAAACACCATTGCAAACAGTTCCTGCACCGCACCCCTGAACTGCACCTCTGTCTGTCCAGGCCTTCTGTTGCATTTAACCATCTGTCTGAGAGACTGTGTCTTCAAATGCGGCTGTTTCCTTTGCTAATAGTTACAATCCACTGGACCTAAGAAATCTGTTTCAGAGAAGAAAAAACACAAGAGACTAAGATGTTTTGCAGAAGGTAGCCCTAGACCATGGCAGACTTCTCTGTTGAAGGCAAGAATGGCTGTAGGACTTTAAAGAAACCAAGTGCATCATTTTTCTTTGATCTGAAGAATTTAATTAAAGTTTCCCATCTATACGCACAAACACAAATGCCAGCTAATCAAATTTTTCCTCCTACGGGGTGGGAAGAACAAAAGAATGAGATGGTTGTTCTCTTTATAGGACATGTTCAAGTGTGTGGTGGAGGAGGATGTCTCAACAATTTCACCGATAAATAAAGCAGATAAGTTTTTTAATCTTATTTTCTACTTGCCTGTGGTACTTAGTACTTGTTTCTTTTACTGTTTTTCTTTTTTTTTTTAAGTATTGAATAAACTGTAATTATTACCTTACTTTCAATGAAGATGTTATAAAACTAAACTCAAGTGAACCAAAGGATGAACGTATTAATAGAAGTCACACATGCATTGCAACCCCATAGCACAGTGAAAAGAAACAAAGATTGATCCATTACGTACAAAAAGGGTACAAAGACTATATAAATCTTACCTGGTTTAGAGATTTTTGCCCCCTTTTATACTAGATCAGCTGAACCAGCACTCGTAGTTTTGGGAACCGTAACATAAGGCAAGAGCTACCCAGTCAAGAATATTTCTTCAACATTTAGACAAGCATTTGGAAAGCAAATCTAATTTGTACCTGGGCATAAATAAACATCCAGTTTATGGGAGTCCTAAAACTACAGCTCTTATCTTTCTGCTGCTTTCTTTGATTCAACTGATACAATATTAAAAACAGTGAGGTCTGTGTTTTTCTTCAAATCCACCCACTATAAAAAATCCCAAAACAATAACAAATAGGCAGGATTCATGTTAACTGCTCCTGAAGCTCAAAACTTCCAGTGGTGGAAGGCAGCACAGCCTCCCTAAGCAGTGCATTCCAGTGCTGAATTAACCTTGGAGTTAGAAATATTTTTCCAAAGTCTAACCTAATCTCCTTTGAAATAATGAGCTTATCTCAGTGGATGCAGGAAGCAACAATCTTCAGGGTATTTGATGGCATCATGTATCCACTCCATTTTCTCAAAGAATAAGCGCAGTTATTTTAATCTTGCCTCATAGGTGATGATTTTTAGACTTAGAATTGTTTTTATTATTCTCTCTGGGCTTCTTCCTGTGGGTCTTCATCTTTGTAGAAGAACAGTGCTTAACTCTGGGCGCAGCACTCCAGTTGAGGTCTGAACAGCACTTGCTTTAACATATTGCACACCTGTTTACACATCCCAGCAAAGATCCCTTGATTTTTTTTTCTTATGGCAGCAGAATGCTGCTTAACCAGTCTTCCTCCAACTTGTGAGTGACTTCACTTGTGAACTTTCTTCTATGTCCATTGATTCTCTCTGAATTCTAACCTTGTCCTGAAAAAAATGTTTATGGCCCTTCATATCTTGCAAATTTGTAAGCACACTCCCTATTCCATCAGCCAAGTCATTAATCAAAGCATTGCATGTTTTCAGAACCAGAATGATCATCTGAGATTAGATGCTTTACATTAACAACTAGTCATCCAAAACCATGGCTTGAGCATGGTTTTCATATCAGCCTTCTATTGTCTTTGCAGCAGTTTATGCTGGACAGTGTGTCCCTCCATTTTTTGTAAGATGTCATTGAAGGGAATTTCAAAAGCTTTACAAAGCTCTATATCATATATATCGATTCTTTCCTATGTGTCTTGGAATGATGCAAATGATGTGCTCAAATCACACAACAAATTTCTTGCAGCATCAGAAATCTCAAACCACTTCATAGTCCTCTCCTTTGTTAGACTTGTCAACACGCTAGATCAGTCAGAAATAAGACCCTAAAATGATGTCTAAAGAGTGAATGCTCATCAAAGCCTTTATTCCTTAATTAAAAGTCAAAGCTCAAATACCAAAACATATACATTTGGGGAATAAATTCCTTTCATACATAGTATATATCTATACACAGCCTGCAGAACTCATTCACACAATATAACAAGAATGGCAAATTCTTTACCCTTAAAAAAAAAAAACAACCACCACCTTGATATGACTATGGAGAACGCTGCCTACTCAGGGAAAATATAAATGAATAAAGAATATAAATTCTCTATTAACTATTAAATGACAAGGATTAAAAAGAAAATTCCCCTTCAATCACGTTAGTTTACAAGTGTCCACTTTGACTATAAGACTGATTCTGCAAACAACCTGCCCAACTAGGCAGATTCTGCTGCTGCATATAAAACAAATAATACTTCAGAGATTTTTGAAGGTGGTTATAAATGTTAACTTAAAGCTAAGTGGAAGAAACAAAAAAACTGAAATGGCCTTACCAACTTATGTAAGGACTGACATGTGGTTTCGTTTATCTTTAGAAGCAAGCTAGGGACAGATCTAAGTGTGATTAAAAATAGTACATGTTCATCCCTAGTTGGAATACAGCAGAGATGCCAAACCTGAACTCAGAAATCAGAAAATAAAAACACAAAACACATTTTCACCTGAAAATTAACCCCCAGAAAGCCAAACAAGCTTTGTAGCCCTGACAAATCTGTAGTTAAAACTCAAGAATTCTTTTACCTAATCATACTCCAAAAATAGCTCCACCAAATACTCCAAATAATAATAGTGAAAAGCATACGGTGAGCATTCAGGAATTTATGTTTTATTCACAGTTCTGCTTTGGACCTGGGTACCCTCCCTGTGCCTTAATTTATTCATCTTTAAATTGAAATTCATGAGACTTCTTCCTCCTTCCCCACAATATGGTCATGCAATAAAGTTTAAATAATGATTTTTTCAAAGGTCTTCATTCTTTCAGGCCAAAGTTGCTGTAAAAATGGGAGATGTGGCTTTAATGGGCTGATTTTACTTTATTTTTTCTCAATAACATGGAGATTCAAAACCAGCCTTCGATCAAGTCTGCCAGTTATTGCTATGTTCTGCTCTGTGAGGTGAAGCTGGTCTTACAGAGAAGTTTTTGCAGGTACCAACCATTTCCCTGTGTGATAGAAACACCGTTTTATTCATGTTCTGTTCAGCATTACCTAGCTGGTGTGAACATCACTCCACGGGGCATAGGAATGCCTCCCAGTTTAGAATGGCCTTTTCTTCTCCTTGTCTTCTGTCTTCTCCAGCTTGGCACACTCATGGTGACAATGCTCTGTAAGTTCAGCGCAGCAGAGAGGCGTTTCTGAAAAGTAATCTGAATCCTTTACTCAGTTGCATAGATGGTAAAAAATGCTGAAGCAGTATTGAAACCAGAGCAGTTCCAGTTCCACAGAAGAGAGGGATTACTCCGTTACACCTCCCACAGTGACGTTTAAAGTGCCAGGGCCCCCAGAAGTCTTGTCTCCAGTAGCATTTACATCTGCATTACCTTGACTGGAACTGTGCCCACTCTCACCATGGCAGGAAAAGTTTTCCGTCACCTCACTGAAACAGTCAAAGTGTGGATTTACCCAGAGGAGTGTGAAGGATAAATTCCCAGTTAGCACCATTCAATGTGTGCTCTGGGCCATGTACTGGCTCAGCAGCGATGCAACGAGTGTAGTTTGTTTCGTCTGCTCTTGGCTCACAGGCTAAACCTCGTGTCTGGAGGAGTGGTGAGACTTTTGGTTTTGAACCAATGTAAACAAACACAGTGTAGTGCGTATTTTGCAAAAGCTACCCAGTCTGTTTAGGCTGTTTTCCTATGAAAAGTTACAGGAAGCAGAGAATGAGCATGTTTGTAGCAGTTCAAGAGGAAATGATTGGGCTTGTTGTCCATAGAAAAAGGAAAGGCTAGTTGTTCAGCTCTGTTGGTTCACTAAACTCGCATTTTTTTTTCCTGAATGCTGCTTTCTCTTTTTATAGTCTTCTTTCCGCCACCCACCCCCCACCCCCACCCCAAATCTAAATCTGCAAAGTAAACAAATGAAGTTCTGAGGGAAATATTTAGCACTGAAGTAGCCAGAGCTAGCTTTAATACAGGACTGGCAGGACCACCTGGGTCACAGAGTAAAGTCCTCAGTTTTATCCTTTTCACATGTGTATGAAGTACCATTTTTAATAGCAGTGTTATTAAGGGTTTTTTTTAATTAAAACTAGCTAAATAAGCAAAAAAACTCATATGAGTTGTTCGCTTCACAAAGAGAAATTGGTGGTGGTCAGCCATCCTGACGTAATCCTTTTTTATGCACAAATATAAATAATCCTATTTTCACAATCACAGCAACAACTGTTCCAAGTCCTTTCCAGACAATACCTAACTCAAAAGAACTTACCTTTTCTAAACACTTTTCCCTGCAAATGTTTTTCTGTGTGTTCTTAGCCTCTATCTTGTCGTTTGAATCTCTGGCATCTCATCTTTCCCTTTCTCTCTTGTGCAAGCAGATACTCCCACAAATCTCTGCCCAAGACACAGCTCAAGGATATCCTACATCCCAGTTGCATTTGGTGTTAACATGGCTCTACATTTTGGTCTGAGGCCCCCTTTAATTTGAATACAGATAATTAAGGGTATAGTTTCTCCCATCCGTAGCGGCATGGTTTAATCAAGCCTCTAACAGTGTTGTATATGGTAAATTGCACCATAGATCTGCATCAGTCACTACTGCACAGTGTTATTCTCTTAAAATCATGCAGTAATCTGGATTACTATTCTTACAGGTGGTTTTTCATGTACAAAAATCAAAATACATTTGTACAGAGCATTTCTTCAAAGAATAAGCAAAGCTATCCTTGTGAATTTTTAAGTGGGAGAAACAGAATGGTTCAGTTGTGCTGTTATGTATCTTGTCTGTTGTTACATACTATTGTTATTATTGTTGTTGTTATTGTTATTATTATTACTACTATTATTATATTTCCATGCAGAGAACAAGAGTTATCATTTGCTACTCTCAGAGAACACCACTCACTGTAAACCTAGCCCCTTGAGCCATAAAGAACATGAGTTTATGATGCTTCTGTTGATACCTCAAAAATCTTGGCTGAGAGCACAAACATGCCTGTTGTACAAACAAAGTTGCATTATTAATTTTAATACAAATAAACACTTTCAGTATTCTTAGAAAAGAAACATTCTAATGTGAGAGAAGTCCCCCTTTCTCAGATCTAACTCCTTAAGAAGTGCAGGAGACGTTAATATATATTATAAAGTACAGACTGTTTATCAACAATCATTATTCTTCAATGTCCACAGCAATACAAAATTCTGTTAACATAACTTCTTCATTAAAAAAGAAAAGAAATTGCAGTTCTGCAGCATTTTGCATGTACAAACGGTTGATTATGCAAATGGCTGTGCAATCAGCTGCATTTTTAGGCAAGCAAGGAAATTATCTAATATCAAATGCTTGACATTGTGCAAGAAGTTTTGAAACCCTGGTCATTTTGCAAAGCAGAGCGTTGCTAACTTCAGAAGAGCTGGTCCATGGAGCAAAATCAAGCACCTCTCCTTCTGTGGTTGCCCTTTTGACCATGAAGCTTTCACATAAGCTGAAGCTACATTAGCATATATTAAGTAACCCACCCAGTCCATTTCAGATGAACAAGATAAGTAGCACTGTGGAGAGGTAGGTCTTAAGTCAAGAGAAACCTCTCCCAGTCAGCCCAGACATTGGCTTTTGAGCCCAGTTTCTGGACAGCTTATTTCTGGTTGCTTTTTTGTTCCCTGACAAGTCCTGGGCCATGACATCAGTTTGCTTTTGTGTGTCTGTGCCTTCCAGCAATAAAAGGATTGTTGAAACTGATAACAGTCATAGTAATAATAATATTTCTAATATCAAACTCGGCACTACACATAACAAATGATGTTTATTTCATTACAAGGAACTTGGAAAGCAAAGTGTTTCTGAATATGGTTTTACAGTACTCAGAGAATTAATCTGTCAGGGCAGCAGGCTTTATCCTGCAGACAAATTCATTTGTAATCCTCTGAAGTATTTTACCATGTGACTTCCAGAGATAAAAGAGCCTCCTTTAAAGTATATTTCCATAACCCACACTGAACGATGCTAAGTATGGTGGTATCTCTCCCACTAGATTAACTTTTAATTATTGCAGTTTCTCTCATGAAAGAGACCGTAAGATATCACAGCAGCTCTCTATACATTCATTCTACACGCAGAGGACATTTTATGTTAATTTACTGATTTGCTTAAGACAGGAATTCCAGCAGCAAGTGACAGTAAGTAGAAAAATAAAGCAAAACTCAATATAGTCTCATCTGAGAAAATCTGACAGTACTGACAGTAGATTTAAACTTTCATACTGTCCTCTTCCCAACACTTTAATTACTCACTTCTTTTCAATAAGAAAATTCTTTCATGTTGTTCAGACCACATTTTAGCCTAATTATTATGGCATTTCTTTGGATATTGATGTTATGCATTGTTGTAATAGATAATGAAGTGCTTGCTTGAAGCCTCACTAGCACACAGTATGAATTAATGTCTCTTCCAGAAATCTTCCAGTATAAATGGGCACAAAAATCAAGAGGAAAGAGGAGCAGGGAGCATGAATAAATGAAATTACTTGTATTTGATGGATTTCTACCATCTGTTGCACTGTGCTGTCTTGTTAAACACACAGGAATGGTAGTAGCAGAAACCTGCGTAGTTACACAGTGCAAAAGGTTTTTGTCTCTGTGTGATTTGTATGTGTCCAAAGCACATCAAGAAAACATGAATGCAAAATACACCATTAGCAGTGATCATTAGTAGAGCTGTATATACAGAGGAACTTCTGATAACTACTGTTGTAGATGAAACCTCTCAAATTCTTGCCTACTATATACGCTGGTGAAACAAAAGAACCTCTTTTGCTTCTGTTTCATGCTGCTGCAAGACCATTTGCTAAGGATGTCCATCAGGAAAGGTCAGAAAAGGGCAGGAAGTGATAAAAATAAACTATTAATTTCAAATGTAAAATACTATTTTGCAGACTTTGCAAATCCATCCTTTTTCAGTAACCTTTTAGGAACATAATGTATACAAACAGAATTTTTGCATGCTATCTGCAATATGACACCTGTTAAAGATAATTGCATGTGATAGCAAGGGTGTGAATATCTTAAGAAAGTACTACTTATCATGGCTTGAACAGATCTTCTTTTGAATTAATAGTCCATAATAAGACTCTGTATAGATTTTAAATAGTCTCAAAGATCTGCAAAATCATTTCTTAAATACCAAGGTGAAAAAACTGATGTAAAGAGCACCAGTTTGCAGGTCTTTGCACATTACTATGAGTTTTTATGAATTTGCCATAAACTTCATCTGCTGCAGTGGACTCAGTTATGTTTAAAAATCTAGTAAATGGTCATAATTACCCATACATCTATCTTATGGTAGAAACAGTCACACAGCAGAGGGGAAGGTAATACAAAGACAAATCCTTACAGAAATTTTTCTTTTCTTTTTCCCCTTCAAAAATACATATTTATTTATTTATTTCCTCTGTTATGTTGTACACCAACTGCCTATTAGCCAGCAAATCAGTTGGCACCCTTATTGAATGTGCTTCTTCACTAAATAATGTATTGAAGTGCTAGGCGATAGCTCTGATTGCCCAAGTGGCTCTTTGTAGCACAGATTTGCTCGTTCAGGGAAAAAAAAAAAAATCCAAAGAGAGGGTTATGAGAAAGTACAAGAGGGGAGCTCCAGTTCTTAATAACAGGTCACAGACTGCAGGTCTCCATTCTTCAGAGTCTGTTCCCAAACTCAGTGGTTAACGGAGTAGTCTTTACCTTACTGACTTGGAAGAAATCATCAAAATTATTTTTAACAATTCTTTCTCTCGAATCTCTAGGAACTAGTCCAGGCTCATTCCTTGATAACTCCAGGCAGACAGTGCTCCAGAAAACAACATCCCTTTTCCTGATAAATCGCCCAAGGCTGCCTTGCCCAGCTAATGCCTACTGGCTCAACAGTGTATCTATCCCAGATTTGTTGAAACCTCATCGGTGATGCAGTGTGGGGAATTTATTGCTGGGCAGGTTGGAGAGAGGCTGCATGGAAGAGCCCTACTCAGGAGGGGGATTTGCCATAATGGAGCAACCCCACCCAACCTCAACTGGTCACAGCTGCTAGAAGGGAGGAGGCCAGGAGATCAGCAGTGTCTATGAACCTGCTGTCTTTGTCCCTCTGTCTGCCAGCTCCATTTCTTCTGCCCAAAGTGGCTGTTGGGCACCCTGCTTCCACTGCCACCGCAGCTGTGCTGTCTCTGGCACTGGCATGTGGTGGACAATTATGGGGTGGAGGAGGAAGACAGATGCCAGGCCCCCCCTGTGACCCAGTGCTTCCCTGCAGCTCTGCTCAGCCGCGTGCCTGCTGCAGCAGTGTCCTGCCCACAGCTCCCTTGCCAGCAGCCCCCTCGCAGCTCCAGCAAGCATTTCTGATACAGCAGGACTGTCATGGCCTTGTCAACATCACCCTGAAGCAAAGGAGTGTGACCATCATTAACCAGTATTTTATCAGTCCTTAGCCTTAGCAAACGAGTTTGTCAGACTGGGGAAAGCATTCTCTGCTGTTTCCTTCCTTCCAAGTCCGTGTCTTTATCCTCTGCCTCTAAAGCAGAAGAAAGCTCCTAATGTCTTGGAGAAAAAAAAGCTCTATAGCTTTATTTTTGCAGAGCTCTATAGCTAGTCCTTGACGAACCAAAGAAATTACTGTGATGGCTTTCACAGCCCTTCTGTGAGCTTTTGGAGCCCACCACCAATGTGTCATTAACATTGTGGATTCATAATATCAATATAAAGTTGAACTGAAGAGTTGAATCAAAATGTTAAGGCTGCCTTAAAAGTTACAGTAAAGGTCTCCGCTCACTAATGCTAACACAGATATTAGCACCAGCTAGAAAAGGTAGTAAGTTCGTTAACAGGGAACTTAGCGGTAGCAGTCACAAGCTGTCACTGCCTCCCCGCTTCCTCCTGCATTCAAGTGGAGCCAGGCAGCCTATGGGGACTGGAGTCCCGAATGTCCCCTAAAATGGGAGCACCAACAGCTGGGAAAGGATGTGCCCAGCCAAGTCCGAGGGTGCAGTAAAGCCACACAGCAGCCTCTGTTAGCAAGGGCTCTACACCAATTTAGTATGCTTCTCTTGGAGAGGGGGCAAACGGAGAAGGAGAGATAAAAACATCATGTGTCTTTGGGAAATACCCAGCAAGGACTCAGGGGCACCTTAGTGATAAAGAGTATTTCCTACAGAACTGGTCACAGTGGAGCTACACAGCTGGAAACTTGTATTTATTTCTGCTTCTGAACACACAGGAGCTCTAAATCTCATTTCTTCTGCAAAACAGCTTAGAGCCAGTGGAGCAATCTCAGCTACTCAAACCTGCAGGGGAACCGAAGAGCAGCCAGGAAAACCACCTGATACCCACTGACAGAGAGAGGTGCTATTATTTACTGCTCAGCGAGACCCGCAAACGATTACACTCAGCAAAGAAAAATGTTTTAGGTCTAAGTAATTATTTCACCAGTGACCTTAAAATATCCCTGTTGTTAGGAGTTTTCCTTGCAGAGGGCAGTAACTGTAATAGGATCAGGCAGTACGTGTCTTCATGCCAAGTCACTGAATGCTAAAATGATTTGTCATCTTTCACCAGAGGCCACTGCCTGACACACGCCGCAGTCTAATGTCTCACCTGCTTTGACATCAAAGTGTCTTCCTTCTGCCATTGCCAATGAGAAGAAAGGCAAACAATGGCAGCAACTTATTTTCTTTCCGAGAGAGTTTTAATTAAATAAGTGGTCTCAAATAGTTTAATGGGACTAAGGCGGGGGGGGAAAACCCTTTCATCATAAAATGTATTAAATCTATAAATCTTGCTTATTCTCTCCCCCTGCAATTTTTTATTTCCTTCACAGTCACATTATTTCATTCTCCGTAGAGATTTATGGCGACATTATATGACATCTCCTGGGCTTTCACAGTCTATCACCTTTTACAGCTCCCTCTTAATGCCATGGGTCATAAAAGACACTAGTTCATCTCATTTTACAAAGAGGAAGGGGGGAAGAAGTCCTGTGCAGATTCTGCAGTTGCAGAAAGGCTTTCACATGCTGAAATGTACCATCGTGAACAGGTTCACTGAGCCTTTTAGTAACAGCAGCTCTGCCTGTTTTGAGGGATGGCTGATTTCTACAGCATACCCCAGAGACCTGATTTCCCAGTTCGAATCAGCAATGCAACAATGCGGCAAAGGTGTGCTCCAGGGTGGGATCGAGGTGCAGCTGGAGCACATTCCCAAGTCTGGTGGGGTTGTCTCCAGTCTTCCCATTTAAAAGTAGTCCGTGCTATACACTGATGTGTCTTTGTAGGGCTGGCTCAGAGAGATCACACTTTTCAAGAGAAGTCTCAGAGGAAAAATGTTCTCTTTTTTTCTATCCCATTTTGGGGATGGGAAACAAAATGTAGAGAACTGGAGGTGCCAGCCAAACCATCACAAGAGTCTTCATTCAAATGAAAGGGGTCCTTCCGATGGCAAGTGGCGTTATAATTATAGACTAGAAAAGAGCAAGATCAGCAGCTGCTGCTGCTGCTGCTGCTTGCGTTTGTTCCCTCTGTAACTGACAGGACAGAGTACTTGGCAAAAACAGACTTCCAGAAGTGGAAAGACATTTTAACCCCTGTTCTTGTCAGTCCACTCCTCCTGGGGCTCAGCAGCAGCAACCCCTTGCTTCAGGTTAAGGGAAGAGCAGGGTGACTATTGCAGACCTGAAGGGGACTTTGGGACGTCTGAGAAAGGAAGGGTCTGGGATTTGCCTCCGGGCTTGGACTGCCGAATCAAAATAGCAGGTCAGTGGATATAGCATGAGCTTAATACGCTTTTATAGCTGGCTTAATTTGAATCTTTCTCACTCACTTTCTCTACTATGCCATAAACCAAGAAATAAGGTGATACAATGACAAGGGGTAGGTCTGCACAGAGGCACTATTTATTTATACATTCTGTAATGTGCCTTTCATGGTCTGTTAGGAAAAACTGATGGCTGTTATTTTTTACTGTGGTTTCTCTCTGAATCCTAATGCATTCTGAAATTCTCAGCCAGGCAAAAATCCCATTTACAGTTGGGCTCAATATTGGTAGGAGGGCAAAAAGTATTTTTATTTTTAGGTGTTTATACCTAAAGGCTTCTGATGATCTTAGCATAAGTAGAGTAATATATAACTCACATTTCAGCATGTGCTTGGGAAAGTTTCAGAGTGGGAACAAACCCTAAGCAAAAGGAAAAGCAGCACCATAGGTATGAGCCAAAGTCTCTGCAGGCATAAAATGAGCATAACTTTTGTGTTATGTCCTCAAAACTTGCAAATCCATACCAACTGAAAGCCTAGCCCTATATCTGCTAATGAAGTTAAGGGCAACACAACTAATAGGAAAGTCTTCCCTGACACCAGTGCCTGTGGTATCTAACCTGACGGTCCCAGTCCTTCTGCTGCCCTGGCCAAAACAGCACTCAGGCAGGAATGTGCTGGGGGGCATCATATGCTTTGCTCTTCCTGTCTGTCTCAGTTTTAGCTTTTTAATTTCCTGTGACCGTGAGTAGTGTTGGAAGGCCTCACAACTAATATGTTGCCTGTGAACCAAGGGCTTGGGACCACTATGCAAGAATCAGTCCTAGGGCAAAGCTTTATCCCAGAACTTCCCATTGTGGGGGAGACTGTACCCAAGTGGTTTTATTCAACTGGTTGTAGCTGTTCCCAGAGAAAAAAACATGAGCACAGATTTAAATCTGTGTTTGCTCTGTTGTGAAATCTAATCAAACAAATATGTGGCTGTCTTTCATAGCTTCATGTACTCTAAAGGGTTCTTAAATCACCTAATCTGACCTAATGTATATTTTAGGACATTAAATAGTACTACTCTGAAGTCCCTATATGAACCCAATAATTAATGTTCAATAAAACATTTGCTTAGCAGGAAGCTAAAACACGGGCAAGGCAGGGCAAGGAAACAAAGGCACCAAAACCTGAAGCTGCTGTCACAGTCCCCCTTTCCTTTGCCCCATTTCAGAGGCAGAAAGGAAAAGCTGCAGGTGTCCAGTGCCTCCCAAGCTAATGTAAAGACTTTCTATTCAGAGCCAAAGGCATTGAGTAAAGTGCTAAGAGAGATAGCTGAAACCTGTTTAAGTGAAATAGTTGCTGGACTTAAGCACACAAATTGCACTTCATGGAGAAACTCTCCTCTCCCAGTCTAATGTGGGGAGGAACATTCTTAATCCTGAATCCTATTATCATTACAGCTCTGCAATTGTGGCCAAACCCCATTGACTGGGCCTTGCAAGACAGGATTTGCTGCAGCTCTGTAGAGGAGGTAGACCCATTTTGTCCAGCTCAGCTACTGGCCAATTTCTGGCACCATCCAGTCACTGATGCCTGGGAGAACAACTTCCTGAGCCCCATATGCAGAAACTGAGAGCCATGGATTTGACACTAATCACTGCCTCCCTGCAGAGCTGCAGATGCTGTGAGGGTGCTGCAAGCAGTCTTGTTCCCTCCATGGCCCATGACAGGAGGGGCTGGACAGAAAGTTTCACAGAAGCCCAGATACCAGGGGAGACCAGCAGAGCCACTCAGCCCCAACTCTGTATGTCCCAGCTATATGAATTCTTCCTGAAGATCATCTTTTGTCCAACTATCTGCTCTCATCTCAAAGATCCTAAACCACAGGGTGTCTATCCAGTCCCCTGTCCTGACGGTGGGTTGCCCCCACAGTTAGACTGCATTTATCTAACTACTTCTCTTTGTTGCACTGTGTTATGCGGGGAGTCTGGGCTCCCACTAGGCTATATGCCCTCACATTATCACATATCTTTTCTAGATCTAAGTCCCTACACGAAGGCAGTCCTACTGGAGGTTTCCATTACAAATGGAATATTAGCAGGGAGACAGAGACACGCTTCTTGATGATATGGCTTGAACACACATACTCCCCAGCATCAATGGGCAAGGACTAAAGGCTCCTACAGGAATCCCAGGAAACACTGAGTTTTTCACCCCCATTCCTCCCCTATAGCACAGCCAAAGACTTCTCCCATTGCTTGTAAAACCCTATTTCTGCTGGAGAACGTAAATCTCTGGTTCCATTTTCTTACATGTTGCATCTTGACCACAGGCTTTTTAGCAGACAGGGCTGCATTTATGCATGCCAGTCAGCCAGTCTGGCTCCTGAACTGAACTTTTGGGAGTTCAACAATGACAACAAAAAATTTAAAGGCCTGTGCCAGGTCTCAGAAAAAGGAAAGCTATCATTTAGATGCTAAAGAATAAAACCCCTGCATCTTAAAAGAAAAAATAACACAAAAAAAAATCTCCAAGCCCACAGTGGCAAACCTTGCACAGCCATTCTGCAGAGAAGAGGAGAGTCTGTCAGCAATAGAAGGCTTATGGTGTCTTTTCCCTGCTGATTCCCTTGGTGACTAAAAGAGAAAGTGGTACTTTTACAGCTGAATTTTAATGGCTTACTTTATGCTCTGCATCAGAGACACAGCCAAGTTGCATAAAATACAAGCCATATATTAGCATTCAGATTTTTTTCTGAGAGTAAATGATCTACAGTGGTATCAAGAAAATATAGACAAGAAACATATTTATGACACAGAATAACTACCTTCAGGTTTTGTGCCTATCTTAGTTACTCCCATTCTTCCATGCTGTACAAAACTGCTTCAATCCACACTTGGAGTCAGGGTTTTTTTTGTAAGCACATAAAAGTTCCTGGAGCATCTCCCTACTCTGGGTAAGCAAATAACAAACTCAGTGTAAAATACTTACCTGTATACTTTTGGTACTGCTTTAATGACGTCGTGTTGCACACTGCCTACCTGAACAACCCTATGGCTTTTTTGCATGGCCATGCAATGCATGGGTATTGACGAGTGTGTCTAGCTGCCAAGACAAGAAATAACAGGGTTCCCCAGCTGATCTCAGCTGCTGTTGTAACTGTTAATAAAAGAGGCAGTCTCCAAATTTCATTTGGTTTTAAATAAGTATAATTACTAAAGCCAGCTAAAAATACTGTCAGGGGAGGAAGGTGCATTTGTGGACTTTAGCTTTGCTTCTCTTGCTGAAAAGCTGAAAAATTTTGAAAAAAATATTCAAGGAAATGTACTTCCTTTTCTTTGCTCACACTAGACTGGAGCAAACTGAGAGTAAGCAGAGGCTTCAGAGATGTAACATGTCCCTGCTGCTGCCACCAAGGCAGGTGGCCACATTTGCTGCAAGCTGTTGCTTTTGGGTGGTCTTTGAGGTAAAGCTCCAATACAGCCTCTCATCATCAACGGGGCTTGTAATGGCAAGATTTTTGTTCTTCTCTCTCTTTCCATGTATATAAATACAAACAGGATGTATTTATCTATACATATACTATTATATGTGTATATGTGCATGTATAGTTATGTATCTGTCTATGCAAGGGTGCATTCAGGTTAGGATACACTGTCTAAAATGTTGGTTTCCTGCTTCTCTTTTACTGTTTCTAGGCACAGCCTGCCAAGACGATGACAGTCACTTATTCCAGCAAAGTAGCAAATGCCACTTTCTTTGGATTTCACAGATTACTCCTAAAGTGGAAAGGCAGTATCTACAAATTGCTGTACAGAGAATTTATTGTTTTTGCTACTCTTTACACAGCGATAAGTGTATTATACAGGTACACTCTTTCCAATGCACCTCTCATTAAATCTTATACTGAAGTTTCCCACTTCATAGTGTTAGGCTGATGAACAACGGGGGGAGGTTACTACATAGTTATTGTCTTTTCCTTGGACCTTTTCTAATGTGCTTTCCTTTCCATGTTTACTTCGATGTTCCAGAGAAAGCATGTAAGATATAAATAAAATACTGTCTATCATATTCAAGTGATTCTACTTTCAGCCCAGCATTGAGCAGCCATCCTACTGAAGCTGGGCTGAGTAAACACCCATAGCTAGCCTATGTTGCACAGCTTTTATCGTTCTGATGTTGAGTTGGCAGCAGCGAGCATGCCTCTGCTTTAAATAATAAGTATAGACCTTTCATCCTACTTGCAGAACTGTGTCTTCAGTTGCTCAGTGGTAATTTCTTTAATAACCCTGAAGAGTAATAATGTGAGAGCCAGGTTACATAGTCAGGAAAAGCAAAGTTTTGCTTAGAGCTAGAACAGCATGCAAACTTTATTTTTAAGCCTACAAGGGCCAAGCAAAACTGCACGGAAACCAGACGTGGTTATTAGCTGTGTCTCACCCAGCACCTGGGAGGGTCACGTTAGGAGAGTTGCTTCTTCCACCAAGGTGTGAACTAAACACCTGTATGACAGATGCAATATATCAATTAGTACAGTGACACTTCTAATTGATGAAGTACACTACACAGAAGTATCAAAATAATGATTCAGCTCTTGATCTGTAATTAGAACTCAGTGCTTGCTTTTTATGTAAAGCAAGGAGAAAATGAGCTTCAGTTTGTCTGTGAATAATTACTAATTTTCAAAAATGTTCAGTAACCTATACCTGTAAACTTGGAAAACAAATTACAGCATTAATATGTAAAGTAACACCAGAGTCTTACATTTATTTAAATTAATCTAGCTTTACTGAAATGTTAGGCAATTAAAGACCAAGGTAAATACACTATGGAAAGCTTTCTATATGCACTCCAGGTTTTATCGCACAGTTGTAAGCAAAACCCACCAAATATATGTCATGTGTTCCTATTATATTAAATCAAAGAATAACTGTAATAATCATCTATACAAATAAAAAATTGTTTATATTTGATATTGTTTTATTTCATTAGATATCTTTTTCCATGGACAGAAGCTGCCATGCTCCACTCATTTTCTATCATCTGATGAATATTTTCCTCACTGCAAAATAAATACAGTTGTTCTGCTTTTGGAAAAGAAAAATTTTGTAGGAGTAAGAGCAAAAAAACTGCTGCAACAATGTAACATTTTCAGATAAGTGCAATTTGAGATTGGTAACCTTTTGCAATTCAAGCAGACCTGAGCATTTCTATTAACTAGCCCCCTGAAAAAGGAGAGCAAGCTCTACTTGCAGACTTACAGCTTACTATTATCATTGGTCTGTATGAGACAGCAAACTAATTCTCCAGGTGTATTGATCCTAATTAGTAGTGGTAGTCAAATCATAAGAAAATTGCAAATTATCATGAGAAAACTGCAAAGACCAGGCAATAATATTGTCTTCTCCTCCAGCTTCTTTATTACATGCCAAATGTGTTCAGCATTTCACCTTTAAGAATTCACTTGAAGACATTAGCCAAGGTTGCTCCCAATTGCACATACCTGATTATTTATACATATTTGCACTTTGTATCTAGTGCCAGAATATTGTGAAAGGACAGATACATTTTATTTTTGCTGCAGATTTTTTCTTACAGGTAGCCAAAAACGATTCTTTGAAAAATTATCAATTTACTGTGACAAATATGCTGAACAAATCCCGGTAACTTTTGTGCTTGGTAAGTACCGGTTACATGTGAAATTACTCTCCAACGCTGTCTCTGTTCAGACATCTTGTGAATGTCCGTGCATGAAAGCATTTCAGAGCTGAGGGGCATATGGGAAGCTAGAGGATGATGATAAAATCATTGGCTTCCAGCAGGTCTCCTTAAATTCAAGTTGATTTTGTCACATCAACATTTATGCTCATGTTCTTAATATACCAAGAAAATAGTAAAATGTGTGTGTATGTGTAGATATATAGATCTAGATATAGGTATAATGCCCACTAACACTGATAAATTGTGCCTCATCCTTCAAAGCAGTAATTCAAAGCAGTAAATCCACTCAAGGTTTACTACAGAAGAGGAAATCTGGAAGTTCATGGGTACAAGATACTCACCTGGAATGGGCCATTAGGTTGCAGTGTCTATTAAATCATTAGCATTGATTGGATCCTGGGTTTTGACGTGACTTACTGCATTTATTCTGGGAAATGTAGCAGCTTAGTGATACGAATAACACTCCACAAAGTAAATTACAGTAACCTAAACAGAAATCCTGATAGGCACTGGACTTTTTTCCTTCTGATCCCTAGGTTTCTACGTTACTTTGGTGGTGAATCGCTGGTGGAACCAGTTTGTGAACTTGCCGTGGCCAGATCGTCTGATGTTCCTCATCTCCAGCTGTGTGCAGGGCAGAGATGAATATGGGCGCTTGTTAAGGAGGACTCTCATGCGTTATGTGAATTTAACATCCCTGCTGATCTTTCGCTCTGTGAGCACAGCCGTGTACAAAAGATTCCCCACCATGGACCATGTGGTAGGAGCAGGTACTGGAATCATCCTTCTCTTTCCTTTCCTCAGAGGTGGGGGCACAGGGACAGAAGGACCCAGACTCATTTTTTCTTACCTTTTTGGCCTCATGTGCCTCATACTAACCCATGTAAAAGCTGTCACGTTTTTGTCAGTGGCTTATATGATGTGCCCTTAAATGTGCATCTTTAATACTCTTAAAGTCTTCATCTAGCAACACTATAGAAACCAAATGAGTTTGAGACTCTTAAGTCAATCTACTTTCAGACATCATGGAGGATGCAGGCCTGCCCCAAACACACAGGCATATGGAGCAGGTACAATGTTCTCCAAAGTGTGAAAAATAATGTAATTGCAATGCAGTAGGAACGGTGGCTTCTTATGTGGCATTTCCTTGATGTCTAGGATATGACGTTGCATGTATCACAGACTGATCTCTGCAGGCACTTCACAAGTTCAGCTTTATGTCATTTTATTTTAAGAAGATTGCACATTTTAAGTGTTGTGATGTACTTAAAAAAACCCAGCCCCAAAGGGTTTTTTTTGAAATTTACAACCTCACAGTTTTTCAGGGATAAATATACTATGTATTAAGCATGTCTTCATTTTCTGTTTGTTTTGATAACAGTGAGGTGTGGTGATGGGGAAGAGAGTTCAATCATGTAAGACTTTGCTTGTCTATGAAGGACTGGGTGCTGGCTGAGTATTTAAAGGCAAGGTCTGATGCGGTGCCTTCTGACTGGCGTGGTCAGCGTCAGGGGTAGCACACCAGTGCAGAGACACGGGGATCTGTTCCAAATAGGAGATATCATACATTTTTTACTGAATGTCTTGCATTTCTTAAAATTATTCCTTTGGCAGAGATTAGTAAGCAAAGTTGTAGCAAGTTAAAATATACACATACACATTTCAAATACGTGTGAGAAGCTTTGGATATTTAAAAAAAAATCCCGGCAGAATGCTCTCATCTTACTGAAAAAAATCATTTATGTTGGATTCAGTTAGATTTTGAAGTTCTCTTCCTTGTGCTGTTCAACAAAACTGTTTACCTGAGTCTGTGAGAGGTCAAGGAAGCTTCTGTCATTCTCCCCAGCAATCTGCTTCTAGTACACACTGGAAAATTACAACATTTCCAGCAGGCTAATCCAGCTCTGCCTCCCTATTGCTAAAGACAATCTGTTCTAAAAGAAACAAAATGTCACCGCATTCTACAAAAATTGTAGACTGGAAAACAACTTTTGGTTGTTTTGGTTTTTTAAACAGTGGAAAATATTCTACTATAAACTAAGCATTGACAGTGTAGGCAGCTCTGTGGTTTCAGTACATATTCTGTAGGTTTTAATGCATATTGAGCCACAGAATTTTTGTTGATGCAGTACTGAGCACTTGAGGATATATTTTGCTCCTATTAACATCCAGTGATTTAGACAGTACTCTGCAATTAAACCCTCCCTGTCTCCCTATGGCATTACATATCAGACTGCATGGGGGAGCAGCATTTAATATGAACATGAGCAGCAGAATCTGATACTTACAGCACAGTCATCATAGAAACAACTTGTGCTGATTTTGCATTTCACTATCAAACGGAGAACTGCCACACCATAACCATTGCTACACATTTTACTTTTCAGCAAATGAACTGCTTAAATTTACAGATCTAAAATCGGAGAACAGTATCATAACAATCTAGTCTGACTCATCCATAACACAAGGCATAAAAGCTAACTAACAACACCCTTTATCCTGTTGCAATTTCTGACTGAGCTATAATACCTTCTAGGAATATAACCAGCCCTGATTTAAAATTCAGCTGGGTCTACTGGAGACCACACTTCATCCTAGATGAACTGACATTCACTGTGGGGACCTCACTGCTGAAAAGTGAAAATTTATTCTCAGTCTGAACTTGCATAGAGTCATCTTCTAGCCACTGGATTTTGTAATAGATTTGGGTTGTTCTTTTTCTAATTAGATGAGAACACCTTTTTTTCTCTCAATAGTTGCCTGTTAGCAGAGTGCATAAAGGCTTGAACAAACTTACGAACTTCACCATCTATAGTGTCTCCTTCCAAGACACAGTCTTCAGTGCTGGATCTTCCTCTTAACTCTTTCATTTTTTTAGCATTTTTTATGAAGCTCTAGGCAGTAGATGCATGTAGATTCATGACGTTACGATGTTGAGTGCTGCAGCACGTATGCTGTAAGTGTCAAATGCCTAGCGGCAGTCCTGAGCATATCAATCCGGTTGGCTGCAAGGTGCAATAGGGAAGTTGGATGCTCAAGAACATGAGTCTTAAACATGAGTAATGAGTCAGCAGCTGGGCAGAGAACCGCCCAAAACAGCTGATAGGAAATGCTGAAGAGAAACATGAGGTGTGAGCTCAGCGCAACGTGAATACCTACATGGCTGAAGTCTGCAGTCCCAAACCCTCTGCTGGAAGGAAGTACCTAAATTAACTCTTTCCCACATAACACAGAAGCAGAAAGTGAAACTTTTATCTACTTGATCATTGTTAGTGTACCTGGAGATGTGGAAGATGACAGCTGTTCAGTTCCTTCTTCTCTAACTACTGGTCTCCAGAGTACTTACTGAGGGTACCCTGAGCCAGTCCTGTGTCAAAACATTCAGTTTTGACAGGAGAACTGAAAACTCTGCAAATCACGGGAGGGACAAAACCAGTGATTTCTTCTAGCCAGGCCTGTGTTCTCATCAATAATTTTCCCATAAGGTCACTCTGGCTGGCACTCTTCACTTTGAATCCTTTGGTTCTTTATTGATTGCACCCCATGTCAAGCTTCTCATGCTTCTGCAAGGATTCAGTGCCCTGTCCTTCCTTAGATCATCCTTTTCAAGATCTTGGCAGAGTGTTTGCCAAATATTACCCATTTTCTGGAGCTGCTCCCGTCTTCCAGTGCTTGTCAAAACCAGCTATTTTGTTCATAGACTTCTCCAGTCAATTCTTTGAATACTCTTGAATAAAGATAGTATGGCTATATTTAGAAACAATTTAATTTTAATAACTAAGGTTTGATATCTTCCCCTGTATTTGATGGAATATAAAGTGTTTCTTTACTGCAGCAATAACAGCAGGCTGTTCTGAACTGCATGTTGTTTGCCTTGCCATAACCTTCCCAGCAGTAAGAGCAATCCAGAATTAATATTTAATGTGATAAGGATATTACGCATTATTAATAATCATCAAAGAGAATATTTAATTAATATAAACACAAATAACTTTTAAAATAATGTCAAATCAAATGTTATTGTTAAATGAACAAGGCTTTGTTGAGCTTTTCTGCACAAAAAGGTAACCAGTTTCAGTGGAGAGCTGAACTGATCCTTGGAGCTTTGCTGTTCTTTGTGACCCCCTCAGGGCTGTGCCCTTCCAGGTAATGACTTCCCAGAGCCTCCCAAGTGACTTGCATGCAGTGTTTACTCCAGACTGTCAATTTTCTGATATTCTGTCCGTCAGCCTGACAGAAACATCTTTTCCTGTCCTGTAATGAGCAGGCTGGCCAGCCAAAAATAAAAGGCAGCCTGAAAGACTAACTTTTAGAAGTCATGAGTCATGACTAGCAGGTCAGTTTGTCTGGTTGCCTGAGTATTTCTGTGCAGTTGATTATGAGAGCTGGCTCTAAACTGCCCAGGGACCTTTTATAAGCTCTGATTGTCTGTTCTCAAATTCCAGAATGCTGCAGGAGTACTGTGTCTTCCTGCTGAACTTCTTCTCTTCCACATAATTTTCTGTCCTCTCCTTGTGTTCCTTCTCAGTAGTTGCAGCATTTCATGCATTCATTCATTCAACCTCCCACGTTGATTTGTTGCAACTGTACGGCAGTGGCATTTTCCTCAACAACAGAATATTTGAGAGGGTTACCACGTGTAACAAATCTCCTTTTACCTTATTCACATTTTTTATACAAAACACAACTGAGTTTACATGTATTTATTTATTTATTTTTTGCTGGCCTACTTACCTTTAGCAATGTTAGCAACAATGGGCCAATTCTTAGTTACTAGCTGGAGACTAGAAAAAAATCCTGTCTAGTCTCAATTCCCTTATTGAATTTTCAGTTCTCAAACTTGTAATTATTTTGGGGCTGCCGTGGAGCTAATGTCAACACAACAAAAGAATGCTTGTACCCACCCTGGCAGGTGACACACTCCTGAGCAAAACCTAAGATCCTCCAAACCTGAGGATTGCTTTAATCCCAGAAAATCCAGGATTTGAACAAAGGAAAATATGAAGTTCCTCTAATGAATTTTCGAGGTTGTTTTTCTCAAAGGCTGGGTGGAAGGAGGACAGCAGAGCAGGGCTTTCTTACCCAAGAGGGTAAGGGTGTTGCTGCAAAAACCAGCTGCTCCCGTGCCAGGCACAGGCAGCAGACTGCTCTGCTGCAGGTTTTGTCACACACAGCCCTGGCTCCCCTGCTATCTGACCTTGGACTTGCGTGCGGCAGCGGGAAGCAGGGCTTTGCAAGGCCAGGGGAACTCTGCGGGAAATGTAATACCTTCCCAGCACCCCAGCAAGGCAAACTGCCAGGCAGAGAGCAGCTTCAGCCTGCAGCCCCACAGTGTGTCACCTGGCCCCGTGGCTCGCTAGCAGCAGGAATTCTGTGCATGATTCCCTTTCCATCTCTTTGCACGCCTTCATAACCCCAAAGAAAACATGAAACGCAATCTGGCAGGGAAGTGTTTTGCTGGCAGAAGGCACGCTCTCTGTTGAGCTCAGTTTCATGCATGCACTTGTATCCTCTGTTGCTTGCTCACTGCTTTGCAGATTTACCAAAAAATTATCAGAATCTGGAGGTCAAATAACTGCCTTTACAACATATGTCGACATGTTGCCAAAAGTCATCGTTGCTGAAAAGTCATAGTTTCTTGACTGATCTATCCAGTTCATTATTTTCTGAAAGTAGAATATGGAACTAGAGAGTAATCTGTACAATTCTTAACATTATGTGTACCTACAATATGTCAGTGGTCAGATATGAGAACACAGTAATAGCAATTTATTGCATATATTGACCATGAAAGATTTTGTGTAGCTGGTTAGTGCAAAAATAAATTGTTTCAAGCAAGATCTATCCTAGCAAAAAAGCATAAAAAAGAGGAAGCTACTAGTTAAAATTGTAATTAGTGTTTAGCATAGTTCTGTGCAAATATTACATAAACAGATTCAAACATATTCAAAATTTGTAATATCAAAACAGTGGAAGCACAGAATAAATGAAGTCTTTTTTTTTTTTTTTTGGGGGGGGGGGGCATGGTAAACAGGTTTTATGACAAGATATGAAAGAAAAATTTTTGATGACCTTAAGTCTCCACACCTGAAATACTGGGTCCCATTTGTCTGGTTTGGGAATTTGGCATCAAAGGCACGAAAAGAGGGAAGAATCCGAGACAGCGTAGATCTGCAGACACTGATGAACGTAAGTAGAAAAAGTAAAAAACTAACCTGAAATTGCTATGTGGTAGCTTTTCACTTACATAATTTGATTTAGCGTGCACAGCTCTCCAGTGTCATCTAAATGATCATACTCAGGATTTATCCCCCTTTCCTTTGTGTACTGATGTACGCTCAAGCACACAGCAGCAGTTTGCTGGGATTGTATTTATATGACTAAGAAGGTATTAACTGAAGCAACAAATTGATGAGAAAAAATCATTGTAACACCACTTTAAATTCATACTTGTTCTGTTGCTGCAGGTAAAAAAAATATGAAATAATCTGACATTTTGAAGATTTTAATATCATTTTCAATGCAGATAGTCTCCCTGAATATTTCATTAAGTGGTCAGACATCCTTTTTATGATATAGCACATTCTCTTTCATGTATCACTAGGCTGTGGATAAGATAGAAACAAAGGATAATTTGTGAAGAAGTATGTAATATACTAAATACACTAAGCATTCCAACTCCATAAATGAAGTGAATATTCAAATGTGACAGTGGGGTGCTGGATATCGTTCTGGTATCAATCTATATAGTACACTTTCATACCCTCCTGTCTTTTTATATGTGCAAAAATGAACTGTAACAAAGTATTTGAAATTTAGAATTGAACCCCATGCAATTCTAGTATGTTGTGGTTTGGTTTTCCTTCTTTTTTTTTTCTTTTTCTTTTTTTTTCCCCTTTTAGGAGATGAATAAGTACCGGTCTTGGTGCAGTCTTTTGTTTGGTTATGACTGGGTTGGAATTCCACTGGTCTATACCCAGGTACTGAGCTATTATCCTTCACAAAGTTCAAAACACAGTTTCCACAAAAAGGGAGTTTGATGCAAAGCATCCATAGACTTGACCAGAGCGTCCGAGCTGTTGAGCACTTGTTGACTCCCACAGGATCCTAGAGGCTTGGTTAACCATTTAAGTCATACTTAATGTGTAGATTTTTAGAAGGCTCATAACCTGGGAGAGGGGAGAGTAGCACTGAAATGTTTTTATGTTTCCTGGGTGTTGTTCCTGGCCATAATTATTCCTGTGGCCTCTCTACAGATTTGTAAATTATATGGCAAATACATATTTATTATGCATAAGATTGTATTATTGCACAATTTAAATGAAGTTTTGTCCTTTGCAGGTTGTTACTCTTGCAGTCTATACTTTTTTCTTTGCCTGCCTGATAGGGCGCCAATTTTTGGATACTGATCAAGGGTATCAGGGACATGACTTGGATCTTTATGTTCCAATCTTCACACTGTTACAGTTCTTCTTCTACGCAGGATGGCTCAAGGTAAACTAGCTTTCTGCACAGGTCATGGGGGAACCCTCCCTGGGCAGGATGGTAAAGATGTCAGAGCTGAAACCAAGGTGTCAGTTTTGTGGCATAATGTAAAATCACTGAAGATTAATGGAGTTACACCAAAGTTGAACTCAGCCCAGTGTGTCCTGTGATCATAAAGAAACATCATACAATACATTTTTAATTCCACCTGACAGATTTTATAGTAAGAAATGGTCAGGAAGCTGAAAAAGTCCATTTTGGTAGAACCAGAACAACTCCCCAAGGGAGAATTACTCCAGCAAAATTTGGTCTCAGGACTTGAACTATAAAATGACAAATGAAAGATTAAAAAAATAACCTTTCTCCCACTCTGCTGTATGATGGGAAAATATTGCTGCAGACCTGGCATGGGCTGAAAGGGATTGATCATACTTTCTTCTTATGATCAAAGACAGCCTTTAGTATCTGCTGTTAACTTAATCAGATGCAGCCAATTAAGGGTGTCCAGTTCCAGAGGGCTATCAAACAGTGACAGCTAATATTGGCCACAACCCCACTGCATAAAAACGTTCATTAAAAAGAAGAGTTATAGAAGGAATTGGATGCTACCCACCAGCCCATTGATGCCTGTTCAGTTAACACATCACCATCGATCTAGTAGTTGAGTAATTAAGCCACATACCTCATGGCAGTTCTCTCCTCTGCAGTAAGTATCAAGGTAGACTAACTGGAAAAAAGTTTCAAATAAAAAGCAAATTGGTAAATTAGGGTCTATGTGCATTAAGATTTCCTTTTGGGATTATTAATCATGACTGGAAACTTAGAGCTAACTTTTCTGTTGGAATATAAATTGCACAAAATTGGACAGTTTTAGAGCCCCTTTCCCACAGCCAGCTTCAAAGGGCAGAGTAGAGAAGGCAGCACACCAAGCTGGCGGATTGCTGAGGCAAAGTAAAGTGCCTGATCAGGGCAAGCTCCTCTAGTCCTGCGTCCTAGGAAATCGCAGGGGACAGGGAGATTTGCCACATGGGGACCAGCCTGGACAGAAGTGGGAGAGAAAGGAAAAGAGGCTGATGTGGCAAGGGGAACACGTTGTTCCTGCAGAAATGTGAGACTTCATCTCTAGGCAATGTCTTCCAGGGTTTTACTAGTGGGTTACAAAACTGTAAACTGTTCCTCTTGACTGCCCTGCTGGTGCTCCTGAGGAGGGAATGGCTTCCCCTTCATCGGCACCCAAGGCTGTCAGTAGCATCTTTTCCAGTTAGGCTCAGGGCTTCCAGCCAGCTCCTGGCTACAGCAGGTACAAGATGCCATTGTAACTGAAAAATCTTCTGCATAAGGAAATGAAAGGGAGTAGAAGCAGGTTTAAAAAACAAATTTAATGTTGGCAGTGCTCCCTCAGACCGGAGGTTTGCCCAAACCTGCAGTGTCCCCAAGTCAGGATATTTCTGTCTTGAAGGTTACAGCCAGCTTCCTGCTGAGTATGTTGGGCTTTGGCTGCCAGGCTGTAGAAAGGGCCCTGAGCTATTGACTTCCAGTAACTTGGCGATTTCTCAGAAATGATGGCTAAACTGAGCTCATTCCTTGGCCTCAGGCCTGGCTTGTTATACCTGCAATACAGGGGCAAAGTTTCCCATCACGTGGGGCACTTCTAAACGTCCATTTTCGTTACAGGGGTAGATAGACCATCCAAAGACAGGGCTTAGTTGTACAGCACTACATTCCCTTCTGGAGACTAAAGTCACATCTCACATGCCAGGACCCAGTCAGCCAAGCAAAAGGCCACCACTGCTGTTCCCTCTGTCCCAGCCCTCCTCACTTTTTTTAGTTCATGTGACAGGTTTTGCAGTGGATTTTTGGGTGGTGTTCCCCGGTTTACACTAAGCTGATCCAGGGTCTTCCCTGGAAAGCCACAGTCTGCATTCTGGCTCATTCCTATTGCAGCACTTCCATAGCTATACCCAAAATTTAATGCCACGAGCCAGGCCAATGAGTGTGAGTAGAGGTGTCCCCTTGTTTCCTTTCCATTTCTCCTGCCTTACAGGTGGTTTTGTTGTGTTAGTCTGCTCAGCAGTTCATTTGCTCTCTTCCACCACTGGCCTGGGAAGTGGTGGCCTAGGAAAGTCAGCAAGTGCCTACCCACTGGTACAGCCTAGAGGTGCAGAAGAATAAATAGCGGTGGAGTGACAGCCTTACTATTATAAGCTATTTAGATCATAGCTGTCCATAGCAAAGTTCATGACCAGGGCTGTTTAATCATACTGTTGCTTTACCCATATCCACGTTAAACCAAGGACCTGGCCACTGCTCCTGCTCATGGCCCTGGTGACCACCAGGAAGGCTTGGAAGGGCCAGTAAGAATGTGATCAGCTTCAAAACTGGGGCTTAAAAGACAAAAAGAAGGAGAGAATATTTAACCTCAACATACCAAGGAACTGAGAAATAGAGAAGCAGTCTGAATTTCCTAAAAATCTGGGGGTTTTAAGTTTTCCTATTTCATCTTTTTTTTTTTTTCTCCCCCAGCAGCTATGAGTTTTCTCCCCACAATGTACTTCGGTGATCATGGGGATAGGGGGACAGTCTCTGGTTGGTTTTCCATTTATTTACTCCTCTGGGGGGCTGCAGGACTGGATAAGACCATGGGCAGCTAGAGAGCTTTCCTTTCCCAGCCCAGTTCCCAGACTAAGGCGCCTCACCACAAAACAGCCTGAGCTCACTGGTTGTCTCGTCCACAGGATGGGCTTTTCCCCTGCAGCTTTAATCACTTCATGTACAGAAACCCAAATGGCAGGCTGAATTAGACAAACTCAGGTCCTGTCTCCTGGCTTTGGCTAGCATGATGCACAGCATCCACTCAAGTCAAGTCTTTTGGTGGGCTGCTTTTCCTGAAAAGTTTCAGAGGAATGCCATCAGCATCACCCCTGATAAAGCAGCAAAGGCTGAGGGCTGAGCTGGAGTGATGAGCTGTACTCTCTCCGGCAGACTCCAGCTGCAGGGCTTGGGAATACTGACCCCATTGGGCTGGTGGAGTATCGTAGACTGTAATGCAATAACAGAGCCTCTAGCTGCTAAATCATTCATTTAAATCAGCCAAAGAGAACAGTAAGGAAAGGTAATGACTATCTTACGTGATAACTACTGTGGCCCAGACATGTCTCAATTCCCAGCAGGCCAGCAACAACAATCATGATTGACAGCACCAACGAGGCACGCAGGAATGACTCTGTGGGGAAAGCAAGCTGTTCCTTCGCTAGGCTGGCAAAACCATCATACGGGAGCTCAAGTGATGATTGCAAGTGACAGGCAGGGAGACAGAGAAAAATCCGATCCTATTTTCTCTGTGGCAGCAGTCCTGACATGGCATGCCAACCTCTATTCACTGTCTCATTTTCCTTTCAGGTCGCTGAACAACTTATTAATCCATTTGGAGAAGATGATGATGATTTTGAAACTAACTGGTGTATTGATAGAAATTTACAGGTTGCTGTTGTTATTCCTACTTCCAGCTTTACTGTACCATAGGTTATCATTACATTTAATCCTATTTCTTATATTGAGGTGCAAATTAAGGGCAACAAGTGTCAGCAAAACAAATTTTTTCCCCGAAGGAGCACCTATGTCTGTGATCCCCAAATTTTCCTTTTACAATCTAATGCATCTTGATTTTGGTATTTGGCATTTACAATGCCTGACTAACCATGCAAACAGCTGACCTCAAACTATAAGCTCACGTTATGCCTGGAAAAACATGTAATGTAGGTCAATCCTGCAAAATCCACAAAGCCATCTATTCCCACGTAAATAAGAACACGTTTTGCTAATCTGATTGTCTAGACATTACCATATTGTATAAGAATCTGACATTTTAAAAAAATGAAGACAGTGAAGATACCAAAAAGATCAAGCAGGGCCCTAAACTATAAGCAGGGCTGTATGATTCATGTTGTGATGCTGCTGCCCATGGCAGCATCTGTGGTTGGCACAGAAGCCAATGTCCTCAGCAGCAGGAGCTGTGAGATGGGCAGGGTACAGATTTATTGCAGTTACCCCCATTCCCAAACAACCCCTGTCTGTCGTGCCCTGAAGGGGCCCAAAGACATGAAGAGGTTCGATGGCACCCACTGCTCCCCTTGCAGGTAGAGCCAAGCACTGGGTTGAGCTGCTGTCAGACCCCACATCTGCCGGGGACAATTGAGACTGCAAAGCAGAGCCCAGGTATTAGAGGGAGCAAAGGCAGAGCAAGCAAACCAGCATATTAAGCAGAGCAAGCAATGCAGGTATGCTGAGGAGTGCCAAAGGCCTTCATGCTGCCGAAGATGCTCTCTGGCTTAACACCACTTCAGGCTACTCGTGCTATGGTGCCTCAGAGCCCTTCGTATAGAATGTATTGGAAGGCCTAGAGCAGGATGATCACATACTTGGTTCTGAATGTCTTAAAATGTGGATGAAGCCTATCATAAAGCTTCTGGACCTCTGGACATGTTAAGGAGCACAACTAATACTCTACACAGGTTTCCCATAGCGTGTGGAGGATCACATGTCTATTTAACTACATCATGCATGAGGAAAGGACTTCAGTCTGACACAATATCTTTGCAGCACAGAAGGCTCAAGTTACAATAAAATTTATGCTTTCATGAGTGTAGGAGGGTATAGAGGGTATATTTTAGAATACTGAGTGATGCCCAGGCCAGCATACACAGCTTACTTTAAAGGGTTTCTGAAAGGAATGTTGACCCAGGGAGTACAAAGCAGATTAGTAGGAGTAGGAGTAGGAGTAGGAGTAATAGTTCATAAACTGTACTATGCTGAAAGTGACACGATGTATACCAAAATTTTAAGGTCTCACTTCTAGCAGTGGACGAGATGCACATGAATCTACCAAGGATGGAGAAAGATATTTACTGGAATGATTCCTCTGCCCGGCCACCGTACACAAAAGCAGCGGCTGATTACTGCATTCCTTCATTTCTTGGGTCGACTATTGAAATGGGGTGAGTGGCACTAAAAGGGTCTTTCAAGCTATCAGAAAGGTCATCACCCCTACAGCCCATGTTGACGGACAGTCAGCACAGGGCTGAGGGCTGTGATGGTACTGTGAGCGGGGAATATGGAATTGGGAAATGATCTTAGGAGGGAGTGGACAGGCTGATGTTGGAGTGATGTCTCTGGTGATCCATGTGCTCATACACATTGTGCACCCGTGGCTTAAACTGTGTAATTAATAAATAGAGTATGTTTGCAGGGAGGGTTTGTTGATAGTGTCTGAGCACAGGATAGTGCCTGAAGACAGTGACTTGACTTTCTTAATAATTCTTTGTTTATTGCAGCTTCTTCATACATCCTCCAATCAGCAAAACAGCTATTCATTTGCTTGTTCATGTTGATAGCTAAAATCAGTCCAGATTTTTGTCAAGTTAAACAAGAAATTATCTTAAACATTGTATGACTTTTCATTCACTAATAATCTAGCCATGGAAGTTGGAACGGTCAGATTTAGTGAAGGGATGAAGAGGAGTTATTTGCAGAGATCAACACCAGAACCATTGTTACAAAGAAACACATAGAGGCTGTAGGATTGACCCATGTTGTCAGGTTCTATACGAGAAATCAGTGATAGGCCAGTTAGCTTAGAAGCTGTTGAATTTAAACACTCGTGACATGCTGTAATATAGAACAGGTTAGTAAGTTTAAATACCACCATGCCTGAGCAAATACCAAGGCACGTAGACATTTTTATCTGAAAATCATTTAAAAAACATTATAGCATCCATTTTTTTAACTTTAAAACTTAACCTCAAGAAGTTCTCAATTTTTCTAAAATTTTCCAGCCTTTATCAAAATAAAATGTGCTTAATTTTTTACTTAATTTGGCCTGGAAATTGGTGTTTTCTCATTTTTATTCCTCTTATTTTTCCATTTTTGCATGTATTCTACTACAAAGAACAATGGTTTATATGAGTTCCTTTTATCACACACAGCCTTTTCAGAAATTATTTCCTTCTGGAAAAACTATAAAATGGCCAAAAGAAAAGTAAAGAAAAAAAGTAAAAAATTAAAGAAGAAAACCTCACAGAATATAATTTATCTCACTGCAATTGCTAGGGGGAAAAGGTGGCGAAGAAGAAACATTATGAAGCCTGCAAACCACTTTTAGTAAGAAGGACTTCACACAAAAAATGAAGGGGGAGTGAATGAAAAATAGTTCCATGTTAGCCCCTGTGAAATGCAAACAACTTTGATGTTTTGACTTTTTTATTAACTATTTTCTCCTCTGAACTGTTTCTCTGTTCACCTCACTAAAAAAAACGGGTAGTTCTTAGGCAGACTTCAAAAGTAGGTATAAAAATTCATCCAAGTCCAAAGCAAATATATAAAACTTGAGCCCAAATCCAAAGTCTTCTCCAGTCCCCGCAAGCTGACATCTGGAACATGTGGCTCAGAGAGGCAGTAGTTGCCCCATCCCTGGAAATGTTCAGGGTCAGGTTGGATGGGGCTCTGAGCAACCTTATGTAGTTGAAGATGTCCCTGCTCATTGCAGGAGAGGGTGAGACTAGGTGACCTTTAAAGGTCCCTTCCAACCCAAACTATTCTATGATTCTCACAAATGCTGAAGTTCCTCTGTCCCTCCAGCTTAGGCTTGCCTCCCCGTGCTCCTTGCCTTTGCCATACCTGCCCTTAGAACAGGTAACTGGGCCAGTTTAGCTTGTCTTCTGGGGTGCAGCAAGTCAGAAATGTATGCTGCATTGCCTGGCAGATGCAGCAATAGTTGTTCTCATGAACCACCAGGGCTGGGCAAGCAGAAGAGTACCAGGTGCAGCTTTCAGTGACTTTCAGACACACTGTCATGCCCAAAAGTAAGTGAGATTTGGTCATCTGAGTAATTCCAACATTTTTTGAAACCAGCGCACTCTGCTTCCAGCAGTAGCTTTATCAGTGTTATTTTTGCCCAAAGCATTCTCCTGAAAAAGCACCTGGAGCACCAACCAGGGTTTCTTTCTTCTCTCTCCCTCACCCTAAGCACAAACCTAACCATGTGGCGATGCCACAGAGGCTGCAGCCCAGGTACAAAATGGTGCCAGATGGCTGGCTGGATGCCCTCCCAGCCTAGTCCTCAGGAGAAGAGACACCTGGATGTGGAGAGCTGTCTGTGTCATCTGGCTGGTCCAAAGGCAGCATTTCCTGGCACCCTCACCCCTTTCATGCCCTTCCTTGGGGACACACTAGGGCCTTGGTTCCTATGTCTTCCTGCTGAGACAGCAGGATATATGTGCAGGCAGGCCACACAGTTCCTATACGTAAGTGACACCTACTACCTGGCTTTATTTGGCAGGCTGGCTGATACTGAATTTCTCTATGGGGAAGAGTGGCCCTGGGAAGAGGAGAAACACCGAAGGCAACATTCAGTGCTGAGAAGAGTCAAGAGATTTCTTAGCGTCCATGAGGGTCCTTCTTCCCCAGCTCACCAGCGCTACAGTCGGCAGACAAGTGAGAACTCGGTGTTCTTCCCAGCAGATGAGAAAGGGCACATCAGACGGCTGCAGGAAATGCACACGAGAGGGAGGCACTCTACCTCAAGCTTCAAGAAGAAACATGATGGAATTGACAGAAGCAACAGAGTTCACAGTAGCCGAGATCTAGGACCCATAAATGAAACCTCAAGGAGCGAGGCACCGTTCGGAGACAGTGACACCTCCTCCGAGACAAACAAGCCAGTTCCTGAGGTTGTCATCTCTGAAGCTGAGGAGAAGGCAACTGATGTGCTGGGCAAACCAGATCTGCCGACAGAGCGCACCGCAAGCTTGCCAGAAGAGACGCTCCAAAGGAGCCTAGCTGAGGCAAATAGGACTCTTCTGGACTATCCGTTTTTCCCCCCAGAAATTACAACGTACCTCCCAGGCTCTGAGGTGCATCAGTCACTTCCTACTGTGATAGGGGAGCCCAAGCATGAACCCCATAGCAGCAACATAGCTGGTTTCATGACAGATGATGAGAGAAACCTTCAGCGATGGAGTTTACCGAGCTTCCATAGTCACAGTGCAGTGTCAAATGCTGACACTACACCACCTTTAACAGATTCTGGGACAGCTTTACAACAAAGGACCTTCAGTGATGGAAAAAATGTTACTGCTGCTGCTCCAGAGACATTTGAGATGCAGCACTTGTGGGAAAACCTGGAGAGTAAAGAAACAGCCATCGTAGAATTTTCTAATGAAAAAAATGAAAGAAAACTTTGACCATGCTTCCCCTGCGTTTGACTGAACTTCTTGTCTTCTCCTGAAAGTGGTCTCACACAGATTTGCTGAAAGTGCAGAAGGGCAGACACAATGCTCAGACAAGTCCTGAGCAAGATCCAACAGAGGATGTGGGCACCTAAACAGGAGGCATTGCAGTGACATGCTTTAAGCCACTTGGTCACTGGCTTGAGATCTGTGACCCTGTGCGGAAAACATTTATGAGGAGAACTGGGATCCTCAGGAGTGGATGCAAACCAGTTACTGCACATGGCAGCGAGCTGTGCAGGCTCACCTAGAGGAAACACCAATGTTATCAGAAGAGCAGAGGTGGGTCTGTCCACTTCAGATCTGCCCTGAACGCTGCTACCTTTGGCTGCTCCTTCAGATTATGGTCCATGACATCCTTGTGAGACTCACCAGCAGTTTTGGTTTCTACTCAAGTGGCTAGAAGGGGGGCTGTGGGCTCAGTTCCCTCCTCAGCCTGAGGAGATTCAGCCCACCATCTCCCACTGCCTGGAAGAACGCTTGAAAACTCAGGCTCCTCACTTGTGTGGAGCAAAAGCCTGCCCTGCTCCTGATGAAGTTATGCCACTGCATAGTGGAAAAATAAAAGGACTGTATTTTTAACTTCATCAAGAAAAATGAAAGAGGCAAAACTGCTGATGAGCTGGGTGTGGGAGGCCTGGGCCTTGGTCTCTGTTCCTTGGAACACGTATGTGGTGTAACTAGTGGCTGTTTGTTGTAAACCGCCATTCCCAGGTGACTTCCCTAGTGATGACAGGGTTGTTGCATTCACTCAAGAGCTAATGGAGCTGCAGGGGCACCTGAGCTTAGGGCTCCACTCTTGTGGAGATCTTCAGCTGGAAGCACACAGGCTGCAGCCATCCCAGGGAGACAACTAAGTGGCCCAGGACTGCTAGCAGAAATTGCTCTGCACTTCCTTCCTCCCTCTTCCCATTCCCATGCTGCCCAGATGTACCACACACATTCTCCATTAACCCAATCCCAAGCCAACATTAGGTGGCTCCTGCTCCTCCAGGGGTGACCAAGTCACCTCCCTAAACCTCCCATGAGCAATCTGACCTTTCAGCTCCTGCAAGAAGTCTCAAAGGAGGCCCTGAAAGCAGCAGCAGCTCTTTGGTTTTAGCTCTCTCCCACATCTACACGAATGCAATCCAGAGCATGATGCCAGCATTCCCCCACAAGTGAGTATCTGAGGAGATTGTGTCCCTAGACAAGAGAGAGACTGGGTAGCTGGGAAGAACAGAGATAGGGGGAGACACAGAAAATCATGAGGCTGCAATAGCTAGCAAGTGGTATGGATTGTATGGACACCAATTTCACCCAGTTGACTTGCTCAGAAGGTTGCACTTCACACAACCACGCAGCATCTTTACCAGGGTAACTGGCAGCACCAGTGGCTCCTAGGAGTCTTCAGGATGCCCTGAAGCTGAGAAGGGAATGAATAGACCTGCCTGCTCCTGCTCCTCTGGCCAACAGCTTAGGTGAGAAGCCCTTCCAGCAGGGTATCACATACAGCAGGACTCTGCTATCTCACCTGGGTAGGCTTTCAAAAAAAATCAACCACCCTCCCCACTTCTACTTCTTCCAACTTTGTTTCAGTCTTGGAATCAGCTCCTGTTGGTGTGCACCAGATATGGTCTGAGCAGTGCCACGCTTTCAAATCCTTCAAAAACACTAGACAAAAGCGTGGGTATCCCCATCAGTTTGGGAAGCAGAGGACACTTAGCCCAAGAAAGAGCTACTTGAACTCGTATTATGGGAATTCCAGGTATGCAGAAAAGCCCAAGCACAGATTTCCCAGGCACCTACAGAGACGCTTCTTCACACCATGAGATAAGGCAATGCTGGTGTCTGACAGCAGCTGAGTGGTGAGGTTTGATCACAGCTTTGGAGTAAGGCGTTCTGGTGCAACGTCACCGTGGCCACTCTGCAGCAAGTCCTCAGGCAAATCAAGCTGCTATGTTGAGGTTTGACCAACAAAACAAGAGCCTCAACAAAGTCAAATTATATTGAAATAAAGAGCACCTTAGCCTAGCAGTCTGATTTTCTGGATGGCCCTTCCTAGGCCAATACCCAGCTTCTGGCTACAATCTCTAGCTCCTCAGTCCTCCAAGCCCCAGACTGCTGGCTCGCCCTGGGGAAGAGGGCTCTATCGACCTGTGACAATGATGGAAATACCTAGTTTTCCCTTTCTTACATCAGCAGAGAAGAAAATATTTTCCTACAGCATTCCTGCTCCCTTCCTTATTCCCTGTTTCTTCTTTTAGCTGAAGCCACATTTTTCAATTCAATATTTTTGCAATTTAATTGCATCTACAACTGTCAAGGAACTCCATTTACCAATGAGCTTAACTTTAACAAACGGTAAGTTTTTAGTATAAGCAATACATTTTAAGGATACCCAGACAGCTCCAGTCACACAGCTAGACACATGTTAAAGTAACTGCTGCTCTCCTTGGGAGCCTGAAACACTCCTCTGCAGCACTTTGTCAAAGTCAGGAGAGCGATACAGGTTTCAGCAGAATACGGCCATACCCTTCCCAGATGCGCATGTATAGGAAGGGGTTTCAACAGCTGTGGAGAAATATCTAGCTCTCTCCTCACAGTACATGAGCCTGAGGAACTGTGCTTCGGTCTGTAAGGGAATGTAAGCCAGAAATCAGAGATGACTGTAAAGTGCCCACTACAAATCTGCGCTGAGGGTCCAGTCCCACCACACCTCCTCACTCTCCTCCTTCACACAGCTTCCACCAGGGTTCAAGGTGTTGGAGCAAAGTGCTCATCCTCCCCAACCCAGATAAGCCTGAAGGAGCCTTCCCAGCTTCTCATCATCCAGCTCGGCCTACCTTCCATCACCACCTTCTCAGCCTGGCTGCTACCTAGGGCGCACACTGCTGCTTTCCACCAGGACATTATGTGTCTCATGAGCAATGATTTTGTTACCTCCTCCCGCTCACTCTGCCAGCGCTCCCTGGCCCAGCAACTGTGTTCATTCTCCGATGGAGGCCAAGGGTGGCCACACACTGGCCACTAGGTAGATAAACACTTCAGTTAAGTCCCACAGAGGTGTCTATTAGATATGTAGATGCATGTTAAATTAGGAATGACAGCTCTGAAGTCCCACAGTGTAATCCGCAATGCACAAATAGCATTTCACACGTAGCAGGCCAGCTCCAGATCAGCTATAATGTTCTGTTTGTTGCTTGTAAAGAAGCTAGTGCTGAGATGAGTTACCAGGAGAATTTCCTCTCCTCATTTATTCTGTTATCTCACTTCAGCAAACATCTGCAGGCTCTGACTTGTATTTGTATTAAATTATCTTTTGGGATTATGTGCTTTTAGATGCTTGTCTCACTAAACTATTTGCCTTAGCATGGTAAATTTTAGCACACCCAGCCACTTACATTTCATGTTCACTGGTATAAACAATATAGAATTATTGCACGAATAAAGGCACTTGGAGAAACACAGTCATCTTGACTGTATTGAACTGTCAAGAAGCACTTCTGGCAAAGGTGTGACCCACCACACAAGTGAACTTGATGTCTACCAGGAACAGCAAGGCAGACCTGTAGAAGTTGCCAAAGCTGGAAAAGACTGAGGAGACAACAGGGCTAGGAGAGACAAATCGGTCAGAGCAGTGGCTTGCTCCTATGAAATGGTGTTAATCTTGAGCAGGATGAGATATATCAGAACAAAGAGACAGCCGGTCCCTGCACATGCTGCCTGACTTTCCACCTCTTTCTAGGACATGTTCACACTCTGTGCTGGATTCACAGAGCTGAGATATCAGTGCAGGGACCAACTGGCTGCAGGGATGTGTCCCGCCACCCTTAGAAATCCCCCATCATAAATAACAGGTCTCTAACTCTGACTGCAGGCTCATGTTTGAGGAATATATATGTATTTTAGAAATAATGGAAATGTACCAGAGTGTTAAGTCTGCTGCACAGTAAAGAAAACAATACCCCACTGCTGTTAAATGAGTGATAAGGCTTTATAGATGTTTGTCTTCGTTTACGACCAAACAAATGACATTTTATAGACAAATAAGTTAGCTCATGGCCATTCTGCTCTTTAGGAGTGGTATGGACAAAGGGGAAACAAGGCAAGATTGGCCTGAAATACATGGTAACTTCGTACAGCTCAATTTTGTCTGCAAAAAGAGACAACTGGCAGCAGAGTCCCCATTGCTAGAGGTTGATAGTCTGGATGCCAAATGTCTGACACAATGTGGCTGCAAATACAGTCATGACAATGTGCACCAGAGAGAGGGCATATTTCATACTGGAAGGCAAGATCAGTATTTCAGAGATACCTGCAGGCAAACTGTGTCACTTTAGCAATACTTACTGAGTCTTGCAACTGAAGCCTTAAAACCTAAGGGGCTGTGATCGTAACGCTGCCAAGGCCAGTAATGGTTGTCATGTTTGGTCTGTGCTAAGCACACCCAGACAGGCTGCAGCAGCACGTCCCCCAGGGCTGCCAGCCCCTGCCCCAGAGATATTGGTCTCCAGCTCCCCACAGCCCTGTCCTGCCTGGGAGGTGCCTGGCTGAAGACACTTTTTGGCTTTAGGAAGACACAAGCAGCCCCAGCATCCCAACACATCCCATCTCTCTCCTCCCAGAGCAGCCCGGATTTTCAATTGCTGTTGCATCCTCTCCTCCCCATCCTCTCTGGCACTGGAACCACTGTAAGAAAACATAAACCAAAACTGAAACAGCACTAAGACCAAAGCAGGTTTTACTTGGTTAAGTTTTATTTATGTGTACGGGGACAGTATCAGCTTTAACGATCCAAACAAATACGCCAGTGGTTATAATTTAGGTGAATCTTCCTTAGCCAGATCAGCACAGCTACCTGTGGCTGTTTCACTCCTCTGCCAGCACTGAAGCTGCAGCTGCTGCTGACAAGAAGCGGCTGAGCAGGGGGCAGTAGATGTCTAATGCTGGTGCATTGGTCCCATAACTTATCTGAGGTGGAGGAATGCTGCGGTATCCCTTTACATCTCCCTTTGCAAGGGCTGCAGTTCATATTTTGTAATGCAAGTAGATGCTGCTTCCAGCTGCCCGCACCGCTGAGGTAAAGCAGCATCTGACCTAAGTCATAGACGTTAAACACTGAGACCCAAAAGAGGAATAGAAAAGTGTCAAGAGAGAATGAACCCAAGGGAAAAAGCAGGATTGAGATATGATGTAAGCAGCAGAAAATGGTGTGCAAGGAACAGTAGTGGAAATTAGTGGTCACACAGGCATCAGTCAAATTTCTCTTTGTACAAACTGATTGGAACAACCCAATATAAAGAGAATTTCCATGGCACTAAGGAAACAAAGTTGGACAAAACCCCAACCATGGAAAATAATGAGCAAAAGGGAAACAGTAGGAAATGAGCTAGAAACTAGCACACAAGAAGAAAAAAGGATATCCAGACCAGATTAGACTCAGATTACTTTCCCCAACTCATAACTGCTATCTTGTCAGCCTGGCACTGTTCAGCAGTCTCTCCTGCTCTTTCACAAATCTGAGTACTGAGCTGTTTTCACTTCATCCTGGCAGCTGTGGTGTCCATCAGTTATTCAGGAAAAACTGTTTCTGAATTGTAAACATATAGAGATTGAACCACAAACTATGTAACTTGGGACAAGGACCACTCCAAAGCCCTTAAAACCTGGAGGGGAGCAACACGACTGCATTTAGGTCTAGAGTTTCAGTTAAAGCTCTTCTTCACTTATGTGTTGAAGATCATTACATTAACATTCAGGTTAAGGCAGAGAAAACGCTATTATGACTCAGTAGTAATCCTTCCTATGAACAGCTTTTGCAAATCCCACTCTGTCATTCCCACGGTCGAAAATGCAGTAAAATGCAGACATAAAGACATCTCCTAAAATCCAGAGTGGGCCAGTGCGAGTGGTGATGTCAAGAGACTGAAAGCCACTCATGCAGAAGGTTTGGTCTTCAATAGACTCCTGGAAGGGAAAGCACGTGTCCTTGTGGCAGCCTGCTCCAGCCCCAGCTCAGGGAGCAGGGAACAGGGAGCGGGGAGGTTGCGGATACATACCTTTATGATGTATTGCTCTGCTGTCAGCTTGTACTCGTGATGTCCAATCGTGAAGCTTATGTGGGGCGAGCTTGACAGTCTTCTGCAGTCTACAAGAAACTGTATGCGATGCACTGATTGAGAAGGGATCAATTTGCCTTTTTTAAGTATTGTCCTTTGAATTCAAGACTTCGGGGGCAGTTAATAGTGAATTTACTGCAGAGAAACAGCATCAGGCTGACTTATGGCCCGGCTTTCCAGCTCCTGCACTGGGTCAAACCAGCTTAGTAGCCCAAACCACTGCACCAAAGTCCCTAGGGACCCAGGGCTGATTAAAACCCTTGCGAGCCCGAAAAGGAACAATGTAAAGGGGGACTCTCACATCCCACTGTACAATTCGTAAGCAAAACTGAGCACGTGAGCCCCAGCAAACCCGTATTACCAATGTCTGTTGAGCAAAAGTCCTCCGATGCTCTGGCTTTGGCTGGGTGGAGGGAGCTGCCCCAGCCCACGCAGGGAGCACCCTATGGCTGCGGCTCACCCCACTCCCTCCCAAAACAACATCGTTTTAGGGGGAAAAAAAGCCAGTGAGCAATACAGCACTTTATACTTATACTCTACCCTGGAGTGGGATTTAAAAAGCAGAAGAAGGACTAAACTCTGCCATGGTCATTAATTTCCATAAATAATACAGTCACTTACAGTAACACAGAAGATAATTTCCTGCCCTTTCTAGTTATTTCATGAGACAACTGGCATGTTAAATGGCACTGCAGAATGCTCCCAGCCCCGGAGGGATCTTAGCTGTAAACTGTAGTGTTTAAAGCCATTGTTTTAGAGGCTTCCTAGGAGGAAGAATCTACTTTTCCTTGGTTTAAAATCTGCTTTATGAAAATATAACCCTAAATCTTGTGTATTTTTATCAGGTGTCATACCATTAGAATAAAATAAGCCATGGGATAAAGAGGACAAGGGTAAAAAAGCCAGAAGAATGGTTTGTAGGATATGAGAAGAAGGACATAACTCATTTACATAACTAGTATGGCCAGAATGATTTTAATCCTTGCTGGAAAGAGATAAAAGTTCTGGTAAAATCACTGAGGGATGCACCCACTTATACTGGGATAGATTTGAGCCAATATACTCAGCCTGTCTGTGGTTGCTACAAACAGTCATAGAGAGTGTTATTTTCAGGATGCTTTTTTGCAGAATCTGAGATGTTGGCTGAGGGTTCTTACATCAGCACCAGAGTATATTAACTTATACTGCAATGACCTGTTCCTTGTTCGTATTACACTAATGGAAGTACATTGGAAATACATATTTTATCTATATCCATTAGCATGTACCTTGGTATCAAAGCTTACTGTTTGACATGTATCTGAAAATGTGAATAAAAACAAAATTTAAAGTTTAATTGAGAAAGAATCAGAAGTCTCAGGGGTTACACAGATGCCACTCCAGCTCCTCCTTTTACAAAAGGAGGCAGATTCAGAGGCCAATTTTGTCTCTGATCTTTGCCAAGTGCACTGGGCAACCATAACACTCTTAACTTTCTTCCAAGTGCAGTTTTGGGTCCAGATCAATCAAGACAACTGCAAGGCTAACAGAAGCCGTATGTGGCAGCTTTACTAGGGGCACTGGAGCTGTGGCGACGTGGTAATTACCCGTAGGAGTCAGCCAAGGGCCAGCAATAAAGCACGGTAAAAATAAGCTGCTTTTTCCCTGGAGGCGAGTGGGTTTAGCCATCTCAGGTTTGTTATCTCAATACTTTAGACGTTACAGGGATTTCTGTCATGCCAGCTGAAAACTGCCAGCAGGGAGATGCAAAGGGCAGCAGAGAGACATCCCAGCCTGGCCTGTGGGCAAGGTGGTGGGAAAGCCTGTCATACCTCGAGCAACTTCGGTTCACACAAGCTCCCCAGACACGTGCAGGGAGCCAGGGATTGCAGGCGTGGAGCCAGAGAGGCCATGGAGTGGTACATCAAAGCCATTTTGGCCGCTGGAGGAGGTGGAAGGTGCTGGTCAGAGAGCGGGCAGGGGCAGGAAGAAGTGGTGGGGAGCATCAGCAAGAGGGATACAAGAGAGAGTAGCAGGGAAGAGAGGAAAACCAGGGAGGAGACAGAGCAATAAGGTTTGGGACGAAGAGTAAGAGACAGCGAGGTCTGTCCCACACCTTACAGCTCATCTGCCAGGAGCCAGCATTGTGAGGGACGTCACTGTGCATCCCTCCCAGTAGCCCCGGCATGACACCATCTGCTCTGCCGCACGCTGGCGGTGAGAGGTCCTGTCAGAGGAGCCGTGGTGGGGGCTGTAATTAAAGTACCTTTCCCTTTCCATTTGACGATGTCAGAACTTGCCATCAGGATTGAACCCCTCCTGGCTCAGGGGAGCTAATGGCTATATCTGGGGACATTGAATAACCTCTGATTTTCCAAAAGAAAATGATCTCTGATGTAGACTAGAGATCGATTCCTCAAACAGATGCCCCCATTATTTCCTTACACACCAGTATGGACAAGTATGGGAGTGAAAGTGGACATTTGGGAGGAGGTCTGGGGCAGGAAAGTAGATGGGTTAAAACTAGCTTGGCTCCCAGTTCAATGCTCTCCTGGAAACAAAGGTTTAGCCGAAATGTTTCTGAGCAATTATTTTGGTTATTATCCCACCCTACAAGCTCTTTGCACCAAATACCAGTTTCTCTTCCCCTTTGGCTGTATTCTGGCTGAATAGTTTTTACCTCTCCAGTATGCGATGGACTTGCCCCAATATACTCCTGTAATCGCCTGATTTGTGAAGAGGGGCCAGTGATAAGAGAAGTGCCTGAGTCAACGATGGCTTCACAGCCGTGGGAGCAAAACGCCACCCGGCCCTGGATCTTTATACTGCAAGTGTTAAAACAAAGCATCTTTAAGCAAATGACATACACTGTGAGTGAAGCAGCATATTATTGCTAGCTAAAATAACAGAGTATGGACTGACGTTAAAACTAGCTGCCAAGCTTTGCCAGTCTTAAAAGACAAGAATGTCTGTGAAGAAAAGAAGGTAATAAAAGGGAACTGCATGGGAAGGCGTCTTGTCTGTGGACCCGCTTTTCTCTCTTAGAGCTCCTACAGCCCTGATTGTTCCTGCCTGCTGATGAATTTGCCCTCACCCCCAGGTATGTGTCCTCGTCAATTCACACAGCCTGCTGGAGGAGCAACAAAGGGACACTGACTACGTTGACTAAGGTTAACAGGAAAGGTGAGAGCAGGACCCAGAGTTGGATTCAGTTCCTGGGTGCCTTCATCTCTTAGCTGAATAGTCAACCAAGAGTCAGCTTGACCACTGGTGTATCATATTAAAACGTATTAACGTGCTCTCCCAGAAACCAGCTACTCGTGCCACAGCTGATCTGGAGAGCTAATAAACCCTGGCCTCATCCTGGTGAACCCCCTCTTTGAGACACACAAGGGTAAAACACTGCAGCTGAGTCCTCCTGCATCTGTATCTCTAGGTGCTTCTGCCTCTGTGGGTTTTACCTGAGGAGACGAAACCCACCAAGTGTTTCATACATACATACATAGATACATACATGCACGCATACGTACTTGTTCAGGTGTATTTGCCAGTAGCTTTTCTCAGTGACTGGGACCCAGTGGATTGAACCTTTGTAGAGAGAATGGTCTATCCCCCCTAGAATCAACTCACCACCGTTCTCGGTGTCATCTCCTCTGAAAGCGAAGACAGGTTAACACAGACATGGGAGTGTGCCAGCATGCATTGATAAGATTACACTTTAAAAGCAAAAGACAAACCACAGCCCTTTCTAAATTCAGATATAGATGGCTGAAAAGGGTTATTTCTAAATTATAACTGCATATGTCCCAACTCAGAGCCTCCAAATAACCTTTGAGAAGACTTACTGTAGGCTGCCAAGGGCTAAGGAATGCATCAGGGGCAGGTTGAGCCAGTAGTTACTCTCACCTCAGAATAAACACTGGATAAACAGGTCCAGATTAGGGAAAAACATTTCTTTTCTGAAATGTGGCTACTTGGGCGTAGCATGGCATTTCTGATCATTTCCACAGGTCAGAAGGAAAACTCTAGCAACACAGACATGGTAAGTCTGGGCTGGGAGCCTTTCCTTTGTTTATGACTTGCTCCAACAAGAATAACTCCCTGTTCAAAAATTCATGGTTCTCTCCATAACATTTTTCCTTTTCACTCGATATTTTTCAGTGTCAAATTGAGAGAAAAAAAAACAACACCAAAAAACAAGAAATGGGGGAAATTACTTTCTAGAGATTAAGATTTATACAGATGTATGGTTGTTTTGGCAGTGTCATTTTAAAGACTAACCTTTTCAGATAGAAAGAGAAGACCGGCTCTTCTACCAGCTGCTGGTTCATGATGCTGTCAAACACGGGCAGAGCATTGCCCACTGCTAAGGAGGGGTAGCCCAAGCCCAGTACTCCATCAAATTGGGCAAGGGCAAAGGTTGTTCCTGGCTCATACACCGACTCGCCGAAGTCCTGTCCCTTGATGGAGATGTTACTTATCTGTTTGGTACCAAAAAAAAATCCACAACCATTTGAAAGCAAAGACACCACCAATTACAAGAAATCAGCTGTATTCCAGAGCCATATCAATGGATTCAACCAGTTTATAAAGCCTGGGTATCCTTGCATGACTTGCATCCATGTAGCAGGTGCCCATTTGGCAGGTAGGCTGCACCAATTCCTTTTAATACCTTAATTCTGTGGCTGCTTGTTCATAAACCCAAGACAGGCCCCAAGGAGACAAGCAGAAATGAAAAAAGAAAATCTTAGGGATTTGTCTCGGTAGCCCAAAGCTGGAGCAGCACCCGCATCTCTCAGCACCCGGCTTGGTGGGACCTCACCCTGCCCTTGTCTAAACAAGGCAAGGATTTCCAGGACAAGGCCAGTGTCTGAAGTGCCCTGAAAACAGCTGACCCGGAGGCTGACACCTGTTTAAGGTGGATGCTCACCTGCAGTGTGTCTTTGCCAGCAACGCCCAGAAGCTGTCCCGTGCCGTATTGCAAGGAGAAGGCTTCCCCTCCATGCTCATACGAATCTGACAGAAAGGACTTAAATCTCTGGTGCACCCCTACACAAAAAATAACATCCGTGCACTGAGGGGAGGCCCCAGAAATGCACCCACTCCCCGATGCAGAACCAGATGAGATGTAGGAGAGACAGATTTTTTGCTTGTCCTACAAGGAAGGGTCGATGGAAATCCCTCTTCCCCTGCAGGCACTCTAGTTTTTGGGTTTTAAAGACATAATATTAAAAAAAAGGGCATTTCCACTGCTATTGGTAGCAGCAGATAACGGGTTTATTTTCATGCCTTTTACACCAGGCACCTCGTGGTGTGGAGGGACGCTTGGCAGCAGCAGCAGGCGCCTGCCCCGGCTGCAGGGTGGCACAGAGGGGCAGAGGTGGAGGAGCAAGCCAGGGAGGGGAGAGTGGCCCTTGGGGGTGCTCCAAGTCCTCTCCTCCAAAATCCCTGCTGCAGGGATTCCAGAGCTCCTTGGGGAAGGAGAAGTGGCCAAGGTACCCAAGCCACAAGGAGCATAAGGGAGGGTAATGTTTCTTACTGCATGCGTCACTGATGCAATAAGCAGAAGGGACCCAAAAATTGGAGGAGCCGGTGTCAAACACGACGGTGAACCTCTGCGGTGGTGTGCCGACACTCACAACTCCGTAGTACTGTGCCTGGGGGAGGAACAACACGGTCAGCAGCAGGCTGCCTCCCGGTGAGATATTCCTGAGGAAAAGGCAGACTTGGGAGCATCACGCAATGCTCCTCAGGGAGTTTGGTGCGATTTCATTTAATTGCAAAAGCACACTGCAGGGAAGTGCGTCTGGCTCCACGAGTGGCTGTGCGCAGATTTCACTCCAGCTGCATGCAATAACGGGGCGGCGTTTTTAAAGCCTTTTGAGCCAACATTCAGTTGGGTTCCCCATGAAGCCAATAAGCCCGACCTGAGTGGTGGCAAGGTCAGCCCCAACACAAAGCTCTCACACAACCACACAGGCTTTCAGTCAGCTCCTTACTGATGTCAGTAAGAAATCAGTGAAGCAAAACCAGCACGACCCGCATCCACTGGTGTCAGAGGGCTCCAACCAGTGGCACAAATGCTGTCACATGTGGCTGGGCTTTTTCCTTTGTAATCAGCAGCTATTAGCAGGTCAAAAAATTAATTCTGTTGCACAGACTGTTTCTGATGTATGGAACAAAGTTCATCCAGTGGATAAAGAAACTGCTGACCATCCCTGGATACCAATTGAGGCTAGAGATAATCTGTGAACACGTGAATGCTGGAGTGAAGAGCTTATCCACATCCCCTATGAAGTGCCCTGGAAGAGCACTTCAGCATTAAGAGACCTATTTTTAGGAAGAGGCATTTCTGGAATTCACACACAGATAGAAAAGCAATAGCCTTTTGTAAGTGCCAAGCCTTTTGTAGCAATACAAATATTTGAATATGTATCTTCAAGTGCATACTTGTTAATTAATACACTGAATATAGTTTCTGACCCCAGAGTTTACAGCCTGAGCGAGATAATCATGAAAAGGCAAGCAAGGGTGCCATTCAAGAGAATATCCAGCTATACAGCAGGATTTTATTCCTTCCTGTATTAAAGACACCTTTATCAGTTAATCTGTAAAGTGAAGCAGCTCTAAGACATGTTCATCAGAAAAACCCCAAACAAACAGAAAAGTCACAAACACACTGCTCTCCCTGAAACCTCCAAAAACCACTCCTGGTGCTAGCTGGGTGTGCTGGGGAGCTGGGTCCTGTTTTGTCGTTTGAAGAGGTACGCCTCTTTGATAAGATTTAAAGCAGGCTGAAATATTTCAGTCTCCCTTGCTATTTTACACACGTCTAGCTCATCTTGACATATATTTTTATGGCACTCAAGTGTCAGGAAGTTCTTGCTGAATTTATTTGGCCTTCCCTTCCATTCCCTCCCCTGGTCAGATGCAGCCTCCACAACATTTCTGCAACCTAGCTTTCCTTTAGATAAGCATAACAGAAGAACCAAATAAAACAGAAAACAAAGACCATCCAAATGAACAAAATTCTAAAACCTGGAAAGACAGTTTACAAAATGGTTGACCTTCTGACCTGCCTGTCTGAGATCCAAGGAAACGCTTTTTTTCCTTTTTCAGTTTAAATGGTAAACTCAGCCAGGTTAGTGCGAGACCCAGGTCAGTCTCCAATGTTCAGTACACATTAAGCTCAGGAGATAAAAGCAGAAAAATAAAAACTCCACTTGGGTCTTTGTTATCACTGATTTATGACTGATTTGTGATCAAATAAATGAGATTTGGGGTATTTTTTATAACATGCAAACATCCAAATTTCTGACAAATAGAATACAGCTAAATGAAGTAATCAGGTTCTGCTACTAAAAACCCATTCCTGAACCAAGATTGATACAGCGAACCTTCCACATTGGTTTGGAGACCCAGCAAGTCCAATACAGATCTATGCAAAAATCAAATTTGTCACAGGACTACCAATGCTAGACTACATCAGTTTCCTACCCAGGTCTCATGCTAACTTAGATCTATACATGCTTTATTTTGCAGACTGGTAAACTAGTTTTTTATGATCTAACATTTATAGCATAGAGCAATGACCCATCTCGAGCTCTATAAATTCATGGAGAGACTAGATTTGAAATGTGCTGGGGAAAAAAGTCTGCCTTCAAGAGAACAGTGAGTCCTTATGATTGCATTACAAAACTGTACTTACATTCATGTAATCATACAGCCGTTCTGAAGCCGTTCCTACCGATAACGCAATATCTGCAGGGAAGCAATGCAGGTATCTCTGGGCGAAAATGCTGGGGTGGTGATTCTTCCAAAATTCCTCTAATTCTCCCTTTTCCTTCAGCTGTTTCTTGATAGATTTGAAATGAACAAGGGGGACTCTATGCAAGTAAAATAAACACACAAAAATTAACTGGTTGTCCTTTCTAGAGCTCTCAAATACTCTTTAAAAAAAAAAATGTTTCTTTTTTGAGACCCTGAGTAGCAACCAGCATGGGTCACCCCAGAAAGCCAGAGACACGTGCCAGAGATGCTAGATGTGGTTTCTTACCGTTCCACAGCCACGGTGAATGGGATGTAAACCACAGCCAACAGTATCACCCTCATGGCTCCAAACAGTTCAGAGTCTAACAGCACTCATTTACTCAAAAGTCCCTTTTTTATACCCTGTTGTCAGCAGAGGGCTGTTTGCCAGGTCAATCAATCACAGGAGGTCAGTGCTTTGGCAGAAAACCAGTTAATTTGCTCTCAGAGTAACCGCTGGATTGTGCAAACAGTGGTGTCCAGTGGAGCTACTAAGGCACAGATAACTAGGGCACAGTCTAGATGAAATAGACATTTTACTAACAGTTCTTGATGGCTTTTACATAAATATAATACATAGAATCATAGAATCGCAGAATCGTTTAGGTTGGAAAAGACCTTTAAGATCATCAGGTCCAACCGTTAACGTAGTGCTGCCATATCCACCACTAAACCACGTCCCTAAGTGCCACATCTACATGTCTTATAAACACCTCCAGGGATGGTGACTCCACCATGTCCCTGGGCAGCCTGTGCCAATGCCTGACAGCCCTTTTGGTGAAGAAATGTTCCCTAATACCCAATCTAAACCTCCCCTGGTGCATCTTGAGGCCATTTCCTCTTGTCCCGTCGCTTGTTACTTGGGAGAAGGGACCGACCCCCACCTGGCTACAGCCTCCTGTCAGGGAGAGCGATAAGGTCTCCCCTGAGCCATCTTTTCTCCAGGCTGAACCACCCCATTCCCTCAGCTACTCCTCATCAGACTTGTGCTCCAGACCCCTCACCAGCCTCGTTGCCCGTCTCTGGACACGCTCCAGCACCTCGGTGTCTGTTCTGTGGTGAGGGGCCCAAACCTGAACCCAGTATTCGAGATGTAGCCTCCCATGGGGTAAGCTTGGCTCCCATTAGCGTGGGGAAGAGGTGATGGCCCCAGGACTGGCCTGGTTCCCTCTGAGTGAGCTGCTTTTCAAGCTCACTTTAGTGACAGGTGGCCCAGAAGTGCCCCACACTGAGAAAGAGGACATAAAATACAACCATTTCCCTTTTACAGGGAAACACTTCAGCAGGGCTGAGCAGACAGACATTTGACAGGGTTGTGATAAGTCATCTCCTTACAACTGGAGTTTAATTCCCTACTTATGGGAGAACTCCGGTCTAAACGTAAATGTGACTGCCACCCCCAAAAATGGGTCTTAAAAGTAAAGACATACTTTTACATACAGTAATAAAGAGCCAGTGGGTTTGTGCACATTTCAGCAAGACATTTGGAAGTGCTTGCTTGGATTTATTTTCCTGCAAGTTTTCTGAGGTTAGCAGTTCCCACCCCTGCCTGGCATTCAGGTTCAAATCAAGCTGGAAGAAAAATAATGGTGTCAAAAAGAGACTCCGATCTAACAGAGAGCAACCCCAAACCCATTAGCTGCCTGGGAGGCAGCACGGAGTCTGCAATTTATTTATGTGACTTTTTGAATCTTTCCTCTCCACGAGAAGGTGTGGTGAGCAATTACATACTGCAGCCTAGCATACATGAGAGAGAAATTTGAATAATCAGCCGTTTTTGTTCAAAAGACTATGCTAGGACACTGGGGAAAGGGCAATGACAATTTTTCCCCTGCAAAACACCACTTATTAAATATAAACTGCTCACCACGTGAATGTGAACTGAAACTAAGTAAACCCCCCAAAACAAAGCAGATGTGTGACCGTGCGTAGTGAAGAGGGAATGTCAAGAACACAGAGGAGGCAGCAGTCATCATCTGCTCTAGCAACAATGCTCTGGTCAAGAAAAAACAGCAGCAAAACCCAAACACACAGCATCTGTGAGTGAAGAGGGGGTCTAAATGCCTGTCACAGACTTTAAGCAAATCGTTATCAGCATATAATAAAGAAATTCTTTAAATTTGTTAAGTCTCTTCCCTTCCTAAGTCAGGCTGACTGAAGAGGGGCACAAAAGCATTAAAATCAATGAATTTAGACCTCTATTCATTAGTCCCCTGGATTTTGAAATATGTTTTGCTTTTTCAAACTTAATGTGCAAAATTGTGAGGGCTACACACAACTCAGCAAAGGCTGAGCCTGGTGTCTTCTCACAGCTGTGTGCAGAGCTTTGGATCTGAAAAGGCACCCACATCTCTATTCTAATAGTTTGTTTCAAAAAACAATAAAATCTCAAAAATGCAGCTTTTATGTTGATTTCCATTTATTGTGATTTTTTTAAAAATTATCTAGCTCTGAGCAGTCTTCCTCTTTTCTTCTGGACTCAGAGCTTTCACACAAGTTCTCAGCAAGCCACGACATTTTCTGTCCCACAGCCATCCCAGCCACCAAGCTGCAGGAGCTGGGTGCTGGAAGTGAGAATGGTGAGTAGTCAGTGTGGTTATTTGTGAACTTTCAGAAAGCAGAGGCATTTCTCAAGGAGCCTACACGCGCCACCTGACGTGCAGCAGAACAGATGTCATGCCCTCTGGTAAGGGCAGTGTTGCTTTGACAAGAACAAGACAATGTCTGTGCTGAGCACCTTTATCGCTTGAACTTTTCCTCAGATGCCACAAATGCTTCTGGGAAGTCATTAATGTTCACATTGGAGGGCATCAGGATAACTTTGAAGACATTAAGCGGCTTTCAAAACACCACCCTGGACCTACTGAGGGAACTGCCTTTGCCTAAGAGCTTTCACTGAGTTGCTGACTCCCAGAAGGATCAAGATCATTCATTTTATTGCAAATGTAGCCCTTTATTATCCCACCAAACTACGGTTATTTTTTCCCAAATACTCTGATATCACAATGTGTTCCAAGCAGACATTCATTTAGCCAACAGAAGTACAAAATGCAGCAACAAAAGGTCATCGTGACTTTTTTTGATAAGCTGGAATAATGATTAAACTACAGTGCAGAAGTTCCCTAAGAAAGAGTTGTCTAATGTCGTAAAGTAGAAATAATTCAAGTAGAAAAAATATATACATATCTGTGTCTATAAAGGTATATTGCAAAGTTATTTCTCTCCATACGGATTATCAAGAAACACCTAAACTATATTATTAATATACTCTTACCTAGGCATTTATGCAGTTCTGATCAGCAGGATATCTGAAGAGGTTTGTCTAAAGGGCATGTCTTTGCCATGGATGTAAATTCATTATTTTTTACGTTTTCCCCCACCTGTAGCCTACAGTGCCTTGACAGGGCAGGGAGCCATGCCTTTAGAAGGTGCTACAGCTGCTTAGAAGTACCAACAGATACAAAAACCTGCTGAGGGCCACAGGAAAATGTCCCTAAAAGTGTGATCACATTCCGGGGCAACTGCTTGGAAAAGGATGCCCTGCAAAATCCAGGAACGGCACGTTGCCCACAGTGGTCTTCTTGACAGGGTGCGTAGAGTTAGAGCAGTGAAGAAGTGGCTGCTCTGAGGTGCTCATTCAGCACGCGCTGGCCCTTGCTGCTGGGATGCTATGTCCTGCACGTCCTGCCTTCTGTCATGGGGGAGAGTATTTTCAGCACCTCTTCCACAGCACGGGCACAGATGACTGCGCCGTATCTTTGTTCTCCAGGCTTGATACTCTGCCCAGCTTCTCCAGCCAAAGCCTGCTTTATGGCACTTGGGTCACAGCACTCGCTGTTCTCTGTCCTGTTTTAATACTGGTTCCCAGATGCGCTCTCTGCGGTTGTCCTCTCCCAGAAAACTCTCCGTACATTTCATAGCATCCAGGCTGCATGGCACAGCCACTCACCCTGCAGGGAAAAGACTAGTAAACGTCCTATAGCCTATACTCAACTGACAACTAAGAGCTGCTTTACATTTGAAAGCAAGCGATAGCAAAGAGCTCTCTGTTGCCAGATTTGACCAGAGATCCAGAGGCCACCTTAACTGCTCCACGTTGCCTTTTTCTCAATCTTCCTTTGCTCCATCTTTTGTTTTTTGAAAAGTACGTGGCTCTCAGCAATCACCTCTTTTGGTTGTGTAGCATCTAATGCCCAGAAAGCAGCTGCAGACTGTTTGAAGAAAACTATCCTACCTAAATCATGGCAAGTGTGGAACTTAGCAGCAATGAGCTGTAGACACCAAAGAAGTCAACCAGCTGCTGGAAAGGTTATTTCACTTTAAAACACTCTGCCAGCTTTCACACCCAAAAGCTCACAGTAGAGCCACAGCCAACACACAGTTAGGACAATCCCCAGGAAAGATTAAAGCAGCAGCAGCTCAAGAAGTCAAAGTATGCAGAGATGCCTACAGATGGGGAGGCTCCTCCTAGAAAGCAGGGATGCTCCTGACCTGGACAGCAATGGGTCTTGCTGAGAGGAGGAGGGGAGCAGTTTACACTGCCATATCTAAATAGTCATAATCTTTAATATCCTATTTATATCACCCATAACAAGTGAGAAACTTGATGGAATTAAATCTATGGCAGTTTCTTGACAGGTTTTGGTATGGACACAGGAACTGCAGTAGCACAGTCGGAAGGCGGACGGAGAACAGCCCTGGCAGGTTGTGATAGCGAGCGTATTAAATGGGGATTCAGACAAGAAGTAAAACATAATGTAATGAAAAAGGCCCTACACAGTCAAGAGTGCCAGAGGCTATAGTAAACACTGTTAGATTAGGAACATAAATAGTAGAACAGCTCAAGATAGCAGTTTGCCAAGTATTTGTGTTAAAGCTTTAAGATAAGTACTGGGTGGCAGGTTACACTCTGAAATTATGTATTTGGCACCTTGCAAAGTAAATCCCTAAAAGTGCCACTCGTCTGGAAAGTCAGTCAAGTCTTGACAGGTATTTTAAACAACAATTAGATTACATCCGACATTTCCGCTGAAAGTTTCATGAAAGCTAAACATCTGCATTTAAAAATTTGGTCTTCTGTGGTGTTTACTTTCTCGAGCCAATCGCCACAGCCAGCACTGGCTGCACAGGCAGCGCAGCCGGAGAGAGGTGAGGGGCTGGGGCATGGCGGGGATGGTTTGGGGCAAAATCAGGGAACATTTAAACATTTACAGTGTGCAGGAAGAGGCAAGAAGGAATGTTTTTGGGGAGGGGTGAAGGGGAGCGTGGGCGAGAGAGGGAAACCTGCGCTCTGAGTCGTCCTCTGCGTAATCCCCGTCACCAAACACTCATTCGGTTATCAGAAACATTTCAGAGCCCTTGAGATTAATGGCTGGTGCATGTAAACAGAGCCTTATATTGAGAAGGCAGAGTTACCGCAGGCCAGTGCACAGCAGAAGACCAAGGTGGGCCCCTGTCCCTTGCAGTCCCGGCCATCCCCAAAGAAAGTCGGTCCCAGGATGGGGAACAGCCTGAAAGCCATAATAGCTTTTGTGCCCTCCAATGAGTGCCAGAAGTACCTCCTGGAAGACCTAGAAGAGATGCCAGTGGACAAAATGGTGGATCTGAGCAGCAGGCAGCTGAGGCGGCTGCCTCTGCACATTTGCTCTTTTAGGGAACTGGTCAAGCTGTACCTGAGCGACAACAACCTGAACCACCTGCCCCCCGAGCTGGAGCAGCTGCAAAACCTGCAGATCCTGGCGCTGGATTTCAACAACTTCAAAGCACTGCCCCTGGTCGTGTGCACGCTGAGGCAGCTGTGCATCCTCTACCTGGGCAACAACAAGCTCTGCAGCCTGCCCCTCGAGCTCCGGCTCCTGCAGAACCTCAAGACCCTCTGGATCGAGTCTAACTGCCTGCAGTGCCTGCCCGAAGTGGTGTGCGAGCTCAGCCTGCTCAAGACGCTGCACGCTGGCTCCAACGCGCTGCGCACGCTCCCCGCCCAGCTGCAGTGCCTGCAGGAGCTGCGCACCATCTGGCTGTCGGGCAACCTGCTCTCAGAGTTCCCCCCTGTGCTCCTGGACATGCCTTTTCTGGAGGTGATTGACGTGGATCGCAACTCCATCCGGTTCTTCCCCAGCCTGGCTCATCTCCACGGGCTGAAGCTGGTCATCTACGACCACAACCCCTGCAGGAACGCACCCAAAGTGGCCAAAGGCGTGCGCAGGGTGGGGAGATGGTCAGAGGAGACCCCCGAACCCCGCAAGCGGTCTGGAGCAGTGATAGAGATCACACTCGATGAGAAACTGTTGCCACCTTCTGCTGCCAAGCCTGAGCCAGAGGCCGAACCCTGCTAATGCTCAGCTGCCTGCCCTGGCAAAGGTGGCAGCGCACTCACACCACCACCCAGCCTCTACTCCTCCCTTGCTCGCAGGTGTCCAGGAAGCACCATGCCACCCACCTAGTCTTCAGGAGTAGGTGCACGGCTTGGAGCTAGGTGACAGCAGAACTCCCTTGTACAGACACCCCCTTTCGCATTGCACCCAGCACTCTCTCTAGAGCAAAGACTTCCACCCTTTCCCCCTCTTGCCATGTGGGGACCAGAGTTCACAGTAGATCTAAGACACAGTGTAGATGTTTTCCATGGGTGGATCGTACAGAGCACGCGTGGACTTGCTGCTCTTCACCCACGGGAAGCCCATGGGCTCACTCTTCCCCCTTCCACCTGGCTGAGGTGTCCAAGCTCAGCTGGAAGCCACCGTTCAAGGTGATCGCTGCTGAGTCACCGCTTCCAAGTAACCCACAGCATTTGTCTCAAATGACTTGTCTGAAACACAGCAGCAGCAACAGCTTGAAGGCTTCCCTGCCCTGCTGCGTGGGAAGCGGTAGCAGAGGTGTGGCTGTGTCCTAAGGAAACAGCACGTAGGTACCAGCGAGCTCTCCTCTTACCATTGCTGCCGCCTTCCTGGAAAATTCTCAACCACTCTTGTTTTGTTATTTCCAAGCAGCATTTTAAATGACTGTGAGGAGAGCTAGAGGCTTCGCTGCCAGTTTTTACGTTATCAGCAACGCTGCCTGTAAGGGTAGCTGTTCATGCTGCGTTTTCATGCAGTAGCAAAGAAGAAAAATCAAAGCCTGGCTACAACAGAAAACCCACAGAAGCTGCAAAGGTAAACTTGCATGAATAAAACCCAGGGCTGGGGGCCTGCCCCTAACAGGCATGCCCAGAATTTGAAGCTGAAGGCAAACGTTACTCAGCTGACTTAGCTAGGTACTTCTCCAGCTTGCAACTCAGACCAGCTCAGATCCCCTTCAAAAGGCACGGAACTTTTTTTTTGAAGTTTTGCTGTTACTGTGTAACACAGAAATCTGGCTCAAAATGACATTTTCAGCTTTTGATTCCATAGCATGGATCATTTGAGTTTGCTAAAAGAGAGCTTTTTTAAACAGGGTGGGGAGCCCTTGGTGGCACAGAACAGTCTGGTCAAGCGGAACTGTCTCACCAGCACAGCCTGCAGAAGCAGCAGTTGACTTCCCAGAAAAGGTTTGATTTAATGCCAGTTCATGACTGCTTGATGTCATTCACATGCTTGAAAAATTATCTGGAAAATAGACTCTGCTAGCACTTGCCATCTTGTTAAATGAATTTGGATCTGGCTGGCACCCATGTAGTGTCCTTACTAGTCAAATTTAATAAAGTATACGAGCATCTTACTGAGCTGAGCCATCCTTCTTTGGAATTAACTGAATTACCCCTTTCCAAATTCTTTATCTAACTTTGTTCCAACAAACTATTCCTTCCTACAAAAAAAAAATATTCAGCAAGACAAAAGGTCTGGGCTCTCTTAACATCCAAGTTCAATGTTTTATTTCCTGTGGAACTGACCCGGTAATTCATCTAAGGGGGGGTGGGGGGAAGAAGGTGCTTTTACCTGCTTGTCAACAGTCTGTATTTAACATGGTGCTCTCTTCAGATCTCCAAATGTGACAATACGGGGTAGTCTGCTGTGAGAGTTGGGAAGCGCATTCTGTAAGCAGATTTTCTTCATTTCAGGAAACCGAAGGGAGATAAATGTTTGCATGGCTACTTTTCTTGATTTCAAATCAAACACCCTGTGCTTTGGCAGGCTCACCCTCACGTTTGCCAGGGTGCTGTGTTATACTTGCAAGAGCCAGAAGGGTCACAACACCCGGTGGCACCCCTCCTGGGGCTCCCACGCAGTCAGTGCCTCAGATTGTCTCTGCTTACAGGCATCAAGAATGCACATGAAGACTGCTGCAGGCACCACAGCCTTCCTTATGACCCAAACAAAGAAACTAGTCCAATTAAGAAAGAGACTATGAAGATAGGCTGTAATAGGCATAAGGGGGGGCAGATGCAAAAAAGGGAATGTGACACAGCCTGGCACATTTTCCACTAACTGCCCGCTATTATTGAAGTGCGCGAAGTCAGCCCAAGTCCACACCTTTATAGTTAAACACACAGACTGTTTAGTCCAGGATGTTGATCTCTCCCCTGAGCAGCATTTTCCTCTCGACTCTTCTCAGCAGAACTATCTACATAAAATCTGTGGTGTTAAAAGCTGTAAAATCCCTTGTTGTAGCTCTGGGCATTGACTAAGGTTCCTCTTCAGCTTTTTCTTTTCCTTTAGTCATCAAGACACAAGTAATACTTCAGCATCACTAGAAAAGGGTGAATTTAACTTCGGAGCCTATTTCTAGGAACCCAACTTAAAACCTATTACAGCCAGGACTGGCATAAACTGCTTATGCTAAACGCAGCAGGTCAACCTGAACCAGCAAGGCACAAAGGTGTGAGACATTATTATTCACGCCGACTGCCTGGGCACCCAGGACTGAGGATGTGCACTGCAGCTTTTCTAATGAACCAGCCCTTCTTGGTTCTACCCAAAGACAAATACAACTTTGATGAATTTGAATATATTTTTATTATTATTTTTGTGTATTTTAAGTGGAACCTGGATAGGAACAGAAGGGATAGGGTTGTATAAACCCCCATTTTACTTTAAAGTGAATTCTTCCCCACAACACATACTGAAATAAGTTAAAACCAACCGAAGATGGTAATTTTCATGCCATAGATGGAGATCTGCTTGTCTCAAGCTTCTGTTCCATAACCTCACAAAAACTAGATCATTACAAAAAATTACTAGGCGAGATCTGGTCCACACATCCTCAGGTACTGAAGAAAAACTAACATGGGCGATGGTCTGGTACGCGTTTTCTGGGGAGAGAAAGAAAAATCAGAAAATTCCCCCTTCAGGCTGATGACCACAAGGCTCCCCCACCCACCCTTATTTGTAACTTTTAGTTGATATTTTGTGTTCAGTGCTAGCTCTATCTCACAGCACAAAAGGCAGTATCGTCTCAAAACTAACAAACCACCTCTGACCATTGTAAAAAAAACACTTTTGACTCACAAAACAGTGCAAAATACCTGGCAGTGGGCACACATGGCAGAACCGGCCTAGAAGCGGTGCTTCTTTCCAAACTTTTAAACAAATGTATTTTTCTTTTAGCTGCAGATTCTACTTCACAAGCAGCTGGGCATTTCACTACAGTTCTTGCCAAAAGAAAAAAATGCAGCATGATCCCTTACATTTTCATCAGCTGCTTTGTTTTAGTACTATATATAGCACATGAGTAGCTGGTGACCCAGGATTACCTAGACATTGTTCAGGCACGCTAATTTCTCTGAAGGCCTGTTCATACTGCTAATGCAAAAAAAATCACCTAACATCAGTGTTAGATGTCAGTCTTCATTTCAAATAAGTATTTTTAGAACAAGACTTTTTTTGCACAATTACTCTTCCACAGAAGGTTACTCTATACCACTGTAACTGACCAAGTAAGATACTCAGATCATACCTCGGTGCTGCTTTAATAATGTCATCGACACGAAGAATCATTTCTGCTGCTTCAGCTGCGCTCAGCAAAACTTGTCTCTTGACTTGAAAACTTTCCGTTACTCCCAAGACTGCCATGTCTCCAATGATACCCTCTTTCATATCTGGAAAAGGAGACACATGAAGAGGTTTTTTTAACTTGGGTTTTTTTTAACGAAATTACAAGAAGCTGACAGCACAGTAACTTACCTGCTCAAATGCACCATAATGATAGTAAGGGAAGTATTAAAGTCTTTCACTTCAAGCTCCTGATTTAAGCCTAACACGTTGCAATTACATACAAAAAATTAATGATGAAAACATTACACACCAGGAAGAGGAGCAGAGGTCCCAATAGGACTCTCAGCACTATTTCCCTAGGTACTATCAACTTCAGAATTCTTCTCCACAACTTTTTTTTTTTGTTGGGGGGTGGTGGGTGCCAGGGGGCAGACACAGGAAGGCGATGGACAGGACATGACACGGAAGCTTGGCTGTGTTGATTTAAAAACAAAACAAACAAAAACCCAATACCTTTCTTTTTAAGTTTCATATAACTAGACTCAATGGAAGTAAGGAAAACGATTTTCAAGGTGGAAACCATCCCCTTCAAACCCAGAGCTTTTCACTCTATTGTGAAAAGCCTGGTAGAATGATAAAGGAACATAACATTGTACGCCTACATTCTGTGCAAAGCAAACAGGAATCAACATACTCAGCACTTCCAGCTGAATATATCAGTGACAAACAGATATGACCAAGCTTAGTAAGCCTTACTGCACTCCCAAACAGCAATCCAACAGCAGAAGTAATATCAAGCCCCTTACCAAGTCCATAAGTAGTCTTCCCTTCGCTGTGAGCAGCTCTGAGCTGAGCAACCAAATCTGCACTGTCATAGCCAGCATTATCAGCTATTATTGTTGGGATCTAAGGGGATAGACAGATTGTTTTTTATTAACGCGCAAACTGATCTCTAAATAAACATGAAACGTGCTTCAATATTTCTAGTTTACTAAGTTGCAAGAAAAGGGAGTTTCAAGAAGATGGCGTATGCTCTGTTACAGTGATCAGAAGATGGGAAAAAAGAAAAAAAATATCAGACTACCTTTCTATGGATTTTAAGATCCTGTTATAAGAGAGTAGCTGAAAGGACAGAAGTGTGTTAGCAGATTTGTCAGTTCATTTTACATAGGCAGAAAAAAATGTCTCTTTCTTAATTTCAGACTACAATTGGAGAAATTTTTTCATTTTAAGAACCTAAGCTTGCTGGTAAGCATTAATCACCAGATCATTCTGTTCACTGTTTAAATGACAGCAGTGCAAACTGCACATTCTGACTGAAGAGGTAATGCCAAGTCTTACCATGCTCTTTAATTTAATTCTCTTGGGAGAAATGTTTTCCCATAGTCTTTCATTTTCTAAGAAAGTTTTTCCCACATTTAAATTACAGGAGGGCAATTTTTCTCAAACTGACAATTTGTTAACAAAGTAATATTCTATAAATGTAAAAAGATAGTACTACAGCATGAATACAATTAAATAACACCACAGTATCAATAGAACAGAAGGGCTGCTCATTTCTAAATCAGTTTCCACTGAATAAGTTGAGATTTTTATGTGCCATTTCTGCTGCACTTTTAACCCTGCAGCTAAAAGGAACAAGAACCACACGCTTGCCCTCTTCTAACTGAACATTCAGAATTCTCTAACATGCAGAATTAAGAGGAAAAAAAAAGCATGGCTGTTTTGAAAGAGGAAAAAGTAACTTTTCCCCCTTTGTTCACCTAAGCTCTGTTGCTAAATTTCACTTTTTAGACAACCAAAACTTTCAAAGAAACAGCTATCTGATGCAGGAGCTAATAAACTTAGTGAAACTTTATGTCTATTAATCCAGCAATCTGATTAAACAAACTTACCATTCGTAAAGCCTTAGCAAAGGACTCCATTGCAACAGACTCTTTGCCAGGTGTTCTGATGGCAAGTTCTGCAACAGCATTAGCCATCAGCATCTCTGAACAACCTATTCATGGGAGACACACAGATGTTTTGTATTACTGTTCAAGTTTGATACAGAACGTGTATCACGTACAAAATACAAAGAATCCAATATTCACCTCCACCATACACAGTTCTAGTGTCCTTCACGGTCTGGGCAAGAACACAGAGAGCATCATGCAAAGACCTCTCCGCCTCATCTAAAATCTGCTGTGTTGCTCCACGCAAAACTATGGTGCAAGCTTCACCTAAAAAGCACAAATGCAAAAGGGTAAAAAACCACAAACCAAACACACAAAATGAGGCTACTGCAAAGCATTTGTAATGGTTTTGCTATCACTGCAGTTAAGTTTTACACAGATCAGTTTTGAGGGAAAAAGAAAGCACGATGACATTTCACAGGTAGAGCGAAGTGATGTACACTATGCTATTGCTTTTATCAATGAACTGTTCCACAACACCTTATTTAATAGAAAATTAATGCTATCTCAAAACAACCCCTTGGAAACTTAAAAAGAGTACTGGCATTTACTAGACCAAGCTCTCAAGTTCTTAAAGCATGACATGTTGTTATTTTTCTTGTCAATTTAATCTCCCAAAGCAGAAATTCTGGTCCCTATCCTTAAAAATGTCTATGTTCATTTAACATATACAAAATTTCAACCATGAGCACACCTCTTTGCAGGATTTTTACTGAAGAGCAAGGCTTTAATAAAAATGGTTACATGATTCATTACAAAATTCCCGTGCCATCCTGGTAACTGAACAGCATTAGCAGCGGGTTAACACAAATGTTACACGTGCTGTTAGTGGCAAAACACTTACCCATTGCCACTCCAGAGAAATGAATAAGTTTATCTTCTCCAATCATGACTTCTTCAATAAGCTTGCAGCTTCCAAGTTTTACTAGCTCAGGGTGATCAAAGGTTGATACAATTTCACCACCTACAAATGTAAGGTCATGTGAAAGTCAAATTGCTCACAATGAAAGCATCCATTCAGGCAAGGTCTAACCAAGGGGAGGGGGAGGGGAAAAGATGGGAAAAAAAATAATCATCATAATTGCCAAAAAATAGATTTACATTAACAATAACGATAAGCTGAATTTTTCCAACACCAGCATATGGCACCAGAACCAGAAACCTTCCACTGATGTTGACAAGTCCTTAAAACACCAATATTGTTTCACACCACAAGAACTACAATAGCTGTAATGCTTTTGAGTTCTGTCTGGATAAGAGATTAATGTTGATCTCTGCCTATATTAAAATGCCAATCGTTTAAAGATTTAGTAGTATTTACTACTCAAGTAGTTATAAAATACTAAATGAAGTTTGTCATGTTTTTAAACTTGAGCTTGTGCCAGGATTAACTTTGCCTGCCTGATGATGGCTGAGAACCACCGGCCACCATTCTCCTGAATCAAGAGTCTTGTGCTATTTCATAGCAGCAATACTGTGGGCTACTTCTAAACCTCCATAGCAAACAAAAAAATAGCTGTTACACAGATCAAAATGTCTCTGAACAGAATATTGTTCTAGTACCCTGCTCTTCCCATTAGAAAACCATTTACATACATTCACTCCCAGCATATGCTTAACTATTCCACATTAGCATGCAGCAGTGCTATAGTTGTAGCAGTACAAGGAAAGACAAGATTTGTTGTAGAGTTTGTGCTTACTAAAAGCTTGTCTGTTTTTTTTCAACTGCACTATTTGATCCAGTGTGGTCTAATATGGTCCACTTGCTCTGCCTACAAAATTTGCTCTTATTTTGCTCCAGAACATAAGCAGTGCTCGTCTCAATCAAGCATTTGCTTGTGTCAGTGTGCCTACAGTTATACACAATTGCTGTTTCAGTTTGGCTAAGCTAAACAAGCAGCACCTTTTCCTTTCTCTCTGCAAAGGGAATTCTCCATTCTCCTGATCGCTTTCACAATCAAATTTTTATGATGTTCCAGTTAAATATCTCTAACTTCAGCAATGAGAATCATCTGCGGTCTTCCAAATGTTTCATTTTCATTAATTACTAGAGTCACATCTACACTGGCCACTACTAAAAATACCCAGGTTCTTCATGTTGTTTGAGGTCCACCTCAAGCCGATGACTCAGGCCCACATTTTTAAAAAAGAATGACTGTTTAGTCTAATCTATTACTACAAACAACTGCCATTTATAACAAGGTGGTATTAATTTACTTGCAGATTCATTCATCATCTTCATTCTTTCAACCGCTAAGTTTAATTTTTTTCTCTAGAAAACAAACATTTCAAAAGTTTATCAAGCAGGGACTTAACTGAAAATATTTTTAAAATATGGAGAAAATTACTAGCTGGCACTAACTGGTTAAATTATATTCCACACTTAGCATTTTCAGTTGCTAGAGGAAAAAAAAAATGTGTTAATCATTATGCAGGGAGGATTCAGAGAGTTTAAATGTGGAGTATAACATACTAAAGATAGAAACTGAGCTACCCACTTCTGAAAAAATACTGACAGTTTTCATAGCAGCTGATAAATAAACAAAGTTAATTTCAAAGTTATTTATGGACAACTTTGTAGGGTTCTCCACATACAATTGTATTTAAGTTCTGTAAAACAAAGTTTATTTGGAGTACTTTTCACATTCACAGATCTGCTTAATAGTAGAAAGTACAAACTAGGTGATCAAGCATTAACATTTACTAAAGATCAAACAAATAACGTGACCCTCCAAGTTTCATACAAGGTACTGTACTTACCTGTAACAAGAGCCAGACGCTCTACACCAGCAAAGTCTGCATGTTCAATAGCCATGACACCAGCAGCTCCAAAAAGCTGTTCAGGATAGTTGTAGATCAACTGTCTACAGTTAAAACACAGACACACCTTCCCATTACACATGGAACAAACCTTTCCAAATACCAGAGTAACAAAGGACAGCCAATTCTCAGCAGCGTGGACACACGACAGATTTCTGAAAACTACAAAAGCCGTCAGTATGCAAGGCACCTGCCATACACAGGATGTTGCACCACACAGAAACAAACACGGTGACAGGAAAACATACAAAGCTTAAAAAAAAGGTAACGTATACAAATAGCAGATCACAGCGTAATATGTATCCCACCCTCTCTAGAACGAAGTAGTCTTCCAAAGCTGAATGGTCAATGACCATTCAGAAGTACTATGTCAAAATATTTTTCCCTTCCAAATTAAGGGATTGAGTGTTGCAGAGACTCAGCAGGAGCTGGGAGATGCCATTTCCATCAAAAAAGATGCTTCTAACCTATCTTCAGAGAGACAATTGGCACAGAGAAGATTCTTCCCATTCTGGATACATACGCCCTTGACCTTTGTCAAGCAGCTCATCAGCGGCATTTAACTGGCTAATGTTCAGAGTATCAGATGTGAAGCGGATCTACGGTATGCCTCTAAGCAAGTCAATTTTATCAGGGAAGAAATCTGAAAGTCAAGAGTCAGTCTAACTGGAATATCACGAGCCTGGCTACACTGACTAACTGCTACCTGAGCTTAGCAGCGATGGAGTTAAGGATTGTTTTTGCATACTTCAAAGAATTCTTCTATCGAATTGCCAACAGGGCTCCTAACTCTAGGACTCTATATCTGTCCCATGTCCACAGGAAGAAGCATTCATTTTGCCTACACTAGAATGCAATGTATGTGAAACATAACATAGATGGAGGGATTATGCGATTCATCAGTCTGTCAGTGGTTCATACAGATACTTAACACAAATTTTGAAGGCAAGTTATAACACACGCTATGTCCTGAAAGAGTACATCTTTGCTACTGTGGCAAACAGTACTACTCTTACAACTCCCATCCTTTGGTGTGGAACTAGCTAGTCAACTTTATAGCAGACTACATGATGCACCACACCAACAGGTGTCAAGTTGCTCATATATTTGGCAGTTTCACTCAAATGAGAATTACTGAAAGGCAGAAGCATTTTTCATCATTAAAAAAATCTGGGTTTTTTTCACTGCAACAGTTTAAGAGAAGCACACTGCTAACAGAACTAAGTAACTTAGATTGTTGACAACTCTTAAATGAAAATGGTTGTATATCATAATTTCAAAGATGCATATAAAAGAAAAGGCTCATGACAGGGAGCACAGAGGTCTCTCAAACACTCCTGAATTTGGAGAAGTACTCCAGCACCAGCATTTTAATGCAGGAAAAAGCATAGCTGGTTCAGTCTGAACTAAACGCATTCAGCAACACAGATTCTTTCAGCATCAATTTCCCACAAAAGGGGGCATATGGATACAGACAACGCTGCTGGTACTCATAACTAAGTAAATCTGATAGTATAACAGCACAGTGACATTGTTTCAACTGGACTTAAACATGGGTCCCTGTTTAAGTAACATCAGTTCTTCCTCTTTAAAACAAAGCAAAGAGGGGGCCCACCGTGCACAAGGAAAAGCACAGAAAGTAACATCAGCTTCATGGAGGTGAATCAATTAAGCATTAGTTAAGTTCACCTAATTTTACAGGTACAGGCATAAATAATGCTCTTCATACTCATACTACTCAGACAACATTAGCATCTTGCTACTTTGTAACTCTCTCCTTTTTCCAAGAAAATACATACCTGTTAATAAAGCAGTTTATTCCATGCTTAAGAATACGCTCTACCTTCTCCTTCATTTTTTCTTTTTCTGCCTGTTCTATTTCTGCTACTTTTGCTGTAGAGTCCACCCTAACACGAGAGCCAAAAATCTAAATCAAAGAAAACAAAGCATTCAGTCTAAAAATTAACGCCATTTACAAAAGCATAATTTCACAACAGCAGTTCTGTCACATACCTTAATCTTGTCTGTATCCATACCAGTATTTGCAATAAGAATCTTTGCATTTTCAATTCTTTTTGGCTGATTTACACCAATCTTCTTGTCAAGTAAAAAGCCTGTAGTAACAGAAAAGTCTTGTAAGGCTTCAAATTAAAAGAACAATTCATTTAAATTATTACAAGCCCCCCTTATACTTATAATTCAATTCAATAACATAGCAATGTTTCCTAGAACAAATTTGTACAGACACGTATAACTTAACAGCTTCATTTCTCAAGTGCACTTACAGCCAACACACAAAGACTTACCTTCATCTAAGTAGGAATCAGCCAAACTTCCACCAAGTTTCTTAATAACGTGGATAGCTTCCAAATTACCAGAACCTTTTAACCGAAGAACAGCTTCTACAGCTAGCTTGACAAAGTGATCTTTATGATGAGTAAGTAATTTTGATGAAAGAGTTGTTCCCGCAATGTTCATCAAGTCTTCACGGAACTTCACTTCATCATCACTAAAATAAAGTCAACACAGTTAAAGTGGGAAGTCTGAAAGCCTTAACTTATCATTAACCTGCCACTGTGAGCTCCTCCCTGCTTCTTCTAGCCTGTATCTATGTGTAACGTGTTCTACTTCACAAATGCTGCACAGAATCCCTCAGTGTCCCAGAATACAACCTTCTATTTGAAATCCAGTTTCAATTAGGACCTTTGCATTCAGCTTTAGAAAGTCTGTGCTTTCAAAGTGTCAGGTAAAGAAAACAGTCACATCTAAAATCAAGAGTATTAAGTCTGAAATATCAGCTCAGATGTTCGTTCTAGGGAGCAAATGATTGCTCGCATTTTTTTTCTCCACATCATAAGTAATTTAATAAAGCTTCTGTAGTTCACCTAAAAAACAAAGTAGACTTCTTTCTTAACCGTTAAAATTCTTAAGTTCAGCTTTTACACTACTTAACAGAGAGCAAAGAATTTCCCAGTGGTATATAATTCCCACTGATGTTTTAATCTTGACTGGTTTATAACGAGTTACAGCAAATATACAATACTAACCCATGATCAACGGCTGCTTTCAGAAGTGCCTCTCTTGAAGCTTTTGTGGCTGCCCTCCAGCCTGCAATGATAGTCTGAGGATGAATCTTCTTTGCAATCAGTAATTCTGCCTCCTATTTAAATGAAATTAATAATTAGGTTTCTTCCCCCCTCAAGGTGCATTTACACTAACTAAGAAACACACTCCCAAGTAATCAGAAAGTTCTGAATAGCAGTAAAAGCCAGAGAGCTATAACAGTGAAATTAAAGTCACCCTGCTGGCACGTTTTTTTTCCAATCTAAGCATGTATGATCTGCTCTTGGAATATCATCAAGAAATTCTGATTAATGAGAAAAAAAAAATCTTAATTCCAATATGAATAGCAATCTTTCACTTCATGTTTGAGATCAGTTTCTTGTTCACTTATAGCTACAACATGAAGTGTAGTTGGAAAAAATAAACATCTTCAAACACCCTTTCTGCAAGGAACTTAGTGAACTGATGAATCATTTCTCAGATGCTCTTGATCACAGTTCCTAGATCCGAGATGATTAGCAGAGCTGCGCCAGCAAATCTAAGAAGAATTCCTCGCTTCTGAAGTCTTTCATAGTAAATTCAGATTTAGAGCTTGACAGCGTAAACTCTTACATAAACATAAAAACCATGCCAAGTTTAAAGGAACAGGATGAAATCAGGTCTCTTGCACTCAAGAACAGAATTTAATGTGCCTTTTTTTTTTTCCTCATAAAGGTTACGGAAAACTATTTCAAAGAACTGAACATCACAACTAAGCACTGCTGCATGCTGCCCAGTGCAACATCCAGAGAGTGATCTGTGAGTGATACTTCTTTCACTTGCACAATGAAATATTTTTCTATAAATGTACCAAATTAAAATATTTCTGAACTTATAAATAGTAATATAAGGAATACAGTCTAAAAAAAATATATGTATATATCTCTATATTGATGACGCAACACACAAGGGGTTTCCCCTATCAATTTCAACAGCAACGGAGCAAGGTACCCTATACTTTGGGAGTCCTACTCATAAACATCAAATCACACCCTTCTACTGATATCACCTGAGTACACTGCCAAAAAGAAAAACTGTAATACATCACCCTCAGTAATTCCGCTGCCAACACTGTGACAGATGTAGTTCCATCACCAACTTCATCATCTTGAACCTTTGACATATCTAAAGGAGAAACACACCGTATCAATGTTTTGATTCAAAATACCATGTTCACTGGTACCAGTTTCACATACAATTATTTTTATCTCACATTAGTTTGGAGAAGAAGAAAGAATCTTAGTCTTCAGTAATTTAAAGAGGTCATTCTCTAAGTCGCAGAAAAACCCCAAGATTCAGATCAAATTCAGCATCCTTCAAATCCCTGCTCTTTATTTACAATGTAGACACCAGTTCCAGCCTGGCAATAGTCAATGGCTACTCTCCTCTGTCCCCATTCCTAAAGATGGTCATCAAAAGGAAGCAGTGCCTGATAGAACCTCTAAGGTATACATACAGGATCAGTGAATACAATAACCAAGTATGCCTCATGAACTGTTGATAAACAAGGACCAAGCAAACACAAACTCATTAAGAAACTTGACACCAAATTGTTCAGGGTACTGCTCACCACCATAACGGGACCACTGGTGCACTTAAGACAGTTGACCACAAAGGTAAATTCTGTCCAGAGCACAATGTTGACAAAGTAATAAAAAGAGATGTAAATCATGGAAAACCCGAGATAATCTCTGTACCCCAGTAGGTTTCTGTTCTGAATTTTCCCACTGAAAAAAAGAGGGGTGTAGAGCTCTCTTTTGTCCTTTCTGACTGCTGGGACAAGCCAGGGTTGAGGGAAAACAAGGAGACACCAGAACAGTTTTGCAAGAACAGCATATACCACAATTTTGCTTTTGCAGAGATCCACAACTCTTGCAACACCTTCGCCTCCTTACTTCAGGATTTCTACTCCCCCTCCCTTCAATTTTTCACATTACTTGAAGAATACTTTTCTAACAACAAACAAAAACTACGTAATAAAGCTACAAATGAAGAAATGCCAGTACTGCAATGACAAGCTTTAAAAACTCACCAACCAAGACCTTGGCAGCTGGGTTGTCAACACCAATAGCTTTCAGGATGGTTGCACCATCATTGGTAACTGTTACTGTGCTATCCCTCCCAGTACTTAAAAGAATCTTGTCCTACAAGATGCAAGATGTAGAATACTGCTTGAAAATGTACTGTAACTATGAAAACTAAATCAACAGGTGTACCTACTGAGAACTTGCAACTGGCTTACCATGCCTTTAGGCCCCAGAGTGCTCTTGACCAGGTCACCAATAGCAATGGCACCAACAAAGGATGACTGAAATAAAAGCAAACATACTTTAGAGAATTATTTCTTTCTACTTTAGTACAAGCCTGTCTCACAGCGAAAAGGAGTGTCTTCCAATGAACCAATCTTCTGAGCCAAGGTACAGTTACTTAGATTTTGAACAATTATGAGGAGTTTCTCTAAATGTTAATATAAACAACACTCCTCCTTCCTTTTGTTCACAGACACGTAACAGAAGAACAAGGGACAGATTAAGTTCCACATCACCACAAACTGACAGCACATTTAACATCAGAAAAAACAAAGTGTAATTACCACAAGTATTGCCAGTTTCTTAAGAGTCAAACTTACCAACCGAGCTGTTTCCGCCTTTTCTTCATCTGCACCTGCCTTGAAAATGTTCACAGGAGCAAGGGAAATGGATGCCTAAAATAAGAGTTAATGTAAGAAGATCCCTTTAGCTTTAATAAAACTCTGCCTTTTTAAAACAAATCCCTGTCACTAACAACCTAAACAATGTTTTTAGTATTAAAATGACTTATTTCTATAACCCATTTGGTTTTGATACAAAGTATATTCAAGATAAATTCACCTTGACTCTTTTCTTAAAATCCTCTCTCTCAATCTCATAACTATGTGATGTGATTACAAGACTGACTGCAATCTACTCCTAGAGACTGCGCATCGCGTCCTCTGATACGATGTTCGAACCTTACCTCGTGGCCACGTATGCAGGGCTGTTCTGCAGGCTAACCATCAGATCCGAACGACGCAAGGATAGGTAGAACCAGCAGAAGCCCAAAAAGCCTTGTTAACGGGGCTTTTGTATTTTGATATTTGCGCAAAACACTAATATTTGCTGCATACCCATGCAAACTAATTTTAGCAGTAATGAATATATGATTTTGATGACTAACACCTCCAAGGAACTCAAGGCCTTAAACAAATCAGGATGAAATCCCAACAGAACAAAGGTATCAACCCTCTCCAGGAGTGCCGCGACTACTCCGCTGCGTGCTCGGCACACGTTTTTGGCAGGAGTTTCGCGCCTCCGCCCGGACGAGAGCAATCCCACAGGCTGCGGCGGAGAGCGCGGGCGGCGCGAGGGCAGCTCGCGGCAGAGCGCCCGCAGCGGCCTCCCCGCCCGGCCCGGGAGCGGCCCCCGCCCCGAGAGGCGAGGAGAGGAGCGGGGGGGAGCAGAAACCGCCCCCCCCCGCGGCCCGCCCGGCCCGGGCCGAGCCCAGCCCCCCTGCGGGCGGGTGGCCGTGCCCCCGGGAGCGGCGCGGGGCCCGCAGGCTGAGCGGCTGCCGCACGGCCCGGCCTGGCCGCGCCCTGACGGGCCCTCCGCGCGCGCCATCTAGAACCTTCCAGGCCCAACTCGCCGCCGCCGCCGCCTCCCCCCTCCCCCATCCTTCCCTCCCGCGCGTGGGGCAGGGCGCGAGGCCGCCCCCACGCCACCGCCGCCGGACAAAGCGTGGGGGAGGGGCGCGGCCGCCAGGCCCTCGCACGCGTGTCTGCGGGGAGCGCGGCCGCCGCCCCGCCCCGCCGCGCCGCGCCCTCCCCCGGGTAAAAGCGCCGCCGGCGCTGCCGCCCGCTCACCATGGTGCCGGTGCCGGGACCCCGCCGACGGCCGCCAGAGAACCAGCGCGCGGCTCCGCAGCCCACCACGAGCTCCGGCCGGAACTGGCGTCAGAGGAGCCGCCGCTTCCGGCGGCGCGTGGCACCGCGGGAGCCGTACCCGTCCCCCCGCGCGGCCCCCGCGCAGCGCGCCCTGCGCAATGGCGGGGCCCGGGCGGCGGCGGCGGGCGGGTGTGAGCGCACGGCAGCGCGCCAGCCTTCCGCTGAGGAGCTGCCATCTGGGCACTTGCTTTCCACTGCGCTCCTATACGGGGTTATTTCTGCCTCGGCAAAGGAGCTTAGAGTTGGCCCAGGTTAATTGTGTCATATTCCTGGAGGTCAGTTCTCAAACCAGTCAAAAGCGTTATAAATAAGGGGGATCTTCCGGCCCTCTACAACTCCCTGACAGGAGGCTGTAGGCAGGCAGTGTCGGTCTCTTCTCCCAGATAACTAGCGACAGGACAAGAGGAAACTGCGTCAAGTTGCACCAGGGGAGGTTTAGACTGGACACGAGGAAAAATGTTTTCGCTGAAAGGGCTGTCAGGCATTGGAACGGGCTGCCCAGGGACGTGGTGGGATCGCCATCCCTGGAGGTGTTTAAAAAACGCATAGATGCAGTGCTTAATTACATGGTTTAGTGATGGACTTGGCAGTCCAGAGTTAATGGTTGGACTCAATGATCTTAAGGGTCTTTTCCAACCGAAATGATTCCTTGAAATTACTGTTCTGGCCTCCAGCACGCTTGCCAGACCGTCGCAGCTATTAGCTATTACATCATCCGCATCACCAATTAAAAGCAGTGAACAGGAGATACCCCAGCACAGTCCTACTCAATACACTCTTCATTTCAATATTAAAAAATTGGTAACTATTATCTTGGCAGCTTTGCAGACGTGAGAACCCATCCAAGCCTTGTCCTGTCACTGCTTTTCCTCCACACGAAAAGCCCATTTAGTTACCTGGTCATATAAAAAAAGTTAATTGGTTTGTATGACTTGTTCCTCAAGAATTAATTCCAGCTGGTATTCCTCTCCTTGCTGCCAGATACAACCCTCGTGGGATATACACAAAGCTGTTTGTTCTAGATTCAAACTGGCCAAAGATGGGTATCTATCCCAATGGAGACAGCAAAAAAGAGCTAAAGCCATGACTAAAACTCTGCAGACTTTCACATCTACCTCTGGTTTTCAGTACATCAGTACCTGGTTAGTGTTTTTTCTTGAGTTCTTTGGGCATTTTACTTTGTTTTCTTCAGAGAGATATCTTCTCCCCCTTAACATTGTCTTGAAAACTAGAGTACTAACTAAATTTTAACATCTTCAGTTTTCCTCATAGTTGTGTAGAAAATGTAGGGGTAAAAACCCAACTAAAACAATGTCAGCTCTTTTTATTTCAGAGCATTCATAAAGATTTGCGCTGAACTAAATTAATTTTAATTCACATTTGCTGCTACTGTGGTGTGAGCTGGGGAAAAAAGAGATTTTAAAGTGCCTTGGACAATTAACTGCGTTCTGGCCTTCGGGAGACCAAATGCTCATAGAAAAACTTACTACAGCAAATTTATAAATTTGGTTTAAGGGGCTTTTGACTATCCCTAAGCTATGAGTTACAATGTGTACAAGTAGCAACACCAGAACAGGAAGAACCCAGCAGCAGATTGAAAACGACCTTGAAAGAGATGAGGTGATTTACAAAGTATATGTGTTTACAAAAACATTAAAAATTAGGCACTTTTTCTTTTCTCCTCTTACAGTGTGACCTTAAAAATTGCCATCGGCACAACAGAGGTGAGGGCACTGCACAGGCTTGGTTGCTTAGGGATGAATTCTCAGACCTCCACATGTCTCAGTATCTACTGATAGCGCTTTAATTCAGACTGAGACCTTCTGTTTACAGCCGAGATGTTAATGATGTAGTAATAATAAAGCAGCAACTGTTCCCTGGTTTCTTTGGGACCAATAATACAGGCATCGATCACAGTATCTATTTTAAGCCTTAACTTCAGTGAAACCATTCACTTAAGCCTCTGAGCACATAAGAGTTTGAGGAAGGAAGGGAAAGAACACAGACTCTTCACAAAATTCAACCCTTCAGGTGCTCCCAACTGAAAATTAACAGATGTATTATTGTGGTTTGTGTACAGGATTTTAACAAGGCCAGTTTATATCATTATTGGAAATCCTAGTACTAGGCACATAGGGCTGGAAGGTCAGCTCTTTAATGCTTGGCTGTTCAAATGCCACCTATTTTCAGCTGGCTTCAAAATTTTATTTTATAACAAAGCACTAGGTCAAGAATGCAAGGCACATGCATATTTTAATTGGAACCACTTATATCAGTTGCATGATGTTTTAACATTGCTAGCGATTAATTCTCTTAACTGCATGTATTTCATCTGCTGTCACATCAGAACTGGTGCACTGAAGTATTTCAACCAAATGTAACTGGGAAGCTTTCCGTCCATTTGAAATGAAGGCACACAGAACCAAAGTTTCTGCTGAACTCCGTATCATGCTAGTATGGAAACATTAAGTGTAATGGACTGCTAAGCTGCCATGCCTGTTAGGAAAGCTGCAAAACCGTTGGCCAGAGATATGGAAACCTTCTTGAGAACTGAGTTTTCAGATTTCATAAGTTATCTAACCAACATTGTGCAAGGACCACATAATGGTGTTTCTTAAGAGGTTCTGAAAACAAAACATCTCCCAATGTTTCTGGAGTTTTGTTCATTTTGCCATTTATTATGGCGTATTAGGCATAAATTATGCCATAAAACAGTGACTTGGGAGGGACAAAAGAGAAAATACTGAATTATGATAAATCAACCACCATATTTTACAGTCTCCAGAGGAAAGGCCACCTGGACAGGACTTCAACCATGTATTTTCTTATTACTTCCTTTCTGAATTTATCAGTACTATGCTAACAACGTCCATTTGGGTTTTGTGAAATCTTACTCATTTAGTAACTGAGAACAGAGCACATTCAAATTGCTGCCTTGTGATTCACCAGCCAGTATTTGATAGCAACAGTAGTACCACCAAAAAAAAAAAAAAGTCTACATACATAAGAAAGATGTGACAGAACACTAGTAGAAATAAAACAAAGGCTTGGAGAAAAATTTACAGACTACAGGTCATCATGTTCTGGTTTGTTTTGTTGGTTCTTTTTCTTACCACTAAGTAATGAGTCAAATACAAGGAGGGTGAGGACAGGCAGGGAGACAGGTAGCTGAAGCAACAATTTAAAGAAAGAAATACAATCCAGTGACACCAACACTGGGAAATACTGAAGGAACTCACAGACAATTTTCAATGTAAAATCAATAGTTTATTGCCATGCTACAATTATTTTTTTTTCAAATGAAGTTGGCACTGGTAAAGGGGGAAAATGTTATCATAATACATAATAGATTTTTAAAAAATGCACATTTGGTAAGCTTTCTCAAAGATGACAGCTTAAAACAAGTGGCATGAATTTTTTTTTAAGATTAATGTGGAATGGCATAAAAATACACTCTTTCTGCATAGTATAATATCACTTTTTTTCATAAAAGAAACATGGAATGTTTGTAAAAAGAAATTCATTGAACAGGGCAAAGTAACTGAAATTTTATAAACAATTTGGCAATGGTACTCCCACTGTTTAGACATTTTTATATAAAAGAAATAAAAATCTAGAAAGCTACCTTTATACAAAGTTGCTATATTTATGCCTTTAAGTAGGAAAAAACATTTTATAATGCAAATTAGGACATACAATAATCTTACAATATCATACAATGTAATGACAAGAAAGGAACATACAACATAAGATTTTGGCCTTTGTAGAAACGTCTATTTCTGCATTTAATAAATGCATTTGTGGCACACTGGTGACTATTGTATTTTTACTACTACCAGTCAGCTTTCATGCTAGCGTGTGGTATTCAGCAGTACTGCGATGGCAGGTCTGCAGTTTAAACAGACTGTTTTTCAGGAGATGAAAGGTGATGCTGCAATGAAGCAAGATGTGAAAAAGGCAACGTGCCTGCTGGTTGAGACCTCTGTGTTGTGGGACATCATACAACACACTTTCATACCAGAGCATTTCTTATACATTCAGTTATTAAGTACCAAAGTCTTACAAGTGAGAACATCTGTGTTCGAGATTTGGCAAAATTTCAGGGAAAATACAAAGTTAGTACCAAATATATATAACGTATTATATATAAAATGTGGGTGTATGATATACACACATATTCTAATGCAAAAAAACTGCATTAATATGGAGTTAAATTTGCTGACATCCATTGCTAAATAACATAACCATTAAAAAGCAGGTGTAATCCTGATCTTTCACACTTTAGAATCACTTCCTCTTTCATACATAATAGTTAAAGCAATATATATGCAAGTATCACTAAGAAATCAAAATTCACATAGTCATCTGAACGCTGACCACAACAAATAGGAAATTTTTTTAGTACATGTAATTAAATATATTTTTACAGTATTTTTAAACCATTCCTGAAGAACTTGACCAACCAGGTCCTCAGGTGTAACAGAGCTGTTATGTCAGCAGAACTCGGATCTTGTAGGAGCACATCCAGTGGCCCCTGAAGTCAACACGCATCATTCATTTGGTTTCAAAGGACACTGCATGAGGCCCGAACAAGCTCCGGAAGGATCACCCTGCTAACAAGGAAGATTCCCTGATGACATCAAAGCTCCTACCCCAGACTTCCTTTCCTACTGCCCAGGGGAAGGACTGGCATAAAGGACACACGGACTCCGGGCTCTCTGGGTTGTTGGCAGGTGGCGCTGGAAAAGAGCATGTACAGCACAGCCCCAGCACCAGGGAGTGGCAAGGTGAGCTTCACGGCATCTTTTGTACTAAGGCTTCTCGTGGAAAGCAGAGGAGCTGCTCCTCCACGCTCATCGCTTGGCAATTCAGTCACCACAGGTCTCAGACAGGAGTTGTGGCTGGCACCCCAAGGCATTAAGTACTTTGCAGACACAGAGGAAGACAGTCCCTATTCTCAAGGGCTCAAGCCTATTTCTTAATCATATTTTTTACATAATCTCTTTTGTATATACACGTATTTGCTACATAAAATAGAATTACACCAAAGTAATGGATATAGCAGAAAACATTGTCACAATATATGTATATTACCACACTAAATCAATAAAACTGCAAGAAAAATTTCAAAATGCCCTTTGTAATATATAAAAATAGAGAAATGTCCAACACTTGTTTCACCAACTTTAAGGTAACTTGTCTCTCATATTTTATCTGTAGACCTACATTATTTCCAAACAAAATACTGCGTTAATCTGGAGTAAACACCGTGTTAGGGTAATAGCCTCAAAAGACATCTGACAGACTTAGTCACACACTTAAAGTACAGTATCAGAAGAAATAATGTGTACATGGTCAGAGTTGCAGCTGCTAAGTTTGTCTTTTCGTATTCACTTATCTTGTCCAAAAGAGGAAGTAATTCCTAACGATTGTGAAAGAACCTCAACTCATGACTTCCTGTCTTTTTCGTATATGCTCTGTAATAAGGACATCAGCAACCTTGACTCCATCTTAACGCAGTTTTTTGTGATGGAATTTCTTCTGGATTTTTTTTTTTGGAGTGTATATGAATTTAAAATAAAGATATGATAAATGAACTCATGTTTATATTAAGTAAATACTGTCAAATATAAATGCCTGAATTGCTACCTTAAGGAAAAGATGGGAAAGATCTTATCATTAAATTCAAAAAATACCTAATTCTATCTATCACACTGAAGGACCAAACTTCTTTAGGGGAAATAGGAGAATTTAAGATTTAAGTCCACTATTAGTTCCTACTTAATTAGTTTCATCTTATTTGCAGCCATTAAATAAATTACTACAGTGCAGAAATGGAATTTCACCATTGATCCCACCTTACACGAAGAGAATACTGCTTAGAGTATTTTAGAGGTCCAAATCGGATACATCATTATATGCTCGAAGTAGTAACTAACATTAATCAGAACTTGCATTTTCCTTCACTGACAGTGAATAATGACTATCTCTCTCCAGACCGTCTCATTGAGAAGTGGTTAAATATAAAATAAAAACAAGGATAGCCAGATTTTGAGCCAATACACACTGTTGTAAAACCAGCAAAATCAACTGCTGGTCTGTCATCTGCAAAAAAACCAGCCCTGTTTTGACACTGGTTTGGACTTTGTACAGCTTACTCCTTTCTGTGGCACTTTTTACACCCCAAGCCCTAGTCAGAGATGTAAACACATGTACAAATATCCAAACATCTGAGGGAAGGGGTGTGTGTGTGTGGTGTTTAACCATTTTATGATATGAAATGTCTATTTGAACACTGGATATTTCTATAAAAGTCCTGCAGACTTCAATAGGAACAGGAATGCACACCATTACATTCAACCCCGGTCATGCCAAATGTACTTATTGGGGGAAACAAAAAATGTTCTAACGAGAGTTAAGGTTTTCAGTATGGTCTTTTTTATAGTGTTTCATGGAGCCACCAAGAAACACCACAAAACCAAAAAACCTGGTCCTTCTCTTGACATCAATTTGAGAAAAAAATTATTTTCCTGATATAACCGATGGATTAAATTCTCACTAACTCTATTTCTGGTACAATCTTTATTATGTACTTTTGGTCACTGTTTCATCTTTTTTATCAACTCTGTTTCCTTGATGGAAAGATACACTGATGTACGCCTTTCCCAAATCACTGCATGAAAGGAATACCTACAGTTAAAGGCTTCCCTTGTCAGACGAGCTTGAATAGTAGCAGCCAACTGCATGTTATGGATGAAAAGTAGAGCAGACAGAGATGCTGCCATTTTTGCAGGACCTAGTTTATGTAAACTTAACATGTCTCCGTTAACGTTACTAAGGAAAATGATTGCATACTTGTAGTTTCTCAGTCTATACACCTGTGGGCCCAAAATAAATATGATCTAAATACTGCGGAGGGATCTCAGCTGAAAACTGAATCCAGGATTACAGATACTAAACCTAACATCACAGCCTTTAGAAGAGACTGAACTGAAAAAAATATTTACCAAGTCTTGAAGGGTAAAGTGCATTGCAACTACATCTACTTCAAGGGGCAGAAAATAAGGAATGCTAAAGATGAGTAGCATGGGTAACAGGGACTACCGGGTATGTTTGCAGCATAGACAAAATGAGAAAGCATATTCCCGCCTGTAAAATTTAAGAGGGTAAAAATATGGAAAATATGTTGTCACACTTGTCAATATAATTAAGGCTACAGAAAGTTGAAATTTCAGTATGTTCTCAATTTTGGGGACCAGAGCTAAGAAAACACGGCCTAAGTAGTACTGTAAATCTTGCAACAACATAAAATTACTTATGCCTTGTATGATCTGAGACTATTCAGGATAAATGCACAGGAAAGCGCAACAAACTAAGGAGGGATATGGTTGGTTGGTATAATTTCAGCAGGTCACTTGGGACCTACTTGAAGCCTCTGTTTCCCTAGTTGTCAACTTCCCTGCCTCATAGGTCTCTTTTAAGGATCCAATTAATTAGTATTTCTGAAACACCCATACTATACAGTGGAGACCAAATATTTCTAGGCAGCTAGCTAGATCAAACACAATTGCCTCGAAACACATGCTGAAACATTAGTTCTGCTCACGAATTTAAGTGAGCTGTAAGCTAAGAACAAGAACCACACATTAACCCAGTATTTTGCAACACCTGGTAACTTATCTTCAGTACAGGCCAAGACTGGTCCATAGCCTAAGGTGAGGCAACGGCAAAGATGTGAAGGAGCACTAACACTGCAGACCTGGAAAACATCTAGCTCTAGGTAGTCATTACTTTCTTGAGCACCAAGGCCTCCCCACAAGTCAACGAGTCTATCACAAGAGTATGCATAGGTTGACCGTGAAATTATTAATGAGGTGGGTTTTTTTCATCTCATTTAAGTTCCTCATAATGGTTTCAATGACTCCTATTTTTTACTTCTGCAAATTATGTTCTTTGTGCATCTGGTATTTCAGTACTGTACAGTCTGTAAAGAATAATGAAAGTCAGAGTGAAAAGGTTGCCTGATATCCCTTAACAGTGTGGCAAGACACACGTATTTCAGGTGCTGCTACTGCTGCCACTACTGAACTGAGAGAAGACCACAGAAAAAGCTAACAAAGCAACAGGAATACACTCCAATATAAAGACTGAAAATAATTGTAGTTTGTTGTGGTTTTTTTAATAAAACTTCAAATATTGCATGAAGACCTTTATTTTTTTTCAGATCTCCAAATGGCTTTTCTTGCATGTTTTTCCTCACAGTTCAAGGGTTATTTTACATCACACCAGTTCACATAAGTGTCAATTCCTTTGCAATCACAGTCTGGAGAGTAATCACTGCTGCTGCTAGTATCAAGGTGCACCTGCAATACTGCCAGAATTCTACAATTCTTGCGCATTAGAAAAAAACCAAACCAAAGCCAACCCCAAAAACTCCTGCTAAGAGTGCATCTAGCATATTCCACAAACATTCTACCTGGATATACCTTTAACACTGAGCAGCCATTGTTGTAATCAAATTCACCAACTGCAAAAGAAAAGAAGTATGCTCATAGATAATACTACCTTCAGATAATTTATTACATATCTTTCTAAATTAAAAGTATACTATCAACTATGGATGCACATTGCTAGAATGTGCAATTTTCTATAAAGAACTATCAAGTCCAGTACCCTGCCTCCCGTGTAACCTGCGTCTAATGCTTTAGAGGAAGACGATAGCTGCATAATAAACCAGTTGTGCAATAATGCATGCTGCTAGAGAGCTGGGATATTTCTGTCAGGCATGTAAAAGTAGAACACTGGACAAAGACAACCATTTGACCTTCAAGAGTCTTTCTTTGTCAAATGCAGAGAGTAAGACAAACACATAAATGACCCTGAATGATAATTAAAGTTATGTACAAAATTTTGACTTTTAAAACAAGACATTATGGAACAGATAAAAAAGAAACGCACAAATGCAAAGAAAGGAAGGCACACTGAACTACAAAATTACAAAAGAGCCTTAATTCATACAGCCAACCTGTGAATTCTTTCACCGAAAAAAACCAAAACACTAATGAGATCAAAATTCTGTCAGATTTCACAAGGAACTTGATATGCCACTCGGAATTCTCTTCTAGCGGAAGGAGCTTAAGGCTGGGTTTACATGTGTTTATAGCTGTGATCAACGAACTTTGTGCCCTCTCAAGTATCTCACAAGTTAAGAAAACTATCAGGAATTACAGGCCTTCTTGCCCATGTGGTCTTAAAATAAAACCCAAACCCCCAACAAACAAAAAACAAAAGCAACACAGACAAAAAAGGTGTGGTGTTTATATCCCTTGAGATGAACCAATATATCTTGTGTACATCAAACTGAATGAATTAATGCATTACATACATTTCATTCTGGAAGAGCCACTTCAATGAGGAATGAACGCAAAATATGTATCTTGAAAGATTAGGTTGACCTGCTAATAATGCACGTATCAACAGGCTTTAAAAAGTGTTATAAATGCCGTTAATGAGTATAGGCATCAGACCAGAATATTTATAAATTCAAAACTGGCACATCACTCAGACTCTAATCAGTTTAAAGAGGCACTGTGAAAGGTGGTGACGCTGCTGCTACGCACTAGTTACTACTACTGTAGAATGAAATAGTGTTACCTAAATGAATACTTGCTCTACATTAATTCCCTTTAGTTAGACAAGTACATGAAGTATGCAGAAAAAATTCTATTAGTCTATAAAAGGCGTTAGTGTTAAGAAATGCAAAGTACTTGCATCTTCAATTTTATAAACTTCACAAAAGGTGCAAATGATTTAATGCTTCCCAGGCTCACATAGGCAGGTCAGTACTGTTATGTCTAGTTTTCCTAGAAGTACCATCATCTCGGGGCAGTGCTTTTTGCAAGCTTGACATAGCAGCAGTTCTTTCAATGTCTATCACAGCATACAGCTCTGTGCGCCTGGTTGGAGTTTGCGGAAGTGGAGTGGTGGGGGTTTTTGGAGTCTGAGGGTTGTCGGAGTCACTACCACCTTCCAAGTCAACCTGTATATAGTTGAGCTGCCTGTGTTCTAAACTTGGACGCCTAATGTCGAAGTTAAAGACTGTTGGGGTACAGTCCCGACGTCGTGTAAATTCTACTTTATGAGCACTTGCTGGTACTGTTACATTCTCTGTATTGACATAATTATGCATTGGATCTAGGTTATTGTGGTAGCCATTCAGAGATGGGGTCTTTGGTCCTAAACTGTCATCTTCATCTCTACTCATCTTGCGGGCTTCCCAAACAGGAGGCAAGGATGGCAAGTTCTCATAGTTCAATAGCGCAGTTCTCCTCTGAGCAGAGTTGTTAATGTTCTGGGAGTCTGAGGTACTGGTTGATGTCAAACGACCTCTCCTGACCCCTGAGGCACTAGGGATTGATAACCTATTTATATTTTCATACACCAATTTATTACCAGATGGTGTTTCCCTACGTTCATCACTGTCGTACCCAGTGTCCCATTCAGTGTTGTTTGTGCTGCTGCCGCTAACTTGATCTCTCCCAAGTTGCTCCAGTTTTTCTCTTTCCATTAACTGCCTTTGAACAGGTGTTGGTCCTAAAACAAACTTGACTCCTTCAGGCTCCAGGAGAACCTGAGCATCTCTGTCATCAGTACACATCTGATCTTCTTTCACTTTAGTTGTTTCAGTGTTTGAAAGCTTTGATTCCAGTGGCGCATGCACACTTGATCGGTTTTTTCTTTCCTCTTGTACCCCAGTAGTGTTGACATAAGTGTGCACCTAAAAGGGGAAGAAAAAAAACCAAAGGAAATTCAAATGCTGTTCTGTGCTTTCCCCCCCACCCCAAATTTCTTTCCTTCTTAACTCCCCACTTTTCTAATCAAAATACCTAAAAAACAAATCTCATGATAGCAGCTGTTCAAGAGCAAAGGTCATCATTTTGTTGAACTGTGCTGTTTTGTTTTTTTTTTTTCACCTGAAATTTTACTGTTGGTTTTGTTACTGCTACTCTAACAAAAGAACAGAATTTACATCCTACATTAAAACATCAAATTAAAATAATTATCTCAGTCGTGCTCTAGTTACAGCTTTTCAAGTTCTATTCCAGCTCTGCTGTGGTCAGGGCAACACTGGGCTGCTCCAACTTAGCTCATTAGTTCACCTGGATAAATCAGTGAGACATCTACCTTGTTGTCCCTTACCATGACAGTGACCAACAGTTCAACAGTTGCTTTGGCTAAATTATCTATGTAATTTCCATGCTGCAAAGGAAATCTATTGTTCATTAAAAAAATCCAAACAAACAAACCACCACTAAAAAACCCCCACGATTTTGTCTTGTGTACTACTCAAGCAATAAGAAGAGAAGTTAGTTCTACTGAAAGAACAGTCCATTCTTTTTATTCAAGACCCAACAGCCTCCTAATACTAGAAACAAGTAGAAAAACACAGAATTCTATATGAACTATGGCACTCAGAACTAAAAAGGAGCAGGAGTTGGCTGCCAGATGTCACTAAGAAAGGCAAGAATACATCACTAGGTTATCCCTCCAAGTTCCCACAGTGGATCAACACAAGGCTGAATGGGGAAGCCTGGAGTAGTGGATTCCTCCTCTACATTTTAATTCTGTGTCTGGATACCCAAGCAGCAAAAGTAGTATTTTAGAGCAGCAGCCATCCAGCCTTCCCAGCTTCTCTGTCAAGCTCTACAAGGTGAAGTGTTCTTTACAGCTCACTTGACTCCTACACTGATTTTTTAAAACTCATTTACTCTTCAATAACTCCAACAGTAATACTTGGGACTCTTTTGTGGGGGCTCCTAACCAATCCCTTCCCACAAGACAGTTCACCACACTTTTCTCTGATTACCTTCTCCAGTTACCAACACTGTTTCTTATCACACACAAGAGTTCTTCCTAAACCGCAATACATTTTATTAACCTTGACTAACATTTTCATCAGCATCCTGAATGATGAGATAGAACACACCCTCTGAAATTTTCAGTCTATCCCAGACCAGTAGGGTTTCCACTAAGAGGGATCTCAGCAGCCCGGAGAACTGAACTCACGGAAAACTCATGAAGTTCAGCAACAGCAATTGCAAAGTCCAGTGCCTGGTATGGAACACCACCGACAGTACAGGCTAGGCACCAACTGACTTGAAGACAGCCTTGCAGAAAAGTAGAGGGGGTCCAGGTGGATGATAAGCTGAATGTGAATCTGCAGTGTGCCCCTGCAGCAACGCAAACCAAACATGCACTGGTTTGTGTCAGCAAAAGCACAGCCAGTACGTTAAGGAAAGTGATTGTTACTGTCAACTCAGCACTTGTGAGAATGCATCTGCGCTCCCCAGTGCAAGACAGACATCACCACACCAGAGCAAGTCCAGTTGAGAGCCATGATAGAGCGTGTGACATGCAAGAAGCTGAGAGCACCATCCTTATTCAGTCTTAACAGAAGGCCAGGAAACCACCTAATAGCTGTTTTCAACTACCTAATAGATGAAAAGACAGAGCCAGACCCTTTCTGAACATGTTCAGCAAAAGGCTAAGGGGCAATGGATACCAGCTTTAACAGGAAAGAAGTCTGATTACCCGTTAGGGAGAAATGCCTTCCTAACAAAGGTGGTGAAACATGGGAACACATGGCTCAGACACTGGAATCCCCTTGTTTGGAGTATTTAAATTATGAAAGGACAAGGTTCTGTGCAGCAGCCTCTAATTCTAAAATTTGACCTGCAGGACTCTAGAGGTCCCTTTCTAACCTAAATCATTCCATGATCTCTATTCACCAAATAGAAGACTTTGCATGTAAAGAAGGTTTTTGACCAGAATCTCTCATAAAGTACAATTTATGCATTTAAAAATAATTACCGAAATTTTTGAAAAGAGTATACGCAAATACATACTTGTATATAAATATGAAAAGCAACTTAAAACAGTTACTTCTCCTCAGCAAGCTATCCTACAAAGTATCATTTTAAAGATGTAAAGCAAACACTTTTCAGAGGTAGTCAACATACAGTAGAAATACATTACACCTGATACTGAAAAACATAAAAAAAAAGCCTACAGAACAAGCATTTGAAAAATGTGAACTAATGTAGAACCTAAGTTATATGAGGGGAAAAAAATACTCACTTGCTCCTCTGCTACAAGTAAAGGATGCGTTGATTCTTCACCAACAGAGGGGAGACGTGCACTTCCAACAGAAGGATGTCTGCTGGAAGGATGTGATGAAGCATCTCCAAAAGATGGATATCTGGGGTAGCCATTAGGTAAACTTTGTGCATTGAATCCAGGAGCTGATTCAATTAGAAAACAAGCAAGATCATATTAAAATAGAACATTTTACTGTATATGAGTAAGGTGCTTTGTATCTTAATTTTAACTTTTCAAAAGAGAAATTAAAATATGTTTAAACTTATTACATATTCACAAGACTCAGTTTTACTGGGAGGAAGGAAAGGGAAAGCAAATTGCAGAGTATAGCATCCCAGCATTTACTGGGAAACATGTCTGAAGCAACCATTGAAATCTAGGTGTATTACACACTGCAGTTCTGCCAGTAAACTCCCTCTCCAACTTCTCTTTCCACCATTAATAACATGTCTCCCTAACAAACAGGGACTTATGTACTGAAGCTTCCATTTCTCTGAAATCATCAATAACCTGCAATTCCTAGTTTCAAATATCAAGCCATCTGCTTGAGATTACCTAAAATCCTCTGGTATTTCTGAAAGGACTTCACTCTACCCATCCGTCTACTCACGGCAAAAGAAAGATTACAAACCCACTGTAGATGTGGTATTACCATTACTTTTTTCCCTTAACAAAAAGGTCAGAACATTGCCCAACACTCACGTTTCTCAGAAATGCATCAGTAAAATATAGTGATATATTGTAATGCAATTCAATAGGTGTAATCATAAGTGTTCGTAGGAACACTGCTTCACTGAAGCATGTTCTTATGCAACAACAAAGCTCCCAAAGCTTATTTCTTAAACCTGGAGAACCTGATTACAGCAGTTTTGCTCCCAAGACTTAAGATTCTCAAAGGAGAATCTTCAGCAAGTACCTCAAGAGGACGCATTACTGGTAATTAGCCCTTTAGGTTTAAATTAGTTTTCTTTTTAATTATTAAAGATTTAAAGCAAATTAAATGCTATTTTTAGCTAAGTACCATATTACATTCAGCTATGTCATCTGACAGTATAACCATACTTACTGGTTGGTGTTCGAGGGGTTCTTGGAGCTTCCAACTCAGTTTGATGATTATTCCTTTCTACTACTGGTTCTTCTACCACATTTATGCTATTATTCTGCATTATCTCTTGCAACATATTAAACAGCTCTTCTGCACGGGCACATTTAAAGGCAAAGATTCCTACAAATACACAAGAAAAAAATCAAAATCCTTTAACGTAAGAAACATGCCTTACAATGTACATAACTTTCAAAAAACAGAACTGGAATCCACGTAATGAATACCTGTTAAAGAAGCAAAAATGTTAAGAAATTTTCATTGCACCAAACCACACAAAATTACTGTGAGAACCTTTACAGTGTTTATCTAATAGAAGAATAAGATTCCCATGCACCAAAAGTTTAATTAGAACAGAAAACTGATTCAGTTAAGAGCAAAACTAAAGTTTTGAGTGCTAAATGAGGGGTAAAAAAACCCAACCAAACAAAAAACCCAACAAACCACAAAACAGGGCAAGTTGTTTTTTTTTTTTTCTTTTAAGCTGATAAAAAGGATACCTATTAAATAAATAAATTTTTAAAAAGCCCACTACATTAAAGTGCTGTGGTGCTACAAGGTCATTTTTTTTAAACCAGATTTCTATTAAATTACCATAAAAATAAGATACCTGCACAACAGGAAAGAAGGATTTAAACACTGGGAAAAAGCTTAGCTTCTTGAAGATGATTAAAATGATAAGCTACTAAGACAAACTGTGTGAAACAGACAGTAACAAACCAATTGTTTTAGGCTAAAGGATAGACACAGAACACAAAGTTAGCAGCAATACCATGTATTTTGTGTGTGTATTGTGCCACTTTGCCTTTAAACAGCAGGGAGCGCCCCAACTTACCCTCACCAGCAAAGTCGCAGCTTTGGGTTATTCTTCCATTGAAAGCATGAAGTTAAAGTTGACATGCTTGTTAAATGTGGGTGCAGGTGCTCATTTTTTAAAGTGAGTATTACAGTCTTAAAACACTCTTTATGAAAAACTACCTAGCTATATAGCTAGTTCTGTTAAGTGTTAATAAGTTCACATACTGACAATTACTATCATCATATATTTATTTAAGGACACAGAACTGTGACAGATCAGAACTACCAGAAATGCTCCACATGGCAGAATTTCCCCAACCCATGATCCAGCTCAAGTACAATAGTCCATGTTTAATTTTTTGTGTATTTCTGAAGATTCACACTAGATAACTTCAATCTTAATGGACAAAAAAAAAAAGAAAAAAAAAAAAAAAGGTTCACAAGCTTTAAAAAGCTCCCAGTATGTTTCTGAGAAATTCAGATGCCTTTAACCCTTTATTTTAAAAAAGTGCTTCCAAATTGCTGATTCCTTAAAATATGTGGTGAAGAAATTGGCACTGAAACTGCAAGCAGAAACAGCTTGATGAAATCTTGACTTTTATTAAATACATTCACATTAAATACTATGTGATGTGTGTCACAATATATAATGACCACCAGCTCCTCAAAGTTTTCTATGCTGAATTATCTATTAGTGTGCTCCTAGAAAATGTTTTCAAGGTTTTTAATACCTAGCACAAGCTCAGTGTTTCACCATCAGTGCCTTCAGACAACTTCTCAATAGATATAATTTGAGATTAAATGGAAAGCGCAAACAATATTGACTAATGCAATCAGTAAAAGTTGCTGGGCAGTATTGAGGGTATTCTCAAATGAAAAACTTCTCTGTCATCTCACCAAGTGAAGACAAAAGTTTTGCAACTTGTGCCCACAAAACCCAGCGTAGGTCTAAGGAACAATGCTCCATTGCAAAAAAGCAACAGAGAGAACATTTTCTGCCGGATTTCTTTTTTCTCAATATTCACAGTATTTTAATATTACGTAAGGAAGGCAAGAAACAAAAGAGGGAGGGAAAGGGTTGCTGCTTACACAGCCTGCTGAATCTTCTCTATGAAAAAAAAAATAATTAAGAGGGAAGCAGAGTAGTCAATTAGACTTGGTGGAAAATTTTGCAGACTTGTTAATAGGAAAAGAACCTTCAAAACAGTATTTTCAACTGAATTTTATTAGCATCTATTTTATATGTTTAGAACAAGAAAATTAAACCTGCAAAATCTATTAAAGTGATTTTTTTCGAAAGAAAGTTTACTATTTTCTTCTTTAGAAGTCTGAAAATTTAGTTTAGTACTGAGTACACGGTAACATTTGAAAACATATCAATCTCTCACTAGGAGATGAACTGAGAACACCTTCTAAACTCTGATTAAAAACCCAAACCAAACCAAAACTGCCTGCCCTTACCTCTGCTTGGACAATGAAGATTGATCAGCTTTGTTTATGATCAAGTTCTTTCATCTGCCTGATCTTTTACAGTGAGATTGAAAAAAACCATTCAACCGCTAAATACAATTATTGATCAAAATACTAGTAAATGCTAAAAATCTATAAGAAAATAAAAATGCAATTTAGTTTCATAATGTATAAATACATAGGAATTCCAAGTACACACAACTACATCACCATAGAAAGATGCAAAATGAGACCTCAACCAAAACAGCCATTCCCTTGAGGATGGACTGCTGCAGTGGAGAGAGAGAGAGAGAGAGAGAGAAAAGCCTGCATCTTCTCACTGGGAGCCAACCTTGGCCAAAGCAGGAAAGATCTGGGAACTGGAAAGGTAACCATCTTTTTCCAATTAAACCCACACAGAAAATAACTAAGCATAGCTGAAGTTTACACGCTTCATACAAAAATGCGTCAAAATTTGAGAAAGATGTCACTGATATAAATGAAATTGACATTTGTTTTAGAAAGAGGATGAAATATGATTGTGTTACTGAAGACAATAATAGGATAGGAAAACCCATTTCATATCAGTGCTCCAATCTTTTAAAATCTACAAATAGAGAATTCTTTGAATTCCTAAGAGATTCCTCCACAGTTCCAGGTTTCACTGCCCCTTCCTGAAAGGTAAGTCAGCCTCTGAGGCAGGAGCATTTCCCTGTCAAAACCACCTCCCAAGATGACCAGAAGTATCCACACATACAAGCATGAAGTGCTCCAGACCTAAAATGCCAAAAACTATGTGCAACTCAAATCCTCATTTTACCATAAGACCACTCCTCATAAGGTAACTTTATTTCCAGAAACCACATTCACATATAAAACCACAGCCTTTATAACCTTTGCCAAGGGACAGGTGAATATAGGTTTTTTAAACAAAATTGTCTTCCAATAGCAAATAAATTTCCAAAAAGTTTTATATACAAAAATTCCACATACCTTGTCCAGTTTGACACCTTCGGCCACTTTCAAAAGAGAAAAGATTTGAGTCATAGCCATAGCGACGGAGACAGAGGTAGTGCCATTTTACAGAGTCCCTTTTACGGGTGTACAAAATTAGTTCTGTATCTGTAAGTTCCATTATGCCAGAACCCAGTTCATTACCATCATCATCCACGTTAATAACCTACAAAAAGGAAGTTAAATAGCACTAGGTAAGTACTCTTTGAGCACCAATACCACTACTAATAATCTTCATGTTTCACTGATGCACTTCATCTGCTCTGTCATATTAGTTACAATCCTTGAGGTAAAAATAAATAAAAAAACAAACTCAAAAAAACACCAAACCACTCAAACCAGTTCCTTTGCTCCTCAAAGCCGGAATTAAAATAATACATATTTAGAAGCAATATGAATGAGACTGCACAACAATATTGTAAGATCTGAGGAGAAAGTTAAAATAGAAGAGATGTGTAATTTATTTTTTGTTAACTGGCTTTATGTACTTATTCTAGTATTTCCACACAGATAAGGCATACCTCAGATAATGGAATCTTTGAGTCCCAGTTCTAAAAAAAATAATATTTGCTTTGTCATATAACCCCACTTACAGCTGGAAAAAGGAATGAAAAAGGATAAGGGGCTCCAAGATAAAGCTTCCTTCACATACACGTATAGCCTTGCACTGTGACCAGAGTGTTTTAGATTTTTTTTTTTCCTGCCTTTTCAAAGTCAACAAATAATTCAAATAACCTATGGTTATCCTGCATGAAAGCACGTGTAAAGCTTCAACCCTAATTCTTTCTGCTTTTAAACCAGTTTGAGGCCATCTGCATCCTTTATGGAATTTGGACACTCTGTATTTTCCTCTGCATGTATGTTATCTCCCATTGCTGCTTTTAGTGGGATTCCTTCTTACTCAATAAAAAGGCTACCAAAAAATCTTCCCTATGGTGTCAATTAACGTTAATCCTTAAAGAGACATTTTCAACTTGAAATCCAGTCAACTGAAAAGAATAGGAATAGTTTCATCTGTCACTGAGGCTTATGCCAACTTTCTTCATTTTGCAAATTACATTCTTTCATCTTCTACCCCCCACTGCTAAATCAGCGACCCACACAAACAATAGAGAAATTCTAAAAGGAGAAAAATAGGAACTAGTTACATGAAATGATGTCAAATTTATAAAACCCAAGAAAACAGAAAAATATTTTATCCTTCAGCTTTTTGTACTGATAATATTAAACATTTCCAGAAATTCCCATAGCTTTGAAGCTCATTTCAGTGTTGCCCTAAGGCAACACATGAATCATTTTTCACTATGGAAGCATTACATTCTTTTGCCAACACACAGAGACAGTTTGGAGCACAGAAGCAAATCTGACTTGTGTGACTATGCAAAGGCATGTTTACTTAGTCACTGACTTCAGCAGCTTCATGTTAAGCATATTAAGCACATGAACAAGTGTTCACAAGCTTACAAATTCCAGGGATATAAGGGACAGAAGCACATTTATAAATAAAATTCCTTCAAGCAAAGAACAAAATATCTTAAAGTGCTATGATCAGTAGTGATCTTCAAGTAATATCAGCACCCCTAAAACCCTCTATTGCTGACCCTGCATGCAGGTTCATAATCACATTTCTCCAGTAGCTCTCCCCTTATGCTTACAACTCTCTCCCTAACTTCCATAACTTCCCAGAGGCAACAACACTTACTTGGGCCCCACCAACTGAAACGGAGATGGATCAAAAGCATGGGGCTTCTTCTCCTTCCTGAACATCAAAACTGTCAGAAAAGAGCCCACCCTGTCTAGGGAATTCCTGTCACTGCTGGTAACAGAGGATTTCTCAAAGGGGCAAGAGAAACCTGTAGCCACAGAGATCTGCAACTCTGCAATGTTTTAACAATTCAATAATGCTCACCCTATTTTCACTTAATTTTTTTCTATCACAGACCTACTCTGCAAGAAAGCAACAAAAGAATTCACCGTATACCACATCAGTTGCTTACCTTAAACTTATTTCGATGGTTATCTGGGACAGCTTCTTTATCTGGACAGCTACAGCAGCTACCCATGACTTCTTTAGAAGACCATGTGATCTCTAAAGGAGGAGGGTGAAAAAAATAAAAGTTAGTTGAAGTGAAAACAGAGTATCATTGACAAAACAACCCAACACAAGTTGCTCTCTGAAATTACAATTATTAATCATGAATTTTGCAGTCATAAGTAAAAAAAATAAATCAACATAAATATTACAAATATTTAAGTAGTTAACTTGAATTTGGCATTAAAGAGCGGCAACACCAAGTTGTTAAAGCCCTACCAATAATTCAGCTTGAGGTTACTACCAAACAGACCTATTTGATTTGTCACCTTAATTCCCATGGTAGCAGCTCGAGGGAAAACAAAAGCCAACAACTTACTGGGTGCAATTCTCATCTCCTAAACCAGGGCCTCTACACAAGGCAACTATCCGGATCCCAGTTCTGCCTAAAGGAGCACTTCCCGGCTTAGACTGCTGAGCACAGCCGTAGTGACGCCCATACAAGCCCTGGGCTGTCGGAGGTTACCAAGCAGGGGCAACACAAAGAGCCCCCATGGCAATCCTGAAAGGCTGCCCTGGCTTCAGCAGCTCCAGGGCTGGCTCGCAACAGAGGGTGGAGGTGATCCAGGCCTGGAGGCAGCCCTGTGCTGGCAGCTGTGCAGCGAGGCTCTGTGCTTCCACTTTTAAATACTTCCCATACAGCACCGTACATAAAACTATGTAAGCGAAGTCAAGGGAAGGAAAAAAAAAACCCCAACAAAAAAACACCCACATTCAACACAAACATTTTAAAACTTGGGGTTTTTATTTCTATTAAGTTCCGTTTGGATTAAATTGTGTTACACAGTCTACTTCATTTACTATAAAACAATAAAATACTCAACTAACACAGAACAGCAGGAAATTAAGGAAACCAAAAAGAAGTATTTGGTATTTTTGATATTTTCATTTAAAGATTTTTGTATATATAGTAAAACCTTCATAAAACAGTATGATAAATGGTCGTAGAACCAAGTCTCGCAACTTGCTTTTCCTCCTTCTACCACCTTGCAGAGGGTGGTAAGTCTTGTATTTCTTAGATACAAGAAAAGCCAGACAAAAGAAAACTTAACCCATTTATATCATCTTTACATTGAAAAAACCCAGAATTTCCACTACACCAATTAAAAGTGGGGCAAAACCTTGCAAGAGAGCTAGTAAGTCAATAACAGAGATGACACTAGAAATCATGAAGAAGGAAGACAGAACTGGCTGATAACTTTTCCTAAATAGAGGGGACAAAAATCTGATGTCACCTTAAGAAAACTGGGACTTGCTTTCTAGACAGGCGTTTGTATTAGCATGCAGCAGTAGTATCCAAGTAGCACTTTAGTCTGCTGAGAAATAAGGTGCAAATAATACAATGAAGAACAGCTAACTCTTCCCCTCTTCTTGGCCAGAAAAGCCACCCAAAAGAGATACTGCTACCCTAAAGACTGTGCAGATCTGCCACCAAACCCGTACAGAGCTGAAATGGAGAACTTAACAGAAAGGGTAACAACATGGCTTGGATTAATCCAGTAAGAAAGAGGCAGAGCACCAGATACAGCCAAAAATCACAGATTCTCCAGTGTAATTTCTAGGCATAACATGAAAACATGCGTTAACATGACAGAGCTTTTTCTCCCCAACTCAACATCGAACTGGAAGGTTGGCTGTTTGGTTCTGCTGTTGCAGAGTGAAGCTATGCTACACACAACTGGGTTTTTGCACAGTGAAGATCAGTCATGAATTTTATTAATCAGTCCAATCACTCTCTCAATTACAGACTACTTTTAATAGTCTTCACATATAGATCCCATTGTTATTTTAACCACTCTGGGTTTTTTTCTTACAAATTCTGCCTGTTTTGTTTAGAAAGGAAGATACAGGTAACAACACCGATTACTAATTTTCTACCCTGGCACCCCAAAATGCCTCACTACAGTAACGTTCAGCTGTTGGTCTTGTTCACCTACCAATACTACACTAATTATTCTGAGAATTCACTGCTAAAAAGAGAGCAACAGGTGACAATAGATGCAATACAGATTAACAATGAATATATAAATTTGCAGCAAAGGTTTTCAACCTCTCATCCATACAGCAGTCATGGTTGAAGACACTTCCAGCAGCCTTTAGGCACAGATGCTTACACTTCACAAAGCCCAGTCTTAAGACAGCCCCAAACATTTTGACACAGTTGAAACAGAAGTAGATAGCGGCATGCTGTTATAGTACATGACTTTCTTTGCATTCAGTGTAAAATAACTGATCAAATCTGGTGCAGACAGGTGCCCACAAACTTAAAAAAAACCCAAAAAACAATAAAAAAAAACCTTAAGTGAAAAGTAGTTTGGGAAAAATCACTAGAGTTGCAAGTAGAAAGCTGTAGTATATGAAGATGTATAAGGTACAGGCAATGTATCTCAAAAAAAAAAAAACAAAGAAAGGTTATATAATCAATAATCATACAAGCTTGTTATTTTGTCTCTAATATATTTTAATCTTAATACTTCAGAAAACAAAGAAGTGCAGTGCTGCTTCAAAGAAGAGATGTGAACCAAGGCTATGAGGAAGAAATGAAACAGCTATGGAACTGGCAGAATTAAAAAGCACTCACCTAGATTTGGCCATTAATATTCCCAGCCTCTGCTGCAGCATCAGGGCTTCTGTCATACTCGAAGTGTCATGCTGTCTTGTCACAGAACTAATCATTTGACCTAGAACTAGAAGAGTATATAGAAATGTAATTTTTCTTGGTTTAAGATGCCAGTTTGTAAACTAACAAAAACAGATACCTTTTTTATTTATTTTATTTTTTAAATTTTGGCAGTATCGTGTCAAGCAAGGTCTTCATGGCTAGGATGCATCTTAAGTGGAGTTTTAGACAAGAGACTGATCTCTTAGACCTTCCTCAGCATTTCGGTGTTTAACTGGGTCTTGGAAAAAAATAATCTTGTGTCCCTTTCTGCAGTGTGGCCTGTCACACTGAGGACTCCACTCATTCTCCCCTCACTCTTTACCCAGTTTACTGTGGGGAAGTGACAGATGTGAATTTCTGCTATCCTTAGCATATACTGAACCAAATCACAGCAGACACACAGAAGAACACATACAGCTTAACTCTGCCTAACTCCACTAACTCCCTCTTGCTTACCCTACTGAACATGTACAAATGCTGACTTATATGGCTAACACATCACACTTTCTCTACTCCCCCCATGATTCTTGCTACATGCCATTCACCATAAATTGCTTGCTTTCACTTCCCCGCCCCTCCGATGATTCTCAAACTAGCTACCCGCTCACATTTAACACTGAAAACTCAACTTCTGCTTCCATCAGGCTAACAATTGGCAGCCTTCCATTCTCTGTTTCTAAAATTGCCAAATGAGCACTTGGTATTTCCTTTGACGCGCCTTCTTAAAAACTCAAGGAGAAGGGCTAAACTCTCAGAAAAATACTTTATTATTAGTCTTTCTTATCAAGTCTTGCAGGTTGCCTACGCAAACTTTGTATTCATCTGCTGTCCTCTGCCTTGCACCTGGATTAAAAGCATCTTGGGAAGGCAAAACACTCTTCTTTTTTGCATAATATCAAGTGTAACGTAGTCCCAAACTCATCTCAGGTCCTAGGCATGATGACAAAAGTGGCAGAACACTCTTACTGTGGAGGGATTGTGCAATAGAACAGCAGAAATTCAGTACTGGTAAATGCAAAATAATGCACCTAGCAAAGGAGCTCTGTCTGTTAAGAAACATCAGTCATGTAGTCACGCAGTTCAACAAAAACACTAGCTCAATAGCTATCATAAAGCAAATGAACAGAATTATTTGGAAAGAATTAGAAGAGCTCAAACAGAAATACAATTCTATTGTATGAATCCACAGTGTGCCCATAGATGTAGTAATGTATGCAATCATGCCTCCCCCTGTAAAAAAAAAAAAGACAGAGTAAAACCAAAAATATGCTACTTGGACTGCTCAGCCTGGAGAAAGGGACTCCACAGGACAGAGAAGATGAGTACAGAATTATAGGTGGCATGGAGAAGATAAATAAAGCACAACTTTTTCCCAATACAAGCATTAGGGAACAGTGGTTGACATTAAGGGGCAGGTCAGAAAAAACTACACAAAAATACTTTTTGCACATGGTATGTAGTTAAACTTTGTGAACCACAATGTCTTGTGGGAATGAGTTCCAAAAGTTTAAAGATTCGGAAGGTAACTGAACAAGCACAAGCTCCACAAAGAGCTTTTAAACTCAAGGATGTCATATCTGGCTCAAAAAGTCCCTAAGCTGCAGATACTTAGAAAGGTTTTAGGGAATGATCATAAAGTGTTCCTTCTTACTGTTCCCTTCCCTATATAGTTCCTATTTGCTGTCAGAATTTACTATTCTACTGTCAGAAACTGGGTACTGGACAAATCGACACTTCAACTCTGACCCATCAAAGCCATTCTAGTTAATATAAAAGGACGACATGAACTCCACATAAATGAGTGCACTGTCGTAAGACATTAAAAAAAATAATTAACAACTTGTATTTAACTTGAAACTAAAACTTAGATTTCACAAAGGTACAGGAGGATAAACTTATTGAACTACTTGATAGACATATATTTTTGCACATACATACTAAACAAAGATTGCCACTGTGCATAAGTGGCATTTAGAATAGGAACCTGAAGCAAGTCACATACCCTTCCTATGATTTATTTGCCCTTTAGCCATAAGCTGTCTTGATCTGGACAGTTGTATTCAAGATCTATCCCTCTGCAACGCACACAGTCTCTGGTTCTGCGATGGCCCTACCTGGTCTGGCCGGTATTATTTAACTATGTTTTTTAGTCAGTTTAGATTTTTGTTGGCTTAACACACAAAAACAGCTCAGCAGAGAGTCTAGCAAGTGCCAGAGCCAGCTGGGGACAGAATCACAGCCTTAGTCACCTCTGCCCCGTTTTCAGAAAACTTAACCCCTTCACTAATTACTGGGATTTACTTAGTTTATTGCCAAATTCCCTGCTAAAATCTTCAGGATAGGAGAAAGACGGAACAGAAATCTTGACCCACCCCCTCTGATGGAATCTTACAGGCAGTCATTAGAAAAATAATAAAAATAACAATTTTCACAGGCAAGCTACACTAATGCAGGTGTGTTTGCACTGGTATTTACCCTGATATTTTTCCAGCAAAGTTTTAAAACCTTCACATGGCTTGGCTACATAAAGCAGACTAGCCTGTTTCAGTTACCTAAGAATGATTCTTAAATGATCTAACCAGAATTTTTAATGGATAAAAGAAAGCCCACAAATTTATAGCACCTCACTCCTTTTAAATGCGAAGCAATAACGAAATTCTCCAACCAGTTGTTTCCAATTACAAGTTGGCTATTTACTCTGTTTGGGATTTTCTTAAATCTTCCCAGATTGCAAAATATTTACCCAAACTTAAACATACAAGGAGAAGTAGACATTTTCACAGTCACAACCCTATAAAAGTTAATCTTTTCAGTTATGTCTACAATGTCAAATTTAGGAGCTGTAATTTCCCATTCATGAAGCATCAATGGTGGTTAGGTGCAGTTGTGCAAGGAGGGGGAAGGGGATGGAGAGTATTTTCTGCTTCTCCGTAACACATTCATTACTGTAGTGCATGGTAAAAAACCCAGGCAAGACAAACCGGGACCAGCACTTATCTAAACCCTGTTAACAGGAGTGACAGTTAGGAACTGCCATAACTTCAGTAAAATTTATTACTCGGTGTTGTGAAGTAAAATACAACTCTTTCTCTCACAGACTAGGCAGTGACAAAAAGTTATGCTGATCTCTCAAAAGTCATGGAAGACAAGGCATAAGTGTAAACAGGGTAGATTTTTTTTTTTTTAAACAAAAAAATGTCACAGTCAAAGCTTGCAGAAATTCTAACATTAGCAATTCTGCTGCCCCCCCAGGCTGGGAATGGTCTGAACAATGTGTGCACTCTCCTTGTGTAAGAAAGACCACACGGACAACCTGCAATCATACTCCTCCTTTTGCTCATAACCTGTTGCTCCATTAAAGTCAGCACACAGTTGCAAAGCTGATATAAAAACTGCCATTAAACTCAGTTCTGTATGCTCTGGTTGCAGAATCAAACATTAACTTTGGGGGATATTTTCTGTATGCGTTAATTCCCAGCACAAACCTTTTAAAAAACAGGAGAGGAAAAACCCCAAACCATAGCACACCTTAGAAGAGGCAGGGAGAAGCAAAGATGCCTTCTCTGTAAACATATCTTTTGCACATACTCTTTTCAAGTGAAAAAGTGTCCTTTCAAACCACTAGCTGCCACAGAGCTAGATCCTCTGCATGTATGTCTTGCACTCAGATCTACAAGTAGAGAGTAGAACACATTAAGTGCATTAACATAGTTTCAAAGCCATTTTATACCACAAATTTGTAGTTAAGGGAAAAAAAAATGACTAGGGCTTTTTCTTCCTTCAGAAATTTAAGTATCTAGAAAGCTCAATGAGTACAATAAAGTAACTGGAGAAAGGTGCCTGTGTACAGGTTGTTAGAACTCAGGCTGACAAGCACTTGAACCTATTCATTCACTTACTGTCAAGCACTTGATAATATTTTGATCGCAGCTAAGGGATATAAACAAACTTATACTGTCATTTTTACCTATAACATTCTAAATCACCCACTTTAGAAGGCTACATCTACTTAAAAGTGTCAGTATCGACCATTTTCAAAAACTGTTTCTTGTCTGGCTTATGCTACTTGAAAAAAATAAAAGGACATAATCCCAACCACTAGAACACCAAACTCTGCACTTTTGTTTCCTACTCTTCTTCAAAATTTTTGCTTAAAAAAGTAGAGTAAAAAGAATTATTAACAAATCGTCCACATTTAACATCAGTTCCTGTGGAAATTTTATTGCCTACGGGACAGTCAGAATGATAAACATTAATTTATTTTAAAAAACCATTTATTGGATATTTTCAAATTCACTTTTTCAAATTGTTCTTTTAGCTGCAGAATTTTGTTTGCTAGCTCTTTTCAATTTATCATTACCTGATCACAATAATGACAAAGCAGGAAACTACCCTTTTCCTCCCTCTTTTGGGTCCTCTTTAAAGGTTAAAGTTATCTGAGAACATGAGATATGTGTATGAAAATATGACTGACTAAAAATAAAAATAAGCATTCTGCTGAAATCAGTATCTGTGGGAGCAATAAAATTTAAAAAAGTGACTAGCACGTTTTCTTCCTAAATTCTTAAAACTTTGAAAGAAAGGCCTCTACAAGCTATTTCAAACTCAAATTGTGCAGTGTTTCAGTTTACACATACCATGTAAAAGCCACTTTACTACAAAGAAAAAAAAATTAACCTGCACATGATGCGCCATCCGAAGGTCAATGTTGGGCACTTTTCATCATGAAGCATCCCCACCTCAAGAACAACTGGCAATAGCCCACACAGCAGAAATACAGAAGTTTACAATACCTAACAAAAATGGTATCTTTCACAGAAATCATGACCTTGCAGGTACAGTAACAATAAAGTGGAGCAGGTCTGGCTGAGAGCCAAATTTCATCTTTCAGCAGTAGGGACGAGACCTCCTAGGAAAGTCAGGAGGCTCCTAGAAGGTCTTCCTCAAGCCTTTACAATTACCTTGTTGTGGACTTAAGCTAAATGCCAGATTGAAGCCATGCTTTGCTGTGACCATCGAATTTCTTTCCACATACACTGTAGCGCTGGCAAGCTACAAGCTGGCTTTTCTTCCTTGATGCCTGTTGTGTGAGCCTGTTTGAAATGGGAGAGATTGAGGATGCCCCTCCTTAACCTCCTCTCAGGTAAGAGGACATAGCCTTGAACTACAGAAGCAAGTAGGGGACAACAGATTCTTAATTTTTTTTCTTTTTTTCTGAAAACCTATAAAGTCTCCACTGAGACACATGAAGTCTGTTGTATTTGCAGCTTAAAGGTAGAATTAGCTCTCCACAAAGGATCATCCCACGCCCTGAAAGGGCTCTTTCTCCTCATGCCTTGGAGTTCAAGAATTATCAGAAGTGATGGCAAAGGCAAATTATTTGTATATAAAAATATGCACAAATTTCTTAATCCTAAGTAGAAATCCCCCTTCTCTCTTCCTCCAAGCGTGTTAATGTTGTCACTCTTATAAAGCTCCTTTAAAATAAATATTATTCCCTTCAAAATTATTACTTAAGATAGCTAACTACTTGAAGTACTTTGTGCAGGAATAGACCCATCACATTCCTAGATTTTTCCTCTTATAAACCCTTTTTTTTTCCTACCTCACCTTGGGTAAAAAAAGAAAAAAACCAAAACCAACCAAATTCTTTATTTCAAGTGGAAAGGTGCAAAGGAAAACCAAGGGAACACAGAGGGAAGATTTTTGTTATATATGCAGACACCAGATTAATCTGTATTTTAAGTCACAAACCTAAACACTGTCAATCAACGGCTTTGCTCCACAAAGACTGACCTCTTTCCGTTTGGTTTCTAAGAAACAGATTCTAAATGTTGGTTGTCTAAATTGCATCTAAACTAGATACCAGGAGTGGTTATCACCAATAATTTGCTAGGCAACTGAACACATTGAAATAGGGAAAACTAACTTTGGTAGTTTCCTTTCAAAGTTCAAAATTCGTGGCCCGCAAGTGTTTGGATGTTTCCATTTATTCAGGGATTCAGACAAGAAGGCTCCCCAGTTCAGGGTGGGTATTACAGCAACCACCACCAGTAAGCACACCTGCCCAGCCCATGCTGCAAGACTAATCTCACATGCAAAATGTTTGGTGACAGAGGTGACCTATTCAAAACAAGAAATCTAATTTCATTATAGTTGGACGAGTGGCTTCTTACAGGAATGTTACAGATGCCTTAACACTGATTTCTTCTAAAACAGAAGTTATTTTAAATCTTTTTTATGGCTTTCAGTATACAGAAACAAAACCACTGTCAAACATTTACCGATACAAACCACCCTGCATCTTACTTTTTATCTCTCTCCCTGTCCCTCATTTTTCCCTTAGGGACCTGTCTTTCCTTATAAACTTTTTACAGAATGATACTAAATATAAACTGATTTATTTCAGATTTGACATCCTTCGTGTTTCATCATTTCCACTCTTGCATACCATATTAAGTATTGCTTGATATTTGCTTACAACTGGTGTATTTAGATTTGTTTAGCAGTGAATTTTCACCCTGCAAAAAACATAAGCAGCAAGGATGGGATGCAATTTATAGCAGCCTAATTTTCTAGATCCTTCATGAAGAATACTGAGGACATAATACAACAAAAGGAAAACATGCTTTAAGAGATACTACATGAATTGTGGATTAAATCCTGTTTAAAAATTTACCCCAAACAACAGCAAAATTTGTATTACCTTTACCAGCCTGAAATCTTATGACAGAACTTAAAGCTTACATACTTGATTCCTTCAAATGCTGGCAACTCCACTCGTCTTCTGTTTGCCCTATGGTGAGCCACACAGCATAGAACCTGCCCCTCCCTGAAGCTCATTCCAGTACATCTTTCTCTTTTAAACTCTCACAATTGGAAATACTTGAAGAAAGCACAGCCAAATCCCTACGGATACATTATGCTAAGTAATTTTCTCAGCTCAGAGTTTTTGAGCACTCTGATGCCAATGATTATTCTACAGCATGGAATAATTTCACCTGGCTACTGTCATCTCGGAGATTCAGTTCAAACTGAAAGTATAAATCTGAGTATTTCAGATTTTACATAGACAGTTTAAGTAACTCATTACAACCTCTGCTCTTCAACCAGAGTTGTCACTATGGCAAAACAGCTTTAATTTTTCCACACAAAACCATTTTTGGGTGAAACTGGAAGCCCTACAGGCATTTGAGATGGCAAACAGAGTAATAAACAGAGGAACTAACTTACCACCTAAGACAAATGTTACTGAGTAAAATAATTATTATTTTATTGCCATGTTATGCCTTCCATAAGATAGATGAAAAAGGCTGAAATGGTACTGCAATCAGTCCTTTGAGTTTTGCTGGTAGCTGAATACCGCCCATTTCGTAACTGGCTAATACAATGGATTAAATGGATAACCTATTTATTTGATGTGGTAAATCCTGCATCTTCAGAGTTGTGATGTAATCCATGGTGGCAAATTCTGTATGATTTAAGAATCCTGGTATCCTGCTTAGGACTTAAAATAGCCCATACTTTGACCTTCTATTTATTTTGGCTAGCATATCTTCACTACCACGAAGCCAAATTCTTTCAATTGGAAAACAAAACTTAGGTCTCTGGAACACGGGACTCCCACATACCAGACCTCACATGCACATAAGAGATGCAGCACCAAAATAAAGCATTTGCCCTCAACTAGTAATTACTAAATGTGGTCAGCTCCAAGAGCCTCATACTCCTAATGGTCACAGAAAGGACCTCTTCACTTTATAATTACTTGGGAAGAAAAAAAAAAAAAAAGATTTCTGTACATCAGCAAAGACTGACTAATTCACTTTAATGTTTGGAGACAGAACAGACGTTAAGAGGTGCCAGAGCTGGAATGTTCTCCCGTAGAAACACAGGGGTTTAAAGGGACACGAACATTCAGCAGAACAGGAAGAAACCCCTGAGAAATACAGCACAAGGGGCATGAAACATTCTCCTTGCCTACCCACGCACACTGCTGTCCTGCACATCAACTCCTCTTCTTTCAGGTGTCCTGGAAAGCCTTCGCCTTGCACAGTCTGACAAACGGAGATGCAACAACAATTCGCTCCCAAACAGCAAATTCATTTTGGGGAGATGGCATTTTAATAGTAAAGCAAACTGAACTAAGGTCAGACATAATCCTTGCCCTTCATCCACTTGGCAACGATTAGTAAAAAAATTAATCTTGAAGGTGCCTAAGTACTACAAGGATGAAAAAGCAGCAGTGCTAACAAACCAAAACAGAGTGAAAAACAACAATAAAGGAGATCCAAGAAGAAATTAAACATGCTGAGAAAGAGTTTGGTGCCGCTGGCTGCAATTATGGAAAACAAACTATGAATGGTAGAGGTGAAGTTGCAGAATCTAGTTTATAACTTTGCTTATGCTAACAGGTGGAGTTTTACCTCAAGATTTTTATTAAATGAGCATGATTAAGATACAGTAATAAATGTTTGCTCCTTTTCCCTCTTTAGCCCTTTCCAAGGAAAAAAAGCAAAAAACCAAAAAACAAAACTGGCAAAACCCAAGCTAAACTGTAAAGCTTTCTGGCTCCTATGAAAACAAAATTATTGCAACCACACACAAGCTTCAGCACACAAGCTGGCCGTTTCGGCGCGCCGCCCTCAGAGCCCTCTTTGAACACGCGGCGAGGAGGCTGATGCAGGATCACGCCGGGAACTCGCCCTCTCAGCAGCATTCCTCCTGCCGTTGCCAGCTGCCTGCTCCTTAAACTCACAGAGGGCTTTCTTTTCTTTTCTTACTCCTCCTTTTTAACACCCAGACCCTCAAAACTTGATCTGGTTTGCTGTGTATGTTTCAGTCTATTTGGATTCAAAGTGATCAGCAACTTTTTACTTCTTCCTTCTCATCCCACCCCGCCTTAATGCTATATAAAAATACCCAATACCATTTAAAAAATATTTTAAAAAAACATAAAGAAAAGCAAATTAGGAGCCTTGTTGGTTTGTTTAAATTCAGGACTACCAACTGATCCTGAAGAATCATTATGTAAATTTTTGAAATTGCATGTTGGTATTTAATTATCTGTAGTTCTCCTTAAAAGTGATCATTTTAGCAAAATGCTCAAGTTTAGGTATGTTAGTTAAACGTTTGTTGGAATACTGTTCATCAGTAAATCCTTAAAAAAACATGCTCATTCTGACAGAAGAGCTCTTATATTCACCACAATTACAGTAGAACTGAAGATGAAAGACAGCTCAAACAGCTGAGTTGGATGAGCAGAGAGAACTGCAGCAGGCAGCAACATTGAGCCAATGCTTAAATACTTCATGATTTATGTGACACTGATCCTACACCTCTCCACTTCGCTCTAGCATGACATCCTAAGACTCACATTCCCTTATCTTGAGGTGTGGCACTCCATATTTTGGCTTATCCTAATGCAATTTAAAGGTAATCAAGCATTTCATCCAGGTACTACATTGATACAACTGTTTTATTCAATAGATGCATACATAAACAGTATTAAATGAAGTTTCACATCTTCACCTCAGCACATTTTGAAAACCCCAGGTCTTTAATGAACATCCATCTTGAACAGCAGCACACAAGCTGTTTACTCCACCATCCCCGTTAATCCTTCTGAGGATGTGGGACAACGTCCTTGTTCTATTCTTTAATCGCTCTCCAAAAAATGATCCTCTTACTCTAAACTTCCAGAGAAACAAGACTTTTATTTTACTTGGTATCATTTTTAAAACAACTTACACATACGCAAATATTTTTCAATTTCTTACTAAAACAATTCCTCTAGATCCACACCACCATATTGTTTTCTGTGATTGTCTGCCAGATTAACTACATCCTTTTAAAAGAAACAGCCAGAACACCAAACTCCAAACCATGACATTAGGTTAAACAAGCAAGCACTACTAACTTACTTTATACTTGGAAATTCTGAATCTGTTTAAAAATGTCCTCTGAGGAACAGCATATAGAAAAAGCATTGTTTTTACACAACAATAAAACAGCAGAAACAGCAGACTGAATTTTTAAGCATCCGTGCTATGGAAAAGTTTTTTGGATATAGGATCAAGGAGAAAGGCAAGGAGATGGGAAAATAAAGTACAAGGCTACAACAATTAAGTCAAGTAATGAGGCCTAAGAGGAAGAGAAAATCCAGCTTAATTCTTGAAAAGGATGCCTGGCTTGAAACTGTTTAAATAGTGAGTCAGCTCTCCAATATTTAACCACAAATGCCTCCTAAAACCTGAGGCCCACAGCTCTTGCCAAGTCTTCACAACCAGCAAAGTGCCAAATTTTGTAATTAAGTAAATGGCATTGAGTTTATATTTTGTAATATTGTAATCTCTGAAATATTGTTCATTCAAACATCTCAGGAAAGGTTAAGTTTTACTTTTATGTTTTTGACATGTTTTGCACACGGTCTTCTAATACATTAATAGAAAAAACACTGAAAAGCCTGCAAGGTCTTTCTTACCAAAATGTTAAGCAGATTCAGTAAGATGTTATCAAAACTAAGACCATGCCACTGCGTTTTATAAACAGATAAATACAATTTCAGTACGTATCCTCAGTATGTGCTCTTCATCCACCCACTGGTTCCTCTTTCACTATCAGCAAGTTCTTTGCACTTTGATACAAGGAATCTGACCGTACCTGAACATCTAGCTTTTATACATGGCCTTTGTTTCTTCAAGAACTAACAATCCCATCCCCCCATGATATCATTAAATCTGGGTTCTTCTAAAAATAGTTTGTCTCCTGTATTTACCACTTCTCCCTTTTCTGCACACAACTCTTTCCATCACATTTGAAAAACTCCTAATTTTCTTAGTTCTGTTTACATGCCTCCTCACATGCTTCTCGTACATTTTTTCTTTCCACTTTAAGGAGAAATTCCAGTAATCATTTAACTTTACCACCTCTGTGACCCCAATTCATTGCACAAAAAGGGAAAGATTAACAATAGCTAGTTACTCCTCTAAATCAAAACTATGTAGACTTTTCACTGGTAGCCAATGAGAAGATCCACAGTCTTGAGTACCTTTTGTCACCACTGAACTGCATCTGCCAAAAAGCAGGTTTAGATTAATTTTGTTGTCTTTGCATTTGCAATGAAAAAGAGAATAAACACATTTAGTTAATGTGGCTTGTTTGTTAAAACTGTGGTAATCAGACTGTGTAGATGCCTGTCCGTGCTTTGGGCTATACCAACTGATTAAAATTCTGATTATTAGGAACTGCCCGCCAGATTTAAGTACAACCCAAGTATAATCCTATTTGTGCATCCAAGCAACCATTTTCTTCTTTTCACTGCTGGATCTCTTACAGTCCGCTTCCATGCAATTAAATAACTACATCATCTTTCGTTTTGATTACTCTTTTGTTAGTGATTTAACACACTCCCACTAGTCTAGCTGAACCATGCCCTAAAAAGTAGTTTTCTATTTGAGATGGAAGTTACCAAACCTGTAGTTTGATCTCCCTGTACAGTGGAGAGCAAAGTTCCATTAAATGAAAAATCTTTATTCTTGGTGCTTTACAACTAACTTAACGAAAAGGTCTATTTCCTTGTATTTTATTTCCCTTTTTTTAAAAGGCTCATTTTTGAGTCTTATAAAATGTTTCGCTCTTGAACACTGCTGAAACACTACAGAAATTTCTGTACTGACCTAGATCTCCCAATATAGAGCCCTACAAAGCTTCTTTCTGTTGGATGGCTCTTATACCACATTAGACAACTGCTGTCCAATGTTAACATTATGCAGCATTTTCTTTCAGCAAAAAATAAACACACCTTTCTAGAGGATCCGTAATGAATATTGTCTGCTTTGTATAATACTCTTCCTAATATTGTAAAGGATCTGTAAAAGTAGTACTAGAAGGATATTCAACATGAACAGAAACATGGGTGTTTGCATGTGCATGCGTGTGTCAGTGTCTACACACCAGAAGAAGCAGCAGAACGAAGATTAAAGCTTAGCTTGCCCTGGTGAGGAAGAGCACCATTCACACAGGGCTCCCAGCAGTAAGGCCTGTTCTCTGATCAGACCACAGCACAGACCACTCGCCAGTGGAAGAGCCTACAGCCTAACACAAGAAGGACAGCACTGAGGTTGCATCACACTGCATATATGTTCCTTTTCCTGTTAGCAACACATATTTAAAACATTTTTTAAAAACCCAAAACAATAAACAAAAAACAGACAACGAACAGCTGCCCCTCTTAAGATTTATGGAAGCCGAAGATTGAGAAAACCACACCACACCACGTGATGATGGCTAAAAGATACTAAAGATCATCCAAAAATCACTTTGGCACCACCAGTCAGTAAGGACCCCCGAGATGTCATGAAGATTTGACAGCTTTTTTCTTGTCTTGCATCACTCACAAGGACTCCTGGCTAAACCACTTGGTTTTCTGTTTGTTGACCAAGTGGACAAAAGAGTGCAAGCAAATTAAACGTATCAGAAAATTGAGCGTCAAGAAACTTAGAGATCAGAGAAACCAATACCACCTTGCCCTACCATAGGATCTTGCACTGGGTTTTGTTATACCATTCTTCCCGAAAAGATAAACTAATTTTATCTTTAATTAGTACTGTAAAATAATCGTCACAGAACCACTAGTTTCATAACAAGGTTAGCTTAAGTGACCATTTACTCTGTTTTACTTTTCAAAATAATGGGACTGTAACCTAAGAATGCACACATGGCTTGCAAACCCAGTCACATTTTAAAATTCCTTAGTCCCATCAGTTGTGGACCTCATGATTTGCTACTATTCCCCCCCCGCCCCCAGACACCTTTCTAAGTCTATTCCAAACTATATCTTTATTACCTGCAAGAGTATGGCTGGGGTGAGATGATAGGAAATTAAAAAAGAAATCTCTTTTCTTCTTTTTTGTAAGACTTAACTCTTCCCAAGACACTACTGAAGCTGCCTCTTCGCACATTTCATAGTCCTAAATTTGTAGTTTGAAAGACTTTATACAGTGAAGGTGCCCATTCTGAAGAACAGAAGTTTACAATAAAATGAAGCTTCCCTCAACAAACAAAAGTCACACATACTTTTATTTAAATAAGTCCTCCAATGATTCCTTCCATTAACGAATCTGACTAGGTGTCATTTAGAAAACAATTTCTGTGGAAGGTTTCCTGAATCAAGTTGTCAACTTTGTGTGTTGCATGACATTTATAAGCATTGGTACCTTCAACGACACAGAAAAGTCATATTCACCTTATTGTACTGAAATTATCGTCTGTTATCTTAAGTGGCAGAAAATCTTTAAGGATAAAAAATAACCTATCTGAATTCTCATCTTAGTAACACATGCGTTTCTAATCAACGCCTATGATACTCGAATATTTGCAGTACATGCTCTCACACATTTTACAGTCATATCCAAGATTGGAATTCATAAATACATATGAAGACTTACTGAGTTTAGGGGAAAAAAAAAAAAAATGTGTTCTAAATGAAAGGCCTAAGAAATGCACTGAACTTCCTCGGTGCTGGGACAGTACCCTTAAGTTTCAGCCTCAGACAAACCTCACACACCTCCACCTCTCCTTGGCTATGGGGAATTCTGAGAACTGTACAGTGTCAAATATTACCTGAAATACTGTAGCTCTCAAAGCTTTCATGTAGATCTTTTGTTTCTCTACCAACTGCATTCAGTGGTAACCTCTACATAAGAGTTCACACTGGCTTTATGTTTCTGTATTTTTTTGTGAGCAAATCTTTTGTGCTGCAAAGTTCTGCAACTGCTAGATATTAAGAATGAGGTTGATGTAGTTTAAAATACCACACTAAAACTTCAAACACTTATATATGGAAAACAAGCTGATTTGGGTTTATAGCTAGCATGGACAGGCTTGTCCTTGCCCATCCATTTTGCTGGCATCTGATAGCTATACTGAATGCCCATTTTCTCTCATAAAGGATTAATTCCAGAGACTGCCAAAGATGCCAATATTATATTACCATTACTAGCCATGACTACGTCAAAGCAGCACCCACAGCACCCTTTGAAAATGGTATCAATTCCACAACAGGGTCTTGTCTTTACATGGGACTAAAGCCTCCAAGATTTACCCTCCACAGCTACACAATTTAGTTTTTTTTCTAATGAACTTCCACAGTGAAAAACATACATTGAAGGCAGACACACACACACAGAAATCAACCAACATGTGTGCTCCTAGGGTACACTACATTAATTCTTCATATTTCCATTATACTCTCATCAATAACACTACTGAAACAGATCACACACTCATTATTCTGTGCCAGCTGTGCTATTTGATGGATATTGAAGCAGTACCACTTGGTAGAGTACATTACTTAAAAAGTACAAACAGTAGCTGTTCTGTTATGTTTTTTAATAATAAAATCGAAAAGGGCTTGCAAACAAGAAACCAAAATAAATGTACTAGTGATGCTCTGAAAGTCATGCAGATCTCCACAAGAGTTGCTGATTCTGAAGTATTCTTGACATTAACTGCTTTATTGGCTAAAGCAGACTCCTTTATGAAGAGTCCCTAATCATACATCAGCCACCACATCTCCTAACCCAGCATTCCTCAAATTGAAGTCCACAAGCTCAAGGCTCATTTTACCTTCCCATCCCTCCTCCTCTTCCCTCCAGTTCAAGGAGCACTTTGCAGAAGGTGATGGAGAATTGCAAGGGTGCCAGGGGAGCAGAGGGGAGAGATGATTGCCAAAACCAGGCAGGGATAATGCAGCAGTAGTGTGGAGGGACAGGCGGGCAGTGTGGAGGGCAAGAGCAGGACATCGGGGCTGCATAGAAATGTATGCAGCCACCTTTCAGGAGGTTACGCTCCAGGTGTCTGGAGGCTACCCAGTAACACAAGTCAGAGGTACAGCAATGGGCTTACCTGCTGCTGCTGGCCACAGGTGTGCTCTGGCTCACATCAGTCTCCATCATGAGCAGCTTTGTGGAGCAAGGCCAGCAGAAAATATATTTTTGGAAGGGTACATTTCAGCCAGCTTAGCTTCCTGAGCTGCCTCCCTGCTGGCCTAGTGACAGAGCTGGCACAACGAAGAGAAGGCAGGAGCGCACAGTGGCGAGCAGGACTACAGATAGCTGCGTGCTTAGCTCAGCTGGGATTTCAAGCCATACCCAGATCACAGCTGTGTTAGCACAACTTGACCAGAGATAAATTGACTTAGGTTCCTCCCCCAGCTAATACATACATCTCTGCCTAAATGTATGCAAAATATCATGTATTGCTGCTGAGAAATAGAACACAAAAAAACTAGTAAGAAAACCCTATACCCATGTGGGGTTTTACCCACCACTCAGGTTTTACTTTGTAGAAACATTTCTTCAGTTACCCATCGCTTCCAAACATCAGTACGTCACTCACAACTGATCTGGATTAAAAAACAGTCATTACTTTCCTTGCTCAGCTATTTTTTCATCTGGACCAGCTTCCTGATCAGGTCCACCACATGAACTCCCGAACACAAATAAGGGGGTGGCACTGTTTATACCAACAGAACCACAAAGAAAAATGCTTTGAACCTGTGGCCACAGATGCAGCTTAGTAGTTACTCTATCATGTGCTGCAGTTCAATAACCAGTAACACCTTGTTGTCAATGAAAAGTCACAGAATATCTGAAAGAAAGGACAGTACACACAAGAATTCAGATTGAGCAGGGTTTTTTTAACAGAAACATTATTAGTTATGATTCTGACCTATCCATGGGACTTGCAGCTTAATTTTAAAGCAGGTGCAACAAGCAAAATGGATACCATCCCAATCCAACAATTGTCTAGAAGATGACAGGTAACTTTAGTTACATAGTTTAAACAGCCCATTTGCTGCCCTGGGGTATTAGAAGTCTGCCCAAAGATGACAGAAAAACAACTGTTCACAGATTCTACAACTACACCAATTTTGTGGGTGAAAACTCAGTGCTCTGTAGCAAAATGGCACAATTTGTTTAACAACGTGTTTTGGCATAAAACCTATTTAAATAACAAGACCATAAAGCTTGCTGGCACTTAGACAAGAATGGAAAAAAACCAAGAATCTATTCTAATTTGCACAATTCTAAGAACTAGATTTATATTTTATACTAGTATTAATTTGCATGATTCAACATCTCAAACTACACTTCAAGTACAGATGAAAGCAAGTTACAAACCAAGTCCAGCAGATATTTAAGTCGACTTACTAACTCCCTTCTAGGTTTACTCTCTAGGTGAAAACACAAAACAATAAAGTATCTATCTATAGAAAGTAGTGACTTCCCTTGTTATGTTTCTCTACTCCAGCTCATTAGTATTTCTGCAGTAAACGATACATTTTCACAATTTTTTTTTTTAATTAATGTAAGGGGTTTATATTAAGTAGTTAATGGAATTCTCACTCCTTACAACACATTTCAGCTACTCAGGAAAGGCCAGGGAATGATCTACAAAAAGTCTATACCAGCTAAACTGAGCCACCACTGTCCACAGAGAGGATTTGTTTTTACTAGTTATCATAATGAAATACAGCAATTTAAAAGTAATTTCTAAGTAGCTATCTCATATATATTTTATTAGCTGAAAACCCTGCCACCCAAGATGCCTGATTGTTGTTTTATTTTATGAAAAAACTCAGTAATGATTTTTGAGGTGCTCTCTTGCATTCGAGAGATGTGGGATACTGCCAGGTAACCAAGCTGTTCCATCCTAAGCAAGTAAGTTCACTGCAAATGGATTAAGATGGGACTTCTACATTTAGAAGTTACAGTTCAGTAAATATTTACACTCAAAAATCATTGCTCAAATGGAAAACCCCCACCATTTACACTTCAAGATGAGATAACTCAATAGAATCTTTGAGAATTAAAAAAAAATTTTAAAAAAACAGTAAGTACAAAAAACACCAAATAATTTTTAAACATATAAGTACATGCTAACAAGCTGACAAGAAAACTGGTGGAGCTTTGATGTCTTGAATACCTCTGAAATCAGGTCAGAAAACCTTCTGGAATACATTATTTAGGCAAATTAACTGCTTTCAATTTAAGAGTAAATGCGTGAGATTTATCTTACCAGAATACAATGAGGTCAGACTAGGGTTCCTCCATTCTAGCCTTAAGCAACTTATGACTAAATAAATGTTGGCATTAAAAAAAAAAAAAAAAAAAGCCAACAACCAAAAACCCACAACTAAACCAAAACCAATCCCTTTCTCCAATATTTGAAAAAATAATATCAGTGAACACATATGGTTTTCAAGTATGTGCATCTTTGGATAGAAAAATCAAAATCTTTGCTATGTAACAAAGCTACGAAGTCTGAAGTGTAAACTTTAAGGTTTCATTAACATAACTGTACTTTTGATCTAGTATCTTTGATAATGAGCTTCACGTATCCAATAAAGTATAAGCCTCGCTGTACTATATAAGAGGAGGTTTTCCAGAAGCATGCAGCTCACTTAACAATTTTGTATGAAAATTGATTTGGAAAGCATGATTATTGAACATACTGTTCCTTTTCCATCTCTCTCTTTTTCTCGTCTTTCCTATAGCATTCCATCTACTGCCAAAGAGACTTCCTTTGGGAAATACTCTGAAAATAACAATTGGCCCTTTTACACCAGTGTTAGGGCTTAGTGAATCAGTAGGGTGATGAGTATCAATCACCACACTGTCAATTATTCTGTCCAGTGGCTATGGCCAGTCAGATGAAGCCAGACAAGTACCCCAGGTGACAAGATCAGAGGCAACGAAAACCAGGACCCTTGGTTTCCAGGATATTTGGAAGATTCTCTGTACATCTCACTGACTGTCTTTCCTACATTGGCTTCATCTTTTCTTTCCGTTAGTCTTCATCTCACTTCCTTGCTCCTTCTCCCCTCATCACACCTCATCTCAGCTCTCTGTCTGTCATTCCACTTTCTTTGTTCAGCTCATCCCTAGTCCATATCCAGGACCTTGCTACCACCATTGTCAACCTACAATCACTTCTGTACTACATGTAATGCATTTTTCTTATTTTGCATGCCTGTCTTACCCATTTAAATGCTAAAAAACAGTTGGCAATTCCTGCCCTAATATTTATACTACAACTACCACAAGAGAGATGTAATTTCAGCTGACCATTACACACACTGTAACAGACATGAAAACTGTAAGTCCAGCCACAATTCCTTGGCAGGAACACCCCTGCCAGTCTCAACTGGCTTCCTTGTTTTATGGCACAGCTATCTTGTTGCTTTTGTCTCTTCCCATGTGTGGGAAAATTACTTTTGGGGAGGTAGAGGTGGGGTGGAATTAGAGAAAACTGGGACCTAATGGAAGCACAGTATATCACAAAACACAGCTGTAGCTTTCAGGATGGCTGGTGTGCACGGAAGCTACACCACCACAGCTCCCTAAGCAACATCAGCACATGCTGATGGGAGTAACGGAGGGATGGAGCAGAGTGGAGACATCACGGCTGGGCTCTGTTGTGCTCCCTGCAGGAATGGGAACTTGATGGCACCACACAGCTGATAAGCTGCATACCAGTTGTCACATGAAGAATCCATGAGATGTCTATGTCTGAGCCAACCACTGTGGTGAAATTACTTTCCTCAGATGAAATAATCTTATTATAATACTAACACACACCACCATCTCAAAGTTACCTGCCTCCCAGGTACTACTACACCTCACTGGGCACATCACACCAGTCAGCAGCAACAATATGCATGACTAGAGTCACTCAAGCTCTACCTAAGTGTGAAGGAAATGGACTAGTCCTGGACGGAAATAAATCCAAGGGGGTTCGGAATTGTCTCAACTCCCATATTACCCAACTGATTTAGTGATGACAAAGCTAGGTCAAGCTGACCCATACTCTCTAAAGTTGTTATGAATGAAGGGACTTCTAGTCAAGGGAGTTAGCCTTGGGAAGGGTGAAAAACAAAGAACAGAGGGAGAAAAGAACACCATTATCTAAGTTATGCAGAAAAAAGCCTTCAAATAAGGGAAGTTCTGGCTATAAGAGGAGACAGGCTGATAAGGTGTTGCAATCCACTGTCATCAACAGAAAATTAGTTGATAATAGGACAAAGATAACTGTGGTAGTGGGAGATGGGGACCTCCACCTCAAATAGCCCCCCTGAAAGGGGGCAAAACCCTGCTTGAAGAGCATGCATAGTTACTAGAGAACTTCAGTAGTGCTATCTGAGGATGTGTATAAGTTTGCATTAGAAGCGAGAAACTTGTAACCAATCCTGTGTATGATGAATGAATATGCCATGTATTATGAAGTATAAAAAGTGAACAAATGAGGGGAGAAGTTAGGGAAGACTCCAGCATAACTTCTGGGACCAATGGATGGGCTGAACCTGTCTTCTTGCCCATATGGACACCTATTGGGTAAGAACCTTTTTCTATGACTAATTTAACTAGCTGCTATTAGATGGGTTGTTTTAAGCTTGCTTGCAGTCAGTGTTATTTACCACCACCAATCTTCAAACCTTATTCTGTCACAATTATATATTAATAAATATTAATAAAATATATAATATTAATAACATGTGATTATTAATGTAAATAGTAAAATAATATTAAAATATTAATAAAAAGTGTTATTCCCTAACCTGTTAGTGTTAGCCCTTCGTGGGTGCTAGTAGCCACCGGCAGCAGGTAACATTGGAATAAAGCAGGAAGACCTGCTGACAGGTCCACCTTACGGCTGTTGGCACATTTCCCTGAAGTTGTCAGTTGAATCACCCTCCAATCCAGCAGGACTTTCAGGGAAGGGTCTCTCCAACAAGACGCTGACAGACTGGTTGGGCACAAGGGTCTCTGCTTTCCTGGGGCACTGATAGATCAAACACTAGCGGTCAAGAAAATCTCCCCCACCCCAGCCCCTTCACATAACACCATGCAATGAAAACGTTCTGCGTCCAAGAACTGGTAACGAGCACTCATTTCAACTATGGTAAAGCAGGGTTATGCTTATCATACAATTTAAGTGCCTTGCACTTCACCCTTGATTTGAGTACAAGTTATGAGTTTTTATGTGCCGTTCTATACTTACGGGTATTGATCGATATCGTACTGCTTATAACCCTTCAAAGCCACAACTGTAAAGACAACAAACACACAGCTGATGGGGACAGGCTTGGAAAGGGGAAAGCGTACAACTCGTCAGTAAACGAATTGGACAAAGCTTCCCAGGGAACTCCAGCTGTATCTTCACTTACAGTCAGCACGCAGTGCTGACAAATCCACTCCTTAATTTTTATGTTTAAACCTTTGTCTGCAATAGTACGAGAGACAAGGGAAGAAAAAGTAATGGCAGAAGACCTTGAAATAAAGATGTTCGCAAGCTATGCTGCGCCAAAAGTAGCTTACCTTTGCTACAGGAACTGTATTCTTTAAGCTAATACAACTAGTGAGTCTGAAGGTCCAGATACAGGAGGCTCAATCACATGAAATTAAAATCTTTTCCATAACCATTTTGCTCATATATACTAAGGCAAAAAGGGCACCTTGTTAAAAAGTCTCCCACCTTTCCCTTACAATCTGAAGGCTATACAAGGGAAAGTCTATGTGGTAAGGACAGCAGATGGGTCAGCAGAACACGTACCCAAACATTTCAAAAAACTGTTGCTGCATGGTAAATGAAGTTGAGCATGTATCAGTATGGATTGCACCATAAACAACCAGCAAGAACTTCAACGAATGAATAGCTATTAGGATGGTGCAACTTATTTCTACCAAATGCACAAAAATTATCTCATCAATCCACCCAAGTGGCCCAACAAGCTTGTAATTTTGGACATTTGCACATTTTGGAAACACACTGGCAAGTATGCCTGACTGGTTCAAAGAACTTTGGTCATTAATTGGATTGAAACATCCATTAATTACCTAGTCCAAAAATACACAGAATTATCCAAGTTAACAGTTTGTAATGAAAAAAAATTCAATCTTTACCAAAGCTACACAGTAAACAGGCAGAAGGACACAATCATTTATACCCACTGACACAGTAATACAGACAGAACTAGTTGCATGCTGTTTCTCCTTTCCAAAGTTTCATTACACACAAGAACCACCTAGTTACCCAGTGTGACTGGTTTTAAGCAGGACAGATTTTACACGTGGTCACACAGCACACAAATATAGTACTTGCTCCACTAATCCTGAAATAGGTTGCCAGTCTTCATTTTATAAAAAGGAACAGTCTCTTTGAGCTTTCTAGAAACTTTAAGGCATCAACTGCCTGCCTGTGCCCCCATCTCAATCATGCTGCTTGTAAAAATAAACACAGATTCTCAAATAGTTGTAGCAGATCTGTGAGGACTAACACAAAGATTATCCTTTCACACTGATTTAACAAACACCTCCCTCAAGACACCACTAAAACAGGTCAAATTTACCTATACACACAGTATAATAATATTTCAAACAATATCAAGACAAATATAAACTATTAAAGTATGCTATTAAGACTTTTATATATTTTCCAACACACTCCTTAAAAGTCACATCTTCAATTATCAAAAACTGATGCTTTCAAATTGAAAATATTAAAGTGTTCCTGCTTCTTTAATCTATCCAGAAAAAAACAGCAGTATGAATAGCAAAAGAAGATGTTATTAATAATATCTAATTAACATCTCAAGCCTCCTACTGATTCAGTGCAACCCCAGAAACCCGGGATTTCTGTTGTCTTCAGGCAACAGGGACGGATAGGACATTTCTGGGGAGAGCAGAAAAAAAATGCAGTGAACAGCTGTGTCTGAGACAACCCCTCACAGTCAGAAAAGCTACAAGTTAGCATTAAAAATTTAAGTTTCATGCAATTATCCTTCCATCATTTCAACTTAACAGTGAGGAGAAATCCCAAGTAATTTTGCATCTTAATTTATTCTGCACATCAAAGGAACAACACTAATCTAGGCAGAATGTAACCAAAAGCACAGTTATTGTATAGGTAGCAACAAGTATTTATACTGAAAAGGAAACACTGAGGTTAAGGTTAAAAAAAAATGGGTGCTGCTTCTACTCTTATAAGCAGATGCTCATGTTAATAAGGGTCATGCTTATGTCAAAATTTTAATATTACAGGCAAACAGCTTCCAAAACAGTTGGAATTATGAAAACCCTTGTTAACCATATACTCAAGAATAAAGCTGAGTTTTTTGAAGTTTTGAGTACCTCTTCAATATTTTCTTTCACAATTTAAAAAACCACACTACATTAATTGTGTCCCAGTGGCCATATGTGACGTACAGGAAGGACCAGAAGGGGGGAAAAAGGATGTGAAAAAAATCCCATTTACAGAAGAAATTCAGTTGTATTCTATTCATATATCACTCCATTATGAGTACACCATTATGAGTAGTACCTAGGTACTTTAACCAGAGCATTTGATACTACTTACATAAAGGGAATAACAAAGATGACTATACATCTTTACCAAAAAAAGTGTCAAAACAGTGAATATTGATAATGAAAATAGTGTGTAAGAGTCACTAAAGACCACTCTAAATATTACAGATTAAGTATCGGGCTACTCCATAAACTTTTATACCGCCAACCCCTGTTTGCTTCCCTGACAAAAAATTAAAATAACTTCTTATTGCCGTTGTGAATTCACAGAGAAGTCCAAGTGACTCAACCCTAATATTTACATATCTATGCGCAACTCAACTTGTTCTTCTTTATATGTTGACACTGAAACCCAGGGAAAGGCCAAAAAGAAATAATTACTTCAAAAAGTTGTAATTCTGTACTAGAACTATGTCTGCTAGAACTGATAGGAGGTAAGAGATAATAAAAACACCTATTTCAAAACCAAGCCTATGTTTCTGAGATAATACAAATTCAATTTATAACAAGGGCATATTTTCCCTCCCATGTATAGAATATAGGTGCACAGCTATCAAGCAGTACGAACTTTTCCTTTTGTGAGTTAAACAGTCATTGTGAGATGAGATATTTTAAATTAGCTGCTGTGCTCTTCTTTCTCAGAATGTTATTTTGTGTTACCATCAGCTGATCGAAAGAAAGGTGACTGCAGCTAAAAGAGTTTTTCCTGCTCTGGCTAGCTTTTATTTAGCCAGACAAGCTTCAATCCAAACCACTGCCCTGATCTTCCTGATCATAAGGCCACACTATTACTAGTGCAAACAAAAGGGGGGCTGGACCATGAAGCCTAACGAGAAATCATACTCTTCTCTTTTGGCAACAGGTCATACTTTGACCATTTTAAAGTGGACATGGCAATACAGCTTCTTTATAATGCAAGGAGATACTACAAGGATCTGCTAAAATATGTCAACTTGTATATCACTTTTACAGAAACCTACAGAACACCTAAGGGAAAAAGAAACAGGCTGTAGCCTCTAAACTGCTTTCTTTCAACGTACTTTATGCAAAAGTAAATTCATATAAAGCTAAAACTATGTGTGCAAAGTATAATTGCAAGCAAATACTGAAATCTTTTTAAAAGTTGGGAAAAGTAAGATTTTTATAAAAAGCATAGTATTTCTGTTGCAACATCAAGAATGATATTGATAAGGCTTATTAAATCTAGACTTACATGAGCAGCATGTTGACATTCTGCAACTTTAACAGTGCTATTTCTAACTTTCATTTACACTGCAGTAAAAGTGCCAAAAATTCTGCACAAATACAGCTTCAAAAATTCCCAAACATTTAGGAACAGGATTAGTAACCATTTAGCCAGTACAGTTTTTTGTTTATTAAAAAAAAAGTCCACTTACTTTTACATTTTCTTTAAAATCAGAACATAAAACTTCACTTAAGTGTACAAGTTATGATTAAGCTCCTGACATTTAAGCTGTTTCACTTGACTGATGGAAGTCATTCCCATCATTTTTCAAAAAAGTCGACTACAGATGTCAAGCATCCTTACAAACTCCAGCTCAAGCATTATCCAACTCAGTATTAAATTGTACTTTACAAAACACACAGCATGAAACCTCTCGAAGTTCACAATTTGCTAAACCTGATTATTAAAGTATTCAGCAATAATAGGTACACCATGATTTTTGCTCACACACACCCCCAGCAAAAGATCAACAGCATAAATATCATTTTAGAGCAAGAACATAAACTTTAAGCCTTCATATGAAGTAGCACATTTCACATCTGATTTCTAATGGCACTGCAAGATAAACAGCTTGCTTTCACCTTAAAAACAATATTCAGTAAATTAGAAGGACAGTAGTATGTTTTAAAAACTTAATAAGTATTTCAAGTTAAAAGGATATATTTGAAATGATAACTACATATTGTTTGAAAATATTTTGGCACTGGCACAGAATCTGCAAAGAACAGCCCAAGTTTTAACTTAATTATCCTTTTACAAGAATTGTGGTTTGAGAAAATACAACAACTTCATAAACATAATAATCACTAAGTATAATAGCCTTTGGCAATAATGTTCCAAAGCAAGTTTGGATAATCCAAGATAAACCATGACTCCTACTCTTTCTCTCTGTACTTTTGCAGTTAATATAAAAAATTCAAAAGCAAATGCAAACGGTGTGTCTCAAGACTGTACAAGCACACAAAACACAAGCTTCTGTCAAAGCAACACGTTACATCCAGCAATAATTGAATTGGTCAACAAGAGTATGTTACAGAAACTGCAATCCAACAACAAAATCTGCAAAAGCTACATTATTTTCCAGAACAGAAACAAAGGAACTGAAGAAGATACAGACACAGTTACAGAAGCAGTATGAAATAATCATTATGCTACTTACCGTGCACTTTAATCCTTGGTACTCTTATTTATTTATTGCAACCCCTTTGTCTACACTGGAAGACACCCCAAAACAAAAACACAGGAGCCACTTATCCTTGCCTAACAATACTGCAGGTACGTTGAAAGCAATTTACAACTAAGCAGCATGGTAATTAGCTACTGCTAAGACAGTAAAACACTGTAATTCAAGTTCTATATGTAATAGGTGATATTAGGATAAATTAAGTCAAGTTACCCAAAACTCAAAATACCCTAAAAATCAAGCTTCTTCCTAACTGATTCCTAGTCCCCTTTCTTTATCAGTTCCCATTCAATTCCCTATGCTCATCCACTACCTCACCTTGCCCAGCTCCTACAACTTCTGTTTAACCCCACCAACCTTTAGGCTGCTCACCTATATGAAACACCGCAAGTATCCACAAATCCAGTTCTACATCCGAATTAGATGTGTCCTCTGTAATAGCTGATCATTACGACACACTAATAATTTGCTTATTTTAAACATGATTGTGCTATGATACTGTTGTATAACTTCAAGTAAATTATTTAACCCTGAATATTTCAAAGATTATTAACCTAACATCCCTATGTTCCTTCATAAATTCCAACCCATTTGTTAACTACCTGAATATGGGGTTCAATTTCTGTACATTAACACCTAAATTGCAGTAGGAGAAAACAGTCGGTTTTCATTTAGAAGTCAATGCAGCTTAACGAGTGCTCTGGAAAATAACTAGAGAAGCAAGAACATTATGCAAAGTATGTGTATGATGTTACTTTACTTGGGAAGGAGAGAGGATTTTTATTCACATTATTTCAGTCACCCTATATACATCTATAACATTGCAAGTGAGAGGGCAGCAAACTGTAGTGCAGAAGAGAAAACAAACAGTTGGAAAACTTTTAAATAATACATGATGGAACTACAGGGAGATTATACTCATCGCTTGCTTCTGCTGTGCCAGCAACTGAAAGCCTGTGGTGTGCTGCAAGGAGGGCTGCTGTCAAAGTCTGCAACCTGCCCAGTGATGCAGGCTGACAAAAATTCTATTGCAGCAGAGACAGTGACTTTTGCGGGCAGATCTATCACACTAGCCTACAACAAACAGGATCATGAGCACATTAATCTTCCCCATTCTAACAACCAGCAGCAACATGGATCAGTTAGCCCAGTGATATATTTTTTACATTATTCAATCTAAAATGCATTAATTTTTGGCTGCTGTAGCGATAAATTTTGTTTCTTATAATCACTGAACTAGGGTTAAACTGGATAGAACAAATTTGCATGGGTATGTTAATTTTAGACGTCTTCATAACTCACTAGTACTGAAGCAATATCTGAATTCTTTAATCTCTAGCACATCTAAACTTTGCTGGCCATCAGATAGCATAGAGGACAAGAAGTAATCATAAGATCCTCAAGAACTCAGTCTACTACTTGTGTGGTACTGTACATGAGTTATCCAAGAGCTTCCCTGGAGAATCATCTATAGCTGACACTTTTGAGAAGTTTGGTTATATTTGCAAGTGTTTAAAATCTCTGCTAAGTCACTACTACAGACTTACAGCATCAATAGTGAAATTTAACCTTAGATGAAGCACATCTACATAAGTAGCTTAGTAAAAAAAAAGAGAGAGTGTACTAAAACAGATGTAAAAATAATGCATAAAATCTATATGAAAGAATGCAGGGCACCACTTAACCCATTGGTACAATTCATTACATTAGGTACAGGCCTACTGTGTGCCTACAAATGCACACACTTCATAAGGAAGGATATACCGTTCTCTTGGAAGTAAAATGAAGTTCTGGGAAGTAGCAACCACCATCACCAAGGAGCCAGTGGATAAATTCATTATCCTCAGAAGGTACCAACCCCCCAACAAAATCCCTACCTCATTCAGGAGACAAACACTGAACCACTCAGGAATCAGCTGCTAAATTGCTGTAGTTCACATCATGGCCTCTTAAAGCAAACAAACAAAAAAATATTGTAAGGCATACTGTAAACTGACTTACAAATAGTTTAATCACGCATGTACAAAATGATTGTGCAAAACAAACTGTAGAAACAAGTGAACTGCCTGCCCCAAGCTATGCTGTCACTATTCTTGACTTAAAATAAAAAACCAAGATCTACTGACATCCAATTTAACTGTTAAAACCTCTCCCAAATGTAAAGCATCTAGGCAAAATGTTGCCATCTAACAACTTAAAAACACATTTAGAGGAAGTGGGAATGATCTACTCACTGCGCATCTGCACCAGCACAAAAACTTCAAGTCTTAGTAATAACACGTTTCTATAAAAATATTTTTTTAAAAAAAAGCAGAAGCCCCTAGTCCCAAATTACACAGTATTTAACAAAAATTGGAATTTTCTTATTCTCCATACCTCTATGTGGAAAAAAAGTGTGATAGGATTTCAGCACAGAGCAAAAGAAACTCAGCTTCTAGGTTTCTGGGATTTTTACCAGATTTCAGTTCAACGGTTTTACTGTCACAAGTAGCATAAAAGCAATATATTCAAATACATATTTGAAACCCAAGGGAAGTTCAAATTAAGTTTGTTATTAGGGTTAGCCTATGAGTAACTCGGCAAGTAGCTTTAAACATACAAAATTTAACACCACACATTTTGGTGACAGTTTTAACTACATTTTATTCATAACTCTAGACTTGCATTTCAAAGACAACACCCCCTTACTCTTTCTAGTTTTATGTTCTTTTTACACTCCCCTGTGTAATTACAAAATTTCCTGTAACTACCAACCTCAAAGTAGTCTATTCATAATGAAAGGTAATCAATGATGTGACTTCACTGTGAAGTTGTGTTTGGTATTGGATTTAATTCATAGAAAGCCTTTCCAATGAGTGTAAAGCAAGATCCTTCTAAAAATCACTAACAGTCAGCACACAATATTTACTATTTGAAGTCATATGTAAAATACTTTTACTGTTCACCATACACTGCTACACTTTAATATTCCATCGTTCCAAGCATTCTTCTGTGATATTTCCTTGTTTATTTGGAAGTCAAGAATACAGAAGGCTTTCTGAAGCTGCAATTCCTTGGTATAGCACACTTGAGAAATAACATCTCGTACAGAAGAAAAACTAAAATCTAACTAAACATCATCACTACTGTATTTCACTTATTCCTCCTTAGCGGACAAGGAAGTTTTATATAATTCATATACAAGAGTTTACATTCTTTTCATTTCCTGGGTTATGTCCAATTTTTGACAATCTGAATGCTAGTATTTCTATAGACTAATGATGGAGCAGAACACAAAGCTGAAAGCACCCAAGGGATGGAAAGAGAGCTGAAGATTTTCTTTCTATAAAAAAGTGAACACTAGCTGTTCCCTTCCACATCCTACACCAACCCACCCACCCCACAATTTTAGCTATTAATCAACAATAAAAGCTATGTTAATTTGCGTAACTCCATTAGAAGAAAAAACAAACCCCACACGCATCTAGGTCACACACTTTTATGTGGGATATCGGAAAGCAACATAAAGAAATACAACCTGCCTATTCTAGACATTTTGACATCTAATAGCAGGATTAGAAAACAAGTCTTATTTCCATTATGTTTATTTTCTTGAAAAAAACCTAGAACTGTATGTAATCAAGCACTACAGCAGTTCATAAAAAACTGTCAGACAGTTCCAAAATAATTATCTACTAAATGCGTAGCATGTTGAAACAAACACTTAACTGTTTTGGTGCAAAAGCCTAAAACTACACATTTCATGTACAATATGAAAACTTATGATAGAACACTTTGTAAGAACCCAGTGTGCCAGCCTCAATGCACTGCTCACAAGTAAGTCAGCACTAGAGCAAATCAATCTAACAGTACCATTGCAACTAGTCATCTTATAATCAATGCAAAGCAGTTTAACATATCACATAACAGCTAATTAATATCATTCTACTTACTAGTATAAAGTATCTCACAGTAGTCAACGTTTAATTAAGAGCTTTCCCTAGAATACAGCACTCATCACTAAGTACTTCAGACTGTCCTCAGCACCTCAGCTGAACAAGTTTCCTCCTCTTCAGACATCTTTCTACTCTGAACTACAAAGAAATCATCCTTCCTAAGGAGAGCTTATGACCAGTAAATTCCACCTGACCACCATATGCTTAAACCCAACCTTATTCTCCCAACTATCTCACTGTTTTGTCACCTATAGTTCAATGAGAATTCAAAAAACTAAGCAAACTCTTACATGAATCAGGATCTAAATAAAGAGCCGCTCAAAATTGTGTTCCAATTTACTTAATAAATAAAGAGTATAGCAAGTTATCAGAGGTGAGGTGTGAACATAAAAATTAATTTAACTGCTTGCCAATTCATTTTTTACATGCTTGTACCTGTGAACCTTGACACTTTACAAATATTTAAACCTGGACACAAACATTCACAGCTTGCCTTAGGCTGAGACCTAGGGTAAATCAGAGATGCTTATATCCTTGGGGAGGGAAGACAGGATGGGGGACAGGCTTTAATATAAATAAGTGTTATTGACTTAATTTAACATCAGCTGTGAAGAATTCACAGAAAAATGCTAAACTGGTATGGTATTGGCACAATCAAACCTTCCGAAAGGTAGTTTTCTTCTTAATTTCACACTACTGATAATATTAAACTACTTTTTGCTTTGATATGAAACTATTTAAAAACCATACCATTTAAAATTAGTAATTTACATCCATTTAACAAATATAAGCCTACGTTACAGCTGACATCATAAATACAAATCCTTCAAGAGAAGTAAATCTAAATTTAGCAGACATACATGAAGCTGTGCTCTACGAAACAAGTTTATAGGGACTTAACAGAACACGGAACCCTGAAGTAGGAAGAAATAAATATTTATTAAGCAAACATACTGACACTTACGGACTAAAGTCATAGTAAAGAAAACACATTTATGAAGGTCAGATGATCCACATTCACTGTAGGCATTGAAAATCTAAGACAAATAACTTGAACTTTAGATTTTGAAGGGCGCTTTGTTGCCCTTACTAGTAGAAATATTTCGAGACCTTAAGTGGCCATAAGCACCTTAAAGTAACAGTCATAATATACACTTAAACCCAAAGAGTCTTACAGAAACTAGAAGCTTATCTAAGTTTCTGGTGTATGTTGTACCTCTGAGACAAAACACACATTGCTCTAGAACTACAGACCCAGAAGACAAGCTGGAAATGCTCTCCTGTTAATCAGAAAAAATTCTGGAAATTGGGGAGGGAGGATGTAAGCCCTAGATAAGAAAGGTTCACCCATGTACCTGTCCACCAAAAAAAGGAGGAGGGAAGGAAAAAAAAAAAGTTTGTCCAAATCCTATATAGCACATTCCCTTTTTCCCTTCCTGTATACATTCTTTTCTAGTCCAGCAATTTTTAGGAATGGAGCACACTCTGAAGTTGCAAGGCTGACCAGTTGGCATATATTACTCAGAATTTCTGGAAATACAGGCAGAACAATGTTATTACAATAATACTCTATAAATACCATAAAATTCAAGTTCAGAGAACAACTTTTTGTATGATATTGTATTTAGTATTAGCTTGTTCATTACTTTTTAAGATCTAAGATGTCTTAACCAAACACCTTTCAATAACAAAGACTAACATAATAGTATTCTTCCTAACAAACTACAAGGGCAAAGAAAGCTCTTTCAGAAACCGAATACTATCACCTAAAACATACACAATAAATGAAGAAAGAGACAGCTATCATCAGAAGGATAATAAAGTTGGCAATCATATTCACACAGAGCATCCAAACATTTGCCAATTAAATGCTTTTAAGAATCTCTAAAGTGGGGGCCAGTTATTTGAGAATGTAAGACTACCTCTGGTCTAGCTGCACAAATACTATATAGACAAATAGGAAACATCCCGCTTACTTTAGCATTTACATTTGTACACCTGAGAATTAACACTAAAACTACCACTGCCCTAAGTCCTTTTACATTTATAGCAATACAAATTGATGAGTTAACACATACACCGCACTCTCAATTTTAAGGTATGAAATTCCACTCAGATTTTAAGAGAATGAAATACAAAGCAGCTACCATGACCCAGAAGAGATCCATGATGATTTAACTCTACTATCCTAAAACATTTCTAAGTCAGGTACAATGAGCTATATGTTAAATTTTATTTTAACTATTATAATTGTTTTACTTTTCCATTGTATTACCAGCCAAAAACATTCAAATAATGAGGAGCTCCAAGAGTTTAACTTTATTAAAAAAAATCCACCACAAATAAAACACAAGTCACAAAACATTGTGACCTAAAGTTTCATGAGACAAGAAAAAAATATAAGTATTTGAGTCCCTTGGATTTCCTTATTAAAAAAAAATATTATTACTTCTGTTAATATTAGCTTTAGTTCTGCAATGAGACGTTCAAAACATTTATGGTAATAAGAAACACTGCAAGGAAATGCAGCACTGAATGAAGGCATGTTGAAACTCTACAAAGACATGAAGTAACCTCAATAAAGGAGATAGCATGCAAAATTTCTATGAACACTGCACACCTCGACATTAGTGGGAAGAAGGTACAAAAGAGGGGAAGATGCTTGCAGCAAGCAGTACTGGAGATGCCAAAGAGGGACAACGCTGTGACAGCCAGGCAAGTTACCCTACATGCTGTCTCCTGTGATTCCCACAAAGTTAAAGCAGCTCAGCTATATGCTCTATAAAAAGCACAACTACACTTTGAAAATGTAAATAAATGTTTTGATTGTATTATTGTACCACCTGACAAATGCATATTAACAACTTTCAATTATAATATTGCAGTGATTTAAAAGATCATACTTTATTTAAACTAAAATTTGTAATCTAATTATATGCTTCAGTCAGTGTTTGAGTAACTGAAAAATACAGACAGCTACAAAGAAAGGAGTGTTACACCCTCTGCTTCTAATGGTTGGCTGAAGAGGCTAAACTTGTTGAGTGACACACCAAGGGGGAAAAAAAAAAAAACATCCCCTTGTGTTCCAGTATGATTTCTTAAAAAGAAAAGTAACAACTGTGCTTTAAAGGAGTAATTAAAACTGTTATATAATTTTTAAATGCATAAATACAACAACTTCTAAGATGTCAGAAGAATCTTAACATACTTCCCTGAAGAAGTAGCCCTCCCTCTGTTTGCTTGGTATCTTAATTTGCCTTTGGTTTCAAAACTCCAGGCTTGCCAAGAGCTATTCCTTTCAAAACCTCAGGAATTCCATTACTAGTTTTAAGCTAAATTAAAGGAAAATAGAAGCATTCAACGCATGGCAAAAGTATGCACAAAGTGTTTGTTGATACTCATAAATAGACTGAAAAATTCAGACATGTCTGAGGGATAGCTGCTGCACAGTCAGCTCTGTTTTGCTCTGCTGCGCAGCTAAGGAAAGAGCTACTGCTGTCATTTCAAAAAAGCTCAGCATAAGACACATTGCTGCCAAAATTGAACACAGCACTAGATCATTCATTTTTCACTTTAAGTTTATATATAAACCAAAGTTTGCACTCGGGGGGGGGGGGGGGGGGGGGGGGGGGCGGGGAGGGATGTCGGGGAGTAGTGGGAGCTTCCCCTTTAAAGCTCCTGCTTCAACACCTCCATTTGGAAAAAACATGTCACACTATCCTAAGGCATGGCAAAACCAGTCAACTCTCCACCCTCAAAACATCTTGCAAGTCATGAAATAAGACATTCCATGTCAGAAATACATCTAATATTGTGCTGATACATATCTTTCCAATGTTCACATAATGGGTCCCTTCCAACTTGCAATATTCTATGATTCTAAACAAGCAGTATTACTATTATCATTTTTACTGACTAAACTATGGTAAGAATGAGATGTCCCCACCTGCATATAGTGCCAGGTGTCATACTAACACACAGGATGATAATATCCCTGTACAAAGCATTTAAGAAAATGTGTTTGAAAGACAAATGCTTCATTTGTGTCAAGGTGAGTAATCCCAGCAGATAAACTACTACACAGTTTAACTTCTTTGGCAGCAGCCACAGGAAGACAGTGGAAATATCAACACACTAGTTTAAACTGCAGCTCCAGAAAGAGATCAAAATTCTGTATCTTCCGTTACAAACACAGGAATACAGGTACCAGCACACAGGAGAGAGAGTCTATTTACCCTTGAAAAGGCAGGAAATTAAAGCAACTTTTCACCATTGAGTCAGCACACAGTAATGGACCAGTGGTTTACAGTAACCATCACCACTCTAGGAATGACAGCAGCATCTCCTCAACCCTGCCAGGACCAAAAGCACTATGGAGAAAAGCCAAGGGAAAGAAGTCAGTTCTTCAAACTAAAAACATGGTGCCCCAGTCTCTCTGGAGTCTGGGGTACTGTCCAGGAAAACTATCACTATCTCAGATATGCCAACTGCCCTGTAGTTCTGAGCTTTTATTACAAGCATAGGCAATTCATACAGTATTTCTGAATCACATTTTCCTCAACAGAAAAGTAACCCACACAGGTACAAGAAAAAGCTGAAGAGCAAGATATACTTGAGCACCTTTGCCATAAGATACACATTTATCATAAATAAAGGAAAAGAAAAAGGATAAGCTAAAACCTAAAGTAGGGATCTTTTTTAAAAATTTTGGTCCAAAAACATAGCAAAACAGAGGTGCTTCTACCAATAGCCAATACTGAACCTGAAACTTTACAGCAAAGAAAAAAAAAGTTCCATCAGAAGAAGTGGCAGGTCTAGTATCTGTGGCTGATGCTGGAAGCTGAAGTAAATAAAGGTGGCCGCCCAGCACGGGCAGCTGTGAAAGCAACAGCACACAACACGATTTTACACTTGCAGTCATTCAGAGGAACACGTTGCTTAACACAGATATCAGTATTACTTTGTCGACTGAGATTCAGGCAAAAAGTTTAGGGATTATCCCCGACCACCTGAGAAGTCAGTGACAGATTAAACACAGCCCCTGACAAGAAGCTTCTCATCTCACCACCCCACATATGAATGTGAAAGCATTTCAGAAGAAAAAATAAGACATGAAATTAAAGTACTCTAAGACAAGAGAAGGAAACAGTCAGTAATCACAACGCCATTTCCACTAATTAGAAAAGAATGCATATAGTCAGTCCCAAACATGCAATAATCATGAAATTTTACTGTATAAACATCAGAAGTTATTAGTTCTTTTTATTAAAGCCAAGAAGTAATTACTCATGTTGTCATTTCAAGCTTGAGAGAAAGACTGAAATTCTGGAGAATCACATGGCTTCAGGAAAATAGGCCTCAGTAAAGACTGAACTAAATTGGTTGTCATGATTGTTGCCACCCTGCCAGAAGCAGTGAAGAGGAAACCAATTTGAAGAGTACACTATATTTGGAGAATACATGACATACACACACACATTTATATGCATACATACTTCTATGAGAAGACAGCACACACCAGTTTATCACCAGTTGAAGTTCAAAAAGAATGTTCACATCTAACACTGGTTGCACAGAAGGGCCAACAAGAATAGATGATGCTTAAAGAGTGCAAAATTCCAAGTCTGCTATTATTAGGAGTGGTGTTTTACAACGTACACACAATTAAAAAATACTATCTGCATATGCTGTGTGAAATTACTCCTCTGGACAGCAGTTTTCAGCCAACAGCGCTTCAAATAGGTTTGATAAAAACCAACACTATTCAGCAGCAGACAAAAAAAAAAAACCACCCCACTATATTTGTTTCAAAAAATTTCACTGGAAAGCTGCAGATAGGTCATCTCTTCCAGCAGTAGCTACTGCCCAGAGTTACTCATCACCACCCATCAAAGAGAGGTTACCACCCATACAGACTTGCAACAGAGTAAATCGTGTAAGAGCACACTAACCTGCTTCAGGAAAAATTAATCAAGGTAATTAAGTAACTGACCAGTGAAGGTAGATCTAATACTGTCCATTTAACTGCTGATTATGCCTAAAGCACCCAGCACTGCACACACCTTCCCCTATGGAAAGGATCATTAAGTATGGTAATCTATAGCACAGCAGTCAAGACAAATGGCTGGGGGACACAGTATCTACGATTTTCACAGATGTTTGCAAAAAACCCAAAACAAACCCACACCAAAAAAAAAAACCCAATGCTATCCGTATTCTTAAACATCAAGTACGACTTCTGAGATAGCCTGAAAGCCTTAAGACACTTTGAAAACCACAAACCATTAGTTACTCAAGAAGAAAAGTCACACACTGCCTCCTAGGAAACTGTCTGAAGCTATAATATATGACTTTGGTCAGCCTCGTAATTTTCATAGGTTTGTTGAATTATTATTTTTTTTTAATCTACCTATTACTGCAAAATACCTTGCAGTTTTTTTAGTGGACACTGATCACTATTGTTTCTGATTTTAGTCTTTTAGATTTTAAAACTCAATATACATGCTGAACAAATTCATTGTTTCAAGAATTTGAGGGATGAACAGCAGTTATAAACCGGAGCATATTTTTCCCATTAAGTACTGCTAAATGAAACAATAGGTACCAAATAAAAATACTAAAAAAAAAAAAATAGTTACCATACAATACTATACAAAAGGCCAGATTCTTCCCTCAAAATCCCTTCAAGGTACATAATGAAATCAGAGACACGCTGCCATGGATTAAGGGGTCTTAGATGTAAAATATGCCCATGAACCATAACTGAACAACGTCTTCGAACCCTTAGTGCTGCACAAGCTTAACTTCACTGAATTAGGTCACTATGGAATACACTTTAAACTGGCATAATGTGTCACTGTCACCAAAAGAAACAGACACACCCTGCTCCCCTTTCTGCTTGCTTCCACCCCCATCTTTGCGCCAGCACAAATGTTTGTGCAAGCAAACTGATCCAGCTTAAACCTAACCCTCCCCTCCCTGCCCCTCCCCCAAGTTCGTTCAAACCTCAACCCAACTCACCACATAACCATACAAGTATTTGCCTGCACAAAGGAGGAAGCAGCAGAGCGGGGTGGAAACAAACAGGACCATGTTTTTCAATGGCGGAGCTGGTCTATGCCAGCTGTACAGCCATGCAAAGCAGTAGGTTGCAGGCTGGAGTCCCGTAACATCAGTCTCAGTGTTCAGGCCCACACAGTGCCACTCTGCCCCTCCCTCGCTCGGACCCCACCTCTGCGCTCACCCCACCACTGACAGGTGTGCAACTGCAAAGCCAGTCGGTTCAGGGTGCTAGGTCAATTAAAAACAATTAAAAAAAAAAAAAAAGGAAAGAAAAAGAAAAAGAAAGAAAATGTTGTTAGCTTTCAGCCAGTTCAGCTACCTGAACCAGCTCCCCATTCAGTCCTTACCAGCACAAGGAAGAGAGAGAAGGAAGGAGGCTGGGACGGTGGAAAGTCCAGTTTTGATCAGCTCGTGATGCTGTGGAAACACACTCATACACCACTACATTTTACATTCAAACTTGCCAGAGCAGCTGAACATGATTATTATAATTCATTTGTTCCTAAGACTAAACCTTGTCCCAATGTTTTTCAGAAACCTAAGCTGCCACAGTCCACTTGGGCACAAGTGTGGCCAGTTCACTACATCAACCAATTTCACTCTCTGTGTTTAATAAAATGAAGATAGAGCACTAGTTACTCTGACTTAATAATACTTCCACCAGATATTCTTTTTAATATCACTGATTAAATCACCTCAGATATTTGTTTAGGAAGAACATACACATAATAAAACCAACACAGTCATGGTAAGTATTATCTTAATGATAGTTTAGTATTTACAAGGAATTTAAACAATGATTCAGCTGATTAAAGTGGTCTTACAAACCTCTCTGCTCAGGAGTGAATTTTACGTGCTATTCAGAAAGTTACTTTGTTTAAACTACAAGACCAAATGGTCACAGAAGTGAACAGAATTCATTTTGATGAGTTCAGAATCAGGCCCCTGATATACATGCATATAGCGACTTTCAAAGTAATTTTTGAACAGTGAAGTAACATAGGAAAGAGTACAGACAGTTAGTTTGCTAACTTTCAAAGAACAGAATTTATTACTAGATCATGGATTTAGCAGGGAATTATTTCCATGGCAAGTAAATATATTTGTTTATGTTCATCTAGTAACAAAGAAAAGTTAATCATATCAACTCAAAAGACAAAACATTACAGTTCAAGAAGTGTGTAACTGAAGTGCAGAATCAAGATTCACATATCTGCAAACTAGGTTTTCCAAGTGCCATTGATGATTTTCCAGGTTATGAAAGTCTTCCCCTTTTGTACAAAAATATTCTTCCACAAACTACCACCTGCCCACTGCAACAATTTAAGGCAACAATTTAAGACAACCTTTCTTGTCTGTAACAGAAATTACTTGTACAATGAAAAAGCACTCTGCCCATAAGAACTATACAGAAATGAGAACAGTTTATTTTGACTATAACTCATCACCAGCATTTAAGGCAAGACACTGAACTGGAAAGTGAGCAAAACCCTTGAAAGCCATTTAACCAGATACATATAAAACTGCTGGTATACTGTTCCAACAAGCATTTCCAAAGCATTCTTGACACAGAGGCAAATAAACTCAGGGAATCTCAGTCAATGAATAACATTCTTAATCACTTTCCATTTGGAGGTGCAGTTAACACTTTTTGGATTTGAACTGGTGATTTATACTGATACAGGTTTCTTTTTAAGCAGGCAGACACAGGTGTGCTTTTCAAATGCACTTACTAACTGAGGAAAACAATTAACTTCCCTAGCAGCTCTGCTGACTTTAACAAGCAAACAGGATGTTTACTGGATCTGAACACATATGTCTTAGTATGAAATCACTTTTAATACAGCAATAGATCTTACAAAAATTAGTTTTTCACTCCCCTAAATGCAAATATGTTATAGGCCTAGCAGAGCAGACTTAATGACAGATTCATAATGTAGAACTACTGCCAACACTAACACCATTATGCAAAGATAAAAAATAGTTATTCAGAAAATTTTGTTGCTCATTACACTAAACGTCACCTTGTCACAAGCACTTTAAGTAAAAAAAACAGGCTAAAAAATCAAACTATTAAAAAATGTCACAAAAAATCTGTTAAAAATATTAATATCAATTGCAGTTGCAGTTGGCAACTTTTTCAACACTTACTAAAATCAACCCTGATTTCTAAGGTATGTATTCATAGCAAGAACAGTATTCTTTTCAACTCACAGCCCAACAACGTTGCTAGTGATTTCTAATCACCATTATCACTTCTTACACATCAACACTGAGAAAGACACAGTGACCAGGAAGATGAGAAAACTGCTTTCACTTTCCAAAAAATCAAGTTTAGACACAGAACCGGGTCGAACGAGTACTAAGACACCTTTTGACCTTTCCGACTCTTCAGATCGTCCTTGCTACATCTGCATCTCGGGATACGTCAGAGGAAGGGGAGTTTAAAATGATCAGCCAGGTATCACTTTCATTCCTACAGGCAGCACCACTTTGAAAAGCCCGGCGTCTCCCCCTGCCCTCCGCAGGCGCTGCCGGCTGCCCCAAACCCACCGGCCCCCCAGAGCGCTCGATGAGACTCGGAGGTCGCGCCCCGAAAGCCCCCGGACCTGCTCGGCGACGTGGAGCACAAGCCGCGCTCGCCCCCAGCCGCATGCGGCCCAAGCGGCTGACCCAGGGGAAGGTGCGAGCGCCTGACAGGTCACGCACCGCGCAGCGCTCACCGGGCGGGCGGCCGGGCCCCGCACCAGCCCTGCCCCGGCACACCGCCCGCCCGGGCACCTCCGGCGCCGCCTCTTTTGTTTTTAAACCGACGCTCCGCTCAGCCACCCCCGCTCCCTCCCGCCCGCCCCAGCCCCACGGCGAGGCGGCGATCCCACACACACACACACCCCGCCCGCACACCCCTCCCCGTGCCCCGGGCTGCCCCCGCCCCGGGGGGCTCCGGCCGCCACCCAGCTCCCGCCGCCCGCACAGCCAGCCCCCGCACCCCCGCATCTCGGACGGGGAAGGAGGGCAGGTCCCACGGCAGCGCACGTCCCAGCCCGGCTCCCACGGGAAGGGGCGAGACACGGGGCTGCTCCCGCCCACGGACGAGCCCGGCCCGGCCCCGGGAGCCTGCGCTGCCACCCCCTCCCAGCGGAACCGGCTGGGCACCCCCACCGGGCGGTGGGGGGGGGGGGGGGGGGGGGGGGGGGACGGACGACGAGGCGGCGGAGGAGGGAGACGGACCGGCACCTACCTCCGCCATGCGCCCCGCCCTGGCCGCCGCGCCGAGCCGGCCGGGCCGCCTGTGACGGGCGAGACGGCGGCCCCGCGTCGCGCCGCGGGTAACGGCTGCGCCTCCCGATAGCGGCAGCAACAGGGCCTCGCTCTGGGCCGGACTCTGCCCGCGACAACTTCCGGGGCACGACGCGAACGCTTTCCGGGGGCAGCGGCCAAGGGGGCGGGAGCAGCGGGCGGTGCGCCGGGGGAGCTCGCGCGCCGCGGGGAGCCGTTGGGGGCGCGCGCGGGCGGCGGCATCCCCCTCACCCGGCCCCGGCCCCGACCCCGCAGCCGGCAGGGCGTCTCCGGGGAAGCAGCCCGCAGCCGGCAGGGCTTCTCCCGGCCCCGGCCCCCCAGCCGCAGGGCTTCTCCCGGGCAGCGGCCCCGCAGCGAAGTGCGCGCTTCAGAGCGGTGCAGGGGCCGGCTGTGAGGGAGGCGACCACGAAGCGGGTCTTACTGATTTCTGAGGTAAAAGAGAAAAAAAAAAGCAAGCAAGCAAGCTGTAACTGCGCGCACAGCTTTGGAAAGAAACGGCTCAGTCAGTTTGGTTTGGTTTGGTTTAAATTTCTTTCGAGGCAGTTGCGTTGTGCCCGATGTCACAGTGTTGGCTTAGAGACTGTCACGGTAACTGCTCCGCTGCCGCTGAAGCTGCCGTTTCGGTAAGGCGCGCTACCCGCACCCGAAAGCGAAGGTGGGCAGTGTGTATGGTAAAGGTACAGCAAAAAGCGGTGTGGGAAGCAAAAAGAATGAGAGAAGGTGCTACAACTGCGTGTTTTGCAGGATTGTGGAAACACTTAACAGTCCCATTAGCCAGTGCAAAAAACCCACCACATTTGAGTGTCGCTACCCATATGATGTCTTGTCTGTTGCCTGTTTACAGACCAATACATGTGACGGGTCTTGGGCCAGAAAACCTTGTAGTGTATAATTAATTATGGATGTATAATTATTGCCCCAACATGCACACAAATGCATTACTTGCAGTTAGAGGAGCTAGCAGCCTGCGCAAAACTTACAGCTTAGTCTCAGATCATGCTACATACGTTTCCCTCTTGTTGTTTAACTTCTTTGGCCTTGCTGTAGCTTTTGACCTCTCTGCCAGACAGTGCCTGGCAGTGAGTTATTTCACAGAATTGGCCTGCCTGTGCAGCTTGCTTTCTCAGGGGTCGTGCAACTCATGTCTTTCTCACTTCATAGATGTTTTGGATCCATGACGTACTGGTTGCTGGTCGTATCTACAATCGTTTTGTCATATCTAGCTCTGTCTAGATGCTGTATCAATTACTAGTCTTTTGAAGATCGCATAGTTGCTCACAAACTTCTGCAGATATGAACTTCCATTGCTTTAAGTTCTTTGGTGGCATCTTCAGTTCTGTTAGATCTGCCTAAAATTTCTTTAGATCAACTTTGAAGTCAGAGACCTCCTCTGTTGTTTCATTATAGCTCATATTCTCTTTTTAGAAATTAGATAGTGCTACCACCTTCAAAGCTTTTCTAAAAGCGGTTAGCCCATAGCTAAAATTTGTGAAATTATTATTTTAGTAGTTAAACATTTCAATTTGTTGGCTTGGGAATTTCTTATATGGTCTTACACAGTGGCTACCAGGTGTCCTAAATGCATGGTTTTTCTGAAGCAACAAAAGCAGTCATACATTTCGTTGTTCTCTGATTTATAACTGGCTCATCCAATTAAATGTTCATTTTAAAGGCATTAAATTTTAGTACTATTTAGAATTAAGTCCTTTATTAATAATGAAACTTTTCATGTTAACACTCCTTTTTATTTAAAAATTAGAAGGTCATATAAATATTTTGGAAAGAGTCTTAGTCTTTGAAGAGGAAATAAAATTGAACTGTGTCAGATATATGGCAGCTTGTACTTCCAGAAATTCTCATTTCAGTGTCCTAATGTACTTCAGTGTAAGTTTATAGACCCCTCTTCTTTGAATTCCTGGATTCTTAGAGGATGGTACCAACATTTTCATGGTGGGTTTTATCATGAAAGTTGAACTCTGAATGTAAGTGCTTTTCCCTGTCACCTGCATTGATTTAGGCAGTATTCAATTTTGTAAGCAAGAGAGTGGTCCAGTCACATGCAACAATTTAACAGCAGATCTATCTAATTAAGAAAGTGCTCCCTTATTTATCTTGTATTCTTTCTTAACACCTGGGCATGACAAAGAGGGGACTCTTGGGGAATAGAATCACAAAATGGTCAGGGTTGGAAGGGATCTCTGGAGATCATCTAGTCCAACCCCCTGCTAAAGCAGGCTCCCCTAGGGCAGGTTGCACAGGATCATGTCCAGGTGGGTTTTGAATGTCTCCAGAGAAGGAGACTCCACAGCCTCTCTGGGCAGCCTGTTCCAGTGCTCTGTCACCCTCAAAGAAGTTTTTCCTCATGTTCAGGTGGAACTCCCTGTGTTGCAGGTTGTGCCTGTTGCCCCTTGCCCTGTCACTGGGCACCACTGAAAAGAATCTGGTCCTGTCTTCTTGGTGCTCACCCTTAAGATATTTGCATACATTGGTAAGATCCCCTCTCAGTCTTCTCTTCTCCAGGCTAAACAGGCCCAGTTCTCTCAGCCTTTCTTCATAAGGGAGATGCCGCAGTCCCCTCATCATCTTTGCAGCCTCCACTGGCCCTCTCCAGTAGTTCCCTGTCTCTCTTGAACTGGACCCAGCACTCCAGACACGGCCTCACCAGGGCAGAGCAGAGGGGCAGGATCACCTCCCTCCACCTGCCGGCCACGCTCCCCCTAATGCCCCCCAGGATCCCATTGGCCTTCGTGGCCACACGGGCACACTGCTGGCTCGTGGGCGGCTTGCCGTCCACCAGGGTTCCCAGGGCCTTCTCCGCAGAGCTGCCTCCCAGCAGGTCAGCCCCCAGCCTGTGCTGGTGCCTGGGGCTGTCCCTCCCCAGGTGCAGGACCCTACACTTGCCTTTGTTGAACTTTATCAGGTTCCCCTCCGCCCAGCTCTCCAGCCTGCCCAGGTCTCGCCGAATGGCAGCGCAGCCTTCGGGTGTATCAGCCGCTTCTCCCAGTTCTGTGTCATCAGCAAACTTGCTGGGGGTACACTCCATCCCTTCATCCAGGTCACTGATGAGTAAGTTGAACAGGACTGGACCCAGTACTGACCCCAGGGGAACGCCGCTGGCTACAGGCCTCCAGGTAGACTCTGTGCCGCTGATCCCAACCCCCTGAGCTCTGCCGTTCGGCCAGTTCTCAATCCACCTCACTGTCCACTCATCTAACTCACGCTTCCTGAGCCTGCCTACGAGGGTGTTATGGGAGACAGTGTCAGAAGCCTTGCTGGGGTCAAGGTACACAGCATCCACTGCTCTCTCCTTGTCCACCTAGCCACTCATTCCATCACAGAAGGCTATCAGGTTGGTCAGGCATGATTTCCCCTTGGTGAATCCAAGCTGACTATGCCTGGTAACCTTCTTTTCCTCCACATGCTTGGAGATGAGCTCTAGGATGAGCTGTTCCATCACCTTTGCAGGGGTGGAGGTGAGGCTGACTGGCCTGTCATTTCCCCGGTCCCCCTTCTTGCCCTTTTTGAAGACTGGAGTGCCCTTGGCTTTCCTCCAGTCCTTGGGCACCTCTCCTCCGTGACCTTTCAAAGACAATGGAGAGTGGCTTAGCAATAACATCTGCCAGCTCTTTCAGTGTTTGGGGCTGCATCCCATCGGGGCCCATGGATTTGTGGGTGTCAAGTTTGCTGAAGTGACCTCTAACTTGATCCTCCTCCACCAGGGGAAAATCTTCCTTTCTCCAGCCTTCCTCTATTGCCTCCAGGGTCTGGGCTTCCTAAGAACTGACCTTGGCTTTAAAAACTGAAACAAAGAGTGCCAGATTCTGCATTGTATTTCTGCAGTTTCCCTTCATATGTTATTCAGAGATTTTTGGCAACAAACTTCTCAAGGGTATGAAGTGAAGGAGTTACATTTCTGCTTCCCAAGAACTTTGGAACCTATCTCATTTCATGTATAGTTTGTCTTCTCACCAGGGAAGTTTTTTCTCATCAGTATGAGATGTGTATACCCCAGCATGAAGCCTGGATATATTTTTGGAGGTGGATACTGATTCAAATGCTTAATGTTGAAACTATAAATTCTGCTCTTGAAGTAAACATAGGAGAGTAAACAGTTTCTTTTAAAAATAAAACTGTAGAAACAGCCTTATGACAAATCATAGAACTTTGCAGTCACTTTGTTTTGTAACCTAACCAGCTATAGGTGAGGGCTCTATTATAAACACTGTCTTTCAGGGTTTATGACTCAGCAATGAAAGCATGTTTCTGGTTGAAATGTGGTACAGAAGCTCACTCTTCTTCTTTGCTGTAAGAAGCTACCTAGAGTGTAATTTTATTCTGACTCCTCCTTTCCAAAATCCATTTGACACTGTAACAAAAACCTCTTTTTAAAAAAAAAACCCACACATTCAGCCCATAACAACATTTCAGGAGTTGGAAAACAGATTTACAAAGATAGTTGGACTTAGTGTGCTAGCTAAACAGAGTAACACCAGTCTTGCACATTCTGCCTGCCTTTGTGCATGGCATCCTAGGTAGAATGACTCTTTGTATATCAAAATCAAGAAGTTTTTGTTTTCACAATCGAGCAAAGCCCTTGCTTACAGTAAGAGCTGTATAGCAGCCACTTATGGCCTGATCCCACACTGAGAAAGAACACCTCCCCAGTAAAGCTAATAGTCTTCTTTTTTTCAGAAAGTCCAAGATTGAGCCAATAATTCAAACCAGTAGTTCACTACTTCATTGAGTATTGTTATCGTTGGTTAAGTTGTCATCATTTCAGTTAAAAGTGTGTGTGTAAGTTCAAATCCTATAGTAAATGAAAGTGTCTTGCAGCTGGATGTTTTAATTCACGTAGTGAATCTTTTCCTGAAATGACTGCTGGAATTTAACAGACTTTCTGCTCTTATTCCTGTGGTATCCAGTGAAAAGTGGAGCAGACCTGGGCATTCAGGAATTCCTCAGGTGGCTGCTGATATTGTAATTTGTTTTTCCTTAGTTGTATAAATTGTCTTGTTCTTGTACAAATATACCACTGACATGGTTAAAGGATCCAAGAACTCTAATGTACTGTGAAGGACAGGATACATGTCGCTGTGACAGTTGGTCGGTAGACTTTTAAAGATAATACAATGAGCTACAAAAGCTTAATTTTAAGCTTAGGTATTTTCTCTGACCTAATTTTAGGTTGAGCTTGCTGTCTGAGATATTACGTATTTTACTTCTTGAGATACTAGATATTTGGTCCCTTACCATTTGAATACTGAAAGCCTGAAAAACATCATTGTAAGTGAAGCTGCCTTTTGGGCCTCCAAAATATGTATACTAGTTCAATTCTCCTCACAAATGAATGTTCTGCTTAACCAAATTGAACTGTTTTCATTCCCTTAACAAAGGCAGCCACATGCAGTTCCTGTAACTTCTTGCTGGCATTTTCCCAGGAGGAGCATCAATGTATTGACTGTAGAATGCACACATGTCTGTTTCCAACTACCCTGTGATAACCAAGTGGGATGTAAATCTAATTAAATGCAAAAAAGCTATAGTGTGTTGCAATAACATCCAAGATCTGATTTCAGCTGACAAAAGCAAGACAATTCCAAGTCAAGGTTGCTGCTATGTCCTAGCATCACCCCTTTTTATTTCAGAGCTTCAGGGCCTCAGAACTGTGCACGCTTCACCATGTACTATGTACAAAATGGTGTTCAAACAGCATTGGCACAGTGTCAGACTTTTAAAAATTAGGAAACTTGTGCAACTGTAATTTTGACTCCCTTGTGGGCACAAAGTATAGTAAAGTGGCTTATCATACACCATTTTTCTGTTTTGCCTGTTCCTCATTCAAGACACAGAATAGGTGCCTCTCATGGGAGAAAACAGCTGGTTATTTTAAATCTCTGTATGCAGCAAGTGCCCTTTGCCTTATATATTTATTCATTCAGTGAATAACTACTTAGGTATTCTTAGGGCATTTGTCATTCTGTTAGTCGATAGTTCATTAGCATTAGTGGAATTATTTCCATGTTTCCTTTACAAGAGAAGAAATACAGTTTCATTTTACTTACAAGGGAGTGTGGATTAGGTCTACAGAGGGTCTTGGTACTGCACTGCTTGGATTTGTGGCAGTTAATGTGGAGGAACCTTGCTGGTGGGTGAAATCAATCACAACTAGCTCTCTATCCAGGTTTCCTATATGGTACATAGCATAAGCAAGTGGATAAACGGGATCATGTGGGATCCAATCTGAATAAGATGCTGGCTAAACTTTTCGCTGTGAAAGGCCAATGACATTTATGTGACTGAAGTCACAGCGACCGGGGCTTAGTGCTAAAGATCTTGCTAGATGCTGGGTTTGTCTGTTGTGTCCCACAAGCAGGTATTACAACTGCTATTGGAAAACTGGTAGATGGGCTATGTGCCTTTGCCTCAACCATTGCAGTGCTGAGTGTTCAATTCAGGAATGTTAAGTTAGGTCCACGCTACCAGTCCATAACAAGGACACAAATAGTCCACTGTTTTGCCAACACAGCTGCATGGGAGGTGTTTCAATGCAGGGGCAGATCAGGCAGGCCAGTACAGCTGCAAAACTTAGAAGTATGTCTCAACATCCTCAAAACTAAGTGAGTTGGAAGAAGCTGCTTGCTCTACTTGGAGTTCAGTAAACTTTCACGTTAGAGGCTTAAGGGGCCTCCTTTATACAGATTGTGAATGTTGAAGGGATAGGAGAAATCATCCTGTCTTTTTCCTAGAGTTCAGTGATTAGAAACCCTGAAAGTCAGCTTGTGGGGGACCCGGTTTTGGTTTCATCCTCTGTTTATGAACATAGATTAGTATTTTCTGTACTCAGGGTGTGTTATAACCATCATATGGTTACTACAGCTGCCTTAATTCTAGCCACTGAAATTGTTCAGGTGTGAATTTATGGAATGTAAGCACCTCCACAGCTGGAAAGAAACTGGATGAGAATTTTGAAGACAGTCCTTTCGGATTTAAGGATTGTAAGTGTTCATTTTCAGCATCCAAGTCCTTTTACTGGTGTAGTTGCTGAGGCTTGTCTCAGGTCACAGAAGCAAATCAGTGACAGAAAGCTGGGGTGAGGCTTCAGTATACAAGTGTGTCAGACTATGGAAAAATCAACATGGGTTTTTGTGGGTAGAGAAGCTTTGTCAAAATTATGAAGTTCTTTGATGAAATCAACAAACTAATAAACCAGGGTGATACATTCATTATAGTGATTTCAAAAGAGCTTTTGCCACAGTCCCTCACCAGTGTTGCTGAAGTACATTAGCTGTCATAGGTTAGGAAGGAAGCCTATCTTGTGAATTAGTAACTAGCTGAAAGAGAAGGGTTAATGAGGTAGCAATAAATAGTCATTTTTTACACTGCGGGAGAGTTACAATTGGACTCCCACAGGGATTCATGCTGGGACCTGCACTAGTTAGCATACTCAGAAATGGTCTTGGAAAGAGACTGAGTAACGAAGCAGCACAGTTTACTGCTGATGCAAAATTCTTTGCAGCAGTGGAGAATGAAGCTGACAGCAAGGAGTTTCAAAAGGATCTCATTCTGCTGAGCAGCATTGGTGTTAAGCTAGAAGTTGAAATTCAGTCTCAATATAACTGGAAGCTAATGCATACAGGCAAAACCAATCTTAATTATATGTGTCCACTGATAAATTCAACATATGCTGTTATTGCTGAAGAAGGAGTTTTAGAGTCTCTATAGGTAATTAGTTTCCAGTTCCAAGTCAAAAATACCAGGAATTACTAAAAAAGGAAGACAGAATGGAGCAGAAAATCTTGTAACATCTTTGTGTGTATTAGTGGTATGACCACATCTAGAGAACAGTAAGTATGAAGCTCTGGTTTCCCAGGTCAGAAACAAAGTAAAGATAGAAAGGAACAATGAAACATAGAGAACGGTTTCTGTTTAAAACGTGACTACCAATACTTAGACTTCTCAGTTTGAAAAAGACAAAGTGACAATGGCTGGGTGACCGAGGGAAAATGATTGAATTATATAAAATGGTGGCTTGTGGAGAGAAGGTAGGGAGCTCTCATTCAGTTTTTCTGGTAAGTGGGCACACAGGGGAAATAATGGACTGCAGGTTTTAAACAACCAAAAGGTAGCCTTTTTTTTGGATGCTGCAGAACTAAGTATGGAGCTCACTCCGTGGAAGCTAGAACTATCATTACTTTTAAAAAGGGACTTAACTCAAAAGGGAAGCAGTGCACTGAGAGCTAGTAAATGGGATGGAATACAGTGGCCTTTGGTTCAGGTTTTCCCTAACCAATGATCTACTGAAAACTCTGAATGTATATCAAGAAGGGTTGTGCTACACCTGACCTGTTCTTTTGACTCTTTCTGACTGTTTAGTACCAGTCATTAAGTTCAGAAGCAAGTTAGGCATACCTGTGTAGCCTTGATACATATGGCCATTTTGCAGCTAGTACAGGAGAGAGACACCAAGGTGGTCACAGGACTGGGAAAATGGTGTGTTGTAGAAGCCTGAGAGAACCGATACTGTTCAGCCTTAAGGAAGCAGCTAAGGGAAGATCTTACTGCAGTTGTCTACATGGAAGACCAAGCCAGATTCTTCTCAGAGGTACACAGCCGAGAGGGAATGGACACATGTTGAAACATGGGAAATTCTGCTTAGATACAGGAATAGATTGACTTTTTTATTTGTATCATAAAGGTGGTCAAATATTTGGACAGGCTGCCCAATATGAGAGGTTGTTTGACCTCCTTCATGGGAGATAACTCAGAACTGGACTAGACACAGTCCTGAGCTGTCTGCTCTAGCTGGCCCCGCTTTGAGCAGTAGGTGGTCCTAGGTGGCCTCCTGAGGCCCACTGCAACCTACATTGTTCTGTATTCTTAAGATGGGTTCTTCCCATGTGTTTGTGCCCTAAATTTACATGATTTCATATGGTATATTCGTTGACAAAAGTGGAACATATGTGGTCTGGGTTAACTAATTTGTATTAAAACTCTGTGCAAGAACATAGTGGTGTCAAGACACTTTGGATTTGCTATAAAGAAAGCAGAACCAGCTATGGTACTTTCTGTCTAGTGGCTTGACAGTAGTCATTAAAATACTTTGTAAAAATACATCAAGAGTCATTTGTCAGGGTGCAGCTATAGCAGGAGTCAGTAAATGGTAGTTGTCCATGCTTACAATTTTTGGTTTTTACTTCCAATGTTGTCTTTAAACAAATTATGTGTAACTAATTTGTCAGAGACTGAATCATGGGGCAGAGCATATACCTAGCACAGCATGTGCTGCCATGTCACACAATGTGATTGTGTAAGTGCTTGTTCTTTGCATCTGGATCAAACCTGTCTCCAGCAAGAAAGCCAGTTAAAATATGTTCTTCACCCGCATTTCTCTAACTAGGGTCAGTGCTTTGTTTTTGGGTTAAGATCTTTGAAAGATAAGGTAGTGTTGTTTGCAACCGACTGCATCTGTTCAACAGCTGGCGTATGTGGCACAAACAAACAATTCTGACTACAAAAATACCCAAAACCACCCATCACTGTTTTCTCCTGTAGTAAGAACTCTTTTTTTGTAAGCTGCAGACCCTGCTACAGCTCAGCAACTTAAGGATAGTGTATTCACCAACAGGACTTGTGGAATAAGCTGAGTCCTATAGTTTTAAAGAACAAATGCACTTCAACTTAATTACAGTCAGGCCTGAATAAAAATTAAAGGGTTTGCATGTCTGCTAGTCTATATGTGGGTAGAAAGGCAGTGAGGTTAAGATAATAGGCTCAAAATGTATTCTCAGAAAACATGTAAAACCACAGTAGGGTGTGATTGTATGCAAATAAGTATTTTTGCAATAGCAGATTAAACACCTTATGGAATTTGTATGGAAAACTGCATGCTTGTACATGATGCAAAGTATGATTAAGCACTAGTTTGTGGAGTTTCTGCCTTTGGTGAAAAATTAAGACAGATTTAAATCAATCAATGGTTTTCTCAGTCTTTTCACAATATATGTTGTAAGTTATGAATGGTGACTGCTAGAGAGAAAATGTTAAAAATAACACTACTTTTTCCTTGGGCCTGCATCCTTACAAGAATATGTCCTGCTGTGGTTTCCAGTCAGGAAAAGCATGGCAGTAGCAGAAAGTCTGGCCATAGTGTGGCAACGCATAGGATCTAAGACAGGGAGAAAAGAGAACTGGCAAATTGATATAAACTTTTACTAGAACAGCTGTTACTGGTATGTGTTTTGCCATCAGCTTACAGATTTTTTTTAATAAAACCTTCAAAGTATCTTTTTGATGCATTCCATGCATGGATAGATTAATCATTCCGGGTTTCACCACTACATTTAAATAAACTTCTTTTTCATGCTCAGAAATTCTTAAAATTACTCTGAGGGGACCCAGTGCTTATAGGGGCAGCAGGTACCTTCACAAATATGCATGGTTAGCATTGGTCGAAAGACCTGCATTGGCATAGGCAGATAATCACTGCTTCACTTGGTCATTTGCATAAAAGGGACATTGTGGTTGGCAGAATGACTGAATTGTCTTTGGGAAATGGTCTTTAATGTCAAATTCTGATCTACATTACATACCAGAGTTATGCATCTGCCTTTCTGAAACTCCTTTCTCTAACACAAGTTACTGTGTCCTGTGCAGTGAGAGATGCCCAGCCTTTTTCAAGAAAATTGCCTTTTGCTGTGCCCAGGAAGGATGTTTAAAGGAATGTGCAAAGTTGCAGCCTGGCTTTTCACCTAGCAATGATAGATCTGAGTTGGCAAAATCGGGTATAATGGTGTTTGTGTTTATCCAGTGTTTCTCCTACCATCTGGGGTAGAAAAGATAAAATACATTACTGCAAATTAACATTGATGCAAATATTGAAGCAAATTTGACCCACTGTGACCTTGTGCAGTTTCTCTGGGGTGAATATATTACTTTATGCAAGAAATAAAACTTCTCTGAAGAAATCAAATTGTCACGTTGAAAAACAGTGAAACACACTCTCTTTCTGCCTTCCAAAACAGCTCTGCCTGCTCAGCAGTAAATTTGCAGAGGAACCCAAGCTCTCACTGGCAGGATTACTCTTTCCTGCCTCTTAATCATAATTTGTTAGTGAAAGCAGTGGTCAAAGAAAATGCAAGATCAACAGTTTTGAACACTGGTACAGCAGGCTTTGCTCTCCCTCATTCATGTGTCTTTATCCCACATACTCCAAAATCACATCTAGATGTGAATGGGTAGCTGAGCGTTGTGATTTATACAGACAGATGAATATTTGAGGCCTGTGAAAGATATCACCTACCCTTCTCTTGAAGGATCTCACCCCTGCTTGGGGGAAGGGTCAGTTTATGCAGCTGCTGCTAAACTACTGATCATAGCCTGACATTTTAAGAAAAGAAAAATATAAATTCCAAGGGGGGGGTTATTTCTCAGTATTTAAGTATATATATATATATAAGGAGTATATAAGGACTGGGCTTCTTCAGGAAAGCGAGAACCTTCTTCCCGTATGGGCAGAAAACAATGAGGGTAACAGGCCTTCCAAGGTGAGGAATCACTCCAGCACTTGAAAAAATAAAATTAAGGCTGAGACAGCCAGCATAAAAGCCTTTGAGATAACTTTGGTGGGCATGTTCCCTCAGAAGAGGCATGCAAGAAGAAAAAGTGAAGTATGGCAAGGCAGAATTACTGGTAATGGAATAGAAAGCTGCTTTTACAGTGCTTCATTTTGCAGCCAGAATATTATTTCTCCCTTTTAGGACTGCCTAAATTCACACATAAAGCTGGTAGAAGCAAACTACATAATTGCTTGAAACAAGGGAAATAAAAGCAGACTTGTTAATTTAATGGTATTTTAAGCAATAATTATTTTAAGCAGAAATAATTAGATTTCCCTTCAATTACATATAATAGCATATATTTTAAGCCAAATCAAGGATGGGATCAAAATATATACCAACATCGTTCTCTCACCCAGAAACAAGTATAGGGAAGAGTCTGAAGGATGGAGACTGAGGAAGTCCTGCTTATGGAATTTTTCCCAAAGCAGTTTGATTCAGGTGGGACTAGCTAACTCTACTGTAGAGAGGTATTTGTCCCAGTTGTGTTTGTTATTCCATGATGCCTCTTAGCAGGAGGAGAGAAAGATGACAGCACAGTTTTTGCTTTAGTGGAGCATTTTAAAAAATGGCTTGTGTTTACATTAAATAACCACAAAGAAATAGGTCTTCAGGATGAAGTGAGAAAAGTTAAAGTTTATGAGTCTTTGATTCTTGGGGAAGTTCATTCCACTGCTAAGAAAGCTTCAGCCCTCTTGCAGAAGAAACCCTCCTTACGACAGAAGAGCCAAACTGGTAACTGTGGACCATAGATGATCTTTGATGTTTTTTGCCTTCTTTCTCTGTCATACCCTTGGCCTTTCCTGAGATGTTCAAATAATTGCTCTTTGTGTTAGATCGCAGGGCAGGCTGCTTATCCTGGTCTTACTTAAGACCCACTTGTCAGTGCAAACCTCCGTAAAGCAGCCTGAAGTATCTGGGGGTTTTGTTCTGCATTCACAATTGGCGAGTACAGGCTTATTTTGTCAAAGTAATGAAGCAAGATGCTTAGAGGTTTTGTTAAGTTTTCTTCACAAGACTACTTAGTTCTGTACCAAACAACTGCATGCCCACTCCAACCCTCAAGTCAAAGCCTTTTTGATATAAATGGGAGATTTTCAGAGAATTTTGGCTCAAGTCTTATTTCTATCTCTCCTTTTTTAAAACCATGAGAACATTTTCATGCAAGTGACTTCCAGGAATATAAATTTTTTAAAAGAAACCTATTTTACTAATGATGGTGAAACCCACAGACAGCAGTCGCTTCACTTACCCGCTACAGTCAGACTGAGTTGTGTTGCCACAGGATGAGAACTATACTGAATGCTGCTTCAGTCCAAAGTGGATAAAGGGTATAATTTTAGAGCTGAAAGACATTGCTTAATTTTAGAGCCGAAAGACATTGCTTACAGTTCAAGTAAAGAACTGCAGTTTATTATACTGCCCATCCTATACTGTGCATTTAGATTGAAGCCCTTCAGGCCTGGAACTCTGCCTGTGCATTTTACATGTACAGTATTCTTAGGATACAATATAAATAATAATGTATCAGCAGTGGAGGGAATGGCCCAGTGAAGCAATCCAGAACTGAGTGAACCTCTCAGATATTACGGAATAAGGCCAGCATTACTTCAAAAGCAATTTTTTTTAGGCAAAGTCAGTCAAATGTCTAAATTAAAATCCCACTCAATTGCTTTGGTCTTATCAGATGCAGTATCTGTATGTTTATTTAATAAGCCTCTTATGCATTTTATCTTTATGCTTAATTTAAATATGAGAAGCAAACACATTTTATATAGTTGTTATTCTCCAATTACTACAAAAGCTTCTTAGAATCTTTGATCATGAGAATGTTATTTCAAATCCAGTTCTGCTTCACAATTACCAAATGCCTTTACTGGAGTTAGTTTGGATGCAGTTCTAGTCCAAGTCAGGCAACCACAGTTAGTCCTTAAAAAACAGGTATGGCTACAGAGCTGTGAAGAGATCAGAATGCACCCAGGTAACTCAGTTGATTTATTTGGGGGGTGGGGGGGGTGGGTTTAGGCAGAAATTCCAACCAAAGCTGTAATGATAAGTGTCTGATGCAGTGCATCAATGATTTAGCATTAGATGCCATTTACAAAATGTTACTATTATTAAAATAGTGTAGATCAGGAAATTTTGTTGGCACTACAGTAGAGGTTCAGCCACAGGTTTTGGTTTTTTGGGGTATTTTTACACAAGGCCATGGAGAGGTGACACAGATCTCATAGCTGCTAAACAAGCTTGTATGTGGACAGCTATTAGATGATTACAAAATTTATTCAGTTGTCACACGAACTATCTCTAGATTTAGGTAAGACTCTGAAGCTAGCACTCCACAGCATCAGTGTTAGATAAAGCTCTGGAAGTAACAGCAGCAGCAAAAACAAGTTATACTTTGCTTTTTGTCTTACAGATCACTTCTCCTCAGTACTCCTTGTTGAGTCGTGAAGGAGCCGTAGCTTAGAACTGAGGAGAGAGATGGAACTTATAAAGGGCAAATCTTTGGGTGTGTGTACAAAATATGCTACAAGAAAATAATCTTACTGCAAAGTCAACAAGAGAGCATACAGTAGCAATAGCTAGATGACAAACTGAAAAAAATGGTTTGTCTAAATTTAAGCATAGGTATCTATCAGACTTCCAAAAGCCTTAGCTTATTCCCTGTAAAGTAATGAAAAATAAAACATTACTAAAGTGGCTGTTCTCTCACGTGGCCCTTCTACCATGAAAATGTGGCTTCTTCATTTAGTGATTACCTTCCTTCACCAGAGGTCTGATTGAAACCCACTGACTTCACAAGGATTGAAGGTCAGGTTTCTTTACCGAAGTACTAACCGTTTCCAGCTCCAAATGCAGAGGCAGGGCACTTGAAAGCATTTAAGTACCATATGGGATCAGATTAGACTATGAAAAATTAATTAAATTTCACTTTTCAGACAATGAAACCATGAAAAATTTTACTGCTTTTCTGTTTTAAAATACACATACTGTGTCAGCCTGTTCCAAGAAAGTAACACTGAAACTTATGCAAATTAATTTAATCATCTTTACAGGAATGACTTTGTTTCTGCCTTTTATCCTTGAGGGAAAAAAATACTTGAAAGAATTCACAGCCTTAGAAATGTATCTTCTCATTTCTCAGCAAATGCGCGGGGACTAGGACTTATTGCTTGTTTATTAATAAAAAATAAGAAAAACTCAAAAGACAGTTTATTTTAAATTCAGCTAAACTGCATTAGCTATTTGAAATCGAAAGAATCTAGCAGGAAACAGGGCTAGCAGACTGACCAGTGGTGAGATGCTCAAAGAGTGCAAACTACTGCCGAGAGGTGCAGCCACATGCCGTCTTGCAGGCCTGGCACTTGAGTGCATATCAAATCAGTTTTGCCCTCTGACATTGCCCACAACATTCTGTCATGATCCAGAGCAATGCCTGTGTTCATCTAACACTGCAGTTCCTGGCTGTTGCTGATAAGGACAGAACAAAAAGAAGATTCAGAGCAACCACAGAGCTTTGCAAAGCACGGATGCTTTGATCATTTCCAAACACTATGTAGGAGGGTGGTGGAGTCCAGTCTGTTTAGTTTACGTGCCTATCCTGTGTCTTGCCTCACCATGCAAATGTGCCTAGCAAGGAGGAAAAATACCAGTTCCAGTTTGTTCAATATATAAATTTCTTCTACAGTCACTAAAAAGGAGTGTAACCTATGAAGGTAATGGGAAGTTAATTCCATCTAATTTAACATGTTTGTTTACTAAGGATCTAACCCTTTTCTGAGATGGTGGCTCTATTTAGCTTGAAGAAAACCCACTCAATTTGTTTTCTCCAATGCCCTGATTACTAAGTGAGGTTATGGTTTTCCTCCACCTGTTCCCTGTCCAGTCCTAGAGAAGTCTTGCAGAGCTGTCTGTCTACAGCTCACTGTGAATAGCAGCGATGGAGACTACTCTCATGACCTTATGGTTAGGAACTTCTAAAACTGTGAGATGCAGACTTAGTCTACCTCAGCAATATTTAGCTTATGGAGTAGATGTATTAACTACTAAATAGACTTCCATACAGAAACCAGAAAATAGTAACACAAAAGTTAACTGCAAGCCCCTCAAACCTGACTTTTCAACATTCTCCATATTACCTACGCAGAGTTCAGGTGGCTTAGGACCTGAATGGAGCTTTAGGTGGGACACAGTTACCGCTATAATCAGGACAGTGATTAAAGCAAGAATTATCTTGGTTAATACTTGCTTTAATAAACATAGACGGGAAAAGCAGCCACATGCTGGCCCTGCTACATTCAACAGACTCAGCACATGAAACATCAGAGTGCTGCAGCACTATTCATTCTCCAAATTTTAAGTCCAAAAGCTGTCACCTTTGCTACATGCATAGAGGCACAAACCTTGTTGGTTTTGCCAACTTTTAATACCTGTATTTACCCAGCATGCTAGTGCTTACAGCTGCAAGCTTAGAAACTATAGTTTAACTGTGAAATTATTTCAGATCTTTTGTTTGGAGTCATTAAAATGAGGTGCAGTTTCGTCTGATCAATTCAGCTGGTGAAGACAACCTTTCTTAGCCATATGTCATTTTTCTTGATCCTATGAATGAAGATAGCAGAATGTTTCACTGAGAAACTAGAAGTGGGTTTAAATAAAAAACCCATTTTAATAGCCTTCTAGATCAGAAGTTAAATAAAAGATGCTATTTGAAATGAAGATGAATTGTAGAGTGTGAAAAAATGTGAGATTTGCTAGACAATGTAGAATTAGACGTTGAAGAAAAAAGCTGTTGATCACTCAGGTGAAAGTATTCACAAAGCAGAAGCCAGTAGATGAAACAGAATTTGTTTCTGTCCTAAAGTACAGAATTCTCCACAACTGCGGGAATAAGAAGTGCCAGCCATGCGTTTTACACATGAACGCCTTAAAAGTATAGTAGTTGTCAGGGAGGGAATAGGACAAATACAGCATATTCCAATGGTAATGAGTTGTTTTTATAGCCCAATCACTAGGCATTCAAGAGGTTTTTCCTATGAAAATTAAATGTACATTTCAATTTTGGATGTGTATTAGCTCTGCATAGGCATGGCTGTTTCATTAAAAACTTCCATGATTTCATGTTCTAGCTTAAAACATTTTAAAACAGAAATAGTATACATGTTATATAAATTAATGTTAAACAAATTCCAACTAATTATATCATGATGCATATATAACAAGAATTTCTTATTGTTGCTATTCTTTTTTACCATCGTAATTCTCTCTTCTTCCCCTTACTTAAGCTGTTCTTCCCTACTGTATTGAGGAAAAGTAGCAGTTAACATACTTGGAAGCCAAAGGTTCATTCGTAGTATTTATTAAGCAGTAAGTAGTCAAAGGTGCTAATAAATTCTATCAACATTAAGTTCAAAAAGTTTACCAGTGGAAAATCCTGCCATTTTGCACCTGCAATTGAGTGCAAGCAAAGTAGGCAGTCCAGCAGAGTACCTAAGTTAGGGATTTTTTCATTCCTATTGTCACACAACCTCGGCCTGAAAAAGCAAAATAACCTTAAAAACAACCCAGAGATTTGTGTTTTGAAAGCTGCTTCCCTTGCCAAATGAAGAAAAATTGCAAACATTCACGCTGGGGTTTTTTGCTTCCTGGCACAGCACATTTGATTTACTTACAGGGCTGCAGAACAGTCTTGCAACATGCAAGTGGTCATCTCTACAGAAACAAATGTAAATTGTCTGATCGGATGATCGAGTCTGAAAGCAAATGAGATCAACCAAAGATATCACAGATCTGCCAAAATCCTGGTGATTAAAATGCTGTTGAGACTGAGGAATATTTTGGACATACCTGCCACCTGGTGTTTGGAAAACAACCTTGTATCTGGAAGCAACCTGAAATGCTCTTAAATCTCTACTCCCATTAAGAGCAAACAAACACTGATGTATTTGATATGGATTACATGCATAAGCAGCGAAAGTGTCTTTAGGCTGGTATTACTATCAGCATCTGTCTAGAAAGAAAAAGAACGGGGTGACTTAATGTTCCTTCTAGTCCCATCGCTACCAACCACAGAAATTCTCAAGTAAATCTTTGCATTAACTGTATTTACACATGTCCTGTCAGATAATGGCACTTTTGATGAGGAACCTCCCCGGCACAGCCTTATATAACTTCATAGTCTTAACTGTAAACTACAGCGTGCCAAACACAAAAGCAAAGGAAGGAAGGAAGTTATATGAGATGGAGCTTGGTTAGAAAAGGACTAGCAATAAATAGTACTGGGTAGTAAGTGAATAAGCAGTCAGTGTCTGGAATTACTGTGATGACTATTGATGTGTCTTAGCTATAATACTTAAAAACCCCAAGTCTTTATAGTGGAAGCAGCAATGACAGTAACTACCAGTTTTGCATGTTTGATGTCTAAAGTAAACATTCCTCATTGGTAAAATTGGTAACAGTAAGCATATAAACTAAGAAAAATCGTGTTTTATCTTCACCTCCCAAGGCATTACTTCACGTGGAGCCTAAAGGTTCAGTGTAGACAATTGCACAAATTACTGTGCAATTCAGTGATACCAAACTATACCTATAGCCTAATGGGGGATTTTCCCCCCCTCCTTTGCAAGGCAAATTTAAATACATCTGTGTTTCACAATTATAACTCAGGATGAAACCACGGTCTAAAGTCAGTCTCAGCAGTATAAACAGCCAACATTGAAGTTAGCACCCCTGGAAAGCACAAACCGTAACCATTTGTCTGGAATCGCATCTTCATAGGGCTGCCAAAAGTAAAATGGAGTGTAGCATTTGGGTTTTTCTTTTTCTTCAAGACAATGGAGGTCAAATGCAACTGTGTCCTTAGGTGTCCCGCTCTCTTTCAGTGCTAGTAACTTTGAAAATTATACACAGTAGAAGGTCAACACTATATTGTACATTTACCGTGCACATATGGTATCCCAGGTGCCTGCAACAACAACTGTTTTTAACGGCAGAGCGCACAGGTCCAAACATAACCTATCTGTTAATTGAGAACCATGCAGTTGTGTGTAGAGAAGGTAGCTATAGGTTTACTTGTCAGATGCAGGGAGGTGGTTTTTTTCCCCATCTATTCTCAAGCCAAAATCCTAAACTGCTTAATTCTCATGAACTTCTTCCAAAATTTAATTACTGCCTAATACAGGGCTCAATTGCTTTCTCAGCATCTCAAGAAAGTATTTGCTAATGAAAACACAGAACATAATAAGGAACTTTGTAAAGCAGATGTTCTTCCTGTTCTCTACCAACAGTACCTGCTCAGAACACACAGATGTTAGGACTGTTTTCTTGCCTTAGTATTGATGGGGGGAACCTAATGACTCTTGTATGATCTTTACAGAGAGCACAAAGGAGGGAAAAAAATACAAAAAGTTGAAAGAAAACCCGGGAGGGGGAAAAAAACTGCTAACCACAAACAAAAATTACATCACTGGTCTAGCATGTTGATGGCTACTAACAGTGGAGCCAGGAACATTGCTTCTGTAAAATTGAATACTAGGCTGTTTATTGAATGCTATTCAAAATATAAAGAAAAAGAATACTTTAGGCTCCTATGAAAACACTGGATTCAGAAGGTACCACTCCATTCTTTTTTTGGTCTGTTCAAACTTGTTGCAGCAGACCTGCTCTTGTTAGTCACAGCTCTTGCAGAACCTATGTAATATTCCATCTGAGTTACTCTACATTAATATTAACTGACAAATATGGAGATAAAAATGTTGCATACAACCTAGTATCACCAAAAGTGTGCTCTCCATTCCCATTTTTGCTTCAGCATGCACAAATGGGCCTTAAAAACCTCCTCAGTAAATGGAATAAATCTGCAAGAAGCTGAGAGAATATACTTGGAAGGACTCGCTTTGTGCTAACCTGATTGTATTTTTCCTTTAAAATCTGCTTCCGATGATTATCAAAGACAAGGAAGAGCCATATAAACACTTTGAATTTTTATTCAAAGGTTTATATCCTTTGAATAAAAAGGTATTAAGGTATCCTAAAAGAAAATTACATGAATGTTTTTCTAACTTTTCACTGAAAAGTGTTTTTTCAACCTTAAAATGTCTAATATACTGTGGCCCATACAAGTCTTCTTTTCAATGCACAGCTCTGAAAATGGCATGTTCTAGTGTACTGAAATTGCCTAGCACATTCTTCTTCAGACACTGCTTAAAAGGAAATAGGCTAGCGAATCAATAAACCAAACAGTTAGGTTGCCAGAAAAATTTGGATAGACTGCAGCGCCAGGAAGGATCTGTGTGGGCACAAGGATACAAGCTGTTCCTCAGCCTATGGGTATATAATACCATAAACTAAACATGCCAAGTTATAACAGTTATTCCTCTTCATGAAAAACTTAAGTCTACGTATTATTGACTGTTGAAACTGTTTCAGTTATAAGTCTTTACCAAGCCATGGTAAAAGCTAATCATCAATTGTTTCAAATAAGAAGAGATTAGTGCTTTGTTCTCAAAGCACCCAGTTTTCTGTGCAAGAGGCGATGTGGGGTGTTTGATTCTCTATAGTAGAGTTTACTGCAACACAGTATCTTGAAATAGCAAAGATGCCCAAGCCTTTTCAAAACTTGAGGTAGCATCATCTCAATCAGGCTCGATTTACCTCTACGGAAGGAAAAAAAAACCCAACAAAAAACAATGTTACAGGCAAAAGATCAGGTGCTGATTTTTCAGGGGGAAACTTGCTAGTTGGTTACAAATATGTATCGGGTTTGGATGGCCAGGTTTCGGTAGAGGGGGGAGCTACAGGGCTGACGGCTGTGAAAAGCTGCCAGCTTTCCCATGTCTGATAGAGCCAGTGCCAGATGGATCTGCGACTGGCCACCGTCGAGCCTATCAGTAACAGTGGCAGCACTTCTGGGATAATGTATTTAAGAGGGGGGAAAGGCTGCTGTGCAACAGCAGCCAGAGGAGAGCAATGAGACTATGTGAGAGCAACATCCCTGCAGGCACCCAGGTCAGTGCAGAAGGGGCAGGAGGGGCTCCAGGCGCTGGAGCAGAGATTCCCGCAGCCCACGGTGAAGCCCGTGGTGGGGCAGGCTGTGCCCCTCAGCCCATGGGGCTCCACAGTGGAGCAGGCGAATGCCCGAAGGAGGCTGTGATCTGTGGGAAGCCCAGGCTGGAGCAGATTTGCTGGCAGGACTTGTGACCCTATGAGGGACCCACTGGAGCAGCTCATGAAGAACTGCAGCCCGTGGGAAGGACTCGTGTTCGAGGAAGACTGTCTCCCATGGGAGTGACCCAATGCTGTAGCAAGGGAAAAGGAGGAAGGAGCAGCAAAGATGTGTGATGAACTGACTGCAGTACATTATAAATATTAAACAAGCTTCTACAAAACAGGACCAGAATAATTTCCTGCTTCTGAGTATAACGTGTATAACTGATGCATTTATGTGTTAAAGCAGATGTGAGGCTACAAACTCTTATCTGTAGATATACAAGTTATTTAAAACCCTGTTTTGAGTAAGTTTTTTCACTCTGCTGGTAACAAACAGACATACAGAAATCACTGTAACCAGACTTAAGCAACTTGCATACCATTGTATTTCAACCTCTGCCTTAAATCAGGGTATGCCATTTACAGTTGTTCTTGAAACCCACAACTGGACAGACAAAAAATATTAAAATAAAACCCCACATATTTTATTTTTAGCTTTAAAGATGCATCTCTAAACAATCAGTAGAAAAAACAAGTAAAAAAAAGTAAACACCAGCATTTTGGAAAACCACACTGAACTAATACAAGATTTAATACAAAGTTTTCATACACTGCTCAAATGCAGTTAAAAAAAAAAAAAAAAAGGTAGCCTGTCTCCAAGACCCTTCCATTTGAAATTCATTGTTAAGTACCCACAGATTTTAACTATAAATCAAGGATACATTCTTTCTTTTTTCTTCCATTTATGAAGTTGATTGCAACATACTTCAATCGTTTGCAAGTGAAATTTACACAATCTCAGGTATGGAATCGAAGAGAACAATACAATTCCATGACTGAAGTCCTTCCATTTTCACTATAGGCTCTTTATCACGCCAACACTCATCACATATCTTTAGACTGGTCATCCTCCTCAAGTTTTCTGATCTCATTCTTTAAACAGTTGATAGTTTCGCGACTTGCTTTTAATCTTTCTTTAAGCTCAGCAATTTCAAAACTAGTTTTCTTTTTGGCAGCTTCCAGCTTTTCCCTGGTTTTCACTTCAAGATCTGCAACTATAGTGGTGATAAAGAAAAATAAATCTTTTAAGAATCATGAAAAGTTGCAATTATTATTGGTTTTAATTGTAGCAGTAATTTGGATGGTGTTTGTCCTGAAAAAGAATCTATCATTGTTAGCCTTAGAGATTCAATGATTGTAGTCAAAATGGTATCCAAATAAAAACCTGGAACTAAGAAAAATAAAAAGAAATAATTTTGTGGCCTCATTCAGCTCATCAGTTTTGTCGATAGAGTTACACAATTCATTACATCATTTTCCAGTTTTTTAAAGATTACATGGGGGGAAAAAAAACACTTGACATAGTGACAGCAAATAATGGGAGATTGCAGAGAATTACAAGTAGTTTTTAAGTGGGGCCCAGTGACAGCACGTGAGGCCGTGGGCACAAACTGAAACACAGGAGGTTGCCTCAACATCAGGAACCTTATTTTACTGGGAAGTTGACCAAGCGCTGAGGACAGGTTGCCCAGGAAGCTTCAGGAGCCTCCATCCTTGGAGACATTCAAAAGCCATCTGGACACAGTCCCGAGCAACCAGCTGTAGGTGCCCTGCTTGGACAGGGGGTTGGACCAGATGACCTCAAGAGGCCTTTGCACCTCAGCCATTCTGTGGTTCCTTTCCCACGTGCTGTAAAGCACTTCTGCTCTCCCTCTCATTGGAGTTTAATTCCATGCATCTAAAAGATCTAGTAGCGCCATCTTTGCTTGTAAGAATATCTGACATTAGGACACCTCAATCCAGTTTATTGAGATGTCCCAATTTATTATTTTTTTTTTTAATTTGTTCATGCATAGGTTTATGGACAAAGCTGGTAAAGCTAACAAACCTATGGAGGCCATGGATATCTCTTCACATCCCATATATTATATACTCATGGGCAGTGGCAGAAAAAAAAAAATCTTAATTTTTATCTGCTTCAGTAGCACACTTTAAGGAAATATATACAAAAAAACCACTAAAAGTTTCTATCTACTCTCAGGAGAAACATCCAGAAAATTTACATGAGAAAAGTTTAAATCTGAAAAGACTTTTTTACTTTTCAAATTGTTAAGCATTTTCTACATGTTAACCATAACAACACGCAATATAACAAAAATCCACCTCAAGACTGGCTAAACTGTGGTAGACCATACAAGCAGCTCACACGTCCACACACCCAAACAGACACAGAGCAAATTGGAACCCTAACTTTGTAGGGCTTCAGACTCATAACTGCTCTTAGCTCTAGGTATTCACAGTGTAAAAATACCTGACATTTGTTGTCAGGGGAACACGCAGACAAGCCAAGGGCCAGGTGAGCCAGACTATGATGGCACTGTAGTTTGTAACTGACAAGGTAGGATCTGGGCTCAGTAAGTACTCTATCTGCTTTCTGAGAGTAGAAGATAGGAGATGAAATCCACAGGACCAGAAGAGAAATCATCACCAAAGGCATTATATTTTATGAATCAATGTATCTTAATTCCATTTCTTTAATTCCCTTAATATACTGGTTTGTATTTAAAGACAGACTAGATTAAAAGGATGCAAAGAACTGAAGTAGTATGTTATGAAGTGACCTACAGTTAAAAAACTAGACAGAAGGGAAAAAAAGACATAAAGAGCTTTTAGACACTACCCTTTATCCCCAAAGGGTTGCTGCTTTGACTTAAAACAGTACTAACTGTTCAGTATTTCAGTGCTTAAAGTGTAATCTTTGCTTGCAGTTAACATCCTGATGAGCTAAACAGAACTGTACCACAAACACTGTGGCCTCAATTTATTCTGTTTTAACTCATTTCAAGTATGTTAGACTATGTATAGATCATGCCGTCACTCTTCATAATGAGAAATTAATTCCCATTTTTTCAGCAAGCATACAGATCAGAAAATCTTAAAAGTTTTCAAATAATATCTTTGCAAAAGTTGAAGCCAGTTTAATGCAAAAATAATTTTTAGGAGCATCCAAATCCATTGTACTGTTATAGCCCAGAAAAAAAGACTAAAAGCAAAGCTAACTATCGCTTATTTCTAAAATTAAAATATTTTCATTTTCAACTTACACTCAGTCTCATGCTTATAAGCACCTAGTGTTAGTTGACGAGATGTCGTTAACAGCTGCTGCATCATTGCAGTAGGATCTTGAAATATCTGATGAGGGAAAAAAATACACGGTATCACTAACGCTCGTCAAAATAAAGTGAGGATTACATTAAAAATTTCCATACCATTTCGTCATAGAATTCAGAAACCACCGTTTTCTTTCCCAGGATGGCATTGGTATCAGACTGAAAAAGCTTCAGCAAGTGATACAAAGTTACCTATACAAAGACAGAATTTTATTAGCTTGACAACTGCAAGAAAATAATAATCTTCTAGATAGCAACAAGTAGTATTTGTTCTTACTAAACAACTGTATGGATTTAAAAATCTTTTAGGAATGCAAAAATAATATTAAGTTATTCTACTAAAGGCATGACATTTAATCGTTAAAACATGCCAACTACCCAAAGACCTCTTGATACTTTAAAAACGTCTGAACAAGTGGTTTAGGACTGGTATATAAAACCTGCTAAGAACGCATTTCCAAACAGCTGACAGTTCAAACCAATTTTCCCACTTGATCGATTGGAAAGTGCTTTCTGTGGCCTCACCATCCCTTCTTGTGAAAGAAAAACACCGGGGGGGGCCTGTGAATAGCTTTTCACTGAAATTTTTCTTGACGGAGTTACTCTTCCATTACTGCACTGCAAATGGCAGGAGCTGGAGAGGAACGGAAGCCCTCTGTCCAGCCCTGAGGAACCGCTGACCACTTGGACCATGACCTGGGAAGAGGACACACAGCCCACGGTTCTTCCCTTCCATGAACAGGCCTGAGAACGGTCACGGAAGAGAGCGATACCATATTGTGGTTGGTACTTCCTGGAAAGGAAGAACGCGACAGGCACTGAAACAGCCTTCCAAAAACAGGAGCAAAGAAAAAACACCAACCAACTTTAGGACAGCTTGGTCAAGCCGTGAACGGAATTAACAGGACAAGTCAGGATGCTACTGAGCACAACAGCGCAGGAAGCCCTTTCTAGTCTGGTATCGATTTTCACATATTCAAGACAGGCATAAATTCAGTTTTCCCTTAATTTGGAAAAACTGGCTAAAGCAAAAGGATTGCTGTAGTTCGCGTGACAGAAGGAACTCAGTCCTTCCAGAAACAAACATCCCCTTCACCTAAAATACAGTAATCAAGTTTCCTACCTGAATCTGGATAAACAAACCTGCAAAATACATCTAAAACACAGGATGCAAAGAAAGAAATTAATTCCAATGTTCTATACAACTAGGGAAGTGTCTTAACCTGGTTTTCCTAGGAAAGAGACTAACGTTAGCATAGTGCCTTTGCTGCGTTTTGACTGATTTTGACCAAATGTGATAAAAAAAAAATAATTCAAATACCCTAGAACTGGAGCGCTATGTGGAAGAGAAATCCTCAGTATGTGCTCGACCCAGGTAAGGTGCAACATGCGGTCACATATTAGCAAATGTCAGAGAATCCCAGTGCAGAGAAAGGAGCCATGAATGCTAACAGTAAAGCACAGAAGCAGGAAAATGTGGCCAGTCATTTAATACATTTTCTACAAGAGCAGGGTTTATTCCTTCCGTGGCTGATGGGCCTTATTCTGACCAGCAATATCCTACAGCACAGCTTCAGGCTACCATAACTAATTAAGTGTTGTTAAGAGCTCAATGTACTTACAGGTCTTTCATTCGGATCAATGAAAAATATCTTAATGATTATTTCAAATTCACCCCAGCCTGTTTCAGTGATTTCATACGGTGGTTTGGTAACAACTGCAGTGGGGAACACAGGAGCATTAGTAAGGGTGGTAAAGCCTCAGTGCGACTCACCAAGGTCCCAGTTCCAGCAACAAATGCCCCGATGCAAAACCCACCTCTTAAAGGATTACCGTAGCTTTCGTGCAACTTGAATTGAATTTTTTTCACGTAAGCAGACATATCCTGGAACAGAAACGTTACTGCTGATCATTTGCGCAGCGCAGCCCTGCGCACCCCGCCGAGGTGCCCGCGGTTCCGGCGGGGCTGGCTGGGGCGCCACGGGGAAGGGGGACGGGGGACGGGGAACGCCGCGGTCCCACGGGCCCGCCGGGACCCGGTCCCACAAGAGGCTCCAGCTTTCCCCGGCCTGGAAAACTCCCTCCGAAGCCGTGAGAGGAACCAGCTCTTCCCGCTCTTTTTACCTCCTGGGCCGCCGCCAGCCCCCGCTCGCCCCGCGGCGCCCCCCGCCCCCGACGGCGGCGCCCACCTCGTTGCGGTACGGCTTGACGTACACCGTCCACTGGTGCGTGTGTCCGTCCTCCTCCCTCTTCTTCCCGAAGTACCGCGCCACGTTCCCGTACACGATCGGCTTCACAATGGTAACACCCTTAAAAACAAGGACACAGACGAAGCAACCCCGGTAAACAAACCGGCCCGCGAACAAGGAAAACCCCGAGCGACACGTCCGAAGGGCGGCGGCCCTGCACCGGCCCCGCGAAGCGACCGGCGGCCCCCGCACGCCCGGGGCCAGCCCCGGGCCCGTACCTTCACCCTGCCCCCGGAGTCAGGCCCGAACTCTGCCATTCTCTTGAACATATTGCCCCGGAGGAGGCGCCGCCCGCAGCCCCGCCGCCCGCGCTCAGCTCCTGCGCCGCGGCCGCCAGGCCCGGGCCCGGCCCCGCCCCGGGGGCGGCTCCCGCCACCGCCACGCCCCGCGGCTTCCGGCGGCGCGCGGCGCGCTGGCGTCACGGCGGCGGCCCGGCCCGCACCGCCCCGGGCGCTGAGCGGGGCCGCCCCTCGCCGCACTGCAGCGCCTCACCTCCCCCGGCACCGCCGCCCCCCGAGCCACGGCAGGCGCCGAAGGACGGCGCCCGGCCAGCTGCGAGCCGCTGTCCCGCTGCCGGCTGCCGCCCGCCCGCGCCCCGGTCCCCACGAGCGCAGCTGCGCTTGAAAAAGGACGCAGGGAGCGACATCGCTTCCCCCCGCTCCTTCTCATGCCGCTCCTTGGGTAGCGCTCAGACACCCCCTGGGCTGGCGTGTGTCCCCCGCGGCGCCCCTTGCACCAGCCGCCCCCGCCCGGGCACGGCCCCGCGGGCCAGACACTGCGAGGGGGGTACAGCCTGCACCGGGCACGGGACGGGGGACAAGGCGCGGTAGAGCCTGCCCCGGGCACAAAGCGGGGGACAAGGCGGGGTAGAGCCTGCTGCCGCTGGAGCCAGCCTGGGCTCCACAGTACTCAATCTGGGGGGTGACTGCTCCAGAAACCCTTGTACATCTCCGGAGCATGCAGGATACCACCGTCTCTGGTAAGACATCATCCTGTTGTCCGCTAGACAAGAACCAAAAGCCAGAGATGTATGGCAATTTCTGGCTGCTTCTCTAATTTCTGAGGTAAGGCAAAGAACTTGCCTCCAGCAACTTCCAGTTACCAGAACGAGCAGAAGCAGGCCAGGAAAGCAGGTCCACAGATGATGCAAAATCAACTAGGCTGCAAGAGAACGCTGTATTTCGTGCATTTATCCTTGCAAGACAAACTTAAAATACTGAATGAGGCTACTAGTGTGACAACAAACTGGTTTCTGCCACCGTTTTATGGTTAATCTGCAACCAAGCTCCTTTTACTCATGGGTAAATAACTGTGTTGTCAGCTGGTCTTCTTGGTCGATAGCTGTTCAGTTGTGCTGTAGTACAGGAAAAGGGGTATCGCACCACAAGGTAACAAGTTATGCTTGATTCAAACTTGGAGGCAAGTAACACCCATAATTTAAAAAAAAAAAAAAAAAAAAAAAGACATATGAGAAGGAAAGATTCCAGTCATTTGTATTTTGGTTGCTGTCAACCTGACAGGTTTTTTTCAGGTGAACAAGGTATTAATAGTTAACTGGCACCATTTCACCCTGTTTAGGCATGAGCAGCTTTTATCAGCAGCCCTTGTCTTCATCAAAACAAGTTGGCTTAGCAGGACCCATTATTTACATTATATCCAGCTATGCAGGAAAACACAGAATATATGATCAAAATGTTTTCTTGTTCTTGTAGAAAGGCAGACAGCTTCCCATAGCACTCCGAACAGAGGACAGAAGACCCTTAAAACCACGTTAATTACCAGAAGGGGCAGGCCTGAGGAGCATCTGATGTTACTGTTCATTACTGATTCACTTAGTGTGCCTGGCTGGTGGGCTGAATGAAGCCAGGGGCTGATGCTGACATGGTTTTGCTCTGTAAGCCCACCAGCTCTCTCTGAACTGCAGGCGACTTGGGGAGCAATGCCCGTGTGGCTCCTAAGCAGGGTGACAAGTGGGGGCTGTGCTGACCCGAAGGTAACTAATTTCTCCATTTCAGAAGGACGTGAGTCTGAGGGGGTCGCTGCACCCTCAGGTCAGCCCAGCTCTGTCTGTTCCTATGATGGATGGGAGAACTCGGGTCGCTCCTCTGGGGACCTGCAGCCAGACCCTGCCTGCAAACCACTCTCCAGAGCCCCCCCTTCCTGGACACCCAAAGCATGTTGCCAGGGCTCCTGGTGGACAAGACGACAGTGAACACCATGCGAACCCCCTCCCAGGAAGCAAGAATTCTCTACCCCGTTCCTTACATGAACTAGATCTCACAGGATAGTACGGCTCAGCTCTGAAGTATTACAGCTCTTCTTGTTAAAACAAAGCAAGTTGGCAAGACTGGCACGTAGGCCAGACTTTTGCAAATGGTCAAGCTCTCACCGTCTTCAAGGAAAAACTAAATTTCCTGAGGTTAGTGTAACTTCTAATTCATAAAGAGCTTCTATGGAAACCTCTTTACTCTAGAAACATTAAGAGGGACAAAAAGGGGAATGCGGTTCCTGCTGTAAAGAAGCCTTTTCCTCCCATGTGCACAAAACTGCCCTGCAGATCTCCCTTCGGAAAGGGGGAAGGGTGGGCTTGAATGTTGTTCTGCTTTGTATTTTAAAGATAGAGGTGTAACCAACCTGTGCTAATCTATTTGCAACAGGAATATGAGAGGGCAGCCCATCACAGCACCACCTGTAGAAACTCAGCTCACCTGAGCAGGGGATATTGCACATGTGCTTGGCCCTCGGGGTCCTGCCACCACTGCACCACCAGCAGCTGTTGGTCTGTAAGATCCACGATTCTGATACAGAAAATAAAGAAAGATTACCGTATAGGGAGTGCACATGATAGGGGGGTGGTCCTTTTATTCTTTAATCCAACCAAACATGAAAAACACATGCAAGATGTCTTAACTTCAAAAGTGTCCTTGGAAAACCCAACGCTGGATTTCTACTCTTGGAAATAAATTCCAGTATGCTGTCTATGTACACTGCTGTCTATAGAGAAGCACAAATCAAGCCCAACATATATTGCCACAAAAACAGGGGAAAACACCACATCCAATCTATGCAGCGATTCTGCCTGTATGTAATCGTACAAAGCAAAGGCTACAGTGCCTGCTCCTGCTTCAGTTGGAACCTCTTCTCTGTGATCACTCTCAAGCTGAAATGCATTTGTGTTTTTTTGACAGGTATCTGACCCGCCTTCTCCCGGACAGAAATGAAGTGCAAGGAAGATTTCACAAAGGGAACTTGCAAAACCGACACAGCATCTGGGCCCTCTCACCACTGTTACTGCCCTAAGGCTAGTGCAGACACTGGGAATGGCCAAAAAAATTACTCTGCTAAAGATAACCTTGTTTCTTTGCTGGCTCCTGCCCGTATGAGCACAGCTGGTGCAGCTGCACACACACCCCCATGGGATGGGGACCGCGTGTGGGCTGTGGCAGGCAGGGTGTGCTCTGCAGCAGTAGCAGCTCCTGTCATGCTTTGAAGCTGTCGATAGCTGTAGCAGGTAGAGCTACTCTCACAGGTGGCCCCGAGGGTGCTTTTGGCCACTGCAGATATACCCAGACTGCTCACCTTGCTCCTGTGGCCAAGCATGCTCCCGTGGAGCTTCTCGCTGCACAAATACCTGCTCACTGAGGCAGGAGCACAGGTTTTGGTGAGGGGCCATGCTCAAGGCTTTGCCTTTCCCTTTTTATGACCTACCTGCCCTATTTTGTCTTATTGACTTGCCACTGCATCCACAGCAGGAAAGAGGGATGGGGACAGTGATTCTCCCATGGCCAACACATGGGTTGCTTCCCAGACCCAGGATCAGAGCCTACATGTGTTTCCCTCTGAAGGAAACTGGTTTAACAACAGTCTCTTGCCACTGCCCACTACGCCTTGTCTCCAGATCCCACGGCAGTGCCTCTGCCCAGCCACCTGTCTTGCTTTGCACTCCCACTCCTGCTTGCTCCACAGCTTCACCTCCTGCCCCACTCCAGCAGCACAGCCACCGCAGGCGGATGACCGACAGAGGAAGGAACTGCAGCAAGTAAAAGCAGCGCAGTTAGGAATGGGGAGGTATGATAAGGTGGACTGATTCCAGAAAAGGCTTCCTGATGATCATAGCTCAGTTAGGCTGTGGAAGAGCAGCAGGGAAAGAGATGGTGAAGAGATGAGTTGTAGGAAATACCTGCTGTCTGTGCCAGCAGCGACAGACTAACCCGATGGGATCCTAAACGCTAGCATGCACATGGACCTGCTCACTTTAACAAAGTTTGTTAAATGGAAATTCCCACCCCATGTGCCCCCTGGACTTGCAGAGTCCCAGGCTGCGTCCCTGAAAGTTATTTGGTCCAAGATGCTTCACAGCTGCTGCCAGCTCACACCTCTCACGGACCTTCCCCAGAGCAGCCACAGATAGGATGCAAAATGCAAGGACTAGCCAAGACTCCATGTCCCCAGGGTGGTGCACACAGCCTCTTAACACCAGACTGCAGCCTCTCCTGCGCTTGTCTCTTAACTTTTCTCCCACCCCCTTTTGGCTCCTCAGCTCTGTAGCAACCAGAAACATAGCCTCCTCAGTACACGGGCATTTCCCAGTACCTAAAACATCACTCCAGAATTGTCAAATTTCTTATACAATGTGGAAAGCCATAGGACAGGGTAACACTACCTCAGAAGAATTTTGTTAAAACTCTGTCACGTTACCTACCAAAGAGGGAGTTGGCTATCTAAACTCTGCTACTCACATTTATTAGGAATTTATCATTAAGTCCTGGCCTTACTGCACAAGTTACTGCTCATCACAAATCTATCACCACTAATGACCTCACAAAAATAGCTTTAGGAGATAGAGAAGTTTTAATCGGCATAATTACTAGTTATCCTCTGGGCCTGCTAAGGTAGTTTTTCTAGTCAAGTGCTGAAGTCTGGCAATACATCATTTGTGTATCAGTATGAGCAACCTCATCACGCTTCTCACTGTGTGTTCTCACAGGCACTGGGAGCAATACTGGGTTTATCAGGGATCAGGGTGCAAGGGGACCACGGAGCCAGTCACTAGGTGAGATGGAGCATCATGCAGGAGTGATGGGGGAGGAAGAAGCACATGCAGCCTCCTTAACACCCACGATGAATCAACCCTCATCTAAGATCTCCTCGAATGGTGAAGCATGAAAACACGTCTGTGCTAGTCACCAGCACCTACGTACTATTCAGGTTTTGATAGCAGAATATAAGAAGCGGGTTTTACAGCTCATCTGGGGCCCTGAGGTTCACTTTGAACAGGTTTTTTTTCAGTGGGCATAGGGAAGCTGAACCACCACAAGCAGATCTACTTTTTTTATGACATTCAAAGCTGGCTACTTTTGACTAGACTCTGAAATTCACATCTGCTGAATTAATTTCAGAAGGTAAGTGCTGGCAAGAAACAGAATGCCTGCACACAGTCTTACTTGATTTGTTTTTTTAGGGCACCTTTGCCTGGGGAATTGCTGGCACTCTGATAGGTGAGCTGGAGAATTGTCTTTATTATGTTCAGCAACCTCTAAGAGATCAGATCTTCACAGCATCCCAGTTCAAACTGCAACTGTTAGCGAACAGCAGCTTCTACCACCACCCCTAGACTCCCATCTTCCACACTAAGCCCCTTGATGATACTAACTGCACGATGATATCAGCTAGCTTGCTATAATAACTGTAAATTGTACTTTTCCTCTTTCTTGAGGATTAAAGTTGCCTCATAGTCAATCAAGTAGCATGGAAGACCTGGGTTCTTAACTTACCTCCGGCTGAGGGCAATAGGTAACTAGGCAAAGGGACACCTAAACACCACAGCTATCCAGTAAAGGTCCCAATTTCTTCACGATAAATGCAGATAAAACCCTCTTAGACTTCAAACTCAGATTTGTCACTGGCATTATTTTTATCTTTAATAATTATTTTGACTCTAATAACCAGGACTGTGCTGTCACCAACAGGGGAGAAACAAAAATCTTAAGATACCCCTGTCTTGCAATGCACGATGAGTATTTCTAAATAGCAGTGCAGAAATACTGCTACTGCCACATTCCCCTGCCAGCGGTGGTCTGCCAGCAGCAGAGGGACCAACCCTGGCTAATCTGCTTGTTTTACTGCTGAGTGACAAATGGGATACTTTGAACTCCAGGGCATCATAGAATGGTTGAGGTGGGAAGGGACATCTGGAGGTCATCTGCTCCAACACCTTTGTGCAAGCAGGGCCACCTACAGCCAGTTGTCCAGGACCACGTCCAGGTGGCTTTTGAACATCTCCAAGGATGGAGACTCCATAACCTTTCTAGGCAACCTGTTGCCAGTGTCTGGTCACCCTCCCAGTGAAAAAGTGTTTCCTGATGTTCAGAGGCAACCTCCTGTGTTTCAGTTTGTGCCCATGGCCTCACATCCTGCAAACCTGTGCAATCACAGATTGCCTCACTCCTCACGTGCTACGGCCACATCAAGGAACAAATGCCTTGAAATCACAGTCTGCAGCATGACAAGGGGAAACGCTGCCCATTACAAAGGCGAACAAGCACAGCACCAGCAGGAATTTGGCTCCTGTTTGAACATTCCTATGAAGCCTGTTGAAACAGCAACATGCGGCAGGCATTTCTGCAAGGTGTCCGTGAAACAATGTCTTTTCAAGCTTCTTAAGGGTGACACCCTCCAGTCAGCTTGCCCACACCTCTTTAAATGAAAAGGAGACAAAATCCCAGACCTCCTTTACCTCCCTCTCCTTCTGTGCCAGCCCGTTACCACCATCAGCACCTTCTCCGTGGCCCATGGCACCATGTCCTTTTACCTTCACCTTGCAAACTGCACGCTCTTACCCTGCCGTTGCCCACAGCGCTGCAGTGGGAGTAGCCTTGCAGGTGTTGTCCTTTAATCTGTCCGCTGATCCTTTCTTTGGCGGCATGTCCTGGGGAATGGCGTTCCCCTTGCTTCTTCACAGGGCTGGACACCCCCCAACTCGGGGGTCCTCAAACTTTTTAACCAGGGGGCCGGCGCGCGGATGCAGTGGCAGGCAGTCATCTGCGGCTGCTTGGTTCCCCCCCAACCCCCGGCGGGGGGGTCTGTAAATACCGGGGGCCGGACTGAGGACCCTGGGGGGCCGTATCCAGCCCGTGGGCCGTAGTTTGAGGACCCCTGCCCCAGCCCATGCCTGCAGCCAGGAGAGGAAGGGGGGGGTCTCCTGCAGGACAAGGCACCTAGAGGTGGGTCAGTGAGCGCGGGCGGTGGGAAGCAGGGCTCCACGCTCCCTTCTCCAGGGTCCTTCCTCCCTGCTCTGAACTGGGCCGGGAAGTGGCTTTCAGGACACCCACCCAAGGCACCAGCAGGAATGCTCCAGCTGCTGGTGAGGAAAGGGGCCAGGAGGGCTCGTGGTGGCACAGCTGTAGTCACACACTCCCTCAGCAGCAACCCCTGGGGACAGTTGTGATTGCAGTGGCAAAAGGCTCAAACTACAGTGACTGCAGGAGTGGCCATCAGCCACCTCACGCCAATGACAGGCTGCGGTATTTCTGAGGAGAGGAACGGCACTGAAGGATTACACTTGCAGAGTTTTAAAAATGGCACATACAGATAAATCTGGAGCTCCTGTGCTCTCTTACTGTAGAGCAGAATCCAGGTATTTATTTATTTCTACTTTTGTAACCACTTTAAAATTCAATTAGCTTTGCTACCGGAGAAAAATGAAAGACATCTCTAGTTTCTCTATTTAATGAAAGGTAAAATTGTCCTTCACGAAACGTTACCTCTAAGAAAGGTCAACTCCTGCTCATCACAACTGCCCTAAGAGTTCTCAAGGGAAGAACCGAAGGCTTGGGTAGCTATAAGGCATTTTCAATAAAAATCCAGAGTGTGAGAATGCAGGGTAAGCACACTGGCTGCAAATTTCACTGAACTAATAAGCATTTAAAGTAACTGGGCATACCAACATTTTAAATATCATGTTACAGCTTCGGCATTCAACATCCCAGTTGTGTCCCTTGGATCTGTTGTTTCAGGCTGTGGGGAAGTTCTGGAAAACAATACTGCTTTGATTATTTTAGGATATACTTATCCCTTCAAAAACTGTAGCTTCCTGAGGGATACAAAGGGAGGTTTTGTTTGCCTTTCAGTGAAAGCTCAGAAAGCTGAAGCAAAGTTATTCACCAGTGCTTTGACTGAAAATGATAATATTTATGGGCAAATCTCCCAAAAAATATCTCTAACTACAGTCACCTGGGAACTAACCATTTTTTCTAAGTCTTCCAGTTTACCCTTTGAGCTGGAAAACAACCCCAACACATGCCAAAGGAAGTAAAACTTGACAGTGTTAGTTTTACTTCCAGTTCTGGTTAATTCTACAAACCTGAAACACGTTATTCAGAATATGCTTTTGCCACAGCTAAGTGACAGTACTTGCGACCCACAGATGCTTCAAGGCACTCCTACAGCTGAAGCCAAACAGTACTTTCCAGCCTGTCTCTGTCCTCACAAAGGATGGAAGACACCGGTTTCTCCATTTCTTTGGGGCGCAGGAAGGAAAGCAGAAGAGGAGAAACTGCCTTCGTTTATTGTTAGACTGACTGGGTGAGTGACAATCTCCTACCATGAGAATACCAACTAGTAGTCTCTTCATCAGGAACACCTTTCTTTTTCAAAAGTTCCATTTTAAGAAGCCTAATTAAGCAGTTTCGGACCATCTTTTAGACCCTGAAGCTATGAGCCTTTAGGACTTCATCCTTTATTGTGTAGGTGTGACAATCCCCCCTCTGCTAGGAAGAGTGCTTCTCTTTTTCTCTGGTATTGAAAACATTCGTGAGTGCATGAAGGAGAGAAGACAGCAAAAGCAATTCTACATTCACACACAGAGAAAAGCTCACAAGAAGCAGCATCATTAAAGGAAGATCCGGGCTTGGAGCCAACAGATCAATTCCCACCTACATTCCATTCTAATCTGGCAGTTCTGCCTCCAAATCAGAGAGGAATAAAGATGTAATAAACTACATGTAAGTGTCTGGGAGGCATCAGTCAGGCTTGAGGATGTACAGAAAATAAGCAGCTTTGCTTCAGTTTGGGCATGTTCTTTGGACAGGCTGATGCACACCTTGATGACGTTAATGAACAGGCAGGACAGTAACCGAACATCACCGCCCGTGCTACCGCTCAGTGGTATGAGAGCATCCCTCACTTTGAGTATGCAGATACAAGCGCAATCGCTGCTCGGATGGCAGAGCATCCAAAGCAACAAGTGTTACTCTGCTGTCTCCTATGTTATTGTTTTGCTGTAGTAAAGCAGCAGGAAATGCCATGGCAACGCTGGATGCAATTCCTGGGGGAAGTTAATTGCGACTTATTTTACAAGTGAAGTGCTGTGGAGTAGCTTTGGCAAACTGCTTAGAGCGTGCCTATATAAAACCTGCAACACTCTCTGCTGTACCTTTATTATTTTTTAGTTCTGCTGAGCTCGATAACCACTTCAGCTGTCTCTCACTTGATGTCAGCCTGCCCCAAACATTTGTTTGGTTTGTGATGGACAGCTGAACAGTTTGCCAAGATTATAAAGAAGTATAATACTTTAAACAAGCTTAGCGAAGGCCAATGACATGCTGGAAACCCCATCTGAATTTATTAGAGCATCTATGGGTTATTTCAAAGTAACTACATAGCAGGAGCAATAAAATCCACAAACTCAGTGACAAATATGTTCCTCTGTAGTATTTTAGGAATGACTCCAAACAGTAAGATGAACTGGCAAGAACAGCAAGCAGCATGAGGCTTTTAGCCAGACAACTTTCGTTGCACGATTGCAGCAACTCCAGTTCCAGTGGTATCAACAGAATGGGAAGAAAAGAGATTGAAGAATTAAATGGCAAAAAAAGACAACATAAAAATAGGCTAGTAGAGGACAACAAGGACTTCATACAGGAACAACTAAACAATCCAGAAAGTGGCACAGCAGGAACAGAACAGGATTTAAGAGCATCAAAAAGTTCTCTATTGGAAATATCTGACAAAACTACAGCTGATGACAGGATCTATAGGAGGCTGCAGCAAGGAAGGTAATTTTGGTAAGCGAACTAAATGCTGATAGCCACCATACAAACCCTGGTAAGACCCCATCTTGAAAAGCATGCATGTTTCTGTTCAAAGAATATATATTCTCTCCTACTATAGGAGAAATGAACTGATTTGATGCAACAACAGGCAGGGCAAGAGGCTGTAACACAGTCTGTCCTAAAGAAGGCAAGAGCCTCCTTAAAACAAATTTACCAGAATAAAGGCAGAGGAAATATTAAGTAGCTGTGAACGCCTTAAGGGGTTAAGTACAATGGGAAGGGAAATAAATAGAAAACAGTATCAGCACAAGACCAGATTAATATAATCCAGCCAAGGAGAAATTCAGGCAGCAACTCAGAAGGTTTGTAACCCTTGAAGCATGGGAGGAGTGGGACAGCCTTACCGTAAGGACAGCAGGAGCCAACAACCAAGACAAACCCTATTAGGTTGCAAGACAAATCTTGGAAGGGGTTAGAAGACCCACCTAGCTGCCCCAGGACAGGACTGAATTTCATATCCCAGGTGACATTTTCAGTCTGTACTGTTACTTCACTTTCTCCTGTGGTCTTGCAATGAAGCGTGCAAGGCTAAGAGACACCCACCACATCCCCAATCCCTTATACCTTTCATTTGCCGTGTTGGGTATGACTTGTCATAGAGAAGACTGATACAGGAGAATGAAAAAGGAGTCACTCCTGTTTTATTTTAAGCCTCATACAAAGACTGATCACAAAAGAGAATACCTAATGGGATTCATTGTCTGAATGTTCACAGGCCTGAATGTTGTTAGCAGCATGGAAGCACATTCAAAAGAAAGAAAAGGAAAAAAAAAAAGTGGCAGAACTAGAAAAGCTGGCCCTGGATGTGTGTACCGACTGAAATAAAGGACATCACCTCGAATGGAGCAGTCTTCAAAGCAGTCACTTTCAGTCAACAAGCAACAACGTAGGGCCAGCTACAGGGGAAAACCTTTGTAGGAACAGGTGGAGTGAAAAAATAAATCTACAGAACAAGATGACATGGGAAGGACTGGAAATGGGGCAGGATTGTTTGAACTAGACTGTGTTACCCAGGTTCCTGCCTATAGCAAAGGGCTAGGAGCACCCTGAAGAACTTGCTTCTACCAATGTATTTCTGGGGGGCTGCTGCACACGATCTGCCACTGTGACATAACTGTTGACCCCAGCCTGCACGCAGGTGTGCAGTTTAGGTGAAGCTTTACCATATGCCGCTGCTGTCAACGAAATGAGCTGTGTGCAGGCAGCTGGCTGCTCCTTGCAGAGCCCAGCCCTTCACCTCCAAGACACCTTTACGTTTCACAGCTTCCTCAGATGACACATGGATACTGGCACATTCCATAAATAAGGAACAACATCCAACTCCAGACTCTCAGCAAAACCACCAGCTGCCTCAGCATCCTTAGCCAGGTTAGGTCAATCCAAGACTTAATTCCAGAATTGTGGTTTTAAATTTGCCAGTCTTTTCAAGTTAAAAAGAGGTGGGAACATCTTTACTCTTCGTAAGGGGATTACGTACAACCTCTCAAGAGTTGACCTTGCAAATGTGTCACGTAATACTTTCCTCAAACTTCTTCCAGTTGTGGAAAGGACAAACCCGGGGGGGGTGGGAAGAGGCCACCTACTCCAAGGATCAGATGCAGCTGAAGGCAGCACAAACCTGGCTCCAGCAGTGAACGCTGCACCGCCATCTCTCTTGCTAGCCCTGATGGTTTTAACATCATATTAATTTGGTGGTAATTTTTGTTTGTTTTGGCAACTTGCCAGTTTTCTAAATACTTAAATTTTTAGAAACTGTCCCTTCTTTTTCAGTAACGTGCCTGAGCACCTCAGTTAAAAATCTGAGCTAGTTATTGCTGTAATATAACCAATAAATGCTGAAGGGGAGGTGGTAATGTAGAGGGGTTGAGAGTTTTATTTCTGAATTAATTTTCAGTTAAAGGCATAAAATTACTTTTTTTAATACTATAAATAGCTTAACTTAACAGTCAGGACTAACAAAATTAGGAGGGCACAGTAGGGATCCCACACCACAGAAAAAAAGTTACTTTTCTAAAGAATCATACTGTTACCAGCGTGAAAGAAACACCAAGAAGATTTTCCTGGACCACAGCTGAGATGGAAGCCAGCCAGCAGATAGCTTTAATCATTATGGAGAATTTATACTTACACAGAGAAGCTCCAAACACAGCTTTTTATAGTTGCTAATAAAACATTGGCCTTCTCTGACTCCTTTCATTCAAAGTACTTTACGTATTAAAGAAAAACCCACCACACAATTCAGGTATTATTTCCAGGTTTCTACTGCAGGGCTCTGCTGGCCATTCTACACCACTCCCCATTTTCGTTACCCTTACACTACAGGGCTTTCAGAAAGTGGGGGCTGTGGGCCTACATCTTGCAAAGATTCCAGGTTAAATGATTTAGGAAAGTGAGAACTGCAGTTCTAATTGTGTATAGGATCCAATTAACTTTATGGAGTGGGAGCCCAAATCCCTTACCGCTTGACCCATGAATAAGGATTCTGTTTGGGATGAATGGTCTCTGTTTTCATCCCCTCCCACCAATGTGTAGCTGTAACGCATCCAGGCAGAGCCAAGTATTTTTTAAGTGAAGCACAGTCTGCAGATGGTAAAAGGTGGTGAGGGTAACTGCCTGTCAAAAAGTAGATGGCTAAACCGGGAAAGCAGACATGAGCAAGCTTTAGAAACCAGTTTTAAGCATCAGTTCAACCATTCTGAAATACAGTAACTCTGTAGAGCTCTCTGCTATTTCAGAGGTGAACAAACACTGCCTGTTCCACATGGAAACGTACCCGTCTTCTGCCAGATCTTGGAGATGTGTTCAACTATGGCCAGCATCTTCTCTGCCTACACGGACAGTATCTTCCAGAGTTTCCAGCGTGAAAGAAAGGCTTCCGAGCATTAAAGTATTTCTTTCACTCCAAGGGTATTATATAGGAAAACATGCACAAGACTTTGAGCAACACACTCAAAAGACATTCAAAATCATATGCAGAAAATAAAGCAAGAAACAAGAACTTTTTCATGAGGTGTCAAGACAAGGACAAAAATAAAAACACAGCTTACTTTGTGGAAAATGGGGAAGAAGTGACTGCTACCTTTTCTTAAATTTAGGGCAACTGAGGATTATCACATCTGGTTCGGCTGACAAAGCTCAGAACTCATAAGGAGGTGGATATGTGGGATAAATGACCAATATGCGGCTATCACAGTTAATTACACAAGGAAGGGTTGCAGACATAGCAATTCACGAGGTTATGAGTTAAGCAAAGAGGAGTGGAGAGGTTTTTTTGTGCCACTAGAAGGGAGGAAGGGACCCTTTTATACCACTTGTGCACATCTGCACCATTTTGAATGTATCCTTCCTTGTGGGACAGAACACTTAGGGGCCTAACTTCACCATTAATACACAGGCTAAAAAGGAAATCTACTTAATGAGTGCCAGTGCTAAGTAGATTCATGTGTTTTGGAAAAAATGTTCAGCAATATATATATTTTAAAAAACTGACAACTGTTTACACTGGCTCATTTCTGTAAAATTAGCAAACCTTGTTTGAGAAGAAATTAATTCTATTTCCCACTTATACAAAGGGCACAAGGTTTACAAGACTTACAGCTACTGCAGTCTGATGGGAAGCAGAGTGCTGACAATTTTCTGCAAATTGTTCAGAAGAGATGGATAAACAGATGCAGATAATTAAAAAGAATAGCAATCTTCTCCCTGCAGCAAAAAGACCTGTATTTCTACAAATAAAAATGGTCTGAAATTGTTTTTCACATCATCTCTCCAGGAGCAAAGAGAGCAGAGTAAGAAAGGCAGAAAACTTGTGATCAGTTCCTTGAACACCATATACTTTGTGTCTCTGCATTAACAGCACGAGCTGACCAACATCTCACCAATTTTCTGTATTATACATTATGTTACATGAATAAAAAGTTTCTTCTCCAACTCACTTCCAGCTCAAACTTAACCAGCAACACTCTGTTCAGCAAAATAACTTCACTGTTTCAGTTAGCACCAGCCCTTCCTCGCTCGGCCCAGGGACAGCACTGCACCTCTCAGCTTGCAACGTCCTTGAAAAGAAATGTGCTGCCCTCCCCTAGCTGCCACACCACCAAACTGCTTCTGCACCCTTCACAAGTGCCTCCTTTTATCTCCAGTCTACATAGCAAACATGTTTCCACCTCACTTTCGCTTTGGCCTTTCTGTTGCCTCTCTAAAGGCTCCCCTTTATCTCTGAACAAGTTGTTTTTCTTGGATGTGGAGCAGATGTGGAGGTCCCCATTTCTATCCATTTACTCACATTTTTCAGAAGCAATCACTTGCTTTCTTATCTTCTGAGATAAAATAGATAAAACCTCTGTATGACTGATCAAATTTCTTCCTCTTGCAGTCCCAGTTAATCTGTCCATCTTACAGGACAAATTCTCCTGAGCAGCAGCAGCCTTAACTGCTCTCATAGACCATGAATGAGCATCAACTCTTTAAAATTAAATTATTTGCTATGTTTGGAGTAATCTCTGTTGTTAGCCAAGATGCATTCATAAAGTCAAGTAGTGTCATGCTTTAACTACTTTAGGACGTGCCAAGCCCACTGTCAGAGGTGCTGAGCGCACAAACTACATTCCTTTAACAAATACAGGATGCTACCAGGTGGTTATCTTTGGAAAAATGCAGAGGTTAACTTGGCAAACATCCATTCTCAGCTGACTACTTCATTTCTGAGAGTGATGCTACAGGCCTTCAAGAGGACTCTGCTAATTCCCAATGCAAAACAGAGGTTCTGGCCACAAAATTAGTAAACCAGTGTTTCCTGGTGTGCCATGATTTGTTATAGTCTAGCACTTCAGGATAAGGACACTCAGGTGCCTGCATCTGATTTTCATGTAATTATGTCTGTAAAAAAGATTTTTGTGATCATAAGCTAAACATATACCTCTGTCTTTTACTCAGTGCATACTGGACAAACTTACCTTTTGCAGTTTCATACAGAATTTGCTTCGAAGACTTTGGCATTTACGTGCTTTCTGCTGCTCCTCTCTTCTGCAGCTTACCATGTCCCCTGGATCTGCTGCAATATTATGAAACAGTTTGAAGGACAAACCAGGGGAGAATAAAAAGGTAGAGAAGAGCACAAATACTCTGAATTTAAGCATCTCTTCCCACCCCCTATGTAACAGGGGTCAACAAAGACATTTCTACCTGCTTACTCAGTGCCTGCTTCCCAGCAGGTGCCTAGATGTCTTCCATTTCCATAGAGACAAACTGCACAAACTAAAGCCTCTCCCCAGCCAGTAATACTCCTCTACCGACAGGAAAGGAAGCAAGATGCTGGCTTTGCAAGAGGAGAAAGTTCAATAGTGCCTTCAGTGAAGCTGGGTCAGAACAGGTGCAGCAGCAAAAGGGAAGACTTCCTTCTTCACGTGAAAGACACCCTGGGGGGGTTTCGCAGTCCCACTGCCCGGACTGCAACACCCGCAGCAGAACACCTGCACAAGAGCTCCAGAGCTACCTCACAGAAACTTCCTACCGTCCAGAAATCCCCCTTCAGTTGCAGCTGGCGTAAGAACACATGGCTCACAGAAGTGACTATTTGAGGTTCCCCTGCAAAACCTCACAAGTGCCTTCCACCTCTCTCTCTCCTCCCGAGAAACTGGCAGTCAATATTAAGGGCCACACAGTGATGCTACTCCTGAGGGACAGGTTGTCCTGGTTTTGGCTGGAATAAAGTTGATTTTCATCTCAGTAGCTGGCAGGATGCTGTTTTGGGTTTAGTATGAGAATAATGTTGATAAACACACTGATGTTTTTAATTGGTATAAACATTACTTAGCAACAAGTCAAGGACTTTCTAGTTGTTTAGGCCCTACCAGCAAGAAAGCTGGAGAGGCACAAGAAATTGGGAGGGGTACACAGCCAGGACCGCTGACCCAAACTGGCCAAAGGGATATTCCATAACACAAAATGTCACGCTGAGTATATAAACTGCAAGGGGGGTTGGCTGGGCAGCAATCACTGCTTGCAGCCCCCAGACAGGCTAGATGGGAAGGGTTAGCTCTCTTTTCTGAGGCTTGTGAGCCTGCAGCAAGAGGTGGCAGAGAGGAGGCTTCTGCACCAGCTTCCACACTGCTAGGAACTGCAGCGAGGAACAAAGACAATAAACTTCCCCTGAAGCCTGAATTCCAGCAGGACCTCACCTCAGGCTCCAAGCCTGTCAATATGCAGCAGCTACGGAGACATGCAAAAAAAGTTGGAGGCAAGGTTCTTGCCAACAGAACCAAGCAAGAAACAGTTTTCCTAATAAGCATTATCAAATTATTTCCTTGTGTCCAGCTCAAGGGAAACTTCCCCCAGAAAGCTTATGTGGAAGAAAAAAACCCAAACAATCCCAACATTCTGAAGAGTGCTTACCTTCCCCATTCTTCTGCTGCCGTTTCAAATCATACCTGGATGGTCTGGCAGACTGGTTAGTTGACCTATGCTTGAACACTTCCACAACAAACTCATCCATGTACTAATAAATCCTCACTATGTTTATACCAGAGTATACATCTTACATTTTTGGGGACAGGATGGTTTACAATTCCCTCCCACTCAGCAATGGAAACTGCTGAACACCCTAACCTGGAAGAAAATGGCAACAAGACACTTCAAAAAAACAACCCAAAAGTTAGCAGTGAGTTTCCCCTGTGGTATCCACCCAGAAGGGACCCTGGAGTTCCCTGAACCCCAGCGTCAGCCACAGCCTGACACTCCTTCCATCTCTCGCTGAACCTTCAACTGGTCAACGAAGCCAGGCTACAACAAACATGTCATTAAAAACTCAGGTTAACCGTGAAATTTGGACACAGTGCAGTAAAAGCAATCAGTGGCCAAGCTGGTTTTGTTGTCCTGTTGCTTGCTATTTTGTCCGAGCCCTTTAGAGCAAGTGAATGTTACTTTTGTTATTACAGGTTTAGAGCACTAGCCAAAGAAATTCAGATTCATTTTCTAATGAGTGTTTTTTGTTTCCTCTTTACAGGTCTGTACAATCGCCCACCTTCAGTCATTCAAAAAAAAAAAAATCAGGTTTAAATAAAATCATGAATGTGATGACTTTCCAAGCCAATCAGACTGCATTTCAGACTTCTTTTTGAAGTTATTAAGGAGTAGTGTTTTTCCCAAATGAAAACCAGCGCTCTCACATTATTTTACCACTGCCAAATGCTGGAGGTTCATCACAGACTCCAGCTGGAGCCGACAACACTGCAAAACAGTACCAGCAATCTAAGACGGTACAACAGATAGAGCTCATTTTGTGCTACAGTAAATAAACTTCAACAAATACTAGGAATTATGAGAAGTTCACCACTAGTATGGCACAGCATGGCAATGCTAATGACTTTTTGTATGTAACATACAGATGTGTGTTTTATGTAATACAATGTTCTGATATAGCAGCAGAGGAAAAACATTTGCCCGTGAAACCCCAGTATCAGAAGTAGTTCTAAATCATCACAGAATGGATACTGCCACTAGTACCAAACTAGCTGTCTGCACAAGGTAAGCTGACGAGTTCAACCTGCTTAGAGCTGTTTTGCCACTGCTGTGTTTAACACACACGCTTCGTAATGATTAACATTTGCCAGATACAGTCAACTCAAGAAGCCGCATTAAAATTAAGTTTTATCATCACTCGCTTAATGCCTTATATAGATAAGCAAGCCAACAGCTCCAAACAGATTCTGAGACAGGAATTTTAAGAGACTGAAACTGCTTTACACAGCATGCTTTATGGTTTTTCCCTTCAGTTGACACATTACATGTGTCACTGCATTTTACAGAAAAATGACTGGTTAAAAAAAAAAAAGGTTGGCTTCAAAAAAAAAGTCTGCATTTCTCACCGATTTAAAATTCTGCAGAAAGCCTTTAAAGACTAGATGAGTAGGACAAGAGCTAGTATGCACAAAACTATTTCCAGATTCAGAAATAGTTACAGCACAGAATCTAGGTATAACTACATTAGAATGTCCATGCTCTAAGTTTTAATGTTGGAAAATTTGAAAAGACTGACAATAATGAGCACTGCAAAGATACTAGACAAGCTGAAATGAAGACAGACAAAAGTATTTTTTAATATAAAAACGGTCTTTATTTCTTCAATACAAGGTAAACTACTATTGCAGTTTAAGACCAACACAAAAGTTGGACAGCAAATTGCTTAACAGTCTCCTAAAGGCTGGAAAAAAAAGAAACCCATGAAAGCTAAAAGTTGTGCAATATTTCAAGTATAACATCTAAAAAAGATGAAACGATCCCTAAACTTATAGATTAACTAAGTACCTCTGCTGAAAATGTATTAATATCCATATTTGCTAGGATACCATCTTACCTTGTTGAGAAATATAGGTCTCCAGAAACTCAAGTATTCAACAGACTCTTTGGCCTGCCAGTATCAGGAAACTGTTTACTATATATATAAAATCCTTTGGAGTCAGGCATTCTGACAGGCATCCATTTCCTTACATTTTGCATTGCAATTCTGCATTCCAACTTAGACAAGCCCCCCTCCCGTATTTCAAAACCATTTCTTGAATAGTTTACTCGTACATCCTTGTGCAAAATGGGAGTCAGGAAATGGAATGGTACAGGAAGACAACACAGCCTTCTGTTTTGAAAGTCAGCAGTGCTGGTAATAGTCATAAAAATGTTAAGGTCTGCCAAATAGGAATGTATTTCACCTTTAAAACGCTTAACTTTTTTTTTCCTTGCTTTTTTAAAAAATTATTTTTAAAAAAAGGACACCTGCAGTAGTAAGGAAACTGAATTTGCTATCACCTGTATTTATAAAAGCACACACATTCCTCATTTTCTTACATTTGAAGATCAAGGGAATGTCTGTTTCATAATGTAATAATATGCACAGTTTAAAATATTTTCTATTACAAAATACAGTATACAAGAGGGTGAGGCCCAAGTCTATTAGTTGAGTACACTCCAAAGTGTTAGCACTGAATCATGTAAAAACCACATTACATTGTATGAATAGGTGGGGATGTTTACAACTTAAATGCTCCATTTCATTGGGATCAATTGTATACTGTTTACTATTTTCAAGAGACTTCAGTAAAACTAGTATATTTCCAAAGAAGATTTAAAAGGTTTAAGCACAGGCATACATCATACCAGAATCTAGAAATCACTGCAATAACTGGGGCTATAGAAAGGAGTCATGAACTAACAACTGCATAATACACGAACAGAATGAGATGCTTTATCATATATTGTCCAACATGGGGAGGGGGGGGGAATCCCACGGGAACGTCAAATTAAAGAACTTCTATGCTCCAAACTGCTCCTTAGTAATTGATCCTCTAAAGCTAAAATTAATCTAAAAGTACACAGCATGTCAGATCTTAATTTCAGGGGAGGGAGGGACAACAAGAACAACAAAGCACTTCAACACCCCCACCCGCTCCAAGCCTCTCTGCCATATTAATTGCAAGGCATCGTAGTTGTGAGACAGTATTTCTGCATGAACATCATGACTAATTATCATGCTGCAACCGTTATGTTTAAGACCTGTGCAGTCAATTACCAAAATAATTTAAATCCTAAACAAATCCACGTTGCTTCTTTCCTATGTCAAAATGTTTAATTTTGGAAAGCATTCACTTTTAAGTATATGCACACTTATACCTGCACTTGCCTTCTGTAATGACCTTGAAGGGTTTATATTTCAATGCAGAAGCAATTTTGTGTCTTGGATCTCTGAGGAGTACCAGTCTTAAAAACATGCATGTTTTATAGTTGAATCTACATGACTAACAGTATCTTAATAAGCATTACGTTAGGAAATTTAAGGCTGTATCTTGGTTTACACAAGGACCAATGATAACTTTAAGAGGCTACATATAAAATTCTATAAATAAAAATAGGAGTAAAGTCTGTTTAACCTGTACACAGAGAGCAAATGGGTAAGGAAAGGAAATCAGGAATTAAGTATTTCTATAAAGAATGCCATGTATTTTTACTAGAAACACAGATGACAAGTATATACAACATTTAAATCTCCAATTATCCACATACAACTAGGAAAACATTTACAAGGGTTTGAGTATGCAACTAAACAATCAGGTAAAAAAAAAAATACAGTTAGAAAAAAACCCCTAAGCCTCACCAATTTTGAAGGAACAAACCCAGAAAACACTCACTCCTTAAAAAAAAAGAATCAAGCCAATACCTAAATTTAATAAGGTATCTTGTTTAACACAAAAACAACAGCTATCCAAGCTTATAAGCCACACTGTAAATAAAAATTTGAAGTTCTGACAAATGTTTTTCAAAATGCACTCAGAACCAAAATTATTGGCACAAAAAGCAAAAACGGAATGAGGGAAAAAGACTGTACAGTTTCCAAAATGCTATGTTGTTCTTCTGAAGAAGTATTTTTGACCTGTCAAAACATATAGTCCAATAGGAATTTTACTTTTAAAAAAACACAAACCCTCTACTTCTAAAAAAACCCAAAACTCCAGTAAAACAACTTCTGTTGCTAAAACATTGCCACTCCTAAGTCACTACTTGTTGGTTTTGTCTTTCAAGATGAAGGACATAAGATAATATTTTCAATGTTACTTATGAAAATCAATATTCGAAAGAAATAAAGTATTTTCTCACAGACCGTTTCATCCTTTCATCAGCAAAAGGAGATGAAATACAATTGGATGAATAACAAAGAGCACAGCAGTAGCCATCACAGCATCATCACCAGTCATTAAGTTACCAAACTGCTATCTCCTGAGCATGCACAGGAAATTGCCAGTAACGTTTAATAAACCAAAACCTGGTAAAAATTCTACTACAGATCCAGTTATACATGATGTGCACTAGTCATATTCCTTTTTGGCGTCTATCAGGGTCTTTGGATTTTTCTGTACATTTTTTTGTTTCATTAAAAAAATCTAACAAATTAAACTCACAATAACAAGAGAGTATTATCTAAATTGCAACACAGTACATTTATCAGTTAAACCTAAGTATTCAGAGAACAGGCAGAAATAAGGGGCTTCACACAAGGATCTCCTCTCGTCACAATGACCACTCAGTTTAACTTACTTTCCCCCTGCTACTCCCTCCCTGCTACTTCCATTGCCAGCAATGGAAATCTATATGCGAGTGAGAAATTACACTCTGTGTAAAAAGAGCAATGGTCTCCTTAAATCTATTTTAATGTTGAGTAAAATATCAGTTCCTGCATAAAATGCTTGTGAATTTACTTTTTTATTTAAAGATTTAATATAACTATGCAACGGAACATTACTTACCTGCTGCCTCTCAAGTATTAGCTATTCCCCATGTAACAGCTACAGGCAGGTTATTTCTTCCTTAAACTTATTACACACAGCAGTAAACAATGTTTTTAAGTAAAGAAAAAAAGTTACAACAGTACTGTTTGTAACCAACTCCTATTCACAAAAAGCAGGAAATTATTCATGACTGGTTTGATACAACTTTTCAGTTTTACAAAAGTTTAAAAGGCAGTTTTCATTTTCAAACAGGATTAAACAAAACATGTCAAATATCTTCTCAGTAGCAAACAGTTCAATAAACACCAGTGATCCCATGCATGAGCAACTGAGGTACACAATTTACGGGGAAAAAAAAAAAAAGGGGTGGGGTGGGGGTGGGGGGATAGTCTGAAGCTGTAGCCAAGTCCAACAGCACCAACCTGGCTGAGTGGTAAGGTGACAAAAATATTAAAGCATTTCAGACTTATGCAAAACTTTCGCAGTTGCACAGGCTACTGGTCCCAACTCAGTAAAGCATGAAAATCACTCATGTATGCAAATAAGGTACTTAAAGCATTTGTTTACATTCCTTGAAATCTACGGAACATAAGCACATGCTTTAAAATGCTCTGGAAAACCAAATGGATTTAAGTGCTTTCCTGAACAGGGTTAACACTTTAGGTTGGCTTTAAAATCTTCAAAATTAGTAAAAAAAGAAATCAAGAGTTGTCTAAGAGTTGCCTCTTAAAGCCATCTGAGGTCTTGAAACTTAACTTAAAACATTAAGCGCAGCTATTTAAGTGAAAACTCCCAAGAATGAGTCCATTACATAACTATTTACAGTAGACTAAAAGTGAGCCTTTGTGCAAGGCTGCCAGAAACTAAAGTTTTTGCAACTTATATGAACTTTCTATTCACTTGCATTTCACACTTAAATGAAATGTAAAACAAATTCTTACAATTTGAAGTCAACTTTCACTGTGTGCTCCAACAACTTGTTTTTAGGTAAATTTACAAAACCTCATCTGACAGATATAATTAGCGCCCCTTTTTGCTAAGACATTTAAACAATGCCCATCGCTGAACAAGGACATACAAGTGTACCTTCTCTTTTATATGCATGTGTGAATAAACCCCAAAGTATTAAGAAAATACCAAACCCATAAAGTCTGAAAAATGGAAACATCTGGTTTCTTCTGGCACATTTCTAATATACAACTATGTACAGACTGCTACGGCCTTAGAGGTGGAGAGGGAACACACACAAGCACTATTACTATAAAACTGTAAACAACTGCAGGGTTTTGTTTTGTTTTTTTAAATCTAACCTTTCCACCCCTTGTTACGGACAGTTTAAGTTCAGATGAACAGTTTAAGGTTCTATTAGCTGTAGTGTCAATCAGGATCAAGGCTGTATGAGACAAATTTTCAGCGTGCCAATATCACAAAGCTGGGACCACCTCTTCTCAAAACAGACCATAAAGAGCTGCAGTTTTTACAGTTTTATGTGTCAATTAGCAAATTCACAAGCCACCTAGGTAAACACTGCTAGAAAGCAAAATAGCATTAAAGGTTTTATGTAACCACCTATTTTCATATCAAAATTGAATGTGTGAGAGCAACATTAGTTTAACTCACTGAATGCAAGATTAGGTTGAGGCATATGCAAGAACTATTGCGATGTTTTTAAAGACAGCATCAATGTTTTCATTGTAACATCTTTAAATATTGCTGAACACAAGACTCTCCCTGAGGTGTAAACATCAAATAACTTGAACAGCTTTACACATCAGCCCCATTAAACAGTTTATTACAACACTACATCTACTGTAATCAGTGGTGCTGTGTACAGACATTATCATATGAACAGTTTAACATGAACAAACTACTAAAAAAACAAGCATTTACTTGACTTTTTCCAATTGCTTGCACATTATAATTGCCAAATGTATATAACCAGTAATAAAGTTGCAAAAGCTATAAGGTTTAAATCACACAGGTTTCCCTCAAATAAAACAGTTAAGCAACATAAAAAAAGTAAAAGAGCTACTGGTTACCATGTATGCAGATTTGCTTTATTCAGATCTATTCCTGTTCATTTTATCCATGAATCCTTACAGGCTCAGTTCAATCACATGAAGCAAACTGCTGGACAAGCATCTTTCCTTGAAGAATGTATCTTGTCTTGCACGCTGTTCCTCTTCCTTCAGCTGTAATGTGTCAAAATTTGTGATGTAGATTTTGCTAGTCCCCATAATACACAGAAAATTGTTGGCTTATCTATACATACACAAGTCGTGCATCTACTTCACCATAATGTAAACTAACACAAAATACTCAGAAGCAGTAGCTACTCAGTTGTGCATGAAACTGTTTTCTAATACAATAGTTAAAAATAAAACTAATGTTGTTGTACAACAAAGTTGAAAGAATATATATTTCACAGTTGAATGATAAAGGAAGAAATAGCTACTGTTCTATGACTGATGAAAACATTTATATAGAATGTTTCCTAAAGTATGCATTCTGCAAGAGTAAACGAACAAGCACGTAAGGTAATTTTGCCACAACTAGATTTTTACATTTTTACCTGCCCACTTACAGAAATTTTAAGCTGGTTTGACATTTAAGTAATGCACTGATTGAATAATGAAGTGGATGGCTCACAGGTCAGTAACATTTAGAAGTACAAAGAATCCAACACCAGTACTTCAAAATTTTCAGACTAGGGGCAAGCAGGATGGGCTTCACATCTAAAAATACACGCTTGCAGCTTAATCACAAGAACCCACTTTTCAAACAATACAATATAGATTTACAGGTTTCCTCATCTATTTGCCCTACAAAAAACCCCAAGCCCTACTTCCTACTCTCATCTAATTTGACAAATAAAGGAACCACACCATTCAGAGTTAATTACTGTAAAAGTTCACAAAATACTTGGGATGGTATAATTCCATACACTGGATTTCAGTTGAATTCCATTACAAAACAATTAGCTATCTTAATTTCATTAGTAATTCACAATTTCAACATTCAATAATTTCAAAATAGTTTAAATGAAATTGTTCAGAAAACCAACACATTAAATTGTTCATTTGAAAACCAAGACATTTAGAGGAGCAATTTCATGAACGTGCACCAGTACACAGCTGTCAAATGTTCTTCTACCAGTAATTTCAAAGCAGTTAGAAAAATACTCAATTTTTTGCATGAACAATTGATACGTTTCTTCTTCCTTTCCTCAAAGTGACTGTTAATAACAACCGTAAAAAAACCATACAACCAAGTAGGCACTATACACTACAGTATGCACATAAACTGATCCAAATCCAAAGCAGTGACTGTTATTTCTTTTCTTATTCACAGACTTTGTTCCCAAGTCATGAATGTATCAACCAGTAACTACTTTTGGGGAAGTTTCTTCCCCAGAGACCAGAATTTCCATAGGTGTTATGTACTTTAAAAATTAATCAGTAGCAAAATGACAAAGTACCGCCTCCATGAAGAGATGTGTTTAAAGTTGTGAGCTAAGTTAGCACAGACAGGGGAGAATCTGTTTTTTAGCGGAGAAAGTAAGCACATGACAGCTGTGAGACTGCGTGTCAGAATTTGCTGCTCTCATCATACAATTGCTGTGGCAAGAATTATGGATCTTTATCACTTCTATGGCAACAGTTAACAGATCCAAGGCACCATATATATGAGTTATAATACTAGTATAAGAAAGCTTCAGTTCCTGGGAATAATTTGCTAGATTTCTAAGTGTACTTATAGAACTACAGGAACTTTAAAGAATGCATTATAAACTGGACTTAGGATTAATACTTTTCATTATAGGGCTCTTGAGATAGTCAGCACCACACTGAACCTTCATTTTAAAGAGCATAGCCAACTAAAATCTGAAGTGGTGTACATGTTGGTTCCAAGTACTCTACCACTACACTTTGGCAAAACTGGAAACCTTTGTGGTTCCAAAAGGGAGAAATAAAACTGTATGGATTATACCGCCATGCTCAGCCCCTTTCAGTATTCTACAAGCACGTAGAATATTGAAAAAATAACTTTAAAAAAAATTAACTCTCTCTCATCAGTACTCCTTGGCAATGCTATTTTCCATCTGCCTCAAGCTCGTAGAAGCTATCTGTCCCAAGCATGTGTTAGGTTTGTACAATTTAACACCGCACAGCAATCAGTTTCTCAGCATTTCTACTAATAAAACCCGGGTTTCAGACTTATTTGTTAAATAGTTACTTTGTGGTTTAGAAGTTAGGGGTTTATGTCAGAACATTTCACAAATTAAATTTCAGAACTTCAGTGATCAAACATTTTTGTATTTGTGCAAGATGCAACTTGAGCATTTTTTTTTCCACAAAGGCACTCTTACAACAAAACCCAATAGATTTCTTAGATATGTAAAGCATCTTGCAGTAGCAACTCTTAATTTTTTCCCTTTAATTCCAATTATCCAAATATGCATATAAAAGCTTTAAACAGCTTTTAGAAGTGTGAAAATTCTACAGTAGAGTTATATGTGCATACACCCGTCAAGTTTTGTAATAGCAGTGATTTCTGATATTTTCAGAGATTGAATGTCAATCTCCCAACATGTTCACATTTCAGAAAAATGCATGATATACATTTGTCATTATATCCTAATAGCTCCTCAGAATGACTTCACGTAATCCTCCTTTATTATACTCTATACATGAAGAAAAAAAAAAAGAAATACACAAAGCAAAAATCCCACAGAAACTATCAGCTTGAAAGACAAAATTTGTTTTAACTTAACCTACACTCCAGAACATCACAAACCTTCAAATACCGTGGTGCTTCAGCTTAACACAGTGAGAAAGAAGGAATTTCGAGCTTCACTGTGTATTTGTCTTTCTGTGAGTAAGCTGAGATACGAACGTGATTCTGTTCATCATAGATGTACAGACAGACTATTTTACCATCACTAGTACCTTCTTCCATTTGTTGCATTTTTCCCCCCTATTATTAGTGTACTTACCTGGTATCTTTGTTCAATCTTGGTGTATTATTTAAGATCAACACCAGAACAATTTCCTGATTGTATAATTTTACATGGGAAGAAAAAGAATGCTCCCAAACTACTTTCCTTCATCGAATGTCTTTCTCCTACTGTCCCAGCCCGTCTATTCACCAAAAATAACTGATGAACAGAGAGGTGCGTTCAGAAAATTCAACCTTTGGTTTACAAATTTAAAAGATGTGAATTATTGGCAAGTATCTTTCACATCAAGACAGGAGGAAGACATAAAAAGGTAGATCAGGCTGCCACAGGAAAACATAAAAATGAAGATCTCTTATGGCTCTCTCTCGCTCTCTTTTTGTGTAAGAAAAAAATCATCTTAGTTCTCAAACCACAATGAGCAAAAGAAAAAGCTGATTGTTCATTCTTTGGAGAACACCATATCAAACCAACATTTTCACTTGCAAGTATTTTATGTTTCAAATGCTATAAAGCCTTAAAGTTTCTTAGGGAACTATCACACAGCTCAAATTTGTCAAAACTACTGATTTCACAAACAAAAGAAAAAAGCACAGGATGTGGGGAACACAAAAATATAAACGTGTCTAAAGACACTCAGAAGACAACAAAATTACAGAAACACATTCATGGAAAAAATTAATAAATTATGGAGTTATGCATTTGAAAATAAACAATAGCATAAGATTTTCAGTTTGTTTTTAAAATTGTCTTATCACCCTCAAGAAAATGAGAGATATCACTGAACATTAAGAAACAAACTATATGTTTCTGTTAAACACCAAAGTAGCCATAAAATAGACTTTAAGAAGCACATAAAACAGTGGCACTGCTTGCCTCTTTCACTCTGTGGTGGACTTCAAATACTGAATCAGACACACAAAGCACTGTTTCTCTGGTGAATGCTAGATGCAGTAGAATAGTGCCAGCCCCACATATGTGCTTCCTCAAAAATACACATTTAAAAAAAGAAAAAAAGATATCAGGTCAATAACGTTCATAATAGCTTAATACTAAGATGATGTGAAATAATCCCAGATAGGTACACATACCCACATCATGAACAGCGCTACCACATAATTCACTTTAAATTCTGTTCTTAACTAGAAGCTTATTAAAATAACTCACAAAAATAGACATTTTCCTATTGATTTACAAGGTTTCTTAAAAGGCTAATTTCATTCTTCACTTAAGTGGTTGCTAATGTACTGTGACAAGACATTTTCTACTTATACAAGCAAAAATATAATGAATATTACTTACAACTATCAGCACCATTTCCCCTCCTACTGACACCAAAAATATTACAACCATGTTAGTTCTTAGATCACTCCAAAGCTAAAACTATTTCAGAGCGAGCTGAGCGCAGTTTTTGAAGAAGCATATGAGCCTCGGACTAAGTTATTTTTGCTTACAGTGGTTTGAGAGCAGAAAAAACAGAGAAAAAACATGAAATATGAAGTACAAAGTCTACATACATATCAACTGTTACAACGTTGTGGTTTTGCCTTTCAATTCAGTCCAAATCCAGTTTAAATAGGAAATAGTCAATCAATCCAATAACAAAAACATAAAATGAAAAATTTAACATTCAGCAGTTATAGAAATTCAGACAGATTAAGATTGGGACAACGCATCAGCTGGAAATACATCACTGAGCATCAGTTAAACTAAAAAAAAAATCTGTCTAAAAAAATGTCAGGACTCATGCTTATGAAGTTGCATTACTATTCTGTTTGTACACATTAATTTTGCTGTTAATGCTTCTAAATACCATTCTATTGGATTCTTAGTTTTCTTGACGAATACAGGTTAGACATTTGTCTTAAATCCACTGTTCTCTTTTATATCTTTATATAGGCTTTCTTCAAGCAAAGGCAAGCTATTTCAAGGAAATGTTCAGTTTATAGTAATTCTATAGAATGCATTATCAATGTACATGAAGCCTTACTCAAGGCACAAGAATCTTCCAAGAATTTAGTTTTAAATCATGAAGTGTACAAACAGAAGTGTAAATACCTGCTATGGTACATCTAAACTTAACAGAATTTTAGTATTATAAACACATTTAGTAAGTTATTCCAATTTAACCCATGTCTATAAGTGTAATACAGTACAAATTGAGTTTCACTGTATACAAAAATGTTCACAATGGACCTTTAAAATCCTAAACTAGATGTGTAACACTTAAAATGTCAGTACAGTATGACAGTTATGACTATAGGTACACAATAAGGAGAAGTATAGGTGCCATTCATAGGGTGCAGGCACAGAGGCAACTTCATGTTATCTGGCAAAACACAGTAATATGGGGAATAACTCTTTTCAGCACTGCTGATATTTATTAAATGACTGAGACTGTTAAATCCGTTCATGAATATTAATCAATGTAAGGAACGAAACAAAAAGAATGTATGGCAACATACATCTTAGTGAAAATGAAACATACAAACCAGGAGATAACTGTATTTCTTGTGTGTGTGTGTGTGTATAAATATATAAAACCAAAACTACAATAAAGCCCTTCTTCATTAAGATAGTAGCAAGACAAAATGTTTACAACTTCAAAAAAATACCAAATGCTTTCATTTACATGCAGAATAATAATTCTGCCCTTTAAATCAAGTTCTTAGGACCTATTTTCTTCTTTACACACAGGAATCTCACCTACGCAACCCCTCTGAAAGAAAAGAGATGTCCCAGCACACAATAAAGTTGAATGGTGTTGCATATATAAATCCCACCTGAACTGAGACTGAAACCACAGTCTCATTTTAAAATTGTGCTTTGGAAATTATAAAATGCAACCTGACGCTATTTGAAATATTTTCTCGGAGTGACATGGTAGGGAATCTGTACTTGGCACAGAAAAACCTACACGCACAGTACTAAATACACAAAAATTAAAATAAAGCTAGATTAATAAGAGTATGCCAAGGGTAAAAAAAATATCTTAAATTCCAGGTTACTAACAATTTTTAGTATGGCTTGGTCATCTCCACCAGATGAAACACACTCTGGAAATGCATCCATCACCCAGCTCAATGGTTACCTCCTATTAATAACAACTATTTGCAAATATCACAAATACTCATTTATCACAAATGGTAAAAATCCAGTTCAACAAAAGACACTACATTTATCTGCATTTTTATGTTCTGGTATTTTATAATTAAGAACCACAGTTGGGTTTTTTTATGCAATTCCAGAAATATTTCTACCAATCCATTATTTATTTTTTAAACAAAAAGTGGCATTAACAGATATATACTGCCAACTTTATTTCAGCTGCCATGTCTCACCTTCCTATTTAAGCCTTTGGATTCCCTTCTCTAGGTCGCTTACTGTGTGTGTGTCCCTTGCTAGCATATGAACCCAAGACAATATCCCACTTAATACTCAGCAGACTAGAGCATTTAATATCAGAATTTGTTCTCCCCCGAAGGAGTCAGTGACACAAAAGCCAGACTGGAAACTGACATTTAACCAATACAAAATTATGTTTTCACTGCAGAGTATACTACATTTTATATGATTTCTAAAAAGTTTTGCTCTTTTTAACTTCTGTAAATGAACTTCCATGAATAAACACCACATGCTGATCTGGAAACTAAATCTGAGGGTAAATGTAAGAAATGGAAGCTGGGTATACAGACGAGCCTGCAAGCTTCAATTTTAATGTAGATGTAGTGGGAAGTTCTTCTAAAAAGGGAAAAGACCATTGCAGAGAAACTAACAGATAGGGTTTTTTCCAATTGTCAAATGTAAGCAATCACGGGTAGCTTGAACTCTCAACGCTCAAAATGGTACATTATATAATGCGATGAACATTTCTATGTATTTTAAAGCTCTTAGCAGTACACTGGGAAAGGCATTATTTAGCATGCTACTCTGTAGCTATCTAGACATTTGATGCATGCAAGACTGCAGATACATGAAACAAAAGAACACGTTAGTTTCATAAGCAACCAGAAAAAAACCCAATCCTTGTGTCATGTATTTGTTTACTAGTCTTCAGAAAATGACTTTACTATCGGAGGTTGGGGAGGGACCGAAAGGTGAGGGTGGTGGGGAACAACTGATCATAAATCTTACTGAAGATGTAACACTGAATCAAGCTAGAAGGCAGAAAATACTGACAGGTCACATTTCATAAAAAAAAAGAGCAAAGTCTGGCTGTATTTCCTAAATTTGAGTAGAACTTGCTGAGAAAAAAGAACAAAACCCAACACCCACCCACCCAAATGGTACTGTCATACTTATAGTTGTGCAAGGACAGCAACTGTATGTACATGTGTTCCCTAAATTGAAATAATGCATGACATGACATATGAAGGGCTAAATGCTGCTGCCCTTATACAAACAGATTTTAAAATACAAAATTAGACTTTAATACACAAATAAGAAATACAACCATAAATTTAATATAATATTCTTCTAAGATTACAAAACCAGCAGACTTACCAGTCTGTCTTCCTGCTTTTTTAAGAATTGGTTTAATCACATTTCATAAAAACTGCAAATATTAATACCACCTAACATGAAAAAGGTGGCATGCAAACTGCAGAAAATAATGACACACTTCCTCCCAAGACCAGTTACCTGTCGTTACTTACCTACGTTCATGTCAGATGCTGCAAGAAGAAAGTAATTCAGTACATACTGCAGGCCCATTTAAGTGCAGGCATTAATGGTGTAAATAATCCAAACCTAGAGTAGTTACTTTTAGTAAGCCAGTAACAGTAAAAGCTCAAAAACATGAAACAAATGCTCACCTTCTTTAACGATGACGATATTCTCTCTCTCTGTCTCGTTCTCTGTCGCGATCTCTGTCGCGATCACGATGCCTCTCTCTTTCACGGCTTCTTTCCCGGTAATAGTCATCATGACGATCTCTACTACGTGATTTGTGGCGCCTACTTTTTTCTCGTGACCTACTGTGGTCCCTCTCTCTGGATCGCTCACGTCTTCTAAAAGAAATTACTTCATTAAATTTTTCTTCAAAATGCAAACCACCTGCACACCAATTTTGTACTGTTTACGAGTATGAATTTACTCAAAAAAGGATATGAGGAAAATATACCAGGTATCTTTCACGTTATACACAAAACCATACCTGTGTCACAGTAAACAGATAAAAGGCAGTGGCTAAGAACTCAGTTAAGAGATAGTAAGGTGCATCCACTTTCTAATCTATCAAGGAAAAGTCAGAAAGTATGTGCTCAGAATGGAGGACGACATGGCTGAAATCAGCTGTGGGAATGCACCATACCTCAAACAATCACTGCAACATGGCTGCTAATCTGTGTACTGAAAGTATGTACCAAAACCAGCTGTCTTTGTGTTTTTAATATTCAAGGCCAGCTACACTACTACTGCTACAGTATCCAAATGAACTAGATGTTCAGTGTTTGTCCTAACACTGAAAGGGGCGTTATTTAAGTTCTGAAAGAAATACCAATCTCATTTGTACTAGGTAGAAAAGTCCATGAATTTCAACATCTACCTACTCACAATTTTTAGACTGTGTAACAAAGAACAACAGGCAAAAATCATTCTGCCTAATTTCACCACCCCTACCCCCCGGCAACTCAAGTGTATTTCTACTGTGACAAGTGTGGAGAAAATTACTTTTAAACAAAGTGAAAACTGGCATCAAATATCCTAGATCTTCATTTTCAATAGCAAATTCTAACAAAAATTATGCACTGGACACCTAAAGTGATGAAGGGTAGCTCTATTTTGAAGTTTACATGCTGCAGGAGTACCATGTAGGAAGCGATACTAAACAAAATTAAGAGTTAAATTTAAGGGAGTCAGATCAATTGTGAAAAGGTGGTTAACTAAAAGGTAGCTAAGTCTGGGAAACCCTTGTTTGGTTTCTTTCACACATTTCTTGTAAAACCCAGCAAATAACTAAACTACTCGCATGACTTAGTTTCTTCTCTGTGAACTAGTCCTGTGCTTACACCTTCCCTTTCGCAGGTAAGGGCAGATGGAAGAGGAAAGTTTTACCTGGATCCAGAACCATAAGACTTGGACTCAATTCCATGAAGGCAGTCCTGAAGAGAGCTAATAAGTACTTTACAGCGATCATCCGCAGATACTTTGGACTGTTTAATCAAGGAAATTGCAGTTACCAAGGTCTCTATAGCACTTCCATAGTCCCCTGAAAATCACATAAGATCATGATCAGAAAATTATGCAACAAAGATTTTAATCTGTAATAGTATAACCACTTTGAGTACTTCTCTTCAACAGCCATCCAGATCATTTACTGTAGAACCAAATATTAAAATACTGTCCAGATCAGTACTCAGAAGGCATTCTCAAAAACTAACTGCAGCATAGTACAAAATCAGTCATGAATTCAGAAAAATCAGTACCTAAATTCAGCCTCCTTTTAGGAAAATGTGGCTTCACGGCTGCCAGTTTCCCAATAGGAAAAACCTATAAACTCTTATCAGTTGGGTAAAATAGCAAACACATTAATTAAGTTTTACTAACCAGCACTGGCATCTGATACAGCTCTTGAAATGGCACTGCTTGAGATCGCCCTATTTCTATTCATAATTTCTTCAAATTCTGCTTCACTTAGAGGTGTCCTTGCAGCATCCATTTCTCTGCAAGCAATAAAACTAGCATTTAAAAGGTTAAGAAATACTTCAGAAGATATCATTGCAGTTTTAATAATCCAAGTTTGCAACTTTAAGCAGTGACAAACAGAAAAGAAAGCAGGATCTGGGTTTGGTTTTGGTTTTTGTTAAGGACCATGTTACAGTATAAAATCCTGAAAGCTAAAAATAAAAAAAAAAAAAAGAAAAAAAAGAAAAAAGGTAAAAACCAATTAAGACATTGCTGTATAGACTTATTCTTGTTCATCCCATCTATTTTGAAGATTCAGCAGCACTTAATACTGTGCTTTACAAATATTTATAGTTTTTATAAAATCCTTGAAGGCATGTAAGTAGATATTATCCCAATTGAATGGATGTGGAAATACATGTACATAGGCAATGCAACTTTGAGCAAAATTAGAGATAATTTTTATAACAATACTGGAATTAGAACTATATGATCCTGTTTCCCAGAATTAACTAAGACCAGAATGCTGTAAGTTATGAAAAACAAATATAGTCTATCATCTTTAAAACACTCAATTTTCTGAATGATGACAGCTTTTTTTTTTTTTTTTTTTTTTTTAAATTTCTGGTCAAGTTCAAGGTGCTCCAATTTGATCTCCAAACTGGTCACAGTAAGGAGGAAGCAATAAAGCAGAATCCTTGTGCTCAATACACTTTTTTACTGTATTAGCTACCTATATAGGGCTTCCAAAGTAACAGATGTTAACCTACACAAAAATTTTCCCAAAAGTTTTGCAGTGTCCTATTAGCCAGTCTCTGTATCATATAGAAAATTTGGAGAATTGGGTTAAGAGTCAAATGCTGAGACTGTTAAACTGGCCCACTGCTTGGTATTTCTAGAACAGTGTTAGTTCTTCTGGTAGAAAGAAAATGCAGAATAATAAGCAATGCTATCCTCTTAATTGCAAGAAGTGGAACAAGATCCTATAGCCAGTTTAGCATAAGAGGAAATGTCTAAAAATTCATACCTCCCTGAGTTTTGAGTATTATTTTTCGTGTGCCTCCCATAGAATGGAATATGTAATTTTTCTCTTATGGACATGTTATTTCCAGTGAAACGCCTATGATATATAATTAATGACAATTTAAATAGTTATGGATGATAGTTTTAACATTATTAACGAAAATAATGGACAGTAAGTTATACTGTCCTATTCCCACTCCTTCCCTCCCCAGACATTCTATAAACTGCAGACAACCTTGATTTTGTCTATCAAAAAACAACCAACACCTTATTGTTTTATTATATTTCAGGCAATTAAGCCAAATGCTCTAACTTTTACGGTTTCTGTATGAAAGCAGTATGTACAGATGCGTGGGGGTTTTTTTTAAACTTTGTGATAAAAGAAGAATCAAAGCAAAGTGTCTTTGTAGAAAACATTCTAATCAAGAGAAATGTCTCATGCTAGCAGCAAAATCACAACTGAAAAATCCAAATGTAACTATGTAAAAAGTGTTTTTTCTTACAATTTATCCCAAAATTCTGTGACAAATACAAATACGGTGAAAAAAACCAATCAAGAAACAGCAGCAAGACAGAGATGCTTGAAAGCAAAGATGAAAAAGATGTTTCAAACAAGATGTGAAAAACTTGACAGTCATAGAGACTCAAGAACTCTGTCCCAGATAGGATTAACCACAGGAAAAGCCACTGCTACAAACACTGCAAGACTGCACCAAATGAGCAGAAGCATTTTGACGGGAAAGGAAAATAAAAGTCTTGCAGTAAATTCACACCTGGCTTTTGAGACAAAGACTAACTTTGAGTTGAGTCATGAAGAAAAAAGGGACAAGCAGAGCTGCTAAAAGATGAAAATGGTTATGAGCTTGGTATGGCACTGTACCCAAAACATGCACATATTCAAAAAGGAGAACTCCAGAGCATTCTAAGACGACAGCCTGCAAAGCACGATGATAAAGGTGCAAGTCACAATTTCAAGTTAAGACAGAAACACAACCAGAAGCTGCTGCATAGAAGTGATATGTAAGTTTACATGTAGAACACATGGAATGATGACACTGCCAAATACAAACACTTCAAAGCTGAAAAGGGAAAGCGAGATTACTGATACTGCATTTCAGGATTTTCTTACTGCTGCAAATGTGTTTTTGAGAGATATTTCACTAAGTGAAAAAGGGCAAATGAGAAGACTGTTGGGATCCCTTTCAGCCCTATTTTTTATTATTTCTAATATTTGCATTAAAAGGGAAAGTCAAATGCTTCCTACAACAGGAGTAAAATCTGCTACCAAGCACATTATACTAAAAGCACTCACCTTCCAGGTGGCCCATAGTCACCTCTGTCATATGGTGGAGGTCGGCCATATGGATCTGTTGGAGGCGGGCCACGGCTGTCTGAAGTAGGTATGCCACTATTGGCAGGTGGGGGGAAGAAAGCTGGATTCACATGTGGTGCAGGTGGTGGAGCACCTGGAGGTGGCCCAGGGAGATGTGGAGGAGGAGCAAGAGTCAGGGGTGGCCCAAGAGGGCCAGGTGGACGAGGGGGAAATGGACCCGGAGGTGGAGGTGGACCCTGCTGAGGTGGTGGTGGACCTGGTGGTGGCCCGTAGCCTGGAACTGGTGGTGGAGGGCCTGGAGGAAGAGGCCCAAGTGGAGGCTGACCAAAAGGTTGTCCTGGAAACAGAACTGGTGGTGGTGGACGGTCACCACGATTAGGAGGTCCAGCTAAAGGAGGTGGGAGGACCTGACCAGGAGGTGGAGGGCCTGGTGGGCCTGGTGGGCCAGGAGGACCTAAAGGTGGACGCGGGGGAGTTTGTCCAGCTAAAAAAAGAAAAAAAAAGTTAATAAATATAAAGAAATAAAAGACTCAGCAATTATGATTCTTGCCTTTGTTGGTTTTGTTGTTTTTTTTTTAAAAAAAAAAAGAAACAAACAAAGAAAACCGACCAACCACCAACCAAAATAACCCTCACTGAACAACCTGCAACTTATGCAAGGCACGCATGGTCCCACTTTGGGTTCAGTACTTCAGAAAATTTAACAGTTACTTGACTATCAATATCCAAAGAGAACGACATTTACTTGAGAACTGACAACTTGTCCTCCCAATCACTTAATCGGCTACTATTCTTACCGTAACTTCCAAAAGCTTCCAAGAACTAGAAAACACCGCATCCTGCTTACACCTGCAGCTAGTCTTTCACATGGGGCACAAGATACCTTCTCCAATATAGTTTTTCCCATATTTTTGATATATATTGTAAGATAAATGCAGTATCCAAACCTGTTTTTTGGTCCTCATTAGTGTTTTTTCAATTCATCCATGGCCCTTTGACTGTTAGTAAACAATCTACTACTGGATGATATTTACTAAAAATACTTAAGCTGAAATAAGAACTTTACTGCAATGCAAGCCTGATTGTTAAACAGATATTTCTCCCATATCAATACCTGACTAAACATGAACACCTCCTCTTCGTATCTGTGGTATTCTAAGTGCCAACTAATTGACCTGTCAGTGGGCATGAATTTCTGATGATATGCAAAGTTGTAATGCAATAAGGAAAAGAGTTACTTTACACTCTGCAACACAGGTATTCTCATCCCCCACAGCAAATCAAAAAAGCTGAACTACACTGCACTGAAGACAAATCTACTTGCTAACATGATCTACCTTAATTTTTTCATATTCTAAAAATATGTACATTTACACATTATAAAGAAAGTATCAAAAATGTTATTATGTTGCTATCAAATTTAGGAAGTACAACTCCTTGTTTGAATATCAACAAAGAAATATTGTTGAATCCTACAATCCAGCTGTGAACACTGTGCTACAGTACATTACTGAATTGGCTTGATTTTTATAATTTCCCAAATAAGTACGCCGCATTAATACAAGAAAACACAAATGAAACTGAAACGCCATAAATTAATTATTTCACCTGGGAAAGGTGGTGGCGGCCCTCCTGGCCCTGCTGGCCCAGGGAATCTGTCTCCACCTGGAATGGCACCTGGAAAACGGCCTCGCCCTCTATTACTAGGTGGAAATGCTGCTCGTGAGCTTCCTCCTGGGGGACCAGCTTTACCTTCCCCGGACATCTGGCCAGATTGTGTGGCTGCAATGAAAAAGCAAAAGTGTAACTACATAAGTCAAAATAGGTTAAAGCTTTTCAACACGTGCTCTAAGATTTTATGCAGTGCTAAAGCATGACCTTACAAGCACCTGTTTCTAGGTACCGAAACCAAAAGCATTTGGAGAAGAAAAAGTGCTTTGCTAAAATATGGCACTGTTCCAGTATGCCCCATACTAATGGAATAGCATCTGGGGAGACTATCAGTCCTTCCCTTAATGCAGCCCAAAGCCACAAACTATTGGGACTGGGAATAAGACAAGGTGCTGGAGGAAAGCACAACACAGAAATCTCTCTTCCCCATTCTGACATAAGCGCAGCCCTTCCAGACATCAGAATTTGGTCCAGTTTGTCTACAAGTGTTAAATTTCTAAATGCTCCTGTGCTTTTTTTTAAATTGCATCCATAAGAGATTGAGAAAGCTTCTCCAACTGTATGACAAGAGTTTCACAAAGCTGCAACCTTCTTTCAGTGAGTGCTATTTCTTGCCAAAACAGCACCTCTTCAGCATATTAAGTGGTCTTCTTAATTTTTATTTAAGGGAATCATCTTTAAACAAAGATGCAATTTCATTCACCTGGACTGTAAGTGTTCTGTAGGTATTTTAAACTGTGTAGAAATTATCAGATGCTAAGAAAAAAACTGCCACGCTACTTCTGGAATAAACTTATGTTTTTTCAAGATAGCACATAGGAAAGGCTTACTTTTTCTTGACTGCATTTCAAACTGACTCAGAAATTGTTTATTACATGGAGTTACAACAGGATTTTGTCCATGCAGTTCTCTTTTAGGCAACAAATCCATCAACTTTTTAGAGGATGCTTCCGATCCCACACCCACAAGGGCAAACCTGAAAGGAAGAAAAAAAAAAAAAAAACCCAGTTACACCACGGTGTTTCCATTTCCTGGATATCCTGATGCCTCATGAAAAAGGCTACACGCAGTAACCAAGAGAATACTTGAAAACTAGATACAGAAACCATCTCACAGGTCTTAGCCCAGTTCTCAGAACTGATAAAACAACTCCTTCTAGGACACACAAGAACCACCAAACGTGCAAGTACAAGATGCATCAAAATATATCACAAAGGCAGCCTTCTGGTAGAGTATCAATATGCATGTATGAATTCATACAACCAAGTTATTATAAGCGTTCACTGTATTCTGATTACTACTAAGGAGACAGGCACATTCATGCAAGGAAGATTAGGTCGCCAGTGAAAAAAGGGCTCAAGTGCTCACTTTCAACAGTCAATGAAAAATAAAGATGTAAAGAAAGACTTAATCATGGAGATTGGGGAAACAGCATTTACACTATGAGGAACAACAGGTATCACTACCACTACCTGAATGAAACCTAGGAACAGACTTACTGAAGATGGCCAACAAAATTTAACTCACAAAATGAGACACACGATACTGTCCTAAAAATTTATGCCTGAAATTTAAATCATTAGTATGAAATGATATACCAAACCATTGTTAGATACCAATAAAGAAAGATTATCAGTTCACATACTGACAGTTATGAAAATTAAGAACTCTTTCCCCACTTCCACCCTTCTAAAATTCAGTCCATTTACAGAAAAAACAAATTACAAGTTCTTACCCTTTAGACTGGCCATTAGCACGATTTTCAAAAAATTTTATCTCCAAAATATCATTTACCCCCAGTGAATGAACTGCTTCGGTTAAGTCTTCATCTGTTGTCCACTGAAAAATATTTTTAATATTCAACTATGAAAGTTTATCTAAAACACCAGGAAAAGGGCAACTACATCTTCCCTGGATTTTCTGTGTGTGAGAAACTGGTCAAGAGGAATACTATACACATGCTGTCAATTTCTGACTTTTGGAAAGCTGTCATTTATATTTCACAATTCTCAGAAAATTCATTTTAAGAATATACATACTTCCCCATATGCTACGTTGCATCAACCTCTCCACACAGTATACCAATTACTGTATGCCAAAAAAATTTCTATTTGAGTAACTTTTGTCCTTTCAGAGTACAAGGCTTAAACTGGACCACTTCAGTAACTGTTATTTTCCACACCCAATCCATTTTTTCTCCCGCTGATTCTGTTATTTCCACACAAAAGTTAATTTTAAACACCATATTAACCAGGTGCTCTTTATGAGAGCTTTGACCAGTGAGTTTAGTGAACTACATTATTTGCACAAAACCAGCAGGATTTACAGCCAAAAGAAGGGAAACTAGTACAGAAACTATGGTTAGAAACTACTGCTTCCACTTAACAACCTACTTGCTGTAACTTCCTATTAATTACTATGTAATGTTCAACAATTTCACTCATACCCAAAGATATACAAATACACTAATACTTATGGTTTTCTTCGTACATCTGTAACTCCATCACTTCTTTACATTTCATATGGGAAGTGCAAAGCAGGCTTTCAAGATTCTGAACTACTCATCTGATCTCCCTCAAATCAAGGCTTCTTTCAAAAATTCAACAAATTACTTTCCTGAGAGCTAAATGCAAAGAAACAAACACAACAGCAATGCTAAAGTAGATAAATGCACTTTTTGTGGATAACTTCATTTGTGAAGCCAAATAATGAGTAATTGCCAAACACTGGCCTACCTGCTTTAGAAGTTGTAGCATTTGACTTGGATGAGTTCAACTGATCATGTGCATTTTACTAATTCCATTCATATATTTTAGAATGGTACAACTGTTATGTCAACAGCTCCTTTACTTACCTATCAGCTCCTGAAATTATGATACCATAATAATTGAAAAAAACCCACCTAAGCACCCATAAAACATTCTTTTTCAAGTTTTGCACTGGTAAAAAATTAATCAGAAGGGAAAAAACCTTCAATGAGAATTCTGCATGTGTGGACCTGGAAGATCTGGATTTCAGGTAAACAGATAAAAATTCCAGTTAATTCAGCTACTGACTAGCTCTTGCACTTTGTTTGCTTAACTGCAACTGATTTTTAAATGCTTTAATGCTAACAAATGTACTTGTCTTAAGGGCAACTGCAGTTCAGTGAGTTATCCCAAACCTGTTACTCCTAGGACTACAGAAATAAGCCTCAAGGCAAATACCTGACAACAGTCACTGCCCTGCAAGAAGGGAATTGGAAAAAAGCCCTGGAGAAACGTGCAAATTAATTTCAAGAAAATACCAGAGAAGCTTCCAGTTCCTTTTTAAACTAAAAACTTCAGCAACAGTTTACTAAAAGATGGGTTAATTCAGTAGCCTTAAGGTATGTGCAGGCATAAGGCGTTTCATAGTTTAAGCTGGTTCTCTTTCTTTCATTTCTCTGAAAACCTTAAGACAACAGTAGCACAAATATGCCTTCCCAACACTTAAAGGAAACTTTGAAGTTTGTATTTACTGAAGATTTCCTCCATTTTTTCTGACATCAAGACAACTCCAGACAAGCTCAGTAAATTTCAGATTTAAAAAAAAAAAGCCACCACACCTGCTTTGCTATACTCAGTATTTCATATAAAAAAATTTAAAGTAAAAAATATTTACAAATAATTATGTTTATAATTTTAAAATTCCTGGCCACCTGAATAGTAAAAAGATACTCACCCAAGTAAGATTTCCAATGTACAAGGCAATTCTCTTTCCAGTATATGTATAGACAACATTTGGTGCAGCTCCTTTACCTACATCATCCCCAACAGATGGTGGGAGAGAATCCATGTAATCACGATCTTCCGGGGCATCTCCATTATTTGCAGATGGAGAAATTACATCATCATATAAATCAATCTGATCATGCCCACCATATTCAGCTTCCTAAAACAAAAGAGACACCTTGATAATATCTAACATTAAACATTCTTAAAACTTACTTGAAACAAAATGCTGAGGTAACTGCCACATTCCACAGAGATAGTAAGTTTGATCCAACACCTACACAACATCCCTGCTGAAAAACTAAGCCCCGGTTTCATCCACAGTAAAGTATACAAAATCCTTATGACTTCCATTATATTCTAAACTGATGGGGAGCAGGGGAAAATCAACAAAAAATACTTCTGGCCACTATTTTCCACTACATTACTTCTGCCCTTGTAATATAAACAGAAATTCAAAAACCCACAAGCCCTACTCCCAGAATTACAGACATTAGCAAGCATGTGCAACATGCAAAATGAAAGACTTAACATCCACTCTCAAGCAAATCTTTTTTCCATCAAAACATTTGGTAGAGTGAAGAGACCACGCTTCTAGAGGAGCCTTACTGACAAGGCACAACATTCTACCTTTCACATTTTTACCACATTCCTAACTTGATTTTTATCTCCTCATTCACAGAAGGGCAGACAGGGACAGAATTCTGTTTCATTAAATTTAGTAAACAGAAACCTTTGGGTTTATTAAACATTTATTTACTCATGGGCTAGAGAGGGACTATTCGATAACATCACAGCTGCTTCTGGAACATGTTGGTTCAGAAATGCATCGTGGGGTTTTGGAGTGAATCACTCCCTGCTCCTCTGGGACGGTACAGGTTACAGCACAGTGCTGGCCAAGTGAACTAGATTCCTTTCAGATGGCACGGAAATGAGAGTTCCTTTCCAGCTCTGCTTCATGTGCTCAACAACTGCATCCTACCTGCTAAATAGGAACAGACAGGTCAAGATCAATCAGCGGTCCTTCAGACAGATCTGAATCATAAGTGTTGTAGGAATACTTGGTCCAAAAGGCCAGACTAAATTTAGTCTGAAGTAGACCATGCAAACAGGGCGTTAGGTAGACAGAGGGGCCTGAGCACTGACTGCCTCAATCTGCTGGTGTGCTTCTACCAAGCCACATTACTTTTTATTGTAGACTGCTGTACTGTCATCACTGAAGACAGACAACTAAGAGAAGGGTAAAACACATGGACTGTAAATGACAATCTCTTTCACCAAAACATGCAATAACGTGTTTTACAACACAACGTAACCTTAATCAGCAGCATCACTTAAATCCAAGTATGAATGCAACTAGGCATTGCATATTTGCATTAAGGAACTACTTTAAAAACAAAGACTTCTTTTGATACTTGCCATTTTTCACCTTATATACTGTCACATCATATTCAATGGCGATCAATTCCGCATTGGGATGCTGCTATCCTTTTCTACTATCCTAACAATCACTTATGATAGAACAGCCCAATCTGCGTGAGAGAGAGGAACCACTTAAATGTCTACTGACGGGAAGGCTGCAACTTCTCAGTGAACAACAGTGATCTGACAAAGATTAGGAGAGCCTAGCCACATTTAATGCTAACCTTCAGCTTTTATGTTTACTTTCACAGGTTGCTTTGCAACATGCAAAAGCTAGACTCCAAAAGCCTGGACTCTTTGACCATGGTCCAGAACAAAAAACACCTCACCAGGTTTTGTTATCAGAGATATTTCAACATCTGCTGTCTTACAAATTTCTATCCAGAAACCCACACAAGCATCCTAGATGGATTCGTTCAAGGTACCAGATACAGCCACTACATAATCAAGTTGGATTCCACAAAAAAAACAGGCTGCAAAGCTAGCAATCTTGGTTGAAATTTCAGTATATCCACCACAACCATCAACAGATGATCAGCTGTCTTGAAAATACGAAAACATTATCAACTGCTACTCATACAGAAAGAGTATCACCAAAATAAAAAAAATAAAAATGCCCTAAATACAATAAAAAAAACGAGAGAAGCTAAGTTTTGGCATTGTCAATCAAGTAAATGTGATCTACTACTGAATCAAGTAGTGTGTAAAGTGCATTGTCTCAATACACTCTAAACTTCAACAGAAAAATTCTCTCTTTTAAGGTAAGTCTATCATCATTAAATTAAGTAAGGGTTTCGTATTTTCACCTAGTCTGGCCAGTTCTCTGTCTCTGTTTGATTCCTCCTATCACTGTAGCTAATGAAAGTAGGTTCAAAGAACTGCCTGGAACAGGTCTAAACGTGACATCTTACAGCAAGATTAAGGCTGATGTCACAAGACAATTAAGGAAAACATGTAGCAATTCTAGTCATCTGTGTGTATGGATGATGACTTCAGGGAAGTCATCCAAACAGGCAGCCACCAGTGTTACAGCAGATGTACACTAACCTATCTCTCTGAGAAGGCTGAGGTCAGCATTGTCAAAATACCAGAGTAGGCAGCCACCCACAGCTCTGCTGCATTTCCTTAGTGGCCAGAAACTCCTCTGAAACAGATCAAATTTTTATCATATAGGCTTTCAGGTCACCATCAAAGGAGAGAATTATTAGGGCAGCACAGTCTGCACGTAATTGGGTGGCGGGCCCCAAAGTGCCTGATAGCATCAATGCCTTAATTTCAATCAATAGACACAACAGAAAAACTTGATCACCACAGTCACTTCCTGCATTGTGCTGGTTTTGCAGCCAGCATGAGTTTTATTCAGTCACCAGTCTGTCAACAAGGTGTGTGGTTAGATAATTAAGAACTGAGTCAGCAAATGCAAGCATAGATGGAAAAGAGGTGTCTCGATGGCTATTGCACAAGATCCAACAACCCTTTCTCCTACATACATTTACCATGGAAGTTTACCTAAACACCTCCTCCTTTCCTAGATGCAGGAGAGTAAGAAAAAGAATACAGAAGTGTTATTTCTTTAGTCATAGCTATTTCAAAAAACGCTCTGCCTGTAACAGGAACTGGTTTTGACCTCTTCTGACTTCCTTACTTAAGGGGCCCCTTTCAACAGACCAACAGACCATCAAGCATGAAGAGAAAGTATTTCTGCTCAATTATAGTAATTCACAGTCTTACAGATAAACATGGTAAGAAACAAAGTTAGCATCTGGCCCCCTCTACAACCAAATCAGGGTAGCAATGCATTTCCATATCCCATGTTCTAACTAAACCAGTCTGAAATACTAGATCATTTGGAAAATCAGGACTGAAATTCCACATTCTGTGTTAAGTGGGACTGGGTGAATAAAAAGGGTACTGAAAAGATACGCTCTCCAAGATTCATACCAGACTAGTTGTAACACTTCCAGTTACTCAGTCCTTCCTCAATATTCTGTGTTTTAACTACTGTTTGCAGCATTTTGCAACTCCAAATATGAAAGCCATAAACACATGGGACATCACAGTCATGTCCAGAAGGGACAAATTAGAAGTGTTATTTCTTTTTCTGAACTTAGCAGCTGTACTCCTCCGAGTTGTGGAGAACTGGTTGCTCCCTTTACAAATGCTGCTTTGGAAATGACTCCTTTTGTTTTTTTAAATAATTTTTTTTAAACTTACATATATCACAGACTTGCTTTTTCCACAAAACTCTGTTCAATTTAAGAGTTAAACACTAAATTACACCTCCGAAAAGACATTTAAAAAAATCAGTGACGTAAAAATTTTTTTAAGAAAATTCGTAATTGTTTCTGAAAAAAAATGTTAAATTAAGAAAAAGCAAATTATCCAGCTTCTCCCTTATCACTTTTTGCATTCAAGTTAGAATATTTGTGGTCAAAAACTCTAAATACACATTAGCATCCTAATTTTAAAAAGTTTGTAGGTCCTGAATAATAACAAGTTAGAAATATACAAAAATCCTTCTGATCTCAATTAGCCATCTGAACACACAAACTGGAACCTTAACAAAACAGGAGGCCTTTGATGTTTCAAAAATAGCACACTGCCTGTGGCAGAAACATCCACCATGGTAGACAAGTTTGTTAAGACCTAGAGGCCCAAACGCTCTGGGTTCTACAACTGGCACACTGCTAAAAATTTAAGCAATTTGATCCCTTGTCAAATAGATTCCCAAAAAAATCACAAGTAGGCAAAAGTATAAGTTTAATGTAAGTAGTAGCACTGTTTGCATTAGAACACAGCTAAGAGGCACCAGATGAGATTCTCGAGTTTTCTTTGTAGTTTGGTATTTGCAAACATATAAAGGTTATCTCTTCTGCAGGCCCCTTTCAGCAGACCAACACAACTGATGAAATACATCTACAATAAGGTATTGCACGTACATTTTATAATACATGCAGGTCTACCAGCTTATGTTTCTCATGACCAGTACAGTTCTGCCCTTCTGAGTAGTTTTTTTATACCACAATGTGTCCATCCCCTCCCATAAAGAGACAACCGTCTCCCTGATATAAAAGCTGTTTTCAATAACCTGTTTTCATGTAGCAATTAAATGCCAGCTTTTGTTATTTATTACACAAAAAAAAATATTTTCCTGTTACAGACAAGAAAAGAGTAACTAACACATTCCTAAGAATCTGTAGCCACAGAGGTTTCCAGATAATTAGTCTCTTAGCTGCTTACTCCATCTAAATCACTTTTATTACCCAGTTACAAAATACAAAGTCAAAACTCTTTCATTTCTAATTTGTTAGCATTTAAATATTAAACTAGAACACTACAGGCATGTTTAGACATATCTACAATGCAACTATGAAAGTATACTCATCACAGTATAAACAAAGCAAGCACTTTCTCCACAGCATTAAAATAAAGAGAACCTCAAATTGTTTTGTATCCTCTGCTTGGTCAGAAAAATTTTTATATGTATACGTAAGTATAACAGCTTTTTACTTTTTAATTACACACATGTGTGTAAGTGCAAAGAAAACTTGGGAAATGCAAAGCTGATCAGAGCATCAGAGAACCCAGTTTACTGGCCAACATTGCAGGCAACCTTGAGTCAGATCCAAGCTGGCCTCATGTACAGGCTCATTATCTCAGTTTCATGCACTGATACTGTAAGTTTTTGTGTACAAACACACACCCTAATATTTGCTAAAGTGCCCCTCATCTCACTGCAGTCTTCTGCCCTCAAGAGAATGCCACCAGCATCAGCCATTTGCACACAGATAATGCAGTTTTCATGTGCAGCACAGATCTCTCTTGAAGAGCAAGACGTGTAACGTGTACGGAGATTGTAAAAATAAAATATGCCATGCAATACCCATTTGTTACACATCACAAATAACATATGCAGAAAATTTATGACAGACTTGTCTCAAAATGAGATATTAAATACAAAAGACTGCTGGATGACAAAGTTAAGTTAGAAGAACAAACCAGAAAATGACTCAACCAAGTTCTCAAAAAGAAAAAAAGAGGGGGTGGGGGGGTGCACAAAAAAAAAAAAAAGGAAAGCCTAATTGAAAAAATAAAACCACAACTGGTGGAAGCCAAATTGAGTAAAGCTGTACGCCCAAGGACAAAGAACAGTTAGGATCAACAATAAGTTAATGGAAGAGTAAGAGGCCACACTGACATACTTTTATGAGCTCCAGATGGGATGCGAAAGATAGATTGTTGTAGTGAAAATGTGACTTCAAGTCAAGTCAGTCAGCTCATGGCAACCAACACTAAATACAACCCAAGACAGTTCTCAGTTGTCATCAATCTTGGCTTGTAAACCCATGGCACTGTAGTTTTTATTTCACCCTTATAACCTGCGGTTCATTTAGCACTAATCAAGCAGTACATCCCTCCCTGCCTCCTCCTGGAAAAAGGCATTAAAATAAATTCCAGAAGCATACAAGATAAGTACATCGAGGCCCAGAACAAGACAAAACAACCAAGGGAAGAGTTCATCCAGCCACAAGTCCTAAATGACCCATTTACTACAAATGCAGACAAAAGGTTCGTCCCAGCTTGGGTATAAATACAGTTAATACTGTACCCAGAAGGACAAAGTTACTCAGTGTACTTTTCAGACCCTGCTACTGGCAAAACTAGTAGACAGGGTTCCTACAGTGAAATATTGGTAAGTCAAATTAACATAGCACAACACAATCAAAAAACAATAGCTTATTGTTTTACACATACAGCAACTTTCCTTACAAATATGGTGTTCCATAAAATGTCCACTACATAAACAAATTAACACAAATCACTTTCTCCCTACAGCATTTTCTAAACTGCCATCTTCAACCATACACAGATATGCAGAAACATGTCCCATCTTATCAATTTAAGCTGTCAGCTTCAAATCAGAAACAGTAATTCATGAATGGGAGCCTCTAGAGGACCCATCACAATGATGTCAGAATTACAGGTAATAATACTGTAGACAGTAACAACCATAATTGACAGAAGGAAATGGGAAAGTGCAGAGGTGTCAAATGTCCCAGTAAAACTTTCTATTTTACAATAATATAGTTCAACTGAGCAGGTCTGAGACAACATGGAAGTCATTAAAATAAGCTTTGAAAACAACAAAACCGCAAAAATGAGGGGTGTAGGGCAGGCAAACTAACCAACCAACAAACTGAGGGAAAAGGGCCACTAGCCTCTTTCACTTTTCTGCTCTGTATTTTGCAAGATTCACAAACTGAAGAAGCAGAAACATAGTCCCAGCAGAACAACTGAGGTGAACACAGTAAAAAAGAGCAAAAAGGTCTCCCAACTGCTGTAATAAGCTAAACAAAATTATTACAAGACTCTCTTCACCTATACCATCACCCTTCCTTGCACCGTGGCTGTAGGAAATACCAGCATTAACCACAACTTGCATAAACCAGGACCGTGTGAGTGAAGCTGATAATCCCTGTTACTTTTGTTCTGGCAGTATCTGTCCACTATTATGTAAAGCACAGAGCTATTCTACTCTGAGGTCTTCTGCACGCAGAAATGTACACAAACACTAGTTGATTCAAATTAGTTTTTTTCTGAAAAAAACTGATCTGCTACCAGTGTTTTACCTGCAACTAATTAAAACAAAACCAAGTTACTAAAGAAAATTTACGAGATGTACTGTTACACTAAACGGTATCTGTCCTAGGGCTCACCCCCATTTAAATTGAAATAATGGGTCTTCAACTGGAAAGGAGAAACCTTCACATGTAGATAAACTAAGAGCAAGTCAGTCCTCTCCATCATCTGCTCTCCGGTACAGCATTCTTTTATAGCATACTTTTATGAGATTACTAGTCTTCTGAATTATTTCATTAAGTATCTAAAGAATGAGAAGTTTCCCGAGATAGTAAATTGCTATCCGAATTAAATGTGACTTCCACAACCCATTACCTATTTCCCAGTTCTCTGTAAGGCAGGCTGGCACACAGTGGGGCATCACTTAGTAAGCCCTGTAAATGTGTGAAAGTGCAGTTGTTCTCGGTTATTTATGTTCTAGGGCAGGAACAATGCAATCTGGAGTAACACAACCTGGAGAAGCTCAGGAGTAACAAACACGCCAGACGGCACACAAAACTGATACGAACGTCAGGCTTCAGTTGGAAAGTAGGCACACGGCTTTTGGGGAAAGATTGAAGAGTTAAAAAAAGAACTAGAAAAGGGGACTACTTGTAATCCTGGGAAATTTTATTTCATCCACACTTCCTCACCAAAATACGAGCTCGTCCTCTAAAGCAGACTTGCGCCACTTTTTTAAGCACTGGAAGAGAATAACTTATAAGAAAAAAAAAAACCCATAAAAAAGGAAGATAGCTTCTCCAGTGCTGGAGAATAAAGCTGCACTAGCTCTCCCTCCCCCGCAACGAGCGGCCGAGAAACTACTACCGCTCGGCAGCTTTTTTATTCCTCTGCGAACAATGGCAGTACTTCCCCGCCGCCGGCGCCGGGAAGGAACCGCTCTCCCCGCCGCATGCGGGAGGGTCCCGTCCTCTGCGGCCTCCGCCGGGCCGGGAGCAGGATGCGGCGCCGCTCCTGCGCGAGCACTCGAGCGGGGCGGGAGAGCGGCAGGGAGGGAGCCAGGCGCTCGCCGCCGGCGCACCGCGGCCTCTCCCGCGCCCTGCCCGCCAGCAGCCTCCCCTCACAGGCGGCGGCCGGGCGGCGCGGCGCTCCTCGCCAGGCCGGGTCCCGACAGCTCCCGCGGGCCGGGCCGGGCCTGAAGCTCGGCCTGCCCCGGCTCCGTCCCCGCGCAGATCCGCACACTCGGCGGTGGCGGGAAAGCCAGGCGGCAGAGCCGGCCGAACAATGGCGGCGGCGCGGCCCAGCCGCCGCGCTGAGGGCCCTGCAGGCGGCGCGGCGGCGAAGGCGAGCGAGGGAAGGGGAAGGAGGGGAGGGGCCGCGCCGTGCCCGCCGGCCGCGCGTACCTGGTTGAATTCCTCGCCCACATCGGCGTAAATGTCGATGTGGTCCACGCCGTCCGCCATGATCCCGCCCGGCCGCGCCTCGGGCCGCCGCCAGCCGCGCCCGGCTCCCGAGCCGCCGCCGGGAGGGAGGGGGGGAAAGCAGGGAGCGAGGGAGGCGGGCAGGGGGCGGGGCACGATGCGTCACTTCCGCGCGGGGAGGAGGGGCTTCCGGCAGCTGCAGAAGCGGCGGCTGCCCGCGAGGGGGCCCCTCCCCGAGGCGCCGCGCGCCCCGCTGGGGCCCTTCCCGCCCCCGGGCCTGGCCGCGCGCCTGCGTTAGGGCGCCTCCGCCCGGCCGGGGCCGTGCAGCGCGGGCTGGCGGCGGCGCTGGGTCCGCCTCGCACCGGGCGTGCGGCGGGGCGGCGGCCGGCGGCTCCACTGGCCCTGCTGGGTGCCGCCGGGCGTTGGCCGCGGCCTCGGCCCCGAGGCGGGAGCGCCGGCGGGGGGGAGCGCGTGGGTGGCTCGGTGGCCAGGGACTTCAGTGAAACGTGTGTAAGACGGAGCGTCACCGCTTCGAACCGGCTCTCGGCCCGCCGGGCACCGGCGGCAGGGCGCTCTGAGGGGAGGAGGACATGGGCGAGCACGCGCTGCTCGGCTTTTAGACAGACTCCAAAATACTCTGCTGTTCCAGAGCTCAGTTTTAATCATCACAAAGTGAAGATAATTATCATCAAATCAAGAGGTTTGGGTTTGTTTTTGTAATGTATTTGAAACTTAAGAGTTGTGAAGACAGCTTCAAATTATTTTTGGATGAATGTGCCAATTGCCCAGACCGGTATTTAAGCTCCAGGTTTAAAAGACAGCATCTCCTGGAACATAACACACAATGTACGTGCTCCATTTCATAGAGTATGTTCTGCATTGTACATGACGTTGCACATCCAAAAATAAAGCTGCTTTTTTTTACCTTCTTGTGAGCTGACAATAAAGCTTGTGTTTCTCAGACTGAATTAAAATAATATGAAAACATCACTGCAAGGAATAAAAATCTTGTAAATACTTGACTCAAAATCTCTTTTTCCATGACTGGGAGTACTTACCCAGTGCCTGGATCAGTATCCATGTTCCAAACTGGCCTGACTTCACGTTGGGTCCAGGACTTGGGTACAGACCATATCTGTCTGTCTTGCTGCCCCTGCTTTGTAGTCTCCATTGGAAGGAAAGATTAACAGACCAGGAAAAACTGGAAAGTTAGAGAACCACAGCAAGGGATATGCTGAGGAGCGCACCTGCCGACAGTCCAGATATACCTCTAGGCATGGAGATGCTTAGGTGTTACTCCTGGAGTTCTTATCCAGCTTGTGGCATGTTAAATTTATCAGCTGCAGGTCTCTTCTGTCATTCCTGGTGTTAATTCTGGAAGACAGAAACCCTGTATTTGAGTTTGTTTTCGACTCTGTTGGAGTCCTCTGTTAGAGGAACCAGCAGATCCCTTACCCTTTGTAAAAGCTTGGAGTGTCACCTGAAAAAAAACCCAAACATTTTAGAGATGATAGTTAGGAACAAAGTTTTAGTTGACCTTTTAGTGTTGGTTAGAATTATGATTGATAATACTATCTTTGAACACAGGTTAAAAGTACAAGTTCACATCTATGAATGCCAAGTCGTATGTGAAGTAAATGATTCCTTGGTTTTGCAAGGAAGATTCACTTTTCCTCTGGACTTCCCATGTTCTACACAGGTACTGTTAAAGTACTGAGATCTAACTGGGTTCACATACTTGCTTAATGCTGAACTGATTTAGCATGTAGAAATGAAGCCCTGTGGCAGTTAATGCTTCTGGCCATGCTGAACAAAGTTATCGAAGTCAAGAGAACTTAACCCTGGCTATCCTATTGATCAGACAGAAATTCACAGGAGATAGTAGGTTGTGTGCAGTTGAACGTTTTATATGTATCTGAATACCTTAAGGAAGTTATGTATACATTGTAATTATGTTTAAAAGGGCAAGGAAATTAAATATGAATGAGAAAATAATTATTATCATCACCTCAGAAACCAGCTCAGGGATTGCCATTAGCATTTGAAGGACCCTTCTGAGGGTCTTTGAAGAGACAGGAAAAGACATCGGCCTCTTCTTTGCTCTTTAAGATAATGAAGGGTGATCAATGAAGCCCTGGACTCCCCCCTATGCTGTTTCATGCTCAGGGGGCTTTTCCACTTTGGAGCCTTTCCAAATAGTTTGACTTGCAAGATTTATTGCCCACAGGCATTTACAGAATAGGCTGTGATAATTTTTATTCTGGTATACACATCATTAAGCAAATTCTGTAAAAAGTGTAGGAGGCTAAATATTATGCAAGCTGTTCTATTTATTTTCTGCTGTGTTTTCATTCTTCTCATGAGTAGAATTACTAAATATGTCTTCACATGTCTTGTGGTCAGCAATAGCTTCTTTGTGAATTATTATCTCTTCATGGAGCAACTTCAGAGTTGATCCACTCTAGTGAAAATGTAAACGCCTGATGTTTTGTGCACATCAAAATTATTTAGACTGTATGTTGCCTTGACCTGGTAAAATTCAGAAGGCCTCGGTGGAGCATGGGCTGAAAATGTGCTCACAAGAGAAAGAGTTATTGGTGTTTCAGCCTGGCCTGGGAGAAGAGTCCTGGTAAGGTGTGGTGGGAACAGCAAAAGCCATGCGACGTGAAGTAATTGCACACCTTCCAAACCCATAGCTCACCATGGGAACAAGTAGTGGCAGATGAAGTGGTGTCATCCATCAGTTCCTCTTCCACACCATGGGATATTCTTTCATCTGACAGCAACAGCTGGAGCTCCCTTGGTATCAAAAGCAGGGGGAAAGAGGGACACTTGGCAGCTCACATAAGAACATGGCCTCTACATTAAGTCCCTGTTTCTCATGGATCTGCAAGAGACTATTTATTTGTATGTTGTTCCTTTGGTCTCTTGTGCTGTTAACTATGCAAATTCAAGTATAATCCTCATTTTGAACATAAAAGCAGCAGCTGGTGCTCTGAGAACCTTGTGATGCATGTCTTGTTAGCCTAGAGACCTCTCCATACCTTCCTCTCCAAAGCCTTTCGGAACCTTTTCTATTAGGGTGTTCCTGCTGAAAGACAAAGGGGAGAAGAACACTTTTGTATTGTATGTGATTACTTAAAAATGCATGTAAATGTATTACTGTAGGCATGAGTGGTAGAACCAGTTTCAATATAATCATGTTTTTAAACAGTAATCTATTTTTGCTAACATCAACACAGCAAAAATATGTCTTTATATTAAAAAAATAAGTTTGTTAGACATTTCCCTGAGGAATCGAGACTAAAAATGGTACAGGAATTTTCAAACAGACTTTTTATTTTAATATCAGAGTAAACTATTCATGCAGTAATGTTAATGACAACAAAGTGAAAAAACCAATATAAAGTAAGAAAAAATGCTGTGTCAATCAGCATAGTACTCAAAATTAGAAGAGGCCTCAGCTCAGTTGAGATCTGCAATACATATTTTGCTGTATAAACTTACATCCTAGCTATGTTAGTCCAACTGCATTGAATATGTTTTGTTTCTTTAGTTGTAGTCCTGAAGCTTTTGATCTTTCTGAAGCTGCCTGGAGCCACTGTGCACATTCTTTTATTGCTTTTCTCCCAGTAAAATAATCCAAATGGTAGAAGTCTGAACACCCTGAACTGTAAGAAATTGTATTTTCCACTGAAATGCCTCAGTTTATAAAACTGCACAGAAAACAACAGAGAAAAAATGTTGTGTTCCAAGTGAGGTGGCAAATAGGCACAAATCCCTGACTGTGTTTTTGCTTTCCAAGGCCAAAATTTCAAGTTTTATTAACTCCAATGTAACTACCGGCTGACAGGGAAGGAGACAGTCATGTTCCCATTCCCAAACAAAGGTAGCAACTGCCTGTGCTGGGAAAGGGGGAATATTACCTTATCTTTTGGTTGTGGCTTACTGTTAGATTGGATTGTGTAACATGAAACTGCTTCCAGAGGGCATCTACAAGAACTTCAGCTGTAGGAAAATAGCTGGTATTATTAATCTCTTGCCCAGCGTTGTCTTTTGATAGGTATTCAATTGTTCTGGGCTCATATATGTGAACATAGTGTTCCATCTTTTTTTTTTTTTTCCCCTCTATAACTGCCCATCAGTCTGCTCATTCTCTTGGTTCAGCTGCTCACTCTGTGGTTCAGAGCCACCTTGAAAGGTATGGGTAATCGGGAGATGATTTGCAAATAGCATGGATATCCCAACCCTCAAGGCAGGAAGATGTTTTAGAGAAGGTAAGTATAGTGCAAGAGGTGATAATAAATGCAGTTGGTCCATTTGAATCCACTTCCTTCCATAAGAGCTGAATCAGAAGGCTCAGTTACCTCCAGAAACAGTCCAAAATTGAATTTTCAGCTTTAAAACACATACTGTTTTTTGGATAGCTTCACCTTCCCTTTGTTTAAAAACCTCTCTCCAAAATTTCATTTTTATCCTCAAGATTGGCACTAATCTGTATTTTGCAATACCTTCCTGCAGTTAATCTCTTCTAAATTGAGTGAAACCTCCTAAACATGATAAGTGCATTAAACATATCTTTCCTTCTCTGAATGGGCTATATGCATATACAAACAAAGGAACAGCACTATCAAGATCACTTTCAGATGGTTTTGATTTTACAAAGAGTTTAAACTTTGGGATAACCTAGTTGCATAGGTTTCTTTCCATTTTCTTTCTCCTTTTTTAATTTCTGTTTACTTCTGATATCAGGAGTCATTCTGAATTTGAAAAAAAATCTTCACTGCTAACTCATGCCTTGCACGTGCCTTAGGATTTTGAGCACAGGCTGGTACAACACTGTTCTCCAAGTGTCCTCTCTTTCAAGCTCAGCTATTCTGGAGATACAGTTTCAGACAAGAGAAGAATTCTCTGTAATGTTCAGGTTTGTTTTTTTAAAACTTGTATGCTTCCTGATTTCAGGAGCGGCATTATCAATTGTTACTGTGTTATCAATAAGCAGAATTAGTCTGGAACTAGAAAGCAACGTACCTTACTCAGATAGCGTGACAGCCTGTCTCACACGGGTCTTTGTCCACTACGCGGCTCTGCTGAGCGATGGCCATGTGAGCAGTTAGTGGTAGTCAGAGGGGACATGCCCATGCCTGTGCCCTCAGGAGCTCATGGCTCCTGCTGCCGGGACAGCATTTTCTGTGGCACGGCAAGTCCCGTGGCTGGGATTGCACCAGAAGGGCTGGGTGTCCCATTTGTACCGTTGAGATTTTGAGGGTGGCTGCGCTGGGTGAAGGCAGGCAGGTGCAGCGGGACGGGCTGCACCAGGCAGAAGTGCGACAAGGAACAGGGATCACTGCCATCTGCAGCTCTCCTAGGGGTTGTCCTACCTGCAGGGGCAGTGGAAAGGAGCAGTGGCTCAGAGTTTTTCCTTCCAGCATCCCCTGAGAGCGTCCGGGGGATAAGGCTGCACAGATAGCCAGGGGGTTTGGTCATGGGGATATTACAGAATAAATCACCTCTGTAAGTCCCATGGCAGCTCCTTGCTGCCCTGCAGTTCAGGGTGGAGGGGTCTTGCCCGAGGAGGAGCCATCAACCACAGCCCATACCATAAATCACAATCATGTGTGCACTGATTGCAGTTGTTACAGGACAAAGGTTTAGATTTAAAGACAGCAAAGGAAAACAAATAAGCAGAGTATGAACTGATGAAAGCTGTGTGCATTGGTGAGCTGACACCACCAGGCTTACTGTCACAGTATTTGCAATATAGCCAAGTTGTGGTTTTCAAGGCCATTCTCAAGGAATGCTTCAGTGTGGGGGTTTTGTGTCTACATAGAACGTGCTTTTGCTGTTAACAGCTTAGTGGCAGGAAAAGTATTCCTTATTTTCAACAAGGTTATTTCTTTAGGAATTTTAAGGGCATTTTAGGAATAAATAATTTTCACATGTAATAATTAACTTCTGGTGTGTAAGGTCTCATTCCAAATTAGTTTTAGCCCAACTTCATTTTGTGTTACAGAAAATACACAAAGTAGTCATAATTATTTTGCATTTTCCCAACACTTTAAATCTGAGTTTATTACATAGCTTACAGATGTTATGACATATTTATTAACACTCTGTCTGTAAGTTAGGTAAGTATACCATGATATTTATTTTAATCAAAAGGAGATGTTTTGCTCAAATTTCCAAAAGCACCTACTGAATTTGTGACAGAATCTGACATCTAGAGTGCCAGCCACTGCAGTGTTAGCAGAAGTCAGTAAAAACTGATGGAATTTAGCACCTTTACGGATTTGAGCTACTCAGAATGGGTGGACATTTTTGAAAACACTGATTTTCTTTTCCTGCAGGTGTGAAGTCATAAGATACCACCACTAAAGCAGAAAAAAATAGAGTAGGAAATTTCAGAAATATTGGAAGAACACTTCAACCAATGAAAACTGTCACTAAAACCATAATTTGACTAATTTAAAATGCGAGTAAGTAAATACAAACTCCTGCTTTGTGTTTGTAACCCATGTGGGATGACTGAAGATGAGCAAACTAGGAGAACAGATGGGAATCTATATTAGATTCATTAGAAGGGGGATATCATCCTAGTATTAATCTGATACTCACTTTATTGCAACAGAAAAGGAAAAGTATAACTGTAATTTTGGTTTATGTGTGTGTCTTTATTCCTTTTGTTTGGGTTTTTTTAAACTAGAAATATAGATTTTTATTATGAACTGAGCACAAATATATGAGGAGCAATGGAAAATTTCATGGACAAAAATAAAATATTCATGTCCATGTTTCAGGTAGAAGTTGTTTCTATACGATATTTTGCACTGAAATAAAAAACAGACATGGAAGAGAAAAAAGGAAAGAAAAGTAAGAGATCAGAAAATGTGGGGGTTGTCAGACATATTAAATGGCTCTAATGGTTGTTTCTATGGCAACTAAAAATGAATGCCTGTGAAGATAAACTCGATATTCTTTTTCAGCATGTTGTTGTCTGCTGGCACACACTCCCAATTATATTCAGTGCTCCAAACTTGAGCATGTATAGATTCAATATCACCATCATATAATTTCACACAGATGACCTGCAACAACTTTAAATGCCAGGGAGTGGTCCCTGGTAGAGTCTCAGCTGCCCTGCACAGAGCAGTAAACCAGAGCCCTGATCCATTTCTTTTCTGAACCTAAGCCCACCAGTGCTCACCCATCTTTTATACATGCCAAATCCAACTCAGCAGTTTTAAACTCCTTGGAATTACATTCCTTTCCATTAAGATCAGTTTATTAGGTGTCATTGCGATGAGATTCACAGCTTCCTTCCAAGACCAGTTGAAGTCCTCCAAGCACTTGTCATGGACACTGCCACCGGAGAAAGAGGAGCTGCCCTTCTGCCTCCTCCTGCCTGCACCTCCCCACTGTGCCTGGGCAGGTTCATGATACAGTTCACTCCAGGATCCTCCTGACTGGGCAGCACAGATGAGACTTTGCTAATTCTGGGTTCCTCTGTCCTACACAGTCCCCCAAATTCACTCCCTGCTTGTCAACCCCCTCCCTGCCCGCATTATCACAGAGCATGCAACACATACCCACTGCTTCATGCAATAAAAAAACTTCTGGTAAGCTGCAAAACAGCCGTCCCATTCTTTCAGACCCTGAACTGAAAAAAGCAGACAAAAGAGTAATTATGTCTTGGGCCCACAACAGCACTACATGTGATCTGTAGAAGCCCAAGGGCCAGGTGTTTTGTGGAGAGGAAGAACCCATTCTCCAGAGGTGACCAGCCATAAAAAGAGTAGCTGCAAGTCTCCCTGCGCTGCTTGGCACTCTTAATTAGCAATAAAGTAGTGGCTCCTGTAGATCGTGGTGAACTGGGTTAGGGCAGTGGCCTAGCTCAAAATTACCGTGGTAAAAAGAATGAAGCTGCCATGGGGCCATACAAGCCTTTGTGTGAGCAGATCGGAGTGGCAGGGGCTGCTCATGGAAGGGCTGGGGAAGGGCAGCGTGACCGCTTTCAGTGGCGGTTTTGGTTGATGCCGGTTCCCAACAACTGTGAAACCATGGCCTTGCTTAGCACCTTAGCCTGCCTTTTAGTTCATTAATTGTTGATTTTTCTAGAAATTCTGGTGCAATACTCAGTGAAAAATAGCGCTTTTTTTCAGCTATGTGTGCTATAAATGTGTTGAACAAAGGATTGCCAGAGAAGAGTCTCTTCAAGCAGTAAGGGGTTTCACATCGGCTCACTAAAATGACCAGTGTCAAACTCAACCGGCTGATACGGAATTAATTCCTTAGGAAGCCCCATCTGGGACACAGCTGACTCACACCAGTCTTTATATGAGATGACCTCTCAGTGAACTGCAATATTATGTGTTTCTTTAAGATTTGGTTTCCATTGCTCAATAAAAATTCCAACAGGGGAATCATTCACAATACAAGCAAAAAGGAGAAGGGCACACAATGCAGTTTGCTGGAAAGAGGGGATTAACCAGCTATAAATCTCCACTGCCTTTGCAGTGCAAACATCAGCTGCAGAATGATCTAAGGAATCAGCGGAAAGGGCAGGCTGGTTTGAAGAAGTAGGTAGCAAAAAGAACAGAGCCCTGTCAGTCTAGGAGACAAAGCAATATAGTCTTGTATAGAGTTTGATGTGTGGTGACAAAACCACGTGCATTTTAGATGTGAATCCTCCTGACTTTACTTGGAAGCTGCTGCAAAGGTTTTGAGGAAAATACAAAATGTTATTTGGCTGCAGGTTCAGTAAATTAGTGAATGTTATCTGGAGTATGAACAGAAATCGTAGACTACAAATGCTCACTCATTCTTCAGGGTTAAAATTTTTTCTTTGCATTTAGAAAACTGAAGCCTGATACAGATAATGGTGCTAGCATCTTTTTCTTCACAGTGGTATGTGATGTAGTTAGACATGTGCCTCAATGTAGTGGGTCTCTGGAATATAATTGCTTCTGGTATAATGAACATGTAGAAAAATGAGATGATTGTATATCATCAACGACTCTGCAGGGCTGTCCAGACTACAGCAGCACAATGAACACATGGACTGCAAAACTGTGGGCTGTTTGTCGACTGTCCCTGCCCTGAGAGCTGGTTATGTCCCAGTCATGATACTAACATGCAAGAGGCTCTCTGAAGGCTACTTTATATCTGTCTCCATATTGAATTGGAGGAACCATCTCTAACTAGCACCTGCCCCTTCGGTGTGTTGCAGTTGTCTACAAAAAGACAAGGTTTTCATCCCCAGTTCTGTCTTTGAGACGTCAATGTCAATGTCCTGTGGTATCTTATATATGCTCATTGTATTGGAGCATTGGGGTAGGATTTGTATGGAAATTGACAACTTTGCATCCCTGCTCTAGCAGGTGGGCACAAAATTCACCTCTGTGGCATCTTTTCTGGGAGGGAGGTGGTTAAGTTTAGCAGGGGGTGCATTTAATAGAGCAGAGTACATAAAAAATCCCTCCTGCAGCAGAATGCTTGGGATATCTCTCAGGGTATCTTCTTCAGCAGCTGCATTCTCTAAGTTTCAGCAGAAGCTGTGGAAACTCCAAACCTGGCAGGTGTGGGAAAACCCAACAGCAGGAAAATATGTTTCTGATTTCAGCATCTAAAGACTGGCTTTTTTTGCCATCCTGAACTCTGAAACAAGAGTCATGCACCCTCTAAAAGTCTTAATTGTAGTTCATAGGTCAGTCTGGTTTCCTAAAAGTGCACTCTAAATATGTTGTTTTAGCTCTGGATGTGCCTTCTGTTTATATTCATACCTGATATGATTCTGAGTGCTTCTAAACTCATAGCTTGATTTGACTACAGCTACAGTGGAAAATAAATGAAAAATAAGCTCAGGAGAGGGAAGTGTTGTTATGTATCTGGACTCTGTGGCTGTTGCCACAGTAGATGGCACTGTAACTTAAGTCAAATGAGCAAGACAGCTGAACCGGGGATCTTACAAACCTCTAAATAATAGGATTATTTGTGCAATTTTAAAGAACGTTCCAACAAAGTAAGGATCAGGCCTTTGTCATGTGTCCATGTTGTGGCCAAGTTCCAGTTTTATATCTTTCAGATGAAATTATTTCCTTAAAAAAACTATGACTCATGCATTTGCATAATAGTTTTTTCATCTGCTTGTATTTCTCTACCCAGAGACTTATTTTTGTTCCTATTAATATTTCACCTGGAAACACATATATCTTGTTTTCTTTATTAAATTCTGTTGAAAATCTTTGGATTTCTATCAGCAACACACAACATAGTGATCTAATCTTGCTATCTTGTAATTACTAACTGAAACAATCACGTCCTGCTATAAAATGGGAGGAGCACATCCTGGAATGATACTGCACATACTCGGTATTTACACATTAATTTGATCTATCTAGGCTAGAATGTGTATCTGACCCTATATCCATAATACTGGGGCACCTCAAAATTATTTACTGCTTGGGCTTTCATAATATCCCAGGAGGTAGGGTAGCAATGTTATTCATATTTCCAAATAGAAAATCCAAAAACAGATAGACCAAATAGCTTCACCTCATTCACACAGGGTTAGAATGGAAACTTGCATTATATGTGGAAAATATCTATACCTCAGATATACATAGAGCACATTTTTGTTCTGCGTATCCCATTTGAAGAAAATAGTTCACATTCCTCTGCACTGGTATTTAGGTTTTTCCGGTGTTCTGCAGCATGAAGGCTTGGTCTGAATCATTTCTTGCTGTTAAGCCCTATATACTTTGGAAAAGGCCCTAAATGCTGGGTATCTGAAATAAAGATGGTTGGTTTAGACAAACCTAAGGCATTTGTAGCTGTTACTAAACTTCTTTCTTGTTACTAAACTTCTTTCCAGTGCATTGAAGAAATTGCAGACCTGTAAATAAATCAGTTCTCTGGCTTGATAATGTATTTAAAAGACAAGCTGAATCTCTCCAAGAAGCAGAGAGAGAAGTAATTCCACAAGAAAGCATAAGAGATGTAAACCTCCCCATGATGTATAGTTTTATTGTCCAGTCCATATTGAAATACAGCTGTGGCAGCTACTGCATTCCATCAGGGTCACTGCTTTCTTCAAGATAATTTTGGATATGTATAGACCTTTGTTTCTTCAGTAATACACAGCCAAAATAAAACCAGATCTTGAGGTGTCAGGAGTTTTGTTAGTGTTCAAGAAAAAGTGCAGAAAGAACTCTGGTATTTTTTATTATATTTCATTGATGTCTATATTACTGTGTTCATCAGACCAATTATACTGGTGGTAGTACTTCCTATAATGCAAGGACATGTTTTTCTAGTCTAAAGAAAAAAAAGAATTTAAGGACAACAAGAGCTGAATGTAGAATTCAGGGAGAACAAGATATTGCTGCCTTAGGAATTTTATTTGTTTGGAAAAGAGGTCACAAAGCCTTTCCAAAAGCTGAATCTTCTGTGTTTCAAGTTTGCACTATGGTACACTAGATTGCCAAAATAAAAGCAGAGAACACACTTCTATGCGAGCAAGGAAAATCCTGTTATTCATAATGTACATTTTTCATAAGATTGGGTTTTTTCTTACATTGACACATAAACAATCATGTAGGAAACCTCAAATGAGCAACTATTCAAGACATAATTTGAAACAGTAGACAGCTGGGTCTGGGTAAGACAAATAATTGAAACAGTAAAAGACTGGACATAAATAAGTAAGTACAAACTGCATGTTTTTTATTCCAAAAAGACTAGTTACCAAGGACTATTTTAAAAACAAAATTTACAATGCAAATTTTGAAGGAAATTATGTCCACCATGAAATATAGTAGAGGAAACTCATCTTTAGTTTCACAGGAGTCTGCTTTCTATGGAACCTATTTTAAAGATGAACCTATTGAGGGTTTTCGTATACTTCATGTTTAAGGTCTTTGTATAATTACTGGAAATAAGCTTATAATCGAGATTCCCTGAGCTAACCTGCAGAGGAGCCTCACTCACTCCATTAACAAGGGGCTCCTGAACTAGATGCCTTAATTCAAACAGTGTGAGTGTCCTTGTTGGGCTGCTATAATTTTTTAACGTATTTCACTGAAATATTACATATGTAATATGTAGCTTGCTTATTGGCTGTTACAATTACATCATTAAACTACAAATATGAAATAAAAGGATCAGAATCCTTAGATCTAGAGTACTGCTTTAAGGAATGTGTCTCTGGAAAGTTTATGGTTTAATAGAAACCATGTATATCTATAAGTGAAAGAATAATCCGGAAAATGTGTTCTTGTAATAGTGGTTATATTAATTTTATAGGCAAAATTATTCTTTTCATCTGCCCATAACAGACTTACAAACTAAAACAAGCTCACCATGGATGTACTCCACCTACTGTTTGATTGCTTTGCCAGAATTTTCTAAAGTCCTTTATTTCTTCCACAGGTATTGTGAGGTTATGAAAATACTTGAAAAAAATTATTCACTGCCAACTCCATATCAGTAGGCAGTGTTAACTGCCCTGCTTTTGACCACTTGAGCAATCTGGAATGACTCAGACTAACAACTTAACTTATGGGAAGGTTAATTTTAAAATGCTTATATCATTTTCTAAACACATTATTTGCATATATCCTTTCTAACCCCTCAAAACTTGCGTTGCAGTTTGTTTCCTAAAAAAGAAACCCATGTAGACAGTGCCTACCCCTGATCTTCACTTGCTGCTTTTCCAATTCTTCAGCTTTCTAATCATCTGGGACTGGAAAAATTTAGTCCTGTATATTTCTTTTGCAGGAATGTAACACCTACGCAAAACTGGTATGAAATTGAGGCCTTATGATTTAAAATGTTGACTAAAAAGCTGAATTTGTGTACTAAATCGCTATATATTCTGACTCAGTTTTAATCTGAAAATAGGTGAAATTTTCTACCTGTATGATCAGGGAAATGTAGATCAAAATGAAAATTATTGTACTTCCTGTTATGGAGAGCAAGAACATTTCCTTGTACAAAGATGTTTCTTTATCTAGAATTACTGATTTTTAAAGTAAAATAAATTCTAAATGTTTTATATTGCTTTTAGCGCACTTACCAGAAACTAAGTTTATAACAGTTCTTTGATTTTACATATTACCTGATATGTGACCATATTGACCATGACTAACTTGGGAGTTACCGGCATTTTTTGTTCATTTTTCTTTAATTTTCAAGTGAAATTCAACATTTAAATCCTCAGTAAATTACTGTTTTCTTGTAGGAGTGTTGATATTGTAACTGTCATGATGAATTTAACCAAAGCCAACATTAAGCCAAGTGAAGCACATTCACTTAACAGAAAAGCTTAAAGAAATGAATAGGAACAGAGGGAAGACTTCAGTGTGACACTTAGATTTGGAGACGGCAGTAGCGGGCAATCACATGGTTTCTTGCATTTGTAATCCTTTGTGCTGTGCCAAAGTGATCAGAGTTGTCAAATGATTTTTTCCCAGCTTCAAAAGAATCTCCCAAATCCCCAGCAAACTCTTTAGCCTTAATTGAAAACACCTCATTGCCTGTGTTTTCTGAAAGGAGGAAACATGTCAAAATATTTATCATAGAAACAAATTACTGGACAAATGGTGCCCTGTAGATAATTTCTTGGGACAACAGGATACTTGGTTGGAAAAAGGGGGTGATCATGTAAAAAAGATTTACGACTTACACAGTTCTCTGCACTGCGGTAAAATCTCCTTGTAAATTAACTTTTCTTTGCATTCTGTCTTACGCCATGTCAATTTAATGCCTACAGTGATGGAGGTGGGAAGAACATCAGGGAGCAATATTCTGAAGAAACAGCAGACACTTCTGTTTACTTTTAGACATTTTAGTTAATGCTTTTCCACCCTAGAAGAATAGGTAGGAAATCTAAAGAAAAACTAGAAACTAATATATTTGTTCTGGTGATTTAGCAGCAGTGTTTGTAACTCATGCAAACTTCAGGAAGCAAAAGGGCTTCGTGCTGAGATGTCAGACACAAATAGTTGATTAAATCTGAGAGGAATAAAAGGACCACTTTCGCAGGAGGTAGGCAATACCTCTCCCAGTTACAGCAGAGTGCTTGAGTTTCTTAAATGAGCTTTTGTTATGTTACTGCTCACAAGGGGAATGCTTAATGTGGATAATCTCTCTAATCACTGTGCAATCTGAAAGTTTATTTTTTCTGGAAAGGTCACTGTGAGAGGTTTTGAGAGAGAGGATGAAAAGGGTGTGAACTCTGAAGCTGTAAACTGATGGGGGAGAAAAATCATGTCCTTGTAGGGCCATGAAAAGGAACAAAAAAAGGACGAAAGAAGAACCCAAGAACAGGGGGGAATGCAGCAAAAATGTTATAAGAGACATGAAATGTCTTCTGTAAGGGAATCAGTGGGAGTTGTATGCTATCGGTGTCTAAAGCTGGCAATAAGACTCTCAGGACAGCAATGAACACTATTCAACTGAGGAAAGACATTACCAGATGTTGTTTCTTCTCTCTTGCATTTATCATTATTTTGTCTGTTCTGATTTATCTCTGGTTTATATCCTCTACTTTTAACCTTCTGTGTGTGAACGGGTACATCTCTACTCTAAAAGCATCCTTAGTCATATATAGTGTGAACTTGCAGTTATGGTAACTGGAAAGGGGGGAAGATAACCTTAATGTGTATTTTAAAAAATGTTTTGTAAAACTATTTACACTCTATGCATTCTCAGTGTGAATAGTTAAAATTATCACAAACACTGTAACTTCAAGGAAAATCAGGATATTGTATTGATTTCATTGGTTACATAACCAGCATTTGAAATGTAGCAGCGTGAAGATTATCTAATATTTGATAGCAGAAGTCCACAAACCCACTAAAAAAAAATAATCTTCTATCTATCTATTTGTCTGTCTGTCTGTCTATCCACTACATAGTGCTAGACAGAATTACATGATAACTGAAACTGGAAGGGATGTCAGGAAGTATGCAGCCCAGCATTCTGCTCCAAGTAGTGTCAGCCCTGAGATCAGACCAGGTTTCTGAGGGCTTTTTCCAGCTGGGTCTTGAAAACCCCCAAAGGTGGAGACTGCACAGCATCTCTGGAAAACCTTTTCCAGTGTTTGACTCTCCTCAATGTGAAAAATGTGTGTGTATATGCTGGCGTATGCCAGTGAGCCAAGATTATTCTTCAGGAAGATGTACAGATCAGCAGCATACAAGGGTTTCATGTCAGTACTTCAAAATATTCATACCAGGATTCCTGAATTATGTTTTTTAACCATGCTCTGTGTGTGTAAATGTATATAATTGTGGAAGGCTAAAGAGAACACAGAAGACTGCTGATTAAACAGAGCACCTCAAAAATGCCCAGCTGGCTAACACCCAAACCAGATTAACGTCTAAAAAAGGCTAGAATTTGTACATTCAGGTGAGTATTTTATGATATGTAATACAAGAATCATCTGGTGCTCCAGCCAGCTTCTCATGAAAGGAAGTTCTGATTACAAAACTGTCATAGCAGTATACACTGATCTATATACTTAATGGAAATGTCAAGGAGAGGAGAACACTGAACAGTTCTCACCCCTGGAGCTGGGAAGTGATGTGAATCAAAACCCCAGAGACAGAACCTAATGATTCATGAGATTATTTTAAAAATAGGGGGGGGGGGGTAAAAATAGTGAATGTTCTTTTTGATGGTATGCTGGTTTTAAATCCATGTAGTTCACATTTTCTGGCTGCACGGGCCTGAAATTTATTGAAAAATGGAACTACTTAAAAAGCAAATAAATACAACTGAGACCGTTGCATAATCCAATGAAACTATGAGCTTGGCTTTATACCGATGAACAGGGCCTTTATACTGCAAAAGGGCCTTGGTAAGAGTCAGGTCCAGGAGTTTTAGTCCAACCAGGTTAATACCTTCTACAGCAGGATGATCATTAAACCCACAAAACCTAAGGCATGAGTTTCTGCTTTTTTTTACAGACATCCCAGCTCAAGAGAGAAGAAAACTGATGCTGCCTTCTGAAACTCTGAACTCCTCATCCTGCCCTATAGATCATCCCTCTTTCCCAAGTAACATAATGGGGCCAGCATGAGAAGACGGATGGGTCTGACATGGACTGTCTTCTGCATGGTACCCTGCTTGGGCTAGGAGCTTGCCTGGTATCAGTGCTGTGTGCTACAACTGTATTTCTGATATACTGTCCTCTATTCTGTCCTTGCAATGCCGTTTGCACTGTGACTCGGTTGGGGTTACTGGAAGACAGTCCTACAGCTGTTTTCCTTAGTGCCTGCTGGTGCTCCAGAACCCATCTCAGTTACAGAGTGTTTAGGACTCTTCCATAATAATTCTCTTTATTTTCAGGGCCTAAAGGTTTTAGGGTGCTGGTGAAAATCTTGTGACAAACCAAGTCCTAACATCCTTCTTCAGATACCATTTAAATTTTCCTCAGTCAAAACTCCCACTGGCTTCACTAAGTCTTTTGAGATTTGGCCCTGTCACATCAGCACATTGCAATCAGCTATAAAAGCAGCAGCAGAACTGAATCCCATAGAGTAACATCAGAGTAACATACATTACTTCCATCTGAGTAGAAAGATCTTCCGGGGTTTTCTTTTCTGGCCAAATCTAAAGCTAAACACATTACTCATCTGTGCACAAGTCTTGACTGCTTTCCAGGCCAAAACTCACTAGAAAAACAGGAAATAATAAGATTGTGATATATAAAACTAGGTTGCTCTGCTCTGTTAATTTGTCAAAGCCATAAAATTTATGTTCCACTAGCTTTCAAGTATGGGGTGAAACATTTAGTGCATCTGTCTACCCATCAATCCATTTATCCATCCATCCATGCACTCAAATATGCATCTTATTTTTTCTGAGCAAAGCAAAAGTTAAGCACAATTTTCAGCTATATTTCTGGGAGTCTTTTGTTTAGAGAAAGCAACTGACATAAAAATGTAGATTGAGTTACTGATAAGACTATCCCTGTGAAAGGAGGGTAAAAGAGAGTCAAGAACCTCATGGTTAAAACTGTGGTTCTGCTGGTGCCAGTCTCAGTGGTGCAGGAGGCACCGTCCTTCCTAAACTCCTTCCTAAGTGCAGCTAAGAGCAAAGGAAAGTTGTTGGGAAAATCCCATTGATTTCCAAGTGCACTGCATTACTCCCAAAAGAGCAGTGTTCACCCTTCATTTCCACACTCTTTAACTTGCATTCTCTCACCAAACCTTGACCCAATAACAAACCCCTGTAGCGCTTTATTTTCTGACCATGTTTTCAGAAGTCAATGAAGCAATCTGGTGACTGGTGATTTTTGAAGGACTCTTAGAGATGCCTTAAGAGTATGTATACTCCATTTAAGCCTTAGAAACTGTGGCAAATTTGGCAGCCTGTGCTGGAAATGGAATTCCAAAAATTTAACATAGCTCTTTATTTTTGTAAACTCCAAAAGGTATAGATATGGGAAATAATCATCACAAGTCTCAATACACCCAAACACTCTAATTGTTAACAATTAACTTTGACTAGAAATACATGAGATTTTTCACTTACACATCTTTATTCATTGTGCTTGTAATGACTACGTATGAGAAATCAGAAAGTCCCATTTACTTCTAAATACACTAATCCTAAATGTAGAGCCCAGGCAACTCTAGTTCAAGTTTTCCTCTTTAATTTACTAAACATCTGGACAATAGTAAATCTTGTGAAAGTGCAAAAATGTTACTGATCATGCTGTTATAATAGCACCTGAATAGACAACACATATTTAAGCTAGCTTCAGTATGACTCAAACACATACACAGTAATTTTTAAAGACAAAATTTTAAAGACATGTGCTACATTTGTTCAAGTGCATACCTTGTCCTGTACTGAACTTGCTTGGGTAGGTAAGCCTTCACGGGTGCTATAGGTCTCTATGTCTGTTACCTGATCCAGTAATCTTTGGACATCACAATTTTCAGGGACTAGATCATAAGAATCTTCTGTGAAATTAAGAGTGGGTCAGGCAATTAAATGGCCAACGCTAAACCAGTGGTCAAATGGTTTATCAGTTTCATGAAATTATTCAAATCAGTCCTTGTTTTCTTCTTGTGTTCCCTCCAAAGTTCATATTTTATGACAGAAAGGTGGAATTGCAAACACCAATCTATATGAATCATGGGGTAAAACATAAATCTTTGCATACTTCATTGGCTTCCCAAATCCACAAAAGTACAAAATCAGTCTTGTGGATTAGTATTTACGAGAGACAAGAGAGAGGAATTATGGCTAACGTGCAAATCAGGTGATTGCTGCTGGCGGTCCTTATAAAACTAAGTGAATTCTGGGAATGCTGAATGTGTCTTTAAACAAATTTCTTGAACATTCAATACAGAATGCAGATATGAAGTAATTGAAATAATGTATTAGCAATTTTCCACATACGAAAGGTGATTTTTTAAAAGGCAGAACCTATAACAAATTTCAGGACTTTGATGAGGGTCACATAGTGACAGTACAGCTATGATTTTACAATTAGATGAAGACAGAAAATGTCATGGCAGTGGAGAGTGCATGGACTTTTTGTCAGGGCTAACCTCATCTTTGTCCAGGTGAGCTACGAATGTGAAACTGAAGCTAGATATAGGCTTGGCCTTGTGTGAGGAACAAACTACATGTTAATATATTCAGTAAGTAGGTATTTAAATCATTGTGCCAAATCTCTTACTGGCACGTAAAACCCTAGGTGCCAATAAGCATAAGCTACGTATACCCTACCCATGTAATCGCTATTATTACTATTGATTATTTTTGAATAACAGTTTAAAAAGCAAACCCAAGGCCTGCAGCTGATGTATGTTGCTAAATGCCATACACTCCAAAGAGTGTCCAAATGTCTTGAGCAAGCCCAGAATTCTTCACAGAAGCAGAGCTGCAAGACAGGACGCAGCAGCAAAGCCAAAATGTGTCCAAAACTATACCTAATTTCTGTGGCAGGAACATATTCTTTCACTGGTGATTGACATGCGGTTCAAATGTGCTGTTGTACTTTGGCCTGGATTTTTCACATCTGAAACACCATATATTGATGATCACAACTGTTCCTAAGGCTGAAAAACCAGATCACGTAAAGGACTTTGATGCCCACAGTGGATTGTGAACACCAGCACCCAAAATTGTTACCCTTCAGACCAGTGCTTATATATGACCTCAGCTGAGAGGCATCTAAAATCCTTGGCTTTTTAAAGGTTCTGAAGGTTAAACCTCTGGACATGTGCAGAAACATTTCTGTTTGGACAGGGCTCAGCATGTGGCATGTAGTGCATGTACCTCAGAATTCAGAAACAAGGGTTTCTCTGCCAAATTGTCTTCAGTGGTCTGCTCCAGGAGGTCTCAAAATCTGTCTCTCTCCTGCACCAGCAGGGACAGTCTCGAAGGCTACTATTCCACTTGAATCATGGTGTGGTTAGTGTGGCACCGCCACTCCTTTTTCACAGAACTGCCCCAGAGTTGCAGTCTCTACTTTGCCTGGGAACACTAACAACTCCTATTTCACATCTCCCATCTCTTTCAGAGACTGGCCTAACACCTCATCTGTGAGTTATTCCACCTTCATGTTGAATCTGTGCCCCTGTGAAGAAAAGAATTAACAATCTCTGAGGCCTGACGGAATCCCCAGATGGAGCCTGGCTTTGTGGGCAGCATGATACTGGTCTTTTCGCTGCACATGAGCAATACAGGAGCCATAATAAGGCCAGTATGGGAAGAGGACGTGCCCTGGAGGCAGCTCCTGTGATACTGGAGAGAGACCAGTTCCCACCAGCTGCTGCTGTTTCTCCAGACAGTGGCTGAGACTTGCCACTGACAGCAGTGGGACAGCGGGAGGAAGCTGGGAAGGACACTGGAGAGGGGGCCACCAGCAGCAACTGGAAGCAACTGGAAGTGACTATAAGGAGGCAGAAGGTATAGCTGGGGGAAGAGTGTGCCCATCTTCCTCCCCATCCCCCTGGTCCTTGCAGTCTCCATGAACAGACAACAGTGTGGCTGGAGGTGGTGACTAGGAAGGACGTCAGCGACTTGCATTTCAAGGAAGGCAGCATCAGTGAAAGCCACTTACTGTAGCACTGATTAAACCAAAAATGTCTGTTCTGGGAGCAGATGCCGGAGCTGAGGTGACTGCCCCGCCACCTGGGCAGCACTCAGCCTTTCGCTGGCATTTTTGCTGCCCTTGGATGTTGCCTGCACCGCTGGGAGCCAAGCCCTTCAGCAGTGAGCACGCTGTGCAAGCAGATTCACACTCGCCCAGCGTGCCCCTCAGCTGAGGATGTGTCTGTCTTGTTACGCTGGCTCTCTCATTTATCATTTGCCAGACTGAATGCCCTCATCAACAGCCTTGTGTTCTCAGTGAGATGTTATGTGCTGGGGGAGTGGGAGGGTTCGTCAGAGTCCTCCTTCCCCATTCTTCATAAGAAGGCAGTCTCTTTCCTTCCCCCATTCAAAGCAAACATTCAACTATCAGGGGAAAAAATCTAGCTGCTGGGACAAATTGTAAACTGCAGCAAAAAGCACAGACAATTAACTCCAGTGACTGGTTCTTTATTACAGGCTTTTCACTCCAGGTTCATGCATGGGAGGTCTGGATTCATGTGGTGCGTGAAGCTGAGCAAAGGGGCATAGAGAATGAGGGATTAAATCAAAGGGAGGGTGGGGTGATGGAAACCGTGGGAGGGAAGAACGGGTGGGAAGAAAGAAGGGAGGAAGGGAGGGGAGATAGGAAATGTACAGGCAGATGAAGAATGGGAACGGGTTAGTGAGTTGTTATACAGATGATGTGAATCATCCTGTGCTGAACTCTTCTTACACTCTGTTGACTGCTAGAGCTATCACGACGTTTTTTCATGATGCCTTACTGAGAACAGAAGTAACTCGTTTCCAGCGAACAGAAGGTGAGCTGTTAAAAGTTGAAGACTAGAGTAGCTTTTGGAAGAGGTGCATCTCCTGACTGATCTGGAAATAGAGCTGAACTGGAAACTTCATTAAGAAGTTTAAGTCCTTGCCACTTGGCAGATTTCCTACTTTTAAAAGGGGTGATTACAGTCCAATAATGTATTTTGCTAAATTGTGGAAAATGATTAATTTTTAATGTGGCATCCCCAAAAGGATTCTTTTCACTGAGTTTTATTTTTCCTCTCTCATAATTGATTTGAGATGTATAAATATCAGTACACGATATTTGCAATTGGAGTTGCAGAGCTTTTCCTGAATTAAACTCACCATCTACCAGACATCTGGAAAGACATCTACCAGGAACAAGAAGACAAGCTTTAAGGGTTTGTCTTTTCTTGTGGGCTGCAGGATTTGGCCAGTTCAGTTGTACAGCAGATATATCTGTCTCAAAGACTTTTCTGGATCTGAGCAGGGATCCCTTGTACCTCATCTTCCACCACAAATATCTCCCTTGAGGTTCATTTGCCTGTCCCAGTGTTGCCAAGAAGAACTAATTGAAGTAGCATCTAACAGTATTGCTGGACACTGTGATTTTAATCTCCAAAGTGACTACAGTAATTTTTCTCAGCTGGGCCTCGGTGCTCTTGTTGGCAGCCACCTTGTTTGAGAGAATGATTCCCCATTCTTCTCATCTTTCAGCAGAGTCTTCTGTTGCCAGATACTTCTGCAATGGTATCTTTAAAAGTTTTGAGGCAGCCACTGTTTTATTCCCGAGGATTTGGATGGAAGCTGTGGAGGTAAGTGGGTATCCAGAGACATCTGGCCCTGGTAGAGTATGTCCCTCGGGCCACATGGCCGACCTGGGTCCCTCCAGCTGTGCTCCCCAGGGTGGATAACAGATTAGACAGAAGGTGGCTTTATTTTGCTTCTGCTGCCAAGTGTAGCAGCAGCCTAAGGGCAGCTTTTACTACCTGAGTGTATGATTTCCTATTTATTGTCAGTTAGAGGACGTTCTCTTGGCCAGAGTTTCGCTGATGAATCACTACTGTCACGTCAGGCATTACAGAATAACCCCATCAGCTAGGTCACCATATTGATACCCAAAACACTGCTGTATGTTAGAAGGAGCTATGTATGTACACTATAGGGAGGTCATCTAGCAGTCAAGATCTGAAAAAGGAATAAAAGATCTGTAAGTAAACACAAGGACTGCTGCGTTTTGAGCACACCCAGAATGTGCATGGCAAAGCTCCAGTACAAACAAAACCAAGACAAGCCTGCCCAGGTACTGCTGGTAGGACACAGCAGAAACAGCCTTCACAGTCTTTGTGGGTTAGATTTACCTCCATGATTTTGGAATGGTGATATCTGGTAACCAAAAAGATATGTGATCACAGAAGCACAGTTCATGGCATATTTTCAAATAAAAGCAGAAAAACCATCACTTTGGAGGATTTAAATTATTTATGTCTTCATCAAGTTTGTTTGTCTGAGATTGCGTTTTATATGTATTTCATTAAAAAGAGTAAATAAGCTGCAGTCATGACTGGATAATGTTGCATGGGCAGGTCTTCTCGTAACTCCAACATCAACATGTGGAACTGCTGTAATCCAGACCTGGAACTGTTCACTAAACAAAAATAGGCCCTCACTTTGGTTTTGGTTTTTAAACCTAATTGCAAATCCCGTATCATATTTTTTTTCTGAAATGCTGCTTAGCATTCCAGTAAGACTGGAAATCTTAATTAATTTGTCAATTATAATTTATTTCCAATGCGACACAGGGAACAGTTTCATCTATACCTGCTGTCAGAACTTTTCAAACTGGAGATGTAGCAACAAAAATGGTACCATATGTTCCTCATTGTTGTGAATTGAGTGCTTTATGACAACAAAATAGAAGAGGAAGATTTATCGGGAGAAGATTGCCAGATGTTGTCCAGAGAGTAGAGGAGGTCTTTAGTTCTGAACTAAGTTGAGTGCTTGTTCCTTACCAAGCCAATAAAGTCCTGGCACTGAAACAAATTCTGCATGTGTATTTGAAGTTTTGAAAGAGAGAGAATGAATAATAAAATATCCTAATTGAATGGAGATAGAGTTAGCTTTGAAATCCAAAACAGTCTTTTTACAGATGTCCAAATTAAAGCACATCTCTACATATAAAAAAAAACCACTTGAGCATTCCAATTATCTATTAAAAATCTATTAAAAATGTATTTTGTAATTTATGAAGACTATGAGTTTTAGAAAGCTGTTTCTTGTTTGTCTTCCCTATCGCTGCTGATGGAATAAACTACAAACTCTGACTTACAAGATAACAGCTAAGCAGCAATCACCTAGTGATTGGTAAAAGTAGTTCATACGAACCAGGTTTGTTCCCGTGCTGACCAGCTTGCTGTCTTCCACTAAACACATGGACCTTCCAAAAGAAGAAAATGAATTTTCTACTCCCTATTCCTAAAGGGCATAAGAGAGAAACCATGGCAGAAACTATCAACAGGAATAAGAAAATCTGTACCCACTTGGACAAAGATGACCAAGTGAAAGAAAGATGACCAGCAAAAGGGATGATATAGAGTTTATACAAAGGGTCTTCCTGGGGCTTCATCGTAAAATTACAATTTGACCACTGTGAAAGGCTCACCATTCTGGTGGGATTATGGGGTGAAAGGGGAACAAGAAGTTCTTGGAGGCTGCTGGATATTGAGATATTGCTTAATATTAGCTGCCAAATGTTGGCATATCCAGCAGCATAATGAAGAAGCCTGGATAGAAGGTATCTACTCTGGTGAAAAGAAAAAAAAATGAGTTAGAAAAAACCACAAACATTTGCTTTTCTTGGTTTGTGGGTTTTTTTAGTTTTTCATTTGGTTTTTTTTCATCTTTTCATTTGCAGTTTTATTTTCACGTTCATGGAATCTCTAACATGGCTTCCAGAAAGTTTTGGAAATAAAAGACAGCTATACAAAAAAGAGTTCCCAATTGTTAGCAAATTTAAGGCAATTAAAATGAGGGATTCAAGAGAAACAAATCTAAGAGGTATCAAGATAAAAAACAATTCAGGCTTAATGACAGTAATATTATGAAAATTAGTAATGCGTTTTCAAGTAAATATGTGAGTACGTGCATGAACAAGATCTTGGAGGAGTGTGTATAGGGGCTGCGTAGTAAGCAGTGGATATAAAAGAAAAAGGAGAAATTTAAAATGAGAACCTGAGCAAGCACTGTTGGTACTGAAGTGTTTAAAATTCGAGAGAATTCTGGGTTTAGTATTTGTATTTGAAGATTTGAGATGGAGAGAATGAATTATATTCTTCTTGAAGAGGGAGACGGTTGGCTTTGAAAGCTGGGAGTCACCTCTGTAAGTGTGCATTTCTAACTGATGTCTTAAAGCCAATTTTTCTGATTATGTAAAGAGGAACTGTTGATTTAAGTTAAGACATCAAGTTAATCTTCTGTTACAGAGAATAGATGAAAGCCATGTATAACATACACAAAAGTAAAGATTGATAAACAATCACCAGAAACTCACCAGTGGAGAGAGAGGTTGCTTAGCTTTATTTTAACTGGCTTTTTTTCTGATTTTGTTATCATACATATGCAAATGAAAGAGAAGAGATATAATACTATTATCAGATCGATTGCTATAGCTGAACTTAAAACCAAGACAAAAATATTAACAAATTGGGGTAACGTGGAGGAATAGATCCCACTTTAACCACGCCTCCATCTCCAAACACATTAAGCTGTTTCTCTCAGTGAAGATAAATGTACATCTGTTACTAATAGGAGTCATGACTAAGATCAATAGTACATAATGAACAACGTCAGTGTATGTAACAAAGTACATATAGGTAGATGTGAGTTCATGTCTGTACAATGTTGAGCAGGCAAAATTTGAGCAACAAAGGAAAAAGAAAGGTGACTCGGTTAAGTATTAAGTATAGATATGCTATTGTGGTAAAAAGTACTTTGAAAGATTGTGTAGGATCATGTGCACTTCTCAGCATTGAGGTTAGAAAAAGAAGTCACTGTGTGCAGGGCTGGATTTGGGATATTTTTAAATGCTTATGGCAGGAAACTGATGGAAAGGAAATATATGGTCAGAACCAGAGTTTTGTCATTTGTGGGGACTGATAATCAAAACTTGCTGTATGTATACAATATGCAAGCATTCCAATTTAATGAAAAAGAGGTTTTGTTGCTAAAAGAGCCCACTAGGTAATGTTAGAAATGTACAACAATGTTAAAAGAATAATATGTTGCCACGGGTGTGTATAATTGCAAATCCACCTGCTCACTCAGGGAGTGGTAATCCAAAATATGTTCTGTTTTAACCTTGCTATGTATCAGTCAAGATAGATTAGAGCAAGAGAATACTCTCTGGATGGTTTTACTGTCCAGATATTGCTAGCTTAAATTGCAGATCAGCCTGTGCAAAACATGTGGGAAGACCTGCACCTATAGCCATCAGATGATTGCTTATATTTTAATTTAATCATATATGGCCTTATAGATGTTTAGAAATAGGTCGGTTGTGCATGTAAATCTTTTCAGTGCATAAAGTATGTGTAGTGTAATCTCCATGAAAGGTCATTATTATAATTACGTGATATGCATAGTAATGACCATCAAACTCCATCATGTAAAGGCAGTTATTTCAGAGCTTTAAACTAGTGCCTTTAGGTACCTGCTAAACTACTGAGGTACATGCTAAAACACCCTACCTTCACTGGATTTGTCAGCTAGGTAGCTTTCCTAGTCTGTTAGAATAACAAGGAGATTACTCATATTGCAGCCACGGTGGGAATTCCTCCTGATGGTGGCTTCCCACAGCTACAGGCATTTTCACATGGGGCTTTCCCTTTTGCAGTAGTGATTTTAATTGTTCTAATGATTTTATTAACTGTGCAAATTGTTTGGGCTATAAAAATGAAACGTTTAGCAAAATGAGTTACTGCAATACAACAAAGCTGTGAATTACAGGCCATCCACAGGCCTCTAACTGTCATTACGAGGCGGGACTGCATAGGAAATAGTAGATGACTCCTAGAAGAACATTTGTTCAACCTTGATCAGGAGGCTGTAGCTCAAAGGGTGATTGCAATATCTTTTCTGTTCTTGTGAATGATACAGCTTGCAGTTTGCAGACTATCGGAAGGGGAGATTTTGGTTGCCTGTTATATTGTGCATGTAACATTAGAAAGAATACCTGCTGTAGGACGGGCCACAGTGAACCAGGTTTCATGGGCTGACCCTGAAGTAGTTTCTCCTGGAGCCACAGAGCACTTCGCTGAGCTTCCTTGCTTTCCAGAGTAGTAAGTTTGTGATGCAACAGGACAGATTTTGTAGAAATTTCCCTTCAACTGAAGAAAGAGATTCTGGGGCCAAATTCCTGTGTACAGAAAGGGCATGCTGGTAGGAAACAGCATCACAAAGCATATAGTCAGAGAAACAGAAACAAAACTGCAGTGTCCCAGACCTCAGAACAGTCCAGATACCATCAGGGAAAGGACAAAATTGGCTCAGAGTGATGTGCATCCCAGAAAGGCAGGACAACAGCCCTACTGTAGCTTATTTCCATGAATACAGAAGACGAACACAGTAACAGCCCGTACCAGATGGCAACAGTGCAGTGTTAGTGGCTTACGCACAATATTAAATCTTTCAGAATGTAGGAAAATACCCCTGCAAAGCAGGGTGATTTTGAAAAGAGTGCTAGTGAGGGGTAAGGGAGCCTGACGTGTGAGTCTTCTCAGGAAACTTGTTCAAAAACCTATCTAGAGAGTCCTCGTCACTACAAAGATATGCAATACCCAATATCAGTTTGTGGCAGCCACACAAGCCATCACAGAGAGAGATGATCATTTATTGACACAGGGTGACTGTTGTGTGACTCTTCACTCACGAATTTATTACACAGAATTATTCACACCATAGTTTGCAAGAGCCTGGTGCTTCCAAATTAGCCTCAGCAGTCTTAGAATCATGTAACAGTGGATCTAACTATTTCCCAGTAAAACTGAAGGGTTGCCTTAGACTCCTGTGTCAAGGCCTGAACCTGTACTACAGTGCAAATAGCCTTCTCAATTGTAACAACACTTTCTGGCGACTGTAACATTTTAAATGGTTAAATCCTCCTGAGTAATATGTTCATACATTTTAAATCTCCTGTCTGCATTTTCGTTTCTTTACCTTAACTTACCGTTTGCAGAGCTATACTAACATCAGTGGAGCTACAGCATTTATTATAGCATAAAGTGCAGAGCACCTGTGAGATAAGACCAAATTGAATGTATGGCAGTTTAAGCAAAATAGCAGCATTTTCAGCAGTCCATACAGCTCTATCGTAAACCTACCCTCTTTTTCTGTGTTTATTTGCAGGGTGTAACTGCAGATTCACTATATGTTTCTTGTGGTTTTGAATTTAGTGCCTAATTTTCCCAAAGCATTGGGCATATAATTTTGAAATGTCCATAAAATGTTCATTTTAAGCAAACAGCAGGAAGCTGGATTTCAGCCTTTGCTTACATGTACAAGTTGAAAGAGCCAAAGGTACAACAGGGCAGCTGCAAACTCTGTTCTGTGCCCTGGAGCAATTTTACACTATCAGGATAAGCAGTTTATGTGATGATTCAGTTTAAAGCCTTTTCTGATTATAATGAAGTGACAGTATCCTTCTGTAATATGAGAATCTGTTATAGAAAATTTTAGTGAAAGGCTCTTTTGTTCTGCCTTTACTATTTTTAAATTGACTTTGCATTAAATGCATTTATGAGCCTTCTGTCAATTTACTTCATGCACAGCCCGAGTGTTTCAACTAGAGATGAAACTGATTTTTTGATTTTTGAGTCTTTTTCCAGGTATGAAGTGTTGGGTTTGTCCTTTTTACAGAGAAAAGTATGAGTCAAGGTAGTCAGTTTGGAGTCTAGATTTAGTCTTAAGGTCTGGATTCTATGACTTTACAAAAAAAATTAGTGGTTTTGCCTTGGGTTTCAGTACCCTAATATTTCAGTTTCACTAATATTTGAGTATTTTTATTTTAATGTCCTGGTAATGTAATTTATTTGTGTATGTCTTGTCATTCTTTATATTCTAATACTTAATATTAAGACTTTCTATTTCCAATATCTTTTTCTTTATGAAACTTACATTTAATCTTTAACTATATATATATATAGACTTAATTCAGCCTTACATAAGTGGATATATCTCCCAGGAACTTGAAGGTACTTGCATCTATTTATGCAAACCTGAATTTGACCCACTGTTTGCTTTGTGAATAAGGAATGAGGAACAAGGAGCTTACATTAGCCATGAATCATGTCATTAGTTACACAAAATCCATTGGACTTATTTCTTCACTGAAGTTACATAAATAGATCAAAGACTTCATATCCATGAATTGCTTAGCAATTCATGTATTTTGTGGTTTCTTGATAAGACTCTCAAGTGCTCAGATTTTTTTTGCTGGATGAATGGCATTGCATCAGAACCTGAGATCCTTGGATTAGCAGCCTGATTGCCATCTTCAATTACATGGGTCTCCCACTAATCAGAACTCTGTGTTTGAACTCCAGGTATAGGTGGGAGGATAAAATAGGTGAAAATAGTTGGATTTTGAAGGGTGGGGAGAGATATATTCACACTATGCTCAGAAAACACTCTGTGTATTATCAGTGAGCACTTCCAACTCAAATTTTCTTCTTTCCTCTTTTTTGCTGATATTTTATCCTTTTAAATGAACGTGTCTGCTCTCCCCAGGTTCATTTAGGTGGTTTTTGTGCTTTCAAAGCTTGTTAGCACACTCCTTTCAAACAGCTTCTCCTGACTCCCCCCACTTTTATCTCTTTCACAGAAGTAATCAGAATTGACTGAAGCTTCCAGTACACATTGGCCATTCCCACCAAGTTAAGGAAACAGATAAATTAAGATATCAATGAGGTTTAATGTTACTCTTCTTTAAAATCCAAACCATCCAACTTAAGCATTTGACTGATACTTCTTGTATTAGTCGAAGTAACACAAAAGAATGTTAAAAATTACTGAAAGAAAGATTTCTAACCAATTTTAAAGATGCAGGGAGAAAGGCATCTAGTGAATTCTGAAAAAAAAAGATCCCCGAGTATTTTTGGCTAGAATAAAAGCCCACAAATTTTAAATCCCAAAAGCACTATAGCTAATAAACTTTGGAAAAATACGTATTCTGTGTAATGCTCAGCCTCACATAACAAAGGGCATTTTTCTGTTTAAACATCCTACTTGGTGTTGTGACTGGATGTTAACGTATCATGTTGTGATTATTACTGAATGTACAGTTTAAACAGGTTTTATAAGTATTTTTGCAAATCTTAGGAATATTTATTCTTATAGGTAATGCTCACTTATCCACTTAATTATCTGTATAGTTGTGTAATTGTTTATATTTTATGAACAAACTTTTTTCTATATGTTAGCAAGAAAAAGGTTCAACAAAAGGGGAAAATCACATGAACAAAAAGAAAACAACATTAGATTTATAAGAACTCATATATTGTGGTATATGAAAACACACAACTCCTTTCAAACCAGATGTTAAAGTTGAAATTAGTAGCTGGCATGACATGGAAAATCAGTGTCATCTGTTAGATCAGAAAGCCAGGGTTCTTAGAAGTCCCAGTATAATTTTTGTTTTATCCTGAAAACCTGACATAAAGTAGAAATTTTATTCTGATGTTTTCCTAATTTCCTAAGTATTTTCCATAGTAATAAAACCCACAAAGCATTTAATGACTTATTGCCTTATTGTCACAGTCCTATTAGGGGGGCAAGCAGTTAAAATAGAAATGACAGAACTGAAAGTCACTAAAGACTTGAGACATTGTGGCCACTGGTGACATGAAGGCACACTGATATCTAAAAGAAGAGAAGCTGCTGATCGATGAATGGTTAGAATGGCTTGGTGTGCTGTGACCTCGACTGCTTCCTAAGTATTACTGAGAAGGCCATCAGTTTTTCCCCGGTGTTAGTGGAGAGAAAGAAAAAAATGTTTGTAGCCTTTAAGAGCAATCCGAAGAGTGCCCTTATGACCTGTTGGGTACCTCATGATGCTTGGTAATCACACTGAAGGGGAAGAACAGTCTATTGGAGATTCCACAGCAAATGGTTCAGTTCATTTTTCAGTCTTCACAGTGCTGTCTTTGCAGATCATTAGGCTTTTAGCAAATATGGTAAAATGATAGTCCATCTTACAAAGAGAACAGCAGTTGCCAAATACTTGTGCAATTCACTTGAGCTAATATAAATAAGGCAGACAGAGGTGGTAGGAAACAAGCAAATTGACTGGCTGATGTTAGGGACCCTGACTGTGGAAAATGACAGCATGTAAGCATTTCAGTGTTGTCCAGATTTGCCTGACATGACAGGCAAGAGTTATATTCATTCCAGGGGTACAGGAGTTCAGTTTATATGCATTCCTCAAGTACTCAATTGAATACAATGCTGGGATAGAAATATATCTTGTTAGGCCTGATGAAGTTGAAAGTGAGAGGATGTTTTTTGGTGCTGTTGTCTGTACAGAAAAGAAGTCACAGGGATAGCCTTGAGGCAGACGAGCACTTTTAGTGTTTGAGTTTCTCAGCGTCAGCTTCAGCTGTAGGCATGCAGCTTCTCCTCTATATCCACCAAACAGCTAACAGCCAGTCAGTAAGTACAAAGGGTGAAACAATATAGAAGTAATAGCATGTTTTAGGTAAATGGAGGCAAACTGTGCTTAGGAATGTCTTTGGTACATCTCGTGAGTAAAGAAAATGGAACCGGGAAAAAGAAGCCAAGCACCAGGATGAATCATGCTGGAAAAGGTCAGTGTGCAGAGGGTACAAGTCAAGCTGGGTACAAGCAGCTTCTGTGCCCTCCTTTAAGCCAATAACAGATCTCTGCGGTTCCCAAACCTCAGATGGCACCAAATATCTTTGAAAGGTGCTGGCACGGTCCCAGATGTACTTGTTGACACAAAAAATAATAAACCATTGCTGGTCTTATTAGCTCAACTGCCAGAAAGCAAATACAACCTTGTTCATGAACCGTATAGAGGATAACATCTCACAGGACTGAATACCTGTTCTACTTGCTTTGAATTTTTCATGTGGAAGATTAGATACAGAGTCTCTTCACTGAAAGGGTATAATTGTGAAGTAGAACATCCATGTGTCCTTTTGCTGACTCCTTCATGTGTAGGCCCTGTAACAGACCTACTAACTGACACTTGAGTTTAGGCTGTAAATAAGGGTCATAGCTGAGTCGAGCCTCATCTCCCACTGATGCTGGAAGGGATTATCTGAGACCATGGTGTGCACAAAGAAAATAGCTCTGTGTTTAAGGTTGCAAATACTGTCCACTTGAACAGTATTATGTCTCTGCCTCTACTATGTGATGACAGTTCATAAAATTACTGACCAGGTGTGCTATGTACCTTATTTTGGGGGACCTAGACTGATACAGAAGGGTCAAATTTGTAAGAGCCTCTAGTATTTACAGCTGCAGAGGAAGTCAGTTAAAGTTTTCTTTTAAGTATAAAAAAAGTAATACGATGCCAACTGTCCCCAAAAATCAGTTTGCTGGTGTTTCAGATTGGCTTCTAAGACAGAGGAAAACTTTTGATCCTATTTTTAATCTGCTCCAGTGCCTCATCTGTAAAATGGGGATAACATCAATCTTCAGAGAGACTTATGAATATATGTTAATGCTCATGAATTATTCATATTCTATTTTTTTGAACATGGCAAAAAAATCTGAGGAAATTAACAATTTGTCCTTCTAACAGGGTTTTTGATGTTTTTTTGTGGTTAAAATAGTGGTTTATTGAAATGTCCCAGTATCATGTAAATAAAACTGTTTTTAAAGATCACCCTGAATAAAAAATAGGAGGATTACACTTCTTTTGAAAGTAAGTCAGCTATAAATATAGATTACATACAAAGTTGGTCAGAAGCTGAGCTTCCTGTCTAGATGAACATTAGTTGGAGGGACTAGTTATTGTTTGATGGAGATGCCAGTGGAAGCAGGAAAGAGACTAACAACAGCAGAATTGATGCTAGTTTTGCTTGAAAACATAAGAAAAGAAAATGCTTCTTGTCTGACTCCTACTGAGTTCAGCAAAATATCACTTCATGACTGTCCATTCTTTCTAAATTAAAGGAACTGAATTAACAAAATGCTTGATTCCATCACTATTCTCCCCTGTTAAAGGAAACACTCACAAGATCTTGAATGTTGACTGATCTCTTAGATGAAAACAGACCACCCTCTGAAAAATGAATATTAAAAAAAAAATTAAATAGTTCCTCATCAAATGGCCCTATTCTGTACTCTAACAAGAACAGAGGTCCTGGGTACAGAAAAAAAGATCATATCATAAATATCATAATACAGGCACAAAATATCAGAGTAACTGTTGTGCCAGAAATCTTTATTCTGTGCTAAATTTATTTTTAAAATCTTTATTCTATGCTAGATTTTATAACTCTATGATTTTTTTTTAATTCTGTGTATACATCAGGTAGAGGATCACTACATAAACTGAGATCAACAACACTATCAATTCTCCCCAAATAACTTAATTCTATATATAGTAAGACATTTTACATAAGCTTTTATGAACTCATAAATAAAAGCTATTTCAAAGGAAGAAACTAAAATGTTGTATTAAAAACTACTCCTTTGTACTTCTAACCATATTGAAATTAGAATTATGGCTGAGATTTACAGAACAGGGTGGATAATATAAACTAAAATCTTCCATTAAAATTAGTTAAATTCAGAGCTTATTAGTGTATTCTGCCTCATTAAAGAAAAAATAGTTAGTGGAAATATAACTATTTCAGCTGTCTACTTCAGCTCCATCATCTCTGAGGCCTGCCCTTCCCACTGACCAGGGACTCCAGTCCCTCTGGTCTCAAGTTCATTCAGATACTGCAACAGTCCCTCAGCATTGTGGCAAGTAGTAAAACCAGTAATAAAACCGATTGTCACAGAATACATAGATAATAATGTGGTGGTGTTTGGCTTTCCAGCAGCTGGAAGCAAAGATCATTTACCATAGCCTCCATATTCTGTGGAAGGTCATGCAGGTGCTAGTTCAACATCAGTGACTTCATAAACATGAACCAGTGTTCTTACCATGTTTATGATATGTGCATCGTTGCCTTGGTTTTAGAGTATTTTTTACTTTCAATAAACCTTTTGAATGAGCTATTGCTACCTCAAGTTCAGCTAAAGTCAACAGAAGTACAAGCACCACAACTTTCTAATTAACCCTATTGACATAATTCACCAATTAAACGAATACAAAGCTTCTGCAAGCAGCTGTTTTCATTATACTTGCCCATGGTCTTTGAAGAATATCAAATGGTAGTAGGCCTATTCTCCATGGCCCAATCAATATATCAATGCCAAATGTATCGAAAATGCTAATTTATCACTTTTGCACTTTTCAATTACTCTACACATAAATGACAACACAGGGCAATGCAAAACTGAGTCTAGAGAGTTTAGAATCTTGAATGAAGCATGAAAAGGAATAATTTCCACTTCTTTAATTCTTCAAGGAGGCTGGAGTAAGATTTTTTTTCATATCAATCTGTTCTGAATAGAACATAAACACACAGAAGAAAAGATCTTCAAACAAGAGTAAACAAAAATATCATATTTTAACCAGATAAAACACCCATATGGGACAGGGACAGTTCATGAATCACTATTGGCCTAGCAACTCATTAAAAATTTGTTTCAAAATTGGATTAGAGGAATTAATGATGGCCAAAATTCTGAGCCCAAGTCATTAAGACACAACAAAAATTACAGATGTGTATGTCCATGGATCAGCTTTGGGTTTATATAAAGTAATGTAAACTCTAGAGTGACTAATGAAGACAGACATTTCCAGAACAGTAGAAGCCTCAACTATGAAAGATCCCAAGCCTATCCCATCTCTTACAAGATACCACACACGTCATCTTAATAATATGCTTAACTGTAATTGATGTCAAGAGACTTTGGCATAAGTTTAAAGTTGTTGAACATATGGTTGTGTGATTTACTGGCTCAGTCTCTATTTGCAGTTGGGTAAGGCTGTACAACAGATAGAGATAAAGATCTTTTTTGTAATTCTAGATCTAGAGAAAAGTACCAAAAATACTGAGAGTAACTAGGACAACACTGACTGGAGAGGAAGAAATAAATTTTGGTCCTTTTGTAAGGAATAATGTTCTAGATATAAACTTATGCAAAGAATAATACCTTTTGTGACTTTTTCTCACATGCAGGGAAAAAAAAAATCTTTTGTTTAAAGACAAAGAAAGAAATCTGATAAAATGACCTAGTATAGTGACCACTCTTTTTGGTTACATTTAGACTAACGGGCCAAATTTAGAGGTCCAATCTCATAAAATGTGAATGTAAAGGAACTGAATCAAGTAAAAAATATGAGTTTACATAAATATAGCTTACATCATAGGATCAGGAGAAGATGCACGGTCTGCCAACTCAGGTTCTCCTTACGTTTAGTCCATTATTTAAAATTATTATAGGTAAAGTTAAGAACTTTCTTCAGTTCACATAAGAACTGGCTAATGTTCCAGTCTTGGAAAACATATATCTGCTACCATGAAGCTGAGATCTGCACCATGAGTCTGCAAGCTAGCAATCACATTAGGCTTATATTGTAATATATTTATGATTGTGACAGACACTTTGAAATAATACAAAGTGTAAGAGCACAATAAATTTATGAGTATTAGGACAAGATGAAATAATTTATGTTCAGAGAAGGCAGATATGGGAAGCAGAAATTTTTGAATGATGAGATATCTATCCATGGCAATCTATGGAAATTTTTGTAATATGTAGTGCAATTTGAGATATTAGCCCACAACAAGATAGTTTTAAGAGTCAAATGATTCTCTAAAACACCCAATCTTTGATCAAAGACAGGATCCTTCTTTAGTTAGGCTTGCACAGGAGCAGTCATGGTAAAAGAGAGTCTCAGAAAAGGTACTCGGAGTGTAATGGAAAGGGCAGATTGAAGCTCCATAATCGTCCATTAAAAATCCTGTAGGATGAACTATAACTAAAATTACATGAAAAACAATTGACTACAGAAAAGCTTTTGGTATGCAGTGCATGCAACATTCAGCCTTGCTGTCTGTTAAGGAGATTTGAATAGATGTCCTGAAATCAGGGCATCCTTCAAGTTGTCTTAATTTAGTGATCTCCTTACCACAGGCTCTCTGGGGAATTCATGTTTTCCTTCTTGTGTATTTTCAGGCTTCCTGTGTGGGAGACTGCCAAGGAGGAGTGGATTTGTATCTCATGCAAATGAGATGAGACTACTCTTTCTCTAAACACTTGAAATCCTCATTCCCAATGGAGAATTTTATATTGTATTTCCACAGTCATATATAAACAGAATAAAAATTAAGACATTTGACCTCCAAGATCTGTCTCCTTCTGAAGCTGGTACAGGAAATTGTTGAAATATGGGGCTTGCTCAAATGTCAGTTTGGTGCCTGACAATCATGCTTCAGACTGCTGTGCTGTATGTTGTTTTGAAACATCCATTCCAATGATGTGGCAAGAATGCAAGAGCGTCCCTTATCCTACACACCTTCTCTAAGCATGGATTTGACGGGAAAATTTGCTGAGTGGTTACTCTTAGGGAAGCATTGTGGTAGCAAAATGATTCTTCTTACATGATTTTGTTTAGGTACAAAGCATTCTGAAGCAAGAAATCACTTAAAAGTCTTTGTAAATAAGTATTAGAAGAGCTTAATCATATAAAAATTCAAGGAGCCAAGACAAAATTAAAACTTACCTGGTCTTTCTTGCTCCATATCAAAGCTTGACTACTTTTCTAGTTTTCTAAACATTCCATAAAACATGAACTAGGAAAAAAAACCCAACCCAAACGTCCTCTGGTGTCAGCAACAACTTTTTTCATCCTGGTTTTTAATTTTCTGATGAGGTTATGCATGACCTTCACTAAACTACCTTCAAAGCCTGAGGATTGGAAGACTCTTTCTTTCCAGGCTGAGTCTTGTTAAGGGCTGCTCTATAGCCAGCCTCTGTAACCACCATGGAAGTAGCTTTTCTCCATGGATTTACAAACATTTATGAATAAAAGTAATTATTTCCAGTGTTCTTTTGCGCAGGCTGTTGTGATTGTAAATACTGATTGTATCAAGATAACTTTAATAAGCTTTCTGTCATGAAGGGTTGACTTAGAAGCCTCATTTGGCTGGAGGAACTGTCCGTAATCACTTTCTATACAGAACAAGCAACATTATCAGACTAAGCCTAACAGAGGTTCCCGTATTTGAAAGAGCATTCTCTTTCTTTGATTTTTATTTAAGTGGCCTTACAAAGCTGCTTGACAATCACTAATTAACCTACAGTTAAAATCAGCACTACTATTCCCATATCATTAGTGGGGTAGGAGAGTAACAGGATTTCATGTCCAACCTCTCTCTAAGGAACAAGCCATTGCCAGAACTGAGGCAGAGCACAAGAGTGTCTTCAAGTGCAGCTTGTTCTTCTAAGGAAACTATCTTCTGACCTGTGGTATCACATACCTACCTGGCTCTAGCCAGCAGTTCACTCTCAGTTCATCCTCACTTTCTATGGGCCCTTTAGCCCTTCTGCTCCCTCAGCCAAGGCACTGGCTTATATGGGCAGGATCAGGGAACTAAGCCAGGTGAAAATGAAGAGGGTTTTTTTGGATTGCGTGTGTGTGTTCAAGTTAGCTTCCAGATACACCAGTTGACCACATGGTTGCTTGAGTGCGCACATTGGCAAAAGGGAGGCAGCAGGGTTGGGTGCAGGAATTCCTCTCTCAGGCACAGCTCAGTTTTAGGTGGGTTTAGCTGGCCACAGAACCATACCCATATCTTCAGAGAAATGGAGCCTTCACAGAGCCATGTGGCTTAATAAATAACTTTTAACCAGCACACAGCCAGTACAGATTGGTTCAGGAAAAGACTTGCCAGCTGCTTTCAGTGAGGTCAAGCAAGTGACATGTTTGTTTATTGTACCATTAAACATTCAGTTTTAAACTGCTGACTAGCAAATTCATAGATATTGTATATCTAGAAAGCTCCCTTTTCATTTCTCTCCCAAAAGAAAAAGGTTAGTTCAAAACATCACAATGTGTCATTTTCCCTGATAGGAGATTTCAGCACATACTGTTTACTTGGTTGTCTGTGTAGAGGCCCATTATGCATAAATCAGTGCAGAGAAATAGAAGACTGTTTTATTACAGAATGAAGTTTTCCAAAAATGTCTTAATTTCTTGTTCAGGAAATGGCACCATTGTTTACTTGAAACAGATATGTTAAGTGTCCTGGAAGAATTTGGTTTAAGGAGACAGACTAGCTGTCATTTTAAGAGTGTTGCATTGTTCTTGACAATGGCAATTAGAAAGATATTTTGATCTGAGGGTAATTAGCAAAAATGGCAAAATGCTGTTTCAAAGCTTGATGAATTTTCCTAGTATTGAAAGCTGAAGTGAGTCCAGTTCTTGAGACAAATTTCAGATTACTCAAAAGTATTGCTTAATATCAACAAGAAATCAGCTATGAAGAATCTCTGTAATTTCCATGCTATTAACTGCAATGCATTTCATATACAAATTAGCAGACCTGACAAGATGTTGTGCCAACATCTTAAATCTCTCAAATTTTGTTATCCTCGGGTCAGATTAGCAATATGTTATTGAGCAGAAAGACTGGTCCCAGCCCTTTTCCATATGAACCACCCGTGCCAAATCCTCTCAACTGCTTTTTCCCAACAGTATCTTATAACCCTTCCACCTTCGAGACCCTTCTCCCCAAGTCCTCCACTTCTCCCACTTTCTCAAGACCTCCATAGACATTCCTCAACTTCCTTCTTTCCATTTAGTTCCCTGAAATCCATTGGTCCCCAGCCCACTGAACTTCCCATCAAACCTTCCTGGCTTTCCCCATTCTTAGTCCTATGTTCTTACCTACCCAGGGACCCATTATGCCACAGGTGCAAAATTCAGTTCTGCCATTCTAGGGATAATTAGTTGTCAAATTACATCTAATTCTGTGTGAACTGCTGAAAGGGCAAGTATAAGCTGTTTTAAGAGGAGAAAGGTAAAACATAAACATTTTACAATTGTATTAGAATACCCAACACACAACACTCGAGACATTTGTCTTGAACAAGATCATGTTCCCATGCTTCCAGCCCCTGCGAATCAGCACTAACCTGTTTCACCGTAGCACAGGACAACGTGTTGTCATAATGGTAGCTCAAAATCTCTGCTGTATGGAGATTTTGCTGTTTGCAAAATGGGATGAGTGAGAGGCTTGTCAGGCAGCTAGTTGTGGTTCCAGATTCTCCAGCTAATTCAGTGCTTGTCTGGACAGCTCTAAACTGTACCAGCTGCTAGCAGTCCCCCTCGGGATCATTTTCTAATTGCAGATTACCAGACACAGCAGGGCATCCCTTTCTTCTCCAAGGGTAATCCTTGTGCTGGGATGGAGGGGACGAGATTTATGAACCAAATATGCAAGCCTGAGCTGAGAACTGCCTGTCGCGGTAGGGACAACTAATAAGTTGGTGAATGCTTGAGCCATTTCTGGTGCTTTTGTGTTTTCATGCAGGGAATCTATCTTTCACCATGCTACTATCAGCCTGTTAATCCATCAGTGTGGGTTTTATACACCAGAATGGCTTCATTGCTCTTTATTCAGGTGATTGGTATCTGGGTTTAGGATAATCCAGACTGTGCTGTCATATCAAATTCATGTGTGTCATCACTTGTACTGAACTCACTTGTCTGGTCTCACTTGAGAAAGCCTTTATCTCATGTTTTTCCCACACCAGAAATCTGATTGTCAGGTCATTGGTGTTACATTGGTGCAAGGAATGTGAAGCTGTAGTCTGTATGCCTAAAGCATGAGTTCAAATGAGGAAGGTTTAATAGCAGCAGTGATCCTTAAAAAACTTAATCCTTGTTAGTGACCTTTTTGTGTTTCTTGCCAAATGAGTGAGGCACTCATTTTTTCTTACTGATCTTTGGAAAGTGCAGAAAACCTGCACAAAAGATGACACAACACTGAGTAAGATTTCATATTCCAAGATCACCTCTGTGAACGGTCCAGAAAATCACAAAAGCTTCCAGAAGATCTTTATACTGCTGATACCTATCTTAGCTGTGTGTCTGTGAAGTGTCAGTCTTAGGGTGCCACTTAACTATTGCGTGAAGCGTTTTTCGTACCTGTTGCTGGCGACAGCATTTTCTTTACCTGTCACTAGAGGGCAGCACAGCGACCCACGTCATTACACCAGCCCGCTATGCTTCCAATCAACAATCCGCTGAGCTCCACGGGTGCGAATTTCACGTCAAAGTTTGCTTTTTTTTCCCTACAACCCCCATGCTCAGGTGCTAGCTTTAATACTTACTTGTTGGATACTTTTGGACGATCCGGAACGACACTGAGAGGAGGAGAACAATCGATGCTGTTCTCTTCTTCATAAGATGATCACTTCTTCATAAGCGTCGTTGCCCACTGCAGTGCTGAGAACAATAGCTGCATCAGGTTCAGACCTGTAGTCCCTGATTTTGAACTTCTGATGCTAATGGAAGATTTATTGCCGACTAGGAAGAAATTCTTCACCGTGAGGGTGGTGAGGCACTGGAGCAGGTTGCCCAGAGAAGCTGTGGCTGCCCCATCCCTGGAAGTGTTCAAGGCCAGGCTGGATGGGGCTGTGAGCAGCTGGTCTGGTGGAAGGTGTCCCTGCCCGTGGCAGGGGGTTGGAACTAGGTGATCTTCAGGGTCTCTTCCAACCCAAACCCTTCTATGATTCTGTGATTAATTTCATACAGGATTTGGTCTTTGGTGCTGACTTTTACCCACAACTGCATATACCAGAATATTATTTGCCCAGGCTAATCAAACTCGTGTTCTTAAAAGTGATTCAAGAGCAGCAGGTATCTTTGACTGGGGAAGAAGGGCTGGGGGAAGAAAGAAAAAAAAAAAAAGTTTTATTCTGTCACATGTAACTCAAATATTGCCAAACAGGCTGACTTGTCTTAACTTGTGAGTACCTGGCAAGGAAACAATCTATCATTTTGAACATTCCTAAATACAGTAATGCTCTCATTTAACCATGACTGTGTTGACTACATTAAAGGCTGGTGTAATTTCCAAAGAGATAATGCTGTGTGATTACCTAGTATCAAAGGTGGTTTTAGTCATTTCACTGAGATAAATTTCTACAGCCCCCTGTGATTTTTGCTATGTTGCCAACACCCTGCTCTGTCTTGGAGTCAGAGTTCTCTGATTTCATGGGATTATCTTGGGACAGTTTCCAAGGATGTATATGTTGGATTACCACCTGAGGGTATTTTCTTTCCTGCTTACTCAAGTGGTGTCTCCAGATCATCTTTCAAGGAGCCTAAATATATATATTCAAGCCTCACAAATTCAGATGTAGAGCTCACATACTTGACTCCTTCCTCCGGCTCCCGTTCCGTGTAGCAAATGCAAGCAAATCTAACCAATTATTAATTTGGAGTTTATGTTGTTATAAAGAAGGTAAAAGACATCCCTATTTAGCTCTTCAAGAATTTTGTGATGGGTGAGAGGAGGTCTTGTCAAGTTATGAGAGTTAAAATATGGTGGAATCAGAGCATGGGAGAAAGGCTCTGGGGCTGTCCCCTCCCCCAAAATGCCATGCTAGAAGGAACACTGTTCAACAGAAGTGTAATATTACATATCTCTTTTAACCAAGTAGCCTTGTACATTGCATACATCCCTTGTCATATGTCATATGGAAGTCCCTCCCATGAACTAAGAATACCTGAGGGTACTGAAAATAAATATCTTACCACCATTTTTAGACGTATATGCTTCTGGTACATTGGGATATACAGATACTTGCATTAAAAACATAAAATCTGGGTTTTTTCTTAAAGCTTCTTTAAAAAGCTTTCTTACAAAAATGGTAGTTTTAATTTAACAGTAACTTTTTATTTAACAAGAACATTTTATTAAATACAGCATCTTCTATTTGGAATGCAGGACTTGTTATTTGGGATTGGCTCATACAAACATTTCCTTCAATACCCTTTTTTTTGACAATGAGCAATGTAGCAAACTTCAGAAGGCAGCAGATGAAATCCTGCTGCTGGTTATAATGAAAACTGCTATTTTCCTTCTCAGAAAAATTATACAGAATTTATAAGCAGTTGTATTCTAACAGCTATATCCACATTCATATTTTTAAATAAATGTAGATGCTATCCTAGTTTTTGTTGCTGGAGGCTAGCTTCATTTTTTTTCCCTCTTAGTCCTTTTCAATCTTAAAGACAATAAAAGGTGATGAAAAAGTCTTTGTGGTGAATCCCAAGACTAGGATATCCCCAAGGCAATGTGGTTAGCGCAAAACCAAGAAAAGCATTTAATTCTGTAGATAGAATCCAGTCCTTTCAGTAAGTGAATATAAGCCTATTCAAAACTCATCTTACAAAAAGTGCTAGTCAGAGATTTTGTTAATTTGGGCAGATAAATTCTACCAGGAGTTCCTCTGCACGCAGCAGGTTTTGTCTCTGGGCCCCAGGTGCTGTCAGTCTGATCACACCCCAGGACCACACAGAGCTGAGGAAGAGCAGCGGTACGAACAGTGCATGTCAGCCGGAGCCGGGCAGCTGTCACATCTCCTATTTAAAAATTAAAACAAAGAAACCCCATTTTTTTTAAAAAAAACCCTTCTTGTGAATGAAAACAAATCACCAAAAGTCAAAACGTGAACTTTTGCGCCGCTCACCCCTCCCAACCCCTCCTTTTTTCCCTCCTGACACCCCTCACCGTCTCCGGGACGAAAACTGAGGTGAAACCAGCAGCGACCCGCCACAGCCGGCCGCGCCGTTTCCTCAGGCCGCCGCCCCGCAGCGCGGGCAGCCGCCCGCCCGCCGCCGTGGCCGAGCGCCGGAGCCGCTTCCCTCCCCTCACCCTACACGGAGGCGCAGGCGGAGGACGAGGAGGCGGGTGGGTTTCACCCCCAGGGGCTGCCGAGGGCTGCGCCGCCGCCGCGCTGACAGGAGCCGGGCCGCGCACAGGTGAGCGCCCTCGGCGAGGCGGGCAGCAGGGAGGGGAGACGGGAGGGGGGTGTGCCCCCGCCGACCCCTGGGCGGGCCGGGGGGACCTGAGTGGATGGCGCCCGCGTCAGTCAGGGGCAGGGCGAGGCCGGCGACGGGGGATGGCGGTCCCCGCCCGGCGTTGGGGCTCCAGTTGTGGAAGAGCGACGGCACCATGCGGGCGGCCGCCGGGGTAGGAGCGGCGGGTGCGGGCGGCGGGGGAGGCACCTGCTCCCTGCGAGGGGAGGCGGGCAGAGGCGGGAGGACCCCCCCGCGTTCGGCAGCGCAGAGCCGGGGCAGGGCGGCGAGCCCGCCGGTCCCCGCGGCGGTTTGGCTCATCTGTTTCTTTCCAGGACGTGGTGGGCATCCTCTGCCTGGTTTCTGTGGTAGCCGCGTTGGATTTCAAGTACCACCATGCCGGGGACCTGGAGGCGTACCTGAAGGGCGTCCATGGCGCGTACCCCTCCCTCACCCACTTGCACAGCATCGGGCGCTCGGTGGAAGGTAGGGGCGGAGGGGGGCGGGGGGGTGGGTGGGAAGCGAAGGGTTTCTGTCACATTTAACTTGGGACAAGCGTGGGTGAAGGTGGCTGCGGTGTCCGCGCTGGCTGGCGGAGGGGCTGCTTTGATGGCGAGTGCCGGGTGCCTGTCTGCTTCACTGCTCTGGGAAGTTTCCTCCGCCTCTTGCTTAAGCGTGAATAACAAGCTCTGGTGACGCCCTTCAGCTAGGGTAGAAGTTCTCCCAACACCTATTTTCTTGAGAATTGGAAACCTCCTGAGTGGCAGTTTCAGAAACGGGGCTGTCTCTAAAGAGCTTAAAATGGTACCCTGTTTGCCAAGTGCCCCTTCTAGGTGGGGCTGTTAATAGCAGTGTGTGTTTTCTCACATATGGCTATGCTAAAAATATCTTCTCTTTTGGCTTTACCAATTATTCCGGTAGATCTGGGCAGACTACAAAAAGTATTTCAAATTCCATACTGATTCAAGGTCTTGTGATTTCAATGAAGAATGGGATTTCAGTTTTAAACCCCACAGGAAAATGTACTGAAATCAATATTCACCTTTCTGGCCTTATGCAGATATTTGAATTTCTCTCTCTATGACGGTACTTCCCTAAAATAAACTTATAGGGGAAAAGGAGTTTTTTCATTTGTTTAGAGAGATTAGAAGGTTTAGTGTTTATTAGCATATAAATAATGTACATCTATCTAGTTTTAGCAAAAAAAGCTTCAGTAATTTCAAGTCAGAAAATTAAATTACTTTAGTAAGAGGTATAAAAATAGATGGAGAAGTTCATTCTTTAGAAACAACGTGTGTTCCTCTAATACCACTGGAAGGAGACAGTTGTAGCATCTATTATCAAATCTGTGCTTGTGTTTAAAAAAATAAAAGCTGCATCCTTCTGGGTAATCATGAATAATGCTAGTAGTTTCTTTTCATACCTCCTTCCTTGTCTTACCATGTATGTTTTGACTTTTTTTGTCTGGAACATAACTTTTAGTTGAAAAGAGGGCTCTGTTTCAGTGAGGTATCAAACTGCTGCCATGTTGCTATGGATACATGATCTTGTCACTGTGCATGTCTGCACTCATTTCTTTAGAAAGTGGCATTGTGGAAATACCCAAAGTAGCCAAGGAATCTTAAAGTTATTTAAGCTGTGTTCTTCTTGGTTTCATCACAGCCAGAATCATATTGGATTATGTTAGTCATCTGCGTAAGAGAAGGCTAGTCCCCTTAAGTACAGTCCCCTCCGGTACAAACTCGTGATTATTCACATCTTCGTTTTCCTGCCTTGATGGGACTTAGATAATGTTTTAATGATAGGACTAAATTCTGGCTTTTCTGGCAGGAACTCTGCTGGCTTATCTTCCTGCAGGTGGGACAAAACATTTAATCCAGCTTGAGAGACTGAAAATTTGGCTTTTTACATATCTAGACATCTGAAAGTTGATAACATCAAGTGTTCAACTTCTCTGAGTTGCATCAGCATAGAAATGGGAAATGCATCATCTCTTGATTATGGTTGAGGAATGCACTGAAACTTTATTCAGAACTTGGTGTATTGCCTTCTGCTTTGCCAAACTGCGTGAGAAAAGAGAACTGCCTGAGCTCTCCCTTGTGCTGCTGGCTACGTGTCATGATACACAGAAAAGTGATCTCTTATGCTTTCTGCATGTTCAGTGTGCCTGCAGTATTCCTCTGGATGGAGTAGGTGGGCAGTCAAAACTTCCTCAGTGCCACATAAAGCAGAATGCCAGTGAAAAATGTTTAGTGCTTCTCTATTATTTTTTCTAAATGTTAAGCTACTGCCATTAAGAAATGTGCTTTTAGAGTCCCCTGAAATATGGTAGGGGATGGTACTGAATTAGTGTTTGGTTTTTTGTTTGGGTGGTTTTTTTTTTTTGCTCATAGTAGAAGAAAGTTTTGTGATAACAGGGGTTAAATAATTTTGGTGAAAGTGAAGTTTCAGTTTGGGTTAACAGGCTGAAGTTGTCTTCCTGTTTTCTCAGTTATCTGATACAAACAATAATGTTTGTATGCACCTGTGCTTACGTGTATCAGTGTGCTAGTATCTCACTACCAATTAACATGGTGGTTGTTGAGTCTCTGTCCTTGGAGATATTCAAAAGCCATCTGGACACAGTCCTGTAAGTGGCCCTGCTTGAGCATGGAGGGTTGGACCAAGTGATCTCCAGAGGTCCCTTCCAACTGATTCTGTGATTCTGGAAGCCTTGCTAAGGTCAAGACTAAAGAAATAGTGCTTTCCTCTCTCCCACTAAGCCAGTTTTCTGCATAAAAGGTAAGCAGTCAAGTATGATTTGTCATGGATAAATCTGAGGTGAGATTTACAAAGTGTGTTTACTTGATGTATGTAGACTTTAACAGCAACGTACACAACAGAACAAGCATCAAGAACCCCAGTGGAAAACAAACTAAAAGATGTCCAATCTGTTTGTGGTGGTTTACATTACCATAGAGAAATTCACCACCCCTTTGCCAGATTACTGGGAAGAATGTGTTCTAGACTGGGAATGGCTTTTTTAGTCTTCAGGTCAGTACACTTAGAAGCTATGATATTTAATTATGCATCTCATCCTTAAATGAGGGGAGAAGGGAGCTTAAAATGATGTAGCCCATTGGCTGACAAAACTGAGTGTTATCTGTTTGGCCTAATTTAGTAGGTAACCTCAAATCCCTCAGGATTTGTGGGTGAATTGTATGTTTGTGAGAGACACGGTATGATCTTATAAACAGGTAGGCAGAGACATGTGATGGCCCAGAAAATACCTTGATTCTTTTATATTGCTTCAGATGTGGTGTTGAATAAGCTCATAAAAGATGTTTGGCAGGAGTTCTGTTTTCTAATACACACAATATCCAACCTCAGTACAGTATGAGCACTCTATAATAACAGAGGAGGCTGCAGAGCTGCGTCAGTCTGGAGGATGGGACCTGGTGTAATCATATTAACCTGTCCTGCCTAAACCTACCCCAATGAAAAACAGACTGATTCTTTAACCAGAAGACCTTAGTGTGTATTATCAAAAAGAAATTTTATGTAAGTGTATGATCTGTGGTGTGTCATTGTTCAAGGTACTGTGCTGTTCTTCTTTGGGAAGAAAATGAGAGTGGTGGGAAGCAGATTTAAGGATTCTATTAGATAGACCTGATGACCTTATTAGGAGAGCAAGGGCAAGCAATGTTGAAAGAGCTGAGTGAGTTTTGTAGTAGATCCACACTCTTTAAAAAGTCTTCTCAGATATGCTCTGGATTCTGATAGCGATAGCATGCCAATTACAGCTTGGTTTAGATCTAGCTTCTCTGGAGGCCAGTCTGCATTTTTAGAATTTCAGTCAAATCAGAACAGTTATAAATGTCCTTAAGCCAGCTCCTGCTCATTGAGCAAAAAAGTTATGTATGGTTAAAGTACCTCTGTCTACCTAATGAAGAGCTTTAAAGCTGACTTCATAGATTAACATCTCTTTGGCAGATTCTGTCATTGGAAAGACCAAAAACTGACCAGAATTCACTGTGGTTTCATTAGAAATTTTCAGAAAAGCTTCTTGCAGAACAGCTGTTCTGAAAACTTTTTTTAGGTGAGAACCATGTGGTTTAATAATCCTATTCTGCTGCTTACTATTCAGTTGTTCTCTCTGTTGCCCTTGAACTGGCACATTCCATCCATTATTTTTAAGCACTTTGCTAACTTTCCACCAAAAAAACCCCAACAACTCACTTGCTAGCATTCTGCTATCCCAGCTTTACAAAGAGAGAGGCTGAAGCATGCAGGGTGAGTGGTTCGTTGGTTGGTTTGGTTTCTAAAGTTCATGCAGGGCTTCCACATGGCTGTATGCATAGGGGATACCATGTACTACAGGGAAGGTGTAGTCAGCAGGGCTCCCAGCAAGCTGGATTTCTCAGTGGCTCAGGCTTGGTGCCTGTTGGAGCTCGTTATGTCTCCTTCCTGCCTTGCATTCATGGGCTTCCCTCCTCAGAAAACAGAAGGGTGTGGCATATGCCTAGGTTTCCATCTGATAAGCAGCTGTGACTTCAGCAAGAGGGAGCACTAGGGATTAGGTATTGCAGTAGGAAGCGTGCACCTGCCTGGGTAGTAGGGTTAATAGGCAATTAACGTGTCCCTGACATCATTCTGCACAAACATCGGTGGAACACATGCCCAAGATATGCCAGAGATCAGTTTAAATCTCCTGACTTTTCTGATACAGTGCAATTGATACTTTTAGGCATTTATGGGCAGCTGTTGAACAGGAGAGTGCTAACTTCAGGTTCATTGCACTCCAGTGGAAATATTTAGTAGTAGAAGGCCAGGTATTGTACTTATCTAGTCTATGTATTGATAGTCTGTGTATGTAGCTGGAAGATGATGTCTGCCTGGGGAAAAATAAGATCTTATTTTAAGACAGTTCTTGTGATACAGTATGAAAGGAGCCTGGCTTACTACCATCAATAGTAAAACACACTGTAAATTTTATTGAATTTACATTAGAAACACTTATTCTGGATGGTTTTACTTTGTTTTAAAGTACTAGAAAACAAGTTTTACTGCTGGAGAAAACAAAACTGAAATATCCATAAAATGTTTGTAGTTTACTGGAATTGTTCTTACCAGGTTAGTTTCAGGGGTCCTGGCACTGTACAAAAATAGAATGAAAAGGTTATACATAGCCCAGTGTACTTGAAGGTAAGTTTCTCAGTGTTACTCATTATTAAATGTTTGTACAAACTAAAAGTAAGTACTAGTGTATTTAAAAAGAAGGAAGGAAGAAAAAGGTGATAAAACCTTTTTTTTTTTTTTTTGTCTTGAAAATAAACTGTGTAGAGGAAAACCCACAGGGAATGTGATTTCTTTAAAGAGAGTGTTGCAATTATTTTTTTTCTGTGGTTACATGATGTGAGGTATGTTTGTGTAGGAGACTGTTACCTTCTGTTTGTTCCATTTGAGTGACTGCTGCAAATGGCTTTCCTCTTGTCTCCAGTCCTTGATAATGTCTTCCCTCCCCCCCATCTCCAACCCCACAAATTTCCTCAGTACTGTGAATTACAGGCTCATCATGCAAGCATGGCATATGTAGATAATATAAGCACTGAGATTTTCAAGTGTTCATTTTTAGAAACAAAAATGAATGAGACACTTCCCACTCGGTGGGCCTCGTGTAAAGCATACTAAAGTCACTTGGCTCATGTCCAGAGTTTCATTTAAAAATGGGCATTCCAAAACTTACCGTGATAGTTAAACTTTTACCCATTCTTGCCTGCTTCTCTTCGGAAACTTTTTTCCACTTGTGTGGCACTTGTTCTTTTTGGTCTCTTCATAACCAACTTTGTTGTAGTCTTTGTCAGTACTTGTGGCATGTAAAGATACGTTAACGAGCTTCTAGGTAGGTTTATATGTTCATTTCATTATTGCAAGGGTGTTTTGGTACATGGATGGGCTTGATCTTAACAGCCTTGTAAACTCTGTTTGCAGTGTATTATCTGAGTCACTGTGATAGGAAGGGGAAAAAAAACAGGAGGAGGAAGACTGGCTCCTTCAGTTATCTAGTCAAAGCTAAACTATGACATATAAACAAGAAGTATTAGCCTGTATTTTTTAAAAATCTTTGGCTTCCAACTGAGCTTTGCTGTAAACCATGTACTTAAATGGAACTCGCTGATCCTGCATTAGCTTCAACTTCTAAAGTCCTTTTGTCCTAACTGAAGCTAAAAAGTCTGTAAATGTTGAAATGTAGTTTCATATTTCATCTGACTGCATCCTCTAGCAATTTAGTTACAGAATTAGTTTAAATGTGAATACTGTGAGTGTTTACTTATAGGAGAAAAGCCATAGAACTCCTGTGATAATAGCTTGACTGCTGTGATGTGACACAGGTAGCTTGTGTGCAGTCTTCTAATAGCCAAGTACTAAGATTTTGTCCAATGATAACATGGCTTAACATTGCTTTCCTGTCAGTATGGCTAAACTTACAAAGTACATAGCTTGGTCAATGTCAGATGTTTAAAAGATTGACAAGTTAAGATGTTACTCTTAAAGATGCAGTCGCTGACTCTGAGCATGTTCCTATTTTCTTGCAGTGAAAGTAAAATAATTCGCTTAAATCTTCATGCTTGCTGTGAATTGTTCAGTCATCTTTGTCTTGACTTCCATGCTGTCTCCTACAATTAGAAATAATAATGAAAGTGTGTGTATGTATTTGTATGTGTTGTTGCAGTTTTCTTTTACATACATGCACATGTGCACACACACACAAATTAAACTTAAATACAGTTCTTACAGAAAATCTTGTGAGAAGAATTTTCCTGTGAAACCTGCCATAACAGAGATTTCTGTCTCAGCCTAAAAACAAAATTTCAAACAACTGTTTGAAGGGAACCTATCCTAGCAACATAGATCAAACACTTCTCATAAAAACTGTTATCTAGGAATGGAATCTTTATGTTGTTAACTTTGAAATGGAAAGTTCTGATCTATTTAGAAATAGTCCTCCGCTCCTGTGAGTAGCGTTTATTTAAAACTGGTGTTGTGGCAAAAATCTCTACCCCTTGCTTTGTGGTTACCTAGTTGCAGCATATATTTGTCAAGCTTTTCTTCAGAGCAGTAAAGGTCTTAAGCCTGCAGCCATTCTGTTTCCCTCAACAAGACTTCACAGCTTTCCATCTTTGTTTACAAGTAGGCAGAATTGACACTGGATATTGTAATTCATGTCAGTGAAGTGAGCAAAGCTGGGGAGCTCATGTAACACAGAATTGGCAGTTGCAGCTGGTGGGTACAGTTTGATTTTTGTCTGTCTCCGTATCCTTTAGCTGGTGTTGAGAAGGTAAGTATGTAGTTGTTTTTTTTTGTTTGTTTGTTTTTTTAAATAAACTACAACCAACCAAATGTAAAAACATAGAGCTCAGGATACTAAGAATGGTGTACAATGGACAGATAAACTACTGGGTTTTTTTCAAGAACCTGCTTTTTTGAGCATTGTACATAAAGATACAATAAGAGGTGTGATCTTGAAACATGGCTTGTGATCCTTTATATAGCTCATAACTATACCGACAATTTAACTGTAATTTATGGTCTGCTGACTGCAAGGGGCAGATTAAACCTGTATGCGCACTTCAGGTTACTTTTTATATGTAACTCTGTTTTGACTTACACTGGTCTTCAAGTATTCACTTCCTCAAACTGCTGGTTTTTTGCATGACTTAGAGTAGCACAGTAAAAGATTCTCCAGTAAAGAAAAAAAAGAGAAAACATAACCATTAATCAAGAGATGGCCTTTGATTAAGGGTCTTCTACCACCAGATTAGGTCTCTTTATTAACCTGTCACAGCCTACATTTGCTGGTCTTTGGGTCATGCTAGAAGGCCTGTATTTCCCTAGAAATACGGAAAATTAGGTGAATTTCAGTACAATGTTGTTAATATTTAGATTTATTGTAATGGAAAACTTAATTAAAAAGAAATAAACCTCTTACCCTGTGCCTGTGTTTCACCCAGATGGTCAATCTGTCTACATTCTCCTTTTACTCAAGAGCACAGTAATACATCCTTCCTACCCAGCTCCAGGGGATGAAGCTTTTTAGTAGAAAAGTGTTTCTAGTAGCTTTCTGTTGACAAAAGAAGGGCAGTGTGCCTTTCATCCCTTCTGGATGGCCTTTCTGCCCAGGACCTCTGGCTGTGGATCCTTGGAGCTACCAGTGTTGCTGGTTCTCAGGGCTGCCTAATTAAAGCCTTACTGTATGTTGCTATGGTATGGCATATGGTGTTCAGCTAGCTCACGTAAGTACAAATGGAGACCTACTCATAACGTGTTAATTAGTTGATAGACAAGATGTGACTTCTTACCCTGAAGCATTTTTTCCTTAGGCAGTTGTTCTACACATGGTTTTGCATACAAGGGAGAGCTAGATCTTTATATTTTTTTAAGGGTGGGTGTTTTCTTTGAAAGCCAGATGTGCACATGACTGCTAGTTCTGCTTTCTGAACTTTTTATGAATTAGGTAGATACTGGAGATGGAAATAAATAATTCATAGGGCAGCTGTAGCTCTCCTCTCACAGCTGAGAGATCATCCTCCCTGTAAACTGTTCCACTTCTGGCAGAGTAACTCCTGTAATCTATGCAGTGGATCAGATGTGAGGAGGTTAGAAGATGATCCTGCAGTTTGATGTGTAGAGCTTAAATGGGAAAGGTCAGACCATGGCAGCTGGAGTTATTTAATTAAATTGCTGTAGCTGCTGTGTAACATGCTGAGTTCACAGTGGATTTAGGACAGTTGAGATACGTTTCCTCTTTGTTCCTAGCCAATGTGTTCTCCATCTATGGGTCTTGCAGTTACCTGGGGCATTTAAGCAGAGCTTTCGCAAATGAAAAGTAACACATCCTAAAAAAGCAAACTGTGTACTCACTAAGTATAGTCCTACTGTGTCAGTTCAAAACTACAGTCTGATCCAGGGTTTTTTTTTTTCCCCCTCAATAACAGCTAGAAAAAATTCTAGGAATAGGGTAGGCACAGCATGATAGATACCTCCCCAAGTATGCATTTCCAGCAATGTGCAACCTGGCTGTTTCTGACAAAGCATATTTCCTAACCATGGTTGGCCTAAAGTAGGTTAGAGTACAAAACTTGCTTTGATATGCAATTGCATTAGGCTGATCTCAATTCAAGAGGAAACAAAGGCCACCGGAACATGTTTCTTGAAGAGACAAAGGACAAAGTTACTCTGTTTGTAGGTAGTAACACTATCTGAATTTTAGTTCCTTGTAGTGTTTGTTGCCTTTCCTAAAAGGCAGTCACTAAAGTTTCTAAGGAGATGTTTTGTTATCCATTTTGAGAGAGGATCTGGAAGCAACTGGTCAAACTAATGTAGCTTGTTAACTAAACCAGAAACAGATGATGTTGATGATAAGGATTGGATTATTTTTTGAAAGATAATCTATCTTGCAATTCTTTCCCCTTCCAGCCAATTTAAGAAAAGAGGGGGTGGGAGGAAACTGCTTACTGTCTGATTTTGTAGAACTCTGCTTCCCAATGTTGATATGTGTATTGTTTTGAGCTTCCTATTCTTTGAGCAAACATAATGTCTGGGATCTGCCAAGGATCTTTCCAGAATATGCATAATAAGTCTCTTGATGAGGCACTTCAATGCATGGAAACCCTCAAAGTGTAACTCCTCAGCCATGCAACAGCAACAACCTATAGTCTCCTGGTTTTCTACTCCCTCTCGCGTCTTCAAGTGGCAGAAAGAGTTTTGGCATCCTCTGCCTCCGGTGGTAAAAGGGTAGGCCAAATAAGTGTTGAATCTGGATAAACTGCACTTAAAAACAAACCTTGTGCCTGGCTTGCATTGTAAGCAATCTCTTTGCTCATGATGATCCAATGGTACTACTACTGTGAATGTGTAATATTTCTTTCTTTTATGTATACAGTAGTGTTTCTGAAAATTATTAGATGCATACCAGTTTCACACCTTTCTGAGAAAATAAAGCACATATTTCTAGAACTAGATTTATAACCCCTGTGGTAATAGAAACAAGAGCTAGTGAAAAGGGAAAAATAGTCTGTTTGGTTTCTGGGAGTGAATATGAAACCACTTGGTGGAAATGGTGGGGGAAACCAGTTCAGGATAATTCTAGGTGCTTGTTCTCAGTAACCAATACTGAATAAGGTTAGTGTATGTTAATTTTAAAACAGCCTTCCCTTCTGGGTTGTTTTCATTTGGATTCTTGTAATTTATTTTTATTTCTTGATTTGTGTTCAAATAAACTATAAGATGCTGTTGTAGAGACTGTGCTCTGGATTGGCAACTTTTTATCTTTTTGTGTATAAAGAGTCTGCTCAGATCGATCATGAGAACTGGAAATGGTACAGTGTGGTGAGTCACATATATTTAGGAAAGAAAGGGTTGTCATTCTCATAAGATGCAACTCTTACAAAAATATCTAAAGCAACTATAGACTTCGCAATCAACCAGACCTTTAGGAAGATAAGCAAGCATGTGAACCATGAACTGTTTTGATTCCCTTCCCTTCTCAAGTGCTTTGGTTACAAATAAACAGTATCTAGGGTTTTTTTTAGAGAGTTATTGGTTGTTCCTACAGTTCTGCTTATAAGGTACCAACTCTAAATGGGATTGGCTGGCATAGTCTCTGGAAGTAGATAAGTATTTATTAAATAGTGGGAAACTTTGTGTTGTGGGTTTTGGTTTTTTTCCTGAGAGAGAGAGGTAGGCTTACACCTGTAATAAGGGATACATGGGAAGAGAGCAGAAATATTAAGTTAAGCAGTGGCTCCAGCATCGTAACTGTGTCAGCGGTAGTGCGTCTGTTGCTGACAGGAAATACCACAAATTGGCTGAGATGGAATTGTCTGTACTAGCACTCAGAAAGTTGATGAGTAGAAATACAGAGCACAGGATAGTCCTAACACTTTGAAATGAAAATAAAAAATGCTACGCAGGTACTGTACTGATTGGCCTCACTTCCTGTTATCCTCAAACAAGCATTTGCATCTTTATCAATGATTTTTACTCCTTCCAATAGCTTATTAAGAACGGTGTGGTTAGAGTAGTTCTTGCTAAGTATGACCTCCTTTACAGTCTCTCCATTAAGCAGGATACTTGGGGAAACAAAACAAATAATAAAACCTTTGCTCCCCTCACTAAGTAAGAAGTGCTGTCAGTTTGGGGTGGGGGGGTGGGGAGGGGAGGGGGTAACTGTGCTAGACCTGCAGTCTAACATTACTGTGAGCTCTTTTAGGTCTGTTCTGCTTACCTGTGCACCATGCTGAATATTGCCAGATACGCCTGGTTAGCATGTATGATTGATCTGTGTCTTTTTAACCCTCCAAAATACCTTGAAGATTTTTCTTACGTTTAAAGTGTCCTAGCTCTTCTTGGGATGTCAGCTTTGTCCATTACTAATGCTAATACAGGCCTTGCAAGTCTTTAGATAATCTTTTCTGTCTCGGTGGACCATGATAACGTGGTGTACTGAAAGTGAGGATAAACTCTCACAGAGGAACCTGAGGTACTACAGTTCATACAGACATCTATCCAATCCCAGCTTCAGGTGTGTAAGTTATTCTGAGTGTAAACTAGACATTTAGAGTATCTGTGTTCCGAATGGAGACAGCTGCCTTTTTTGGCTGATAATTTACAAAATTAGTATCCCCAAAGGATACATATATATTACTTACTGTAATCTGGAGGGTGCTTTACTCAACAGTCTTGCTAGATTAAACTCACGTATTTGTTCATGCTTGTAAGGCTGCTGCTGCAATGCTACTGTATCGGTCAATCTGATTAGACATTTCTGATTATATAAATAACGTGCTGGTAACTCAAATTCTGTTAGAATCTGAATCAAGCCATGTGTGCTGTTGGGCAGTCCACTTTTGGAAGACAAGTTCCAAAACGGCTTCAGATTTTCCAGCTTGAATTGGTGGTGACAAATCCGAGTACCGCAGGCCAAGGATGCTCGTGGTGCTTGCTTAGTGAAAGTGAGTTGCTCCTAAATCCTTCATTAGCTGTGGTAATACCTTGCTGGAAGACAGTGTTGCCCTACTGTTGTTGTGGGGAAACTAACACTTTGTCTTCATATCAAAGCTTGGAAATATGATACTAAGTTATGGAAGTATTTAATATCTTTGTATTTCTACCTTCTTGCCTATGTACGTGCATGTGGGTGGCATTGTACTCCTATGTTACATGCTCACAGCACAGAGCTTTGCAGGGAATACTAGTACAGATCAGAAAAACTAAAAGCCAAAGAATGGTTTGTTTTAGCATGGAAACAGACTTACCATGAATGTAATTTAAAAGTTAGTGATAAAGCTGGGATTGATTTCTTGATATATCTCTCCTTGCAATATAAGGAACTTTATGTAGTAATAAGCATAGTTTGACTTAGTCTCAGAAAATGTGTCAGATGCAGCTGAGAGGATACCCTGACATAGTTCTACAATAAAAAGAGAACTGTAAAGATGCCTTAGTATCTTGCATGGTAGCAGCTAATGCAGATTTACACTAGTATTACAGGTAGCCAGTGAGGATGGAGTATCCCAAGAAATAGCACAATATGTTGCCAAATGCAGTTAGGGAAATGTTTTCAGTAATAGTATGCATAGTTAAAGTAGATTAAAGAGCATATGAGAGATTATGTGGGAATTGTGGTATATCTACAGAGGAATTTATCAAGGAGTGACTCTCATGCCACCCTGTCTCCCCACAATATTTTGTATAAGTAATGCAGATGCTAGTTATTTGCATCATTTTTTTCTTCTGTCAAACCATAATTATGTAGTGGTTGCTCTTGCAGTGGAAGCTGTTATAAAAATCAGCTGGTATGTTTATTTCACTACTGTTACTTGGTGTTCTCATCATAGAATCTAGGCTGAAGCTCTTCTGCTTATACTAGATTTGAACATGATTGACACAAGCTATGCCTAAAGCATAGCCACCACCCTGTTTCATTCTCTTGAATAAAACCTTGTCTTTCTGGTCCCCCTTCTTATTTTGCAGTGCTTTGATTGTATGCTTTGGGGGTCAGAGACATACATTTTAAAAGCTTGTATGGAGCATGATAGAAGAAAACCCTAATAGGGTAAGTTCTCAGGACTGCTGAAATAATGTAGATTTACACTAGTATTACAAGTAGCCAGTGAGGATGGAGTATCCCAAGACACAGCAGAATATGTTGCCAAATGCAGTTAGGGAAATGCAGTAACAATCTGAAAAATAATGACAAAGCTTTTAAGTAGTTTACACTTTCTATTCAACTTCTCTATCTTTTCTTACTACTAAGTGGCCTTCCTTACAGCTTAGGGCCACATCTTTCTGGTTAATATGCACACTACCCTGATAATATGCTACTTGACCTGTAGAGTTTGTTGCCAAACATGGGATAAGTAAGAGTAAAAATTAGTAAGTTTTAAGGAAGAGGATACGAAATAAATTGTTGTGGCTTGCATCAAATCTCAAAAGTGAATTTTTTGAGGTCATTATGTTGATTTGGTACAATGTCTTTTTTCACAATCTAGCTTTATGCATTTTATAGGTAACAGATGGATCCAAGTAGATTCATATCTGAGGCTTGGATTTAGACATCTAAATAAATAAATTTTCTAGCCAGTGTCAGAACAAGCTATGTTCAGTGCTCTAAACTGTTTCTGACGCTGTTTCCCACAGCCTTCTCCTGGACAAACTGTCAAGGTACAGATTGGATAGGTGGCCTGGAGATAGGTGGGAAACTGGCTAACAGACCACACTCAGAGGATGGTAATGATTTTTACTCAAGCTGACAGCCTTTCACAAGTGGGGTCCCCAGAGATCAACACTGTTCCACAGCTTCATAAATGATCTGGACAATAGGATTGAAAACATTGTCACCATGTTTGATGATGATACCAAACTGAGTGGTAAGGTGGACAAGTCAGAAGGGTAAACTATCTTAGAGAGACCTGGACAAGCTGGAAGAGTGGACTAGCAAGAACAGTATGAAGTTTGACAAAGACTAGGAAAGAATAACCAAAGAGCCCAGTACAGGCTAGGATCTGTGTGGTTGGGGAGCAGCCTTGCTGGAAGAGACCTGGGGGGTCCCAGTGGACAACAAGCTCAACATGAGTCAGCAGTGTGCTGCTGCTGCAACAAAGGCAAATCAGATCCTGGGCTGCACTGGCAGAGGTGTTAGTAGCAGAGATAAAGATGTGATCATACCACTCTACATGGTGCTTGTCGGGCTGCACCTGGAGTGCTGTGTCCAGTTCAGGTCCCCACAGTTCAAGAAAGGTGTGAACAAATTGGAGAGGGCCCAAAGCAGGGGCATGAAGATGATCAAAGGGCTGGAGAACCTGCCCTGTGAGGAAAGACTGGAGTTCAGGCTCTCCTTCCTGGAGGAAAGAATCCCCAGGGATGTAACAGAATCCCCATCACTGGAGGTTTTCAAGATGCAATGGGACAGAGTGCTCAATAATCTCCTCTAGGCTCATCCTCCCATGAAAGCGTTTGGACCAGATGATCTTTTGAGGTCCCTTCCAGCCTGGGCTGGTCTATGATTCTGTGATTGTTTATGATTAAATTGTTCTGGGACCTTGCATTAGTGTAAGAGTCAGCCTTTCTTCCTCTTCTCTCTGTCCTGCACCTTTCTAGGTAGAGACTGTCTCAACATGGGTCAGCATCACTGCAGTTCCTATCCATGAGTCAGTGTGCAACACACAGCCAGTCCAGGAGGACTATAGTCAGCCTGTTTCTTTTTCTGGGTCAAAGTGGACCTCCATGAACTTTTGTATCAGTGGCCTAGCCTGAGCAGTACTGAGAGTGGGTCTGGTGCGTTGCCCAGTCACTTCATTTTGTAGCCATAACTTTCTTGGAAATGACAGCCATTATTTTTCGTAAATGAAGCTGTAAAGAACAAAGTGAAGAAAAGTAGAAATACATTTCAGAACAAAACAAACCAGGGAGGGCAATCCAGACTGAAACTTCTACAAATTGATTTGGTTTCTTTCCCACTAGATCTGGAAATCGGTTTCAATTCTCCATCTTAATTCCCAGTTTTTGTAGATCTGTTCAGAAAACCATTACTACGGCATGAACTGTGGCAATGCTAGAAGAACTTTAAAAAAGACTGCTCGTTCTACTAAAAGTTGTGTGGTCTGGCTCTGTTCCAATACAAGTCTTGTTACTTGTCCTGAGAGACACAGTTAGAAACACACGTTTGTCTTGATTGCTTCAACTGATTAGTGAACTGTATTTCAAGTTGGTTCTAGTCTGACAATGAGAAATGGCTTTTTGATATACATTGAGTTGATTCGAAGCATGGGATGTAGCTTAGCTGTTTACTTCAGGTACAAAAGCAGAGTTATCTAAGCCTAACTGATTAAAGGAAACTCTCTATATGCTGAATCTTTTTATATGCAGTAAATTACTGCTGCACCGAAAGAAATCTTACATCATCCTTCATAGGTACACTATCCAGTACTGCAGGCTGAGCAGACCCAAGAATTTATTTTAATTGTTAATGGTAGGTTTAATACTTCTCACAAGCTGGAAATGCCAGGAAATAATTGGTGTCTCAGTTCATGGGAGTGTTTATCATTTAGATGGCCCGCACACAAACTATAAACAGTCTAAACACTAATGCTGGAAAGACCAATTTAAATCCGTACTTAATGCTAGGTCTATACTTAGCTCTTCCTTGTGTTTCCCATGAGTGCAATTTTGCAGTGATAGCAGCAGGAATGAGCACTGCTGATGGCAAGGCACTAGAAATGGGACTACAGTATCATCTGTAGAAAGTCTTAAATGACAGAAATAACTGTAGCATTTTAGCTGTACTTAGAATCTTGTTGCTTTAGTGTATGTATAGTACTGAATCAGTGCTAGTGCTGCTATGGGGAAGTGGCTAAAGAATACGGCACTGTTCTACATTGGCTCATAAGATGTTCAAAAAAAAACTTGATGTAATAGATGTGAATGTCATCATTGCTAGTATTTGAAATAGCCCTTGCGATCTGCTTCCTTTCAAATAAAACCAGGGGCTAATCTTAATGCCTGGTTATTGATGAGATAAGATGCTTCATGTTCTAGGGACTACAATATTGTTTGGTTGCTGTGGTTGGTTATTTTATATATTAGATAATAATTGTGTACAGAAAGATAATATAAATTTAGGAATTACATTGGTTAGCTTAGTGCAGTGTCAGGATATTAAACCATCTTGCCTTCTAGGTCACTACTTTGTGCTTGTGTAGGAAATAATCAACAATTTGAGGAAGCTATTTCTTTTGAATAGCACTTATTTCATGTGTAGTGAAAGGGCTTTTTACACATAATTCACTGAACCTGTTGGCTCAGACATTTTGAAGCCCTGTGTGCTTGGTACTCACACTGTTAACAGGCAGTCCCAGGGCTGAATGAATTTATAACCTTATAGAAGGCATATGCCTCCTGTGTAGAAAACTGTGTTGTACAATTTAGCTGTATCCACTTCCATCTAGGAGAGGGCTGGGACACCATCAGGTCTCGAACATAGGTCCTTTGTTATGTTAGTCTTGTAATTTCACCACTGTCTTTTAGATGTTAGATGTGCTCTTTGGCACTGCGTCTTGGTCTGATGAGTCCCTCGTTAGGGGAGCCGCACGTTGTAGGTTTGTAGTAGTCATCTTAAGTTTGTGCTATGGGAGAAAGGCTGCAATTGCAGTTGTAAAGCAGGTATGTTCCTCTTGGTGCAGCAGTTGGGAACCGAGAAGGGATGTCTCAAATTCCCTTCCAGTAGAGGGAGGGGGAGTGGGGCAGAATGGCTGAAGAGGGCACAAGGACAAAGAATTATAGGAGCATTCTGGAAGGACTTCCCTGGTACTTCATTGCAGGTCGTTCCTGAATACAACCATGGAGAGGATGACACATTGCAGAGATGAAAATTGAGATTGTTGTCCATGCTTAATTATGAAAAAACATGCTACTTCTATTCATGGCTAGGATTTTTTCGCTTCAAAACTTAACACTACTGCAGCAAGACTTGTCATCTGTTTTCACAGAATTGCAGGGTAGTTGAGATTGGAAGGGATACCTGGAAGTTTTGGAGGGGAGAAGGCTAGGGTGGCGGGGTTTTATGGTTTTCCTCCTTCCTTTTTGAAGTAGGATGTACTTAAAAGCTAGCATATCTGGTTTTTTCACTCTGTAACTTGTCTAGACTTACAGAAGTCAAACTATTTTCTTTTTCTAATGAAAGAGTGGCTCTGCATACAACAAAGCTAAATAACTAGCTTCCTCTACAAAGTACTTACCATGAACTTATTTTTAAGTGTGGATTGTTTGTTCACACTGTCTTCTAATGAAAGAGTCAGTAGTAGCATCTCACAGCTGTGTGCATAGCATATGGATATATGAACACCAATGTCTTCTAGAGGAACTGTATAAAATGAAGGGATCCTGAGACCATTCCTTGCTGAATCTGTCTGCTCTCAGTGCTGTCTTGTTGCTTCTTGATCCTAAGCCTGAGATTCTGATTGAACCTGTTTAAGTAAGAATTTAGTTAGGCAACTACTATCTTCAGTTTTACATGTCTTGCAGCTGTTTCAGCACATCTTGTAGTGTTCCTTCTGACCTCTTCAACTTTTTTTTTTCTCCCATTCCTGAAGATACTACAGTTGCCACAGCATTTTTGTTTTTCTTTTCTAGCTATGTGACTAGCTCACTGCAGCTGTATCACGAGGGTCATGGCTTCTACCACTGGGAAATTGTTCTGCTCCAGAGTTTATTTACTGCAGATCTGGTGATCCACAAAGATTTTAGGAAATAATGCTTTTTATAGTACTGTCTATAGCAGCACCTACGTTCTTCTTTCCTGTGACAGCTGGACTCCTCCGAGACAGCTCATGGGTCCCAATAAGCCCTGTGTGAGAGGTGGGGACAGGCAGCATGCACACAGGGTCTGGGCATCAGGAATCTATAGGCTGTGACTGCTGTTACTAGGGCACTGGTCCAGTTTCATTGCTGCCATCTACCGAAACTAGAGCTCTCCATCTCATTGAGCAGGCTAGTGGGAAGCATAGTTTTGCAGATGAGATCTGAAATGCCACACTAAAAATATCACTAAAAATTATAATAAAAAATGTGTTGTTCCCTTGCCCGCCCCCCTCCCTCCCCCCAAAATGAGGACTTCCAAAATATTTGTTTGTTTATTTTGTTACTTAAAGTTCAGCTTCCTGTGCGGCTTTAGTGGTCCTAACTAATACTCTTTCTGCAGCTATTAATTCTTTGCCTGCTGGGTTTTTTGGGTTTTTTTTGGAATAAGTCTCTGATACTGAGCAGAGCTGGATCTGTTTTCTGAGCAGTAACTCATGAATGTGTTTAGCTTTCCTGTGTTGTCTTTAATACGAAAAAGATGCTCTTTATTTGTGATAATGAAAACTTTTTTATGTACTTCAGAAAATCCTTATGATCTAATGTGTTTAGGGGAAGAGTGTCTTTTATTTTAAATACTCTTTAGTTGCTTGTTGACTTTGCTTGACAAGATCTTGCTTGCTAAACTTGACTTGAAAAATGGTTGTTACAAAAAAACTCCAAACTGTTTGCTAGCACTAGTTAAAAGCTTTTGAAATTGCAGGGTTCACTATAAACTTTTGGTCAAAAGGCAAAACACACTTATTCTTGTAACTAATATAGCAAGTACTTAGAGGATTAAAAAAAAAACCAGTCTACTCTGATATGCCATATATATAGGACTGACTGGATAGCAATGGAATACAAGGATTTGTGCAGTGGTCTTAACGACCAACTCTTTTTATCTTTTTTTTTTTTTTTTCTCTAAGGTTTCTATGATTTTATGCTTGTTTAAAAAATTGTCTTTTCCCCTTCCCCTCTTAAAGGTAGAGACCTGTGGGTTCTTGTTCTGGGAAGGTTTCCAACCCATCATAAGATTGGCATTCCAGAGTTCAAGTATGTTGCTAATATGCATGGGGATGAGGTACGTTTCAACTTTTGCAATGTCATTTATACCAAATATGCTTACCGGAGGTTTAGAGTGAACTTCTCTCAGGTGTGTGCTACTTATTCTTGAGGTGTGACATACCTCAGAGAGGACCTAATATGTGTGTATTTCTTGAGGAATGTCAAGAATAACGTTCTGGGAGGCCTTACATCACAGTGAAGAATCCTAAGGTCCTACACTTAAGACCTCTCTTAAGTAGAGAGCTTTGGCTTCTCCATGTGAATAAACCCAGAGTCTTTAAGTTTCCTGGCAATGAGTCAGAAGCAGTAGTTTGCTTGTATGTTATTATTGCCTAGGCATGAAGTATGACTGATAGAACTTTTCAAATACATCCTAAGATTGAATAATTGCTGTGAAGCATCAAGTTGTTAATTTAAAGAAGAACATTTCTCTTGGGAACCTTAAGGAACACAGTGAGTACAAAACAAAAAGCCATTTCAGAATTAACTTGTGTTGGTAAGAATGCCCACTTATAATAAAGGAGAAAATGATGCTTATGAGCCTTCCTGGTATAGTACACTAATCTGGAACGGAAAGAGTCAAATCTTCACTCTTCCCTATCATCTTTTCTTGCTTTCGATTTCCCTTATTCTTAAGCTTTAGCTTTACCTGCTTATATGAGTCATGTTCAGGATAAGTTTAAACTACACAATATGTTTCTATGTAGCCTTTAATGTGAAGTATAAATAATTCAGCAGAAACAGCAAAATTTATATATATAAATGCTGGACTGAATTCCCACAACTAAGAAAAATAGATGTAGCAGGAAGTATATCCTGCATAAAGCTTAACATATCACAAACTATTACTATTAACAATATCATGTGTGAGCACACCTACAGGCACTTGTAGCAGTATGTGCCAAGTATTTTCCCCAAGTTAGACTAGTTTCACCTTGCTTGGCAGTGGCCATGCTCAAAGTGCTGCTGGGAGTCTGACTGCTTTGGAATTTAAGTCTGTGTGGGAGGAAGCTGGTTCATGGTTTCAAATGGGTGCACGTGTTACTGGATGCCCAGGATGGGGTTTGCAACTCCTAAAACCTGGTGTGTGTCAGCAGGGCAGCCCAGGGTGCCTAGGAAGTGAGAGTCCATACGAGTCCCTGCGGACTGCTGAAGGGAACTGCAAACCTGTGGCTACAGATGACCCAGCTTTGGTGGGAAAGAGATGGAGAGCAGGATATGATCTCCTCCAGAATCACCTGGCTCTCAAATCCAGTATTTGAGAGTACAAAAAAGTATCGCCGGACTGCAGCTGGCGACTCTTCCTACTGAAACCTCCACAGTAAAGCACTCCTGCTATTATCACTGCCCAGCCGGATATGCACAAGGAACTTTGACCATGAAGAGACACACTGGTTATGTGTCTGTAAGGTCAGGAATTGCTGGATGTCAGGCAACCTGGACCATTGCCTAGGACCTAAATTTGTATATTGTCTTTGTGAGGGAATAAGGCAAGAATTTTTTTCTAAGTATCTGGCACTGTGTCTGAGTTTGAGCAGGGTTGATCCTTGAGCTGCCTAGGTACCATATAGTGCTGAACACCATACTGCGTTCTAGCTTGTTCATTAGACCAAGCATGCACCTAGGGAAGATTCTGGAAATAGAACTATTCATCCTTTTCAGGCCCTCATGATGATCTTTGCCTTATGTTTGGGTTTTTTTTGTGTATGGATATAATGCACAGTTGGCGTTTGTTTTTCCTATCTGACCATAAATGTATTTCAGATGGCAGGAAATGAATTCCTCGTATAGAGAAGCATTCGAGAACTTGAGTATTTTTTCCTGTAATCTAAGATTCTGCTGGACTAGTCACTGGGGAAAGATTAGACTACCCCTATAATACATTAAGTAGATAAGTTTTGCACTAACTGTATAAAAATCTTCAATCTGTGTTCCACAGTGTTCCATAACATTAAAATTGTGGCATTATGTCTTCATTGATCTACTCTAGGTCTTTCATGCTTCAGTGATGCTTTCCATAAATGGTACAAAGTGAGAAGTTCTGTTCTCAGGTGTTGTTTGGTGATGCTGCCCTTCTAACCTGTCACAATCACACAAATGACACTTCTGTTTTGTCTCAGCTGGCTGACTGCTCCTGAAAGCTAGAAGTTGGGGGGGGGGGGGCGGGGTGTGGTAGAGCCTGAATTACATGTGTGCAGTCTGTTCACTCATGCTGCTGGATGAAAACGCAGGTTATTTGGAGAGCTGGCCAACAGGGAAGTTATATTATTATAATATGAGTACACAATATTAGGAGGAGAGTATTTTTTTCAGAACCGGAAAGATCTACTTAAGTAGGTTTATTTTTCATAATACTGGAAGACAGGACCAGCCAAGGTTTAAAGTATTTTATTTTATAATCACTATTGCCAAATAGAGTGAACTTTTGCCCCAGATCCCCAGAGATGCAACAAAAGGCCTTTTCCATTCTTTGTGTGCCTGTATGAAGTTGGACACCATTTTAGCAGTACTTCTTGTGTAACCCAAACCAAATTAAAACTCATAATTAGTCACTTGCAGCTATGTGAGACTTAATCAAAATGGCACTACTAGATGGTACAAAATGCATAAGCCTGTGCAACATTAATAAAGTCTGCACTGAGGAAGGTGGGGGGGGAGGTTGCCTGCTGTTTTGGGGCAGCTGTCATTCTGAATTAGGCAGCAGCCTCTCTTGTCCCAGGCTCGTACTCTTACTTTTCCTCAGCGTGTACACTCACACATTCCATCTCTGGGGAAGAGCTCATACCGCTTAACATCAACCGCAATCAAACCCCCAGACACTCCTAAGTCACAAACGGAGCAGAAGTATCATCTTTTGACCAGCTGTGCCAGTGACTTAAGTCCAAGCTACACAACTGAACCATAGGTTCTAATGGGAAGGCTGTTCCTAAACAGAAGCCCTTTAAGGGAAAAGCATGTCGAACAAAGTGTGAACTACCTGTACATTTCTGCTTGTTCACTTTAATTTATTAAAGTATATGGCTCCATTACCTTGCTGTAGCGTAAGTGGGCCATCACAAGATAAACTCTTTCTCAGGATGGTAATGCTGCTAGCAACCCTTTTCTCCTAAATCAACCACTTCTGATCACTTTCTTTTCTTAGTGTAATAGTATTTTGCACTTTTATTATGTGAAGCTGAGCCTGTACTGATAGTCTGGAGCTAGCCTGCATGAAAGGATGCATTTATCTTGCTGGCTTATTTTGTGATTTAAGTTAAAGCAACTAGACCCTATTTTCCCTGTCATCATAGATGTAGTCCTATCCACAGAAGGGTCTCCTGAGATATGGTGATTTATTAGTGCCTGGGTGACTGAGGACCGGGGTAGGCTTATTTGTGTTCAATATAACCGGAGTTCAAAAAGAAACCAAACTAATGAGTCTTGTGTAGAATTTCTCCCTGTCATTAAAAAAAAAAATAACAACCAACAAATGGAAGCTGCATTTACACTATCAAAATGCCATCAAAAAAAGGCACTTTTTTTAATCACTGGGTTGGGCAGAAAGAGTTGTGTCCACATACTACACAATCTGCTGTAAGGAATTTTCGGCACATATTTCAATATCCTTTGTACTGTGCAACACAGTATGGAAGTGGCGTGGCAGGGAAACAATTATGTGCTCTAGAAAAAGAATAAAAAAAGTGTTTCTTGTATAGTGAACTATTTTCCACCTGGCTTCAGTACCAGGTGATGTGATGTAAAGGTCAGAAGCATCAGAGACTTCAAAATGCAAAGCAATCAAATCTATTTGCTAAGAACAGGCTTAAAAAAACCCAAAAAACCAAAAAAAAAACCCCAAAACTGGATGCTGCTGAGCTCTCTATCAACACTGGTACAGCTGCTGCCTCACCCCAGTTACCTTTATCTTTCTTTTCCCACTCAGAAGAGTGGGGGTGAAAAGTGATCCATTTCTCTGCCAGGTAGAGCCTGTGCTGAGAAGCCTGTGGAATTTGTCCAGGTGGGAATATCTTATGCCAGTTACTAGTCCAAAAGCAGGCTTTATGTTGCAATTCCCTTCAGTGATAAACCAAAGAACTGCAATTCTTGGTCATACATGTGATGGCTCTCATATTTCCATAGTGATTGCCGCTACAGAAATAAATGGTTATGTGCACAAAGAGTTTGCTTTAACACTGGTTTATTTTAGTAAAGGACAAACACAGTGGGGTGTGTCACAGCAGCATGTAATAACTAACACTGTACAAGTGTTAAAAAAGAACACCTGGTAAGTGTGGTATTTAAGTGGTACACCAGGCTGGACTATCAGTTTCCCTGCTGTAACTCCACTTCCTTAGGTGGGGTTGTGCCTAGTATGCTGTGCTAGGTCTGTAGAGCAGCCGGGGCTGGAGCAAGGAGACTGGCAAGACCATGTTGCTCTGAAACAGGTCCTACCTGATGGTTTGGATCTTACTTTCAACATAGTTCAACCTAAAAACCAGGCCACATTTAAGGAAATAATTTTCATCATAAAAATGGGCAGAGTCTATCCACCCATAGTCCTGTGGTATTAGGTCTCTATCATACGGTAACAAAAATGTTTTTAAAAAAAGGGGTGCTGTGGTAAAATGTTACGGTGCAGGTGAAACTGCAGCTAACCTTAATCTTTTAACTGGCTGCTGCTAGGGCTTCTTGAGTAAGCCCTTCATAGCTGAGCAGGGTGCTGACCCGGCCATGCCAGAAGCGATAGTTGAGAAGTGTGAGGTGTATGTCTGTAGAAACAGCAGTCGCACCCATTTCTGCTGTGTTGATCCGTGCCCTGACACATGTATGCATCTTCATTTGGGATTTCCCCTGAGGATCACTGAAGGCCTGCTGACTTTCTCCCTTTGGGGCACACAACGGAACTGTCAGCTGAAAGTGCACAGAGAAACTTAATGTCTAACTGTATTCTAGAGGGGGGAGAAAGGGTTTGCCTTCGCTTTTGTGTCACCCCTCATCTGAGCTACAGCAAAACAAGGCACCTGGGCATTGCCCTTGGGATACTGCAATAAAAACAAATATTCTTCATGTCTTCTCAAAGCCCTAGAGCACATAAAGGCTCTACATCTTCATACTACACTAGAGGCAAGTTCAAGTGTCTGCCCTTGACTTTGCTGCCAGCAACCTACCTCCGCTGTGTCTGGATCCTTTATTTGAAGCTCTAAAGTGAAAATAAATGTCTCATAACTTTTGTCCACAGGTACTGCTGACCCCTCTAGTAACATGGTAAAGCTTGGCCGGGCAGCAGATGCCTTCCAAGGGCTTGATCAAAACTTGAGCTATACTTTTCTAGAAACAAAAAACTTTCCCTTACCTTCCCCTCAAAGACCTCCAGCTGTGCTTTCTCAAGAAATGCAAGGCACTCTGGACCAAAGTGAAACCACCCCTCTGTCATCCCACCAAAATGGAGCGGTAATAAATACACTTCCCCCACTGGGCAGTGATCAAAGTACCAACTCTCTGTGATAGAGATTAGCTGGTTTTTTAAAATGTACTAAATACTCAGGTACAACAATAGCTATACAAGGAATCTTACAAAATAGCGTTAGTTTTTAAAATACTGTATATGTAAGTCCGGGTTTAACTTTTAAGTACAAAGAATGTCATCTTTGGAAAACTGGCTGTCTCCCATTCTTTATAAACGTTGTCCTTTTGCACAACTTTCTCTTGTTGCTCTGCTTTATCTGTTTTCCCCTTCTTGTTCTTGCTTCTATGCCCTTTCTTTTCTGGATTTCTTTTTGTTAGGCACTGAGAAGAAGTACAGTATGAGCAGAGGTACTTCCCCAGTTTCTCCAGGGAACAGTCCAGTCTTGTCTGTAGTTTAGCTGTCTCTGTGGTAGGCCTGCTCTTGATGCTTCTGAGTCTGCTAGCTTTATCTCTTATGCCCAGGGCCATGATTTGGCTGACTTCTCTCCCTTCCTTTTACCCCCCTTCCCTGCTCCACGTGCTTCCCAAGATGCCTTATCACCCGGAGTTGGAACTGAGCTGCCTGTACAAAACAGGTTCTGTTGCATCCCTTCTTAAATTTCACAGAGAAAATTTATCAAACCTGCAGAGCAGTATGCTTTCATGTACTCAGGTGCTGCTCTGAAAGCTACTGGCAATGGAGGAAATTAAGTACCTTTTCCCCTCTTTTCAAAGCCCGTTTGCTGTAGTATCTAGAAAAAGAACCGCTTAATTCTGGGCACAGTATATGTATTTGTGTAAAGCAGCTTCATGTAGGAGATTCCTGGATGGTGGCTGCAGGTGACCGGAAGGAGCTGACAGGCAAAGGTTAGAAAACTTGGGAACAAATCTGCTGGGGGGCAGGGTGGGAAGAGATCCTTCTTTTTCCCTGTATGAACAGCATTTTGTTTGTACTTGGTTGCCTTCAAGTGTGATACTTGGAACGGTGTGGTCCGTAGCTTAGCGGAATCATATTTGGCACTATGTCGTTTGCTTGTTTGCTTCTCCTGCAATAAACAGCAATTGCCAGCTAACTGGCAAGACATAGTTTGCTACCAACCTGAACAGCAGCTACACCCAGCCCTCCTTGCCTCATCAGGTACCAACCCAGCTCCTGCAGGCAGAGCTCCTGCTGGATGGTGCCTGTGTTCCTGTTTAACACCCAGAGCACAGTTTGCCACTTAAAATGCACCAGTGTGAAAATTCAACAAATTACTAGTGCAGCAAATGCCTGTGGAGAAATATTTCTCTTCCCCTGCCTGGTTTCACCTACCTCTTACCTTAGCGTGTACCAGTCTGAAAGCAAGATGTTTATCTATGACATCAGGTTCATCCAGTAATGCCACCCCATGTTCCTCTCCATAGGAAAAAAAAAAAAATTTCTTTGCAGTATTTCCACTTCAGTGGTGCAAGACTCATTCTATAAGATACTGAAACACTGTAGCTCTGAATTAGAGCCTGCAGTGATTTACCAGGCTTTGATCTCAGAGATAAGCTATCTCCAGAGAACATCTAGTTGCAAGTCTTGATTTGTTCCCACACCAGCCATGGCTTAGGAACCCCACAGCGCCCTTGAGGCGGGGGTCACAGTGGTGCAGAAAATGCTCCTGGAAAGTATGGTCTAGCGAACACTGCTAGTGGTTTCTGGGGTAGGACAGGGTTGTTCTTAACTCACTGGAGCTGGAACTTGCCACTATTTTGCCTGAAATCTCATGGAGTAGACTAAAGGGAGATGTCCTGCCAGCTTTCACGACCTGCCCAAACTCTACATAAACAAAAATATGTATTTAGCTTTTTCTCTGCCACTGCTTTCCTTGATCTAAAGTCTGCATCCAAATGTCCTTACCTCTTTTTTTCTAAGGATTTATATGTACCGGTTTGGTTTGGTTTCCTCAGCGCCTGTGGTCACGGCATTAAAATAAAGCAATGTAACAGAAGCGTTTATGGGGCCTCTCCTGATCCTGTCTTAAAGTTAACTTCCTATAAAAGGGGATCAACAAGAAAACATCCTGCTCTGCAGCACCCTGGAAGACATGGAAGGTGTCTCCTTCCTTCCTTCTGAACCATCACTGCCAAGTGGTGATGCACGGCACTGACGCTTATGTGCAGGGCCCAGGGTCCCTTGGGCATCAGCACAGAGCTGTCACTCTGCAGCGCAACTGAGGTAGCGCAGTGATGCGTTTCCAGGCGCGCGTGATCTTTAACAGGCAGCCTGTGCAGATTTAGTTTTTAATAAGGCTATGCCTTAGCCATGCAGAGTTAAGCAGTGCAGCTGACACAGTCAGTTTCCCATTACGAAAAAAGCTCTGGTTGATCTGGGTTTAAAATCGTTCAGTGACTACTTTCATCTATTAAATTACTTTACATATATTTGGGGGAAGAGCATAAAACAAAACAGCGTTGACCAAAATACTCTTGTATGCCTTATATGTCTGTGTAATCCAGTATGAAAAACGTGTGAGTGCAAGGTGGTGGGTCTTGTTTTTTCCCCCCTTCTTCCTCTATAGCAGACTTAAAATAAAATCTTTGCTTCCTTATACAGACTGTTGGGAGAGAAATGCTGCTGCATTTGATAGACTTCCTGGTGACCAGCTATAGACGTGACCCAGTTATTACCCGGTTACTCAATAATACCCGGATTCATATCATGCCAACAATGAATCCTGATGGATTTGAAGCTACAAAAGTGCCTGATTGTTATTACACACAAGGAAGGTAAGGGTGGCTTAGGAGGGTGGGAGCAGGTAAAGGAAATGAGTGGGGAGTAATAATTTGAGATAGCCAAGAGACTGAATCATACTTGGTGGAGACGATAGCCTAGAGGATGTGTTAGGGCTAATTTTGGCCGGTGCTGTGGCTGAAGACACAGTGTGACAGCACGGAGTTTATGGAAGACTGAGTCAGACTGGTGTTTATATGTGGTGGGGCTAGAGAAAATTGATCAGAATGGTGTAATGACCTAACCTTTTAGGCAGGAGACTCAGACTGTGAATAGAAGCACGATTACCTATTTAGACCTTTAGGGTGCTACAAAAAAAAGAAGGAAAACTCCACCCACAGGGACCTATTTCAATTGGAGAACTCTGTAACCATTTTTAATGAGAAAAAGGTGTGTATAAGCTTGTTGAATGGACTTCTAGAAATGTGTTTAAAGATCATGTTGAACGCAGGTCTAGTAAGAGGAAGGAGTTATGCAAGCAGAGCTTGCTTACGTGCTCTGCTAATAGCAGTGCTAGGAAAAAATAGTGCTAATAGGTGTTGTGCTAATAGTAGTGCTAGGAAAAAAAAACTTACGCAGAAGAAAATGTAATCTAGCGTTGCATCATGTGCTACTTTTGCATTCTTTAATGTAACTATTGCAGAGGCAAGGGGAGGAAAAGTTTTAACAAGCTAGAAGAGGGGAGAAGAGGAGGGAGTGAGAGAATGGGAAGAAATGCCAAAGGGATAAAGCTGGAATGTGCAGAAAAAGCAAACTCATGAGCTAGAAGCTCTCTTGAATCACTGGCCATGGCAACATCAGAAGCAAGTGAAAAGGTAGTTTAGTTCTCTAAGAGGTGACCAGTGTAGGTCCTCCTTTTTATTAGGAAAGAAATTTATTCCTCAGCAAACAGATAGGACTATAGGACTTTTACGGAGGGTGGTATTTTTTATCCTCTCACTGTCAAATGAACACAGTTTAAATAAGAGAATTTAAAAACTATCACAGCTGACACTAAACACCCTGTCTGCTCTTGTACTGACCTGAGTGAAAAAGAAAGAAAGTGTTTGCGCAGGCTAGACCTTCAGGTACGGGGAGAAGAGGATGCATCCTGTGTTGAGTCAGGTTTTTTGCTGTGTGACAGCAGTACAAGGGATACAGCCACCCGGTAGTTACCTTGGTCTTCGATACAAGTGGGAAAAGCACATACGTTCTTATCTGGCCTAGGTTTTTCTAGTTCACATGTAGGTGTGTGCGTACTATACGCACGTTAAATATTCTTCACTGTTCCCACCTGAAATACAATAGAAGAATTGTTTTATTGTGTCCTGTGAAAATCCCAGTGCTGCCAGAAAGCAAACTGAAGTCCATCTTCTTGACGCTTGAGATCTGCAACGGTCATCTTGCCTGTGTCCTGAAGACATTAGCATGCCACAGACCTTAAGTACTGGGAGGCTGGCAACGTGGAAGTGTCTGTAGGCAAAACAGTAATGGGAATCTCTTCTCTCTTTCTAAGGTACAATAAGAACGGACAAGATCTGAACAGAAATTTTCCTGATGCCTTTGAAAGTAACAATGCTAGCATCCAGCCTGAGACTCAAGCAGTAATGAACTGGATAAAAAATGAAACGTTTGTTCTTTCAGCAAACTTGCATGGGGGTGCCCTGGTTGCCAGTTACACCTTTGATAATGGTAACTCAGGTAAGCTAGCAGCAAACTCTCTTCTCCACAGCTCATTTGGTTTAGGAACACCAGTTGTACCAAAGCAAAATGTTCTGCAGTGCTTTTCCAGCTTTTGAGCTGGGATGGGCAGACTTTGATAAACCCCATCAAAATTCACTGCCTGATATGGCTATCTGAGAGACGTTTATCTTGTATGTAAGCCAGCATTACGTGTGTGTTTTACCAGTAATGAGAGTGACATGGTGGCTTACCTTTATTCTGCAGTTACTGGCTCCCTGAAAGGCTACAGCAGGTCTCCAGATGATGATGTCTTTATTCATCTGGCAAAAACCTACTCTTTCAACCATGCCAGCATGTACAAAGGGAACGGGTGTGACAACAGACAGACCTTTCCAGAAGGCATTACCAATGGGTATTCTTGGTACCAGCTGGAAGGTAAGAATGTCAGTGATTCCTCTTTCAGCTGTTTCGGATATGATGTTCTCAGTTTCTCCTGCCATCTTTGATGATGAAAGGGCTGTGACGTTGCCCAGAGTAGAGGGCTGATGAGGGGAGTAAGTCCACAGATTCACGTGGGTTCCCTGAGCAGGACCTGGGTGTTTGCAGACTCTCCCAGTCAGCAGTTACACAAGCCGCTGAGGCAGACTCTGCTGTCCAGCTGCTTCTGTGCCCTTTCCTAAGGCCCGCATAGCAGCGTAGGTTACACACACGTGCATGCACTGGTGTAGCACCAAGGTCTTGTCCTTTCAGAAGGAAAACCAATTTTCTGTTCATCTACCATGCCTTTTTTAACATTTGATGACTGAAATAGAACGTTTTCATGTGTAGCCAAATCAAATGTGGGTCCTGTGTACTGTGGCACTGCATCTTGCTTTCACGGTCTGAATTCAAAGCCTTAAAAGGCTCTTACAGTGGCTTTGGCGGTGGCAAACGATGCCAGCCTGTGAATGTATCTGTCCCTATTTATTTGGGAGTGCTTGAATGAAGTCAAAGACCCACCGTTCTCAGCCATAATAGTAATTCCCAAAATGCCACTGTGCTTCAGAACACAACACTGTACATGTCAATGGAGTAATTAAGTGGGTTTCCCACAGGAGACTTTAAATAAGAGTGTGGCTTTGAGGCACAGTTTATCTGGTTTACTTTTCTTGTAGGTGTGATGCAAGTACGAACATTTTAACTCTCCTGGTTTTATTCTAGCTTGAACTCAGTGCCGCTTTGCAGCTGAACACTCTGTTTTATTTCACTTTCAAGGTGGCATGCAAGATTACAACTATGTCTGGGGACAGTGTTTTGAAATTACATTGGAGCTGTCATGCTGTAAATATCCTCCAGCAGACCAACTGGAAGGCTTCTGGAGAGACAACAAAGCTGCTCTGATAGAATATATAAAACAAGTACATCTAGGTGGGTATGCAAATGGAGAAGGAGCTTAAAGCAGGCCAGCGGGCAAAGTGGGAGCTCTGCAGCAGCCTGGGTCACTGTCAGAGCTCACAGGTGAGGAGCTCTGGCATGAACTTGGGAGCTATCGCTTCTAAATAGCAAGTGCTACAAGGCCAGGGATGGGTAAGGGAGGAGAAGTTACAGGTGTGTGGGGCGATGGGCACTACTACAGTGGTGCGAGGGGCTTAAAATGCACTGGGGCAGGATAAAGGGACAGGCCCCTGGGGCCGCATTAACATAACCCCCACCCCGGGAGTCCTTGGGGCAGTCATTTATTTCAGAGGTCTCTAAATGTATGTGCGTGTGCACACGTGCCCAATGTTTCATGGGTCTTTGCTGCTCAGATTTTGTATTTTTGTAAGGCTTCTCTAGGTGGGACCTTGACTTCAGTTGGAGGAGAGCTGCTGCTCAGTGGCGCAGCGGTACTTCACAATGAGGTGAAGGGTTTGCACAGATCTGCTGCTTATCTTGCATTTCGTTGCTCAGAATGTCTGACTGCTGGTTTTTTGCTTAAAATGCCAGTGCTGCCTTGAAGGTGGTGTGTGAGAATTTAGGGAAACTACTTTGTAAGCAGACATTGTTGGTATTCTGCCATTGGGAAACACTAGGTAAGAGGCTGGCTTATCTGAAATTAAAGAAAGGGAAGGGGGCGCAAAACCCCCCTAAACCACTACAGAAGAGTGAAGCCCTTCAGTAAGAGACACATACAATGTACGCATGATGCTTTCAGCAAATGAGATTTAGAAGCAGAGATTACAATGCTGCTTTTTAACTTAATGTGAGGGTAAACTTAACAACAACAAAGGATTTTCGATTTAAATTCCCTTCAGTAAGATAAAGTAGGGATATTACTAGATGTGCTCAAAATCAGTGAAGTAGCCTTTGGGTGCATCTAGCAACAAAACAGTCTGACTTCCTCAGAGAAGGAGGCTCACACAGTTACAGGTTGTGATCTTTCTCTCCTCTCCCTCTTTCACAGGCGTCAAGGGTCAAGTTACTGACAAGGATGGGAATCCTATTCCCAATGCCATCGTGGAAGCCAAGGGAAGGCCTCATGTCTGCCCTTACAGAACAAATGAACAAGGGGAGTACTATCTTCTCCTTTTGCCTGGGACGTACGTGATCAATGTAAGTGTGGGGACTTGCTAAATTACTGTTTCTAATTGCATTGAGCTCCTGAGCACAGTGAGGCTGCATCCTTATGGAGAATGAGCTGAACTTGCCCAAGTCATACACAGGAGCTGTAAAAACTCTTCAGCAGATTTAAAAGAAAATGGTATCTTAAAACATGAGTCAGCAGAAGGGAAACTGATACAAGATCTCGAGTCCCCACAGTGTCTAGAGACAAGCACTCATCTGACCTGGGTGGTGGAGCCAGCTGGGACGAGCACCTGGTCCACAGTGACACTAGCTGGAGGCATCTGAAACAAGCCACAGAGGTGTTGAGGAGCTGGAGGCTGGGATCCACATAGCCCCGGGCAGCAACGGGCCAACACCACCACCAGCGACAGTTATTTCCTTGGGCTGAAATGGCTTCTGTGTGGAGGCTGGCAGTAGCTGGTAGCAGAGAACATCTGTGCAGCGCAGGCTCTGCCTGCCGCGGGCTTAGGCTAGAGTGTAATTGCAGGATTCCCCCTCTTGCACAGCATGTGGTGCCCCGTTACAAATAAATGTTCTGTTACGGTTTCCTTCCCAGTTTTGGGGGTTTAGTCTTACTGCTGTAACGTGGACACTTTACTATTTTCTTATTCCATGTCCTCAAAATTTTGTTCAGAACACTTCCTCCTACATGTTAAAAGTCTAAATAAACACATTAGACACTGATAGTATCGCAGCTGAACTCAACGTTTCAAACCAAGTAAGAAAGCTTTCGTGTTTGCTCCTAGGCTACTGTCCCGGGATTTAAATCGATGCTGAAGACAGTGGAAATACCTGACAATACTGGCAATTTCAGTGCTTTGAAACAAGACTTCTCTTTCTCAGAAGTCGCTATCAAGTCAACAGCTGTTTCGTGTCCCAAAACTCCCCTCTACCAAGAGCTCGAACGGACTTCAGCTGCAGCAAAGCCAACTCTGCATATCTTGGTTTTAATGACCGCTATGCTTGTAATTTTCAAATAAAGTCAAGAATGGCATGACACAGCAAGGCAAAATCTTCCTGCACAAGTGTGGCTTTTCAGACAAGGAACTCTATAAGCAAAAGAACGTATGTTTTTATAAACCAAATTCTCAGATTTACAATCGTGTTTACTGTATTTTGTAAAATACTGGCTTGACAATCAAATGTTTTACTTTAATTATAAGAGACTATCATATTTTTCTACGTAAGTATTTTACTCTAAAGAAATTTTGTACAGCCTATGGAGGCAACTGTAGGATTTTGATGCAGAAAGTATAAATACATTCTGAAGAATCTGCCTCAGCCCAAAGAAGTCTAGGATTGCACTGCAAATGTTTCATGAAAGCTCAGGTTCCTTGTTGAACCAACAGCTACTGTGCCACACAGCTGTAAGCGCTTAGCTCAGTGCCCAGTTCTTGTAATAAAGCCACTGCTAAAAATAAGGAATGGTATTTTTACATACTGTCTTTCATACCTGGACAGAGGAACCTGCTCGGGGCTGAAATAAGGTAAAAGCCAGTAACACAGACATGTTGTAAGACAGGAAGATGGAGATGAAGCGTACCTACATGCTGAAGGGCCACGTTGCTGGAAGCTTAATGATAATCTGTGCCATCAGGCAAAAGAGAGTAACTCAGGTCTTTGGTGTTCTCCTAAGACAGAGCTGTTGAAAACAACGTGCAAACAATCACCGACAACTTTATACTGTTGCTGTTACCCATTTTTAACTGAATTTGGTTTGGAACAAACCGCATACATCTCAGAACTGTGTAAGCTGAATAGTTTCAGCAATGGCTTAAGTATGTTCCACAACCCTGTTACTACACTGTTTGGGTTATGCCTAACAAACACCCACCAGAAGCTGGCAGACATGCTCAGCAAGGCGCAAACCTCATCCGGTTAGAGAGGCTAGTTTCAGTGACAGCTGAAGATCTAGAGATCCCTTGAGTTTAACATCCCCCAAAAGCAAGAGACCTGTGAGAAGCCAGCGGCCCAGCAGCTGAGCAAGAGCAGAGCGAGCCTGTGCGCTGGCTCACAGAATTAAAAATCTACATGAAAACCAAGTACCAAAAAAACCTTCTAATGATCAAGTCACTGACGTGAAAAAAAGAGCACCAAGGAGTGTATCCACAAATCTTTATTTAAAGCTTTTAAATGGAACATACTGTTTAGTTTCCTCAGAAAAGGAAAACCTGAAAACCAAAAGACAAACTCAATACACATGACAATGCTCCTCATAAATGGATCTGTGCAATACGAGCCGATATTTGTATTCTCGTGGTTACCGACTGCGGTAGTACTTGCACCGGGTTATCTAGAAGGTATGCACCATAACAAGCTCTTAAAAGCGTGTTCATCACCTAGAAGTAGTGGCAAAATTGCATAGTTATTTAAATTCACTATAAACCAGTCTCTTGAACAGTCATTGCAGCTAGTAGCCGGACAACAAAGTAAGACCTGGCTTCTGGAAAAGCTATTTGGTATTTTCGTATTGTGTAATCGTCATGTCAACAGCCACTAACTGAGCTCAAAACCAAGAACTGTCCTTTAAAATCAGGCTGTTAAGTTAAAGCAACATCTACTCAAAAGTGGAGCAACACCTTTTTTTAAGTACCACCAACAAATTTTACATGTAGGATATATCTATATACACACACACACATATATACACATACTACCAAGAGGGATCCACTTGAAGCTTTCAGTGCATCTGTGCTAAATACAAAAAAAGCATACATTAGTTAAAAGCAATTTTCGTGTTCACTAAGTGCAGCCCATTATTAAAAGATACCTTAAACCCAGGTTTCAGGGTTGGGGAGTTTCTTTTTTGCTTTGTATTGTTTGGCAACCTTTAAACAAGTAACTCAAGGTAAGACTTTGACTCGGGTATGGAAGAGCAGAAGAGTTTGGTTGGTGGGGCAGGTAAGCCCCCTGGAGCTGGCAGGCACCTGCCAGCCGGGAGAGCCGATGCTCTGGCCAAGCGCCGGCCTGCGGGAGCTGGACGTACAGCGCAGGGGGCGTGCGTTAGAGTACAAACATGCTACACCACGCGCCTTATGAAGTACAGGTGACCCTACGTACACCCAAAGCCTGCATCTACTTGCTGGCACCACGAAGGACAGAGCGGCCAGCAGAGCTTAGGAAAGGTACCACCACAGCCCTCCCACAAGTCCCATGCACACGGTCAATGCCCTTTTCTGCAGGGAAGTGCTGCAACAGCAAACGTCCCTTTTTAGGCCAGCAAAATGTCCTTATCGTCCTGGGGTAACTGCTGCCCCACCATACCTGTGGCAAGTTATCAAACTGAATAAATTAACTGCTTTAAAATTATAAACTCTACTTCTAAAGTTATGCCCTAACACAACAGTAGCTTTAGATTAAGATGGGGTAGAAAAGTTCTTCACCTCTATATGAATTATATTTATTCAGTTTAGCTTATTCATTTCCATTATGCTTCTAATAATTTTCTAATCTCTCTTTTGTAAGATCGCAATTTTCTGAAACAATTATTCTTATTGATGCTTCCTGTAAGAATGAGGAATTGTTTTTCCTTCACAGTAGTCTCTAAGGGGGAAAATCTGCCTGAGTCTTACATGTAGCTTCATACCCACACAGACAGACATTGCAGACAGTGACATTTAAACAAATTTACAGCCAACAGAACTCCGTCATAAAAACTGTACCACGCTGTTAGAATAAACCTAGCACTCTTCATACAAAATTCTGTAGCACTTTTACCCTTTCTAAATTGAACTGCCAAGCAACGTGGCAGCCACAGCCTCCTGCGCAGTACGGCAGAGCGCACACTTCTTCCAGCGTGCTCCTTAGGAACACCACAACATTCAAGGGGCGCTGCTCTATAAAAAGCAGCATCTTTGCAGTGTGTGTCCAGTATCCTCAGCAATCCAGCTCCTTGTTTCAGCAATGCAAGCTTTTTAAAGGAGAAAAGCAGCAGACTTCATAACTAATAAATCTTAATTGAAGACTCAGTATTAAAGGTTGTGACATATTTTAATATCAATGCTTCTGGCCTTTCTGAGAAATGTCACACGTAGAAATAAAGCAATTTTGCCACCTGCCTCGAGTACATCACCTTGCACCTCACTTCCTTAGGTCAAAAGTTGAATTTCAATACTAATAAACAGCTACGTAGTGAAACAAGTTGTATTTAATCAAAAGGTGGGTTGATTGTACTTTATAAAATATAAAGAATAAATGCAAGTTCTTGTAGCATCTGTACATAAACACCATCGACCTGAAGTGCACAAAGGAACAGACCAAGAGAATTATTGAAAACTGCAGTCACATTTTGTCAGCATCTTGCCATCCCTTCAACTTTCTTGGTCACATGTTCAAAAGGAAAAAGCAATTAACACCAGCTGCAAATGAACCCTGAAATCCTTCATCACATCACTGCATCTTCCAGACCATCACCTCTGACATTAGCAGCACAACGAAACAGTCAGTTTCTTGGCTGTACTTGGAGATGGCATTCCAAATGGAAACAAACACTATCACAATATTCTCACTACGCTGATGTTGCACCACCCTCCGTCGCTATTTAATAAACGTTGCTTGGGTTCAATGCAGAAGTTGTTTTAAGGGAAGGATAAAAGAAAACAAAGCCATAGATCTTGCATGCCCCTCAATCTGAACATGATCTGAGTATTTATGGTAATGCTACAATTTCTTAAATATTTTGCTTGTGACTGATTTACTAAGTATGCATGTTTATGTATCTACACACGTACCGAGACACTAGTTCAATAAATTAAAGCTCAAGACACTAACTGTGAGCACAAGAATATTTACAAACTGAAATAAATTAAAGAGCAAAATGTGTGCGATATTAAATAAGGATCTCACTAAGTAACAATTGTCAACTTCTGTACTAAAAACGTGGCTAACTTCTGTGCTGCTACCCAAGGCCAGAAGCACATTTACAGGCCAGGAAGAAGAGGGCGAGGAGCAGCAGGCTGGTCACCACTCACGCCACGCACACGGAGCGCAGGCCGGGGCGATGGCGCGGAGGCAGACCCAAAGGTTCAGCCACCCGGACTGAAGACCCAGCTGGGGCTGGGGTGACAGCACCGGGCTCACGGCGCCACACGCACACAACCCCCAGACCAGAGGCGCACGCACATGCCTGCCACAGTCTCCTACCTGAACTGGACTGAGACACCCAAGCTCATCACTCCCTTATTTGTAAGGCATGCTTTGGGAAAAAAACAAAGGAAACCCTCAGGTCTTGCTACAAGTTTTCAAGAATACCGAGCCAGAAAATGTAATTCAAAACAAAAGATTCACTCCCACATGGTAGTTTAGCCATAGATGCAGAAATAAAAATGACCCATTTCCTCTGCATTGTACGGAGCGAAAGGTACTTCCAGGCTATTCTCCACAGCAGAAGACATGCAGGGAGGTACAGGTTTAGATTCCAAAAGGGACAGCCTATTACGCTGTGTGCTCTCAGTTTATCTTCTGACAAAAGAGAATGTTACCGGGAAAGTACACTGGTTTTCAAGAAAAATCCAAAGCCGAGTGACTGAACAGCAAGGATCATTGCTCTGACAATACATGCCTTTTTGTGAGCAGAGTTGTTGGTTGTGGTGGTCGGGGTTTTTTTCGATCAGGGGACTGATTGAAAAGAGAATGCCAAGAGTGGGATGGTATAATTTGTCCCAGCAGGAACTAGGTAACAGCACCTGCTCCCCACCCCCACCCACCCCCACCTGCAGTTACACAAACACCAGTGACTAGAGATGGTATCACGCTGACAAAGTGTTAAGGCATAAGTGACAGTACAACTGACAAAGCCTTTTAAGCACAGTCCCCAAGTGATTGATCAATGCTTCTCCTGAATATACACACCTACAATTCTCTCTCAGCTGCAGATTCCAGACTGCAATACAACCAGTTTGGTTCTGACCTGCAGGTGCCATGGAAGAGCCTCGCTTTGCTGTACTTGTTTATCAAATCCAAAACTAAGAAAAATAAATAGTAAGCAGTGTGACTTAAGGCAGACAGCCATCTGGTGGAAGCATCCCTACTTCAAAAAAAAATTAAGTACCTGCCTAAAGGACTTCTCTATCTGGAGCTGAAGGATTATTGATCCCATGAAAGGTCTCTGCTGACCAAAGAACTTCAAGAACTTCCAGACACCTGCTGTCAATTTTTCAAACTGCAAGGGGCAAGAAATTTGCAAGTAAGAATGTGAAAAAACTTGCAACTGGGTTTTACATTTTGTTTACTTACAATGAATTATAATAAAACTTCAGATACACCAGTGACTTTTAATAGTATTTTTCAAAAATTGGCTCAAATGTATGAACAAGACACAAGCGACCCCAGTAATTCAGTCTACCTATGAAGGTATTTCTTTGCCGGCCGAGTCTCTCCCATACAGCTTCGTGTCCCTTTCCTAGGTACTTTCTGAAACCGAGAGACTTCCCTTCCAGGCATTTGCAGCCCTGGGTTACAGACACTTCATGCTAACTACTTTAGCTCTGACATGAAGGCAGCTACAGCGGTAAGAGTCTCTGTGCAGACGCATCAACTGTTTTGTACCGGTGGTGGTGAGGAAGCCGTTTCACTTCGGCCTGCAGGATGCACAGCACAACTTCTGTGTTCTTGGCACTCCCCTGTCTACTTACGGATTTGCCATTCTCTAATGGGCAGATACATCAGCACCTACCTGTAAAATTAAAAGGTGCTAAAATAAAACAACTCCTTTTGTAACCTAGTTTTCCAAAGGAATAAATACAACTCACTGGCACAGAAACTCTCCACCTGAAGAACAGCTCACAGGAGTAATCAAACTAGACCCTGACCATACCTGAGCTTACAAAAACTGGCTCATGCTACCTACTCTGAATGCACTACAGAACTGAGTCGGTTAGTAGGCTCCTTAATAAAGGATCTGGTCTGTTTCACAAAGTTTTCGTCAAAGTGCAGGGAGGAGACAAGAGCTAAAAGCACTAAAGGACAGGTCCAGTGAGACCTGTTTTCAGTTGGCCAAACACCTTGCAACAGATTTTCAGAGTGTTTGTGATACAGATAAAACCAGCTAAGTTGGGAAAAGTACTGAATTTAAAGAATGTCTATGTGAACTAGAATTACACAGCTTATTCGCTTCTGTGGATGGAGGTGAACTTTTTTTTCCTGTTTTTATTAAAGCAAATGTAGCGGTCAAGCTGCACGCTATACTGCTGAAGTCAAAAACTAGTGCAGAAAAAGAATACGATTGTCCCACTAGTATTGCCTGACGACTACATGGCGTCTCCTTCATTTATCTTACCTGTTCGTGTCTTTTCTCGCACTGCTAAAATAATCATCGGAATAGTACAGACCTCCAAACCCACCAAGCATTTTAAGAGCCAGTTTCTCAGGACGTTTAAAAGATAACTGTAAGACAGAACTCTGATCAATGACTTCTCAGGACACACACAGTCCTGAAGTTTACAACGCACACTATAAAAATGAAAGACACACAATACCCTTTTCTCTTTCTAAAACCTTAAAATTATTTTCTATTGCATCTTCCCCCACTTTCTGCTAAGATCTCCCCCGTAATTTACTTGGAGAAATTTAAGTTTTGGGAATGAGGAGAACAACATTCTATTTATTTATTTAATTGACTCTGCGAGGGTTCTGACTGAGCCTGGTGAAGACACCAGGCAACAGATAGGGGAATTTGGAGAATCTTCTATCTTCTTAAGAGGAGGAACTCAAAAGAACTCTTCAACATGTCCCTCCTCTCATAATTACTGAATTTGGGTTTTTAATGAGCGTATTTAATCCACTAAAACAAGTGCTCTAACTTGAACATAAAACACTTTGAGAGGCAGGTAGTTTACAGGAATTGGTTACTTCTATTGAGACGGATTTAAAAATCTTCCAAGTTGACTCATGAACATTAGGCTAACCTCCAGTGCATTTTTTTCAGCAATTGCTTTTCATACCAAAGAGACTCAAAATATTAATTTTCCAGTAAGCATACAAAAATAGTTTCTTACTCTCTTAACCAGTCTACGAAGTTCCTTTTGCTGCTTTCCAGTCAACATCCATCTAACTAAAATAAGTTAGTACAATCATTTGTATGGGCTGTCTGCATACTGGGCAGGGTTTGTTCCTCTTCTTAAGTTTTCTTGCGCACGTGAAACAAGACATGAGGTGTCCTGTTTTGCCATGAACTATGCAGCCATTTTTAGGTCTGCTCTGACATATGACGCAGGGCTCTATGCTGGTAATGGGCAGAGTGCATTCCATGTTTTCCTCTTTGTCTTGCATCTCTCTCTTCTCAGGTTCCTTATAGTCCTCCTGACTGCCGCAAAACATGCTGCTCGATGTTGATGGCTGGGAAAAATCTTCACTTTCCTGGGACTCTGAAATTTGTACTGCTTTATCCTCGCTCTCCTCCACAGCTCGTCCTTTATCTTCAGTCATTTTCACTTTCTTGCAGTCAGGAACATCAAAACCTTCTTCAGACTCTAGAGGGAAGGAACTTTCCAATTTGCTCTTTTCCAGTTTATTACTTTTTTCATCTGGAAGCCAATCCTCACGAAGGGCCCAGCATCTGTGGCAATGTCGTGGAAGTGGAGGATTCATTTCGCTACATTCGGGACACTTCCAATAATCCTTTAGTGAATTAAAGGTTGGAACAGCTTAAGCTACTTGGAATGCTTACAACTGAAGTATTCAGAGATTATAAACAATTTATTACTCCCAAAATAATAACTATCTTGAGCTACTGACTTGTTTACAATTTTAAAATTCCATTCAGTGTTTGGCCCCATTTCATGGTTCTAGATTAAAACAGCCTTGATTTTAAAAAAAGACTGATTTTCTTTCTTTTTGCAGATTTGTGAAATAGAGGTAGAACAATGATGGTTTATTATTTCCTATCCAAAACTGAAGAAACAAGACTATAAAGTCTTCAGAGAACCTCATGAAAAAACTTCCTTCTGATAAAATAGCCACCATTCCCGTTATTTTCAACAACAGACTTCCGAAACTGAAACTATTAAAGATTGGAGGGACGTTTAACCTGTGGTATGCTAAGCTGCTGGTGTGCAAACCAGTCGGGTGAGGGCACTCTGACACAGTAGTATTAAAGAATAGAAAAAGTCAGCCATTTTAAAAAAAAAAAAGAAAAAAACAGCTGAATCCCTCTCAAGAGATTACACCATACACTATGCTGAAAATAAGCCACTATCTTATTGAAAATATTAATTTTTAAGGAGACCCTTTGAAATAATGCGTGCCATAGCAGGAGTAAAAACAAACAAAAAAAACCCCCAAAACCTATTTAGAAGACTCAAAGCACTGAGTCCTGAATAATATCAGTGATATCAAAAGCTTGAAAGACCAATTTCAATTCCTAAAAAGCAACATATTTTTCCATACATAAGTAGCGCTATGCTTTTAGGTGGTGGCTAGCTCTGCCTTCTACACCCTCAGTCCTACAGACCATCAAGGGACTGAACACTTCAGACAGTTTTGGACAACAGCTTTATTCAAGCTTCAACTGTGAAAAGCAAATATATACAAAAAGATACACTGCATATTAATTCTAGTGTGTGGTTTTTTTCCCCACATATGTCTACATACTTTGCCTCAAACCCCTGAATTTCTTCCCACACCAAAAATGGTCTCACAGAATTTAGAAAAAGCCTCACTTAACTGTTCTGAAAACAGGTTTGTCTTCGTATCAGTATGCTACACATTAATTCAGGTTTGACAATAAAACTAAGTATTATGATTTGTAAGATTTTTTTAAATATATGCATATGCAACTAAGATATTTTTTTTTTGCATTTTGTGCAAAAGGTCAGATTTAGACTCCAAGTAATTTCCTTCATTTAAGTCAGTGAAACTAAGTTTTTAATGGATTAAGTAGTTTACTAATTTTAAATAAAAAATAAATATCAAGGTTTATTAATAATCACATGTTCAACAATTAAAATACTGTCTTGGAATCTTTTCTTTAAGCACAGAAGAAAAAGTCAATTTAATTCTTAAAAAAAAAATCACTGGTAGCAACAGAAATCACCTATACTCCTTGATCTACTCTGTCAGTTCACCCAACTTGTGATGCTTTGCCAGTAAAGTTTTTACTCACAGCTAGAGAAATCTCTGGATCTTCATCAAACGAATCAGCATCACTATCGTCATCCTGGTAAATAGTCAACTGATATACCTGGTTTAAATAAAAAAAAGTATTGATGTAACTGTTTTTTTGGCATTCAATTAAAAATATGACAGATTTTTAATTCAACAGATTTTCTGACAGATCTCTAATACATTAATTTACATTAGCAAGTAACTCCACAAAATCTGATGACTGGTTTTGGGGCATTCTGTTCACACTTGTAACACGTAAGTTTGAAGAGACTAGACAGACAGAAGGTACCACTTCCTAGAAGAGGTGCTCCTTCCCCTCTGCTCAGCACCCGTGAGGCCACACTTGGAGCACTGTGCCCAGCTCTGGCCTCCTCAGTGCCTGACAGATACGGAGCTACTGCAGAGTCCAGTGAAGGGCCACCAAGATTACTAAGGGATTAGAGATGCTCTCACATGAGGAAAGGCTGAGAGATCTGGGACAATTCAGCCTGGAGAAGAGAAGGCTCAAGGGGGTTTTATCAATGTGTGTAAATACCTAAAAGGAGCAGGTAAAGAAGATAGAGCCAGGCTCTTTTCAGTGCTGTCCAGCAACAGGACAAGAGGCAACTGCCAGAAATTTAAACACATGAGGCTCTGTCTGAACATCAGGAGAAACTTTTTTTTTTTTTCTCTTTTCTTTTCAGTGAGGGTGACTAAGTACTAGCACAGGTTGCCCTGAGCAGCTGCAGAGCCTCCATCCTTGGAGATATTCAAGTCTCTGGACATGGCCCATGGCCATCAGCTCTGCTTGAGCCAGGAGGGGTGGGTAAGATGACCTCCAGAGGCCACTTCCAACCTCTGCCATTCTCCAATTCTCAACAATGCTGTTGGGAGCAGGGGCACACCTCAATCCTTTCTTTCTCCAAATCACCATCTTATTTCAGGGTGCAGCTCTGCAGCACTGTAACACAGTGTACATCAGTACAGTCAGTCCCATTCAGCCTGACAAGTATCACAATCATGTAAGTCCCTGGTGAATTCTGGCTCTGGTATTTACCCAATCTTGCCATAGGCTGATTCACTCACCTCTTTGGAGTAATACAAAAGTAACTCGGGGGGTGGGGGTTGGGGGGGTGGGGGTGGGGTGAGTTTCCCATTTCATTCCTAATATTCCAGGTATCTAGATCTCTGGAAAATGATGTTAATTGCAGTTTTACTATCTTGCCTCCTAATAGAAGTTTCTAAAATTGTACCTCAGCATCTCTATAAAACATTTATATTCATGAAGGCAAATGAATCACAAATACCCCTTTTTGCAAAGGGTTACTAGGCAAGTTTTCATTCAGTATAAAAAGTGTTGTCAAAGCTCAACATGTACTTCCATAATTAAAAATGGAGAAATACACTCAAGCAGACATGCTACCATCAATTCCAACAGCTACCGTGTGAAGCTGAAGAGACTTTTCCAGACTGTCAAGAGTCTTTTTCACAACCTGCAGAAAGTCTTAGCACCATTCTGGTTACTGCCTAGTGGGGTGTATAATGGTGACCCAGCTGCACAGTCTTGTAATTTGACTTACTGAACAACTGGGTGCATCTGTGACATGGCACATGTAGTCCTGAAATAAACCTGAAGTGTTACTTCTTGCTGGAACCTCAAGACGAAGTATTCCTGTAGAGTTTCCTTCCCCCTCTCACTACCCTCCCCCCCCCCAGTCACAAAAAACCCAAACAGAATAAATCGTATACCTCATCATCTTCATCTGTGAGCTCCTGTCCTTCTTCATTATGGCTATAATCTTCTGAATAAATAGACTCAACTTCAAACTCTACACTGAACTGGTCTGAAACAGAACTGTGGTCAAACCAATCGGAGTTTTCGCTTAATGAACTGGCATCAAGATCCTGAGGGGGGAGGGAAAAAGTACACGCTCAACCTCACTAGTCCATATCCATAACCATTCCTGTTAAGATAGCTTGTATGGTAAAACTGAACTATCAAGTTTAATTAGCTATGGAAGAAATGAGACCAGCTGCTGTTAGACAAAACAACTTTTATGAGACAAACCTATACCAAGTAGGTAAAAATAAAGCTAGATCTGAAAGCCTTTTGTCAGTTCTGTAATAAGAGTCTGCAGTCAACCTACAGCCAGCTTGGAAGACTAGAGGTACTGTTTCACAAAGGCTCTCCTAAAAAGTGGGAGAACTGCAAGCAGATGCAGTCTTTTGGCTACATGTCATTAAATTCTCTATTCTCATCGACTTTATTAACCTTGAGACAGCAGCTAATCAATTATAAAATAGCAAGAGTTAAGATATATTACTAGTTCTGTCAATTCAGAGTGCAGCATATGACTATGAACACTGTTAGTTTAGATCTTCGTAACTTAATATAACCACAGATATCTGTCTCAGTGATTCCTGAAGACAATAAAAAGAAAAGCGAAGGGTTGGAAAATGAATAGTATATCATCAGGTCACTACTTCGTTCCGTTACGGAATCTGTACTGGAGCTACCAACTATTCCAAATTGTGGAATGTCTGTGACTGCTCTTCTTCTCTTAGCATTCTACAGAATACTTATTTTAAAACACAAAATACATCTGGCATTTTTTCAATACATGCCAAGCAGAAAGAATCTGTTTTTAAAAGAACAGTTGTAGTTAATATATGAAAAAAAAATTACTTCAGCTTTGTCAACAGATCTACAAAAGACCCCACTCCACCCACACAACTATTCTTTCAGCCTCTTTTCTTCCCTCAGATACCATTGAAGGCATTGCTGCTTTTACTTAAGAACATTATGTTTTAAGATGCAATTTGCACTTGTGGCATCTGCAAAATTTGTACCACAAAAATATATTTTTTTGACTTACAGGAATGGAAAGAGAATCTGTTGAATCACTGCTATTGCTTCTTTCACGGCACAGACCACTGACTACACACCATGAGAGACTTTCATCAAACGTCAACGAAATGCTGTCTGACTTGTGTCGTTTTCTTCTGTCACTATGCAGATCATCTGAAGAATTTTCTTCTGGGCATATTCAAGAATTTTTATTACGAAAAAAACATCTATGCAATGTGCAGTTTTAAGCTTAACAGAAGCGTAAAATATAATGTTACTTATGTAACAATTTAAGAAAAATAAAGTAATTCAGTATTATTTTGTGGGGGAAAAAAAGTACACCAAAAACTTGTTTAAAGAAGACACAGAAGCACTGAGAAACATGAAAAAAAGAGAAACATTCCTGAAACCAGGATTTCAGGGGCTGGCTTTCCCCACTTGTCCCATCAGTACGGCTTGTAAATGGCAGTCTCCACACGCAGGAAATAATTGCAAATTTGGAAGCATTTTTACTCCACTTCACACATGACATGTTAAACCCCTGGTAATTTTAAGAAATGCAGTCAGGATCTTAATTGTCCTAGATCCCTCTACAGTCAGTAGACAGAAAGGCACTTTCAGAGGGGTCCGAGCTCATCCTAGAATTTGCAGGGAGACAGCAACTAGCTCCCAGGTAACACACATACAAAGAACCTCATGCTATGCATGATAAGTAAGTTCAGGTTCAAGTTTCGGACACCTCAATGAATTTATCAGTTAATAGTTGCATTATATGCAATTACTCAACAGGATTTTGGTAACAAACCGTTATGACTTTCACCACACTAGCAAGAAAATCTTCAAGGCATACTGTATGAAAACTGAACTCGAAAGCATTGCTTTAAGCTGTGCTTACTAGATACGCTTCGTTGGAAGGCAAAAAGACAATGCTTTTAAAATACATCATGTTTTGAAACAACCACCTATGGCAGTGTAAGGAGCAGGGGGACAGCATTTTAGGGGTAGGCAAGTCAAAATTCAGCTCCGCTTTTAGGCGCTGTAAAGCCAGTATGTAAGTGCAGCGGAGTGAAAACCTCCCCCAAAGAGGCCTGACACCTTGGTTCATCCAACAGACCTCAGTAAGAGCCTGCTGCCCTCCTACAGGTGCCTTCTGCACCCACCCTCTATTGCCCAGCTTCTCCCTTGCCTTGAAAACACACCCTGACAATCCACAAGTCTTCAAGTCTTGAATCTTTCATTGTATAAGAAAAGAGAACAAAACACTTGTACATACTTTGAGACTTCTCTTACTTTCCCTTGGTGCTTCTTGGCTCAGCCCCTCTCTTTTCTTTTTCCGCCCTGAGAGCCCCACCAAATTTGGTGCCCCCAGGCCCAAGGGTTGCTCCTGTCCATCGTTGTCCTCATTTAGTTGTCATGGCTCCATGCTGTACTGATACTGTATCACCACAAGGTTTCTATACACTACATAAGCGGCTCCAAAGGAGCCGCTACCATCCCAATTTAACAAGAATAGTGGTTTAAAAGGAAGATTTCCTATAAATTAGAAAAAAAGTGTATATAAAAACACTATATTAAAAGAACTTTTAAGGTTGTAACAAACTAATAAATGGATGCAAAGACAAGAGTTAATAATCAAGCCTACAATAAGTAAGCACAACACAGAACCGTATTTGCTCTGGGTCATGCCTAAATATTACAGGTCATGATGTTTAACTGAGACTTTCCATCCCTTCACTAGTTTTTGTTACAACATTAAAATGTTCTTTTAATTTAGTGCAAACCGCTCAGCAATGCAGCACAGTTTCTGGACTGACCAACATAAGTGGCCGACGATGAACACAAAAAAATACTACACACAAGCTGAGGAACTGAAAAATGTTCCCAAGCAACTGAAGAAAAGGGAATTCTATGCAGTGACGGAAGGCAATCACTGCCTGAGTAATTACAACCACCAAGTCATGAGGTAACAGAGGTAAGTGATGGAACAAACTAACGTTAAGAAATTCCACAGAATAGCATTTAAGTAGAACTGTAGAGAACACTTCCACTGAGAAACTTCAGTGTTATTTATGCTGACCAGTTGTTATTTGCTGATTATTGGAAGAAATATTACGGATTCTGAAAATGTGTTTGTCAGCGATTACTGAATAACCACAGTAAAGAGAAAGAGGATACAAATATGATGCTTATGTAACCAGATGTTTTAAAAAGCGCTTAATGAACGGTCAGGTATCTAAACATATCTGAACTCATGCCATATTACTACCTGACCTCTGATACCTGCCACCGATCGAAATCCAATGAAAACTAGTTTTAGAGAGCAAACAAAATGTAAAAGTTTGTGGCTATCTACAGAGGGAACTAAAATGAATTTGACTACACCAGTCTTATAAACAAAAAGTGTTCTCATCGTGAAGACACCACAACTGATTAAGTCCTGCTGATGTGAGCAAGTTTAACAGATCTGTGGAACAAGTTACTCCATCATGTTACTAAAAAGTCTGAGAGATCCAAACTGCAATATGACACTGGAGCAACACAAGGAATTGTGTATTTCTTCCAGACTGAACATTTTGTTTTAGATAAGCAGAGAAACATGAATAGTATGTCAGCATCTTTTAAAGTCAGTAAGGCAACAGAATGTACTTTTCCTAAGCGGCCATGCTACTGAAAGCTCTGCATCATAAATCTGCACATACCAGATTCACTGTGTGTTCTCCTTCTAGTAGATGTAGTTGGTCTGGAAGTCACATTTGATGAAGTCTGCTTCTCTTCTAACTCTTGCATGGATTCCTGGTTAACAAAATACTGAGTAAGCCTGAGCACAAGTATGTGGTAAAAGGCTAGAATCAACTACCTGCATCTAAACCACAGACACTGTCATGCAAAACTAAGTAGAATTTATACTTTCAGAACATTTATTTAAAAAAAAAAAAAAAAAAATCACCGTAACATTCTCTTCTTCAAGCCGAAATCTGTCATCATCTTCAGGTGTGTCAGCAAGCCCAGAGTCTGAAACCAAACCAAACACCATAATACAGTACAGCAGAAAAAGTTAGTTTCAGGCTCAAAAACATTACAATAAAAGCAAGGGAGAGAAGTTAACTGCACACAGCATTTACAAAGTAAATTCTATTTAGAACTTAAATTCAGACATTTTGCAAAAAAATGGAAAAATCAACCCCGTTCCTTTGCTTTTCAGGTGTGTGCAGCACTCTCCTTGTGACACTACTAAAGTGGGAAAGTGGGGAGGAAGAAGAAACCTCAACTGCAAAAAATTTTATTATAAATGTCGACAAGTGAAGGCTGTGCATCAGCTGGGATTCTGCAGATATGAAAGAACACAGGCAGGAAATATTTTTCACTTCTTCCTCTCCAAAGTATATTTTACTAGCTATCATCTTATGGGAATGCTGAATTAAAAAGACATAAACTAGAATAAAAAAATATTTGTTATTAATTATATATGCTTACAACCAGATGGACCCTGAATTAATAAATTATCTTTCAAGAAAAGAATGTGTGAGGTAATTTAAATCTGCAAGTGTAACAATAAGGGATAATAAAGAGAGCCTGTTTCCCACCTTTAGCACCTAACACTTGCCTTTAGGATTAATCAGAAACAAAGGGTGTCTTAATACGGATTTAGAAGCCAATTTACAAAATAGCTCCCCTTGTCTAACTTCTGGTTCACTCCTTACATTCGTCAAAAATTACCACTATATTGAGCATTTTTATACTTCAGGAAAGATAACTGTAAGAAAAAATTCTCCATTTATGCTACTTTTTTAAATGTACAGACCTTTTAAAATAGGACTCAGTGTAGCTGAGAGTGACCAGTTCTAAATGTACTCCACACGCAGTTTTAAAATCGAAACACAACACTACTAACAGAAAAAACAAAAAGCATTTGCCCCGACTTCATTAGTGGCATAAGTTCAAGAAGCTATTTTTGTCATATTAGAAACTAATTTTGCAATGTAGTCCTCTGTGTTCAGCTCTACACTTGCTCTGGTTCTAGTCAGACAAAATTACAGAATAGCTAATTATGGAGAGATCAAGGTTATCTGATCACTACATGCAAGATACATTGATTGAAGTTAGTTACATTTTCTCCACTAGTGTTTCCCAAAACAAAAGGTCCTCCCCAAACTAGCTTACCTTGTTGATTGATTGCTATCAGATTTCTGGAAATCATTGAATATAGTCTCCTTAGGCAGGGATAAAGAAAGAGATGTTGCAAATTAGCTACATGTAATTGCAAAAGACAGCTTACCATCTCTGAAGATTCAAAGAGTTAAAAAAAGGCCATACGCGTTACGTTCTCCATTATTTCACAACCAGACTCTCAGAAAAGAATCCCATTTTACCTGTGTTCTTTTACTGAAAAGCTTGTTACTCCAAATAAATCCCCCAGGAGATCATTTGCACAGTGTACAATATGTTGCTGTTTTTCATCATATAATTGTTTAGACATAATATATTGTCCAAGATAGAATATTACCTGTAAAATAAATAGCATATACAGACATTAAATACCCAGGTTGATTCAAGTGTGAGAGAAAACACATTAAATTCATTGAAATTTGCTCTTCTCATAGATTGCCTAAAACTCCCATTTGAGGTACAATTTTCATCTATCATTCACCCAGTACTCCGCTCTTCTATAGATCACCAGATACTTCTGTTCACATTTTGAGAAACTAGTTTCTAAACAAACACCACCTAACCTGTCAGCAGGAGAATAAAAACAATACCTAGTCTTAATATCTTCTAGATAAGCCACAAACTCATTCACCCAAAACAAAAGAACAATCTACAGTATTCACTGTAATCTACCTGTAGTGATTAAAAGTTCTCACCTCCTTCATAGTAAAAGTGTCCTTTTCTGCACCAGCTAACTTTAACAACTTCAACAATAGTGGCTTTGGTTTAACCTGTGTGGGGAAGAAGAAAAACAGAATGCATCAACTATTCACCAAACAAAACACTGTTTAGAGGCTGGCTTCCTCCTTCTGTATTATGTCGATATACAAACACACAACTACATTAAAACCTATCCACACACAAGATTTTTTGACTTGGCAGTTAAACTTTAAAGAAAATAACAGGAACCAAATCATATTGAAGTCCTCATACACTGTCAGCACAAACCCTAATCTTTCATCACTGCATAAAGACTCCTCTACTTGAACTACAGGACTCATTTGGTAGTTCAAAGTACACGGCTGGGTCCTAAGGAATTCAGCTTCACTCCTTCAGTCACTACAGTGAGTGACTCCCAAAGGGGATGGAGGAAGGCAAATGGACCTTTGTGACTGTCAGGTCCAGAGTGCAAGTCACAAAGCAGAACACCGGTCCACCTCTTTCCTCGTTTCTTCCTGTGACAGTTGCTGGGTTTGCATTTGCCTGCCAGCTGGGCTGCAAATCTCTGAAGACTTTTCTTAACTAGGATAAGCACACCCCGTATGTACTTCAATCACTCCTACGTAGCAATGGCCCATCGTGTGCTAGCACAGTTACATGTGCGGCCAGTCTATGACAATTTCTGAGGTTGAAAAGGGAAAAGTTTAAAGTTTTGGTTTTTTTTTTTTTAAAAAAAATCACTTTCCCAGCCCTCTTTTTTTATTTTTCTTCTGGCCCAAGCTGCGTCCAGATCCCATTCATTACACTGTTCCATAACCAGCTGTGCCAGTACGAGGGCAGGAGATGAGAACAGGCTGCAGTTGCTGCCACAACTGCGAACAAAATGCCTGTGAAGCCACTGATGGTTCCCACTGCAGTATATTCTAATATTGCCACTTTTAACAGTACATTAACCATTCTAAAACCAGGCTAATATTATAGCTATCCTAATGTATTCCCTAAAATTAAAAAAAAAATGTATAAAATGCTTCTTTTCTAGGAAAGTGAATCAGTGTGAATCAAGTCTCATAAGACAAGGAATAAATGCCTAACGGAAGGGGGGGGGGGGGGGAATTTCCCTACATTCCATTTCAAGTATCTGCTAAAACCAACGTTTAAGTTGTAGTTCATTAACAAGAGATTAGTTCCATGAATTACACATAATGAAAACAATAAAGCTTGTGGACAACCTTGGATGTCTATTCACCCGTTCTTAAGTACTGAATTATTTAGAGCGTCTGGCATATATTACAGTTTCATAAAGGAAGCAAACAATAACTTATTAAACTACTAATGACAGCTGAGCATAGGAAAGCAAAGAACAGTTTCAGATCTCTGAATCCACAACCAGACCCATGGGTTCAAGATGCTTTTACTGCCCAGCCCTCTCTCCCCGACTCCTGCATGTATGAAGTTCTTGACAATAGCATCACATTATGACAACTTTAAAAAAAAAATAAACGAGAAAAAAACATCAACTTCAAACTGTCTGCTGTTCTGCTATTCACTTTTTCGAAGTTGTTATTGGTCTACATTTTTAAATTTTACCCTTCTACAAGAAGTAATCCACTTCAAGCGTCGCTATTCACATGCCTTTTTAAAATCACATCTCAGGTCTAACACACAGGCTTCCACCCTGAAGAAAACTTACCACCCTCAAGAAAACTTAGTCAGAAAGCCAGGACAGCAGAACTGTCACTGTATGATGGAAAGCCTAGATACGCAAAGTCATAAACACAGACCAAACGAAGCCTCTTATTACAACTTCCTTATGAATTCCAATAAAGGATAAAATGAAAATGCCGAAGTCGAAAACCTTCAGTTGTAATGACAAGATTATTTCACAACGTACGTTTTCCACAACGGAGATCTTCCACAACCCTTCAGTTATGAACTATTAACAATTCTCACCACCAAATACTTACCGTGATCAAACCGGACCATAAAGTTCCTTTTTATTACAAGAAAGCAACCTGGCCATCAAAAGTCTCCAGGAAACAGAGCCCAGGCCTAAACCATCACCCTCAGGTCTCAACCACGAACGAGAAAGATTTGCTTCACAAGTACGGGATCAAACCCAGCCCATCTTCAGCGGATCTCCTGGCTCTTCGCTACCCGGCGCTGGCTGAGCGAGGCTGCTGCCCTTCTGAACGAGCAGCCAGAAACTCTGCAAAAAGCATGAAAAACTCGCGCGTCCAACAGAGCTACTGACCAGCGCCTCTTGCTCCGAAGCGGTGACAGAGGAGGCATCCGTGAGGGAGGACATCTTGGTATTGCACATTTGCCTGCAACGAAGGGGGGGAACAACCTCACAACGCGGCACACAGCTACACAACCGGGGTCGTGCCGTCCCCGCCCCGAGACGCGGGGGTGCAGCCGCCACCCCGCCTGCGCCCACTCACCCTTCGCCGGCCGCGGGTATCTGGGCCGAGTCGGGCCGGGCCGGGTCTTATATAGCGCTGCCAAGAGGCGGCATGTCGGGGCTTAGCTCCTGCGCCGGCCGCGGCCCGACATGCCCGAGCATGACCCGGCACGGCGCTGCCGAGTCACTGCGGGAGGCGGGCGGGGGCTGACGCTGACTCACCGCGGCCGCCAGGACCGGACGGGGCGGGGGGGGGGCAGCGGCGGCGGGGGGCGGCGGCGGGGAGCGGCGGCCCCGGCCCCTCGCCCTCCCGCCCCGGCCTCTCCCCCCGCGCCGGCGGAAGCCAGAGCGCTCACCTCAGCGCCGCCAGCGAGCTCCCCCGCCACGCCGCAGCCGCCCCTCCCCCAGCACCGAGGCCGCCTCGCGCGAAAAGCGACCCCCGAGCGGCCCCCCAGCCCCTGCCCTCCCAGCGAGCCGGGATCCCCACGCACCACCAGCCGCGCCCGCTACCACTGCCCGGCCCGCGAAGGGCCGGGGCCGCTACCACGCCGCAGCGCGCTCCGTGACCCACGCCGCCATTTTGGCCGCCGCGCCGCGCGGCCCGGCGCTCTCCCCAGCGCCCCCTAATGGGCTCGGGGCAACGCGCGGGCCTGAGGCGACGCCGGTGTCACACTGGCGGCTGCGGGCCCCGCACCGGCCTGCTCGCCGTCCCCGGGCCCCGCGGGCCTGAGAGCCACAGCCCGGGCCCGCGGCGTGGGGCCGAACGGAGAAGCGGTTTTCCGTTCCGCCCCACGCCGCGGGCCGGGGCTGTGGGACAGCCGGGGCTGTGGGACAGCCGTGGCCGTGGCCAGGCAGCAGCAGGTGCTGCCCACACCCACGCCGAGGGCTGCGGGAAGTAGGATGCTCGGGTAGCGCTTTGCCAGTGGCTTTTCATGTTCTCGTCTAAGTCCTTCCTCTTCTTGTCCACCGTCCCTGTTACCCCTCCCGACCGAGGAAACCCTCGGGTTGTGGTAAACAAAACGTCGTGGCTTGTGGACGTGAAGCACTGGGGAGACAGAGCTGAAGCCAACAGTCTAAAAGTGTATGAATTCCCTACGGACCCTCATTTCTGCCAAAATTAAAACGTCTTTGGCTGCAGGCAGATCTGACTTCCCCTCAGACTCATGTGGTAGCTCTGAGGCACAGCCATGCCCGCGTGGGGCAAGGCCATGCCGTCCCCGCCGGTGGCAGCCCTCTGGACCCCCAGTTTGTGAGCTCCAGTTCTGAAACATCAGACCTTTTGGGGGGATAGATAAACAGCTTTTAAGACTTCTGATGGCAACCCTGTACTTGCACAAATCCAGCTGCAGCATATGTTAGTGATAGAAAACTTACGTCAATTTCTTTCAACGTTAATAAAGGCAGAGGCTCTTGCTTATAGTCCACAGAAATTCAGGGACACAAGAATAAAAAAGTGTTCATTGCCTGCCTAATGACACCTTTGAATACTAGTTTGATTTGCAATGGTCATTTGTGCCTTTTAAGTTGCTTTTTTCACTGATATTTAGGAGAGGAAACTAGGAGAAAACTTTACATCCAAAGAGACCCGGATGCTGTCATATTCTCCTATATTCTTGTAATCTTCCATTCTGCAATTCTGAGTATCTTTTAAGTGTAGGGTATTTGGAAGTATGTTATTTTGATAGGTACTTATTAATTGCTAAACTTCAAGTAGAACTGGTTAGGTTTTTTTTGACTCCCTGTTCTAATTCTCAGGTTTTTCTTTCCTCAAGATGACATTGTAAAATTGTATTTGAATAGTGAAAAGATTTGTTAGAGAACATGAGTGCTGCAGATAGTGTTAAAGATACGGTAGAGCAGAGTGAATATAATGGCAATTTTCCATGACAACTAACTTGTCCAAACAAGCAGTGGATAACTGCCTGGACTTGTTTGTTGGCCAAATACAGATTTTCAGCAACCACGGCACCTTGTAAAAATTCCAGCAATGGTTTAAATCTAGATATTTGTGTGATGACAGCTTTTCAAGATGAGCTTGTTAGCCCTGTAGAGCATAAAGTTCAGGGTCTAGTGAGGGACAGCTGAGAAGCTGCCATAATTTTGCAAAGTGTGCTCACCTTCTGTTAGTACCGGGCTCTGAAGGCAAACAGAAATCTGGTTTAAGTGGAATGTCCTGCCACAGGCAAAGTCAGATATCTGCTCATTCCCACTCAGCGCTCCAATTCCAAAGGTCCTTAGCTAGCTAGCTTCATCATGAGGAGAAAACTGTGTCTACACAAAAACACAGGAGGATGGAACTGAATGGCTACATTCAGTCGATGTAACACTGAACAGTAGTATTATTGATGCGCAATCTTGTCATGACGTGGCATGAAAACTATCTAATTCCTATACAAAATGCATTTTACTGAACTGAAGCAAAACAAGACCAGAATGTTTATGGAGTTCTCCCAAACCTGTATGACATTAATGAGCCTTGTTTTAAGCCACAGAGTCATTTTGCTAACGCTGTGTGGAAATTAAGGTGCTTTTTAAATTAGCAATAAATTTTCTACAGTAAAGACCTACCAAACTGGTAACTGTGAGTTTCTTTTTCCACTTCTCAACCAATAAGTGTCTTGTGACCAATGACTTTGAGATTACAGTGGGATCCTTTAAATAATAACTTCCCTTACCAATTTATTAACTGCCAAGGATAAAAGAAAAACCAAACCAAAACCCCCAACAGTTTCTGTCTAGAATTTTTATCAGTTTTCAAGGACAATCTTATCTCTTTTCTCAGACAGACTAATCTCAAGTAAGAGGAGGCTTAAGTAGGTAAAATGTGCTGTCTGTACTTGTTTAGGGAGATAGAGGAATATTTTCTGACCTGCAGTGCTGCACTACTTCTGTTTGTCACTAGTTTGTCACTAATACAGCACATGGTATGTCATCAATATGCATAATTATTTTCTTATGCTTGATAATTTAGGACCAGTATAATTAAGAAGTTTTACTTGAAGGGTGAGTAATAAGCTTATATAGTTATGAGACCTGACTTCCCCCCTGTTTCAAGGTCATAAAAAGAAGACATCGCTACAGCAAGACCTACCTGTGTATTTTATTTATAATGCTACAGAAAATAATTAGAGCAGATGTAGCCCAGCTGCCTTAACTGGAGATACTCACTTTACATTGTGGTTAATTAACATGGTATGAGACCCTTTTTAATATAAATTCAGGTTCTGACTGTAGACATCTCATTGTTTAATGCTTGCAAGCTAAATTATTTTCTGAGATGGATCTGGTCTACCTGTAGGCACATATACCAGAGGGAAGATGGGTCACTGTGCTGCATGGGTGCCCAACTCAAGTGAACATATGGACTGTTGAAGACTTCGGTTTCAGATTTTTGTTCCTCACTGTAATTCTTTTTTTTCTTTTTCTCCCAACATGTCCTGCTTACACTTTCCTGGCTGCTACCTAGTCAGTATCCAGCACACACACAAAATGGTCTGAAGTTCCCAGATGCTGATCAGAGGCACAGGCAGCCAAGGTTTGCCAGCTCTCATCTCCAGCCCATTTGCTGCTTCTTGCTATCAGACAGGTTAAGCTCACATGCTATCAACTGCTCCCAGACAAAAAGAAAACAATTCAAAAAAAGCCTCTGGGGCCTTACTTTGTGATGATGTATCCTTTCTGAAGCCTTAGACTGCATCTCTATTAGTACCACAAAAAGCTGTGATCAGTGATGTGCTGCAGATTGCCAGGCACCACAACATAAAAGGACAGTGGAAAAAGGATGCTGAAATGTAGCTGGGACGTGTGGCTTAATGGGACTTTCTGCCAGGCCTTTGTGCTGGAGCTGTGCCACCACATGCCAGACAGTGGGTCTGGACACTTCTGTACAAATACAGGAGAAATAATTTGCTGTTTTCTTAAAATTCCTGGGTTTTTGTGTAAGGAAACATAGATTGATAAGAAATCCTCATGCCAGTAATAGCATATTCAGTTCAGGGAAACTGCTAAGACCTATCCCAATGAAGAGGTCTGTCAGTACCACACCGGAAACTTCTTCCTATAAATGACACCTAAATTTTACTAAATAAAAGGGGACACGGCCTTCCTGAGGGCAATTTTGAACAGACAGTAATGACAAGCACAAATCAACAGCAAGGCTCGCAGCAGCAGTGGGAATGCAAAGATGCTATTGCAGCTGTTTTACAGGGAACACTAAGCTGTACTTTGCTGTTAAACTTGTGTTTTTCTAGTGCGCAGGAGCTGTGCCTTTGAGCTGCCCAGGGCTGCACTGACCTTCCCAACAACCCCAGTTGCTCTGTGGACTGGGTGGCACAGCAGATGTTCTGCAGCTTCACCTGTGTGCACACCCTGGGCTCAGCTACCAGCAGTATTTATGGGTGCTTTGGATATGAGATTGGCTGTCCCCTACATTTCCATAACTCCAGATTCAACCTTGTTTATTTTGGAAAATGTAACATTACTTCAGGTGGACTAGCAAAGATGGTCTCAAACAAAATGTTTTTCTAGCAGCTGCTTGGGAGCTATTACCTCCCTCCTGCAGGCACTCAGTTCAGGTGGGCCCTGATCTTGAAAGCCTTAACTACAAGCTGCTTCAAAACCACCTGGAGCTGGAACAAGCCCACATCAGAAGACAGCAGTTCTTCTGCTTTTGTTTAGTTGGCACACTCATTTCTTTGTGCATCTGGGAGACTACCCGTCTGTCTGCTCAAATCTGATTCCTGTTTGGTAGCAACTCTATAAGCCACAAGCAAAATTAAACAAAACAATAGTGTATGTCTTCTGAAGGGAGGACAACTGGCAAAAATATAAACAAATTATCTTGACCTTCTGCTTACAAGTGCTCAACATCTAACACGGAATGGAAGGTTTAGGTGATTTTTCCCCCCTCTAGTTTTGTGTTAAAGTCTTCACTTTTGAAAGAAGTTCATGGAGCAATTCTGAAGAACTGAAAGAGAAAAATCTCACGAAAAAGGCTCTTCTTACTCTGAGTAGTTTTGGTTAGGAACATCATTGAGTGAAGAAACATGCTTTTCTCCTGCTCAACTTGTTAAATAGGGGCAAAGTATGCGGATAGATTGACCATTTCCTGCTTTACTTATCTGTAGCTGTGAAAATTAAACAATCCAGTTATCTCTCTGTAGAAGTACTTGATTGCGTGTAATTAGATCAGAGCAATCGTCGGTTTAACTATGGTCATCTGCCTTGTTTAAGCAGACTGCGATTACCCCAGTTCAGTTTAGAATTGTTATTTTAATTCAGTGTTCATTTGTCATTCAAATGTGCTGTTCAGTCCAGTGCAAAATGTATTTGTCTTCAAGGGAGTGGCTCAGAAGGTTGTGTGGGGTGTGCACAGGCTAACAGGACTCACATGAAAGACTGAGAGACTGTCTTTCAGAAGCTCCTGACGAAACTGAAATGCATTCAGGGACCTGACCTAGATCTGGGAAAGGCTGAGAGCAAATGCAGGATTTGGTGCAAATGCAGTCGGTTTGGGATACCTTGTATGGACAGAACTACAGCCGATGATAAGGTCGGGCCTGGAATATTATTAAAGTGAGGCTGCAGTTTGGGTTAGAGGAGGGGAAGACAAAAATGATTTTAACTGTCTGGCTGTTACTTAAACTGTTTGTTACTAACAACAAAACTGAGCAGGGTGTTTAATTACACAAGCAGCTTCTTTACTCAGACCCATTTAATGCATCTGATTGTGTATCTGCTTCCCCACATGCTTCCATGCTTGCTTTCTAGCTGCCTGTTATACAAAGAATATATCCTTTCTTTTGGACCACAAAGTCTCTGTAACATCCTCCCTTGCAGGCTGCCTTGTAGCCTGCTCCCCAACGTGGTGTTTGCTCGATGCAACTTTACTGACCGGTGTATGATTTTACTTGATGCAGAATGAGAGATTAATTCCTGAGAAAAGCCTCAGCACTCTCCTTTTGCTAATATCATTGATTTTGCTGATGGATTACAAAGTCACCTTTCTGCTGGTATTAAATGGCTCTCTACTTCTGAGAGCGTAGCTTTGTCAGTATAGCTTTTAACATACAGCTTGCAGCATGTGCAGATAAACAACAATGTTAGTAGCTAGACAAATTGTTTGGAGCATTTACTAGTATCTGTAAATAAAAACTAGCCTTGACTTGAAACCTTGAAGGTTGATCTGAGTAGTTTCCCTCCAAGAGTTCCTTGCCATCACAAACAGGGCTACGTTATCAGTCTTGGATATAAATTCCAAAGCCCACTTTGCCAAGGGGAGGAGTTTCCTTCAGATTAAGTCTCCCCCAAATCAGGCATGGATCCATACACGTCCTGAAATAAACAGATGTACCTTACTAACCCATCCTTCTGAAGTTCCATGTTGCTTTCCTGGCTACTCAAGCTGTGTTTTTCTTTACATGCCCTCTCTTGATTCAGGTGGATCCTGATCATTTGTTGCCTCACCACCTAATAGTTGGCATGCAACTACTTGTTGCCACGCAAGAAAAATTTTTTACAGTGTCCACTTGCCTGCCTGTGAATTAGTACTTGTTTAAACACAAACATCAAACAACAGCATCTAAGGAACACATTCATGCACCAAAACAGTAAAGGTTCTCTCTCTGGAACAAGGGAATAGTAACGATGTATGGGAGGGATCTGGTGCAGTTCTACTAGGAGGGGAGCTACATCTGTGCTAGTCCTGTCCTTTCTCAGTGACTATATTGATATGGACTTTTCTGAGCATCATACAAAACTGACATTTTGTCCACCTGGTGAAACCCATAAAGTGATGTTCACAGAAGCCTGGAGCATTCTGAATCACAGGCAGTAAATCAACCCAAACTCCACTTGAGACCCAAACCAAATAGAGGACTGAATCCATGGGCTCCTAATAGTAGGTTTGTATCCACTGCATTGCTTTCTTTGTAAACGGCAAGCCCAAATCGCTCCGTAACTTTATGTTCAGACAGTGGTTATTCAGTCCTCTTGCTCCTTCCACTTCAAAATGGTGGCTGTATTTGGTTGGACTGAAAGACTCTCTTATGGGAAAGAAACAGAAGAAAAGGGCAGGTTTTCTAGATCAAGAGCCAGTGTCTGTATGTAGAAGAATGACAAGCTGGCAGAGTAGAAAATAAATTCACCAATGAATCCCAGACAGCTACACACTCGTACCAAGTTTTCCTTTTACCTAGCTGGCAAAGCAGCCCATAAGACATCTCAAGCACATTGAGCTTTACACAGAAAACAGGCTATACTGGAGAGGCAGTCATCTTGAAGCATATGGTCTTGTGATCTTTTAAGTTTGCATAGCATAATGAATATGCAAGTAAAGTTGCTTTTTTTAATTATTTATTATGTTTCCAGTGGTATATTAGTACTCTGGTTTAAAAAAGATCTGAAGGGAGGAGATTTACACATGACATATACAGAGGTTCTTTTTTAATTGCCCTAACGTCCAGAAAACCTAGTTATGATATAGTTGTAGTGGGCCACACATTTTACTTTCATCTTGAGTTATCTTCTAGCAGAATCTAGAGTAATCTTCTAGCAGAAGTTGGAATTGGAGGGTTTAGATTTCTGAAATATCTCAGAACTTGCATCCTTCATTTTTATTTATGGCTGATCTTGTGATGTATTTCCTCCAGTCCACATGTATAGCTCTTCTGTACTTGCATCTCCAAAGAGAACATAACTAGTCACCTTGCTTTCCATTGGCAATAACCTGACAGGATTGTCAAAGTACCTTACCAATATGGCATAATCATGTTAATGAATGTTAAGGATGTGATAAAAGCTGTTTGTTCACCGATGTTCTTAATGGTCCTGTTCAACCTATTCCTTTTATTGATCGGCAAAGTTCCTCCCTTGCTCTCAGAGAGGCTGCCTAAAACATGGAAAGCGGCTATTAAGGCTCAGCATTAAGGCTCCATCTGTGCATCAATTGTATCAATTTCCCGTTCTGCCGCTACTCACAGTTCATCTTACAGCTCTTTTTTTCCTATTCAAATGTCTAGCAAGAAAGGGATGAGAAAATAGGCAGTAAACCTCGTCTCCCAGAGTTAATGGACTACTCCTGTCACAGAAGATCAAAGCAGGATATATTTCTGTGCTGTAACAGAACAGGAACTGTCCCTAAAGCTCTGTGCAAAAAGTATTTGTCCTTCAATGGCAATCTACCATAGATAACACCCTTCTGTGGAAGACCTGTAAGACCAGGAGCAAGGTGTTAAGCACAGGCACCTAGGCCCTTCCAAAGGTCCAGACAACTTTAGGGAACTGAGCTGGCTAAGGAGATAGCTGGGTGTTCCTTCAGGAGGAGTCCTGTGACCTACAGAGATGCAGCAGGCAGTTCTGCTGCAACGGCCTTGATGGTTAATCTGTGCCAAGCTGAGTGCCAAAGCCCTGGAACATGACAGTGATAGAAATCAAGGGGAAGGCTCTCACATGTTTCCTCCTGAGTCAAGGGAAAAGCTCTCATACATGTTTTGCACCCTCACAGTTGCAGTTAGAGACACTAAGAAAGCGTGATTCTGGCATTCTGGAGTTCAGGTGCCAGACGCTGGTTGGGATCACCATCACTGTCTTGAGCTTCTTTTTTACATTCACCTCAGAATTTCTCCATTTGCTCCTTGTGGTGTTTTTCTTGCTGTACTTGCATATTCTTTGTCTCCTTTCCCCCTCCATGTCATTGCTGCTTTTCAGATTTTGTTAACATATCCATAGTATATTTAATATATATACTCTCTAGACATATAAAGAAATAGTTTCATACAAAGAGGTTGCAAACTAGTCTGCAAATGTGTCCTAATTTTTGGTACTTACATGTGAAAATGTAGAATTGGATCAATAAGGAAGCATATAGCAAGAGGGTTTACTCCTTTTTAAAAGTGTTGTAATAGCCATATATTTCATACCCTGCCTTTCTTCTTTTATTGTAGAGTTTTAGTTCTTCATTGCTTCCACCTGAAAGCCATCTGGTACTGGTTTCCAGTACGTGGCATGTTTTAGGCCAAGGAGGACTCTGATGGGTCCAGCTGCACTAGAGAAACTTGAATAAGACAGTTTTGTTACCAGAATATATTTTTTAAAACTTTTTTTTTTTTTTTTTTTTACTAAATATGAAACAGGAAAAGCAAGGGGAATCCCCTACCCCAACTGCCCTAACAAACTGAAACCTAAGTACCGGTGGGCAATACAGATCAGGGTGACATTTACAGTTTTTATCAGGAAGGAAAGGTTTAGGGGGAGAGAGGGAGAGAGAGAGAGCGCGCAAGTATTAACCCAAACGGTATAGGAAGTGTTGAAGGATGTGTGTGCCATTGAGCTTGTTTTTCTGGCACCTCCCCCGGCTCCATGAGCTGGTCTGACAGACATTACCTCTCTCAACAAGCTGGGTTAAAACTCTACACAAGCCCTCTGGCTTGTCAGGAGGTTTGTCAGCGAAGGTCTGTGGGGATTGTGCCATCCCGTGGAGAAACGGGGTTTTTGCCACCTACAGACCACAAAGAAAGGCTCTTGGAAATAAATGGAGAAAACTTGCACAAACCCACTGATGCCACTGGAAAAGCAGAACACAAATTAAATTCTGACGGCAGATGAAGCAGCCATGCAAAATACCATTCTGTGCTTTGGTTCCACTGAAGTATTAATATCTCGGTTATCTTTTGCCTCCAGAGAAAGCAAGTGCATGGACTTCTGGCGTTCCTTCCTTCAGCTGGTTTCACAGGGTCCATTTTAGCATCTTAGTGTAGATCACCCCTGTTTAAAAGTAATTTTTTTATCTGTGGTAGCTTTGAGTCTGTGCCTTTTTCTTGGCAGTGTCTTCTGCTTCTTTTTTTTTTTTTTTTTTTTTTTTTTTTGCCTGGAGAGATATGCAGGCTTTGACTTCTGATCCACCTTACTTACCTTAACGCCATGTTGTTCAGATGTAAGCCAAAGCCAGAGCGGGGACAGCACGGTAGAACACCTTGAGAGAAATACACCACTGTAGTGTTACTCGAAAGGGGAAAATCTCAAATCCGTCACTGTGGCTCTCCAAGATACTGCTGCATTGTGACTTGGCTGTCAGGAGATAGGCTGCAGTTTCCTCACATAAGCAAAACAAGCCTCACACAAACATCCAGAAATGCACTGCAGCGAGATATTTGAGAGTACAGGTCTTTTGGATTTCTGCACCAAAATACTGAGTTTCAAGAAGATTCATGAGCACATTTGTTTTCCCGAATATCTACTGAAGGTCTGGTAGAATACAGACCATCCCTTTTGGTGGATAATTGCCTACCCTGATCTTTACCTCCTTCAATGCAGGAGACGCCACAATATCTATTTTTCTCTTTGTTACCAGATGGGATATAGGTAAAGCTGCAGGGAATCACTGACCTGGGCCTGTCTTACGTTCTTCCTGACCCCTAATCAGCCACATTATCTACTATACCTGCTCTGCTCAAAGAAACCTACCAGTTGTGGGGCTTACTTAGCTGCACACCCACACCAAAATGGTTGTGTTTATTGGTGAGATATTGAAGATTCAGCACACATTTCATCAGCATGTTACTTCCTGAAGATCTGTTCCCATCCACCTCTCCTATCCTCAATGCCCCTTCTGTTACACTGGCACAAATATTTGTCCATCTATGACATAAAGTGGATAAAGTGATTTGGGACACCTGAGAAATAATGTATTTTGTCGGTTCCCTGAGGTAGCCCTGAGTAGTTACACCGCGGCTGGGCCAGGACATCACTGGAATGGTAACAGCCAGGCAGGCAGGAGAAAGGGTGAGATCTGTTTCAGCTAGCTTAGGCAGCAGCGCTACCGAAAGCAAAGCCTACAGAAAGCATGGCTGATTTCAGAGCACACCACCGTAAAAGAGGTGCCTTGTCTCCTCACAGCTGGCTGCGAGCTGTGATGGCGAGACCTTTTTTTCGAAGCAGTGTGGTGTTGGATTGACTCTGCCACTTTACACCGTTAGGTGATGCAGCTGAGCCCATCAATACCCCACTGAAAGAATGCCCTGAGCCCATCTAATACCCTAGTGAAACAATGGTCTTGCCAGTAGCTGTGCCACGTATTTTTGAGCTGGCTTTGGCTCATTTGACCAGATTTAGCCGATTCAACAGCAGGATATTTACTTCTGTTTGCTGCTAGTATGGCAGCTTGCTTTATCATTCAGTCACATGAGACATCACAAGGAAAGCAGCGGTAACACACAACTGAATCAGAGAAGGAAACCAGGAAATAACTCCTTCGGTGGTCTTTCCCTTATCATCTAGCCACACCTTGAATGTTCTACTGTGACCTGAGGTATCTGTCACCTGGGTTGATAAGACCCTGCAGTATCTCCAGTGATAGAACTGGCTCCAAATTCCCAGAATTTTCCCTCAGGTGTTACTTAGGGAGAAGAGTGCACTTTACCACTGATAATGACTTTAGCTAGCCCTAGCCAGCTCTTCCTGTGTTGCAAAGGAGCTGCAAGCTTTCTTTGCAAGATGAGTTGGGTTGACTGTAAGGATGAAAACAGGTCTGATGGTAATTTTCAGGCCGTTCTGGTTTATAGCTCATTTGCTCTGTACTTCAAGCTGAACCTGTTCTCTTCCGTGAAAGCTGCTTTGAAAATGTACATCTTAACATCTGTAGAGAGCACCTTTCAACTTTGTGTTTTGCATCCCACTTGTGCAGATAGTAAAGGAATTTCCTTTGTGATAGCAAATACATTTTACTGTGGCAACTTTTTGATAAAAGACTGAGAGGTGAGACACTTTTCATCTTGTGGCTAATACTTCCATCACTTTCAAAGCTTCTTCTTCACACAGTTCCAAAATTATGATTTTGATATTTGTCTACTAGCATGCATGATCTGCTGTTGTTATTACAGCTTTGATCAAGCAGCTCTACCAAATAAAGTTGCTCCAGCTCAAGACATCACTTCCCTCTGCTTTTGATGATACTTTCTTAGCAGGAGTTAGTGCCCTTGCAACACAACTAGATGGAGGGATTACTACTCACATCTCAGTGGGTTCAGTTCACAGTCTAGCATGTTAAACTGTTACTCACATGATTGCATCCAATGGACACCACAGCATGGGCACACATTCCTCTTTGCTGACACAGGCAGGAAAGGACAATCTTCTCTGGAAGAGGAGAAGCTAGAAGTAGCTGTCTCACATGAGCATCAGCACGTGCACATGGAGTAAGAGTTAAAGTCCTTTCGGTCCATGCAGCAATACAATTATTTTATGCAAGACCAAAAAGATGACTGCAGTAGCTAAGGAAACATTATGGTTTTATCTATGCTTTATATTACCTATCAGCTCTCAATTTCTACTAGGTTTTGATTCCAGTTTTCACTGCAAGCAGTGCCTCTTTAGATGTCAATGTCTCTGACTTCTGCTACAACCCAATCCTGTCAAGCCACTTTTGCAGAAGTGTCTTTCCAGAAGTTTGTTTCATTTCAGTCATTCCTACCCCCAAAATGTTAAATCCCGTTAGTCAATAAGGATGTCACATCCTAAAGTAATTTTTTTTGGTGTCTTTGTATGCATTGATTTACATCCATTTTTAAAAGGGAACTCTGGAGATCAGGGGACTGCTTATCTTACTCTTACACTCAATGAAAACACTGAGAATACATGCCTAAAAGATATTTAAATCCTGTCTTGCTTAGGGACAAGTAACTGATTAGAAAATTAACCAGCCTTTAAAAATAATATCCCAATGATTTCTGATTTTTTGTGACACCCTGTGAATTATTATAGACTCTCAATTGAGTAAATCTGTCTTCATGTAAGCAGAAACAGCTGATGTAGCACAGACTGGTCCAGCTAAATAAAGCACACTGAAAAATATGACCAAAATACAAACCTTCCCAAGATCCTCCCTTTATACAGAGGACAAGGAAAATAGTTGCCAGTCCACAAGATGCTACAGTGGTGGGCAACAAGCCACTGCAGCTCAGAGCCAGCCAGTCTCCCAAAGACTTCAAGGCCATCTCTAGGCAGGTAAATAACTGTGTTGTGGAGTGCTTGAGAAACTTGTTGAAGGCTTCTGGCTGAGAAGCTGGTATCTGTACACGGAAAGAGGGCTTTCTCACTATTTTGTTTATGTGCAAAACCTTCTCCTTCAAAAGCTGCCTTCTGAGGCTGGGCATGTGGACACTGCATCTAGACTACTGAAAGAGATGCCTCCCACCCTGCCCTGCACCCCTCAGTCCTGTTTCCAGGCATGCGGTGTCTCCCTGCTCTCCTGTCCCAGCACTGGAACCTGCCTGCCTGCACAGTAAGGCATCGGCTCGCTGCCTGAGCCAGCCAGGGCTATGCTGCCTGTCACGGGGCCAGAGGAATCGCTCAGGTCAGACAGAACCAGGGGCAGAAGCAAGTGCCCAAGCTGTGTTCATGGGGAGGAGCAGGACATGCCCTTAAGCAGTAACATACCTTCCACAGACTCTGCCATCTCATACAGTGTGTACTAAGAGCATGTCTTTCACTAAATCTGCTAGTTTTCCAAAGTTTCTGATTTTCAAATGACCTGTATTTTAATTTCTCTCTTTGGCATCCAAGATGAGGTTTGAACGACATCCAAGTACAGCTGGTTCTGTAATCTTGCATCTAGTTCTGTAAAAACAACTTCCTTTGGGTGCTGAGCAACCCCAGCTCAGTGCCAGCCTCCCATGTGTCTGTCTACACTGCTGTCAGCTGGACCTCATTTTGACCCTAGGGTTAAGGGTGTAGAAACAAGGTTTACGTGTCCATCCAGATAAAGGCAAAACTATCCATGAATCAAAATAGCCTTTATGGAAGAGTTTTGCTTGGGCTTTCTTTGGGAAACATGTATCTATTACATGTCTCCTTTTTTTTCTACCTGTAGACCAAAGTCTTAATGCAAACTGCACCTCAAAAAAAGCTGAAGTGGCTCTCTGGGGAATAATACTAGCTAAAAACATTGGTACATTGTTAATCCTGATCAGAATATCATCTCACCACTCAGAAGAGTGAGATCATGTGTTTTCAAAATGTGTCATAACTGCCTGAAGGACATATGACCACCACAGTCAGTTTCTCCTCTCGACTGGATTAACAAATAGAAAATCAGTTTTGACTAACCAACACAAGAAATGTATTTAACAAGTATACCACTTTGGATCCCAGAAGACCCTAACATTGCCTTTCCACTCCCTGGAGAGGCGCTTTATTTCACAACAGTTGATGCTGTGTAATATGAGTGGCTTTTTCTATTCAGCTCTAAGACAGAAACCTGAGTGGAATCAACATGTGTACATGTAGAAAAATTCCAAGATCTTAGAAGTTTTTTATATGCAACTCTAGTGTATTGTAAAACAAAACCGATTCAGTCACTCTAGTTATGCAACAGAAAATAAGTGTGCAAATTATTTATTTTTCTGCAGAGTAAGGAGGATTAAAAACACCACAGAGTAAGGAAGCAGAACAAGGGCTCAGTTTCTTTGTTAAACAGCATATGACATTTGGTTGGAGACCAAACAAAATGTCAAACTTGTCAACTATGCAGTTTCATTTCTGGAAATGTTGAGCACATGCCATTCTCCATTAAATATAATTGAAATGGAAGAAGTTCACACTGACAAATCTGGCCCAGCTATTCAGATGCCTAATCGTGGAGATAAGCATCTAAACTTATACCTTATATTTTAAAACCTGCCTAGATGTATATGGTGCTGTACACTCCTCTCATTTTCTCTTAATCCAGTCTCACTTTTTTTTTTAAATCACAGCCACCTCTGTTCTTTGGTCCCAGAAGCCATGCTAACTCTACATGCTCTGCCAGATCAGAACGCAGCTCCTTTAAACAACTTTGCTTTTCAGACTCTGTTTTGTAAGAAAGTAAAAAAAAATACAACAGTTTTCTGTGCCAAGGTCATTAAAAACTACTTTCTTATGCTGTGCTTCAACCAGAGATCTCCTCCCTGCACTTCCTGGATGCAACACAGCCATCTATGGTTCTAAAAATAATCCTTTTCCGACAACACTGCTAGCCTGCACATGCTAGTTACCCACACGACCACGCTGGACTTCTTGGAGCTCCTTAAATATAACCATGTGCTTTCAAATGAAAGGCTTGTATTCATATTCCAGTGAAGCCACTAACAAATCAGAATATATCTTTGCAATGCTAGTCCTCAGGCAACCTTTGGATCATCCCCACTACTTGCTTTTAAATATGTAATTTACTTTTATTACATTTAATCTGTCCATGTCTGTTCCTGCCTTCCCATTATAAAGGCAGCATATTGTGCCTGTCAGTTACTAAGCTAGTGTAGCTGGGAAGGCACATGCAATTCCTGAGCTCACAAATTACCTTTTAATTCAAGTTAACCTGACGACTCCTGTATTTTGAGCAATTAGGTTTTTTTCTGGACTGCAATGGCAATCAAGGGTCCCTAAGTGAAAAAAAAGCAACACTTTTTTTGTGAGTGAGGTCAATATATTTACACGAGCAGTGAATACAATTTCTGTCTCGATTGCAGAATTCCCTAAAATATGGCATAATTACACTTTATACAGAAAGGGCAGCCTACAACAGGAAAAGGAGCTTTCTTATGCACCTACTAAAGGGAAATGACAAAAGACTAAAATTTGAAAGCATTAGTAACTGCCTTGCAACCAAAACAATGAAAAGGGGATCTCATTTCCCCTTTCTTTAGTTCTTGTTATACTGCAGACTGTAACTGTAACCCTTTGGTCTGGGTGAGATCCTCTACAGCAGGACTGACTGGACACTGCCGTTACACGTGGCAATGGAGTATGTTCTACTCCCCGGGGTCTCTTAGACCCTTCAGCTACTGGAGGAAGACAGGAGCACGATCCAAGTCAGTTAGGTGAAAGCAGAACAGCAACTTCAGCGAGACAAGCTCTGTAGGGAGAGGTGATATGTTTTCCTTGGACCAACTGATACAGTTGAAAAAAAGCAGACCAGCTTTCAGGAACACAAAAGCTCCTTCACGAAGCCCAGAATCAGTGGGTGAAGGGGAGGCGGAACAATAGCTGCCTTCTCTCAGGAAGGTTAACCATCACTGTGGGACGAGTCTGGCAAAGATTTTATACTGTCTGAATACAGCTATTTATTTTTTTTGCATGGCATTTAGATTTTGGATTTTTATATTAGTGAAATCTAGTTTAAACTAAGTTTGTCAGCTACTGCAGCATAGTGGGAATTCATACAATTCAGCTCTTGGGTTCTTTGCAGTACCCTCCTGGAGATAAACCCACACATCTCCCTGCTGCTCAGCACAGGTCTTTTTGGTTAGATATCTCTGTGTCTTAGAATAGGATTTCTCATTATCCAAAATTATATCAGCTCCTGCTGATAGTTTTTCACTTCATGTTCTTAACCTTCTGCGACTGACATCCCAATCATCTTTGCAGCAACTGAGCTGTCAAATGGAAGGCTGAGACTGCAATCAGAAAGAGCACACCAGCAGGAAGAGAGTGAATTGGTATGAAGCAGAAAGCCAGTGCTTTTGTGCAGCTACATGATTGTAACACTAGAGAAACATAGAGCTGCATCTTTACAGTTGGAAGAGTGAAACTGCTGTGCAAAACTAAACGTATCTTCACTATATACCCAGTCCACCTTTCATTTAGTCAACATTCCTTTCTTTTTTGTTTTCTCATTAAACAGGGAAGCTGGGCTGTGCGTACCCAACATAAAATTTTAAGAGGGAAAAAAACCCCAAAACACCAGCAGACACCTGTAAGTCTGCAATCCAGACTCCACTGCTTTTAAAATCCACCCAAGACATCAGCTATGTCACTTGGAGTAAAACAAGAGACCTTGGGAGAAAAAAAATCTTATTTTGAAAGGTGATTTGAGGGACACACTAAGGCCTGCTCTCCAAATTCCCTTGAAATTCTGCCTCACACTTGTTACAAGCAAGAAGATAAAAAGCTCGCTCACTTATCAGTAAGCCTTCTTTTTCCTTTCCTAAGCACGCTGGCAAATTTCAGGCTAGATATTTCTAGATCATTGCTAAATACATTAACAGTATGCCAAGTGCTCAGTAGCACAGTGTTGCTCAAGAGCAAGCCCCTTATCAGCAGCTCAACTGTATAAATACATACAGCCAGTTATGAAATCCATCATTTTTTGATAGATTTTGCAGATGTGACAAACTAGACATGGGCTAGACATTAGCTGTACTCCAACATGTTATAAAACACCTTTCTGAAGCTCCTATTATATAAGACATTACAAAAATGAGATTTTGACCTTAATGCTTAACCACCACTGACTGCCACTAGTATTTTAAAATAAGTTTAACAAAGACTACTGGTAGCCCAAACAAGGCTTTAATGTTGCTTCAGCCCTGGGCCATCACAGGGCATTCATTTCGCAAAATGAGACCAAGAGAGGACACGTTCCTGCTGAACTGCAGCTCTGTCCTGAAGGTAGGGCTTCCTGCAAGACAAACCTCCTTTTCATACATGTCACAGCAGCAAACCACCCTCCTTTAGCCTCAGGCCTGAGAAAGTAGCTCTTCACCCATCAACAGGAAAACTCTTCTGGCACAGTGCCCCCAGAGCCTGCAAGAACTTAGCAAATTGTACAAAACCAGATGCAAAATCTGTCAAATGAGTGCTGAGTTACCAGAGTTAACGGTAACACAAAGCTTTGAACTGATTATCTCATAAGTGAAGGTATACTCCCTTTGGGAAAAATGAGAAAACCTTGTGTATGTTGTTCTAGTGCTTTGAGATACAAGGCTAGCAGAGAGAACTTTCCACCAGTCACTCATTTTAACCAGAGTAATATGGACCTGGTCTAATTTTCAAATGGCACCCTGGTATATACGCTAGCTTTTCCACCAGAACTACATGAATGGTAGCTTTTAAAAGTAAAGAATGCAAACATAAGCAGCAAAACACTTGAAGGCAGAAAGGGACCAAGGTCCATCTTGTTACCATGGTTTAGTCATATGTAGAATATGAAGTAAAATGAAAAGCAAAAAGTAAACACCTGGGTTTGTACAGTAAATCTCCAATTGCAACGGCAACACAGAGGGTGATGACTACATATTATTAAAGATGTCCACTCTCTCATTTCTCTTTCAGGAAAGCCAAAACTGAATGAAATACACATAATTAGCAGGAAAAAAATATTAAAGGGATGTAGTAAAAACTAGAATAAGCAAGTTTCCCACCAGGTAAGTACCACTGATTTTTATAAGACTCCAATTTTACCTTAGGATTTAAGTTCCCTCATTTGTGTCATGAGTTCAGCCCCAAAACATGCGAACTCCTTGAAATATTTATATAGACAGAAATCCAAGTAGCACCATTTTGTCTTATACACACCTAGACCCCTAAAGTCTAAGCAATCCAAGCAGAAGACGAAAAAAGTCACGAACAACTGTTCTCCCCTGCAATAAGCAGGTATCAGTCAGGTGATTAAAAATTTATTCTCACCCTATACATGGTATTCAAAGAAACAATACATACAAATATCTATTTATCTCATGATTACACAAGCCTCTTGAATTTAATATTTTGAACCATATGACAAGTTCAAGATACTTTGTCAGATACAACAGGCAAATCTCAAAGGAGAGTTCTCGAACATATGAAAAAAAATCACGTCACCTAAGTGACCTCCACGACTTACACACTCCAGCAACAGACTGTATTTATAATGTATTGTTTTAATGACACTGTTAACTTTCTCTTGCAGATCTGCTTCTCTCCTGAAGGAGTCTTGTATTTTCAGACATGGTTGTTTTGTTCATTCCAGGACTTTATAAACATTTACATCTGTCTCATCCCAAATACTGTTGTTACACAGGCTTTTAATTCAATTCTTCTTTTCTAACTAAGTCTTTGCAGTCTATCTACATTTTAGTAGAACTTGTGCACAGCACAAATTAATGCAAATGGCTTTCTCAGTGTCGTACTGAAAGATATGCATCCAGAGATAGATTGTCTCAACATATCTTTCAGTAGTCCAGGCTGTATTTTAAAACTAATTATATAGACTTATAAAAACGTATACAAAAAATTATCCTTGGATCAGTATAATGTCCAAGAAACAGCTGGTAAAGATGTAAAATTATTCAGGTATTTCTAACTCTGAAATTATATAGAGTGTTATGTTGTAAACTTAGGTTACACAAAGAAATAACTTTTTCTTAAATCAAGAACTCTGTAACAGAATAAATAATTTACAAGCTTGAGAAGATTTGCATTGTTTCCTACACAAAGACTTGTTACCTATATTGTAAAACGCTTGGAGGAACTAATATAATTTCTGCCGGTGGCTGTAAAACTTAAATACCTGGTTTTGTTCACATAATTCCCCTCTTCAAATCTGCTAGAGGTAGATGAAGATAAAATGAACCCCAAAATGTAAGGATTAAGACATTGCAAATAAATTCTAACCCTGCAAATCTAGTGAACATACGTTCTCACCAGATTTACTGAAAGCAGTTATTTTTTCTTTCTTTTTTTAAATAGAACAGCACTCAATTTCTTCCTTCCATGTTGTCAAACACGGTGCTTGATACTGTCATAAAATAATTTTCAAAGCATTCCTGAAAGAGCAGAAGCAGGTCCCACCTCGTGCTCTTCAGTCACTCTGACACATTTCCAGGGACCGTCTGTTGAAGAAATGCTGCCTACCCAGCACTGCTCAGACAGCCCCTGGGCCTTGCTCTGGAACGACGAGAACAGACAAATCTGTAGATCCCACCGAAGGTAACTCGGGGAAAGGTGCTGGAGTGACGGAGGTGGAGCTGAAGGCAGGAGAGAGAACTGGGCAACCTTCACATCCATTACAGATGGTGACCTTTCCAAAGGTTTCTCAAAAACTATTTTTAACATGGGTGTCTGCGTGCAAGGGCTGCAAAATATTTGGTTATTACCACAAAAAACAGAGATTTTATTAGGCTCAGGAGTATTTACAAGATCTCATGTAAAGCCTTTGTTTTGGCATTAGAGAAAATTATAAAGCAATAACAGAATTCTCTAAAACATGAATGATTTCATTAATGCCCTGATGGACCAAAATAAAAGTTTAAGGTGAATCGTTTAGATCTGAATTGCTACTTTTCTATAGCTTGGCCTGTGGCTTCAAGTTTTCCAGTGTCTCCTTCTCATCTCTCTCCATCTTCATGTACTTTCTTCAGCCCAAATCTATCTGTGTGTTGAAGCCAAACACAAGAAGGCATACAAGAAATAGAAATGAACTTGGTGGCCCTTTTTAAAACTACTGAATGATGCATGTTTCCTCTTCATCATTCATCAGACAAAAAGGAGGAAGCATCACTACATACCCGAACATCTGCATAAAAGTGCCTCCAAGTTTCCTCACAACAGCAATGCTGGCACAATCACAGAGACAGGATTCTTTATCTTTTTCTCTCTCTGCATGGTAACTGTAGCCATCATGATCTCATTTGGTATCCAAAAAATGTAATTATTTCAGTATACCTTCCACAGCAATTTGAAGTGTGTCTTCCTCTCTTTTAAGTTACCAGTTTAACTCAATGAAAATGATTGGACGGACTGAGATGGCAAACCCCCACCATTTTACATAATTCAGTCTGTTTGGTTTAGTTACAGAATAAATATCCTGGTGGTTAAACTAAACCCACAGATCTAAATGAACAAGGCGATTTTGTGCATTCCAGAATCAATGCATATTTAAGTACTTGCTTTCCTTCACAATATTATTAATCTCCAGAAACTCTTGCTTTATGGACGCTGAACCAATTTACTTTTACTGCTTTCCTGCTCACTAAGCTTGAAGTGGGTGTAAGCTAAAATGCCCAACAATGTGCACAGAATCCCAAGGCCTTGATTAACTGACAGTGGATCCTTAAATAAGAGGCACCCTCCCAGGAGAGTGATGCAGAACTTGAAATGTCCAAACATGTTATACCTAGACCTCTGTTAAGGATAACAGCAATTTTCAGTATTATTTTTTGTAAAAACAAACACTTGGGAACTTCATTAATTACATCCAAAGCATGCAATGGTACGTCACGTTGACTTCAACTAATTCAACTTTTCTGCATCTCTGCGGCTATGAGAATTAACCTCCACCTAAAGTCTTTCACCCATCATACACTACAAACTGACTGACACGCCACCACTTCCTCAAGGTGGCCGAAGCGTGGGTAAATATTATTTGTAGGTAAGAAGGTCAGGTCAGTAAGTTAGCCACCATTATCTACACAATGCCCAAACAAAAAACCAAAATAAACTACAATAGGAACAGGCTTTTCCAACTTCATCATTTAAGATAAAGCAGGCAGGTTACCAAACAATTTTCCCCACAGTAAATCAGCCCAAATGAATGCTGACATAATTCATCTGGAAACAGGAGAAACAGCTAATGCTACAAAGGATACGTGACAGGTGATGTATTTCCAATGATCCAGTAAATGGACAAGTTTACCATAAAGGCTATTATTCCAGACAGCAGTACCATTATCTGTGGATTAATGGACACAGTCAGTAATCTGACATGCTTTTGGCCATTTGTAGATATATTCCAGGTTATTTAGTTTCCTTTCAAATGCAAAATATCAGGCACAAAAAACATATGGAGAACAAAAATAGAAACAGCTTCAAATCAGTACAGACACTGGTGATATGTATAAGTAGCTCAGGGTACGACGTCCATAAATACATACTGATACAACCACAAGCCTTTTCTCCTTTACCATCAGTAAACATTCAAGAGTGATATGGAAAATCTGGCTACTCATACACAGAAGTTGTAATCTTTACCTTTGAGACAATGTCTTATTTATGTTCATAACACAAACTATTTTGTAAAAATATCCAGTTTTATTATTGAGAATAGTTGCTATCCCGTTCATAAACTGCAGCACTACAAGAAATGACCCATCACTGAGCGGCAAAATCAGCAGTGGTAAGAATATGCCTCTGGCTCTTTTTTGGACAGAAGGATAAAGAGAGAAATTACAGCCTTCTTAGTGATAATAAACTAGCAATTCTAGAGGGCAACCAATGTTGGCATCCTTCCGCAGAAGAGGAGCTGAGAGTGTCAAAAGTGAGCATGCTTATCCCTTTTCTGAGTTGAACAGTAAGAGCTGGAACTAGGGCACTTAACATATTTTTAATTTAATACACTAGGGGAAGCTTCTCGATTTTTGTCAGATTTTCCTGTTGTTCAGATGCCCTCTAAACAGAAACTAGAATAAGGAGGTAAATCAATTGACAACAGACTCCTCTAAGAGGAAGTGGCGCAGACGCAACAAGGGTTCTTTCTTACACACGCCCCTCTCACCTCATTACAGTCGATGACTGCACAAAAACCTGTTTCACCACGAAACAGATCTTAATACAAGTTTAACTAAATCAATGATCATTATTTAAATTAAAATAAAGTCAATAAAAGCCTTACCACAGCAGAAAGTGTCCAGGGCCCAAATATTCCCCCTTCTCCAAAGACTGGCTCAAAGAAGGGTATGATGAACAACAACATAGCTGAGGACATCGGCGCCTGATAGTACAGCAACTGCATAGAGTTTACCTGCAACTCATGCTGCTTAGCTCCTACCCACTAAAAGCAAAAGAGAAAGCTGTTAAACTTGCGAGGAAAAAAACCCCATAAATTGAAAACTTGAGAAAAGCGAACTGGCTCCTAACAAAGAGGGAATCTCATGGGGACAACACTACACAAACAGACTGTTGAGCATCATCGTATACCTTTGCCTAACTGGAGGCCCATGCATTTGTCTCTTGCAAGCACACAAGCCACGTAAGGAGAAAATCACATGCAGGGTCAATGAAAAAACCCTGAGTGCCTAAACCTTCCTTTTCCCATAGCCTGGGGGTCAAGTATTATACTTGAGGAAGAACAAAAAAAGTAGCAGAGCTGGGAAGAAAATGCTAGGTCCCTTCTATTCTCAAGACAAATTCCAGATCCTGTCTATGATGAAGCAGAGTGCCTTCGCCTAAGCAGAGATCTCCTTTTGCTCCTTTCTCCTCATTTTCTTCCACACACAAGCTAACAAAACCAGTAAACATTTGTCTGTCTTTTGCTGGTTTATTCCAAATTTACTGGATTTCACTTCAGGATTGAGTATAATTGACTGTAACTTGGATTTTCAATGTAGCATACTTTAAGAAACATTAGTTATCTATGGTTATGAAGACAGATGTTAATAGCTAAAAAGATGCATCTTTGTATTATACTGAAGAATGACACTTACATACTTCATAAAATCATGTTAATTAGTAACAAGGATTCCAGCATATAAACTTGCTAAGTATTTTTTAGAAATACAGAATAATTTCACTCAGCTACTAAAATTTCTCCAAAACAAACCCTGTCATTTAAAGTTATGCGGCACCTCTCTCCTCCTCCTCCTGTGTCAAAACAGGACAGAATACCATTATTTATGATCTTGCACACTACAGGTCAAAGAGCCTCATTTCTTTTGGAGGCACAATACACCTGTTACAGAGCAATTTACATTTAAATTGATGATGATGACTATCACATCAACATGAGGGGACTTTACATCAGGAGGCTTTTACAGGCAGTAGTGAGCTGTTAGTAGAACATTGCAGCAGAAGGGGCTAAGGCAGTCCTTGGACATAGCTATTTTTTCAACCATAAGCAGCCATAAAAGTTATATTGTGCATATATATTAACACACCCTCTACAGAAACACCTTAGACTGTGTAGAGTGGAAATAGAAGAAAGGGTAAATAGCTCAAAGACACCTGCTCGAGCAGGGAGGTTGGCCCAGATGATCTCCAGAGGCCCCTGCCAACCTCAGCTACTGGAAAACGGCCTTTCCAGGGAAAGGCTCAGAGGCAAGGCCCTCACTTCAGCATGGAGATCATCTGGGCTTTCCAGAAAAGCGGAGTTTTAGCAATAAAGCAATCTTCAACCCTTGAAAATACGCTCACGGCACATTAAAGATGACACCCCAAATCCTAGCAGCAAGGACGATCAATTCCTTAAACAATTTAGCAGGGGTTGTGGTGAATTATCACAGTTTGCTGATTTTTTTTTTATTATTTTTTTCTTTTACAAATAATTAAGGAGGGCTTCCTGGCAGGCAGGATGCTGTTTAAAGGTGACCTAACCAAGGGACAGCGGCCTGAAGACCAACCAACACGAGGCTCCCGCCCTCTTCTCCCCCTCTCCCCCCGCCATTACCCACCACTTGGTAGAGGGAGGTCACCAGGACACCCAGCGTGGCGAACGCCATCCCGAGGACGCTGAACTTCACGTCGTAGTAGGAGTTGAGGAAGACGCCCAGCGTGATGGGGACCTAACGAGGGGGACAGGGGGGTTTAGGCCGGACCGCCACCGTCGCCTCCCGCCCTCCCCTCCCCGCCCGCCCGGCCTGAGGCGACGGCCGAGCCCCGCCCCCTCCCCGCTCCCCTCAGCCCCGCCGCCCGCTCACCAGCGTGAGCTTGATCCGGAGAGGGAAGGTCTTGCCGTAAGCCAGGCTCTGGATGACCACGATGACCGGCGTGGTCATGGCCTTTGCCAGCTGGTAGGTACCGATGGTGTTGCTCTGCAGGGAGAGGTTGGTGAAGACGACGAAGCCGCAGAAGCTGAGGGCCAGCGGCAGCACCTGGGCGGGCTGTAGGCTCTTGGGGGAGAAGGCGCCGAGCGCCTGGCACAGGTAGAGACCGAGCCAGGTGATGGCGAAGTGCACCAGCGTGAGGCTGAGGTTGGGGAAGCCCAGCCGCACGTACAGCCACTTGTTCAGGAAGACGATGCAGATGGAGGCGGCCAGGTTCACCAGCAGCCCCGCCGCCAGCCGGCCCTGCGTCGGCAGCCAGCCCATGGCGTCCCGCGGGGCCGGGCAGCAGCGGCCCAGGCACCCCCGCCCCAGGCAGCCCCGCCGGCCGCCAGCGCACCGGCCGGGCCGCCGCCGCCTGCCCCCGCCCCGCCGGGACACGTGGGCTCGCGCTTTCCGGTGGCCCCGCCCGCTCCGGCACAGCCCCGCGGGCGGAGCCGCCGCTCCCAGCGCCTCTGCCCGCCCTCAGCCGCCGCGCTCCTCACGGCAGCCGGGCAGCGGTCGCCGAGCGCACCCACGCCGGTGGGCAGGACCCCCCCGACCACCCCCCGGCTGCCCCGCCGCGGGCAGAAGCGGCTCCTGCCCGAAGCGCTCCGAAGGGGCTCCGGGCGGCCGGGCCGGGCGCTGCCGGCAGCACGGGCGCGGCGCGCATCGCGCCCCGGGTCGGGCCGCTCACTGCGCGTTTGCACGTGTAACCGGGCCAGAACAAGGTTTGCGAATAAACGGTAACAATCCTGACTTGGGAGCTCCCAGGTATAACCACCTTTGCACCGCCTCAGGATTACAGCAGCGTTTTGCCAACTACATAACGTAGGTGACAACAGCACAAGCCCTGACGCAAGCCAGCCCTTCTCTCCCAGCTGGCAGTAGCCCTTTGCTTTCCCTCTTCCTCTGATGTTCCTTTCCTCCAGCCCCCTTCGTCTGCTTTCTTCTCCCCTGCTTTCCACGTACAGCTTCCTGCACTCTCACTTTCCACTGCACCCTTGCGCATTCTGCTCCTGCCAAGTGATGTTTCTAGTCTACAGCCAGCACTCTTGCATGTAGCAGTCATTAAGGAAGTTCATACAAACACCACAGTTGTGCAATGACATTTTAGATTAGAATGAAGAAGCACGTTCTGTTTGTGAAGCACTTTTATTAAAAAAAAAATATTAAAAGGTTGTATTACAAATATTGTCTCTGAAGTTGGTCTGAATTTTTCAAATTGCAAGTGAAATCTGAGGGGTTGAGTTTTTTTCCCCCCCAAAGATCAGAACAGTTTGTCCAAGTCATGGTTTTGATCTTTTTTTTACAACCAGAATGTCCATGTTTGTAAGATTCTGCAAGTATCCACATGAAATCCTATGACTGAATTTCATATCCCAAAGGATCAAGATCCTGGTCCAGAAGCATCAGAGAAGATTCCCTCAGCTTCTGCAGAAGCTTTCGGAGTTCTTCTTTTGAAAATACCTAAGAACAAAAAAATCCACCCTCACACAATGAAGTTGTATTTATTTCCAAGGAACACCACTGATATCAAAGTAAATGGTGGTTAAATTACTAATGTTTCTTTCTTTCTAAGACAATGTGAACATCAGACATTTCAGAATGACGTTTAATAAAGGACTGGAAGCTAGCAGCAGTATCCAAAATGTGAAGGCAGTCTCAAGATAGCTCCGTGTCTCATAACTACTACAGAGATTAGTGGTAAACAGCCAAGTTTAATTTTCGTGCTATTCCTGGCAAAGATCTCAAGCCAATCCAGGCAAATGCATCACAGTATTTTTCTCAGCCTTGATGTCTCTTTTCAGATTTCTAATCCTTGGTTGTTTTTTTTTTTTTTTCAGGGGGAGCAGTGTTGTGGGTTAGGTTTGGGGTTTTTTTGTTGGGTTTGAGGTTTTTTTTTTAAAGTTACAATGTTTTTTGGGGCTATTTTTCAGGCTTTTGGAGTGAAAGGAGGTTAGGGGTAAACCAAATGGTCCAAAACAAAACCTGCTTATACGATGTTCTGAAAGGTAATGGAATTAAAAAAAATCAATTGCAGTTTTACAGCCCAACTTGGAATCACAGAATTGTTCATGTTGGAAAAGACCTTTAAGATCATCAGCTCCAACTGTTAAACTGATTTCAATTCAATAGTTCCCATCCAAAAATTAGTAACCGGACTGCTCAGAAGAACTGCTTGTCAAAACACTGGCATCTTCTTCAGTGTTTCAAAGTTAACTCTGATTCCTTAAATCAGCATACAAGGAAACCTTTACCATTGCAATGAACAGGAAGAGATAAAGAAACTTATGATGTTAAGGAACATATGGCATCCTCCTCTCTATATAGAAGCTTTTTCCACAGTCAACCCACAGAGCTTTTAAATGGAAGTTAAACTGCCTGCAGCTCTCACTAACTCACCGTATAAAGCTTGTGTCGCTCAGAAGCAACCATGTCAGCCAGGCGGAGGCACTCCTGATACTGTCCAGTACTATGTAACACTGTGTGTAGCAAAAAGCACATCATTGGCAGACACAGCTTTCGCAGCAGAATCATCTGGTGTGTTCGTTCAGGGTCATCCTCAGCATCCTTACCATAGCAAAATAACATATTAGTATTATGAACATCTACTTTAAAAGGCAACTTACTGTAACCACATAATTAGTAGCATCAGAGGCAAAAAATTGGACTAACCAGCCTAGACTGGACTGTCAGACCTGATTTATATGGTAACGGAAGAGGGAGCAATCTGTAACTGGTCACAACAAGGCCAGAGTGAATTAAAAAGGCGTATCAAACTAAAAAGGTACAGCTGGGTACAATCTGTGCTTTGTGGTCTGCCCCATGATATAAAATTTCATTTTACCTCTCTGACATCAACCATCCATCCTCCATCAACAAACAGCAACACATTGTACATTTTCTCTTTCACATCAGCTGTAAGAGCATCCAAGAGACCTTTCCAAATACCATAATCCATCTGGCAAAGAAAGAAAAAATAAACTACTGCAGCACAGGATAATTTCCAAGGCTATTTTAACACAGACTCTTCACCTATCATGCAATAGCCAGTGCAGCTCCAATTCAAATGAGAATCTTCTGCCAATGGCTAGAACTTAAAAGCCTGCTGCTAACAGCTATTTTCATCCTTGCTTAATTCTCTGTCCAGAGCCAGACAGGTTATTCAGAAGCAAAGCCACTAGAGGAAGATAATTTTAAACAACTTATTCTGCCATGCTTATAAAACAAATACTTGTATTAATTGAATACAGTACATTGTACATTATACTGGCCAGACATGCCAAAAGTTCTTTTTGCAAAATGAACAAAATGGCAGCATCTTTTAGAAAAAATGTGACAAATACAAGAATAAAGAGTTAATAGCAAAATCAAGTACTCAGATTTATTAACAATATTAACAATCAACACATTATAATGAGTATTTACTATTATGTTGCAATGTTAATATGTAAAGCTGAGCCATATAAAAAAACCAGTGTAATTTATTTTGCAGTGGCATTAACTATTCTACTGTCTCATACTCCCTCAGCATAAAAATAGAATAATTTAGAAAAGTTCTTAAGCAATACAAATTAGCAGTCTTCTACACTTCCATTAAGCTAAGACTGCCTCCTAAGCAAGAATGTGAAAGTCTATAGTAAATAACTTGAACTTTTACCTACCTCATACTTCTTTTCTTTATGTTCATGGGCCACTTTTTCAGTGAAAGTTGCTTGTGGTAACAAAGAAGGCTTCTGCGGAGCTGAGTTCATGTGTTTGAACCATTCATTAAAGGTTTCATGGGCTTCCTGGATTGCATTGGAAATAGTGTTTGGACATTTTTGACTCACATAGATGTCCTTAAACGCACAGCTATAGTGCATCCAGGAATCAGAATTTACACCAAATGGACAAAGCTTAAAGTTTCATCACCAAGGCAAAGCCACCATTATTTCTAAGTAATAACTTGGAATACAGCATATTTGAAACTCACCAAATATGCCCGAATACATAAATGTTCCCGTATAGCATTGTCATCTTCAGCTGGAAGTGGAGCATCCATTCCCTGTTCTTCCCATTGGTTATATATTTCTGCTATAGAGTCTTGGGGAATCTTCACAAACACATCTTTTGCAGCTTCATGTTTCTTGGATGCTATGAGAATGCGAACTGAGTATCAACAGCTTTGCAATCTCCATACTTGATTTTTAAAAACTGGCATACCCATGCTTTTTAATAACTAGATTCAAAGTTATATTAAATGTAGTGCCAAGAGCCAATGAGATCAAAACCAACATTTGTAAAAGTCTACAATATTTGTGAAGTTTAGTACCCAAGAACTTCCTCATGATTGCATTGCTTTGTTTAAGTGCTTCTGCCCTCTGTGCAGGATCAAATACGAGCCAGTCAATTACATCTATTTTCAGTCGATCCACCTGTAAAAAACAACATATAGATTTACTAAAACTTCCAGCATACAACTGATACTAGACACATTAAATCTGGTCAATGAAATATACAAGTCTCTAGGGATCTTTGGATAGCATTATGACATACTAACAAGGATTGCTTTGCTTTATTCACAACTTCAATATCAAAAGCTTAGACAACAGTCTGCAATCTAGAGTAATTAAAAAATCCATTTCTAAGTATTCCCAAGATATTCAGACCAATGGATGAACATCAGCTCTCAAAAATGTTTCTGGATTACCATGCATCTTCCTCAAACTGTAATAGGAATGCAGTGTACAAACATGGTTTATGAAGCCTTTGCTATAATCTTCATGGGTGCCATCAGCCTGCAACCACGGTTTTCCAATTCTTGTGTTAGATAAACTACCTGTTTGGCTTAGACAGCTTAAACTTTGTACTGAACAGGAAAAAAAAAAAAAGCCACAAATTTGCCAGCTATCAGGTGCTTTCTAAACAGTACTTTGAATGCAAGCTATTAACAGTACCTCACTGTCACTTAAGTACTGAGTTGGATCCAACTGATCAACTCTCAGTAGTGATGCCAAGTAAACGGTCAGTAAAGGCAGCATCTGTTGTAGCTAGAATATGTCACTTGAGCATGTGATAAGGTATATCTGAGATCCAAAGTATTAATCCCCATAATTCTTAGAAGCTACAGTATCCTAATCTCAGCTGCCACACATCTTGTTCTAGTCATTTCATGGACTTTATCTTCACTTATTGTTTGCATACAGACATGCTGCTGAGCAACATATACCACAGCCCAGAAGATCAAGATCAGTTCGTAACTTCTGTTTCTACACGTGATTCAACTCCTCACTTGGTCACATAGAAAGTGTATTTCCCTCAAGCTTTTTCAAGGCAATTTCCACTATTGTTGAAAGATAAATATGGATCATAGATGGTAAAAGACTCTGTAGTTGATTGCAAACTGGAGTATCTGCCCTACGAAATACACTCACCTCCGTTGTGCCTGTATCTAACATATGGTCATGGTGACTGAATTCACCAGCATCCTTCTTGCGGATGTTTTCAACAACAGTTTTTGTTATGGTTGCAACATCCAAACCTGGGTTAAGAGAGAACTACGTAAGAGTGATCATAAATTCAAACTTGCCACAAAACGAATTTCAGACTCCAGCTGTTGATCTTATTCCTTATTACTAGTAATTCTTATCAGTCTGTTTACACTCATTGTCAGAGTAAATTAAAAGCTTTTGAGAGACCTAATTTCTTGCAGGTATTTCAGAATAATGATATCTGAGGTGACAGGGAACTTAAACATTGGAAAAAGAGTAAGACAACTAACAAGTTCTCCTGTCTGTGCTGGGAACACAGATGTATTTGCTGATAGCACTGATTCCTACAACTGTGATGGCAAGACTAAGATTTGAAAGGAACGTACCAGGAAAAGCTCAGAATAGTCCTTTTACAGATGCTTAAGCAGGATGTTTTATTTTTGAAACCTCACCCTTAGTTTTTAAAAGAAAATTACTAAAAACGATTGAGAAAAGTTAGACACTGAAGTCTGCAGTAAATCTATTGCTTTGTGAATTTTGAGTGGCACAAAGACATTGTCAAACAATGGATAGTGTGCTGCTTGACTACACTCCCTTTTGGTTTGATGTACAGGCCTGGAAGGAAACTTACAATTCATGCAAACAACCCACCATGGCTAAGAAAAAGCACTATAAATAGGACAAAAAAATTAAGATACTCATAACCTTCCTAAAACCATGAACAGGTATGTATTTTTAGAATTACTTTTCAGTAATAATACAATCATGTCAAGCTTCAGAGCATGTATTTGAGACAGGCAGGTGGCATTTACTTCTTGCTGTGTTTAGACATAATCCAGAAGCAAAAGTGATGCTTAGTTTATCAGAAAAAGAACTGCAATCCCAGGTCAGTTAAAACCCACAATATACCTGCTTGAAGAAGTGATCAGCAAATTAGTTTTATTTAATCAAAAAGTAAAGAGACACAGGAAGGAAACAATATAACCTTCATAGCTAGGTCTTGCATTAAGATCTACTGAAAGGCAAAATAACCCAGGATATAAAATCAACATATCTCACCTGCATCTTTTGCTAATTCAAGGCAGTGGTGACGTTGATCACTTTCAGTAACATCTTCGAGAAATAAAGCATACTGAGCAACAGCTAGCTCTGGGGGCAAATGGCTAACATAAAACGCTATTAAATCTGTGTGCTTCTCAGATATCATCCGCTGCAGAATAAGAAGCAAATGTTTAAAGAAACATACTATATTCCTATGTATATTCCATAAAACACATAAGAACAAGTTGTAAGTTAAAACAAATGCTTAACAAATTTCAGATTATTTTGCTCTGATGTAGGAAGATTCCACTTCTCAGCTTCTAAACAAGGATCAATAAAACTGTCTCTTACTTAAGCGCTGCTGACAGAAATTCTGCACATTAGGCAAGCTTCCATGTATCTCTTGAGAGCATTAACTGCGTTGTAGCTCTTTCCATCCTGTAACCTTAACTGTCCTTTTCTTCCTCCTTTATGTCTAAATTATTAGAGAAAGCAAACTATATTTTTGAAAGCTTACCTGAATGTAGGTCTTTAGGACTTCAACTGAAACTTCCTCCTTATTGCAAACAAATATAAATTCAATTTTAAATCAGATAATGTGGCAAAAAAGCAAAAAGAAAGATACTTTACAGGCTACCACTATTAGAGACACAAGGTTATTTGCTTATCCCTGCTTCAGTAATCTACATATTCAAACAGGCTCAGCTGGAAGAACTTTCTCTCAGAAAATTATTTTTTTTAAAAAAAGGTCTTCTGATTCAAAGATTTAGTGTTCCAAGGATTTTCTATGTCAGCAACTGGGTAATAATAGTTTTCAGAGTAACTGTAAAGTTACTTTTAAAATGTTTTTTCAAATATTTTCCTTATTTTTTTAATTAATAAATAAAAGTGGAACATATGACGACTGCAGTGTGCTACATGGACTATTGATTTATAGAAAATTATCTAAAGCTCCCGTGTACAGAGTAGAAACATCACCTGGCTCATCTGTAATAGCCTATACTAAACAATCAACATATAGTCAGCACCTGAGACTGCTTTAGCTAAGATTCAAGTATTACTGTGAAGAACTATCATTTTAGTTTTATATGTGTAAACAAAATTAGAGATCTTTACCTAAGCATGTACCTATATGAATTGTACTCAAACATCAAATAAGGAACATCATAAAAGACATCCTAACTGCCTCTTCCCTCTGAGGTCTGCTGAGGGTTTACTAAGTAATCTTCAAGTAAATTCATGTACTCCAAAATTGTAGAGGCAGTAATCACCAGGTATTTATAATCCTACTATGGAATTTATGTAGGAAACTGCACCTTTTTTGTCCCCTCTCTATAAACATATTCTAATGACTAGTTCTACCATACGTTAGCTTAAAGACCTGCCCCATTAAGTTTTGAGTCTGGCTAAAAAAATGCGTATGTATACACACACACAAGTTCCTCTTAATTAGCTAAATGTTAACTGACTTCAAAATAAATTTCAACATGGAGTAATGATTAGAGGCATGAAAAAACATAACTCAGCCATATTTAAATCATCTAATGAAAACAATACATTTGTCTTCTGCCAAAATAGGTTACACTCAGAAATGTATTTGATACATAAGCACTTCTACATTTTAAAACAGTAGAAAAGGAGAGCTAATTACTTGTGATTGCCTCAGAAAAGAGTAATTACAGCTATATGACTGTGACCCATCTGCAAAAACATTTATGAGCTTACAGCAGTAGGTACAATTCCAAACACTCTGTGTAAGATCGGGTTATATCCAAAGCACCCTGGCTGCTATGAATCAGCCTTACATTGAAGTTTGAGTCAGGTCCTTCTCAGTAAAGAGCTTGTGAGTAGAATGAGTCACCCTCGAAAGATAATTTTCAAGCTGAACTGGAGGGGAAGAGGATGATGCTCTTTTCTAATTTTGACTGTTGTTATTTAGGCTCCAAGAGCAACAAATACACTGTTTAAGCATGCAGCTCCTCATCAGCCCGGTACCACCGCTGCATTTAGCTTATATATGCACACACAAGCATTTCTAATTTAGACTATATATTGCTGTGACAAGAAATCAAATACAAGTGAACTTACCTTAGTCTGCAGGCCCAAAGTGCGGAAAAACAGAATAAGATGTGTCATGAAACGAAGGAGGTGTCCTGGGAGCACACTTCTGTCTTTGGAAAGCCATCTGCTAAATTCTTCCATTAAACCTATAGCCACCAAGGAAATGTCAGTATTAGCTGTATCACGGGGGAAAAAAGCACCTAAGAAATATTTTGAAATTATGCATTCATTCAACAAATCAAATTTAACCTCAAAAACCCAATAAAACAGAACAGCAACAGTTTTAGAAAGATTTAGCTGTTTGGCTTAAGCAATTGCTGTATATATTTTGTCATTTCTCAGAAAAAAGTTATGGCAATAGTCTCTCATACATTCTGACACATTACCATGATTTCATGATTTCTTTGAAAACTACCGTGTATGTCAAACTGCAGAAAGTCCCTACAGTTCTTGATGAAAGCAGCAGCTTAGCTTTTAGGTGGGGTTTGCCTACTGTGTGTTTCTAAAATCCACTCACATATAAGTTTCTGGAAAGGTCACTAGAAATAATGTAGTCAGTTGACATTTAAAAAAAATCACTTAGAGAAAAGCTCACCATCCACATCTCCCAGTATAATGAATTTCTGAATCACATGATAGTGTTCTTGATTCTCCTCTATAACCCTCTGGGGAGAGAAAAAGAAAGTTCAAATTTTGAATAAAATCTTATAGCCTAATGTGTAAAGAAAGCAAACTTATAAATAAAGCAAAGGTTCCTTAGGGAAAAAAAGCTATCCTATTTCAAAGAGTATTCTGCATGAACAGCAGAAGAAAAGGTACTTGCTATCTCAATGTCAAATTACAAGAATATTGACAAACTGAAAGAAAGAACTACGCTATAGATCTGTGCAGTTAATACTTTCATGGAATAGATCCAAGACTAAGGGCATTTTGCTCTGAAGGGGAAAATAACTAACAAAGTTACAGAGAATAGATCTACAAAGTCACAGAAGCAGCAACCATGTGTCATGTGTATAAATCCTTAAAGAAAAGAAAAGGCCTGTGAAACTTAGTGGAGGAGGAAGAATTTTTTTTTTCCCCCAGTAGAGGAATTAATGCATGAACTATAATTCAAATGCCACCTGTAAAGTTGCTATATGGTGATGATTGCACTAGGCAGGCGAAGGCGGCTGGGCTGACCACATCAATCTGCAAGCTGTCTTTCAACATGCCTTTGTCTTAGCTATGTGATAAATGCTAGATGTCTTCCATCGAACAAAAGTAAGCATAGTTTCAATTTAATCTTTACAAAATTAAGATACGTTATAGATGCCATCTTAAATGAAGTAAGTATCCTGGGTGTTAAAAGTAACAAAGAAACACACTCTGTTTAAGCAAACATGCTTTATAATTTTGAAATATGTCTTCAAATTTTTCAAACGTTTTGAAATATGCACACAAACCTCCCATAAGGAAAACTGAAACCTCCTATAAAGAAAATGGTATGTCATCAATCTTTACACATTTTATCAAACTGTAAATAGCTGATTTACTCTGACTGCTTTGTAAGTCTGACAACACTTTAGTCAGTTGTTTCTTTAGCACACTCAGCTAATTTGGCAGATATGGGGAAAGACAAAACCTGTATCTTTCTCATCATTAAAAGGTGGCAGCATATAGAAACATCTATTTGAATGGAGAAATTACACATTACAGACATAGAAAACCTAAAATAAATTGGTCACTGTGCATATTTGAGCATTTCATTAAATAGTGTAGTAAAAGTAGAACCTAGTGAATAGTTAAAAATGGTAAACAGTGAGGAGAAACACTGTAATTATTTTGTACCTTTTTGTCTGTTGCCTGAAGCTCTTCAAAAACTTTTTCAGAGGTCCAGCTTCAAATAGGAAAGAAAAGGCAAAATACGTTACCTTGAATATTCCAAACAGACTATACAGGATACTTTGTTGAGTGCAGAAACATAATTTCACTTAAAACTTACTTTGTTTCTAAATAATCTCTAGGCAGCTCTTCCATCTCCTCTGCAGTTATTACTGAAGTTCGGATTTCCTGCTCAACAAGAGTGTCCACCATGACTCTGAAATATGCCCAAACAGTATCTTCCCATGTATCACAAACTGGAAGAAGCTACATATTAAAAAAAAAACAAACACAAAACACCACAAAATTTGTAAGTGATGGAGAACTATCAGAATCTGAACAGAGCAACAGCAATTTACGATCATATTTCTGGGCACCAAAGCAGACTAACAACTATCTTCAACAGCAGCCTTTCCTTTATCAAAGCAGGATACGAAAAAAGTCCTTTCACTGAATAATGCTCTAGTTCCTTGATTATTTTATATCAAAGGTAGTCAATACAAATTGTCCTATCCTCCTTCCAGAGGCAGCATCACTCCCCCCTCTTGTGTACAACCTCAGGAAACCAGTCCAGATGAAGACTATCCACTTTTCTGCCCAATCACTTTTCAGCGGGTTCACTTGGCTTTACTAGTTTATGTCATGGTTGCACAAGTCTTGGTGCAGTAGCGAGTGATGAAGGGTAGGAGAAAAAGTACTGCCGCTGTGGTGATATGAAGTATTTTATATCCAGTTCTTCTCTGAATCTTGCTAGGCTCTTTCAGCAGTGAAACCCTGAGACAAGTTCCAGAGAAAACACTGCATTTCATGACACTTCTCTCTTACAGTAATTTTGAATTTACAGAATTTTACTGAAATTACTGAAGCTTCATTTCATTAAATGTCTCTGTGATGTCACAAGAAGGTAAGCATCTTCTGTTCTAGAAGTCTGTATAATTTTACAATGCTTTTTTTCTTGTAAAATAAGTGATTTTAAATTTCAATGAATAAAACCTGAAAACATTCCCTATTCCCCTTCTTTTTATTTTCTGCATTATCTTTATTTCTACTACATCATACCAAGATGGGGGTGGGAGAGAGGAATCAAGCTCCTGAAGTAGGAGCTTACCACTGATTACTGTAACAGCAAGAAAATTTTTATGATAGTTTGCAGTGTTGCTCACTGTTCTTAAAAATAAATAAATAAATACATTTAAATCAATTAGGAATGGGAGAGCGCAAAAACACCTGGAGGATTAAAACTAATAAAAAGAGAGAACTACTTAAAGATAAAAGTATATTTTTGTGAAGTTTACAGTAGAAAACCTATCGATAATGAAATTTCTGTACAGAACAATCTTTGGATAGAGCAACTCATCCATAAGACTATGCTGCATAAGCAGGAACACAAGAGCTATATAAGCTCTTAAATAATAGTAAACTAGAAAAGAAGTAAACCAACAACATTAGAACTGTTTGTACTGAAAGTCAGCAGGAATAACATTAAGAAAAGTCTACTGTGTATTTAATTAAGGCACGTAAATCCTACAAGGAACACGTCTACTAAAACAGCAATGTTTGCTATTGCCCTGCTTACTAGATCTTTAAAAGCACAATGTCCAGTAATTGCAGTATTTCTGATTATATCACTGTCACATATGAGAAAATGCACAGCTACCAAACACCACTTAACTAGGAGGCTTGGCATACCTGTTTGAGGTTTCCACTCAGCGCTGCATAGATTGCTCTCTCATATCTATTAAACTGCTCCTAAAATAATCAGTAAAAAATTATAACTTTTAATTACAAAGCATGTAAGTTTTCTAGTCACTTTATATTTTATTAGAGATTAATCTATTAGAAAATGTTGCATCTAACAGTTTCCAAGAAAAGCTGGAAAAATCACAGGACATTATCAGGAGCCAACACAGGAATAGCAAGTGATTTTCCCTTCACTGGCACCCCCTTGTAACTTACCAGAAAAAAATTATATTGACCTGGAAAGAAAGCAACATTTTTCTTTTCCCATTCAATTAAGTCAAGATGAAAGTCAAAGTTAGTGTCAGCAGTTTCACTTTCAACCAAATAAAAAAAAGCCAGACACTTCCGAGGCCTAAGAATTAGTGCTGATTATGTAGATTTCTCACTGCAAGACATAAATACGTTATTTCAGAAGTCCTCTTAGAAACATTAATTGCAAATCCTATAAGCAGCAAACAGAGCCAGTAGGTTAACTTAATATCACATTACAGAGTTTGGAAAAGTTCAGATTTCTATATCAATATCAAGCAAATCAGCATTATCTCACCTCTTCAGCCATACGCCAACAACTTATTTTCCAAATGCACCTGTATGGATTTCCTTGAACAGGCTCCAGCTCTTTTCCTATATGCAAGGGAAAAAAAAAAAAAAAAAAAAAAAAGAGGTGGGTGGGGAGACAACCAAAAAGAAGTGCTATTGAAAAATGAGAGAAACCAGTAACAAGAGAAAGCCTATTCGCTATTATTAAACCCAATTTCAATCTCTTTGGAATTCTTCCCAAAGCATTTTGATGCTTTTGACTGGACCACAAGGTGGCTTTTCTGGGAAGTTCAGTAAACGCACATCTTAAAGTTACAATATTTTGAAAGCTTAGCTGCTATCTAGCTTTGAAGAAAATAATGTTTTTGACCATAACACATCTACAATGTTTACATTTGGAAGACACAAGGAGAAAAGGAATTTTGTATCTTAAGGAATACAAACTTTTAAAAAACGTCACTACTTCAGTGCTGCTGTTCTGTACACACCTGCCTGAGGGCATGCAGCATGGAATTAAAACCCACCTAAGAGCAGGCTAGGTAGGTACACTCAAAACAAGGCAAGGACTGGTGAAGCATGCAGATAAAAGTAACAGGCTACCAGGATTTGAAAAGTAGGAAAGCATTAAACCCTCCAGACCTGGCTACGTACAACACTTCCACATGTTCTTAAATTCTTTGCTAAAACCTGCAATGCCCTAAGCATAAAGAAAAGTACTGTGTTATAAATAGGACCACGCGCAAGGAACCCCAGAACTAAGAAGAAATATTTTCAAATATTTTAAAAGCACGTAGTTTTCCTGCATTTACATTTGCTGAACTCCAGTCCTATTCTACCTTTCTGAAGCTGGATATAGAGTCCAACTTTGAGTCTGTAAGCAACAAAGTGTTTGCTAGGTGGTGGAAGTCAGATGTTGAGAATATACGGACTGAAATATTATATGGAGGTGGAGAAGATCTGACTGGCATACAGAGACATTTATTTCCTAGTGATTATGCTTGATTTTCAAAAAGAAAGTGACTTTATAATGTTAAGTGGATTCAGTGAACTCATACCTTCAACTAAAATAATTTCATATTAGTTTTTACACATTCAACAGACATGGTAAAATATTTTAGATACAAAACAGGCCCTTAAGGTGAAAAGAGTGAGCTATTTCTCTTTGCCACAGAGAGAAATCTTCAAGAGAAAGCCCTCTGCCCTATTTTTACATGTGTCTCAAATGCACTTTGAAGTAGATACCTCCATTTATGTTGGGATCATGATACAATTTCCATCCTTCCAAAGTTGCAGCTCTCCAGGCCTGACCACATCGCTTGCATAAGCGCTGTGCCTAAAAAAGAATTGATTTTCTCAGCAACAGACTTCAAGGCAGGAAAACCATCAGTTTCTCCTTTAAAAATGTGAACGCTATTGTAACAGTTTATTTGCGTGGAGATGCTACTATGCAAAAAATAAGCACAAAGAATATTAAATTCAAAATTACTGGAAGATCTCAAAGTAAATAAAACAAAACAATCATTGGTGGGTTTTTTTTCACTAAACATTTTGCTATAAATACTGACTGAAAAAGTAATGTGAGAAATATGCTCTCATCTTTGCTAGTTTAAAAAGCTTTAGGCATCCTTCTGATCTAAACGTTTAAGGTGTCATCTTGTTGCTTAGATATATAATCCATCTCTTCACACAGACATCTACTTTTCCAATTGACTTTGCCTTCCAAATCCCTCATGCACTTTTAATTAAAAATATCAATCCCACCTTTCCCATAATGATATTCAATAGTCTGTGTGCTAGTACAAACAGGTTTAATTCAAAGCTATTTTGAATAGCATGGAAAGTAGCACAGAAACTACAAAAAAAGCTTGCCTACAATTCTTCCAATCCTATACCCTAAAAAAAAAAAAAAAAAAAAAAAGAAAAAAAAAAGAGTCAGCTAAAGATTATGTAGTGTTCCAGGACTGATAAAACAGTATGAGAGAAACTGCAACATGCAGTCTTGGTTTTGTTTAGCTAAATCTTTTTCTTTTTACACTAGAAGGCTGCACACCTTCAGCTATTTTGGGAATGGTGACAAACACTAAAATTAAAGAACAGACAAGTTGTTCTAGCTTACCTGCTGTGTATTAAATGAGTAGAGGTTCATTCTTAATTCAAAGTTAACTCAAAGTATTTTATCTTACTCTTTCAGTAGTGAATAACCCACTTCATACTTATCACAGTAGGGACATCATCACAGCAAATGCAGAACAACTGATGCTGCAAATTTATATTCATATCACCCTGTAGCAATGTGCTCATGTGCCCGTACTATCAGAAAATGAATAGATGTAGACCATATGGGAACAGAATACTAGCAAGTAACCATATTCCTAAGTCTAAGGTCTTGGGCACAAGAATCTGAAGTCCCTTTCCCGCCCCCCTCATTAATGTCTTTATATATACATACAGCCAATTATAAGGAATCAGTTTCCAGCTGAGGCCTTTAGACAACACAAGTATTTACATGATTAAATCATGAAAGCCACTTCACAACTGGGAATTGTTATTCAGAACAGCTTTAAGACCAAAATTGCCTGGATGTTACTCAGCTAAGGATTAATGCAAAGTATATGCATCATATATTCTCTAAGGTGGGGGAACAAGCAGACTAACAGTGAAAGAGATAAGGGAGAATAATAATGTGCTTTCTAGAATACTCAGATAAATTTTATCAGAGTTCTCACTGCTGAAGACCCTGCCAAACAATAAAGGTAAGAAAACAAAGGGTAGAAAGCAAGAAAGAAAAGTTATTTTAACTAGTTAAGAGTAACTGCTGTAAAAAACTGTTTCTTCTGATGGCAGTATTAGCCTATGGAGCTGGTGCACTGGTCCCCAGCTCTCAGTCCCGGGACACACCTCCAAATGTGCCATTGCAAACGTTCATACAAGGTGATAAAAACAGGCCCTACTCTCTCCCTCAACTCCGCTCACAGCATATATCCAAGGGAACATTAGAGGAGCTGAACAATGAAGTTTGCTTAATTTAATGCTATTTCTAAGAAAAGCCCTCTCTCTCTCATTAAAATTGCAAGCACGTTCCGGTCTAATATCAGAATTATTTGGGGTGGAAAGCACCTTAAAGACCCTGAACACTTCCAAGGATGGGGCATCCACAGCTTCTCTGGGCAACCTGTTCCAGTGCCTCACCACTCTCTCAGTAAAGAATTTCCTCCTAATATCTGATCTAAATCTAGAAGGAAGCCTGTATGATAATCCACTGATCATTATAAATGCAGTTAGAAAGATCTTTGAAACATTCTGTGTGTTTGTCTGACGTTATTTAATATCAAGCCTCTACAGTAAAAAAAAAGTCAAGCAACAAAAAACCCCAAAGATACATCATTTTTTCCATAACATCTATTCTACACTCCAGATTATTTAACTAAATGCAAGATTTTATTCAAATACTAATTTAGCAGTCCATCACTGTCAGAACTGATAATATATTGAAAATTAAATCATTACAAACCAAACTTAAACTGACATTTTAGTACACAGCTTTTCATTAACTTTAATAGTAAGATCTAAAATGGGTTAAGCTAGTTAACGCAGATACTACAACTTTCTGCAGCTTACCTCATCTGTCATTCCTGCTCTGATGAGAGTGAAGAGATACTTCAATAACCTTGCATCATCTTCTCGGTCCAAATCATCAAGTGGCAGTTTCTGTCTTATAGGAGCATCTGGATCCTGCAAGGAAATAATTCACCATCCACCCACACAATGCCTATATGCATCTTCCAATGATTTCCTGCCCCGTTTTATAATTTGGCATAATTTTTTCACATTGGCCCAATAATCTGTACAACCCATGTAATACCTAGCATGATAGCTCCCTGTTTTTCCTCTCTCATTTATTTTATTCCTGTTCTGTCACTGCTTCTATCAGAAGGAGCCATTGCAATTTCTCTATATTTACTCCACCACCTTGTTTTTTGCCCTGAACTTCTCATCTTCCAGTTCTCACCTTCAAACATCCTTTCTCCTTCTGCCTCTCTACCTATCAGACTGTTTCTCCTCCTCCACCTTCTAAGAAGGCTTTTCACAACAGCTGTACTTGCTTCTGTGTAATCCAAACATTTTCTCAAGCCAATCAATACCTCAGATCACTCCCCAATTTAATTAATCTTCTATGACTGCTTTGCTGTCACTGAGACAGTTCATTACCTCGTTCTACTGGACAGTCCTTTTCCTTCACTCCCCTCCTATTGCTTTTACTAATATAGTAAAATTATTAATAAATCAAAGTATTAAATTAATAAATATAAAAGTAATAAAGTAAAATAAAATTATAGAGCTCTCAAGGAATCCCATCAGGACTTGGTTTCATTGTACTAGCTACTGTGTAAAGACAGCATGCCCCTATATGCAAGGGCTTCCAAACAGTTTTATAAGCTTTTCTGGTTAGGAACATGAGTTTGTTTCAGACATAAAAAGTACCAATAAAGACATTTAGTTCACCAAATAGACCACAGGTACTTGTGATGGGGGGTGGGGTGGGGTATGGAAGTGACTGCTGAAAGAAAACAGAAGTTCACCTATCCCAAAACAAACTCCAGAGGTGTCCTGCCTCATAATTTCTGTACTAATATTCAGATAATTCAACTACTTTTGGATAGTACAACTACCTAAAAATTGGTGGAAGGCTATGAAAACATCATATATGCTCTCTAACCAATTCTGAAACCCAGCCTTAAACCAAACCTTATTTTAAAATAATACTTACCAACTCTGTTACCAAAGCTCGAGAGCTTCCAATGTATGTATTTAACTGTCGCTGCTTCAGGGTATGTAGTGTGTTCTCCCTGAAAGCAGTGAAATGTTTTTCAGAAAAATGTTTTTTTGGCAAGCATCTTTCAATAAAACACAAATATTGAAATGTATTTTTTGTTACATGGAATACAGTTACAGAACAGACAAACTTGGTTTGGTTGGATTATCAATGGTCTGTGCTACTGTTGTGAAAATGCAACATTTCACAAGTAGTACAGTATTAGAATCAATTCACATATCTTCAGTTTCTTTCCAAAGCACCCATTATTTCAACCATTCATGTATTTAACTATGAACTGGTTTCTGCATGAGCAAAACTGCTCATTAGCATTCACTATAAAGTCAGTCTGGGACAAAAATTCAGCTTAGGATGAACATGTGGTCTGAAAAGTGTGATCCACTGGCCATTAAAAGCAGGTTTATTCTAGGTATCTACCATGAAAGGTAGGTAGTCTTTGGTCTTTTCTGCCATAAACCCCATCACTGATAATAAAGATGACAATAACAGCTTCTAGTGAAGGGCCAATGACACAAAGTGATGACAAGAACTTTAACAGGCAAAAATTAAAGCCAGACAAAGAAGTGACCACCTGATAAACACGTAATAGAAATTGTTTTATCCAGCATAAATAACAGACAGATCAGCAGGTGACCATATTTTACTGTGTCTTATTATGAAAAATAATAAGTTAAAGATTAAATTAAGCTGCTTTGATGGTTTTTGTCCCATTCTTGCCTCCTCAAATGCAGTAACTGACTTTTGAGAAGATATACTTCAGTAGAGGGGTAGGAAATATTAATTTTTACATCTATTTTTTCTTTTTTAAAAATCCACTTTTTCAGAGCAATTCTTTGTCTGTGCACCTTACACTTTATGGGAGCATGTATACAATCAAAGAAAGTCTAAACTCACCAGTAGACTGATTTTGCATAAAACTCAATATTATCGGAGAAGTCCCCAATTTCATCCTTGGCAATACTCTCTAGCCAATCTACCACCAGCTGGAATAAAATTAAATTGCATTTTTAAAACAAACAGGTAACAAATAATATTTTAATTGCCTTCCTCTCATCTTGGACCTACTCGTTATCTACATGGTAAGCAAAGGTGTACCATGAAGACTATTCCACTTTAACTATCCAATATGAAGGTTGTTTAGGTGCTTGATCTCTTATTTCTCACTAGATGCTGCAGTTACTACAGTGCTACTTAATAATTTATTAATCATCATCAACAGTAACAGATGCTCCAAATGGGAATAGCTCTCAGCCTTCCTAAGCCTCTCCAAGCTAGCCTGAAAAACATTTCTGATCTTTAGAGACTAAAAAGCTTTATTTTTACACATACAAAGAATAATACATTTCAGTGAATATAAAAAAATAAGTATTAGAAACATCTTTTAAAAGTGTGTAGAACATTAGTGTTATAAATATTTGTCTACTGACCTATTTCCATTCTCATCTTACAAACTTCCCATCATACCTGGCTTTGTCGAACAAGTGAATCTTTCTGAAACAAGTTGTCTACATTTGTTTTTTCACTAGCAGTTAAAACCTGTTTAAGAAAAAAATTATTATTACTACTTCATGGAAAAGAAAACTTGCCACAAAACCACAAATACCAAACTGCACGCACACTAACTCATGAACTTTCTACAAGTTCGTTATGCTACATCTCCCCTACCCCTTCTTTAAAAATGGATGACACTATGCATTTGTTTTATTTGGGTGATCTTTTACATCCAGTGACACTAAAAACTGTAAAAATAAGACTCCAAATATAATTCACAAATGTATGAACACAGAAAGATTCTACACAGTAGATCCATTGATTACACTGACTGCACTCATATTACCCTAAATCCCATTTATTACTGCATATATAAAAAAATTTACATTTTTCAAGATCATATGCACACTTAAACAAGTGAAGAAAAAACCCCACCCAAACCCCCCAAAATACCCCACCCAGAACCCTGATCCTTCTATTTGCTGTCCTGCATTAAGTTGGCCTTAAATAGACTTGCAATAAAAAAAGAACAGAAGATGAATTTTCCTAAAAAACACAGGTAGAAGGATATTGGGTTTTGGCACAGCAGTGTTTAATTTAATAGCAACAACGTAGCAGTGGGAATCCTAGAGGAAACTATTATATGACTGAGAAAAAAGCAACTGCAATCATAAATGTTATAAAGGCAGAGTCAATTTACTTATTGTTGTTTTCCTAAGCATATTCTGGCAGCAAAGGCTGGAAGCGCTGTATTGACACAGACAAGACGACTACGGCTGAAACAAGAATGCTAAAAAATTTGGATTTCTTTTCAGATAAATCGGAATCATGATTGCAAAGCCTAGACAGCTTGAGACTGCATGCTCTCCTTTTTGGCAAAGCAGAATTATCTCTGACCTATGGGAACATTACAGCTATGGATGTAACTTTTAAAACGAAATAAATAGTTATTTCTAGTTGGTTTTCCAAGTGTATGTGGAATACTTAATAAAACATGAAGTACAGTGTATAATACTTTTTTACACTAGCATTTTCTCTTTAGAGCTGACTATTTAAATTCACTTTTCACAATATATGAAATAATTTTAGTATCTGTCTTGATAAAAATCATATCAGTCTCTTTTTATTCTTTCACTTCTGAATTTTGAGTGGCTGCAATACTGAGATTGTAAAAACAAAATACAAGCATTTAGCTTGTATTTAGAACCATGGAATGGTTTAGGTTGGAAGGGACCTTAAAGATCATCTAGTTTCACACTCTCACCCCCCCCCCAACATTTAGCTTATTTAGCTTCTTACATCGCTTAAAAAAAAACCACCAACAACCAAATAGTCCAAGCTTACTGTGATATCAAATGCAGTTTCATCTTCCAGTGCAGACTGTATTCTGTCTCTAGAAATAAAAGTGCAAAACGCTAATGATTAAAATAAGCTAAGAAAATTCAGCAGAATGCACAAGTGAAAGTACTTAAAAATACCTTTGCAAAAATGTTCTTTTAAAAAATAATAGAAGTTGCGAAAGTAGTAAGAATAGGCCTGTTTACAACTTTCATTTCTGTAAACAGATAATAATTAGACATATCAGTACCTAGTTCCATAAACAGATTATTAATAGGCACTTAATTGTTTCACTCTATATCTACAACCTCATAAAAAAAATATTTCCAAGAAAGTCAGCTCAGTGCAAAAACATAACATGTTTTTCAAAAGAATTACCTATAAAGTGAGGACAACAGTCTCCAAGTTACCATCTCCTGCTTGAGAAGCCACAAGACACTGGCAGTTTTTGAAAACTTTTGCTGTCCAGGAGTTGCCCGATAAACTATTTTCCCTAGTATATTCACCTGAGGTAAATAAATTTATACATAGTTAATATTGCCCATCATTATATTTTTTTCTAAGCCATTACAGCAATCTCTTCACTATCCTGAATGCTTTCAACAACCAAGTTTGATTACCATCTCTTCAAAATAGGTAGATGATACTCCACATCATCAATTCCCTTAATTATTAATAAAAATAATATTAACACAGCTAGAGGCCATAAACCAAGAGAGTAGCTTTGTTTTGCAATGTACCGTAAAAACCTAGGATAAAACCAGCTTATGTTGATCAATTTAAAAGCACCAGAAGACTGGGAAGGAGAGAAAGCAACCACTGGGGAAATAAAACCCCAACTCAACAAACTAAAACCAAACAACCAAAATCCCCAACTTTTCTCCCATATACATCACTATCAAACAAAGTCAGTCCTACTGGTACTTGCGACAGCATTTATGCATTTATCAGTGCCTAAAAGATACTCTTTCCTTTCTAGCTCTGTTAAACGAGGAAACTCAAACTGTGGGTTACCACAGAATTCACAGTATCAACAAAAAGAAACTAATCTTTTCCTTTATTTGTTATGAAGAAAACTTAGACAATAAAGTCTTCTCGAGTACCCAGTTTGTCAGGCATCAATATATTAATCAGTTTTCAAGTGAGAGGTGGACAACAGGTTTGGAGAAAAGAATGAGGTGTACCATCATGATGCAAGAGAGAAGCATGATCTCTGCTCCCTTCTATTACTTCCCAGCAAATATGAAAAGAGTTTGTGGCTGCTAGGAGCCACGAGGCTGATCTCAGAGTACAGCTGAGAGACAGCATGAGAGCTCAGGGCTGTCCCTCCACCCCCATCCCAAGCCCTGTCAGCAACATCCAAGCCAATCCTTGGAGCAGCATCTTTCACTCTGCTTTTGTAGGTCCTTGGCAACAGCCAACTCCCCCCAGTTCCACATGGCTTAAAACAACCACCCAGTATTCCATGATCTTGTAGATAGTATCCATATTCTCAAACAGGAGGAATGGAACAGACTTTCTTTTCCATTTCAGCTTGGAAATTCCACCATCTCACAAAACAATACATTTCACATTTATTTTCCTTCTCTTGTCTGCTTCCCACTTGGGAACACAATTGTGGTATGTGTCTCATTAAAGATCTCAGTGTTCTCCAACTCAGCCCCAACAACAAATTTGCACAACACAGGGTGAGCAAGCTCCTACCAAGAATGCATTTTAACAGACACAGGTATGAAGTCTCTTAAGAAAAATACCTGCCCACCTCTCTTGTGATCAACACTTACTGATAGAAGATTCATAATTTCTTTCTTTCATACTAAATCCCTGCTGATCCTGAACTGTCAGTCAATAGCCAATCAAATAAAAAAACATGTCTAAAAGCAGAGACACATTAAAGCTAACGTTGAGCCCTCTACTGCCAGCCTGTTAGCAATGTAGCAGAGAACTCTTAAAGCATCATAATAAAATGATTTTATTTATACGCAAGAGAAATAAGTGCATTTTAACACATGTTATTATTAACAAAAAAAATCTATACATCTGCTAATGTTTACTGTCACTTGACACTTGTAGTGGAATGGCAGCCAGATGACATTTTTAGTATTAAGCAAGCTACACAATGGGTATTCCTGTGCCAAAGTGGTGTATGAGGAAACAGAGATGCTATTCAGTGCTAGCGCTGAGTGACTCATAAGACTGCAACCAGCCAGAAGATTTAAAGTATCTATGTTAAGCACTGAGGCTTCTCAGCTTAAAGAAAAAAAGCAATACTACTTTGGGTAGGGACTGTAATATAAAGTAATAAAAACCCAAGCAAACTACTTACCTGACTGTTACAAATACTTTCGTACTCATCCACAAGTTCAAAAATGGTCGTTGATGTATGTTTCAGGAAGGAATGCAGAAAGTCTGAGTACATGCTCATAGTAGCTAGAACAGATTCAAGAAGAAACACCCGTATTAGTCAACACAACAAAATCCCAGACTACAAAAAAATACATCTGATGACAAGGCATCTCATCTTTTGCAAATCTAAATGAAGACAATGATGATATGAACCTATTTATAACCCATGAAGTCAGACAAACTTATCAGCTAAAATAGTAAGACACACAGAAGCTACGAGTCAAGTCAAATAATTATAAAATTTTTGTTGTAAACCTGTCATCTGTAGAAGTTTTAACAACAAATTCATTTGCTTATCTCCACAAAACTAATCCAGTTTGCGTCTTAGATCACCAGAGCATCCCATTTGTGCCATCAGCTTCCACAGAAGACAAACTCTCAGAACACCAATAGCTTCAAGAGATTAACTTTCTGAACTCTTTAAACTAGACTGGTTTTGACAAAGAAGTGTCAGCAAATAACACAGAAAAAAACCCACCTTGTATATTTATATCCCACAAATAAAAATAGATCAATTATTATGAAAACTTCAGAATGTCTCACCAGCTTCCCCAGGATCATCCTCACGCAACAGTACAGCGCTCATAGTGACATCTTCTGTCATATTGGATGTGTCCAGATTTACAAATATGCCTGTCTGCTGAGGTGAGAGTGCCATTGTCCAGCTACTTTCATCCAACTAAATGCATAAGAACAACATAAGGAAAATAAATAGCAATCTCAAACTATTACAAGCCTACCTCCAAGCTTTTTCCTTCTATATGAACCGTATAAACAGAGCAATCCTAAACAACTAATAGTTAAATAACTGCCTTTAGATAAGGTGCAACTATGCCTTTAATAAACAGCTCCGAAAAGGTAAATCTTAATCTGGAAAAAGGAAATCATCATTTATTATTTTTTTTTCAGAAATAACTGAAGTAGAAGCTAATCTAATAAGACTGGTTACTTTACAACACCATGTATCACTTTTTCTCTTAAAACAAGTAAATCACTCTAAACTTTCATATTCAATTACGCTAAATGTTTACTTAGTATTTTGTCTTTCAAAGTAAAAAAAGAGTAACATTGACTAGGCTGTAAAGCAGCTGTGAAAAATTAAGCAATTTGAATCAGAACCATTTACCTGTCTTTCAGCCTTTTTGGTGAATTGCTTTGAATTTGTAAACAAGCAAAGTCAGGATTTTTGCAGTCACCAGCTGATGTTACAAGGACTAGCTTAACACACATGGTGTATTCCCTACCCATGGCAGAGGGGCTGGAACTAGATGATCTTTATGTTCCTTCCAACTCAAACCATTCTATGATTCTATGGTTCTATTTAGCAAGCCCTTTAAACCCTCTTATTCCTCACTGCATCATCTCAAAGAACACCACAGTAATAAATAATACTAGTTGCAAGCAGCAACAGTAGTACTAGCAAGCTTGTACCACCTAGTTTGTCATTGGTGCAAACAACACTGAAACACAGTAAACTTGTAGTTTCTTCTAAGTTTCACAGGAACAAAAGAGAAAAAGGTCCTCTAACCATCTTACCATTGACAGATTGCCAAAAAGTCCAGAAGTTGGTAGAATCAGAGGAGATTTCCCTCCTGTTCCCAGAAGGGCAGACACATCTGATTGCTTCATCGAACTTCGAGTCAGTGCAGTAACTGAAAGAGAAAGCGCCTTTTCTGAGAAAAAGTATTTAAGACCACTATGCTCTATCATAGAACAGAAATCATAGAATCATTTAGATTGGAAAAGACCTTTAAGATCATCAAGTTCAACTGTTAACCCAGGACTGCCAAGTCTACCACTAAACTAGGTTCTTAAGCACCACATCTACGCATTTTTAAAACACCTCCAGGGATGTGGATTCCACCACCTACCTGGGCAGCCTGTTCCAATGCTTGACCACCCTTTCAGTGAAGAAATTTTTCCTAATATCCAATCTAAACCTCCCCTGGCATAACTTGAGACCATCTCCTCTTGTCCTGTTGCTTGTTATCTGGGAGAAGACACCTACTCCACCTGCCTACAAACTTCCTTGTAGACAGCAATAAGGTCCCCGCTGAGCCTCCTCCTCTCCAGGCTAAATAACCCCAGTTCCCTCAGCCTTTCCTCGTAAAACTTGTGCTCCGGACCCTTCACCAGCTTCACTGCCCGTCTCTGGACATGCTCCAGCACCTCAATGTCTTTCTTGTAGTGAGGGGCCCAAAGCTGAACACGGTATTTGAGGTGCAGCCTCATCAGTGCCAAGTACAGGGGGACGATCACTGCCCTTGTCCCTTCTTTCCTCTAAGGAGGCCAAAGGAAATCTTACAACAGAGACTGAAGTATTTAGGAAACTCTGCTCTGTCACACAAGAAACAGGCAAACCAGCCTGATAGAGAAGTAACCTGCTTCTGTCCATTTTCATTCTTCTTCCATCAGATGGCTTTTACCAAACACACAAATGCCAATTATAAAAGAAAAACAAGTCTTAGGCCCAATGACACTTAGAAGGAAGGAGGTTAATTATCAATAATGGAACTTAATAATCTACACATCTAGTTATAAGTTATACAAACACCCTGTTAACCAAGCCTGAGTCATACTCAAGGCCTAGTTTTTCAAGTAGGGCATGCCCAAACTTAAAGACAAAGCCTACCTATTGTCATTTCAGTTCCTCATCAAATCCAGCAGCATTCCAGATAGAAGTCTGAAGCCAGGTTGAATGCGAGTGTGTATATGCACCAAATGTGTGACACACCTTTGGTTTAACTACAGCAGCAAATACACACCATGAGCATAAACAGCAATAAATCTCCAGTCACTCTTTCTTGGAAACTAGTCTCTGAACCCTTAAAGCAAACGGCAATCACAAGTCTGCTCTACCAAGCACTACATCTGCTCCAGATACTCCCACACATCACTGCAGTGGCTAATGTTCCAGGAATATCTGACCAATGTTAAAAACAGGGACGCTGCTTTGCAAGATGATAAATGCCACATCCTGTAACAACAGGGAGCTACAGCACAACAGACCTTCATACAGCCCAAAGACCACAGAATTTGCATCAAGACAACAGCTGCTTTGGTCCCCTTATCAATCACAAACAGCCTGCGAAGCATCTAAAAACATTGGTTGCATCAGGACAGTGATAGCCAAATCAGGAGCTGTGTCAACAGTGGTAAAGAGGGAAGGACACAGTCCCAACATTTTGTTAGCAAATTTGGAGACAGAAGTGCTTGTACGACCCTCAACAGCAGTTCTTGATAACAAGGCAACTTCAATCAGCATTGAGATCATTAATGGTTTCCTTTGGACTTGAGGACTGCTGGAATCAGAGGCATCAAAAATGTCCACACCAGCATATACAACCACAAAATAAAGAGCATGCCCTGGGTCTCCATCAGACTCCATGCAGTTTGGAAGCAGAAGATCAAATCCCTATGGCACTTCCCTGCCCAGTGCCTGAGGTAAACAGAACTTTCTTGCAGTGCTCCCAGTCCTGAAGATTGCCACGAGTATATCTTGTCAGATTGCTGACACCCCCAAATTATAAGGGGACAACATAATTGCAAACAGGTACAGGGACTCTAGAAGCCTTCGTATCAACAGGTAGATTTAGTTTTCCATGCATCAGTTTCACACAGATTGAGAAAACTGAAGAATGAAAGGTTTGTCCCAAGCTTTATGTCCTTGTATTAGCACATATCTTAAATCATCACTAATAAATTTCCCTTAAACTCTTCAGACATGAAAGGCATACTGAAGATCAAAGAGACAAATCAATTTTCAATCTGTAGAACTAGAATTACAGCTACTAACATTAACAGTTTGACTCTGAAGTTGCAGATCAAAGCACTTAAATTGTTGATGGGTCATCCTCCTCTACGGTACCAGAAACTAACTGCTATAACCCCCTCTACCCATATGATACAACACACTACAGGGTGGCAGAAAAGAACTATGTTGAATAGTTATCAAATACCCCCAAATCAACAATTAGGAACAACTGACATCAAAGGAAGCAAAAACCTTTTCCTCGGGAGAGGAGATAATGGATGCACTTCATAAGAACACTTTAAATGTTCCACTGTAGGAATAGGGCTGTACAACAGGAACAGAAACAGCAGTGGAAATGCTGATCTCTGTTTGTTGCAGAACCTTCAGACAGTTTGAAAGAGAAGTAGCTCTAGCCTATGTACCAGATGACACCTGTGACTCAAAATTTGATGATGCTGTGGCAGAGGTAAAACAGAAGAAAGCCATAATGCCAAGGAAAGATGCAGAGCTGTAACGAAGAAGTCTTTGGATTAAATAGTGCAGGAACATCAAATAGCAAACCTTTTTAAGGACTGCCTGTCCACTCATAATGCTGTTGCAGGGAAGTTTATTGTGAACCATAGCCACACATGTGGATGGCTGTCAGCTGTGTTTAGGGAAGTTTACAGAGAGAATCATTATTCAGAAACTAGCAAGTCTCCTTCTGAGGTCTGTTAAAAAACAGATGGTAGGTTTATAGAGTATATGCTGGCTAGTAACATCTCCTGATGTGGCATCTCTATGCTGACTGGCCATACAAATGAACTGCTGCTCAACACTAAACTTTCTTGATCAGAGTATTTTGCATCTGTAATCTCTAGTTTCACCTGACATCAACTCTCTATATGGTTTGGAGGCAGCTGCTCCAAAAGCGAACTGCATGGTACCTCTTACTGAAATTCTATACTGTTGAGCTTTCTGAAAAATAGACAAAACAGAAACTTCATAGTGACAAAATCATGGCAAGCTAACTTGCCATCACACACACTAACTGAAATCAAGACGCTAATTGAAATAAAGATCTTTGCTGAAGGCAGATAGGGGTCAACATGGTATACACATGTTACAATCTGAAGATAAAAGTGGCCAAGATCTATTTGATTTTGAAGAGCTATCTGATCATCACGGTATGACACACAATGCTCCTCTCTTAAAACAACTAACAGTTCACCCATCTCCAAGCAGTCCTTAAAAGAGGATGTGGAGCAGCAGAAGGTGCAACCATCCACCTGGAGCTTGACGGAAAACACACTGGCTAGATGATGACAAAAAAAGAGGAATCCCTATATGAATGCCAGAATGATAACAAAATAGAGACTACAGGAAGAGACTGAGTCAAGGAAAAGGGAGGTAAGTCTTGGTGATGACAATGAGACATAAGGAAAGGGCATGTTTCATTATTTCAGCCACAACCAGTGATGGAGGCTCTAAAAGCATTACAGACCTTTTCACAGTATGTTTAGTGTCAAGTCAACACTAAGAACAACCTGCAGTTTGACTGTGACAGCTGTCAATGCTGACACACAAGCAATTTGTGCTTGAGAAGGTGGCTGACACTAACATCATTTATCTTGCTGCTGGCCACCCAAACAGAAGGCACTAGGTATTACACTAAATGAGAAGCAGGGACTACACAGAAATTGCTAGGAACCCCGAGAAACCATGAAGAAACAGTCTCTCTGGAACTTCATATCTTTGCAGCAGTGCCAGTATGGGAAGAACCCCCAACACACTCCTAATATGGGTCCACTGGTGCAGAACACACAGGGGCTGAGACTGGAAGGTTTCAGGGCAACCTGACCCCAGCCACCGTGTGCAGTACCACAGCCTTTCTGTGAGGTGTGCCATCTAATTTCTCTCCTGCTAGTGGAGAGGAAAATCATTTACCAATGCAACCAATAAATAAACCTGGTAGAAAGGTCAGCAACAGAATTAATCTGACACAAAAACAACAGAAAAAATATCTGAGGAGACACTATGTGACAGACATCTTGAAGAACTAAAAGCTACTGCAAAAACCAAAAGAACTGCAAAAAAAGGCAACACAACAAACTAGACTGCTGACTAGTAAGGCAAGAATCAGTTTCAACATGGTACTTGAGAGAAACTGAAATGATACTGGACATACTCTTGTGCCAAAAAAAGAAAATTAAGTTCAAATACCGTTTAAAAATTAAAGGCAAAAATCCATTGGTATTAATTAACAGCATAAATATGTAACATATGAACATGTATGCTGACTGCTACTAGGTGGGGTTTTTCCGTATTTATAAATGCATTTAACTTCAGAATCACCAACTAGTTGAGTGTATCACGCTTGCATGGCCAGGTTTTGGGGGGGGTGCGTGGGCAGGGCTACTGTAAGAAGCTGCCAGAAGCTTCCCCTATGTCTGCGTAGAGCCAATGCCAGCCAGCTCCAAGATGGAACCACCCCTGGCCAAGACTGAGCCCATCAGTGATGGTAGTAGCACCTCTGAATGAGATATTTAAGAAGGGGCGTGGGGTGGGGAATGTGCAAGGGCAACTGCAGCTGAAGAGAGAAGTGAGAATCTGGAGAGCAGCAACTCTGCAGACACCCAGGTCAGTGCAGGAGGGGGATGAGGTGCTGGATTCAGGTGCTGGAGCAGAGATTCCCCTGCAGGCTGTGGTGAAGCCCTTGGTGAGGCAGGCTGTGACCCTGCAGCCCATGGGGGTCCATGATGGTGGAAGATATCCACCTGCAGCCCATGGAGGACCCCATGCCAGAGCAGGTGGATGCCCAAAGGAGGTTGTGGCCTGCAGGAAGCCTGCGCCGGAGCAGGATCCTGGCAGGACCTGTGGCCCTGTGGAAAGAAGAGCTCACACTGGAGCAGGTTTGCTGGCAGGACTTGCGACCCCGTGGGGGACCCACGCTGGGGCAGTCTGTTCCTGAAGGGTTGCACCCCACAGAAGGGACCCATGCTGGAGCAGTTTGTGAAAAACTGTAGTCCGTGGGAAGGACTCCTGGTGGAGAATCTTGTGGAGACCTGTCTCCCATGGGAGGGATCCCAATGCTGGAGCAAGGGAAGAGTGTCAGGAGGAAGGAGCAGCAGAGACAACGTGTGATGAACTGACCACAACCCCCATTTCCTGTCCCTATGTGCTGCTTAGGGGAGGAGGTAGGGAAATCTGGAGTGAAGTTGAGCTCAGGAAGAACGGAAGGGTGGCAGGAAGGCGTTACCTTGTCCTGCTGAGGAGAGAAGTGATGGAGCAGCTTAGCAGGCAGCTGGCATCCAGTCAGGACCAACCCACCATGCTGAGGTTGGAAGGAACCTCTGGAGATCATCTGGTCCACCCCCCCTTCCCAAGGGAGTGTCAACTAGAAAAGGTTGCTCAGGACCTTGTCCAGGCAGCTTTGGTTATCTCCAAGGACGGAGATTCCACAGACCATCTGGGCAACCAGTTCTAGCATTCAATCACCCTTACAGTAAAAGCTTATTCTCACGTTTAAGCAGAATTCCCACTACGTCCTGTTGTGCCTACTGCCTCTTGTCTTTCCACTGGGCACCACCAAGAAGAGCTTGGCTGTCTTTTTACTCCCTCCCATCAGGTGTTTACATACATTAACAAGATCCCCCTGAGCCTTCTCTGTCTCAGGCTAAACAATCCAAGCCCTTTGCAGCCTCTCCCCATATGTCAGATACTCCAGTTCCCTAACCAACTTTGCAGTCCTTCACCGGACCCAGTACAGCGCATCTGCGTCTTTCTCCTTATGCATTGTTATCAATTATGAAGTCCAAGCATATCATTCTTTTAACTAAACACTAGAGAAAGAAAGTAGTCTTACCTGGCTGGCGAAGCAATGAACAAGGAGTTCGGGAAAGTAACTGTCCTCTGGGCGTCATGTTTCCAACAGTGTCATCCAGGGATGTAAGAACTGATTAATAAGCAAGTTAAGAAACACTCTCCTAAGCATGCTTTTGGCTCTATTCAAAACAATTGTCAATACTTGGAAAGGAAAAATATTTTGCGGTAGCTCAAATATTATGAAGATTACACATCTTTTCTTTCAGACTAAAGCAGAAAGTCTCATTCATAAGACTGAATTAGATCACAAAACATTTCAGCAGAAACTTAAAAGCTGAAGGGCTAAAAGGGACACTGCAATGTATGAGCACAACAGATCTGGGACTCCTCATAACCAGTCAGATCAAAAAAGAGTATTTTTGCCCCATAAGGAGCTGCTTTATGCTACATAAACAGTAAAAGAATACTATGCTACATAAAAATAAAAGAAAACCTGAGACTGAACACATTTTTTAAAAAAAGTTCTTTCTCTATTCCAGGGTGCTGATGACTAACAAAAAAAGTCTCTGTTGCTCTGCTTTGCTTTTTCTTGTCAGCAACTAGGTTCAGTGCTCTAGGTATGGTTTACTAAGAAGTAGTTGCATAAAAGTTTCAGTATCCTATGTTATATCAGTGTCCAAGAACACCACGATTCTTAAGGACAACATAACTAGGGCCAGTATCTCACTAGTTTTATCTTGCTTGCAAAAAACTGAAGGACAAACATATATACTGGATTCCTTTGCTATCATAACCAGAAAAATACAATTACATTAGCTGTCAAATTACATGGTATTTTCTTCTTATTGTAAATACGTGTGTGTGTGTGTGTAAATTCAGCGAGTATTTAAATCTACATCTGTGCGCTTCTATCCACAGTAACAGTAAGAGGAAGTTATACACACAATACCCTGATAATATAATACATGCAGAGCATAAACCCATAAAATTAAAGTACAATGGAGTGAAGAAAACTTCAATTTTTTTTTCAAAAACTCTGAGATCAAGTCAGCTATGGCTCACACAGTTCTCTGGGCTGACGTCAACCTGAGTTCATAAGCCCATGAAAAACTGTAAAACACTACACTATGCAAATGTGACTGCACAAGCTCAGAGAATAGGCAATGCAATACCCTTGCAACCATATTTAACCCACAATCAAAGTAATTATCTAAATATAGTCATGAATTGCTGTACGAGCATTTCAACAATTTCTTGCCTTCCCTGAGTTCTACTGACTAATATGTTCTGAACCATCACTACAACAGCTTTGACATGGTTTGATATTACAATGTGGGGAAAAGGAAGGGAAAGAGAAATTCCATCCAGAGGAAATACTATTCTACAAAAAGGCAAAGAATTGCATCTTTTGGCTTATTCCGAAATTCTTCTGTAAAGGCTAAGAAGTGTCCCATGTTTTTGAAAACAGAGTATTTTTCTAATGAAACTCATCTGGATTTCCTAGTCACTCTTTCAGTCAGTCATTCATCTCTCTCCCTACTAGTTTTTTAGATACTGCAATCATAGTTTTGTTTTTGAAGTTTTTTCCTTCTTAAGGCATAAAAATACCATATAGAAAACAGACTACAGAAGGGAAAAATATGAGATAGTGCAATAGCAAAATTTTGACTGCAAACACCTCACAAATCAGGTAACAATTCCACGTTACATTTATACCTTCTTCACTTTAAATGAGTATAAAACAAAGAGCAACTTGCTGTGTATTAGAAAACTATTCTCAACATGCTCAAAATCAAAGCAGTAGTAAAACTACACACAGCTTGTGACCACTGCAAGCAACACTTAAAGAGAAGACAAATAGCCTTTACAGAAAAAGGATACTGGAAACTTTTTTCTGAGAGCTTTGCTTCCACCCAGGTCTGGCCACCTCTGCATCACAGGGGGATAACGGGTCTCCGAAACCATTTCTAGAGGAACAGCAACATAGACACAAAGTAAGCAAGTGAATCCAAGCAGAACATACAACAAGATTGTTTTGCTGCTTCAAGTAACTCCACAACTGGGAAACTCAAAGCGTAAGTCATCTCCAATTCTAGTACTGATGTCCAGTCTTCTCCACAGAACATCTAGTATCACTCATCAGCTTAGAAAAATCAGTTTGTCTGAAAACTCATGCTTTGTTCCTCCTATACAAGAGATATTTTCTTATTAAAACAAAAAAAGCAAGCTAGTAAGAGGTGCAACAGTATGAAATTTTGGACTGAATAATTCAATTGAAAGCATAACGTGATTTCACTATTTGATTTTTTTTCTTCAGAAACACAAAACCACCTCTGACCGAGAAAGTTCGCATGTCTTCCAGACGAGGAAAAAATCGTTAACAATTACTAAAAAGCAAAGGAGAAGCTACAGGTGGGCCGTGAAGGCCGCGGCTGAGCCTGCCCCGCAGGCCGGCCCGCACAGCACCCTGCCAAGGCCCGGCTCAGCGACTCCGGCCTAATAAACAACTCAAGTTTAATGTACAAACACGTCCCCAAAGGAATCACGCAGATTTAAAGCTCCCGGGTGACAGAAAAGCCTTCGACACCCCCCTCAAAAACTGCCCCTGCCTCGCCGCGTTCCGTAGCCCGCACCGCGTACACGCCGCTCCAGGGGGGCGCGTCACCCCACCTCACCCCGCGGGGGGACCACACCCCCCGGGAGGCCCCACCGGCACGGGCCGGCCCCCCACCCCGCGGCTCCCACCTCTCCATGGCGGCCGCGGGCCCGGCGCAGCCCGGGATCGAGCGTTCCCGCCTCCGCCAGTGCCGGCCCGCGGCCCGGAAGGAGAGGGGACAGCTTCCGCCCGCGCGCCGCGCATGCGCCGCAGGGGGCGGGGGAGCCGGGGGAGCCCGGGGGCGGGGGCGGGCCCCGGTGTTGAGGGGGGCGCCGGCTCCCCGCCCAGCCCGCGGCGCCTCTGCTCGCCGGTCCCCGGGCAGCAGCATCCTGCCTCCAGCGACAAAGCTTAAAACCACCCCGTTTTTAAAACCGCTGCGTGCGTTACCGCATCGCGCAGAGACGGACGAGCGATGCGTTTTCAGTGTTTCCTCAGGCGCTCCGCTCGAGCAGCCCGCCTCCCGGCCTGCGCGACGAGGAGTTTGTTTTCACCAGTGACAAACTTATGCCCGTTCCCCCCGGTGTAACCCGGACTGCTGGCCCCAGCGTTACGGGGCACACCGGCACCCAGCCCGGGGAGCGCTCCGCCCGGGCAGAGCGGTACCGAGTGCCGCCCCCTCCGCCACGCGGCCTGTGCGCGCTTTTTAACTGCAGGGAAACACTACTTTTAGCAGCACAAAGCGCTGCTACTGACAGTAGTTCATCCACTTGCGCTCTAGTACAAGGAAAACTGCCCAAACTGCGTTTTTCGTGTAGACAAGTTCCGAAACACGCTTGCAAGTCTCGGGTGTATTTGGGGCTACAGCTACAAGGGGGTGCTTCGAGGAAATAAAGCATTTAAATTCCGCATGCAAAGGCATAGGTCTGAGAACAGCTACAGAATGCCTCAGAACTGCGAGACGTTGCCTCAAGTCCCACAGCTTGCTTAAGATGACAAAATGCTGTGGCAGCCGAGCCTGGCGCCTCTGGGAGGCTGCTGGAGAGCCCAGCCTGGGGCAGCTGTGCCAGGGACAGCGGAGGGGCCCGCTGAAGGTCGGGTACGCAAGAACACAAGCAAGCAGAAGACCCTTAGACAGTAGATTAGTCATTCAGGAAATTTAGTTTGGGATGTAAAAAAAATGAAGTTGTCCTTCTATCATGGAGGCTATTCATGAAAGCACAAGCGAAGGTAACAGCCTTCATTATGGCAGAAAACTAAAAGAATATTAAAGGAACTATTGTATCCTAAGTCACTATAACATATTTAATAGAATTTACCTCTTGACCTAGCCTCACAAAAAAGCATAGCACTATTGTCTCTGTAGCGCAGTGGGAAATTCAAGGAGACTAACGCACAAAATAGTATCTGGTTCAATTCTTCACCGGCAGCTCACACTCTTGGGCTAGCCCTTTCTCAGGGCAGAAGTGTAGACAAATGAGAGATGCAATGACACCAGAGAAAACGCTTCCTTTGCATGCTGCCTAAAGTTTATTCAGAGTAACAACAGATGAGAACAAAGCAAAAGAAATAAGGCTGAAGAGAAATTAAGAAGGCAGCATGCATGCTTTAAAACTACCCAGCCAACCAAACCTGTAATAGAATACACAAGATCTGTGGCCCTTGAGAGAACTTGTCTCAGTGTAGATACAGCCTTTTTAAGTGCACGGTGGGGAAGCATTTTAGAGGCTTCAAGTTAGCTCCGCTAAGGAGACAAGGGAGGTGGGTGGAACAGGACAGGGCAAAAACCTGGAGGTGTTTTCAGACTAGTGTTTTTTGTCTAGCATCCTACTTCATATTTATCTAAAACAAAGGAAAGAAAAGGAAAAAAAGAAAAAACTGAATATCTTATGCAAGCATCTTGCATTTCCAAGTAGAAGGGGATGTAAATTTTTCAGTGATATGGACTCTGAATTTAATTTTTAATCAAAGACTATAAATCCATCTTAAGTTTCGCATATTTGCATCAACAGTAATCCTAACTGCAGCCATGTTGTCAGAATATCACAAGGGGTAGTAATACTCCATACTTAGAGGCAGGACGAGCAAAGCCAACTCAGCAGCTACCACAACTAACACAGAAACACGGCATATTTATCGCCAATGCCCAAGATTCCTCTGCTCCCTACCAGCTTTCTATGAAGTTAGTGGGGTTTACAGAGTATACTAGGTTAAAGTTCAGGATATACTAGATTAAAATAAAACAAGTAAACTAACTCAAAACTCCAATTACCCTTTACAAAATGTTTTAATATAGACAACTCACAAATCAAATAAATTGCCCTGATGCATTGCTAAGCTGTATAATGACATCTGCACATACAAAACTGTAGCCTTAATTCAGAACTATCAAAAGCAAGAGCACAACAAAGTTCTTGTGCAATCTGCAATAGCATCACAACTGCATTCAGAACAAAGAAAACCTTGACACTGACACTATACCTTGCCTTTTTGAAAGAGAAGGAAGAAAGCTCATAGTTTATCCCACATTTTTGTAGTTGAAACACATTCCTGGAAGTGTGCAATTTCTCACTTCTAAAAATGAAAATGTAAGGAAAGTTTGTTGTTTTTTCTTTTTAAATTAAATACTCAAAAATTTACCTACAGCATTTATGTGCTTGCTTAGTATTAAAATACCTGTGTTGACACTCAAATTAACGTTTGCTGGGGGTTTTACCCTAAACAAATTGATTCCTATGCCTACTCCTATTGAGAAAGCTAAGCTAAACCCCCCCTTTTTATTAGAAATGAGAGACACATTTGTAACTGTCATTTTATTTGTGTCTGAAAATCATGACAGTAGTGCCAAGGGCTTTTGTTGTGTTGGGCATGTTACAAGCAGTAAACCCAGTTTATGAGAGCTGTGATTTCACATGCAGATTTTTGTACTTACTAGAGGAGTGAAGATACTGCCTCTTCCCTGCTAGCTTTAGAAGTGTAAGGTAAAAATGCAACATGGTATCAAAAGGTAAAGTATACTGATGAAAGAAGGGATAATTTCTACTCTAATTTCACTCATTATCCCCAGATTACAGAAATGTCACCTCCCTTCAAGTTTACACTTGCCAAAAGATATTACATGAATTAATTAGAAATTACAATAGCTTTCAAATGAAGTAGTTCACTCCAGCCACAACCTCAAAGAAAAAACAAACATAAAATCCCGGTGGCAGTGAACTTTTTCTTAAAAAATGAAACTGTAAAGTTTGTTATTCATCAGAACTAATACTTTTTGAGGCTGAAGTAAGTACAGTGGAATTACGAAGACATTCCTTTCTCCATTCACAAATCTCTCCCTAAAGAACATCTCATTGAAGACAGGGAGCCACTCTATACTCGATCATTCAAAATTCAAAAAAATGAATGGTTTTGGAGGTTATTTTTAAAAAAACATAACACCTACCCCACCCTCCAGACAGAAAAAAAGAAGGAAAATTCACATTTATATGTTGTTTGAAGCCCAGGTATTGCAACACTGAGGACAAAATCAAGACTACAACATTAGTTCCAGACTAAGAATGTAAAGTTTGCAACAAATATATCATTCCAAAGTTTACTTTACAGAAAGGAGAAGTTAAATTAGGTTCTATGAATCTCCAAGTTGTTCATAAACTTTTCAAGGAACGGTGTAAGGTGCTTGAGACAGAAATAAGAACCTAATTTGGTTAAGAGCCCTGCTTCTCTTATGCTACATGCAACTGCACTTCGTTACATATTTGAGCAACTTTTTTTTTTGCTTTTATTCTCCTGTCCATACACAGACAAAATAAAAGCTATAAATTGAAGTATAGCTTAATGCTCTTGGGACAGCAGTTTGCAACTGGACAAAGAGTTTTCTGTCTATGCTGATGCTTAGCTGCATCTCCATTTTACAATTCAAGGAGTGCTACTGACAGCTGTATATAAACTACTATTTTTGATCATTCAAATTTAGAAATAACTTTTCTATTGCTGGTATATCTAAACTGAAGTCTACCTAGAACTATTACAGTATTGTGGCAGAATTTCACCCCAAGTTATTTACAATACCAGCAAAGATTAGATGGGGAAAAATAACAATGAAGTTTGATTAATCCATAGCTTGTTTAGAGAATTTTATAAGAAAATCCTCATGTTAGTGTTCACCCATGAGGAAACTGCAACTCTGTTTACACCAGAAAAAAAACGCAGCTTAATTCAAATTCCAAAATCCTCCTACCTCCAATTTCTAGCATTGCAATATTAGTACACGTTATGAAACAAACTTGATACCTAACTCTACAATACTGTTTCCAGAAGTTCTGTTGAGAACTGGACTGTTCTCTTATGCAGAAGAGCAGTAGTAGTTTGAGTTTACAGTTAGTTCATTTGGACATCTGAAAACATCTTGCAATGTCTTAAAATATTCTTGTAAATTAAATAAGTAGACATTCATTTCACAGAATTCAAGAATGAAAAAGGGCATTAGGAATAAGGTATGGTATTCTTACTTACACTGCAAGGAAGAGTTCTATGAGGAGTGCAATTCCATTAAATAATACTTCTATATTTCAGGACATAAACATTACTTCCTCCACAGAAAGCTCAGACATTTAAATACTGATATATATACCAGTGTCAGATTAGGGTGGAAATACAGCAGTCACAACCTCTGTGTGCACTGTAAGCATAGATAACTTTACAAGCAGTAATACATGTGTATTAACACTAAATTTTGAAAATTACTGCATTAATTCTCAAAATATGAATTATGCATGTTTTCATCCAAAGCTTTATAAGAAGTGTTCTGTTTCTGTACAAGTAGTTCAAGCGTGAACTTCTTAAGCGTTGGTACACAAAGCAGTTATCCTGAAGATATTAAGTTTGTTCAAAAGTTTCAGCAGACAGGATTCTTTTCTAGAATTAGTAACCGCTTACATAGTTCCAGTTCCTGGGGGGAACTGGTTGTTCACTTCCTCAGCGGGAACAGCTTCTTATGCCGCAATTAGTTAGATAGGAAGAAATTTTTCATGTGTTTTTCCTTACGCTTCATGTCCATTACTTCCTCAGCATCATTTTGTCATGCATCTTCTTTCCCTTTAACAACCAGGACACTGCTCCCTTGAAGCTTGCCTAAGTTTTCAAGGAGAAAAACACTGGAGTGTCAGCATTACCTGGGTTATTATGCATTTGCTTTACAAATCTGACCTAAATTCTAAATATAGGGGGGTAGGGTATTTAACTTTTTTTAGCACAATCTTTCAGATGGTAAAGCCTAGAGTTCCTGAAAATTTTGCTTCCCTGGGGTTTGATAGAACTGACTAACGCTGAGGAACTGTACATTTACTATTCCACAGAGCAACCAAGAATGCTTTAGTACAGGGCTTTCAAGACAAAGCCTGATGTTCCCTGTAATTGGTACTCTTTGGCTGGACATGAAGACCCAGACCAGGGTCCCCTCTCTGATATTATCAAAGCATTTTCTCTCCCTCCCACCATATAGCTGCCTGGAAAAGACATTAAAAAAACCACTGATAAAAGGACAACTGGGACATAAAAGTGTTATAAGACCTGAATAAGCAGGTTGAAAATGAAGGGAGGAAAAATACTGATTAGCTCATCAAGGAGGAAGGTACCTAGTGAAAAAAAGAACTAGAGCATCTAGTGCTCCAGTCTCATCTACTCTGGGGACCAATCAGGATGCATAGTACCAAAAGAGATATTTATGTGGATCATCAACCACATGTTCTAGTTTCCAATGATAAATAAAAAGGAATTTCAGTCTTAACCCTGACTGCACAGCTGAAGAGTGTATTACCTCCATTAAACAGTGGTGATGACTGATGAAATTACCAGCAGGAAGGATCAGCTGGGCTCCTTAATTCACTTTGGGCAATGTAAGCTATCTCAAAGCTTACCGGTATTAGCTAACCTAATCTGATTGAATTTGCAGGAATGGATTAGAACAAGCTTTGATAATTCTGTGCCAGTGAAACAGGAGGTACCAAGTATTTGGGTGTGCCATTGATTTTCAGCAACACTGCCAAAATCAGGAAATCATCCACAGTCCATGCATTCCACTTCACAGTCCAACAGTGTTAACAGATATTTGAAGTCTGCAAAACTCTACCCTCAATACCGAAAGAATGCTCTTCTGCAGATTTCCTTGAAACTAAACAAATATGGTTTAATCATGCAGAAAAATGATGTATTCCTCCCCAGGAGAACTTTTTTTAGCTGCACTAAGTCAATTTTAACAATGAATTCTTCCTGGAAAGAAGGAAAATAGCAAGCAACAAATTTTCAAGTTCCCAAAACAGCCACTGATAGTCTAACCTTTGAAGACATACTTTTCTGTTAGATTTTCCCTTACGTCAGAACTTGGAATATTTCAAGTCCCAAAACTGCTAATGGAATTTGATTCAGTCTGAAATTCATCCACCCTGGCACATGGGATGGCATTAGATGAAATATCTATGGCAGAAGACAAAGTCACAGTAGTTCCTTTTCATCCTAAGATGTATGAATCTGCACTGCGCAAGAGATTTAAAGAAATCAGTATTTACTACCACTACTAAAACAGAAAACATTCCAGTAGTATATAACTGTAATGCAAGCCCTTGCATGGCAATCCAAATTTATTGAACTACTGATGCTAAGTCATACAAAATTGCACCACTTTAATTAAGGCTTTTAGTTTACATTTGGCCACCTCAAAGCAGTTGTAACATTAGGTTGGTCAATTTAAATACTGTGGCTCCCTGTTGGATATACACACAATCTTTACACCCAAACGTTAATGCATACAAAGCAACAAGGCATTGTTAAATAAATCAGCAAAAGTTAATTACTGCAACTTAGGCCCTGTGACCAATTACACATGATTAAAATTACTTCCCACATTCACATCCACAGTACTCTTCCACCATTTAACATCTCAACCAAAACGTTACACATGTAAAACAATCACTAACAGGCAAAAGTACTAAACCTGTATATTTGGTATTGCAAATACACTTATGCATGAGCAAGCAAGGGAATTCACAGTGAGAATCTACAGCTGCAGAAGCCCGAAAATGATTTACAAAAAATTGTTAAATCATTAAAAAATTGTTTTAAAATATACACTTCTTGTTGTAGACCCCCACTGTACACACAACTATAAACATTGTTCCCTATGTAAACAAGGAAAAGGAAACATACAATAAAAGGTTGAAAAGTCTGGACATTTCCTTCCCAACAGATATTAAAGGCCATGTCTTTAGTCAGACGTTATACTGAAAGGATTCTTAAAGACTAGATCACTGTCTCCACAGGTTTTTCCTAAAATTAAAAAACTATATAGCTGTTGTGTTAATCAAAGCGCTTTTGTACAATACGATGATGATGATGATCCTGTATTTCTTTAAAAAAGTTACAATAAGCTACAAATACCGATGAAGCAAAGTTATCTGGAGTAGTCTATATAGGAGCTCTTTGGACTTTCTTTTATTATGCTAAAATAGTGGTGCTTTTAGGATTTACATTATTGTACTCTCCAATAGAAAGTGGGGGTTGTTGAAGTATACAGTACACAGTTTTCATACATGTACAACATTGGTGGATGAACAATGTCTCTTATCAGTAATACTGGATGTAGGCTCTGGTTTTACCAGTTGCATACACTTAGAATATTTATAAGTAAAAATCTCTCATGACACTGGAAAGTGATTAGAATGTGCAAACTGATGTAGTAGCTTTCATCCATTTCTTAAAGGGTACCACCACAGGAAAGTCCATTTAAGATGTTGGTAGGTTTAATAAAGTTGGAATGCTGGCACTGTTGAATTGGGCAACAGTTCTTCAGACCTGTAACAACAAAACAAGATGTTAGTCTTAGGAACAACTATTTGTCATTGTTCTTTAGTTAAAGGAACTAAAGTAGGAACTAGCGAAGTTCTGAGCAAACAGACTTAGAAAATAACCTTATTACTTCTCCCCTACTAACATAATTTCTACCATACACATACAAGTAACAGTCTACCTCAACTAGTAAAACTTAATTGGGATGCATATAGTAATCCAAGATGAACTTGGAACTACTTGTGGAAGTAGTATTTGATGGATAGAACTGGTTTTGCTTACTGTATGACAGTTCCAGTAGCTTTAAAAGCAAAAACACATTTGGAGGATCAAAGCTCCTGAACCAAAAGCCCTGTTAAAGAAATAAGGCAGCCATTCCTGCCATCCTCAGCTAATGCTTTTAGAACTCTTTCAGTTTTGCTTTGAACGGATTCAAGTTGTTCAAATTAAGTTAGTTTTAACACCAATACCAAAAATAGTTAAACATGGCACTATCTGAATATTAAAAGTAAAAAATTTATGACAGTGAAATACTGGAGCATCCTGGTAGGACATAACAAATAAGTCTATCAGAACAAAATAATGGATTATAGCACTGAAGCAACAGAACCACCATATGTCCAGTAAAATCAAAAGGAATCAAAATGAACATACATAAAACATAAAAAGGACATAGACCTGTTGAAGCGAGTCCAGAGGAGGACCACAAAGATGATCACAGGCTGGAGCACCTCTCCTATGAAGACAGACTGAGGGAGCTGGGGTTGTTCAGCCTGGAGAAGAGGTGGCTCTGGGGAGACCTTACAGCTGCCTTTCAACATATAACGGGGGCTTATAAGAAAGATGGGGGCAGACTTTTAAGCAGGGCCTGTAGCAAATTTAGACAAGGGGGAATGGCTTTAAACTGAAAGAGGGCAGATTTAGATTAAATATTAGGAAGAAATTCTTTACTGTGACGGTGATGAGACACTGGAACAGGTTGTTGCAGATGCCCCATCCCTGGAAACGTTCAAGGTCAGGCTGGATGGGGCTTTGAACAACTTGGTGTAGTGGAAGGTGTCCCTGCCTATGGCAGGGTGTTTGGAATTAGATAATCTTTAAGATTCCTTCCAACCCCCCATTCAGTTCTATGAACAGGCAATCTGCATGATGTCAGGTCAATCAAGGGAGACCTCAGCCCATACTGAGGCTTGGAGGTAGAAAGAAGGAAACAAGCTGCCCTAGAACATGTTGCAGAAAAAAACCCATGCCTGCTGACTAACTTCTGAAAAGGCTTGCTTGAAGAGCAGGCTGGAGCTTGCTTGAATGAGCCTTCAGCAGCATTCTTAAAGCATGGATTTAGTCATGTAGAACATTAGCCAACTGCCAATGAGTAAGAAATTGATCTAGTAACCAACAGCTCCAGGTCAAATATTTGTAATGTTACAATGATCACTTCATGATTCTCTTCCAAATGTACTAATCACAATAGAGTCTGTGAAATACCCATGTAGCTCAAAGAAAGCAAGCTAAATTCTTATGACATCATTCAGATATATTCAGGAGTTCAAAGCAGAAAGTGATACTTTAGCATGCAAACTGCAATATTTTACAGCATGCGTTCCTGACCAGTATATTTGATCAGCCTTTAAAAAAAACACCCCTGTTTCCAAACGCTAAAGTTCTGAACTATTGGAACACCACCGTTAATCTGGCTCTACCAACACATTAAATCTTATATATATATATAAAAAAAGATGCTAGTGTGAGCAGTATATCTTGCACCTATTTGTAGTTCTGACTTTGGAAAGGCAAAATGAAGACCTTAAAAATTTCTATGATAATGTAAATCAAGAAATTTCAATGCTATTCTGCATCAACAGCTACCACAGTTGTTTAGGTTTGTTTTTTTCTTGTTTTGTTTTGTTTGTTTTTAATAGACGTAATACACAGACAATTTTAAAAGGTTTACCTGGCTCAGAGCTACAGTACAACTATGTATTAAAGTAGCTGACATGATGACTTTTTGCGTGCTTTTCCAGGCACTGGAGTTTTTCTGTTAATTTGTCGCACAAGGTCATAAAAGATCTGTGAAAAATAAAATCAGTTGGTTATTGGAATTAAGAGGCTTCTCTCATAACCTTAAGCCTTGAATCTTCACACATAATGTACTCACGTACTCAAGAACCCCTGTAAATATTTAGTTATCAAAGCCAGAAAGTTACATTGTATGCTTAATTAATACCTGGTTTTTTTTTTCTGTTTAAGATAATTGTCTGCCAAGGGTTTTCCACTTTCAATGAAGCCAACTGAAGAGGCATCTGTAATCCACATCTATTTAACCTCTGGGTTAAGTTAATCTGAACATGCACGATACATGCCATAGCGATCAACTACTATATGCTGTTACTTTGCAATTTAGCACTGAGGTCAAGAAACGGGGCACAGCTTTCTTTAACTCAAATCACTCTAAGGATATTTTTTATAAAGTAAGTTCTATTGTGTTTTAACTACACATTTTCATGGTAACTGAAGTACAATGCGTATTCAGTAATAGACTCCCTTTTTTGAATGAGATCATGCTTTTCCAGATATTTTAAAAATACTGAAGTCCACAGAATTAATTTAGCAGCCTCTCTAGGACTGCAGCATGACATAAGCGTAACATTTCCTAGAGAAGTAATTCATGTACGAGACTCAGTCACACTTTGAGTCTCCTAGAATTCTAATTAGAACATTATTTTGTTGAAAGGCTAATGTAAGACAAGTCTACATACTACAATTAAACAGCATGTGTTTCATTCATAATTGACATTGTTCCAATTATTTCTGCATCTCCTAAATCAAGGAAGTGCTTATACTAAAACCATCTTAGCAGTTTCCTAAGCACTGGCTGCAAAGCAGCAAACATTCCAAGAAGGGCTTTTAGCATTTGATGGAAGTTCTAGTTTATTAAACATATGACTTTTATATAGTTAAGACAATTAATTTGTATTTAAGAAAAACTGAACAGCTTTCAGGAATTCCCAAATAATTAAATACACATTACTCATTTTAAGAAAAATCAGCTGTGCTTAAACCCACCATATTCTTTTGATTACATGCAAGTCTTGCAGAGGCCCTTTCAACTTGACTGATATGGCCAACATTTTCCAGAAGACACAATGCACTGTAGAGTTTATCATAAAATTCAAGCTGTTCCAGAAATGTAAATACTGACACAGCTTCTTTCTGCAAAAATTTTTGCATTCTTTTTTTATGCTGGCACCCCCACTGGATAAGGCGGCATGTGCCATGGCAAGTCCCAAAAAATGCACATTTGATCAGTCAGCTCCTGCTAAATAAGTAGCTAGAAAGCGAAGAAGCTTTTGCCCATTTTTTCCTTAACAGAGCTGTTAGTTTTGACAAAAACCTTGAGAGCGTTCTTGTTCTTACTATCTCAAATTATGTAATACGAAATAACTTCAATTAAATAGTGTTAAGGACTTCACTCTTAAAAAAGTAGTTTAGCAGTACATTCTCAGTTGATACATCTCACATTCTCACAATAGTAGGGTACAGTTTTTGTCCATTACATGGATTGTTAATCATTCTTCCTTGACAAACTGTAAATATCTGGTTACTAGAACAGCATCCCATCCTTCTGTCCTTGCCATCTCTCCCCCCGCACAGGTAATGGGCCTTACCTCATTAACATTTATCTTTGATTTTGCAGAAGACTCTAAGAATGCACAGTTATTCCATTGCCTTGCTAGGTTCTGACCTTGTTCCTTTCCCACAACTCTTTCATCTTCCAAGTCACACTTATTGCCAACCAGAATCATAGGCACCTAAAAAACAATTTAGTACCAGCAAAAAAATCATTAAGATTTTGGGAAGGCACAATGTGAATACACACCTAAAATCTTATCTGAATCCTTAGAGGATCCTGACTTCCAGAATAATCAAGCTCTGGTATAACTGAAAATTAAGTTTACAGTTCTGTGATACTTTAATCTTAAAATCAAAGTAACTGCATTCTTTGCTTGCTGTTTGGTCAGATGGTGGTGGGAATGGTTTGAGGAATCAGTACACTGCCAATTGAGCGCATTTCACATCTTCTAGGTGACCTAATGAAATTTCATTTCTAGATGTTTGAGGCGTCACGTCTACTGAAGAATCTGCTACCAGATTTTTAAGTGTTCAGAAATCCTGGAAAAAGAGGCCTATAGTGGGTAGCACAATGAATGACACTAAAGCTCCTTTCACCATTCCTCTACTTCCAGCGTATCTGCACTCTTTTCAAGAGCAGTTTGCTCACACAGTTCTTCTTAGGAAGCTGGTGCCCACACAGGAAAGAAACATGCTACCTTAACAAAATTACCAATGACAGAAAATGCTGAATTGACCTTTGCAGCAAGAGAAGGTAATCATACAAAGTTGTTCGGGTTTTTTTTAAACTTCTTTTTACTAATTTAAGGACATAGCTACATTTCTTCCAAATTCAAGTGCTAAAAAAAGGTTTACAATATTTTGGCCATTTAATTTCCTCCCACTGAGAAGGCAAGTCATGCCTCAGCTTTGGCACAGGAAAAACTTAATGGAAAATCTGGTGAAAGCTTGTAACTTAAAGCTTATTATCTTTCTCCTGACACTATGGAATGGCTTTCAAGACTGAGGGGAGTGTTCTAAAAAGAAATACAATTCCAAGGAAATACTACCAAAGACAGCTTATGCTAGTGAACATAAATATACCATGTGAACTAAGGTTTCAGATATCATCACACTTATCTTTATTTTAGTGTACAAAATTAATCTAATGCTAAACAAGGCTGTAACTTGGTAGGCTCTGGATGGGAAAGGTACATGCAATTTCAATACTATCCCCTTTTGAGCTACATTTGTGATAACTGGCAATAAATCACTTCTAGAAGAAATCTGCTGAACATAGACAAGACCTGCAAATGCTTATGATTAAGAAACTGCAGTGTGGTTTGCATTACAAAAGTCCCAATGAACTTCCCTGAAACATTATGTATCAGGTTTGCATAGCAAGGTGGGGGCACTACAGGGATGGCTTCTGTAAGAAGCTGCTAGAAGCTTCCCCTATGTCTGGGTAGAGCCAATGCCAGCCAGCTCCAAGATGGAACCACCCCTGGCCAAGACTGAGCCCATCAGTGAGTGGTAACACCTCTGTAATGATGTATTTAAGAAGGGGCAAAAATAAAACACCTCTGCAAGGGCAACTGCAGCTGAAGAGAGGAGTAAGAACAGGTGAAAGCAACAACTCTGCAGACACCCAGGTCAGTGCAGGAGGGGGATGAGGTGCTGGATTCAGGTGCTGGAGCAGAGATTCCCCTGCAGGCTGTGGTGAAGCCCTTGGTGAGGCAGGCTGTGACCCTGCAGCCCATGGGGGTCCATGATGGTGGAAGATATCCACCTGCAGCCCATGGAGGACCCCATGCCAGAGCAGGTGGATGCCCAAAGGAGGTTGTGGCCTGCAGGAAGCCTGCGCCGGAGCAGGATCCTGGCAGGACCTGTGGCCCTGTGGAAAGAAGAGCTCACACTGGAGCAGGTTTGCTGGCAGGACTTGCGACCCCGTGGGGGACCCACGCTGGGGCAGTCTGTTCCTGAAGGGTTGCACCCCACAGAAGGGACCCATGCTGGAGCAGTTTGTGAAAAACTGTAGTCCGGGGGAAGGACTCCTGGTGGAGAATCTTGTGGAGACCTGTCTCCCATGGGAGGGATCCCAATGCTGGAGCAAGGGAAGAGTGTCAGGAGGAAGAAGCAGCAGAGACAACGTGTGATGAACTGACCACAACCCCCATTTCCTGTGCCCATGCACTGCTAGCGGGGAAGAGATGGAGAACTCAGGAATGAAGTTAAACCCAGGAAGAAGGGAAGGGCGGGAGGGAAGGTGGTTTTAAGTTTTGGTTCTATTTCTCATTATCCTACTCTGATTTGAATGGTAGTAAGTTAAACTGATTTTCCCAAGTTGAGTCTGTTTTGCCTGTGACAGTAATTGGTGAGTGATGTTTCCCTGTCCCTATCCTGACCCACAAGCTTGTAGTTATATTTTTCCTCTGCCATGTCCAGCTGAGGAGCAGAGTCACAAAGCAGCTTTGCTGGGCACCTGGCACACAGCCAGGGTCAGCCCACCACACATTTACTACATCCCACATCTGCTGACAGCAGAAGCATATACGGGTACATGCATTAAGGAGGGCATGAAAGTTTCCATGAGCACAGTTTAAATGAGATGGGCACACTTTAAAACTGCTTGCTTCCCCCCCCAGCCTCCCCCAAAGGAAGATTTTCCTGCCCAATGGCTACAACCTACAAGGTGTTTCTGTTAAAAACACGCTCTTAGCGCTGTTTCACATTTGAAATACCATTCTTACTTTTATTAAGGGATGGAGCATTTGCTTCCTACAACCACAGTGTTTTTTTTAAATCAATTATAATCTGGAATGTCTTAGCCTCACTTTATATCTTTAAAAATGCTGAGGTGCATATCAAAATTGTGTAGAAATAGGATGACCAAACTTACCTGCAAACGTATACACGAAATATTAAAATTGCATGTTACGCAGCTTTTAAGCTCACAGTATTGTCTTCCATAAGAACTTAGAATTTTGTTCTTTTAAAATACCATACACAGTAAGCATATTGAAGACATTAAAACTGTAGGATTTTCTTTAAATGTACATTGCTACTGAGGTAAGAATAGAGTTGCTTTAGAAATGTTTTCTGCAGTATTAGAGAACAAGGTTACATACAGTTTCAGATGGAGTCTTTTAAAGGAAGAGATTAAAAAGACAATTCTCTATGTGACACATGAGAAATTAGAATTTCTCCAGTTTGCCTTTCTGTATTATGCTGGTTGATTTGTGTCTTAATTTCAAGCTTGGAAGCTATCTGATTCACAGTGTATATATTACAATATCTGTAATGAAAACTCTAAACGTAAGTATTAAGCATTTTTAGAGATGCTTACATCATCAGTGTCTTTGACTCGAAGAATCTGTTCTCTTAGATCCTGTAAATCATTAAAAGTGGACTGTGCTGTGATGGAATATACTAATGCAAAACCTTGTCCATTTTTCATGTATAGGTCTCTCATTGCTGTAAACTGTTCCTGTAATTAAAAAAGATACAGATATTGCATTCAATCTGCACTTTCATTGCAGAAACTACAATACACTTCAGGTCACAAATGGATCCACAAGTATGATGCATTTGTGCCCCCTCCCTCCCCACCTTTAAATTGACCAGTATTTAACTGTTCGACTATAAATATTACAATAAACCAAACTGCTTTTAAAGAAATCTTAAGTTTAGGACAGTATCTGTGGGGTAGCTGAACAACATCTAGATATTGCCAAGGGGTATACTCTGGGAAAAACAGCACAGAAACTAGAGTGATTTCTTAAGAGAGGAAAGGTGCAATAGAAGATGAAGTGTAATCTGTAGACTACAGAAGTTAGATTCCTCCTGAATCTCTCCTTACATACCAACTTCTTCCCCATCTCCTGACTGTTCTTTAAAATGCATCAAAAAATAAACGCATCACTTTTCAGCCTCCATTTTGTAGTCTAGGCACTTGCCTATATCAGATTCCACTTTAATTTTCAAGGAGATTGACTATAGGATGAAGACACTCAACAGACTCGCCACATTTCCTAGCCTTCGGTGACAACTATGATACTGCATATTAAGAGCTGCTGGTACACTGCACAGCAGCATTAGGACTTCTCACCATTTGAAAACTCTCACCAGTAATGACTGTGGAATAGCATTTGCCTTTCTCACACTGATGACTGCTATCTTGTGCCTGATCAATCACTCACCAAGTCCCTTACTGTACATCACATGAAAAGTGCAATTTATTTTGAGAACAGCCACTCCATCTTGCTATAGTTTTACATGGCCTTACTCTAGTAAGGAGTTTAAATTAAGTTATTATTATTATTGGACCAGGGTACTGATGCAGTTCAGAGAACACATTACACTCTAAGGGTCTTGAGCTTATGCTCATTGGAATCAATGAAGGAAGTTATTGGTTTCAGTAATTTTGTAACAAGATAGAGAAAAACCTGACCAGTATGCAAAGGGTCCACATAAACCCCATGCTTTGAGTTCCCATAAGCTGACTAAAGCGATTTTTATCCCAATGTCAGAGTACATCTTACACACAAAAGAAAAAGGAGATGAGAAGAAAGCACATATTCTCTACAGCAACAGAAATCAAACCTGAGTAACTATTGGGCATAAATTTCTCTGGGCAATATAAACTTGAAAGCAGCATAATCTTAAAATGCTCGGTCTCGTGTTTCCCCTATTACAGAACATCAACTCACAAGAAACCTGCAATTCATTTTCTGATGCCATACTCAAGTTTTGTTTAAATACCACTATGTTAAAGAACATCCTTTAACCCAATACACCAATCACAGTTACTCCTTAGAGAATAAGGAAGGAAACATGTCACCATTTACATCCCTACAGCTTTTGATGATTTTTAACATTGTACGTCAATATTTCAGGAAGTCTGACATACCGTTCCTGCAGTATCTAAGATTTCAAGCATACACTGTTGTGCATCTACTTCAACTTGCTGTTAAGAGAGAAAAATGCGGTTAGAATTCTTCTTCTTGCAACCCCCCCTCCAAAGACACCAGGAATTGTGTGATTTTTATAAGCAAATTCATAATGCACAAAGCAACATAATGGCTAAAGTAGTTCATATGGATATACACTTTGAAAACAGCAGGAAGAAGCCTTTCAAAAAGCCCTAGTGACATTTTCAAAAGCAGAGTCAGCAGCCAAGAATCACTTTGCAAAGTGATCAAGAATTTTTGATTATTCAAAAGGAGACCACTAAATTTGTAATGATTGTTATCAGCAACTCACACAATTTCTACTTGTTTCAGGGATCATTCACAGAAAAGTACAAGTGAAAGCTAGAAAGTTGAATTGGTATATTAATGCTCATTTAATAGTAATTCAGATGAACAAGAGTGCAAGTAGCACACAGCAAACAATAAACCAAGCAAAACACTAAGGGTGCTGTCCCCAAAACAAGCTTTTAGTGATACTAATTAGGAAACTGATCCAGCTTAGAAAAACTTAGAAAAAAACCCAGAAGGTTTAAGAAGCCAGATCAATTTCTTCATATATTTCAGAGTTCCTTTATCTAGTTTCTACCTCAAAAAAATCCCACAAGCCTGCAAGGGCAGCAAAAGACATGGAAATGCCCTCAAGCTGTTTCAAGCATGCTATCCACAATTTCTTATTATTTTTCCAAGCTGTTAATATATTTCCATTTGCATGTAAAATTTTTAGTTGGCAGATCAGCACCCAGAAAGAACTTTGTGTCCCCTATTCCCAGTGTATGCATTATCACTAGTATAACTTTGAGCTTTTCTTTTGTATCTAGATTTGGGGGCGGGTGTGTGTGTGTGTGTGTGTGGTGGTGCTGGGAAGAGGAATATTTCCACTCCTCTCACAACTCCCCCAAATCCCCTAGAGATGGAGATTCCTTCAACAACCACTACTTTAGTATGTATTGCTGACAAAGTTATTCAGCTAGTTAAGCAGCATCTATTCTCTTTATAAAGAAATATTTGGGGAGTAAACCAAGGCATCAAATTTCAAGACTTCATGCTCAGTGTAGTTATAGACAAAGTACTTCAAGCCATGTCTTCTCAACTTCAAATATTACAAAATTAGATTTAACATTAATAGTATAGAATTGCAACTGCCAAACCAATATATTTTAAAGTCACCCAAGTCAAGAAGCAAGACAGAATTGTAACTAACAGTCAGGGGAAGAAAACAACTGCATAAAGTGTTGTCCAGATTTAAGCAAGGCTTCCTTCAACAGTATAGCCGATTTGAAAAGAATACACAGAGATATTCCTAGTCATTTCAGGACCAAACCTGAAAGGAGCATTTTAAGATCTTTGCGCGGGGGGCGGGGAGGTGTGTGTGCAAAAAGCAAAAAAAAAAGCAAAGGGCAAAATTTCTTAAGATGGCTTTACTTTTTCAGGCTCCACAGAAACAACCTGTGGAAAAAAATCCACCCAGCAAACATCATGAATCTAGTATAACCTGAAGAATGTAAATATATAACAAAGGAAACATTTCCACTTTAGTACAGCTTGTGAATATTTCTGGAGTAATTTACTGGGCCTGACCCAGCAAAGGCCTGCACCAAACACTGGGCCAGGGTCCAAAATTCCTGCTCCTCTAATACAGAAAAAGTAAGTGGCTATATAGAATTTGTTGTTGCTGTTGCCTCTTTAATAAGAGCTCTAGCTTTGGCTGGAAGCCCACATGCTTAAAACAGACTAGGATTTTTCCAGCGTACAGATTTCTATGAGGTCAAAGAAAACAAGTCTGAAATTATCATTTTGCTCTTGCTAATTCCTCTTCTGTTCAGAAAAGATTCTGGTGACTGTAAGCTGCAATGGCTGTTAATGCAGTCTCTTTATACCAATATAAATGTAGTCCAGTCCTGAAACAGGAAGTCCTGCAGTTTTTGCACATTCCCATCTTGGGTTTGTGCATCTTGCCTCCCTTGTATAGACACTGGCATTTTTGTGGCCACACGGTGAGCTACATCAGATTATCAATGTATCTGAAAAGTAATTCAGCTAAAAAAAGAAGATTAAGAAATTGACACAGCCAAAAACCAATCTGCCTCATGAAATGGTTAACTCTTTTAGTAGCAGTCCAGACAAACTATCTCAGTCTGGAATATTAATCACGGTCTCAGCTAAAACTGAAAAGCGAGCAATATGGAGATTCAAGATGATGCAAGCAGAGTCAGACCTTTCAGCCTGTCACGCCAAAGATAGGAAGAGAGAAACCAACAGCCCACTGTGTTTGTTCTTTTATGATAAGTTTGTGTTAACTTATTAATAAAACAACAACAATGGAAGCATATCAAACTATTGGTCAAATTTTTAGAAATACAGTACGATGCCTCCAGTGTTCTGAAGGTGGGCATGAAGTTGTTTTTAGCAGACTTTCCTAGTAGCAAAGCTTAGAACCTCCAACATACAAGTCCAAATGTACCTGCAGATAGTAACACACAAACTAATAGTAAATATTATAAAAAAATAAAAACTGACACTTTTTTTTTTAAAAAAAATCAATGTTCCCAAATCTAACCATGAAATTAGCATCTTTTACTGACTAGCTCGTAAGGTATTATGCTTAAACATAAAAAAATTAGCTTTGAATTATTCCTTTCAGACAGACTTTAAGAGCACCATTACATTTCAAACTTCTTACTTGGTATTACATGGGATCACCATGCATACCCTTTTTCAAGCAATGACTCAAATATCTAACAACATATAATGCAGTTTTAAGTTTCCGTAACACTAGACAGGTCTTTTGCATATACCTTTCTGTAGGAGTCTTCTATCGTAGGATCGTATTTTTCAACAAATATTCCTTGAACAAACTGTACAGTCTGCAACACAAAAGTTCTTGTAAGATTCTTCTTGTATAGTGACATATTGTAAACACTGTAGACAAATTACTGTTCTAGGTGTATACTCTGTTATCCATTACATTTTTGAAGGCAAGTGATCAACATAACTATGAATTGTAAGAAAGAACAGGAAGTTAGATGCATATGCCTGTTTAAGTACTGTTAGATGAAGCAGTGCTACACCTTCCTTTATGCACTCTCACTTAGGAGTGTAAGAATTAAAGCATGCATTGATTTAAGGTTTGTCTAACTCTTGGAATCATTATTAGGTTTTAGTTGAATAGGATACTATACTGCTGCATGGCTTTTACATTTAGAACTACCGCACCTTCTGCTATTTATCTGCCAGCACAGGAATTAGTCAAAAAACAACTGCCAGCATTTACTAGTCTTAACTAGACTCAGTAGAATATTCCTTATACCTAGCACGCAGGACGTTTTTAGCACAAGTCATATGGAACTTTAAGACTCAATGGCCAAGTCAGAGCAGACAGGTTCAAATCCAGAAATGCTGCAGTAAGATAAAGAATTCAGAGGTGAAGAAAAAGTTCTTTCACAATTTAACATGATCTGTCATTTTAGGTTTTCCTTTAGGAACCGCTCTGTAAGAGAAGAGTTCTTACCTTATAAGAGTGGACCTCTAGACCTTATCTTATGATAAGGTGCACAATTAAACTGGAAGGCGTGAAGTTCTTAGGTGGGCTGAGAACATCATATTCTGCAAACTTTTTCCATGCTAGCCTAGGTCAGACTAGACTTCTCTGTAATCATTTAACTAAAATACATGAGCTCTTGGGTTTACAATCATCTACCTGCCATTTCTATACATCTACTTGCAAGGAAAGATGTAGAAAACATTTTAAACTTCCTACAAACATGCAAATTTGTATTTGCACTAAAAACCCTAGAGCTTTAGAGACTGCAATTCAACATTAAGCAAACAGCACCCTGAAGACCTTTCTAGAGACAGCAGTTACCAAGGCCAGACATAGGCAAACCACTTCATCGTGTGAGTTTCATGAAGCAGCTTTTCCCACAGACCTATGGCTGGGTTATCCAGTGAAGCCAGAGACCTTCATAATGCTGTAGCTATGCACTTCGCTGCATAGGGCAGGCAAAAGACTGACCACGCACCTTCAACCAACCCCATACAAAAACAGTAGCATGTGAGAGTGCACCGCTAGATGCGGATACACCCGGTAAAGGATGTACCTATTCGAGCCAGGAACCCTCAGCAGTCATTACTTACAGATATGTTTATTTGTGCACGCTTACCTAAAGAAATGAGGTAGTAGAGAGTGTATTAGAGAAAAGAAGCTTAAGAAAACATACTTGAACTGCCTCACAGAATACTTACCAGAGCAGACTTTCCAACACCTCCAGAACCAAGAACCACTAGCTTGTATTCACGCATGATGCAAGAGGTAAATCACCCTCAATACCTGAAACACAATAAATTATTCACCATTTCGATCAACAGGACAACTATGTTACCATTACGACAGCCACTGCAAGATTGCATATATAACAAGACATGAACAATTAAATATCGATCAACTGATAAATGCACAAGATATACTATCATAACCAGGCATAACCTAAGCAAGATGTCACTTTATTACACCATACAGAAACTACAGATATTTATTCAAGACACGGTAGTTGCTGAATGATGCTACTTTTTCATCCAGCACAAATAAAGTACCTCCAAGGTTTTCTTGTTATCATGTTTTAACACATGGATAATGGTGGTTCTTTACCTGTTATCTAACCTAATTTCACAGTACAGACTTGGCAAGTTTTTAAAATTCCGATTTTTTTATATCCCATGAAACGGTAATTTAGATAAGAGGCAAGCACAGATTAAGAGTCTCTGTAATAAAGACCTCAGTATCATGATCCTGCTAAAGCATCTCAGGTGTTTCAAAGAAAGCACATGAGTATCTGCAAGAACTGCTCACACCCATATGCACGTATCACTTCCTCAGAGGCCTCTGGATGAATTCAACTCCTTTATTTACAGCAGGAATCAGGCATAGAAACTAGTTCACCCCAACTGGTAGACCAATTACTTGGATTACAGTAAACCATCCAGTGAGGCATATTCATCTCATAACATTTTCCAGAAATCTACAAAATCTCTTCATTCAAACGGGCCTGTAGTACCTTTCAGCTATAGTCACAGCAAGTATTAAGGTTTTTCACAGGTTTCTCAAGATCTTTCATTCACTCACAAGTTGCTCATACCGTACATTTTGCAACAACAGACCAAACCCAGTATTTCCAAGAGCGACACAGATGCCTAAAGAGCTTGCAGTTTTATAACAGCTACAGAGTATTGTATAGGTTTATCAGGTAAACAGCTGCTAATGTTAGTTACCTACGGTACTAACACAGTAATTCTAAAAAAGTTTCTCAGATTTCACAGCTAGTACATCCTCTGCTCACCCATCCCCCAAACTTATTTCATATCACACAAGTTTTTGTAATTGCATGTATGTACACACGTAAATGAATTGGTTCGTACAAGCCAATACACATGAAATGTCTCCAGTCCCCTCTGAAGAGCTGAAAGCATCAGTATGCTGACAAAAAACCCACACAAAATGGGAAACTTCTTTAGGCAACAGCATTTCTTTACTTGCAGTTATTTACTTGAAGTAACAACCAAATCTACTGACACAAAGTTTGATCTATATGCACAAAGTACAACCATGATGCTAAAATCCAGTACACTAAGCAGGGTTTGATAAAAAGGCTTAGTTAACTTTTTTAATAGTGGCCATTTTCAAACTATCAACTCTTAATGCAGCTACGATAAAATGCTGCAAACCATCAGATACTGTATTTCCTCTACCTCATTACTGTTCTCCCATAAAGAAATACTGAATAAACCCTACTACAGTAAAGCTAACAGTTACTATTAATAAGAAACAATTATCCAAGAGGATGTAACATGCATTTTCTCATTCTGAAACATTTAAACACTAAACAAAGAACCACAGAGATCTGTGTAAGAAAATTAAACCAACCTCCTTCCAGCAAACAAACATTTCTCAAAAAGAACAGCAGGATCCCAGAAGTCAGTTTTCAAACTGATCCCTTCTTAAGTCTGAAAGTTGATTAATGTTTTGCTAGATATCTAACTGCAGTTATAATGACTGTAGTTTCATGAATAACTGGAGGCAACTAAAATACTCTTTCGAGACCACTGTTCTACAAGCTACCTCTGTTCCCCTCTTCCACACTAGCTAGTGGGGCTGCCTACAGTTGTCTGCCAGATCTGCTTGCTCATCTTCGTTCAAAACTGACCAGCAAACAAAACAAAATTTAAGGACACATCTTTGGGTTATAATGCTCAAGAAAACAGTCCTGCTAGCAACTGAGCTAACAGGACTCTTACTGCTGCCCTGGGACGGAGGTCTCATCTCAGTTCCTTTCCTGCAGGGGCTCTAGCACTTACCCGACTGAGTTACCTGTTTTCTCCCTTCTCCACCCCAGGGGAAAGAATGAAACCCTCCCCAGCCGACAAATAATCTGGGGACAAATAACCTGGGGGCTGGGGGAGAGAAGCGAAGGGAATCCAGCACAAGTACTTGTACAAGACAAGCAGCAGAAGTAAGGTAAGAAAGACCCTTCTCAGCAATAGTAATTTCACAGCATCTCTGGAGTCACACCATCTGTTAGGTGTTTAGCACAAAATGGTAAGATGATTTGCATAGAAAAAGAGCACCTACAAGTTACTGTCCATCTTTACTATCACTGATTAACTCCACGTTGTCAGAAGACTGAGAAAGCAAGAGGCCAGATCCTCTTTAATTTTCTTCTTGCAAAATACATAATGAGCAGTCTTTCAGCTTACCAAAACCATTCCTTGCACCTTAAGCAAAAGGAATACAAGGAAAAATCACTGACCTGATGCCCAGCAAAGCAGGTCTCCACAGGTTTCTCTTACCAATACGTTTTAGGGCTCTTCAGTGTTTTTCACACCTAGCAGAACAACTTTTCACTCTTGACTTTAAGAAACTGTTTCTCCTTTCCCACACTGATTTTTTTTGCAAACATGGATCACCAGAACCATTCACACCACAAGTTTCATCTACTTGGCACCACTGTAGATGTTCAATTAGATCCACAGACTTGTAAATCGTCCAGCCTTTCTACAAAGGAGAGGAATAAAGGATTGTCTCTAACTGTACTGAAACACACCTTTCAAACTCATGATGAGTTAAGCCTATAACTACATTACCCGTCATTTCTTTAAAACATTTAGTTATGCCTTTAATTTTGGAAAGGTGTCAGTAGAATAACAAAGATATTCAGTGTAGGGGAAATCCCAGTACAGTAATCTGAGTGAATTGCAGTAATTTCACTACAGTTTAAACTGAGTTTTTCAGTCTGAAGTTAGCAACTAAATATGGAGATGTCAGTACCAAAAGTGCCTAATTTAGGAGTAACAGAACTTAAGCAGCGGGTACCAAATACCTGTTTTACCTACTGTTTTGAGTAATTTGTGACTTTTTCTTACTGAATGATCTAAAATTCCTTAAAGAAAATTCCAAGTACTGGAAGAAGCAGCCAACAAACTTGGTTTTAGTGAGAGACTAGCAATTAATTCCATTTTGGATCTCAAACAGGGATTTAGGAATTTAACGCAAGCCAAAGCTTCTTTCAGTATCTAGATTTAGAAGTTCAGCCCTAAATATCCAATTGCTGTACAACATTCTGGAACCAATTTCACTACTTTTAAGTGGTGGTACATAATTAAAGTATTATACACTATTACACATTGGTTAGCCAATCATCTTAATTTCTGAAGCACCCAAGCAAAAAGCTTTTTTTAAGATCTTTGAAGATGAGACAAAGCCAGACTGTAGTTCACTCAAATGTTTCTCTGACCTTCCACCCAAACTTGGGCAATGAGCAATTTAGATACCGATTTCCTCTTTCTCTATAAGAACTTGTTTGTCATTTGTACAGTTACTCCCTAACTCACTGGGAGCACACAGTAATCCTTTATATATACACACACCTATACAGCATAGAAGTAGCTTGCAAGTCATCAATCATCATCAGATAGTCTGGCCATGACATCTTGGAATGAAACACAAACCAATGTATTCTCCAAAACACTTTAAGAAAGCAAACTTGGAGATCTCTAACACAGCATGCAGCAGAAGCACCATCTATCATTTGCTCCCGCTTAGATCCACCACCCCAACAGCTTTGAGGAACAGTCCTGATGTCACTTTACCTTTCTCTTACTGTTTTCTAACAGAAAACCTCAATTCCTAGTTAAGAGAACTTCTGGTTACATACAGGTCTTTGCCACCTTCTCAGCTAAGAAGCAACCAGCCCATGAAGGTAGGAGCTGCTTTACAACACTGAGGTCTGCCAAATTATTTGGTATAATAAAAGCCTATCATGCACCTTCACTGATCAGTATGCCTGTTGGCTGCAAGCGTGCTCCAGACTGAGTTAGGGCTCTGATCTTGCCTGAACTTGACTTTCCAGCGATTCCCAACTAGCCTGACTTGACTGCTGTAGCTCAAACCCATTTTTTCATATCACAGGTTGTACAGACTGCTTGCATCCTAAACCTCGACCATGCTGTAACTTTACTTTTAAGACTGATACAATGCTTGACTCTGGAACTAATATTGTATTCAGCTCTATCCAGTGCCAAGAGGATTTCCTTTTGACTCATTTATGACAAATGAGTAGGGGCAGAGGAGGAAGACAATGAAGTATAAAAGTAGAGGTTTAAGCCATAAAAGCACCTTTCAGTTACCCAATAGTAGTATTTGAAACAACAGAAGCCATTAAGCTTCAAGCAAGACATTAGAAGTAAAAAGTTGAACTGCTGAAAGAGATGCAAACTATAAAAGGCAGGATGGAAGTGCAAAATTCTGGTGGATTCCCTTTTCTGCCTGGAAAAAAAAAGTGCACTTCTCTAGCCATTCTAAAACTGATACTGGATTTCTTGCATGGAACACCTCTTTATAAAGCCTGTGCCTTGCATTTCACATACTGTCATCCTCTGCCACCCCCCAAAAAAATAAGTTACTGGAAGAACTTTGGAGGAATTTGTAATTATGAAACCATCTGTACAGTCAAAACAGAGCTCAATTTAGCACCTGAACAATAATTTTCAGCAGTCTGCACTGACCAGTCATTTCAATGATACCCTTCAGTTCTAAAGCTATCAGAAAGAAATGTATTAACTGGAAAGGAGGAGAAAGGACCATTAGATCACACGACCTCAGCCATTCAAATAAGGAGACATTCAGGTTTACATGTTTCCTCATCTACAACTTAGCATTCTAAAGCTACAGCTGTATCACAGCATGGCCGTAATTTCTAGAATATGATAGTGTTAAGCCTAACAATAGTATTTGTCTGTACTCCCCAGAACACCTCATCTCAGGGCTGTAAAATTGGTATAGTCAAGGGTCCACAATAGAAATAAAGAGACTATGATAACTAACAGATAAGCAAAAACCTCCCAGTTTTATTAGACAGTTGATGAGAAGTATCCACCTAATCACTCAATAATTAAATACAAGTTTAAACTTATTCCTAACCAAGTAAATCAAGTAACCTGTTTGAATCCCTCTTCATTTAGTGGAGTCTATTTCAAGAAAGAAATTTTGCTTTGGATGCTGGCTACCTTTACAATGACAGATCTGCAAAGAGCGAGAGCAATGCCAGCTTCCTTTGCTTTTTTCATTTTTCTGCTCCTCCATCTTTAGGCAGGAAAATACTGTTAACTGGTCTCCATGCAGGTGCTAAAGAAATTTCCTCTTAATTGGAGCAGGTTTTGGCTTTGAACTGCTGAGTCAAGTATTTATATGGACAGATGTTCGACATAACTGTGAACTCTGGAGATGTCTAATGCAAGATTCAGCTAGAAAAATGAGGGAAATTACTCTTCAAGACATAGCATTTTCACATGAACTGGACTGGATTCTAATGATGTCAAGTACTACAATCCCTTGAAATTACACAGTTTGCTTTCAGATTGCCTCCATTAACTGCCAGTGGCACTTCAGTAACTGCCTTGTACACTTCTGGAAACATACAGTCCATAAAACCACCACATCTGTGAAGCCCCTCTCACTAGTCTGTTCATATTACTTTCTCTAATTAATGCATGTATGAATGTATTAGTATAGTGTATTAATTTAACTGCTTAATTCTCCTTCTTCATGGCATACCTCTTAAAAGCACTTGATAAACTAGATGAGCAACAGCTTCACATGGACAGAAATGGACACTTTTTCCCATAAAGATTCTCTTTGAAGGATGAACAGATCTCTGAATAAATGCACAGAAGAAAGGTTAACCAGAACAAGTCACTAGAAATGAAGCATCTTAAAAGCTTCACATCTGTCAAAGACCATGAACATGGAACTTGCTTTCCACTTCTGCCCTTGTCAGATAAACCAGGAAAAAGTGCCTCTCCGTCATTTTCTTGAAGCATGTCTCCAGAAAAAGGCAAACCAAAGTGATGATGCTAAGAAAGTTGAGGAATAAGAAATCCTACTTTAGCAGCAAATGAAGAAACTGCACACTTACTGCTTTGTAAAGCTTTCCTGAAAAGCAACCACGCAACAAAGAATTCAGGAAAGTTCAAATACCATTGATAACTGAGCTTGATATGATAGTTATGAAAGCGCGTTGTTATGTTTTCGGTGGATTTTGGGGGTTTTGTTTCTTTTTTTTCGTAGAATTTAGTTTTCTTTCAACTCCTTCAGCTTCAAATTTTCATTTCTGATTCAACTTTGTTACCTGAGGAATGGGAAAGTTAATAATACAATCTTTCCAAGTGATATTAAATCAAATGACACTGTAACTAGAGCTCAGCTGCAGACCAAAGACATGAACTAAATACAGTTACTACTCAAAGACATCCCCAAGACTTGCTTATTTGAACTAGTTGTTCAAGTACAGAATTAAACAAATACTCATCTGAGAAACATTATCGTTTTCAAAAGGCATCATGATTATTCAGCACTTTGCAGACACCATGATTCTTGTTCAGACCCTGACATTCTGGTTGTATTGAGAAATTGCAGTGTATTCACTAAAATTTTCATAATGCTTCTGCCCCAGCACATTTTTATCTCTGGAAGAGATGCTTTGTTAGAACCACCTTGGGAATAGCACTCCTAAATTAATCTCAACTGTTTGCATGAGGAAAAAGTTTCAAGCATTAACATAACAGACAAAGCAAATTAACCAACTGGTTTACCTGCTTACAATTAGCAGTGGAGGGGAAAAAAAGCCAAGGAACTAAAAACCTGCTTCTCAGAGGGTATACTAGCGCTGAGATGGAGCAAGACACCAATGGTCAGACATCTGGAAAAATAGCTCTAGTTCAGTCACAGGACCAACCAAGGTCAGAGGATTAAGTCTTTCCAGACAAGATGTTTCCCACTTCTGGTACTGGAGCAGACTCAGACAGCCAAACTTTCTAATTGTACCACCCGGATTCCACTAAGTTTTGAGTCTCTTGGTTTAGAATCCCTTCTTCAGGGAAGCAATGAATTAGAGAAGAGAGGATGTGTGCTGTTCTTAACATTCCCCAAATACTTACATGTAAGGGGAAGTCCAAAATTCTTATCCCTCAGCTCCAAGAAGGTTCTTTTTTCCCCAGAGTAATCTCAGGGTATAAGCAGCAACCTACAACATAACCTGAAGTGGAAGCCTGTTCATTTTCACCAGTTTTTAGATGCAACTCAGATAATCCTTACTCAACAGGGTAAGCAGTGTGTCTTATGAAAGAAGCTAAAATACTCCAGAGCTGACTTTCACACTTATTTATAGAAAACATTACTCAGAAATCAATTCTGAAGACAAGATACACTGAAAAGCTCATCAGGTCTAATTAAAGGCTTTTATACCCAGGACTCCTGGAAGTAGAGCTATTTCATTACTAATGCAGACTCTTTGGAAGTGAGTCAACTGTTCCGTAAACAAAGCTAGAAGCAATTTTTATTTCCAGTTTTTACCTCGTTTTGAGACAGCTTCTTAACAGACACGTATTTTATCAGTTGGGCAGCTAGTTTTTATGGGCACCAATACAGTAATTTCTCTTGGACAACGGTATTTCTTCAATCATGTTCAAATATTTTAACTGACACTAGAGAATCTTCAGAGGATTTTCAAAAAGCTGTCTGGGTGACTAAGCTTATCCAGTGACATGAAAACATACCAACCACCTCAGAACAAGTTACTACAGCACAAACATGGCGCTGAGGTTTAAGATGCTCCTTGACCTGCCTATAGGGACACTTATCCACAGCTTAACTAAGTTTTCCTCCTTTCATTGAAGGGAGCTATCTTGAGTAATACTGCACAGTGACAAGTTCCACAAAGCAGCTAACATGAGCTTACCTTGTGAGACTAGTTCCACTGTCTATAATTAGTATAGCTGAATAAAATCTGGTGGGTTTTGGGTTTTTTTCTCCCTTAACTCAGTTACTTCCCAGCTAGATGTTAAAACTGAACATAAACTTAACACAGGTTCTAAGGATGAAAACTGGCCTGCTTGAAGCCACCATCTCAAGATGAAAGCTTCCTAACACAAAAGACTAACAGACATGTGCAACTTGCTGTAGTTTCATACAAAGTGTAAAAAGTAAATTCAAAGCAAGTGATGCAATGAACATTAAGCTACTAAAAATATGCTATGCTTCAACACAGAGTTCAAGTTTCAACTTCGTGCAAAAATTCAAAACTTGAGTCCCTTATAAAACCTAAGCTACAGTGTCTATTTAAGCCCCAATTGGAATTTGTAACATTTATCAGATTTGTTCTTATTTTTTGGTAACTGTTTGCTATGGTTTTGCATTTTCTCCCTACTTCTGTAAAATAGTCACTGTCCTCCATGAAAGTTCTGCATGTTCTACCATTCAGATTTCCAGCTGAAAAGATGATCTCAGAATTCCTGAAGAAATTAAATTGCAAATGTTTTTTATGCTTGCAAAGAAAATCCAGGCAGACAATAAACAGAAAGACCACCACTCAGATTTTAAAAAATACAAATATATTAAATTCAGAGAATGCATAATTACCACTTGACGATACCTTGCTATGCATAAGCTAAGTATTCAACCATACAGCAAGTTTTGAGAACTGAGACAGCAACTTACTGCTGTACATTTGGCTCTACTGTCATTGCAGAGAATAAACAGTATTTAGCTCTAAAACTTTTAGCAATCAATGGATTGGCACATCATGGTATACGCAACATGCTTTACCTGATAAGCATCCTTCTGATTAAAAGCAGGTATAAGCATTTGTTTCTCCTCATAACTGTTACAGTAACTTTATCTTTCAAGCTACAAAAACAATTAAAAACAGCAGGACAAGTAAGGCATGGAAATTTTCAGCAGTCAAGATACCTCTCTAGTAAAAATGCACTCGTGTGCAGTTTGAAAGTTACTTCAAGAATAAACTTGCCAGTTGGCTTAAGATACTCTACTTTGGAAAAAGGCAGATTAACTTCTGTTGTAGAAACAAGACCTAGCCTCAAATTCCACGTGATATCTGCTTAACATCTGGCAATCCTATCTGTACTCTGATTGTGACACTGGCTGCTGAACCAGTAAAGCCTTGTATTGGGTTTCCTTCTACTGACATAATGCAATGCTCAGTTCAACTGCAGTTCCAATACCACCTGAATTTTTGTTCCTCTTGTCTATTCTTCCCTATAACCAACACATCATATACAACCCCGGCAATGCCAGAGCTTGTATCCCAAGGTACCATTTCTTGCACTGTCTTCGGTATTAAAAGTTTCAATTCACAAATGTTTACCTTACTAACACATCATCAAGGCACAGATATATGTTTCCTTCATGACTGCATGATCTATTGTTACTGACCATTTAAGACCGGCTGGTATAGGCCCTTTATATACAAAGTATTCTTCCATATATCATTTGCAGTAATTCTATTACAAATCATGCTAGTAGCCTGAGAGCAGTCTTACAAATTCCCGTATGTCATTTTAATTAAGTTTAGAAGTTTTATCTGTTGAAAGGACACTGATTCTATGCAAATTGAGAATACTAGCTACTAGCACTCATTAACAGGAACAAAATTAGTTCTTCCATGATAAATGAACCGTATCAGCAAAGTCCTGAGTAATTGTAACTCGTGTCTGTTTTGACCTCTCAATCAATACTTCCCTAACAGAAACACAATATTTGAATGTGAGCAGCAAAAGTCACTTGAGGTCACCCAAAGTATACCTAATTTCACAAACAGTTCTTTTGTTAAAGCTTGAGACATCTGTCTTGAGGTTAAGTTGAAAAAAGTATACACCAACACCCACCAATAACTACCATCTTCTGCCACATGGTTTTGCTGGCCCTGCAGTAATGGAGGTGCAACCTTAACTGCTTCTTTTCAGTTAACTTTATTAGCTGAATCCACTGATGAAGGTGGGTTTGCAAAAGGTCTGAAATGTTTAACTGAAGTGGCTGAAACTTGGGCAGAACATCCTGTTCTGTTTTGGGCAGTGAGGCAGTAGTATCTTGAACCTAGGGATGGCAGCTCCTCAGGGAACATTCAACTCAAACACACCTTGACTAGAAGATGACAACTGTAGAAGTTGACCTCCGCAACTCTGCCAACAACCTGGTTGTTTCTGAGGTAACTGCTAAGTTGTCACAAGCTTCCGAGCAGAGTATTTAAAAAAAAAAAAAAAAAGACAAAAAACCCAAACCAAACCATCCCCGCCTCCCCTCCTCCCAAAACCAAATGCTGACTTATCATAACATGCCAAGCTGTGAACTGCCATAGTTCTGCATCTGCTTTTTGAGCAGCTGATACATCTTAGACAGGCCCAAGTCTCATTTTTAATGGGTCAGGTATTTCAGAGAGGTTAAAATCTGACAGTTATGAGCAGGAACCCAAAGGTAAGCAATTCACACTTGCAAGCCTGAGCTCATAGACACAGTGACACCTACACACACACACAAAAAAAAAAAGAAAAAAAAAGTAATTTTAACCAAATGAATCTGAATCACACTCATCCCCACACCACTTTCTATTATATGGACTAGATCTTTAGCAGAGAGTTACCAAATTAATGAGGGTTAAACTTCTTTAATCGAGTCTACTTGAATCTTCTTAAGATCACTCTAGTTCTTGTTTAGACCATGCTTTTTGGTTCCTCTGCATCTTCAAAGCTTGCCATTTTCTGAAGAATCCCATTGTACCTTAAGACTCACTTTGCTTTACTTTGATAAGGTAGTAGAAGATGTCCAAAGCATACTGAAATTTAAAATCAGCTCCAGAAGTTTGAATGGGAAAACCTTTCTGAATACAAATCAGCATGTCTGGTCTTCTAAGAGTCATCTATTATTTAAACTATGACAACCACCACGGCATTTAAAGAAGTGTTACTAGAACATCCTAAATCTTCTACTGGAGAAGACACTTACTTTCAGCAAGTTAAAGATACACATCTCAAAACAACCTATATTTTGGTCAAAGCCTGAGCGGAAGAATGACTCTTTAGCCCACCCTGACTGTTCCAGCAAAGTAAATTTATCCTTCATGAAACCACAGCCTTGTATTTCCACATTGCTTTGGGTGCTCCCAGTTTAACCAGTGCACTCTCTATTTAGGTTCTTGGGATCTATGACTTTGACCTTTTGTAGGTAAGGCTATGAATGGTTCCTTATTTTCACTTTTATTATTAAAGGAGATTCAGCATTCAGCTTGGAAAAGAGGCTTCAGCTTTTCTCTGTAAAACTTATCACACCAGATTTCATGTAGTCCACTATAAGATTAAGCAATGGAAGGAGAAAATTACCTGAAAATACAAATATTTTCAAGTTTATATATTTGTCTGTCAAAAAAGTATTTGCAAATTGTGTCTTAAGATCTTGCCTCTGGCTAGAAGCAGGATGTACTTTCAGTCAGCAAGACTGCACATTGTTTAATATATTGGTTACAGTAATTAAATTAAGTCCAAACTAACATGCACTTCATGCTGCTCCTTCACCAGTTTCCTGGCTAAACAGAACCCAAATTTCTAGCAGAAAAGCATGAGGATTTCTTTGTTCTTCAAGAATAAAACTGTGCAACTTACTTGATCTTTTTATTTGAGGCTTCACATGAAATCTTTCTTTCTCACTGTAATTCCTACTCATATAGATACAGCGCTTTTCTGATATTACTCTTAAGAGTTTGATGAAAAGCAACACAAAGATCAAAAGGATGCCAAACACCAGCAAATACAGTGGTCTAAAGCAATTAATTGTAAAACCTTGTTTTCAGCCACTCAATTTTTGAAGAACTTCAGCTACCACACTTAAATTCTCTATGCAAGATCTCCGGCTGAACCTCAATTTAGCTTAGAGCATTTCCTGAAATAAAAAGTTTAGGGAGATCAGAAAAAAAACCAAACCACCAAAGTATCCTTAAAAAAAGGCAAAGGACTTGCTCAAATACAAAGAAAGGTGAAAAGGTAACAATAAACTGTAAGAACATACAAAGAGAGAAAGAAGCATTTCTGAATGATACCTATTTCTGCTTTAGTATTCAGATATAAAAAGCAAGTAGAAAATTGTACACCAAAAAGTAAGAACATTTGAAGACCAAGCATCCAGTTAAAAGATGAGTTATGAATGTCTGCTTATTATAGTATCGCAGACTTCTCTCTTGGCCTCCAAACTTATACGATGTCCAGTATGATCTATATCAAGTAACAGGGTGTCTCTTCCTTGGTGAGATCCCACCTAATGTGCAACTTAAGTCAAAAAAGATGTATTGGAAAAATCAAAGAGGTTCTCCAGCATGACCATCAGCTATTCTTGCCTCTTCCAGTGCTCCTTCTTGGTGCCACAGGAGTACTATACACTTAGTTTCCACCAAGTGCTAAGATGACAATTCAGCATCAGGAGAAGCATGGCATATTCTCAAATAACTAATGTCAGCAGAAGCTGGATTTTGAACACAGCATTTTACAGCCCACTGAGAACACAAGTCCAAGGCATCTCAAATTGTATACTTATATTCAGTAAATACTGTTAATATAAAACTATCTTGAAAATTCATCAGTGGACTGGTTTATGTGCAAGAACTCTGAAGATCAATTCACACTTGCCAAGAACTCATTTCTGATACTGCTCATCATAAAACCCACGAAAATACATAGTATTTTCTGGACACTTGCACCAATATAAACAATAGACAGTAAGTAACAAAAGGACCACTCCCTGAACAGAAATAAACCCACCACACTCACAGAATGCCTACTGCCCATCAAATCTCCATTTTAAACAAGCCAGAAGGGTCACAGAAAGACAGTAATGGTATATCCTTATACATGCTGCGTAACTCCAGAAACTAAGAGTCAAGATTTTGCATGCTGTATTCATTTATACACTTTCCCAACCCTGAGAAAATCCTTCATCAATACTGAACACAAAAAGCAATCACACAAAGGCTATGTTTATGGGTCATCTTGTACATCAAACTTTCAGAAAGTTACCTTCTAAGTAGCTTCACAATGAAAGATAGGAGGGTTACTGACTGCATCTTAACGTCTAACAATTCACCTTAACCACCTCACATCTGCAAGATTAATAAGATGTTCCTGCACAGTATGTTGTTTGTCTGCCCCTACACTTAACTGAGCACATGAGACTGAGTTGTGCATGGCTCTGTGTCCAGGCGCAACTGTAAATGACACACTATAAACAAATAAATCTAGTCCTAAATACTTTATTGCAGAGAGTAAGATTCTTAAGTAACTTCCACTTAATAGATTACTTCCACTCCACATTCCAGTCTAGCCTTCTCCACATTCAGAAAAAACAAAACACATAGCAGCTTTCCACTAGTTTTCTAATGAATCACTTTAGGGGGGAAGTATCAGACTAGATGTTATAGAAGTTTGATTAACCGCACAACTTAACTATCAGTATTGTCTGCGTTCTGATCCAGTCCAAGCACTGTTCGGCATTCTAGCTTCATCTCAAGTAAAAAATATTGACCATAAACAAAACCTTTAGAAAAACATAGAAGTAGCTGGTCTGGCCCTGCAACTACTGAAAACACTTCGATTTCAGTAGTGCTGAAGTGCCACCCCTAGCAACATACACGTCTTCTGTCTCCTGTATCTCCCCTCTTGAACTCCACATAGGCAACTCACGTTACCTGCAGTTCATCTTTAACACAGATGATGTGGTGGTACTCTTTTTGCTTCTTCCTGATATATGTAGAATGCTTTTAAGAAACTTCCCTTCATTGCAGACATGAAAAAAAGTAAAGGCACAACTGGTTAGGTTGCAGAAACAGAGATTATGAGTGGAAAAACTACAACAAGAATTCAAAAGCTAACTACTAATACAGAGAAACAAGAAGAAACAGTTGCAGGGAGTATCTGTGTTCACATCTTATTTTAGATTAACTGAAAAGCAGGCTGGCCAACATACACTATTTGGGCAACAGCAAATTCGTGTAAGAAAAAACCCCAAACTTTCACATAAAGTTATGCAGTAAACCACACTAAAGAAAATGTTGTTATACTACATCTTTTCCTTTAACCCGGATTACCTACAGAAATCAAGTATTTCTAATAAGTGTTATAATTAAAGCAAGTGAGAGTAACATTCACCTCAATGTCAACAAATTTTTGTGCAAGAAGCACTTTCTCCTCAGAGTTTCTGTGAAAAAAAGAGTAACTACAGATCCTTTTAGTTTATGTTCGTAACTGTAGGGAACCTTTTCTCCTGTTCCACTTCTTCAATACTGTCCAGAAATTCAATGACAAAGTTTCTCACAGCTCTACAAATAGACATATATTGAAAATTATTTAATGAACGAGTAACAGCAGCACACAATATCCTTCTAGCAGAAGACCTGGTCAAGTCATTCAGATTTAGGACACCTTGCTGTGCTGCAACAGTTGCAGGAATGATACAAAGCGATCTAAGAAACTAGGGGTTCCATGAAGAGAATCTCCGTCTGGAGAGAAACATGAGATGCTGCTTCTCTGCCACAGGATACAAACACCAGTCCATGAGAAGGGTTAGGCTGTCCCCCTCCTGCACTATGGTCTGGCCTTCCTCCCTTGGCCAGGAATAAACTAACCATGTGTACTGTAATTGGCAGTCTCTTTTCATAGTTGCCTATCAGGGATTTACTTCAAATAACACCAAGTTCTTAGATTAATAACTAGAAATGTGAGTGGGACAGCATACAAGATACTGTCAAATGCCTCCTCTTCCTGGTTCAACTCTAAAAAGTTCCTTTAACTCTGCTACACACATTCCTGTAGGGTCTTATAATAACTGTCACTCTACTGCTTCAGTAGTAAGAGTTACTATTAAAACACTGTTCTTGAAAAACGAGCATCCTGAATAGCTAGAGGGCCCCCAAATAATTTTATATTTCAAATTTATATTTCAAAAGTTGCCTAGTAGGCAGATTTCCAACCTGGCGCTTATAGCCTTCCTCCCTTTCCTTGCTGCTAGAGGAGAGGAACACGTCAGGAGCTCACAACAGCATATACTACACAGGCACACACAACAATTAAAAAACCCCCACCCTTCTCCCTTTTAGTTGTCCGGCATTTCTTTAGGCATTCTAAAGCTCAAGAGGTACCAGCTTCAAGCCAGAACCCGCTGCTGCTTTTAAAGGTAGCCTCATTCAACTGCTCCATGGAAGAAACATTCTGTGCCAGCAGACAAGGTCTTTGACTTTCTACAAATAGTGCTTGCCTACTACAGGCAAAGTGCCATAGAAACTTCATCAGAATATTGCTTCTAGTACGCCTGTCCCACTCTGTTTTTTCATGGTTGACAGGTCCCAAGGAGAAAGTGATACATTAGATGCTTAAGTGAGATACTAAAGCTCTACTGTAGTCAACTGCTGAACAACTCTGAAAACAGGTTCCTTATTAACAAGCATTCAAGTAGCAAAAAAACCCCTTCCCTTCTCCCTGCTTTATGCAAGAATAGAAACAGACAACCTTAGCCATGTCTCAGCAGGAAAACAAAGTTTACCTTCGAATATGAAGGTGTAGTTACTGTAGATACTCCTTTAATCTCTCCAAACAAGGAGGCTGTCTAAAATATCCCTCTACCTGACCTAGATGCAACAGAACACAGCAAAAGCCTGTCCCAACTCAGCAGGGATTCAACACACTGACATTACACAGTGCACTTCGGTCTGCTTTCGTATTTGTTCTGAGGCAAAAGAGTGGCAGTGCTTGCAGCCACAAGCTAAACATGAACTTCTGTTGCACAGGGTATGCCTAGTGATCTGTTTATTAAGAGAGCAATTTTGATTAAAACTCACAACAGCTTGAACTTACCCTGAAGAACACTCTCAAACATCAGTTACGTATCCAAAAGTCATCTAAGTGTTACTTAGGCCAATTCATAAAGGACCCACCTACCCTCTTACCATACACCCAAGAACAACAGAATGCCTGTTGCTACCTACAAGATGCTCTTACCCTGAAGAGCACCTCATACCTAACTAGGAGCAGCTAGCAGAGCTCTGCAGATGATAGGATTGGCACTACAGCAGTAAGCATCAAGTATTTCTGTTACTCTTGCACTTTACACATCCCACATGATAGGTGGACAATCGTTTTAGTTCCCAAGTCACATTTAGTAACTGTTAGATCACAAGCTACAGTGCACAGTCTTCAGCACACTTCCTTCCTCAGCCATACAAGTAACTTCTCTCTCCTTTTGTAGGCCCTCACCTAGATTCCCATCTGTTTGCCTCTGCTCCAGAAAGGTTCTCAATTAAAAAGACAGTCAAGTTTTACTCTGCAAAACTGGCACAGCACAAAAAGAACTGTCATGGCTCACTTCAGATTTATTTTTGATGAACTGTCCTACAGCAGAGCTTTGGAACAAAATAGCACAATTTTAATTCCACTCAGAAAACTTATCTGGTGCACGTATGTAGTAACAGAAGCAAGACACGCAGTTACAGACAGTAAAAAGACTACTGGGGCTCTGCTGCTGCCGCTGCCCCCTCCCCCCGCCCCCAAATTCTGTTTTTACACTTATAGTCTTTCAGTTCTGTTTTGCACATTATTTCACACTCACCCAGCAGACTGGTGCTCCAAGTATGATCAGTTTTGCCGCAAAAAGATATATGACAGTTATATCATACGGTGCAACTCAAAACTCCGTTATTTAGCTACAGATAATCGTGAAGCTTTGCACCACAGTTGCAATTTGAACTTAAAGTAGTTCATACCACTAGAAGCAGCATCCCTGAAAATATGCAGGTACCAAGGAATAAAACCCTGCATCTAATCAGTTACTTTATTTGCAAAGCCTTTGATGTGAACAGCCAAGGTAACCTCCACTATTCACTCAGCTCATTCTTAGCTACAATGAAATCTACAGGACAGACTTTGAGCAAGCATAAAAAAAGATGCAATGAGTAAAGAAAGTGAAAACACTTTACTATATCAAGTTTGTTAGTGGTTATTTTGTGTGTGTATGTATGTGTCTATCCCCCACTTGCGATTTTAACAGAGGCAAGTCATACAAAAGATGACATTTTGATTAATTTTTCAAGTTTCCAACAGAGGGGAAAACGACTCCTTCCAAAGGGAACTACATTTGATTTTGAATGGTTATGATATAAGACAATGTGATTGCTTCTTTACCTTTTAATTATAACCTATGAAAAAGAAGACTGTTTTGTATCTTCTTTTTTATAACAGTAATTTCAATGTATATTTTACCATGAAAGAATACTGAAAAGCCTTTGTCATAAACTGTGTACACAGTTCGCATTGGGATAAGATGTAGCCGTTACATGCTGGAAATAACAAATTACACTAATCAAAACATATGAATGCAAGAACACACAGACAATCTGTGCGACTTTCAAGCCAGGCATCTCTGAAACACCCTCTGTCTTGGAACCATACTACCTTACTATCATACCCCACAACAGTATAGAAAAAGACTTTTCTTTTCTTTTTTTGTGTTTTACCCTGAATGGCAAAACCCATCCCTTTAAGATGGAAATGGGAGTAAAAGCACACCGATCTTTTTTTGCAGGAAACCTTGGTTTATTATCCTTTTTGTAATCTGAGGCCAGTGCAGAAATACTCGGATTTGGTTTTATTTTCCCCTCTGCAAACTTCACTTTCGTTCCACCACTTCTTCACCAACACAGGCAGAAGGATATGCGGATCTCAGGCTTATTAGCCGGGTTTGGCGCAGGAAGCGTCTGTCAAATTCTTCCATTTGCTTTGACACGGGTAGTGGTGGTGGCCGGGTGTTCAGACGAGACGAACATCCCTGTCATCCCCTTTTCCTTTATGTTTTGCGATAAGCAGGAGGGGAACTCGCTGGCCGCGACGCTGCCCGTCCGTCCCACTCCGCGGCCGCCCCGGGCACCGGCGGGCCGCACCCGGCCGCCCCCCCGCCTCGCCCCCGCACGCCGGCCGGAAAGAGCGAGCGGCTTCTCTCCGGCGACCGGACTAGGTGGGGCTCCGGCTCGGACTTCCCGCTGACAACGACGGCGGCAGCCGGGGACCGTCCCCTTCCCCGCCCGCGGCGGGGCCGAGCCGGGCGTCACCCGCCCCTCCCCGCACCCGGCCGGGCCCCACGTCGCGGCCCCGAGCCGCGGGGTTACAACTTTCCGCTTCCGCTCCAACTTCTGCTCCGGGGACCGGCGGGAGGGGGATGGCGGCGAAGGGCAGGGCCGGGCCCTCAGCCCGGCTGGCAGCAGCTGCCCCTCGGCGCCCCGCTCTCCCCTCTCCGCCCCCCTGCGGTGTCCCCCCGCGCCGGAGCCCGGACGAGGCGGCGGCTCCCAGTTCTTCCTCCGCCATGTTTCAGGCTCGTGCCCCTTCCCTGGCAGCGCGCCGCTCCCCGCCGCCGCTCCCCCCCCCCCCCCGCCGCCTTCGCCGCCGCCGCCCCCACCGGCCGGTCCCCGCCCCGCCACCTGTACCAGACACGCCGCTCCCCGCTCCCCCGCCACAGCGGCCCGGCCCGCACCCCCCGCCGCGACCTACCGGACAGCGCCCCCGCTCCCCGCCGAACCGCCGCCGCCGCCTCGCCGGCCGAGCCCGCTGCGCTCCGCCCGCCGCCCGCTCCGCTCCCTCTCGCTGCCTGTGCCGGGGCGCGGCTTGGGGCCGTCGCCGTGACGCCGCACGCCCAGCCTCGCTCTGGCGCGGCGGGGCGGGGGCGGCGCGGAGGGGAGGGGTGACCTCGCCGCTCCGCTCCCCTTGCGCAGGCGCGCGGCAGGGCGGCCGCGCCGCCCCTCCCCCACCCCCCGCGCCCCCCGCCCGCTGGGCCCCACGTCGGGGCGGCCGCCTGGGCGGCGAGGGGCGGCGCCGCTCCCGCGGGGCGCTGACACCCCGCGGGCACACCCCCGGCACCGGCGACTGGTGGGGGGGCGGCCGCTGCTCGGGCCATGGTGCCAGGGCTGGAAACCCCGCCGGGCCGGGCCGGGCCGGGCCGCCCGCCGCGCGGCTCTGAGGCCTCCCCCGGCCTGTCCCCGGCCTGCCGCCTGCGGTGGCAGCGAGTGCGGGGGCCGCCGCCGGGCCCGGGCCGTGTGGGGGCCGGGGGCGGGCCCTCGTCGTCAGCGGTGCTGCTTTGGGCTTGGGGGGTTTCGCCGGGAGACGGAGCAGGGGCTGAACGTGCTGTTGCAGGGGCTGGGAAAGCGCGGCAGGGCTGGAGCTCAGAGCCTAGGGGCGCCCTGCGGGCCTGCAGAGGTTCCCGAAGACACCTCGTGCTCCGTAGCGGCACGTCCCTTGGGGTCACACAAGTCCCTCTTTCCCCAAGTTCTCGTTGGCCCCAGGTAGGAGCCGTAGGTTAGCTACAGCTCGAAGGTGGGTGAAAAGCACGTTGCGGTTGCTTTAAGTTAATTTAGAACATCAAGAACCGGAAACATAAATGCCAGGGCAGCATTACTTACAGTTCTAAAAGGGGTTTGAGGTCCATGGGTGAAGAGTGTTTTGCAAGTGCAACATACTGCTGTTTTTACAACTGTGGATTATTACACCTCTGGATGCAAACTGCCTATCATTAGCCCTTGCTGATACAAAGCAGGATGCCTGTTGCCTGCAAATAATTGAGGTGGTTTTTAGCCTTTCTCTTATTTCAGTCCTAAATAATATAAGTCACTTTTTTCCAGAGTGTCACTAGTATTTTCCAGTTACAAAGGGTTTGATTGATAAAGGTTAAACATAAATGAGCATTTATGTTTCTAGGAAACAGTAAGCAAATAGTTAACGTGGTACCTTCAGATAAAACTTTTGCTCAGAGGAAGTCCACAGCAGAGTGTGTAAAACTGACAGGAAGTTGCAGTGAGGCTTCTGGCAAGGAGTGTGGGTGTGGAGGAAGCACAGGCTTTCTGTTCGTGGGACAGAGATAGAAAAGGGATAAAGAGAGAGATTACATTTCCCCCAGTTGCATGATGGAGAGTTCCTTGCTGTAAATGCTTGGAGACCATACAGCTTTGGGTGATGTTTGAGAGACAGAGACACTAGAGCTCAGAGCAAATGCCATCAAAGAATGACCGGTGAAATGAACTGCCCTTGGTAAGAGAAGCTTCATCTAGATTCAAGGCGTCCAGAAAGTGACGCATTTAAAAATGTTTTTCTTTTAGAGTGTTGCTCCTAAATCCCAGACGTCATAAAATCTCTTCCAAAGTCCAGACAAATCTCTTGGTGCTTTACAGCTTAAACCCTTGTGCAGTACTTTGATAATGAATCCCTGTAAATGACGGGTAATGCAAGAGAGCTCAGGTTGTAAGAAATCAAGTGTATAGAAACCAGTCCTTTCTCAGTGGGGCGTCCCATGCAGGGCAAAAATTGTTTATGAGAGATGTCAAAATAGGTAAAATATGATCTCTCAAGTAAAAATCGTAAGAGCATCTCATGCAATTATTTGCTGTATAGCGTGTTTATTCACCAGATAGAAAAATGTTTCTATTTCTTTAGTCTTTTCTGCCAGCAAATACTATTATCAGCACCCAAAAATATTCAGAGGAAAAGAACAAACAGAAAGATATATCCTCTGCCCTCACAACTTTCTTCAGTGAACTAATCACAAATACCAAGCAGTGTTCTGGGAACAGATGTGTGTCATTACCCTAATAATACTTTACAGTGTGCCTTTAATTGCCTTGTGTTTTACAGGCAGCAGGGCAAATACTGCTCTTTGCTATACAACGACAAAACAGGAAGGGGCCTTTGGGAGTCTGAGTGAATCTCCTGTGAGCAGATCTCAGTGTTTTGAATTTCATACAGGGGAATCTGAAACTCAGTGTTCTAAAAGAATTGTATTTACACATATGGGTTACTTAATGCAGACATTATTGGAGATTGATCACTGTAACTAGAAGAAATAAGCAACTAGGATCCGTTCTGACCAACTCTCTCAGCCACATACTTTGAATGTAAAGTGGGCCCTTAAGTTTGGATATTCCTGTGAACCATCTAGCTAATGCTCAGCATCATTCTTAAACCAGCTTTACTCATATCAGTGTGACGAGCAAATAGAAATTGATACGCTTGTTAAGCATACTCACCCAGTACTCTACAGGGCTTGTTCTGCTTAGCTTGCTAAGTGTTTCACACGTGCCTGAGCTGCTCACTGATGGTCACTCAAGCGACTGCACTAGTGCAGAGGTGCCCCTACGATAGAGCAACTCCCAAGAGAAACAGGAATACAGAAAAAATGGAGGAGATAGGGCCAAAGTGCTGTTGTGTTAATAGGAACAATACAGACACATCAGCTTTCCTTAGCAGGCCTGCCTGTGCCCATCATCAATCTGGAGTTTTTAAAAGAAGGAGGTCAAATACCCAGCTGCCTGCTAACTGAATAAAAAACCAGAAGAGACTTGCTTATGTCCATAAACCTTAATGACAAATAGACCTCTCCAAAACACTTGTCCTTTGTGCTGTAACTTCTGTCTCCCAATTTACCAGTTGCCTGCCCGTACTCCAAAAACCTCTTATTTCAATGACCAGTACTTGGTTGGAACTGATTCAGCCCGCTCACCACTAACACAGTGAGCTGTGTGATAATGTCATGGCCATTGTGAGGAACAGCTACAAGGGAACATAGAAGATCCCTTCTGATGGAAGAAGAGGAGGAAAGTACTGACGGATCTTAAGAATTTCTGTGAAACTAGTGGGGGGGCAAGGGGGAGTTGATAGATTATTTGGGGAAAACAAAGGAATATTTTTTTTTAAATAATGCTTTAATAAAAGCTTAACAAGGTGGCCTTTGGTCACCTCCATACAATTTTTCTAACTTTGCCTGCATTGTTTTCACTGGGGCTGCATGGGTGTTGGAGCAAAGAATGTAGCTCTATGTGTACTGCAGTTTCATTACTGCTGAAATACAGCCATCTCTGGGACAGAATGCAGAGCTGGCTTGTGCCAGCAAACCCTGAAGTTTAATAGGCATGTGGTGCCAGGGAATGTAGTGCTGGCTACATGCCAGCTAGCTGTGAACTTTTCTAGAAATTTGTCCTGAAGGGAGAAGAAATGTCATTTGGTTAATCTAGGAGGATGCTTTGCTTTCAGAGTGGAAGCAAAGTTCTTGTCTTTGGTGAATGGACTGAAAGGGGTGGATTCTTAGCTCAGACACTTGGTTGTTCCAGCAAGAGAGTGTTTACTAGATCAGCATGTGCTTTGGATTGTGAGAGCAAAAAGGAGACAACATCTCCAACACTAACGAAAAATGTCTGTTATTTTTGAGACATAGATGCATGAGAGCTCTTTATCATTCTTTATCTTTCAATATGATTTTTGTTTGGTGTTTCTCCATACTCAGAAGATTTATCCACATAATGTGGGAATACCTGCCTGCCTGAATAGCTCCTTGAGATGTTTCAGAGATGTGCCTTCTCCTGAAAACTCGATGCAATTTCTCTGTGTCTTCATATCTGTTGATACAACTTCAGCCTGAGATTTTTACACTGATAATTATCAGTTCTGCTGGTTCATCATCTTCACTTTTGACATAGCTTCCATTATGCAGTCCTGCATCTTAACCTCTCTTCATTGCGTCTTCTTGATCTATTGCCATTTACTAATGAAAGCGTTTAAATTAATTTAATCACAAGCTTGACTGAAACTTAACTCCAAGATTATTTTTTTTCCCCAGCCTTTCACTTGCCATATGTTTACCTCATTGTTGAGGAAAATCCTCAGACACTTCTCTGCTCCTCTTCCTCAAAACTACCTTGAATTAGTGCTTTTTCCTATCTCTTACGGATGTTCTATGACTCTTCCAATTTATCTGCAAATATCTCTTACTGGGCTAAGTCTTTTCCTTGCCGTTGGCCCAAATCTGACTATTTGGTCATATAACATAGGCCTCCCTTGTGATTTGTCTCCCTCCCTACCCCGTGATAACTGCTTTGAGGAGCAAAATTTGCTTTTATTTTTTTAAGCTGGGGAAGCACAGGCAATGGACGCTACTGCAGTTTAAATTGTAAATGTCAGCATTTATTTACAAGGGTCTCATGTTTTAATCTATTTTCTCCTGTCTTTGAGGGACTACTTTTATGTCACTGCAGTTACTTCAGATAAAGCAAGGAATAGCTGTTTCACAACATGGCTGTTGTGAAAGCACAGTACTCTGAATTGCAGAGAGATTCAAGAAAATGCCCTGAGCTCTGGAATTTCAACTCCTAAAAATAAGGATTAATTTGATAAAAAGAATAGCCTACTTTATTTTATCCGGTGTTGAAAACATCTTTCAAATTGCATTGGACAACCAGCTGATCAGATAAGGAACAAGATTGCCACAGCAATGTAAGTGTTTTAAAAGAGTAAATGAAGAATAATGTAGCCAATTGGAACTAGAGAGGGAATGTAATTACCTGGAGCAGATCTGTCGAGGATATGGGAGAACACTTATCTTAAAAAAAACCACTTATCTTAAAAAAAAAAGCATTTTAACACATGTATTTTAACAATTTTAGAGCTTCACAAGTTTTATTTCCCTGCTTTTCCAGGAGTACCCTTTTAGCAGTATATGATGCAGAAGAAGGTTACTACCTTCTTAATCAGATACCTAGATAGTTCTTTAAAGTCTTTCATAAAAGGACTGGGTGCAACAGCTGGTAACCAATGATGATGTTTGATACACTCACAATTTAGATAACATGGCAGTATGGCAAGTGGGTACTTTTGACTCTGCTTTACCAGAACAGGAAAGTACAGAATTTTGACTTGGGAAAAGAGTGTCTATAATTATAACTGAATGTCAGTATCAACATTTTAACTATCATACCTTTCTTTAGTTATTTAATTTTTTCTTTTCCATTGTTACTCTTGTTTAGTATACTCTTTTGTATCCAGATTCAGACTCTTCTGGAGACAGAGGAAAAGTTGCTGCTGATTTTAATGAGCTTTATACCGGGACTTAAATTCAGCCCTTGAGGGATGTGCAACATTTAGCAATATTTGCATTTAAAACATATATTCACTTCTGGTTTATGTCAATATTAAGACAGGAGCAAGTATATTTAATGATGGCAGGTCTAAAAATACTCGGTGTTTTTTGTCCTGCTTCCCCCAGCAGCAGAATTATATCCCAATTAACATAGTAATTTACCCTGAAATATAGAAATAGATATGATTTTTCTTTGCTTCTTTTCGTTTCCTGTCCACTTCAGAATCAAGCATTAATAAACACAATGGGCCAAAAGCAGTCACAGGGAAATCATTAGTTACATTAGCAGTTCATTAGTTTTGTTACTCGGTTTGGTTAGAAGAACAAAACTGAAAGGAGAATTTATTTCATAACTTTGTTAGGTATTTTTCTCCTTAGCTTTCTTTGTAGATACGGCCTTGTTCTGCCATATCTTCCCTCTGGCCATGGAAGCTGTTGCTGAAACTACAATCAGGAGAGAGGTCTTAATGAGGATAGTTAAAAGTCTACACCAAGGAATACGCATATTCCTTGCTTTTTAAAGCTAGCCAAAAAGCGGGGTAATATTTTTTTTTCATGAATCTTTTTTTTTGCAAAAAGAATGCATTGTGGGTTTTTTTAGCTGATAAAAATGTCTTTGTTTGACTTCTTTCTTAACAAGTCCATAAATGGCAAACCCCTCAAACAGACCTTTTGTTGGAGTGTTTATCGCTAACCCAACTGTATATATTTTAGTTTTAACATGATCTTTTAGTGAAACTTTGTATGCCGTAAATAACCAATGTAAAACCAGGAAAATGTTGACTGCTGATTTTGGGTGACTGCATATATTCAAACCATCTCCAAGTAAGTTGCTGCATCTGCCACAGGCCATGGCTCTCAGTCTGGTCTGGGAAAGTTTTGATGTTCTTTCGTGTTTTACAGGTGCTGTGATAATCAATGGCATCAGAGCTGTGTGGAGACATGTTGATGCCCTGTTCTGCCTCCTCTGCCTCCTGCTTGCCATACTCCTTGCAACTTGCTTGGTTCATTTTAGCCTTTCTTTCAGGGTGCTTTACCAGCTAGTAGGCCTACAGCCTATTTGCCCCTTTCTGCTGTCACTTTCAGAAGGACTCGGGGGTCAGATCTCTTCTTGTTCCTTAACTGGTTTGAGGTTATAAATAGATTATTTGTGTAATAGATTTATTTTATGAATCCTTTCATTTTACTGCTGTTATACTATGCAGTTCTGCTGAACTTCAAATTGAAGATTTCATAATATCCTATTCCCATGAGATATCTGTGTTGTTATATTCAATTTTTATCAATAAAAATATGCGTTTGAAATGAAAATGCTATCCTCTCCAAACCTTCCTTTCAAATTCAGGATTGCTTCAAGGTCCCAAGCCTTTTAACTACCTCTGCACTACACAGAATCTTCTATTACGACTTCGAGCAGCATAAATTTTATTCTAATTTGAGCTCTAGACGTTATTGTCATATTCAGAGGAGGCTGGGTGAAGGGGAGCCCTATGAATCACTACCAAAGATAGGGACAGAATGGAAACTGTTGCTCTGGTGTTGCATTTCCTTGCCTGAAGAAGATACTCCTGTTGCCCTGGTGCAGTGTTTCACCTGCTAAGGTGATACTCCACTGGCTATGCTAGTTGTACAGCCTGTTTGTGTGTGCCATGTGGCTTTTCCAAATTCGGTTCAAGTGTGAGAAGACACAGGGCCGTGATTTTAATGATGTAATGTAAACTAAAAATTCTAGGTTTTTTTTTTTTTTTTTAAATTGTATTGCCTCTTGAGTTGTTAGTTTTGCTCCCTGCTTCTCCTAACTCTTGTTGTTTTCTACATTTTTCCTTTTCCTTCCATTCTTCTCTTCCTTAAAAAATGAACAAATTATAGAAGTTTTAGACTCCAGTGAGGACACATTGAATTGCAGTAATGGATGTCATGCCATCTTTCTCTAACTCATGTATTTTTGTCTAAGCTTTATTATATATCATTCCATCATCTTACAAAACAGCAATTTTCACCCTCCCCCCTTCTTCTTGTCTCTGTCTTTTATCTTGTCCCCCATTTTGCTTTAACACAGCAGTTTAAAGATTGCAAGTTAGTTTTGGGGTGGGGTTGTGTGATATAATCAACTTCAAGATAGTCTTTACATTTCCTTTCATTCACTACAATGCTGAAATTTATGCTCAGAGATCAGCATTTACCCTTACTTTATTTCTTTATGTTCCTTGAATGATATAAAAAGAGAGGAATGTAGCTTATTTTTCTGAAAACACTCTTAGATTAGCACCATGTTACTTAACAATTTTGATGGGTAACAGTGGATTCAGAGAAAGATCAGTGCCTTGGAGATAACAGTCATTTTATAGCCAGTTCTTGCAAATAGCTTATTATCATTTAAGCAATTTTTTTGTCTGTCTTTGGCCATTCAGTGATGGAGGAAAAGCCCTCAGGAGGGAATCCTTCCTTTTATAGAAGTTCTGAGGTGCTTCAGGCTTTCCTAGGTTGGCCCATGTCCTGGTCTCCCTGTATCTGCCCTGGTCCAGGCATAACATTGTATTTAGTTCCTAGGAACATTCTGTGCATGGTTTAGGCTGTTCATGAAGGCTGCATGTGTGGAGTTTGCAGTATTCAGGCACATGTACTCCAGAAAGTGAACAGAGCTGTCCACATTATTTAATGTACAGAGAACACAGAGTGTTGTCAATTCACTGGACCAGTAATTCCCAGCATTTTCCATACTCAGGATTTCTGCTCATCTAGCCAGAGTGTGATTAGATGGCTCTCTCCTATTGCAGTGTAGGGAGGACAGTCAGTCCTGACTCCTTGCCATACGCATACATTGATGACACCCACATTGAAAAGCTGTGCATATACTTGTCCAAGTGACGCTCTGGAGATGTATGTTTTCGATGCTCTGTAATAAGCCACCTATTCACAACAGAGTCATCAACCATTCTGTCAGACAGATGCCTGTCAGCTTGTTACAACTCATTTCAGGTTTGTTAGTAGATTTCCAAGGCTGCTTTGCCCATAATTAGGAAACCTAAACACCACTAATAAATCTCAACTCCATTTTCTTTCAGAGTATATCACTAGCAAAAAGCTTGCCAGCTGAACCTATATGGAAGCTGTCATTTCTCTAAAGGACAGTTAAAAACATATACACCCAATCTCCTATGGTTTGGTACCAGTATCGCATAAAATAGATCCCAGGTAGTTACATGGAATTTTTAAGATGGACGGATGAACCTTAATTCTGCCTTCCTATATATGCAATCACATAATATATAAACAAATTACAAAATTCATCAAAGAATATTGTTAAATAAATATCCAAAGCAAAATTGAAGTAATTGGTTATTTGCTTACCCACACACTTCATAAACACACACACGGAGACAAATAAACAAATATGCAATTTTTTGAGACATCAGTTTCCTAATAATTTGTCCATATTTTTAATAGGTTTTGAGTGACAGCAGTAAAAATATCTGGGAAAATACACCATACCTATATACATGTAAACATACAGTTAGAATTGCGGTGGGAATCCTACCTTTGAATTTCCACACTTCTTTGCAATGAAATGTTTGACCTTCAATGATGTATTAACATACTGATTTTTTTTTTTTTAAATTAATATACTGATGAAATTGGGGCAGAGAACACAGATGACTGCCTCTGAGCCCTCAGGCTCCTGATTATCTCAGGATAACTGTGCCTTCCTGTAGTTGCTCAACTGCTGCATTAACAGTCTTTACTGTGAAGAAAGCCGTGTTAGATAAACATCATTCAGAACGGTATCTGTGATTGTTTGAGCCTACAGAAATAATTTGCCCCAAGCATCAGCAGTAGATAGGTGCGGTTTTCAGATCATCAAGAAATATCTTTGGCTACTATCAACTCAGTGCTGTGTCATCCTCTTGCTTTAATTGACACTGAGTGTATCACTTACTCATTCTAAGGTATTTACAAATCTTGATTAAGTCACAATAGTTAAATATCAATATATTCATAGCAGTTTTATGGGCTAGGGTGTTACCTGCCTTTTTTTTTGTGTTTGAATACCTCATGCAGAGACATTCTTGCAAATTTATTTATGCCTGGTTTTGGCTAGTGCCAGCAACAGCTGCCAGCATCTGAGGATGGCAGTGGTAAGATGCAGCGCTCGACAGAGGCATCCTGGTAGGTATCTTCACTTCCCGATCAGGCAACTTTTGGAAACAAGCCTCATCCTTGTGATTGCAGTCATGATAGAAAGCAGATCTAGGGAGCGAGGAGTTTTAAGCCTCACAGGGCCACCACATGGATGCAAAACTGGCCTGTAACTCCACTGGAGCTGGAGACCTTGCAGTTGTCATCTGTGTGTGTTGTTGTCAAGGAATGTTTTGAAGATGATCCTCTTTGCCTCTCAGCTTCACATCTTCAGTGTGTGTTTGCTCCTTTTTACACATCCACCATTTTTTCCTGCTGCATATGTCACCCAAATCTTCAAATAAATGTCCTGCGGTTTCCTCCCTGCTCAAGTGCAGAGGCTATGCACTTTGTGTCACTACACCTGGAGTTCATAGCTTATGTTACTACCAGCACAGAAAATGGATATATACCCTACAGGAAGCATGGCAAAATAGAAATGTTGGGGTGCTTGGAAACTCCAACTGGAAGGTCTGTGCCACATAAGTGAGGCCACTCTTCCAGTAAATGGTATCTGTTTCTGCTGTGTAAAACTAGGTAAAGATTGGTTTCCTGGGACCTTACCATACTTCCATATTAATTGCATCCAAATGAAATAGAAAGTGCTGATGTTATACTGGCAATATCAGATATTACTGTTTCATATACTGAAAGACAAGTTCTGTTGTATTTCCCCATGAATAACAAGTGGCCTGATGGCAGTTCCTGGATTTGGGATCTATTTGAATACAGTAAAAATCAAAGTCATTCTATGAGGGAAAGAAAAGAAAATATAGTTTGATTGTTGATAACTTTTTTTTTTTTTGGGGGGGTAGTTTTATTTTAATCTGTCCTAAAAAATACTTTATCACTAACAATTTGGATATTGATAGAATATCTATAGCACTGACTTGCCATCAGAATCTATGTGTAGGCTATGTTTTATACACCGCTTTTATTTAGCTCTTCTCTCTTGTTTTCTTTCCAGGGAATTTAGTTTGAACTAACATAGCTCCTTTTTTTTTATTTCTCAATTTTTTATTCATATGTGATTCAAAATACAATACCCTTTGTCAAAGTATCCATCACTCCCTTGTGCATATATTTATCAAAGCACCTACATATACACTAATACCTGCCATTTTATACAGCATGATATTTTAAAGACACAATACATATACTTACATATACCTATAGCATATATAATTATTATATAGGGCTATGTTGTAATAATAATAATAATAATAACAACAACAACAATAAAAATAATAATAGCAATTGTGTGTAAATGTATGTGATGAGAAAGATCATAAGAGGATTGTAACAACATGCTAGCTATTACTAGTGGTACTTATTTGCAGAGAAAAAATTAACCAAAATAACTGTGGTAGATTACCTGTGCCTGAAAAAGTAGCTGTCCTGGAATTGTCATTATAATTAAAATTCATACCTTACTTTAATCCAGAGAAATATTAGGGGGTACAGAAACCCTATTGTTATTACTGATAGATTCCCCACAAGTTGAGAGATGCATGTTGTGAGCATTTATCTGTAGGCAGAAGTCACTGTACTTTATACAAAACCAACACATTGCCACAGAAAAGTGTTAACACTTCTGCTCTAACATTGTGGTTTGTGAACACTGATGGCTTCTGAAGTCTCTCCTCTTTCCAGAGCGAACACTCACAAATCTCCTGTAGGAAGAGATAAATAGCTAGACTTCAATCCCGGCCTGCTTCCACTCCTCTGAACCGTTTATTCAGAAGCACTTGGCTTTACAGACATTTTATCCTGAGGCTTTTATCACTGAAAGGAAGTGGGGACATAACTTCCCTGTTCCCACTGACAGCTTCCCAGGTTGCACATAGATCTGCTGCCACAATAGGCTGTAGTCAGGTTTCAGCAGCAAACACAAAACAGGCCATAGCTACAACAAACAGAGAAAGAGGAATAATAATAGTAATAACCTCAGCTGTTCTCAAGCTGAGATAGGTCCATGAAGTACCACTGGTATTTTGCTTGCAAGATGAAGATATGTGAACTTGTTTGAATGATACAAACTAATCCATTATAATTATATTAATTAAAATAAGAAGGATGGTAGACCAAGCACTTTTGCATCATAGATAGTGGCTGTGAGGTTTTAAGGTCTGAAAATAATTTGTTCAGTCGTTAAAAAAATGTTTCTATCAGTGCAAGGTTTAGCAGTTTAATGATAACTGCATTCTATGCAGCGAATATTCCTCCATTTAAACAAGTCAAGGGTCTGATCTCATGTTTATGACCAAGCTAAAACTTTCAGAGCTCTGAGTGCACAAGGAATGCACAATCGGATTTTAAGAGACTCAAATCTTCAGCTCATAGCTGCTTTGAATGTCCCTTAACAACATCTATTGCTAAGGCTTCCTCCCAGCTTGGAGGGAGAGGAGAAGATGTTAATTAAGAGTGCTGCACCACTTCATACCAGCCAGAGATCCAACCTAATAGCTATAGTCCGCAATAGAAAGAGGAGTTTTGATGGAGATCTCCAGGATACATATGCTAATTATCCCAAAGATAATTACCGGGTGCAATGGTAGGAGATGATGAGTACTCTTTACTCACACTAGAACCTGTGGGTCAAGTGTAAAATGGTGCCAGCTCCTTTCCTGCTGGCTCATAAAGTATTAACATGAGAATCAAAGCAATGCTAAGGAAAAAGTCCTATATGAAGACTGTATTTATATTAACCAGGAGCTCTTTTGAGCAGAGCAGGAATTTTCAGATTTGTATTGATAGTCAAAAGGGGTGCAAGAAACTGGCTGTTGGATTTCAAGTAATGAAAACTTTATCCCTTTCTCCTGTCCTGTCACAGTAATCTAATTCTTCTGGGTATTTCCAGTCCACATGTTCTGTATTGTGCCTACAAGGTTTTCCCAACAATTAGTCCAAGATGTTGATCTGCTAAAAGGACTCCTCTGGACCAGAAAATAATTTGGGAATGTGGCCTATTGTGGCCATCCTGCAATTCTTTTTGCCCAAGTGTGACAGAAGCTTTCCTGAATGCCCGCAGTACATTTATAACATAGGACACTACAACAGAGAGATTGGGGTTGTGAACTTAAATTGAAGTTTACTCTGTCATCTAATACAACATTTCTGAAAGGATTTAAGAACACAAGCATGTAAGAAATGCCCTATGAGATTAAACTGACAATCTATCTGGTCCTGAAATCTGCCTTTAACACAGGTGGGAGACATTGTACAGGTAGAATAGTGAGTAAACTCTGGCATGCTTTGTGGGCCATTCCTTGCATATTCCCAACATCCAGAACTGTTGTATTGGGGGTGTTGAAGGGTACCTGGTGCTTTTGATAGTAATTTGTGGACCTGTTGTCTGTGAATGTGTTGGAAGTTGTTGAGCAGTTGTGCCGCTGAAATCTGACTACATGTCTGAAAACAGTTGAAAGCTCAGAGTAAGGTTTGCCACTAATGATGCTGTGCACTAAATATTTGGAGTTTTATCAGCATGAAGACAAATCACAGGAAAAGACAAAGAAATCAGTTTCCCTCTCTTGCTTCTTAGACTGTTATCTTTCCCCTTTAAATTCCTTTGTTCCATCTCATATTTGTAGCACTTTATTGTTGTCGTGGTTTAACCCTTGCTAACTGATAATGAAGTATTGCTGTTGCTGTCTGAGTCCTACAAAATTCCCAATCTACCTCTTTGTACATATTTCCTTCATTCCAATTCCTAAATTTTTTTTTTTTTGCATATTAGGTTTTCACTATTTCTTTTCTTTTCTTTTCTGGTTCTTGTACTCATGTTTCCTTTCATACCACACACCCATCTTGTAAAACAACTGGCTTAGTGTCATCTACCTCATTGCATTATACTACATTCATTTCACAAAGATTTTTCAAAGTAGTTCTCAGAAAAAAAAAAAATCGGTGACCATTCATGTTTAAACTGGATATTTTATGTGGCTTCTTATGTAGTTTTCTCAACTGAAAGGTGTGGGAAAGCATTCACAAACAAGTAGTGGTGGCTTCTAATACATGGAAGAGTTAAGTGCCTGTGTTTCCATTACAGTTGTCAGTAGAAACACCATGTAAAATACAGAGTTATGGGGAGGGGCAAACCCAAAATTTGGAGCAATCTACTGATCCTCATACAGCCTGTAGTCTCTTTTGGACCTTTAAATATTCATAAGTTTCAGTGGCCATATGAGGAGGCACTAGATCAGGTGCCTGAAGTTGTCCCAGGATTTAATGCCATGTATCCATCCCCGACTTGTAGACAAGTTGTGCTCACTGCAAGATCAGGCTGATGAGAGCCTCACCTCTGCTGCTTTGCTGGAGATCACACCAGGACCTCTCCAGGAAGGACCAGGGTGATGTGTGGGGTGTGTGTCCAAAGATACTGCTGTGAGGACCACGAGACTGTGGAGGTCCACCAGGTTGCCTTCCTCAGTGCACAAGAAAGCACATAGCTCAGTGGCCGGTTTCCCAGGCTGGACCCCCAAAGCCAGGCACAAGGGCATGAGCCAGCTGGGGCAGCTCAGGCAGATCAGAGCCAGCAGCTACACAGTGTGCTGTGCAACAGCAGCTCCTTATGCCTGCCCTTACATTGGTGCTACTCTGCTGCTGAGATATAGTCAGTAGTTCTAAATCTGCTTCAAAGCTGGCTTTTAGTGATTGTGAGGAGTAGGGGACACAGAGTTGTAACTTCAGTCCGTGTTAGATTTGCCACTAATTAGAGTCTGGCCATATCTACAGGATAACAGTTCTTTGTAATGAATGTCCACATAAATCAGAACCTGAATTTATTAACTGAGCTGCAGAAAACATATCTCCTTCTCTATCATGCACATTTAAAGAGTTCTGTCAATAAATTAAAAATCACCTCCAAAATACTTCTCATTCCCCAAGGATTGTATAGCATCTCCAAAGTCTGTCTTACTGTCATTCTCCCAATCTGTTTTGTACTGTTGTTGAACAGAGCTCATGTGTAGCAGCAGTTCTTCCAGAGTGCTTCATGTCAGCTATAGGTCCTCCTAGGCCTGGTGCCTATTGTTCTGTTTGTCTTGAACTTAGTCCTGCAGGGACCTAAGAGAAATTAACCTTTTAATTAGTCAGAATTCGTTAGCTGCTTGGGACAGTATAGCTTTGTGATTTATTTTATTTTGAAAATTTTTTCCAACTTCGTACAGTTATACCAACCTTCCCTATACACCTTTCATCCCCACAGTCTACAAGCAGCTCTGCCCTGCAGACACAGTTTTAGGGAAAGCCACAATTCTCTTATAAGCTAAATGTAATTGAAAAGTAAGGCTACACCTTGGGCACTATTCTTCCCTAGCTTTGCTATGTGGGGGAAATACGCAGATCTCAGCTTTTCAGTATCTCCTCCAGTGCAGAGGGAAGTTAGGCCTGAGTCCTTGTTTCCTTCCCTGTGAGTGAGCAGACCCTCTGCTTCATGCAGTAAAAAGAAATACTCCCTTTACAAGATCTTCCTTTAATTTTTTACTAGGGTATCATGGAAAGGTCAGATGAAATCTGGCCCTATGGCATTTAATCTGACTAATTTTTTTGTACAGCTTCTTTCATGTAAATAGTACAGTAAAGCACTTTGCAGAGCCAAGGAGTATTTGAGAAGCCTGCTAAAGATGTTGTGTTCATTAGATTCACATAAGGCCAAATTCTGTTCTTCAGGATACACCTTTCATTAAGAGTTAGATCACGCATCGGGGAAATGGAAATTATCCTCTAATGCAGTCATATCAAAGAGATTTCACTTGACAGTTTTCTCATTTCTTTTCACAATTAAAAATGCTAGCAAAAGCCTTAGAACAATAGTTAGTTTTTCCTTTGATTTATTCCATATCTCAGGCTTGTTGCTTAGTTTTTTCAAAATTCTGTATGACCATAGGAGAGCCCTGTTTCTGTTGGCACCTTGCAAACAGCTAACTTTCCTCTCCTGCCTTTGCTGTCCCACAGAAGCCAGATCTTCAGTTTCAAACTATTTCTTGGCCTCTGAAAAATGAGAAGGAAGACATTCTAGGAAGGGACCCACATGTTGATGTTTATGGCCCAAGGTCTGTCTCTCTGAGGCAGCTGGGCCTTCCTTTGGAAGATGTGGATAGAGTAGAAAGGCTTTGTTGTGTTACACAAGTGATAAGGGAGGTTGGGGGAGCAGATAGTATCAGCAGGACAAAAAGGCATGTGTTGAAGACAGAATACTGGATGAGATGGATCTTTAGCTTGGCTTAGTGGGACATTTCTGCAGCTTTTAATTAGGATCTGATATTTGGAATCATTATTGTTTTTAAGTGAAATTTTCATAGCATGGACTGTAATAGCAACCATGAACCAAATTATATAAGCAGAAGTAATTTTTGTCCTTTTTATTGCCATAGGATGCATTTGTGTCTTGTAGGTGGTGTTCATTACTGTCCACTTGCAGCACGTCATTGATGTCTCAGTCTGTGTTTCTGAGGGGGTGCATCTAAAAGCTAGTGCCTGAGGGGAGAGAGGAAGGGAGAGTGAGAGAGCTGGAAACATAATTCACCAGATGTGGGCTTGTTCTTCTAAAATCCAATATTTCTGTTCCAATTTTTTTAAAATCTAGGTTTTATTTCAGGTAGAAGAGTGATCAAGTCAGACACAGTGAGTTTTTTCAGACTCATATTCTGTTATCAATCTGATTTACCTCACTTAATCCCTTTGGAAATTGTATCTGACCTAATTTTTTCAGCAGTGACTCTTACAGCAAGAACAAATAATAGGGGTGACCCTGTGCATTTCTGCCATATCTCTTCCTTTGTAATGTGGATTATTCTAGTTTCAGTCCACATTCGTCTGTGGAGAGACAAAGTCAAAGATCAGTTCAGAACAGCTGATACATTCCTGCAAATTCACATTTGGCAGTGCTGTAAGTGAGTAAATATTGCCAACGTGTATTGATTGCTTTTTCTTTTTCAGCCAACAGACCCAAAGTTATCTGCCAAATATTTTTTTTTTTGTAAATGACACCTCATATTGCCTGATGTTGCATGAGCTGTATCAATTCACTGTGAACCTCACCTGCTCTGAGAGTGTTATTTGCTCTATAGGGGATTATGCTTTCAACACCAGATTTTGTGATTCCCCCTTTAATCCAAATTCAGCAGAGAAACAGAATGCTAATAGTGAGACTTCCAGTTATGGCCAGCTGCCATGTTTTAGGGAGTTGTCTCTCTTCTAATTTGCTGTTGCACTGCAAGGTGCAAACCTTATAAATTGCTTTTATCTCTCTTGCACCATTATTATTTCTCTGTGTGTGTACTTGTGTGTGAGCCTGTGAGTACTTGTGTGTGAGTGTGTGGGTACTTGTGTGCGTGAGTGTTTGTGTAACCTGATAAAATGCCTTATGGTCTATTCTGTTAATATGCCTTCTGTGTTGCTCCTGCTGCAGCCAGCAGCTGAGCTGCCCTCACTGCTTGTGGTGGGTGATGGAGAATGCTCAGAATTCAACAAGTGTCTGCTGGCTCAGCTGCTTTTTTATCCCCTACAAAGCAGGCCTGCAGTGTGGTGGGAAGTGTGCTCTGCTCCAAGCAGCAATATTCTGGGTTGCTGGTGGTCTTGAGGGAGAGACTGTTTTGGATTCAACGGCAGATGGAAAAAAAAAAAAATGTTTCCCCAAAGAAGTTCTTCCCTTTGCCAGAAACAGACCTGTTTTATGGAACAACTGCGGAGCTGGATGGTGTTGCATCATCTAGATATTGGAGCTGAGAAAAGGAAGTATTTTATTGAGTTATTGAGTTATAGTGCTCTTACAAGGATTATAAAATAATTACTCCTTCTATTATGATGAAGTTTAATAGGTCCAATATCAATGTCCTCGGCATGACAGAAACGTGGCAGAGACATACCCTGCTTTAAGAAAGACAGGCTATTTCAAGGTGATGTGGAAATCCATTATTTCTGCTTTTGACATGGCATTGGTGGTTATTCTGAAGACCTGTATGAATAAACAATATCAATAATGCAAGATGAATGCCTTCCTTTAACAGCAACTACTGCATGATGTAGTACATTTAAGAATCCTTCACCAGACTGGAAGGTATACAGTGACTTAAAAATGCTTTCACTACTAGTTCTTTTTCTGCCACTATTATTAATCAACTCTAAAACTTCCATTTAGCCTACAGTTATGAAGAGAATCGTGCCTCTTTTATTGCATAGCTGCAGTGTGATGGGGGAAACTTTAGACTCTTCTTCCTCTAACCTAACTCATCCTCAGTGTATCCGTGTAGTGGCAGCAAAGGAAATGAGCTTAATAGCTCCTGGCCTAGTGTGTATTACCTCCATTAGCTATAGAGAATAGCTCATCTGGGAGGGCAGCTGGAAAAGGCTTGAACACCATCCCTTCACCTCACCTCACCATTTTTTTGTTCCCCATTCCCAAAAATGGGCTTGAACTAGGAGTGATTTAACTCAATAATGAAATTCCTATTGATTGGATCAGATCCTCAAACACAAGAAATACCATCTTTAATGTCAAAGTATTTGTGGTGCTAAAAGCCTCAGGGTTTTCATTTTTTTTATTTTAAAATGAAGGGAAACTGAGACAGAAAGGAACAGTAGCATGAGAAACAGAAATTCAAGGCTTCAGCAGCGTGGTCTTCCTCCCTTTTTATGCAGGGGGATGTGGAGGTCCTCATGTGGGGTCCTTGGGATAGGATGGATGGTGTTTTGAATGAGCTTACAGCTCTGCAGTTGGAGGGCTAATGGGCAAGGAATTATTACCTGCTCTTGGATCTCAATTACGCAATCTTTGTCTCTGGTCTTCTGTGAAGCAAGAAAATTGAAGCAGAAACGAAATTTATTAACAGGACAAGCTGCATTATGAATGTGGTAAATGCTGATGTCTTATTGCAAATGAGGTATTTGCTAAATAGAAATGCTTTTAAAACAGTATAATCCTTCACTGTCCCTCCAGGACAAACAACTGGAGAGCAGTGATTGCAGAAATCATTTAGGTCATGCAAATCAAGCTCCAGCAGCAGTGTTCATGCAGTGAGAAAGGAAGGGTAGACTGTCCTATTAAGAAGCCTTGTAATGATAAAACATGAATAAAATGGCTTAGAAGAAATTACCAAGTGGGGGTCAAGAAGGGCTAAGAAGGGCAAGCTGATCATGGAAATGTGTTTTTAAATGGACTAATTCTAAGGGTGTATGTTTATCATAGTCACACATAAATGGCTGAACAATAATCACCCCAAAATTATGTGAAAATTATAGCCCTTACAGGGTCTGAGGGTAGTTTAGTAGCTTTTTATATACAGAGCTGATTTACTTCAAGTGACATAGGGGTCTAAAATTCTCACGTAATGTTTTCACAAAAGATGACAATCAGCTTTCTTCTGGACTTAAATTTAAATGTCATTTGGAGCAATATCAAGTTACCCAATATTGTACAGAGTAAGCAGAATATAACGAATGGTACTGCAGCTAAATGCTGCTGCAGTAAGCTTTATTGTACAGGGGAGCCAGGTCTGTCAATTGCAGATCCTGGAGATGAATTTCCTTTACAGTGGCACTGGCCTGCCAGTCCAGCTGAATGAACATAGTGTAATTGCTTTCTTTAATGGAGCTAAACAATCTGGGATATTTTTTATGTATGGCAGTACCTGGAGGAAATGTATCAAATGCACTGTTTGGTTACAACAGGCTGTGCATAGGCCCTCCACAACTTGGAGAGCACTGACTCTTTGGTGTTACTGCACAGCAGAGCTGAGAAGTACCTTTTTATAAGCTAATGGTTATAAAGCAGATTGAACAGCAAGCTGTCTCTTGGCAAACACTGAGGAGCATGTCTGTTCCCTCTCCTCCCCGCAGCACCCCCCAGCCCTTCCCAGTCACCCCTGGATTCAATTTGCAGAATTATTTCTGTTTCTATCTTTCAGAGGTTTTGGTGCTGAGGGCCAAGGGCAGTTCTGGTGCATCCAACTCCCCCAAGTCAGTGACCCTATCCTGAAATCACATGCTCACGTGACTGCTGAAGCTTGGCTTTGGAGTTGCCAGCTCCAAATTAGGTTTTGAGGAAGGCAAATTTTTGATGAGCTACTAAAGCAGGAAGCCGGCTGGCTCTGAGGCTACATCATATACTTCCTTGCCAACAGCATGTGGATGGCAGAGTGAAGAAACATTCAGGAGGACAATGGTGATGGTTAGCATGAAGGGGAAGGGACAACCAAGGCTCTTTGGCCTGGCTATGGAGTTGTAGCAGGGAAACTGAGAGGCCAATTAGATCTCTAGCCAACAGTACAATGGAAGAGCACAGGAGCTAATAATGTACAAGGTGTTACTGTGACAACCCACAAGGCAGCAGCTCACTGAAAGCGAAGTACGGAAACGTAAAGCTGAAACCAGAGAAGAAAAAAAAGAGAAGATAAAAAACATGAAAGAAAGCGGAAAAGAAGTACAACAGAAGCCAGAGCAAATGAAAGGGTCAAAATACAATTTGAAAGGATAGGGAGAAAAAGAGCAGGTAGTGAGGGGGCATCAAGGCAGGTACATGATCAGAAATTGTTTGATAGTCTGGTTAGCAAACAAGGTACCAGGATGTGGTGCTTTCACACCAAAGACCAGAGATTTTTTGGGTGGGGTTTTTAATCTGACTTTAACCATCTCAAAATTAGGTGTTTAGCCTGAGGAGGTCTCCTGTCTCTGTCAGTAGTTAGCAGAGTGGGACAAGTAGCAGGGGAGGCTCAGTCGGTCTGCAGTTAGTGTGGTCGTGGTGGCTTCACAGATATTTCCTTTGCTGTCAGCAACGGCTTTAATTAAATTGCAGCTCTTTTTGTCTCCTTGCCTTCTCATTCCTCTGCACTGTTGTATGACTGGTGCTATTGAAGCTTCTGTTGGTGGGATGCAGCGAATTGTGTCCACATTGGTCATTTGATCTGGTGGTCACAGAGTGGCCACATAGAGTTTTTCTGACCTGCTGAGGCAGTCTTGTGGAGGCACAAATGAGTGGCTAGAAGAAATGGTGAGACCCAGTTAAGCTGTCAATACCAGTGGAAAAGCTGCCCATTTGCTATGCTGGTGGATGGTGAGTGACCTGTCCATTGGAGGTGTCTCTGTAGAGAGAGCACTAATGGCTAACCTAGCCTGGCAGCTTCACTTCTTCATGGCCTTACTCTTTGCAACCAGCATTTCATGTTGACTACTCATTGCAACCTATGGTATATCTGGCCTGCTAAATGCATGGCAGCAGAGTCAGCTTCATGACAGAGGGGTCCAGGAGAATGCGAGGGAGCTGTTCCTGAGGACTGTTGGTTGGTTGTGGTGGGCCATGGCTTTATGTGGCTGGGTGGGTGTTGCATGCTGTGTGATCACTGTGTGGTTCTAAGGCCTTTCACTACATCAAAAGACATTTCATACGGCAGCAGTTCACTTCTGCAAGGTCTCCCCTATTCTTCCTGCTGCACTCATTTTCCCACTTTGGCAGTGCAAATGGCACCAGTGTCAGCTACCTTTTGTACTTAAAAACTGTTAATATATACAAATTTGCAATAACTAATTACAGAAAGGAAACTCTGATGCAGCAGCTGTCAGAGGGCAGTGAAAATGAATAGAAACCAGTTCAATGAAAATGGTCCTCATTTGAAACAGCTAAAATGCATGGTTGATTTAAGTATCTGGCCAGCTTGGATTAAGTAATTTACACTGGGCACAGACCTTCAGCAGTCACTGCACTGCTAATGAGTGAAACAATTCTCTTATTATAAAATCATTATCAGTCAATAAAATGAGCTCAAACCACACAATAGGAGCAAAGTTCAGAGATCTGAGAATTTATAATTTAGCCTCATCACTGAAAATGTCAGGAAATTAAAAGAAGCTCTATGTAAGTCACCGCACAGTGGAACCCAACGCACAAAACCAGTCCTTAAGTGCCATGGCAACACTCATAGGCTCTTCTGAAACAAAATGCTGTTTCTAAGGTGAAAGAATGGGGCCTTAATCTTTGCTCTCAGCTCTCCATGCCCACCTTCATCCCATAAGTATGGTTCACACAGCTGCTAATTATCTAGCAAAATGCAGGCAAAGACAGAGGTGAACACTTGGCCTGAAGAAAAAAAAAGACCAATATGAAACATATCTAAGTCAGGCTGTAAAGACATACAATGAGAAAAAACAGCAAGCTAGCTTTATGCTGACCAGACAGGTACAGTTCCCCATGAAGGGCCTATACTGTTTCTAGACCTGACCTGGGCTTGTGCAGAGCTGGTTTAGGTGTTTCCAAGAGCAGGATGAATAATCCATGATGGTTAATTGACGACTGACTGTTGCTGAAGTTGACAGCGAAACTAATGGGATTTTTCTCAACAAAGGTTATTATTACATTACATCTCTCATTTGGCTAGGCTCTGCTCCTTGAGTCTTGGCTTGGTTGGTGTTTATTCAGCACCTTCTTTTCCTTCCATTTGTTCAAAGGAAAGAGGTTGCTTTTAGGTGGCTTCAGCAGCTCTGCCCTGGGACTTGGCTGGTCCCAGCTTCCCAGCTGGTCCTTGAGCTGCCTAGTTCTGCCTCCTGCATGCGCAGCTTTCTGCCTGAAGAGCTGCAGACTGGGTGTCTAACAGCCTACTTCCTTTCCTGGTGGTTGAAGGAGGAGTTTCTTGATCCAATTAATTTGCTCCTAAAGAGCTGAAAAAAGGGCAGTTTCAGAGAGGTCATGGTAGGACAGAAAAAAAGTAAACAAAGTGTTGGAGAAGAGGTTGGAGAAGGAAAATATTTTATGAAAAAAGGCACTGCCTATTTTTTCTTAGACAAATTTTATACCCTAGCCGCAGAATCACAGCGTATGCATGATCACCTGGAACACGAACAGGCAGTTTATTGTGCTAAATTCAGACTGTTTACAACCTCAGGAAGACATTACTACACAGGTTGATGACACTGTCACAGTTTCAAGGTTACCTTTGTGACCATACAGGAGAGGAGCGGACACCTTGCCTATTTAGGTTCTGCACCTCTAAAATCCTGAGGAAAGTGAATCCTTGCAAATTCTAGAGCATGACATCAGAAAATAATCAAGAAACCACAAAAAATGTATAAACTACTACTAAAAAGAGAGCAAATTATGAATCATAGAATATAGATATATTGATTTAAGACACAACAGTAGAATGAGTTAGGATAATAGTACTGAGCTCTGTTATACAACTCTTATTTTTAGATCTTAAAATTCTTCACAGAAATGAAGGAAATAGACTTTTGTTTTGCATATTGCAGATATCAAGATGATTGAATCACAAAGAAGCCTAATGGAGAAACCCATGGAGAAACACTGGGTCATTGTCCATCTGGGTCTAACCTGGACCTTTTTGTATGCCAAATATTATCTTCATCTGCAGGTTTTGTTGGAAACTGATGCATATCAGAGTCTCCTGTAAGAAACCTTTGGGTTTGTGTTACATTGCCAAGGCTATAGTTTTCAGGCCTAACATATTCAGGATACCTCGGAAATGGGCTAACCTTGTAATATATGCTTACAAACTCTGTAACTAGGCAACTAAAAAAAGAAAATAAGCTCTGTGGTGATTATCAAATTTGTCTTAGGAAACCCTTGGCCTGCTGTGCAACCAAGAGATGGTGTTGCAACAGAATTACATTTTCTCTTAAGTTATATTGTCTCATAATTCATGCAACTGTATTGTCCTAGTTTTACTCTGAACCACCAGTCTGCATCATATCTTCCACATCAGACAGGCAAAATGCTATTTTTTATAGGATTTTACCTCTTGTTATTAAATGATTCTGTTATATAAGTAGTAAAGCATTCTGGTCTTAAGTACACACATTTTTATTCACTGCATCTGGCTTCTCTATTGGTAATGAATAAAAATTAAAGGAGGAAGCATAACTTTGGGCTTTTTCTGTTCCTCTTTATCTATTCCAGTTTGTACATCCCAAAAGCCATTTGGACTTACTGTTTTGAATAACCATGAAAATACACAGATCACTGGTAGTGACCACAGTGCTTGTCAGAAAGGTTCTGCAGATGAATCTTCACTTGCCTCCACCAGTCAAGCCAACCCCTAGTTACTACTTGTTATGCCGAGTCCCAGTGACCTTCAAGGAGCTTACATGAAGCAGATGTTGCAATGCAATGCAGTGGATGATCTTTCACAGAAGAGGCAAGAAATCCAAAGCCAAATTTCTTACAGATCTTTGTAAACAAGCCATAGCAAGACACAAAGGAGTAAAGTATTCTAATTAGCACTATGCACCCATATTAAGAAATGTACAGAAAAGTACAAGATGTACATCTACATGGAAATGTAAGTATACCTGAAGTGTAATTAAATACTCTGAACTGAACTGAAGGTGATAAAAGCCATAAATACCATGATTACCTGACATAGTAGATTATCAGTTTTGATGATACCTATAAAGCTTCCCCAAAAAGAGAAGTGCCAAATACAGGGTAAAAACACCCGTCCCAAATATTGTCAGGAAATATGACAGCTTTTACATGGACTCATCTGTTTCTGCAGAGGGTTCAAATGCCTCCCTGGGGAACAGCAATTCCTAGGCAGAAGTGCCAGTGTGAAATATTGTGTGCAACTGGAGCCAAGAAGAAAAATCAGGCCTTTCATTCTGGATGTATCTGAAGTGATCTGTGAACAGTTTAGGAGTCTATATGTCTTTCCAGAAGGAGATTAATGATTGCCTGTTTTCCTATCATCTGTTTGTAGCAGCTGGGCTGTGTGGAACAACTCTTGTGCACCGCATCCTGAAAAGTTTGCTATTTGCAAAACATTTTGCCATTTTCCGCTTCAGAAGCATCTAAATTTAGTAATGGTACATAGTTCTGCCTCCCCGGGGTCCTCCAGTTCAAAAGTCCAGTTCTGTTTTGAATGTAAACTTACAGCAAACAGCACAGTATGACATAGTAGTGGCTGAAGAGCAATCTATGTCTGTTCCTTAGGGCAAAATCTTCATCCACGCAATCTGAGGGTGCAGAAGCCCAAGTGGGATGCTTGGGGGTGTGGCAGTTGAAGGCACTTTCTCTCCTCCTTTCAGTGTGGACTTCACAGAGACAAGTGATGTTCTGGTTCTCCCCCTGGACAGCTTGGCCTCGTGGCTGCTTGCAGCTCCCACCTTGTGTTGTCTCACTCAGAAGCAGTCAGTCAGCTGAACAACAGCCCTGTGGTCCAGTTGCCCACTCTTCCTCTGCAAAATCCTGCTTGCTGGACCATTGTAATCCATGGAGCCATCTTGTCCCCTCTCCTGCTTACACCACTGCTGTTCACCATCCCACTGTGTCTGGGCCCTTGGTGTCCTCAGAGGGAAGCAGAAAGCAGACCTCGTCCTCCCTGAATTGCAAAAGCAGAATTTATTTACCACTGCAGCAAGCAGCAATACACTGCAAAGATAGACTTTTGTATAGGGGAAGATACTTGCACATATTAGAGTAAAAAATTTCATTTATCGTCATATTTCTTGACCCACATCTTCACAGAAGGCATTTTGGAGTTTATAAAATTTTGGATTCCTTTCTAACCACTTCCTGCTCCTAGTTAGTCCCATGCTGGGTCATATCATACTGAATGTCTCCCATCATACCAATTTCCCTCTCTGCTCCTCCCAGCTCCTCTTCTAGCATTTTTGTTGGAAGGCCTTTCTTTCCATTTTCCAGGTTTCTAAACAGATCCTACGGGCAAATTCTCCCTAGTCTTCTTTTCTCCCTGCCCACCTTCAGCAAAATCAGGTGGCATATCCTTGTGGGTATCTTGAACTTCCACCTCTCTGCCAGAGCTTTCTGTCCCCATCTTAGCACCTCACTCTGGGGCAATTCCCAGCTGATGTCAGGTCAAACTGGGTGTGCCAGCAGGGTGCTGTGGCTGCTGCTGGCCAGGATGGCCAAAGTCATCTCACTGCTTAGTGTTTTCCTTCTTTCTGTCTGTAATGCTTTAGTAAACTTTTTTTTCCCCCCTTCTTCTCAGTAGCATTAGTAACAACAATAAAAACATTTCCCTGCTAACAAATTCTTAAGTTATGAACTCTAGATTTGAACAGGGAGCATTTATATTTTGTGGAAAAGAGAAGGCCTTTGAACACAACCACCAGATGTGAAGAAAATACAGAAGTACGCTTGGCCAAATTTTTCAGTTTCATTTTCTGACAATAAGCTAGTGGTAACAGCACAGAATTTTTCTTGCTAAGCTTAATGCTTGTGCTGTATTATTTTAGATATGCTCCATTACCTTATGGCACAAAGAATCCATTTTTTCTGAGTATATGATAGAATTCACACTTTTGTTGTGAATTCCTTTGAAACTTATGAGGAATTGCACGGGGAACTGTCTCCTTCGGCAAGAAGGAATAGTGGAAAACAGAAGACGCTGCTTATGAAACTCCACAGGAGTGAGTCTACTAGCTACACTGCAGCATAAATTCTGTTCAATACTTATCAAAAAGCAATACATCTGCACAGTCCCACTATGCAGCCAAGTTTAGATTACTTCTTGAGAACTTTTCTAATGGATTCAGCTGTGCATGACAAAAGGCTTGCACCTGAAACCAGACTCAAGTACTTGAACTGTGTAAAAACATATGCTACTGTAGTGCTCAGCTGTGGGTTTTTTTGTTTAAAGGCAGAGGTACATTTTTCTGATCTTCTGAAGGAGAATCACATTTCTTCATCTCAAGGTCAGAGATCAATGCTAGTTTGTCAATTCTTGAAATACTTCCTGAAATATCTCCTTCAGATATCAAAACCAAGAACCTAAAGCAACAACATGGAGGACTGAATGCTGAAGATGTGACCCCCCTCACCACAAAATGCTGTAGATGAGTAAAATTAGCATGGGTTCCAGAGTGACTAGACAGCTTAATGGAAGATGAATCAACTGGGGGCTATTAAATGCCAATTCACCATGTCTGGTTCAGGAATCCTCCGAACCACAAATTGCTGTGTGCTCGATAGATATTCTGGGAACAACATCATGCACTTGCTCTGTTCCTACATTCTTTTCTAGCCATTTACAGCTGCCCACTGTTACAGATGGCATACTGGGCTGTGCTGATGTTCCTTGACTTGGTGTCCCTGTTTCTATGTTTTGAAAGATTTCTGTGGGTTATTTCACATTCCTTTACAGGAAAAGTTGGAGGAAGTGAGAAATCAAATGGTAACTCATAGAGGAACGTGAATAGAGGTCAATAGGAGGAAAATTGAAAGTAAGAAAATCTCCGAATATTGTCATTTCTCCATGTATTTTCCCACTCTCCTTCCACAACATATTTATGATGTGAGGAGAGGCTAAGTCACTTTGGGATGCATTGTGTGTAACCTGATGAATCTTAGAAGAGTGAAGAGCTTGTTGCAAGTTCCGATTCTCTTCCAGTCCGAACAGTCTGCCTCAGAGTCAAAAGAAACAATGCGGTCAGTATCTCTTGCCCTCTTCACATACCCATTTAGTGCTGCTAAATGGGTAATTTAAAAAGGCACATGTAATTTTAGTCAGTGATGCCTTAGCTAACCCATTTGGGTATAAAGTACCTGTCCCCTGCTTTTCAACTTCCAAATAGCTTTGTTTTCTTGATCATTTTTGTGGTATCCTTATGTAGTCATGAAAGCTGATTATTTCAGTCCCCATTAATTCAGTCCTGTTATTTCTGCTTTCCGTCTGCTGAATGATCAGTTTTGCAGTTTTCATTTCACAAGTTAGGAGTCCCTCACCCTGCCGTTCCCTGCAGCTGGGGAAGGCAAAGACAGAGACTCCAGCCTTGTTTTGACAGAGTAGCCTGGACTAAGACCTAAAGCTTGGAAACTTTGAGATAGTTAGCAGCTATGCACTTCTTACTGACATGCAATGAGACTTGGAATAAATCTCTTATCTTTTGCGTATCTCAGATGATTTGTCTTTAAAGCAGTCCTTTCTCAGCGATCTGTGGTTTCAGGCTAAATTATATTATGATTACAGAGGCAGCTTGGATCTGACCAGGCTTGGTAGTTTAGACAGTGTTGCATAGACAGGCATATCTAAAGTAAGTTTGTCTCTGAGGAAGCTCAGCCAATTTTGTAAATTTTGCACACTGAACTATTTAATCCCAGCAGACTGAAGTTTGCTCTGTACAGAGGCAACTTGGGTATCCAAGCACCCCATGGCTCAAGGTGACTTTGCATGAAGCCAGCCTCAGTTTAGCAAGTATGGCACTAATCTTGAGGTATTAAGTCCAGCCGGACCTGAGCTAACTAACTCCTGCAGAGCCCTGACCACAACTGCACTGTGCTCCTCACCCAGCTCTGAGCATCCCTGCAACCTGGAGCATGGACAAAAGGACACACTTGTGTGGTCCTGAAGGCATCCACATGCTCCAGAAGGGCATATTAGCACATATCCAGCCTTCCTGGATGACTTCACAGCAAACCATTCAAATGCCTTGGCACAAAGTTGCTCAGTACCATGTTGCCTGCATGGTTATTTCAAGCTACGTTATTTCAAGCCTTTATTCTTCTCCTCCTTTCTCATAGCTCTGGATTATCCAGAGTTGGCTACAGCATGAAAGCAATGATTTTGCCATAACTGTATGTATTATCAGACCCTGTAACTTTTATGGTTATTTAATGCAGTCTTTTAGGTTTTGTCCACCCTTTTTTGGCTAGGCAGCCTGCATTTCAGGATCCTAGCCATGGAACACAATGAAATTACCGGTTAACTTGTCCCTGTAATAAGCTGCATTTAACAGTCCTGTCTGTGGGATATGCGGAAGGGATGGGCTAGAGAGCTGGAAATAGGACTTCATTGCATACAAAGAACCACAAGTACAATGTCAGTGCTTAGACAGTTAAACTAGGTAGCATGCACAGGAAAGAAAAAACACAACTCACCAATCCTGATAAAGCTGGTTCCCACCAAAACCTGCAGTGGATTATCTGAGTTTTTTTCCAAAAAGGAATACCAAAGCTAAACATGAAAGTGTTTTCAGAGAAAAGATGTAATTGTGAAGTATTACATTAAAAATAGTATCAGTGGAATGAGTAAAGAGGACTTTGAAAATTTGTCTTCCTTTGTCTACTCTCAATCAGATTTGAAAAGTTTCCAGCACTGTGTTCTTCCTTATAGATGGTGCAGTACCTTGGCAGCATTTCCTGAAGGGTTTTCATGACCTCCTACTGTAATTGCTTTGAAACCTGCAGCAATCTCTGTAAAGTCTTCTTAAAAGAGTATTACAAAAGTTAGTAATGCAACTATTTCTCCATAGACTTAAAAATGGATCCCATTTTCTGATGCTTTTGAGTGACAGAGATCTGCTTTTTAGATCTACCATAATTTTCTTCCTGTTTGTTTTTTTTTTATTTCTAAACTCTTGCTTAAAATTATAATAGGTGCACCAGATTGCACAACTATATCAATATTTCAAAAGCTACCAAATTTTACACATGCAAAAAAGGAAGCTTAACAATCTTTGCTAATCTCTAGCGCAAGATGTATCCGTTATTTATGAAGGCAACAAAGGGGAACTGCTCTTGAATGGAATCCTAAATACTACATGAGAGAAGCCCTGGGCAGCTACACAACATAAGGTTCCTTGTTTATTAAAGATACTGACCAGTCTTTCAGGAGATTAACTCTGAAAGTTAGCCTCCAGCAAACTTTACACTAATTGAGTGTGAACCAGATTGAGTTTTTGTAGAACAAGGCAAGAATGAAGATATGATCCTGCTATCCAAGCATCATTTTGTACCAGCACTGATTGAATTACAGTGGGTCAGCACTTTCTCATCTCAGATTTTCTGCATCTCTTTTTTTATCGTGTGTGAGGAAGGCAAATGACCTTTAGTAGTGGAACACTATGGTGGAGGCCCTGACATGGCAGTTAAGGGAACTCCAGGTCTGGATCCAACGGTGCCTGTAACCTTCCTTCCCTCTGGGTGCGTGTTCCCTTACACTAGTGTATGTGGTACTAGCCTTAATGCCTATTAGTGCTGGCAAACGACACAATGAGGCCAAAATGCGATTTCCTGAAAGCTGACCTTAATAGATCCTTAAATACTATTTGTTTCTACTGTGGCTGGTGAAGATTTTCCATATTGATATTCCACAGTGAGTTTGAGAGGCAGGGTCTGACAAGGGTGGGATCTTTTTATCATCCATACAGAATTCATTTTTGGATTCAGAAGGGCAAGGGGACTATTGGCAGAATTTCATGAGAAAAGCAACAAGAATGATCAGAGCTCAAGAAATAATCATGAGGGCACAGACTCTGAGGAAAGGCAGGAGGAACCGAGGTTATTTTCTGTGGAGAAATGAAGCGAGAGGAGTGACATGATGTCAGCCTTCAAATGTGTTTTTCAGACATATCAAGGCCTGCCAGGGAGAGGACAGGAAACTGACCTCTGTGTTCATGTTGAATAAAGACCAAAAACAATGTGCTAAGGGGGATAATGCAAGTGCAACATGTAGTTTGGGTATCAGTGAAGATTTTTAATGGTAAGGATAGCGAAGGACTGGAGTATATGTCCTACGAAGCAGATCTCTAAGTTCTAGCGATCTTTAAGAGGAAGCTGCAGAAGCATCTGTGAGAAGTGACATAGGTATGGTCCATCCTACTGTGGGTAAGGTCATGGGATGAACTAGAGGACCTCCAAGGTCCCTTCCTGCCTGCTGTTTGTGAGCCTATTGCTATACGTAAAGATTTCCAGTGTATTTCAGATGGAAATATATTTTTTAAAAATCTGGGACATAACTGAAACTACTCTGCTTAGATGTTTTTTGTGCTGGATTTTCTTCTGTAATCAACACCCCAGGCACAAAACACCTACAAAGCCGTGAAAGAGCTGAATGAGGGCCAGTGTGAGGACAGCAAGAGATGCCATGACACACCACTGAAAACGGTGGGAAACCTTTCAAAAAATTGTGAGAAGGAAGAGACTGGTGTAGCCCAAGCAAGAACTCATTTATGGATCTGAATGATCTCTTCCTTTCTTTCTCCCCATGCTACACTCTGTAAAAAATAATTTAAAAAAAATAAAAAGAAAGAAGAAAAGCACAAATGTAATAGAAAATACTTTCATCTCCCTAAGGTTTCAATATGTTCAAACTTTTCAAGAACTGGGGAATAGTTTTCCTCAGGGAAACTGTTTTCACCATTTCCCCCTTGTCTCATTTACTAAAAAACTGTGCTTTGAACTTAAAAGGAATCACTCAGAAAGGATGGTTTTATGAATACAACAAGGAGAATGGTGTCTGACATTTTTTTTCCTTAGAAGTACATTCAGGTTTTCTCATTGTGAATTCAAGCATGCTAAATTCTCCATTCTTTGTTTTAACCACATACAGAAAATGCTGCCTTTATAGTTTACATCAACATAAAATACAAGCCTGTTCCTTGTGATCCGAGCAGAATTATCCTGTATGTCAGAGCTTTTACAAGGAGTTTACTTCAGGACAGTAAGGTCTTAAAGGTGAACTACAAAGCAGAGAAATGGTGCTTTTGTGTCCTGTAGTGAGATAAAGGGGCAACAGTGGGACACAGACTATATTCTGAGGGACACGTAAGAAGCCAGAGGATAATTCCACAAGCCTTTGTTTCTTCCTGCCTCATTCTCTACTCCTTACTTCCCCTTCTCCCCATTCTGTAACCCCCACGAAGGGTGTAACACTGGCTCTGTGCAAGTGCTGCATGGTTGAGCTGGGTTTTTTACCCTGACAGAACAGTTCACCTTCAAACAATTCTTGAAAGCAAGTTTCAAATGGCCTTGGGCATTCTGGCTTGAGATTTAGAATACCTTTTGGAGAAAAGTGTGTATATTAGCTTCATTGCTAATCTCAACTATGTTTTCAAATACACTGGACTTTCCTTCAGGGTTATGTTTGTTGTTTATAATTTGCATATCTTTGTCCTTACCTTTACGTTAGAAGACCAAAAATGCCACAAAGTCTTAGCATCATAAACCAACTGAAGATGTTGTTTGGTACATTCTTTTTTTCTATTTTTTTGCACTTTAGGTTGATAGCACTGCATCGACTTAGTGTCTTATTATTGCGTGAAAAATTCAAATTAAAGAAAGCAGACAGTTGTAAATTGCTGGCATATGTAGCAGTATATTAAAGAGCAGGCATGAACAGAAATAAAAGCCTGAAATGAATTGGAGTTCTGAGGATGCACTGGGAAACTGAAGAAAGACATCAAAGCCAGCAGAAAAAAAATTAACAACTTAGCAAGGAAAACTGGCTATTAAGAAAAGACATTGGATTCAGCAAAGTGGTGGATGGCCCATAGAGGATAAAAATAATGAAGAAGAACAGCAGGGACTGCAATAAAAATGGTTGGAAATTAATACACCCTGGAAAGTTGTTGGTACAGTCTTCGCCAACGAAACTGATAGCACTTACACAATAATAAATGTTCAGGAATTGTCTGAAGATGAGATGATGTGCTGTTTAATGTTGTTATGATGTTGCTTACATGTCAGGGAGCAACTGGCCTTTTAAGCTAGTCAGATCACAAGATTCATGAACGAGCTTTTAGAGCTAAATCACAAGGAATCCCCTGGTAGTTTTTAATACTTAGTTATATGACAGCCTAGAGGGTCAGAAAAAAAATGAGCGTAAGGCATTAGTAAAATTATGTCAGGGATTATCTTGTAACTCTTACTTATGCTTTTAGTCCCATTACCATTATGGGATGCAAGTATCAAGTGTGTGTTTGAGAGACTCTCATACATCATATGCCAAAGCAAAACCTCTTTCCCAGGCTGTACGTCATTTTGCCATATACTCTTCCGTGTGGATCTGGACTCCTGTTCAATTCTGAGAACTGTTACCATCACCGTGTTGGTGATGAAGTAGGTGAGGGTTAACTCTAAAATAAGTGTATCACCAGCAGGACTTATAACACTCTCACACAAGTTTGTGGGCCTGATTCTGATCCCACTTAGCCTAGTTTTAGTCCAGTGAACTTCAGCAGTGACTCCTGGTTTGCTGCCATATAAGGGAGATCGAACCCAATATGACTCAGCCTGTCGCTTGCCAGTCTATTCTAAGTAAGACTATAATAAGAACTTCCACAGAGGAAGCTTATTTTGCTAATATGCAAAAAAGAAAAAAGAGCGCATCTTCATAGACATTTGTTCCATTTTTTTTGGCTTTTGAACTGGATATGTCTACACAGACTATAAATATTTGCTCAAGGCAGATTTGGTATACCCATGAGCTACCTGTGTTAATTTTAATATTCTTCATGCTGGTAACAGCAGTGGTAAAGGTATGACAGCACAGGATAGCAACTGGAGTACAAGCAGCTTGGGCACACTTAGTAGTCACTTGCCCATGCCGCCAATTTTTGTTATGCTTGCTAACCCTCTTAACAATAGTCTGGATGTGCCTGCCTGTTGTAAAATCATTTTGACTGAAGAGGAATGCGGCACACAGAAACACACCTTAAGAGTATATATGTTCTGGTATGAAGGAGGCAATTGTCTGGTTTTTGGAGTCACTGAAAACCAGTTGTTTCTGAATGGTCCCTTAATCAGGAGAAAGAATGACTTTGAGCTTGGGGAAAGCACTCCCAGCGCATGATTATCCTCACATTATGCCTCAGAGAAGCATTATTTTGTTACCCCAAATTTGATAGCAAAGACACAGTGTTTGTAGTATTTTATTTTTGGAAAAGCTTATTAATTCTGTTGGAAAGACAGGCTATAAAACAACTTCCATAGTGGCTGCAGCTATGGGGCTATACCCAGCAAATGCCTTAGGCGTACAACTTTACCCATATGGGACAGGTTGGCTCATGTGACTGCTGATATTGGATGCATTTCACAGCAGTACGCCCTGTAACCTCTACAAGGTCATGCTATTTGCCTTGCACGCTGCTTTTAACATAAAGCCACTTTGAATGTTCGAAGATGCTCAGCTATTCACATAAGAAGTCATTCTGAAAGTAATACGTTATCCTGTAGAATATTAATCAAGTTATATGTATGTATATTTTCCTCATCTGAGAAGATTATTGCAGCTATTGCCTTAAGGACTCACTAGGGCCACTGTTCTCTTTGCTCAAGTTCCTCATTGAAACGTATGTCTTTTAGGAGGCCAGTAAGAAGCCAGTCTATGCATAATAGGCAAGGAAAAGAGATCTGGGGAATACATAAAGGACCAACCATCTACATAAATCATAAGCTTATACTTCTTTTCCTCTGTTGCTTTCCTTTTTTGAGCTAAGCGACTGAGTAAAACCTTGGGTTCACTGAATAAAGAATTAAAAACAATTAAAAAAAGACGTGGGCAATTTTAACTGGATCTTTTTGGTCAGCCATAGGAAAAATGGCAAATGCACCATAATGATAAATTAAAACTTGGACAAGAATGCTGTGCACTTCTAGCCCCAGGCTGCCTAAACTGAGCCATGGGTCAGACAAAGGGTACAGTTTTATAGTGTTACTTTTAAAGGTCTTATTTCTCCTGTGCTTCTGTGGCTTTTTAATATGCTTTGTGGACAAGCAAATATTTCAGAATTATTTCCTCCTCATTAAGCATTTGTAGTCTCTAGTCTGTTTTTGCTTAAGTTCTTCTTTTGGGCATTTGACCATAGGGTCCCAGAGTCAGATTCCTGGGGTGAAAGTGTAAAAGCTTACTCCAGTCTTATTTTCTCCTCCAGGATTCCCAGGTTCATCTCTAGACAAAATGTAGGACTGGGAACTTGCCCGGGTTCCCCCACCTGGTGCTGTGGGGTGTTCTGTGTGTGGTTCTACCATAAGGTAGCTGCCTCTCAGAGTGGCACTGGCAAGAACTATCCTCCTGTTGTTGTGATGACTCCGGTATGAACGTGACGGATGTGTGGCAAGCAGCAAAAGTGTGAGGAGTTTGTGAGGAAGCGGGATTGACCATGAAGGCTGGCAATGAGTCTTTACTTGAGTCACCTCCCTGGACCAATGGTGAAGTTATCAGGGAGCCTGAATGTGATACATGGCATCATTAGCCAAGTTAATTGTCTTACCACATCTGGAAAGTGGTAATTGATTGTTCACCAACAGACCATACATAGGAATGGAGTAGGGTTGGACAGGGGCCTCTCTGGGTCTGGTACTATTCAATGTGTTCATTAACAACTGAGATGATGAAACAGCTTACTAAATTTGAAGACAACACCATTTGAGGATGGGTTGTTAATACACTGGAGGAGAGGATGAAAATTTTAAAATAATTTTGAGATATTGGAGATACAGGTGAAAATACAAATCCTTTTAAGAATGGAAGTGTAAAGTATGTCAGTTAGACAAAAAGAAATGGGCTTTGATCTCAGCAAGAATTTTTTTTCTCAGACTGACATTTGACAACACTCCTAATGGCGACACCCTTTCACATATGGCGTAAAGGGGTCCTGCTGACCAAAGGTCTAAAGAAACAGAAAAGACTTGAAGAGCAGCATTCAAGTAGCTGGCTTAGTCCTTTCATTTCTCAGGCTCTTACTTTTTCCTCCATACTCCTTTTGAGTGTGCAGCCAGGCAGCGTCACAGCCAGTGTTAGTCTCCAACATCCCAGAGAGCCCTGCCCCGAACCACTTCAGCTTTGCTATATCCTAGAGAAAGGCTCAAGGAGGGAAAGAAACTATTCTCTGTAATTCGTGGTGTGAATTTGCCAAACACAGAGGTTTTGACATCTAAGCAAAAATTAGGAATTATGCTTTAGGATTTTGTCCCTTCTTCTTCCTGTCCTTGAGTGACTGAGCTGTAGCTGACCATGCTCAGCACAAACATTCCTGTAAGGACGGTCTTTGCAGACCTTGGGCTGTGTCCAAGGCCAGCTACCCAGTAGACCCGGTCCTGTGATGCCTGTGAGACTGCTGGAGGCTGGGCATAGACTTACAGGCCATGGGGCATAGTTCAGATGGTAGTTTCTTTTCCCTTGAACTTCCCATTAAAAGGTGGATTGCCATGTATCATACTAACCAAGTGTGCTGTCTGAGCAGCTTAAGCAAGTGGCCCTACCTCTTGATTTGGGGGCATACCTGAGAAGAGGGAGTAGGGATTATATCTTCTGCGATAAAGCTCAATAGTTTTAGGGTCTAATGCTCTTGGCACAGTAGGTAAAAAAAATAATTACTTAGAGAATAATCGGAACAATAATGTTTTTGGACTCTTCGTGGCTATACATGAGTCATTTGATGACATGGTCCCCTGGTAACAGTCTTGCTCCCAGATTCCTCTTCCTGGACTTTACCACACGTGTATACACACACACTGCGTGCGCACACACAGAGTGCACAGTGCAAGAAAGGTCTCTCTCACCCTGTCTGGCTTTTGCTGTGTCCTTGGGTGTCCTGACCCTGTTGTTCCTGGCTTAGCCCCGAGCACACACAGGATGGGGAAGATGGAGGGAAGCCCGCAGGCCTTTCTAGGGTGCCCTGGCCCCTGGCAGACCTTGGGGAAGACAGGCATCACATTTGTCTCCAGCTGTTCCTGAGCTAAATAAAAATAGCATTTGTGTCACCTAACGTCCTGGTATTTATATTTCAGGAGGCAGGGCTTAATTTCTTCATTAAACTGAGTAAATAATTAAAATTGTCCCCAATACTTCAAGGGAAAAAGCATTAAAAAATTAACTTAATGTATGGGAACAAGATTAAGTTAAAAAATATGAAACTACTTACATGCATCGCCGTTTGTTGATGTTGCTGTCTTGTCTTGTTAATTGAAAGGAACATTCTCCCTTCTTCTAAGTCTGCATTGTTTTATGTTTATTGCATCTTGTCACCTTGTGGCACACCCAGTCAGATTTGCTAGAATTGGATGTTGATATTAATAATTACTTGTCTGAGCTAAATGAAAGTGCTAAAGAAGTCAAGGCCCCTCAGGGAGGGGGGGAGGGCTTAGGGTCTGGGCTGCCAATTCTATGCAGGCATAGCTGAATTTTTGGGAAGAAAGCTAACACTATCTCCACAAAAACACTTCTCTCGAGTGATAATACACCATATCATCTCCCTTAGCAAATAGTAACAAGTGATACAAAGCAGCAAGCAATTTGTGAAATGTTGAGGAAGAAAAATAAAATTGCTGCAAACTACCCAAAGGCTATGGAGCTCAACTCAGCATGTGGCTGAACTGAAGGCAGAGTTATTTTAAATAATTGATAGTGCTGTAAATGTACATGATGTGGTACAGGAAGAGGTCAGCGCCTAACACGTAATAAGCCCTTGCCCTGAAGGGTTTACGGTCTGATAGTGCAAATGGAAGAAAGCTCTGATACCTCATCAGAGGAAGGGGCTGCAGATGGTCGTCTGGCCTTTGGAGTGTAGGTGTCTCAAGGACCGTGGGGGTGCAAATTCAGAGATGAGGCCAGTAGCTAGAAACAAGTGAGCAGGATTAGCAGAAGGTCAGATGCAGTTTGGAGGAGGCAACCAGACAATTCAGAGCTGTGCCATTTTAAGCAGGCTGACTAAGACATGTCGGTGATTCAGCGGCAACGCTGATGTGCCAGCAGAGCTTTGGGAGCTTGTGTGAAACAAGATCGGTTACTCTGAACCCAAGGTCTGGCATGATCGGTGCAGATGGGGAATCCTGTGGCTGAGACTTCCTCAGCTCAGATGTAGGGAGGTTAAGGCAGTGGGAGGAAGGCTCTGAAGATGACTAGATATCTGAAGTGTTAGGATGTAGGGAGTATTATACCACAGGAGCAAGCAGATTTGTTGATATTTCCTACCACATTACCCCTGGACACAGCTCAGAGGGACCTGTGCGACGTAGTCCAGAGGGAAACGGTGACACCCAGAAAGCTTCTATACAATATTCTCATCTTTCTGGAGCTGTGTAGACACAGCCTCCATTATTGCCATTGTCCTACATATGGATCGCCCTTGGGCAGCATCACAGGTCTGGTGAGCTGCCTTCTGTACCTTGAGGGCAAGAATTTGGCCCAAAGCATGCCCAGTCTGAACCAGGGAGGCATTTTCCCTCCTGATCCTCTCTCCTGCCTCTGATGTCTCTTCTGCTGGCTCTCACAGCATGGGACACCTACTGACTGTATCAAAGCCTCAGGGGGCAGGGAGATTGGTGCCAGTGAGACAGCTGGTTGCCATTACATTATTTACTCCTTACCCTGGAACATAAAAATAATAATGAAATGAATGTTACTTGAAAGATGGAGAAAACAGCATGCAAAGAAGATTTTTTAGACCTGACAGGTTCAGCTTTAACGTATTTGCATCTTAAACATCTGTCTATGTGTAAAGAATTTTCATGCATTTGGATGCACAGAATCAAATCCTCAGTGCAATACTCAACAACTGCCATAAGCATTTTCTAATACAACTAACTCATAGTATGTTAAGTAGTTTATCATTATTTTAAGAAGAGGTACTTTTGGGAAAAAACCCCACCTTCTCCTTTTCCTCATTTAGCAGAGATTTTTTGAGAATAGCTCTTAACACCAATTTTTAAACAGAATTCCCCATTGCTCTCCATAGCATTCCAGTTCTGAAAAGTGGCGTAGTACTGCCATATGTTAGCTTCTTCAGACGGTTGTATTTAACCAAGCAACAAGAAGTCATTTTTGTGATACAGAACAAATGTAAAGACATGTGGTGAGCAGACCTGCCTGGGGAACACCAAACTTTCTGGTTTAGGGAACAAAAATGTCTCAGTATTTTCACTGCCTACTCCAGAGTCTGCTTCCAAGAGAGCTTGCAAAATCAAGAAGACATACGGGGCAGAATTCATCTCACCTGAGTCTTCTACAATTCAAACATCTACACCTGAACTAGGCACCCTGGGCTATCTTTACCATCAATAGAAAGGCACTTTAAAAGGGCTTGATCTATTAGGTCTATTTTAGATGTGTAGTTTGGGATGAGATTAACTAATTTTTTAGGAGGGTCTGTTTCTCCCAGTGGGATTGGCTATGCAGAAAGCTTAGATGACTAATTCAGTTGAAAACAACCCCAATGTAGACACGAATATTCAGAAGAACCCCACCTACAGGTAAGATTTCCAGACCTAAAGGATGCTGAGAAAGTCCAAAAGTGCAGATGTGTGGTATGAATTCCACAGAGTTTGGAGCTTTCACTTGTGGAAAAAAATGCCCTGATCATCCAAATATTTTCTGAAAACCTAATTTTGTTTAAAATATTTCACTGAATTTTTGTTTTACCACAGTTTTCTCTCTTTTCAAAAAATAAACAAGAAATAGGCAAAGTTGATGCAGTTTTGCAGTGTTTGGTAGAACTTGGTCCTCTGATGAAATGTAGTCCTCTGCAGGTTTCTCTAAGACTCTGTACTTTGCAATGTCAGGCTCACTGTTTCAGAAATGTTCACATTACTTGAACTTTGCAAGATACCCTAATGGTAAGATGAAATATGGGTAGCATGAGCTGACTTTGGGAGAGCTTGGAAAATGTATTTACAAAGTATGTTATATCTTTGCCAGTTTAACATTTTATGACATAAATTCAGTCACTAAATCAGAAACCCTCTTTATTCTCTTAAAATGTCACAACAATTTCTATCCTTGAGCTTCATTCTTTGGAGCACACCCAGACATGCCCATTGTTTTGCTGCTGTTGTTCTTCTTATGATGGTGACGGAAGTCTAGCATTCTTGGTAAAGAGGAATGAAGGACTCGTCCGGAGCCAAAAATAACTCATGAGGAAGCAAGGAGGAGGTTGATAATACCTTCCCCTTGCGGGTAGCCAGTACAGGCACAACAGTGGCTTAAGCTGATGTCCTTTGCTTTATAAAACTCGTTAGCTCTACCAGCTCCCCTTGGCCTCCCTTCTTTAAGGTCCACAAACTTAGATTTTACGTTTTCAGCGAGGGAACGTTAGGTACTCTGTGCCTTCCTCCCCGCAAGTGGCAATGTGCTCTGCATTTCTGAAATTGTATTTTAGCAGATCAGGGAGGAAGAAGCCACAATATTGATTTGGAAAACTGCATTATATTAATGGCAGCTCCTTTTTTTTGGTTTACTTATAAAAAGCAGTAATGAATGCAGATCTGTTCTTGTGTCTATTGAAAACTGGAACTTCACTGAAAGCAAAATTAAAGCTCTGATTGTTTAGGTGGTCAATGGAATATCCTTTTAAAACTATATTTCTTGTACCAAGAGTAAGGAATTTATAAGATAAATGCAAATACAAGATGTTACACTTTCAAATAGGATATGTATCAACAAATATTAATAGTTCAACACAAAAGTTTCATGGAGGCTAAAAAAAAGCATCCAAAACACCTGCTAGACTTCTTTGCACAGGAGTTTCCTGCTGCCTCAGTGGGATTTTGGCATGAAGACTGTGGGTGAGGTGTCTAGATTTTATGTATGCCCTGCCCTGCACTTTCTTGTAGCTAACTTTATGTAAATGGAGTATGCAGTTTACTTTTCTGCTTTCACGGCATCCTTGTGAGCATCGAGAAACTCACAACATTAAGAATGCCTTGTCTAATGGTTTTTTGCATTCACTTGGAATCAGAAGCATGAAAGCCCCCACTGTTCAATATCAGTAGAATCTCTTCGCCTTTTAAAGTAACTTCAATATTCCCTTCTAAATTTAGGTGAAACTGCAGAGTTTTGAAGTCAGGAAAACAGCAAAACAATCCACAATCTATCTACACACTGTGTATACTAACATATAAACTAAACAAACAAGGAAATGACAAAGCAGCAGCCCTTCAACATATGGGCAGGACGATTATCTAGGAGGTTATTTTTAAGTATGAAAAACCTTTATCTGTCCGTAAAGTTCCTAGTCGTTTAGAGCAACGTTTTCTGATGCTGCTGGCTTTCTTCTGATGCTATCTGTGCTCTCTTCCGGACAATCCGTGTGACATTCAGCAATGTATACTCATGACTAATTAAGTTGCCTGCTGACTACTTATGACACGCATGATTCTTCAACATAACAAATTCAGCAATAAAAATATAGCAAAGCAAGTGAAAATCACACAATGAACATTTTAGCCCCAAATATGAATCATTCAGATTTAGTTGGAACAAGAACCTGTTTAATTGTTTCCCATAGAATCAACCACAAATAAAACACAAATGTAAATATTTATTTGAAAAACGGTGGCTTTGCTAGCAGCTAAGTCAAGGCACTCCTAAATGCAGGGCAAATTTTGATCTCAGTTTGCAGCAACAATATTGCTGAAGTCAGTGGGAATACTGGGGGGGGCAGGGAAAAACAGGCCTTTCACTCTGTTAAGCAAATGTTGTGTGCAAGGCTGCACTTCACTGATGCTGGAGAGTGTAACAGAGAACTTAAAAAATAGGAGTTTCTACAAATGAAAGAAAAAGTAGGAGATCATCACTCACAAGAAAGGCCCATATAAAGCTGGTGTGAGCCTACTGGATAACACTTTTGGAAGCCAAATATGTTTGACAGATGGAAGTAATGATAACCGTCTTCCAGCCCAGCAACAAAGGGACAGAGGTAGAGAGAAAAAAACCCCAAATGACAAGCCTTGAACAAGCTCTGAGGAGAACCTAGCACAAAGAGCTGTTCCTTGACCCATGGGCAGCAGAATGGTGACTTGTTTGGTAAATCTCTAGGCATGAAAATACATCTTTTTAAGGTGTTTGGAATTAAAGAGAGAACTAGAACCCTCTCCAAGGCTTCTTGTCAAATCATCAAAGAAGGCATCTAACTCTGGGTAATGGCTCAGTTCAAGAAGTCATGAGAAGAATCAATCAGATCATTTCTTAATATTTCAGCGAAGATAGCTTCAGACCACACGGCCAGTAATAATGCAATGCATGCTTAAAGCTTCTGTCATCCAAGTATCTAAATGACTTTCTTAGAAATGATATAAGCTTCTCAGCAGATGGGTATTATTATTTAAAGGACGGATCTGACAAAGTGCATGTATGTTAAGAGAATTATACAATTAAACAGCCCTTGTAAAGACAAAGCCAGGACATAACCCAGCCTTCCTGACTCCCAGTCCCCTGTTGATGCCAGCTGGACCATTTTCTTTCTTACCCTTTGTAACAAATAATTCAGCTGTTCGTCAATATTGTATAGCAGTGTTTTATAAAATTTACAAGTAAAATTCTGTGCTGCATCTCCAGGAGATGCAATATCAGTGTTGTAGGCCTGGGGGCACTCTCCTTATTCTACACCAGCAGGGGCATGTACTGGACTTTTTAAAGGTATTGCAGCTTAAACTCAATGACCACACACAACTGAGAGTCACCCTTGTTACCTGATGCTTTGCATCTCCTCGCCAGTCCCCTTCCCAGCATTCCCCTATGGAAGTGTTGGCACAAGTGTCCAGGTTTTACTACTGTCTTCAGCAGTGCTTTAACCAAAGGAATATTTGCTGCTGCCAGTTGTGTGGATCTCTTTTTAAGTGCTGTCAACACTGTATCTCGCATAACAGGAATGAAACATGGTGAAGGATCTTGCCATCACCTACTTTTGAATCCTAAGTTTTCTCCTTTTGCATATTTGTAGGTTATACGTAAATCGTAACCAATAGGTCAAAAAAACATGAAGCGACTAAACCATTTTTAAATACTACCCTTTGAAATGTTCTGTCCTCTGCAGTTAAAGCACTGTTAGCTAAATATAAGCACCTAGGCACAGAATGGTGGGGGTGGGCTCCTTTTTGAGCCTTTGGATGTACACTTCCTAGTGAGTTCATACAGCCCCCCTTATGGTGAACGAATGGGTTAGAGCTTGTAGCAGCCAGCCTCCTGACCTACCACACTGCCCCTGCCTGCCTTCTGATGGTCACATCACCATATTTATAGAACAGGAAATTAAAAAAAAAAAGGGAACTGTGTTACTTTAATCTATATAGTGTGATTTTTAGTAGAGGACAAATACACTGTTGATATAGGTGACTTTTTACAAATACTCACATTGCATGTGGTTGACCCAAATAGCCCAGTTTCAGATTCTGACTGAAATGTACTAAGCTGCACGTTTCTGGCCCATCACTATAGTTTACAATTGCTAAAAATACCTGTGTACTGCACAGATGGTAGAGATCAGTTAGTCCAAAAGAGTAATGAAGGAACAAGTTTTAATGATAATTTGGGATTTTTTTGCTTGCAAGTTCCAATAGTCTTTTAAGGTGACTATAACAAACAGAAGAATGAAGAGACAAAAACAGTCTTTGTGTGGAAGGTAACAGTGTTGTAGTCAGGACAGTTATCAGTTCTTTTTAGATCCATCTGTGCCTGAACTTCAACACAACTTTTTCAGGATAGCATCCTGCCTGAGTCTCACCCCTATGCAGCACCTCCTCAGAGTGAGCACAGACCTTGGCAATGTGAGGTAGAAGATTACTTCTGAACATGGTGTCCCTGGTGTAACAAGGTATGGTTGTCTCTTCCTTGCAGCTGTAGTCCCCTTCCTACTTGTATGTCTGATGGTCTGGGCTATGCTTTAACCTGGGCATCTGGCAAAGACACCAACACACCATGCTAGCAGGGTCAAATCCAGGCATCTGTCAGGTCTGACTTCAGGATGTTTCTGGAGATGGTATAATGCAGAACAGTGATGACTCTGACAAAACTTTTTCTTTATAAAGGACAACAGAGATAATAATCAGAAGGATTATGAAAAACTCACTAAAACTTCCAGGAATTTACAGGTAGGTACTGGTAAATATTTAAGTAGCAATTGGTAGGACTGCAAACGCAAGGCCTGCTTTTTTAACCCAAAAAAAGCAGAGAACACCAAGGGAGCATGAGAAAAGTGGTTACATTGATACAAAAAAGTACAGCTGAAGCAAGAAGTGGTTGCTGAATGTCAGCAAATACAAACAGTGTGGTAAGGAAGACCTATAAAAATAAGTACAAACAAGCCAAAGGATAAGTGGGGGAGTAAGACTTTACTCTCAAACTGTGGATCACTCTTTATAACATCAGAAGGTACCTCCAGTACCTTCCTATTGAATTGTAACCAGAGAAAAAAACATTTGAAAAACACTTAAGTCCTTTCCCTCAGCAGTTATCTGTCCATCTGTTCCCATTTCAGCTTCATAGTTCTATTTAACTCATGGCAGGTCAAAAAGAAGGTGGTGGGGGTGGGTTTCTTCTTGATAGACAGTGTCTATAATGCTCTAAGTGAGTGCCCCTGTGGGTACTTTCCCTCCACGCCTGACTGGAGATGGACGGAGAAGCATGGTTTATCCTCATACTACACACCATCTCCTTCAGAGCTGAGAAGCCGACTTCTGTTTTTGACCAGCCCACTGTATCAACCCTCATTGCCTCTTGCTACCTTTTTAAACTCATGCCTCCATGCTCTGTCTCACGCTGTCCCCAACACTCAGGAGAAGCTTTTTGTAAACATCCGCAGAGCTGCCTCATAAACTTTCTTCAGTCGTCCTTTAAAACTCTCCTTTTTGCTACGTTGCCTCCATGAGTTTGCATGAGACCTACTAGATTGACAAATATTTGTTTCATCGCTTCCTTAGGCTTGTTCTTTCTGCTCTTCTGCTTATCTCCTGCATCTTTTCCTAACTTTAAACTCTTTGGGTTTTGGTGGCCAGGTCTGTCTTCTCATGTGCTATTTAGACAAGGCCTTGTACAAAGACTGCCATTCCTGGCATGGACACCTCTTGGCTCTCCAGCACAATACCAATCAGCTATTCTATTGTTAATATATTAAATTCATTTTTTGCTGGATTTAGATCTACCCCTAGAAACTTCCATATGATCAGGACCAAAGTCTTAACAAGGGCTTCTGAGGTCCAGAGAGAAGAGATGAATCATGGTTTGATGTATTTGTAACAGCCTGGATGATGCAGGAGACGTGTCTGTCCTGCACTGAATCCTGTTCTGCACCTTCATACCCAGCTTCAGGATTAATGAATTTAGTGGCAAACCCATGCCATGCATCTGAGTAGGCAGGCCATCTTCTGAGAAGCAGCAGCTAAGGACTAAACCCTAAATGGCATTCAGGCTCCTAACTCCTGTTTAAGTGACCAATATACCCTAATTCCAATAAGAAGGAAGACTTCCAAATATGAGTTATTTTTAAAAGACTGGTACTCCCTGGTCACGCAGGCATAGTACAGTCAGACAGTAACTTGAGGATCCACTTTCATTAATGGATGATATACAGCTTTCCTGAAAGACCAAGAAAATTCATAGTTACATTACAGCCCTTGTGCTAAAAGGGCGCACCTCCCCTTTTTCTCAGGTGTGTGGTAGAAGATGTCTCTGCAAGAAACCAAAACATTGGCTGTGGTTGCCTCACCAGTTCTTCTGCAACCTGGCTTTGCATTGGGAAAAGCATTTTAATTGTAGAAGTCAATAGTTACAGAAACTGCAGTGCCTTGTGGGAAGGAGACAACTGTGAAACAGAGCTGTGGGAGTGGGTTGGAGGAAGAAGCAGGATATGATCAGTGGGGAATGGACTCTGAGTCCCCACTAAGCAGTGTGCGGGTTTTGGTGGATGGACTGTTTCTGTCAACACCAGAAGCTCTAATCTTGTTGTCCACCCTGCTTATCAGATCCTGCACACTAATACAATATAACTGTTGTCCCTAGATCAAACACACACAGATGAGTGGCTTTGCTGGAAAGAAAAAGGTCCAGCTGGGGCAGTTTCCTTCTGAGTTATAGGAGCGGTGGCGAACAGCTTCAGACATTTTTAATAAGAAAAGTTGTGAATCTCTACCCTAGCAATCCATCTGCGAAGAAGAAGGACATAACCGGTCCGTGAAACTACTCAATTAAAATGTATCAGTCATATTTATTGACCTGTCTGATCTGGTCACTGGGGATGGCTTGAGAGGCAGTGGCAGTGCGCAGGATGCTGTGGCGGTCAGCAGCACCTGCAGCCCGGCCCCAAGCACCCAGCTGGGGGGTCAGGTTTCCCAGGTGAAAAACAAAGACGTTCCTGATTGCCAGACCCCTCGCAGAGCTGGTAGCCTTTCTTTTTAAGTGCACAAACTCACCACTGAAACCTGACCCTTGAAATGTTACTATTTATTAGTACCTGAGGGGCTTAGTGTTAAGCAAATAGAACTACGACAGTACCTGACACTGTCTGGTCCCTGCTAATATTTTTCTGGATTGGGTTAAGCTTTGTGAGTGTATAAGCTGCTTTCCCTTCACGATAAACATAAAAAAGCCACCAGCTCATCTGGAACCAGAGCGACTTCCACCCTTACCGATGCCACAGTGGAGCTGGAGTGGGAATACCCAAGGGGATGCCAACGCAAGAGGACAGGGCAGGAGATAACCTCAGTTGTGCCTCCATGTACCTGCAGGGAATGCAGCAAAGAAAGATCACAGAAATCCTGGAAAGACAGGAAAGGCATGAAGACCACAGGAAAAGCCCCCATCCTTAGAAACAGCTGAGTCAGCAAGGTTTCCTGACTGAGCGTCTCAGGGTCCTGGGTGCACTAACAGCCTCACGGGCACTGCCCAGCCTCACCAGGGACCAAACCTCTACCCGTGGGCCCATTTCACCCCAAGCCCTTAGACCTCCGCCTGAGCTGTGATGTTGGGGTGCCCGTCTCCAGCACCACCACAGCTGTGCCCAGCCACGGACCCCTTGATCCTGGCCTCTGCACTGATTTTCTGGCTTGACCTTGGACCCACCTCACCACCACAGAGGTGCCTGATGACCTGGACTCTTGGCTGAACCCAGCTGCTCCCCGCCTGGGGTGAAGTCCTGCCCTGCCCGCCCCCCGGAAAGCCCCTACACCCCCTGGCCCCAGGTAGGTGCTGACCCTGGCAGCACCCTGGCAAAGTCCTGGCCAAAGCACGGCACTGCAGCTCCCCAGCTTGATCGCAGCTGTGCTCGGGGAAGCATTGCTGGGTGGGCTCTCTGTAAACAGGGACCTCTTCCATCCGCAGATGTCTGCTTTTGCCAGTAATTTCTCAGGCAACGACCCTGAATTTTATGTAACTTGGAGTTGAGAAAGTGATGCAGAGCACATGGGTCCGGTTTCACCGAGGTGCTGTATGTGCACGCCAACAAGAACGCGAGAGGTGCCTGTTTTGATGGGAGCCCTTATTCTTTTCTCACAATGTCCTTGCTTTGTACAGACTCTCTCCCAAAAGGGGTTTTCTCTTTTGCAATCTGATCCTTAGCTAGTAGCTTGGCACTGAAACCTCTCCATCACAGAACACAGGAGTACTAGGCATCGGCACAATGAAGCTTTGTTACTGGTCTGTTTTCACCGAAGAAATGGAAAACTTTGGCTTGTCTGCCTAACATGGCTACTAGTTGGTTAACCGCTATGGCCTTACAGAGTATGAAACACTGGCAGTGCTCAATCTTGAGGCTGGTCCCTCACCGCCCCCTTTCACAATTTGTTTAAATTAGCAAGAAGCCCTATCTCCTTCTCTTCACATGTTTTCCTATGGGAGTTCATGACATTTTGCCAAACTTTGATAATTTTTTGTACTACTTTCTAGAAAAAGGTAGAGTTCTTTTGACAAATCAGCTCCTCTCTTTTTCCAGTTGGAAGTGACCTTTAGGTTTTCATGTTCTTTACAAACTCCCACAGTACTGAGGGTCTTTGCAGAGGGATTTGCTGGCGCTGATAACTGTGGGTGCCAATTGCATTGGTTCTTTGATGTCTCCCCCTACTACTTTATGTTTAGTAAATGAACTTTTCAAAGCTCCCTGGAGCTGGGAAAAAATAGCGGGTCAGCAGTGAGAAGATGCAGTGGAAATGACAATGGGTCTCCATTGTATTGCCAGATAATTCTCAGATACATATCAGAAGATGTTAACAGCTGTGCCCAGGATACTTGGAGCCAAAGAAGTTGAGAGGAACAGCCAGGCAGAGGTGAAAGAGACGGTCAGAGCTGTTCAGTCAATCCATAATAGAGAAGCAAAAGAGGGATGTTACCACTTCACTGCTGGTGTTTAGAGCGTTTCATACCCCATAAGACAGTGGCTACAAGTGTGAGGGAGCCTGCTGTACTCTGAGCTGCTCTGGGCAATTCTCAGTAATTATTTAGTGCACAATGTGTTAGCTGGATTAAGGCATTTGGACAGAGATTGGTATGGTGCATTGTGTCAGAACACCTTTTAAAAAATCAGTTGAAATACATTGATACTAACTCTAGAGGAGCTGATTTCTGCAGTTTTTGTCAGGGCAAATGGACATAACTCTAAGTAGGAATTTTACTTACTGCCTTAGGCTGGGTTTTGAAAGGTATTGAGGTGCTGAAAGATAGAGTTAGACTTCTACTAAGACTTCCAGAAATGGTGTGTGCTTCATAAAATCTTACTTGGCACTTATCTGATTTGTTTGGCACTTAAATATCCTGGAAATCTGGCACTGTATGGGTAATAAATACAGGAAAATAATGGGAGTTCAGATTAAAAAATAGCAGCATTGTTTTTTACAGTATCAGGATTGGCATGCTGTTAAACTGTTAGTACCACAAAGTCAGGACCTCTCACAAGGTACATGGAACTAAAAAGTAGAAAAAAAATGGCCACTTGAAAAAAAAAGATTAAGAAAATGCAGAAAGTCTACTAAATAAAGCCCCAATCACACAGATTTATGTAATTTACTTTTGGCTGTTTTTTGGTTTGGTTTTTTTTTTCCAAACCTTTTCTCTAGAGAATTATCAGATGAATGTAGAATTGTAAATTGAGTATATAGATCTTTATACACATTTGCAATGAGAGATTTGAAATAATGTAACCGACATTCTTAAAACTGGTAAGGACAGTCACTTGTTCAGGAAGGTTAAATATATCCTGCAACGCCGAGAAAATCAAACTGCACAAAGAGGGGTGTCAGGAGATTGTACCATGTCCTAATCATGTGTATGAGCCTTCAGGTTTTTGGGTTTTTTTCCTTTTCTTTTTTTTTTCCAAGGGTGAGAAATAGAATGGTTCTTGAATATGTAGATCAGTATAATTTAATTAGCTTTTATGACCAGGACTCCTCAGAGATAACCATAAAAGTCAATTAGACTGTATTAAAATGCAGCCATTTCCCTGTAGCTTCTGTGAAACAGCCCTTACTTATTCAGGAAAATGGTAAAAATCTAGATAGCTCATCTAATAAAAAGAATAGACACGTAGAAAGAATGCTGTTGTCTTTTTTAATACACCATATTTCCTTCTGCACCAGTGCCTGAAATGCATTGTAATGTATATGTCATACCTTCAGTTTATGTATTTATGTGCTGTACTGGCCAGCCAGTGTTACAGTATGATCTCACAGTCCATTTAAAATTGGATTTGAAGAAAATGGTTAGCAAAGTGTGGTGCTTCAGGGCAAAAGCTGATTATCTGCAGGTATCAAGAAAGGACTGTGTCCCAGCTGCAGTCCCCCTCCTAACTCCACCTACCCTACTACATGGCCATGGTTGATCTCCACATGATGCCTCTCTGCCTTGAGACAGGGTTGCCTGTTAGTCCTATGGACTTGGTCTCTAGCACACCCTTACCTTCAGGTTGCTGCTGAAGCAGAAGTTTTTGAGGGCAGGAGTCACAATTACGTTGTTGGTATCTCTAATGAACATTACAGACATGTACAACTATATTACAGAACATTCAACATTTAATTTTTAGGTTTGTTCTTTTCCCTCTGAACAGCACGTTCTAGCCATTATGTATGCCTATTATATATAATGCCATTCCTATGACTTCTATTATTCCTGCAGGTATGGATTACCCAGAGCAGAGGTGGGGAGGGGTCAGCAGCCTAAAGCTATAATATCTTGCCCACCAGCAGTTTGGTCTTGAGAGAAGGAGTGGCAGAGCAGCTGCGCAGCTTCCCCCTCCCCACTACATGTGTCTGACCCTGAATTCCAGCAGAGCCTTATTTATTTCAATTAGCTCATTAGACCTTTCAAGCCTTCATGCTTATCTCAACAATAAATATTTGCTGTACAGCACGTCACACTGCCTGATATTATATTCTCTGCATAAAGGAAGTCCTTGCAAAACATACCACAAAGAGCTGCTTGTGAATTTATTGTGAGAATCTTCATTCTGGCTTTACCTGATTTTTGTAGGATTAAAGTCTCAGAGTTGATGCTGCATTAGTGTGACGTTTCTGTGGAAATTATTGCATTTCATAACAATGTACTCAAGTTCTAAAGTAGAGAGACAAGCGTGAACCAAACAGAACTCTCATCAAACTTGCAGCAGATAAGAACAAGCATTGCCTTGAAATATCAGGTTCTTGTCTTTTTTATGGCGTAAGGAGAAATATTTGAGAGTTAGCAGCCATGGCACTGAGGTGATGTCCCTTGCATCAACGTAGTTAATCTGTCAGCAATTCCATCAGCAAACCTGTTTTTCAGACCTGTTAACTGCAGTCTGAAAATCAATTCCAGACTTAATCATGGACAAAGGGGTGTATTGCACTGTTCTGCATGCCGGTGATACACATCTATCATTGGGAGAATAGATTCCAAGGTCTCAGACCATGAGAAATTTTATGCTTGCAATATTTATGACAGAATATCACTGTTGTGCTACAGAGTGCAGAAAACTAGACAGAATAGGTGATTCAGATGCAAAAGAGTTTGAACCTCTGATGAAAATTCTTGGCCTTTGGCCTTATCATACAATCCAAGGCATGTAAAAATTGTGCTGGAATTTGCCTCTTGTCATATCTCATTGCTTAATTATTAAACATGTTTGGTACGGTACAGTTGCTCGGTAATAAGGTGTCATTACTTGAGCAAACAGAATTCCTTGTACTATTGTCCTCCTAGAGAGTCAGTACCTGATAAGGGCCAGGGCTGCAGTTCCTGGCTGAAGCAGGGCCATGTGGCTCTGCAGCGTGAAACAGTACAATGTTGGGGCCATGCTGACGCTCAGAGAGCAACCGAGATGCTGCATGTTCAACTCTGGTTTTTTCTTTGTGAAGGAACAAATCCTGCACCCTTCTCTCCAGCTGGATGGACCATGGGGGAGAGGACAGGACTATGACCCTTTGGCGCTAGCAAATGCCAGAGCCTTTGGGACAAGTGAGTGGAGGTAAAACTGCCAGCGGTATCAGGTCAGGGCACTGAAATTACAGATGTTGCTGCATTTTTCAGCACACAGATGAGAGGCAGATGGAAGAGCACAGTTTAGAGAACATACTGCAGCAGCAAAGGAAGGACACTCCTCTCTGCCCCTGCTAGCCCAAACCCAGTTTCTCAGGATGGGCCTTAGAAAGGAGATAGATCTGTCTGAAGCATCTATGCAAAGCACTTCTGCACCTGTTGATTTTTAGGCTTTCCACTTAAATATAACCAAGGACCCCCAAACCAGCATTAGTGAGACAGATGCTGACAAAATTTTTGTCTCTGTAACATTCAATGCGCAGCGCTGAGCTTAGCACCAGCGCAGCCCTCAGCAGACACTGTCTCCTTCAGTTTTACCATCACCACTGGCTTTGCATGACCCCACTTTTTGCTCTTCAGTTTGAATTGTTTGCCTGTTTTTCCAGATAGGGCTCATGAGGTGCCATCTTTCCACTGGTGCTTGTTGGAATGGCACCAGCTCCCAGCCGTAAATATCAGGCACAGTTCAGCATCTCCGCTTAGGCACCCAAAAACTGAGATGTGATACATCCAGGTTAATGGCTTTTCACTCCGTTGGTTTTACTACCATTTTCTGCGCAAGGGCAAAGCAGTCCCTTGAGTTAGAAAGGAAGCAGAAGAAATGTGAGGCTCAAATACTGATGAGATACACATTCTCTGTCCACCACCTCAGCCCCACTCCCAAGAGGTCTGACTCCCCTCACACGAACGTGCAGGCCAGCACAGGGCCAGGCAGCGATACTGGCAGCAGCTCTGAAGCAGCGCAAGGAAATGCCATGAATATGTAGCGACCTCAGGTCCTTGCAGCACCTTTGCTGAGGTGCCTTCAGCTGCAGGGATAACAAACCTGTGTGAGCCCTGCTGTGATGCAGGGAAGGGCTTGACTCGGGGAGGTGCTGGGCTCCCAGCAGCGTGACTGAGCTATTTATGAAGTGCAGAGCCTGCCTAAACAGAGAATTGTAATTGGGGCTGCCTGGGAATAGCTGTAGGGTGCTTAGTTGTAGTTTTGCTCCTCGAGGGAGGGACGGCAGCCTGGGAGGGGCATCAAAGTGTGCCGGTGCTGCTGGAATTTCCGTGGACGTGATGCTGCTAATTTACCTTCATCCACAGTTTGCGCTACACGCCAGCCTGCAAATTGCGGCAGCTGAGGAGCACACAGACCCTCCACAGCTATGTGAGTGGTTACCTGCATGGCGGGGGCTTCTGCTCCCCGTGCCTGCCTCAGGCCCCTCGGGGCGGCTCCCACTCCCCGATGCCACCGCAGCCCCTCGGGGCTGCCGTCAGCTGCAGTCAGCACAGAGCCAGTCTCCCTCCCCGCTGCTTCAGCCCCCAGCACCGCAGTGCGGGCAGGGGTCTGTTCCTGGCCACCTCTGCTGCAGAGGTGGCAAATTTTGGCAGAGGGCAAGGCAGAGAGCTGGAGGGGGCTTTTATGGTCGGGGCCTTTTTTCTTTTTTGATGGTGGTACAGTTATTCCAAGGCAGTCAAAAACCTTACTTCTATGGGTCTTCTATGGTTTATATCTTGTCTCCTAGTGCATGTCATGTGCAGCAATGCTACAGCTTTATAGCCATATAATCTAGCTATATTTTCTAAAAAAAAAAAAAAAAAAAAAAAAAAAAAAAAAAAAAAAAAAAGCTGAGGCTATTAAACAAAAAATCCTAGAATGTAATTTGTTTTGAAGCCAACTAACTCAGCACTTGCAAACCTAACTTTATAACAAGAACTCTATGCTGAACTGTGGACCATCCCATCCCACAAAGCTTTTCAATGAATTGGACATGGTTTCTTTTTAATGTCTTGACCTCATGGCTATAAGGGGGATCTGGTAGCAGCCCCATACAAAAACCCAGGTGGGAAATGTTTAATTTCCCAAGATGTTAATCCCACGGTATCCCTAAAGAGGAATCCCTTCAGACAGTGCAAGGTGAGTTTTATGAATCGTGAAACTCTGCCAAAGTAGGGGTGAAATACAAATATGTAAGTAAATAAATGTGTCCTCTCCCTCTACCATGCACAAGCTGGAAGGCAGTATGGATAAAAATAAAGATCCTATAGGAAAACGCTGATGCAAAAGCTTTGTTGAGGAGGTCCTTTAATTTTGTTGCAGAATCTCTTGTCCAAATAGTAGAGGTCTGTATAAGGCCTGGCTGTGTTTGCTGTGTACAGGAGCCCTCTGTTTGCAGGGGGAGGACAGGCTCTAATCTGTATCGCTTGGAGTGGGAGCACACACGCTGCTGCAGTCCGCAGCCTGATACACTCTCCTGCCTCCCCGTGCAAATACATTATCTCTTGGATTCATGTGTGACCGCTCAAGATAGTCTGTCTTTACCACTTAGGTTTTCCCTGTCCCTGTCTCAGGAGGGAACTAGGAGTTTTCCCCATTGTGAATTAAATTAATGAGAAAAGAATCTAGGGAAAATTGGCTATTCTTTGGCTGATTACCTTTAGTTATCCTACCAGCCGTGTTGGGGTTCAGCATTACTGAAAGAATGAATAATAATCTAATTAATGTGCTTACTGTACTAGAATAGAATCTAAGGTTGTATTCAGCTTGTCGCAGCATGCACTTTAAAATTTTTTACTCAGCAGTAACATTAAAACAGTCAGACTTTCAGCCCTGCAAACTGTGGATAATGAATTTCTTTCATCCCAAACAATTTACTCCCCTGTGTATTAAAACACTTAACCAGATCAGTTGTATTTGTACCAATGCGTGCTCTGACATGCAGAGCAATGGAAAAAATGAGCAATCAGTGTGTAGTAAATGATTATTTTCTTGGTAAACATTTTTCCTAAAAATGACAGAAATAAAATCACATATTTCTCAGTCACAAGCGAGTGCTGTTTACACAACCAACATGAATAATGAAAACAAGTATATTCCCTCCTGCCCTTGCTCTCTTTGGATGCTATCCAGCATTGACTGAAGTCAGGGAGAGCTCTGCTGTTGACTTCTCTGGAGCGAGATGGGATCTGCTGCCTGCAGCCAGCATTCCCCACAAACGAGCACAGCTCTGCAAACGCTGTGCACATGGAGAAGTCCCATGGAGAAGGTAGAGCTCATCGCACTCAGGGTTAGAAGGATCACCCTCCGGGCCTCAAAACAAGGTCAGAGTTGGGAGGGAGGGGAAAAAATGGTTTGAAATAAAGGTTTGCATGCTCTTTTTCCTGCCACACTAGTTTCTGAGACGTTTAGCTATATTTAGTTGTATTTTTAGGCTCCATTCCAGGAGCAGATTGAAGATCTATAAAGTTTGCGAAGTGAAAGTTAGGATTTCCGCATCATCACTTCGCTTGAAAAACTAACATTCTGAAAGAAATATCCCACCCTGCAACACTCGTTAAAAAGCTTAAAAAAATACTCAAAAAAGGCAATTTTAAGCTAGCCACACGAATCAAGTCTTAAGAATATAATTCTCTACTTTTTAAATTTGATGTGACAGCACAGAAATGATGCTGTGAGGAGCCCATCCTTTCATCTTGCGTGTTTTGGGGTTGATTTCCATGTTCTTTTACAAATTCACGTGGGATTAGACTTTTCAGTTACAATGCATATGAACATTTTTTGAAACAACTCCCAGCAATACAACTAATCATTCCAGTAAAATGGAATTTAGGGAAAAGCTTTCTGTGCCTCAAAGAACTGAAAAGAAGCAGGGTTTGGCCTGCGGGGTTGGGATTCACCCCGAGCAAGGGGTGACATGGACTTGAAACAGGCCCAGGTCGTCAGCCATTGACTTTAAGGGCAGCTTTGCCTGAGCAAATAAGAGCTCACACGAACTTTTCATTTGTGCATCCGTAAGGGAAGAGATCTGGCTTTGGCTGCCAGCCTCTTCAGTCTTTCTGGCTCTCTGTGGTGTTTCCTCCAGATTTCAAAGCATATCAGCTCAGGCTATTCACGCAGTTGTAAAAACAACATGGATTAATGAGAGTCACTCCCCACTAAGTGACCCCTGGAAAACTTGCTCTGCAGTCACTCAACGGCAAGAATTTTTATTCCATTTTGGTTGGAGAGAGATTAAATGGTTAGACTTTTTCCCATCACCAGCATCCTCGTTGAGGAAACACAGCGGTCAATTTTTATTGCGGTTCGGCAAGGCTGTCTTCTTCAGTGCTGCACATTTCCTGCTCGGCATCCACCTCCCTCGCTTTTAAAATTCATTATGGGTAACCTGCTGTGAAAGAGAATATCGAGCCTGCGTGTCTCAACCACCCAGATCTATGCAGTCCTATTGTCAGATCCATACACTTCTGCTGTAATAAAAGCGCCAGAGAGCAAGTGCTCCAAAGGAGATCACTGAATCTTAATCTTTGCCTTACACCCTGTTTAGCACCATTTCTTCCGAAGCTGTGCACATACCTGCGCAGCTATATATTTTCAGTATATGTCACTGCAGAATAAATTATTCAGGATTGTTAAATTACTTATAAATGACACAATCAATTAACACCACAGCCACCAGTCTTTGGGGCTTTTGTCAGAGTCCAGGATGATAAAGCCCTCAACTCCGTATTTCCCAGTATGAAGGATTACCATAATGACAGTTTATTTTCATTGAATTTTTAATTGATGAGTAATATCTCTGGACTCGCTGTGCTAACATTAGGTCTAGGGAGAACTAATCTCTTGAAGGAAAACACGATACAAGCAGAGCTGCCCTTCGCTGAGCAAAAAACCTCTTTGAACGTGGCACCAAGCAATCACACGAGTTTGCTGCTGTCAGTTGTCAGAGTGTTTCACAAGCCTTTGCGCTGAAGATTTGTGCCTTTTCCTTACACAGGGCTGCACAGGCCTTTGAGCCCAACACGCATTAGCATGCACTTCACTGCTGTCCTGTAATAAGGTGAAAAAAGTAGGGTGGCTCCGGGTCATGTGAAACAAAGCAAGCAGCAGCCTGTATTGATCCCTGGGATGAAGATGCCATGTTTCTGTTTGCAGGCTGGAAAAGCCTGAGGTCTCCCTCTTCTGCACCGCTGACATTTCCAGGGTTTCTGCTGGTGCTACCAGCAAGGCCACTGGGCAGCAGGTTCTGCAACCCTCTCACAAAGGTACAAAACTTACCACTGGCTACAAAGCCACAGAGCCACGAAACTAAATATTCATTTCCCTTTCTTGACTGAAGGACAAAAACGGGGATCCCCTCCTCCTTCCCAAATACCCAGCCACCAGGCAGCCTGGGCTGGTGCTCACGGAGCGCGTAGGGTGAGCCATGCAGACAGCTACGCTCAGTACTGGCAAAGAGAAACACAGCTGATCTGGTGCTTCCCATGTTGCTGTAAGGAGCAGTAAAGCTTCACGATGATGAATAAACACTATTATCATGCATTAATCATGTGGTTTAAGGACAAAAAATAGTCTAATATTAAATTTTTCAATACAGATTGAATATGTCATTGACCTGCTTGAATGTTTTATATTTAAATCTTCCTTGTAGCCCCATGAACTAAAATCAGGCTGTTCAGAGTCCAGCTGAATTTACTTTATGAAGGCACCAAGAATAGTTTAAAAACATATGCATTGTATGCTGACATGGATTGATTCATTAAGGGTGATGGTAGAGTCTGAATTGGAAGGTGCACCGAAGATGATGATGAATTTTAATGTGGCTGGTGGCTACTGTTCAGCAGATATGAAATTGGAAATCAATGCTAGCTATTAAATACAAATGGATGCTACCTTTACATCTGAAGCAGTTTTCTATTCCCAGTCTTTCAGTGTGCCAGGGAATGCTGGCATGAAGAAAGCCCAGCCACATAGTGGTGTGCCAGTGCTGTTGTCTATTCTTTCGGTTCATACTTGGGGTACCTCTCACCCTCTGTCCAACAGCTCCGCAGCAAATGCTTCCAACTCCCCCCACGCTAGATGTGGTGCTAGCAGCTGTACTTTAAGTCTACGCCTTGGTCTCTGTGTCTGGGAGTCGCGTGACTGCATCTGAATGTAAGCACGTACATATTTCTAGATCTCACGGTCAGGAAAAAAATCTTTGAAGGGTGATGAACGTGTAATGGATGTAGCGATGCCTGATCCTGCTGGCACCTGGAAGACTAGCCCAAGGCAAATGAGAGTGCAAACCCTAAAAATCAGGAGCGACTGCACTCCATGTAGGTGTTGCTGGAAGAGTGTGACATTGCAGGCCACTCCATCCAGGTGCAGGAAAATGCTGTCAGATGTCCCTTGGCTTCTAGCATGGTGCCAGGAGTGGCTGGAAGGCAATTCTCTGCTTGCCAGAGGAGCTAGTTTCCCTGTCAATGCTGCTCCACGTAGCCGTGGAGACATGGCGTGTCCTTGGGGGAGCAGAGAAAGCCTCGGGGAGCTCTGTGTTGTGTTTTGCCTGGGGCATCAGTTGTCCATAATCCAGCTGTGTTCCTGTGTAATGCACAGGCAAGGTGTTTTCGCCTCCTAAGTGGCATCTGTTGCCATGCTTTCTACCCCCCCTCTTTTCAGTACACAGATGTGGATGATGGAAAAAACTTCACTTTGTTGTTTCATAATAAAATATTAAATGGAGAGACAGAGAGCAAAGTGCCTCCTCCCCTGATAGCAAAGCAATGAGGAATGAGTATCCCAATCTCATTTAAATATTTGCTGGCTCTGTTGACACTGGAACGTAGAGCTAAGTCCCTAATTAAATGAGAAAACAATAAACTTAGCTAGTACACTATTGGTTTTCATTAATCCCCATCTAGAATGTTTTCAAACAGTGTCTGACAAAATGAACACCATATTTTGAATGTTCACCCTCTAGATCTCTCAAGCATAATCAGTGATGTTTATCATGTCCTTTATGAAAATGCTGTTTCTCTCTCCCCTTCTCCACTGCAGGAGCAGAAGAAGGGAGGGAAGCTATTCCTAGGATGCAGGCGAGATGCAATAGGGATTTGTAGCACATGTGCATTGGAAACAAACAGAAATTCTCCTGTGTGAGCATGACAGTGGTATTGGTGTAATGAGCTCTTCTTGGATAAGTAAACACAATAAACGGATCTAATTCCCAGTGAAGGGTCTGGGTGATGCGCCCACCCAACACAGTAAAGTCAGGGTGGTGGAAACAGGGCTATGGGAACCTCCAGCCCAGAGCTTGCCTTTAGCACCTGCTAACACAGCCTTTTCCATGAAGTCCACAGACAAGCCCAGTCAACACAGCTGGTCCACAGAGCTTGCATGGTGCTGTGCACGAGAGACCGGGTCTAGTTAGGTGGGACAGAAATACACCATCTCCTCTATCTTATGTTTTTCTCCGTGTCAAAACTTGCCTGACTCCTGAGAAGCATCTCCCATTATGTATTTTAGTTTTACCTTGCAGTGGCTCCTATATGATTGCAATATTTTTCTCATTTCCTTGTTGTCCTTGACCTGCGTTGGCACCAAATGCCTACCTCTCCTTGGATAATATGTATAAATTTAGCTGGTAAGGTTGAAGTATTAATGATTTCCAGCCATTTTAGCCAACATTTTGACACTATCAGAGGAAGATTCCTGTTTGAAGTTTATTTGAGCTGGTGAATCAAAAAGTGGGGGAGGGGTGAAGTGTTACTAAAGCATCTCCAGGAAGCATCCATTTTGTGAATGTCTGAGTCCTCCAGGATTTAACTGCAGTAAAATCAATGGTACACCAGAAGTAATGAGGTGTGCCTGAATTATCCTGAAATAGATACAATTGCTGTATAACTCCCCCAGCAGGTCCCAGTTTCCCCTGCCACAGTCAGGGTCTCACTGTTTTCCAAGAGGAAAGATGTCAGGAGCCAGTGGAATAAAGCATAATTAGCCAGGGTGCTCTTGTTCCCTGTTTTGGTTTTGAATGACATGTAGAGAACAGCATCTGAGAAGAGGAAAGGCTGGAAGAAGATGATGGCTTGCCAGCATCCTGAGGGCACTTCACACTTGAGCAGCAGGGAAAATGAGTGTGGAAGTGTGATGCTGGGGTGGAGCAAGCAGTGGTGCAGAGGGCTTTGTTCAGCTGGGAGGTCTTGGTAGATATTAATGGTGCTCTCATTAGAACTGAGTTTTGACTTTCACTGGAGTATGGCAAAATCCCTGCTACAGGCCAAGATGAAATGCTCTGTAAATTACTGGCTTTCACCTGCTAGAGCTACAGTTCTGAGCCACAGCACTTCATGGAGTTAGAGGACAACAAGATACCTGGCCAGGGGAGCTATAAAAGCCACTGTGACTAGCAGCCTGTCCCCCTAAGAGCCTCTGCTGCTGTTCAGGATTTCTTGCTGCCTGATCTCTGCTGTCTTTCTTTCTCCTGAAGACAAACGGACCTAAGATGTGGTGAATACAAGCTGGACACCTTCCACTGCCTGAGGATGCTTGACTCCACACCTCCTTTGCAGGAGACCAGCAAGCCACCAGTTTTCAACTTACTTTATTGCACTGCCTCCTCTACTGCAGAGGTTCCCTTATACACAGAGTAACTGTCCCTTAATTAAAGGCACTCAGCTGGGGAGGCAGGACATACAGGCTGAAGGTGGGGGTTTGATGTGGGTCTTCCTAGTGCTGCAACCACTGAGCTACAGAGGCAGCCTCTGTGGCCCCTCAGTCTTGTGCAAGATTGTGGATGAAACATGTTTCTGAAAGAAAAATCATGTGATGAATTTGTATTAAGGTGTTGTGGGGTTTTTTGTTGTTTTTTTTTTAACAAATAGATCATTTACAAGCCCAGGGAGATGTAATGGGGATACACAGTCATCTGGACTTTTACTAAAAATAATACAAGATAAATTTAGCTAATGAGTTCAGCGTGTATATGTTTTAATAGCTTTCCCCTGCTACAGTCTTATACTGGCTCCTATCGTACATCAATGCTTCTTTCAACATGTGTAAATAATACACAGAACACAATTCAAATTCCCATAGAAAGCAACTAGCATTTAGTTACAAACAGAAATAAATGCAGCAACAATTGCATAGATCTATTCAGGCAGCCTATCAAAAGTTGGGCCAAATTCTGCACCTTTTGCTCACAAAAATAATCCTTACTGGCTTCCTAATGTCACTGTGATAAACAGGGCTAGATTTTCTGAAATAACTTTATGTTGCAATATATTTCATAGTAGCTCCTAGTGTCAAAGGCACTTTTAAAACCTTCCATGTGTCTAGCTAAAGCATAGTGGATGAACTCCCTACATTAACATGTAGGAGAACATAACCTATCAATTAGTATAAAGAGTCTCTCTCTCTCCATAATTACCTGCCTTAGTCATACAACATCTAACTGCAGTGCTACTAACGCAAGACTTTTAAAATAGCCTATATTCATCAACAAGGCCAAGATTTTAATGCGAGTCCCCTGTATCTACCAGTGTAGCTTACAAGAGCAGGTTGTCTAAAGTTCTCAACATTGGATAAAAATTTGAGATGAAGTTCAAATATGCTGTATACCTCTGTGTGGTGAGCTGGGCCTACTCTCTGGACTTTACTTAGAGTCTGGCCGTGCCACTGCTCAAAGAAGCAGAGCACAGTGTATTACACATGGCCATGTGCAATGTTTGCTCCCTGCAGGGACCACCTCAATTTACAAGCGTCACTGAGCACCATTATGTAATGACAGTCTCCAGTCCACAAGAGTTACTGCTGATTTAAACCTAAACTTATTCTGTGGTCATGTTTTTTTTTGTTGCATTTGCAAAAACGTGTGAAGAAAATTATTTTCAGGCAGGGCTTCTTGAATATTGGTGGCCAAGGTGACAAGGGTACCAATAATAGCATAGCCCTTTGCTTCTGCCTTCAGATCTAAGTGGTTGGTCTGTGAAAAATCTCCTTTCTTCTCACAGGACCGTTATTTTGTTTCAGTGTGTTCTCTATTTCTATAATGATGCCCCACTTCCTAATCTGAGAATCAGTTAAGAATGAGCTGGTAGGGGTAATGGGTGAAGGACAGATGTTTGCTGTCTGATCCTTGGCAACAGCATGGCTTCCTCCAAAGTGTTTTTACCTGGACAAAGCACTATATACAGTTTACTAGCAGAAAAGGGGCTTTCAGTGTGAAACTGTGGAACTGAAGTAGTGTATGCCTTTCTCCTTCACCTTGGTCTTATTCTGCATCTTCAGGGTTTGATCTTGTCCACAGGAAGATGGCTGCTGTGACTTCAGTGGGATTAGGTATTAGAAACATGCAGAGGGGATGACACAAGAAAGTGCTTTACAGCCAGCCTGCATGGAAAGAATTGGAAATACCAGGTGCAAGTTCAGGGAGAAGAAAGATGCAGATGTTGCATTTTCTCCACTTAGAAACAGGTATCCAAAAATCAATGTTCTTTATACATGGCTCTGAAATATGCTGCCTAAGGTGACTTGGATTCTACAGTGATGTGTGTCCTAGAAATCTGATCAATACAACATCTGCTCCAAAGGTCTACTTTAGTCAAAACAGGTATAAGTCCTGACTCCTCAGAACATGGGCAGCTCCTGCAGAAAGTACACAAAGTCTTCAATCAAGTGTGCTTATTTGGAATAACATTTCAGGTAGAGTTTGCCTGTTAACCCGCTTATTGTAGTAAGTTCTGTGAAGACCACAAGTGTCTGGGAGATTTTCTGTAAGAAGTAGAAAATACGTGCTCCATGCAGCAAACTTTCATAAATGTATACTATATTCTTTCATTCAAATGTATATGTTTGTTCTTTTTCTCCTCAAAACCAAGCAATTCTGTAGGTATATGTAATAAATATACCGATTTAATACATCATCTTTCCTAGTACCTCTTGTTTTCTAATATGACCTTATAAAGTTTTCAAGTTGAAATACGGTGGGAAGGGGTGAGGCAGAGTTTACAGATTAACTGTTATTGTGGGCAATGGAAAATTTCCCGGGCATTCCCCAAAATATTTCCATGTTCAAAGGAATGCCTTTTATCTTGAAGCTGATATTTTACCAGAACATTTGCCATTTTATGCCGGTTTTATTCATGTTCATCCAATCACCAGCTTTCCTAGGAAACCCATGCTTAACACTTGGGGCTAGATTTGCTAGACCTGCAGAAGTGATGGAGACTGAACCTATAGGAGGACACTCAGGTATAAAGCCTTTCTGGCTCCTTGTGTTTTGGGTGAGGTGCACCAATACAGATATTTTTATCTTCCTATGCCAGAGAAAGAAAAATATGCTAGAAATTCACATACTTGACACAAGTAGAAAAGGAATTTCAAAATTCACCACCAATCCCAACTGGAAGTATGCAAACCCTAGTTATTTTTACAGTACTGCTTCCTTTTTAAAAACCATTTACATCTGAACTCAATTAAAACTAAACCTGATTGGAGCAATCAGTTCAAGGGCAGGATTCCTTTACTATCAGTTGCGTTTATGAGCACTGATTAGAAATGTTCTGTATGTGCTTGGGATCTCCTTTCTGTTAAATATCTGCTTCCTTTAATTCAGACCTTTATTTCAAGGTCTTGGCACTACCAGCGTACTATGCAGTGACAGTCCCACACCAGCAAACCCCAGGCCTCGGTACTGGAGGGAATGTCTGGTAAAAAGGAGATGATACCTGTTCAAAAACATGGATTTAGATGTATTCTTTTTTGAGGGGGTGGAGAAGCAGCCTGTCCAAAAGCACCATTCAAATGCAGCATGGTGCTACCTAATACTTTTATATAATACATTTTTTATATATATACTTTTATATAATACTTAATATATAATAAATACCATCAGCAAGATGGTGTCATTTGAAGGGAGTTTCTGTGACTTTGAAGAGTCATTCTGCTCTTAGAAACTAAAGCAAATGCATTTGTTTTTTTATAAAGGTTGCCCTTAATAAGCCTGCAAGGAAGGTATTTCTGAGGAGGCCATATCTGAGTGCAGCGCTATTATTCCTAACAAATTAGTCATATTGTGTGACCAACGTGAAACTAGGAAACTAAAGAGCCAGGGCAGCCAGGGCCCTAACCTGCTGTCATGCATACTGGTGTAACTCCACTGGGCCTGATTTTCCGGCACGCTTGAGCTGAGCTGAGCTGTCTCAGAAAAGCCAGTTATAGCCCAGAGGCTGCTCTGCTGTCCTGAGGAGCGGGTGTCCCTCCCACTGGTCTGGGCAGCAGCTGGGGACCAGACAGGAGCATGGCAGGCTCGGCCACCTCCCTCCCCGCCTTTCCTCTTCGCGTGCACTGATGGGTACCAGCAGCTCAGTGCCAGCCAGCAGCTCCCCAGGGAGCTGTCAGCCAGCTCAGGAGACCCCCTGTTTCCCACCTCCCTTTGTACTACCAGGCTGATGTAAAGTAGGGAAGCAAACACTGAATCAGGCAGAATCGTTCCTATTTTCTGGCACAAAAGAGCTGCAGAAGCCCATAATTTCTTATGTCTGTTGAAAAGTAAGAAATAAATCAGTATATTTTGGTAGAGTTTGGAGGAAGATGCCTTTCTACTCTGTTCAAATAATACAATGGTCCGTGTCCTGATTGACTTCTGCAGTATTAACATTCCTAAAACATATCTTTTAATTAAAATGGGCTGGAACAAGTTTCTATTCTCAATCCTGGACTGAGCCAGAGTTCACAAGTGGGTTTCTTGCGCAACTCAAATCAAAATACCAAAGATTAGATACACACACTTTGATTCAAACTGTGCTCTCAGTGAGGTTTCCAAGAAAACACTACATTTGACAAAGTGTGGAGCTCCTTCAGATTTCTTTGCAGAGAATTAAGATGAAAATCTGCTCTTGACATTTGAACCTCCCTCCAGTTTAGACCTGGAGTTTTGACTCTGATCCATGTTTAAGACTAGAATTTCATTCTATTTCTGCCATCAAAAAAACCCTCTCCTCTGCTCTTTTTAGCATATTTGCAACTTTATGCTAGAGTAAAAATGTTACTCCTGCTAACTAAAATAGCAGGAAAGTGATGTACTAAGCATCATCATCTGAGCAGTTCTCTCCCCTTCCCCCACGTGCCAGCTTATTCTCAAGTATTAAATCACATTGTGAAGGCTGGCCTACAAAAAAGCAGCAGAGGAAAGCAGCTGTAGTACGCTAGGGCCAGTTTCATCTTTACGTGTATATTCATAGCCATGGTGATGAGGGTGAGAAAGCTACGTGGGTAGGGAAGTAATTGGAAGTAATCACAAAACAGACTTGCATAAGTGAAACGATGCATACAAGTAGTCTTCAGAGATTAAAGATATTTGGGTTGGGAGAGGAGCTTTAATTGGAATTGACCTTGTAAAACATGCTCCCTTATGTTCAGGCTTATAATCATGGGTGGGCTGGCTGATCTATTTAAAAATGCCTGGTTCACATTAACCGCCCAATTTTTAGAGACAGTTTTTAGATGCTTGGTGGTATCACAGAGAACAAATGCCTGCGTTTGAATATTGATCCAGAGTGCTAGCAGTTAATGGAAATGAGTACAGATGTTCTGTGTAGCACCTCAGACAGCACTATCATGCCATGTTTTGACATAAGAAAACACTTTCCTTCAGGAAAATAAAATACTAATAATTCAACTGCTGCTACTAGTACAACAGATTTCCAGTTGCTGATCTTTAGATATATTTTTAGAAGGAACAGATGTTAGAGAAAAAGATCTAATAAGCTGGGGGATTGTCCCAGGAAGATTTGGTCAAAATTACTTCCTTTGATTGTAACACAGATCCAAATGTAACAGGCCCATCACTAACAAACATGCCATTCTGCTCAGGAAAGTGGTGCAGAAATGTTTTTCACTCTGGGTGGGGGCCTGTGAAGGGCTGGGCAGGAAAGGGGCAAAGCAGATTTTTATGAGGAAGTGCAAGGCTGTGCTTTTTGGTATCTAGCTGCAACGAGTGCCTCCCCCTGACTTTCTTTTGGCCTCTGAAATAGCACACAGCGACTGACTGCGAAACATCCCCGGTTCCAGTCTCTCTTTAGAAAGGATAGAGGGTGAATACTGGATGTTTTGAATTTGCAGAGTTTTGATCGTATGTCCCTGATATGAGCTGGTAGGCTCATTCTTTTTTTATTTATTTGGCAAATACAGAGTCCCAGTAATTCACTCTTTGCCTTTGCAGGTACTGTTTCAAAAACCGGTTACAATTTTGCAGGTAAGTTTTGCTTCCTGGGCTCTTCCCCGGCATCAGCTGTGCCCCTGTAATGGCCACGTGGCCACAGCAGCCCCGTGCCTCGCAAGGGCTGGTCACTGCCAAGGGGAAATACGGTGGGACCAAGCTCTGGCTCCACAGACAGGAGAAAAGGATGGTGAAACATTTTTGCCTGAGGAGAAAGCCCGCTCCAAGCAAAGACCCTCAAACAAAACTCCTGCCCCTGTGCAAGCTTCAAGCTTCAGGGCTTCTGTGGCTACCAGCATCTGTTTGTAAGTGCTGTCCGCAATAAATCTGTGTCTAAATTGCATGTAATTGACAAGCACAAGTAAACTGCAGTCCTCCTCAGGGAAGGGACATACAGTGCGAGAATTCACATACATGCTTTAGAAATGTTTGAGAATTGTCACCTGAAACTTGTGCTGATGAAAAATCAGGCTTTGGCAAAATGAAGATTTTCTCAGAAATAGTTTGCTTTCCTCCGTGTTATATAAAAAAGAACACTTCCCCCCTTTTTTAACTCATTGGCCAAAATTGAGAACTTTCTTTGTTTTATGCCAAAAATCAAGTTTCCTGTAAGGAAACTCTTTCTTACCACTGCACGCAGTTTTTGACTGGCTTCATGTGTACAGCCTCCGTCACTGTAGTGTCTGGGTGTAGCATCAGACTTCCAGGAAACCAAACCAAATTCACATTTGACACGAATGACTCAGGAACTTATATAAGAGTGATGTATTAAAACATGCTGTCTGTATAAGAAATGGGAATTTTTAAAAGTATTTTTAAAGAAATAGTCTCTGTTCTTTTGTTTCCTGAAACCTCAGACTCCCTTAAAATCCTTTGACATGCCTCAATTTTTTTCCAGACAATCTTCTATTGCTAACCTCCGCACAAGCTTTCAAAGTGGATGCTGTCCAGAAATCCTATTACAATAAATTTACTGTATTAAAAAAATCTGAGGAGGAAATAAGATATGGTCATATTACTAAGTCTGACTGTTCACCATTGCCAGCCTTCCATCCAGGCCTTTGTTTATTGTCATCTTATCCTGCACTTAATCTCATTTAAAGCATAGGTGTTTTAGTACCAGGACCTTCCATTTTCTTGGTTTTGAGTGCCTTCTGCATATATGATAACACATCTAAAGCACATACTCTCACTCTTTAAAGTGCATTCCACATCTATAACGATGCAGAAATAAAAAAATTGTTACAAAAGCTTAACCAAGAGTTGTAAGCCTAACCAGAACATACTTCTGTAGCTCTCAGTCAACTTTGTTGTAAACAGTGAGGCCAGTTTTCCTGTATTTTGAGATCAGTTATCACATTTACCTAAAAATGCTGCTTAAAGCAATGGATTAGATATTAGCAAATTTGAATAAAAAGTCAGCAGTACATCAGAGTGCATACTCCTACAAAAATCTTGAGGATCACTTGCTTTAACTGGAAGTATCTAATACCTGCTGGCAGAACCATCCAAAGCTTCCAGATTGACATCTCACTCAGAGGACACCATGACAGCTGCTCTCCCCGGACCTGCAACGCAGTGTCAGCGCTGGCCTGGAGGTGAAGCAGAGCTGAGACACTTCAGTTTACAACCTTGAGGCCTAAAAGCAAGGTTGCACCGAGTGAACTGTGTGGCCATGGCCAAAGGGAATGGGACAGCAATAGCAGCCAGCTAGCCTCATTTTTATGATGTGGTCCTAGCTGTCCAAATCACTGCAGCTCCAGGTGGGGGGAGAAAAAAAAGTGTGTCCTTTAAATACTTGGCTGCAGAAATGCAGAAAAAGCTCATTAGTAGTAATGGACTTTCATTTTGCCCCAGGGGGAGAAGGCAACGCAGAGGTTCTGTTCCAAACACATCCTCCTTCCCCCGTTATCTAGAAGACTGTTGTGCAAACCAGAAAGATGTGCACTTTCAGGTCCAGTCCTGTGCTGATGGCTAGCGTGGTGGTGGTACCGTCCTTTCACTTACTGGATGGCAGCTGCTCGGCAAAGCATTAAACGTTTCAGCATTTTTTCAGACATGTTTTCTGCTGCATCAGGTTCGTGCCACCTAGTGGTGACAGTCCCATCGTGCCGGGTCCCAGTGGCAACGCGGGCTGTGGTTTTCACATCTCTCTCTTAATGAAAAACAATGAGAATATACTTTCAAATGATGAAGCACAATGTCCTACGTTATCAATCGGTACCCTGGACGCTCCGGCACGTTTTGCCTTTCACCTCCGAACAGAACATCAGCCCTTAGAAGACTGCAGATGATATCCTGGACCTTGGTGAAAAAAAATGCCAAAGGCAAGCACTAACATCTGTAAATTTGCCTGCCCACTCCAGCTGGCCTCTGCCTAGGTTTTGAAGCCAGAGGCAATGCAGTAATAAAACAGAAGAATAGAAAAGTGCTTTACTCAGGCAGTTCTCACTCATTGCCACTTCATCTGCCCAAGTCATCACACAGTTGTCAACAGTCCATGCATTGCCTGGAAGCCCTGAAAGGTACATCTGAAAAAATAAATGTTTCTAAATAGCTTTATTTAACTCATCTTGTATTTCACTTTGATTTATGATTATTGTCTAAACTTAACCTGGAATAGATCAGCCTAACAACCAGTTGTCAGCAAACCTGCAGTAAATTTTGAATTAAAATTCCTCCATTTGTCTTTGTTCAATGATATTTTCAGCCTTGCTTTAGCAAAGTACTTTTGAAGATTTGTCATATTTTTGGTTGGACAATTTAATTCAGGGAGGGAGAAAAAAAGACTACATCTATCCACATTGCAGCACTGGAATTGTACCAGGAATGAATCTGGACCAGCAGATTTATTGACCAAAACACAACAGAAGAAATTGTTGACTTCAGTCTTTCTGCACTGAGCAAGCCACAGAACAGACCGCAGTTTTAATGACTAGATTACAGTAGAAGATTTCTAGTATTGTGCATTAATATACGGTTTAACGGATTCAGGCCAATACTGAAAAGAAACTCAGCACTCAGGTCTTCAGAGAAACCATCATGCCATAAAATCTGCATTGTCCCCATTCAGAGACTGAAGATTCAACTTGCCCTGGTGAGGAGGCAGGAAGCAATCTGAAACCCTGAGCTGCTTGACAAGTCACTCCCCATGAGCACAGAAGAATGTGGTACTTCTGCCAGTCTCTTCTGGAAGCTGTTAGGAGCTGAGCTTTAAATTAATACTGGGATCCCCTATGAGTTCTTCTGACAGAAACTGTTGAAAAAAGCTCCTGTCAATGTGTAACCTTTACTCCAGCACCTCAGTAGTTGGTCCTGCTCTCTGTGTGATGTGTGGCCCCTGGTCTTGTGTTCTGCCACACATCCCTCTTCCAGCAAGCCTTTCTGCCATTTGGATTAGCCAAAGTGCCCAGGAAGCAAATAAAACTTCTCAGTCTAATGGAGGTGACGCTATGCCAACAAAGGCATTTTATCAGTGCTTCTTAAATAATCCAATTCAAAACACAACGAGAAGTATGTCTGAGAGATGAGCCATGGTTCTCAATGAATGTAAAAAATGGATTAGAAAAGCATCATTTGTTGAGGATTAAGTATTTTGTAGACAGAAGAAATGCGAGAAATATGTCATCTTTAAGCGGTCTTAATACCATGCTTTCAGTGTTCAGTGAGTGTCAGGGGTGGAGCAAGTACAGATGTACAAAGATTAGGAGGAAAATCACTTGGAAGAGCTGCTGCATTAGAGTTACATTTTAAAGTTAGAAGTCTGAACAGATGCAGCATGTTGTGACAGAAACCAACTAACATCCTCTATAACAGCAAATTGTTTATTTGAGGATGGCTATGTCTGGGAGGGAGCAGAAAAAAAAAATCAAACATTAACTGTCAAATAGTTTTTCTAAGCTTGAAAAGTCAACAGCTTCACAGAGACTGCCAGCATGACCCAGGCTTAATGGAGAGAAAACCAAACCCACCTATTTTCTTAAGTAAGACCAATACACCAGCTGTGCTGATGCAATCAAGCTGGATTGCCTTCTTGGATCTTGTTGCTACTGTTCAATTAACATATCTAATGATTTTCAAACTTCTTTCTGATATTATTTCTATAAAGTCTAATTTCTGCTAAGACCAGAGCGGACTGTGACTCCTATTGCTTTTTAATTTTCTCCCCAACAAAGAAGTAAAGTTTTTAGAAAATGTGAAGACTTTCAATTGGAAAATTTAGGATTTTTTTCCTCAGGTGATTGCAAAAGAAATATTTAACTTCTAATTATTTCCATGTCTCCACCAGAGAAAATACTTTGTGGGAGATTAATGTCACACTGGAGGATACACATGGATACATAGCTAAGTATTTACTACAGTTCTGCAGTGCTTTGCCCTGGACACTTTTCTCCAAATATAAGGTGGTAGTTTTCTGCTTGCCTTGGTGGCCCCAACAGTTTTGCGAATGGGTGTTAAGCAGTCACAAATAGCCTGTCTTTACCATGCTGCTGCACTGGAGACTGTGCAGTCAGGGGGGTATTTACACATTAAAAAAAAAGAAAAAAAAAAAAAAAAGGGACCAATGGGATATTCTGAAAATGTTAACCCTACTTTTTTGTATGCACAAATCCAAACCCAAATGGAAACTTCCAGAATAAGTCAGCCAAGAGAATAAGCTTTTTCCTATGTGCTTCTATTTTTAAATTAGTATTTTAAAATCTACCTACTACTCACATGGCTTCTTTCCTGCAACTTTTACACCCTGGTGGGGATGAAGAACTGCTTTGTTCTGTTGACAGCATTTAAATTTGGTTATGCTACTAGAAGTGGTAGAAGACCTACCTGAAGTAATGTTTAAAAACAGTTAAGTACCACCACTGTTGGTTTTCAGTCGCTATGATACTGCTCTTTGCATTAATGCTTTCACCATCCCCGTCTTCAGAACAGGATGGCTCTTCCTCCTCTTGAGGTCACCAGGAATGTTGTTCCTTATGTCAGTGGACTTTCTGGACATCACAGCTACAACTTTATCTTTTTACTGTATATTGTAACCGAGGGCTGGATTTTGACAGCTTGTTCCAGCTGATGATGGTGACACCCAACACATCTGCAGGTGGGGAGGTACCCGTTTTGATTACAAAACCCTTTGCTACCATTCCAGATTTCAGATTAAAAAACTACAAAATTTATTCAGATTTTACCTGAGACAGTCTACTTACTTGAGAAAAAGCTTTGCCAGAATTCACAACTACACACTGCTCCCATGAATGACATCAAGGCATGGCTCACGTGGGCCAAGTTCAGGCTACTGAATAGAACATAGGTTATAATACATAATCCTTTTTAGATCTCTTAGCAGAGATGATCAACCAATGACCCTATGTCTAGATCTGGCCTGTAAAGCAGTTAATCTGGTCTGTGGAAAGAGAAGAGATACCTTCGGCAGACCATACCTCTGAGGTTGCTCCACTGATTTCAGTGGGAGCTACTTATGAGAAGGTAATTGCAGGATTTTGTTCCAGGTACTGTCACGGAAAGAAAAACCTAATTAAATTATATCTGGAAGTCTACCACTGCAAGTCAAGTATTTTGAAATGAATCAAATATATCATATTTAATTGCATATATTTTCTAAAAGCTGTTAAGTACTGAAAGCTCTGGTTTATCTGAAATTGAAAAAGGCATCCAAGACTAAATCGATTGAAACTGGACTTTTGGGCACTAGGACTGAGCAGCTGCGATAAGGACCAGATTTCTGGCTGGGTGGCATTTTCCTTTCCAACAATATTGGGAACTTCAGATTTTGCTCCAGACTGAAAAAAAATATGAGAAAGCATCGTGTGTGTGCAAAGCAGCTGTAAACATGGGAAGGCCCCACTGTGCCCATTTTGTAAAGGCCCTGAGAGCATCGCCCCACCGGGAGGCCTGGCTGCCAGGGCCTGGGGACAATGCAGGTCAGTGCAGCCAAGGAAGAGGTCCTCAGGCGGTCCCACAGGGAGGCTGCAGCTGGGAACCACCCCTGTCCTCAGGGAGCTGCTTCCAGCCAAGGCCACGGTGCTTGGTCCCTGCCTGAGCGACAGTTCCCGCTGTGATGCTGCCTGGCCTCAGCCCATCCCCATGCAGTGGCTTTCCTTCAGCTGGGAAAGTGCAGAGTCAGGATCAATCATGCAAGTTGTGCACTTGGCAAAGCCCACTTAGCAAGTCCACAAAGAGCAACATGGACCACCACCAGGCCTCTCCCCAGGAGCACCAGAGTAGGACCAGGCTCTGCCTGTGGCTCCACACCTGCCTCCCCTGCAGCCCACCCAAAGACTGACACTAGCTCCAGTTGGAGATGGATGAGGCCCTCCAGGAACACCCTCAGCTTGCTCAGTTTCTCAGGTGGGCATTATCTGGATTATAATATTATTTGGATATAATTTTCTAAAGAAACTCAAGATGCATGTGTCACAGTGATGTCATATCTGCCTTAGGAGGGACTTCAGTATTTTTGCCAACTGCTATTTACACAAAACTCTATTAGCATGGTGTCCCAGGGGGCTGCAGATGGGGAAGGAGGTAGGAAACAGCTGCACTGGTAAATATTAGATTTCTTTGTGCTCATATGTATGCCAGACAGAAGAAAGGCTGAGACAATTAAGAAACTTCAGTTTTAGTAAGGACATGCTGACAAGATCATTAAAATCTGGTTTGTGTGCCACTGGATCACCTACCAGTCCAAATGGATGGGGCAGGAACACATGATGGCACTTCTGGTGAATTATCCAGAGTATGCAATCTGGTGTTTATACTGGCTTTATATTGTCTGGGGGGAACTGGTAATATCTAGTCCAGCATAAAACTGGCATGGTATGGACAGAATATACTCAAACCAATATAAACTGGAACATTTCTTTAGCACATTCAGATACATGCCTGCAGCACTTTGCACCATAAGGCTCCAGTGTTCAGTATTCAGTGCCCTAAAATATTATTGTGTATTTCCTAATATAATTCCAACTGAAAAGCTGAGCTGCAGTAACCAAAGGCTTATACAGATTGTTCAGAAGCTCTTGTCTTTGTGAACAGACAGAACCATGTGTCAGAACGAGGTACACAAACAGATTCCTTGCAATACCTGAATACAGCTAAGAGACGTATATCAGCTGCTGTGTGTACCTAGTGCAGAAAAATGCCGGAAGACCAAGGTATTCAGGCTGGTGGTTAGTCCAGGACTACAAGATCCTGTTTACTTGCAGATTTGTGTTGGCCTGTCTACTGAGGGCAGCTAGAGCAGGGCACGTTCAGATGTCCTGCTTGCTGTATTTACTGGCACTCTTTGAGAGGAGACAAGTTTCTCAATTTGGGTTTCACAGGCTTTTAAAGCCAGGTACCATCACTGGCAGGGACACCAGTGGCAGCAGTGGTGGTGGCCACTGCTAGTGACAGCAGGTCCTATACCTGGCTGCAAAACTCGAGGAGAATGCATGAATACAATTTGGGTACCTCTGCTACGCTGCTCTCATCGATGCCTTCAAATCACCTCATTAGAAGGCACTGGAGCTAGTCAAGTAATTGTGTGCATCAAATCTAGTTTTCCTAGATGTGATGTAGCTGGCACAGTAATATCTAACAATTTTTGTAGTTTGTGGATAAATGTGGATAAATCTAACTGCTGGAGCATTATTGTTAATCCTGTGTGCTCGTAGGAGTCAGTATGGAAGAGGCACCATTGAAAAAGGCTGAAGATCAAAGTCTGGTCTGTGTTTGGTATAGGTATATGATCAAGCTGTGAAGGCTTGCTATCTGCTGATATTTTGTTTAACAAAAGGTGGAAACAAGAAGAACAAGAACATTTGCATTGCAGTTACTGGAGGGCTAATGGACACAATGGCAGATAAAAAATTTGATATGATTCAGGATCTTGAGAACTGCTGCCACTTCATAAAAATAATTCTCTGCCTCTGTGACAGAAAACCATCACCATAAGCTGCTGTGGTGACCCAAGAAGTGCATACTACAAAGTAATATGCTACTTCTCCAGTTGCCACCAGTAAGGGAGAAAGGGGGTAACAAGCTCTCTGTCTGGAGCCAACTACCCCTGGATTCCACCACAGATGAGTTCCTGATAAGGAGAGGGAATATGCAAATGCCACTAATGGCTTTTCCTGCAGCTTGTCCCCTTCCCAGCCTGTCCTCAACACTGTTCCGGCTAACTGGTACAGGGTATTTCAAGCTATTAATAATATCTCTTTCAATATTTGTACTATAAAACACAGTAGTTTTACATTTATTTTTTTCAAAACATGACTCTATTGCATTATCAACTTTTTTATAGTTGATAGTTTTATAGAAAAGATACAGATACCAGCACAGATGACAGACACTGTGGCAAACTGCGCTGATAAATCATTATTACCAGAGCAAGAACAATTTTTAGATGTTCTTTTGCCACAGTATTGCCAGAGGAACTGTGTTGACCTAAATACACAAAACCTGAACTTGTTTGAACATTTTCACTCTGTCCTACAGGGCTGTTGAAACAGACTTCTGTCTGTCCACCTCCTGAAGGACATCACCAGGTGTGCCAGGGAAGCAGAGCTGCTCACATTTGTATTCCAAAAAGTAAAGGACAATCTCCTTTGGACAGTGTGGCTAATTTCCTTAATGAGCCTTCCCTTCTAAATGGCTATGAGTCAGCACCACAGAAGTGTGATTTCTTACTGATGGGTGTATATAGCACCAACAGTGTGATAACAGATTATTGTTACAGATGGCATGCAGAGCAGAGTAAGAAATGAAAAATTACAGGTTTCATTTATCAGAAAGTTCAGCATGTCTCTTACAAAACGTTTTCTTAATACATCATAGACAGTTTTGTCTGTCTAGCAGATGGCCCTCTATAGTGACTATTAGCCTCTTCGCCTCCCCTTTTGAAGTTGAACCGCATTACCTTGCCAACACAGCTGAGCCTGCCTACCCGAGCCGTGAGATACCCGAGACCAAGATCCTGTTTCCACTGTTACGGTGTAGCTACCAACGCACAGACCATCCCGGAATTACACACATCCTGCCAACAGGAGTTACTCCCTGAGGGGTTGTCATAACAGATTATTTATGCCAGCATTGCACAATTTTGCTACTGCAGTGTGTAAATCTTATGCACCTTTAAAAACTGAAAGGACATTATTTCTACATTATGAACAGCCATGTAGACTGGTAATGAGTGAGTGTGTAGAGCTGCACCAATATCACAAAGAAACATCCTGTGCATCCTACAGAAACAGAGATCGCTATTGTTTATTGCTACAAGTTTGGTGCACGCTTCCTTGCTAAAGGATGAGCAGCTGTGGTTTTGCTGTGCTCTCCAGGCAAACATTAGATCAAAATTAGATCAAAATGACATACGCTTTCCTACTTTGCTTTTTCTTCAAATCTAAGAAACAAAGTTAGCCACTGCTGCCCTTGCATCAGCTACACACATTTGAGATACCTTGTTCTGTTTCTGAACCTGAATTCTACACTTTTTTAAAAATATCTTGTGCTTTTATAAATCAAAATAAACTCATGATTAGCAGATACTAAACCATGGTTAGAAATCTCATATTATTCTCACTTTAGAGAGGGAGCAATGCCAAGAAAGGCTAAGGGTGCTGATTTCAAAAGTGGTCCTATCTGAGACATTTTGGAGTTTCAAGATCACCCTGAGTTGCCATGGCGGCCGGCAGCCATCAGTTATGGAAAACTGCTGTATGTGTCTGGCCTTGGGTGGGTAAAAGATGAAGTTGTCAAAGGCAACAGTCACTTTTGACAGTGTTTTGCCCTAAGAGATAGTGCACAATACACAAAAAAGTGGATGGTGGGCTGAGACCTGTCTATCCACATTTCACATTCATTTTATGAACCTCTTTTATGATTAGAAAGATGAACTACATAGGCTTCTCTGCAATTCAGGATGAAATTATATCAGAGGGACAGACTAGTGGGAGATGGTAACAGTTAATGCTTTTGCCAAGCTCAAGAACCACTACTGAGACGTGAAGCCAGGATACCTTTGAACCTAGACCTCTATAAGCAACAAAACACTGCCTTTCAACAACTGCTGGATCAGCTCTGTCACTTGAAAAGCGGATTGAAATGACTACTAAACCTAAAGTAGTTTTAACACTGCAGTTTCTAAATGAGTTGTAAAATAATCTGGGACAAGTTTGCACGAGAAACATTAAGAGTAAAACCATGGGACTTGAGCCAGGCCAGCTGTGCTACTGCTCCTCCTTTGCTCCCGTACTAGTAAGTGCCAGAGGCTACAGACTGGAGGTAGAAAATATGTTTCATTGCTCTCATTTGATTCCTTCAGGCTGACACATGGGGTGGAGTTGACAGGCTCCACTGCAAGCTGTATCTAGCCTTCTTTGGCTGGAGGGAAGATTGCTGATACATCATGCTTTGAATTTTGGCAGGAGGGACCATCAATGTTGAAGCAAAAGGAAAGAAGGAGACTCTAGGTTACCGACTCTTTAAAGCAGGGTTGCCTGTGATAGGAGTTTACAAGCAGCATGAGAAACAGGTCATAAAAAGGCCCCCATTTAGTTAGATGTAATAGCTATTCACAGGCTGAATGAAATTCGAGTGCAAGGTGCTCAGGGAAAATTTAACTTAATTAAGCACTTGAAGTCAGGACTCAGGGGGGCTGAGGTCAAGAGACAGGGAAGGTCAAAGATAAGGGTCTGTATATGCAGCAAGATGTACTGAAGATAAAGGGCAAACAAACGATATGAAAAGAAAAATATATGGGTCACAAATTATCCATTTCAAATTACATACATAAAAAATTGAAAGCATTTTCATATGTGGTTTAGCAAGATAAACCACATCTGTCGATTCATTTGAAGAACAGCAACAAGAAGATCTAAATCTGGAGTAAGTATCAGCAAGGCAAAATAAAATACTTATATTTGCTGTATAGAAAATAAAGGAGGAAGATGGCCAACCTCTGAAGTGTTACAGAAATGTGAAGTGACTTGAACTCAGAACTATTTAAATGTGTTATGTAGCAACACAAGCTTTAAATGCTTTTTTTTTTAAACAATGGGATCCAATTAATAATACTGACCAGTTACTGAGGGATGCACATTCATGTCAGTCCCAACTAGTTTATTTTCCACAAAACTGGAAACAACCTTTTCCTTCTTTTCAAGACCATGATCTTGTGAATGCACTGTAATTTTTTCTACACATGGATGCATTTTTATGATTTCATTATTTATTCAGCACTCATATTAAAATATTGTTACCAGCATAAGCATTTTAGAATTCTTACATCATATTACCTGGAATAACTGTGTGTTCAGTAATCTGTATACATCGAACTTGAAGTAGCTAGTATTCATCAGCAGTGATAAAGTGCATGAGGTAAAGATCCCAGTAGCTCAGTGGTTGACATATTTAAAGCGCTTCCTCCACATATCTCTTAGCTATAAAGAGAAGATTTAAAATGCAACTTAAATCAATCAGTGCATACAGAGGAATGTGAATTCCATTGCTTCAGGTTAATTTATTTTGCTTTATCTTTAAAAAAAAAGAGGAAAAGACATTGTTAAGAAATACAATACCCTGCATTTCAGGATGGTGTTGGTGTCATGTTATGTTTCTGCTTTAAAGAATCAGACCTGTCTGAATCCAGACAGCCCCAAACCACCTTTAAACGCATTATTATAGTTTGGTTAACTGGAAAACACCCTAAAAACATACTAAAATTATGTTTGGCCTGGTTTCCATACATATCAAAGAGGAGAGATTCTTGGCAAACCTGCAATCTGTATTTTCAACAAGGAGTATGCCAGCTGGCTTTTCACATTCTGTAACAAGTTCGCACATTACTTTAGAAAATGTACTGAACAAGACCTGATTGAACATTGCGAAATAAACAATTGTAATAATAAACCAAACTATTTGGTGGACTTTGCAGTTTCAAGGGTAATCAGCAATAACAAAATTCTTGTCTTTATCTTGAAATTCATTAGTAAAGATGTGTGAAACTTGGAAACACTACCAATGCAGCACATTTCTTCCTTTCCCCCTCCACTGTTTATGCTGCAGAATAATGTTTTACTCTGATCGCCAGCCTTTTGTTAGAGATTGGTATTCTCTCCTCCCTTGCACTGATGTAAAAAACTGTTGCTCACCTTTTATACAGGGTCTGACCAGACCTAAACTCCACTTAAGGCAGTGTGACTGGCACCGAATCATTCCTCCCATGCCTGGCAGGGTGCAGATGCAGATTTGACAAAGCCCTTGCTCACAAAGTTTACACTGCACTGGAGGCATCAGCAACCAGAGTCAGGCCCTACTGAGAAGGAAGACGAGGGTCTGCAGCCACAAGCAGAGGGATTGTAGACAGATCGCCTATACCATTTTGTTTAGTACTTCTATCTCAACCGCTTAATTTACCACCTTCTCGGTTCACCTTAATTTGATGCAATCCAAGAGTCAGGATGGAATAGCAGTGGGAAGGCAGCCACAAAAGTGAGCCTGAGGGACGAGCTGCACAAGGTGGATTAGGATCTGCTGACCGCGGCGAGGTCAGGCCAGGTGATGGAGGAGGATCTGCAGCTGGCATGCCACCGCACAGGCTCCAGAAAGGTAAGGGGTCTTATTTTTCCTCTCTCTAAACGCTGTTTTTGTGCCAACGTAACGCTGCCAGCACGGGCATGTTGGTTTTTGGTGTTATTTTTTAACCGGGCAGCCAGTATTCCCCTGGCCTTGCGCTGCATTAGCTCCGCGCGCCCTGCCCGGCTGGCTGACAGGCTGCTGGGCGAACACGCCTGCCCGTCAGCCTCCTCCAGACGGGCAGCACGGGCGGCACAGCGTCCTTACCCTGCCACAGGTCGGGGAAAAGGCTTTTAACGTGGATAAGGCGACGGCCGCGCCCGACCAACATGGCCCCCGAGGGCAGCGCTGTGAGGGCGGGCGACGGCCGGCCCCGACCCGCAAGGCCCCAGAGGGCTTCGCTGTAGAGGGCGGGCAGCGGCCGCGCCCGGCCAACATGGCCCCCGAGGGCAGCGCCGCGGGGGGATGTGGCGGGGGGATGTGGCCGGGCCGGGCCGGGCCGCGGCGCTCCCCGCCCCCGCTGGGCGGGCCCCGCGCAGGCGCCCGGGGAGACGGGGCGGGCCAGCCCGGCGGCTTTGCCAGGGAACGGCGGTGTTGACGGCCGCGGCCCGGCAGGCCCGCGCCCCGCCATGCCCGTGCGCTTCAGGGTGAGGCGGCGTGGGGCTGCCGGGCCGCGTCGGGGGCGGGCCGTGCGCTGCCCGGGCGGGCGGGGCCCTGGGCCTGGGGGGCGGCGGGCCCGGTGGCGCCCCGCAGCCGGCAGGAGGAGGGGGTGCAGCCGTTCCGGGGGTGCCACCGGCGAGGCGGGAAGGGGGAGATCCGTGCCCCGAGGCGCGCTGCCCAGTACAGACGGAACGAGTTCAGTCGCGGGGGTTCGGGAGGGATCGGGCTGTGTTTGTTCCCGAAACTTTACTCGGAGATACAGACAGGCCTTTTGCGTACTTCTCGGTACTTCTCTGCTGCAGGGGCTCAGTGAATATAAGAGAAACTTCAAATGGAAAAGCCCAGAGTTTTGTAGCCCTTCCCAGCAGCAGAAGTGCCTGTGGGCCGGACTGCGGTCGGATCAGTTCGGTAAGCGCAGCCCGAGCCGGCTGGGGTCGGGGCGAGCCTGGGCCCGGCGGGGGTCGGTGACCAAGGTGGCTCCTTGGTGCCTGCAGTTCGTGCGCTTCACGCAGTTAAAAGTACATTCCTCGTCATCATTTACAGGGGTCCTCAAACTACGGCCCATGGGCTGGATACAGCCCCCCAGGGTCCTCAGTCCGGCCCCCGGTATTTACAGACGCCCCCGCCGGGGGTTGGGGGGGAACCAAGCAGCCGCAGATGACTGCCTGCCACTGCATCCGCGCGCCGGCCCCCTGGTTAAAAAGTTTGAGGACCCCTGATTTAGGATATGTTTTTGAGTGCCGTATTCTTTCTGGCTACGCTGAAGCTTTCTTTGCATATTAGTGCTTTTAGTGTTAGTAAAACCTGAAAAAATACGTGGTTGCTGCCCAGGTGCGGCCTAAGTTGAGTCCCAAAGGTGAAGCGCAGATGCCGTGTTAACCCATACATTACCTGTAGTGATGGAAACAGTGAGTGAAATTCCATATTTAAGAGACTAACTTTGGGCAAAGTCTTATACAAAGTAAGATTTTTGTGAAGACTTAACAGGAACAACTAACTGAAAAAGATGAGCACTAAAGGAAAAAACTTGTGCTGTAGTCTAGGAGTTAGGGCTTGTAGGCATTATGGCAGGGGAATGTGGGGACTGGAAGCAAAAGACAAAGGAGGTAGCATCTGGATTGAACGACCCGTAGGGAGTTGAGGCATAGGAGTAGGGTGGAGAATGACGACAACTGCAGCGCTCTGAAAAGGAGCGGTAAAAAGTAGGAATTATTGTAGTGGAACAAGACAGATTAACAAGAGAGTGCAGTTCAGTGCAGCGGCACTGTGCAGTCGGAGTCCAGTATATTCATTCCCACGATGTGTTAACTCTTCTAAATTACAGCCTAGTAATTAAGAACTGACTACTGGGAGTAGGGCTTGTTTTTAGTTGAGATGCTAGACATTTTAATAAATAATCTTTTCTTGCTAAACACTATGCTTTATATATATTACTGCTTTCTTCCATTACTGCAAAATACATATTTCTTTAACCTTGCTTTCCCTAGTGCATTGGTCTGTGTATGGGTGCCTGTATTTAAGAGTATAATGTCCTCGAATTCTGAAACACCCAAGCATCCAACCACTAACTTCTTTGTAAAATTGTAATCCATACTTCTTTTTTAGTCAAACAAAACTGCAAATTTTACAAAACTTGCAATAAAGTCATGAGTTAGCAGTACAGCAATTTTTCCTCCTCACGTTGTAGTGATGTTTTTGTCATGCTTGGTGCATCTTTGCATTCATTTTCACTCCTACCTCTTCTGGCCATTTAACGAGCTATGTCTTCAAATGTCACTTGTCACCTCATAGGACTTGCAGGCTTTTATTGATGGTTCACTTAAGGTGCTTCCTGTTGAAACACAGTTAGCAGTTTTGAGAATGACTTGGAACATCACCACAAAAAGTTAACAGCAGCAGGTGCTCTGAGTTCCTTCCTGCTGCTTTTCCAGTGTTTTTCTGCTGGAATTATTTCCTACCACCTGTATGTATGTGTGGTTGGGCATCCAGACATTCTGTATACCTTTCACTGTAGGTTGTTCTCTCTTTCTACATTGCATTTTCATGAGATGGAGGTTTTTCTCTCTCCTAAGAAACTGTTTCTTTCAGCCAGTTAGGGGTCTTCACTTATTTTTCTGTTGCAGTTGAGCGGTTTGCAGTTGGATTATGATTTCCTGCTCTAAATGTGCTCAGTTACTCAATGCTTTTCTTAAAATGGTGAGGTAGTGTTATTTTCATGTGCATGTGCGAAGGCCAGCAATTCTTTACAATAACCTGATACCTAGTTTTGTTACATAGTCTTTTTACAATTTTTTAATTGTTTTTTTGTTTGTACTGTAAAAAGTCACCAGCTGAGATGTTTTTAAATCACAGTTGTATTAGATGGATAGGGATCTGTCAGTGTCCTATTGCAATCGGTGAGAACCTGTTCAACAAGTTGTGTTGTCCATGTGTAATGAGAAGTATTTGTGGCATACTCTTACTGCTGCAGATTGGTTATTCTGTTAACTGCATTCTTTTCACTGTCTGTTAATGTTGTTGTTGTTCGGCTCCCAGAATCAAGCTGCAAAAGATTGTCCTAGGGCCATATTTGCTTTCTAAGGTTTTATCCAACATGGGCCTGGAGCACCATGTTCGCATCCCTCTTTAGTGGAAAGAAAAGGCATTTGCAGGTAGGAAGGAAGGCAGAATTTCATAGACATGCCCATAATTCATAGGCTGTCATTGTTCAGATCCTAAAATAGTTTTTTCTAGTAATCAGTTGTATGATAAACTTCCAGTTTATTCTTGTAGTACTATGTGTTCAATAGAATGTTTTTGTTAAACCTAATGTGTCTTTTTCAGGAATTGCAAGGGAACCAAAATTCATTTCCAAGAGAAGGGTACCTTACCACAATCCACAGATTTCAAAGTTCTTTGAATGGACAGCAGATTGTGATTTGAATGACCCACTTGAAGCTGAAGCTGTTACGACTGCAGAGGGTCACACAGATGACAATAACAGTGCTGTGAATCAGGAAAAAATTGAAACACCAGAAGGACCCAGACTCCCCCCAAAAGTTCAGTCACATTCAGTAGATTGTAGAGGTGAAACAGCTTTTGCCCTTGCAGAAAACAACATGAAGAGATCACCTTCTGCAGCTCCACCAAATCAAAATGAAGCATTTTCATCTCCAAAAAAGGAATTAGAAAAAATGGGTAATGGGGTAAGGGAAGATTTGGGTTTTTTTCTGGTTGTTGTTGTTTGTTTTTTTTTTAATTGACCAGTATAAAAATTACTAATCTGATGATTCACAGTAATTTAATGCACATACACCAGCCTGTGTTGTGTAACTCTTGTCTTAGTTCTGTATTTTGATATTCTACATTGCAGCTTCGCTGTTGGGAGAACAGTACTTTTGAGACCAGATTTTAGTTCCACTTAGGTCAATAGGAATTTGCCCTTCATGTGCCATCACTACTGATTTCAGTTAAACAAGGATTTAGCCAATAGTTACAGACTTTTTGGGGTTGTTGGCTGTAATGAGAAAATGTGCTTTACATTCATGTAATTCATACAACTGAAAGCTAAACCAATGGTTTGAAAGTATGCATCGAAAGATACCTGACTTGCAAAACATTCTAGGAAAGGGAACAATTGGTGTTGTTTTTTGTTTTTTATTTTTTATGTTGTCAGCTTCACAGAGATCTTCAGAGGAAAGCAGGCATGAATATTTATTTAAATACTTTCCCCAGAAATTCTGAATATCAAAGCCAGTTTGTTTGGAAGAGCCCTCATGAAAAGTCACCAATACTTGCGGCTGAAGAGGTAACTTTAAAGAATCCAAAAAGTAAATATTTTCTTTTATATATCAGCAAAGTTGCTTGTCTTCCAGGATTTCCTTGCTTGCTCTTTTAATGGGGGAATGACAGACTTGAATGTTGTTACATGATTATTATTTTTGGTTTTCCTCCCAATACACGGAAGTATTAGACTTGTTTCCCTGTTATTCTTTGTTGTAGTCAGGCCTAATTACTTGTTCTGCTTACGCCTGGTTGTATTCTGTCCTTTCTAACAGGACTGTTTTCTTCTGTTTGCGTTAATTTACCTTAGGGACTGAGATCCTACTCAACATTACCCTTCATTTTTATCATTTTCATGTTACCTAGTATATAGCTAATCAGCAGAGGAATGTTCAGGTGTTCTGTATTGTAATAACATATCTTGCCACTGAAATCATTCAGGTTTCGCTATTTATTCTCATGGTCTTTTATGGGTTAACACAGTTTCTTACTCTCAGTCTCCATCTCTGTGCATGTATGCTTCTAAGCCCTAAAGTGCCTCTCTGTAGTGTTTTTTCTGTCGTGAGGACTGCTTGTGTTTATAGGTAGAGGCTTCTGATTTTAAGATCCTCCTGTGGCATTTTAATACGTCTTATGAGTGTTAGGATTTTCTAGGATTGGAAATGCTGTTATTTCTAATTAGACCACAAGGATGTGTTTTCAGTTCATTGTTACTGGGGTCAGGACTTAGGAGAGACAGTCCATCTTTTGGTCATTCTTCAGTATAAAATGGGCACTTTGCTCTTATTTTGCCTTCTATTTCTTCACTAGGAGCATATACATTAATGGGATTGCTACAGATGGTGCACTTTCTGTTTTTACCCACAGGTAGCAGATTTGTTCTGTAATGGCTTGCAGAGGCAATAAATGTTGATAAGTAGGATCAATCACTATCCTGTCTTTTTCTGTTGGACTTACTGTGAGATACCTGTTTCCCAGCAGTCCCTTATCCAAGGAAAACTCAGTGAAATGCATGACAATCGTATAGAAGCCAAAGGACCGTCTGAGGAAGAGGCAGGTGCCAGAAAGTCACCTTATGGAAAATTTCGTAGAGAATTCCATTTGATTCTATTAGAAATCAGTTTGATAATTTCATTATTGATGCTTGTGAACATTGTGCTATTTCAGAAGAAAGACTGTGGAATCTAAAATAGCAAACTTCTTTTCACAGCTTATACAGAATAAGACGCCATAAGAATAAGTCTGTAGGGACTACAAATCCTTAGATAAATAGAACTTTGCAAAAATTTAAATATATATGAATGTTTGCAGGTTCTAAACTTAAGATGAGAATTTAGTGATAAAAATTATACATCTTAAACAACTGATACTCTTTTCATTGCTCTTGATGTGATGGAGAATATACCTGAATACTGAATAATGATAATACCTTTCCCTTGAAGAGATTCAGTGAAAGTATCCAAGGTAGGTTATAAGTCAGACCTAAACTGTCACAGCAAAGCTGGGGAAAATGTATGCTTGTGACATATGGCATGATGTTTTAATTGGGCACCCCCATGAGGAGATGATACCTGACCATGTATTGGGCAAATTCTCTACCTTGATTTGTGATACAATATTGTTTCGAAAATAGTGGATGGCTCAAATTGCCCAAGCCCTAAGCATCCAGTTCTAAAACACAGAACAGTTGTCTGTTACTTATGGACTGGACATGTACTGAGGACTCACGGCATATGTTTTAAAAAATATGATCCTACATACAACTCTGAAGGTGAACTGTCTTACGAAATAAACAAAACCTCTGTTAGTGAGCTATAGTAAAAACAGCATTTGACCACAGGTTTAATGGTGTCTGACATGGTCACTTTTAAATGTATTTTTATCAGATTAAGTTTCTCTTCAGTTTGTCCTAGAACTTAAATTAGTCTGCATGTGCTGTATTTGTACGCATGGCCATCTCTCTGCTCATATGTGAGTGTGTTTGCATGAATTATTTAACTGGTTTTGAAAATTTAGCCTTAAGTTAAGCAACTCACACTCGTATACTTTTTTGTTTTCTTTCCCCCTAAGGTTATTTGCAACACAAGTAAATCCATGCCTCCATCTAAATCTCCTGCAATTGCTTCTGAAACTGCATATGAGAGGAATTTCAAAGAGTCTTCTCCTGTTAAAGGTCCACAAGACAGAGATGGTTCAGAAGAGAAAGAATTTCCAGTTTGTGAACAAGTAAATATTTCCCTAAAAAAAAAAAAAAAAGAAGACATTAGTATACTTCTATAATTCTGATGGTTCTTTTCTGTAACGTGGGGGTGGGTTTATTCAGAAATTTTTTAGTTACATTTTAGAGCTGTTGCTAATGGACTGGACTCAGTAGTGGTTTAGTATAAAAGACTGAAAACAACACTGTACAGCTCTGTTTGCTCTTAGGGGTTTCTTTAGCGGGTTCTGTAGTTTCTGTAGTGCATTTGTTCAGTGTACAATGACATTTTAAGTGTGTTTTTCCTGTCACCTTAATTTATGAGTTTTCAAGTGGTTTGTTTTATCTTTTTTTCTTTTTTCTTTTTTTTTTTAAATTGAAAATCGAAATACTGGTTTTAGTCATTAGGATAGTTTCTAAAATATAAATCTTGGATTTATGCTCTCTTTGGTACCAGTGTAGTCTCTTGGTATGCAGGAGGGCTGAGTGGGAGGTCTGGAACTTTTTGGATCTCATAAATCAGACATAGTGTGAATTAAAAAAAAATACTTTGGTGAATGGAAGATGCCACAATTGGAACTGATTTTCAGTCAGTAGTAATTTGAAGAAACATGGAGGCAGGGTTACAATTAATTTCCCTTTGCCTTGATAAGTTGCAAGGTAAGTAACTGTATTTAGCACAGGGCTGTAACAGGGCGTTGTGTAGCCTACATGGGCTGTTACTCAGTTCAGAACATTAAAATGTCTTTTGTGAAAGTAATTTGGCTGAGGCCTTGCATTTCCTTGCCTTGCTGTTGGCTTGGACAAACTTAAGTGGACTTTTAGGAAACATTGCTACGGCTGTTTTACCAGATACATTTAATGAAAATGGAATTGTTTCAGACTGAGACCTTCTAAAACCAGGTGAGAGCAATTTAGACTGCATGACAGCTAACCTGTTTTGCAAGGTGGACATATGAATGTCTATGTTTGTAGCAAGTTGCCAAGTGTAGTGTTGTCTAAATTTCTGCAGGTTAGCTAACCATCCTTCAGGTAGAAGGACCACATACAAGTCTCTTCAGTACCCATTTCTGTTCCCTGATAAAACAGAAAGAGCCATTGTCATTGCCCATTGCTGAGCAAAATGCATACTTAATGTGGACTGCCTGTAGCTCAGTTTAAACCGTTGGTACTTCTGAGGCTCTTAAAGACAATTGTTGGCTTAGAGACTTGATCATTTACAACTCATAAATCTCATCTGGGAATGAGGAATTTTATGTCCCTTTTGTCTCTTTTAGCAGATGTGAAGAAAGCTTGAAAGGCATGAAGCTTTCAGGAAGCATTTCTTTGTAATACTGGAAATTCAGGTTATGTTTTCCCAAGAGAGCTAACAAAATGAAGGAAGAGAAGGCATGAGAAGGGAATTTTGGTGAAAGTGTCAAAACCTTTTTGTTTCTACTGGTGTCTCTTCTGTGATTAATAATTTGAAAATGTTTTGGGGGATTTTGGTGGGCTTTTTTTTTTCTTTTTATTTTTTTCTTCTTCTTGAATTTGAACATTATGTGTGAAGATCTGTACCTGAATCAGAAATCATGCTTGAGATTTCCAAGAGGATAAAATAAGCAGGAAAAAAAATATCTTTGATGTGAAAACTGAAGGAGTCAGTCTGACCCTTTATTAACCAGAATGGCAGCAAATTAAAAAGTTGCCTTTTGGTTTATTATGAATGGGTTTATATTTCTTGAGTATAAAGCTAAGAGGTTGTGGTTTTTTTTTTAATTACAAATTCCAGAAATATACATGTTAAATCTTACACCAGGTTAGAATGCACAGCTATCATTTTATTTCTGTGTTTTGTGTTAAATTCATTTTATAAAGCATACAAAATGGATTGTCAAACTGGCTGAATGTTGTACTCGGAACCTTAGCTTTGGCATTTCGCTAATTTATTTTCGTATTAACAAAGCAACGTAATATTCTTGTTTGCATTAAATATGCAAAACAGCTAACACTAAAAATAATCTTTTTGTGAAAACTTGATGTCAAAAGGAATATGAGGGTTTTCAGATTGTTAATTAATGTGTTATTTTTAAAATTATCTTTGCCTTAGAATAAGAGGGAAGAACCATTTCAAAAGCCAGCAGAAGATGCAGCAAAACAAGGGAAATCAGAACAGAAACATCCTAAACAAAAAAATAAGCAACATACCAATCCAAAGCCCTTCTCTGTACATGCAAGTCGTGGGTATGTATAAAATAGGAAAAATAGCTTAGTGAATAGGTATATGGCAGCCTGATGTTTAGAATTATGGATGATGGATTTTAACAACACCATACTACAGCTAGCTGCAGGAGCAAATGCCCCCTTGCAGTACTGGGATTGAGCTTCCTGTGGGTACATCTAAAGATGGTGTTAATTTCCATCCCCTTTTTGGGGCAGTGAGAGTGGAAGCTTATCGTGAGTGAGAGTGTGGTTATCCACACTCGTTCAGTTGAGTCTTCTGATGCAATAATAATATTACTAATAAATTTAACGTGCATGAAATTACACTGGTGTAGTGCTGCTACTTCAGTGAGTGCTTTGGACGTTGTAGTCACCTTTGAAACTGCTCTCCCGTGCTTGTTTGTCACACCTTAAAACTGTGGTGATTGTACTTCACGTATGTTTTTTCTAGTCTGTACCACCACCTGTCCCAGAGTAACAAAAGCAAACACATGACGTAAAGGGGAGGAAAGAAATCTGTCCCATTTAGGGTAATCTGACAAGCATAGAAATAAATTAAATTGTATGTTACTGAGCACTATCAAAGTATCTTTTTTCTTCTGCCACACACCTACATTGCAGGAACTGAACTCGTTTCCATTTTCTACATATCTGAGATATGCTAAGAGAAATAAAAGCCCAGAGTGGATGTAGGTTTTAAAATGCACAAATTAATCCATCTCTGCTGTCTTTGTGCTTACTGTATGTCCCAGTGATTGCTTTCATTTGCATGACTTTCTGGCAGCGTTAAGGCATTAGATTAAAGATAGGAGAGGAGACTTACCTAGGTCTGAATGCTGTTGGATATCAGGAGATAATTACAAAATGATCACCTGGAATTCTATGAAATAAAACTGCTTTTTTGGAAAAGTGAGTGGCTATAATGTAGGCAAAACCCTTAACTCCAGTTTTCATAGCTCTTTGATATATTAGATTGTAGTCAGTTTTGCAGTGAGCAGTGTGTAAAATTCTTGATCATTTGCTATGACTTTTTTCATTTAAGGGCAAATTTCTGCCTTTACGCCTTCAGTGTGGTAGCACAAGGCAAAGTTTTCTAAAACAGTCACTGGGCAGGTAACTGGCAAAATGTGCAGGTTCTCAATATGCAGACAGGACTGTCACTTTGTATGCAAGCTGTATTGCATGACCTGCTTTTGCAGCAGAATGACTGGGATCAAGGCATGGCAGTGATGTGTTTTTTGAGCTAATCCATTAATTTTGCAATCAAAACTGAAGGAAATTGTCAGTTTCAAAGAACAGCACATATGGAAAGAAGGGGTTTTTTTGTACTGGTATTTTTCTTTTTACAAGGTGCATTTTATTCTTTGACTTCAGGCCTTTATGATCCGTTTCGGAAGAAGAACTGAAAAAGAGAGATTAAAATAAAGTTAGTAGTGTTCTGAAGCAAGATTAAAAACAAAAACCTGTTCAGATTTAAGCTGATAAATCCACAGTTCAGTGCTTAAGGACTTGAAGTATTGCTTATTGCCTGCTATAGGTTAGATGATGTTAATTTTTCTGTGTGTGGCAGTAGGGAAAAAGAATCCATCTTTTCAAGTGCTGAGGCCTTTTGAAGATCAAAGCCAGTAGGACCTACATGAATTTTACTGATCATTGTTCTGGTAGTCAGGTGTTTCTAGCCCCAAGAGTTTACACACATACCCCCTCTGCTCTGATATGCAGAGTGCCTCTAGAGTGAAGTTCATAGAAAGAAAGGGCTTGGATACGTTAGTGCAAACCAGACATTTTAACTTAAATGCACCTTCCATCAGTGACTTAAACCAAGGTGCTGTGCTTTGCCTGAAGTGATTGAGACTGATGCGTGTGTTATGATCTGCTGATACGGCTGTCAGGGCAAAAGCTTCTGGCAGAAGGGTTGTGAGGAAAAACCAACAGGAGTAACTACGGGAAGAGCCACCAGCTCTGAGCCTTTTCACAGCTTTCCTAGTTGTGTTGGTATGGATGAATTGTGTTTCAAAGCATGTCTTTCACATCTCAACCCTGGCATTTAAATGCAAATCTACTTAAGATTGTTGATATAACTCTTTTAAAGAGTATTCTGGATAGCAAGCTTTACTTTTTCCATCTTTTTTTTTTTTTCCCTCCCTCATTCTTGATTTCTTAGGAAGATGAACACTGAATATAGGTCAAAATTTTTGTCTCCAGCCCAGTATTTCTACAAAGATGGAGCTTGGTATCGTATTAGGAGTAAAGTTCCCAACCAGGTGAGTATTCTTAAAAAATCTGAAACCTGAGTATGATTTGTATTTTGATTTATAGATGCAAAATCTTTGAATTGTGGTGTTTATAAGATACAGTTTTGAGACTGTAATGCTCATGACTAAGCTCCCAAACATGAGTATACAAAGACAATTAGGTCCTGACAAGTCAGTATACTATATAGCAAAAAAAAATTAGAGATGATGTGACTTAAAGAATATATTAATGTGACATCCAAAGTGAGGGAGGAGTTTTGTTTCCCTTACACAGTATGTACAAGCTTTGATTGGGCAGGGCCAGCTCGGTTGGCAGATCCTCTAGCTGTGACTAACCAGGTGGCTTTTGCTGAATGTGTGTTCTGATGTTTGAAGGTCCCACCACCCATTGCTTTCAGTGTAGTCTTTAGCGGTCTGTTGTATTGTTGGATTTTCCTGGAGACTGGTGCATGACTGAGGGTGAGATACACCCACTCGTTGCCATGCTCTTTGGCCCAGGTGTCTATGAGGTTGTTTTGGAAATGAGCCTGGTTGTCTGACTCAATTCTTTCTGGAGTACCATGTCACCTTAAGACTCGCTTTTCAAGGCCCAGGATCGTGTTCCAGGCAGTGATATGGGGCACAGGGTATGTTTCTATCTATCTGATGGTTGCTTCTACCGTTAGCACATGGCACGTGCCTTGATGGGTTTGTGGGAGTGTGATAATAGTTGATCTGCCAGGTCTCCCCACGTTTATATTTTGGCCATCGTTCTCCATACCAGAGAGGCTTTAAACGCTTGGCTTGCTTAATTGCAGTGCATGTTTCGAATTCATGGATAACCCGTGCAGTAGTTTCCATGGTCAAGTCCACCCATCTGTGTTGCATCTTCTCTTTGATGGCCTGAGATCTGCTTGAGCCACATCAGTCTCGGCAGCCTGATCTATCTGCTGATTGCTTTGATGTTCTTCAGTGGCCCAGCTCTTGGGTGCATGAGCATGTGCGTGACATACCTTCACAAGGTTCTCCACCAGGGCAGTGACATCTTGCCACAATGCAACAGTCCAGATGGGTTTATCTCTGCATCCACTGTGTGCTGCTGAAATGTGAGTTTCCTCATCACTTGGGACCAAGCTGATGTGGAAGGTGGAACTGGAGCAAATGGCTCTAGGGTGTTGCTCTTTGAGATTTTAAAATAAAGTTCTCTGAGAACTGCAGTAGTAGTGTGGTAGCGTTCAGTTCTGTGTTTTCTCATTGGACTTAACCTAGCAAGTAATTTTATTTTTAGGCAAAAAGAGGTATATATTGAATACATACAAAATAATGAGAAATAGGTCTTGGAGTTTAAAGTATATCGTAGCATTCACTGATTTGTAATCAAATTTTGTATATGTGTGCATCAGGTAATCAGTTCTGTGCAAACAGCCTCAAGAGGATATTAGAGGACTGAAAACAAGCAATATTTTTATTTTTGTTATGTATTGATACATGCATTAGATTTACCGTAACTAAGGCTGTAGAATATTCTGAATTATTGCATTCAGCCTAAGTGGTATACAGAATGCTTCTGTAGAATATTATGTCATTTTAATGGCATGTAAGATTGAATGTTGCATCAGTTACATTCAAAACAGGAGCAGTGCTCAGCTTCAAGAGCAGCTAACTGGTAGGCAAGTAAAGGGAAAGGGATGTGTTGCCTTGGAGTACGTTGTGTTTGCGGCACAGCTGCCGGGAGGAGTCACTGCAGTACAGTCGAGGGAAGGAATGAGGGGACTGCAAGTGGAGGATGGATGTTCTGTTTTACCAGGCAGGATCCTTTAGAGGTTGTGTTTCAGAGATGTTGGAAGTACGTATGTGCACCATTTAATTAGAATGTATGAGAACCAACAGATTCCCACACTGTAGACTTTTCCATGGAGATTTTCTAGCTGACAGGGGAATTACAGGAGACTAGAAAGAAGTCACTTGGCAGTAGACATGAAGAATTAGAAAAAGAATTATCAGAATTTTTATGGCCTTCTAAATGAAGGAGTAGCTGGAAGAACCAAACTAATTTTTATAATAACAAATATTTATTGATGACAAATGTGCTTAGATTACACATTTGTGATTACATACATGTTTTTATGTATGCATGCTTACATTAGATCTTAGTATGAGTTCATGTAGAAGAGCCTTTTGTAATTGGAATTACGTGAATTTCTCCCGTCTCTGTTAGACTTCAAACCCCATGCCTGTGAGCATGCGTGGTGGTTTAACCCCAGCACGCAGCTGAGCCCCACACAGCCAGTTGTTCACTCCCCTGCAGTGGGATAGAGGATAGAACTGGGAAGGTAAAAGTGAGAAAACTTGTGGGTTGGGATGAGGACAGTTTAATAGGTAAAGCAAAAGCCGTGTGCATGAGCAAAGCAAAACACAGAATTCACTCGCTACTTCCCGTGGGCAGGCAGGCGTTCAGCCACCTCCCAGAAAGTGGGGTACCATCGTGTGTAATGGTTACTTGGGAAGACAAGCACTGCAACTCCAAATGTCTCCTCCTTCCTTCTTCCCTCAGCTTTTCTTGCAGGGTGTGATGCCATATGGTATGGAGTATCCCTTTGGTCAGTTGGGGTCAGTTGTCCCAGCTGTCCCCTTCCAGTGTCTTGTGCATCCCCAGCCTGCTCACTGGCAGGGCAGTCTGAGAAGCAGAAAAGGCCTTGATGCTGTGTAAGCATTGCTCAGCAGTAACTAAAATATCCCTTTGTTTACGAACTCTTGTTTTCAGCACAAATCCAAAACATAGCAACATAGGAGTTGCTATGAGGAAATTTAACTCTATCCCAGCCAAGACCAGTACAGCATATCAAACTAGTTTTGCTAGTAGGCAAAGAATTAACATTTAGCTTGTGTAAATGTGTTCCCGTGTAGGATTTTTTTCTATATGGCATTTTAAAATTTGCTGTTGTCTTGTTAGTATTTCCATATGCATCACTGAGGGTTATAATTCTTAAGAAGCTTCTTGTGGGTGTCGTAAAAGCAGAGAACCGGGTTAAAGCTTGGAATTTTCCAGTCTTCAAGACAGGTTGGAAGAAAAACAAGGTTAATTCTTAAAACCTCTGATAATACAAGAATAAAAATTGTGATAGACCTGATTCTTGGCCAAACTTGTTTTTCTTGTAGCATCCATCAACTTTTTTGTTTTAAGAACCGCACGATAGGATCCAGCATGGCTAAAATAGCAGGACTGAATAAAGTATTTCATTCACAGTTGAGATATAAGAAAGAATCTAGCCATTTGAGAGATATGTTAACAGCAGGTTAAGTGCATTGGTTTTATTGTAAAGCAACAAAGGTACTTTGGCCATTCACAGTATAGGCTGCCCAATAGTCCTTTTGGTTTCTACATGACTTGATTCTGGTTCCTGTGCTAATGCACAGACATGAAATGTTCTTCAAACCTGTATCTAACCTCTACATCTGGTGGGTTGTGGAGACTCACCCCTGCCAAAGGTGCCTGCAGAGCATCTCTCACTTAGTCTAAGTGATTAGATGATAAGCTCTGACTGATTCAGTCTGGTTTCCCCCTCAGTTGCGACCACACATGGGTAACTTTGGGTCTGTAGTTCTGAGCCCAAACAGGTGAACACCGTAATAGAATCCTGGTATGACCTTAGCTGTAGCAATTATTCCTGGACTGCTACTCTACAATATATTATTTTTTTTTCAGCAGTTGAATGAAAAAATCTCTTTGAATTATGCTTTTGAAAAATTAATGCAGACAATACATAATCACAGTAGGACTCTCTGGGGCCTGTGTCCTGCTGAGATAATGCTGCCCGCTGAGTCACTGAAGGACACAGTTGTCCTTTGTACTTCTTCACAATTTACTGGAAACATGGTATTCTTCCTCCCCCTGCAGTGTCCCGTTGCTCTGGATTTATATTCCTTCTGTTGTGTCTATCATAATTAATTTTTCATTCTTCTTGAAGTGAATAACCCAGTAAATCACTTGCACCTCAAACTTTAAACTGTCCTCTTAAAATGAGAAGCATCTATTTTTAATGGGCTTTTCTTTGGAAGTTTTGTGGGTCAAATTGTGGGATGTTAGCTGGTGTGGGCTTAGTGGGTTTCCATCTGCTGCATCCAGTTAGTTTTAGTGGGTTTAGCAGAATTTGGCCTGCTAACTCTGTTCGTTACAGGAAGAATGATGCAAAGTCTATAATGAAAGAAGACCAAATAAGAAAAGCTATGTAAATGTGCTAGGGGAAATGGGGGAATGTCAGTATTTGTTTCCTGCTCTTTGACAAAATACTTTTCTCCTGTGAACCATTTTTTAGTAAGCCAGAATTCAGACAATATCACAAAGTTATTTTAAATAACTTAAACCATAAAATTTTGTTGTTGCTTTTTCTTCCTGCACTTTAATTGTGTTTGGGTGGAGGACACAAATGGTGTGAGTGTTTAAATAGTTTTAACCATAAAAACGATAGTGTATAATCAGCAGTATAACCTCTAAAGAGAGGGCTCATCACTTTTATTATTTTAAGACTAAACCTGACATCTGAACAGTTTTGTATCTCATTACTACAGTTACTGGTAGCCTAGAAAGAATGATTTTTTTATTATGTCTTACAGTCGCATCAAGAGTTTTCATGTTATCATTAGCTCCTTGCTAAGTTTAATATAGCTAGAGACAGTTGCAGTTTTCACAGTTTGCAAACTCAGTATTACACATGCACATAGACCTGTTGACTTGAAATAATCATAAATTAGTGGTGAATGTACTTTTGAGTGCTAATGCATAGAAACCTAAATCAGTTTCCTCAAGCTTGGCAAGAACTGGTGAAATACCAGTGCTGATACTTGTTTTACAGCTATTAAACTGAATCTTAGGGAGGCAGCATAGAGCTATGTTGACAGATTTTTAGTATTTAATTTCTCACTTAGACTGTAATAAAGTTACAAGGGCGATAATAACAATACAGTGTTGAAAGACAAATAAGAAATTTAAAAATAATTCTGTATTCCTCTTTTTAGGCATCTCAAAACACCCTAAATTCCATGTGGTATATGGAGGTTGGTTGCATTTAAGTTCCTGTTTCAGTGTTTGGAGCACTTGTCTGCTGATGGAAAAATTAGAATCCAGCACTAAACTTACTCATAGTTGTTGCATAACTTTTCGTGCTAATTGAATGAATAATTGACAGTCTTGCTTTGTCTTCGTGGCTCAAACAGGCTTACTAAATACATACTTTTGTTATTTTTGCTTTCCTTATGTTGCATTTACTGCAGCATGCAGTGTTTGTGCTGTGGGTGGCCCTATTTTATGAGTAACTTGCCTTTCTCCTCTAGCTGCCATTAGCTAATGCAAATACTTTATAATAGCCTATTAGTGAACTTTAAACAGACATGCAACTCATGAAACTTTGATGTGTAGGTGAGAGAACTTCGAGAAAGAGCAAAGGCTTACAGGCAACGAGTAGAGGGAACACACTTCTCCCGATATCATCTTAATCAGATCCTGTCCGATAATAACAGTCTTTGGGATGTGTCCTCAAATTCCAGTTCAGAAGAAGGCATCAGCCACAACATCAGAGCACTAGATCTTGCTGGGTAAGGTTGTCGTTCCTGCCTATTATTCTTCAGCTTTGAAACAGAGTAAAATGCTGAATATAGACTTAGCATAGTTGTGAGATTTTGGATGTTTGACTTTATTCAAGATGGAATTGGACAGGGTGCTTGATCATCTCATCTAGGCTCCCTTTCCCCATAGAAAGTTGGACCAAATGGTCTTTCAAGGACCCTTCCAACCTAGATTTTTGTACAGTTCTATGATATGTAAATTCTGCAGAACAGATGAGGGCATTTGCCTTTTCACAGGTACATCAGTTGATGTGTGCTCAAATTGAAAATGAGGCAAAGTTCAGTCTTCTGGAAGAAGAGAAAGTTACTCCTTTATAATTGTCTACAAGTGCATATTTGGTGTGGCAACCTTAGTCTCATCAAGTCTGGAGGAATTTCACACTTGAGTCATACTGAAGTAATACTCTTCTTTCCACTGGAATGATAAGGAAATATGTTTTGTGTACTCAGATGTTATTAATGTTCTTGTGCAGATTAATTAAACTTGTGGTCAAGTCTCAGACACCATTTAATTCTGAGATGTAGACTTAGGAACTGGAATGGTGTACATCCATTTTCTCCTTTCTTTGAAGGCCATCAGAATTGGCAGATGTTAAATCCCTTGCCAGGAAAATTCAGAATTAGTATTTTAGTAAAATGTACAGGCTGCTATTGCTGAAGCAAGGAGGAAAATAAAAGCAATTTGTCTTCTCTGAGATGTGATTTAAAAACAGCGCCCTGAGTGCCTCTCTTTGTAGTCCACTTAGACTGCGTACACACAGTAGTCCTCTGTGTGTGAGAGAGATCTACCCATGTGCATGACTGTAGCTCTAATACGGGTTAGTGGATGATGTGATGGAAAACATTATTTATTACACTACAATGTGTGATATTAAGTATGGTGTAAATTTTTTGGTTTACTGGTTTGATTTTTTATCTGTGAAATACACATCATAGAATCATGTAATTGTTTGGAATGAAAGGAACCTTAAAGATCATCTACGTCATCTGCCATGGGCAGGGACACCTTCTCTACTGGACCAGGTTGCTCAAAGCTCCATCCAACCCGACCTTGAACGCTTCCAGGGATGGGGCAGCCACAACTTCTCTGGGCAACCTGCTCCAGTGTCTTGCCACCCTCACAGTAAAGAATTTCTTTATAATATCTAATCTAAATCTATCCTCTTACAGCTTAAAGCCATTACCCCTTGCCCTATCACTACATGCCCTTGTAAAAAGTCCCTCTCCAGCTTTCTTGTAACCCTCTTAGGTACTGGAAAGCTGCTGTTCCCCAGGCTCAGCAACCCCAATGCTCTCATCCTGTCTTCATAGGAGAGGTGCTTCAGCCCTCTGATCATGTTTGTAGTCCTCCTCTGGACTCACTTCATCAGATCCATGCCCTTATTATGTTGGGGGCCCCACAGCTGAACACAGTACTCCAGGTGGGGTCTCATGAGAGTGGAGTAGAGGGGGAGCATCATCTCCCTTGACCTGCTGCTTGTGGTTCTTGTGATACAGCCCAGGATACAGTTGGCTTTCTGGGATGCAAGTGTATGTTGCCAGCTCATGCTGAGCTTCTCATACACTAGCATCCCCCTAGTCTTTCTCCTCAGGGCTGTTCTCAATCCATTCTCTGCCCAGCCTATATTTGGGCTTGGAGTTGCCCTGACCCACATGCAGGACCTTGCACTTGGCCTGGTTGAACTTCATTAAGTTCTCACAGGCCCACCTCTCAAGCCTGTCAAGGTCCCTCTGGATGGCATCCCTTCCCTCCAGCGTGCCGACCACACCACACAGCTTGGTGTCGTTGGCAAGCTTGCTGAGGGCACACTCAATCCCAATGTCTGTGTTGTTGACAAAGATGTTAAACACCACTGGAAGATGTTAAACAGATCCTCTTACTGATCTCATTTCTGTGCACTGGGCTAATTTATGCAGATTTCTGGGAGCAGCTGAGAGTTTTAAGTTGTGCCTAAAGAGTAGTTTCAAACTGCTTGGCTTTCAGAATTGTGCCGTCAGGCAGTCCCTATGCACGGAACTAGTTATTTTTTGAGCACTTCTGATAATCTAACTTGTTTAAATTGGAAGAAGAGCCCTAATTTTACATTGCATTTTTGGAAATGGTAATCCAGAAAGAATTTTCATAGACTAGTTTGAAAATGGGTTGTGCTTAAACGTCAGGTAAAACTTCAGTGTAAATTTAACCATTCATCATGTCTACTATACCACTTTTTCATATCTGAGCTGTACTTTTGGCAAAGGACTGAACTGGATGAATGTATTCTGCATAGACACATACATATTGTGGAAGTCAATAGTATGGAACACTGCTTTCTTTCTTACCTAGAATTTCTGAAAAAGAGACTGCACCAAGCCCCAGAACTCTGCAGCAACCTGACTCCCAAGAACAGCCACACCAGGACAGCACTGAGAAGAAGGACATGTCAGATGCTTTAACTGTTCCTGTCAAAAGGCGTTTAGTTTGGAGTGAACAAGAAGGTACTGAAGAAAGGGAGAATCAACAATCAACAGAAAAGGAAGAAGACCAAGATGAACAGACTGCAGTCGTGGCTCAGCAGTTAGAAGAGAAGAATAAGGATGCCAGTGAAGATAAGAAAATTGAAGGGTAAAGCTGAACTTTTTTGTGGTGTATATATGTAATTTTTTCCTCTAACATCTCAACAATTTGTAGGTTAACTCATTTTTGGTTTTAAATGAGATTTATTTAAGAGAGTATAAGTTGGTGTGACATTACTTTTGTTTTTAATAGTATGTTAAGGAATGAGAAGGTTCAAGACACTGAGCTGCTTGATGAAAATGGATCTGTCATTAGGAATACTGGATTTCTAACTTGCAAGATGGAAGTATGTAGAAGCATGAACAATGCTGATGGTTTTTTTTCCCAAAACTATAAAATTTGTAGTATGGGCCTCTCAGAACAGACTGTTCATTACACAGCAGCCAAGTGTAGTGAAAATTAAAGCTTACCATTTGCTTCAAATTGAAAGTGTAGTGTTGATAGGACTGAAAGGATAGGACGCATGCTAATATTGTACTTAAGCATCTGTTTTTCTTAAATATTCATGGGAAAAGATAAAGGGCTTGGGGAAAAAAAATAACTAGCATCCAGTAGTTGCAGGTGATTATGTTACTGAGCACAGGTGAGAAGATGGTGGAGCAGTATACAGAAATAATAAGAGGTCAATTCAGTATGTGCATAGTACAGTACGTAGCACTGTATTTGACTGTGGAAGGACCCATCTTATATCTAATTACAGAAGTCTCTGGCATTTTACTGTGCAAATTTTGCATACTTTTTTTCAGTAGAACAATATTTTAGTTTGGTCGATATTTAAATCTGAATAACTTTGGCCCTTGTCACCGTACTATCTAAGCATTTTGTATTCCTTACTGGGTTTTATCTTTGGTGTTTCAGGACAAATTAAAGGTAAGGAATTTTAATTGTCTCCTTTGGCGATAATATTCTGTATGTAAAACCCAGGCAAAGAAAAGACTGAGGTGCTAGACTCATATAGAAATTAAATTCAGGCTTTCACAACCATCATCCTGAAAACGTTTCTAAGTTTCTTTCTAATTCTAGAGATTATCTAGTTCATAGGTGTGTCTCTGAGTCTCTGATTGACATTGAAGATTTTCCTTCATCCCGCAGTGTGGTCGTGTGTGTGCTGAGATATGCTCTGGACTTGGCCGTGCAGAGCAGCTGAACACCTGCGCATTACCTGTGCCCGCTTGAGAGCTAGAAATGAGGCATTCTTTGCCTACATGTCCTAAGAGCTTGTCTAGCATGCACTGATAGGATCAGGTTCCTTGCACAGTGTGGATATGCAACCACCTGCTTTTGAAATGCACCTGGAGGAAGAAGACAGAAGTGGTAGTGCTGATGTGTTTAATAACCTGGGAGCTAGAGCGATTACATAAGCGTGGGATACTTGGTTTCAGTTCTACTACATTGACTGAAAAGAGTCAAACTCAGATTCCCACCTCTAAGGTGGCCACCGGGTTCAAAGTTTTTCTGGTTGAGTACTCTTTCCAGCCCTCCTGTTGAGTTTCTGCTAATGCGCAGCAATACATTCAAAGTTTATTGGGACAGAGGGAGCCAGAATTTGCACATTGAGACTGTTTATGTATTTTATCCAGTTACATTAAAAAAAAAATAAAATACAGAAACTGTGTTTTAGAGGCTCAGGGGCTGGAATCCAGGACTCCCCATTGCAAACATATGTTTTAGCTACAGGCTGTTAGTGTTTTATGGCGCTGTCTTGCCGTAGGCTTCATTGTAGGAATGTATTAGAAACTAAATGCATGAGTGCAAGAACCTGAGTCCTTAGCTAATATTTTAGTTATTTCTCTTTTTTTTTTTTTTTTTTTTTCTTTCCAGTGAGAATGCCTTAGTATTGAATTCTTCTGCAGCTGTGTCAGATTCTTCGTCTGTATCCTCGAGGACAGGCGGCAGGCTTCCTACTCCAAAGCTGAGAGCACTTGGTGGAGCTCAGAGGACTCATCATGATCTCACTACCCCAGCCGTTGGTAAAAAGACTTTTAAATGCAAAGCAGTATTTCAAGAACTAACTAAAAAAAAGGACATGTATGAATTGATTTATTAGGTTATTTAAGGTAATAAAGCATTTTTCATCTTCTCCACTACAATAGGAGGTGCAGTTCTAGTATCTCCTCCAAGATGCAAGTCTTCATCTTCACAGTGGAGAACACAAGGTTTAGGAACAGAGCCTTCTTCAGCTAAGCAAGGTGCAAGAGAAGCTTCAAAAAGAAGGTCCTTCCAGGTGAGTCAGAAAAGAGATTTACCATTATGCATTTAGGAATGTGCTTTTTAAGTAATTATGAATAATCTATTTAATAAATCGTTTTATTGAGTTGCCATTTACTATTCTAAAATTCTCAGCATCTGTGACTATAAAAGGCTGATGTCTGAATAAATAATTTTTTTTGTAGTGTTAAGCAAGGAGTTAAAAATTTTGGAGTGAGCTCCAGTTTGGTTTTTTCTGCTAAATGCACAGGATCTGTTCAAAAAAAAAAAGTAGATAAGTTACCATCAGGAGTTGTTCATTTCCCCATTAATGTTCCTGTAGCTTGCCACTGACATAGGGCACAGCTCCAGATTCCTTGACTTGGAAGAAATTCAAGGAGAGGTTGGCTGCCTATGTACAAGATAGGTGAATGTGCCATAATAGTTTCATTCTCCTTACTTTTGTGCTTCTTTTACTTCGCAGTTTGCATAGTTACTAAAAGGAAAATAGAAACATATAGGAGTTGTTTAACTGTCTTCCTCTCAAAATTGTGATTTTTTTTTTTTTTGTCAAGTTGCACTTAGTCTGCATTCTACAAACACAGCTAGCATTTCACTGTGTATGTCTTCTGTACTTAAGTTCTGTAATAGAAGGAGACACAATTGCATGAGAAGTTGGTTATGTAGGTTTAAAATATACAAACACAGTTTTTTGCTGTGAAAAAAATATGCCTTTGGTTTGACCTGACTGGATTACTTTCAGACCGTGTTAAATACGTTATTAGGAATACATTTTCTTTAAGTTGTCTCACAAGCTTGAAATACTTATTCTTCCAGTACCTTCATGAGAAGTGTAACAGTGTAAGGCCAACATTTGGTGCATATGTAGGGATCTGTGCTGGAAGGCTGTATATGAGATGTTGGGGTTTTGTGGTTGGGGTTTTTTTGTTGTTTGTTTGTTTGTTTGGGATTTTTTTTCTCTTTTTTTTTTTCCCCTTTTTCTATTGTGTTTTAGCCTGGTGTGGAAGTGAAAGCTGCTTCACTCCTTACCTCTCCACCTGCTGGGCTGGGAACTATGGATCCTCTGCCACTTAGGCAGCATCAGTGGTCTCCTAACAGTGTTACTGATGAGCAAGTTCCTCTTGCTGCAGCCCATCAAGAGCATTCACCTACATCTCCTGTGCTGAAGACAGCCAAAAGCTGCTCTATGCCTTACTGGAGTCCCTCTCGTCGTATTCAAGGGACTCTCAAGGATCCAGAATTCCAGCATAATGGTGGGTTTTGTGTATTAACTGGCTGTGATAGAGTGCTGCAGGATGGAAATGTCTACTGTGCAGTGTTCAGGACAAGAGAGTGCTGAGCTTGCTGCCTTACAGACTCTACAAAGAATGTGTTGTTTGTAAACAAAAGCTTTTCTACTATATGTTTAGTCTTGCTGAGGAACTGTGCACAACTCTCCACCTTAGTTTCACCTTTCACTAATGTTGTATTCTAATTGTCTGTTGTCTAATTTTGCCTTACTAGTTTCAAGAAGTACTTACTCATTATGAGAGTAATTTGGTTTAGCATGGACAGTTGTAATTTTTAATCTTTAGGCTACAACTGGATGCGTTTCCAGCTGCAGTTACCAACAGTGGTACGTAACTGGGGACCTTTATAGTGTCATGTTTTTTTGCAGGAGTTCTGGATTTCTGAGAGATAAGCTCCTTAAATGTTTCTGCAGGATATGCAAACAAAAAAGGCATATATGAAAGGTTTATTGGATATTGAAAAAAGCCATTTCTTGGCTGAGAAGGAAATTGTGCTGGAGCATTTCAAAGATTTTAAACAATGTTTAGGGTACTGGGGACATAAATTTGATAAAGAAAAGCACCCTTCACCCTGTTGTCAAAATAAAGTTTATGTGCTTAAGTCCCCCTTCCAGAAAGACTTTTTGTAGCTGCTTAAGGTCCCACAGTTCTTGGTCCTTTTACTATGAAGATTAGCTAAACTAAAGTAGCATTTCCATTCTAGAATGGAACAAGTAGCTCTCAGGTTAGGTAGGATGGTGAAATCCAGAGAATTTCCTTGGAAAGAGGTTAGAATCGGTGCTGTGTTCTAGCTTTCCACCTTAAGTACAGTTCACTAAGGTAACTTGTAGCACCTACCAGAGATATGTACCTTGAGAATAATACAGTGGAGTAAGTTTCTTTTACCTTAACCTAAAGGAGTCTTGTGGAGTTTTCGGTATGTTTGCCACTTATACAACTCACGTTTTGGAAATAGTGTTGTAACATTTTTAAATGTGCTAAAATGAAGTATTATCCTTTGTCTATTTTGAAATGATTCAAAACTGTGCCTTTGACTTTCTGTCTTAGGGAATGTTGGCAATCCAAAAATGAGATCTTTCCAGTTACCCCTTCAGGAAAGAAACTATAATGATCAAGGTATTTCTCATCCCAAAGTATTATTGTATCATGTGTATATTACCTAGATTAATTTTAACTCTTGCACTATTGTGAGAAGTTTCTGAATGCAGTAAGTAATGCTAGTTTATGTGTTTGCATGAATAACTACTTCATTATTTCATCAAAATTGAAAATATTCATCCTAGTAATCTGAAGTGTAGATATGAAGGTGTCTTCTAGTATGAATAAATCATTAAATGTGGTTGAAAATTAAATAGACAATTGTAGCTCAATATAGTTGCTGTAGCTTGCTCGGTTCCATACCTAAAATTGTTGCTTCCTCACACATTTTTTTAAGCCTTTCTGTTGATAGCAACAGAAGCAAACTGCAAAATGATCACAGCCGAGGTTGCAACTGCAGTAACTTCTGTTGCAACTTTAAAAAGGTATCGAAAAATTTTAAATGAAAGATTTTACTTGTGAGACTTCAGCACCAGATATGCAGCATAAAATGATTTCTCTGGCTTTAATTTTCACACCTGTTCTTCTGCTCAGTGCATTAGTGGTGCTTACGGCATCCTGTTATTCTGATTGCTGTTTTGGCCTTTTTTTCTGTTTACTGTGAAGTTAACCTAGGGGAGCAGCCAGTGCACAGCCCACCAGTGCATCTTCCTGGCCCTTCTGTGGGCAGACAAAATATACTCAGTAGCGTGAGTCAACCAAGAGCACTGTAGCCTCATTAGCTTGATCTGCTATACATTATTTCTTTGCATGGTATATGAGGCTGAGCTTGGTGTGGTGCTGTGCTAGTTGCAATCACCTGTGTTTAGTTCAGATTAGAGTATGGGCAGAGCAAGCTTGTATCTGATTGCAGTTTATTTATAGATATACCCCAGAGCAACCAAAAGCTTTTTTCTGTACGCCTTGTGCTTGTTTGCTCCTTGGTTTTAACCAAGATTCTGGCTGATTCTCTATTTTACTCATTGCAGTTGACTGGAAAATGTGTGGGTTGTGCAGATGGCTCAGCCAAGCATCTGTGTGTCTACATAAAACATGCAAAATCCTATAGTAGTCTGCAGCTTCCCACAAGCTTGCTGCACACAGACTAAGTGCTGTAATTGCTGTTTCTTTTTTTTCCCCCTTTTTTTGCCCTTACGAGCCGAAAGATGATGTATGAGCTTTCAGAAACAGGTGCAATGTGCCAACTTACAGATATTTCATATGCCCATATTTGTTCATGTACATACAACCTGGGAGTTATTCCAATGACACGTCTGTTTGCAGAAGTGCATTTAGCAGTTTTCTCGTACATGGGAATATAGTTATTATGCATAGTGTATGAGCCGGGTACGGGCTGTTTAGATCACTGTATTTTAAGAATTTAGAAATACTGTTGAAAAGTTAATTGAAACACTGACAAAGTACAGGTCCTCTTAGGAGTGAGTTGTGGAATTTTTTCGGGGTTTTTTTTTTGTTTTTTGGAAATTTTTTTGGTGGTGGAGGACAGGACTGGGAAGTAGTGATACCGTTCTTTTTAATCCGTTGCAGGAGAATGGGTGTAATTAAGGTCATTTTTCATAGAGAGCATCTTGACAGAGCTGTAGCAACATTTTAATAATGATGCTAAAGTATAATGTTGTGCTTTATCAGAGAAGCAGCGTCCAAGCTGCTTAATTTTAAGAGTTCTGCTGGGTGCGAAGTGGACCTTGTATTCAAAAGGAAGACCTTTCAAAAGTACATTTTTAAAGCATGCTTCTTCTTGTCTTTGTATTAAACTTCCTGTTTTCTTCGGCTTGTGACACAGTAGCCAGGTTTGGCATAGAAGGGCTCTTTTGGCAACATAGGTTCTGGTATTCTAGTCATGCGTTATTCTAAGGTTGTCTGCTTTGCTTGAAACAGTGGGTTGCTTTCATGAATACGTTATTATCAGAGTCTAGTCCATACAGACTTCAGTGGCAGAGGAGCAATTTCTGAGGTCTTCTGACACAGGAGAGTAAATGTAAAGATGACTTGGAGAATTGGGCAGTTCCCAGGTGACAGTAAGGATCTCTCTCATTCTTGAGTTTGTCAAGAGTTGGGCATGTAGCTCTCCTAAACTTACCTCGCACCCTGGTAGCTTTCTAGTGAGATTCTTCTCCAGCATATCGGTTACCAAGTAATACAATTAAAGTGTATTGCGGTACTATTTTAGCATCTGTTGTGAAAGAGGGCATAAACATATTTGCACTTTCAAAGCCTGCCCTGAATGTCAACTGTGTTTTAATATGTATATTTAATCTTCGTATTTACTTTTTCCCTTGTTGCTTTTCATCACAGATGACAGGTTGTCTCAGATTTCTGCTCGCTCGGCAGCATCTAGCTCTCTTGCATCTCAGATACTGGAACGAGCTCAGAAGAGGAAGGATTTCTGGGGCAAGACATAATACCTCCCACCTGTTGTACAGAAGCTGTTCTGTAAAATTATTTATTTTTTTTTTTATAGTTTGTAGTGTACATTTCAAAGAATTGTCATTGTAGATATCATGTAGCATCCTTTCACTTATGACTAATGTGGCCCAACGCTTAGGACTTGCCATCCCAATGTAAAATTTCAATATTTAAACCAGTGTTGAAAATGTAGGTCCTTTACATCTGAGAGTTATGTCTTAATTCATTATATCACAACAGCCATGTGGGGTTTTATTTTTTTTACAGTGGCACCTCTTGAAACCGAGATAATTATTTTTTTATGCAACCTGCGTGTTACTTTTCAAGGTATTCTGCTGCAGCTGTGCAGTATGACCTGGGACAGTATTCAGGGGCAACACCATCATTCACCAAACACCTCCCTTGATTTTAACCAGCTATCCGTGGTATGTTTGTTTATGTTACTTTATGAATTGTCAGTACAACACAGTGCTGTAACAAAAGGTTACTACTTACTGGTACTTTTAACCTGTTACCAAAAAATTATTTCTTAATGAAGCTAGCATGGAAAATACAGGAGTTTAAGAAAAGGACACTTAAGTGCTAGGGTTTGTTCACGATCCACATTTTTTTGGCCAGCATGACTGTTACAATTCAATGTGTACAGTATTGCAGTTTGTCAGATGTACTGATGTGAACATTTGTCTTATTGTGGGCAAGATCTGTGTTCGGTGTTAATTTCAACTTCTGTAGAAAAAGCAACCTCAGCCACCTTAAACAGTGGCCTCCTCCAGCCCCACTTCAAACTCAGGGATTTAGGAGTAGTTGATCTCTGAAAGTAAATGCAGAAGAATGTTTTTTTCTTGACTTTGACATTTTAATTACCTCTCCTCCTAGTTCCCTGGTTTTGGGAGACTGACATACTGTTGTGTCAGTCACATTGTCACAGTGAAAAATGTTTGTGATTTATGCTGACAGCTTGTTTTATCTTTCCAAGTGATGCAAACAATTTAACATGAAGTAGAGGAAATAGGTAGCTAGCAGGCAGTTTGGTTCTTCTTGTGTGGCTTCAGGTTCTAATATTACTTAATTTGGAAATTTTATACAAGAAATATTTTAATTTTGTACACATTTGTTCACATTTTGATTTTGTATACAATAATGTATGTGTATTACTGAAAATAAAAAAGGTTGTTTGATTTGTTTCTGTCCAGGTTATGCCAGATAAATTCATAGAGCCTTTTATGTTGGCACTTGTCTATTTAGTTATGTTTCACCTGTTCAGCTGGAGTATCTGTAGACTTTTGAAAGACAAGGTGTTAGCTCAGAACTGATATTCAGAAAGACTAAGTTACTAAAGCTGGATACTTGGAATCATGAATGCCGTACAGGTACTTGGAATTGTGACCCAGGGCAGATGGGTGCTACGCAGGCTGGAAAGCTGCAATGCCCAAAAGGCCAGTCTGCAACAAGTAAGGTGTTGATTTGAAAAGTGAGTGCTATCTGGCACTGATCGTGTTAGAAATTAGTGTCTACTTCTTCCAGAAATTGTGCATTGCAGTAGCTTTCTACAAGTGGAGTTTTTTGAAACAAATCAAGGTATTTTATCTTGAGGACTTCTGGGATTATTCTGTGGCATGCACTTAATATATAAGTTATAACTGGTCAGAAAGTTTCTACTGAAAGGGAAACTGTATTTGTGTGCAACAGCCTTTATGAAAATCGCCAATTTTCTTCTGGCAATGGCTAAAAAATGGAAATATTTTTGTTTAGGAGGGAATATTGCTGCAATGTATTGTGGGTGGGTTAATTTGGGTGTCTTCTGTCTACGTTCTTCATATTCGACATGTTCTCATGGCCAGGAGCTCTCATCCCTTTGTAGTACCTGTACTGTGTCCTCTTTTTAAATCTTCTAGGTTTGCCTGGCTATCTGACAGCTCTGTCAGAGTTTGTGTGCAGGCCCGATTTTGAGGCTTTTAAGTCATAGATACTGTAACAGCATATGTGCCAGCTTTGCTTAGCACCGTGAGTGATGCATCTGGGTACCTCTGAGTTTGTTAGATGTGTGCTGTATGCTACATACATATTGATTTCTGCCAGGGAGACAGTAGACGTGGTAAAAGAGGGAGACATTTTTGTTGCACAGGGGTACAAGCCCAATTTGGAGATGAGAATGGAAGCCCCTGGTGTCCCACGCATCATCATGACGTTATTTTCCTATCTGAGCAAATTTTAGTTTTTCCCTGAAATGTTCTAATTGAATTTACTTTTGGACAGAAGTATTTAAAGGAAACATAGACAAAATACCTTTTTCGAGTAACGGTAGTGCAAGGCTTCTGAAGGATGCTCTCTGTATTCTTCAAGGCAGATGTAAAATTCTTTATGCCTGCTTTCTGCTATTGTTGTTTATCTAGTTCAAGAGGTTGTTTTGTTTTGTTTTTCTGAATGTTTCAGACCAACCTTCAAACATGTTTCCTGTTGTGTTTTCCAGCAAGCTGAACATGGAAAAAGGGTTCAAAAGTGCACCCTTTATTAACAATTACAAGTGCGTGCTGTTCAGGGAACGTGTATTGTTTTCTGTCAGGGAAATCTTAGAAGCCTTGAAGTGGAGAGAGCAAGTAGACAAACAAGGGGGAAGGCAGTTGCCAATAGGAGATACATCAAAGGAATAAACAGCTTTGGGAGCTTGTTGACTTAGGGTCAAGATTTGCAAAACCAGCACATTAATAATGGACCTAGTCAGTAAGTATTGAAATGAATGTCTTCAGCCGCTGTTCCCAAGTTGCATATACCTGCTGGGGCTTTACAGCTCTCAACCACTGTACAAGTAAATAAGGTGGCTCTTCCTCACTGACTGCTGCCAGCTGGGAAAAGGCCTGCCTTTACCCAATGTTCCTGCCAATAAAGCATTCCCCCAGCAAACCCACAAAGAGCAGACTTGATTCCAGTCTGTAACTTCTCAAAGACTTCCCATCTTGCCAGATAATAAGCCTGTTGCCTGTCTGTGGAATGAGAAGCAAGCTCTCAGTTTCTTCTGCTGAATCTTTTTTTTTTTTATTGATAAAAATGCTTGGTGGCCTAGGAGTTGAAACAATGATCTCCATATTCCCAAAGCTGTGCTCACTCTAACATCCTCTCTCTGGCCCAATCAAGTGGGCTGGAATGACTTCAGCAGGAGGGATGAAGCACCTTTCTTAGTATTTAGGCAATTCCTCCAGGGAGGTTTGGATGCCCCTGGGCATGAGGAGGGGTTTTGAGGGTTTACGCAAATGCTTACAGTAGCAGCAAGATAGTATTTAGGCACTTGCATCCTTTTATGGCTCTGGGTTTTCATTTGAGAGTCTCAATTTCCAGTGCCTTTCACAAATACATCGGTTTTCTCTACTTAAAATGCTGAAATTGCCCCTGAAACTCCGGATTGAACGGTTTGACAGGAATTGGTTGGGGCTTTCCAGGTCTGCAGGGAAGTTTGGGAGAATACTGGGGGTCGTGGATAATCCCATCAATTAAAAAAATCCTGCTAAAATGCATTAGTTTTGCAATAAATTTGCTTTCAAATTTTAACGCCTTACTAAGGTGAGTTCTGAAACATAATGTGAAGTATATCAATGTTGTTAACCTTACAAATGCAAGCAGTCAAGTTTGTGTAGCTATCAGAGCTGGACTGCATTTAAGGAAGGTGTAGGCAACAAGGCATGTTTTTCAGACGTACAGTCTGGGTTAAGTCCTAAGGCCACCCAGTGCTCTTCCAGTGGTACTTAAGTCACTATGGGTATGTTGTTGTATAGGGTTTTTTCATCTTTTTTTCAGTTAATAGATCCCTACATACTGAGTAACAACCTCCTGAAAACAGGTTTGCCTTCACCGATGCCTTGCAGGTAGCCTGAGTTCCTCCTGGACCTACGGACCACAGCCTGAAACCTACTTTATGTTGCAGGAAGGTGAAAAGAAGCAGAGTTACCTACCAGCCACCAGCTTTCTTCTTCACTCACAAATTCTTTGATTCCGGGTACCAAGATGTCTTCCTTCTCTGACACTTGGTGTCATCATTTTCTGGCAGATAGCAGTGGAGGAAAAAGGGATTTCTAAATACTAGCTATGATACTTGACAAGTAAATTCGTAGTACTTGAAGATGGGGCAGGAAGCACAGCTGCTGTGAACAATTTAGTCTGTGCTCATTTGCATAATGCCAGATTGCTTCATCACATCTGCCTGCTCCTGCAAGGCTGAGCTGGCACCTAATGTTCTGATATCAGAGCAGTTCTTACCATCCGGTAAAATTTGTCAGCAAAGACCCCCATCGCCATCTGATGCAAGTGGGAGTTCTGCTGTGTCCTCATTGACCAAATTTTAGCATAGCCTGAAGCAAAATTGTTCCATTACCCAGATGCACACAAGTATGTGATAAAGAAAGCAAGTAATTTTCATGTGATGACACCTAAATTTACGTCCTGCTTTCGGCAGTTATTCAAACCTTTGCAGACAGGAGCCTCGGGAAGAGAGGAGAGGAAGGTGGAGCTGTGGTTAACTCTTTGGGGCCCAGTCAGTTCTTTGGCTTTGCTCTGCATTGGGACCTGGTGGGAAAGTGTTACTTGGGAGTGATCACACTGACCACAAAAGCTGGAGAGAGAGTACTGGATGGTAGCTAACCAGAAATCTCCAGTTTCATAGAAATCCAAGTTTTGTTCTGCTTTTCGATCTAGTTTAATATTGTGTTGAAGAAGGACATCTGGAGTTCCATGTTAAAAAAGGGAATGAGCTTCCTAAATAGTCTGATACTTGCTACAGTTCATCTGTGTCCTATGTCAGCTGGCTTTGTTAGGTGTCTGTTTCGCAGGCTGTGTACTAGAGAAGCCAGCGGAGCAACTGGGTCCTGCCTAGCAGATCTGAACTTGGCATGCCAAATGTGCTGCATGTGGGAAGAGTCCTGAGAAACTGAACGACGGCACTCAGTGGTCCTGCAGTGTCTTGTTAGGGTGGACGACTGAGACCTGCTCAAGATTCGTCTGGAGGATGGTGGTCCTTTTGGGAAGGCAAGCAAGGCCTGATGATGTTTACAGCTCACACATCTTTTGCTGGGTCAGTTTATTCCATTCATAGGGCTGGAATAAAAGTATAAGAGCAAACCCACTCATTTGCTGGTATGAGCTTGCTCTTTGCAGGGGAGTTTGGTGGTACGGTTGTGGCAGCAAATCCTCCGTAGTGCAGGCAGTTCTTTAGTGGAGAAGAGAAGGTCAACTAAAGCTGCTCACTCCCCACTTTCTTCAAAGGTCTTGATAAAGTCTGGTAATCATGCATCAACTTTGTAAATGTGACTGATGCACATTTATGCCAGTTTACTTTTCCTGAGGTAACTAAGGCAGTGACCTGTGCAGTTTTTGAGCAGGCCTTTCATTTAAACTTTATTTATATCTGATATACGCACATATTTTATATGCACACGTGTGTGTGTATGTATATAGATATGTATATATAAAATAGTTTTTGTTTCAAGGTGAGTTTGTTTAATACTGTCATGTGCTTGGGTGTCTCCAAAGCACTTTCTTCAAGACAAAGTAGAATAGGAATGGCTGACAGGATGCAGAAAGCCTGTACTTCTGGATTTCTTCGTTCCTAAGTCCCTTTCAGGTTGCTGGGTTAGTGTAACAGATAGATACAGGCATCTGCAGATGCACTCTGTTCTGGAGAGCTGGGTGCCCAGCTCTCATCCTGAGGTCTCTTGTGGGGCTGGGGAAACCTGCCAAGGCTCGGTGCCCCCCGTCTTGAGTGGTTCCCTGAATTCCCAGAACAGTGCTCTCGTGAGGAAAATGCTCTTCATGTATCCAGTGGGAAGCTGGCTCCAGCCTGTTTACATATTTTAGCTGATGTGACATGTGGCTAAAAACAGATAACACAGGAAAACAGCATCTTGATTGCTGGACTGTAGCCATTTTTTTTGGTCTCCTTTTGGCCCCATAAATCTTGTATTTTTGACAACAGTCCCACTCCGACAGGAAACTTGCTGACTGAGAGGCTCTCCTGGGAGATGGGCAGTAGCATAACCTTGGGCAGGGGAAGGGCTGTTGACTTCCTAGGGATGGATACTGGCTAGAAGACTGCTGTTAACAACATGGGAACTGTCACCTCTTTCGCTGGCAGCCCTGTTACACAGAATAACTGAGCGGCCAGGGGCTCTACCTTCAGGAGATGATGCTGAGCTCAGAGCCTCAGTGGAAGTGCTGATGTATGGGCAGTGTCTGGACACAAGTACTTCACCTTAAATAATTGCTTCCCTGCAAAATGGCTTTGTTTAATTACTCAAGTTGGTATTGATTTATTACATGATAAAACTGGTAGTACTTGGTAAATCAAGGTGCATAATACCGGGGCTATTTCTTAACCTGAGTAACTGTCACTGAATTTTGGATTATAAGCCGGCTTGCAAAATTCCGTTCCCAGTTAAAGTGGTTTTCTTTGAGATACGCTATGTCAGTAATTCCACTTTGCCATGTCACTGAGTCACTGCTGTGCAACCACACCACATTAACAGGAAGCACAGAAGTTTTGGTTCGCCTGACCTGACTAGTCGCAAGACATGGTTGGATATATGTAGGTCACTAGATAAAGTGACAGAGTCCCATAATATGTGTGTGATTTTACACTCTGAATTTAAAAAATGAGCCATCTGTTGGAAGTGTTAATAGCGGTGCCTTTGGTGGCATGAGGCTGCGTGCAGCAAGAATTCTCTTTTTTCCTGTCTGTGTAATGGCTCCTACCAATGTCTTATTAAAACTTTTGTTTGTGCTTTACCGATGTTGGCAGCAGTTGTCTGCAGAGGCAGGACCACTAGACTAACATCTATTGCACTTGCATTGGCACTGGTTTTTGGGTGGGTTTTTTTTGTTTGTTTTCATATTGATCACTGAATCCTCCCGGCACTGCAGTGGAAGTTACGAAATCAGTGGTCCTGGAGTAGCAGTAATAACTGTAGCAGTTGTATAGTACGATCTCGGCATGTCTCTGGGTGGCTTCCTCTTGGATCTTCACTACGTGAATGTTTCTGAGGTGAGAATAATATTATTGAAACCAAGGATTTTTTTTGTCCCAGAATGTAATTTAAAATTGAGACCACAATGAAATATTAGTTCCCTTCCACTTAGATTTTTTTATGATCTTTTATGACAGATCATTTTTTATGACAGGTTTGTGATGTTTATTATATATATCATCTTATACTTAGCAGACCCAGAAATTATGTAACAGAACCAAGTGAAGGTCAGAGACAAAGATGTTTGTTGAAGTACCAGACATACAAGCAAAAGTGTTACTGTCAGAGGAAATGTGTTACTCACTGTGTAACAAAAGTGTTACTGTCAGGGTAGGTAGGTGAACTGCACATCTTCTGCAAAAAGCCTTGAGTCAGCAGTGTCTGTACTGAGATCTGACTCAAGAGTCTTTTCCAAAGTCAACTAATACTCCCAGGCTAAGCAATTTTAATACTTCTCCTCCTTCTGCTAAAAGGTTCGCAGTGTCTTACACAGCATTAAACCTATCATGAAAAAAAGCAAAAATGTAATGGTCAAATGCTGTATGTCCTCTCCCAATCTCTGTGTTGATATAATTTCCTCCATAGAAAATTAATCCCTTCTGCCATTCCTAATGATCGTGCCCAGAAGACACTTACCTGTGTACTAGAATGTTTCCATAATGAATGGCTGAATTACAGAAAAGCTTATGTTCCGGTTTTGTAAAGAATCAATTTCCTTTGCTAGCATTTTCATTGCTGGGCAGAAAGCTGACTCTGGAGCTTGAGCTGAACTGAAACATTTTTAAAGTCTGCTTTCATCTTTTTAGGCTTGAAAGCCTAGGCAAAAGCAGAGAAGAACTGAGGTAAAACGCAATGGGCTAGCTCACAAATGAGCTGAAGCAAAATGGGGATGAGTGTGACCTGAAAGTTAAGGATGTTTCCATATGGATTGCATGTTTTAGGCATTATGTGACCTGTGGTCCATTCATACAGATGTTTAAGGGAGGAGAATTTAATTGCCAGGTAAAAGATCCAAGACAATACACAAGCTCACTTTTAGATATGCCTACTCTTGACAATGCTTCTAGCCTGGTGTCCGCTCCTGCGGATATTTCTAGTAATGCAATATAATCCAAGCTGATCGTAAATGTACTAAAGAAAATTCCTGTGTGCCAGCACGCTGCTGCTGATACGGAACAGCTGAACATCAAAATACAGTATTGGTTATTCACCTGTGGCCTCATTCAAAGTAAGAAGGAAGTGTCTGTGGCTTTTGAGGCAGATGTGATGTAGAGTTCCAGTCCTCCTCAAAAAATCCTCTGCCTTCAATATGGGTCAAAAGTCATTGTCGAGAATATTCAACCACTATGGTTTCTTAATGAATTAGGGAAACCCCGTGTAATTACACTGTAAAAGTTTATCGGCAAGGTCAGTGATATGATAGACGTTTAACTCGTGGGACAGCATCGGGAAGAAAATACGATCTGTGAACAATTTCAAAATTAATTATACTTAAAAAACAATGCAGAGGATACTTTATAGAAGTTCAGAGGTCTTTGGTAGTTTTTAATTAAAATTAAAGCATAGCAGGTATGTTTTCTTGTAAGATTTTAGTATTTTAAGTACTGCTACTAGCCTTAAACATTAAAAATAACATTAAACCTAGAAAAATCCATAAAATTAAAAAGGGAAAACTTTTTTACCTCACAGTCTTCTACCACTCCCACCCCACCCCCATCCACCCCCCCGCCACCTGAGCTTGGAGAGGTCTTTTTGGGGGTTCATTTTTGTTTGTTTGTTTTCAAGAGAATATTGTTTTGTAAAGAAAAGTTTGGTACTATTATGTATCGTAAGACATCAATAGTTCAGGCTCAAAGAGAAATTACAAAATTACCAGTTCCCGTAGCACGTGCTAGATGTTAACACGGGAAAGTAATAGTGAGAAAGGCTGCTTTTTCAGGACATGTTCTTCAGACTTGCTTTTTCTACTTTATTCTTTCTCCCTAGAGTAAGACCACCGGTGATGGTTTCAGCCAGGGTACCACATTTTAAATTTAATGCAGCTTTCCTAACACTGATCTCTTCTGCCAGCTCTACAGTTCAGAGCAGCCTGTCTGGGGAGAGGTGTCTAAGTAAGCACTTCCCCGAGGTTCACCTTCAGTGCTTGTTTTTCAGAAGTTTATAGTATCTTCATCTCAAGAAGAAAGAATTTCATCTTCAACTGTAGCAGAAAACCTCGGGATTCCTTCCTCCCTCTCTAGACTTCAGCTGGGAACTGGAGTGGGATCTAGCGGTAGCACAGGTTTTTAGTCCCATCTTTCTATAGGTTGCAATGCTGGATGTGTATCTCCCATCCAGGGTGTGGTGAGCTGGTCAAAAGAAGTGCTAACAGTGATAGCTGGTCACATCCTTGTTCAATGCAATCTTGTAACAGAAATAGCAGACCCTGGGAATGGGAGGCGTATCTCCACCTCCAAAGAAATTCTCTTGACACGCTACGGGAAATAATGCAGCCATGGCTGTGATGCCACTTACTCAGTGGTACATCCAGGACCAGCAGTCACCTGGTGGAAGGTGGTTGGGAAGAGGGCAGGAGTAGACTGGTGAGCACGGGAACCACACAATCTGCTAAAATTAGTTTCCAGAAAGATTTTAAATGTTCATTTTTGGCCTGGACCATACTCACAGCAAGCTAGAGGGATGGAATATGAGTTGTTACAACTCACAACTGCGAACAAAAGGTTAAATAATGCGAAGGCTTTAGGAATGTAATCAAAAAGGATTTTGTGAAATACAACTTCATGAACTTACAATATGCATTTCAGCATTTCAATGTTTGGAAAATGAAGGTGAATACTAGAGGCAGGGAGTAAACTGAACGATTGAACAAAGCTTTTTTTAAAGCCTTAGAAGAAGGACATCATGGCACAGCCAAAAAGTAGTATGACTGAGAGAGGTGGCTAACAGTATAGATGGGGGAAAGAGAGCCTTCTCAAGTCTAACAACATTTTCTTTGAAAATAGGTATTTCCCAGTGTATGGTTTCCAATACTAGAGAAGGCAGACAGAAGGGATGCTGTGATGACTGCATAAAAGAGGGCAAAAGAGAGATTCAACATCTAATTCCTCATTCCTCTGCCTGATGTTGCATAAACGTCCATCAGGCGGTGTGTGCAGCTTGGGAGCAGGGGGGCTCTTCGCAGCGGTTTGAACAGGTGAGAGTGGCATAGCACTTACCCTGGTCATGAACCCTTTCCATGGGATTGGAGCCGCAAGAAGAGGTCAGGCAAGCTGGACCCATGTCTGACAAGAGTAAGTGACCAAAGGGGTGGAGAGGTGGGATCTGCCAGAAGGGCAGAAAGACGGGGGATCTGGACCAGGTAGGGTCTGGATGCCTATTCACAGCTTTTGTTCTGGGTTTGGGACTTGACTTCTGCTGGATGAGCGGGTGGAGAAGTGCAAGAAACCTCAGTTAGAAGCAAACTTTGGTTATCAGACTGTGTTTAACACCTAGAGAGGAGTTCACAGAAAGGCACTTTGGGGGAGGCCAATCCTTTGAAACAGCCTCTCTGGATTTCTCTCAGTTTGGTCTTCAGTGTCTGTCTTTTGGCTAAGTATAAATCAGCCTCCCATATTCTCATTATCCTGCTCCCCACTGGCCCTATTAGCCCGGCAAATGAAAAATTTGTGGAAAAGGGTTTATAAACATGTTCTTGAATAGCTTTGTGGTACATTTGGGGTGTGAACTAGGTTGCTGACATCCTGAGCCCAGACTTGCTTTCTGCTGTCTGTTGCAGTCAGGGTGCTGTTGGAGAACGGGCATGGGAGTGGGTACCTGAGAGGGACGTGGAAAAGGACATGTTGATGATGGCTCCAGGACAAGGGGGTGCAGCTTCAAGGGCACAGAGCTGGTGGGGCAGATATCTGAGGGCAACTGAGGCAGGACTGAGGCAGGAAGAGATGAATCTGTGCTGCGGATGCATCAGAGGAGGCTAAAGTGTGAAGCTGGTGCCTTTAACTGCTTCCCTTCAGGTATAAGCACAAGAGCTGGGCGTTTCAGCTGACTGAAAGGGGCAAGGCTGATCTTGGCTCTTGCACCAAGAACCTCAATGAGAAGGGGTGAAGCCCAGCCCCAGGGATGCCCCTGTTCACTCTCAGAGGCAGAGCTGGAGGCTTGGTTTTCCAGGTCTGATTTCTGACATTTGTCACCTGTGTGCCTTGTGGGTGTTAGAGAGCCAGGAGTTTGCATTTCTACTGGTTTTGTGTCCTCATGTATTACTGTCGACAGCTGGGCTGCAAATGACTCTTTGAAGAGAGCACAGCTTCCCTTTAGCACCCTGCATAATATCGCAGACTGAAGGTGCAGCACTGCCTTTATGTTAGTAGAACAGGGTTGACAAGACGGAAATCCCTTGGATATGTAAGTGCATGACCACAGCTCTGGTCATTACACCTGGTTACAGCCTGGAATATGGATAATTTTTTGGAAAATGGGAATTTGGAGATCAGGGATGTGATAAATGCAGTGTTGGTCCTACACACTTTCTGATCTCTCAGAAAGGGCAGTGATGGGCAGGTGGGCGGTGACTCCAGTGAGCCATTGTGTAGGAAAGGGTATTTGCATCGCAGGAACCATAGGCTGTCAGTGCTTCAAGTCTGGTGCAGTCTCTGACCACTTGTGCATACCAGTCAGCAGCAGCAGTGCACCAGTCTACTACCACAGAAAATGAACAAAAATTTATGTAAGTAGTATTATCTGCCATCAAATTGCCAATCCAATTAGTGTGTTACAATCAGGACAGGAGGCACAAACCCATAAACTTCTTGAACATTTTTATGCAAAAAGAATTCAGGATTCCTGCCCCAGTAAAAGCCCCTGCTTTTGCCTCGTATTAAAATCTGGTTTATTTTATAAGAAACTAAAGATTATAATGGCCTTGAAGTTGTAGTTGTGGGTTTTGTAGTGGTTAAGTAGTTCTCAGAAGAGGATACTGGAAAGTAAGAGACTTGCTGATGTCATTTTTATTTTACCACCAGTACCCGAAAAAGAAAAAAAGCTGAGAAAGATGTTGGTGGCCCTATATAAGGTGCATCTCACCTCCTGCAGAGCACATCAAGAATCACAGCAAAGGTAAGGTGTGCAGCCTTTGTGCCTTTCTCGCTGTGCCTTGCCCACTCCCTCTGATGCTAACGCTGCTCTCTCTCACCAGTGCTGAGTGCTGTACCTGCAACGTGCTGGGACGGACGATTTTGGGTTGGGGGCCATGGCATCCATGCAGACCTTGACCAAGAGCTTCTCAGGATGGGTTGTCTTCTGCTGCTGTTGCTGTCTTCCTCTTCTTCTCACCAGCCCTCTGCCTCCAAAAAGGGCAGGGGTGGCTTCTACTGCCCATCGTGCCTGCAGGCTCAGGAAGATCAACTTCCAGCAGCCCTACATCAGGAATCGCACCTACACCTTGGCTAAAATGGTACAGTAACCTGTGTGTCCTTCATGGTGGGATCTGAGGACCTCCTCCTCTGCCAGTACTCTGGCTTCTCACCTTCGGCATTCCTCTCTCTTTCTCATGCATTTCTCCATAAAAAAACGTGCATTTGCAGTAAGGAAGAGCTCGGGTATGTGAAGTGTGTCTGTTGCTTTTGGGTTGCGTAGCTGGGGGAAGATGCTGCCTCTTGTCCTGCTGCTCCCCTGGGGAAAGGCAGCCCCTGGCACAGCACAGTTCCTTCTCCCAGGTGGCTGCTACTAGACTGGGGCAATTGTGAAACATGAGGTTAAATTTCTGTGTTTGCCTGTCCATTTGGACCTGGGCCTGTCCATGATTCCAGCCGTGGCCAGGCAGCTCCTCTGGCATCTTACGGTGCTCCGTTTGTGCAGGTTCCTTGGCTGCTCTCACCGTGGGTGTGTTGCCGCTGGTGGGCTCCATGGAGTGCTGCAGCACCTCCCAGCAGTGCTGCGGGCTGGCGTGAGGTCGGCCACCTGTGGCATCTGGTTTAGTCATCATAACCACTGTGACATATGACGTTTAAGAGGGTCACAGGAATTCAGACTGCTGCTTATTTATTTTCCAGTGATACTAACCTTGAGTCTCACCCAGTTAAGGGGAGAAACAGGAACAGTGTCCAAGCTTACCCACCTGTAGCAGGCTATCTGTGGTGTCCGTTCCCTCATTTCACCTGCACTATTACTGATGAAAAACTTAGGGTTTATTATTAATTTTTAGGTAAGGTTCCTACCCCCACCTGACATTTCCTTTTTTTCCTCTCAGGCTAGGGTCTCGGACCAGGACACGGACAACAGGCTCATTGGGCAGCAACTCTATGCTAACATCAAGGTAAGCCTTACACTGGGAGGCTGCTCTGTGCATCCTTCTGTAGCACTTGTTGATCTCTTGCCACGATTTAACATATTTAACATAATTTGCATACATAGGAAACCAACCGCTGCTATATGATGAAGACGATTACGGAGATTGTACTGAAAGATGTCCTCCTCACTGAGGCCAAGGACCAGTACCCACACACTGAGGAGGTGGCACAGTTCTTGGCATCCCTGACCTCGGAGCTGAGCAAATGTGTGAGTAGTGTTGTGGTTCTTTCCCTCTGAGTTGTGGCTCTTGACACTGCTCCTGAATCTCAAAATGCTGCAAACAGCAGCAAAAGGCAGTGATATGAAAGGAAACCTCAGATCAAAGATATGGGACCCGAGGCTGATAGAAAGGTGTGAAAAAGGAAAAAAAAGCACATCGTTGCATACAGTTGCCAATGTAACGTCTGAATGTTCTCGTTTTTTAGGAATTCTCAGGACACAGAGAGCACATAGAAAAGAACCTGGAAGAAATGAAGAGCAAAATGAAACAGGTACATTTCCCCCCAACATTTAAAAAGAACAGTTCCTAACCCCAGTCATTTAGTTGGATTAAGGCTGACCTAACTATGAAACAAACTCTGGAAGTTACTTAGGAAGTGAAGCCTGCAGGGGTATTAAATAGGGGATTAGTGATGTTTCCACTTTCAGCACCCCTTTACTTCTGTTAACTCTCTGCACACGTTATGGAAATTTAAACCTTCAGAAGTCAGATTGCAGGTAGCTGTATATGCTAAACTAGAGCTGAACGAGCTAGTTTGTATCTTAGGGTATAATGACTCAAACAGAAGTACTTGAAAGAATGAGAGTGAGTTCTAATTTCAAGGGCTTTGACAGACCTGGTTTCAATTTTCTGAAAAATAACAAAGTGCTAAAACTTACATTCTGCTCTTTTCTAGTTGGGAGAGAATGGAAAGACTAAAGCCATTGGAGAACTGGATTTACTGTTTGACTACATAGAGAATGCCTGTACTGATGCCCCAAAGAAGGGAGGGAAAAAGATGAAAAACTGAAAGAATTTCAGATCCAGTTTGAAGACATGTCTCTAAGAAACTCTTGCTGTGACCTGGACTGATGTCCTATTGCAGACGCCCCCCACCCTCCCCTCCCCTAGATGCAGTATATTTTTCACTTGTGCCAGAAGTAGCAAATTAAATGGTCACAGGCAGGACACATACTGCTGCTGCCTTTGAGAACGAAAACTCCAGGACAGTGTTTGCAGCTCCATTTCAACAGGGGACGTTAGTTATTTTCAAAGGCATGCTCCTGTCCTCCTCACCTCCATAGGAATAAGGCAATTGTTTCTGTATTTTATATGCTGAGCTTTGACACCTAGGAGCCAGCTTTGCTCCAGGTAGGCAGCAGTACTGAGCCAGGGTGTTTGGAGCCTTTTACGTGAAAATCTCTCTTGCATATGTTGCCCCCTTCTGACCTTTACCTGAAAAGCTGGTATTTCAGACTAATTCAGAGAGAATTTTTGTCATTCATATTTATATGGTAACTTATTTTAAGGTAATAATTATACAGTAATTTTATTTATAGAGTTGATTGAAAAATATCCAAGGAAATGTATTTATGAAGCTGTATCAGAGGCTTTTAAGTGAACTATGAAATTAGAAAGAAAATGCTGTGTGATATTTATATGCAGATGGATTGTTTTATAAATGCTTACTCTTTAAGTTATTATAATAAATATTTTGGTCCTCAAATGTTGCCATTTACAGAGCTTTTCTCTTTTACTCAAATGCAAAGGATCATCTATATATGTCAGCCACACAATATGCGTCATTTACATACTGTGCCTGTGGGGCTACTGTGCCTGTGGGGCTACTGGGCCAGTGGCTGTATTCTTATGTATTCTGGTATTTCTATATCCAGAAAGGCTGCGAGCTCGGTCTGGGACATGCTTCTTCACAATAAGGCTGCAATTTCAACTTGTCACAGGCCAGGGCTTAGCAGGGAACATGTGGGTCAACTTTTCTTGTGCGGGGTGGCGGGAAAAATAACATCACTCCTGAGAGTCATTGGTTTGGTTCATTGATTCTGCCTCAGTATGCCCATAGACAAGATCCCATCTTGAACAGCTGCTGGTGAAAAGTCCCCCCTGGGTTAGATGAGATGGAGACAGTCAGGCAGCAGCTGCTACTGAAAACTCAGAGTGCTGCCTTCTTGTGCCCCATAGGCATGCTGAGGACAAACGGTGTGGTGCTCTGCAGCATCAGGGATTTGAGAGTGCTTCAGAAAAGAAGTGCTTGGTGCCTACTCTTGACACAAGTTCCCAGACAGAGGAAAAAATCCAAGTCACTGAAGAACAGTTTATTCTATCATTACAAGTCCTTCAACAATGTCCCCTGGGCAAAGACAAAGGAGTTCCTCTAGTGCAGCCAGGGACACTGGTGGCTGGACCAAGGAAAGTTAAAGAGATGAAAAGCATACAAATAGTGAGAAAGCCAGAGGAAATATGTAATAGCAGATTCTCAGCAACTGGTGAAAACTTCTTCAGCAAGGCTTTACCATTTATTTATCAGGGCAACAGGCATCCTGTCCGGGTCTGAAAAAGCACTGCAAACATCCTCAAATAAAGGACTCAGGGCGGCACTGCAGGTGAGGAGAGTGAATTTTGTAAACACAGAGTATCTGGAACATACAAATGCAAAAATTCTTGCTAAAAGGTTATCTAGAAGTCACCCCATGAATAGATACTGTAATATGAGAAAAATGTTGGCAGGAAACCTACCTTGACCTGTCTTGGCAGCTTCATAAATTAAATTGAAAGAGAAATTAGTTAGACCAAAAATAGTCTCAACACGTCTTACATCAGATATTGAAGTTAGATGGCATTGAAGTGAAATTAAACTATCCTGTCTTGTTCCTGAACCAGACAATTTTTGAGACAAAAGCATCCACCCATACCTAATGTGAACAAGCTTTCTGTGAATTGAAGTTATAACACTTCCTTGTGGGAACCCACATAGTAGACTGGTATATGATCCATCTGGGTCATGGGTGCCTGTTACCTGTCACACTAGATGCAATCAACATAGTTTACTTCACACTTCCATTTGCATCTCACAACATATGAATTACATACCTGTTCACAGTCCAGGCAGAAATGACCCAACAGTGACAGACAGCATTCATAGGGATGATGTTGTCAAGAGCTGTTAGCCAACATCATTTCTCTTATCATTTGATAATTTCTCTTATCATTGTGACAGCTGACAGCAAAGGAGGAAGGTAAGCACCAAACGGGGAGTTCATCTCACTGACCTTTGACAGACACTGCCTATCCCTAGGCAACACCCGGTTCCCTTTACAGTCGGTGGAGGGAAATAGGAATTATCCAGGTGTCATTCATCTCATCTGCATTAGAGGTTTATAAAGATTGTGCCTTTGGACGGAATAACGAGACTTTGCTGTAAAAGTACGTGTTTTCTTCCTTGATTATAAAGAGTCTAGACTGTGAACCACACATACTGTCCGTTGTTGAGCTCATCTTTCACAAATGGATAATTAACTTATTTCCTTCTTCTACTTCCTTTAGGGCTCTTCCACCTTGTCCTTGTTGGGCTGTCCTACTCAGAAATGTCAAATCTATCTCTCAAGCTTTCTACACTGGGGCTAAACCCAGATGAAAACTCATTTGTCTGCAAAAATGTAAACACGTCAACTATTTATTAACTTCTCCAACCCTGAAAACCACTAGCTAGAAGACTCTATCATGGGAACTTCATGAGCTGGAGCCCTGGAAATGCCACACAGCAAATTTTGCAGAATTTCCACCATAGGTTTTCTTGCAGGGCACATGTGACTTGTGGGTGTGTGAAGGATGGCAGGTGATGGTCAATTGTGAACAGACAAAGGAAGTAGAAGTCGGAGGAGATTTCCCTTACAGCCAGGGGAAATGTCTGGGACAAACAATTACTGACCAAAAGAAAATAAAGATGTAGTTCCTGTCAGGCAAGCTGATTTTCAATTCAGTCAATAGTTATAGCTCAAACAAGGAAAATCATGCTGAAATGTTTTGTTCTGACATTTTCTAAATAAAATTATTTCGGCTTTACACTTCAAAATAGTGTTTTGGTTTAGAATTTTATGTACATTTTCTTTCAAAGTTTGAAAAGAGATTTGAAAGCAAAATGAGCTGTTTCGTTTTGAGTTGGACAAGTGCTTTGGGTTGACCCCAAAATGAATTTTTTTGGTTTAATTTTTCAGTTGGGTCACCAAAGAGAAACTCTGTTGTTCACAAAATTCTAATTTCCGTTGCCCTATTTTCCTTTTCTCACACCACCTCCAAGTCATGGACTATTTGTAATTCCCAGAAGTCCTTGACCTATCACTGTTAGGGAAGGCACCTGCCTCACATCCTTCATCGAGGACACCTCCATTGCAGAGGCTGGAGAACCTCTTCCAGAACAAAAACTGACAGAGCCACCTACTGCTAAATTTGCATTTTGTTGGCTCTTCCTCTCCTTTGCTTACATTAGGTGACAAGAACAGGCATTTTTTTTCCTGCATAGATAATTATAAAACATTTAAACTACCTCTGAAACTTCATATTTTGAAGATAAAGGAACCCAAAGCATGAATAGAAGTTTCCACATCCTGCTGAGTAAGTACTGGTGACAGTTTAAGAAACTTCTCTTAAATACATTGCATGGAGAGTTACTCAGTTATGAGATTTACATATTTAATGCCCGAATATATACTCCTTAAGTGACCTAGAATAACAGAAGGTTGATATTTCCAATTTGCTACTGGAAGTGTATTCTAGACAATACAAAAAGAACCGAAGCTATCCTGATGGTAAGCCAGAGGCATGGGATTAAGTCAGTCTGTGTTTTGAAGCACAATTAGCTAAACAATTAGCTGCTTTGAAGAAGGTATGGGCTGCAATTGAACAACAGCAAATGCCTGATAACCTTTTCAGTCACAGCCGTCATCAGTACTGGATCGATGTTTGTAGAATTGGTGTAACCCGGAGCAGAACTGGCCTGCTGATGCGAAGCAGGACTGGCAGAGACATTACAGTCAATTTCAGGCTTATGAATGATGCTGCCAGAGAGAAGGTAATGACCGTGGAAAGAAGGAAAACATACAATGCAGTTCCGTGGGACCCAGGGTATTTTTGCCAGGCTACTACCCAATCCGATGTTACATAAAATAACATATTTAGGATGGAAAGTAATGCAGCCTCTCAGGGGATCCAGACCAGGATGCTGTGCCTTTCAAGAATTTGTTAGGAAGTTTTATTTGTGAGGTAAATTACAAAACACAAACTATGCTAAAGCTGATGACATTTCTGGAGCTACTCATGCTTCTTAACACATTTCCATTTGTAACACCTTTTTCTTGGTTAACATGCAGCTTCAGACCTTATCAGATGAACTGTATGAATACCATCGCTAGCAAAAGTGTTAAACAACAATGCAAGTGAAAAAATTTCTTCTGAAGTCTAGGAAATCACTCTTTCTGTTTAACTTTTAAATTCCAAATCCCTGGCCAAATTTGCAGATACCATTTGCTATAATTTAATGTGGAATTCACTGATGTATGGTTTAGAAAAGAAGATATTCCTACATCTTTCCTCCTTTAAGGGGAGAAAAAAAATAATTTTGAGGAGAACTAACTGTCTATCTTCAGCAACTTAACTCATGAAACCCAACTGTAAGCATTTTTTGAGTATGAAGGATTAAGGCACAGCATTACATATTCCCAAGATCAGCCCATTTTTCTTCCCTAGGACTGATAAAGAGAAAGGACAAATCTTACTAAATGAGAAACCTCTTCTGTTTTGCTCAGGGCAACATGAATCAAAATACTTTGAAAAACACAGACTGAAAATCGTGCCTTTGACTAACTGACTTGAAACTGTTGTATGGCTGTTTCTGCAAGAACCACTAAGGTTCTTCAATGGAAACTGTAGCCCTAGTTTCAAGCGATGGCATTCAAAATGATACAGTTTTCCAAAAACTACAAAGTTGCACTGATTTAAAGTCTATTTTGCCTGATAGTTTTCCAAAAGTGGGTTGCTCCTGGTGCCTGCAGCACATGTAAGGAGTGGAGATGATGTTCATAACGCTGTGAAAGGGATAGGGGAAATCAGGTATCCGTGGTAAAGCCTAAAAGCTGTGCAGTCGTGAAGACTGACTTTCTGATTTGTCTTTTGCATTAGGCCTTGAGAGGTAAGAGCTCCCCAATGGTTTAGCCCATCATGTTTCTCGCCCTGCTCTGCAGAAGGCAGAAATAATACTCCTACTGACTTCAAAGCGTGTAAGACCAGGCTTGTAGTTCGTGAGTGTATCAAGTTAATTATGTTACAAAGAAAAGATGAAAAATTTCAACACAGATATTAAGGTGGAAGTGATGAATTGGACTGCTCCGATAAAAGGCTTGTTCCAGAAAGTCCAATATATTGACACTTTCTTGGGAAGCAGAAGTTCCAAAATAAACATTGGACAATGCTTATCATTGCATTGACTTTTTTTGTTGTTTTAAAACTATCCAGGCTTTGTCTTAGGTTAATACTTCTTATCAAACATGTCTCTAAAATTTAAAATTTCTGGTTTGAACAACCTTTCTCCTTTAGCAGTTTATAATTTGACGCCTACCAGTCTTGAATAGAAGAAAATTCAGATTCTGTCTTTTTTCTTTTTATATTTAAAAAAAAAAAAAAAAAAAAAAAGATAACAGAATTTTTAGGTAGGTAATCCCAGAGTGAGGGGTTATAAACTCTGATGCTCTTTTTTACTCTGCTAACTCAAAAATGGAGAATACTTTTTTGTCAAGCACAGCATTTGGCAAACAATATGATTGTTTTGTAGGCATTAACATGTCAATTTCAACATGGTGATCATTGCTCCTGTATGTAACAGATTCCATTAAGTTTATGAAAGCATCTTGTTTTGAAGGGACACGTGTGTACCAGAAAATGCAAGACAATTACTTGCACATGAAATGTCTGGTTTAACATGACATGTGAGGTCAAAGCCTCCAAAACAGGGAGCTGCTCAGCCTTAGCATTGTGCTCTCATTTTTAATCTGCCAGAGATTCAGTTGTTACATGACAAGGACTTCTGGGCAGTGACTGGGAGAGCAAAACAAATCAGTGACCAACTCTGATGCTGTGAATTGGTAAAACACCACAATTTTCCCTCATTTTGATAACAGCCTTGTATGAGTCGTCTGCCCTAGCTTTGGTGCCAGAAAGCGAGCCAGCAGACTCTGAGGTGCTGCCCACAGGCAGCTGCAGAGCCCACCTCTGGCTCCATCAGCAGCAAGGGTGTTAGGCATGTGAGGGGAGGTGTCCTCTGAGACCTGGTCCTCTCCGTCAGACTGAGACGTCCAACCTCCAGTGGTCTATGGTTGGGTGTGACAAATCCCAGGCATAGACTTCAGGGTCTTACGTTGCTTGTGGGTCAAGCTCCTGGCAAGAGAAAGAAGCAGGAACAAACAGCTTTTTCAATGCCATTTTACTTTGGAAACCTTTTGGCAATAAGAATGTGAATTTAGATTTCGATTTTCATTTCTTAACTGTGTTCTGTTGGTACTTTTTACACTAGCAGTTAGGAACTTCAATTTATGTTGGTAATCAAGTGACACTGGAAATTAATACATAATAAAGAATGTGTTTTAGGTGAGACAAATGTGAGGTTTCTCTGAAAATAGGAAGAAGGGAACAACTCATCTTTTCTATACTTCTGAAAAGTAAAACAGAGAATTTCTTAGAGCCGCAGTACAAAGTTTTGGCTGGGAGGGTTGGGTTTGTGCCGTAACCTCATTATCAGAACCGAGATAAAGAGAGAGGTTGCAGATTGGTAAATTGTCTCCTGTTCTTTGCTGTGTGGTTACAGAAGTATACGATAAATAAAATGTTTGATTTTCAAAAGTGATAGATTAGTAAAAATAAACCTCGGTGTGTTCAGAGGCTTGGGCAAACATTTCAGACAGAGGATACTTTTCAGGACTTGCCTGCAAGATTTGAAACAGGTTGGCTGATTATCAAGTCAATAAATCTGATTTTTGTGGAACTGCTAAGCTGAATGAAGGGAAATCTGCTAGAAAAATGCTCCTTCCTGAGCAAAGGAATTCTCATGTGCAAAAATTTGGTTTCACATAATCTAATCTGAACCTGGAAATGAGAGGAAACATTTTATAGTCCCTGAAGAGCTTATTTGGTGGTCAAAATTCACTAAAGTTTGCAATGAGACTCATAAAAGCTTCTTCCCAAATGGATACAGGTACTGGAAGTTTTTATTAGAGATGGGAAACAAGTAATTAAAATCAAGGCTGCCATGTGATTTTCCCAGCCCATGCAGAGGGCTGTAGATGTAACCTCTTTCTGCTGATGCAACAACAACAACAACAAATAATCAGAAGAATCATGGCAAAGGAAATATTTTTCCTTTTTTTTGTAGCAAATGGTAGCTTTGAAGCTTTGATTAAGACTGGAAGCCTTTTTCCATTAGAATTTTTTCTTTTTTCTGCTGGTAGAAAATTGGTTTTGTGAAGAAATTGGTGCTTTTGCTGCTTTTCTACATAAGTGATGATTTTCTTCTGGAAACTCAAGAACTGAAAAGCCCAGTACTGATATTAATTTGCAAAAAAAAAAAAAAAAAAAAAAAAAGAGAGAAAAAAAGAAAAAGAGTTTTCTTTGGTTGTTCACTGGAAACTATAGATCCATATTTTAAAAAATGAAAAGTAGCTATTTTCATATGGAGAACATCAACAATTTTCTGTTTAGTTTCACTTCACTCCCACAAGCATATTAGATGATTTAAACTTCTCTCACAGTTACAAAATTAATTGGCTGTATGGGAATTTGTAAGGTCAATGCTTAGGTCTCTAATTATAATTTTGCACATAAGGATTCCCTAAAAACTTTACTAAATCTACAAATGATAAAAGATGGATTATTTCTGATTTGTTTAAGAAGCTCTTAAAGAAGGTGTTTGTTAAAACATGTCTTCCATAACTTATAACATTGCACATGATTTTACATATTGTGCTAAAGACTAAGAGTAAAGCCTAAACATAGGCTGAAGAGTGAAACTGCAGACAAGCAAGCTATCCAAAGGTAGATATAACTAGTATTTTACTTTTTTATAAGTTTCTAAAATAAAATATTGATAATGTAGGCAATATCAACTTCATTATTATCTTCTTGGTTTCTAAAACTAACCACTGTCATAATTAATATCTGCTGAATTAGACTTATTTATATTAATTGCAATAAGCAATGCTTTCTCTTAGATGGTAACAAAGCTTCCCCATCATTTTAATTGGAAAAAAACCATCAAACCTTCCCTGATCTAAAGCGAAAATCTCAATGCATATTTTGACACGTGGCATCTGCTCTTTCTCTTGAAATGCCACAGATATTTTGTAATGTTTTATTTTTCTATAACTTTTAGGAGTCTTTACAATACAATCTCTTTTTTATAAGTACTGCCAACAAGAAACTCAGATTTTACTGTACCCTCAAGTACTTCTCTAGTGGCCTGTGCCACAGGATTTTACATACTTTGGAAAATGAACCTTTCATGAGTAATTAATTGTTTGGCTGCTTTATCTTCTCTAGCAAAAACGTGCCAGATGTGATCAAATCTGATAAGTAAGTAAACTTTCCACAGAAAATGCCCCTACTGATGAGATTCATTGAAAACACCGCTTTACAAAAGAGGTACTACACAGTGGAAAGTGGAGAAGTCTGGAGACATGAAGGGGCTGTTGAATGAAAGCTGGGGACATGGCACCATGGCAGCAATATCGGACTGAAGGTCACAGACTTCTCAGGGCTTGAGGACTACTGCTGAGGGAAAGGTAACAGAGGGAAGCATATTTAACACCAATAGGTTTAAGTTGGCTGGAGGGAGAATGGCATCTCCAATGGAACGATGCTCTGGAACATCATTGTATCATTGTGTTGCCCACGCGCTGATGCCTCCCTTGCTTTTGTTCTCTGGTGCTACTACTGGAGAATGAAGGTTGCGGCCATTCTGCGGCAGTTGGTCCAACAGCAACCAGGATTTTGGCACAAATCTCGCTTGAGAGAGAAAAGTGTCCTGAGGGATGGCTTGGCAAGTATTTGCTGGAGGTTTAACTGGGGTTTAAAAGTGGCAGGCTAAAACAGATTCAGCTTTCGGCAAACAGAAAACCTTTAGTTTCAAACAAAGTGTGTGACTTCAGTTCTCTACTGAAACTCTGGAAATACACTGCAAACAAACATTTCTTAAATAGGTTGTGTGTTGTTTTTTTTTTTTTTTTTAATAAAAGACTATTCTTGCGAATAAATATCAACTGTAATTATTTTTCTTAATGTGGTTTGTTTTGCTTCCTGCCATTACCATGGCCAAGCCAGCTGGAAGATTCAATGCCAGTATCGTTCACCAGTGTCTGGTTAGGTTACTTATACCTCTGTACGTCCTAACTTATTGTAGTGTCTGAATATTGTCCAGAAATTCTATTTCACTGCTATTTTAAATTGCATCTCAAAATTTATTTCTCACAGGACACAGCTACCTCTGAGCAGTCTGGTCAATTCACATCTTAAATAATGTTCTTTTCCAACACCCAGAAATTTTTCCAGGATGGAGGGTGTAGTTTCTGCAGCTTCACAATCTTCTTGGTCAGCTCCCAGTTGACATTACTCGTAGAGCAGTATGGGCACCCTGTGCTGGCATTGCCAAGATGCTCAGGTATGTCCTGGTTTAAAAGAACAGATGGGGAAAACCTTTAAAAATTAAATTTGAAAAGAGAAGCAATCAAGAAAGGTAAAAAAAAACAAAAACAAGGGGAGAGAGAAAACTGAAAAATGGTGCACAAAGGTAGAAGGAAAGAGAAGCTTTTCAGTATAAGAGTGGTGCCGTACGAACTGACCCACTTCTATCAGCCTAACAGCTGCTCTGGGGGAGCATCCTCCTCCCCCAGAACTGGGCCCAGGTTTCCATGTAGTTGGCTTTTTCCTTTCATGATTTTAGCACAACCTTTTTGAAAAGCCATGATGAAATTACAAGAGAAAGCAGGTCACAGACTCTTGAACACTCCTCTATGTCGCAAGAGAACGCGAAGAGTCTGGAATGGCTGCCTGCCTACGTGGGCAAGCTGAGCTGTCTGCTACTGCCGAGCACATCTGTACACTGCAGTAATAGCGCTGTACAGGGGTTTCCTAGGGCGAGTTTGGTGGTAGTAGACAAATGTTTTCTAAAGAGTTCAGGGACTGAATCTCTGTCATTAAGTGAGATCACTAGACTGGTTGATGGGAACAATGTGAACATGCTTGAGCACTTTTTCACAGCTCTTTCTTTCATAATCTCAAGACTACAAGAATGTGACTAGTAAAGTCTATATACATGAAAGTTTTATGTCAAATTCAGCTCCTCGTCTAGCCATGAGTTGATTATTGATTTTTAATTACACAGCTGGAGACATTTGAAAGGCATCTTGAGATATTCAGGGAGTGCTGAGCATTCTTTCAAAGCGGCTAATTGTTGGCTATAAAAATTACTACTGCTTTGAAAACTCAAACTGCTGTCTTTGTTCTGTGCACAGAGGCAAAATTTTGATTTTAGTACCTTGGTGATTTCAAACTGGACCCTGAATATACTCTGTAATCTGTCTCTGAAAAGATGGAATGTGCTGAAACCTTCCAGTCAGATGGCTGAAGTAAAACTAGCTTGACAGACAATTGTTGGCCATCTGTCACCGAAGTAAAACACAGAACCAGGACAGCAGCACCACTTGAATCAGTCTGTGCCATTTCTTGAGGATGAGAGCAGATTAACAATATGTTTTATAGCAATTCACATTTAAGGCTTACTCAAAAGATGTTACTCATAAAGTGCAAAGAGATGCAAATGCCCAGAGGAAAAGTAATTGGGGTTTTGTAGGTTTTTTGTTTGGTTTTTTTTTTTTTGTTTGTGCGTATGGTTTGCTTTTGTTTGTCTTCTTCATCTAAGCTTGAGGGATTTCTGCTTTACTCAACACCTTAAAATTTTATGAAGTTTGTCTAAAGCATAGAGTGAAAAAATTCTGAGTGTGGTGGATATGTGGCCTTGGTGGTGGAGGGCTGCGGAGATTATTAAGGCACTGGAGCATCTTTCCTCTGAGGAGAGGCAGTGAGATTTGGGACTGTTCAGCCTGGAGAAGAGAATGGTCAGGGAGATCTTATCAATCTGTATAAATACCTGAGGTGGGAGGTGGAGTAAAGAAGAGAGCCAGGCTCATCTCAGTGGTCCCCAGTGACAGAATAAGAGGCAATAGGCACAAATTAAAATGCATGAAATTCCATCTGAACACAGGAAGACAATTTTTTACTGTGAGAGTGACCAAACATTGGCACAGGTTGCCCAGAGAGGTTGTGGAGTCCCATCTTTGGAGATATTCAAAACCAGACTGGGCACAACCCTGGGCAGCTGCCTCTAGCCGTTCCTGCTTGAGCAGGAGGGTTAGACAAGATGACCTCCAGAGGCCCCTTCCAACCTCAACATTTGTTGCTCCTCAACAAAAGCAGTTGAGGAGCTCCTGGACAGGTACCATGTAGCGTGCGTGTGTCATGGGAGCAAGTGTAGTGATTTTGTGTTTAGGAATGAGAAAGGCACCAGACTGACATCCAACCCTAGGCAGCCACGGTTTTAATTTTATTTACACTGTCCCGATTTCAGTTATGTAGGGATTTTTCCTAACCAGAGCTGTGTATGTACAATATTTAGGCAGGAGCTCCTAGTGTCATCTGTTCACGTTATTCTGTTGTTACTCTGCCTTTTATGACTATTGAAGCCAATGGCAGTGAATCATTGGGTGACTATGTGCTGAGTTTGCATGGGTAATTTAGGTATCTGTGTCCAAAAAAATAGATTCATAATTGTTCAGTAATTGTATGAAATCTATGGCAGTTCCAAAGTTCCCTATTATAATATTAGGAGGTTACAAGAAACAGTGTTTAAACACTGGCGGGTATTTTGTGCTTACCTATGTGCCTATGCTCATTACAATCATGTTCAGAACATTGCAGAATCAGTTTTTGACACTAGGAGCTGCTGCATTCCAAACTTCTCTCTCCAACAGAGGCACTAGGGTATCTCAATTTTTTATGTCCTACAGTAGTATTGTCACCCTCAGTTTCTGGAAGATCTCACTAGACTTCATTGCTACTCATCAAATCACATTTTGGGACACAAATACTGCACCTCTTCATAGACGTGTTATTTTTCAGAAGACCAAATTAAACAGAATAAGGGAACAAAAGCAATACTAGAGAATAGTCTTAAGAGGCAGTATAACATTAACAGCAACTAAGCAAATATGAGTAATGTTTATAGGAAATACACGACTAATTTAGTTCTAGTTATACTAACAGGAAATAAACTGAAAATGTGAAAAGTGAGAAGATTTAGAAGTAAAAAACTAGATGAGGCTTTTTATGGATGGAGATCAAAAAAACAATTAAGCTGCAAAAGGACCAGTAGATACGATTGTTACCTTAAATAGACTATCAGAAGCTTGCAGCAGTGGTAGATGTATCTGTTCATTCTATATAGAGCAAGGTAATTTAATATTAATAATATCTACTGAACTCATATAGATCAAGTAATTCCACGATTCACAATAAGACAGTGAAGAAAGGATCCTCCAGGCTAGTGGTCTCATATACTCACGTGGAGCACAGATCACACACAGCCTCCTTTGAAATTTAGTCCCTAGCCAGGGTAAATCAGGCAAGATTTTCTTCTCTAATAAGCTGGATGCTCTTTTAGTTTTTCTTATTCTTTCTTTCTTAGTTATTTTCCTTCTCTTTCATTCTCATGATCATAAACTTTACACAGTTCGTATTAATGTAACACATGAACTTCACACGTGTTATCAGTATCGTATTGTTCCTTAAGTATTCATCGACACTCTACATGCAAAATTTTCCCATATAGAGAGAGCCCATTTCCTTTAGGGCAGGCTCCTTCGGCTCCTGTGGTTCCCAGCCTAGGTCTGGAAATCGGCGTGCTTGGTGGTGTGTTTTGTTGTTGTCCTCAGACTAGCTGTGGATATAACAGTTCCACTGCCTATACAGAACTTTGCAGATCTTCTCTGTCTTTATTGCTAGAAGAGTCAGAGTCCCTGAATTCATTTCTTCCTCTGCTTCATATAACTTTAAATACTGAATAATACTGATTCTTTGGTATTCTGTCTTTATTATTTGTACCATAATCATGTCTGAGTGCCAAAGTGGCACTAAAATCCAGTGTACAAAGTGCTACATCAGACCCCCCCCAAAAAAACCCTTTGCTCTGATTAAAGAATATTGGCTATTGTATGACTAGTAATTAACTCAGTATATCAAAAAAGGTGGAAGTGTAACCGATTTTACAGGGTCAGGTATTAAATGGTACCCACCATCCTTCTATGACAAAAATAGGAAAGCCCTATTTATTTTATTTTATTATTTTATTTTATTTTATTAAAACATGGTCACCATGTATTTGCATCCATCTGCATCCTTTTAGACCACCCAGTTGAAAAGTTAGCCGATTCAATAAGGTGTTTCCTGGTTCACATGTGAAGGGCTTGAGTCCAATGCAACAGTGTCACTGCTACAGCCCTCTAAGCTCGGTGATAGGAGCTCACAGAACAGACAAAATGAAACTTGTGGGCTCAAGGGTTTTCCAGAAACATCAGAAGTTTCAGAGATGCTGAAAATTATTTTCTTGTGAAAAGCCATTACAGACTGGCTACATGACCCATTTATTCCATTTATAGGTTGGAATGACTGTTGACCAGTGAGGGGGGTACCACACCTTGGGGAACCCAAGGCGGTTTTGCATTCTGACTCTACTCTTGCTGTTGCCTGAGAAACTCTTCTAGGAACAAACCAGGAGTAAGTGGCTAATCTGCTGTCCACATACCTTGTTTGCTGAGGTTTGGTGCACCTCATCTGGCAAATCTAACAGCATTTAGAGAGCTCAGGTACGGACTACAGTTCAAGTAAGCACGAAAATGGACATAGAGCCTCATGTCTCCATCATCTCCACCTTCCAAAAGTGTAAGCTCTCCTCCCCTTGTTGGTCTCCCTTTTGGATGGACCCCATCAGCATTTCAGTGCTGGTGAAGTTACTGCAATGTATGGATAGTCCTGCAGTAAAATGCATTTCCCAGAGCTGGTACAGGTGGGGTCCTTGAAGTTGGATGCAAGTCCAGCTTGGCCTGGAGGCTGCATGCATGTTTGTGTGAACAGTCAGTGGGATCAAGGCTGGGGTGAGTTTATTATCCAGCCTGTCTCACCCTTCTTCCTCCCAGAGCTGGCTCATGCCCCTGGCGCAGGCTCACTGGTGGTGCCATAGAGGGGCACAGCTCTGCTGCTGGCTCTGGCAACTCAAGGTCCCTCTGAGTTGTAGCTCAAGTAATTTTCTCTGATCTGTTTAAGCCCTTCTGTGTCACTTTTAAACATCAAAGGAGCAAAACCCTCTGTCCTGGGTGAACATTTCAAGAGCTTGCTTTTACTTCCAACAAAAATGGTATTGCAGTAGGCTGAAGTCTTGCTGTGCTAGACCAAAACCTGCTTTCTCCCTCTTCTCACACACCTCAGACAGTTCTAGGGACTTTGACATTTGGCTTACACCCATCCTTGGCTTAACAGCATCTCAGTGCTTCTGTCACTTCAGGATTTCCAAGGCTATTCTTGTGTTCCTTGCATGTCTGGAGTGGTACCTGAGAAACCCTCAGCATTTGGCTATCTCAGAAGCAGGCCAGAGCCACAGATCGCCCAATCTCTGTTTGAGCACCTCTGTAGAAGAGTGGCCATCTGACTCTTTGGTTTTGCTTTAAACATCTCTGTGGTGGGTACGTTAGAACTTTGCATATTATTTCCCAGTGCCTGTGGCTCTCGGTGAACTCTTAAGGCAACTTCATAGCCAAGCATGCTCTGGACCTTGAACAGAGCCCTCCCTGGAGCCCTCCCTTTCATGCTAAACTACCTGCTGCTTCTACTGGGGCAAATCCTGCCCTGGAAAAAGACTAATTACAGAGATTAAAATAGGCAGCAAGCTGCTTTGCTGCTAGCTTCTTTACTCCTGTACACTTCTGAAAGACTGGACAGTGAAGTTTTAAAGGCAGCACAGTCCAACTTCCTTATAGATAATGGATTTTCTAATGCTTCTAAGAGTAAATTAGCAAAGATTTTTTCCTTTCTGGGCCATTACCTTTCAGAAAAGTGCTGCCATAAGGTTTTGTGGGAAAATAATAATAAAAAAAAATTCACACATTTGGTATACTTTGTTATGAAACCAAACTAACCAGCTCAACTACTTTTTCCTGGCTTGACCACCACTTAAATGAAAGAAGACTTCTCATATGAGAGGGAAGTTCTTCTTTCTTGGAAACCTTGACCCTGCTACCAGTAAATATGGAGATACCATTTAGAAAAACGTCACAGATGATTGTGGTCAAATCTGTTGAAAGTGGAGCAAGATGTATAAAAAAGCATAGCAACAATACTGATCAGCAAGCACACGAGCAATAGGTTATCTGTGTGAGCATCTCAGTGCAGAAGCTGCTTTGAGGGTTAACAAAATTAGGTTAACCTCTGTCATCTAACCAGTCTTGCTGTATCACATATGCTGCTGTGACTGTAGAGGCACGAAGATTTGGGAGCGAAGATGAAAGCATATTCTATTTTCAGATCCGGGCGTTTTTTAGTTCTGCTTTGTCTTTTCACTGTGGAAGGCAAAAAGTCACCTACGGGAAAGTATACCTGCCGAAAAGGACTCCTCTCCCAAGTGACGGAGAACCTGTATACCAAGGCAACTAGTTTAAAATCATCTGTTCCTGTAAGTGGATCCCACTGGTTGAAAAGTTTATTTTATTTATAGATGCTTCTTTACTGGCTTCGTTACTGAGCACCTGGAAACTTTAATAAGCCAAATGATCTCTACAGTCCTGAGAGGCAAGGTAATGCCGCTACTCCTTTTGTAAAGACAGGAAAAAAGAAGATGCAGAGAGGTGAGATGAGTTTGCCGAGGAGTTTGCCATGAAAGAAGTTTGTAGCTAGGCTGGGATTGGAACACAGATTTGCTGAGTTCTCATCCTACATCTGAATACAGGTGCTGATTATTATTATTACTATTAAGTTTTGTACAAACCAGACTTAAGACTCTGTCTCCTTTCCTCTGCTTAGGTTAATTAATACTAGAACATTGTATTTTGCAGAAGGATCTCATCAAGGACACAAGGCTGCTTAAAAAGACAACAAAAATGCTGTTTATGGTAAGATTTATACTACTGTTTTTCCATTTTATTACTTCAACTTTCCTTTTGTCAGTAGAGGTAGGAGTGCATGATCTAAAGGAATGACAGCCAACACAAAAATCACTTGTATTTAATTAGGAAGGACGTTGTATTTATGAAAGCCATACATTTAATGAAGTCCTCCACTTAGAGGAAGAGTGTTACCTCTGCCCCATAGAAAGGGATATTCCCCTGGGACATGAGGGGAGAGTTGGGTGTGGTATGGGGAGAAAGGTGGATTCAGAAAGCCTGGCTGGAGGGACTTCTCTCTAGGTGGTTGCAGTGTTGCTTTGCCAGGGGGGTTGGGGTGATGGTGTTTGCCGTGTCAGGGGGAGTGTGTTCTTGGTAGGATTTGCTCCTCCTGCGAGCACCTGGCTATATGCGACCCTCCCCAGCAACACTTTCAGGTACAAGTCCATTCACATAAGGGTCAGGGCCACAGCCACTGTCCCGCCAGCTTAGGCACCTTCTGCTGAGTGTGTGTGGTACTACTGAGAGCCCAGGGATGCTGCAGAGCAGCTGGGACACCCAAGGAGCTGCTCTGGGCTTTGACATTTGCAGATGCACTGGAAAAGGAAAATCAGAGGTCCCCAGTGTGTGATTCAGCATGGCAGCGAGACACTAAACTTGGGGTGCACATTTTTAAGTGAGTCAAAGTGTGTGAGGTATTTTAGCTTCCTTAACACAGAGATCTAGTCAGCAGGGCCAACTGAGTCAGTTTATCCTTAAACAGAGACCCACTGGCCTTTGAATTCCCCCATTGATTACCTTGGGAGTGAAGGCTCCCTGCCTGCCTGTGGGACCTACACAACAACACTTGCATTTGGGTGGCTTAATCTGCAGTTGCATTACCCTGCTGGTGGGTATTTCACACCTGATACTTGGCTCCATTGCCTAAAAATAGCTGTTTGAAATACCTTTGGGTATCCAAGAGATCCCACAGGCCAGGCAGATAGGACACAGGGTATACAGGATGACTGGTCTCTTCTGGAGCAGCAGCTGGGGGTCGCTAGGATACCCTACAGCATCTTGAATGGTATGGGACACTGATGTGGAGGAATGGAACAATGACACCCACAATGACTCCTGCCGTTTGGGCAAGATGGTCTGGCTTAACTCCTCAGTGTATCTTCCATTTCTTCTTTGAGTGTTCAATAGATTTGTTGGTGTCACTTCTATTCATGTTTGCTTTTACCCATAGTCCTTTGGCTGCCAGCACAACATCCTCCTGCCTTTCCTCCAGCAACCACAGACACACGTTGAGTTGCTTAAAAAAAAAGGAAGCAATCCAATGGGATAGCAAACCTCATGAAAATGTTTTTATTAATTGTATGCTTTCTAAAGACCCATATTTTTATGAGGATGAAGTTTTAGGCTAAAGTTGACTTGTGAGATTTTCATTTGGCAACTCTTTACCTGCTTTGTTTCCAGACAAACTGCAGTGTTCGAGATCAGCTCCTCTCCTTCTATATGAAAAATGTTTTCAGTCATCTTGGAGTAGGAAGTGACAAGTTGTATGTTATTAACGCCTTCCAGGTCCTGCAAGCAAACATGAACGCCTGTGTAAGTATATTCCTGAGAGCCAAACTAACTTTGTTCAGCCGAAAGGTTAGGAAAGGGCTCCGTCACAGTTTTTCAGCAGATAGAAAGAAAGGGTGATTCAGTTATTGCGTGCCCCACACCACAGAGGACCCAGCTTCCTGAGGGCTTCCTCACTGGGGCCAGAGAAGTTTAACACCACTCGTTTCTTCCCAGAGTGAGCCCAGGGGGTGTGGGCAAGGTGGTGGGGACACCATGGAGACAAACCACTTCCCTGCTGCTGATGTTGCCTTGTGCTGCCCTCTCAGCACCAAAGCTGCAAAGAAGCAGGGTAATCACAGGGAGAAATGTGGCTCCTCAAGTTTCTGCCATATAACACTGGTTATGCTTTCCTTCTTCAACAGCATACCCACTGGACATGCGCAACCTTTACTCACATGTCACCTCTGTTCCTCCATACTGAATTTTGAAAGGGCTGGTGGTGTCTCATGAGTAAGTGGGGACTGCAGTTGTGAAGCACATTGGAGCAGTTTCCATGTGCCAGCTGTGCCTGCAGTCAGAGCAAGTTGTCAGGGAGTGATGCTGCCCACTGGCAGAATGTCCCTAGAGTGGATCCAGGTGTCCCAGGGAAGAGGCGCTTTTGCCAGTGGCATGTCAGCATCCCACCCTATAAATAACAACAGGACAGCAGTTAAAGCACACTTCTGCTCATGCAAGATGCATACAAAGACACTATGATGCTACGATGACACTGTCACTTGTGGGTCATTTCTCTTACCTGTTTTTAAGGGCAGATGAATAACAACAGGGCGTGCCTTATGTTGTCCTATGGCTATTTTTTTTTCTCCCCTAAACCTGCAGTCCTCACAAGTCACAGTGTCCCAAAAAGTGGAGCATGACTTAGGGTGAAACATAGCCATGCATATCCAGATAAATGTCCATAGTAATTTTAAAAAGTGGTGGCAGGATGAGAAGTCAATCAAATGTTAACCAATTAAAACTTTGTCTAATCTGAATTGTGTGGTAGCATGAAAGAAAAGGACATTGGTTCTACATGTACGCAAATATTTGCAATGCAAAAATAAGCAGCTTCAGAGATCTCCTTGCAGAGTTATAGCTCAGAACACAACTGGAATATTTGCATGCTGTAAAAAGATTCAAATCTCAATGGGAGAAAACTGCACCAGCTTTCAGGTTCTGCATTTAAAACCATGCTAAACAGCCACGATTTACAGTCATTATTCCCAGCATTCAGCACACTGCTGTGGTTACCTGTGTTTGTCAAAATTCCAGATATTGTATGCTATAATATACTTTACAGAGATTTCATTCTTGTCTGGAAAAGCAATTACACCCTATATAAGTGCCTGTACACACCGAGGAGATCAGATTGTCAACTGCGACTGAATTCAGAATATCAGTTATTTTGAAATACCATCGTGACTAGAGATGGCTATATAACTTAGTAATACATTGGCTTCTGTGCTGTATGGAGACAAAATGTTGCAGGTTTCTCAGAGCTCCTGCATTCTTTTTCATAATTAATGCTGATATTAAACACAAGTCTAAACACAACAATTTACTTTTCTGGATCTTAAAAAATACTGGTAGGAGAGAAAAGACTTCCTCTGGTATTAGAAAAAAAATAGTTCTTTAAGAAATGATGGCTTGTCATGATTTTCTACGAGATGTTTCATTTCTGGAAACTAACATTTTTAAAGTATTTGTATTAATTCAAAGCCAAAAATACAAAGCCATATGAAAGAATAATAGGAACTGTGAACAGAATGAAAGTAATGGATCCTTTGCTAATTCCAAGTTTGAGATTTCTCCATCATGTTATTCCTCAATAAATTATAAAACTAATTCATCCATCTACATAAGCTCTTTAGTTTTTATGACCTGGTTGAGTTACAAGGTGTTTATCAGAAGGGATTTTCACCGTGGCCACATACTTCTGCAATGAATTTGTTACCTTTCAAGGATAAAGTTCTTTATACAATTGAGGGAAACAGTGATACCTTTATATACATACCCACTCTATATTCTTTCATAAATTCAGGCTCTAATTCAGCCAGCTAGAAGCATGTGTGCTATTTAAAAATCCTAACAATATTTGTCTCCAAACTGCTTTCAAAGACTTTGTACTACATTATTAATGATTCTCACCCTACTGGTTCTTGGTTTTGTCCAAACAAGGGAACATTAATATTTTAAAACATTTTAGGAGCCTGAGCCCTGTTTTTCAAAAACACTTAAGCTCTAAAATCTCTAAATCCCTTTTCTGCAGTGAAAGCAGGCTCTTTCATTTAGAGTTTGACTGCACAGTAAAGGGAGCAGACATTTTTCCTTGGATACTGGGAGCATCCACCTGCAGCATCACTGACCTATTAACTTGTTCACGTGCCCTAGTTGGCAACATTGCTGAGGACAGTATGATGTTGTTTCTGAGGTCAGACCCGTGCTCTTACATTCGTAGACTATGGAAGTTTTCTTGTATTTGAGTGGAGTGCAGAAAAGCAATATACTCACTGCAGGACTTTTAATCATTGCTCTGTCATCATCAGTAGAGCTTGCAGACCTCAAGCAGAGATTGCAGTGCCGCTCACAATGAACAAGACCGTTTGCTTGCTCATTTGTTTGCTTGTTTATGCAGAAAGGACAGAGTTTGCAATGTGTACTACCACTCAAGCCAGCATAGTAATTTAAGGTCAGTGCTGCTACCGAATGATTTCTGTGGAAATCTGCATCATTCAAGCTGACCTTAAAAAACAAAAAAGCCCCAAGTCAGAAAGAACTGCCCTAGTTAGAAAGCTTTTAAAGGTTTACAAATTAGAGTTGCTTTTATTTACACTTCCATCCTGTGACGTGACTTCAAGAAGCACAACTTGAAAATGTTTCTGCTCCTTCTTACTCTGTGGGAGGAAGAAAGGACTAACCAACCTTTCCAGTGGAGTCACCCCTTTTCATATGAGTTGAGGGCCTTTGCCTTTTTCCTTTGCAAACACATTGTCATTGTTCGTACACTGGAGAAGATCAGATTTTTCCCTTTTTTTCCTGAAAGAATGATTCTTCCCCTTGGAAAGCCTGGAGTCCCGGGCAATCAGCAAGCCTAGTTGCTCCAAGAGCTCAGCCAGGCATCACCCCCCAAAAAACCCACGCCAGCACAGTTTTGGCCAGCCAGCACCGGTCCCTCACAGCCAGGTGGTGAGGAGAGGCCCCAGGCATGGCGGGGTGTCCCCAGTGCTCCCACTGCTGGCAGCCGTGGCCCTGCTGGCTGGGTTCAGCCCGGGCTGCAGCCTTCGGGTCCTGTGGGATGGGCTGATGGATTCTTTCCTTCCTAAACCCTGATTCCTTCTGTTCAAATCTGGCAGTGATACTGCAGCCCTGCATCTCTGGCATCACAGTGCGGGCAGAGGGATGCCAGAGCTTGACACTGCTGGGTAGTGTGGGTGGGATGGCCGGGGGCTGGGTAGGGTCTTGCAAAAGTCCCAGTGATCTTACTGGAAAATGTAGCTTGACAAAAGGGTGCAGGATTAGTCTACAATTAGCCAGACAGTGGAGGAATGGGCAGGAAAATAGGGGAAGAATAAATTAACTTTATAAACAGATTTGAAGCATTTTCAACAATGTGCAAAATGGCCTCAGTACTTTGTAAAGGCCTTTGGCCCTTGGCATCGCCTTCTCCGAAGGCTGGGAGTGAAAGGGCCTTGAATCTTAGAGCTAGTATGCACTGTGCACAAGCTGTAACTGAAACTGATGTAAAGATCACTGAGATAAATAGAAAATGTTTAAAAAGACTTAGTGGTCTTCTTATCTGTATGTATAGATATACAATTTTTTGTGCTGTGAACTCAGCTTGCCAGGAAGCACACAGGTGAAATAACACATTTGTAGTAGCAGGAGATGCCAAAGCCATGCTGAGTTCACACATTTTACCGGTAGTCCTATGGTGCCACACTGTGGGTTGGACTCATCGTCGTCACTATGCCTTTACATCAGCACCTTTGCTGCAACAAGCTCTTTCGGTTTTTCATCCCTTCAGCTTCCATGTGCTCCATCCACAAGGTTAACTTCTGCGATCAAAAAATTAAAGAAAACGTTTCTTAAGGTAAGAGCAGGAGGCGCTGGCTCTCAGCTGCAGCTGCACTGTTCAGGGGCTGCGGGTGGTTGCTTTTCTAATGCCTTTATCTTCTTCACAGCTTGGAGAGAAGGGAATCTACAAGGCCATCCATGAGCTGGATATTCTCCTTCCCTGGATTCAAGCCTACATACAGACCATTGTATGAAGAACGAGGAAGCGACAGACAGCACGCCACTTCCCTGCTAAGAGCAGACCCTTACCCAAAAGGCCTGAAAATCAGCTGAGTACGGGACATGTAGCAGGACTGGCAGTAACCCTGACCAGCTGAAGGAGAGCCTCTGTGATACAGCAGCATCAAGAGGGATTTTCAAGAGCTTTCACGGTTGGCCTGGCATGGCAGCTACGCCTGTCCTGCAGTGTGAGGGCAGCCTCTGGAGCACTTACAGCATGCTGATGGACCTCTCGTCCTGCTGACCTGCCACCTGCCTCACAGGCAGCCCCCGGACATGTAGCATGAGCGTAACTTGAAATCTGCTGCGATGTGGATCACTCACAATGCCCCATTGCCATGGGCGTGAGCTAGCCATGCCTTGCACCACCCTGTGGGATTACAATTCAAAGCATCAAGAGCCAGTTTTGAAAATCCCTCTTCTAAGCGATACTATGGGGTTTTTTTGTTATAACTATATAGCAGTATACGCAAGCCATTCTACATATAAATAAGAAAATTAATTATATATTTTTTATCAGTATTATTAATTTAAGGTAATATTTGATCCCTAATAAATATACTCCAATTCATGTCAAAACTTTGGTCTGTGACTCATGCATGACCTTCAGGTGTCATATGCTCTACAGGAGATCACACGACACAGAAAACACAATGAATGGATTATTTTGAACTAGGATTGCAAAAATGGTTTGGGAGAGGTTTATGGGAAGTTGTTACTTAAATAGTGGTAGTGGTTTCCAAAGTATCTTTCATATAGTAGAGAATAAAGATGAATTTCTAGTTTTCTCACATTTTTAAATATTTACCAGAAGAAACCATCTAGGTGATGAAAATATTCCCAATCTGTATGTTTGTACTTCCACAGGGGTGAGGTTCTGCAAAATTTCAGATCTCAGTGCTGGTATGTCAAGGGCATTGAATACATCGATGGTGCTGACACGAAGAACCTGAGCCAGTTCCTCCTCTTCACTGTGACCTTCTGCAGCCCAGGGGCAATGGTTGGTCTTTGATTGATGGGAATCTTTTGATTCCAGGGTGCAACTACATATGCTCTCTGAACAGGTTATAGTCAGTGCACCTTCATTTTTATTCCTTCAGGGAGCACTCAGAAACTCTCTGGGATCCCCATGCAGGTGGTAGCCAGAGCAGTAGGAGGCAGCCTCGCTGCTCCCACTCCTGAAGTCATTGAAGGAGACACCACTGCTGTTAGCAGGCTGTTGATCTTCATCCAGGTGAGTTGTTAGTGGCTGGTGAGTGCTGAGGAGAGAGAAAATCATCATCTTTTCCTTAAACTTGCAAATCACCACCCAGCATCCTCAGAAGGAGAAAGCATGAAGCTGTGAGTGAATCCAGCTTATGACATGCTTCTGTTGTGATCAGAGCTACATGCTAGCCCCTACTCCAGCAGCTCCTTACAACCCCACCTCACCTCTCCCTGCCTGCAAACTGTGTGTGACCTGTCATTACTGATGCCTCAGAAACTTGGAGTGTGGCTGGCTTTTTCTCCCAGCTTCTTCCATAGCTTTGCAACACACCGCATTCCCACTGGTCAGTTGTGGCAGAAGCCAAAGAAAAGCATTGCAATGCAGTAAATTGCAGTGTGGAAGTTACTCATTAGTACCCTTTACTTCATTAAAAAAAAGGAAGGATGCCATCATTTTGGGAACCTGCCAAGGCATTCAGCAGATCTCAGTGACAGTGGCTTCTGATGACAATATATAACAAATGCTCTCAGACAAACGCATAGGCTTATCTTCAATAAGAACACAAGGCAATTCCTTTATACTTATGTTTAATGTGAAGAAGAGGGGAATAAAGACATGAGCTTTCAGCACAAACAGTGACCTGCCATATCATTGACTTTCTAGCTTTGTATTCTAGCAATTAACATTGAGGAACTGTATTAGTTACATGTTGAAATATAGGACATTATTCTGTTCTCTGTTAAATTCTGTTAAATTAAGATGGGTTCTGATAACGTATCATTTCCACAATGGTAGATGCTCTTGGGAAATACCACTGACTGTGGTACCAGGACAGCAACGACAGTGTGCACTTTGTGTGCCCAGTGTATTCTGGAGTTCAGCAGTCAGTGCCATGGCACCGGTACACATCTTTTCCAGGGGCCACTTGATATTCCTGTGTTGACTTTAGTCATCACATATTGAACATCCCCGTTCAGAGGAGATTGCTAGGCATGCCTGTTAACATATTAGGATAAACATGGAGATGTTTTATTCTAATATGTAAAGAAATGTTCATATGTGGTGGTTTCTGTTTGCTGAGCATTTTCTTCTCTTACCATGATTTCACCTGATGATGTACGTCCCACAGGTTTTGTAAAAAGAAGGGCTGACTCGAAGAACTCTAAAAGGAGGAAAAAATCCAACCCTATCTGCCATGGACAATTCTCAGGTAAATTCCATTTCTTGTTACTCTTCTGAAAATGGGAAATCAATTATGCAGACAAAAGGAAATATGATACATGATAAACATGATATACATGATATGATAAACCAATGTTACTTCTCACATAACTAGTCAGATGGTGACTGAAAGCTTCCCTATGCAGAGTTCATATTTTTTTGACCTGTATCATTTTCACATCATCTTTGATCTCCAGCTTCCTCAGCCACTGACATGAAAGGACAGAGCTTGGAAACAGACTGCCTAGGTGACCATGGTAGGAGTAAAAGAGAAGAGTAAGAATATTTTGTAAGATAAATTCAGTAGAAAACTGTCCTATAAAACTAGTCAGTAAGCAATTTTCAAAAAACCATAATAACAACAAAATAACACAAAGGACTCAACTGGTGAGGACTGTATCATATGCTAAAACTATTCCTAATACTTTAGCACTACAAATTTAAACCAGTTCTTTGTGAAGGATAACAGATATGCCTGACAAAAAGTGCTCTTATGCATACACTTTCTTACTCTGGGAGACTGCAAACCTAATGTGCCATCCTACATAGTGATTTTGAATTTGACAGGGACCTGCTAATCCAGAACAAATAGGGAGTAATATATAAAAGGTGCAGGCGAGGGCAAGAAAGCTGCTTTATATCCCTTATGCCAGAGGAATACCAGCTCCAGCTGAATGCCTTGCACATTTAGCAATGAGACATGGATTTAATCCTCTATTTTATTAGTAGTGTTATGTTATATTATTTCATTATTTGCTATTTTATTAGTAGAAGTAGTCACAGTATACAATGCACCAGGTTTTGTTGCAGTACCTTACCAGGCAACTGTGCTTTATTTAAACAAACTATATTATAAAACAAATGAAGTCTGAACATAACATTCCTGGCTCTGACGAATCACCTTCAAATTATTTAGATCTTACTGAATTTCCTTTTTTTGGCTGTTTTGGAATGGTCTCCTTACATTAGGAGATGTAAGTAAGATGACTTAGTAAGATGACACCTAGGAAGCTAATGAGACCAAACCACAGTCTGAACTCTCTCTTTCAGATTTCATGAAGCAGGTTGTTGCCAAAATAGCACATTCAGGGAGAAGAAGCAGGGAAAGCTGGCCCAGTGCTTTAATGAACTGGAGGCTGCAGAGACAGATCAGGGCTGACACAGCCCCCGCCCCACCTGAAAGGGCAGGACCCATCCTGGCTGAATCTGGCTGGAGCAGGAGCCTGAAGGTTTCCTGGGGTGCAATGCTCATTCCAGGGTGAGCTGGGCAGCAGGGGGACCCAAGGAAAGGAGGGGTAACCGGCTGAGAGTGTGTCCGTTAGCTCATCCCTAAGAGCATAACTCTGTAGTTTCAAATGTTCGCCCTGCAGACAAACAACTGTGTTGAAGTCCCACCATCCTGTGAAGTCAACATTCAACATCAGCTTGCATGGTCAGGGCAAATGTCTAACTAATACAAGAGGGCTGCAATTCAAAATACATTTTTTTCAAATAGAACCAAAATGGTTAATTAGAGGGATAGTGGCGAAAGTGGTACATTTAACATCATGGTCTTTTCCGAGCATGTAATTTAATTTTCATTTAATGTGGTGTCCTTGTTCATGGATTTGTTCACACAGCTCATCCATTTGATTGTGAGATCTAGGTTTGCTTTCTGCTTTAATGGTTTCTGTCCAAAATCTGGTGTATGGAATAGAAAACTGACGGTGGGCATGGCCTCACCAGCCTTCATCAGATGTCACCGTCTGGTCCTCACTGCTGGCAGGGACCAGTAACCAGGATCTGGGGACTCAGTGCAGGGGCCCCCATGGTTACAGGAGGAGGAGGGTCTGCTGCTTCTTTACTGCAGAAGGGAGCCAGTGACCCTGTAAACAGAAAAACTTCCATGCTTAACTGGAGGATCCATGGGCAATGATTTCATGTGATTCAGGTTGCCAAAGATTTTTCTTGTAGAAATTTTGCTGAGCTACCAGATCCAGTCAGTGAGATATTTTTTTTCTTTTTCTCCCATTATGAATGCTCGGTGTTGAAAATGAAAAATATCAGAAGTGGTCTACAATGATGGCGTGTGGATTATTTGTGTTTTCTGCTATGCTAAGGTGCAAAGGTGGATACGAGCTCTGTGGCTAAAAGTAATTTCACAAAAATGAACACTGCCACCTGTTTTTCAAAGGGGTGTAGAGGTACACAGGTGACACACAAAGAGACAGATGAGCTTTGAAAGGGGCCTGAATGATTCAGATAACTAATTTTCAGATTCCAGCTAGATTTAAGCAGTTTGTTTAATTATTAATCAACATGCAAGTATCATGTTCTTCCCCGGTGGTCAGTGTGATGCCCTGCAGCAAAGTGGTGGGGAAGGGCTAAGCTCCACTGCCTTCATCCATCTGACAGGAAAATCAAATTATCTTACTGTACAAAAACTCAGGACTTGGGGTTCTTGCCCTCATTTTGTATATGGCTTAGAACACTTTGCAGACTCTTAGTTGCCTTAGTTATAAAATGAAAGCAGTAACACCTCTGGGCATGGCTCATCCTTTCATGCAGTAATGTAAATCTCATTCTCAAACCAATCAAACACTCCTGAATGAAAGGCAATATACGGCAGCTGCAAAATAAAAGTCAGTGTTTAACAGAGAAGTGCTGCAATGTGACACATGTTATATTGAGGCCACTTAGCAACAAGTATTGTGTTACATCTTCACAGAAGCATAGCAAAGTAATTAGTATTACATGTATCTAACTGACAATTCAAAGTAATAAGTATGGACAAAAGCTTTTAAAACTGGACGGGTAAAACAAAGCTTTTGAATTTTTCAGATCAGACTCTAGGTGTCACCCTTAGAAAACGAGACTCATGTTGGACTCGGTTTACTTTTGACTCTTCAGTTGCAGCATGTTCTGTAAGTAGTTTCCTTGGATAGAAAGCTGAGATAGATGTGCAGCTGCATTGGAAACGTTTTTTAAAATTCAGTTGCCACAAAATTAGTATTGAAATTAAAAATGCAGGAGAAGAAAGATGGGCATATAGCCAAAGGCTAGGGTTGTAAATCAGATATGAATTCACTCCCTAGTTTTTCTAGACTTCCCTATGTGACTGTAGGCAAGTTGTTTCATCAAGGTACTGTTCTCCCTTGGCAAATGGAAAAATTGTCTATCAATTATTTGCCTAAGTTAATTTATCTTTTCTTTGTGTACAGAAATCCTCAGAAGGCAGTTAATCCCCGTGTGGCATTAATTCTTGTCACCATTGCTTAGCATGGCTTGTCTTATCAGTGTTTTGGTCTTTAGAGAAGTGACTCTTGTTACATGGAAAAAACAGTATTTTGTGACTGTCACTGCAAAAGGAAGAAAGAAAAATATGTGGCTGTGTATTAAAATTGTCACTAGCTCACAACTTCTTGAAAAACACTGATCTAGTGGAAAGTGACAGCTGCATATGCAGTTTTGGCATTATGTAAAAAATACAGCAACAGTCAGCAAAGACAACAATTTCCATCACAGACAAGTCTATGTATCATTTTCTCGGTTTTCCCTGAAGTGTTTTTTTCTCTGAAATGCAAAATCTTCAGAGCAAACGGTCCCTTAATATGTAATTTCTGCTGTAACCAGAACCATCTATAGCAAACTGCAGATCTCAGCTGGAGCCCTCAGGTGGTGTTATGACATAGTCCTTAGCAAACACTGGGGTAGTTTCCCTCAGAGAGCATTAGAAGGAATATAATTTTTCCTGAAATATGGGAACAAGAACGGGATTTGGGCAACGATGTAACTTGTGATGGATTTGGTCGTTTGGTCAGTTTCTTCATGACCACAACTTACACCAGTTTCTAAAGATTGCACTAGCAGCCTTTGTGCTACGAAGACATGTGGCCAAAGGTGAAACGCATGAACTTTTGGTCTAGTTATTAATAAGATGCTTCCCAAAATAGCCTCCTGTAGCCAACGAGCCCTGGTACTGCTCAAGTCATCTTCCCCCTCGGCCACGGTGGGGTGTTTGATGGGAGAGGGATGTGAAGAGAAAGGGTGCCTGGGCAGGCAGTGTTGTTACGGGAACAGAAAGGTTACAGTGATGCTCGCACAGCTGTGCTGTGCTCACCCTGCAGCTTCCCCCATCTCCAGCCAAGCTGCTTCATATTGTAAATGACTGCCATGGGGTTACCTGCTCCTCAAAACTGACAGGACCTGCTGAGCTGTGGGAGACTCACTCTTCATGAACACGTGTGGAGAATGGTTCTTACCTTAATTCAGTTTTCACTTGGCATTCCTGTTCTGTTGGCTCCTGTGGAAGAGAAAATCGGAAATGTAAAGGCAGTCGGTAGGTCTATGAGGAGCATTGCCAGAGGGAAAAGGGTGGTAATGGAAATGTAATGCCATCGAGTGAAGGTGGCGACTGTCATGGAATAAAGGTGCTGGTGACATATGTCAGGAGTAGGTTTGAATGCTAAACTGCAAAACATTACAGATAAAGTTTTTCCAGTCCTGTGGATGGGGTTGCAGCTCTGAAAGGCAGCAATAACCATAAAGCCACATGGCCACATGGTAAATGAGCCTGGCAGGGGCCTCTGGAAGCCTTCTGGTCTGGCCTCCTGCTTGAAGCAGAAGGCACCAGGAGGTCAGACCAGGCTGCCCAGGGTTTTATCCAGTTGGATCTTGAAAATCTCCAGTAGAAGCCACAGAAGGCTAACTTCGAAAGGCCATGGCATCATTTCTGCACAGCATGAAGTGTTACAGAGCTGGATGCAGCCAGCCACAGTGTGAGCAGTGGGACTGTGCAGAGACGCTCTCCCATCACCAAACCATGCACAACTCACTCAGTAGCCCCCTTGTTCACCCTGCCAAGCCCACCTTGGTGTCCAGATGTAACTAAATCAAATACAGTCCCATAGTGACTGCTGGCCATATCAGTCCCTCTCTGAAAAGGGCTTTTGAAGGACCAGGGACTTTGTTTCCATAGTAGAAAGGAAAACTGCGAGAAGCTGTGTGGCCACAAAGTGTTTGTGCAAGGTGAATGACAAACTGCAGACAAGCACCAGGTATTGCAAGAGTAAAAAGTAGAATGAATTTTGAAATAGAATTAAGACAGATGAGGAGCCACAGACATTTCTCTTTTGGTAAGTTATTTCTGATGAAGATTGCGGGTCCCTTGCAAGTGATGCTGAGGCTTTTGGTCCAAGGCCCTGGGGATGGAAACCAGCCTGCTCCTGCTCTTGATCCTGCTCCTTGCCTTACAGCATGGGCACTGCCAGGGAGGTTTTTCTTGTGCAGACCGTAAAAGGGTCATGCAGACCTCCCTGCTCCTTGGCCATTGACTCTGGCTGGCCCCAGAGTGACTCCCCTCCTGGCCTGAGGTCATGATGCCCTTTTTCAGAGATGTGTCACCTCCTGGAGGGGGGAAACCATCTTTCTGGCTCAGAAAGCTGGCAAAACAGTGGAAGAACATGTCATGCTACAATATTTAAGTAATAAGAGCTATCTGATTACATCCCCTGATTTTTGAGTAGTCAGACATAAAAACTTAAGAAAATTGAAGTTTAATATGGCTTAATGAAAGAGAGTGTGTAAAGCAAGGGGGAACCAGAGGAAGCTGGCATGGGAGTGTGGAAGAAGAGTGATGATGGGTGAATAGAGGAACCTGTGGTGTTCGACTCTCAGCCATAGCCTCAGTGGGTTGCTGTATTTGTAAATTAAAAAAATCTATTTAAAGACAGCAGGGAGTGGAGCTTCCAGCAGCTGGAGTTGCAGAGAAAAGAATTAAATTCAATCAGAGATTATGAATGAGGTTATATATAGATACTAAGGTGTGTATATAGGTACTATAGGTACTAAGATAGTGAGGTGTGGGTGGAATTGGTTTTGCTTTTCAAACAGCCTTTTAATAAATTATCATATTTTTCTACCATTTAAGGCCTCAAAAAGACCTTTACACACATAATAACAGAGTTTTGGGTTATTTGCGTGCATCACTTCTTAACGTTAACTGATTGGTGCTTTTCCTTCCAGTTTCCCCCAGTGCTGCTTGTTTAACTTGTTTCGGTACTCATGGTGCAGCCATGCTTTTGACGGAGATGATGAGAAGGAAATAACTTCCTTAAAGATGCAATGGTGCAGAGAGGGTTTTTCTTTGCTTGTTTCTCCTAAAGATTAAATGAGCAGTAGTTAACATCAGAATACACCATGGTAGTTTTATCATCGCAGGGGAAGCTCTGTAGCCGGTGCCTGTTCTTAATAAAGCATCATCGATTATTTCCTGTTTTCTCCCTCCTGCATGGAAGAATTAAGTGATTTGTGCCAGTCCAACTCATTGTCCCTAACCATGAGTGAAGAACCCACTGACATCCCCTAGATTAATTTTGCCATGTCAGTATGAATGTTTTCTCTGTTCCTGTGTAACGATTAGGGAATAACTGGTAGCACTTTCCAAGTGATGAAGAAAGTTCGCAGAGATAAACCACAGGCGCGGTAAATTAGTCACTTGATAAAACTATTTACAATCGAGCCTCCTAGATGTGAGGAAAAATTTTTTTTTTGTGAATGAGAAACCACAGGCTGTCAGTGGAAAAGGCAGTCTGTTTTTCTAGCCGCAGTAGGGGAAAGAGTGTTTCATGTACGATGATGCCCTGCAAGGGCTTGCAGATGTGAATCCCAAGCCAGCGGACAACCGCAGCAGCAGCAGCTGGAGAAGGGCAGCCCACGCCAGCTGCCAGTTCAGAGTTTCTTGGGCGGGTATCAGGCATCGCCCCCACTCCTGGGAAGCTCCCCCGCTCTTTCTTTCCTCCCCTGCACAGAGGGGAGCCGCAATGTGGATGGTGACGAGGTGGCTGTGCCGCTTCTCAGTTTCAGGCTATTTCTGGTGTTTTGGGGCGACCTTGATGTCAGCGTAGGAATGGGAGTGGGTTTCTCACCGTATTAAATGTTGGGGAGTTTTTAGAAAAATTTCTCATTCCACTTGAGCAAAGCCAAGGACATTCAAAGTCTGGAGGAAATTGCAGGGTTGCAAATGGTTACAAAAAGGTGGTGCAGCACTGGGCTCAGAGCTGCAGTTTGAGTTAGTGGACTGGCCTCTTCAAGACCAGCAATGTGGGCTTGCATGCCCTGTACTCCCCAAAAGGTCTGCTGATACCAAAGGATGACTGAGGCGAGTATCTCACTGATATGAACTGTGCACAGCTGCTAGATGTGTGAAGCACAATCTGATTTCAGACCATAGAAAGCGAGATCCTGGTGCTTGTTCCTCTGTATACAGAAAAACCAAGTGAATCTTTAGAAGAGGTTTTATACATGAAGAGAAAAGGCCACATTGACATGCTGGTGGCTACAGTCCAGTAAAGAACACTTCCCAGACCTAAATTCTAGGACAAATATTTTGGTGACTATAGAAAGACTTAATTGTTATAAACTGCCTGTGTTGTAATATGGCAAAAAGAGTGAATATAGGTGCTCAACTCATCCATGAATGAGGACTACTGAGAGGAAGCAGAAAGATGTCATTTCTGCATGTGGTTTCACTATTGATTTTCTGAGTCTGCTCCAACTTTCCATTTCTTTGAAACATTAGAATATTGCAAAGGATTTAAAGGAGAGTTATAAGAAAATGTGCCCTCTGGTAAAATCAAGACATTAAAGATAACAGTTCAATCCCATCTATGACAGAGAAGATAAAAAAGTCAACCAGATTGCAATTCATCTACAGAAGTGACTTCTTAAGAAATACCAGGTTTCTTCAGTCAGGCAGAAGAAAGCACAGCAAGGTTTTACATTTTGGTACTAAAACCAGGAAATCCGGTTTACCTGGAACTAGCAATATGACAGCCCCCCACCAGACCAACTGGTATAAATGATCACTTTTAAGATGGCAGATGGAAGCTGCACAGTTTTTTATAAGTTGCATCCCCCAGACACTGTGCTCAAGGGTGGAATGAAGTGCTTTGAAGAAGTTTTGTAACTATGAACCCTTTCCTGTTCTTTTGGGAAGTCTGTTCCAGAATCTCACCCTGTGATTGCCTGAAGTCTTCCTACTTCTGGTCTAAATTTACTCATGGTTATTTTATAGCCGTTTCATCTAGTATCAGTTTATTCTGTTAGCTTACATGACTTACTGAATTTGCTGTTTTCCCACTCTAATGTAGTTCAGATAACAATTATGTCTTCTCTCAGCTTTTGTTTTTCTGAAGCTGAACAAGCCATATTCTTCTACACTTCTTTTATACAGAAGCCCTCTACTTGTTGTCTGGACCATTTCTAGTTTGAACTCATCTATATAGCACAGGGTTAACCCACAATTGTACATTGGCCATTATTCCATTCCTCCATCTTCTGGAAATACCTTGCCCAGTGAACCTTCAGTGTCCATTTCCATTGCAACATTACCTCGATGCCTCCTGTGATGAGCAGTGGCACCATGGTATCATTCTCCTTCTCCAAAGGGTGCCCGTCCAGCTTCTTCTGACTAGAAGCCACACACCTGGACTGGCACTTGCACAGTCACATTTCTCCCTGTTTTATTAATTCCATCCTCAAGTAAATCAATACCTTCTCGATTCAGTCTGCCTTTGATTGAACCCAGGCTGCATTTCATGCTTTCCCTTCCTTGTCTTTAGTGGTTGAAATAACAAATTATTTTATAACTTGTTTTAAAGTTTTGCACACCAGTCTTGTCAGATAACATATCTCTTTCTCCCTTGCTTGTTATTTCTTTCTTTCTTAATGACAGCTATTGCATTTGCTGTTCTCCAGTATGAAAGTGCTACCATTAATTTGGTAGACTGATTCAAATTTCTCCCTACTGCAACTGCATTTTTATGTGCCCATTTGTTTGGTTTTTTCCTTGATGGGAGAAACTTTAACTCTACTTTCTCAATTGTGCTCCTCTTGCCTTAGAGATCATTTTCATTCCTGTCGCTATCAGTTGTCTTGACTTTGCTTCCTTGTTCTGTGTCAGTAACTCTCAAAACGATCTTGCTCACCTGCTACATTCAACAATGCCTCTTAATGTCCCTGTCCATATTAAAAATTGATATGAATTGTCTATTTTTTTGGGCTACAATGTATACAATCATCCAGCCCAGTCTTAGCCTGTAACACACTCACTTCCTTCCCTATGCTTCTCTTGTTTACATGATGATGACATGATTTGCTGGTTTTCTACGCCTGTTTTTATGTGGACTGATTTGGTGTGAGTTTGGGAAGTTCTTTCACACCTCTTTTTGACATCCAAGATGCAGTTGTCACTGCTGATCAGTTCGTCTTTCTGTCCCTCAGGGCCCTGCTATGTTTCTGCTGTTCTTGAGGAGGTGGTTGTGTTGGCTGCTTTCATTAGAACAGGGTCACACAAAAGCCCAGGTTGAAAGGGAGACCTGGAGATACCTGATCCAACCTGCTGCTCTAAGTGGGGCCTTGGGTTAAGTTATCTAGGACCCTGTCAAGCACAGTGTTGAACACTTGAAGGTAGGTTCCACCACTTCTTTGAGCAACCTACTCTGATAGGCTTCTCATGCTGAAGATGGCCCTGAAGCAACTTGAGCCGGTTGCACCTTGTCCTTTCACCGTGCATCTGTGTGAAAAGAATACCTTCACCTTCTCTGTAAGTACCCTTTGGATAGTGGGTAACTGTGGTTGGATATTCCCGAGCCTTCTCACCTTGTGGCTGGACAAACTCAATTCCTTCAGTCTTTCTTCACAAGTAGAGGTCTTCAACCTGCTGATCACATTGGAGGCCATTGGAGGAACCTTCTCCCATTTTTCAGTGTCTGTCTTGAGCTGTAGGGACCAAAGCTGGGTGCAATATACTGGGTATGGCTTGACAAGTGCCAGGCAGAATGGGAAAGTGAACATCTTGTGACCTGCTGGCCATAGTTTTGTTGACACAGCCCAGGATACCATATGCCTTTGCTGCTGCAAAGGTGAAATCCACTTATGTTCAGCTGTCCGCTAGCACTTTTAGCTCCTCTTCAGCAGCCCTACAGTTCTGTCTGTCATATTTTTCTTCTTTACTTTTAAGGCAAGTCCTAAAGAACTTCTGACTTGCAGAAACTCCAGTCCTGCTTCATGTTTACCTCTACCTTCAGACCCAGCGATTAGTTCCTCTAACTTCTCAAAATGTTTCTTTTTGAAATGAAAAGATCATTGTTTACCTGAAAATTTACAACTCATGTAACAACATCCAGTCTTATTCAGAGAATTAACATCTACCATAACAGAACCTTTCCCTGTAGTACTAACCTTCTCAATCATACTGTATTTCATTATATTTTTTCTTTATCCAACCAGGGTGGTAAACAACTTACATGACTCCAGAGGAATGTGTTTTATTATGATATTTTACCCAGTCCCATTTTGTTTTCTCCAAGTTATTTCTTCAGACATTTTGACTATTGGTTCCTCCTGTGAAATAAAAAAATTCTTCATTACCCCTGCCTTTACTTCTGCTTTTCCTAAATTTTGTTGTCAGTGCTCTGGGCATGTCTGCTACTTCACTACTTAATTTTCATTATTTCTGCCGCACTTCTGGGGTTACTTTAAAACCTACAGACTTCCTAAGCCTCTGAATACCAACAAAGCATAACCTTGTGATTTGAGGCAACTATAAAAACAATGTGAAGCCATTCCTTCTTCAGCTAATCAGCACTTCATTATTGCTGACTCCTTGACATACTGTTCCTGCAAAGACTTCCTTGGAAGCAGAGGAGGAACTGATGCATCCCATCACAGAGTGTTCAGTGTAATTCAAGATGCAATGCCAGGAATTATGTTAAAAAAACTGGCACTGAGGACCCAACTTCCACATGGCATTTGTTTTGAGTTTATTTTGAACTAGCTCCACTTGTGGTCCTGTGGCCTGAGCTCCTGTTAACAATTGGAGAACATCAAGTGAGTTTCTGAAAACATCTTCCAGTTTTACTTTATCTGAAAAAAACTCAGTTTTGCAGGCTCCAAGAGTGCTCCATATGAAACCCAAAGTATGGTGGGTAGGGATGATTAGGAGACTGGTTTTAAATTGCCATGAGTAGAACACTAATGTAGAAGAGCTCACTGATATGCCATTTCACCGTATAAGGGAGGGAAAAAAATCTGCTGATCTAAAATTTCTTTGGATTTTTTTTTAGCAGTTATTGAACCAGAATTGCAGGTTTTCCAAAAGAAAAATCTCTTATGGATAGGTGAGAGCATTTCAAGCACGCTGATGGAAACAAGAGTTGGTATGGCTGAACTCTGAGCCCTTTGCAATTGAAAATCTTGTATATCTGCTTTTGCAAAGCTTTGAAAGGACTGTTGCTCTTTGTCTGTGTATGTGGAGATAGAGATAGTACACCACAGGTAAAGACTGGCGTATCATAGCTCCTCTGTTACTGACACCCACACTAGCTAGATTAAAATAAAGCAGCCTTAGCTGTGGTAGCACATGCTACAGTTTCTCCTTCAATTTTGCTGCAAAGATATGCACAGAATAGGCTGATATAGCAAACCAGAGGTATTGAACAAGGATGAAGTAAGAACCCAGAGCCCTGTACACATTAATATGAAACAATAGGATTAGTTTAAGTGGGAGGGTAAGGCTCCTTTCATAACTCTTTTTCATAAGTTTTGGAAATTTTTCAGAATTGCTATATAGACTTTCCTAGATATTAACTAACTCTTGAGTAATTGATGGAATGAACATACTTTCAAAAAATCAAATAGGTATGTGAGGAAAGATATTCCCCTCCTTACGGTAAGTAACTCATATAGACACTTTAAAGTATCAACACATAGTCCATGATTAGTAGAACAATCTTGCTGTTGCTTAGCTGTCAATTTTAATGAAAGTGGCAGGGGCTAAGTTAGCTGTGATGCTTTTGAGTCTCTCAAATTTGGATTAAATTGCTGACTGTTCAAAAGTTACTTCTAAGGAAGGAACTGACAGCTAGAGAAACTGCATGTTTCGTTTCCTTAGGAAAAAAGGTTAGCAACCTAATCTGCCATGGTACTTATGTTTTAATAACTTTAAAGGATGCTATTTGAGATTGTAGTTTGTTCTTCTCCAACATTTTCGTTGCCTTTTTAGAAACTTGCTTTATTTTATATCGGGGGCAGAGACCCACTAGCCTCTTCAAAAAAGCAACGGAAACTTAGTTCTCTCATTTCTTGGTCTTTTAAGTATTTGTTACTAGCTAATTAAATCTTTAAGTCACCTAAAGCGGATTGAAGGGTGTCCTTCAGAGTACTTCATAATTGTTAGTCCAGGGCTTTGAAAAAAGAAGATATGTGACTTTAAAATAAAGCGCATCTACACTCGACCCACAGTTGCTCTTGTATAGGCAGCCTTATTTCCTGTGGAGATGAAGAGGAAATGTACTTAGGGTGTGAAGCACTTCTTCATTTTTTAACTAGTAAAAAGCAAAGGTCTTGCATATTTCTCCTTTCACTTTAAATTCTGAATCAAACTGGAAAGTCTTTGCAAGCAAATTGCTCTCAGGAAGTCCAGCTCTAAGTAAAATGTCATCTGTGGATGGATTGCTTGTACGCGTGATTTCTGGTGTGCTCATAAGTGTTCTGGAGGCATGTCAGTAACAGGTAGGACCAAATCTACATACCAATTTGCTTTTTTCTGTGAGTAAAGATGACTGGGTTGTTTAGTCACACAATTATGAATGGCACTAAAGAGAATGGCAGGCAAGGGGAATCCCCACCAAACTGTCTCCTGGATCATTTTAGAAGAAAGGATTGCACCTCGCAGCAGATTTCTGCTAGGAAACCTCCTGTGGATGTCTTTAAATGGTTATGACAAAAAATGCCCACACTTTAGGCTGATTTGAAACATTTAATGAGTATTTTCTTACTGATGCTTGAAACAGATCATTGAGTTAGCCTCCAACATATGTGCACACCTACACACTGGTGTTTGCATGTACATACATATTTAACTATTATAGATTGCATAAGGGATAACATGTGAAAATGACCGGATTTTCCCCCCAAATACTCGCATTTCAACTTAGAATACCCAAGAAGAAATTAAAGCTTTACAGGATTTCTTTCACTAGAATTTTCCTCCAAATTTGAATATGAGTACTAATTTCCAACAATAAATGTGTCTTGTAGGATAAAGGTACTTAAACTGTGAAAAGAAATGCATCTGTACAATGAAAACTTGAACGGCACTTGAATTCCTGGCTAAAAATTGGACCAAAAACCTCCAATGCAAATAAAAGCCCACAATGCAGAAAATCAACATAAGGAGAAGGAATGAATGACAAAACACAACATGTGGAGAAAACTCCGTAAGCATAATGGGAGGAAGATGAGTGGGCTTGGCTCACTGACAGGTTGAAACTCTGAAAAGTACCATTTAGATATAGTATTGAGAATGTATGGAAAGTATTAGGTTGATCAGGGGCCTATGATTTCCAATGTTATCAACCTGCAAAGAATTTTCAGCAGATTCCATGTTATTTGGGGAGTTTGCAAGCTGGCCTCTGATGAAGTCAATGAAGATCCCTAACTGGGTTCACCCAGCACACGCAGAAACTGACAGCTGATCCAAGATGAGCATCCTTTTGTCTTTCCTCCTTTTGAAAAGGCACCAGGAAGTATTATTTCAGATACCTGGATGCAGAAGTTCAAATGTCTTTTTGGCTTCTTTTGAAGGTGGATCTGATCCTGTGAAAATGAAACTTGATAGTAGACTGAAAATAGCAGAGGTCTCTGAATGGAGAGTTAATATATAGAGGAAAACATACTCTCATTTACTGGGAATTGGGGAAAGACATTGTGAGCAAAATGTGATGTTTTTTCGATCAGTGTACAGCGAAGGTAGACATATGCACGTATATTCACAGGAAACAGCATCAAGTCAGAACCACAGAACACAGTCAGGCCAAATTACAATTGAATTATTTTCTTAATGAATTAGTTTTCTTAGAGTGAATTAAAATGTAACCTTAAAACTAGTGGAAATATTCGTGGAAAATGGAAACAGAAATACTAGTGTGCTGGTCTTACAAAAAGCAGTGCTATTAGAGAAGAATTAGAAAACCTTGGAAAATCACTTTGGGGAGAACTATTTTAATAAAATATATCTTTATTTTGTAGAAGACTTTACACCCACCAAGGCACAAAGAGCCTTATCTGAAGACAATATGTTGTACTGATAGCATTAAATTGCTAACATTGCATCTTTAACATTTAAAATCAGCAATATGAACATCGTAGGTGCTGCTAGTGCCTCTAAAGCCTGGGCAGAAGTATTTCAAAGGTCTTTTAGGAAGAACCTTGAAACAATTACGTTTAAATGGTTTTTTTTCTATTTGCCTTATTATGCTTTTAGAAGTTCTTGTTTTCAATCTTTTCTGTGCAACCATGATGATTAAAAAGTGATTAGAAAAAAATTCCAACCCCAAAACTCTAAAATAAACCCTGAGATTCACAATATCACATAGGACAGGAAGCTCAGGCTTTAGAAAGGAAATAAATATTGTAACATTCATGAAATAATGCTCAGAACTGGCAGTACGTCCAAAGGATATTGTGGTGCTGAAAACAGAAAACTTTCAAGAGTAAGTGTTTTATTCTTCTTGGAAGAATGAAGAAGAGCTGGTGAAAACAAGAAAGTTTTATGTGGAAAAACCCATAAACACTCTGTGATCATAGTACAGGAGGTATTTTATGTAACACCAGCCATACTTTGGGCTGCTGCTGTGCCAACAGTTGTGCTGCTTTTCTGTGTATATGGGCTTAAACTAAAATTGAAAAAGATTTGACATTTTCTTCTATTTTATGGGTAATAGATTTCAATCAGGAGTTAGATATGTGAAAAGACTCCAAACAGTAGAAGCATGGAGTAAAAACGCACACTGTATTTCTCCATCACTGTCTTCTACAATGCCATCATTTTTTCCATAGAAAAATACAAGAAAAATAACATTTTAGAATTGCACCTTACTCATGGTTAACTCCCTCTGGTACCTCATAGTTTCTTAAAAATTTGTACATGCAGACTGTTTTTTTGAGAGGTGGAAAACTGGTTTATATCAACGCGAAATATGGCACAAGAGACAAGGAGGACCCTTTAGTGTCTGTTACATATTGCTGTCCATGCACAATCAGCAACGAGAAAACAGATGACATAGGTCCTTCTTTCCAGTCTCAGAATTCCCCATATCAAGGAAAGGGAAGGGGGACAGCCTTATGATCATTTTCATGAGGGACATTAACTGCTCTTAATTGGGACAGATGTTCTGAGAAAAGTATTTGTTATTGTTTCCATATACTCCAGAACATTTTTTTAAAATGAGTCCTGAATATTCATATTATGGTATTACTGGAGTCTCCAGATGATACAGAAGTGATGGTCATACAGTTAGGAGTGGCCAAAGAGTCCACAATACTGTGTGAGAAAGGCCAGCCCAGAAGAGCTTTCACAGCTATCCTCTTCTTCCTGGGCAAAGCGGGAACTCTTACTTACAGGATGGATGAGTTCTCAGACCATGAGAGGGCAGTTATTTCCTCTCACTAATTCAGAAAGTAATCATTACTGTTTTGTGGGGAAAGGTTTTCCCAGCCTATAAACTTTTTTTTTTTTTCTGTCCTGCATGGGGTTATCAAATTCAAATTCTGAAGGGAAGTATGAAACAGATATCTTGTGTCAGTCAAGATACCATGTTTTTAATAATTTTGTACTTACATTCTAATCACTTAAAGTTGTACTTGTCAGCTCATTACCTACCTGGACATCTGTCTCTCTAGATGTCTAACCCCACCGGGTCTTAGTTTTCTCTTCCTTCCCTTTCTTTGGAAGACTCAGCAGCTAATGTGTGTGAGAAATTTTGTGAGTGGAAAGAAGGATCAATACTATACATTTTCCCATTGCTAGTTGCACGCAGACAGGGGTTTGTAATAGAGGCTAAAGGGTTTTCCTTGTGTCGTATTTCAGATGGTACAAGCTGGTTTTCCAGTTCTCGCAAACTACAGCATTTCCAAAAAGTGCTTGGAATGGGCAGGGTAGAGTAATTTGTTTAGAAAAATGTCATAGAATCATGGATCATTTAGGTTGGAAAGGACCTTTAAAATCATTGAGTCCAACCTTTAACTGAGTACATCCAGGTCCACCACTAAACCATGTCCCTAAGTCCATAAGTCCACAACTACACGTCTTTTAAATACCTCCCGGGATGGTGATGCCACCACCTCTCTGAGCAGCCTGTTCCAATGTTTTAACAACCCATTTGTTGAAGAAATTTTTCTTAATATCTAGTCTAAACCTCCCCTGCCACAACATGAGGCTGTTCCCTCTTGTCAAATCAGTTCATTTTGAGAATTTTAGAACTTCCCCCTGCCCCAGAATTTTTTTCTTGTAAAACAAAGTAACTTTTTTGTGTCACCAACATTACCCCTAATGATCATTCGGAAAGATCCTCTACACTACAGAGGTCTGGTGATCACAAGGAGTACACAACTACATCTTCCACAATGTGTAGTGCCAATGAAACATACCCATGTCTGTAGGAGAGTGGTGGGGTATTTTTGTGCTAGGGAAAAATGTTAGTGCATTCATAAGGGTCAGTTGCAAAGTCATTAAGCTTGATGATCAAGACATCTATTTTGCAGGTAGTGGTAACATGCATGACAATATTTAGTAATTGCATAGCGCTGGTACAATGCATATGCAAACTTTAGTCACTTCAACCCTTTAAACCATCCCCCAGCATTGTGAAGAAGGAAATAAAGGAATTATTGCTGCTTTATAAGAAAGGCAGGCTAAGAGGTAAAGTGTGATGTAAGGCCAGAATGACAACTCAGACAGGGTTTTCCAACCCTGAGCTGCTTTCCTTGGGCAGTGGTAACAGAGGAAGCCACTGAGTTTTAGAGAAATGAAAGTCTGGCGGAGATGTGCCAGGCTGGTAAGGGCAGTTCCTTACTAACCACCCAGCCAGCACGCTGAGAAGTATGAATAAAACAAAAAAATGAAAGGGGAAAACCTTTAATCAGTGGTCATAGCGAAATCTGACATGACTTTGCAAAGACATCATCGGGTAATTGGTGTAAGGTGTTGTATGAACACAAGGGTGTGAAACCTCTGCTTTGCATGAAGAGTCAGATGACTTCCAGGCAGCAAAATGAAAAAAAAAAAAAAAAGAAAGAAAAAAAAAAAGCCTTGGTTTCATTTCCTACTGTGTTTGGAACAGATGACAGTCCAGCTGTGACTATGGACCCACACAGAAGGACCACTTCAATTCTATGCAGCACAAGGCTTTTCAGTACTATTCTGGCATCTCTTTCAGCTAGATTACAACTAGTGCTCAGGTGAAGAGCTTGTTAGTGCTGAGTGTTCAGTCCCCTCCAGCATGCACTAGATATTTTAGATATCTACTAAGGAACATGGATAAAAAATTGGGTGCTCTTAGGCCCTTGGCTCTGCCTTGTAAAGGGCAGATCTCTGCAGGATACCCCCTATTTTATTTGTAACCATGTTGATGCTCAGGAAAGGCAGCGGAGAGGAGCCATCTGAACCTGAGTCTTCCTCACAACCTGTCTGTTCACTGTTCTTGGGCAACACAACATGCACTGGACAATAGCAATCTGTTTCATTACTTTTGGGTGGAATGGGAAGCAGAAGAAGGCTGAGAGGGGTGCAGGACCTCTGGCACTTAAGGACCCCCAAATTCTAACCATCTGCTGTAGACTTGGAGATGATTTGGAGAGAGGTGATGTTGTGTGTCATTAGAAGAGAATATTATGAGATGAGCATGTTGACATTAACACGGTACCATTTATTCAAATATAAAGGATTTGGAAAAGGGATCTTATATTTCTATATTAGAATATGTTTCTGTCCAGCTGATGATTTGCCACAGAACATTCAACCCTTTGTGTGAGAATTTGGATGCGGAGATGAGGCAAAGGACTGAATCTAGCCTCCACAGGCAGGAGAGGGTACCTGTATTCAGAAAATAGCGTGACAGAGCCAGACGTCATGGGGGCAACAAACCTTGTGCAGTGTCTAGAGCACCACTCTTATGGGGAGTGGCTGGGGGAACTGGGGTTGTCTGATGAAGAGGAGGCTCAGGGGGGATCTTATTGCTTTCTACAACTACCTGACAGGAGGCTGTAGGCACGTGGGGGTCGGTACCTTCTCCTAGATAACTAGTGACAAGAAGAAATGGCCTCAAGTTGCACCAGAGGAGCTTTAGGTTGGGTATTAGGAAAAATTTCTTCACTGACAGGGTAGTGAAGCATTGGAACAGGCTGCCCAGAGAGGTGGTGGCATCCCCATCCCTGGAGGTGTTTAAAAAAAAGTGTAGATGTGGTACTTAGTGAAATGGTTCAGTGATGGGCTTGGCAGTCCCAGGTTAACAGTTGGACTTGATGATCTTAAAGGTCTTTTCCAACCTAAATGATTCTATGCTTCTGTCACGGCTTCCTTCTTTGATCTTTGTTTAATTTCTTGCCTCAGTTTATGACATAATACTTGCAGCGCTGCTTAGTGGGCAAAGGACCACAATGGGACTGGAGACCCTATCTGTGCTCCTAGATTTGCCTTTCTTAGATGCTGAATGATCATGAATCATCCCATTGCTCTGTGTGTCCAGTTTTCTTACTTGCACAACTGGATGCTTGACAGTGGCCTCCTCTGAAAAGTGAGGAGATAAAATCAATCATATAACCCCCCAAAACTTCAACCAGTATTTACAAGAGGTGAGCTGGGAAAATCCTTGCTTTCTGGTGTTTCATCCTCCTGTTCTTAAAAGTAATGGCAAACCAAAGGGAGGTCACCTGAGAGGTACAGCCTGCTGTGAATGAGATGTGTGTCTGACCGGACTAATGAGCCAGTGTAACGCAGTGCAGTCACTCTGGATGAATGGTTCTCTGCAGAGGAGGGCACTGTTACTGACTTAATCTTTCAGCTCCTGGAATTACATCTTCTGCCTGGCTGGATAATTACAACAACTAGTTGTGTTCAGTTGTGTTGCGATTTGTCCTCAACATGTTAGAAAGACCCAAACTCCTAACTAGCCATTCTTCTTTGCGCACTCTAATAATTCAACAGGAAAATGCTGCTCAAATATGGACCTGCAATGGTAAAAATTGAGCTTGATGACCCAGTCCTTCTTCCAGTTCTATGTTTCTGACAGCATGAAGAGTGCCATATGTAACAGGAATAATTTTTCTTCTACCACTTGACATCTCCCTTCCAACACTTTGCCAAAGAATTGCTCCATAGGCTCACGGCCAGTTGATGTGCCTCAGCACATCTCCCATTTTGTAAAATATGCTTGGTTTTCCTGTATATTTAAAACTACATTTAGCTGTGCCACAACATGCCATTTGACTGTGCTTGCCTTGCAAAGCAATGCAGATGTTTTAACGTTACCAATAAGTTTGTTCAGCATGCTGATAATTTGTGAGTCCACTTTGAATCTTGGTGGGACCTCCATTTTGGCACCATCCCTGGGAGGTATTTAAAAGATGTGTAGATGTGACACTTAGGAACATGGTTTAGTGGTGGACATGGCAGTGCTAAGTTAATGGTTGGCCTTGATGATCTTAATGGTCTTTTCCAACCTAAATGATTCTGTGATTCCAATCTCTATCATAGAATCAGAATGGTTTGGGTTGAAAGGGACATTTGAAGATTGTCTAGTCCAACCCCTCTGCCATGGGCAGGCATGATAAGTTTGCATGTTTTACAGTGCTTTGAAGCATCCTTGAATAACATTAGCACCTTACCTCCATGGCAACACTTCTAGCAATCAAGTTATTGCTTAACTAGTTTTAATTTCCTAAACTAAACCCAAGATGGGCATTGCATAGTGCTACTACCCCAAGCAGATTATAGCCCTAATTCTTGCGCAGTACTGCACCTGTTGTGAGATGTGTGCCATCTGTCTATGCTGTTATTCCCAGGGAGTTTCAGCATGCAGCTTTTGGGCTTGCAATTGCTGGCGAAATTTAATTCTTGCTTCTGCAAAATGACAATTCCCTGTTTGCAATCATAGTAGTTGATCTATTGCACAGGTGGAGGTCCTTTTTCAAGCTGCAGATGAAAAATGTTTGGTGGTGTTAGTGATCATTTGCTGAGATAGGGGATGCTGCTGGTGAAGGGGCTAGCTTCTTGCAAAGAATACCCAAAGAACCATCTGGGGCTGTGCTGGAGAGCTCAAATCATACCTGTTGTGGACCAGTTCTCATACATTTCTGATGAGCTATAGACATCCTGCGCTGCAGCCTGTGTGAACTGAGCCCACAAATGCCCTCTTCCTGATCCTCTCTCTTTCTTTTTCCCTATGGGCTCCTTCTTTCTTTCCCTTGTAGGGTCCTGCCCACCCTACATTCGTATACTACAGCGTAATATTAGTCTGATTTCTTCATAAGACTTTTCACAGTAAGCTCTTTTCCCATGAGACCTATCAAAGTGGAGTTCAGTTCCTATACAAAAACCTTTCCCCAGCTACCCTCAAGACAGTTGTTTCATGGGGCTGTATGCACTTGGAGACTTTCCTGTCTGTCTTCCTCAGCTGGACTTTTTTTCATCCATGTTTTTCTGTTTTCATATTCTACCCACCTAAGTGCCAATGAACGGGCAGGTGGGAAACTTTAATTATTGCCAAGGAGAAATGAGTGTTTTGAGTACTAAATGCCCTGCTCTGGCAGATGGTAGACAGCCATAGAGGAATTTAATATGATGCATCATTGCATCCATGCTGAACCTCATTTTCCCCAAGTCTGATTTGAATCCAGAGATGAAGAATGAGAAAGAGGCAGAAATCCACTTTAGACCATAGAAAGAATGCAAATAGTGTTTCACAAAAGGACACCGGTAGGGATAACATTTAGATCTCTAAGTAACTGAAGAATGTCATGGCAATCTCAGTGGTTACTTTAAAAGAATACTAGAAATGAGTTGACTGTTACACTGACCCTTTAACCACATGATATGATTTTTTTTCAAATAGCGTGTAAGAATATGTTTAAGCCACAATGCATACTCCTCAATCAGTATCATAATTTCCCCCTTTTCCACAACCACGTGTAAAAGAAATTTCAGAATCTGCCACGTAAATGTTACCCATTAATGAACCACTGAAAATTTTTCCAGCACCATGATTTAAGAAAGATGCTTTCGAGGGATTCCCTTGATTAGCCAAAAATGAAGGGTTCTTATCTCACACTATCTTGTCTAAATATACACAGCCTGTGATGACGAAATGAAAATTTTCAAGACCAGGTATAAATACTACTGACAAGCAGATGAAGTTCATTCGTCTACTTTCTTCTAATAGAAGATTTAACTATTAGAAGTTGAAGCTCACTGCTCTTAGAACCGACATCTCTCAGAACCTATCTGAGCATTTTAACTGAACTATTGCCAAGAAAATGACTTGCCAGACCTACAGCTTGTTTGTTCTGTCTGTCATCATGATTTGTTTTGGACGTTTTGGAAATAGTTCCATTCTTGCTCAACTTGAAAATGATATAGACCAACTGAAAGCTGACTTTGTAAGTATGGTCTTCTACTGCTTTTCTCTTCTTCTGCTTGTGCTTTAGTACAGTCCAGACTTGAACAGTGCTTGACATATTCAATGGAACAAATTTTCTGGTTATACCTTCTTTTAAACAAGAATATGGACAATTTCTTTGGTTTTGCTATCTTCCTTCACTAATGTGACTCAGTTTTTCAATAGTCATAGTTAATATAGTATGCATTTATTTCAGGGGCACTATTCCTTTCACAAGAGCTTCTCCTAGCTCCATTCAGCCTTTGATTACATGGAATGTTTTAAAACAAGAAATCTGAATGCAATTTATGATGAAGGAATGAATCTTGATTAAGTTTATTTAGATGCAATTTAGTGACACTTTTTTAGTTTTAGGTTAGTAATGTTAATGGGGGATTTAGTATTTGTTAGCAATATAAACAAAATGGAGAAGAACTTTTGCTGTAACAAATGTATCTCATATTTAGTAGTAATAGTAGTAGTGTGCTTCCCAAAGGTGCCTAGAGTCCCTTCTAATTACAGCTTTTATGCTCAATACATTTTTGGGGTTTTTTTCCCCTCAAATGCATGAAAGCAACTGCAAGAGTTTGCTTCTATTTTCAGCTCTGATTTTGTCAGAATTTTTTACATATGAAAGTTGAAATTTAGTAGTCAAAGAATCACCCTGAAGTATCACACGAAGAAGCCTAGTGTGATGCTCCAGTGTTTGCAGACTGATAGGAAACTGGCTGTAAAAGTGGCATCATATCCCTAAATTTGCCATTAGCATAGATCAGAGAGATTCTCACTAGAATATATATAACCCTGTCAGAGAGATCCTGAGCTGTAGTGAACTTCTTGCACTGACATTAAAAACTCTGGTCCACAGCAGGTGCTCCCCACCTTTCAGAAAAGCAGCAAAACAAGATTTGGCAATGCGCTCAGCATGGGGAGCCAATCAGCCTAGGAGGTTTCTGTTGCCCTGCAAGTTTTCCCTTTGCACTTACTGTATTTAAATTACTGAGCAGACGAAAAAGGAAACAGTGACTGTTGTATACAGAAAGAAAAAAAAAAAAGACACAGACAGAAGAGGAAATGATTCAGTTTACCTTTCCTTGGTAGGAGAATTGTATTGCTCTTTGTTTCCTAGAATCTGCCACAGTGTGTGTCTAACATCTGATGGTTAAACTCCATCCCTGCAAGCCTCTCATAGCCCACTAACCTTGTGTATTCCCATGCCTGACTGTGGGCTACTGGGCTATTCTCCAGTTCTATGAATTGTAGGTTTTTAGTAAAGTTATTTTGTTCTTGTTCCATATGAGATTTTACTAAGACTGGGTAAATCTGAGGCAACGGACTACATACTGGTGGACTTCAACTTACCAGAGAACATAAATTTGCCTTGCAATAAGTATTGTTTGTAAAACATGTATGTTTGTTCTTCATTACAGAACTCGAGTAATTCAGATGTAGCTGATGGTGGACCTATTTTTGTGGACAAACTGACAAACTGGACAGAGGTGAGTCAGAACCAGACATGACAAAGCATCTCAGGTGCTTTGCAGGGCACTTTTGGTACAAAGCAGCTCCTAGGGCAAGCGTAACCAGCTGGAGTAAAATGAACACAAGCAGAGGCCACTTTGGTGGCTTGGTAATGTGAAAACAATCCTCATAAAAAGGCTTCCCACAGGATCAGGGTGCTTTATACTGCACCATGAACTGATCCTGAGGTACAGCCAAGCCCCATAGATGAGTTGCAGTATCTCCTTTATCATCCTGTTTCAAGTGGCAGTGAAACCCCCTGCATGCTGCTTTTTAGCTTCATTCATTTTCCTACTGATGGCCACTCACAGACCTTTCTTTCTGACTATTTTTCAACAGAGAAATGAAAAAAGGATCATCCTGAGCCAGATTGTTTCCATGTACTTGGAAATGCTTGAGAAGACTGACAAGTCAAAGGCGCACATCAGGCACATATCTGAGGAGCTCCATACTCTGAAAAATAGCCTTCCTGATGGCTTAAAGAAGATGAAAGACCTCATGGACCTGACAAAGCTTCAGGTAAGCCTCTTCCTCTGCCTCCAAGGCTCATGACACTGTATTTTCCAGTTGAAATTTAAATATGACTCAAGCCGATAATGCTTCAGCAACCTGTCTGGTAACCCCCACCTAGCTTAGTTCACACTGGAAAACCTAATGTTTCCGGCTTCAGGGTCTGCTGCAGGTCTGTGGTGTGGGGTGTCAGTGTGGGGGCTGCCCTCCCCGAGTCCTGCTGGAGTCTGGCACAGAGGTGCTAGCAGCACTGCCGCATTGTCTGCCCACCAGAGCTGCCACTGACATGCCTGTTTGTGGTTTAGAAATTGGGTGGGAAAGTTGTGCCCGGCTACAGCACGCCTCCACGGGTTTTGGAGGTTTATCAAGCGAGTGCCAATGACACGAACCACCGACCTCTGCAGAGGTGCACGGCCAATACCTCAGCAGTATTAGCTGCTTGCAGGTATCTCATATACCATTGCAATAACTACAGAGTAGCTCTGTTTCACAAAATACAGCTCATTTGTGACATGTTGCAAAGTAGCACAGAAAGTGGAAAACAAAAATCTGTGACAAAGTGGCTCTTTGTTGTAGGAATTAGGTAGTAGAGTAATTGGAAACTGCAGCTGTCCATCTGGTTTACCGTGGTAGCACTGTGGCTTGTAGGATGTGATCAGTAAACAGTTATAGCTCTTGGCATGACCTTCATTCCTTTTGTTTCTTATAACAGATGAGTGACTTGAAAATTCAACGCAAAGCTGCAAATGAGCTCTTCAGTGTCTTACAAAAGCTGGAGCCTTCAGCTCCTCTCAAAAGGAAAAGGAGCCAGTTTCAGAAGAAGTGCAAATGTTAATGACATCGCGTGACCTTCTGTACTGAGTTATTGTGCAAATTTTATGATGCACATTTTTTTATTTCAATCTTTTTATTTAGTTTTTATACATTTATTTATTAATATTTAAATATTTTAAATAATTATTTATAAAGTAACACCAGTCAAAGTATTTATACCTCCTACTGCTATGTAAGAAATGACTTTGTCTTAAAATCCTGTCTATCTGTTATATGTTTGCTGACCTGAAAATACAGAATGAGGCAATGTTTACCCAGTTCCCATATGGAAATCCTGAAATTACACGATACGGTACCCAGCTTTCCATCTGGTGCAGTCTTGAGAGAGGGATATTAGAAGACTAGTCTCATCATTCATCTGTTTGGCATGGATATGCAAGCACCAAGATGGGGAAGTTTCTGTACTAAGGAATACATTCATATCTGCTTACTTCTAAGCATATCTAAATCCAAATCAAGCAACTAGACGTGCTTAAAGGTAAGCAAATGCTGAAGCACTTTTATGAACTAGGGGAGTGATGATTAATTGCTGACAATTGTTGCTATGCACTGAAGTTACCAGGAGGCTAAGCTACTAGCAGCTCCAGGAAACGTGACTAACTCTATTGCACTGAGTTAACTTCAACTCATTGATTCTGAGACATTCTATATTTTTTATATACTGAATCATTTCAATGTGTCTGAATGTAATTTTATTTATTTGGAGGTAGTAGTACAGAAGTTTTTATCTTAATGACTTTATTTTTGTACTAGAATATTATTTAATACTTTGGATTTCTCAATGGAAACTATTTGAAATTTGGCTATTAAATAAAAAAAAAAAGAAAAAGAGAAAGTGTGCCTGCATATTTATTCACCAGAATCTCTGCAAAAACTAGAATGCTAATCTTGCTCTATATTGTCACAAAAGATGGCCCTACCCAGATATACAAAAACATATTTTATTTCCTTCTTCCTGTCTTAAGAGTTGGGAATGGATAATGTTTTTGAAGAAATCTGTCAGAACGGTTTAAAATTTCCAAACTCTTCAAGTTCTACTTCTGTCTAGATGAAGAGGCATCATTTTGCTTATAAGAAGGCATTTATTTTAAGTTTGTTGTCACTCTTGTTTGAAATACAAGACACTTTCAAATTTCCCTGCAGGTCAAGTTTACAGAGCCTAGATTGAGGTCAGCCCATCTGCTGGGCTCTCTGTGAGGAGGCCTGGGACTGATCAGGTTTTGGCCAGCCTCAGAGGCTTGGGCAGAGGACTTGGTGGGGACTTCCAAATTCTCAGGTCCTCAAGGGTTTACCAAGCAAATTATCTGGGGGCAGACTGGTTGGGCTGACTGGAAATAGGGCAGATTTTCCTTGGGATCCCTGCCAACTTGGGACCTCCAGCTTCCCCCCACCCCTGAACTTTGTCTGAATCAGCAGATTCCAGAAATAGCACCCCACTGAGCCCAAAGTTTAGCTGTAATAAGCCAAATGAGTTTAGTTGTAATTGCTGCTGCCCCTCCTACTCCCATGAGCCCAGATGTCTCCCCTAGTGTAAGATACCTTAATTTCTATCCTCATTTTACAGCCATAACAAAGAAACTCAGTAATCCTGGATACTTGAACTGATTTTGAAGGAAACTGCTGTTGTTCTTTGTACTCATCACAGATATACATATGCATGTGAGATGTGAATGAAATAATGCTGTGGTATTTCTCCCATTCCAAGACTAAGTGTGAGAATCCTCAGCATGCATTTCACATAGGCAACGTGCCCTGTGTACGTGTTGTGTCAGGAGGTATTACTTAAAAGAGACCAGCTGTCCTCGAGGGAAGCAAAGACAGCTGTAGTAACTTCTATTAAAAAAAAATAAAAAAGGAGAAAAGAAATAAAGGAAATAAAAGGAAGAAGAAAGAAAAGGAGAAGAGAAAAGAGACAGAAGGGAAGGGAAGATGAAAAACTTAATAGGGAAGATTAAAGTTTCCTTAGCCATTGGCAGTGAGATAGTGAGTCTCCCAACTCCTAATTAAATTAATACTCTATTTTCAAATTTAAAGCCAGGACTGGTTAGAAGTTACCTTATGAGACTATAAACTTGAGAAGTCTACAGTCCTTCCACACCTTGTCAAAGGGGTCTGTGGAAAAACAGTTAAGCCCATTGCTATACATCCAGCAGGAATAACATTGACCCATTCATCCTCCCTTAGTTGTATATACTGAAGCCTGTGCCATTTTCTGTGCTGTGCTGTCCTGCTGTTACCTTGTTAAATCTGGCTCAAAACAATATGGGTTTGGAGGGGAGGTTATTGCTCAGTCACGTAATTTCCCAGGTTCTTCTCATCCTGGTGCTGGGTAGCAGAGGCAGAGAAGTAGGGAGGGAATGAGCAGCTGGGAGATGGAGTAGCAGCTGGCACTGCTGGCAAAATGTGTTTGTACACTCCGATTTCAGTAGTTTGGTGGTTTGGGGTTCTTTAGCTTTTGGTTGGTTGGTTTGGTTTTTCTTCCTCCCCCGCCCCTCCCCCCCCCCCCCCCCCCCGAAGTATCCTTATTTCCAACTGGAAATTTTTAAAACATCTTTAAACTTTTCATGTTAAATCTGACACCAGACATTGCAGAGATTCACCAGTGCTGTGAACCTAACCACTCAAAGGAAGCCAAATAATTTGTTTCTCATGTCGCCCTCCCCCAGCATTTTCCCTACCCACTGTAAGCCTGTGAAACCCATTTCTACAGCGTCCTTAAGATAAGTTGCTGAACAAATTTCTTGCTTTGCTCTGTTGATGCAATAATAGTGTTAGACAGGAACATCATAAAAATCAGCCTTCACAAGACCACATTTTTTCCCCTCAGTTACATACCATACAAATGAGGTGAATCACTTTTAACATGAAAGCCCATCATCTCTTCTCTCACATCCATGGGAGTTCTGGATCTCCTCTTCTATGTCATTCCTCACTATATCCAAGTGAGGAAGGCATTTGCAGCTAAGCTAAATTTAAGTGTGAAATGAATTTTAATGGCTACCCTAAATATTTCCAAAGTGAAACACAGCAGAAACATTGGACAGTTTTACTGAAGGTCAGTGCAGTTTTTTCCAGCTACGCAACCTGAGAAAGAGAGTTAATGGATGCATATGCACAGGAGTGAAAAGATATTATCTATTGTCTGGTAGTTAAAATTAGAAAGGGGAAAAATCAAAGAAAAGACAGCATTGTCTCAGAAAGTCGCTGTGGTTTATGCATCACTTCTGCAGTGTATTGATTCTGTCCTTACTCTATTCCTGCATATTATCAGCACTGATTTTAATCTGCCATTTTATTGCCTTGTCACTCAGTATTTTGAACACCTTCAATAGTTCTTTGCAGCTGGACTTTCTCTCTGGCATCCAGAATATATCCTGAATAACTTAGTACATCAGGAAACTTAATTATGAATATGAATAAATAAGTCAATATGAATAACTTAGTACATCAGCCAACTTAACTCACAGCTGACCCCATTTCCCAAATTGCTGATGGCTACGTTAAAGGCCCAGGGCCCAGACAAGCCCTGCCATGACTGAACCCACTTGACTGCAAAACCATTCACTGATTCCTATCCCTTATTTCTTATCTTTTGACCAGTTGTATATTCACGTGAGGAATTGTAATGTCATAGTTTAACTGCTTTGGTAGCTTTGCAGTGAGACTCTGAAGGTGTAAGAACGTGGTGCTATTGTGGCTCCCCCTTGTCTGTGTAGTCACTGGCTCTTCAGCAAACCATAGCACAGCCAAGAAGCATGGTATATTCTCTCACACATGTTACGTTTACTATTCTTTTGTGCACTGTATGGGCCCGCTCTCAGTATTACATGGCAGGGATACCAGCTTTACTGGTTTGCAGTTTTCTGGGATTCCACTGAGGCCTTTAGAAAATCAATAGCCAGTAAGACCACTCTGTGCCTCCCTGGTGTGGGGACAGCGTCAAGAGCAGGTCATACCGCCCACACCCCACAGGCTGTAGTTCAGCTGTTTCATCCTTGAGTCCTGCAGGACTCCTGGGTGAAAGCTGTCAGCTCAAATCTGTCCTCATGGTCACTTTCCTCCAACAGTCTAGGAGTTACTGATCAGGTTTTTTTCAGTCACTGGGAAGCAGGAATAATAAACAAATATGAAAAGGTCTGGAGGTGGAAAAACCTCCACACCTGACAAATGGATGTGGGATTTTCAGCCCAAAATAGATACTCATGCAAAAACTCTTACCTCTCTGCTGTCTTGTGTGGGACAGAGAAGTGCTAACAGCAACTTCTGCAATGCACGGAATGTACGTAGGCTGCCGAAATAGGTGAGGAACAGCATAATGGTCTGGTAATGGTAACATATATAACTTCTGGGTGTATTATGTGGCAGCTGGTCCTGATGCAAGATAGCAAAATAAGGCCACCCATCTTCCAGCTTCATCTATTACTCTTTTCTTCCCAAGGTTCCTTCTCACAGTAAGCAAACTTTCCTGGGAAGCAATAAGGATGGTCTATGCCAAAAATTTACCTGAAAAAGTAAGCAGGGTAATTCCTTGATCCATAGCAAAACTAGCTGTGGCTGTATGGTGGTCACATCACACCAGAGTAAAATCAAAACGGAAGAGGGCTCAGCTCCCTGTCACACAAAGTGGGTAGGAACCTCCTGCACCACTCCATGCTCATGGCTATCTTGGAGGTAAACATGCCATTTATGAAATTTCCCTCTAAATCACAGGTCTAAGATGACCTTAACCTTACAAAACAGAAAGCAAGCCGGTTGGGTAAACCTCGTCTCTAAATCAAGCCAGGGCTGTGAGTTATTGCCACTCCAATGCCTTTTGGTTGCGTGCTTTTAGTGTTTTGCAGGATCAGGTCCTGTACAGATTCAGATCTCCTTTTAAGTCTGCCAAGTACATGGAGATACATGGCATGCACATGTGATACAATATACAGGTTTTAGTCAATAATATATATGTACAGGAGTATATTGTTCAGAGGTGGCTGAGGATTTCTCTGTGTTCATGGCTAGATAAACTATTCTTTCCAGTGTGCTGCCTGTAGGATCATGCTCATAAAGAGCTGGCAATTTTCTGGAAGAAGCTATTAACAGGTGTAAATGACACTCAGTACTTCTTCACAGATTAGATCTAAGATATTAAGCAAGATGCAGTAAAATATATTTATTTGCATAATCATTTCCACAGAAAAGTGTTCTTGAAAAGTGTATCATATACAATGAACCCAAAGCCAACGACACTTTGAAGGAAAGTCATTCCACAACTCACTATTTTATGTTATCCTCAGGCTGTTAATGTCACCAGCACTAGGGAAATTCCCTCCCATTCACCCTTATAGGCTCCTGAAGGTCAATTAACAGATGTTGCTTACTAGCATCTCTCCCTGTAGGACACACACAACTCTGTCCACAGTCCACTTTCAAGTCTCCCTGCATTATCATCCTGTGTCCTCCTCCACAGATTTTTGGTCGCATCCTTAAAAACTGTAGGTGCCAATGATTTATGTTCTTTAAAGGACAAATTTAGACTATCTGTTTTAGCTTTGCCTTTAGAAGGACCATTGAACAGAAGCATTATGGAAATGATGCTTTTCCATCAATTAAACATTTATTTTCAGGGATTTATAAAATATTTCCTCCCCACTTCAGCTTTATTTACATGACCACACTGTTTCAAGGAACCATGATGCTAAATTGAGTGGTACAACTAAAGTTTAATTTACTAGCCGAGTTTAAAATTTGGCTACCAGGCTAAATAAATGCTAAAGAGCTCAATCTTACCCGATTTATTGCAATGACCATGGCAAGATTCTTTTTGATTTAAAAGTGATTTGAATTGGGTAACTGGATCCTGAATATGGATACAACGCTTTTGAAATTTTTTTTTACCTTGAGTGGTGGGCCTAAACAAATGACTCCAATTAAAAAAAAAAGTATAGATGAGGTTGAAACTTTAGTATAGATCCTGCACTTTCATGATTTTGTATCGAAAAGAACTACCAGTGTTCACATTATTTGCTGAGAATATTCTTATTTTCCCTAAATAGTCTCAAAATTCCTCACGTCAACACCTGGTGTACGGTCTTGAGAAGTATGAAGACTGTGGGTTCCTTCACATCATCAGAAACCAACTATATACCATGGGCTCTATTTAATTTGAATGGTCTAGCCTTGCAGTCTTTTGGTTCCTGAATCATGCTTCTCTTGTGGCCACTCCAGACACTCAGGGTTAATGCAGGAAAGATTTTGTTCTCACTGTAAAGCTATACTGTTTTGGTTTGGATTACAAATAAATGTGGCAAAGTCCTTTCCCTCATTTAGCCCAGTAGAAGAACACTTAGAATAAAACAGTTGTGAATTTATGAAAGGGCCATAAATTGATAAATTACAAAATTCTTATGGTACATAAAATATTAGAAAACAATTAATTTAAAATGTATATAGTACTTTTCAGAGATTTGTAGAAAATACAAAAAATGCTGTAATTTGTCCTATGTCATTCATGTGCTGCTTCTCTTAGTTTGTAGATTAAAAGAGAAGTTTAAGAAAAATGATGCATGAACTTAAAAAAATCATGAGATTTCGTATCCGAAACAAACAAGCAGTGATGAAAGTCCATATGTGCCCCCCAGCTGGTGAAGTTCATGCTGCCTATCTAGTGACTGTTTTTTTTCCATAGACTTTGTAAAAATTATTTGCTTCTTGAAGACTGCAAAAAATAGCTTGGTATACTTCTGAGGTGGTATTTATCATAAGTGGCTAGTGACATGGATATAATGGAAAATATTATTCATTTTAAAACCTTGAACTAGTCTTAGTAAACCAGCTCTTCATTTTCAGAGTTCTTATGAATTCTAAAATTACGTATGGACCAACTGCACAAATGCTACATGAACACAGTGTTGGGAAAGAACAGCAACTGAAAGAAGAAATTATCATGCATTTGTGCCTATATCTCAAAAAATAAGCTATACACAGATAAGCAAAATAGGTGTTATTTAACCTGCACAGAATGAAACAGTCTCATATGAAAAGTAAAAGTCACTTTGGCTAAGTAGTTTCTATCTAGTGACAGAAGTTGCTTCCCAATAAGCATTTCACATGCCATTAAATAAACCCCAACAAACAAGTGAACTGAAATTTAATTTAATTTGCACTTTTTACAGAAGTGACCTTTGACTACCTGTGGAACCCACCTACTGAAAGCGGTCTCAGATCAGAGGTGCTGTTTGAGGGTGCTGCAAGGGATGCCTGACTTCTAGACTCTGACTAGAGCCAAGGAATGGCTTTAGTCTGAAGGTTTGTCCTCCTACAATTGTTTAATAGCTCTAGGCATTGTTTTTATCCATACAGCACTCATTTCCCATACTTTTGATTTTGTTAGACCATACATAACCTCAGTTCATGTTTTCAGTTTTGCTGGGCCATTTCCTACTTCAAAAGGGCTTTTCTGATAGATTTTCTGAAACGATGTGAGAAAATGGCTGACAGCACAGAAGAGGAATTTTCAAGAAGATGCTTTTAGTACTGGAGAGGCTTCTTTTTTACTTATTTGTCAGCATAATCTAGCATTTCCAGGACAAGGTGCTTGTGTGCATTTCTCTGTGGGGCATTTCTGAAAGTGCAACACAGTGATGTGGCAGGGACCTTGGGAAGTACCGAGTCAGGATCTCCAGCTGAGTCAGCACTTGCCTCTGGGTGGGACAGAATGTGAAATACATCTGTCCTACCCCTCTTCCCACATGGAAAGCTCTGCTCCTGCTGGTGTCTGTGCTCCCCAGTACTCTCGCTGGCCTCATACTCAGAGTGAATGAATGACAGCTGAGCACCTGCTTAGTGGTTCAGATAGGAAAATGATTTTGGACTGGTTTTAACCTTCCTCCTCAGTCCTTGTTTCTATTTCAAATTTCCACGGCTTTCCTGTGACTTTTGTAACTAGATATTTTTGCCTCTGGTCACCTGTCTCTTTTTCACACACTCCCAAAAAAGTTATGATTTTTACCCTGCTTGGCCCTTTGCAGAGCCCAGCCTTTCTGAGGCAATGAATAGGGCTGAAAATCATCCTTTTTTACAGATCTCTTTTCGGGACCCACGGCATCCCATGAGATGTGGCCCAGATAATGCCAGCTAAGCACAAAGGAAACCTCTATCAGATGAATGTACGGGTGTTTGTATTGATACATGCATGTCTGTTTTCATAAAAGCCCAAACCACCCTTTCTCCACCCTCAGCCCCTATATCTTAAGACTGCACATCATTCAGCTATGCACTATAGCAGTTTCTAAAAATAGTTATTTGACTTTATTATGATCATCCTCATCTTCTCTCTAGTCTTTTTTATCACACCCACTTGCCTACTGGGCTTATGAAACTTAGTAGCACCTTGTGAACTCCTATTAAATATTGTTAGCCAATTTAATTGGGCTGATACTGTTATGCTCTTTCCCTTCATCTTTTGTGGTATCCATTAATTGGAGAAATTCTTACTCACCCACATAAGAAATAACGAGTCTAACAATTACATGTGGGAGTTTTGCTGCTTCTTTGGCTATTTCTTACCTGTAGCTCATTACTTTTATCTTCATAGGAAAGTCTGTGGGTTTTGCTCCTTTTTACTGTTATTATTTTCTTGCTGGTAGTTATTCTAAGTTTGTCTCCGAGTTAGAAAAGTTCTCCTGTACAATACCTCCTCAGCCACAGGAATATGCAAAGACATGTATAGCAAATTCGGCATCAAAGTAGCTTTTGCTATTCTGATATATTGGCTGTTTTTTTACCTCCAAGAAGGACTGAGAGGGAATAGATAGCCTGGAGTTTACAAAAGTCTGCCTGAGGGTTAGCTCAAGAAGAAACATTGATTTCCTTCTCACTGTAGTCCTGCTTTGCCACCCCGAAGTACAGGTACACATTTTATTTTACCGAGAGATGCACACAGTCATGCAACTTGCCCCAAAAACAACATTTATGCAGAAGAATTTATTAATAGATACTTAGTACCTGGACTATGCACTTGAGTTAAACCATTAAATAAAGTTGTTGAAAGGAAATTCCAGCTTTCTTGTGTTCAAGAAGGCTGTGGTGAGAGGAAGGTCTGTAACAAAATGCAGAAGAAAAGGTCTAATGCAGTACCACTATCTGATAGCCAGTTTTGTATCCCCACATCTGTCCAATAGTGCCAGAGGCAAGCCAAATTTTCTTTCCACTAGGCACACAGTTTTAAGAATTGCTGAGCTGCATGGACAGAAATTCATCTCTAACCTGAGCAAAAAAGGACCTGCCAGGAACATTGCATGCAGCTCAGCTCCGACCTCCATGTGCCTTGAGCTTACACACATGGTAAAACAACAGAAAACCAAACCATAGACTTTGTGAAATGGAAGGTAACTGCTACCGTAGCTCACAGCAAGGCATGGCTCAAAGGAGCCCCAGATTCCCTGCATACCTCTCATATATAGTCTTACATACCTGCTGTTGCTGGACTGCTTGCAAGCAGAGATGATCTACCCAAGTGCAACAAATTTGAGGTGAACAAGCTCTTATTAAGAAGAGGAATGAATCCCACTGTGATGTTACTTGGTTTTGATCAAAGCTTAGTTGTGAGTACGGTTTGCAGCAAAGGAGCAAAGAGTTCAAATGCAACACTTTAAAGTAGCACTTAATTGATCTTATTTTGGTGCTCTTTGGTGTAGCTGTTTGTAGAAAAAAAGGCACTAAATTAGTCACAGGGCTGTTAAACAAGTTGTCTGGCTGATTCATAAAAGTAGAGTCACAATAAGCAATAAAAATATAGGCAACAGTTTGTGGTTACTTTTCCAAGATAGCAAAGAAAACAGTGAAAAAGGAATAGCTAAATGTCAAGGGTGATTATTACTACAAGGCTATAGAAAGAGACCATATCACTTATTGACTGTTACGCTTTACAAGAAAAAAAATAATAGCCTACATTCTTTAAAAAAACAGATTTTAAAAAGATGCATTAAAAAGGTGCTCACTCATGGCAATCAAAAATTGCACAGGCACAACTGTATTGCACATGCAGAAAGGCAGTGAAAACAAACATAATGGAAACAGGTTACCTCAGCCAAAGAATGAGAAGGAAAAATTGGCTGGAGATAAGCATGTTTGGGCACAAAGCAATTGTGAGAGTTCACCTCACAGCCATGAGTGAAGAGAGGAGCATGTCTTAAGTGAGCCCACCTCCCACCTGTGAGGGAACAGGTCTGTAGTACCTTCTCTGGAGCACTGAGAAAGGTGATCTAAAGCTCTGAGGTCACATTCTGATGTAGGCTGACTGCTGTGATCTCCTTTAATGCTGCAGGTGAATCACCACCTCCACAGCTGAGGGATAAATCAACCCAGCTTTGGGGGCTGCTACTAAGGGTGGGTGGATGAGCATTATAGAATCAAGACTTGGTACCTACTACCTCAGGAGAGACTGAATTAATTGAATATTTCCATCCAGCTCCTCAAGCCTTCCTCTTCTTCTCCCACCTGTTTTCCAATGAAGGTAACATTTTTCCATCAGAGGAAACCTGCACACATTGATTTACCCATGTTTAATATCTTACACTAATAAAGCACTTTGACTGTAATGTAATTAATTCTGTATTTTCTATGGTGGTTTACTCATTTGCTGCTAAGCTGCAGCAGTAATTACATGTATTACTCCAGCTGGAAATGACTCATTTTCACATTCTTGAGCAGTTACTGCTGCAGCATTGGGGTTACTGTCCTATAATAAACCTACTTGCTGAGCAAACAGGGCTCCCAAGAGATGACAAACTGGACTGCAGAAACTGTAGGAATAGTTTCATTACTCTTGCAGGATTTTTTAATTTACATTGTATAAAAGCTAAATTTTGTGCTGGAGCTTACCTGGCAAGACTTGCCTACTTTTGTGTAAGGTAGAATTTGGAGCTTTCTAGCTGGAGCCCTGGGATAAAATGTTTCATTGTGATAATTTTTGGGGAGGATGAAAATAGAAAGGGAGTTTTTACTTTTCTTTTTTTCATTCCAAGCTGCTTTTGCAGGAAGGTTAGATATTTGATATTACACTCATATTCCTCTTGAGATAGATATGCAAGGTAGATATCTTAAAGTGAAGGTAACAAGGCTGGTGAGGTAGATTTACAAGAGAAATTCATAGATAAAACAGAAACCTTGGGAGGTTTATGTTTCACTTCTCCACTCTCCTCTTAATGAAAAAGTTGTAGAAAATATCATAGATTTACTGAACTGGTTAATTCTGTTGGCTAGAAAATTTCAATTTCTTGTAGTATTTTTTTAATTCCTGAGGTAAACAGGGTGACCTCATGTTCTCTACTTTCAGACACAGGACTTTCCAGCTGTAAGCTGTTAAATCTTTTGGTATTCTGCCTCAGCTTTATGCTGTTGGGAAACATGATCAGGGTGTGCCGTATGAAGCTAACCAATTTCCCATAGCTCAGGCTACAGTTCTGTGAGGGGTTTTTCTGCTAGAAAAAACTACCTAGTGAAACCACAGGCTGCTCCTGAGTCTTGCATATACAGTAGGCTGTGGGGTCAGAGGCACTTACAGGAGGCCAGTGCTGACTTTGTGTTAGGAGCACAACTGCCTCAGGTAAATGCACCCTTCATCCAGGCAGTTGCTACGAAAAAATTCAAGAAAATATATGAAAAATAGTAGGTCTGGTAGGACCCTGGTAGGTCTCACCAGCTTGTGTGCACACATTTGTCTCAGCAGCTTTTGAATGAAAGACAGTAGCACTGGTTTAAAAGATCAATCTGAAGCAGACATATGGTCCTGTAAGTCTTGTTTCCAAAGTAAAACCAGTTTTGGCTGATAATTTATGCCAAGCCAGCAGATGTGTAGGTGAGTGAGGACACTCCTGTCCACTTTCTCATACTTCTGGAAACTGGACACCATCAGGTTCTAAAACAATCTGGATCTTTTCTTAGAAATTATGTATAACCATGATATAGTTCAAAGTGTGAAGCAGCAGAAAAATGGTCTCCAGATAGGAGATACCTCTACAATGCACAGAAGATGAGAGGAAAAGTAAAAAGCCATGCCAATGCATGCAGGTAGACTTTGACACAAAGGAGAAAGGGAGATCTGATGAAGGATACAGTGAGGATGGCAACCTGGTTAATGTGACATATGGAGAAAACTAAGATTGAAACATCTTGAACCAGTGTAAACAAGAAGACTGCATTGTTCAAGACCAGAAAAAGGGCGCTGGAGTAGAACAAGAAAGAAGAGACAATAAAAACCTGGCTGCTAGCTTTTAACTCTGTAGATGAAAGTAGTGTTGTGTTTGGTGGTGGTTTATTTGTAGATTCTGTAGAACTTGTAAGATCCAGCGACAACTGGGATGTGAGGACTCAAAGTGAGCTGACCTGAAGGAAATACCTGACTTGCAGGCCTGAGGAAAGATTGCTAGCCTGGATCTAGAAGGAAGCAACTTAGGAAGAAAAGTGTGACTCGATTTGACCATACCAAACTGAAGCTGGTGTTAATCATTCATAGAGAGACCCCAGGGATTTTAGTTTGAGTAGGAAAAGGCAAGTTCAAGGAGTGGAGTGGATTTTCCTCAGTGCAGAGGTAAAGCTGAATGCCTGCCTGTGAATGAGATTATCAAGAAACGAATGAAGGATATAAACTACCAAAAAAGGAAGAACAGGAATCCACAATGTAGCTTGAGAAACTGCCACAGCCAAGCTGAAGCAGGTGAAGAGGAGGATCCTCAGTCTCAACAAACAGATGAAGCTACAGGTAGGGAAAGGAAGTATCACAAAAGCCAAGATATTGAGACTAAAAATGGCAGTTAACCGTTGGATGCGTTTGGAGTACTATGGGTCTGGCCAGAAAGAAGTCAGAGAAGACTGGAAACAGCTACTACAGTGGAGTACAAGATGCAGAAGATACGTGTGGTGGAAATATCACTCAGAAAGGTGGACATATTCAAAGCAAACCAGTGTTTTTATGTGTGGATAAGATCGCCTCTTCTGATGTCTTTTCATGAAAATCTGAAGCCAGGCTTATCAGCCCTCAAGGCATTTTAGCTGATATGGCATGAAACAACATCAAAAGAGTGACTAAAGAGATATCAGATAAAGAGAATCTAAGAATGAATGATAACCATCAACAGAGGTGAGTGAAAATGAAAGCTAAATGGGGAAGGATAAAGCCAGTGAATTTCAGAATGGGTGAAATCAGATTTCACATTTGTTAATTCCACTTAAGGGTCAGTGTGATATTCCACATTTAGCCTGTGGCACAAGGACCCTGCTAGTTCTTGGATCAAGTTCTTCTAAATTGTAGCCCTACGTGCAAACTAGAGAGGTGTGCTTTCCAATTTAATGCTAAATACTAAATTGTGTTGAGTGGGAGCTGTTGGTGTGGTATGAAACCATTTGTTCTTTCCTTTGAGACTTGATAAAGTGCAATGCAAATCACTTGTACATGCCAGCCTTCACTGTTCTTTCTACATTTGTCTACAAAATGCTAGAGAAGAGACCACTGAACTCTTCCTATACGCTGTTCTGTGGTCTGCACCAACTTTGGAGGCCAATGGGTAGCTCTGCTTACAGATCACCATTCTGCTTTAATAGTGATGCATCTTCTGCTTTGCCTGCTGAGGCCAGGTCCTGCTAATGTGTTGTTACATATGGTATGACCTTCCAAAAGTACTCTTGCCTAGTTTATCTTCCCCAGTGAGTTTGCCAAAGATGTCTCCTCCCTCCTTCCAAATAAAAAAAAAGTCTGCTTTTCAAGTTAATTGTACACTGAGAAGTTGCACCTTATAACCAGGAAAGCAAAGAGTCTGCAAGCTCAGGCAGACCTTGGAGGCATCTCTATCTTCACCCAAGATAACTTATAGCCTTAAATGGCTATAGACCATTCCTACTACCGGAACAAACCACAGTCAGGAATTTTCAAATTGCATCCAAGAACCTCCTGCTTGCAGAGTCTGGGATGAGTCTGGGCTATTCATACATGTCCATATGAACATATATATATCTATCCAGATATATGAGTGTATATATATGTATATACATATATATATATCTCCAGACTATGAGTTTGTCTTTGGGATATAGTCATACAGCTAAGCTATAGATGGCTCCTACAAGCAAAATCTCTTTGATGCATATGGTTTCTGTGACATTGCAGAGAAAAAATCAATTTTCTTAGGAAGCTTTCCCCCCTGCATGAGGAAGGCAGATACTATGGGAACTGGACTACCAGATCTGGGTGCCTGAATTAAAAGTACTGTGGCACCGATTAGCACCATGCCTTTGGCTACACCTCTTTATGAATCTGTTCTCTGTGACACACAACTACATTAGCACACAGCCATACATTCCTCTTAAGGATCAAGCTAGTAAAGCTTGTTCTCCTATGTTTTCCAGTACAGTTAGGATGCAGAAAATGGACATGAAAAAGCATACTCTACAGGTCATCTGGAGCAGAAAGGCTCACAGTATCACGCACCATGAAGGAGAGCTGCTGGGCTGCGCTGCAGCCCCCAGCCTGGCACAGCTGCGCACCATATGCTGCCCTTGATGGCCAGAGCTTTTTGATGATTGATCTAACCCAGGCAATGGGACATTGACATGTCGTACACAGCAGTTGGGAACGTCTGTAAGATGATGAAGGTTGGACTACAGTCACTTCTTTAGGAAGTGTAGAATGTAAGAAGACCACAGACTTCCAAGTGGTCACAGCCTCTACACTAGTCTCAAGGAGGGTGCAGAAGCCCCACCATCTCCCAGGCCCAAGTCAGCCCATCCCCAGCAGGCAGCTGGGCGGAGGGTACCCGTGGCTGGTGTGGTGCAAGCAGGGTGGTTATGCCCTGCTCAGCTCTTCGTTTCTAGTCCCATCCCTCTCTGCTTCATAGTGCTGATCTAGCTCTGTGTGAGTGTGTAAACAGATGGTTTTCAAAAGGTCAGGTTGGAAAGCTAAAACATGAACAAATATACCCAAGAAAAATGTACTTTAAATGTTTTCTTGTTCCCCACTTTCTGTCAGGATGTTCGAAAGGTCTCCAGTGCCTTTACCACATGACTTTCTACCACCCTAGGCCACAAAGCACCACCCTTTAAAGAAAACGTGCAGTGTTCCCAGATATCTTTGCACTGCAGAAATTATTTCCTCCAAGCCAAAGGAAACAGCTCAGCAGAGATGTGGGGCTATAGAGCACCATGAAGCTTGTTTCTTTACCCACCTATGCAAGGTCAAGGTGGAGCTCACGCATGTGATTATCAAATCAGCACATACTACACACTTTCCCAAGTGTGGCAGAAAGCAGCATGGAAGGTTGGTTGAATGGTGAGTCTTCAAATCCCTTTACATCAGCTAGCCTGGGCACAAACTGAACTGAGGCAGTGCTGTTTGGATTCAGCCTTCCAGGCAGGAGAAGTACTCAGCTAGACCCATGGCTGCAGGGTTCAGTAGTCTCTGCTTCCATCCCGGACAAGTACAGTGAGTGCTGATCTTCATCTGCCTGATTATGGAAGATCAGCTTGTCAGCCAAGGAAAAAGATTTCACACATTTCCTGGCTTCTGTAGTCAATGGAGGGCAAAGGGTTGAACAAACTGGATTCTCCTCTCTTCTGGATGGCGAACATGGGGACATAGGAAAGCATTTCACATAGGAACAGCCAACTAATACGGATGCTACTAGTTCTGATCACATTCCTTTTTCCCTTGGAAAGGACAAAAAATGTAATTTTCACTACCAGATTATTCATTGTAAGTATGACAGTAGGGAATCTCCAGTCACAGTAGAAGCCTTACAGAATAAAGTTTCGGCTACATGCACTACGTAATACACACTCATACCTTATACTACTTATAACTAATGGCACCAGCCACTTCTATTTTAGTCATGAAAAGCAAACCCTTTTGGCACTGGGGACTATGCCCCTAGGAGCTGCACACATTAATGTGAGATAACAAGTAGGAAACGATGATGTTTTTGTTCTCATGCACAGAGCAAAACAGATCTTTGCAAGCTCCTTCAGAGCTGACTGATCGCTAGAAACATCCTCACCCATAAGGCCCCACAGAGTGTCAAGATTTATTGTGACAGGAAAATATCTGTAAATATCTTAAAAATTATTATTTGCCATATGCTTTTTTCATGCTTGGCACAAGCTGTGGTAGGACAACAGGCAGTACATCTACAGTTATGAAAAACCAAACAAAACCAAATCAAATCCAATAATATTTCTCATTTTTTAGAACGGGCTTTCTTAGTTTCATTTTGTATTGCTAGCCCACAGAAGGCTTACAGGAAATTTCAGCTGGTAAAATGTAAATTTACCGTAATTGTGTAGTAGCACCAGATGCAGCTGACCACAAGATACACCCTCTAGAAAAAACAATAAATGTTCATAGTAGCAGGGCAATAAATGACAGGAAACAAACCTGCCTGATGCTACCACAGGCTTTTAAGCCTGGGACTCTCAGAAAAATATGTACTCTACCTCCAAAGAACACCATGCATTCTAATGAAATTCCCACAAGGAAAAAGACATATGGTAGGAAAAGTTAAACTACATGGAAAAATGATTTTGTTTTTAGCATATGTATGTTTATAGTATACTGCTCTGAGGGCCGGTGGCACACAAAGCAAAAAGCCGAGCTAGGGGCATCCCTTTCCCTCCAGCAGAGTGAAGAGATTCTCTTCCCCACGAGCCTCATCCAAAAGTAACAAGCAGAGCCCTACAGCTGAGCCCAAAACAGACACATATTTTCTGACTTTGGTCTGTGACACCAAAACTGGGTGCAAAATTTACACAGAGCTCCTCTTTGCTCTTTGGGAAAGGCATAAGCTTTGAGCATCCCAAGTTCACGTTGCTCGATTGTGGAAACACTCTTCTGCCAGCGACATGGCTGTGCTGCTCTCCTCCTCACCCGCAAGCAGCAGTGGACAAGCAGCACTGTCAAGCCGTCATGCCTCTTCTTTCACAGATCCCCTCTTTTAGCCTTAATTATACTGCCCTTGGCCACTCTGATGTTTTTTGTGCTGCCTCTTTCCCCTCATATTATCTTCTATGTCTAATGTGGTCTGTCTTCATATGTGCCAAGTGATCAGTATCCTCCCATATGTTCCTCAAATTAATTTCTTTCCTTCTGTTTTTTGTTTCTGGCCTCTCTCCAGACACATGCTGTTCCCAACCCTGGGATAAAGTGGGTGTTTTGTTACAGGCTGGTCAGTAGTCACTCCATAACTACTCTCCACCTCCTCCTGTCTGATCATGTCTCCCTCTTCTAGCTCACCCATCTCTTATTCCCTTCTCACCCCTCTCTCACTTGTGTCACCGCGTGCTCATGCTGTGTCCCTACCAGTGTAGGAAGCCCACAGTGAGCAAAGCCTATTTGCACACCAGCCAGGTGACTCCTGGGACCTTCTACATGCTACGATGAAGCACCTCTGTGAGACTAATTTAACGGGAAATCAGCTCACGTTAATTCAAAGTGCTCCTTTGTAAGACACAAATGCTATAGCATCCCACTTGCATATATGTAATCAAAGATAATTCCTATGCAGTTGTCAGTGCTTCAGGTCATGTTGTCCATATGTGCGTACTTTCCTATTTGGCCATGTCCACCCTTATGTGTTTTTCCAATGTTAGGCTAGGGGAAAGCCTTTGGGGCAGAGTTCCTCTTACTGTTTTGGCGTGATGGCTTTGGCTATTTAAATCATATTATTTGCTGATAGAGCAGGGAAAGGGATGGAGGCAGACCAGATATGTACAGACAGTTTCTCAAATCTCACAAACCATACAGGGTTCTTGAAGACCTGATCCTGAGTTAGAAAAGCCACGTGTGCTTGTGAAGCTGAGCCTCAGAGCTATGACCAGCCTGTGGAGTGAAAAATAAGTGCCTTGAGCACAGGTCTCCTAATGGAAAAATCTGGGAGGAGTGAGGTGCAAAACCAAATTGCCTATTACTTATCCTTAAAAATTGCTGGCGTGCTTACTTCTCCAGTGATGGCCTTTGAGAGCTCTGTAAATAATATTTTAGGATTTCATGATGAAAATATTTATGAAGGCAAGGATTACTAATTTAGTTTGCAATGTTAAAAAGAAAAACCAAACCAAGCAAAAAACCAATTAACAATGTTAGAGAAAAAGATTAATTTACCTCCAAATAAAATTCGTACTAGATGTTGCAAGACAGACTCGGGCAGCTGCCTTCAAGGATCACCCTGTCCCTGCCTTTCTACACTCATCTTTGAAGAGGCAGGAATTTGGGTGCCTAAGTGCACCAGGAGAAGACCAGGAAATTCAGGCACTGTCATGCAGGATAGGAGTCCCCTCAGATGACTTCCAAGCTCATGGTAGAGGGAAGGGGCATGAAAGGTTCCACCTCAGACTCTTGGTCAGCCAGGACATCCGACCCAACCACATGGCACCAGCAAGCACAGAGCTGAGGAATTTTGGAATGAGCGACCATGAAGTCTTCAGCCAAAGGCGACCACAAGGTGTCAACAGCCGCCTCATGAAACCGTTGTGGACTATGGGAATCCAAACCCTCACCCCCTCCCCCCCCCCGCCAGCTGCCTTTTTTTGGTTACTCATAATGTACCAGTAATCCATTCCATTGCGTTCTGTGGAAAACAGGATTTCTTGACAGTTATATCTCCACCTTTCCAAGTGGAATCCAGTTCACTTGGCTGACATCTTTTCTGAAGCATTTTTCCACTGTCCCTGTGGAAAGCATAGCCTTAAGGAGCTGAGGAACAGCAGCAGACCTGACCTTGGCAAAACACAAAGATAAATGATATGATGGCTTTAAGGACCTGATGTATGATTAGCTGAGCAAGCATATGGTGCATATGACAGACTAAGATATATAGGGCCTGCAGGTCAGAACGCACTAGACAAGGGTGTGCCATGCAAAGGCAGGTGCCAATTTTTCTAGCTGGGTAAGATTGTGCAATTCAAAGATACTCCTCAGGGAAACCTTAAAAAAATGGTACAAATGTGAGATTAACCACAACTACCACTTGATCACAGGAACAGGCTTTGCCAGCCAAATGGGATGAGAAATGCTAAGGGTGGCATTTTCTAAACGGTCATGTCTTTGGGGATCTTCCTCGATCATTTACAACTCTCTCCTCCTTTGGAAGTGATCACAGTGTTCCTGACCTAAATACCTAAAGATATCTAAATGTAAATATCTAAAATACGCTAAATGTCCAAAATAAGCCTCTTGAAACAACTCACAAGAATTGGAATGTAATTACTTTATTTTTTCAAATGGTCAAATAGTGCTATCAGCAATTAAGGTTTTTTCTTGCTGTTTACTAATATGAGGTAGTGCAATACACTATACTATTCATGCTTCATTGCAGCAAAACAGTTCAGTTGCAAACGAGGGATAATTTCTCAACTAGAGGAGGAACCTTCCTGTGTTCTTTGGCTGCTTTAGATGGGCAAGCTAACTGCAACAAGAAAATCTCACCCAGTATCTTCAAGTAGAATTCCAAGTTACAATACAGGAGCTCATTTGTCAGAGAGAAAAATCCAAGACTTTGTCTCAAGCAACCTTTGTGGCAGCAAGAGTGCATGCTAATTAACCACAAAAAGGCAGATGTGGCAGCTACTTAGGTTTGCTGAACATTATTAAAGGCTTTTGTATCTCTGTTAAATCTGCTACGAACAGATCCTATATCTCCTGAACTCAATGGGCAGCAAAGCTTTTACTTCTGTAAACTTTGCATCAGGGCCAGAATGAAAATGCAACAGGGACATTAAAATAGTAAAATGGAAAGGAAACTGACATTTTTAAGTTTAAAAGGTGTATTATTTGTGTCACAGCCATAGGGTATAATAAACCTAGACTTACGAAATGCTTCTCTCCAGTCAAGTAAAGCAATGCCTTTTTGGGCAATGTGTTGTTTTTATGTTAGAGTATTGCTTTTCTGAGAGAAATATGCTCTGCAGTGAATCAAATGTAAATAAAATCTAACAGCACAAACCTTAGATTTACAGAGAAAAAACCCTGCCAGACAAATCATTATTGAAGCTAGCAGAGCTGCGGGTGTATTCAAGTGTATTTCTCAGATTATACCCAGCGTTCCGTAGTAATTTTTCAATAATTCTCCATAACACCTTGATTCCAAAGGAACATAAAAAGTATCCAAATTCCACTTTCATCAAGGCATTCAACTCCCTTAGCTTACTTTCAAACACATTTTAAAACTCCCCAGCTGATTTTGCAGCATGCAAAACCACAACAGGCTAATAGGAAGTTGTCTAAAAGTGGGCTGGAGCAACACTTGCATAACTCAGGCAATTTCAACAGGAAAGGTAAACATTTGAAACATATCTTTCATTAGGGGAAGGTGTGAAGATTCTCGTAGAGAGTAGAATAGATTCATAGTTCATCCCCGAAAGAGGAAGTGTTTGACTGTCTTATTCAAGAAATCTAAAAGTGTGGTTGATTTTACTGCCACTTCAGTTTTTTCAAGGTGAACCACAATAAAATTCCAGAGACTTATAGCCATTCTTTATCAGATGCTAAATTTACAGCACCTTGCAGATGGGATTTTCTTTAGACAGACATGCTCTAGGAAAGAGAAACTTCTCATTCAGACACTGCAGTTTGCTTTGCTGAGTTTCATAGAATGTTACAGGAGATGGTAAGGACTATTACTTCTGTCTTCAGAAGGAGAAATAGAAATAGAAAATTGGAAAATAATTGGCAAAAGGCACAGAGGAAAACACAGAACAGGTCAGCAGGATTGCTGATGTTACCACCATTAAAACAAATATTGGTAATACTTTTATTAGTCTTCTTCAGCTTCCTACTTCAGTTAGATATCTATATTAATGAAAACCAGGATCTCCACCAGAACAGCAGAGGAAAATTCAATTAATTCCCCAGGATACATGTGTGTAAGACTAATAAACAAAGTGGCTTCATATTCTTTTTTAATAAGCTCCATTTCAAATTCAGAGAGCAAGCTTTGTGCAGAAATAAGAATTTCATCCTAGAAGGCCAAGGTGCGTTCACCTCTGACATGTACTGCTTCCACCAGTGTTCTGCATAAATGGTTAAAACACATCTGCACAAATTAGTAGTCGATTCTCTTGGGACTGAACCTTTCATTTATCCCAATGCTAGCGTTAATTTTGTTTTTTTAAAAAAACCCTCTTTTGAGGAATAGGGATTAGAAGGGATTTCTGATGTAATTGTATCTAGAACCTGTTTTGGCAGAAACCAAACCTGTCTTCTTCATAAATGGTTATACATGGTGATACTTGTTTTCAGAAGTAATGATGTTCTTGTCTTTCCTGTTCAGCTGAAGTCTGCCCTAATTTTTAGGAGTTATCTTTCAATGTAAAAAAATTTAAAGAAAATTGCTATCCATTTGTTCTTCAGCCAGGACTTTCCTTACCTTAAATGGTACTTTTCCCTCCCCAGTGCTCACATACAATATGTAATGTACATAGATAACTGTTCTCTGGACATACTTCAATTTCAATATGTCTTTCTCAGAACTGCATGATCTGAACTGGATACAGTGTTCAAGACAAGAGGACACTATTATTTTCATTTTTCTGGCAGTAAGATGATGCTTTCTGATTCTCCCTCCAACCCCTCTGGGTGGCAGGGAGCGAGCGAGTGGCTACGTGGTGCTTGGTCACCAGCCAGGGTTAAACCACAACACTTGCAGACTGGGAGTTATTGAAGCGTGGGGGAGTAGGGATGTTACTGAGGAAATACAACATCTGACTTTCAATGTCAGTGTGGGAAGATTGGCATGGCACTTAGGAAAGCTTCCCTTGTTTCTACTTAGTATTTTTAAGATGTGAAATCCATTAAAAGTAGGCTACAGTAAGCCACATATGCCACATTTCAGCCAAGACTGGAGATGCATCAAACATCCATTTGTTAGATTTTTGCTATTAGCACTTTGTTACTCAGCTATTTTTCTGACTTGATTACAGGAACCACTGAATTGAAGTAGTATTATTTTCACCCCTATTTTTAAAAGAAATAATAGAAAATTAATTGAATTAATGGATGCAGCAGTTATGAATTTAGTTGGGGGACAAACACAGATGCCCCCTGCCCCCAACTTGCTAGCTCCTTCATTAGGAGAGAAAAGGAAAGCTGAAAATGTACCCTACCTGCTACATCTACTTTCATTTTAAGCTCTCTGGCTCCTCTGGAAGGAAGATGAGTGAAGAGTTGTCTTTCTGCTGCCAGGTGTAATTTCTTTGCTTCTGCAAAATTTCATGAAGCTTTGTGGGAGATTTTTCTCATGGTTTTACAGAGGGTATCATAGAAAAGGAGAACACAGATTAAAAGTTGCAATTAAGCTGAACTGCTAAAGACAAGTACACAGGCAAATGCATCTAGAAACATGTGAAAAAGCTTTGAAGGAACCTGCTTCAAAGCTGTTGATTTGTGTTCTGCCAGTGTAGAGCCTGTGTGTGCAGAGAGGGCTGAGAACAGTGCCCAGAACCATGGTCCTCCCCTGCCACCCTGGGCATCCTCTGAAAAGCCTGGGACACAGAGCTGGGGTGCAGCATCCTGGTATCTCCCAGATCCAGGAATCAATCAAAAAGACTTCCTCTGCCTTTCCTGTCCGGAATCTTTTTTCCAGGAGATGGTGGCATTCTCAGCAAGTATTTCCCCAGTGGAAAAAATCCCTCGTCTTTGCCAGTGTGACAGCTAGGTCATGGGAGGAGACTCCCACTACTTAATTTAAGATGTTCCTTCTTTTTGGAACTAGAATTATATAGCTGTAGAGCAAACATCTGCATGAAAGAAGGCAACCAATAAATTTCCACCTCAAAAAGCTATGAAATGTCAGTGAAATCCACTTGGGGGGTATTGAAAGCTGAGTAGCAGGCAGTTAGTGAAAGATGAGATGCGGCTGAGCAGTCTTGGTCCAGGATTATAGCCTGGTTCTGCAGTTACGTGAGCACAAGGGAAAGCATCTGCTGATGGATGGCAGGCAGGGATGGGGAGGTGGTAAGGACTATTTATTTCAGCAGACTACACAACATCCCCTCTGAAACACCAGCTGCTGGTAGGTTTTGTTCTTCCACACTGGGGAAAGGAGCTGAAGATTTAAATGGTGATTGTGAGGTCTTGATCTAAGGAAATTATTTTTGGAAGCTCTCCACACTGCGTATGTAACTAGAAATGTGCAGCACAGGCTTCAAATGGACAATGCCCCTTTTTTCCCTAAACAAACCCAACGTTTGTGCAAAAATGCATAGATTAAAAATAATTTCCTTCTGCAACTTTCCCATGTTGCTGTTTTGTTTATTGTCAAATGCTTTCACTTCTATTAAAAAAAAAAGTGGAGTAATAAGCCAGAAGTGTAACTGTAACAGCAGCTGAAGACACAAAAGCAGGGACTTTACTTTCCGTAGCAATTCTGCCAGGTTGGCATTTCTTATATATTCTTTATTGTAAAATAAAACCTGCTAGAAAAGGGTACCTTTGGTTTTCCCTGTGTGTTCTGTCTTTGTAGTACTACTCAGGAGCAGAAAGAATAAACTCTTAACATGAAATGGGGTGCTTGCTTCCTGTGGTTATGCATTTCTCTTTGTGGAGAAGCCCAGCGAAGTCATTTATACCTCCGTGGCTGCACCAGGTCATGTATGGCTGAGGTGTTTCCTTGAAAACTGCCTTGTTTCAGCTTACTCATCATCTGTTTCACTGAAAATGAGTTCCTGCCTCATCATCATAATAAAATTACTCACCATAAATTCAAAGGCTTTGGACTAAAGCTACCCACAGGTTAGCAGCTGTAAAACTCATCTTTACAGAAAGAGAGTAGTTTACTGCAAAATGAAAATGCCCTGATAGTTGCTGTTGTTGTCATCATCACCACCATTGTTGTTATTTTAAAATGACTGTACCTGAATTCTCCTTTCCTTTCAGTTGGGGCAGGATGTGCTCTGTGGGCAGCATGGCTTTCTAACTGCTTGTGCAACCTATTGTCCGTAGGCACAGGGAAGCATCTCATGTGCAGGAGGCACATTCATTCCCTGAAGATTCACTTCTGACTCTAATGGCATCACTACACCAAGAATCAAAAACTAGCCAGCTGAAATTAATGGCTATTTTTCCTGCCAACTTCAGTGGGCCTTCTGAGTGGATATGTAAGGTGTGGGAGAACTGAATCTTCTCAGGCAATGATGCAACAGCAAAAAGGCTCTCTGGACATACATGATTGCATAGGGAAATATTTTTGGGCTGACCCTGTTACACAGACCCCTGTTTTCGTGTGGCCCTGCAGCCTCATACTGTTACACAACCCCTGTTTTAGTGTGGCCCTGCAGCCTCATACATACAGTATTGCCAGTCCTAAGAACAGGCTTTGCACTGAGTATACAAAGCCCCAGGACTTACTTTGTCTGAACTTCTCTTGACCTGCCTGAAGCTTCATTTTCACTTGCATTATCTGTAACCACAATTTTTTTCTAATCAGGTGGTCATGTACTCAGAATTTTTTTTCCCTCAGTTTTCAATGGCAATTGCTTTCCCCACACATCTTGAGCCCCTGAATCTCAAGAAAGGAACGGGGGCAATGAAGACCTGCCCATCTAAAAGAAAATCTGGTCTGAGACCATCTGAGGAATGTGAACATACACAAGTCCACAGTACCTGATGAGATGCTCCCAGGGTCGTGAATAAACTGGCAGATGTAGTTGCTAAGCCACTCTCCTCCATGTCTGGAAAGTAATGGCACTCAGATGAATTCCACAGTAACTGGAAAAAGGGAAACATCACCCCTGTTTTTCAAAAGGGTGAAAAGGAGGATGCTGGGAGATACCAAACAGTCAGCCTCATCTCTGTGCCCACTAAGATCATGGAACAGATCCTCCTGGAAGACATGTCAAGGCATATGGGTGACAGGGAGGTGATTAGAGACAGCCAACATGGCTTTACCAGGGGCAAATCATGCTTGAATAATCTCGTGACTGTTTACAGTGGAGTGATTGTGTCAGCAGATAAGGAAAGAGCTACTGATGTTATCTACCTGGGCTTTGGCAAAGCCTTTGGCGTGGTCTCACACAACATTCTTGCCAATAAACCGGAGAGATATGGGTCTGGGGAATGGACTATTTGATGGATAAGGAATTGTTGGAAGAAGGGTTTGCTGGAGTCAAGAAGACGCTCAATATGAGTTATGCATCTTGCTCAACTTTAATAGTTTCTAACACTACTTATATAGAACCGATACACATGCATATTCGTAAAGCAGAAACATAATTGGTTAGTAGTCTCTAAACATGCGCAGTTCTCACACCCCTAATTATCATCACTAAAGTAAGCGTTCTATCCATGTAGCTAATTGTGTTGCTGTGCTTCAGCCTTGCAGTTTGTTAGTCCCTATTTTCCCATACCAGTCCCCATCTTTCTTGGCCCTGCACCTGCTTTCCCAGCAGCTGTAGCTTGTTACAGCCACGGCCTGTTGGCACAACATAATTACTCGGTCTCAGGATTCAAGAACAGCTCAAGGCTACCTTTCTTGTTAACTTCAGCACAGCAACTTCAGTACAATTCTGATTACAGGCCTATTCTAATACCAGGCCTGGATTGTGCAGATCTTCAGAGATTCTAAGGCCATGCTTCTGCAGCCATTCTTCTACAAGGAATTGTCTGGGTGGCCTCATCCAAAGAGTTGTAGTCAACGGCTCAAAATCCAAATGGGGATCAATAACAAGTGGTGTTCCTCAAGGCTGTGTATTGGGGCTGCTACCGTCCAATATCTTTATGAATAACATAGCCAGCGGGATTGAGTGCATGCACCCTCAGCAACTTTGCAGATGACACCAAGCTGAGTGGCACAGCTGATACGCTAGAGCAGGGGTCCTCAAACTACGGCCCGTGGGCTGGATACGGCCCCCCAGGGTCCTCAGTCTGGCCCCCGGTATTTACAGACCCCCCAGCCAAGGGTTGGAGGGGGAACCAAGCAGCCGCAGATGACTGCCTGCCACTGCATCCGCGCGCCGGCCCCCTGGTTAAAAAGTTTGAGGACCCCTGCACTAGAGGAAAGGGATGTCATCCAGAGGGGTCTTGAGAGGCTTGAGAAGGGGGCCCTTGTGAACCTCATGAAGTTCAACAAGGCCAAGTGCAAGGTCCTGCACCTGGGTCAAGCTATCAGTACAGACTGGGGGAAGAATGAATTGAGAGCAGCCCTGTGGAGAAGGGCTTAGGAGATACTGGTGGATAAAAAACGGGGCAGGAGCCAGCAATCTGTGCTTGCAGCTGAGAATCATACCAGTCATACCCTAGGCTGCATAAGAAGAAGCGTGGACAGCAGATTGAGGGAGGTGATTCTCCCCCTCTACTCTACTATCATGAGACCCCACCTGGAGTTCTGAGCCCAGCTGTGGGGCCACCAGTACAAGACAGACATGGACCTGTTAGAGCAGGCCCAGAGGAGGGCCATGAAAAAGGTTGGAGGTGCTGAATACCTCTCCTATGAAGAAAGATCAAGAGCTGGGCTTGTGCAGCCCAGAGAAGAGAAGCCTCCAGGAACGCCTTCTGATGTATAAAGGAGGCTTCTAAAAAAGATGGAGAAAGACTTGTTACCAAGGCCTTTGTGACAAGACAAGGCGTAACAGTTTTAAACTGAAGGAGCATTGATTTAGACGAGATATAAGGAAGAGAATTTTTTTACATTGAAGGTGGTGAGACACTGGAACGGGTGACCCGGAGAAGCTGTGGATGCCCTATCCCTGGCAGTGCTGTAGGCTGGGATGGACAGAGCTTTGAGCAACCTGGTCTAGTGAAAGATGTTGCTGCCTGTGGTAGGAGATTTGAACTCAATGACCTTTGAATGTCCCTTCCAACCCAAACCATTCTGTGATTCTATGATTCTGTGCCTTGAATTTTTTTAAAATTGCTTGTCTTCATATGATCCAATCATCATTTTATACAGGCATTAGTTACACACAGTTATTTTGTGTTGAATGGGGTATTTGTGACTAACATAATGATGTCTGGTGCAGAAACACAGGCCTGGTATGACAGTGGAGGTGCAGGGAAGTGGGGGACAGAGGATGAAGTGTTGAGCAATACAGGACTAGGCAACAACACCTGGCACTGGAAACCCCATGGTTGTAAGCAACTCACCGACAGTCAGATAAAGAAATCCAAATCTGGAGCTGGCTTTAGGTATAACCAAGACAGAAAGTACAACAATAAAAACCACCTAACACATGTAAACCACACCATGCCTAGAAAATCAGATTTAATGTGGACTTGCAGACGCATTAAGAAAAAGCAACATGTAGAATACGAAAATTACTCCAAGTGGATCCCAGAGTAAGGAAGAGCAAGCCGTTGACACCAGCACTGTATTTCTCCCTGCAACAGACTTGAGCTATGGTTGACTTGCTGTATCCCTCCCTGCCCCCTAGAGTTAGACCATCAACATTAGGACCCCGAGGGGCAGTGGAAAGCTGGGCACAATACCAGTGAAAGGGGCAACAGCCAGGATGTGTGTGTATAGGAATTTTAAGTGTATAGTTTTTATTGGAAGTTTTCCTCTGTAACAGGATTCTTCTCTTCATTTACTTTTTCTCTCTTTTCCAGTAATAATTAGATCTGTGCTAATACCTTCATTATGTTGTTAGGATTTCAATTACACTAACAAATTCTCATCTTTACAGATCAAATGAATTCCCAGTTTACCGATAACAATTTTTTAAGGGTTACAGGACCACTGCTGCAGCCTGGCTAGGTTGCTGTGGGAGTACTACTGCTGGAGCTCTTCTGCAGGAGCCTGCACTAATTCCTTGCTATTTTGGGTCAGGAAAACCTCTAGTTAGGAGCTAACCTAGAAGTAACATGATTTGATGCACTAATACTGCCCATTACAAATAATGCAGAATGAGAAACATTTCCTAAATACTTCCATTTGGTGTAGGAGTGCTTAAATCCTTCAGAAATGGTGGACTGCAGAGAAGAGGGGGGCCTGGAAGAGGAGCCCGGAGAAGGGATGCAGCAGAGGCAAGAAGCAGGGCGGACTGGCCTGAAGAGGATGAAGAAACAGCACGGACAGTAGATGAACTGTTGAAGCCTTGTGGGGGATTGGTGGCTGTGCCAGGGCAAGGCGTGGGAACTACTTATTGAAGTTAACCTGGGATGGGGTGGTAAAAGCCTTGTTGCAGCCGGCTAGTTTTGATAGCGCTGCAACAGACTGCTGTGTGGATAAGGTATAAGGTTGCCCATGGAAAGCGAGTTTGGACTACAGAGGAGATAAATGTTAACGCTTCATGGTGTTTACTGGCAAAACTAGTGTGAGGACAGATGTTAGAAATGATGTCTGACAGCAAATAGTGAGTTCAATACGGTAAGCTGCTGACACCTGTTTTGACACCAAGTATGTGTAATCTTGGAAGAAGGCTAATGGTTACACAGAGAAACCACTTTTCAGTGCAGACCACCTTTCAGAGCTTTAAGCAAGCTCCTAAACGCTGGTTATTTTAAAGGTGAAGATGCCAAAACCATTGTAAACCCAACTTTGAGCTGCTAAAAGCAAGTGGCGGATGTGCTTTCCCATATCTGGAACATATGACTCAAATCATTCTTACCTGCTTCTGAATAAGAGGAAAAGGAGATTGTTTGGTTGCTATTTTTCACTTTTACATCAAAACCCCCTGCTGAGGTGTGGGTTGGTCTGTGCAGCTTTCCTCTCCCACCGCTTCCCTGGGGCAGAGCTAGGGGCAGCAGCGCCCATGGACCCACACCATGGGCTATGCAAACACAAGGTCCCAGGAAGGAGGGAGGGAACCAAGGGATGACAGCAGCCTGCTGGTGAGCCCCAGGCAGTGAGATGGTTGTGCCGAACAGACAATCATCCCCTCACCCCCTGATCTCAACACAGCTGGTCTGGCCCAGCTCCTTCTCCTGGCCCAGGGCAATGCTTGTGCTAGGAACAGCCACCAGCATCAACTTCCCCCCCCCGGCACCCTGCAGTGCCAGACCCCAGCACTACTTTCAGTCCTTTGCTGCTACATCACTGAGGGCATCTCACACATACATAATAAAAAATTACTAAAGCCTCACAACTGCTCTGCAATGTAGAGAAAAGTTCATTTTTAATCAGAACAGAAAAGCAAGCACATGACAATGCTGACCAAATAAAAGTCCTGCAAGAACACATTTCAGAGGTACCTGTGCCACTGTTCCCAAAACAAAATACAACCCTGACTGGCTGGAACAGAGCTTGTGACAAGGATCTTCTTGTCACATTAGAAGAGTCTACTAAATTTTACCAGTGGTGAGAAACAAGAAAACTCTGAAGAAAGAAGTGAGTTTTAGTCATCATTTACCATGAGTTTTGGAGTCTCCACCACCATGTAAATCTGAGGGGTGGTTCATCAGGGACAGGAGCAGCCTCCAGCCCAGGGCACTTGGAAGTGGAGCTGGTTGCATTTTGTAAGTCTGGCTAGCAACCTACAGGGATCTTCACTTGGTGGTAATGAATGAAGGGACAGCATGGGAGTGGTGGGTGGCAGGGAAACTGGCAGATTCCTAGCGGACATCTCACAGAACCTGCTGGAATCTCTTCTGTGTTCCCCTGCATATTTGTGGAAGCTGCATAGTTTCTGCAAAGCATTTTAACTTTGAAAATTTGAAACATTGCTGCCAAAACTGCTTGTTTCACTAGTCTATTTCAAATGAACTCAGACTATCAGCTGGGGGAACTTTCAATCTTGAGCTTTGTCCTAGCTGGGAGGAGCTGGAAGCAACTCTTACAGGGAACATCCTATTGTCTTTTGAGTCATAAGCAGAAGAAACCTGCTTGACTGTTCTGTGAGAATCACACATCTGCAGTTCCCCACCTGCAAGAGCACTGAGAAGATGCGTGTATGGTTTGCTTGGAGCTGGAAGGACTAAGGGGTTGCAGAGCATTCAGTGGGGAGAAAGGCCCATCAGATCTTTTGTCAACTAAAATGGAAGTTTCCTGAAGTGAACTGCACTTTCTTGATCCTTTGTAAACTGCAGTTTCTTGAAGTGTCTATATCTCAGCTACGGTTGGTCCAGGTCTCAAAGCAGCAGGAGAAAGGAATACTGACACAAAGTGCACCCGCTGCTAGGCTTCATCTGGCAGAGAAGTACAAAAGCTGTCAGAAAGGTCGGCAGGTCCTGTGAACACAGCAGGGCAATGCATTTCCCTCCCTGCCCTAGCATTTTCTTGGAAGTGATTAAATAGCTTCTAGTGAAATTAAAAAAATATTTTAAAAAATCACCCTGAATTGGACTCCTAGCATGGAAAAGCTGAACAGTTTAAATCTAACAGGGTTATAAACCATTAGAAAAATCTTCCGTTGGGAAGAATCCAGCAATGTAAACATTAGGTCTTACGACCTGCTCTGCCTTAAGTGTTGCACCTTTTGCCACACATGTGATTCCTGCAATTTTAAATGGAAAAATGTGAAGAGAGTTTAATAATATTCCTTTACTGGGAGTTGGAACTTTATGGTAACCAACCTATTTGGCATCAAACTGGCTTTTTTGTTTAAATAAAAAGTAATAATCCAGAAACCACCAACATTGCATTTGTATGTATGGTAAGAAAAGAATGATAAGCCACCTAGCAACAACTGTTCTCTGGTCTTTGAAGAAATGAAGATTTCTAACCTTTACTTAGGTTCTGCTTGAAACGCAGTTTCTTAAAGCTGGGGATTTTTGAGCAGGTTACTGTGAGTATGTGTATGTATGTGAGACAAAGACAACAACTTCGGTGTAAAAGGTATGAAATACATTTAAAAATTTAGAATAATATACACTGGTTTTAAAAATATTGGGTTGAAGTTAAGCTCTGTCACTTGGCAGGTATGTGCTTTGCTTTAAGCCTTCTAAAATACAAATTCCAAAGGTTTGGTAGTACTTAGAAGACAAAGGATTACTTAAATAGGAAATACTAGATCCTGAGATGATTAATTTTGCAAACTATAGCACGCTATTTCCCAATACTCATTTTCATTTTCCATTTTGCGTGTATGGTTTGTCCCTGTGCTGTCATTTTCAGTATGTTCCTTCTTTATGATGCTTTTTTCCTGGCAGTTTGTTGGTCAATTGTAAGGCTTATGTAAGTGCTAGGCACTGTTTGCATCTATAAGCTGTATAAATCTTCAAACCCACCATTATACGCTTTAGATAGAACAGTGAAAAAATGTTTCTTTTTCACAAATAAATAAATCATTAATACCAAAACTGTTTAGGCAACTTGTATTGCATCCAATACCTAAAAAGAAGCTTTTCTTTATTGTCCATTCAAGCAGTTTACAAGCAATACATGATCCATGGGAATCCCAGTCAGAAAATGAGTATGGTCCATACTTTCCCGTGCGGGGATGGCTTGTTCTGCTATCTAAGCCAGTTTCACACAAGGACCAGGAAAGTTTGTGACCCCAGAGACATGTGCAGAGCTCTTTTTTCTGGGCAAACCAGAGACATGATGAACCAAAACTACCTATTGCATCACTGTACTGAAAAATGGGCTGCAACACACTAATGAGGGCCGTTTTCAGCTTCTTCCTCCATGCAAAGAGGAGGAGGGTTCCTGCACAGTTTGGTCACTACCTGAGCTGGGGATACTGGAGCTGTTGGGCAGGAGCCAGCACCATGCTGAGCCAGCACAACCTCTGACTGCAGGGGCTGCATCCAAGGGCAGAGTTTGCCTGAAAAGGAGAGATTAAAAGCCTGAATCACATCTGTGAGACTCTGTTTACTCAGTAAGAAGACAGAACCTCCCTCATTTGAAGGAAAGCGTCTAAGTGATCTGCCTAAATATCTTAAACACTTCTCTCCTGTTGGCTATGTCCAGTCTCATGCAGCAGAGAGGGGTCAGGTGTTTGCCTTCCACACCTACCTACACCCTGAGCTCGGTGTAAACTGAGGTCACATATTTCTTCTTTGCCCTTCATGAGTTACAAATGATAGGACTCAGTGATTATCTGATGTAGAAAAAGTATTATTTCTCCCTCTCACTGTTATGTTCCAAGGAAATCAAAATCACCTGGCATCATACCAATACACTTGTGAAAACACCAAGATAAAATAGATAAAACTTCCTAGAAGAGTTTCCCTTGTAAAATAGTATCTCTGATAGTGCAAGATATGGTATCAGGCAGCTGTCATTTTATGCTGCTGGTAGTCAGATGTTAATAGCATGCTGACTGCTAAACTCCCATGTCTGCTCCTATAGCTGCAGCTTCCCTCCAAAAGCTTGGCTTCCTTGGAAGAAATATTTTGGAGACGAGTGTGAGTTAAGCAGCTGGTATGCAGATAAAGAAAGTCAGCATCCTTTGCTCACAAAAAAGGCTTGACCACTAAGTATTGTAGCATTTTTACCATTCTGTCATGCACGGCAATACTGCTTATCATACCCATGCATCATGCAACAAAATTAGCAATTCCTACATTGCAAGGAACAGCACAAAACACTTTACCATAAGGTTTTCCTTTTATAGTCTTTCAAATCTTGCTTTCTGATGTGGACATTTTCATTAGAGACACCAGACACAGACTCAATTGCTTTGCTTTTGTTATTTTGCTTTAGGAATGAAGATTTCACCAAAAGGTTTTTTGGACATGGTGTTTTGCCTCTGTTAGAAAATCTTTAATGATCTCAGTGAAAACCACCAATATGTCCACAGTTTGGAGCTAGGATGAAAACTTTAACTGAAGGGCTATTCATCTGCCTGGTGAGCTCACTGGCACTAGCTGGCTTTTGGTCTGCAGAGGAGGCTGGAGCAGCACACAGGGCCATATGCCCCTCTGACCCGGTGCAGATGCTGGCTTTCCACATTTAAGGTGGTTCCATGCTGTTAGAGTGGCTGTGAAACCTGTGAACAAGACATCTGCCTTGTGTCCCACACAAAGGGCAGCAGTCAAAGACTGCCCTGGGGTGACATATCTCTTCATCTCATCATCCTTATTTTAAAGTAGGGTTAATATAATCTTTTCTGATGGGGAAGTAGAAGCCCACAAAGATGTTAGGAGCAGTGCTTTTAGAGCAGGACTCGAGTAGTGTGCTGTACAAATGACTCAAGGCTCTATTAAGCACCAAAGAGATTATCAGGTACTTATCAGATGAGCACCATGACTTGGGCAGCATAAATAGTGTGTGGGGTACACAATCAGCATGATAATTATCTTTATCACACTGACTATCCAGCAAGAATAGCTTCCACAGACAACTTTAATTCTGCCTTTTCATGGGTTTTAAATACCTGGCCTTCCAACATAGCTAGTATTCTTTTAACAGAATTTTCCTGACTATCGTTAAAATATAAATTCTCCAGTAGCATGACTGAATGAGTATCACCCAGGAAGACTTAGAATCATAGAATCACAGAATGGTTTGGTTTGGAAGGGACATTCAAAGGTCATCGAGTCCAAATTTCCTGTGGATGGGGCATCCACAGCTTCTCTGGGTCACCTGTTCCAGTGTCTCACCACCCTCAATATAAAAAAAATTCTCTTCCTTATATCCAGTCTAAATCAACCCTCCTTCAGTTTAAAACCGTTACACCTTGTCTTGTCACAACAGGTCTTGGTAAAAAGTCTTTCTCCATCTTTCTTCATCCCATTAAATGGAAGAGAGATGCAGAGTCTATTGCATTTAAAGAGGAAATACACATCCCTTGAGATATTTTCATCAACAGCCTCCTTGCTGTTTGACAGGCTAACCTGGATCATAGAACATTCATTTGCGACTCTTTCTATTTCCTCCCTTCATGCTTTTGCATATATAAATAACAACAAGCAAAACAAGAAAAATCCCCCTAATTCTATATGACAAATAAAGAGACTGATACTGCCTTATATGACAAAAAGGAAGTCAATAATTTCAATGGAAATAGGGATGGGTTCAAAATTAAAATCTCTTTAAGGCCTAATGATAAAGTTTTTTCTTTTAAAACGTCAGAAAAGGAGTCATGATCTATCATATTAAAACAGCATAAGACTTACTAAGCCATAAAGATACACACCATAGCCTGTTTTACTTCTTGTTGAAAATAAATGCAGGATTTTCAGGTCTCCCTGAGAGGTAAGACTGGCTCAACCTTAGATCACATTTTAATGAAGCAAACAGAAAACCTGAGTCTTTTGCAGAGTTGTAGAATGTTGAAGAAAACTGTTTGAACCAGATGTACAGACACAACAGTGGTGTGAATCATTATTGACACCTTGCAGTCAAGAGTCTTCCCTTCTAGCCCCTTTCACTGTGAGCTTCCTCCTGTCCCTGCCTCTTTGTGCCCCAAGGCAGTAGCAGTGTCTTCAGGATGACCAGCTTCAGTGTTCGCTTTCGTTCCTGAAAAACCCAGAGCCAGGTGTAACTAGAGCAGCATCAAGGTATTTATTGCAAGCCAAGGAGCTGGCAAAACACACACACACACACACTGGGAATGGGAACAGCAAATAGAACAGGAACATTTGTATTTTTCATTTTTAAAAATTGGAAAGTTTTCCATTTGTTGAAAACATGGTTACTATATTTGCCTAACCCAATTCATAAGAAGTGGTGCATAGGCCCTGTACCAGATGGAGAACATCATACCTTGGTAAACAGACTTTGGGAAGCAAGTTTTCCTGTCCCAAAAGCAGTGAAATAGCACAATCATTTGACCAAACATAGAACGTTATAGGAAAAGGAGAACTGCTTTTTCTTCAGTTTGAAAATTGTCCTTATTTGTTTATGAGTGATAAAGATATTGATTAATCTATACAGTTTATATACAGATTATATACTTTATGTAGATTATATACATTATATTAATCTATTTCCTTTGAGGAAAAATTTACATTACTGGTTTTTATAGAACTAATGGTAACTGATTATGGTGATGAGTTAAAAATATTAGAAGGAAGGTTTGTAAACGGTCATAAAATTTGCAACCTGAAAAATAATTTGAGAATACAGATATTCACTGTTTCATGCTTTCCTTATTCATGTAACATTTCATTGAAAACAGAAAATGAAATCAATCTCACTTGGCACATCTGACAAATTCTAGAATACCTCTGTTTCAGTGTAATCGTCTAAAATCTGCAGTTACAGCTATAATTTGTGATTTACCTTCTGCTATCTTTTTGTTAGTAACTTGTGGCTTTCTTGGTATTTCTGTGTTGCTTGGAACCTACAAAGCTTTATCTTCTATGTATCTATGAAATCACTGTGCTCCACGGTTGTTGCACGTGAATGCTCTTTAGGGACCTTACAAGAGAAAGCTCTGCTGAAAGAACAGCCCAGAGCTCACTGCTCTCTGTAAAGCTCTCTGCTGCTTTCCTGCCATCCAGATGGACCTCTCTGGTAAGGATAGTTCTTAAGGGTAGTGTGCTATGGCCTAAATCAGGCTCTTTCTCTTTCTGAAATCCTTTTTTCTCCAGGTACTGCACATTTTCCAACTTTCATCGCGAGGGATGGGGAGCTCATGCAAGCAGGAGTGTCCACTACACAACTCAGAGTCTTCCTCTGCACATTGCCCTTCCTCTGCCCCACTTGATCTGCAGTTCTGTGGGTAGGAAGATTAAAGTGGGCTGTCATCTAATTAAAGATTATCATTATTACCTTAGATACTGTGTTCAGTTTTAGGCCCTTCACTACAAGAAAGACATTGAGGTGCTGGAGCACATCCAAAGAAGAGCAATGAGGCTGGTGAAGGGTCTAGAGAACAAGTCCTTTAAGGAGCAGCTGAGGTAACTGAGGTGGTTTAACCTGGAGAAAAGGAGGCTCAGAGGAGACCTTGTCTCTCTCTACAACTACCTGAAAGGAGGTTGTAGCCAGATGGGGGTAGGTCTCTTCTCCCCAGTAACAAGCAATAGGATGAAAGGAAATGGCTTCAAGTTGTGCCAGGGGAGGTTTGCTGAAAGTCTTGTCAAGCATTGGAACATGCTGCCCAGGGAATTCATTGAGTCATCATCCCTGGAAGTATTTAAAAGGCATGTAGACCTGATGCTTAGGGACATGGTTTAGTGGTAGACTTGGTAGTGTTAGGTTAACCATTGGACTCGATCACATTAAGGGTCTTTTCCAACCTAAATGATTCTATGATTCTATTCTATGATGTATGGGCAGAAGGGAGACAAATGGCAGCTGTGAGGGTGTCCTGAGCATTTTATATGCTTGGCAACTTGGTTTTAATAACAATTTAATATTCTTTTAGTTTAGTAATTGTAATTTCCTAGGCTTTCAAGAAAATGAGTTTATTTAAAGCAGTCCCAAACTGTTGTGTGGCTCTTCTACAGCACCGAAAACTCTTAAGAGAGGGGCTCAGCAGAGCTACAGCCTTTGGATCCTGACACACACCTCTGCCACACGACTTGATCCTCATGAAGACTGGCTGGGAAATACCAACTCCACAAAAACCTGATTATGGGACTGACCATGGGAAATGTGCTTTCCCTTAGCTTCAGAATGGAAACCAGGCTTTTTGATGTCTTTCAAACAAACCTCTAACAATGATCTAACTATGTTGTCTTTCCCTTGAGAGCAACAATACTGTTTTGAAATTCTTCCATGGGAAAGAAAAATTCAGATTTAAACTACTTGATGAAGTAGTTTATAGTTTTAAAATGCTTCAATTTTGTTACAACATGGATAAGAAATAAATTTGATGACTAAAATAACAAATGATAAAATGAATAAAAATACCACAATATAAAATATAATACTATAACACAGGCTATAAATACTGTGTTCGCTTCCCAATTTGACATCAAGTCTTGTGATAGACTTTATCTAGTGGGGCAATTGGGAAAAGACTACTGTAGTTCCCCAAGTAACTGGAGGAAAAAAATCCAGAAGTTGTTTACCAGTGTCAGGAAGAGCCTGGAGACTAGTGCAATGCAAATGATGGTCTCTCTATAGCAAGAACCACGGCTACATATAACTCCGAATGGTTATTGAACTGATAGGTTTCTTCAAGTCAAACCCTTCCATCCCCTAATAAAACCAGAGATTAGTTGCTTTTTTAGAAGTGTGTAATATTGTACTTTAATGTAAAACTTTTAAGAAATTATGAGGAATGTTTGCTGTATCCCAATATGGTGTAAAAGGAGCTTTGTTTCTAGTGTGAGCTTCAGTCATCTCTTTGACCACTATGAAATACTTAGAGGGTATGTGCAGAAGCTGGTGAAAACCTTGAGCCCTGACTCCTTCCTCTGCAAAAAATATCAACGTGCTTTAATAAGAATATAAATACTTAAAATTATTTGGTCAAAAATTAAATTTGGTGTTTTATGGATTGCTTTAAAACCAGTTTTGTATTTTCTTCAGAACTTCACTCTGTTACAGGGTACATTTGACATCAAGAACAGTGCTGCTAAAATGTTTGATGAGGCAACATATGCAGTCAGTTATCCAAAGCATTGTGGAGTTCATATATAATACTTTCAAAATAGAAATATCTTACATAAACCAAAATACTGCCAATTCTGGAGCAGTTTTCCCTGATTAAAAAGGTGTGGATAATGCCCTCTGGCTAAAATATTGTTTAGAGCTGATATTACTGCTGAACGAAAGGCAGAAGTTATAGCAAAGTATGGGACCAAAGCTTTGGCTTTGCTGTAGAGCAAATTTTGTGCAGCACTTTTGTTTTTAAAAAAGTTGCTAAAGTTCTTATTTCTATGGTATAAACCATCTTTCAGAAGTGACCTCTTGCTTCAGCAAATGCTCCCCAGCTGAAAGTCACTTTCAGATAACTAAAAGTCTAATACCGATGTTTCATCCAGCCATAGAGAAAAATACATGGGGGACTTTACAGACATTGATTCAGACAGATTCTTGGGATTCATTATAATGCATTATAAGAGATTAAAAGATGTTTTTTTGTTGAAGGAAATGGAAAAGACGAAGTTATTCAATGTTGAAAAACATCATGTCATTTTCTACCTTGGAAAACAGGACTGGGGACTAAGGACCTCCAACTGCATCCTCTGGTGGGAAAGAAATTTCTTCACCAGACCTTGTGCAGCATGGTGGTCTCCAAACCCCGTAGCCCTTATAACTCCTCTACCCTGCAGTGAGCTGCCTGAGGGATCTGCGCCACTGCAGATTCATTGCATTTATCCTCTCTTCTCTGAAGGATCTCCCCATCTCACCCAGCATGTGCTGCAGCCCCGTGACACAGGGACTAACAGCCCTGTGTGGTCAGCCTTGAAGTGGTCAGGCAGTTGCACTAGATGATTGTTGTAGGTCCCTTCCAGCTGAAATTCTCCTCCCCTCCCCTCCCCTCCCCTCCCCTCCCCTCCCCTCCCCTCCCCTCCCCTCCCCTCCCCTCCCCTCCCCTCTATTCTGATGCAGAACAGCAGTTCATGCGTGCAACAGGCTGTGCAGGCGTGCCAGTAGACTGCTCAGAAATGTGTCGGTGCATGCTCCTGCAGGGGACGTGGAAGGCTTGCTGTCCCTCTGACACTGCAACACCTCCAGAGGAAGGGCCTCTGGTCTAAAAAGATCTGAAGTTTTGGAGAACTAGTTATTAGTTACCCGATATTTTGGCAGGCAGAAGTTAACCGTCTCTCTGTAGCCTGCTCGGGCTTACTGAGGGAGGGGAAGACATATTTGAAAGGAGAAGGGGGGGGGGAAGGTTAAAATTGCTTCTTCCAACCAAAGAGTCAGTCAGATGGAAAGTGTCCTGGTTAAGCTATTTATTGCACACAGATGGTCACAGGTTTGGTTTAAAGGTTAGCTGACAGAAGTGTTATATTCTCTATGAATACACTGGCAAATGAAAGTGTAATAACACCAGCCAAGACTGTAAAGAATGAAATCTCATTCCTCTACAGGTACAGTACCACAAGAAAAATGTGCTGCATCTAGGTAGAAGAAGAGCAAAGGAAAACAGTGAAAAACAAAACCTGTGTGGTAATTGATACTATTCAAGTCAAATTCAAATGAGAAGGAGCAACCAAGTTCAGCTCCATAAAACCAGAAGAAGGCAATAAGAAACAGTTTTTCTTTTTGACATAAATTCTCAGGGCAATGTGGAATATTTCAGGCTTTTGCCCTCCGACAGTCTTACAACTTGACAGTTGGAAAGGACTATGTCCACACCTCCTGCTTGAACAGTTTCCACCTTGTCTTTCCTAGAAGCTGCCAAAGTACAAAATCCTTATAAAAAAGTCAAACTTCATCTTTGTCAACAAAATAAAACTCAAAAACTTGGCATTTAAGCAGACTTGTCATAGATATGTGTGTATATGTATATACACACACATGCACACACACCTGCGTTAAGAACCACATGTGCAAACAACATGGCACACTAAGTATTTTTAAAAGAAATTAAAAAAAAAAATCCCTAACCCATCTATTTCTGTGTTTCTTAACAAGGCCAAGTTGACTCCATCATACCCTCACCCTGTCTCTACCCCGTGGCCACTGGCTCACTTGCATGATGCTGATTTTAGAGTTGGTTTTCATGGTGGTACCACTCACTCAATGGGTGTCCACTGTCTGGCTGTAACTTGTCAGGAACTCAAGGAAAGTGAGCAGTGGAGAGATCTCCTGTGTTCCTGCAAGCTGGACTGGTGGGTGACGGAGCTGAGTCTGGGGAACGCTGTCGCCCAGAGATGTGGGGAGGAGAAGGAGGACCACCACATGTGGGGGCATGGTGGAGGGATGCACCTGTGCAGCTGTTCTGATTTGGGCCCCCAGAGAGGAGTCAGTGCATGACCCCGATGCTCCCTCATCACAGGACAAGCTTAAGGTGTTGCATGTCCTGGAGGGGCCCCAAGAGCTGTAATGGGAGCTCTACTCATTATCTTAAGGCTTGTCCCATTTGAAGATGCATTACACATGCAGAAGCTATGTATAACAAAGCCACAACTGCAGTTACCATCTTTGCACCTTTGCAAAGCATTGCTATCTTACGATAAGAAACAACATTTCTATTTTTGGCTCCTAAACCATATGAAAGTTTCGAAATAGCATCATAGTTCAAGGCACCTAGGAGGGATTAAAAAGAAAAACAGAACATGCATAGATATAGAAGCTAATGCAAGTGCAGACAGACTTATGCTTTAGACTTGCTAACACACCATAAAAAATGGAGAGGACATGAAAAGAAAGTGATGCTTGAGTGTTGCTGTGAGGTCAAGTTATTACAAATTAGTGTTAAATGTGGCCAAAGGCAACTATTCACATCAGATTTTTCAGAGGTGTATACTGTTCTACACCTTCCAAATCCTGCTGATTACAAACACACCTCAACCTCTGTTGTTTCAGTTCAGAGACCCACAGGAAAGTGTCTTACACATCTGTGATTAGACTTAAGCTTTCAGAAATGAGTGAGCAGTTACTTCTGATCTAATACCAGTATGTATTTGGTTGCAGTCTTATCTCACTTAGGATGTTATTATCTTCAAACTGGTTTTGGACCTTATCTGACAAGAGTTTTTTTTCCCTAAGCTTTATTAGTCTACTGCAGACACAGAAAGCTTCTCATTCCACCCACATTTAAAGTAGGGTTTCAAATTGCATTTGCTATGGCAGATAAGAGATATGATGTTCTTGCTCACAATGACATGTTGTCTCTTTAGTAGCTATGGAAAGGGAAAATACAGCTAGGGCTAAGAAGACTGACTGGTTCGCTGGAGAGCAGAGTTAGTCTATCGTTATAAAATAGTGACCCTAGGGTAGCAATTGACCAACTCTTCTAAATTTAAACATTCAGAACTAAGTGACACATGATGACATTGAGAGAAAGGGATGAATATCAGGCAATAACTGACTGTTTTAAATTTTCAGAGAAGGTGTCTGATGTGTTTGAAAGGGGCATGCTATTTCTTCCTGCTCTTTTCATGTATGGCCTTGACCACGACCAACAAGAAGTAGACCCTGGTTTTTTTATAGACTCTCCCTTAGCCTTCAAAAATTTCAAAAGGGAGTATGAAAAGGAGATGATCTGAAGAGGGTCTTACCCTCTGGGGGAAAAAAATCCCATCCCCACAAAATAATTCCCCTGAGATTCCTCCTTTCATTGAACGTCCTTCAATAAGCTTATACTCAAACTTGGATAAAACCCGACCAGAACCCCACGATGGAGCTAAAGTCTCAGGGCAAGTTTAGTTTGTAAGAATTACCTCATAAAGTTACATCAGACTAACATGAGAAGGACAAGCTAGGCTTGGATGCTTTAGCAATAGCCACATAACAATAAATATTATATACCTTCAAGAGTCCATTATTTTTTGATAAAATATGTTTAGGAGTTCCTGGTAAACACTGTATTTGATTTCTCAAAAGCACTTAAAATTTCTATCTTTTCAAGTTTACCATTATGTATGTCCAAATTAATTCAGTGATTTTAAAATGTCTGCCAACTAGGGAATTTCCCTTCTTGTTGTGTGGCAGTCTGCCCCATCAGTAGCTTGCTTCTTCCAGTCTGGTCCAGACATTTTTCCTTATGGCAGTGTTTAGAATTGACCTGAGATTCTGGACATACAACTGCCACTTGCTGCTTTCTGAACTTCTGGAAAAAACCCACCAGTTTAGCAACTCTTAATTTCAAAAACTAGTGCCAAGCCATGGTAGAAAGTACTGTAAGTCCACAGAGAATGTGTCATTTAACATCCAGCCAATCCATTCAGTTGATAGAGCAGCTGTGTTCTGGGACCATTATTAAATATGTGATTGCTCCAAAAAGAAATGAAAATTCAGGGCTCTGTAGACATGCAGATAAAACTTGCTGCCATCCCAAGGATAGTGAATCACTGAGTGAGAGCTCACAGGAACTGTGATGTTTCAAACAATGCACTGGCCTAATATTCACAGAAGTTTCCAGTGCCTGCCCTAGCTGTACAAACACATAATACCTTCCACATTTTCTACTATTCAGGAATGGAAATCCCTTAGGGAAAACACATCTGAGTGACAATAATAACCCTGTCAGGATGTGGACCCAGTTTTTCTTCTTATGCTTACCCAGTTACCCTTGTTTATTTTTCCCAAATAGATTCCTTGCCTGCATTATGTGGCCCTGTTGCCTACAAAGTCTATGATGAACTGTGTTTGCAATAAGGGTCCTGTGACTTGTAAAAAAAAATAATGGAGCAAGTGCTACGAAATCCAGCATAATAATATGAAATTATTGTGTGGTAACAAATGCAGAGACAAAAAGAGCTGATAAGCAGTTAGAGTCAACTGGTGTGGCTGTAACCGGTTCAGAAACATCCCAAGTCCCCTTCCATACCCTTCCAGCCCTCAGAGCCAGGACTGGCCTCTAATGCAACCACTTACAGGGAAGTAACTCATGAAGTGACTCTTTCTTTACTGTCCTTAAAAAAGCCCACCGAAGCAGCCTGTTGCTGCTTACCACTTCTGATCATTGCCAGCATGGCTCAGACATAGCGTTGTCATTAATTCACATCTGACCCACACTGGTAATGATCAGAAGATGCTGGTTCTTTTGTTACAGGGTTGTGTCTTGTGACCAGTCACAGAGAGAGCTCATGGTGGAAGTCCCTTGCATTTATTAGGATGTTTTCCTAAAGCACTTCGTTAACTGCAGCTGTCAGCTAAAGCTGTACATAAGCATAACTTTAAAGCTGAGTTTCATAAACCAAAGATCTAAATAACCACTTTCACCAGCTACAGTAGACACTCAGGTAGGCATTGAAGGAGATTTTACCCATGAAGAATGAAACTGTGCTCAAATGCTGCCTGCTTTAGAGAGGCATTCGTTCTCTGGGTCTAAGTGACATGTAGCTAACACCTTCTGGTTAAACTGTAGTATTAAACCACCTGCATTTCCAGTACTGTGACCTTTAAGGAAATACAGTCTATATGTTTTAGGGGCTTAATCTATGCTGTTACTTTGAGAACAGACCACAAAAAGGATTGTTTTATAGTGGTTTTTTTAAAGCAGTATAATTTCTTAGTAACCAGTTTTCAAATGTTGAACCGCAACCCACAGTTAATTAAACTGGGTCAAGTATAAATTTTTAGACAACAAATAACCACGCTTCACTTCAGCAAACCATGTCCTGTGCAAGTACAATATCTCTCTCTTCCATCTGTCTCGGGGTTTTATCCTCCAAGCCAATCACGATGCTATCTGTATACCTTCAAAGCAAAAATATGTAGCAGCAGCAAACACCTGGACACCCAATGCATGAAAAGGTCCCTCTGGAATCTCTGCAACTTCTTTTAGGCAAAACTCAGCTTAGGAAGTGTGTGCACGTGTGCGTGTGTGTGCAAAGGGGCTTCAGCATATTTTAACATTTATTTTTATTACAGCCCCTCCTCCATCCCAGCATTTTGGGATGTTTGGTTCCCTGCTTCCTTTTAAACAACTGATTTCTGCATATAGGCTTTTAAATTTTGTCAAAACCCTTCTTCTAAACATACAGAGATGTGTTTCATGCAATTATCTCTGCAAGTTTTGATCAAAAATGCCTCTTCTATAGCTGACAGGCACTTTGGCCTGGGCTTCTGTGCTCTGTCATGGAACAGACCAACACAGCTCTTCGGGTGGCAGCTGCACTCTAATTCAGTCTTTGAGAAAGGTGGGGCTTGACCTGATTATCACTTAGAAATGATCACAGAATCACAGAATTGTTTGGGTTGGAAGGGACCTTAAGGATCCAACCCCCTGCCATGGGCAGGACACCTTCCACTGGACCGGGAAAGCCCCATCCAAACTGGCCTTGAAATTTCTAGAGATGGGGCAGCCCTCACTAATGACTGAAGAGACTTCTCCCTGGGTCTCATGAGGAGTCCTAAAGCAGGGAGGACACAGACAACCACATTTTGTATTTCAAGTTTTTTTCAGCTCTAGCTAGAATCCAGCACAGCACAGGAATCCAGCAGCAGAGGGAAAATGGCCTGGGTCTCAGGCACGAGTAAAGATGTAGTTTCGTATTGGAATTCAGATAAAAGGCATTTTTTGCTACAGGTGTCACCTTGTCATTGGAGGCAGGATTCAGACAGGGTCCTAGTTTTCCCAGTAGTTTGTTAAAAATGGACAGCCGCTGATGGAAGGAAGCCCAGACTTCACTCATGCTTTTAATCTGATGTTTGAATTTTCTGTGGACAGAATGGCACCACTACTTGTGGGAGTACTTGTGCAAATTAGGTGGCTGCAAACACAAGGTGTAAGTGTTCATTTTGATAGTTATCAGTAAATTCAAAAGAAAAGACAAAATTCAAAAGAACATTATCTTTTAACATGTAGTCAATCTTTACTCCAATCAACTGCCAGTCTGCAAGGACTGAATGCTTAGTAATACAACTTGAGATCTTTCCTGGGCAAGGACCAGGAGCGATGCATTTGGACTTGTATTATGTTCCTGGAATTGAAAGCATAAGTAATCAAATATATATTTATGTTGATTACCCAGGAGATAAAGATCAGTGATTTGAACAGACGAGTGTGTTTCAAAATCCATTAATATTATTCATATTTCTTCCCGTAGTTTCATGTTAGGTCTTGTGTAAATGTTAAATACCTCTCATCTTATTTAAAGAAGAAATCATAGTTCCTCTCCACAGGGTAAAGTGATCTAACAAGTATTAACATTTCCTCTGAGATCTTTGAGGAGAAGCAGCAGCTAAATAAGCTGAGTATTACAAATGCAGAAATCTCTAATGCAAAGCAAAGATGTGGAAAGCCTGTCTCCTCCTCCACCCTTCCCATGGAAAGAACCTCTGTAATAGTTAGCAACTGAAAAGTCTATGATCAGTAATGCAAAGCCTCTATAAAGAACTAGCTTTCTGCAAATGAACAAATTGCTAAGAGGGAATACTCGGCATGCATACATAGGAAATGTGGTTTTTTTCTAAAACAAACACCTCTTTTATATAGCAATACAGCATAGAGCAGCGTGTGGTCTGAAGACCTTCACATTAGAGTTGTTGACACCCAGAGCATAAGCAATCTGATGAATCCAGACAGAATATCTGTATCATTTCATCATCAAAGCAATCATCAGTAAAATAATCCTTCCTTCAGTCACATTAATGTTGAAAAGGAATAGAACCAAATCAACAGATATTTTTGGTTCCCAAAGTAGGCAGGGATTTGATTCAACCAGTTTTTGATGGCTAGTCTATGCAGTGATAGTTTTGTCTGCCCAAAAGTATGATTTCTATGGCATGATTTTCTAGCATGCATCTCAAAGTTGTCTACCCGAAGACTGAGACATCTAGAATCATCAGTCACTTTCATAGACATTCCTGTGACTTTTAATTTGTTCCCACCACATTTTGTTCATACTTTTCATCATGCCCTTTCTGCTTTACTCTAAGATGGCCTCAGGCAAAGGATCTTCATCTCATGGGGTCAGAATGCTTCCGTGGTTTACAGATATAATCCGTATGCTCTGCTTGTGAGGGCTAGCTGGTCTTTTTGGTTGTGCCTCCTTAAAAAGAACTCTTCAAATCCCATGGCATCCTTTGGAGACAGTCTTGCTCTGTGCAGTGGCTGTCCTGAAGTACTGCTGACAGTGCATGAAGCTGTGATTCACTGTACATGTGGTGTTGGTCTTCCACAGCGTAGATGAATCTACGCTGAATCCACAATGAACCTGTAATGAAGCTACAATGAATGCAGTATTCCACATTGTAGAGGAATCTGCGGTGGGGATTCAACCTCTCCTACAACAGATGTCTAAGAGGGGAAATTAATATTCTTTTATGGATACTCACATACTAACTGTACAGGAATCTAAAGAACTTAGACTAGACACGTAACTCCGCAAACAATAGCTGCAATGAAAAAGAACTGACTGCCACAGAAGTTGGAAAGTGATATACTCAGAGGCTGTAAAGCCAGATAAACCACTGGACTGCCTCTTTTGATCTTCTTCTATACAAGCAAGACCTTAATTACCCTTTTTTCCTCTGAGAAGTTTCTTACTTATCTTTGTAGAGTCAATTCTCAATTTCGTTTTGATAATCTAAGCAGATTTTGTACTCTGATTCTCTCACTCAGAGACGTTTTCTTCATGTTTTGAGTATCTGTCATGGCTCTTTTCAATTTATCTATACCAAAATTGTGGGCATCAGACTGATTCCTACAGACATCTCATCTGGAAATAAAACCACTTCCTTTCATTTTCTTGCTGATTTTTTATTTAGAAAATCTGAGGACTGTGATTCAATTTTCTCTCCATATTTTGATACTGGAAACTGAACTGTCACTCTGTGAATTTGGTTGTTTTTTGTTACAACTTTCCAATACAGAGTCATTACTCTGTAGGTCTAAATTCCTTAGTTTGAATGTAGAGCTTTACACTGGCTGTATTGAAATGCATTTGATTTGCACCAGTCTCCATTATTAAAAGCAGCTTTATATATGGCTGCCTGGATTATTTAGTCTGAATAGGAGTCTAGGCATAGGACTGCTGTAGCATTTCCATTAGAAGATGATTCCTTGTGGACAGGCATATTTTAAGCCAGTTCTCCTTCCAGTCAGTGCTATTTACTAGTATTTTATACAGCTATTTTTTATTTAAAACAGCAACTGTTAATAAGTCAAACACTTACAGAAGTAAGGGTTTGCTTAATAGGATCTGTTCTCCATAAACTGACTGGAATTAATGCATACTCACTTTTGAGGCTTTATGTGTTGACTCCCATATGAGCTTTCCAGTTATTTCACTCTGGAATAGAGTTAGCCTCCAGTTACACAACCTTCTCTGCTTTTTTTCAAAATTGGTGCAATACTGACACTTTACCAGTGCCCTATTGTAATTCACTTGAATATTACAGTACTTCTAAAAAAATTATTGTCAGTGGAACAGATGTTTGTTCAGACAACTCCTTTTTGATTCTTTGGTATTTACAGACTGGAAAGTGCTCCATCACCCTCGTGTAGTCAGGTGCACCATCCCTTCCCTATTGTAACATGACAGAAATATTTACTGATGTTTTCCTTTTCTTTATTATTTTCTAACCACTTTGCTATCTCTGTCAATTACATTGCCTGATTTCATATTAATACTTATCCCTTTTGTTGTACGGGAGTCTGCCAGACTTCTCTTTAGCCTCCCTTATTCTCCAAATTTTTGCTAGCTCTATTTTCTAGTGACTGCTGCCTGGTTTCCTTTGTCTGCTTGCCAAATATACACTCCTTAGAGGAGCATCACTGCACCACTGAGCCTGTAAATATCTGAAATGTTTTGAGATATGATTTTGACATAAATTACGTTATTAGGAATGTCAGTTTTAAAACAGAGGCCAGTAAAAATTCTTTTAGTCCAATGGAAACCGTGAGGGTATTTTAGCTGGGTGACTGCAGCATGCATCTGATGCAGGATGTTTGTTCCCCAGAAGAGGACAATGATGCTCATCAGCCAGAAGCTGGCAGCACTGCATGGTCCCATGGCAGACAGAATTGCCTTTTAAATCTTGATGCTGAACCAATTGCATTAGAATAAGAGAATGGCTTCTGAATGGGTGAATATATATTCTTTTGCCTCTGTGATTTCACTTACACAACCTTCTTTAATAGAGATACCGTCCTTCTTAGGAAAGCCTTTAAAGCTGCTCTTGGACTTGTGTTTCCAGATTAAGGAAACAGTGTACTTAATGCAAGTCTGTGAATGTTCCGTGGTGGACTAAGCACTGGATACTGCACTCATCCTGTTTCACAATCAGAAAAGCTCCAAAATACAAGATCAGAAGGGCTTAGGTGGGCCAGTTCATTGTGTTCTGCACAGCTGCAGGCTCTCAGGTCCCAGATGAGGCTGGCAGTGGCACTGGGTGCATGCCTTGTCATGGTGCCTTCTGGATGTGTGTGAAAAAACGTGTCAACTTTTCATAGTCACTCCCTTCTTGAACACCAAGTTCTTCACCATAGAGGTTTGCTGTTCCTGGGTAAGAAGAGGTAAATGTCTGCAAAGGGTCAGTATCAGAGTTGTCTAACCCTTAAACAGATGCTGGCAAAGTTACTCTATACTTTTCTGTATTTCCTTGAAACCTGCTCTTCTCTCCTGAAAAGTACTGAATGGGTTTCCTCACACTTGAAGAGAGGTGACTTCTCAGCGAGCACCACTTGGCTTGCTTAACATGTCCTCTAAAATCATGAAGAGAGACAGTGTAATAAAGAAGAGGCCATACATCCCTAGGAAAATCTAGCTCATCCTGCATGTTGCAAATTCACATAGTTAAGAAAGTGATCAGAGAGGCTGAGGTGCAAATTTAATCTTTAGTGTAACGCAATTATATGACACCACCTCCACTTATGTTGGCAGGCATAAAGCTGAGCCCAATCTCCCCATCTTCAGAGGACGACTGTAAGACTCAGATGCTTCCTGTTTGTCCCCAGAAACCTGGCTGTGGAATGCTCACCACTGTGGGCCCTCTTCCAAAGCATGCTCCTCTCCAAAGAGCAAATGCTGGGGAGGTGGGGGAATGGCAGGCTGGAAAGGTCACCAAACATTCATGGTGGCTCCATGGTGACTCCTAGGGAGGTGGCTGCATGGTCAAACGGGGCAGATCCGCGGGAGCAACCAGGGAAGGACATGGGTTTCAGCTTTTCCTCCTGCTGGCCAGTGGGACCCATCACAGCACACACTTGCACTGCACAGTACCTGCTCCTCTCAAACTCCTCCTGAAGGCAGATGGGAAGGCCAGAGTGCTATCTAAATCTCTTGTCTAGGAACACACTGACAATATGATACACAAGATATAAGACAAGATGATATACAAGATAATTCAAGGCTACCACTGAGAGTGTAATCGTAAAAAAGTATGTTGAAAAGGCATGTGATTTTTTTTCCCTCCCAGATACTTTTAAATAGGTAGAAGAGCTAATGGGGGTTCAACATGCAATTAAATCTCCATTCCCCCAGCACAATTCCCATGCAAGGAAAGGAGAGCAGGTTGGATTTCTCCTTACCTATACACGTTCTAGTCACCAAAACTACCATCAAAACAGAAATGAAAAAGCACTTCTTGAGTTCAAGTCACCTCCTCCTCAGGGAGCAGACTTCTAAAAGGATGTGAGCTGAATCCTAGTGCTTTACAGCAGCAGCAATGCATTCCCGCTGCTGCAGGCGCCGCCACACAGCTTTGCAGCTCTGCAGGCAATGGGCAAAAGTTGACAGCTCAGAGGGACAGGACGAGGGCTCTCCCCATCTTGGGCTGGAGCTGGAGGCCAGCAGGGAGCTGCTTTGGAGCCTTAATGCCAGCTGGAATGGACCGCTTTTGGCAGCATGCTGGTATCAGCATTCTGTCAGTCAGAAGACCTGGAAGTACAGTTGAACCATACAAGCACAGTTAAAAAACCTCAAGACCTTTCAGGACAGAAAGGTTTAAGGCTCTACACTGTAAAAAAACCTGCATGGACAGTATGTGGGTGAGGTATAAGCATTGCCGGCACTGATGATTTTTTCGCTCCATGTATCATGCTAGGAGCATCATTCACATTTCTGAGCGTGGGCATCTGACTTTCAGACAGGAGTGTCTGGAAACAGATGGTGGGACAGGAATTCAGACCTTCTTTCTCTCAGCCACATTCACTGTTTTCAGGATTCATTGTTTGTGTCCATGGCTGCTGGAGTTTATTGGAAAAGAAACTGCAAACAGTGGAAGTCCATCCTCCCGGCATTATAAGCGTCCACGGCTAGCATTTTGTCATTTTTCAGAGGTAAAACCAGCTTCGTTTTCCCTTAAGGAAAACACACACTTGGAGTTAAAACATAGCTTGGCCACTAGAGAAGTAGGCGCCTGGCTGCAGTGTGCCTGTGCTTGAAATCCCTCTTTCTGAGAGGGGAATTTCATTTCTTTCTTTGTTGCCAGGATAAATAAGTCTGATGTGAGAGCAGTTATTCTGCTGGTGTTATGATGCACAAGCAAGATGACCACTCACCGTACGGCGTCACTGGCTTCCAGGGAAACAGCAACCCAGGGATAACCAGTGGTCCTGTGCCACCTAGAACGTTCTCACTTCTCTTACAAAATCACAACACCTGGCACCAGGTGCAAAAACTCTGGCAGTCCCAGTGAACAACAAACTTCACAAGGCACTGTTCACTATTGTGGGCTAAGATTTTTCCACACACACCCCCCTTTTTTTTTTTCTTTAGCACTGAAAGCGAAGCTTTTGCGAAGTTTTAGAAGAAAGGGATTAGCCTCCTGTGAAACGTGGATTATTTCCTCACTTGTTAATGTGCACTGCCCTCTTGTGATAAAATATGTTTTTGGTATTCTCTAGATGTTCCCTTCCTGTTTTCCCTTTTTCTAGTTTCCTGGGATTTTTTGGTTTGGGTTCCTCCTTCTGACTGTGGGGCTTGTTTAAGGCTTTTTTCCTAAGGCAGAAATAATTCTTCTTAACATTAGAAGGATAAAAGAAAAACAAGAAAAAGCTTGATCAAAATATTCTTATCTCATATTTCACTCTTACACAGTTAACATCTTCACAGAATGTTTTACTGAACATACAAGAATCGGATATGTAGGCAGCAATCACTCCAGTGAAAAATGTAGAACTGAAAGGATGAGGAAAATATTTAGCAGTTCTTTGATAAGGCAGTGTTTGAAGAAAGAGGTCCAGCGTGAAGCAAGGTGCTTAGCTGCATAATCACCATCATAACAGCCTGGTGAACTAGTCAAAATCTCCCAGGTCACGTCAAGCTACTTAATGCTGTAAACCTGATCTCCAAAACTAAATAGAAGCAAAAGTTACTTCCCGAATCTAAGAAGGCAGGCAAAGGCACTCACAGCTTGAATACAACAGATGAAAAACCATCACTGCCTAGGAAGGGAGGGAAGAGGAGAAACACTTGAGAAGCATGAGAGAAGGCAATGTGGCACACCACCCCAGCAGGTGAGATGGTGACACAGAGGAAAGCCCAAAGAGAGACCTTCTGAGTTAAGTGCTAGTTGAAAAAGTGTTGCCTCCTCCCGTGTTTTGGGCAACGTGCATCAAAGATACCCAACTGTAATCCTCTTGTCCCCTGAACAGAAACAACACACAGGGACTGTGAGTGATTCCTCCCTGCTGGCTGTGTTGTCTCAGATGCACAGGTATCAATGAATTTGTGGAGTTTATTTCCCGGAATTAGCTACCAGATCAGTGGGAAATTCTCCTGACACGGCTTGCTTGCTTTATACAGCATCCTCAACTTAGTGAGGAGCTTGGTTTTCCACTTCTTTTTGGTTTTCTTCATTAATGTTGTGGCCACTATTGAGGACCAAGCATCTTCTAAACTGCCTACCATGCTTTTGAGCTCTGGGGAGAATTTTCTGCATGAAAGGATCAACATACACTTACTAGGTGGTTTTCTCAGAAGCTGTATGATTGAAGGGAGAAATTCAGGTAAGTTAGCTGTTACTTATGTCCAAAAGAGGAACTGAATTTTATTACAATTTAGGATGAATAATTCAATAATTACATCCAGAGCTGGGATCTTGAAAGCTTCCTGGTAGTCAGGAGTCCTGATGCACCACTGGCAACACTTTCAGCTTAACTTCTGTGAACTATTTCAACTCTGCTCTAACACCAAATAAGAGAAGATGAACAGTTAAAGGAACCTCCATCAGTTATAGGAAGCAAACAAAACAAAACTAGTGAATGTATAACAGAAGGAATTTATCTGCAGGCTCACAAGAAAAAAAAGTACATTGATGCAAAGTTGAAAGTTAGGTCTTTCAGAATCAAACTCATCTCTGTCACATGCTTAAATCTATCCACACTCATGGAGTATGAAATAGTCTTTAGTTATGGAATTATATACTCAGTAACTCCACTGTGAGTGAAAAAAAGTTGTGTGTAATCCTGTAATTAAAGACAACACTATGTTGTCTTTAACATAGAGTTAAAGGGAGAGAAATTAAAAGAAAACCTAAATCCTGGTATTTTATAAAATCTGATTGCTGGACATTACAACCTTTTAATTTTTTTTCTGAGACTTTATTATTGCAATGTCCCCATTTATAGAAGAACCAGACAAAAAATAATAAACAAAACCCAGACTGACTTCCCTAGGCTGAGATTTTGTTAAGTCACAAGCCTGATTTTCTCTCTCTGCTGCATATCCCAAGACAGCAGAACTCATCAAAGAAAAATAGATTCTTTATTTTGTAATGACAAATCAGGGAATATTTTTCCTGACCTTATTTTTGATATGAACTAATCACGCTAGCCAAAACATCCAAGAACACAGATCCCAAGGCAAGCATTCCACCTGGGAAAATTGTAGAGAAACTGTGAGAGTGATTCTCTGTGGGGAAGTATCTGGTTATCACAAATGGAGATCCAGCTGGCTGTCATCAAGAATAAGTACGGGATTCAGTGATATTACGCATGTGTCCATGCTCGGAGACAGTCCACTTGAATGCTTAGTTTAACCCAACTTCTCCAATGATACTCATACTCCAGATGAGTATTATTGTCCTGCTCATGCCCTGGGATGCTGCAGGGCTCAAAATAGACTGATCAATGCCAAGGAGTATAGGAAGGAGCATTCAGCCTGAAGTACCTCTGTGCTGTCTGTCCCAGATGTGCTCCAGCAGTCAGCCTGCTGCACTAGGGGCTGGGCACACGAGCATGAACTGTCAGGAACTGTTGCTATGTGCAACACTGCACTTCACTCCAGGAGTACCTGGATTTCACTCCAGGAGTACCTGGATTTAGCTGACCGCACTATTTTCCTCAACAGGTTTCCTTTTCCTTGAAGTATTTCTTCTCGCTCCTTTCTGCCATTTATGGGACAAAAGCCTCTCAACAGGTATTCGCAAGAGTCACTGCTTGGAAGCTCCTTATAACAAATGCTGAGAAAAATAGGGAAGAGATCTATACAGCCAGGACTTGAGCATACCAAACTCCACAGCCTGCCTGTTTCCATCCCTCCTACCAGCTGTTCCCACAGGGGTTGTTCAGGACCAGAACACCCTCACTGTCCTGAGGAATGTACTTAAATGAGCCTGGGAGATCTGCTACATGCTTGGCCCCTTGAGTCTCTGACTTTTTGGGAGCTGATACCCTTGTAAATGGGAGCATGGATCTAGGTTAAGGTGAGGATATGCCGCTGTGTAAGGTGGGGATAACCAAAGAACATAAGAGAAAGAGGCAGCCAACACCCCTTGAGCTATAAAGACCTAGCAGTGAGTAAATTGCAAATGCTGTGGAGGTTCACTGCAGAAAAATGTTAATGAAATATTTGAACTGTGCGTGAACTTCATTGGATCTGCAGAACTGACCTGGAATGGTCATGTGAATGATCTCACTCCAGAAATTTCTGCTACTTCCTCCTTTCAGTGGTGCTGATAGACTTTCTGTGCTATTTTGGCACATCAGCAGCTTAGGGTGAACAATCCCATCCTTTGCTCAAAATCCTCAACAAAACTGAACTGGAGCAATGTGAAAATAGCTATACATGTTTTCCTCCCCAGTTTTCTAGGCATGTTGCAAACCAAAACACTCAAACTGCTGAAAGCTCAAAATCTCATTTCACGAGGTTTCTGAAGTGGGAGAAAACCAAAACATAAACAAGAAATTCCCGTTCAGAATGCCACATGTCGGGGCAGCTGGCCATCAGGAACAGCATCAGTGCAAGGAGAGCAAGTGGCAGCTGCCCCTTTCCCAGTTTGCCCAACTTTCGGACTGCCGCTGGACTGGAGCTGGCAACCCTGGGCTTGCCACCACCTCCCTAGCTCATTGCAAGGGGGCAGAGTTGGCTGGCAGCCAGATCTCTGTGTGGGGAGCTGAGCAGTGGGGCTGGCTTTCCCACGGGCACCGGGGTACATGCATGTGCTTCGACCCTGCCTGCACGCAGGGAGCTGCGTCCCAGCCCCAAGATCTGGGGATGGCATACTGTCATGGGGAAAAGGCCTTGGGAGAGTTCACCCATGCCAGCTCAGAAACAGCCCCTGGGGTGTGCAGTGGAGCAGCTGGTGCTTCCATTTTAATTTCTCTAACAGCTTATAAAACAAAACTGCGTATTTGGAGAGAAATCATTCCAAGAGAGAATTCCCAACCAGCCCCATCAGAGACTGCTCTTGATGTAAATGCAGCCAGGGAATGGAGAAGTAGGACCAGGCATTTCCCTTACCACCACTGGTCTGCAAGACTCCCAGCAGCTTTTTGCAGTGCCAACATTAGCACCACCTTGGTTCCCCTGCAGCTGGCAGAGTCTGTGACCGATAAAATGGGAAAATACCATCTCTTTCTCTAGTGTCAGCTAGGAAGCACTAATTTCTTCCCCATTAATTCTTGATGGCTTGGTAGGAAAGCATGTCTCTTAACAGCTTGGCCGAATTCATTATCTGGAGCAGACCTGTGGTGAGGCAGGGCTGCCTGGTGCCAAGCTCGGACCTGCCCTAATTACCCTGGCAGATGTCACCTTGCAAGAAGAGCTGGGCAGTAATTATGGCCCTGCAAAGAGCATGCATGCACTGAAGGTGCTGAACTGGCCATCTCCTCCCTCTGTTTTGTCCTTTTGAGGGTCACAGTTTACAATTCACAAAGCACAGTTAAATAAATGGGGTGGGCAGGGTGGAGCAAATTAAAATTTCATGACAAAATCACCCTGTCATTTAGCAACTCAGTAAATAAAAAGAATGAAAAGTCCTCTTCCAAAAGTACAGAAAGCAGAAAAACAACATCCTGGCTTCAGTCCAAGTTCAGGTGTTGGTTTCCAGAAACACCCTGGCTAAAAAGTTTGGAGAGACACATGTGGAAGCAGGTGGAGCTGGTGGGTCTGTGCTGCCTGCATGCATTGGTGCCAGCCTTGGTGCTCAGGAAGGGGAGAACCCATTTATTCCAACACCTGCAAAACTTAGTCCTCTCTTAAACCCCACTCTCACCTTCACTGGGCCATGACACAAGCCTGGGGCTCGGCGTGGCCATGGCGGTGGGGTGGGCTGATGTCCTCTGGGAGCCGTTCCCACCTGTGTCCCGTGGTGCTAGGTCTTGCTCCGCCATCAGTGCTGGGTGCTGTTACAGAGCTGCTTCACTTAACGTTTCCCTCCTGCTCTCGGGGTCTGTGCTTTCTGCTGCCTTCAGCACAGGGTGACACCTCCACCGTGCAGGGGAGCAGCATGTCGGCTCAACTGTCCAAATTCTTTTTCCTCCACAGCCAACACTTAGGGTGCTGGTGCCTTCAGAGGATAACGGAGGGTGCAGATAGGCAGCTGGTGACCCCGCAGCAGCCCGTGTCTGAGCAGCTGCTGCTGTGCAATACAGGTATTAGCTGAATCCCTGCAGGCAGCTGCAGCCAGGAGCTGACCCTGGGTGTTTTGTCTTGTGCTGGGTGGGCAAAGCAGATGCCCACGGTATGGCCAGAGGCTCGTTGTGCCTGCCAGAGATGCCAGTACCCTGCCAGCCTACTGTGTGATGCCATGTGATGCCATGCTGCGGGGCAGTGGGTGGCTGCTTGCTGCCTCATGCTGTGGGGCAGCAGTGTGGATCCCCTGCTTGGCACAGCAAATGTCTGGATGCTCTCCTGGGACTGCTGGCTTCCCATGCCACCTCATCCCACTGCTTTCTGCCAGGATGCACACAGGTTTCTGGTTTGACCAGCACAGGCTCTCCATGCCATCCACTAGCAGTGGACAAGCACCCAAGGGCAAAGTGCATGTGGGGGTGAGTCATTGCACGGACTTTCTAGCAAAATTTTTCTGTGGTCCGGGGTACGAGGGAGTAACGCAGCCTCTGGGGCTTTTCTGATGGACTCCCTTCTCTGGATTTGTGGGCAGAGGCATGCACACAGAGGGCCTTTCCCATGACAGCCCCATACCAACCCCCTCCACTCTTCGTCCCAGTCCCCATGATGTTTGCACCAGCCTCCCCCTGGCTGCCAAGCTCCACTGTCCTCAGTGTGCAGAAGGTGAAAAATGTTTCCTGAAACAGCCTTTCCTTTGAACATTGCATCAAGCCCTTTGGAGGCATACAGTCTTCTCTGAAGCACTTTTCTTCTCCCATGATGAAAAAAGGTGGAGTGACATGGGGGGTTGCTCATGGTTGTCCCGTCACTTTTCCATTTTTTAACATTGTGTGTTTCCTGGGCTTGTCAGCATTTTCCTATGAGTAAGCTGTTACCACACACTTGATACTTTTTCTTCTTAATGCTTAGGTCTACAGCAGGAAAGGGGCACCAAGGCATTTGGTAACAAGTGGGTACAATGGTGGGAAGGTGTGAGAGATGGTTTCTAAAAGTTGTGGTGGATGAACTTTCAGGTACTTTGTACACCCAAAGCAAGAGGGTTAAAGTGAGAAACCTCTGCCAGCCCTGGTCCACTTTTGTAAGTACTTCACCACACTTGATGCTCTATTTGCATGTCAAATTGTGAGCTGAGCTTACCCCATCCTGACATAACATCTTCTATTCATTAATCGCTTTAAACACGCCATGGTTTTCGCACAGTATATTATTCCAAAGAACATGAGCAATCTTTCTTAAAAATAGCTGCCTACAGTCAATCCGGGAGCATGTGCTGAGGACTCTGTACGCTTTATAGTACCCAGTTCCACATGGGGGCAGTTTCCACTGTGACGACCTCTTTGGTACTTGCTCTGTTACAACCCAATGCAAAACACACCTCACCGGGAGCTGCATGGGTTGCAGGCTGTAGCACCTGATATATACAATTTTTTAAATTCCTTCTACTAAGGGCACAGTTCTTGCACTAGCAGGGAGGATGTACTTGGGCTACTGCTGAGAAAGATGAGGAAAGAGAGAGTGTTAACAGCACTTCCTGAAGCAGGCCAGTCATCTCCTGACCCAAACTGCTGTATTTTAGAGGTTTTTCTACCAATGCTCTAGCTGACAATGAGCTCACGCATCGCTGCGCAATGCTGTACTCCCAACCAGCAGTGATAAGCCTTCTGCTCCTGCAGTCACCCAATGGAAATGGACAGGAGCGTGCCCAAGAACACTTATTTACTGGGAATAGCTTGCTCTCAGCTGACGTTGATTTTATGAGCAGGCTGCCCTTCCCCACCAGCAAAGTGCATGGGGCAGGAGGGTGCTGGGATGTGGGCTCACCACACAACACAGCCCCTTGCTGAGTCTACACATAGGAGACAGTGTTGTTTATACTCCCCAACTTCATTTCTTTCTTTGTGTATTTTTGTGTAAAAAAGTAATGAGAATCTCTGTCCATACCAATAGGGATAAACTAGCACCATTAACAAAAAATGAAACGAGCAGAGCTGTTTTGTTGTCAGCTATATTTATACCTTTTATTGAAGCCTGCATCATTAAAAATGCTACCTTGATGCATTAGGGGAAAAATACAAGATGTACCTTTCAAACAAAAAATAGTGGCAATTTTATGGGTACCCATACTGTTATTTCAAATAAGCAAAACAAATTTCAAACAGAAACCAACAGCAACAGCAAGCTGGTTAAATAAGTGGACAACAATTTTACCTACCCACAGGCATTCTGCTAGGCAGTGAAGATTATCCAGAGGTAGCCCAGTTGCCTTCAAGGTGGCATCAAATGTGCAGTCACCAAAATTTCCCATGAAGAGCCCTGCTCAACAATGTGACTATCCCTATGCACTGCCAGAAGCAGACAGATTACTTATGGAGCAAAATACTGGAAGGTATCAGCAGGAGCTGACAACTCTGGCTATTGCACCCTTATGAATCAGGGCAAATTCTGCCTTACGTGCTGAAGTGAAGGACTTCTACACTCTGTCAGTGTCAGGGTGTCTCAGGCTTCTTCAGTTCTGGGTAAAGATACCAATGGCCTTTGATGATCAAAGGGTAGAAATGGGTGTCCATGAACTTTTGAATAAGGTACTGTAATAACAAAAATTATTTTAGGCAAAATAGTACAAAGTTTCCTGCTGAGGCTACATATGAAAATTATCAAAGACTGCACTGTTACACCTGCACTCACATGCTGCTACAGGCTTGATGCCCCACTAGACTGTGAAAGGGAAAAGAAATAGAAAAGAATAAAAAGTCTTCGAGGCACAATATAATAATTTACATTCTATTTAAACTTGAATTTTGGCCAGAAAAATACCATCAAAGTGAGGCGTCTGTAATGGTTTTACAAATAATAACTATATGAACTACTTCTTACGAATCTGTTAGGTGCGTGATGAATCCTTGAGGAAATGAGATTGTCTTCAGTGGATACATTTATGTTAAGAGAGCACAAGCAAGATTTGTCTTCAATTTGCTTAGACTTTATTAGGTTACCTTCATAAATCTGTACAACTTTCTCTGTCCAGATACACTCAACACGAAAATGTATAATGGAGGAAGAGTCGGGGAAGGTCAGCTCAAGGGTCCACCTGAAGAGCATCTCGCCTGTGGAAGTGGCCATCAGCAGAAGTCTGCCCTAGAGTGCAGAAATGGTGAAAGCACAGAAAAATCTCATTTAGCCCCCAGCAGTCAGGGACGTGGGGTCCGCCGCAAGCCAGAGCATGTGTCTGACAGATACATACAGGATCAAACCTCTGTGAATTTGTCTTGCCCCGGAGCAGCATCTTTGCACTTGTGGCTCCCACAGCACCCAGTGGCAGGAATAAAAACCCCATCCCTTGCTCCACACTGCTCGTGTCTGCAGGCCTCTGCCATGCCTGTCGCTTTTCCAGACTGGGGAGGCTCTGAGGCTTTAGCCTTCCATCGGTGGAAGCCACCCTGCACCTCTGTAGGATGTTTCCAGTCATCCTCTGCTTTTTGGTTATTTTTGTGAGATGGCATTACCAGAGCAGCACAAAGTATTCAAGGTGCACATATACCGTGGGTTTATTCACTGGCAAAATGATAAGTCCCATTTTGTGCATCACACTTTTCTTAAGAAGTCTTAACATTCCATTTACTTTTTAACAGCTCTTGAGTGTTGACAGAAATTTTCAGAGAACTTTCCACAGTGATGTCAAAGCTGCTTTCCTCAGCAGTAGCAATTAAGGCCCATCATCTTGTACATTTTTTTTTGTCATAAGTACGTTGTTAGGTGCTTATCAGCCTTTTTCACTGTTTATCAGCTTATCAGGTTTTTTGCTTGTTGCCCTGTCACTCAGCACCATGAAGTAGTTTTGCAGGTCTCCAAAGTCAGCTTCAGGTTTAGGTATCCTGAATAACTTGGTGTCATGTGCAACTTTTGCCATCCACTATCCCCTCCCGTCTCCAGGTCACTCCACATTTCAGAAACAATATGAGTCCTAGTAAACATCTGTGAGGTTCCACAGGTGGGACCATTTCCTAACGGTCTTTCCATTAGGAAAAATAACTGCTCTGCCTCCTGCCCCTAATTTCTGAAATTCTGGGGGACCAGTTTTTAGCGAGGAGTATGGGTTTGAGGGCAGTGTCTGGGTCGCCTTAGTGTACGGTGCAACCCTGCTCAGAGGGAATTGCCCTGGTGCCTGTGGGCATGGTGAAATGGCTGATTTCTTTGATTTTTCAGGCATCTTTGAAAAACCCAGTGGTTATGTTTGAATCGTGCATAGTGAATATGACTGCAGACACATGCCTTTAAAAAGTCAGACGTGCAGCTGTCCCACGGCTGGGAGAGACTCACTTCTGTTCCACCACAAAGACGTACACACACACGTGCATATGGTGGTAAGTGCTGGGTACAGAGTCATTGCTCTGATTTTGAGCAGAGATCTTGAGCATTGCAAAAATATCTTATCTGAAATGTCAGTCTGCATGTTTAAGCAGCAGATTTGCCTGAGTCAGCACAGCAGGACTGAGCCTTTCACACACAGCTAAGCAGTTTCTTCTGGTTGCAAATCAATTCTTCTCACCTTCAGCAGGAACTGGTGATTTCTACCACTTGTTCTCAGGGCCATTGAGAAGATTTAGGCTTTTCTTTTTTTCCTTCTGTTTGATTTAGCGCTTGTCTGTTTCTTAGGAGTATCCCTGTGAAAACAAGGACTTGCAGTTTGAGTTAGCAAAGCTGCTGTTTGTGTCTCATTCTGTAAAAAACAGATTTTCTTAGCAAAACATGAAGGGGAACCTGTATAAAAAGCAGGAAGTGCCTTCAGACTGCTGCGCTGGCTTGCTCAGCTCGCTGGAGCCTTGCCAAGCACCGAGGCACTGAGGATCAGCCCTGTTCTACCCTGCGCGAGGCTTTTCCTGACCCTGTATGTCCAGTCTGTTTTCTGAAATCAGTTAAATTGTAAGAGCACATTGTAAGAAAATGTTATTATTTGCCTGATGGCAACAGCCAGAGGAGCCCTAAGACTGCCTCAGGTCCTGCTGTGCTGGTTGCCGTGCAAAGACCAAAGTGTTGTGTCCTGCCCTGAGAGGGTCTGCAGAAGGGGACACCCATGAGAGGTACAGGCACAAGGTAGCAGAAGATCCACACACAGCTCCAAGAGCAGCCTCAATCATAGTCTGAATCATGGAATGAACGGTTCTTCAAATGCGGCGCAAAGCAAAACTGCCCTCACAGAGAGCAGTATGCTCAGAGCTGGAGGTCGGCTGTGGATTTAGTGCCCTGGTAGCACACTGGGGCAGAGCAGGGCATACCCTGGTGGGATGTATCCTGCTGGTGGTCCGCAGGTGTCTGTGAGGTCTCCATGCAGGCAGGAAGTTGAGGACATGAGCACACACTGATTATGCGAGACCATGAGCTTCACGGGCACATGTGATCTGGGCTGGATGGGATGCAGCCCTCCCCAGGCATCCTGGAATAGACACATACGGCTCTTTTGCATGGGGCTGGAAGATGGTTAGCGCTGGGTGGCAATTCCTATGCTCACCACAGTTTATCACCTTGCTCAGATAATTTCTTTGTAATGACAGTCCTTGGGCCTCATTTGTCCTCTTCTTCACGTCCTCTGACTTCAGCACTTGGTACCTCTGGAAAAACAAATCAAACATAATATTTTGGTTGCCTTACAGGTAATGTAAAATGTGCTTTTACCCCAACATGAAGAAAATTTCACTCCTGTTCCCCATCTTCCCACACTGACCTGCAGCAACACCGTAACCCAAGATGACAGCTGGCTTACTTGTGGGGGTGCATGGGCAGCAGCAGCTCTTGCTGCACACAGCTCTGCAGGCAATGCAGAGCATCTCACAGGGCACGGGTCTGCTCTGCTGCTGTTGTTTCCTTTAGGGAAAAAAACACTATTGCTGGAGACCTCCATTCAGTTTTTGTTTCATGCTCACATTTTGAAAAAGGAATTGGAAATATTGTATGCAGCCACTGGCAGATAAATTAAAGCACGAGTTGAAACATTGACTGAGATTAGGTTCTACTGATAGGCAACTGAAAATAGGCATCTGGACAGATGGTGCCAATTGATTTAACTGCAGCTGCAGTGCTTAACAGAGTAGAAAATGCAAGTAAAAAGATAACAGGAGCCCTGCCTTAGTTAAATCAGTTTCTTATTTAACTTACCAGCAGTATTCATTGTTAATAAATTCCAATGACGGAAAAGATGAACTGTTTTGTTAGGGTTTCAAAGCAAAACTAGCAAATCTGTGGGCCTTAAAAAATATTAAGTGTATATATAAAAATATATATATACACACACATATATACACTTCTAGAATATATTAAACAAAGAACATACTGATATATATTAACATATATATAATATGTATCATGTATCTCATACAGCATACATGTTTTGCAATTATCATATTATCAATATGCACTGATATATAGAGATAGGTTTTGTTTACATTGATTCAAATATATATAAAAGTCTATCAAACAAAGCAAGAGAAAGCCACGTTGCTATTTCAAACCACAGGGATCAAAAGAGAACAGAAAGTGTGTTGAAGGAATGCAGAAAAGGTGTGAAAAGACAGGAGAGAGCAGAGGTGATAGCCTGAGATAGGTCCTTGCAGTCTTTCTTCAGCCTCTGCAAATGATGCCACAAACCTGTCTTCCTCAGTAAGGTCCTCTTGCTGTTCATGCATGGGTTCATATATTTCTGGTAAGATTTAAGGTCCCTGTTGGAGGTTCCTGAGGCCCCATGCACTGGTGCACTGCAGCGGCCATCTCAATGTCAGGGACCAGCTCTCCAGGCTTCTCTTTTGCTCCTTTCACAACTGACTGTGCTTTGGTGCGTCCTTGGAGGTCTGGGATGGATTGGTGTCCCAAGGTGCTGTGAAAGCAAGTTAGCTTTAGTGTGGTACCTCAAAGGGATGTTGGTGCTGCAGGGCTGGGGTTTCTTCCCCTCTTGTCACAGTGCTGTATTGCCAGTGCCAGGCCAGCACTGCCCTTCTGGGCACAAGCCCAAGGAGCAGAGAGATGTGGCATTGGCTCTTCAGCAGCCACCATGTCCCTGTCATGTAGCATAAGGTGAAAAGACCCCCCTGGCATAGGACTCAATCACAGGGTCACTCTGTATTGCATTGGGATGTGTCTAGCCTCGATAAGCCCGCTACAGACCATTTTGTGCAGTTGCAAATAGGCTAGCAAGCTTGCACCAACAGGCATTGAAAGCCTGGTTCATTTATCTGCAATTCATGCAAGAGTAAATTTGTTGCCCTTGGCTGGAAGGTTATGTGTTTGCAGCTTTCTAAAATTAGCTCAGCTTGGCCAGCTACTAACCAGCCCATGTACTTTGTCTAAAGTTTTCCAGCACAAGTCACCTCAAACCAGCAATATATTCCTATAGGGAGCTTTTGGTTTTGGGAGCTGTTGAGCACTGGCAGCCGCCACTGAATTGAGCAGCTATGAAGCTGTGGATGCCCAGCATTTCTTAATATCAAACTCTCAGGTTAGAGAAATTGGGGTTTTTTTTTCCTTACAGGCAGCTTTGCCCTTCTATGCATACAGCTATTTTTATCTTTGAGCCTGTGCTCATGCAAGAAAGATTTCTGAATTCCAGAGAAAAAACCACACGTAGAGAGTAAAATGGGGGAAAAAAAACACAGGCTTGCCATGTTGTTGGCTTCAGCATTTACACGCTACAGTTGCCAAATAGCAAGAGTCATGAAGGGACTGACTAAGCACAGGGAAGAAAACCCACAAATGATTGCCCTGGCTTATGACATTTCCATAGGAGTACTGCAAGAGGTCATCTGAAAAGTGAGCAGTGAGAGCAGACCCTGGCTCATCTGTTTCTGCATGGAGCATGCCGATCCCCTGGGCACAGTGATCCAGTGCCTATGCATGGGGATTTTGGGGGCAAAGCCTCAGCCCTGCAATGAAACTCTAGGGAAAATAATAATTGTAATGATAATAATAACTACAATAACAATAATAATAGCATCAACAACAATAACAGAAGCAGCAATGTGTTTATTATAATAATGAAAATATTTTGCATATATTATATTAACTATATTATAATTATTAATATAATTATAATTAATATATTAAATATATTATAATTATTAAACGTTGTTATTATTATTAGACAGACTTCTATAGCAGCTGAAGGCAACCGAATTGCCATGTCCAGCAGCACTTATTCCAAGCAAGTATATTTCAAAGGGTGATGCATCATCTGCAGCAGATCAGAGTCTGCTTTGATCTATGGCCACCGCTGCTACCACTTAAAAAAGGAAACTACCGAAAAAGAACAAAAAATAGAAATTTCTCTCTACTTCTTTCTGCCTCACCATGAAGTGTGTTATTGCTCTTAGGGAAACATCACCTGCTGGACAGTTACTTCTTAGGCAAATCTAAAAACATCTAATTGTTTTCCTCTTTCTTCCCTTTGCCATATTCCAAACCCTGGGGAGGAGGGAGCGGGGGGACAGCTGCGTCCCCAGCCCTGCGTCACAGGGAGCCCACAGGCTGACCTCACCAGCTCAGTGCACTCATGGGACATCCCCTGCAGTGAGGAAACATGGGGTCCTGGTGGGGTGTCATGACCTAAGGGGTTAGAGATCACAACCATAGGTTCATAGGATTCCATAATGCTTGAGGACATGGAGCCTTATCCTCTAAATCTCTCTACTTTATTACAAATTACCACAAAAAACAGCACTAGCAAATATACCTATGATTAATGAAGTGAATATGAATTAATAAATATATAATAAGCTATTACAAATTACTAACAGCAATTATATAGCATCAATCAATAGTATCAATCAATAATAGCATCAATTATATTGTAGTACAACCAATAACAGCAACAACTGAGTAGTTATGTACTATTACCAGTTACTATAACTTGTCATTAACAAAGCAAAGTTATCAACAATGTAACAGCAGTTATAATAGATTACTTATATGACTATATAAAGTCAATATGAAGCAAATTAGGTTTCAGAAGGAGCTGAAGCATCCCAAAAGAGAGGGAAAAACAAATCCAGGCTGGGGATAACACACCCAGCCATCCCCAAAAGAGAGGATGACAGACTGACCCAACAAGATGGAGAGTCTCACTTCACAGAGTCTGGGGTCAGCCAAGCATCTCCATAAGATGTAGTAGATCCGAGATCGTGGAGAAAGTTTGTGTGGGATTCAGCTGGGAAGCTCTCAGAGATGCTCCATTATGGAAAAAAAAAATTTACATTCTTTTTGTAACATGCATACTTAAGAGGGCATAGGACATCTTACTTTGAGCAACAAACAGATACTGTTAATGTCTGCTTTCAACTGCAACAGCCAATACATGATGATGTTTTCTGTACTTTCAGAGCAGTTTTGTTTTCCCAGACTCTTTTCACCTTCTCGGATGATAAGCTGCTGTTACAGTCCCTTGTCTTTCTGCCTATCAAGGTATCTCAGGATGTGTCTGGTTTCTAGGTGCCGTGGCTGCACTTTTCAAGGATGTTTCTGGTTCACAGACTCCATCCCCAGGCTGGCAGTCCCAGGCTGGCCACCCTTTCTCTGTCAGTATTTTTCAGCAGACCATTTCTTCTCTTCACTAATTTTCCCTTTTTAACCAGGCCACCTTTATGACCACTGACATCATGGAGCTGGGCTGGGAGAAAAGTGAAACACCTGTTTGGCTGTGCAGGGCCTGCCAGGCAATGGTGGATGTGGGACAAGAAATACCCTGGGCCATTTCACCAGCTAGCAAAGCACAGTGGCCAGCACGGCTCTCCCTGGCATCTAACTCCTCCTTGGTGCAGCCTAACAGAGTTCTCGTCTCTTCCAAGCTGCCGTGTGTCATGGCCCTGCCATCAAATCTGGATAAAATTGGCCAGGAGTGCTGAAATTTGCATGACACCAACAGTGAGGAACACACTGACCAGCTGGATAGATGTAAGCTTTGTTTCCCTCGGGAAGTGGATTTAGGAGTAGAGCAGGAGCTATGCCTGGGCATACTTAATGGTAGAAAACAGTCTTTAATTTTAAAATTATGAACATGATAAAAATATAGCACTTCTTAATTGAGGCTTCCAGCAGCAGAACAATCCACATCAGCACTTTGTTCTGTGCCTTTTTCTCCTGACTTAAATTGTTCCTGATGGGATGTTGTTAGCTCTGTGCACTGCATGAAGCCAAAAGTGAGGAGGACTTGGGGCTCTGGGAGGAGAGCTCTACTCCATCCTCCATCCCTGGGCAGGAGGGAGCATGCAGTCCTCATGCTGGTACCAGACCTGCTGCTCAGTACAAGTAAGCGTCATTTCTCCATTGGAGACTTTTGCAGGGATCAGGACAGGCTCTATGCACCCTGCCTGACAGGGAGCACAGGAATGTGTTGCTCTCCCAGCTCACCAGCTAATGCAGCCAGGCTTGGTGTGAGAAGGTCATCACTGGCTGCTGGATAATGATTAGGAGGGAATTAGCTCTTTTCAAAGCAAGGGATCATCAGGACTGAAGAGTCAGGGAGGCACCTCTTAGGCAAAATACACCGAAGTGACCCTCAGGCAATGTAAGTTACATATGTCTCTGATCAGAACAGGATCTGAAGAGCTGAAGATCAGGCTATAGAGATGGTCAAATTGTATTTAGTTAATAAATAATGGCAATGATAAATAATACTTTGTTATTAATTCCATAAGCAAAGTCTTCTCTGTCTGCAGACTGACATGCTGGCACATCTTAAGCAACCACAGCGTTTAACTCAAGTAACCAGAGCGAGTGAGCTGGCTTTTCTTGTCCTTGTCTTTATCCCTAACTGTTTCACACCCTCACAGACACATCTGCCCAGAGCTGCTGATGGTAAGAGGCCAGCTCTCATGCAGGGCAGGCTGCAGCATGCCGGCACTGGTTTGGGTAAAATCTATGGTGATAGCAAAGACATCATCCTGTCTTTGCAGCCCCACTGCAAATTGCCTGTGGGGTAGGCAGCCCAAAAAACCAGGCACAAACCCACACTTTGCATATGTACAGGCTGAGCTGGACATGGAAGTCCCTGGGCCTGGCTGGAGGAGGCACCCGGGCTGGTACCCCCTGGTACCCCCAAGTGGGCAGGGTCCCCTGTTGCTGCAGTGGCACAGGGCAGGGGGCTGTGAAGTCAGAGTTTGCAGAATATGCAGTATTTTACCTGCAATTTCTCCCCCTCGCTGGCTGTGTTTAGTGCCCACAGAGGGTAGTGTCCAGGGAAAATTTTGGGGATTCAAGGTGCTGGGGAACAGCTGGAAAACTAGTGCTTTACCGTAACTGGACATGGTAGCACTCACAGGAGAACACACCTCTTATCCTGGGAGATGGTATGGATTTCTGTAAATTAAAAAATACCTGCCTTGCAGACCACCCAGTCTCCTACAGCCAGCATTGAAGAAAACTGCATCCCACACAGCCTGTGCCCATACAGGTCTTAAGGTACAGTTTGATGTGGTGTGCTACATAGGGGTTTCAAAAGGAAGACATACAGAAAACCTTACAAATATTTAGAGGCTGACTTGCAGTGATTTTGATGGGGTTTCCATTTCCTAAAAATATTTTGTAGGGTTTTGATGTAAATGACTTGGGGGGGATTTACTCTGTCATGTTTCAACAAGATTTATTCTCTGCAAAGAGCAACCCAAAAGATTTCCATCAAAAACATGCTTTTCAGAAGATAAACTGGAACTTTATTTAAATAAAATCTTTTGAAAAACACATATTTTCTTTGAACGTTGCTTCTTTTCATTGAAACCATGATGCTAGAAACCCCCCAAATTGTCAGCAGTTTTTGGTGAGGGAAAATGGTTGCCAGCTGCTGAAAAAACAAGTAGCTTATAAACATTTTGAATGTACAAAGTTTTTCATGAAAAGGCAATGTTTCCTATGGAAAAATCTAATTAAATCAACATCCATTTTATTGCCACACCCCTCTGCAGAAACTCTCTTTCTGACCCCGTGTGATCTCTACAATTCCCCACCTGGGAAAGCGTGTTAGGAAACCCCAGCCAGTGCCTTGCAGAGGCACAGATTTTACATGAGATTATTCAAGGTGAAGTCCTGGCGCAGACCTGACAGTTTGTGGTTTGCATGAGAGTAGCAGTTTCACAAAATGATGCCTGCGACTTCAGCAATCCGCCTCAGCTCCTAGAAGGTGTTTCTGCTAAATGGAGTTAGCATCAGGGTTATCCAACCCCTCTGGTCAGCTCCAAGCAAGGACTTCAGCCCTGGTACATCCAATAGTCAGGTGTCTCTGCTGGTCTCTTCTCTACTTCAACCAATTGCTGAATAAAATTAAGAAGAACCAATTAATGTGCACTAACATGCCACAGAAGTGAACTTTTGCAAATATGCATTGCACCATTTTATTTTACTTCTTTATTATAGGTTATTGCAATTTGCATGCATTTTCTCTCAAAAATTATTTTGAGATTAATGTCACATGTTGCTCATATTTAATAACAATGCGCTCATTGCCAGCCAGCTGTGTCCAGCTCAGCAGACTTCCAAATTGCTGCCATAAATTAACTGGATGGTAGAATGTATTTTGCAGCTTACAAGATGAAGCTATTTCTCTAGGCATTTGTTGGCATGAGTAGTGGTTCTCATGGAAAACCGCAGTGTATGGAAAATAACAAAGAAATGAGGATTCAATTAATACTGAATTTTTAAAAATGCCACTGCTAATATTAATACAAAAGGTCTGGTAGGATCAAAAGGAGACCTGCCTCCTAGAAACACTCCCAGCACTGGGACTGCTAGGGAGTTAATCATCTAATACAACCTATTCATGTTTCTAGATTAGTCTGTCAAAGACAATTAATCAAAATGCAAGAAGCTTTTTCTTCTCAAAATAGAAACATATACACATTTAATATAATGGTTGTATTATTGAAATTTTACAGGAGTTTTCGTCAAATATTTTGCCAAAGATAAGGCCTGGCCAGGCACATTTGCAAACTGTGGAAGGTCACTTGAAGTCAAAACCCGGAAATCCACCTCTGTTTTCATGTATTTATTTAAGAACACATACATCCATTCAGTAAAAATGCTTGTATTTACAGAGGCTGCATTTACTTATGCATATTTTATCCTTTGGAGTACATTTTACAAAAGCATTTGCAATGAACATGCAGGGCTGTATTCTGCCATCATTCAAACACACGTAATCACATTGACTTTAATGGTATTGTGTCAGAATTGTTGAGGGCAACGTTGTGCACCATTCAGGGATCTCCTTTTTGAAGATAATTGAAAATGTCTCTGAATAGAAGGAAAGGGGATTTTCAATTAGGAACTTTTTTAAATGCAGAAGTATTGATTCATAGTTTGTAGCTGGTTTTGTTACTGTTTTCTTTCTTACGCAAAGCAAATTTATATGCACTTTTCCTAAAGAGGAATGGGAATGGTGTCAATTTTATAGGAGGAAATAACTGAGATAGTTATTTATTTTGGTGCTAACTCAGAGAAAGTATTTCCCCATTGGTAGTTTACTTACACAGATTTGATGGACAGAGTTTTTCTTCATCCTTTCTGAAAAGATAGGGTGAACATTTATCAATCAGTTATTTGATCGTATTTATTCCTGATCACACTTGATTCATTTAACTGGAAAAGACCCAAAAGTCAGGGGCCAGGCTGCGTGAGGGTGCAGCAGGGCTGTGCTTTCCTGGCATGCCCTTCCCTGGCACTGAATTTGCAGTCCCATCTGCCTTAGGGTCCCTGGCACGGTGGCAGTGCCCAGTGTGTGGCCTGGAGCTGGAGGCGAGTGCTGCTCCCTGTCCCATGGGCAGCTCCATCCTTCATCACTGACATCACCACATCCACCCTGTCTTGCCATCGAGCCATGCTCCTCTGTAGGGACACACCTTGAAAGCCTGAACTTTTCTTTTTGATTTTGCAGTGTAAATGAATGTTGAAATGTCAGAAATGCCCTTGGACTGAAAATCACAGATCTCTGGCTCTCTGTGGCAGAGAAATTGGACTATGAACATAGATGGAGCAAGTGCCAGTTTCTATACTGATGTATAGAAATAAATATTCTATATTTAGATATAATAAATTTAGATATAAATAAATATTCTATATCAAATAAATTATGTGACTGAAGCATGATTTTGCTGATGATTTTACATTCAGTTATAGTCTCAGGAGTTCACGTTCATTGTCTGAGAGTTTGGGGGGGGTAAAGAAAAGACTATAATAGAGGGTTTGATCCTGCCAAACTTTTAAGTGAGCCTTCTCCTTTTCAAAGGTGCAGCATTCCTACTGGCTTAAAATTTTTTTGGGTACTGGTTCTTTGGAGACAGACAGTCTTACTGCCTCTGAGTACCTGCCACTGACTGACATGCAAAGCCATTCAGCATGCAGTAAACCTTCCCCCTTGCCTTTTTTTAACCCAGCAGGGAAGCACAATGGGAGAGACTTGGAGACAATACAAAATTGTAGTCGAGGCATTTGTTTCTTATTACATTCGCCCTTCCCAGAAATGCAAGTGGCAGCTTGCCATGAATTAGGTTTGCTCAATAATTCAGCCCCCTCGTAATCAGAGGACAGCAGTCAAAGCCGTGATGGATAACAGCCACATGTCAGATGTCAGTATTAGGTCTCCCCAGTCTATCACCCGCTGTTGTGATCATCGATCACGATACTCTACCTACCTGTCTACCACCACTGGCAAGCCTTAGGGGCTTGCATTAAACTGATGGCTAATTTCCTTCATCAGCCGAGTCCTGCAGAGACAGGCCAGGTTGCTTGTCTTATGCAAGAGCTGACCAAAGTCAACATAGGAATATTGAGTCAAACTTTGTCACCCCCACTGCAGAAAACTCAACCCCCTGCAAATGTAAACAGAGAAATTCAGCTAAAGCTTAAAAAACCTCTGTAGTTTTGATAATGAACAAAGCCACTGATATTCCTGAAAATATCACTGGGTGTACGAGAGTCAGACTTGTTCTCCAGTGCTCTTCAAGGTCCATGTCGCCACAGGCACAGCATTTCCTAAGTCATGATTGCCAGTCCTGGAAAAGAGATTTGTCAGATCATGAAACAGCAAGTAACTGGCTGAAGTATTATACAGGTCTTCAGTATCTTAAACCTCCTGCTTTAGCTATGTGTGCTTTTTCATTTTATTTCTTTAGGAAGAGAGAATACAGGAAGCACAGCCTACAAAGCTAACTGGGGAAGATGTACACAAATGCAACCCCAAACACTTTAGAAATGACTGCAGTGGTGGTGGGATGGCTTTCACTGCTAAGGGCCACAGGCTCTGGTGCCTGCATAAACAATACCCAGCTCCCATCAGTGGTGCTTACTCCCTGGCCTCTGGAAGGTCCCCCTTAGTTTGCTTGCTAACAACTTGTGTGCTACAATGGTTGCTTTCTGTCTCCCAAGTCTGATATTCCTCCTCCCTGAATGCCCCGAAGGGATTATCTTGGATTGGCTGCCCAAAACCAGCCGTTGAGTAACTACTTGATGAAGGTCCATTTTGGACATTTCCAAAAATGAAGGACAACAAAATTTATCCAATCTTTGAGTCAAAGAGACCTCTTCCAAGAACTTATATCTGATATTCCCTGTGGAAATTTTGCTGCTTTATGCTTCTATTTCAAGCTTTCATAGACTTAAAGCTTTTTGGAACTGGAGTTGAACAGATGTCCCAAGAAGACTCATAGATTTGGCTATTAGTCAGGCTAGCTAGAAATGAGAACCCTAGCAAAACTTTTGAGGTTTCAAGAGTTATTTTAGTTACACTGATGATCAAAATGCTGTTGAGTTTTTTCAGAAAAATAAATGAGGGAAAACAGACAAAGCGTTTGGTAAGGCAGTGATTCATCCCCTCACCCGGCAAGGGCAATCAAACTCAGGCGATGCTGCGTCTTGTGCATTAAGATTATCTGTCTGTCTCTTTCTCCTTTTAATCAGAAATATCATTCCGAACCCCAAAACCTTTCTAACAAAAGTTTCAACTACAGATACAGATTTCTTTGAAGAGTTTTGGTTTCAATGAAACGGCATTTTCTGGTGAAAAACATTTAATTGAAAAGTTCCCATCCAGCTCTTGTTTTGATATTCTCTTCAAGCACTACAAGTTTGTAGGCAGTGAATCAGAAAGAAATAATGAAGCAAGCATTTTAATTTGTCTTTCATTTTATTCAAGTTAGAAAAACCAGTTACACATGACAGTAATTATGTATTTTATATATTTGGCCTCATTCTGAATGACAAGCCATAGATTGGTTATTTAATTTATTTTTTTTTAAACTTGCTTCATCTGGACTGCTGCTGAGCAAAAATCTATTTTGCTTTCTTTGCATTTTAAATCAACAAAACCAAAACCAAACAGAAAAGATTGAGAAGCTCTGTGAGGAAGTAAAATGGAAGAAGGTGCTGTTAATGCAGGGCATTTGTGTGTGTCAGTGGAGGAGGTATTCCTGCCCATGTTGCTTCTTGCAGAGGGTGCAAGTGCCAGTGTGATGTGACTCACACAGGTGCAACATCTGCCTGGACATTTCGGTGTGCCACTGGGCACTTGCTTGCCTCAGCAGAGTAGAGGGAGAAGTGATGCTGCCCCACAGCTTCACTCTTCCCAGGGCAGGCAGCAAGCAGTGCTCACCTCTTGTGCCAGCGCCGTGGGTTACTGCAGCCCAGCATGGGTCGTGCGTGCTGAGACACCCCTGCTTCAGCCATTTACAGGGACTGAACCTGCTGGCATCACTGGCTTTTGATCAACAGTCCACCTATTGCCTGTGAAACCACAGGAGGTGGATAGCAGCGCATCCTTGAAGCACGTTTAAATGTGACTTTCAATAATGTTTTCAGAAAAAGGAAAAAGGTGCCCCATGATGAGGCTACATGGTGGTTGGCAAAAAAAATTGTCCCTCAGTTTTATGTATGTATTAAAAAGATGGTCACTTGACTCAGACTCACCAATCTCATTGATGTTTATACCAGCTTTCTGGTGCTGGAGTTTTATCTAACATTTAGCTGAAATCTTTCAGCTATGTTATTCAACAGCTTCCTTGTTCAGAACGGGTCATAGCCTTACATTCTTGTGTTGGTTTTGGGGTTTGTTGTTTTTTGGTTTTTTTTTTTTTGCTTATAAAAAGTTCAGATTGGGACATCTTTTTCCTAATATTTCATTGAATGCAACAGTGCCCAGTGGTTTGAATGAGTAGGAATAGGGAAAAGGAGATCCCAAGAATTATACTTACTGTCTTCTGAACAGCCCTGGGCAGATCCTCCTGCTGTGGTTTCTCTTTGTCTCGGGAAATTCCCCTTTCAGAGGGATGCTGGGTGCAACATTTTCAGAAAATGCTGTCAGCAGAACTGCAGAGCTGCAGGAGGAAGGGAGGGGGCTAGAGGAGTGTGGTAGGGGCCCAGGGCACTTTTGGTAAAACAGTCACAGCACAGAGTTGCAATATCAGCAGTGAGACCATTGTTAACTATGGGAGAAACATTTCCATTTCCTACCAAACATCACAATGCTTAATAGCATCACTGACACAAATACTGCTAAAGACCGCATCAGCTCAATACGCAAGGCTAGTTTGGGACGATCTACAGCAAACGCCACTCAGCCAGACCAGCAGAAAGGCCCAGAAATCCATGGCCAAAGTTCTTGCACAAAACAAAAGAGCAAGAACTTCTCTATTGAGCAGAAGGGATGCAGAGACAAAACCCCTGAGCTGCAGGCTGAGTGTGGTGCTGTGGGACTTGCCTGTCCCATCACCCACAAGTACAGGGAGGTGCAGCAAAGCCTTGTTGTGCTGTTAGCTGCCACACAGCCCAGCTCAAGATTGGAGTATCTATGCCAAAGTGTTTGCACAGAGATGTTGACACCTGAGCTCAGAGCATGATTCAATTGCCTCCACAGAGATTTCTCACATTGCCTGAGATGCTACAGGGAATCTGAGACATCAACAGGAAGGTGGCAAATGCAACATAGGACCTCCCAGCGCAGCACATGGAGACCTGGAAGAATGCCCTGAAGCACCTCGTCTGGCACTTAGCACCTATCTGGCTATGTCCAAGGGTGCTTAACAGCCAAAATATTCTAGAAAATAATTTGGTTTGCCAAGAACTAGACTCTTAATAGCATGGACAGGCACTGACTGTATTGACAGGATTTCTATTATGGGGATCTTAGACACCCAGTTCACGTGCATATGACTAAATGTAGATATTTTAGTCTTTCAGTCCTCACCCAATCAAGAAAAGTGAGAAATGAAATTCTGTGCATGTCAAAAGTACTCTGCCACCTTGAGCCATGCTGCTGCCAGAAGCCTCCTCTACATCAGCAAGACCAAAAATGTCCTGAAGTTGACTGGAGTTGCTGTTGACTCCATTGTGCCTCACAGGCAGATTACCAGAGTATTTTAAATTAAAATCAAGGGAATGAATACAGCAAAGTTAACTCCCCATGAACATTAGACCGTGGATGGTCTACTTGAATGTGCTGAACCAGCCTTTTTTCAGTGTGCACCAAGCACTGCACAAGAGGTGTGATAAAGGAGATCTGTTTTGAGCAGCTGTAGTCCTCCTTGGACAGGACCTGGTCCTGGTGAGCCACCTGAGTGTGTTACAAAGGGGGTCGGTAGTGCTCCTAGTCTGCTTCTTGTGCTGGTGTTAGAAAGCACCTGACAGCCTGGAACTGTCTCAGTGCCTTGTTGCCAGAAGCATGTTTCATTCCAGGTGTATTTTGTGCACACCAAAACAATCACTAGGGTGTTCTCTGAAAGGCTACTCCCTTCTCTTAGCCGCACGTGCTGTCTTTTTTCCACCTTAGGAACTAGATTATGCCCCTCTCCTACCCTCAGTTTTTGCTCAGCTACTTCACCAGTTCCAGGAAGCATAGACTTGTTTTGAGTCTGTGATGACAAAAAGCTAACACCCTGTGAAGTAAAAAGTAAAAAATTTAATGAAATTCATCTTAGCTGGACTGTAAGCTGATTTATGAAGGCAGGTGTCAAGTGACTGTGTAGCTTTTGGTGCCATGGCAAAACAAATTTTGAACATTTATTGTTGATTTTGTGGTATTTTGTTTGTTTGGGGTTTGTTTTGGGGTTTTTTGTTTGTTTGGTTTTGTTTTTGTATTTAAACTAGTCTAAGCAGAAGTACTGTGCTAACAGGGGTTTTAAAGGGATTTGAGAGGGAGTTCAGAATTCCTGTATAATTCAAAGGCATGCCAAGACAGAAAACCTGCAGGAAACAGTGAATATGCTCAGAAAAGAAGAAAAATGCAATGTTAAGCAGCTGTTACACCTGCTGCAGCGACATCTTTTCCTTATAAAGTTCTTGCACTGGCTGGGCCCATGACTTATGCACATGAATAGGGGTCGTAGTGCCTCGTTTCTAAACACTGGCACAGGGTGATGAGGGTTTCTGTGATTCTGGCAGTTAAAAATGGCTGTGCCACATTTCCAAATGATAGCTGAGCTCCCCTTTGTCAAGGTGAAAATCGCTCTGCAAGGAGCAGGGCACCAGAGCAACCAGCTTTAATTTCAGCAATGCCACCTTGTTTACTTATCCTATGTGGATGTTGTTTACTACATTTTCTGCTACTGTCACATATGTGCTTTCCTGTAGGTGCTCCACATGCATCAGACAAAAATACGATGCTCACACCATCGAGCTTGCAGTCCATGCATGTGTTCGTTACGGACACTTCTGGGCCCAACACATCTCCAGTTGCAGGCAAGGAGCTGTAAGCTGCTTTAGCACATGTCAGGGCTGTTTCCTGTGGGGCAGTGTCATGCCAATGGGTCCAGCCCTGCATGCTGGCAGACAGACATGCTCTGTCTGGGTTCTTGGCCACCCATATAACCCTGGGTGAAAAGCAATCCGGGCACATGTGCTATCTTTCCTTCATGAGTTGTTCCCAGTTTCAAAGTGCTCCTGAAGCAGTATGAGAATCAAATCTAAGGTGTATCTTGAGAAAGGGGATCCCTCGAGGGCAAGCTGAGGCACCTGACAGGCACCCTGCCTTTGCTCTGTGCACGTGGAGTGGAAAGCAAGGTCTGTGAGGAGGTGCTGCCCAGCTGAGGGCTGCCTGCCTGCTAGCAGGAACAGAGCTCCCCAAGCAATGCCTTACCCACTGCTCGCCATCACTTTTCCCCTCACATTTAGGGGGAATGAGGTAAGGTGAGCTGGCTGGCTGGAAGAGGACATTTCTCCAGCCATGAAGCAGCCTCCATGAGCTGAAGAGGCCACCCTGGCCACCCTTGTATGCCCTTACCTGAAACACCCCAGTGCAGATCTGCGCAGAGGTGGTAACTTCATGTCCCTCTGCTCCACACAGGTGCTTCTAGGCCCTGAAGAGGGATGTCTCATGTCCCCTCTGTTTCCATCAGCCTCCTCACGTGCTGCAGCCAGCCCCCACCGCCATCCCACCGCACGGTTACAGCTTCTGAGGAATATTTCCTAAAGAGAGTGGCCATTCCTGCCACAGCAAAACTCATCCTACCATTCCCACTGGTCTTTCCAAAAAGCATCTGAAAGACAAGGCTATCAGCTATACAAACTGCTGGATTGCTTGCAAAATAAGAAAGCTCTGCTCTTCCCTCAGCACAAGCATAAGCTTTTCCTGCAGCCTCTCCCTGCCCTGCAAGCCATCAGACAGCTCCTGCCTTTTTTTCATCAGGTCTGCAGCCTGCTTTTTAGATCCACAAGATTAGCATCGCTGGCATAAACATCCAAATGTGAACCAGGCAGGTGTTCAGTTTATGACAATCTCAGCTGCAAAATTTCTGGCCCTGCGGCAGTGGAACGACCTCAATCCTCACTACGTTCTGATTGCAGCGTTAAATGTACTCTGTTTTTGCAATGAGGTCTTTTTCAAAGGAATGACTCCATAATAAATAATAAATATATCAATTAAAATATTGCGTGCATGCCTGAAAATCATAGCACACAGCACTGAGAGGAAATATTCTGGGCTGGAAAATCTTTTGCTGCACGAGTCAGCTATCCAGATAATGGATCCTTATAAGTATGTAGGACAAATAGCTATATGAACCATCTGGGACTCGCTCAGCAGTGGGGAAAAGACTGTTAGACTTGCAAGATCAGCACGCAAGAGTGACTGCTGATCAGTCTGCTGCTTTGCAGAGAAAACAAAGGCTTTAGCATTTAAGCCATTAATAGTTTTCACCTAGTCCAAGTTTTGCAAAATGTACTTATTGCCTCAAACCATAAATTCAAAATTTGTTAGATATTTTTCCACTGTCATAATAGGTTTAAGCTGATCCATATTCACTTGTTCCCACGTCTCTCATGTGCCAGCATCAGAGCCTGTGAAGTCCCTGGCTGAGCCACATCTGGCTGAGAACTAACCAGGTATAAAACCCAGCAAAACTCCTTTTCAGATGATAATTCCCTGACTCAGCTCATCCCACAGCTGCAGGGACACTGCTGCCGGGACAAGAGAGCACAAGCAGCTGGAATCAGGTCTTTTGCAGGGGCCTCTACTTAGGCCAATTTATGCCGACTGTGAGAGCTTAATTTAACTGCTGGATGCTTTCTTCACCTTAGTATTACAACCGAATAAAGAATAGTTAAAAGCAGTGAGAATTTTAATCAATGTCCAAATGTGCTATTTCAGTATAAATCTAATTTGTGATTTCTTCTAACTGAAGAAAATGCCTGACCTCTACTTCCCCCCCCCCCCCCCAAAAGATGGCAAAGAACAATAAAATAGTTAATGGTTTTATAATCAGGCAGGTAAGATTTTGTACATTGCCCCCACCAGGCTGCAGTTTCCAGTTACATACTGATAACGTTTACCGATGGCTGACTAAATGCCCAGCTATCTCAGGTCACAGCTCTTTGCAGAACCTTTTGTGCCCCGTGCTAATTTGGCTCAATCTGAGAAGGAGACCAAAGGGATTACTGTTTGTAAACACTTAATATAACTTGCCTGTGAAAAACCAGGACAGAGATTCGACTCCACGTGAAGGGATTGCATGTGGGTGTCAGCCTGCAGAGCATGCCTGAGCACCAGGTGTCCAGGCTGTCTTTCTAGCTAGGGGAGATGGATGGTTCAGTTGCCTGCAGGAAGGAGCTGCCACCTAGGATAGCCAGGGTGCAGTGACCTCCTGATGGGGCCACAGCTGTGACAGAGGACCTTCAGGATGTGTGCCCACTGCCATGTGGGTACTGGGGCTTATACAGCAGAACTAGAAACCTCATGGAGTTGAATCCTTCCACTAGCTCACTTCACCAGCCAGCTTCATTAAGCTGGCTGCCCACAAGGAGCAAGTTCAGCTGCCCACACATTAGTACCTAGAGCTATTCAAGGGGTTTTCAAGCACCCAGAACACCTGCATGGGGTTGGCAGATGTGACACATGACTTCTAGGAAACCTCCCTCTGCTCCTGGAGCAGCAAGGCAAAGGTAGGTGAGGTTCCAGGCAGTGCTGAGAGCCTGTGCTGTGGCAGTGGAGGGGACTCCCAGAGCTGGCTTTCTCTCCGTTTGTGGGCTGTGATGAGAATGCCGTCTTGCTGAGCTGGGTGCTAGCATTGCAGCTTATATTCAGAGACTTCTCACATCGCATTTGTGGTATAAGATGCTGCTTTATGCCAGCCAGGGTATCACAATCAATTTGTTAGGAAATGGCAATCACTAGGTGATGTCAATCACATGGTAATGATCAGTGCATAAATTAGTTGCTGCTTTGCTAGGGTTGAGAATACCAGCCCTTGCTAGGCTCAGGTTCAGCTGTCATGCACTCCAGGTAATACCTGGTTTTGGGTGAAGCCATTGGACTGAGTAATAAGGTCTAATTAGAGGTGTCACAGAATTCACCTCCTAGCAGACTTTTGGCCAGGAAGGCCAGTCTATGAGCCAAACCACCCTCTTCCTGCAAAGGTCAGCATGAATCCCCATTGACCTGTAATTTTATCTTGACTGATGGTCCTTCCAAAAATATTTCAACAGCTGGAAAAGCTGAACATCTGGCCATGAAAACTTTCCTGAGAGTGTTGCCTTCTGGAAGCAATAAAGATGGACAAACAGTAATGCGAGTGCTGTGCTTTCTTTAACAAATTGCTCTTTCCAAATGATTGAGCCTGTTACATGGTGTCTTCATTTTGGAATGAGGTTGTTCCTACTAAGACCTATTTATTTAAGGCACTGAAACATTGAGAAAATCTTACTGATTTCAAATTTACAAATATGAAGGAACAGAACTAATGCAGTGATGAAAATGCTGAGCAGCATGTGCCGTGCAGTGTTATTCACTACGCTCTGATCTGTTCTCTTCAAGGCAGGCCAGTGCAACACACAGATTCAGGTCACCTTTGTCAGGAGAGGTAATTGGAAGTACATAGTGTTGAAAAATAGGAGAGAGGGTAGTTAGCAGAAATACACCTTTACCAGGGAAGACTAATGATTAGCCCACAAATTAATCAAAGCAGGTGTAAGTCAACCATGAACCAATAAACTGAGATGAAAGCACCAAGGAGAGAAATTGGCTGAGCAGAACTGATCGGTGTGTGGGATTCAGGTGTGCTTACAAGCCTAGGAAATCTCTAATAAAGCAAAGTCTGAAGCTACTGAAATTTAGTTAGCACACTCTTTTGATGCTTTTTGCACTTTTGCAAAGTGCCTTAAAGACCCCTCATGGGCCATTCACCTCACCTTAATATAAAAGAGAAACGTGGATCTTATTTCTGCTAGTCTATTGATCACTTTTTTCAGACCTCTTTTCATGGAGATGAAGCAGAGAGAGAGGGAAAGCATCACGCTGGTGCACAAAACACGAGCAGGGAGGGGAACCAGGAGGTCCTGCGCAGTGATATTCAATGTAGGAGCATACTGCCCGAGCATCATCTGCCTACTTGGTGGTAAAGCCACAACGGAGCACTGTCGCAGCCTCACATGGCAGCAAAGGAACTGGAAAATCAGTAGTCACACAGAGGCACAGCTCTCAAGCAGCAGAACCACCTTTTTGAAAGCAGTCCCAATTATCATGTGTACTTTTAAAGCTCCAGTCACAAAGGCCATTTGAGTATACCGTTATTTACATGGCATAGGAGGTTCCAGCCAAGGCCAGGGGACTGGGCTGCCACAGTGTCAACCACATGGTAAGCTATGCCTTTATCTTCCTTCGTTCTCAGTTGCTTGGGGTGGTAATAGATGGCAATGAATTGTATTTGCTTTTAATTACAGGTCTATTTTTTGGTAGCAGAGTTAAAATAATTCCAATACTGCGGTTAAATCCTGAGTCATTCATACCTGCTGTTGTTTATTTCTCATTCAACACACAAATATAACTTTTCTCCAGACTTAGGGACTTGGAAATTCAGGGCTTTTTTTTTTCCCCTTGAACCTTTTTTTACACCTTTATTTGGCCTTTTTTTGGCTATGTGAGCCCTGGCCTATACTAGACACACATGCAGTTTGCTCAACAGGATCCAGACAGGTTATTTTATGCTGGGGGAAAAAAAGGTAGGCTCAGTGTATCAGACATACACAAAATGTCCTTCATACCAAATGTTCTAGGAATTGGAGCTGAGCAGCAGAAAAGACTATGAACAGACATTACTTCAGCGTTATTAATACTGGGATTCTCACTAGATGAAACAGAACATCACTAGGACTGAATATGAAGACTAAAAGATAAGGAGAAAACCTGTTAGGACTATGAGTTAAACTGCTCTGGAAGATGGAGTGGAAATCGTAACTGGTCTGAAGATTTTCTGTAGGAATAGATTGCCTTATGCTGACTACACTTGCGCTTAAGAGTTTAGGGAAGCAAATTCGTGTTAAGATACACTTTTCCTAACTGCTCCAGTTTGATGGCTGCAGACTGACCTCTACTTGCACTTTTTCTTGTAGTGGTGAAGTTGATCAGTAATGTAATACGTTACACAGGATGCTATGAATCCAGATTTCTGAATCCTCTTGTGATAAAGGGACACTGTCAGAGTCAGGTTTGCTGAGTTGAAAAGGACAAGGAGGTAGGTGTCACCCCAGGTACTCTGATGGAAAATAGTGCTGGAGGGCTGCTGGGGAACACAAAGGCCTGACTATGGTGCTCTGTTTTAGTCTACCCTGGCACACACTCAGTCCTGATCGTGCCCACCTGGATCCTCATTTAAAGCCCTGTTTTAGTTTTCATACTTTTGAAACTTATGTTATTCCTTTGGTGCTGGGTAGAAGATGCAAGCCAACACCAATGGCACCTGTCAAGCTATGGGAGGAACAGGCACAGGGAAGCACAGGTAGGAGAGCCTGCAGCCCTTCCTCCAGGCTCTGCTCCCTCACAGTCTGGCAGGGGAGAGGCTGAGTGATGTCTAATCCTGCCACCAGCTCCAGCAATCGCTGCTTTGGAGCTGAAACGCTGTCTGGGAAGAACTGAGCTGTGCTGAGTTGGGGATGGCTGTTCCTACGGTGAAGTGCGAAAGGAATGAAGAGGACTTTGCATCTAATATTACCTTAGACTGATTTAGTTCGTCTCCAAAACTGGCTGAATGCTTCTTGCTACTACTCACTGTTTGTGCAGTGTGGGGAGCTGCGTAGTCACTCTGTGCTTTCCCCCTTGTGACAGGATAACAAACATTTATGAGAAGAGAATAACAAATGGTGAAGCATTTCATTTCAGGCATGAATTCTTAGATGAACGATCATTCATGCTAAAACTAGCAATGCTCACAAGGACAAAACAAATGTGCAGGGATTGTCCAAATCATTTCCAATAAGAAAAATAGTGAATCGGAATAAGCCATACTTTGCACTATTATTTGTTGAAAATTTATATTAAATATTTTTTTTTCTGCCACACAACCTTACTACCCTAAAATGATTTATGTACTAAGTGTACAATACTTCTCTTTTTCTTACAAAAATGGTTTATGCTTTGTATAGCAACAGTAGTACTATTCCAGGTATTACAATGCAGGGCTCAGCCTACATGTACTTTTCATTTAATAGCATTTATTGCATCTAAGATAGCAGAATTACATTGTTTGGGAAACGTTAGAGCATTATATCAGGCAGAGGACAGTCTGGTAGTTCCTGGAGGCAACCCTTCCCTCCAAACTGGCTCTGTTATGCACACTCCCACTATTTTCAGTGGAATGGCAGCTAAAGGAGACCATGCAGCATGTCCCAAGGCCATGTGAGGGTCATCACTTCACAGCACTGAAGCAGTTAAGTATTCATTTATAACCCGCTTAAACCATAAGTATTCCCAGATCAGAGATATAACATTTTTAGCAGGATGCTGCAGTCGTTTCCACAGATTATGCTCTTTGTTTTAAAATACCTTAGGCTGCATTTTCAGACAGCATCAAATTGTCCTGTAAAACTGTAAGGATGAGAAAACACACACACAGACACACACAGACACACACAGACACACACAGACACACACACAGACACACACACACACACAGACACACACACACACACACAGACACACAGACACACACGTCTTTCCTGATGTAAATAGGAAGATTTTGTGAACAGGACCCTAATCAGCCTCTGGTGGGTTGGCTCTCTCCATGCTGCAGAGGGACCCAAGGTCGATGTTGCTGCTGCCTCAGGTGCCTCAGCTGACTGCCTGAAGTTACATACCACAAATTAAGGCTTCAAAGCACATGAAAATAACATATCCACATAGTGCAGTGAGTCTGAAGCCTTGCTGAATTAACAGTCAGGAACACCTTTGCAGGCTGCTGCACAGAGAAGATAGGAAAGCAAGCTGTGGATTTTATTAATCAGGAATTTTCCTCCTCAATGTTTGAGTCCCATGGAAACCATGCTAGGTTCATCCAGAGGGTCTGTGATTGCTGGGGGAAAGTGCCTTGGCACCCACAGCCATTTAAAGATAAAATCACTGTCCTGGATTTGGAATGTATGTGTGCGCAGATCATCCTGCAAGAGCACCAAGGCACCAAAGCCACAGCATCTGCAACCCAATTCCTCTTGGCAATGAGCCCGACGGATTTTTGTAGCTTGAGAAGACCATGTATTCAGATGTGATATTTTAAGAGTCAGTCTTTCCTAAGGACAGCGCTGACATTAACCTCTTGCCTGCAGACAACTTACCCAGTCTTGTAGCTGAATTTAGCCCCAGTGCCCAGTGGCCTGCTCACTCTGACATACTTGTCTCTGTGTTAACACTGGGAACCTGCATGCACTAAAATATACTTGCTTCTGTGTGACAGCCCATTTGAATTAGTGATCCACAAAAAACAACTAAGAAAGGTCTGATCAAAGCACATCTGAGAGAGGCAGCTGTCTGCTTGAGCTCTCTGCTCCAGCTGAATTTTTCTACCTCTTTGCCATGATCTGATACATCCCTAGAGCACACCTGCTTATCTCTTTAAATCCCAGATTTCACAGAAGAAATCCAACACAAGTTCTTTGGCCTCAGGTTCCAGGCACAGGGCATGAAGTTTTTTTTGCAAGCTCTTGTGCAATGTCACCAAAACCCTTCACTTGTGTGGTCCTGCCTGCAGCTATAGAGCTCTCGACCCCCTTGGGCAAGGGGTGGCAGAGCTCCCAGGTGGAGCAGGGTTTGAAGGGATGTGCTGCTGTTCTGTAGGTTCAGCTCTGCACTAAGCTCTTCTGCAGAGGAAACCACTGCTCTGAGCCCAGTGGAACTGGGACACTAAAGCCTGTGGCCAGATGGGAGAAAAGGATGGCAAAAGTAAAAACTGTAATGCAAAACCTGTGGTTACTTTTGTTAAAAGTATGTTTTGTCTGCCACTGGTGGTGCCCTTTCTCTGGATTAGACAGTGCTTAAAGGATGGGATTACAGCCTAGATAAAACTGAAACATCCCAATTTGAATTTCAAGCCTACAGAAAGAATACTAACTCTTTGAGTGCCTGCTCCACCATGAAGCCTCATATCGGGAAAAACATCAGGAGCATATTCTTGTGGCCAGCCCTTTTCTGGATTTCCTGCACGGTCCCTCTAAGTTATCTTTTATCTTAATGTCTTCATCTTCCCATTTTATATTTGTGTAACTGGATTGTATTGAAGAGCAGAGACAGGTGGAAGATAAAGTGTAAAACACTGAATGAGACACCTCTTCTTCTGGTGGTCAGTTTCCTCAGATAACCCTGCTGAATCATTTGCTCAGGAGTTTTTCGAAGCAGTGGGCTACTCAAAAGGAATTAGACCTCATAAACCCTTTTGCCCTTCATACCTCTGCAAAGCTTTGACGGTTTGATTTTTCTGCTTTCAGTTTTGGTGTAATTTATAATCACAAGTAATATACAGAACGGTTCACTGTGGGCCGCAGGTTAATGGGTGTTAAGATCTGCTCTTTACTCTACTGTGCTACTGTGCCTTAAGTAAACCTCAGGCCAAGAGGCAAAGCACACAAAATCTCCTGTTTCATCTAAGGTAGAGTAGTGAGTTTAAACTCAGAAAAATCCATCAGATAATGGCAGAGTGAACACTCACAATGGTATTGCTATAGCAGAGATGTCTGTAACCTTTTATGAAAGCTTTACTTGCAAATCATCTCTCTGTCTGGAAAAGCTGTTTGGGAGATAAACGTCCCACAGTCTGAGATTTTGTTCATTTATTTTTTAGGCTGGGAAATACTCAAGCACTCCTCCTTGTTCCCCCCAGAAGAAATGTGAATAAAATGTCTCCTTGCTGAGTTTAAGTTTGAACAATTGCCGCAGGATGTTTTGGATGTTAAAAGTAACTAGGTGAAGTCCAAGAAGGAAATTTATCAAGGCCACAGCAGGCTCACTAAGACTGGCTGGAGTTACTGGTGGTGGAGAGGTGATGGCATGCCGTACAGAGGGGAGGCTGTACCCCTCTCCTCTCCCCTTGCTGACATGCTTCCCTGCCTAGCCCTTACTGGCCACTACTGGAGTCAGTGTTGCAGGTACAGGTGGTTGCAGATAACTTGGTCTGTGCTGACACATTGTTCCCCCGGGGTTTTAGTTAGGGTACAGGCAGAGCAAAAAGGAGGTACAAGGCAAAACTGGAGCAATGGGAAGAGGATGTTCCCGAGATGAGCTCAGTGCTTCTGCACAGGTAGAATCCATGCTTGTTACTTGCAGACATGAGACAGGACGAAGAAGCTGTCATCCAGGGAACATGCACAAGTGAGCCTACAGCTCTTATTCATTTGAAGATTTTCTAGGTTTTTCACGATAGACCTTTTTGTAAGATTGGTAATAACTACCAAGGAATAGTGAAAATTATATGACAGTGGAAATTACAGCAGATGAGGAAAATACATCTGAATTAGTGCCTTTTGATTAAATGGAGGGCGTACTGAATAAGTTTTGTTTGAATTGTATGGTCAAAAAGATGTGAGAACTCACCTGTTTCCAACCATCAAATGTGAGGTTTTTGTATAATTTTATATCAAAACCATGAATGTTTCTTCATCAGCTCACAAAATCACTAATTGATTAGCTGCTTCATGGAAGCAGAAAATATGTTTTGATAAAATATAGCTTTATCTTTGACTTTCCTGGGGTTCACGGTTGTTCATAAAACATTTAATGCTTGCAAACAACGCAAGCTTGCTGATATTTTCCCCTTTCCCTTTCATAGAACAAGAAGTATTGCTACATAATTTATCTTCCCTTTTCATGCCTGTTTCCTAGAGCATTCTTCCCTGATGGGCTGAAGGGCACAGTGCCTGACCTAGAATTGCTTCAAACCTTTCTTAAAGTGACCCATGCTGTGGAGTGTTCTGAACTCAGCTTCATGACCAACTTTGTTTTCCCCTTCCCCATTTGTTATATTGCTTAGGTCTGACCAAGGCTGTTTATGTTTGTATTTTCAAGCAGGTTTGTGCACAAAATATAATGCACCTTGTGAGCCATGTGTTCCCTTCTTCTACCTTTATGCTGAAGCCATATATACAAACACATGCTTACACATGCATATACCAGTCCAGTGTTGAGCCAAAATAACATCATCCTTAATTATGGCTGTAAGTGAAGTGCTCAGAGCTAGCTACTGTGCTTTTTTCTAGTTAATTATTAAACAGTTGGATTTTGAAGAAAAGGCATAGCATTTCAAACGTTACCTTCCTGAACTGACTCCATAAATTTTGGATCAAATGTAGGTTTGTTAACAGAACAGACTTTCAAGATGAGTGTGAATTACAATTGTGTTTTTTGCTGTGTCTGTTTTTCCTGCCAAGAGTAGGTGTCCAGCATTCACTTTCTTTCACCTTCATCTGCATTTTGTGCCTATTATCAAAATACATCTGAGGGCCCTGTCAAATCCTTTTAGATCGCAGCCCCATCCCTTGGATGTACCCGCTGAACCTTCCCTGCTCTCTAAGTTAGCTGTGTATTGTGGCATTCAGCTTGAAATGCAAGTAAATAAACTCTGGGGACTGATCCTATTAGGCATCGGTAAAGACCCAGAGAGAAAACACATGCTGGAAATCTTACAGCTGCTGCGAGCTGGGGCTTGCGCAGGAGGCGAGCAGCTCCAGTGAGCTGGGGCTTCCCAGGGAAGAGGGGCCAGCAGCCTCCTTGGTGGCACGGACACCGTCCAGCTGCCTGTCAGCCACCGATGGACCGTGAGGACAGCAGCAGAGGCATTACAACAGCGGCTTGTGCTGTGCAGTGCTTAGCTCAGAACGGCTCATCCACAGTGTGCTGAGGTGCTGAGCCCCACGGGACAAGAGGCTGGCACAAGTAGGAAGCTCCCAGCAAGGCTCCCCTCTGTCCCGTGGACACCCCCAGTGCCAGGGGGGTGGCGCAGTTTGTAGCTCTGGGTGGATGTTTTCTGCCCCCAAGGTCATGCGTGGGCACACTCGGAGCCCCAGCGCTCGGCATCGCAGGGAGCCCTGGCGTCTCACCTCTGGGTTTGGTCTGCCTTGGAGTAACTGTGGATAATTTACAAAGTAAAGCCTTCAAAATAGGCTGCTCAATGTAAGGTGTGTCTCAGAAAAACCTTAAATTATTCCAAATTGAATTTTTCTTTTGAAAAACACACTTTTGGATATATATACTTTTTTACCTTCTAGTGAAGTTTTTGTATGTTCTATAACAAGAAGCCAGTTTATTAATGTGCAAAATTTTTTTTTTCTTTTTTTCCTTTTTTCTTTTTTTTAGGTCATTATGGACAACTTCTGGTCAGTTCTGAGTGGAACATTTTATTTTATTTTCTACATTAAATATTTCATGCTTGTTATAGTTAACCTTTTAAAGAAAGAATCAAAACAAGACATTCTTATTTTATTAGTCAAATTGTCATAGGTTTTCCAAGTTGTCTCTATGTGTTGAAAGATACTGTGTTATGGAAAGCAAGTTATTTTAATCCATCTTAAGCAGCAGCTGATTATAATGATTTTTAAATAATTAAAGTTGGCAGTAAATTAGCCAAGTATTTTGACTTAATTATTATGTCGTAACAGCATGTTGGATTATGCACTAGTAATTCTGATATCGCTAAATAATATAGAACTAGCAATACACATCCTTACATTTGGCTGGAGTGTGAGAAGCCACAACAACATACAAATGGTTTGAAAATAATTTTTTTTTTTTAAATTTAAATAAAATCTTTTTTCATTTAAAAACCAATTGCTCTCATGGGATTTTTTTTCAAGACTGCTAAGATTTTGTGAATAAAACAATAAACCATGTTTTTGTCAAAATGGCTTTTTCCCAGCGAGCAGTGATGCTGGCCAAAGCAGTCAGTCTGGTTTTCCCTGCAGGTGCTCAGGAGGCCTGGAGCACCACGCACCTCAGCCGATGGTCCCGGCCGCTGGGAGCTGCCGGCGAGCCGCCCTGTTACGCATCACACTCCATCAGAGCCTGTACCCATTGCCCAGAGCACAGAGACAGCCCCTGAGGCAGGACATTGTTTTGTGAGCATTGTTACTGACAATGGGTGGACAGCCCAGAAGCTATCAGAACATCGCAACTTTGGGGAGCGAAGTGGAAGGATGAAGACAGATTTATGGGTTTCAGACATGATAAAAGTAAAAGACATAATATAGTTGACATGGGACAATCATCCCCCTCTGCAGAGGCAGGCAAAGCTGAGTGGTTTATCAGTGCATGTATTAAAGGTAAAGAATTTACGTCAGATGGGCACACCTCCACCTGTGCTGAGCGTTGGTACTGACTGTGCCGACACACAGCACTGCACCCAGCGGCACACGGTGGGCTGGGACTGGCCGGGCAGATGCGCATCGTGGCAGCACAGCTGATGCATCATGGACCCTATTGAAAATACATACTTCAATGTACGCCTTCAGAAAACGTGCAAGCAGTACGGCAGCCAAAACCTGACTTAGGTTTATATGACCCATGTTCTTCAGCTGTTCTGATCTCGCTGTGATGGCCATGCCTGCACTGCTAACTGCTGAAAGCCCTAACATTTGCCAGACTTTAGACTGCTCTCACGGCAAACATTGAAAATGTGCCATGGGGAAGAAGAGCTTTGGCTCCAACCCTGCTGATGTACTCAAAGCCCTCCTTCCAAAACAGGCCCTTAAAACAGCAGGCACAAGCTGGAGATGGCCACAGGTTATTTTTAGGATCAGGATCAGATCAGCCCAATTTTTGGCAATGTGAAGTGGACTGAGAGCCTCTTTCTCCTGTCTTTGGCCTTGCATGAACTAGTAGCTCAGCAAAACCCAAACCCCAGGAACATGATAGACAGGGTGCACCAGTGAGTGATATCTACAGATGCACATTCCTTCTCAGTATGAACTGCTTTTAAAGTGGTTTTGCTAGCTGTGTAAACACAGGCACTGAGCACACTGGGACAATAAACTCTGCTGAGGAGCACAGTATCAGCACAGGGTTTATTCCACGTTTCTGCCTCCGATACACCCACACTGTACATTTATACAACTCCTTTCCACAACGGTTTCTCTCTATCAATAGCTAAAAGCTCTTCATAATTTCTACCAACTTTCATTTTCATCAATAATCCATTCCACAGGAAAAAAAAAAAAAAGTATGTTTCAGCCATGTTGTTCCTTATCTTTGATTTCTTGCAATTCCAGGATCATAGAGCTAATATCCTGGAATTGCTAAATTTCTAACTTGGTAAACACTGGGAAAGTGAAGGCTGTAGATCTCAGTTCTATCACAGAACTGTTTCCAATTCAGAAGAATGGTGGAGTAACAGCCTGGCAACACCACTTGTCATGTAAAGGCACATGTGTCCAGCAAGCTCCACCTTTAATTTTAGGCCATCATTTGTTTGCTCTGCAACAAGCCACGGAATAAAAGTAGCTTCAGGGAAGATGTGGTACATGGTCCTCACCTCAAAGGAAGAAGAGCTGTTCAATGGCTGTCCGTCATAAGTGGAAAGTCTGTTCTTGGGGCTGTATGAGATGCTGTGTGGATGGCAGTCCTCCTGGCTGGCTGTCCCTGAGCTGCCGACCCAGCAGCAATGAGCGGGGCAGCAGCACCAGCAGCTCTCCTGGCTCCTGCCTTCAGACATCACCGGGGGAAGGAGACAGCACAGACAGCTACTGTAATTGGACTCTGAGAAATAAATCTGTTTTTAAAACACTGATAGCCACCAGCAATCAGGAGAGAAGCAGGTATTTAGCAGGCAGAACAGTTCACTCAAGGCAGCCAACACTTCCAGTCTCATGGGTGTTTGTAGCTAGGCTGTATTTTTCTTTTATATTGCAGTCAATGGTGAAAGAAAATACAAAACACTTATATTCCTTTACAAGTGATGTGCTTGATTCCTTTCTCCATGCAATGAGAAGAATAATGTGGCGCCTGTGGCCATTCATGGCTGCAGGGGACTAATTAACCCCAGTGAGTAACTGGTCTGCTTTGACACCTAGGCTGCTCTTCTTTGCTGCAGTCAATCAGTATAACATATAAAATCTGTAAGGTCTGCTTAGAAATGCTCCTTTTTTGCTCTGCTCAAAAGGGGAAAGATGCTTTCTGGCACATCAACAAGCAAAAGAGTTTTCAGAGACTTTCCTTTGCAGCACTGGAAGTGCCAGACCTCTCCATTTCCCTCTCATCTGCATTAACTGGCCATTTCTTCTCAATTAGGGAGAAGAAATCAGTTGGCATAGTCTGTTCCCTGTGCAACAGACTGAGAAATATCACATTATTTATTCTGGATTAACTGAATGAGGCTGGAAAGATTCATTTCTTCTCAGTCTGCTTTGACAATGTAATTTGTTATGTGGCATTTAATTCTGCAAGCTAGAACTAAACTAGGAAAATGCAGGGTATCAGAAACCATCTGCAAGTGAGTTCAGTGCCCGTGAAGGACTCAGCACCCCAGAGCCCTGTGGGCCCTGCACCGGCCCTGTGCACACCAGTGAGCCGCTGGACCAGTAAGCCCAGGACAACAGGATGCGAGCCATACACACTTATTTTGTGAGTGGATGAGCATTATTCCCATATGATACTTTTTATGAGTCTTTCTGTGGTTATTGCCACCTATAGCACCAGTTAGCAGAGCTTTCAGTGATGCAGATACCTACCTACCAAGTGTGCACTGAATTAAATGCCAGTCTAAATCTCCGTTAGTCCAAAGCAATTCATCAATGGGTGAAGGCACAGACAAAGGTTCTGAAGACCTGGCTAATGTTTTGAGCCTTGCCCTCAGGCAGGCTCATTTTCATACCTGTCAGCTTGTCTCCATCTTCTGCATTGACTTTTAACATGTTAGGGACAGGATCATCCCTGGGAAGGGTCTGTACAGCATCTGGCACACTCTCCTCCTCCACATCCCAAGCTCAGCTGTGCACATCTGTATGCTTCCACCATGCAAAATCACAAAAATAGTATGAAAATAGTCCTTTATATATTGTAGGTGCAGCAGGGAAGAAAGCGTAGTCATTTTTTTTCTCTGGCTTTACTTACCCAATCTGTTTTTAAGGTTTAGCATTGATGCAGAAAAGTTATGCCTATGACAGGGAGCTGCACTTTATATAAACCTTACTTTAATTATTTCCCAATTCCTTCATGTTTTATTTAAAAATAGTGAGCAAAAATATTGAGCTAAAAAATCTTTTGTTCTTTCTCTACACTCTGATTTGCTGCTGGCTTTTGCAGTTAAAGTTAATCCATGCTAAGTGTTTTGGGCCAAATTTTACCTGCATTTATGTGGCAAAAACCAAGTAAATTTCAAATGATGCAGGATTCACCTCACTGCCTCTTTTAAAATTGAGTCTATTTAGACAATTTTACTATGTGTACTACAAAAGATTGATTGCAGTTCTAGGATCAGACACAGCTCAGGCAAGCACTGCACTTTACATACTGCTTTTCCATTTCCTTGGACATATTTCCACCTTAAAACATCTTCGTACTGAACAGAAAAACCTGTGGAGGTCCCTGGTAGGTCACCTGGCCATCCCTGCAGGCTTAAGCCAACTCACCTGTATAAACCATTGCTGACACATGCTCATCTGACTTTGCACTTCTTGTAGAATTGCCTCCTACTTTTCCAGACCATTTCTCCTATTTGTTGGGCTCATATGGAAGTCCAAGGCTTGCCTTCAAAGTGCTTGCAGCTCTTCCTGGCTCCACACCAGCTACCCATTAGTACACCTTCTCCATTTTACAGCATCTCAAGCACTGCAGAAAATGGCAATGTGCCCTGGACCTTGGACAGACCTCTGAACCCTCTTGATATGCTTTTCTGCCTTGACACTAAACCTCTGATAATTATTTCTTGGGAGTGGATTTTCAATAATTCAGGCAGCAGTCTTCCAGTTGCTCCAAGAACATGTTACTGTAGCCTGCTTTTAAAAATATCAGGGGAAATACAGGGTCAAAACCCTTACAACACTCGTGTTATCTGACATCTTTTGCTTTTCTCTTTTCCATCGGGGTTTTGGTGTTTGTCTGAGAAGAAAATAAGGTCACTCTAGCATATTTAGTTATCGAGAAATGCCTGTCAGTTGTGGTTTCTTAGTGCTTACAGATAACTGTTTCTCAGTTTTATCCAGGTACTAAATTTAGGCTGGTAGATATATAGCTTACTTCTCTTTCCTTTCCCCTTTTTAAGTGCGTAGAATAAGTTTGCTTCTTTCCATTTTCAGTAACCTGTTCTGTCTGCCACAACTTTTCAACGATAAATGTTAATGCCTCTGAAACCACCTTGCACCTTACTGTGTCGGGTTTGGCAGAAAGAGGTGCAAGTGTTGTGGTGTAACCCTGGCTGGCAGCCAAGTACCACGCAGCCACTAGCTCACTCCCCTGCCCCAGAGGGATGGGGCGGAGAACTGGGGAAAAGGTAAAACTCCACGGTTGAGATAAGAACAATTTAATAATTGAAATAAAATAAAATAATGATGATAATACTAATAATAATGAAAAGGAGAGAGAAGGGGGGAGGAATAAAAACCAAAGGGAAAGAAGAGAAGAATATAAGTGACGCACAATACAGTTGCTCACCACCTGCTGACCAATGCCCAGCCAGTCCCTGAAAGGTAATCGGCAGCCCCAGCCAGCTCCCCCCAGTTTATATACTGAGCACAACATTCTGTGGAATGGTAAATCCCTTTGGCTAGTTCGAGTCAGCTGTCCTGGCTGTGTCCCCTCCTGATTTCCTGTGCCCCTCCAGCCCTCTCACTAGCAGGGCTGAGAAGAAACTGGAAAGTCCTTGACTTAATATAAGAATTACCGAACAACAATTAAAAGCATTGCTATGTTGTCAACATTATTCTCACACCAAATCCCAAATACAGTACTGCACCAGCTACTAAGAAGAAAATGATACCAGCCAAAACCAGGACAGTGAGGAATCCCTGCCTCCCACCCCACTGCACCTCATGCCTCCCTGTCCCTCTCCAGTCTCTCTTCATCACTTTTTCTTGCCCTAAAACCACCGCTTACCCCAGTCCCCAGCTGTACTGTACCCCAGCGCGATTGTTGCTGTACTGTAACTTTGCCAGTTAGAAAATTAGAAATCTCCCTCTTCATTTTTGAGGGATTATTTCAACCCAAGGCATATCGGCAGTCCAGCCTGTAGATCACACCTAAGGGAAGGCTGAACTGTGGCACAGGAGGCAGAGATGAGTATGCAAGAGATTTTGCCGCTGGGCGGCTTCAAAGCTGAACTAAGGCGTTGTGGAAATGCAGCCTCCTCCAGCACTATGAGCACTCAGACATGAACCTCGTCAGGCCGAGACCATCAAAGCCGCTAGTTTAGCTAAGCCCATTCTTTTCTCTTTAGACCAGAGTGCTTCCTTTTTCCTCTGACATTGGTTTTATTAATCCCCAGATCACAACTAGTGATGGCTGCTGGATATTTTAATTGTTTGCTTCATTCTTGGTGCTCTCTGATTCAGACTAGCTTGTTGGGTGATGAACCCAGACTTCTAACTGCCCTCTAGCCACCTCACAGCTTACAGACTGCTTTGTTCTTAGCTTTTATTTCTCTTGCAAGCTGAATTTTGGGACTTTACATTTCTTATTGTTCCTTGTCTTCATCCTTCATAACCTGACCGAGTCTCTCCTTTCTGCTCTGAAGGGGACCCAGGACAGTCCAGTGGATGAAAACTAGTGGACCACATTCTTTATAAAATAATTCAACAGATTAGGACAGGAGTTGCCCTGGTTCCCACGGATAAATAAACTGTGTACCCCTCTCCTGATCTGCTGAAGGACTGCAAAGGAGTACAAATCTACTGGAGAACCGGCCTCCAAGTTTGCAACACTGCTTGCAATTATATTTAAAAGCATTTTTAGGAGGAAGGAATGGGTTGTCTTTTAGATGAAAAGCAGGATTTGGTGCTGGAAGGCCAGCATCTCCAGGAAAGAAGGGAGCTGTCTAACTCCCCTAGTCCCAGTCCCTGCCAAGAAGAGCACCTGAATATCTAACGAAGGCTGGCAGCTGGGAGGGTGAGCACTGGGCCAGTACAGCCTGCCTGTGAGGCAATTAAAAAACAACCGGGTGTGAAAAGATAAACCTGTAATGCTGCCAAGTTCCGAGAGACCTGTGGCATGATGAACTTCCCAGCCAGTAATCTATAAATTATTTCAGAGCTGCCTGGGGCAGCTTTGCCCTTTTTTCCAGCATAGCAAGCCATTACAGATGAGAAAATGAATAACCAGCCTGTCTCTTTCTTACCCTTTTTTTCTTTCTTTCTAGTACCAGTGAAAATTTACTGAAGGTCTGGTGAGATCTAGGCATTGTGAAAGTCCCTGTCTGGTGCAAATGCTTGCAGTTTGCACAGCATCAAAGGTGCTGCCTTGGTTTACAGCAGCCAAGAATTTAATCCTCTGCAGTTTAGGACAGTGGTGTCAGCTCTCCACTAGCCAGTGTCCGGGATGGTCCGTCCTGGCTGTACAGGGGAGACACCCAGTGAGCGCAGCCCCAGGGGAGCACTGGTCCAGCAAGCAGCAGGGAGCCAGGAACCCTGGCAGGTAAAGACTGTTTTCAGGAGCAATGCTGGAGTGTCTTTGTATTACAGCCCTGACAGAGCAATCTCTGAGCTGCCTTGTTTATTTATGGGTGCAAACCCACATTCCATGCTCCCACTGCACTGCACCTGGCCTGATAAGCCTCCCCAAGACCGACGCATGGGAGAGAGCAAGTAACTAGCCTGGAGCACACAGAGCCAAGGCTGAGTGATGAGCAAGTCCTTCCAGACCTGAACTGGCTTCTTGCAAAATCAATTTGCGGAGCACAGTGGGATAACTGTGCAGATGTACCCTGGCTAGCCCTGGAAAGAACTGGTTTCAGTCAGCTGAATGCATTAATCTGGCCTAACATGCTTCCAGATAAGTCAATACCAAACTGATTGGGCAAATATCCACACTGATGGATCTATATCCAGTGTAGCTAGCTCACTCAGAGTTGATTGTAGACTAATTTCTGAGAAATCTGAATTAAATGGACCTTAAATAAAATGAAACCCCAGCAAAATCTGAAAAGAATAAAGTCTTTCAGGTTTTTGGTTGTGTGAAAAGCATAAATATTAGTTTGTCATTTTAGCTGCATTTCGTTTCCAAGATACTCTATTGCTCCTCAAGTCAGAACTCAATTTTTAAAAGGAGATGAATAATGCATATTTTACAGTAATTAAACACATTCCATTGGGAATCTCAAAATATTTTGCAAATATTAAAGGATAAAGCCTTCCAACAGCCTTCAGAAGGCAGTAAAATAGTAACATCATAGGCATTTTTATAGAAGGCAAACCAGAAGGACCAGTCTTGTCCTAGGACTCACAGGAAAATCTTTACAAAGCTGAAAACAGCACGTAAGGCTTCTCAGATACCTAGCATTTTCTGCTTTGCTTCATGTTGACACACTGCTTCTTTCATATTTAGATCACTGTATGATATTTCGTTTTTCCAGATAATAAAGAGCTAATTCTCATTTAAACAAATGACTTTCCAATCTTTATAAATTAGGAAGCAGGCAGCATTTCCTCCAGCTGCTGTTTAGCAATTACACCATTTGGAAATGGTACCCAGTGATCTATGATAGTGTAATCCCTTTGGAGTATGGAAGTAGCTCCAGAGTCAGGCTTGATTAGAAATGCCCAGTTGACTGCCAGGGACACATTTCAAACAGGCTTATGCTGGATTGCTGATACAGTTGCATGCATGAATCAAACAGTCAAAAATACAAATGACCCAATCTGCATTTGTAAAGCTAAACTGTGCAGCTCTAAACCCATTTTCTGGCCTAATGAGTGCCACATGCCAAGTTCATAACCAGAAAAACAGTTCCTCACGTGCCCTCAGAACAGTGAGCAATATTAATCCATGGAGCTCATCTATATTTGCAGATTGCCAGCTCCAGGCTTGGGGCATTATTGTACCAGGCACGCATTTGAAACATCATGAAACTTATAACCATGAACTCTTTTGCATATCCACAACATAAACCCATTCCAAGGACAAAGCTAGTCTTTTAAAACCTGTGCCAAAGCACCTCAGAGTCTCTCTGCTGACTTGAAATCAGGTTTTAAACTCCGTGTTGGTTTTCTACCCTTGATTAACATGAGACAAAGCCCAACCAGGCAACAGGAGCATTTCCTTGTGTTAGCTCGCAAAATCTTGTATGTCATATGACAATATTCTTCTTAGAGGAAAACACCTGAAAGGTACTTTTAAGACTGAAAACAAGATTGTTCTGGATGTGAACAGCTGAAAAATGAAGCAGATTCCTAGTCAGATGACTGGCCTGGGGATGCTGAAGCTGATGTGTGTGATTTCTCTCCCGAGCTGAACTCTGCTTTCTCAGGTACTCTGCAGCACAAATCCTGTCAGGTCCCTTTCAAAAATCTGCGTGCAGCTGATGTAAAACCCTCTGGCCAGCCACGGAAGAATGCAGCTTGCAGAAAAGTAAACCTATTATAAGCTGCTGGTCTGTCCTGGCAAGCAGAGATACTAGATATCCCTCTGCAGAGTTATAAAACTGATTGGATGTGTTTGGAAAGCTGGCGTGAGAGGACAGTAAACTACACCAAAATCATACCAAACGGAGCATAAGGGAGAGATGGAGACAGAAATACGAATACAACAGAATGCAATTTAGAAATAAATGTTTATCCATTTTATTTGTACAAACATTACCTTTCTTCTGCCTCCTTTAGAGGGATCAGTGCAACTTTGCAGCATGGGAGGCAGGAGAGCTGGGTGCCTGGGAACCACGTGAGTGCTGTCCAGCAGTGACTGAGCCAAGGAGCCTGACCAGCCCACACCAGCACCTAAGCTCACCTTGTTGCCTAGTGTGATGAGCCTTTCTGCACAATAAAGCAATCGATTTCAAATAACCTTACACCAGCATACAGATGCCCACAGGCCCTTTGGCTGTGGCACAGCTGTCGCTGCCTGTGCATCCAGATGACCAGGAAGGGCTGCAAACTCAAGGTCTCACCAGCTGTCTGGTGGGAACAAGGGATGGCTTTTCACAAGCAGCGCAGCTCTGCAAGTCTTATAGCAGCCTCACCGGGAAAAAAAAAGAAGGATTTTGTTCTGTGCTGTACAATAAGAAATGCAATGCATTACTACTAATAATATCTGGATCACAGTGAATTAGTGGCTTATTCTTAGCCTGTGCTTAGTTCTATTTTCCATTTCAAGTTTGCATTTATTTTTCACTTTGCTAGATCTACAATATTAACATGGCATCAGACATCCATTGGAGAAAAATTTCTGACTCTGAGGGGAAGGATAGCAGGGCTTATGAGGGGGTCATTAAATCTCCTTAGCCTTGGCCTACAGGTACATCAGTGGCCTGTCAAATTTACTTCCACCAGCATTATATTCTTGATGAGCATCACTCATGGAAATTGCCCCAGCTATCACACTGCCTACTCATACTCTCTCATTTATAGTAATTTGTCTGGAGAGCTGATGTCTGAGTTGGCAGGTATTTCAAATTGCTGCTTTGGTTCAGTCCTCCCTCTTAAAAAACTGTGTTATTTTTCTTTAGCCATTCTTGGAAGTAGGAGGCAGGGGCAGGCTTTGCCCCTTGCAGGGTGTGCTGCATGTCTGACAGCAATGCAGTTATTCCGGGGCAAATCAGGTTGATCCAAAAAAAAAATTTCCATCATGGAGGTGAAAGAGGTATTTTTAATCCATTAGGATGCTAGTTATGATTACTATATGCAACAACTAATCTCTTCTGACAGGGCTTCAAACAACATGCCATGCAGCCCAGACCTTAGTCTCAGTAAAGCTGAAGGTATTTCTTCTCATGGAAATAAACTTTGTTTCTCTTTTGATGAAGCTCCTCCTATTTTCATCTCAAATCCCTTTTTAGAGGTGCAATTATTCAGAGACTTGTTTACCAAGTTCCTTAGCTGAAACGAGGAACAGCTTTGCCAAGAGTGTTCTCCCTCTTGTCTCCACATCAGGAGGATTTTAAACATGCTGACAATACCTATTATAATTCCCCCCTGCCACACCACAACAAGTTTTCCAGGGGCTTTTCATGGAAGGTGGCACCAGTCCAACCCCAAGGGCATTTTTTTGAAAATGTGTATTATGTAAAACATGAAAGTCACTCACCTTTGAGGAATCCAGCCCAGCCCAGCTTCCTCTCAGGCTGCTGTTCAGCGATGAACAAAGGTGAAGGCCAGACTTCCCTGCCCCACCGTGAGCATCTCAGGGCCACATACTGCTTCCAGTCCTGCTCAGGCTTGAAACTTGGAGCCAAATGTATCATTTGCACATGTCCTGAAGCCACAGCAGATAAACATCTTCCTGATACTGCATAGCAGAGGCGCTACACTGAGGGGGGATGTGTGTGTGTGTGCGTGAGAGAGAGAGAGAGAGATATCTCCCAAAATGAAAAAGGGAGACTGTATTTACTCAGATTTCATGCACAGAAAAAGCATCAGCACTTTTGCCTACCCCACCTACAGACACATCTCTGCTTGGATGGGCCACTGAACTGAGAGGTATCTCAGCTGCAGGACTGACCTTTCACACCTCCCCTCACAAAGAAGAGAGGCTAGTACTGCTCTTTTCTACTGTTGCAATTTACAGCCTACTTAAATGCAAGAGAGCACCTTCAGAGAACTCCTATACTTTGACTGGAGTAACACAGATGAAAGAAAGGCAGGAATTTTCCTTGTACTGCGACTAATTTTTTGTTCTGGTTTTTCCCCTCTTTGTTATGAATCTACTTATTTCTCCTTTACATTTCCATTCCCTTTCTTTCCTCTGTTATGTGTTTCTCCTCACTCTTCCTTCCCACATCAGCAGCAGTCCCTCTCTGTAGTTTTGCAGGTTAAAGTTTCTCCCACAAATGCAAGTGACCACGGTGTCCTCCTGGTCTAGATATGTACTTGAAGGGTCGGCAGGAGCTGCTGCTGGTGCCTCATGGGAGCTCAGGGTTTCAGCATCCCTCTGTTTCGCTTGAGCAGGCTGATGGTGAGGAAGACGAGAACTAGCAGCAGCTGAAGGGCAAGCAGTAGCACTGCTGTGCTTACGGCTCACAGCTGGAGCTACGTGGCTGTGGGATCAACATGGGGAGACTTTTTGGCATGGTGTGCTACTTTAGGTGCTTTAAGGTGCTTCTAGCTGATATGTTCAATTAATCTAGCTTTATTTATTCTTACTGATCATTTTGCCTCCAATATGTTCTGATAAACAAGTGAAATGACAGTGGCAGACAAAGTTATGCACCTAAATTAAACACACCTGATCATCCCACATAGACTCACACAAAGTAACTTTCCCACCTGGCCCAGGAAGCCTTAGAAACACAAGTAAGTTTTGCTGAATCGGAGCAGTAGCAATCCAAAGGGAAAGAGAACAGCAGAGCACTCACAAATAGAACCTCTTTCTCCTATGCCCTGGGGAGGGAACTGTAGTGCCATGGATAACTTCTCGCTGCACAGCACGCTGGTTTTAAGAGACTTGATGGTGGCAGTGAACAAAAAGTGCAGATACCCAGCACTTGGGGGTATTCAGAGAAAAGAAACCCTCTCCTTCCTGTGACTGTTCCCAGTGCAGTATAGGAAAGAAGTTACACAATATAGTGCATATATACGTTTGGCATGCTACATTTTCTTATGTCATGTTTTGTTGTTACTTTATATTCAGTTACATTGTCTTATATTATATTATGTTATCTTAAGTAAGGGGAAACCAGCATTTCACATTACATGCCCAGCCACTGTTTAAATACGGTCAGTACTTTTTTTCTTACTATATGGACTTGCACTAAAGTGGCAACTGAGGAGTGCAATCAGGGCCAGGCCAGTAGTGTCATGCACTGTGAGCAATCAAAGTAGGGGACAGCCCTGCAGTTTGCTGCAAGATGTTGGGGTTCATCATCAGGGATGATGAAGGCAACAAGGAAAGGAAAGAGTGGACAGCCCAGATCTATCAGGCTTTCAATCCTGTTTTTCACCTTACAGCAAGAAATAGTAGTGCCATTGCTCATCCTGGAAGGTGTCACAGATTCTCTTTCCACGTGAAGCCTTCCCGAGCACCTTGGTGCCCATATTGCACAAGGGCACAGCTAAGATGGGAGCCAGAATAAGGCCCCACCTACAGCCGAACACAGATCTCAAAGCTGAAGTGCTGAGCATCTCAGCTGCACCCAGAGCAAGGCTCTGCATTGCATGGGGCACAGGTAGCCCATGGGAAGCCCAACAGGGATGGGACAGTGCTGCTCCTTGGGTCATGGCGCCCTGTCCTCCTTGCACAGTTCCCCTCACATCAGCAAGGTGTTGCAGGTATGCTGGGACATGTGTCAGCATGAGGAAAAGGAGATGCAGAAGAGCAACACTAGCTCTGCCACACTTGTTTCGGGGCACATGCAGCCAGATGGGAGCACTGGAGGGGACTGCAGACCCCAGCCTGTCCTAGGGTTCATTTCTGCCCACCCACCCTCACTGCTCCTGTGCAGCTCCAAAAGGAGCTCCAAGACCAGGACGCTGGGGATTCCCAGGGTATTTGGCCCCTGGGATGCCACCTGAGACGTTAGAGCAGCATATCATTGGTGTAGCTCATGGATGTGAAGTCTGCTGGCACCTGCTCTCCTGCCAGCAGGCCACTGCTGGTGCCAGACCAGACTGTCCCCTCCTCCCCCTGGGCTGGCAGCAGTAAGCCACCCAGCCAGCCATGCACCGCAGCAGAGCCTGTCACCAGCTTGCAGGTGCAGCAGAGACTTTTCTTGTTTCGGTTTGCACAGTTCACACCTCCAGAAATCGACTTGGCAGTTGGTATAGACTTTTTTACAGCTCCAAAACCTCAGACTGCAACTGCTCCAAACCCATTGGCTTTAAAGGTTTGCCTGATCTCATGTCAAAATCATGTGAAAATGATGAGATTTTCAGGTCCTTCCAAACAAAAAAACCCCAAACCAACAACCCATAACCCAAATTTCTAACTCACAACTGAACAGAGTTTCACCCTAAGTCAATAAATTTTATAGTGAAACTTGAAACCAGGTGACTTTTGCATGGATTAATTAAAAAATATCTGTACAGCACCTATTACTTGTAGGTGTTCTGTAAGGCATGTCTTTATACTTTGGATTTGTCTACTGCTGAGTGAAGGGTGTGAAATGAAAATGTACTATTAGGACTAGCTTTTAAAGTATCTTTTTAGGAATGTAGCTAGTCATTATGGATTTTTGAACAAGTAGGGTAAAGAAAACAATGACGGCAAAAGAGGCAGCTGGCAGCTGCCTGGGGAGGAGCTGAAAAGCTGGGAAGGGCACTAACGAAAGTCAGGGCGAAGAGTGAAGGGCCAGGCTTTACCTGAAGAAGACAAGGGAAGATGGAAATCTGGGATGGTGCCCTACAGTAGCCTTTGACAGGAGAAAAGCCAAAAGTCTTCTGCATCTAGCACAAAAGACAGGCTGGAAGACTTTCTTTCTGCGCTTCCAATGAAATCAGCGACTCCTTCATTCAATTGAAGGAAAACAGGCAGCAGGATAAAGACTGTAAATGAAATGTTATCCTCGGGACCCTGAATAGCTCCATTATTCATGGCTTCACACCCTGCTTTCCTTGGAAAACATGGCCAGGGGTTCAGTTTTTATTGAAACACCTCTGGAGCTGGAGGGCAGTGCAGAGAGAGGAATCTCCTGATGGAACAAGAAGTGCTTTAGGTGACAGCAGCTTCCTTCATTTTGGGTGAGAGGCACTGTGAGGTGGTGCGGGCTTTCTTGTTGCTCAAGAAATACCTGTTGATCCTGCAGTGGAGAGTATCTTGTGCAGCAGTACAGCATTGAGGAATCCTGTTCAGAGACATGGCTGAAGTATTTTGAGCAAACAGCAGCGAGGGGTTTACCCTGCCTGCTCATTTGCCTGGGCTGACCATGCGTCTCAGACATTGTGCGGTGCTCCTTGGTTTGCCTTGCTTCACCAGTCCTAAAATTCTCATTTGCATGAAAGCTGCTACATCAGGAGGGAGCAGAGACACAAGACACCCTTGTGCAGCTGGTGAGAGGTTTTTGTAAGTGTTGTTACACAAATGCCTCCGGCATGGGACGGCTGCTGGTGTGCCCTGGGGCTGTGCTCAAGCTGCCTCGCAGAAAGGCTGCTGTACAGCGAGGAACGATGGGAAGACATGATGCTGATGTGGAGGTTTTGCTCTTGGAGTGGTGGAGCCGGAGCCTGGGGGCAGGGATTGGGACCCCATCCCCATGATGGGGTGCACCTGGTTGCGCTGACATGAAAAGAGCCACGCTGCTCCATGCAATTCCTCCCACAGAGGCAACCCATGAGATTTCACTCCCATGAGAACAGGGAGCAGTTTCACCTCAGCAGGCAAATCCTTACACGTGTTTCTGAAGCCTGAAGGCTACAGCAGGCCATCCGCCGCTTTTCCATCTTTCACAGCTGGCTCAGCCAGCAGCTCCATTGGCCCGGGTGGCATCTGCTGCAGCGCAGCCCTGCTAGCCAGATGTCAGCTTTTAGGTGGTGTCCTGGAAAACGGCCACGTTCTGGCTTGCAAACAGTTGAGGGAACAACACGCACACAGGGAGCATGATTTTGCAGGAGATCTGTGCCCTGTCAGCTCGCTCCCTGCCAGCAGCGCTGGGCCAAGGCCCCCCTCCTCTCAGCCTCCAGGGAAAGGCAGGAGGCATGAGAAAATCTCAGAGGATGGGCACAGTGTTTTTTAAAGGCTTTACAACAGTACTGGCTATAAGGGGCCACAAGCAAGAGACAGTGCTGGGCTGTGCAAAGAGGCCTGTGGGTGGGGTAAAGGCAAACCCCAAACACCTAGCAGTGATGTAGCCAAATTTTGGCAATGGTTTCCCATATAAACTTGCATTTCGTATCAGACACAACCAGCAAACAGGACAGCACAAAGGTGAGCGTGACTAACTCCTCCTAGGAGGCTGCGCCCCTCATTTGACACCTCACACAGATGCACACTGACGTCTAGCCCCAGCCCCTCTGTCAGCGTGGCTCATGCCACCACAGGCACAGTGAGTGCTGGCCCACTGCTGAGCAGTAGTGACAAATGTTCTGGCATACATCCGTGCCACAGGTGTATAAACCCTCCTTTGCCCTGCTCCCAGCTGCTGAAGAGCAAAACCATCACGTGAACGCACGAGATCTGGCTCAGTATGTGCCAGGCAAAGCAAGGCAGCTCCATCAGCCCTGTGCTCACACCAAAAACCACCACCAAGGGCTGGATCGGCTCTGAGGTGCTCTGTCAGTGTTCTTGAGCATATTCAGGCTTGCTGGATGTGGGGCTTGGGACACTGATGCCTGCACAGCAGCAGGCACCCATGTAGTTTGCCTTTGGAGGCAGAGGATCTCCCTGTCTTGTGTGCAACTGGTGTCTTGAATTCTTCATTGTTCAACAGTTAAACCAAGGTTTTCACCCAGCTACAAAAACATGTGATGTGCTCCTGTCCCCCTGCTCTCTGCTTCTTTTCTTAACTCATGTCTTGAAAGTTTAAGGTACTACCTGTCCTCCTGAACCCAGATTGCTCACCCTTTACATTTCCTCTCCTTGCAGAGGACATGAGAAAACATGTCTCACCTGTACTCCGCCTAGCCTGCTGTGCCCAGGTCTCCTTTGGAAGTGCAGCCAGCATGGTTTAAACATCCTCCATCAGCTCTCCTCAGAGGGATGCATGCACTATCCTGACAGTGTACAGCCAGTCCAGCCTACACTGAGCACAGCACGGCAAAGCAACTCTACCACCTCAGCCTCCAGGCAAGAGTGAGGTAGACATGGACATTTCCCAAATCATCGTGGCCGGCTTTGATGCGGTCTTCTCACTGTCCTCCTGCACAAGCACCATCCGTGGGCATTTGGGAATTGCAGTAATGAGACTCATCTTGGAGGTAACCTGTTAAGCCTTTATATGGTTCTGCTGTTCCAAAAATAGCAGCTTTCTAGAATAAGCTGCTGCCTGAGCATGATTGGCCATATCCGAGCCTGTCTAACTTATTAGCACTGAGCTGATTATGTGCTGAAGGCTGTGCATTAGCCATGTAAGCCAGCATTCAGACTCACTGATTTCCACATCGAAACATCAGAGCTTTATGGTCTCTAATTGATGAGTGGGAGTTCGCAAAGGATGTCAAGTGTTACCTTTGTTTTACTGTGAGTCACTATGAATGTTGGCAAGCATAACAAAAGCAGAGGAATGCATTAGGCACCAAATATTGTACTTCTTTTCTAATTATGGGGATTGAGACGTTATACTGCCTGTGCAGACTGATGTCCTGGCAATTTGATCACTTTACTGCTAAGCGCTGTATCTCAAAGCTTGGCATGTCTATGTATGTTTCACTCGGCCATGCATCATTTCTGGGGGAAATATTTAGTATTAGCAGGAATAAAATCACACTGAGTTTTCCACTTACCTCTGGATGAGGATAGCAAAGCCATATACATATATTTTGAAGTATCCATATGCTCGGAGGTACCTACTTCCCCCATCTCTGCAGTGAGCAAACTGCAGTGGTTTCCTTGCTACAACAGAAAGTCATTTGAGGGACCGACTTCCCTAGAATACAACACATGGCTGAATATGAGCCCTTTCCTACAGCAGGGTTTTAGCCTATGGGGTAACTGGATTGGTGGTCTCTGTGTGGGCAAGTTGAAGAAATATATAGTGCTTATGCCAGTCTCTCATCTGCACCCAGTGTGATTCCTGTCGTTCACAGCTGAAGTGGCAAAATTCCTGCAGTTACAAGACCTGGGAACATTAGCTGCCCTGATGACTGGGAAGCTAAACCCACTTAACCACAAATAGCATCTCCTCCAAATCTCTCATTTTTCTTTTTTTTTCCCCTTTCCCTATGAGCTCAGATTGTCAGACCCCTATTGACTCCTACAGGACACTTAGACGACAGGCCCCTTTCTATTCCTTTGTGAATCCTGCTTTCAGTGAATGTCCTTCTGCCATGAAACCTGACCCAATTGCCTCTGAATAGTCAGTGCTCATGCAAAAGGACTAATCAGTGATTCTGTAGGTGTTTTTTATTGAGTGTCAAAAGTCCTGAGCAGCTGATTGAGTAGGATCAGTCTGTAATAAATGCTATGCTCACCGATGGATGGTCTAATGAGTAATAAAGCATCGAACATAAATCCTCTTCAGCCAGAGCATCAATATTTAAGTTAAGCTTTTCTTTTAAAAAGGCAGTGGAAATAAGTTAGAGGAGGTCTGATGCTTTAAAACTGTTCATTTTCAAAGAAAAAGGAAGTTGCACTCAGAAAAGGTGTTTTGATCAAATCATAGTCAGCTGTCAGGGGCATTTAGGGACACACAGAAGGGTTTAATTTTTTTTTAATTTTTTTTTTTTTTGCATAAGCTACAAAGATTTGACATGAATGAATGAGTTGATTAAAGTCCCCACGCTCTCTTTGCAGACACTGGCGCTGAGTTGCCAGTACAGTGATAGTAGTTAATCCCCAGTTACATCTATTTTAAAAGTCAATTTTAAACATATGCTCAGCACTGATATATTTCTCTGTAGGTGGCTTTCTTTTAGCACAGTCTGTAGTTTACAGCATTTCAGCCAATTTCCCTCTGGGATATCAGTTTTCAAGCTTCTTGTCTTGGTTGGAAAATTAAAACTCCTCAGATGAACAGGCTGACATTCAGAAATCATGTCTGGATCATTTTTAGTATAACACAAGCCCACGTGAAAGCAGGAGCTAGACAAGGAAAGACCAGGTGCAGCTCCATCCTACTTTGTTATACATACCAGGAAAAAATTACCTCTGTTCCAAATAAGTGCAAAGTAGTCTGTCCTTTAACTACATCCCAGAAGCTGCATTTTTTTCAGGTCTGACTCCCATTAGAGTAGTAAATCTTCTGGAGGCAGGTAGCACCTACCTGGGGAAGCACAGGAGCTAGGAGTCAGATGGTCTTTGGTTGTCGTCCCCCCCCATCTTCTTCTCTTCTCTCCCTGTACCCAATGACTAAATGTTTTGGCATTTGTGTGAGTGTAGGAAGCAGCAGGTCCTGGCCATGCCTCAAGCTCAAGGTCTTTTAAGAGGGGTGGGAGCAGGGGACCCACAGAGTAGTTTGGGAGCAGCTGGAGCTCGCTGAGAGCTGAGAGCTGGCAAGGAGATCTTCCCCTGGTTCAAAGTGCCAAGTTTGCCAAGGTCGAAGGTTGAAGAGCGTGGTGATTACTGAATTACAGAATGGGCTCTGGAGGAGCCTAGAGGGCTGGAAGTGGGATGTATGTACCCATGAAAGGGGGAGAAAGTGTGACAAAGGGAAATACTGAAATCCATGGGGAGAGCAATTCTTGAGAACCATCGCCCTCATGGAGTCTGCTGGGGAATGAGAGCTGCAGACACCCCAGAGCAGCTAAATATTTTGAGCCTCTTTTTTCTGGCAATTAACCCAGACAGCAATAAGCAAAGCATTAAGCAAGTTTTTGAGTATAAGTTGTAGATATTCTTAAAGATAGTGATATCAAGACCATGCTTTTACCTAAGCATTGCTTAAGCAACTTCTTGCCAAGGCAGCTCAGTACCCAGCCCAACTGAGCCACGAACAACTGTTACCCAAAATAAACCTACCACCCATTTTCTATGGGTGTTACGGTTTCTACCACACCTCTTCATTTTTAGGCTTTGACTGTTTGTGATTTGCCCAGCACAATAGTTTTAGGCGGCTGCCATCTCTTTGATTAGATTTTCATACACAATATGATTTGCCTAAGCAGAAAAAGTGTGATTTAAGCTCCTGTACGTACAAGTAAATGAAATGAAAAGGAGGAAATAAATAAGATTTCAATTGCAGATGATGAATCATGAATTATACAGGTTCTTAACTGTGCTCTTTAAGAAAGCCATCACAGAAGCTGTCCCAATGTATTTTCAAGCAAATGTTCCCCAAAGCAGTTAACAGTTTTCCTATTAAAACACATTCCTTATAAATAGAAGGCCTGTGCATGAATGCTTTTCTTCACTACCGTTATTCTCTTGAAGAAATAGGAACTATAATTTATATGACCCACACCAGAATAGGGAGACAAAGCTGGATAACTTTTAGCTCTTACTCAGATACTTCTGAGGATTTCCATTTGCCATTTCCATGCCTGAAATGCTCTGTTATGGTCCATAATTTGTGGTAGCTCCAGCCTCTGGTGTCTAGGAGTCCTTTAAATGATTTTTTTTTTTTAAATACTCAAATCCTTCCTCTTTTTTTTTCTTTTTTTTTTTTTCAATTTTAAGTAAGGTCAGATGAAGATAAGGTATAAATGAAGAAGAAATGCTGGTGAGCTTATTTTTGTCATAAAGCTACAGAGACCAGGAAGTACATCTTATCGGGTATGGCCCTGGCACTGGGGTCAGTGCACTTGCCCTGTGAGGGACCTGCCATGTTTGTGATCTTGAGCAAATCTTTCCCTGTCTGCTGTAGTTTTCCCACCAGCATCGCTCTGTCTTGTCTATTTATTCTGCAAGTCCCCTGGAGCTGGGGCTCGTCCTGTCATTTGCTTGTATGCAGTGGGATGTTTTTAAGCTCCAGTAAGTGCCTATGCTTTTGCTTGAGTTTAGTATTGGATCTCTGCCTGTAAAAGCCTCATGTCAAGCTATAAACTTGGTGTCAAATTTAAAAGATAAGCTTTGCTCACCTTAAAGTTAAGTTCTCCTTCCTACCCATCCCTCTATCTTCAGCAGGAAAAAGAGCCGTATTACTAAAGCTGCTCTAAACTGCTCTTGTTCTTAGCTGTCAACAATTTATTGATTCTGGGGCTTCTTCCTGGTGCCAAGAGAGGGATGTGGACCCTGGTGGAGGTGTTTATCAGCACACAGTGGAAGAGACATGTGGGTGCTGCATGCACTGCCTTTTTGTTGTCCCTCCTAGGGATCCAGTCAGGGGAAACACATCGCAACAAGTACTTGTAGAATACCTTTCACCAATGAAGCTGTTATCGTTCATGGAATCGAAGATATTGCTATTAAGAGCAGGCACCTATTCAGGCAACATGCTCAATTTTTACCCCCCTCTCACAGATGACACTCCCATGCACAGCTAAGTGGCTGGGGCACCAACCCCAGCACTTTACTCAGGAGCAGGGTATCATCCTGATGTGTCACAGCTTCTGGGTGGATGTGAGCAACCTCTCCAGGGCTGCCTACTCATATGAGGTGTATAAGTGGTCTTTGCCTGCATGTATCAGCTGCTGCCTCCATGGAGGTGGCCTGAGCCACACAGCCAGCACATGGGGTGGCCCTGGACACTGTCAGGCAACTCTGGGTGTCCCAAGTTTCTCAGCTCTCACAGATTCAGCAGCACCACCAGTGTCCAGGGCTTTCACACCCTCCTCAGCCCACGTTTCCTCTCTTGGACCTGCTGTTTTCTCCATCTGCACCCACAGGTACCCACAGGTCCCCCTCACACAAGCCCACACCGAAGAGGTGTTTAGGATGCTTTACACCTCAGCACTTCCACAGTTCGTACAGCTGTTGAAAACTCTAAGGTCCTCTAAAATAAAAAGTCACATGCACTTTTATTTGAAGAAACACTTCTCATTATAACTCCTTTTCTAGAAGTGGAACATGTCCTGAGGTGGAATCTATAACCTATTCATGATGGTATCTTTGCTTTTACATCTTCTGGGGAGTGAGACTGCCAACAATGGAAAGAAGGAGAGAAAAGAGGAACTCTTGCCATAGGAAACAAACAAAAGAATTATTACAATTTTTCCAGTCCCTTTGCAAAAAATATGGAATGAATAATAAAGAATGTGTTGGGTATTTGCAAAAAGAGCGTACATACTTTGCTTAGTCACCTGTAGTAAATATTACCAAATGCACTCATAAGAGTGTAAATTTTTTTAAAAAATTTTTTTTCATTTAGACTTTTCTTTTACTTTCAATGCGTCCAGTGTCTGAGTACCCTGGCAATCAGAGCCCTAGAAAAGTGTTCTCTGTTTAAATCGAGGGTATTTCATTATAGTGACAAATTTACCAGTTTATTAAGAGTTTATGATGTGATTTTTAAGCTTACTTGGACTGTATTTGTGGTTTATCTTCCCTTGCCCGCTCCTTCCCTGGCTGCACTCCTGGGCTGCTCATGAAGGGCAGGGCTGTAACAGCTGTGCTGAGCCTGTGGGCCCTGGCTGCTGTGGGAAGGGAATTTCTTCTGAACACGTTGGGTTTGGTTAGGAAATTACCAAGGCAAACAACACACATCTTTCCTGAAGGACAGGTGGGATGCAAAGTTGTAGAAATATGAAAGCTTCACCCACGGAGCCAGTGCCAGCAACATGTCAGCTCACCACCCAGCTATTTCTGCTAGGAAGAGAAGAAGCCTGTGCTGTCCAAATGCCACAGTGAGGGACCTCCCCAGCACTGGTTAGTCACCAGGTCTCATGCTTTTATCTCTGCTTTTTTGTTCCCCTGCACTGGCCCTTCTCAGAGCAGTCTGTGCTCACAGCCACACAGGGAAGCAAAAAAAGGGATGGCAAAAAAGTATTTCCATCAGCCATCCTCACTCCTGTATTTCACTGGATGCTTGTTCTTCCAAAATGAGGCATGGCTAGGAATACTCTATCACACAAGACTGATTATACTAAGAACAGAAAGGAATGGTAATTCTTATAGATGGACATTTTTTGTGGTGGTGACTTCACAATGGACATTTTTTCCCCATCCAGATCCAGTCATGTGGAAAAGAGATACTCATGGCTAACAATAATGGGGAATGTATTTGTATCAGATTAATTTAGCAAATCATTAGGGACTTGAAAGTGTGACTCATGCTGATGCCCAGGAACCATTGTCAGAGCAGGATACCAGCATCTTCAAAAACAAGGGGTTCAAAAATAGAATTGCTGGGCAATTTCCCTCAGGCTTTCACATCTGAAATTTTGAAGTATAAAAAAAGTTCCTTCTAAATAATTAGAAGAAAGAATTTATGAAACCAGATATGTTTATATAGAAAGAGAGAATGTGTTACAATGAAACTAAGAACAAGGCTACCTAGACTCTCCTAAAAGCTAGGATAGAACTGTAAATTCAAGTTGTGTATTGAGTGGCAAAAAAATAATTCACCAGGCTGACAAATTAGCAATAATTAGTACATGTGACATCTAGCTGCAGAGGTCTTGTTTCCATAAAACTCTTGCTTACTTGCTTAAGAGGCAAAAACGATTAGAAGAAAACACAGAAAATGTAAAGAAATTCTGCCAAGGTGACTGGGAATACTCAGATGCTTACGGGGCTTTCCAATAACATCATGGGTTGGGCTGAAGTACGTTGCTCATTTGCTTGAAGTTAAGCACGTGCTTTAAGTTCCTTGCCAAATGGAGGTCTAAATAGTACTGACTCAATATTGGCTGGAGCTTGAAAATTGTCATCTCTGTGGCACACGTTCCTGCACACCTCTTTCTCCCACTAATTGTAACCACAGTGCCGGCCACAGTGAGCCTTGTGTCTGAAAACCTGCTGGCTGACCCTAGTAAATAGGCTGATGTGGATCGTTGGGTCTCTGTAGGTTTTTATTCATCCCTAGAAAGAACCTTGTAGCTCAATTGCTATTGATAAGTAACCACCAGGCTCACTGATAGATGGGAGGTTGATAGCTTTATAGCCACTGCAAAGCCTTACAGTAGGTAAGATTACTATAAGCCATTATTTCCTTTTTCATAGCTTGCTCAATATTTTATCACAATGAAAAGGTTCACTACTCAGCAATAATAAGATATAATTATTTCTTGTTACCAGCATGGCACAGATCGTAAATATTATGTGGCATCCATACGTTTCTAGATGACAAGCAGATTTAGAGATTTGAGCTGGATGAAATACTGTTTCTATCTCTGATTGCATTAGCTTAAATCCTGGAAGATGTATTCCAGATGTGCTATGCTAATAGGATTATTTTAAAAAAGTGCAGACATTTTAGGAGCAACACCCTGATTAAGCAGTTTGGAGTCTCCATGAAACTTTTTAAAATTTTTTATTTCCATCTGAATTAATGGTTCTTTGGTTTTAACATTAGCTTGATCCAGTTGTCATAGATCACAAGAGAGTTGTCATTTACTGGCAAGTGATCATTTACTCATTTGGATTTCCAGGCCTCTTTATGCATTCATGCTGATTTGAAGGAGAAGCAATGAATGCTTTAGCTGGAATTTTGGTAGACTCAGTGAGGATTATTTATACGTTAGCATGTCAAAAGTGTTCAGTGCAGTTTCTGGAGACTCCCGATTTTCACACACACATGTACACATATATACAGGAAGTGCATATTTTATGTATTTACTATTTATGTGTGTGTGCCTGTATAGACACAACTGTGATGCACATGCTAATATTAAAGATTCAGAACAAAGTTGAAGAGTGTAAAGGCTGACATTTCTTGTTTCTATTCCATGTTGAAGCTGATGGCTGGATGAGCATGAATTTTCCTTTTAGTTTGTATTTATCCCCAAAGCATATTAAAAAGACAGTTTCCCTTCATTTCCACTTTGAATGTATCTGGTGCCCTCAAGTGAAACCACTGACTCACGCTCCTTCAAAAGCCTCTGGTGATCATTAATTCAGGAAACTAGATGTAACAGAAAATACTTGGCTTTGCTGTCTTGGAGCAAGTTTAAAAAAATTAATCCTCGGCCATAGGACTGTCTTCTCATAACACATTCCAAGGACTGACTTTCTTTTTATTGGTTGGCCTGCAACATGTTATGGCCAAGTATTATTCCCGATGTCTACTTTGTGGAATTAGAGCAAAGCTGCTATATCTTACACACCATGTCAAACACACCTCAGAGGTGGCTGCTGCAAAGCAGTTCTGCAGGGAAGCCAGACAGACCACGTCTTCCAAGTCATACTCGATCTCTTTGATTTTCATCATTCGTTTCCCAGGTCTTTGCCAGAACCGAGAAACTGAAATAGGCCTTTCTTATTCCAAGATTACTCTAAGAAAAAAAAAATAATTGACAGGAGATGAAAAAATACATTATTATTTTTAAGTCAAGGAAAATAATTTATTAACTTCCTATTTTTTAAATTAGTTGCAATAGCACAGTGGTTTAAGTGCCACAGTGACTTTTCAGTTTGTCTTGTTCTGCATATGAGAAAGATATTAACAAGGAACAACCAAGAATCATCCTTCATTCAAAGTTTTTGTCCACCATTTCTATGGAAGACTTGTCTCTGCAAAAACCAGGATTAGAAGAAGATCTCCATCTAAATCCTACATCACCTCCTACTTACTTATGGCTGCAGTATCTTTCGTTCTCCTACTTAGGCCAGTAGCACAGAGGTGGGAATCGGCAATTCACCTCCTAAAAGTAAAATGCCCTGAATATCCCATCCCATATATTATTGTCTCATGAAAGTGTCTAAAAAAAAAAACCAAAACAAACAACAAAAAACCACCGAACCACAAAACTTGGAATAAAAATAAAAGGTTTTGATTTTTAGAAAAACTTCTTTATTTTCCCGTGGGTTTTCCTTATATGTATTTGAACTTCAGCACCCAGACAGCTATGCATATGTGGATTGATGCTTCAGGGAGAGCTGGTAGAAAACACAATATTTTAGCTCATTATTTTTAATGTAATTAATTGGCTTGAATTATCCCTCCTGCTTTTCATCATGAAGACAAGTGTCTTAAACACAGATAGGCCATTATATATTCTCTATGCATAGACCAGAATGCATAAAAATAGCTTCAGCAGAGAAACGTCATTGGAAAACCTTATTTCTTCCAGGCTATGTTTGTTTGTTGGATAACAACCCTCTCTGTAGAGTAGCTTGCTGGAATAAAATACACACATTCCATGAGCACTAAAAGAAGACCAATAAAAATGAACCTCTCTTGGCTCTGTCAGTGCATAAACACAGCAGTCTGCAGCCCATGCCTCCAAAAGCTACACCTTAAATACTTAACAAAGAAACAGGGTTGCAGAGAGTGTGAGTAGAATAATCAGCATAGTCATAGCAAAGGTGTTAATTCCAACTTTTTTGATGCATTTACTGTTTTTACTTGAATAATAGTCTGGTTTTCCTCCCTCATGATTGAGCTCTGAGTAAACCTAAGGTTTTGTCTTAAAACACTGTGTGAGTGGGAGTCATATTGCCTGACTTCAGACACTGCTAATAGAGATGTGGACAGCTGACCTACTCACCCCAACTCCCTTCATGCTCCATTGAGAGAGAAAGGCAAATTTTAGGGAGCAATTCATTAGCCCTATTTTTTTTAAGCATTTGCTTTAGGGTAGGTGAATCAAACATTCACAGGAGTGAAATTTTTCCTCTGGAGGGAACCTGAATGACTAACTCAGATGGGGATGTTTGTACTGAATGTGGTTATTTCTCTCTGCCAGTGTCTGCTGCTGTGAAAACCCCCAGCCTGGGACAAGGGTCCCTTTGGTCTGACGCAGAACGGTTATTCCCATCTTCTAGGTGGCTCCTGGGCAGGCAGCTCAAGCATGGGCTCATCACAAAGACACAGCACTTGTTGCTTGATGATTTTCTGCCAGCAAATGATTTGGGCAGAGAGAGGGTTAGCTAAAATGAGAGACAGGGAAGGCAGTGACTGGAACAGTGCAGGAGAAACAAGTTGCCAGTGTCTACCTTATGTTTTTCCCTAGAAATTCAGACTTGTCATGTTTGTCTCTCCAGGCTGCCTTGACTGTTGGGGAAGAGATTACAAAATAAATAATGGAACAACTGGAACCATCCATGAAACAGCTGCAATGACAACAGCAGGCTACTTCCCAACGGCTGCTTGGGAAATGCAAAGGAAAACCTTGCACTGCACTGCCAAACCTAAGAGAACATTTCTGCGAGACTGAAGCCTGATGGCTCACCCCAGTCGCATAATCACATCCTTCCCTTCACTTACTCTTATTACACAGTGGTATGGATTTGATTATTCTGTCAGCAAATACCCTACATCCTTGAAACGGATGAGTATGACATGTTTGGAAATATGGAGAATGCCAGTAGGTTAAACATAATTCACATAAAGCTAATAAAAAGAACAAAAATAATTTACATATTAATCACTGAATTCTAATCTGCCAGAAGACAGCAGGGAAATTGATCTCTCACAAGTATGGACTGAGAAAGTAGGTTGAAGAGGGAATTGAGCTCAAAGACAGGACGTGGCGTGACTTTCATCACATGCAGCCTGAATTTAAAAGCTACCAATTTGGTAGGGAGAAATCCATTAGCCACAGTGCATCAGCCCTTGCTGGGTACATGGGGATTCCATAGCTGCTCTGAAGAAATTCACACTGACCAGGACAAAGAGCTGCTTGTACACTGGTATCCATGAGAAATCCCATGTAACCTTAGCAAGACAGACACACACTACGGTCATTTTAAAAATTACTAGATAAATTACAGGGTGAGAAGTTAAAAAGCAGCTCAGAAATACTAGTTGACCTTGTTCATGATCTTAATGGTTATTGTATCCTTTATCAGAAATACTCTCAAAACAGTTGTCAAGTGTTGTGTGTATGAACTTAGGACACACAGTTCTGGCAGCCGAACTTTGTATTTGTGTACGTGTGTGTGCACGTGTGTACATACACTAGAAAAAGGATGAGCTAAAATTAATGACTCTGCTTCTAGAATTAAGATTCCCAGGGAGGCTAATTACAGCATACCATTGCTAGTAAGCAGGTATAACACATGGCACTATACACAGAAGTATTGTTAATACACTGACACAAGCTGCTATGTGCAGTGCACACCTCTGCAGATTACTTAAGCTTCAGTTGTGGAGAGATTCTGTCTATCAGCAGAATATTAATTATGCCATCATTTCAGAAAAAAAGGAGAAGTTCTTAATTCATCAAAGGCAAAATGATGGAAATTGGCCATGGTATCTGCCCTCCACTGACTCCCCTAATGCCAACAGCGTCTGGCCATTTGTATTTTGAAATCGTAACTGTTTCATCGGTTCCTGCCCTTGAAAAGTCATTACTGTAGCATTAGACCAAGTGCTCTTACTAGTTTATGAACCTCACTTGAGTTTTTAGCTGAAGTTTTCCATATGTGTTTGGTGTCTCAGACTACACAGCCACTTGTTTTGTAAGCTCTGTTGAGAGCAGTCTGTTTCTGAGAGGGGTGGTTAAAATAGGGGCTTTGCTTATTTTGGAGGGGAAGAAAAAAGATTATGATGACTTCTTTAAAGTGGTCCCATGCCTTGTAGGAGACTGAAATATAGCAAGATGACATGGATATTTAAGAATATGCATGTAATTTTAAGGCTTAGTTTTTCTGCATGGTTACTTCTACCTTTTTTTTTGTCAGAAGTATGATTCCAGGCCATCTTTGAAATAAGAATATCTAAACAAAAGTAAGCAACTGTTAGCAAAGGAAAAATGAGTCTACCTTTGTTTTCCTTTGCCTAAGCATGCACTGCACGAACCAGTGCTCTCAAGGCAGGGGCAGTCAGCATGCAGGGAAGCAAAGAAGATGCTGAGAAGAGGCCAACCCTACAACAAATCAAATATCCCTAGCATAAATACATACATCCTCTGGTATAAACAACGGACAAAGGTAGAAAGTACAGCTTTTAGTTTATACTGACTAATATAACCAGTCATATTTTATCCATCTCAGAGACTTGAGAGCCCAGAGAGAGCTGGCCTTTTCGTGTGAAGGCCAGCTATTCACGGTCATGACCTATGATACATGCAGTATGCATTTTAATTTCAAGCAGACTTTTGAAGCACATCTAGCATTGCCCCAGGTTCAGTCACAGTAGCAAAGAGACACTGGCAAACCATTTTAAAAGACCATCCTGATGACTCCTTTCCTGATATTTTTTTACCTGGTCAGAGAACAAGGAAGGGGAGAAGGCAGTCTGGAAGCCTGACTTTCTATCTATCACATACAGGAGTAGGCTGGAACCGCACACATAATGGAAGTGGGTTTTACCAGGTGTACAAACGTTGACACATACAAATGGGGGTTAGAAAATAACATGTATTTCTTTCGTTGCCTGCAGAATCCATAAGTAAGTATATGTATTGGCAGAGGTCAAAGGAGGCTACTTCAGATCCACTTACTCTGCGATGGGATGTAGTTTGCGGGAAGAGACTAAATTAAAGACCTCCAGGCTTATCAAGGCTTCCTCATGTTGAAGAATGTCACACTCTCAGGTTTTCTCCTGCCTCCTTCTGAGGCTTGTAATTTGGACCTATAATACAAATTTGGACCTATAATACAAGACAGGCCAGGGTACTTCAGTAGATAACACATTGAGAAGAGCTGTTGCTTCAGGCACTGCTGACACAGATAACTATGGGCCAGCATGTCCTTTATTTAGTCAAATTAGGTCTGCCTGATGCTGCATAAAATCCCATTGAGACAGTTTATTCAGCATAAGCCAGGACAGAGACTTTGGCTAAATGTGCATAAGAAGATAACAGCAGAAAAGAACAAAGTCCATCAAGCCAAGAGGTTATAACCAGGACTGGCTGTTTGTGCATACTTAGAAAAGAGTTTAAAAACCGGCTTGGCCAGGGTGATCCTTTTCCTAAAATATCCTCCAGCCTAGGCAGCCAGCCACTTCTTGACCCAATATCAGGTTTAAAATCGGAGGACCAAAGTCTGCAATATTGCATTGCATTTGAGATGGTCTAAAAATGATTAGTGTTATTCTGAAAAGCTAGACACGATTCTGCAAGCATGGAAATAACTACATTTTGCTACAGTTTACCCAATTAATTCACTTTAGGGTTGGGGCTTTGATAGGATTTTATACTACTTCCAAATTAACTCCCTGAAGTAGACTCTGTTAGCACCTAAAGCAATTAAAAAGGAACTTTCAAATACCTCCTAAATCTATGGCCCCAGTCTCTCAGAAGATCTGAGAGTGGGAACAGGGAAGAATGATGGCTGAACCCAGGAAATATTTTATCTCCCACAATGTAGACAAAGAGTTTGCACAAATGCTGACACAGCCTAGAAAGGGATGAGGACTATCTTTTAGTGCCCTGGAGCTCTCTTCAGAGTGCAGTGTGAAGCTTAGCATCAAAGGTGCAGGTGGTCCAGCTCTCTAAGAGATAACTTGATTTCCACCCACTTCCAAGTGTAAGCACTGCAAACTGGTCCCTCTGTTGGTGCAGCTGGCTGGTGAAAACCCATGATACCTCTCATCAGATCTCTGAGCCTCCCTGGGGAATGGAGAGCTTGTCCCAAAGGCCGCAAGCTCCATGGTGTTCGTGTCACTCAGTGTGACTGCATGGGATCTAGTTGCTCAGCACTAGCGACGTCAGCTGGTGTTGAGTCTAGAAGAACCGGTGGTGAGAAGGTGGGAAGACGAATGGGCTCACTCAACATGTCTCTTAGAAGACCTGAAGTAGAAAGAAGTGACTTGGATCCACACATTATGATAACTAATCCCATATCTTTTTATGCCCTGTCTGAGACCAAACAAGTATTTTAGATGGAGCATTTGACATGTAAATCAATGCAGCCCTCAGACAGGGTCAGCCAAGGCAGGTTCTGTTTCTGGAAATGGGAAAGGCATGCTCTGCCTCACCAAGGACTTCTCTACAGCTGTCACTCATAGCAGAGGGAAGGAGCCAGGTTGCACCAGGCAGTACACATTTTTTGAATAGTTTTTGTACTGTCAACAGCTGGTGGTTTCTGTTCACAGCCAGTAGATCACCAGAGCTGGTCTATTCTGGGTCTCTATTTACCCCCAGTCTGACTCTGGTGGACTCAGTACGGCTCAGGCAGGGGTTCACTTCTGCCCACAAGCCTCTGGAGTCAGAAAAAAGCCTGTTTCCAAACCATCCGGGAAACGGAGCAAGTAGTCAAACAGAATAATCTTTCTTGTGTGCACATGTCCTCCCTGGAAAGCAACCACCTTGTGCTTCTCCAGGGTGGCCCACCTCTCAGCCCTGTCCTGTCTTGTTTTCAGGTCCCGTGCCTGGAGCTTGTTGCAAAGCTCAGCTGAATTTAAGTCTTCTAATTTTCACCCCAGTGAGTAAAACAGAAACAGATGATTTGACTGACCTTTCCCCTTCCTTTCCACCCTGGTCTGCAGGTGAAGGCTATTCCATCCCTACGCATGTATGTGGGCTTCAGCTAGCAATAACGACACTGAGCAGGTTCAAAGAAGACATGTGGATGGAGTAGCACTACAGCACACCCTGCATTATAAAATAACAAGATTTTCTATTAAGGTTATTTTGGCCATGGGAGAAGTTTGGAAACCATTCCCTCAGTCTCCAACAGTCACATAACTATGTTACCTTCCCAAGAACAAGAGACTTTTCTATTTTGGGCACCCAGGTACACATGCTAGGCAGAAGAGGTATGCCCCACTACAGACCCACATGCTGCCATGCTATAGGAAAGCAGGACTGGTGCTCAAACCTGCAAAACCAAGAAGTATTCAGGCATTTCTGAAGAAGACTAAGCACCTTTCTGAGGTCACCTGTTTACTTAGAGACCTATCTATCTGAAGTCTGGTCTTCTTTCAGCTCTGCATCCCTCAAACTCTTGCATGTCTAATAAACCCTTGCACATGCAGATCTGAAGCCCAAGCTCACGGTTTGCATTGAACTACACAGCAGAAGACTGCAGCTTGTTTTGGCTGTATGAGTGCCTTAAAATCTGAGAGGAGAACATGTCTCGGATTGCCTCAGTATAAACTGGGATGATTCATTTCCATACAGAGCAGAATAGGTTTGATTTGATTTAGCAAGGCCCTTTCCAATGCGAGGGACTTTATCTTGCTAAGCTTAACAGAATAAGACTGAGGAAGCTTCCCTTCCCAAGTTTCCCTTGAACTAGGTTTTCTGAGAACATCTAGCCCCTTATTTCAATCGTGCTTCCTTGCCGAACAAGAAGCTCTGTCTGCAAACATAGTAAATACAGTTCTAGCCAAGGGAATACTGGTTGGAGAGTGGTCAAGTCTCAGCCCAGGCTCATGGAGGTGCAGAGGAGCCAGATTTTGGCTCTAACCAACCAGCTGGGAATTTTCTGACACGACACGTTCCAGGAGCATTCAGGACAGTGGAAGCTGATGGGATGTGCAGGACACAGATTTTGTTCCTCTCCCCTTGGGTCTCATAGGGGCTGCAGGCAATACAGATCATGGCCATACAGGGTACACAGACTAGCATAAAGGATGAGTCTCAGATGACCCTTCCTCTCCTGTTCTGAGCAGGAGTCAGCCACAGGTGGATGCTGGGCTTTGTCCCCAGGGACTTGCATGTACCATGGAGTATCAATGATATGTAAGATATTTTAAGGAAGGCAGTTCCCTGTAGGAAGCTTTTCACCTAGGGCAGAAGCACTTCTGCTTCTGTGTCTTGTTTGATCCACACAGTGTCACCTATGGATTGCACAGGGTGTAAGGCTATGTGGCACCATGTTTCACATCTGATTCTGTTCCTTAGCCTAACAACTCCCTTCGTGACCCACACATCATCACAGAATCATCATCATCATCATCATAGACTGGTTTGAGTTGGAAGAGACCTTAAAGATCACCTAGTTCCAACCCCCTGCCACAGGCAGGGACACCTTCCACCAGACCAGCTGCTCAAAGCCCCATCCAGCCTGGCCTTGAACACTTCCAGGGATGGGGCATCCACAGCTTCTCTGGGCAACCTGCTCCAGTGCCTCACCACCCTCACAGTACAGAATTTCTTCCTGATATCTGATCTAAATCTACTCTCTTTCACTTTAAAGCCATTACTCCCTGTCCTATCACTCTAGGATGCAGCGGATGCAGCTATGATAGCGCAGGAGCTGTGACAAAACTCCTGCCCCCACAGATGACAACAGACAGACAGGGACACACAGGTTTCATTAGAAAAACAATGAAATGGCTAGTGTCTGCCTGCTCTACTAGCCTTTTCCTGCCTCCTTTCTGCTTGAAGAGCTTAGATGGCATTGAATCAGCTTGTTTGTTACTTCACAATTTTCCTGACTATCAGTAGCAAAGAGCATAAAACACCAATCCAGGTCATGCTCTGCCAGGACTTCTGGGGAAGCACAGTACAGGTGGGAGCTCTAGAAATGCAGATGCACCCTGCCATTGAGACTTCTAATCCAGCCTTGCATGACAAGATGTAACAAACAACATTTGGTTATACCACAAAGGCAGTGAGACAACTTCATCTTTGTGATCCCTGGGGGCCCAATGTGCTGCTGGGTCCAGGCAGCCCTCTGCCAGGAGCCTTGTCAGGCAAGGATGTTGCATGTCAGGCAAGGATGCTGCAGAAATAAGCAGCTCCAGCCCCAGACCAGCACTTGCCAGGGAGGAGGTATTTGAGGAGCTGGAAAGGGGATTGCCTTATTTTGGTAGCCAAGGAGCCCCAACAAGCGAGCTCAGCTTCTACCTTCTGTTGGGAGGAGATACAGGAAACTACTGGTCCTTCTCCAGCTGACCTAAGCCAGACCCTTGTGCTAGCAGTGGCAGATTTTAAAAGCAAATAATTCTGATCAGGAACAGTTACACAGTAAGGTGTACAAGACCTGGCAACATCACCTTCATGTTTCTTAAAAAACTCAAATAAAATCACCAAAAAAATTTCAGTGTATCATCTTGAAAACACCTGACTGAGTCCCATCTGGCACTTCAGAACAGCATCTCCAAGTATTTACAGCTGTGGGTCTTCCTGCAGGAGCTTCCCTCCCAGCAGCATCCCACCACAAGGCAGGAGGCAGAGTAGCGCTGCTCACCGTGTCCTCCAAGCAAGGCAATGGTGCGGACAGGCAGCCAGCCACCTCCTCATCTGTTGCTAAGGGAACATGGGGAGATGAGCTATAATTATACCAATAGAGTGTGAGAGACAGCCAGAGAGAGAGAGAGGTGGAATGGGCATTCGTAACGGTTCGTTCTTTATTTTTATTTTGTTTATTGCTTTGCAAATCACCAACAGAAGGCGTCCAAAACATTTCACATGTTCGCAGATGACTGAAATGTAAGTGGGGCCTTTTGGGCAGAGCTGTCAGCATCTTCCTTAACACAATGAGATGAGAAAAAGTGTTAAGCTGCAAAATTTATCCCAGTCACCAGCAGGTCCCCAAATTAAATGCATAGAATCAGAGCATTTAAGAAAAAGAGGGGGAAGGGAGGAAAAGTTCATGGAATATGACATTATTTAGGGCTAGTCTGCACTTTGAGAAAAGGAAGTCCTCTACTCTAAATGTCAGCCTCTGTACCCTTCCACTTCATTGAATAAAAAAATAATTTCCCAATGTTTTTGATCACTATTCAACAGTCTTTGCAACAACATGCTTATCCTTTGTCCTAAAACACACCTTTTCTGGAAGAATAGAGTCTGCTACTGCAAGTCTTACCCTTCTGAACCACTTAATGCAAGTTACAGGGAGATGCTTAATCTGGGAACAAACTGAGTCACTCCCATGTGGGTAGGTGCCTGGATTAGTAGGTCAGTAGCAAAGAATGTGCTAAAAGGAAGGGGGAAAAAGAGGGAGAGAGAGGTTAGAAGGTAATTACAGATAATTAACAATTAGCAGGTTCAGTAGGAGCTGCTGACTTTGAAGGCATTGCACCTCATAAAAGTGGTGGTATGATCTGCACCTTGCTAGGGACAAAGAAGCACTTGCAGCATTTGAAAGCCAAGCAAATACTCTGCTGTATTTGTAACTGCAAGGGAACAACCAACCACAGCGATTATTCCTTGTGCCCAGAAGTGGGGTAAGAGCCAGGTAAAGCCATTCACACTGCCTGAGCTCCGCTCCAGTCCTGCCTGTGTTCAGAGTCAGCCTTGAACAGCCTGTCTTCTCTGTGCAGCAAAGGGTGATGCCCATGTGGTCCATCAAACTGACAGTCCACCAAACCAATAGGCCGACATACATGTGGGTTTTTTTCATAAATTCTTTGTTTCCTCTACTTTGGTCAAATGGATATACTTTACCAGCACCATTCTGATACTGCTAGGGAGGGGGCAAGGTCAGGGTAGTCTGGAAAAATAAAAAATAAGTACCAAACCCCAAATAATAATATGCAACATCTATTGAGTAGTTGGCCAAAACAAATCCCAGATCAACAGACACAACCCTGCTGATTTTGCCCAAATTGTAAATGGCCCTCCAGTGTTGCAGTATGGCTATATGTTAAGTGTAAGCATATATGTCTGCCATCACTATACGGAACAAAAAAGGGCAAATCCAGCTCTGCTCTAACTCTGTCAACCCAGGCAGCACTGCAGCAAGGAATCTGGCCCTACATGGCTACACTGCACTGGGAGCCAGGGTGCTTGCTACTGTCCGTTTCTCTCACTGTCAAACATACGTACTTGTGCACACACATTACTTAATTACTGACCTTAATGAAACATGTCAGTACAGTGCAGTTGTCTCAAATTCCTTTTAACTTACCCATGCTGAATGCTTGGGGTGAAGCTATTGTAAACAGTTTGCATAATTTCACATGTGCCATTCCCAAGAAACACTATGCATTTTAAACAATACAAGCTGGGCCAGAGAGCTAATGAAGTTAAACGAAGCTGGCAAATGATAGTGAACTGGACATGATTTAGCAAATATGTCCTGAAAGGACAATATTTATGAAGGCAGAAATCTAGTTGCATGTACTGTGGAGAAGCTTTCTGCAAACAGATGACCATGGTTCCCAGGATTCCAGCTATCAATCGTGCTTCTTGAAAAAAGACCTTTCCCTCCAAATGATCCCTCTACACTTTCAACCTTAAACTTTCCTTTCTCAACAAGCAGGGAATTAAAGACTCCCAGTGAAAACTAATGCAACCTCCACAGGAAACAACAAATTTTTTTAGCCTCATTCGTCATCTCTCAGACTGAGCAGTTAACATTAACTCAAGTACACATTAAATTACCTCTTTTCTCTGGCAAACCCTGCTTTTCTCCCCCTTGTCCCCAACCTCCGCATTTTTTGCAGATTGCTAGTTTCTCAAAGCCCCTAGTTCTGGTAGGAAGCCCGGATCCCACCTGGCTATTTGCCAGTTTGACTTTTCCACACCAATTTGACTTTTCAGTATGGGGCTGCTCAGAGCAAGACAAACAGCCCGTGGCTGAAGCACACAAAATTTCAGCCTGGAGCCAGAGCAAGTGCCGGGTGAGGCAATTTTTGCTGGCAGTTGGAGAAAAACTTCAGCCTGGTGCTTCTGTGAGCACGTGCCTGCACCTCTCTGCACACCCGGTGTTTCAGCCAGGGGGGTGGTGGGGATCATTGCTCTTTATCTCTTGTATCAAGGAAAGCCCATGGGACGCTGCCAAGGAGATTATTTAATTCAACAGAAGACAAATGCAGAAGATGTGCTGAATGTTTATCATCCTTTCACATGCAAGAACGGTGAACAAGCTTAGTTTAAATGCAGAAGGGGAAACAACCGAGGCACAGGCTGCCTGATGAAAGGGCTGGTGGCTCCAAGCTTCAGGATGCCGACCCTAGAATGGCTGTAATAGGACTGTAAGCAAGGAAGTTTTTGTCAGAGCACCAAGGCATGGGTCAGTGTCTAGAGCAATGCCTGCATAAGTGCAGTGCTGATCCAGGCATCAGGAAGACTGATGCAGAGGGGAGCTACAGTCAGGACATCTCTCCCTGCCACCCTAGAGAAGAATGACTGTTCAGGAGTGAAGAACCCTACATAAGAAAACACACACAGATGTTTTTACTGTTTTATCTAAGCCTAAAGACTTCTTGTGCCTGCTAGAGTAAAGAGCAACTGGGTTTGTTAGCATTACTCTTCACACTCTTTGGAACTGATTGTCTGAAGCATCGTTCATCACTCGAACAAGGGGTGACAGACCTTGAGTGCCCTCTTAGCTGGTGATGGGAGGTGTGTTTAAAGGGGTTATTGTATCTTTATCCTCAGATCAGTTCTGGATACAGAAGGTAAAAACCCACACATTTTCCAGGGTGATGCTTACAACTGTATCTGAAGGCCACTGGAAATAATTAGTCTTTCCCTTGACGTCACAGTTTTTCTAAAATAAATGGCCAATATCTCAAAAGCTCACATTTTCTCAGCAAGTATTTATGTTACCTATCTTCCCAGTTACAAATACAATCCAATGTACTAAATGAAGACTGTCTTTAGGCATCCTGAGCCATTTTGAGCAAAGTAAGGCTAACATTGATTGAGAAGAGTCATGGAGGAGAACCAATCAGTGATGTACTGTTCTCTCTGAGCTAAGAAGCATCCCTGCATGAACTGGAAGTGAGAGTTGTCCAGGATGGCCCTTTCCAACATTTATTCTGGTTGCAATCATCAGACAAAGGGAGAAATTTTAGATTTCATTTCCTTGAGAGAGAAATGGAAGTTGTGATTGCATTTGTTCATTTATCTGCAGGGATAATAGCAATGAAAGCGATACAGGAACCTAGACAGATACAGAGAGAGATCAGAGGAGCAGCTGGATACCTGACCCAAGCAAAAACTTCTGAACAGGGTAATTCCTGCTCTTTTGAGTCAATACTCTGAGGAGAAGGACAGATGAACAGCAACAAAGGAAGGAAACATTTCTAACCTCTCTGAAACATCCCTCCATAACTTCTCCTTCATATCCCACTGATCAAGGCCGCTGAACCAGTAAATTACCCTGTGCCAAATTAAGGGTTTTCCTGCTCAGGAAATTTTTATGCCTCTGTTCATCCTGCTAGAACAAAACAGGTTTTTTGAAAGTCAGCTTAACATGACAGATAGACTTTTTAGACTGCTAGAAAGTGTTCATCATTCAACCAGTTTTGTTTCCAGTTACAGGCAATCAACAGATATGGGTCACCAACTGGCTATAAGCTAAGCAGAGTGACGGTGTCACAGGCAAACAGAAAAATGCTTATCCTTAGGGAACTTCTTGCTCCTTGCTTATAGGTAACTTTAAGCATTTGTTCTTATATACCTTAACTACTGCATTCAGACATTGTTTTCAGTTGTTTCATTGTTTTCACCTGCAGTACAGAAGAGGTGAAGAGAAAGGGCTGCACCTATAAATCTGCATGTCACTGCTCTGAATGCAGCTGCACTAACCCTCTGTGTGGCACTGTGCTCTGGCAGAGAGGTCTTACCCAGGACCCATCTGTCTCACCAGATCGGCTGACACCAAAGGGTGAGCCCCCCTGGGGGTAAGGTGGCCTTTGAGCAGCAGTGACCCTGTCACACAGTGTGCAAGCACATCTCTGTGATACACACCCATGTGTGTAAGCTACCAATAATTTCTAGACCTCAGAGACCCAGGCTGTAAGCTTTTGGCGTGACTAACCACCCTTGACCACCCACCTCCTACCCCTGCAGTACATTCATTCCAGAGATCTGGCTCTTAACAACTGTATTTGATACTTGGTAAGTTACCACAAGCCAAAGCTTAAACACATACTTACCTGCTGCCAAGCACATGTTGGAGACCTGTGGATGGAGAAGGCAGCATTTACTATGTGCTTGAGTGCATCACAGTTCCCATTCTGAGCCAGGGCAGCCCAGTCCCCCCAGAATTCCCATGTCGTACAACGCTGCTCTTGTTTCAGACAGAGGCACTCTCGGTTGGCAGTGATAAGAAAAATTTCAGGGCGCACTGTGGGTATATATTGCATGTTTACAGACTATACTGATGATTGTTTATCTACACACACAATATGCATCCTGTTATTCACAGAGTACTGTGTGCATCTGGCAGAACCCCGACTAAAATTTTTTAAATTTATAAATTAATTAAATTAATAAAACCCATCTAAAATTTTTGTAGAACAATGCATAATTTTCTTTGCTATTTTCCTCAGCAGCAACTCAGACAGGAAGAAAGTGGATGACTGTTCTCATAAGGAAAAGGAAACAACCCTTCTTGCGACCTTCTTTCTGAAACTGCTTGGAGACTGTCATGCCAAGTCAAAGGCTGGTGAGATCACTCTTTTTGAAGCTGTGGTGTCTCCTCATTGTTTTGCTGTATTTACCTCCAGGTTTTCAGAAAAACTCCATGTTTATACAGCAGTATACATGTGAAATGCCAGGTAAATAGTGGACGAAGCCAGAGAAAGGAATTTACATTAGAAAACCATCATAATGCTGGAGCACCTGTCGTAACTATAGAGTCCAATTAAAAAAGCAGGAACTTCTATGGTAGTTCTGGACCTGGGAGTTAATTATTGCACTTCTGAGAGTAGATGGGAAGTACCATCATTTCCGGTCATTTCCAAATGACTGTAATTGTGGATGCCTCAGGAGTTTTCATGCATTACCTAACCTGGGCTGAACATTTCTGACCACAGAAGGCTGACCAGGAGTGCATCTTGACATCCCGGGCTTGGGTCACAATGTCGTCATGCAAATATTGCTTAAACAACATTGTTATCAAATCATATGCTGTTTAAGAGGTATTTTTTGTTACTGAAGAATGAACAAAACACAAGAATAGACAAATCTTGCCAAAGGACACTAGTGGCTCTAAGGCAAGTTAATATATGGATGTGTGTGTATACCTTCAAGACATATACATATCTATATGTATCTATGTATCCACTAGGTATATCTTGTATACCTGGAGGAGTTAGACAGCTAGGAATATCGCTAGACAAATACTAAACAAAGGCAGACAGTCTTTTCTGGGGGGAACAAAATAGAAAGTCAGTCATATTCACATGTAGAGAGAAGCTGACCAGCCACAGAAGGAAAACAAGGAATATTTGCCTTCAGCTGCATCAGGTTTTCCAGCCTCTGCCATGCATGTTGCCTACAGGGCTGGAGAGTGAAGCTACGGCAGAATGGGTATAACACGGCATTGCTGTGGAGACACAGGGCAATGGGTTCGGGCATTCAAGACCCAGATCAGGACCATGGGACTCTCTAGACCCTCTTTTTTTCCTAGTTCAGCAAAAACCAAAAAATAACCCCCTCCATGGGTCATTAGTGCCAAACTTCTGCCTTTTCCTGGATGGATTGAGGAAATCAATCTCCACAAGGGGATTTCACCTGAATTCCCCACCTCAGCCTTCCCGATGGTGATTCGGCCCCATGTGCTTTTCCTAAAGATTATGTGGTCAAGTGACTTGCAGATGAGCGGGAACTAGGGGAATCCTGGTTCCATGTTTAGCTCTTGACTCACTACCAGACCTCGGAGGAGTCACTTGACCTTCACAGAGAGCACTCAGCCTTGTGGAAAACAGGGAAAGAAAACCACAGAACACTGCTCTTGCTGAAAAGCAGGAAACCTGCTTTTCTGGATGGAGAACAGCTGTCTGTATATTTCCATTAAAACAAAGTGTGGTTCATCAGATGCATCTGAGTACTACCACACTAAATCCTTCATTAATTTAATCATTTAGGAGGCTCTCTCTTGGTTTATGGTCACTAGATGTAAGGGGAGGTGTTTGTTTGTAGAGAGGACTATAAATGTACTAATTGCAAATGAAAGTCCTGGTGCTCCTAATAGTACTTTCTCACTTTCCTGTTTGGGCATTTAAAACACAAGGTGTATCTTTCACTCATCTTGAAGTAAGACTCCATGAAAACAAGAAAAAAGAAAGAAAATCACAACTAAGTTGTTCACATTATAGTGGCTGCCATAATTGCATTTAAATGCAATACACTTTTGCTGATTAGTTTGCATGCGACTTGAAACAAGAGGGTAAATAAACACTTAACGAAGGCTTTATTTTGCCATGCAGTAATTGCTGTTCATCAGAACTATTGTCGTGGAGGTATGTCAGCTGAATTGCTTTTCTTTTTACTGAAAAAATAGGAAATTGTGATTTATTTCTGTACAAGACCCTCTAAAGATAGCACAATCTGAGAGTTTCCATCAAGAGTCAAGTGGATTCAAACACATTTTGGCATTCCAGCAGCCCCCTCCCACATTTAAGCTGCTATTCCCATGTGCCTGTTACTAAACATAGCAGCAGCTCTTCAGATTGACAGGAGAGTTCCTGATCCTGGCTCCTGGGCTTTGCTCCATAAGCTCCTAATATGGTAGAGCACTGCAGCCCAGTGAGCGAGGGGAGGACTCGAGAGGGCAAACTGGGTCTGCAGGATCGTCCCTCCCCACTTCCCTCCCCACGCCATGGGAAACTGAGCAGCAGCAGCCACAGAGAAGCTGCGCCTTAACCTTTTGGTGTCTTGGCTCCAGATCAGCTGTCAGTGAAGCTGACTGCTTCTCATGAAAGTACACGACTGTGCAATACCAAACGATGCCAACCTCCAGTTGACACCAGCACTGAGTATTCTCACTTGTCCCTCCATCTCTCACAGCAGCAAACCAGGGTAGAAAAACATCTGGTTAGGACAAGAAGGGACAAAATGCTGACAGTGTTTGTTGTGAATATGTTTTAGGCTCATAAATGGACATGTAAAGCAACATGGGGATCATTTTAGTCACACTCCCCAGCCTTGTTTTATGAGCAAGACAAAGCTCGTATGCAGTGCTGGCTTGCACATCTCTGCAGGGCATTGAGCTGTGGAGGCAATGGAGACAGACCCCGAGAGATTATTTCAGAGAGCAAATAGTTGATTTCATCTACAACTATTTGCCAATGTTTTTATTACTAATTTTAAAATCTTTCCTGTATGACTTTATGAGTTCAGCAGGAATCCCTGAAGCCACAGATCCTGGAACTCAATCAACAGAGCTACAAGGAAGAAATTCACATCTTTGCAGAGGGGTCAGCAGGTTTGCATGAAAAAAGCTCCAAACGTGACACAGGCCTTTTGCTGCCCCTCATCCTCACAATGAACATTTTTGCTCCAAAGCCCTCTCTCCAAACTCCCGAGCATCTCTAGCTCATTACACATCTCTTCTCCCTTTGCCATCAATCTGCAGACACCAGGGAGCTCTGCGAATACACCCTTTGGAATTTTCAGCTGCAGGCAGTGGTTTCCCAAAGCATAAAAGCACCCTCTGGGCATGCAACAGAAGCACTCATTTACACACTCCTGGCTCTTTGGAGGTTTATAGGGAAATATACTTTAATACATCTGTACTGCATAAAGGCCAGCTGCAACAGAATTCATGACGGAAAAGGCATGGAGAAGGAAATTTTAAAGCAGAGGCAAAGTGTAACCAGTTGCCAGTACAAAAGTGGGGAGGGTAAGAAGGAAGAACTTTGGCACAAAGTTTACTGTTTAGAAATGTATGCTTTATAGCACATTGCATCCATTCTTAAATGGTCATGAATACCACTCATTCCTTTTTATTGACAGGAGGGAGAGGAAACAATGCACAGAAAATGGGAACAATTTATTCTGATTGCAATGTAGGAGACCAAACATCCCAAATTTGAAAATCTTTGGATAAAAGGCAACTCTAGCAGGGTCTAGTGCTCAGGGAAGCATATACATCTTGAAAGCATTTCTATCTTTGTGTTTGCTGTGGGTAGATAAACTCCTGTAACTCTGGTAGGTAAAGGCAGATGGGAAATCCCTGCAGGAACGTCTTGTAGTATGTTAAAGCTCCACAGAAGCTTATGGCAGAGTTTTCATCTTTTTTTTCTGTGTTTCATTTCCACTATCAGTGATGCATGGAGTAAGCTAAAACTGCAGATAAATAGACCTTCCTGTTGCTCAGGTTCCCTCAGTGCTGAAAGTGACAAATACACATTATTTATAGTCAGAATAAGTCAGTAGCTATGGTGTGTGTTTCTACCACTATAAATTGAATAAATAGATTGCCCTACACCACCTTGTTAAACCCCACTGCAGCAGACTCCTCTTTATACATTGATCCAACGTACCAGCTAATGTTCATCAACAATAAATCAAAAATGTGATTTAAAATGCCTGTCTTTGGAAGGTAAACCGAAGTGGGCCACCAGAAAAAAAGTACAGATTAGAGGTATCTCTCTGAAATGAAACACTCTTCCAGTGGCTCGTGGAAATGCTCACTGAGGGAAGATAATCACCTCATGTCCTTCGGGGTAGTTTAGATATGCATTTAGGCAATTCAGAGCATCCAAGGTAGACAGTATGCACCTCCGCTCACATGGGAGGTTTTTGCTGATCACCATCTCAGCTGACTCCATTCATTGTGCTGTACAATGTTCATCTTTTCATTCAAATGACTGTTCACTCAGGATTACTAACAGGTCAGAAAAACCTAACTTCATATATCCATATAAGTTGCCTATCTAGATATATGATTTCATATTAAAGGCAACATTTTGTTGCATTTTGAATGTTTATCTTCTTTAGATAAGATCTCCACAAATATGAAAATCAATTCAGCCTACTTTTGGAATGTTTAAGCAGAAACTCTGAGTTTCTAAGCTTTTCTTTCGATTCTTGCTCCCCCAAATCAAAAGTTAGGCAATTAAAAAAAAAGGAGGTGGTGGTGGTGGTGGGTGTTTACCCCAAACACAAGCAAACAAAAATGATGAAATAAAGTGGTAGTGCCAGATCCAGGCTTTTTACAGAAAAATCTGATTTAAACATCAGCCTCCTATGTTTGTTTCCAGGTCCCAAACTTTGGCTGGTGAGTGCTTCAAATTCTTACTGGGAGCTGCCCAAATCCCATAAAGTTGATGAGGTAGATTAGGTAGAATGGACTGTGGAAGCAGCTAGAAATAAGTGAGATATTGCTGATGCCCTAGGGCTGCACGGTCAGGCAGTCCCCAGATACTCTCCGCGAGGAAGCCTCACCAGGCTTGTCACAGGCAGCTGCCAGGGCAGCATCTTGCAATACTCTAATCTGAAGGTGAGACCAGGAGAAATCAGGGTCTATCCTGTTGTTTGAAGTGTTATGTCGGAAGATACTACCTGGAAAGTTCATTAGGTAGGAACCCAAAAGCCATCTGATTCTGGAAGTACTCAAAAATGACCAAACTAACTGGCAAAGGTGGTCACAGTTGGACTGTGACAATGCAGTCACGACATGCAGCCACATCCTGGATTGCTCCTCTTGCCCATCTCCTTGCACCTTGCACCTCTCACCTCCTCTTGCCAAGTTGTCTGCCAGCTGATTCTCATCCAGCCCTCTGTTTTGGCCAGGTTCAGGGGAAAAAGGGAAATTGCACCACCTGGATCTGCTGAAAAAAAAGTCACGGAGCAGAATGTCACCAGCATACTGATGGCACAGCAGTCAAACCACAGCTGCCACGTGAATGCTCAGCAGGAGCTGCGACAGAGCAGGTCTGGTGGGATGCGCCCCTGAGTTTACTGACAAGAGAAAAACTGAGCTAATGATCAAATCTTGCCAGATCCTGTCAGTAGAGGCACTGGGACTCTGATCAGCTTCATTCAAAGTTGTTGGCAGAGGAAGCAAAGTTAGCAAAGCCATTTTGACTTAATCCATCATTTGTAGCAAGAAGTCCTGCTCGGAGAGCAGTAACACTCCCAAGTCCTATACGTGATTGCAGGAGGACAGAAGCAGCAGCTGAGCCCTGAGCCATGCTGCTGTTAGCTCCACAGCCTCTCTCAAGCAGGGAGCCTTGCACTGAACAGTAATTAGAGGCTGATCAAGACATATTAAGCAGAAGCTGAGATGGTGATTGCTTAACTATACTTCCGTAGCCATCTACAGTTCTCACCCACAGCAGACCAAGGTGTCCAGAGTTATCTCTTTCCTATTAATGCACTCACCTTGCACCCTCCAGTTCCCCTGGTATCTCCATAACAGGCATAAAGCAGATCCTGGTACCAGGGTGGCCAGGGAAATACACAGCTTGGCACAAGCTAAATACCTGATGTTTTACCCACCTTCCCAAGCACTATATCCTGGTAGATGCAGGCTGAGTTGGGCAGCTCTCCATGAGGCCGCTACAAGAAAGATGAACACTGGGCTGCTGTTTATGAAACTGCTGAGTATTTTGACCTTTTAACTCCATTTCACCCCTACAGATGAGGCATAAAAGGCATCCTGTGCAGAGGAGTCCCTGGTGAAGACTCAAACATACAAACTCCCACATTCGTGTGTTTGGATGCACTGGCTGGCTTTCTCCATGCCAGAGACAGGCTGTCCTTGAAAATTAAGGTGATTCATCTCAATTCAATCTATACTAACGCATTTTAAAACCACTCATTCACCCCGCATCATACAGACACTTAACACAGGCAGATTATTATTCTTCGTAACATACAGTGCTCCTTGGTTCTTACTGGCCTCCTGGCTTAACTCCTAGAAGTTTTATGTTCTATAATATCAGAAGAATAATGTATTTAGTCAATTTTTCTTTTAAATACTGAACCTCCAATTACAGCAATATAATCTAGCTCAAGAAAGCAATTTGCATGGACTTTCTTACACTGACACAGAAAGCACTCCTTGGCCAGCCTTGGGTGTAAGAAATGGTCCTGCCAGGCGGATGTGAGCCTGACAGGTAACTTTTATGCATTAGGGAGTTCCAGAGGGTGTTAGTGCAAATGAGCCACATTAGATGTAATGCCATCTATCTGGTTCCAGACATAATGGATTTAAGCATCATCAATCTGTAAAATCTCCCAGGAATATGTGTTTAGGGTGACTTAGTCCCTCAGTTATTCCAAGTCTGGAAGATTTCCAGTTGCCAAATGCTCTTTCTACCTTTTCATATGAGCTGAGACTTCTTATGACCATGGAAAAGCATATAAATACTGGGATAAAATGTCTTCAGACCACCTATGTGGCTGGATACTGCGACCCCCATCAACTCAGGTCTGTTCTGCATGGAGAACCATGGAGCACAAGGAAGGCCATGGAACTTGCCCAAGGTGGTGGCCAAGCTTTTTCTTGCAGAACGCTCCCGCTCAGGGCTTGAGGCACACCTGGCTCAGCATAAAGAGACCCCACACCAGTGCTGGCAGTGTCTTGGAGAAGGATGGGTGCATGGAGGGACACAGGGATGCTGGCACTAAGGGCCTCCAGTAAGAGCCAGGCTTTGCTGCTCTCACAAGGAGGCAGTGATGATGTCTCATTCTCTCTAGAGATGCCTCTCAGGATTTGCCTTCTCGAAACATCAAGGTTGGGCATATTTTTCAACAGACCAGGCAATTACACCAACTACACAAAATGCACGTGCTGCCAGCCAGGTCAAATATTTTGTGAACAATGAGTGAAGCTTCCCGATGCATTATTTATAACCTGCAGGCTGTAACGAGAGGCTGTTTGGTCCGGGGAGTGAAAGATGTGGAGAAATGCAGTGAGACACCCAGACAGATGAGTTCAGGTGGAGATTCATGAGGCAGCAAGAGAGGAAAAAGGAGAAGGAATGGTGGCTAAGGAAGCGTGAAGGCTGTAGGTTTAGTTGTGTAATGGCTGAGAAAGGAAAGGAAGTGTTTTAGCAAGTTCTCAGCACTATCCCAACAGAGGTTTTTCTTCCTTCTCCCAACTTACCTGGACAAAAATAAATTTTCTGTTAGCTACAGCACCCCTTGCTCCTTCCACTTTCATATCGACAGCCACTACTTCTACCTTTGCACCTCTATTTCTGAGCAAAGCCTACCCTTAAGTATGTGTGTTCTGGTGACTTTAGCTGCTCCACCATGCGTCTGCCCTCCTTCTAGTAGCTGGTTTCACATCCTGCACAGGCAGGTCAGGTTCCTCTATTTTGTTGCCTAGGTGCCTGGTGTTTATGTGTGCAAACATTTCCATTGTTTTTTTGTGATCACAGCTGAGCTTGGGCAACAAAACCTCAGTTGACATGGAAAACTGTTAATTTAGTTCACAAGTATGAGATGTGATTGATGAGGGTAGATAATCCCGCTAGAAAAAAAAAAGGTGTCTGTTTGCCTTGTTACCATCTTAGGGATAAGTAGTTTCCTACACTTACAGCTGGTGGCTGGCAGTCTTGCTTCTGGAATTCACAAACGTAGAGAAATCCACTTTATTTACTGGCAAGGCTCAGCTGGGGGAGGCCAGGCTGACAGGCACACAACCTTATATCCTATCACTCCAATATCACTTCAGGGCCCTGAATGGAGCAGCTCAGGGAGCTGTATTTAAAGTACATGGTACGGGGAACTGACCTGAGAGCGTGTGCATTCAGTATCACCACTCTGTTACAACTGCTTAAAAATCTTTCAGAGGCTGAAGTCTGCCCGTTTACATTTAGCTCAACAGAAATGGCAGCCTGAGCTGGTCCAGCCTTGTCTGTCTTTATTTCTTTCTCATCTCCAGGGAGGGCGAAAGAATGAAGCTGTTCTCTTTCCTATCCTATCACTAGTAAAACTCTACAATCATCAGACTATTTTTTTTTTTTTTTTACGCTTGTGCTCGTTTTACAGCCACATGATGTTTGAGGGAGAGGCCTTGGGGACACCTCAGGGACGCCTACACCTCGACACAGGGCAGGGAAAGCACGGCACCAGGCAGTGCACATTCTCCTTCCTGCGTCTGCCAACAGGCTTTGTTTTCGTCATGGAAAAACCAGCTGTAGAGACCAGGACGCAACAACCGGACTCATTTGGACTTTTACCCTCTGGGATCAAGCCTGTACTGTAAGACATTAATTACTCAGCTGCGGCAGGCCCCCTTCCCCCACACCCACAGCACCATCAGTTCCAAGCGTGCCCAGGAGTGAAGTCTATCACAGATAGGCTGGATGAGGCACTTTCCCCACTGAAATGCTATTTTGGGGCAAAAAGCAGCAGATCAGGTTTGTCTCTCTCACAGACTTTGAAGTAGAGTGTCTACAAACAGACCCTGAAAGGAGTGCAGAAATAGATGCTTTTTGCTGTCAGAACTCCTTTTGCAGCCTTCTGTTAGCAGGAATGCAAATAGCAGATGTATGTATGGTCGATATGATGTACTGTTATTTGTATAATGAACTGGAGCTCAGGGGATTAAACTTACTGGTTGTCTGCAGATAGGAAAGATTATTTAAAGTTGCTCCCCTGTTGTAATCAAGCCAATCATCTCTGACGTCAAAAATTATAACAGGAGCTTGCTGCAAAGGTTTGAATTTGCATGCATATGTGACAAATCTAATCCCACCGAAAAAGTATCATCTTGCCACATTACACACAGCTTTAAAGCTTTAACAATCTTGCCTCAGACCCATAAGCAAACAATGTCTCCTTCTCAGCAGGTTTAATATGCTCTTTATAACCAAAATATCAAAGGACTCCTCCAGCAGAGCCCTCCTGGGATGGCCCTGGCAGGGGACCAGCGATGCTCCTCCCGGCTGAGATGCTGGGCAGTGGGACAGAGCCTGAGCCCGCAGCAGCCTGGCATTGGGAACTATGCAAATGGGTCTCCCATTTCATCTGAAAAACTAAGTGCTGTTCCTCAAAGCCAGTATTAAGCCTTATGCAAACAGCACTCGAAGGGAGTTACATACATAACTAAGGCCTCAGAGAGTGTGTGAGGGGATATTAATATATACAAATATCTCAAGGGCAGATGTCAAGAGGACAGGGCCAGGCTCTTTTCAGTGGAGCCCAGCGATAGGACGAGGTGCAATGGGCACAAACCGCAATGCAGGAAGTTCCATCTGAATATAAGGAAAAACTTCGTTACTTTGAGGGTGACAGAGCACTGGAACAGGCTGCCCAGAGAGGCTGTGGAGTCTCCTTCTCTGGGGACATTCAAAACCCACCTGGACATGATCCTGTGCAACCTGCCCTAGGGGAGCCTGCTTTAGCAGGGGGTTGGCCTAGATGATCTCCAGAGGCCACTTTGACCCCCACCATTCTGTGATTCTGAGATTCTGAGAGAGGCTGGCCTGGTCTCAGCAGCCACCTGGGGCTGTAACCCAGGCTGGCTCCCCTCCCTCTTGGCACAGGCAAACACCCTGGGAAGCCAGCATGCTGCTCCTGCTGGGGCTGTTAGTAAAGCAAGAAAACCACTGTCCTTGGGAGTGTTGGGAAAACCTGGAAATGTGCACCCTGGGGACTTCAGCAAAAAACAACCCTGCTTTTAAAAAAACCCTCCTGTCATCTACAGAGTATTGCTGTATTGCATTGGCAATATTGCAGTAGAGAAGAAAGAGTCAGGGCTGGCTGGAAGGGTCTTTCCAACATAAAAAACTCCTGAGGGCAAATGTTTGTTTCTTACTCATGGCAGGGGTTTTTGTGTGAAATTTGATTTACAGATTGTCATTTTTTTTAAAAAAAATCCATTCAAAACTAAACCTTCTCATGGCTGTTGATGTAAAAAAAACCAACCCACTTTTTGCTTATGCTCACAGACATACACAGCTTTCATGACTGTCATAACTAACTTTTGCTTCAGAAGGAGGGTGAACAAAACAACTGACATTTATCAGGGTGAGCTTGAAAGTGGCTTTGATAAAAGTGACTTCGAGATAAGCTTAAGGCATTGGTATAAATAGCAATCATGCAACTGAATGCAAAATAAAGCAATATGGGATTTTTGCTTATTCTATTGTTCTCCCTGAAGAGAACTTGTATGAACACAGCACTCTTCTATACCAAGCTACAGATATGACATTTATCAGTTGTAATAATTGTTTCCTCTTACCATACGCAAAAATCCCAACACAACTGAAGCTTTTAGGCCCAGAACACTATTTTTAATCTGTGTTTTAGTAGATAAATCAGTCTAACTGCATGGTAGCAAAGGTAAAGTATTACCTTAACCGAAAGTTTTAGCTTTATTTAATTCAATTTTAAAAGTACATTCTCATGTTTTTCACAGTATGGCACAAACTTATTAAAATTGTTTTCCACAGACTACGCAAGCTGTCCATTTCACACAAAAAAATAGACAAAATCAACTTAAATTGGCACTATATCCACTAGCTACAACAACAAAAAAATTGAGTAATTTGTTGAAGATTGGCTCAGGAACTGACAGGCAGATTAGAAAAACTGTATTGCAGACAAGGAGGCATTTTCTAGATGGCAGCAGGATAAAACATAAATTAAAAACTAGCTAAGCATAAGCTGGGGTCCAGGATCCAATGGAAGCAGAAAAAGGAGAGTATTAGTCTAGGAGGTTCATATTATATTTTAGTCAGGCCAAGACGATCTGAAGGTGAAAATGCAATGGCTGGTTGAAGATATGGGTAACTGTGAATATGAGATCAGTACAAAACCAGGTATAGACAATGAAGGACAACAATATTCAAATATCCTCCAGAGAGTGTCACACAGCCCAGCTGCAACCCACATGTCAGTCCTTAGGCCAGGACCTCTGACGGGTCTCCACGAACCACTTGGTCCCAGACCTCATGCTGACCCAAGGCTCCTCAAGACACTCAGTCACACAGGTCCTCGTGTGAGGAAGATACAGACTCACATGTACAGAAGGGATTCCTCTGTGGGTAAAATTCTCTTTCAGATTGCATAGATAGCATTTCAGGTGCTGGTAAAAGTTGCTGAAGCCCCAGTAAAGTAAGCACATGAGCACCATGCTTTGAAATCACTGCTGCTTTGCCTTATGTATGTAATTGAGTGTAGCGTCGGACCAGCCCTTAAGTTTTTGGAAACTTGGTTTCCCTGAAATAATGCAATTTCCTTTCCTCTTTTGCAGGGTTGTCTTTCAACGAAGAGTTCGAGGGCACTAGGTTTCAGGTACAGCAGCATGTAGTGAAGACACACACACACACACCAGCCCCCAGCACTTTAATCACAGGTTTGGGTTTCCTTCTGATAGTAACAGCCCAGAAGAAAATAATGCTTTGTTTGGTAAGTAGTAAAAACTAGCATAAGGGTAGAAAGCTCTAGGGAAAAAAAAAAATCCTGTTTTTGAATATTGTTGTAGGACAATTTGAACTCCCAAAAATTTTGAAGTGGGATTTTTCTTTTTGTGAGAATGAACTCTAACATGTAGAGTCTTGTGCAGAGAGTCCTTGAAATTTTTTGGCTTTCTGGATACTTTTGCATTAGGTTAAAGGGAAAACCTTGAGTAAAAGCTTCTGAACACTTGCAGAAAGCTTAAGGACATATAGTCACTCAGAGACAGGTTCCTCCTACCTGGCTCTCTCCATGCACCAAGCATTGCCAGCAGCGATAACCTATTTTACCTGCATGGTTGTATACATCAGTTAAAATGAGCTCTTCTTGCACATGGGCTGGAAACCTTCTTGCTTTGCAGAGTAGTTATGCCCACAGCAAGCATCTCCCAGTGCCTCCCCACAACGCCCTGCCACAGAAGGGCAGACAAATCTGGTGCACGGGAAGAGGCACACAGAGCTGGGAGGCAAAGGGATGCTCCTGGGCACAGTGCTAGCACAGTGCGCCTGTGGCACAGCCCGCACCACAGAGAGCCCATGCAGCAAATGTTGGGGCACCCACAGTGCCCAGGGCTTGGTTTCTCATCCCGTTTTTTTTCTTTTGTTTTAAATCTCAAGGGAAAATAGTGGCTCCTGTCCCTTGCTAATAGATACATTGTACTGGAATATAGTATTCAGTTTTCTTGCGCCTTTGCATCCTGCTGCTGTTCCCTGGGTGAGACCAGAAGAAGTGGTCCTCTTTACCACAAACAAAGCAGCTTTCAAAACAATTTAAAAGGAGTTTGCAATTAAAAAACAATTAAGAAAGAACTCGCCTGTTCTTCTTTAAAGCCTGGGCTAATATCACTGAAAGGAGATCTGGACACAGCTCTGGGAATCTTCTTAGCAGAAATACTTTCTAGGACGTTAGAAAAAAAAAAAGCCCAAAATGTCAAGTGTTTGTTGTTTTGTGGTTTTGTTTTTTTTCCAAAGGGTTCCACCTACGATGAAAATGCTTTGAAAGAAAATCTGCAGTTCCCTCACTCAGCTTTTCAATTCTAGTCAATTTTGTCCCATACAACACAATTACTTTATGCTGTTCATATCACAGTAATTTTAGCTAACAGATGTAGGCTCTAAAGTGAAGCAAACTCAGACAAAGCTATGTGCAGACAGCACCATCATGTCTTCAGTGATCTCAACTCTGGTGAGGATTTTCAGGCTTAAATAGTCAGTTTAGCATTTTTTTCACTCTCCTTTTAGCAAGGTGCAGTTTTCAGCTGGGTGTAGTGTTTACTTTCCCCATCATGCAGTTGTAAAAGCCTGAGCACAGCTGAGCTGTTAGTTTGTGCTCCCTAGAAACTGAACATCTCCTTTTGTGGCAGCATGCAAGACACTTCAGTAATATTCAAAGCAGCAAAAAATCAGCAGGAAATTCATGCTTGTGTTTCTCTCATCACTGATCTTCAGCATCCAAACCTGTCTCTGCTCATTTTTTGTACCACTGTTTCCAGTGTGTGGCAGGCTACTGCATTCGAGGACCGCTCATCATGCCCTGCATCTGTCCTTGTCAAGCTGCTCTGTGTCCCTCTCACAGCCACTGTCAGAGGTTTTCCAGGTCTGTGACTACAGCTGGTGCTGGCCAAGGCACTTCTGCAAGCAGCATCCCCGCTGACGGCATCCCCTTGGTGCTCGGCTGGGGCCAGACCCTGAGGCAGCGGGCAGGAGCCCACACACTCAGATCAATAAGCAGTTCAAATACGGTAGTAACAGATGCCCTGCCAAAGTGCTGTAAACACATTTGTGGAAAGCGCCTCTCACAGATAGCAGATTACATTACCTACCCACAGCCCTGGCTTCCAGCAGGGCAGAGGCTGGTGCTCAGCAGTCCTGTGGGGACACATGCTGCCCAGGTCTCCCCAGATGGGTCCTGTGGGGTGGGTGCTGGCGCTGCACCCTGAGCTGCATTGCCATGGAAAAAAATCACCCAGCCCAAAAACCACACATGGAGGAAATGTGACAGATTGACACTTAACTCCCCTTTCTATGAAGAGACTGCAGTAAATATATAATGCATGATAGCCTGCCAGAAAACAGAGCATTATATATCAGGATTGCATGATCACACTGATGCATGTCACCTTCCCCCATATTCCCTTCTTTCCTTCTCCTGTCTCCATTGTGCACTGAGCATCCCACTGCTTTGTACCAGAAATAGTCATGCCTCTTTCATGGAACAATCTTAACCCTCCTGTTTGCTCCCTCTGGTTCCCTTCTGAAGAGTGTTGTACTCACAACTGACAGGACTGGGAGAGGTTTGGAAATAGGATTTTTCGTAGACTTGTAGACTCGGAATGGTTTGGGTTGGAAGGGTCCTTAAAGATCATCCAGTTCCAGTTCACCTCCTTGGAGACCCATGGAATAGAAAATCATGAAAGGGTAGAGAACAAGCCACCAACACTTCCATGCATGTACTGGCATAGTCTGGCACCTGGCTTATACGCTAGTACCTGTGCTTCACTGAGTTCACACAGATTCAATGATTTATGGCAAACTTCAAGTTAAGAGCATAAATGCAAGATGAGCCACCAGTCACCCTTTTACTGAGTGACAAATCATAGACTGTTCCTTTTTTATCCCTTTATCCCTTAACCCAAGATTAGTAGTAAAATGACACTCAGAAAGGCATTTAATTGGGTGGCTCTATCTTAAAGATCACAGAAGATGGACAACCATTAAATAAAAACTTTGTGTCGCTGTTCAGTGATGGCTTTCAGAAAGTAGGGGAAACCCTCCTGAGGCTGACTCTTCCCCTGCAAGTTACTATTTGTAGCCCACTCTCCACATGGTCTTGGAAGCCTATTTTAAATTAAATGTTGTGAAAGACAGGCAGTGCTAAGCAACAGAGGAGCCAACACACAGGGAGCCAGCCCCCAGGTTGGAACAGACTTTGAGCTGTGAACTCAACCTTTCCAGCTTTCGAGGAGCTCTGAACTTCCTCACACAAAGATTAGTAACCAAGCATTCTTCTTAAAACAGCTTAAAGCTAGCATAGCTCAGTTGTGAAGGTCTTTGATGCCAAAACAGAGCTTTCCTTCCCATCCACAGCTGTGCATGAAAAAGATGATAAATTAAATTAGCTATTGTTTCTCCAACTGTTTGCTGGGACTAAGACTGTATGTTTGAAAAAAACTGTGGAATTTAACAATGAAACAAAACCAGCTCCATTTTAATATTTGTATACATAAACAGAAAACAAGAATGCACTTCCATTTGTGCATTGTTCCCTCCCTACTCCCATACCAATTAATGAATATACATCAACTAGCTGAACGATCTGTTGTCCAAGGCTCTGGATTTTTGGCTTGGCACTGATACGCTTGGCACCGATCGCTCTAATTTAGAAGTTATTTGGATGTTCTAGCTTGCCATTATTCCATTATTTTTTAAAGTGAAATCCCAAACAATTATTAATGCTCTAAGGAGAGGCTCAATTGCTTTAAAAATCTGACAATAATACAAAAACAGTGAGACTGTTGCACTCTGAACAGCTTGCCCAGGCTTGTTCTCCCAGAAAGGAAGCGCAGATTGGATCTGTTGAAGTGGACAGTTCATTGCTCCTTGCCTGGTCTTTTCACTATTGCTGGAGAGGGGATGTGGAAAGTATGAAGAAGGAAGCATCAACTTTGCTATTTCAACTCAAGGACCCTGGAGACCCAGCAAATTACAACAAGTCAAAGAGTTGTCTCAGGGGACAGAAGTAGAGCGAGAAAACCACAGTGAAAAGGTTCCTGAGTAAGGACAAACAGCAAGGTAGCCAAAAGCTGTAGAAGGCTGGTGCTGATGGGTCCAGCACTGTGCCACAGCAACAACCCCCTGCAGAAGAAGGGCTGCAAAGAAGACAAAGGCTTCTCTGAACCTGTGGGAGGGTGGAAGACAGCCCCTTTCCCCAGGGAGCTGGCCATGGAGCTATATTCCCCCACCCCATCTCCAGGAGGATCCCACACCTCACATGGGCCTCAGCTAATCTCCCAGTCCAGTTTTCTCTTGCCAGGATACAAGCAGTCCTGCACTTATATTCTTGGCAGGAAGACTTGCTTCCTAAACAAGTGTTTAAAAAGAAGAAGCAGATGCTCTCCTCCTTCAGTGCAACAACAGCAAATAGCATAATCAGGGGCTGATTACAAGACTGATTTCCGCTCTGTAATTTAAGACGTGGAGCAGGTAATGGCGTGTACTGCACACCATGTGCCATAGCTTGCGTGCTGATCATTCCACGCCATAACCTCAGCTCCTGCAAGGTAAGGCTTTTTCAACAGCATTTCTCATTTCTGGGCAAGTTCTCTAAAGGCTGTGAAGAGATGGAATAATGTCCTTATTCCGCCTGCAACAAAATGCGTGTTCTGAACACATTATCCACAGTCCACAGGCTAAGATCAGAAACCCAGGAGGACGAGGCAATTTTGCAGGCTCCACTGTGAAAATGTCAGCAACTGCACAGTCTGTTCCAATGGTAATAAGCTCAAACAGGGTATTTAAACATAGCGATTTTATCACCCCAATGATAACCCTCATTATATTGTGTAAACTGTGTCACAAGTTACGCTATGGCAGGAGCAGAAAGGGTATCAAAAAAGGCAGATAACCAAAGCTGTACTTTAAACACCATTCAGAGCAAAGGAATGCAAAAGACAAGGAGCAGTTTCAATGGGAAGTATCTGAGGTTGCTGAATAGAAATAGGCAATTACATAATAAACAAAATATAACCTGAGCACAACACGGCCCTGGCATAATAAGTCAAGCAGGGGCAAAGAGGCACAACATTTTTGAAGCTTGTCAGGCCATACTAAACAGCCAACTCATCCCCGGAGTGCTGCCACCTTGCCTGGCACAGCCTGGCAGAGGGACCTGCATAAAATGCATGGGAGCTGCTGTAAGAAGCAGAAATTCATTGCTTGCAACCAGGCAGAGAGGCTGAGGGATGGTAATCTCACTGTGCAAGCTGAGAGGTATGCAAAGATAAACAAATTGTATTTAAAGAGAAAAGCTTTACGGTTTTGTTATATTTTTAAACATAAGGCACTTCCAATAGTTTAGGACCTATCTACTAAGCTTTAGCTTCATTCTTCACTTTCAAGGGGCAAAGGATTTTGTCAGGGTGGTACATCCTTTAGCATCTCTGCTTTTCCCCCATCATGGCAGGAACAGCATGTGGTCTATGTCTCTGGCCCATGTTCTGATTTCTTCTGCTTGTCCTTTCCACCAAAACCTGCTATTCAGGCTGTCTCTTACAGTTAGTGCTTCTTCCCGTGTAACTCCAAAACCATCTCCCCTCATCCTACTGGATTTTTACCTCTTCCACACTCTTGACTGTTACCTGCTCCTCCTCTTTTGCAATTATTCTGGAAACATTGCTGTCCTTTCCTTTGACATCATGACCACCACAAGCATAAAAAAAAATAATAAATATAAGTATTGCTGCTAAGCCCATTTTTACTCTACTTCCTTCCTGACTCCTTCAAGTCAGACCTCCCACTGATTTCACTTTCCACCACCCCAAATGCCAGCTTTCTGTCCTACCTCTCAAAACCCTTTGGGATACAATTCCTGTCACATTGAATCATTTACAGAAGATTACTGTCACTCCATCACCAGGAGCATCCTCAGTCACCTGAATCTCCGTTTCTCCCACAGGCTCATGTTTGCCTTCTCCCACTTTTCCCTTTACTGTCAGCAAAATCTCTTCCAGCATGCATGGAAGCAACTTTCACCCACCCACCTCAAAGCTTACTTTCCCCACAAGCTATCCGGAAGAAACAATCTGAGGAAGGATGGTCGTGCGACAAGCTGGCGCTTCCACTCCCACGGGAGGAAAAGAGGGTTCACACTGCCCCTCTTCCTGCTTCCTTTTGTTTTGCACATTGCAGGTACTTGAAGACCGAGACTGAATTTTCTACACATAACGCTGCACAGCAAGACCCCTGCCACCGCTGGTTCAGGTAAGTACTATTACGTGAAAATACTAGTGGTACATTTCTAGTAATGAGGCTTATGACAAAAATTCCCCTTGCCTTTTACACCATCTTGCTACCTTGATCTAAATCACATTAACAATTTATATTTCCTTTAACTAGAGTTTGTGAAAGACTTCAGAACTGGAATCACAACCAATGCTGCCATGTGTATGCATCATGTAGGTACCCATACATCAATGGTATGTGTGTGTACGCTCATGTAGGTACCCATAAAAACCCTCGATGTTTGGACTCACAGATTCTCTTATTAAAAAGTAAGACCAGTTTTTAATAAAGATTTCTCATCAGAATTCACCAAGATCATGCATCGATTTTAATATTTATTTAAAAACTGTGACCTTTTAGAGGCTTGCTCGAGGGCTTATTACATTTTTCTATCCAAAATGAAATTGCTTTAATTTTAAGGGTTTATTGTTGTTATAAAGATGAGGAATGGCAGGGTCCAGTCAATTGTAATACAGCAGAATGCAATAAATATGGTTTAGTAAAGAGGCTGACTGAAGTGACCCACCGATATCCAGTGCTGGGTGAAAGCAAGATTTTCAAGTAGAAAGAGTAACAACTAGCAGAAGTCTTCCAGTTCGTGAAAGAAGCAGTGAAAGTGCACTCTGGGTGTTGAATTTCCCTCGTTATCACCCTTCAGAAAGCTAATGAGGGAGAGGAAGGGCAAAGGCTTTCATCTCAGGGTCTGCTGTAGAAGCAGTACAGCAGGATGCACATGCCATTGGTTTGAGCAAGATTTACAGACATCCCAGTATCAGCATTCTCCAGGTGTGTTTGTGTCGGCATTAGCCAATTAATGTATGCACTGAGGTGTTTCATTAGATTTACAAAAAATGGTTTGTCAATTTATTTTTTTTTAATTCAATTTGGTTTCCTCTTTCTTTCAAAACACAGGATCCTAGGAGATCTGAGGCAGCCTGGCAGCAAGGCAGCCAGGTTTCTGACTGTGTTTTGCCAGAGGGTTGCTGACACATTTCTGCAAAATCTTTTCATTTTCCTGCAACATTGCAGGGTGGCTCTAACAAACTGCCAGCTTCTTGCTTTCCTTGCTACTGTCTGTGGATACCCAGATCCCTTGTGGAAATACAGAGGGAACGTATACTCATCTGAGAGCAGGGACCGTGATTCTTTCCGGCTGCTGGCAAGGAGCCTTTTCAGGGGCAAAGGCTGTTGTGTCCCCTGGAGAAGTCTTCGTCATTGCAGGGAGCAGGCTGGCCCTAAGCAATACCTTGACCTCACCTCTGGCTCTTGCTGTCAGCGCAGCAGCTGGAGCCTCCTTCAGCCTGGGGGAATAGTTTCACTGCAGATTTCCAGGGCTGGAGAGCTGCAAGCGTATCTATTTACTGAATACTAATAACCTCTATGTGTTAAGCAGCTTGGCTATCTAATGTCAGTACTCATTCAGCACAGAAGATAATAATTTGAAGAGAAGAGATCCACCTCTGCCAAAACCAACAACCAGAAATTCACCTCCTCTTCTGTATTACAAGCACAATCCCATATTTTTAAAATATCATCTCTCTGTCGGGATATTTACTGCATTCTGTATTCATCCCCATGGCTGCTGAGCGCTCACCTATCAAAGCATTTGTCTGTAAAGTGATAAAGAGATATCAATTTAATTCTGACGACTAAAGAAAGGGGGGGAAATGCTTAAGTGGCAGGCTGGATTGCAAACAGGACAAAGAGTCTTCACCCTTTAGACTGCCATCTCAAATGAGTAGCTTGCAGAGGTTTTTGGTGAACTCAATCAAACGTGCAGCAGACAATCAGGCAGGCTGCAGCAGCTGTGGAAGGGCTCTAGCTCCTCTCTCCCTGGCTCCTTGCTGGCTCAGGACTGCTCCGCGCTGAGCTGGGCTGCACCTCCACCCTGAGAGGGATGAGAGGTCCAGTGAGTAGCTGGGAGGTATCAGCCTCTAATAAAATGCAGAGTTGGGTCTTTTGCACTTACTTTCCAGAGCTCAGCCCAGGGGTCAAACAAGATCACAAAGAGAGCCTACGTGAGGGGACGCAGCAATAAACAAGTTATTGCCAGAATTGTTAATGCCTTCTTCCATTTCAAAGCGTGAAGCTTAATTTCCTCCTTACACCTATGATATAATTTTGCAGTGTTGAGCGCTCTATGGGGACTGCTGATATATAAATAGCTAATTAGATAAGGCTCCATTTATCTGAGAAAGCCACAGTCTTCCGAAGGCAGGCTCACAGCAGAACAGAGACTGTGTGAGTTTTATAATGCGCTCCTGGCTTTTGAAGGAAAGCCAGGCCAAGTCCTGTATCGCTTTGTTGACTGAAGGCATACTTTTCCAAAAAAATCAAAGCTTAAGCTGGATTCCCGAATTTGTGTTTAAGCTTCAGAAGCGCAGCTGGATTTTCAACCTACAAACACCCTTGAAGTCAGCGTATGCTCCAAGTATGCTGGAAGTCAGAGCAGTTATGCGGGAGCCAAGGTCTGGCAGCACGGCCAAGATGTCCAGAATGCTCTTCAGTGTTTCAGAGGCATGCAGGAGACCTTAGCTAAAAATCCCCGCCAAGACATGGGCAACCGTCATGTTTTTCTTCCCTTCCCTAATACAAGAAGTGTTTCAGTGAAAACAGTGCTCTGACTTTCTCGAGCCCTTGTTGCCCTGAGGAATGTCCATCTCTGCTGGTGATTAACATACAGGTTTTGTTCTCTGTTTTAGACTTGGTTAAGTTTTAGACTGGACACTGGAACTTTAAGTACACAGAGGGTGGGAGAAGGAAGAGATGGAAAAGCATTAGCTAAAGTAAAGAACTAGAAAACAACTCTGGCAGCCATATATTTACCTGTCAGAGAAGGGGATTTCCTCATGAAAAACACTCAAAAACAGACTTGAGAAAGCCTAACTCCAACCATATGCCCTCTCTGTTGTCAGAAAACACTACACTGAGTAAGGGGAGAAAATTCCCCCGCCCCCAGGAAGGTACTTCTTACCGACAAAAAAATTGCTCTGATCATTTTTGTGTGTTGAAGGTTGACAAGGCAGCAGCAGAGTCTTGCTCTGGCCTTCACAGATGGGTCTATGACAGGAATGCCTGAAATCAAGGACACTTTCTGTCTGTGTCTCTGTCTCAGTCCTCAGAGATGAACAGAAATCAAATGGTATTAGACCCCAAGGGTGTCTCTTCCTAGAAAGGTTTTTAGATAAATCCAGAGGTGGGAAAGTGTCTCCAGGCAACCTAGAAAGACCACTTTTCATGCTGGAATCAGCAGTTTTGGGAAAGATGGGACACCCTTCTGCCAAAGGCAAGCAGCAGTGAAACATCCTGCACCTTCACTACAAAAAGCCTGTGCTGAGCTTGCCCTAGGCAACTGTCCAGGGTCGGGGCCTTATGGGTGAGAGTTTTATAGATGGACAGATGGAAACCTCTCTGGTCAGTTACAGTTTATTCTGGATAAGAAGGTTATCTCTGCTGGATTTACTTTTTTCTGTATGGGCACTGAACATTTACCCAGCCAACGATGTCCCCATGTGTCTGGTGTACTGCAGTGGCTATTGGCACACTACCTACCTTCTCAAATCCCCTGAATATTTCCTACAGATTTATTTTTTTTTTTATTTTGTAGTACTATGCTACTACTAATAGGGTGTTCCATCCCTTGTGCTTCCTGTTCTGCATCACTGCAGGATCTCTTGTCATCAAGACAAAGAACAAGGAAGTTAAAAGCCAAAGAAATGATAACCAACTCTGCCATGGCAAAATAAAAATAAATTATGACTAGAGTTGAACACGGTTGGACTGCAGACTCTGCAGTGATAGCTGTTGCAGGGGAGTCTGTAGGAACCCCATTTGTCCAGATGGTTAGGGGGAAAATATCAAGATAAAATTTGGTCCAAGAAGGCAGGTCCACCCTGCAGCAATCTGCGAGATGAAGTGTGTGCAATAGTTAGGGCCAGGATACGATGTTGTGTTATTCCTGGCACTCCTCAGAACAGCAAACGAGAATACCCATGCTTTGCAGAAGGTGGGCTGGTGGGTAGATGGGTTTCACACCAGGACTGCAACCGTTCTGTTCTCTTCACTGCACAGAGGTGTATGTGATGGGATGGGGAGCGTATTGCCAACCCCATACTAGCTTAAGGGCTAGTGTTGGGCAAGATGGAGGAGACAGATGGGCTGGGAGAACGGGTCGTGTCGCAAAGCACCACTTTGGCAGCAGTCGCTGGAGCTCGGTGAGTGCCGAGGGCCAGCCTCTGGTGTTCACAGAAGGTGCTGTGATGACTGCACTGGCAAAAGGCACCCCTCTCCTTAGCAAGGGATGAAACTCAGGGTAGACACCAGCAAAGCACTGGTGGCTGCTGGCAAGTTTCCCTTAGGCCTGCTTAGAAAGAGCTCTATTGGGCATGAAGGGGATGGTTTTGTCTGTCCTTTTAGTCCTTATCTTCTTTGCTCAGTCTGCTAGAAAGGTTACAAGCTGTTCAAACGACCTTGGCAGCTCTGTGACACAGGTGCCATTACTGGACTGAGACCAACAACTGATTTCAAATAGTCCAAGTAGCCCTACAGTTAAAGAACTTCCAATTTCACCCATACAGACACAGCAAATGGAGCCTGATGTCACACTGCATGAAGGTTTTCATCCAGCAAGTTTATCCAGACAGTGGACACGAGTTGCAACAAAAGAAATTTCAATTAGACATTAGGAAAAAACCCATCACCACTAGGATAACAAACACTGGACCAGGTGGCCAGAGAGGCTGTGGAGTTTTCATCCTCGAAGATATTCAAAAGCCAACCAAACACAGCCCTGAGCCACATGATGTAAGTTAGCCCAGCTCTGAGCAGGGGATTGGCTCAGATGATCTCCCGAGGTCTCATCCAGCCTAAATTATTCTGTGATTCTGTAATCCTTCTATAATTTCTTAAAGACTCGTGATAAAATTACCCAGGCTTAAAGTAGACAGCTTGGGGATATTGGGGCTTTCCTGTGCTCCTTTTGATAGGCCCAGCGTTAGAGAACACTGTCCAGCCCAAAGGTAGTTACGTGAGAAGATCCTAGAGAGCTGTTTTCTCCTGAAAGGTTGAATGATGTCAGATAGAGTGAATTTTGGCATTTTTATATAGATTTCTTAAACAGGCATGGCTGTTGTCAGAATCCATGCAGGCAGGTTTCCCCTTGGTCAGCTGCATAGCCCCAGAGAACCAGAAGGATGAGTCAGAGCCTGGAAGATGCACCATGAATGATGCCAAATCTGCATCGAGCAGCTCAACCAGCACCCCATGGAGGGTGGGCTGTAGAGCAGCTGAGTGTGGGGATGGGGGCAGTGGGTTGAGGGGGGAGGCAGAGTGGCAGCCTCCTTCCCTTCTTCCCATCAGAGGCCAGGGCACATGGAGCGCACCACTGCACCCCATGTTTCTGGAGAGACAGGGGAAGGGTACTATGCCTTGAATAAGTAGGTGCAGGACACAGTAACACAGCAGAAATGCAGAGTTCTCAGCTGCATTGAAGCTTTTGTACTGTTCTTTCCAAACCAAGTTCAGTTTTGTATGGATTTTAATGTTTCATCTTGCTTTTAATATCTCAGAGACAAGATCTGAATACACTGGGAATGGCTGAATAAAAATCATCAGCTCCATGCATCTGTGGTAAAACAAACACAAGTTATGCCAGGTGGGAGAATCAAGAATTATCATTTTTAGAAGTATGCTGTTACAGAGTGTGAATGTTGATGGGACAGTGCCTTCAATGTTGCATTCATCATGTAAGTCACTGCCTCTTATTAAAAAAGGGGATAGGAAGGAGAGGGTCCCAAAAGGAGGAAATTACTTTAGTTATCACCTTTGGGATGGTAATATGAGACTCCATGTGAGAGGAGATTTAACAAGCCACCCACCAAACCAGGGAGTACACCTCCCACTGTCACTCTGAGGTGCCTGCTTGTCACAAAATCTGCCCAAGCACAAATTCTGCCAAAATGTGGTTACCTCTGGAAAAATCAGCATTGTGAACTATTTTGTTTGGAGAAGAGCTAAAGGAATACAAAACAGTCACTGATTTTTTCCATTTTCCACGGTAAAGGGAGGTAGGGGGTGAGGGGATGGGAATGTTTCATATGAGAGGAAAACATAGTATGATTTTTTAAAAGCCCACGTACATCTTGACATGACTTCTGTTCCTGTTTGCAAAGGGCAAGCAGCACAGAGACATCCTGCACCTTCAATACAAAGCCTGTACTGTATACAGTTAGTGAGACTGAAAGGAGGGTTAGGATTTCTTTTTAAAGATGTCATTTTACTTTAAAAAAAAACATAATTAATTGATTCAGACCTCTGCACAGAAGCATGACAACTTATAGTCACGGAGGAACATCTGTGCAGAAAGAGCTACAAAATGCTACTCGGTTTTGGCCAAAGAGTGGGTTTTTTTTATGCTCACTGCCCATTTTTCTCCCATCCTCATGACCAATACTTCCCACCTCCAAAGTTAAGGATCAGCAATGCAAGTGTTGTAACAGCACACATGAAATTATATACAGGACTCACAGAGTTACAGTTACTAAATTACTTGATTACAAAAACCAGCATGAACAGCCCCTAGATGATGAAATCCATTCCAGCAGATCTGTGCCAGAAAGCTAACGGGGACTTGATCTGAGCAATTAAAGCAAGCCACAACATTGTTTTACTGCACTTACCATCCTCAAAAGATTCAGCTCAGTTGCTACAATGATTGCAGTTCTCAAAGGGTGAGAGTATATTTTTTTCTTCTGCAATTAAGAAGTCTTAAAAACAAAAGTTGCTCTGTGCCACTGTCTCATGTACTGCTCCAATTCCACTCATTATTCACTATTAATATATTCATTAATTTATACCGATCTTAAATTATATCAACCAATGAAGCAGATTTGCAGTTAACTTATTCAAAATTGGTTTGATAAATTAAGAAAATTAACTTAATTTTGTGTCACTCCTAGAAGTTTGTTTCCATTTAGTATCTTCAGAAAGTAAGATGTCCTGAGCTTAAGTAGGAATTCACTGCAACAGACAGTCATCAGATCTTGGTTTTCTTGGGTTTGTTGTTATTGACATTGGATTCATGTTGTACTGGTCAACAGTATACCTACCTATAAGAGGGCCTGAGCTTGGTGAAAAACAACTTTGTCAGATATATTCTGGCATGAAAATTCTATACTTCTATACATTTCAGTAAATCAGAGAGGGCTATTGTTTTATTGGTGTCGACTATCTAGCATTTTAAAACACTTCTGATGCAAAAATATTGAGGCAGATTGCAAAAGTGTAGTTATGTAAAGTGTTCAACATTCAATTGTGCTGTCTTTTACATATGATAGTAATGAGCAGCTAGATATCAGAATGATTGAACGGTGTCCAAAGTTGCTGCTTGCCAGCGGAGAATTACATTCCATATGAGGTTTTTTTGTGCTAGCTTTATCATCAGAACACTTTTAAAAAGTGGTTAATACCTTCCATAGTTTTGCTTTCCTTTTTCTTATCATCTCCTAAGAGAAGATTATATTCACTTTCCATTGTTACGTCCTAGTGATGATTATTTTCATGACTTCTGCTGTTGTTTTACATCTCCCCCTCTTTTTCATACAGGCTGGTATGTACTTACATTAGAGAAGCCAAAGTCACTTGGGGTGACCCACAATCAGGTCACCCAGCTGGGTTTGGCAGGACTCAGGGAAGCTGAAGGCAAGTAAGTGGAGCCTATCCAAGCTCTTGTGCTGTCTGTCACCCTGGGACAGTGAACACCGTGGACTCCAAAGCTGGTGGCAGTACTACAGAGATGAAGGAGTAGGTAAGAGTAGTTGGATGTTCCATAGCTGTAGCTTCACATGAAGTGCTTGTATTCCACGTTGAAAATAAGCACATGCTGAGCATGGTATCTGTGGGGAACTCTGATATAAAGCTAAATATCTACAAAAGGTTCAGTATAAGATACAAGAGTAATGCTTGTATTACTCTGAAACACAATCAGATTCCTAAACCCTAGGCATTGATTGCTTTGCAGAATGACGTGCAAAACCTCTGAAGTACATATCAAACTAGCCCTGGGGGTGAAAATAAAAAGTAATGAAATGATGCTATCTGGGGGGAGGCGTGCGCGTATTCAGGTCACCCAAACCAGTGATCTAGCATTCTGCATGGCACTCCAAGAACCTCACCCAGTTTCAGATAAAATGTTGCACCACATTGCAATGCAGATTTTCTTGTATCATCTTTCAGCAGCAGCAGCAGGAGGCACTGAGAGAATCTGCAGTCCAGTTAAAACTACTCAATATCTAACAGAGTACTCTATTATATCCTTCCTTATGGGAGTCTTCTGTTAATCATTTGAAATATAATGTATTGCCTTAGATAAATATGTGATAGAAATAGGGAGTTATTAATGCATCCTAAAAAGTCTATTCCAGCAAGAGACATTACCTTATTAACTAGGAATAGCAATCCTGAAGATTCAGTTATTTATATGATTTTAATTTAGTTCCAATTCTAAACGAAAGTTTAATTATAATTGCACCTAATTCACCCAGAGGATGAAAGGGCCCATTTAACAAAGGACATTCTGCCTTCATTAAATGATTACAAAGGGAACTAGAAATTGATGATATTTTACTGTATTCCAAATCCCAGGGGATTTGCATCAGATATGCTCCATAACATTTAAGAAAATCAATTCTGGAACCCCAGTAAACGAATCCATAAATTGCACTTTAATATCTCAAAGTGCTGCCTTCCTCAGATGGAATTTGTCACTCCCAGGATCAATACAGAGAGTACAGGGTTAGATGACCTTTACGGAGAGCAATTCATGCAACCGCATCATTGTGTCTCACGTCGCCAACACATTCATACCTAAAGAAGCAGGCACCCTATCCTTGGAGTGAAGTCTAGCTATAAAAATTTCCTACAGGTTAATCCTCTGTTTCAGAGGAAATAATGGAAATTAATGTTAATCAAACTTGACAAATGCATGGGGAAAAGCAACACCCACAAAAATGATCGAAGCACTTAACACTTCGTAGAGTGGCTGTTGTGGTCTTGGTGCACAGAAATCAAAACGAACGCTCCTTTTTAGCTCCAACATATGGAACTAGTATCTCTCTCTGGAGAATTAGATGAGCAAAATTGCCCTCTAGTAATGTCCAGATATCCTCAGCAAGTAGACAGCTTGTTTAAACCCCACACAGGGAAAGGGTTTGTTTAACTACCCTGGCAGTGAGAGCAGAGCACTGCCAGCATTTTATTCGGTGGGAGTGTCAGGTTTTTGGTGGGTGCTCTTGTACTGGGACTCTGGACCAAAGTGCTCACTTCAAAGGCGTTTCATGTGGGTAATGCTATGGGACCTCCAGAGAGGCCAGTGGGACCTGCTGCCATCTCTGTGCCAACACCGAAGGTCGGGCAGCTGGCAGCAAGGGAGACATAAATAAAAACGTAAGATGTATCATATGCTGCAGCTAGGGAGTGCTGGTACACATCCATGTGTCTGGCTGTGAAAAGGAAAAGCAGCACTATATTTTTCCACTATGAGGGCAGGAAAGGAAAGGATGTCCAGGGATGGAGAGGCGAACTGAGAAAAATACTTGTTATCTCACTCTTTTATGATTTTGTGGGTGGAACAGTCCATGTTAGCAAGAGCCATGGTCCAGCAGTAACCTACTGCTGCTGGGAGTCCTACACTTGGGTTATAAGCATTTGGGGGTTTCTACTGTGGACTGGACACAGCCCATGTCTTCTGGGACCCCCTGTGCATGTGGTGGGGCGTCCTGGTGGGAGGACACCTGCCTCACACCGACCACAGGAGCATCTCTCCACCTGCTGTTGCTCATTCAAGACCTCACAGAAAGGAAACCCCTTTTCCTCCTCTGACTCCCGCTCCTGGCTCTTTTCTGCTTGTTTTGGTTCAGGGCATTTACAAGCAATGGTTCAGTGCCTGCTAGCCCGAGGGCTCGCTGGCCGAGCCAAACAGCAGGAGACCTGTGCAAGCTGTCTTCAGTCTTATGGCAATGGCAGCAGCTGGGGGGGACCTTGGCCCCTGCCCCATACACTGCGGGGTCCTGCCACCGCCCCTTGCTCCATCAGGGCCACACTGTGATTTCTAACCTCACCCCTTGCTCTTCAAAAGGAGAGAGAATTAATGGGGGCAGACAGCAACAGCCACAGCTGGGCATCACAGGAGATGGGCAAAAGCTGGCACTGTGCTGCCTTGTGGTACGAGAGCTGAAAGTTTCCATTCTTTATCCTCATGTACATCTGCAAAACTGTCAATCAATGCCGGGTTTGTTGCACAAGAAAACGTGAGAAGAGCTCACTGGTATGTTCCCAGCAAGCGGCCTTGTGTAAGCACTCTGCTTCTCAGACTCCGCTACTTGCTCAGTCAAGAAAACATGCTCTTCTTTGGCAACGGCTGGCATCCCTCGCACAGGGCTCAGCCTCCTCTTGCTCTCTGAAAAATGGTGCAGCAGCTTTTCCTCCTTCCTTATTTTCTAGGTTATATCACCACGGAAGTGGTGCACACTTCACCTAGTGGATTAAAAGGAGTGGTTCTGAAGCACACAGAGTAAAAGGGGTCGCTTGGTTGTTCCCACCGTAGCATCAGCCTGGACAGACACCAGCATCCAGCCAAGGGCGCGTCCTATTATGTGCCACAGGGCATGTATTTATCATGTCATTCCTTCTCATCCAGCTCTGGCAATTTCAGTATAACTGACAGTAGAAGCCAGCTTTTCTTTTTTTTTGTCTTAAAGGAAAAAAACCCACCAAACCTACAGAGTCCCTTGTGTTTTTTCAGCCTCCTTCAACACTACCTGCACCTGGCACGTATTCAGTAATAAGAGAGAGGATTAATCCTGCAATCAGCACAATTCACCAGGGTATCCTTCCATTTATTTTTGGAAACTGGTACTTCATTACCACATGCACATCCTTTTTCCCTAAATCACAGCAAAACCTCTGCGTATAACAGAGAACAAAGCACTTTAACTTGTTATCTGATCAGAAAATGAGAAATGCCTCCATGTGAAAAGGTGCAAGCAGGCCAAGGGAAAACAAAGTGAGAAAGCAGCAAACCCTGCCTTTCACCAGGTTAGCACACAAAAATTTTTAACATTTTGAATGTTTTATTTTCTGATTCCCCTCACCCCATTGTGTTCAAAGAAAATTTTCTCTGGGTTACTCAACAGGAGTAAGAGGTACCAAACTGATTTTTTTTTCAGATGGCATCATGTACAGTGAGGTACCTTCCAGCCTCCTGGATTTCTGTAACAAGGGATGATCCTTCTCCCACATTTTTTTTGCTTTAAATTAATTGAGGTGATTTAAGTGTCTCTCCTTTTATTCTCATTGCTGCAGTCTGCAAATGATTATACAGGAAAATAAAGTCTTAATTTTTTTTCTTTTTATTTTTTTTCCCGCTGGGTCTGGATAGGAAGGAGACCTTTGATCTAAGGCAATATCGAAGTCCCTGGAAAAGAAAGTTTCCCACATTTAGGGAACGATGTGGAAAACATTTTATATGTGAGACCCAGCAGTTCTTAGACAGTGACAAAATGCGAATCCAGAATAGCACAAAACAAGGGCTGCTCTCTGCAACGAAGCAGACCAGCCTGGAGAAGTTATTCTGGGGACCATAAAGTGTACATGCTCAGACTCAGGGGCAGGCAATATCTCTGCATGTCAGCCTCCAAGTGACTAAATTTAGATACCCAAAATTAGAGGCCTTTTTTGAAAATATGAGCCTGGGTGGAAAATTTTGCACTGCACATAAGCAACATGTCATTTTCACAGGCTTATAACAACTTATACCTAAGCCAGCATTTCTTCAAATATGACAAAAACACCCCTCTGGTCCAGATGAAGTTAGCTGACGAGTCAGAGTTCACAAACTAAGGCAAACGTAAACCCCAAATACAAACAGTTGCCTGGTATGTGGAAAAATAGTCACCTTGTGCTAAGCAAGCTCAAAAAGAGCTTCACCAAGAAATGTTTTTAAAAGCAGTCCCAAAGAAAGAGACTTTACATTTGCTCAGCTGAGGCATTGCTGTTTTTCCTTGGGGAACTCTGAGCTGCATGGGGCATGACGGCTTTCCTCCTCCTAGAAAACCAGCCACCAAGGGCATTTTTGGAGGTAGAAGCTGTGCTGTGGGAAACCCAAAGCCCCTCACATTGGGATGCAGCCCCAGAAAGGCACCAGGCAATGCAGCGCAATTTAGTCCATGGCACAGGCAGCAGGGAATGGCTTCAGCCACCCTGTGGGTTAGTCCCTTGCAGATGTCACCTGTGGGAGCCACAGCAATGTCCCACACTGGCACTTCCATCCTTCCCACACAGGCAGACAGCATTTCCTTACTCAGAGACATAACATATTTGGGGGAGATGAATCAGCTCCTAATTACATGTAAGTTACTGAGCTGATTATTAAGAAAACAGTCTTCTGTGTGACTCTATGATATATACATTGTGCAACAGCATGGGCCGGTGACAACTCACTCTGCTGATGCCATTACCCAGCAGGTCTCTAGCACTGTTATTCAGCACCAGTTTCAGTTACTGACATTTCCTTAATCATCCCTCCTTTTTTTTTATCTTTTGTGTCTCTTACTATGGTTCCGGCTAATTGGAACAATGTTATATTCTTAATCTACATTTAATTTTCCTGTATCCCACCCCTTTCCACCCCCACCCCACCCCGCATAGTTTGTACAAAAGCAGTCTGTCAGTTCCTCCCTTAGAGAGTTAACATTCAGGCTTTCTTCAATTTCTTTTGACCCCTACTATAAAATTCATTTTGATGAATTATTTATGTCTGGAGCTCCCCAAGGAATTATCATTTGTATCGTCTATAGTTTCTGCCTGTCACTGGCTATTACTGAATTACATCAGCTGGACAGCAGCTGCCAGGCATCAAACCAGGTTCCTTCTCCACCTTGGCTTTTTGCATCACCCAACGGACACAAACCAACCAGCTCCTGGAGCAGGTTATTTTACAAGCCTGCTCCCTTGCCCATTCTGTAGGCTAAAGTTTGGTTGATTTTATTTCCTTAGCAGGAAATATTTTCTAATTAAAAATAATTTTTAAATTATTATTAAGCTAAGCAAGATTATTACCTTGGTATGAAAGGCAGCAATAAAGGAAAAAAAAAAAAATAGATGCTGTTACTTCTGTGCCTTTAGGTGGGCAAATAATGCCAAACCCAAAATCTATCCCAGCCTCAGACCAGAATATAGTTGTATCTCGTTCATTGTCAACTAGAAACAACTGTATTGTCCTAAACTGACATAATCAAACATAATCTTCAGGAAGCAAACATACTCACAAGCTCCCTAAGCCCTCCTTGAAAAATAAAGCAAACCCTTGGGTGTGAATGTTTATACTTATTCAGCAACAGGCCTTGGTTGTCATCTCCTCAGTCATTCATCCAAAGCCAGACTGTAATATTGTCCTGTTTTCCAGCCACCACAAGAAGTGGGTTCTTCTGGCCTTAAGGTCCTTATTGTTAGATCTCAGAGCTGTTAGAAGATTCACAGAAGCCCTTTGAACATGGTTTCTAATCTACCCTGGCAATAATAAATGTTTCTGTGTATTAAGCTAAACAGGCAATAAAATCTTCATAGGACTGGAGGTTTAGTCAGATAAAACCTCTGTGTAGAGAAAATCCAAATGTAGACCTGTTTAATCTAACCAATTTTTTTTCAGTTTATTTTCTGTGTGTCTGAAAATGAAAGCTCTATGCAAAGTTTTTGCAGTGTTTTCAGTTTCCTTTAAACTGCCTTCCTCTGGCTTCTCTCACTTTTAATCTGTTTTCTCTCTCTCTCCGGGTTCCTGTGGCAAAATAAGTGAGTGCCAAAAAGGAAAGAAAGAAAAAATTGCGAAGCACGGGAAGCAAAACAAAAGCAATTCCTAACACTTAAAAATTCATGCTTTTGACAATATTTCAAAATAAATGTTCAAAATGTGCTTGAAAAATGTTTTTTCCAGCTTTAAAGCAGCCATCCATAATGCTTTCTTGCCCTTCCATTCACTGTATTCTCTCAGCTTGTCCAGGAAACCTTGTACTGAAGAGAAGAGAAGAAACAATCCCAAGCAGAAGTCTTCCTTTGCAAGAAAACTCCATTCTTCTGTACAGAAGGGAGTTCGCTGTTACATAGAGTGAGAAGGATGGGCAGTAAAGATTTACACTGAGTTTTCCTTCCTGGTCATCAATGTGGGCTTTGATTTCTTTAGAGAAATCCCTACATTTGGGATATACATCATCCAGAACAGCTACCACTAGGGCTCAATATAGTCTAAACATACCGCCTTTGAAAACAATGCCTTCAAACCTTGACTTAAAGTCATTAGTGAATGCTACTGAAGCCCACAGTTGGCACATCCAACCCTTCTCACCAGCTGCAACCTTTTATGCGTGACACAGAACTAGGAATTGGCAAAGGCAGGGGCCAGCCTGTACCTGGCTTTCTCATGACCCATGGTATGAGCATGCGCTATGAAGTTCAGCCTCGTTATTCATTCCTCATTGGCAATAAATTCACCCCAGCAATTTTAATTATTCCCTGCTTTCCACAGCTGGTTTACTATTATCATCTTGCTTCTTTGTGCCATTTCAAGAGGGTAAGAACAGTGTACCTGAGCACTCAGTGTAAGACATTTTGATGCAAGATGGCCAGCTGTGGCACAACAGCACTACCACGTGTAGCTTGATGTCTCTCCATAAAGAAACTCTTGATTAAGTGTGTAGAAAACCAGGATTTTTGCTTCAAATCACACTACTTCACATGCTTTTGATAGTACTGAGGACTCTGAACACTCAGAAAACCTCAGCAATATTGATACATGTCCTGCAAATTCATTAGTTTAGGATTTAAATCTGCTTTTTTGTTGTTGTTGTTTTTTCTAACCTGTTCCTTTTAACTTCATAGGAATTGTTCTCTGGATTTGGGGTATAAAACATACTTCTTTCCAGATACAGCTCTGAGACTAGAAATGTCTATTTGAGTAAAGGTCAGAAAATGTAACTGTGTAATAACAATTCTAGGAGTGAGGGAAAAACACCAGTTGAAATCATGAAAGCTGGCAGCATAACAGTAAAAACATCTTTACTATTTTTTTTGGTGTAACAGCAACACCTTGATCCATCGGTGTTGATTAGAGCCAACTGCATCACATCATGAAACGTATCTTTGAAAAATGAATGCTGAATATGATTATTTCTTCTTACAGTCACATAATTTCTAATGTTTCCCTAAAAGTTCTAGCTTCTCAAATTACATAGACTCATGAGAATCGCAGGGTTTCATTTCTCATGATAAGGCAATGGAGATCTAATAGAACAAAGCCAAGCAGTTATATACCAGCCAAGAGAAATTTTGCTGTAATTTGCATCTCATCAGCTGTACAAAGCAGAAGGAAGGAGAGGCAAGGGAGCAGCCAAAGGACTGAGGAATGGCCCTGAGCTGCCGGCATGACACAGAGAAGAAAAATCCTGGGATGCACGGAGTGAAGTACCACAGTGGGCAGGAAGGGGTGTTTTTTGTACTGTATTACTCCTGGTGGGATCGCAAGCAGAATGCCATCCACAGCTCTAAGAAAGCTGAACTCAAGCTAGAACAGGTGCAGAGACCTAGTAGGATGGGAATGGGGAGTCAGTTTTACTCATGAGACAAATATAGCTTAAGAGGGTTAGCCTAGCAAAAGAACGGCCGAGGTGGATATGATTACACTTTATAAATATATGCCCAAAATACCAGCAGGGCTGAAGAATCATTTAAGCTATAAGACAATATCAGCGCAAGAACAAATAGCGTGAAAAAAGTCATCAACTATTTTAAGCTAAGAGCCCATTTCTGACCATTAGAGAAATGGTGTTCTATAGCAGTCTTTCAACAGAAGCAGTAGGTGCTAGTAAGCTAATTAGTTTTATAGCAGAAAATTAGTAAATTTAGGGAAGGGATTTTATGACATGGTATCTGCTGTAATAATGGGTGTCTCTCAGGCTCTATGCTCCTAGAACGGTTCTGCTTGTCATGGTTGGAAGGTAGAAAAGAAATACACAAATGTAAAACTCTAAAAGCTGAGGTCTACGAAGGCAGTTAAATAGCAGTCCACAGGTAACTTTTATTTTTTATCTCCTGAGTTTATGTGGCTTGAATCTGGTTTTTTAATAAATAGGTTACTCATGGCTCAAGCAGGTGGTCGTTTGCTGATACTCAAGTCCAATGCAATACAGAGTTGGATGAAAGTACTCAGAGGAAAAAAAGTGATCCCTTGTTTATTGCCTAGTGCCCTTCCTTTGCACCCACTATGCTCCCTGTATCTCCAACAGAGAGGCTGGCTCAAGAGGATTTCCTCAGCTTTGGCCAAAAGGGGAGTTTGCCCAGCACTGCCAGACCCACGTCAGCCAAGGGAAAACCAAGAAAATGGGAACAAAGAGTCTTCTCTTGGTCCTCTGCTATAGCCAGAGATTAGCCAGGGATGGGTTATGTGCTCAGTTCCTTCCTGGTCAGAGCATCCCAGGTGCCTGTTATAACATAATTCCATCAGAGGAGACAACCACCAAGATTTGTATCTTCTCAGAGGCCCGTAGCAGCTGTCTCTCTCCTGCTTCTAACCTCACCCGAGCAAGCCCACTCCAGAGCCACCTTTTCGGCAAGCAGGCCGAGTGGATTCTACCAGGTGGAGAAAGGTTTCCGCTTCACATCCTTCAAAGGTAGAGGCACACTTGCTTTCAGCTTGGTCTCAGGCACGTTTCATCCCAGGCTCTGAAGAGGCTACCAGCACCACCACACCCACACACCAGATCATAAATAACCGCACGGGTAAGTATTTCACTGGAGGCCCTTGGAGTACAACCCTCTAACTCCTGTAGAATCGCTGGCCATAAAGATAATTTGTCTGAGTCAGAACCAGAGGAAGGAGGAAATTCAGGGTTGAAAAGTGTCTGCTGTGAGAAGACACCAGCATGCTCTCTGGCTGCTCTGCCTGCATTGATTTGCTGCAGGCAATTCTCAAGCAACATACGAATAGCACTGGCAGCAGTGACCTCCTAATTATAAATCATTTAGTTAATCAAAATATAGCTCCTCAGCTACATAAAGATCTTGTTTCTTCTCAAGAGCCTTACATGGAAAGAAAAATGGAAATGCTGTACCAAGAGGAGGGAAAAAGCTTTATTTAAGTGACAAGAAATGAAAGCTTCAGGATCCCATTTGTGGTGTAACTTACAGCAACTTAGGTACTTGTCAAAGCTAATTAAGACAGGCCATCTGCAAATGCTTATGATTGGAAACATTTCCCCCGTGCCAGCAGAACAGCGTGTTACTGCCTCCTCTCATCCCACCCTGACAAGTGCTAGGCTGCTTTGCCTGATGCCACCAGCCCTGGCATGGGGAGCGCTCCCCTCTCCCTGCAGCGTGAGCACACCGTGCCTGAGCATCACCCTGTCATTCTGGAGGACAGGGAAGGACAGGGGAAGCATCCCTGCCCCATGCACACTGTTAGGGACAGAAGCATTCCACAGGGAGCAGGGCCAGTGCCACCACTACATGCATGCACGGCTCCTGGACACAGCTCCTGCCAGTGGGCTGGGACACCTTGATGGGTATGCTACGACAGCAACTTTGTCTTTGAAGCACCATACTAGCAGCCCACTGCCTCTGGCAAGCAGGTGGAGCTGCGGGCAGTGGCAGGCTAGCTTGGGAGGAGTGAGTCCTGCCAGGCCACCCCAGCACGGTGGACCGATGGGTGCTGGCAGCCCTGGGAGGTGTCTGTGGGACAGCAGGTCCAGTGGGACAAAACAGCTCACAGGACCGACACCCAGGCAAAGGGCAGCACGGAGCCCCGTTGCTAGCGTGCAGTGCCCTCGATACACAAATGTTTAGTCTCTACTTAGCAACACTGCTTTTTTTTTTGTTTGTCCATGAAGTGTTCTTTGTACCCTGAGGAAGCCAGAAGCGCTGGAAGCTTGCGAGGAGTGCCAGCCTGGCTGGGGAGCCAGAGGCAGGGCCACCAGCCCAGGGCTGTCCTGGGCAAAGCTGCCTCTGCACAGACCTTTGGAAAGCTCTTTCAAATCTGTGCGGTCATTTTGGAAGTACCACAGTTGGATGTGATGAGTAATGGGATGTTTAGATTCTATTTTATATGCTTTTATTCTAGCTGTGGGCTTTACAAACTCTGCCTTGGCCTCAGGATTTCTTTCTCGACTGAAGTTTATCAACCCAGCCTAAGCGCACAGATTCAGGCTTTAACCCCAAGGGAGAAATTTCAGTTGCCAAGCAGGGTAAGCTACAAAACAGCTCTTCCCTTGGTGAAGGCCCACTTTGGAACATGTGATAAGGCCCACCTGTCATTAGGGTGGCACCCACCTCCTGCTCACCAAGCACCCTCTGGCTCCAGCAGCAAAGCCGAGGTTTGCCCTGTGCGTCCCACCGGTGAAACAGGTGAAACAGGGATGCAGCAGTCAGAGCTGGCTTTGACATGTGCATAGTGCAGACGTTGGGCTTATACTGAATCTTCAAAGAGACAAAGGGAAAACGAAGCCACATCTCTTTTCTTTGTAAAGCACTACAAAGAACGCCTGCAGAGTTTTTGGTTATGCTTTTCAAAGAATCATGTGTGCATGTGTATATATATATATATAGGTCCTGCATATATATATCTATTTATAGGTCCTGCTCATCTGTCAGGAGATATTAGAGTAGATCTTTATACCTAGATGGCTTATCTATACTAGATACCTAGTGTAATGTCTGCAAGCACCACACACACTTGGGGGGGGGAAAATTAAATGTGGAATTTTTACTGCCACACATAAGCTGAAATAAAAATCTTATTATCTCTTTATTCAGATAATTTTTTATTAAATTAAAAGTCTTATTAAATAAATCAATACTATACTTGAAAACTGAGTTTGCCCGAAAGTCTTTATAATATAATTGTCAATTGCTTTTCTTTTCTGCTTAGTGGATGGACACTTCTCTCACACATTATGTGTCATCAAGGTTTAATACTTCACTGCAACGCTTTGCATTTAGACAGTCTTATACGGACTCTGTGGGTGCTATGCACAGGGCACTGTCAGGTCAGACAGCCTCTGAATGAGAACTTCTGGGTTTTCCAGCACCAGTGTTACTTATAAAGTAATACTTCACCGTTTGCAGCTACTCCAGACAGTACCTTTAGGTAATTAAGGTATGCATAGTCATGTCCAGCTTGCAGATAGCCAAACCAAAGCAAAGCAATGAAAACACAGTCTACAAAAAAAGGGAAACCTGTTCCAACTCTTGTTAGCGGCAACACTGTGTTTGCCACTTCCCAGGGTGTTAACGTAGAGCTCCTAGCCCAACAATTTCTCAGCAGGACCTTTCCAGCTATATCACAAACTTTCTCCAGAAAGATGTCAGGACCTTGTTTTTGTAGTCTTTCCCCGCCCCCCCTCAGAGTGATGGACACAAGCCATTTCGTTCTGCAGCACTTGGCATTTCTGCTGAACTTCATGCAGAAGTTGAAGAACAAGGTTAACGGCTGGTGTGGAGACAGGGACCCAGCAGCTGGAGGTGAACGTTCATTCCCTGTCTTGGGAATGTGGTACTAAGCTAGACTTTCTGTTCATTGTAGGAAAAAAGCTAAAGAAACATTGTTTTTGCAGTACCCCCTATCCTGAAGTGCTCAATAGCTGGCAGAGATCCAAGACTCACCACTGCCAGAGGCTGGAAAGCACTTCTTAAAAACAAACAAAAACAAATAACAAACAGACAAAACCAAACAGGGAAAATGACACAGAGAAACCCCAGCTCCAAGAGTGGCAGAGCATTTCTGTGATGGAACAGAAACCAGTTCTACCAGTGCCACTTTTAGTCTTCTATAGCATATCTGATGGCTGGGAGAGAGTCGTCTAGTACCATGTACTCGAGACAAAGACAAGGAATATTCTTTCTCTCAGGAACATTAAAATATAAACCACAAGACTATGCTAGCAGTGTAACAGCATTATAAATCACACTTTTTGCAGAAATGTATAATAATTTTGTTAAGTTCTAGCTACCGAAAAGACTCTTTAACATTATCCTTTAATTATTATCATAGAGTTTAAAACAACAGGCTCTCCAAGAAAGATTTTTTTCCTACTGCAATAATAGGTTAACAATGGTTTTCAGACACTGAGATGCATTTAAGACTTTTCCCAATCTCAACCTGGTATTGCTGAAATTCTTGAACCTTCACTGAACCCAGGAAAGATTACGCTTACCTCAAACTTGGCCCTATTCATCTTAGAAATACCTTTTTTCCCCTCCAAATACCAACTCCTGGCCATAGATAGCCCTACACAGATACTTCCCTTTGTATCGACCTGCTTTTTCACTTCCTGAGTTCCGAGGAAAAGTAATGCTGGATCTTTCAATAAGCAGATCTTTGGGACAAGATGGTATTTTTTAGAAAAGCAGCAGCACCTAGAGGTGAATAACGCAGTACCTGACAATTACATTTCTCACATTCTTTACTTGGATTGCTGTAAAACTAGGATATGCACAGCTGACATCCAAAGGAGGCCACGATTCCCTTGGAAAAAGACGCACTGTGTAGTTCAACAGCAACTACAGACCACTGTTCAAGGTGGGATTCTTTCTGCAGGCCCCATTTTAGCCAGGGAACCGAGCATCTGTCAGAGACCAGAGGGAGCAGTGCTGGCAGAAGGCAATGCAGCTTCCCCACCAGCTACTGGGAGTCCCAGCAAACAGCACAGGTCAACACCCACCCTCCAGACAACCGAGATCAGGTGAGACAACCCCTACCCCTCTTCAGATAAAAAATACATCAGACAGAAGCATACAAGAGCTGGTAAGGACAGACAGCTGGAGGAAAGGGTGAAAAACAGTTCAGAAGGAAAAGCAATTCATAAAAAAACCCTACAATAACTAAAAAAAAAAAGAAAAAAGAAAAAAAGGGGGCCTTTCTCCTCAGAAGAACGCAATAATTAACAAAAGGTTTCAGTTCACAAAGATGTCATTTGGGGCTGTAAACTGTGCTAATCTATATGTAATCTTGATGGGTTTGGTGCTCTGGAATCTCAGATCTATGCTGAAAAGAAGACACTAAAAAGTGCAGTCAAATCCCTCGATTTCAGCCTGGGCTCACCTGAATGAGAAAGCTCTTCAGTGAAACTGCTCTGGGTGTACGTTGACCTTACCAAGAAAAGAATGTGGACAATTATTCACAAGACAGTTCTGTGCTAAACAGTGAAATTACTCCCGATGTATATGTGAACAGAATTTAGCTCAGTCTAGCCTCCCAGCTTTGTGTAGTACGTTCTCATTTCCCTGGGACTTCAGGTACAAAGTATGACAAGTTCTGAAGTATCATTTTGAACTCAAAAATCAATGCAGAAATCTGGGCTCTTTTAAAGCAGTTTTAAGAAAAAGAATACAGACTGTACCTTTCTCAATCAAATATTTCTTACAGAATCAGATCTGTTGTTACTTAAAAAAAACTTAGCAGCTAAAAACATATAGCAGCTAAATAGCAGCTATTTAATATAATATTAATAAATATTAATAAATAATATAAAATAAATAAAATAATAATATCATAATAGCAGCAAAAAAAAATTAGAACGTACATGCAGGCAAAATTCCTGCTGAAGATGTTTTCTCTCAAGTATGGGGCAAATAAAAATGCAAAGTATATTGCTTTCTAAGTCCTAAGAAGAACTTTAGAAACCTCAGGGCAAAAGCAGTCTTTGGGCAATATTCAAGGCTGTCACGACACATGAAACAGCAGCAAAGTCATCCTCCAGCAAGGGGTAATTACTACACAGATACCAGTAAGCATGCTGAAGGAACTGCTGGCACCAACTTCTGCAGGCCCTTCCACGTTTAAGAAATGCCAGCACTCCAAGGGCTCTCTTTACAACCCGCAAAAAACCCAAACTACAGTGGAGAGAAGTAAAGTAGGACATAAAATTTTATTCTGAAATGATCTCTGGCCACAACAATAAAATGTAACAAATATTCACTAGAACAGTCTTAACTCCTGTCATCAGCTGTACAATACATACAGTATCATAAAACTGGCCACTAGGATTAAAACCCACTACAACATCTTTAATGTTAAGTGGCAACAGCAGCATCTCACAGAAAATTATACATAAATATATACACAGTCCACATTCAATCGTTTTTCACGTTTTCAGTACACACAGTTGCAGCATATTACAGTCACGTGTCTAAGTCGTTGCCCAATAAAAACCCAAGCTACTGCTTAGATGTAATTGTAGCAGTCAAACTGAGTAATTACAATTTGTAGCAGAGATGTACAAGCCCCTAGAAACAATAATTCACAAATGTTATTCTATTCAAATGCTACCATAGCATTAAACTGGGCAATATTCTAATCTTTGCTGACTGGAAAAAAGTTCTTTTTGCACTTATCATCACTTATTGATGGGAAAAAAAAATACTAAAAAATGGAGGGAGAGCATTAAATAATGCACACCCTTTCCTAAAGATTCTAATATTGCCCGATGCTACTTATGTTTAAAGTGTTTTCAACATTTCCATGAAGTCATTTGTAACTTCAAACCACCCACCAAGTTAAAAGTGGCTTAAGTGCCTTGCACCCAAATTGTAAAAATCCCTGGCCGCCTTTATAAGAGCCAGGCACATATAAAAGGAATGCACTTTGGTTCATACCAAATGCCCTGGGATTAAATCACACTATAAAACTAAAGAGTTTGAGGTAAATTTTTACAAATAGTTGATTTCTGTCTAGTGTCACCATTAACAAAAATTTATTTAAAAAAAAATCAATTTGATGTTAAAAGTACAACCAATGAAGGGCCATCTTTAACCCCTTAATGAGACGTACGACAAGAACAGAGCGTCCTCTCTACCCCAGCAGTGTGATTGCCTTATTGTTTCTATTAAGGCCTCGATCATCTACAGGATATTTTAAGACAGGTATAGCATTTAAAAATAGATTTCATTCCTACTATCCAGTATTCCAAGGGTTAAAGAGGCCAAGATGCATGCCCTACAACACGCATTTGTAACAAAAGGCACATTGTTAACACCAAGGGCACAATCCATCCTCTATTGTTAATCTACACATCTTGCATCACTCTGTTGTTCCAATACACTTAATCGGTAATGAACACTCCAGCGGTGCAAGAAACTGAGCCAAGTGAGACTGCAACCAAAGACAACACTGTGCTATTACTAAATCTGAAAATAGCTCAGACATCCCCAGACAATGGTAACATGTGAGACTAAGCACTGTTTCCAAGCCAATTTCTATCAGCCTAATTATCAGAGCCCTTAGAATAAAATCACATCAAAGCAAGAGGCAACGTCCTTTCCCCCCCTCCCTCCTTTTATACAGGTATAAATAAGCTACAATAAAAAGCAGCTACATCACTTCAAAACCTTGATGCGGCTGCTCCTTTAGTATAGAGGAAGTTCCACTGTATCTGGGTTAAAAAAATAGCTCTGCACACAATATTTTGGCCTCGAAGTTTCCGGTAGCATTTACGAAGATGGATCGTAAATGCATTATTGGCATTAAGAACTGGTTACATGAAAAAGAAAATTTAGTGGTTTTAGCCCATTAATGACCCATGAACATTATGAATGTTTTCACCTTAAACTGCCACAAAAGGCAGGAATACGTATCAATGTCCCCTTTAAAATAAATTAAGGGACGTGATTCTTCTTCCGCCCCTAACATAAGCATCTTATTTCTTAACTTTTGGAGGAAGAGTTAAGGTAGAAAGGAGTGGTAAAGCCAAGTAGGTGGTGGAGGAAGCAAAGATTCTCAGTTACTGTAGAAAAATACACATTATTGTATTCCCACAGTCAGGAGAGTCAGTTAAAATTAATACATCTATTTTCCAGACTTAGAATTTACTGACCACAACGTACTGGATATTCATATTCCAAAAGCCACTTTTCTTAGTTGTATTATTCATTTTTAACATGATTTCATACATGTTTACATATTGCACTTACACACACTGTATAAAGTTGTGAACATTTAACACTAAATAATTTAATTTGACTAGAGGCAGGAAATTAACTTTTTTTTTAAAAAAAGAAAACTGGTTGATTGATGCTCTAATTTTTACAGTTATCAATCAACAAATACCATCCTCTACTCAGAAATTATTTTTGGAGCTTCTTTAGGTGTTGACTTTTTGGCAAGAAGTTAAGTGATATGTTTCCTGAGAATTCTATTGTTTTGTATTTATTTATATCCCTCCCCCAGTCTTACATTAAATTAAAGGTAAACAAGCCAACCAACCAACCAAATTAAGCTGTAAGTGGTAAATTAATGAATATGAAGGAGAACTTAACCGGAAACTTTCTTGGCCTCTTAGGGGACCATGCTTTAAGTATTTTTTATAATTTGTACAAGTAACTCAGCAAAATCTGTGCATATAAATGTTGCTTAAAGTCATTGAGGTTTAATGCTATCTGTTCGAGTATGTCTTGTTTGAACATCCACAAACTCTTCTAGATTATGTTCTACTTCATTTAAAATTCCCTTTTCATGTTTTATACATCCAATCTAGACCACAGCCATTGTACATGATGAAATACTGATCTTAGATCTCAAACTGTTCCTGTTGAAAACATGCTACAACGTGAATATTATTCCTCAGTAAAGCCCATCTTTCTTCCACGAATGCATTTAAAAAAGGAAAACACATTAGCACACACATGTGAACAAACCTGCACATCTCTAATTGTTCCTTCAAAGTTAATTTTCAGCTACAAATGCCAAAGATTAAATCAAATTCCAACCATTTACCTTCCCATTCATAATTCTCCCTTATTAGAAAGTATCTAGGATGCTGTCTGCCAACTGAAAAGCTTTCCATTGAAGATCTTTCCATCCATTATGCCGTCTAAGGTGAAGTACATTTCTACAGAAAGCAATGCAGTAATATAGTGTTTGCCCCTGCACGCAAATTTGATCTGAATTGTATATGTACCAGAGAGGTCACAGTTGCTCAGACAAACATCGCCAGAAAAAATAAAAGCAATCTGTGAAATCCATGTAGCACAACAGTCTGGAAGTTACAGTATAAAACAGAGAATGAGCACTTCTGCCTATGTGATTTAGGGAGACAAAGCTGCACATTGGGAGAGAAAACAGGAGAGGGGAGGGGGAAAAAAGAAACCCAGTGTGAATGCTCAGTGTTATATACCTGAAACGAAGTTCAGATCATCACTCACTTTCAGATTCAGAGGAACAAACATAGTTCTGTATTCACTCCTCCTGAGACTGTCCATTCCTCTCACTCTACTACACAGCACGCAAGGTTAAGAGAGTCATTTTAGTACCGTAAGTTCCTATTTTTTGCATTATGCTTAAATGTCCATTTTAACCACAACCCATTACTTTTGAATACAGAAAGCATTCCATAGGAGGTGGTTGTATTGTTAGTAATACCACTACCTTCTCTGGGCTACCATACAGAAAATGACACTAACATGCTATGGCTCCACTTCAAATTACAAGTTTACAGGTGCTGAACTGTATTTCTTTTGAGTATTCTCCCTGGAATCCAGTCAGGCATAGGTGTGAGTGTTCACAGAATCAAGACCCATACCCACAAAATCCAAAAGGCAGAGTCTTACAAGTTTACCCCAGGTGAAACCTAATATGAACCTTGGAAGAGAAAGGTCAATACCTTTGACACCACGCTGCAATGCATGACAGTCATGTTGTAACCAGTGGCCTGCCACTGATGTTTATTACTGTGTCACACTAGTTACAGTAAGGCTAATTGTACTGTAGAAGACAAACATTTTAAAAAATAAGTATAAAAACTTAAAGCATTGTCCCCGTGTTTTTATAAAAACAAAATCAACATTTCTTACATTTAAAATGAGTGCTAAAAGATAAAAATGAATAAAGTTATTGAGCAAATAAAAATGTATATCTGAGCTACTTTTTCATACAAATAAGGCTCAGCCACATTGTATCTCTTTTATTAACAGCATTGGGTTATTCAAACTCAGCTAACGAGTTTTGGCAACACTGTCCTTTGCTGAATATTTCCATTGGCATCTGTCATCTGCGCCAAATTAGTCCTCAGTTTTGAAGCTGAGCTTGAAGTTGGAGGTAACTTGGAAATCGACGTTATAGCACCAGTGCTCTCTGTAATTCTCTTTGCCGAGGCCTTTTCCCCAGTCGGAGGCTTTGGTAACCGTCTCCTTAGCCAGGGATGCCGCAAAGCCTGGCTGGGTGTCATACGGATAGCAGGATCCCATTCTAAACACTGTTTTAAGAAGTCAAGGAACAGGGGATCATCACATCCCTTTAATGCATTACCCCATTCTCTGCTCTCTGGAGGGCCACGTAGCTTTCCCCTCCGAGAGCGTCCACCATTAAGTATAACAGAGCCATCAGACAAGGTTGTGATGCTGCAGTAGCGGGGATAACCCTTAGAGCTCACGAAGTTTTTGGCTCGCTTGGATGAATCTAAGAGTTTTGGAGAAGGCATGCCCAATAGCTCAATCATACAAGCCAGCTGGTCTCCTTCATCTTCTCCAGGTAGAAGTGGATAACCGGTGAGGAGCTCTGCTAGAATACAGCCCAAGCTCCACATATCTATGGGCATCCCATAACGAGCACCGAGGATGACTTCAGGTGCACGGTAAAAACGCGACTGAATGTAGGTGTAGACACGCTGATGCTCATAACAACTGGAGCCAAAATCAATCACTTTAATACCACTTCTACCCTGTTGCTTCAACAGAATGTTCTCAGGTTTAAGGTCACAGTGAATGATTCTGTTTTTGTGCAAAGCATCCAAGCACTGTAAAATTGAGTGAGCAAACTTGCGGACCAAAGGCAGGCTAAAGCCCTGAAACTTGTTTTTCTTAATTAATTCATACAGGTTCATGCTCAGCAATTCAAATGTCATGCAGATATGGCTGCGGAATGTGAAGTTTTCCAACATGTGAATAACATTCATGTTGTTATCCTTATCTTGTTTCCGGAGGTGCTCCAGGATCTTAATTTCTTCCGCAGCTTGGCGGTGGAAACGTTTTTCGTTTCTCACCATTTTTAGTGCCACATGTTGATGCATCTTGTGATCGTAGGCCTTCACCACCTGCCCAAAGCTTCCTTTTCCTATAACTTTCAGGACTTCATACCTGTATGCAATATGATCATGGGGTACTTGTATGTAAGACCCTTGGTCATCGTCATACCCACAGTTGTTTGAACCACCAATCACACCTTGCCGCTTCTTTGCATTTGGACCCAAAAAGTATATTTCAGGGTAGCTAAAAATCTCATGATGCTCAAAAGCTGTTAATTTTTGCATGTATTGCTTCATTGCCTGCTCTGGTGTCATAACAGAGGCTTTCACCTTCCCTGTTCCATCTGTAGATTTTAAAGAGCTGGTGCTCCCTTGTCGTCTGTGAGCACTCTCTGACTGTCTGTCTTGAACCACTGGCAATCCAGATTTGCCTAGCGTTGTAAGTCCATTTGGCTGTGTTGTCAGAACCGTCCTCTTGTTACTATTATCTTCAAACAGCTGCTGAACCTGGATTTGTCCATGGCTACCAACATGGAGGTGCTCATTCATTGTGTGCTTACTGCCTCCAACCTAAAATTGAAAATAAATACATACCCAGTTAACAAGAAAGGCATGAACTCTGTGCTCCACCATTCATTCTGCAATCCGCCATCCTGCCTAAATCACCTCAAGACTAAGTATTTTCTTAGAAGCCAGTTGTCTACAGATAATCCAAAAAATACAGCACATATACTGTGATACTGCTGGATGCTATTACATCTTCCAGATCCTTGTTTCTCAAACACCACTTCCATGACTCTCTAAAATGTTTGCAACAAGACAATCACAGACATGCTACCATGACAAGCTAACAACTCCTCCAAGGAATCTTCAAGGCAGCAGTCCTGCTACATAGTAATCATAGAATCATAGAATCTCATAGAACGGTTTGGGTTGGAAAGGACCTTAAAGATCACCTAGTTCCAATCCCCTGCCACAGGCAGGGACACCTTCCACTAGACCAGCTGCTCAAAGCCCCATCCAGCCTGGCCTTGAACACTTCCAGGGATGGGGCATCCACAGCTCCTCTGGGCAACCTGTTCCAGTGTCTCACCACCCTCACAGTACAGAATTTCTTCCTGATATCTGATCTAAATCTACTCTCTTTCAGTTTAAAGCCATTATCCCTTGTCCTATCGCTACAGGCCCTACTAAAAGCATGCTTGAGGAACATTAGACTTTACAGAACATAGTAGAAGTTTTATTGATGTTAGACATCAATATATAATGCCTGCTAGAGCTAAGGCTCTCCTAGTTACCTGAAATCAAGATTTTTAACTTGTTCCTAAATTTGCTGTACAACAAAACCTCCAGATACAATCTTAGGCAATAAGGAATGTACTGTGGCATGCACAAAGAGGAGAAGAACCTGCATATTTCTGAAGTCCAGGAGATGCCATTTACTGCTTGCAATTGAGTCACTATTCAGATCAATGAAGCACAATCATATCCTTTAGCACTTTCCCAAACCAGTCTTCTACTAACTTTTAACCAAGATGAGATTTAGGGCCTGATGCAGACTTGAGTGAGAAGAATATCTTTGCCTTGAAGAACATGCAAGTAACTTTATTTTAAAGGAATGCAAAAAAAGATTAGTTGATTCTAGAAATTACATTTGTGCTTGACAGTTTTCACAAGGGAATAAACAGCAGCATTCAGCATTTTCAAGTAAAGAAACACTGGAACTACTGGGATGTGAAAACAACTGTTGCTCAAAACCTGGGATTTTTAAGGAGAAACAAGAAATTTACAAGCATAAACTTGCCACTAAAATAGCTGTCCTTAGAATTCCTCATTTGCTCTAAAGTAAAGGATAATTAGTTTGTCTTCTGCCTGGTCTTATGCAAGCATGGGAAGAATTCCCATGCTGTCTCTCCAGCTGATTCACCAGTTTTAATATTTATGCCAAATTACTAACCAAAAGTTCACTGATACTGTCAGACAGATGATCAAGCCAGAGTTGACAGCACTTCTAATCTGAACCTTATTTTTTCTAGGCAGCTAAGGATAACACATTCCCTGTTCACTTAAGGTTGTTGAAATGAAATCAGAAAATGACAGTTGTGTGCCATGATATAAGGCAATGAAATCTGTGCTGCAGCCGCAGAAGTGCTTCCTAATGAGAAAACCAGGACATGCAACGCAGACTGTAGCATACTTTATGCTTCTTTTAAGGTATCAGTATGATACGGCAGTAGCATGTTCTTGTAAATTCAGTAACTTGTTCCCAAGGAGTAGACATCTGGACACCAGCTTCACCTTTGGATAATATTTTGAAATTTGCAGCTCTGAAACTCACACAACTCAAGAACAAGAGCTCTCAGAGATTGCTTTTGCTGAGTGCACTGCTTTTGCTGAGTTCACTGCTTTTGCTGAGTTCACTGCTCTTCTGATTCCATTTTGACTCATGATGAATAATTGGTTCATTTTATTTTGCCATTGCAGTGTACTGTGTATGTTTATTTGCAGAGCAATTTAGATTCACACTATCAAATTTAATCGATCTCATAGAAAGCATTACCACACAATAGCAATTCAGGACAGACATTTGTAACATTTAAGCACAGTGAAGGTATACCGGATATCAACATTAATTCCCTTCCTAGTTTGATGGCTAAAAAGCACCAGGAATTATATCATCAGGGAACTTAATGAGCCTATCATGCCTACATGCAATTCCTTCAGGTCAATTCTGAAGCTCACTGCAGTAGCAGTTTCCTGAAGGCTGCCCTGATCCCCTATATAAACAACAGTTACTGGGGAAAAAAATTTGGCCCCAAGAGCTGCTACATGATGCAACTCAGAAGAATTGGATCTAGTTAGTAAGATGTGTCAGAGGTTCAGCCCATGCAATACTGCCAAAGTGTGCAAATAAGAAATGCACAATGAAGCAGCAGAGTAACTGTACAGATTAAAAGCACTCAACCTAGGGAATTCCAGGCAGAAACATTTCTTCTGCAGCACTAGTTCTACAATAAAGCAGAACATATCTGGACAAACTGGGAGTAGACAATACCAATGTACAGACAATAAGGAAGAAAAAGAATAGCAGAGAAAACCATCTTGAAGAATCCCTTAACCCAAGTACTCATTGCCACAGTCCACATCTTGAATTTTTTTTTTTTTTTTTGAGTCACCTGTTTTCAGAGTTAACTATCTTCTGTCCTTCCTAAGCACTGCTTGTTTCAACAGATGCACTGGGGAATTCTTCAGACTTCAGTTATTTGCTTTTTATCAGGGCTTGGAAAGAACCCAAACATTTATCCACTCTCAACAGACTAAAGAGTTCTTTTTCCTAAAAGCATGTTTGCAAACACATTTTGAAGTGTAAACCATGTAGCTCTGCTTCCTGCACCTTCAAGCAGCCTCATGGTTTCTCCTGCTGCTAACAAGTTGGCGCTTTTTTTCCAAGCAGCAGAATGAAATCACCAGCATTATCCCAGCTTCACCCCAAATCCAAAGTGACCGGTTTTGCCAGTTTGTCAGCTGCTGCTGGGGAATGCAAATGCAGATGCAGACAGTAGCACTGTTTTGGCTTTTTTTGTGGAAGACACCAAATTAGCACAGGCTGTATTCCAAAAGCTGTGGGGGAGAAGAGAGCTCACTTTCAGGAGTTTCAGAGCTATCAGACACATCACAACCACAAAGTCAACATGAAAAATGGACTTTTCCCATCTCAGGGTACTGCCTGCATAAGAATCACCACTTCTTCTATTTCCAACCTGGATGAGGGCTGGATTCGCACCAGCATTTTGCTATGCCTATCTACTTGTGGCTACCGGTGTCTGAGATTGCTGTCAAGTTCAGGCTTGCACTGCTTACAAGCTCCACAGGCTTCACCAGTGACGTTCTAAGTTTCCTGAACCACAACTAATGGGCTTGGGAAGCTACAAAGGACTACCGCCTTCTTAGTCCAGTACCAAACTGTTGACAGTACATGGAAACTCCACCAGCCTTTCATCCAAAACCATAACCCTGAGAGGTTTATAACATACTCCCTTTTGCTTCTGCAGATGAGCCTGTAAATTCCAGAACCAACAGCCCACACAGCTGACAACCTGCATGCACTCATGCAGATCACTTATTATATGTTTTATTGCCTGTGTTGAGACACATCTACACCTTCTAAGATTTACGTATTTTTATAGCATACATCTTCAAAAACTTACTGATGTACACACTTCTCCATGAAACATACTGAAATAACAGGTAAGCTTAAACTGAAAGAACTAACCTTCCTGAGTCTTCTGGCAACCCCAATGACCTAACAGTAAATGTTACCATTTTGTTTTTCCCCACAGTAGTTTTTTCAAACTTCAAAACCACCACTACGATTTTGCTTTAACTTTGGTTTGCTCGGTTTATGGAAGTCAATGGCAATGCTGAAAACTTTCACCTAACTTGTGAAATAAAGACAGTACACAAAACAAAACCACCAGAACACACACACACACTTTTTTTTTTTTTTTTCCTGGGGTTGGGGGAGTGTTTGGGGCTTGTTTTTTTGTTTTGTTTTCAAAAATGGGCCTAAGGACAGCAGTAGAACAGTAACCTACTATACTTAGATTACAGACCTGTAACAACATCAAAGTAGCATAAACCTGAGCCACCCTGCTAACAAGAAGGCAAATCGACTGACAACTCATTTGCAGTAACACTCAGCCAATGCAATGATCTTTTCAAGACCTTCTAAAGACCATGACTACAAGGTTGAAGATCACAGGAGCATATAACTCTTCTCAAAGGCTTCAAGACATTATGTAGTTGTATCATATTCCATCTTTGTAGAATTCACTTGGTGTGATATTAGCACCCTATAAAACTATCCAAGACAGACACATGCTTCAGCTACATACTATCATTTTATTTTGAGCAAAACTGCAGAAAAGAAGATTTTGCTGTCAATCAGAATCACAAAAGGTTTACAAAATGAATCTTAATAATAAAGCTATTACAACAGCCTGCTGCAATACTGCACAGGAATAAGATGTCTTTATCTCCTATTACTTTGCATAGATGAGAACAAGGGAGAAATAGTGTTCCAAATTAAAGAATAAATGTTACACTACATACTCCTTCCTTCACAGCATTTCTGGGCATGCCAGTTTCAGTGCTGCTGTGTCTAACACGCTAGAGGCACATGGTATCAGGTGTAGCACGCTTCGCTGCCTATTTTGTTGACTATAGCCTGAGCAAATGTACAAAAGGCTTTTTTTTCCTTGATAAAGGAATTTAGCAGCATTCCTCTGTTCAAAACTAAAACCAGTTGCTAATTAGTACGGTAACAATAATGCTGGATTATCATAATGGTTTTATTATGAGTATGCGTTTTATACACCAAAAAAGACTAAGTCTTTGTCCTAAACAGCTTGTGGCTCAACAAGAGCTGTAGAAAAAACACACCATTTGGATATTTTGTTGATGTTGTATCTGGTCCATATAAGCTTATTTTTTTAAAGTTGACTCTGACCTTATATAGCAAATATTTTCATAGATACAATAATGCCTCAAGAGTGAAACCAATTCATAAATTTTTCTTCTCCTGTCAGGACTACACAAGTGCAGTGAGTCTGGATACTTCTGGGATACCGTGCATGCGTTACATATGTTGAAACCAAAAAGGACAGTTAATGCACACTAAATTGAACCCTTCAGGTAAGCTGAAGTGTGCACATACAAGAGATGTGCCCAGATGTACTGCAGTCCCCACAGCATAGTCACCACCTGTTGGGAGCCCAAATTTCAGAGCCTCCCCCCCCCATTAGAAGTCAAGATAGCGTCACATTCCCCCCAAACACAAGTTTTATGAGCAAAAAATCTAGATATAGGGAAGTCCATGACTGTATAGTTACTTCTACTCAGATGTGACAGCATTTCTGTGGCAATTTGTTACATGAAAACACCACAGTAGGAAGATATTTTCTTTGGGCTTACATGCTTTAAAGCAGCTGCCCGTAATAAAAATTTTCAGCATGTGACCCACCAGATCTTCATGTCAGCAGAGTCCAGGAATCTATGACCCATTACAATGTAAATTAGGTTTTTTTTAAAAAAAATATAATTTCAAATTTTTAAGATTAAGACTGAATGACTGATGCAAAAGTATATGGATAGACATTCATCCCTGGTGGCAAAAGAAAACAGGCTTGCTGTAGGGAAATCTTCAAAAGGGCTTGAAGAGGGAGGGCACTGAATCATGTACTGTAAATGGGTGGTTGTTACAGTATTAGACAGGAGAAAAAGATTAAAACTGCTTTACTGCAAGAGAAACAGGAAGACTACAGAATGCACAGATACATGCCAAACAAGACAGAACAGAGATGGAGGTAGGCAGAAGACAGACAAGAGTCTGGGAGTGGGACTCACAGACCCGTGAGGATTTACATGAGCACAGCAGTAGGCAAGCAAGATAATCTCTACCGCAGCATGTCAAGTGGATGTAAGAACACCGCAATGAAACAGGAGAGAATGAATGGAAAAAGGTTCTAATCATCAAGGCAAGAACTTAAGGCTTCAAAAGAAAAATCAATGACTTTGGAGAGGAAAATGAAGAGGACAAGGGGTTGGAAATGAGTTCACATTTTCCATCATGAGCCAAAAAGATAGTCAGGGATGGAAGCTGACAGGAGTAAGCCTAGGATGAAGCCACAATTATTTTTTTTTTAAATAAACCAAACCTTTCCCTGGTACAATACACAACAGCCTGCTTATCAACAAAGGTTGCTGTGATTGCAGAGACCGCAGCCAAAACCTCTGCCCTGTTACACCAAGCCTGTATAAAACAGCATCTTCCCCTCTTCTACCCATGCTACTGTATTCTACCAAACAATGCAACTTCACTTGAAAGTATTAAACCACAGTTTCACTGGAGGCTAGATCACACAAGTCACTACTGCAAGTATGGCAGGTAGTATGCTGCTTTTCTGTCTGAATTAAAAGCTTTTTAGCTTAAACAAAAGCCTATCTTCAATCTCAATCTCTCCTCACAGCCTGTGTGTATACAATGCACATGCTTACACCCAGCCACCAGAAAGTTCAACCACTTAGGCAAACTGTACCTTCTGAAAGCTAGAAACACAAAGAAAAACACTCTCAATTTTTAGCTATTACAGAAGTCACATAGATACAACAGGGATGAAAACAGAATAAGCAAATGAACACAAAGAAGGAAAATGGTTTAAGAGAACTGAAATATTCCATTTTTAAATAGGTCTGACTGGAAGAAGTAGTGGGATGTAAAACCAATGGTTTCAATCACTCAGTGTCAGCTGAGGTCAGCAGGCCTGAAGTTTATAGAAAGATCATATAAAAAGATACCTCCCCCCTTTTTTTTTTTTAATGTTAAAATCCACCATTCTGATGTCACATCTGATCCTTACCACAAAAAGTTATGTTAGCCAAACCACAAAATAACCACCTACAAAATTCAGAAAGGCAGTCTGAGGTTTTTCTGTAATAGTACCCAAGGCTAAATAAATACTGTAGAGTAGGCTCTGTATCACAAAGGAAAGGCAGAGTTTGCAACAGTCAAAATCTAGAGGGACATGAAACACAGCAATATAATGCTTGATCATCCTGTGAGCTTCCGTAAGTATTTTACCTCTATGTGTATAATATACACATATGCTAAATAAAAACATATGTATACATACATATCAATATGCGTATAAAAAGTTGGAACAGAAATGTAACTTTAACATCTCTTGCATGCTTTCATAAAGACTTCATCTTTTTATATGTATGTATATATGCCCAGACACTATATATAATACACACACCCCCCTATAAATCTGTGTATAAAAATAGCAACACTCTGTTCTTCCAAAATTAGTAAGCAGTCCCAGATATATAGCTGGACCACCACGCTTTCACAAATCCTAAATTAAGTCTGAGATCTTTTACATGTGGGCCCCTGTTATTTGTGGGCCCATCTGTATGTGCAGTTTCATGATCAGTATCCAGGCTGTTTGTACTACGTTCCTTCTCTTCTGTTTTTATAAAAAAATTAAGCTTCTGCCCCAACCCTAAAATCAACCAGCACTGAACCGGTCGGTATATGAATGTGAAAAAATTGCCCTTCGCTGCTCAGGAACAATTCAGATATGTACCCTAGCTACATAAATATACAATGATGTTGATCTTAAGTATGCAGCTCCACCTTGAATTTGCAGAATATTCATCACTCCTTTTGACACTATGCTACATATACATATATTTTTTTTTTATTTAAGCCAATTCTTGCTATAAATGGATTTGAATAAGAAGCTTTTAACCCTGAAGCAACATAGAAAGTCACTGAAACACTAATATCTAAATGCATAGTTTCACCTTCCACTAGTCCATAATCACATTACCATTTAAAGCTCTGCCATATGTTTACAAAGATAGTATGTGAGCATCCATTAAGAACTCATTAATTCTAAGAAAAATATGCCATCAATGCTTTTCAGGATCAGTATGAAATCTTTCATAATTTAAAAGGAAATGTATGCAATAAAAATTTCAGATATTTAGTGTTAACATGACAGCATATAGACCCTTCTCTCTACTCTGTCATGCCTTCAGGACAGAGATACCCTCTCTCATCCATATATAGCGGCATACTTGCAAAGTTTCATTCCTAGTAGATTAACTAGGAGTGGGAGATAATGTGAGATATCACAGAACCGGAAAATAACATCCTTTTCATACCATCAGTGCTTATTTCTTTAGGTAAACTACTGCAGCGGTAAAGTCAGATCTATCCAATCACTGTCCCTGCGTACGATAGCTATTTCTAGGGAAGACAGCTATCGGCCTGAGCTGATCAGACATAAAACGAGGCAGCAGCCTTCATTTTCACCACAGTTCATGCGACCCTTTAATCACAGCGACTAACCTCATTGCCAAAATAATGTCACCTCAAAAAATGCATTTACCAGAACAGCTCCTCTGTGTGAGTGTGGAAGATCGAATTTGTCGCTTAAAAGTAGACACAAAACCAGAGTGAAGGGGGGCTGGGGAGGGAGAAAGCTGCTTCTCAGTGCAGTCACTGGGTCTCAGCCTCACAAAAAACAGGCACGTTTAATCAGAGTCCGCTGGAATGAACCGCACTTCGCTTAAGCACCCAGCGCCTCGCCAGGCGGGACGGGGCGCCGGCGCAGCCCCTGCCCTCTCCCGCCCCGGGGTGCCCGTGAGGTCGCGGTCCCGCCGCGGGGGACACCCAGCGCAAGGGAATCGGCGGCGCGGCAAGCCCCCGGGCTCGGTCGCCCCTGCCCGCTCCCCCCCGCCCCGCCCCGGCCCCCGCCCCGTGCCCGGGCTCACCGTGTGGGAGGCGTTGCTGGCCCTGAGCGGAGGCAATGCGAGGGGCGACGGCGGGCCGGTCCCAGCTCCTGCCCGGGAGACCCCGGCTCCGGTGCCCGGGGAAGACTGCAGCGGGCGGCCGCTGTCCCCTGCCCTGCCTGCGGAGAGCAGAGGGGTGAGCGCGGAGGGCAGCGGCGGCGGCGGCCCCTCAGGCGGCGCGGCCGTCGGGGCGGCGGCGGCCCCGGCGCTTCGCAGCCACCGCCGCCCGGCTTGCTTCAGGCAGAAGCCATTAAAAGCTAATCGCCGCCGCGGCGCACTCACGCACCGATCCGGCTAATAGCGCGGGCGGGCCGCGCTCGCCAGGCTAAACCCTTCATCCGAGATTAACCCGCCACCGGCAGGCGCCTAACCGGGGGAACGAGCTGGCTCTGCCCCGCACACGCCTCGGGTCTGGACAGCCGCCCGCCCCCCCCCCCCCCCCCCCGAGCCGTCTGGCCCGGCGAAATCCCGGCGCCGCCGGGGACTCGCCAGGAGTTCCCAAGTCTGCAGCGGGAAGAGGAGACGAGCACCGCTGCCCCCTGTCAAACGCGGCCGCTCCGGCAAACGCAGCGATTCCCAGTTTTCCCTGGGTCTTTTTTCTAAGTGATGTCTCTTACCTCCCCCCTGCTTCCCCAGCCCCTTCTCCAAGGCGAACTCGCCACCCCGCACAGCAGCAGCACGCCGGAGCCGCACACGCAGCCCCCCGCCGGCCCCCCGGGCTCGGTTGCCAGGGGGAGGGTGGATCATTGTTCCCACACACACGGCCCCGCTGCGGCGGCAGATGCGGGGGCAGCAGTGGGGCGGCCGAGCCTTCCCCCCACCCCCCCCCCCGGCCCGGCCCGGCGCGACAGTGGCGACGCGGGGAGCCCGCAGCCCGGCGCGGTGACGATCGCGGCGGCCCTCTCCTTACCGGGTGGGTAGGCAGCACCAGCGGCGGCGCTAGCTGAGGGCTTTCTGGTTAACATGGCCGCTGGAGAGGAGGGAGAGGAAAAGGCATGTCAGGGTGGCTCTCCTCCGCTGCTCCTCGGCCTCGCCGGTCGGCGCCTGCTTCTCTTCTCCGATCAGCTACACCCAGACCCAGACGCGTCCTCCGCTGCATCCCCCTGGCCCCGGGCCGGCCGGACAGACCCTCCAACGGGCCGCCGTCGTCTCCCGCCGCCGCAGCAGCAGCAGCAGCAGCAGCCGCGCCGCCGCCGCCGCCCCCGGCCCAAGCTCATCACCTCCCCCACCCCCGCCCCGGTCGCCCCGGTCCCCTCACACGGAGGAGGGGGCAGCAGCAGGCGGCCGGACAGGACCCTCCTCCTCCCGCGGCGGAACAGGGACAAACAGCGCACTGGCAGGGCAGTCCCCGCCCCATCGGCCGCCTCCCCTCCCTACGTCCCTCCCTGCCGCCCCCTCCCCTCCGCTACCTCTGCGCTGCGCTCCGCTCCGCGGCGGCGGCCGGGCCCGCCGCTCCCGCCGAGCGCCCGCCGTTCCCTGGGCGCGGGGTGGGGAGCGCGGCCCCGCGCCCAACGGCCGCCGTGCGCCGGGCCCCGGGCGTGGGGGGGGGAGCGGGGGCGCGCGTGCCCGCCCAGCCGTTGGTCACCCCCGGGGTCACAGCCATCTTGGCCGGCGGCGGGCAGCCTGCACCTTGCCCCGTCGCCCCCCGCCCTGTGGGGCTGGGACCCCCGGGGGCAGCAGCCCGGCCGGCCCCCCGCCCCGACAGCGCCGGTGTGTGCGGCGGGGAGGGGGGCGATGGCGGCGGGGACGTCGGCTGGGCGGGAGTCGGGGGGAGGGGGGGGGAGAGAAGCTGGGGGTTCACCAGTTCCTCAGGCAGCAGGGATCACTTCTGTCACACTGGAAGGACAAAGGTGACAGCGTAGGGGGAAGGATCAATAACTCGAAACGTGGAATGCAGTGAAAACTTGAAAAATGGCTTTGAAGGGAAAGAGCTTTTGGGGTTGCCCTGGAGTCACAACCGAGAATGAGGGAGGTGAGAGTGCGGGGGGTGTTATTGGCCTTGTTTTCCAAAAGGTACAACGTGCTTTGTGGAATACAATGCTTTGAATTCCTGGTTTGTCAGTTAGAACGTCATTAGAGCCAAAAATAGACATCTAAACATTTGCTCAGCTTGGGACAGCGCTGAAATGAACTCTCCTACCTACGCTCAACCCTTTTTGAAGTCTGTGCAGACACACATATTTGACTTTCTGAAACAGCTGGTAGATAATGTAGGCAGACCTCCCTCCATCCCTTTCCACAGGAAAAGACAGAAAAATAAATCTCCCCTTCCCCTGTGCTTAAGACAAAAAACGAAACATAAAAAAAATCCATCACTTTGCCTCTTCCACTGCCACAGATACATGCATAAACAAAGACATTTCCTGTACTGGTACAAAGAAACAAATAATTTCCCTAAACCCTCCTGTCCCACAGAGAAAACAAACCTTTTGCTGCCCACACCCATCTAAACTTTTCCCTTCGCTGTAGCAGAAAGCAAGCTTTGTCTTCCTCAGTATCTCCCCAGATGTCCACAGGCACTCCCAATGCTCCTTGTGCCAGGTGTATAAATGCTGTTTTCTGATTACTCTCAGTATTTTCCCATAATTTTCACAAATAGCACGTGCACATCAGAAGTATCTGAATATCACACGCTATGATAATATTATTGTTCTTTGTGAGATACCTTAAATGTTTCAGGAATGGCAAGAAAACAATGCTTTTCTAGTTAGTCTAAGGAGGGGAAGGGGAAAGAAGCTTATTCACATTCAAGCTAGGTAAGAAAAAACAAAATTGATATAAATGATCTTTTCACAGGGCCAGCGGAATTCTTACCTCATCTCTGACTGTCAAAGTCACAGGCGGTTTCATCCATGGTTCTGGGGTTAGTCACACCTAAACATCCAGATAAGAGAAACCTTGTCAAGTAAGAGCCCTGCTTCAACTGCGTTCCCGCCAGGTGTACCACTCACAGTATGCTTTCCACAGTTTGTTCAGACAATCTTGGACTACTATGAATACTATGTGGAAAACGGAGTTAGCCTATCACATAGTAAAGTCTTTTAATGAAGTCAGTGGGAACACACTACACATTACTTGTTCAGCTATTCCCTTTCTAAAACTGTGTGTGTTCTAATTTTTCAGCATTAGTCTTTAAGCCTCAGGGTGGGCTTGGGCCTGCCTACATGCTTCTCTTTCTCTCCGCCTGTTTTTCCCTCTGCAATCCATCCTGGCATCTGCTGTCGAGGACAGTACCTGATGGAGTCTGAGGTGGAATTCAAGATGAAGGCAAGCCCATCCTGGTTCCTTCTGAACACAATACAAGAAACTTGAATTTATAAGCCTCTTTCATGCAGGATTTAGGTTGATAGAGAGGAAGAACATGCTAATAAAATTGTGAAATCCTTAGTTGCAAATGCAACACCTTTAACAGCCTCCTTCAAAATCATAGCTGAAGATCTACAAACAAAAGAAGAAAGCAAGGCCTAAATACTCAAAGGCAAAGCAAAGATTACTTCCTTCGCACCGAGAGTTACACTTGGGAATCTGAATCCCATTGGGTGGCCACAAAACCTTCTTCTTTCTGATACTGGCCAACTGAACGTATCAGCACTTTCCAGACTAGTACTACAAGAGATGAGATTGACAGACTTCAGTTCCCAGGACTGAAATAACTATTAGGCACCTGGCAGGAGCATGGTGCTCAGAAATTAGACAGCAAGTGAATCAGGGTTTTCTTGATCCTTCTTCCTTCTCCCTTAGCTTTTATTACCCCAAAGTGTGAACTAAGCTGTGATGGCAGAAGATTAGTCTTCCCTTTCTTACAAACTAATTACTGAGTGTTCATGAGTGTCACACTGCTTAGAATCATAGAATCGTTTGTGTTGGAGGGACCTTTAAAGGTCATCTTCTCCAGCCCCTGCCCCCAACCCCCCGCAATGAGCAGGGACATCTTCAACTAGATCAGGTTGCTCAGAGCCCCATCCAACCTGAACTTGAACGTTTCCAGGGATGGGGCATCTACCATTCCTCCAGGCTACCTGTTCCAGTGTTTCACCACCCTCATTGTAAAAGATTTCTTCCTTATATCTAGTCTAAATCTACCCTCGTCTAGATTAAAACCATTACCCCTTGTCCTATCAGAACAGGCCCTTGTAAAAAGTTTGCCCCATCTTTCTTATAAGTCCCCTTTAAATATTGAAAGGCCTCTCAAACGTCTCCATGGAGCCTTCTCTTCTCCAGGCTGAACACACAGCTCTCAGCCTGTCTTCAGAGGAGAGGCGTTCTAGCCCTCTGGTCGTTTTTGTGGCCCTCCTCTCGACTCGCTCCAACAGGTACTTGCAAGGGGCTTCTGAGGCAGTTTCATCAAAGCACTTGTTCTGAAGAGAAATGTCTGAAACCTTTCTTTACAGGTGGGTACCCAAACAGGCCTGCAGACTGGAATGTGCCAAGTCAGTGGGGCACAGGCAGTACCCGTACTGCACCACAGTGGCCACCTAAGGAAAGAGATGAAGGGCTCAGCAGCTGGAGGTGGAATCCAAAGGCTGCTTACTGCAGCTGTCTTGATTGGCTTAGGCTGGACTGTTACAGATATCATCCTCCTGTGATAAACTGCACAAAGTGTTCCAGAACAAAAATTACCAACTATTTGGTGAAAATAAAGTGGTTAAATCACAACCACTGAATGAGAAAATTAAAATTCATTAAAAAAAAAACCCAACAACAAAACAGAACCAGAATAGTCTAGAATAAGACATGTTATTTGTAAAACCTTGCCTAAAAGTATTCCTGCCCACATAGTACATTAAAATGCATTATTGAGGATAATATGCTAGTGCAATGAGGAGAAATACAGAGCATGCTTTATTTCTTGAGCCATTCGGTCAGGGCCCTTGTGACCAAGACAGATACTAATTCCAAGCAAACTGTGAGGGGTTTGCTGAGGTCTGTTTTGCTGGGCGGCCTTGGGTCCCAGTTATCCTAGTTATCCTGTTAGAACACTGTACCTGCTTAGCATCACTGTGAAATGTCCCATGCCAGTCCTCTTACCTCTCCAAAGTGGATGCTGGTTAGAGTTTAATTATACAGGGCTTTGGTATGTAGTTGCAGGGCAAGAGAGGCTGGCTGGTCAGTCACACAGCATCTCTGCCACTGTGATATTAGCAAATGCTTATGTGGTCAGACACCAAGGAATTCCTGAGAAGCCATGCATGTCCAAAGCTCAGATGATGACTCTGGGGGCTCCCACAGTGATGGGTGCAGCCGTTGCTCAGCACGTTGCTATGCTCTGACTGTTCTCACCGGGCACAGCAAACTACTTCGGCTGTAGATAAATGACCGCTAGGCAGAACAAATACGAGGCTCCTCAAACATGATGGGGGTGGAGGATGTGGCACTTAGGGACATGGTTTAGTGGTAGACTTACTAGTGTTAGGTTAATGGTTGGATCTGATGAATTTAAGGGTCTTTTCCAACGTAAATGATTCTATGATTCTGTGAAAAGGAAAGGCAAGACAAGCCTAGAATGAAGAAAGTAAAAATGTGGGTTTCTGCCACCTTTTAATCATCCTTTCATACTAAGCAGAATTTGCATAAGAAGGAGAATCGATGCTTACTCTCAGCACGTTTTAAAATGTTCTAGGATCTAAGCCATTTAAAAATACATGCTTTTCCCCATTGTTTTTGTGACACAGACCTTCGATGCTGAATTGGAGACATTAAAACAATTAAGATATGTCTCACCATCACTTAAACATAGGTCCAAGCCTGTTGTCTCAGCCAGTAATCTGTATTTTAAAAGTAAACCTTTAAGCCCAGTAAGTGGTTGTCTCAGGAGGGCCTGAACACAATCAGCACCAGGTTTTCATTAATGTGTTGTGGATAATTTAGGCATGAGCAGGACTGTGTACACTACAGTGTGATCTTTCAGCAGAACAGTGTAGGCACTTCAAAATACAGCAACCTGCAAGTGCTAGCATTGCAGATGGAAAGCGCACAGGTCAGGGCTCCACTAGCTCTCAAACATGCACTTCAGTGTGTGGTATACATGTAAGGTTTGCAACTCCACTCTCTCTGCCCTCCCCAGAAAAAAAATCCCCAGCAAAGCATCCCCTGTAACTTAGGATAAAGCTGTATTTCCATAAAAATATGAAAAATGAGGTTATGTGTTCAGAGCAAGAGTGTAAAGAATCACTGCCACAAATCAGTTTGCTAGTACATATTCATACTGACATGAGGGTATATATGAGGCTAAACTGGCTTGCCAGGTCCAGATGTTTGTTGGCCTTTATTCCAGTGTGTATTCTGTTGAGGCTAAACCTCATTCTTTCTTCAAGGGTTTGCCCTTTCTGCTCTTTAAGAACACGTAAGTCACCATTTCTGTTACAGTATTAAGACACAACAAAGGTTTTTTTAGTGGTCAGTGAGTACACTCTGAAGAGATACTCTGAGATCCTATGAGTCTGCAAGCATATGAGTAGGTTTTTATTCTTACATTATTACAGCTATTTTGTGGGAGATTATCTCACAATATATTTGTATTTTAGTGCTGGCAAATTGCTCATTAAAGAAAATGCTTTCCCTTTTCACCAGACCATACCAATTTTTCTAAGATTCTTTAATATATGTTTTCTATATCGCTTCTGGATTCTTATACCATTAATATTAATTAGATCATTAGACTTACTCCTTTGTGTAAAGCCCCAGCATGCGTAATGGGAGGAGAAAGATTCCTGTTTTCTTGTCTCATACAGCAGAAGCAATCCTGATGGAGTCAGCAGAGTAGCATTAATATAAAACTAATCTCAGGGAAGAAGCCTAATGGTGGCTGATTCTCTTAAGCTGCTGGTACACCCTTCTCTTAAGTACTCAGAAAAAAGTGAACCTCTGGAACAAGAAAAGAAGGAAATTATGTATGTGTCATTGGCTCTTCTTCTGTGGACCCTTCCCATCTCATCTGTGAAGCTCCTCCATTCCCTCAGCTACACAAATTGCAAAGACATAATTTAAAACTACTGTCTCATGTCACTTGAATGTTACTCTTTCCTAAATAAGTCCTATAAAATAACTGTTACTGCAAGTTTAGTATGCTATGATAGTTAGGATTTCTACCAAACTGTTTCAGAGAGAAACCACAAATTTGTATAACCTTGTGTCATTCTCTGAATTCAGTTTCCTTTTCTAACTACCTTGAAAATCAATATAGAACCTTGGTGTAATCTTTCTTGTACTCCTTGTGTGGGCTACTCAGTTTCAAAACCAGCTGTTCACACACAGGGTTAGTCCCAGCTGTTGAAACCCCGGTAACCTTTGCTCATCTGATTCCACATGTGTAATGAAAGAGCCTTAACTTTAAAGGATTTAGGGAGTCAGTTACTCTCCACAGCAGCATTTCATAGAAGCTGGGATTTAATTCTGTCAGGTTCTGAGAGGTTTCAGCTCCCCTGAGTCAGGGAGCCAAATATCTCACAGGGTGCACTGAAATTGAGAAATTATGTATCTCGCTCACTTGTGATAAAGCTCATTAAAATCATTAAAGTCACTGCTCTACAAAAGTACAAAAGTGAGACATAATTAATAGATAATGGGTCAGAGGAACTCAGAATCCAGAAAGAACTCTGACCAAGTTATTTTCCTCACCCAGGCTTTCTCTGGGCAGAATTTATTAATAATAAAAGGAAAATGAATCATTAAGATTAAGTCCCAAGGCCTGAGTGTTATATTATTAACTAGTATAATCTACTGTCAGGATTTACATAGTGACTTTTGAGTTAAACCATAAGCCACCTGCTGAAAAGCAAATTTAAGGCTACATGCTGGGAAAGAACTTTCTCATTAAAATATAATCAAGGTTTGTTAGGACAACAAGAAAAGAACCAACCTGATGTGCTGAATTAAACCGAGTGGGAACTGAAGGTATCGGACAGCTGTAAAGAGTTCTTCAGCTCCCCGTTTCACAGGGTGTAAGCCCTGCATGGACTTACCTTGGGAAACACGGACTACATCTGTTGAATGCACGTGGTAAGAGGAGCCCCTGGTCATGTTTCCTAAGGGTAGTGTGCACAACATACACAGTGCGTTTTCTTCAGTAATGAGCCTCCTTACCCTTCTCCATTTATCTTGAGAGTGCAAGAAGTATTTTAAGTGGGCATGGTCAGACTGATACTTGCGTAACAAGAAGGGATGTGCAGGCCTATATTTATACTGGGGAGGGAAAGTTAAGAGTGATCTCCCCAGTGCCCGCTTCAGTACCTTGCTACCGATCCTTTGGTGTGGAAGTACCTTGAGCTTCCCAGCCTCTCATTTAGATTGCTGTGTGAATGCTTGGTGGATGTGTGTATTCAGATGTGAAGAGTGGGAGAAAAAAATTCATGATGTGAAAATGAAACAGAGACTTTAATTCATTACCATCATTTGTAATCTTCCAAAGGAATAAATGCGCATGTTAACACACAAACAGTTCACAATCAGTTCAGAAAATTGCAACTTAAAATCATTGTATAATTTGGAAAATTAAGTAAACAAAGGAGAATTCCTGCAGATGTTCTACAAATAGAGAAAAAGGAGGCCCAAGGGAACACTTCAGTACGTGTGCTACTTTATTAGTGAAATTAATCCCAGTGATTTCAAAAGGACCACTCACACATAGTTCCACCTGTGATGATTTTGACTTTAAATTATAGAAAAAATATTTGCTTAGCTATGATTTTAATTTTGATTTGCAGAAAGGTGGAGGTTGCTACCTACAGGTAACTCCCTGTAAACAGATTTAGCTGTGTGTCAAATGGGTAACATTAAACATTTGGGGCTAGGTCTAATAAGTGCCTAGCTCATAAAAGGAAATCACATGTAGCAGAAAAGATAGGTGCCAATGCTCATTCCAGTGCCTGGAAAAGTGTGCTGCAAAGTGTCAAAGCAGACAGACAGAAACCACAAGTGACTGGAATTCCCTGGAGATTTCACCCTGCATGAGCTGGCCAGCTTAAGAACATCTTCTGGAGATGTCATCTGCATATTCTTTCAGGGAAGAGTCATTATCATTACAGAGTCCCCCTCTGTAAAATAAACTAATGGCAGAAGTGCTAATTTGGGAAAGTTCAGAACATTCGACCTTCAGCCTCTGAAGGTGTGCGACAAACTGCAAGTTGCTGAATCTGGAAACAGGGATTCATGACTCCCTGGGCCAGAAAGCAAATGAGTTACAGAAGATGAAGACAACAACTGTTTTTGTGAAGTTAGACTTTAAAAGTGTTTTTTGAATGTTTGTCTTGTACTTCTTGTCTTTGTTTTCTCTCCTAGCATTGTCTTTCAGTCAGTGGGGAGGCTGCCGATGGACCACAGCCCTGCACTGCAACACTTTCTGGCCATGGCTGTTCATCTCCCAACAAATGGTGCTACCACAGGGCTGCTTCTTTCCAGGAATCAGTGGGTGAAGGCTGGAGTCCTGCTATCTGCAGAACACCAGCTAGGAGAAAGGAGAGCTGGAAGTGTGAGGATGACTGGGCAGGATAAGTAGGCTTAAGAGTGCTGAGCAAAGTTTCAGAGGACTTCCCTGAATGGAAATAACTCGCTGTTCTCTCAGTTCCTTTCCTGAGGGCTCTGTGCTAGTCCTACTCCTACAGCTGCAGGATTTGTATCTGGGGCACTTACCCATGAGAGTAGAGGCAGCACGAGGAAGCACAGGGAAGCGGGCACCCAGCTAGTGGCAGCCTATTGGCAAGGCAACTGGGGCCCTGAGAGGTAAATTTAAAAAAAAAGTGACATTTTCTAAGGAACTGAAAGCTCATTTTCAGGTCAATCAATTTTTGTTAAATCCATATTTTATCCCACTTTCCATTTATTTCTAGGTCCTTCCTTCCCTCTCCAACAGCTTGATAGGTTTATCCAGTCTGCACTTGCAGGGGTGAGTCCTTCTCATATGCTGATATCCTCCACTTCTGCTGTTTATTGTCATGGAGGATTATAAAATGAATAGTTCCCTGACAGCCAGGCATCGGATGTTCGTGGTTGCAACATCTTCACAATTAGCTTTCTGGACAGGATTTTCACCTTGCCCTTATATTGCTCGGTAAGGCACACCAAGCATCTTGTCACTGTGAGATAATCTATATAGCACAAAGGACTCCACATTCCTGAGAAATATTTTATTGCAAGTTGACAAAAACCTCAGAGCTCCTGGTTGTAATGGCACTTCAGAATGAATACACAAAGATACATACACCGGATGCATAAAGATTCATTCAGGCAGCAAAAAGATGTTGTGAAGAGAAATGGGTGTCTTCTCCTTCTGGAAGCTTTAATGGAGTGCCACACTGGCAACTATCCTAAATGGCAGTTTCAAGAATATGTACTAAATGGTCTGTTTCTGAGAGGTAACACAGGCCATGTGTGATGTGAGGTTACAGCACGGGTCTGACTAAGACATCTTCAGTACCTGGGGAGTACCACTGAACAGAGAGGTAATACATATATATTGCCAAAAAGAAAGAGAAAACATTTTTTTCAAAGCAAATTCTCCTCTCTGGCTTTTTAATGAAGTAATTCAGTATAAATACGTGCCGGTAGCTTTTTTTAAAAAAAAAGAAAACAAAAACTTGAGATAGCAAAATGCCAGAACCATGGAAGTAAACCAGAGGACCAGAGGCACAGGAGCAGATAAGAATGGACCACACTTCTTCCAAGGTTAGCTGGTTTTGGAGGTTTTTTTTTTAAATAGTTTTCCTCTTCTGGCATTCAGACAAAGTTGTAGTTGCTGCTTCCAAGACTTAAAGTAGAATTCCCAGACTTCTCCACAGATTTTCCCAAATCCTTAAGAATACAAAATCTTTTGGTCCATTTCTGGGAGTTTTCCTGTGGCATTCAGTGCAAAAGAGCTTGCTCTTTTCGGGCTGAAAGTTGGAGTGCAAAGAAGTATGGACAAAGGAAAATCATTGCTTCATATATCTACATATTTAATTGTTTAAAATGGAAAAAGAAATGATCAAAACATGTTGATCCCTTGAGAAGGCTTCTGAGTAAATATTCAGCTGTCATAGCATTAGGTGTGCTGTAACAACATCAGTTAAATATAACAGATCCCATGTGTTCACTTCTAGGGTGCTAATGGCAGTGGAGAGGAACTTGTTTGATGAGAAGGCCATTGATAGTGGCCATGAGTATCAGGCACGACACCTGACTGCTTCATGCTTTTTACAGAGAAGGCCATAAATGTTTAGAAGTTTGCTATGCAGATTAGTATGAAGAAAAGAAACTTCCTCAGTTTATTTTTACCTATCCTCAGGAAAATTTGGATGCTTTCTTTGCCATTGTGGAGTGAAATCCCTCATATTACATGAGAGGGTGACTGAGGATCACCAGAATATCTCAACCATGAAACATGACAATCTTTGAACACACCCCCAGTTGAGAAGAAACATTTGCTTGGAAAAAAAACCCCAAGAGTTAACCCTGAGCAATCAAATGTCCCACAAGGAGTCCTTTTCATTTCCCATCTTCCCCAAGCACTGTGATGTGAAGTCTTTGAAAGGACAGTAGCTGCAAAAGACAGGGGCTCAGGCAGAGAACATGCCCTAGGGACATGCTGTGGTTCCTGCAGCTGTGAGGAAGACATCAACTTAAAAAATAGCACCCAATGCAGCACCTCCGCCATGAGCATCACATGGAAGAAGGCAAAGATAATTCCCCAAAAGCCAGCCGTCTACAGTCAATGCACTTGCCAGTAACTTCTGTAAGAATGTCTATCACTTGCATAAACACTGTTCATACAACTCACTGACTAAAACAAAATTGCTTTGACTTTTCACCTCTAAGCATAAAGCATCCTGAAATCAGGTGCCTCAATAAACTCTGGGCATCGCATGTTTGTTCTCAAACGTTGCCCTTTCTTCTGAGTATTGTATAATTTAACCAGAAAATAACACTGAGGTCCAGTTTTCTTTAGGAGCAGTTTTAGAATATGACAACTTCTACTTTTGAAAGTAGATTGCTTTAGACACCTCTGGGCCTTGCTCTAAATATAAATCACCCATGCAGTATGCTTGTCAGCTTAGGCCAGACATGTCATACAAGGGTTGGTTGGGTTTTGTGTGTGGTTTTTTTTCCTCCTAGATATAAGCAAACTGTGATGTAGAAACTTGAAAAACAACGAGACTACTGTCATCTTCAGTTGAGAGAAAGAAATAGAAGCACTGAGCTTAAGCCTTTCTTTCCCATATGGTTCTTAAAATTTAAAGACTGCCATTTTCTTCTCCTAAAGTGATTTTGAGGGTAATTTCCATTTTGATACAGATCCCAGGGAAGTAGATGGAACGTCCTGACATTGCCTTTTTCATAGCAGAAGAAGGACCTGGTATGAGACTGACTCACAAGTACTAGACATCATGGCAAACACAGAATTCTTTGTGCCCCAGATGGGAATGCTCAGTACCAGCACAGTCCTGGTAGATCTTCAAACAAATGTGCTCTTCATCCAGCTCTAAGTAGGAAATGATGACATTACTTTGCTGTTCCCAGTGATATTGCACAAGAACAACAAAATTACCTTTCTATAATTTACATCTTTAAAATCTCTTTCAAATCAGTGATTTGATGTCCACTTCTTAATCATTGGTTCATAGTGCATATAGTCTGTACTTGCAAAATAGTTAGCTTTGTATCTTTAAGGGCTGCATGTTTCCTTTGAGACTGACACTAATTTCAGCAGGGCCCTGGGCAAGAATAACATGAATGCTGCAAGCCCACATGGGGGTCCCTCCTCAGCACTGCTGTGGGGAGAGCATCTTTGCCCATCCATGACAAGCTCTAACCTTTCCTTCCACCTTCAACTGTCTGTGACTTTGCCCCCTCAGGCTATAATTGCCCCATCTTTTAATTTTTGAGGCTTTGCAGTCTTTGATGCTGTTATAGACAGTGCTGGAAGCCAGAAATAGGGGAAGGATGTGGTAAGGAGAAGGTTGTGTTGAGATTATAAGAGGGGAAACGAGGGAATTCAGTATTTGCCACGTCCTGCCAGTATCAAGTCAGTGCACAGTGTGGATGGGGAGCTGTGCACTGAAGGGATGGATGGACATGCTTGTGGAGCAGATCTCTGGGAAGATGGATCTCTTTGGGGGCAAATAGACTGCATACTACAATTAAGGTTTCTTATTCCATTTAGTAATTCCAAGGAATCTTTGTCGGTTCCTGCAGACTTTTTCACAACATATGGGTTACGCTTTTCATATGCAATATGGAAGGATCTGGCAGGCACAAACAACTTCAGAATGAAGTTATGACCTTGACTGCAGAAGAATGGATTGATATCCTAAACACTACAAGCTGTGAGAATGGGTCAATGAGACTCATTCTGCCTTTTGATGTGAAGAAAATGAACTATTTGGATCTCTAGTGATCTCCAGTCACACACAAGCGACGCACAAAGTTGACAGCTCTATTTGGTAAATCAGATCCTCCTGTAGGTTTTGTCTTTCTAGCCCATCTGTCAAAAAGATACAAAACCCACACATCTAACAAGATGCTGAAGAGGGAGCAGTTATAGCTGTAGGCAAGAATTAGTCCTTTCTGTTACTGTTTCTTTCACCTTGCAAGCTTTCCTAATCATTGTTCTTTTATCAATGTTGTCCTTGTTCTGTATTTGAAGATTAGCTGAGATATCCTTCGTGTAACCACTCTATCAGCCAGATCTAGATCAACCATTCTATTTTCAGCCCACAGGCATTTTTCTTGTTAGACAGCTGAAGAGCAGCTTCTGAATCTAGACTGCCTTTTCAAAGTTCACCTTGCACCACAGCATCTTACCTGCAAGCAAGAGAAAAAAGATATGAGAAAATGCCGCTATTGTCAGAAGTGGAGACAACTGCAAAAGTGGGTCACGAGAGTATTCTACAACAGAAGCTCTGAATCTAGGAAATGGGTCAAAATATAAATTACCCCAGAACTCTCAGCATCTACCTGGGACAAGTGCCCATCAGAACACTGATTTCAAAGCTGTTTCAACATGCAGATTCATAGATTTCAAGTTCAGATGGCTCTATGGTGATCATCTAGTCTGAAGACCTGTGTAATACAGGCTTTAGAACTCACTACGAGAAAGTCCTTCTTTAGACCCCACATCAGTACTTGAAAGAGAGCATATATTAAACAAAAACCCCAACAATCATATTTCCAGTGGTGGAGAATTCTTCATAAGCCCTGTGTGTTGAACATCAGTGACTATCCCCATTGTTACGACACTTTCATTTTATTTCTGGTCTGAATTTGTCTGTCTTCAACTTCCAGCAATTAGTTCTTGTCTGGAGGATTTTGTGTCTGCTTTGAGTGCCCTCTATTACCAAATTCAGCTACCCAGCTAGATTATTAGGCTCCCCCTGCATTCATGTTTCATATCATTTCCATGTGGTCGGTAGATAGAAAATAAGATTCATGATGTATGCATTCAATAAAACTAATAAATATTTCAAGATCAATTAATAAAGTACTGCAGAATATATGTATTTTTTTTCAGAATGGACATTAACAGTCCTCACTCCTGGACCACACAGGTCAGATTTTGCTTGCTGCCTGCAATTTGTATTGTGATTGCTACTGTGTTGAACAATCTGACATTCTTTTCCTTGACTGCAAAAATCAGGTTGTTTTGATTCTTGAGAAAATATGGCACCTGCAAAAAAAAAAACCAAACCAAAAAAAACCCCAACCCAAAAATACTCATTAAATTTGCTTGACAGCCAGCTTATATTTTGCCATCCATAGCAGAAAATAAATATGTAACTCAGAAAGTAACAATAGACCAAAACCTTGCCTCCCAGAGCTATTAGACATTTATTTCTGAGCATAACCTTATTTATTTTTGTAACCCATACTTCTATTTCAAAAGAAATTTATGTTATTGTAGTTAATTTCATCTTGATATCAAAACTAACTTACCTTGCCTTTACATGTAGCATCATTTAGCTGGAAAAGATTATTTTATTTGGATAGTTATGGAAAAAGTGCTCATTATATTAATTTTTATATATATATAAGTGCAAGGTGTTTACCCTGCAACTTAGAAGCAACTGATTCCATTCTGTGCTTCACAGTTTTCAGGTCTGATCCTATTCCATCTAACTCTGTCAGGGATACTATGCTCCTCTTTCTAATGACAGCAGCATTGGAGGTTTTAGGCACTACATTTGAATACTTCCAGGTGGGAGGAGAATCACTTCACAGCCTCTGTCAGAGACCAAAACAGCTACAGAAAATACAAGGCAGAACAAAACCAAGCCCAGTAGGATTATTTGTGTAAATATGTTAATAGAATTGGATCTTCTGAAATGCCTTTGGATTCTTTTGGATGAAGTGAGTTATGCTCAGGTCGATGTAAGTGACTAGGATGGATCTTTGGGTTTTTTTCTGGATGATTCCAAAATACTTTTGACAGGGAAATGGTAAATTAAAAAGTGAGTAAATTCACTTGTTTGATGCTCAGGGCTGAACAGTGAAAAATACATAGATTCTATATTGCCCAGGTTAAGAGTTTAGATGTATTTTTCTTTAAGTCAATTTACCTCACCAGTGAAACAAAATCCTTGTTTGTACAAAATAAAGTATCTGTTTAGTATCTATTTTATGTGATATTGAATATAACACAGTCACACTACAGAACTGTTGAGAGTAAAGGCATAAAATATGTGATGTACATGACATATGTAATTGGATTTTATGCATTAAAAAAATTTCAGCCAATGAGAAGAAAGTGAATCTTTCCAAACAGCATGGGGCCCACCAGAACATAAATCAGAATGCATTTAAGTAGATACTATGTGTTTTGTGGGGTTTTTCCATTGGTTTTGGAAAATCTGTGTACAACATTGAGGTAGTTCCAGGTAAATAGAAGTACCAGGATACATGAAAAACATTTCCTGTGGGTTTAAACAAACTAAGAACAATCAAAAGGGGCAGCAGCAACAAAGATTGTGAATAATTACCCTCTGTGCTTCCAGAAGCATTTTTTAATGCAAAATATACAAAGGATGAAATTCAAACCCAAGTGCTTCACAGGTGAAAAATAGATTAACACACCAACATTGCTTGCCAGTGTTTACGGACATGAATGAGACCAGACAAGGTACACTGAGGCCACTTCACATGACTTCATACAACCATGGCAATGAGAAAGAATCTCACAGGGCCTATAAACATTATTTATGACCTTACTGAGACCTCTTTTCACAGTCAGGAGAGAGCTTAATATCAATGGGAGTTAGGCTTGCAAGTATCCATGGGTATACTAGGGAAACATGAATTGAAATAAAATATGCAAAGAAAAATAAATGTACGTATTACAAAAATTACAAATGCATTTCAGAGCAGGTAGTTATAAATTAATGATGTGGTTTTGGCTATTCAGGCATTTACTGGTAAATAAAGAAGAACAACACAGTGTCCTGACTGCTCAGGCTTTTTCTTACCCTACCAATGCACCAGGCATCAGGAGACCCCTGGATCCAGAGAGGCACCAGCATCTCTTTGGCTTCCCACCAGAGCTTGTCACACCCTGGGGCGAGGCTTAGAGCAGGAATGGAGTGTGATGCATGTTAACACACCAAGAGGGGTACTTGCCACATGAGAAGAAGATCCAGAGGTCTGAGGGAGTCTCACACTTGTTCTTATAGGGCCTGAGAGTTTCTGATTGAGCCTGGCCAGGGCTAACCAGGCTCGGCAGGGGAGCAGGGCAGGGCTGTCCAGCCCTCGAGGGGTCCTAGCAGCATTCTGGCAGATCGGCACACAAAGTCTCTAGCAGTGGGCTTCTGGGGTGAAGACCAATATATAGCTAGGAATTTCAGCCTTGAGGCACACAGCTTGAAAGTCCTTGTTTTATGACAAGTGCACATGCCAGACTTTCTGATATAAGATGTCTCTGGGTAGGAACCTCAAGCTGAGGGCAGACGAAGGCAGACATCCTTGTCATCCAAAGGTACATGGAAGTTGCTTGACTGCTGCTACTACCTTCTACGGCACATAGCAGGTTCCCCTCTGATGCATGTGGTGGTGGCTCTGATGGTTGGTATTCAGGTAAAAATACATTTTGCACTTCTGTCATTTTGTCTGTTGGCGTTGGGTAGGAAGACCAGAAGTTCTGCTTAGCGTTGAGTTAGTCCTAGGGGCTTTGGCTGGCACACTTGTAAATCGTCCTTGGAAGAAGTAGGTATAGTGTGGTCCTAAAATTAGAGAAGCATGGGGTAGGCAGCAGAATATTGCACTTCAAAATGGAGAGGATCATGCAGGCACACTAAAGAGAGTAGTGACTACCAAGGAATTCACTTCTATTTTATGTACCGCTAAATTTGTTCAATAACCAGGACCTAGCCGTACAAAACTAAAATCTGCCCGCTTAAGCTGTCACAGCTACATATACAGCATTGATGGTTCAGCTTCAGGCTATGGCTATCAAATCTCAACGCAGAGCTTTTTCTCAGAAGGGTTGACTATGGGATTTTTTTTCTTATTGGATCTAGTGCCAAAGTCTGTTGAGGTCAATCAGCACAAAGTGGTACCACTCCAAGAACCAGCATGACTGACTGGAGCATGGTAGTAGTATGTTTGTCATTGGAAAGGTCCTGTTTGAATAATAGTTGAAATTAGTTGTATAAAGCATAAATATTAGGCACTACTTAGTATAAAATGTTCAGTATTGGCAAAATTCAGCCTTGTGACTTTGTGCAGCCACTTTCTAGGAATGTCACAGTTGTATGTTATTATGGACATCATCTACAGAGAACCAGGTTCTCTCCAGATTCTTCCACAGGAAATAATTTTGTTTTGATTGTTTCTGGGTTGTTGAACAACAATGCAAAATTTTGCATGGAATGTATCTTCCTAATTCCGAGGTGGGGGAGCTGGAGTTTTAGTCATCAGGACCGTAGTCCTCTCTGCCAATATTAGCCATCTTAAAGTTTGGTTCCCAGTATAAATTAACCTTTTATTTTTTCCTCAGTTAAGATAGTTTTTTGTGATTATATCTGCAGAGATTCAATAGGCTAAAACCAGGTAACTTCCCTTGTAGAGAACAGACATACTATATCCAGTCAGGCTGTACAAGTATAATGAATCAGGAAATTTCAAACAGCAGTCTGTTGGAAAAGGTTGTTTTATTTTTCTTTAGGACAGGGGTCTCTTCCTTCTTGTACTTAATGGGTGACATAAAATGGAGCCTGCAAATCAAAAATGTTTCCAAATGTAGTTCTGCTGTTGGCTTGAAGGTTGGTTGTAACACTAGAAAATGGCACTGCTTCTAGCCCTATGTGGATGACGTAATGAAGTACCTTCCAGGTGAAAAGGTAGCATATCCTCACAGAATTAAATCTCCAAGATTAGAACAAATTTAGAAATCCTTTTTGTAGGATAAAGCAGTTCTTAGCATACAGATAAAACTGTACATTTTCTAAACTAGTGAAAGGTTTTCAGTAGGCTAGCCTGGGAGCTTGATATCATGGTATATATTTAGCTGACTATATTTTTTCAGTAGAGCTGCCAGTTTGTCCATTAGCCCTGTGTTCAGGAACCAGGAGTCATTTGTTAAAACCTTAGCTTTCTATTTTTGCGCGTGAAGTTTCTGCCAAAGTTTTTGAAGACTTTCATCTCTCATCTGTGTTTTTCAGGCTAAGCATATTGCACATAAAATTTGAGGTAGATTTTCTGGGACAAGCTGTCTGGGACATTTAATTTAATTTAAATGTACTTTTCCAGTTTTATTGTCTTTGTACAATAGCGTGTAAATACTTGATAACAGTTCCACATGCATAAGCAAAACACTATCGGCCATTTCCATGTTATAATATCAGTTTTCTAAAAGACAATTCTCCAAGCTGTTTAGCCTGTGCTCAATATTTAAATGTGCTCCAATTGTGGACTGCTATACACAGTCATCACTTCCATGCACTGCTTCTGCACATAGAGTTGTTACTGCTTCAAAGCAGCTGGTCATGCATGATTATAAACAGATATAGGTCTACTTTCATCCTGTCTACAGTCTTGATGTATCTGTCCTCTGCTGAAAATGAGTAATGCGGCTTCATGACAATTCAAGTGTCATCATGCTGTGTTAACAAGGCCTTCGTATCAGCATCAGGAGGAAATGTGTTGACACCTTGTTTACAACCATCCTCTGTGGACGTCAAGAACTGACTGTCCTTTCACTCACGTGTATTTTACATCGGTGCAATTCCACTGGTTTTACAGGTACTTTTCTTTGATAGCTGTCTGAGAAGAGAATCAGACTGGGAATTCTCCAGTTCTGCTCATTCTGGAGTTGAATGTTAGTTTAAGGTCTCACAGTTGCAGAATGTTTTGAATGACTTTGTGCATAGTTGTTTTAAATGTAGAAGTGTAAACAGAATAGTGTTGCCTTAAATGTAAAAAAAAAAAAGGTGTTTAAATGTATAAATGTAAGCATAATAAAGCATATGCTTGATATTCATGTATTCCTGTGAACCAATCCTTTTTTTTATCCCTGAGTGCTTAAGGTCAGCAGTTTGGTCTGGACTTCAAATATGGACTAGTGATTTCAATTTTACGTTCATGATACATCATTTTTAGATTGAGACTTAAGAGAAATTTCATTTTGTTTTTCAGTGATTAATATCTGTTTTAAAAGTATTATCATATGTGTCAGGTGCATCTAGAAATAAGCAGCAAAAATACAGATTCCTCTGAATCCCTGGTGTCACCGCAATCACATGTCTGGCTTCAGAAGCTTCAGCACCCATCAGGACATCCCCACTACCTGATAACCAACTGCTTATGGTCTTTTACTCCTCAGCTGATCCCCGACAGGCTGGTGGTACACACTGCCTTAAATACCACTCCCACTCCAGCTTTTGGGGTTTCTGTCTTCCCTGTTTCAGACATTGTGTTTGCCAGTCACAGAAATATATGTCTACACTGCTGTGAGTGTCCTCCTCTCTCTCTCTTATGTTGACTTTCCACATTCCCTCTGCTCTTCTCACACCTTCTTCACTCTTACTCTTCTTCTTTCATCAGGTCTATTCCTCTGTGCATTTTTTTCCCCTTCTTTTTTTTTATCACAGCCATCCATGTCATTGCTGCAGTATGGCTCTGGAGAGAAACTATAACTGTCTTTGTTCCCTTGCTCCTCCCCACAGGATTCTCTTGATTCTTTTAATGAAAAGAGATCAGGGAGGAGGGAAAGATGGGCAGCTGAGCCGTCATCTCCACTAGCATGAGTTCACTGACCTCATCTTCCCTGCAATGTAATACCTCTATTATTCTCTCCTGACTCATATAAACCGTGCCCAGTAATATCATCTTCCTTCCACATCTTGCCAACCCTACCATTCCCTCAGTATGATCCCTGCTGTGGGCTTCCCTGTACTTTCATTCCACCATGGAAAAGCTTTTTGATTTTCTTGTCATCTTGCTCTTACCTGTGTTTCACAGTGCCCCTTCTCTTGTGCTAGTGGCATAGTCAGGAGGAAACGGAAGTCCACCGGCTTCTACTTTGGGAAAAAAAGTGCTTTTCCACTTCTCCCTGCCCAGCCAGGAATGCCAAGTGAGGAATTTACGCAGCTCTTGCGGCAGCCTCCTACTCCTGTCCTCAGCAGCTGCCGCGCTCACCCCTTTGCCAGCTCCTCCTCTAGCACCCGGCTTTGCCACGCAGGACGCAGGATGCAGGACGGCTCCTCCTGCCTCTGAAGCTCCCCACTGCCCTCGGGCATCACAACCAACAATTCACTCATGGCTCAGGGGACTGAAAATGTCTGCTTACATGTAAATGTATACATAGACACATGCTCACATATATAAACATGTATATTTCCCCCCCCCATGCATTCATATGCATATATATGTATACATGTACACTCTCACAATGGCAACACTGACGTCCTGGTTCTCTTGTTTCCCTCCATAGGGCATGTTAGCATGCTCGTTTGAAGTGCAGGCGTGGCACACCAGTTTTATCTGCCTGCTTCTTTACTGGTGGAAAATTACACTTTTGCATATGAGTATGCATGTTTGCATCATAAAGACTTGGCTGTAGCTGATTATTCCAGACCCTTTCCATGTCACGTATTTCCCTTAGTCCTTACATTCTTTGAGGTGGGGCTTGGCTTTTCATACCTGTGGGCAGCCCAGAGAGGTTCCAAACCCTACTGGTGGTGGCAAAATATGTTTTAAAAATAAAATAGTCCTAAAACTATAACCTTCAAGATGAATAAATGCAGATAGTTTCTGGGGTCCCAGGCTTGTCAGAGCACTTACTGCTAGGTGAAGAAAAAGCCCAGCTGAATACATTAAAAGTGTATTAAATGCAGCTTTAAAATTGTTGTGCCATGGCCAACGTGCTGTAATTTTTCTCAGGCATTGCTGAGCTGTGGGAAAGAAGGAGGAACACATATGAGCATTTCTTTGTGCAGGAGGCTGGGTGTTTCTCAGCAGCTCTGTCCTCTACTTGCCTGAGGCTGACAAGAGGCAAGTCTCTTTCTCTTGTGTTTCTTGCTTTCTCTTTCCCACATCTCTGCAACTCCACTGAGCAGCTCCACCCCTGCATTCTCACACTTCTTAATGTGACTATAAACAGCACCTCATTCTCTGCCAAATCAAGTTATCTGCATAGGTCATTTCAACCTAACTTTTGTGCCAATCCCATTTTAATTCAGTCAGAATACTGGCAACAACCTTTTCCTTTCCTTGGATTGCAGGAATACTGCCCAAAAAAGTATCTACTACTTCAGAAACAAAGAAATGACTTAATGTTAGAAGCCTAATCTCTAAAGGGATGACTACACTGGGGAAACTGCTTGCGTTTTTCCCTTGGCTGCACAATCTTGAGCCTTGTCTCCACTGGATCTTAATCCACCAGCATCAAGGTTTCCATGTAAAATCCCTTATGCAGAAAGAATTGGTATCACAATCAGTATCTCTTTTCATTGGCCAAAATCCCAAGACAGACTAGATCTCACCCAAGAGAATTTATTAGAAGCCTATACCAGGAGGCTTTAGCTACCAAAGCCAGAAGAAGAAGTAAACATCTATTTTAAAAAGACCAATTCAGCTTTCCTGAGTATAACCTAGAGCTTGCAGATCTGACCGCATCAGAACTGATGTTTTCATGCATCTTCAAAAAAGCCCTGATGAATAAAATGACTCATTCCTGTTAACTCCAAAGCAGCCCTGTCATCAGAACGGACACTCCCTTTTGGCAATGAGAGTCTATATGGTTGCAGTTTAATATCTAGGACATAGTTCTGCCCTCTCAAAACAGAATAAGCAGGGGACCCTAGGGTAACAGGCAACTGTATTCTTGACTTCCAAAGGAGCCTATGCAGAGGGCAAGAAGTTGTGTGATTGAACACTTGCAGTTCAGGCTTACACTGAATAGTGCACCTTACCCACACCACTGAGATGCTCCACAGTTCTGCTCCTCTCTCCTTGCCTGCTCTTGTTCATCAGCACGTTTTCCCGGTTGCATCTGCCATTTCTATTTTAAATGGGCCTCCAGCCATGGGTGCCCTTTTGTCTGACTTTCCCTGAAGAGGTCCCTATGACTTTGTTACAGCTATCACACCAAGAGCCCAGACCAGATGGCTACTAGCCTCTCTTTTGTATGTCCAGTCCGCTGTTGTAAATAATTAAAGGCAACCTGCTGATGAGGATCAGGGATAGTTCAGGCAACCTTTCCATCAATGCTTTTAAAGTTTTCAAACAATTAGGGGACATACCTTGTGCCTATAGTTAACTTAGACAATCAATTTTCCTTTGTCATTTCTCTACCCACTCCAGCTTTGTCACATGCTCCCCTTCTTCAAGGTCATTTAAAATCCCTGGGGGAGGGAGCAAATGATAGCTTCTCACAGGTGTTTTTAGTACTCGGTCAGGGATCCTGGTTATGAACAAGGCTTGTGCTCTTACAATGCAAGTCAGTCAGACGAAACAGTACTAGTGATAATAAAGAACACCATATCAGAGAGAGACAGTGGCAGTGTCTGGGTGATACTTTGGATGCTTCTGCATTCAGGTGTGAGTAATGGGAAGGTACCAAACAATTGCAAGGTAATAACATAAGGTCGCGAAGGGGAATTGTGGTGACAGCTATAATAAAACAATCTTTCCAGGAATCTTTATTGACCCGGAGAACTCAAGGGTCAAAGACACCCCATCATCAGGAGACACAGGAGAAGCAGGCGTACCTTGTACTGTGGACAGGAAAACAGTGTGTGTCCTCTGTGGGAAGCCCTTGCCTTGGGGAAGGTCAGCAGAAACACTGCACACAGATTGTCAGTGAAGAAGAAGAAAAAGGATTAGTTATGATAGCTGTACATTTGGATTTTTTTCAGAGCTTAAATATGGCAAACCTTAGATGGGCTTAATTGTTGGACCCTGACAGTTTGCTTCAGACAGAAGCTGCCAGTATGATCTCCTCTGAACTCGTTGTCTAGCTGTATTGCGCTCCATGAACTCATGAATAAGTCAAGGAACCTCAAGTGTTCAGTTTAGCTTCAGGAAAGCTATCTGAAGCTCATAGTTCAAACTATTCATGGTTATATTTCAGATCTCAGCAACAAAAAGACCAAAAATTTGGCCACTGTTCAGATTAGGGGCTGGATGTTAGACTGTTGGATTACACTGCTGATGTTTTGGCAGAATTCTGAAAAAGGCAACATTTAAGTAAAATTAAAAGAGATGACTTGTTCAACTGACTGATACAATTAATCCCAGCAGGTTAAAAAAAAAAAAAAAAAAGAACAGCAACTCAAATTGGAATAGGAAAATGACAGGTCAGAAAGTAATTGGATAAACTAGATGTGTCCAGATTGCCTGTGCCTGGTGGAATCCACCCCAGAATAGTGAAGGAGTTGGCTGAGACAGCCTTAAAGCTGCTTTCAATTGTTCCAAAAGAACTGTGGTGGAGCAGTGAGCATCCACGAGACTGAAAGGGGGCAAGGCTAACACCTACTCAAAGGGACAAGCAAGCCACTGAATTGTCAAGCTGGAAAAAATGAACAATCGGGCTCTTTGTGACCATCTCAAAGAACACAAAGTGGTGAGTAACAGCTGAGATGGATCAGAGCAAATCTGATCTAATCCAGTCCAAACAACCTAATTTCACATGATGAAAAGTGGTCAGATGACTGCTGCTTCTCAAACTGCTGTCAGCTGAGGCAGGTGACATATGCTTGACCCACGCCAGTTGCAAAGCAAGCCTACGTCTACAATTAAGTGTATTAATTGATATATTCTTCTTCACTATTTGTGGGAGATAAAAAGGCACACAGAGAACATCTGTTCAGAGTTTTTTAATTTTTTAGAGAACAGAAGGTGTTCCATCAGTTGCAGCAAAGAGAAAAGGAATAACCTGATATCCACTTGCACTATTAAGGGAAGAATAGACAAGGAAATACTCTTTATCTGCAACAACAGGAAAAAAATCACATTATACAGAATAGAACTGTCTTTTTTTAAGGGTAATTTAGTGTTGAACTAGGCTATGCAATTACCATCATCTGAACTCTTTAAGAACTGATGAGAGAAACAACCTGCTAGGAATCACATGGTTATTCCTCATACTTCCAGTTTTATTTTCTGTGGTTTGCTGTGATTTAGAAAGACTTGTGGTCTCTTCTAGTGCTGGTGAAACAACAAAAACTTCCTCCATCCAAGCAATAAGCTTCCCTGCAGCTTGGGGGAACTTTAACTACTGAAACAGATATCCCAGACAGTATTTGCCGGCTGTCTTTCCTAGGTTCAGCTCCCAGTTCCAGCCAGTTCAACTTCTCAGGCTTTTTTGTTTTCACCTGTGCAAATTTGTGGTAGCTGGCAGACCCATGCTATGTGGAACACTGTGTTTAGGGCCACTTTCTGGTGTTCATCTTATGATGAATAAGGTAGAAGGAAGAGGGATTCAATGGACTGTAGCACCCGGGGGATGCAGCGTGCTATCAGATAAGCACCAACCTCTCTGGATGCACTGGTATCCTCCATGCACATTCAGCAAACGTTGCCATACAAAGCTCTCCCTGCCTGCTCTGCAAGTGCTTCTGGCAGGACAGGGCAGCTCCTGTCGGGCACCGGGGCCTGGGTGGAAGCTCAATGTTCTCATCACACGCCTTCAGCATCAGCTCCTTTATGTGTTTTTTTTGGGCCAAGACAGTTAATGAAACCAGTCTAGTAAAGAATGTAGCCAAGACAGCTGTAGAGACTAAGACAGCAATTTGTTTAGTCTGACACCCATTTCCCTCCCTTATTATGAACTAGTTACCCCCGCAAGCTTAGTGTATTTTTTTTAATGGAGCAACAATCTGAGTTGTGGCAGGAAGCCAGAGAGGGGACCAGATGAACCTCTGGGGGACAAACATAACCGAGATATGTGTGTGGCAAAAACTTGACCTTTTGCATCTATCCTCTGTTTTGCTGGGCAAATATTTGTAAAAATCAAATCCACTCTACAGGCTTAGCTAGAAACAGACTCTAGAGCTGAAGCGGTTATGTCCCCCACAGGAAATGCCAGCTGAGAGCCATGCAACTTCTTTCCTATTAATTTCAACTGGAAATCAGATTGTAAAACAAGTAATCCATCTAAAGTTAGTCTTTTCAAATTGGTCTTCCAGCAGAAAAAGATAGAAGCAAGAGTAATCCGCAGAGACCAGTGAAGATTCCTGTGGAGCCCGGTGGAATTTCCATTCCAGAGACAACTGCCCTGAGCTAGGCAGTCACTGTCTTTGGCAGGGAGAGGCTTGTTTTACTGGTACAGCCCTATCAACTGCCAAACAGATCGTTCAAAAGAGGGGCCAGTGACTGGCATTTAGGCGGGAAGCGGTGCTAAGGAAGCTACAGAGAAGTGCTTTACAGAAGGGAAATTGAAAACACCGAACAGGCTGTGCCAAGGGGAAAACCTGAAACAGGCTGTTCTGATCAGCAGTGGGCAGAAATAATGACTTGCAGGGAGGCGGGACATTGCAAGGAGCACATTCATTTTCCATTGTTTGAAGTGAACCTTGCCAAAGGACAGCCTCAGTAACCCTTTCTGGCCCTTACCTGCTCCCAGTAACAGCAAACCTTACCCTCTGTACTTGTTCACTGTCTGAGACATCATCCTCTTCTTCTCTCCTCCTGTCTTTTGAATTGTTTTCAAAAGGTTTCCCTGAAGGGTGCTCAATCGATCAGTGTCGTTTATATTATCTACAGGGGAAACCGGAGTGCGAACAGCTGCTTCCACTTGTGATAGGTTCCTCTCTTTAGGCCTTCTGCTGATGACCTCTGCAGTACATGTGTTGAAATCTAAAATATTTATACATTTGGGGTGACACTGTTCTTCTAATTAGTGCAAATGATGTTCCATGCCTTTCATAGCATCTCCTCTAAGACAGCATATGTGATCAGCTGTAGTAATAAATTTGTTGTCTCTCTCCCCTTCGTTCTCTCTCTCCTTCTGCCATGCTTAAAGCTGGTTTTATTCTTGGCTGAAACCCCTTCCATTTAGCACTGTCATATTTACTGAGTATCGCAGAGTAAAACTTGATCATATTCTCTCCAGGGAACCAAGTAAATGTCTTTATAATAAGTGTATGGCTAAAGCAGGAGGAATAGTGCACAGCCTTCAATGCTGTTAAGGTTGGAGCTGCGCTGTTGAGTTTATTTAGGACGCTACATCTCAGATGCTGTTCCTCCAAATGATCTGTACAATGGTGAGCAGGATGGGTTGTAAGTAAAAGCAACATAAGCGATTGCATTAGGGCTCATGCTCTGGAAAGAACTCAAGCCCTGCACCGATCTGGCATTTTGCGAGCTGGAGCTTGATCTTTCTGGCTGTGACTCAGGACCTGGCTGAACTCTTGCTCCTGGAAGCCCAGAGCTCTGCTCTACCTTGGGCCTCTGCAAACTCTGTGATCAGCCCTGAATAAAAAGGGGAATTGGCTTAACACTGCCAGGTGTCACAGGTAATATTAAATTGTTGTATAACTCTCCAGAAGGTCAAGAGAGAAAATAAACAGGTCTGAAATGGTCACCATTCCAGCTGCTCATTGAAAAGTGTTTCGTAACACTTTCCTCAACACTGTAAATATGAAATCCTTCTGCCATTAGCCCTTAGAGGGAGCTAAATATTCCTATGCCCAGATGAGTAACCTGAGGTGCAGAGTGAGATCTCTGGAGGTGGGCAATGCTGGGGGAGAAACCAGCAGCCTTCTTCCAGCCACCTGCTCTGAGCACCCCACATACGTGGTCTGCCCCTGGAGCTTTTGTTGCAGCCCAGTTTTAGAGCAGGCTGGACTGAGAGCAGCTTGATCAGCTGGTCCCCGAGACACAGCTCAGAGCTGCTCTGTCACTACTGCTCCTCACACAGCAGCTTCCCACCGCCATGGATGGCCAGGGCTGGTGCCCAGGGTTGCTGGCGAGGGGCTGACGTTGTGCAGCTGCATGACAGCCAGGCTTTGCTGCTCCAGTTCAGCGTTATAACAGCACAGAAGGTGCTGCTCTCTGCTTCCAGACCTTTCGTTCTGTTATGGTAGAAGCATACAGGCAATTTGGATGCTGATTCGTAAACCAGACAACTTCAGCAAAGTCCGTTTTAAAGTCTGTAGTTGAACTGACTAATAGAAGCCAGCCAGAATTTTGCCAGTAGTCTCATTTCTACCCGATTTGCCCCAGCTGAAGATTTATCAGTGAATTCAGTCCACCTTTTTGATCCTGTACTGGTATGTACTGATTGTGCCTCCACAAATTAGAGCATGTGCTGCTTCACCAAGGTGACAGCGTAGCAATGTACTTTTTCAGGACTAATGCTTGGGCAATAATAATTTGTCCATTGGGCAATATTAAAGTTTCTTACGATCCTCTCTCTGCCTCATCTTTCCCACAGAGATTTCTTCTGTTGCTGCTTTACTCTGTTCTTTTCCCTGTTGCTTCACACATGTACCTTTCAGCATCTGAATTCGGCCACCTGGGAACCGGGATGGGGGTGCAGGAGGTACCAGTGCAGAGCCCCCCTCTTCCCAGCAATGCTGGGATGCTCCAGAGGGTACCGGCTGGTGCAAGACATTGGGGTCCAGCTGGGTTGGCCATGTGTGGGGCTGCCCCCCAGGCCCATCTGGCTGGCCCATCAGCCAGCCAGGCTGACGCAGCTAATTCCCCTCACTGCCAGGGACAGCTGTCAGATGGTGCTGGCTTTGTGGTCACTGCCAACCCAGGCCAGTTTTAAACTGGTGTCCTGTGGACAACCTTGGATCTCATCATGGCTCCTGCAAGTGACTTTCCCTTTGTTTTTTTAAATTGGAGTTTATTCTGCTGGGTAGGTGGTGCTGGTGCTGGGAGGCTGAGCTAACCTGCCCTGCAGGTTTTCCTCTGGGAGCCCCAGGCTCTGCGCCGATGCCTGTGCAATACAAACAGGAGGGCGTGTTCAGCAGTTGCTCTAAACCACATCCCTGTTTATTATAGTCCTGACTGCAAAGGTCGCAAAGCATGCAAATGAAGGCTACTTCTAATTATTATCCCAGTTACAAAGAAAATTCCACATGTGCAGTCATCCATGTAGAAGTGAAGGAAGAGAAATACGTCTTATCTAAAGCAGCAGCTTTGGGGATTCACTTGACTTTGTGTATGCATACAGATGTGTAACATTCGGTGAAAAATAATGCTCTTTCTGTTGGAATGGATATTATTCATTAATATGGTTCCAGTTTAGCTAATTGCTCTTGACTTTAAAGAAATAAAGGAAATTTCTAGTAAGTCTGAATACCTTACTTATACACCTTCAAAAGGAAGCATTTCAAATTCCCATTTTAAAAGAAAAAATGTGCCTATTATAAGGGGGTTTTATTTTTTTTAGAAAAATGTTTAAGGCAAGGAGGAAGAAACTAAAGAAAAAAGGAAGCAGATGACACAAACCCGAATTTGTCAGATATTCTAAATTTGGCCATCTGACTGAATATATCCAGCTTTCACACAGACCCTTCTCTGAGGGGCTGAAGTGTAACCTAGCCATTCAGCACAAATCTTTCACTCAAAACTTGCCTGATGGAGAAGTCTGCATACCACAGGGATGAAAGTAGGCCAGTCTTTGTCCTTTAGAAAGGCACCTGAAACTGTATCATTGAGGATTAAAATCTTCTGGGACTCTCGCCTCCAAAATGGACAGATGGCAACCTCACGTAACAATAAAACCATCCTTGCAAAAATAAATGAAGAGCAATTAGTCACCTCCTACATATTGGGAGACCCTAATCCAGGCAGCAAGTGTTTGATGGGGATTTGAGAGTGATCAAACAAGCTGCTCTTAAGCTATAGTTTTTCTACAGCATATGAAGGGTAGAATTTAGGGCTGTGCAAATCACAGATCTTTTTTTCTTTTTTGATTCTGCAACTGAATGCCAAAATCAGAAATAAATTACAATTTGGATTTAATTCCAGATTTTCACTGAAACAAAACTAAAAGAAATAATGACATTTTCACAACAGATCCCATATATTTCATTTCACTTTCAGCCATTTAAAAAGCCAGACCAACACATGGTCCCGTTAAAAAAACACTATTAATACCTCTCTCTTATTGCAATGTTATTGATTACAGTGTTGGCTCAGGATGTGGGATACCAACATTGAATTTCCTACTCTACCAAAGGGTCTTTCAGTGTACTTTCTCTCCACAGGACTCTTACCCTGTGGGTGTCCTGGAGCTTGCTTTGCTGACATTATTCTGTTTATTTATATTTCTAAGCAGGTGCTGCAGTCTGGGCAGCACCCAGTAGCCTTGCCAGGATGGTGGTCCTGAGGCAGCAAGGATGGGTGCTGGTCCCTCCTCGAGGTGGTGGGTAAGTCTGGGATGCCAGGGACAGTGCCACAGCTCTCAGAGCAGGATGGAGACCACAGCCACACAGCACTGCAGCTCTGCTTGAGCTGTGAAGGGAAGCCTTCCTAGGACATAAGGAAATGCCATCAGAAGTCCAGAGGTATCTCCACTAGTGTGTGTGTTTGCTTTTCTTCTGGCTTTCAGAGCTAAGCACATTATCATGCGCAGCACCTGCCTGAAAATGTAGCCTCTCACTCCACCAAGGGCCACTGTTTTGTTCCTCTGTACCATCCTCCCTTCGCTCTTCTCCAGTCCAGCATAAAGTGCTGCTACCAAAACTGCTTCTGTTTCGTATCATACGTGCTAATTCCTTTAGGTTCCCAGAAGCATCTGCATTGGTTCATCAGGTCCATGTGTTTTCTGTAAGCCTCACTGCAGTTTTCACCCCGCTGTTGTACCTGGTCCTCACAGCTTTAGTTTAGCCCCAGAAACCCTCCTACACTCTGCCCTTTGGGTTTTCTTTCATGTTGCTCATCAGGCCCTTCTCATGCCACAGCTCCTGCTCACATCAGTCTTGCTCCCTTCTGCAGTACATGGCCACGTTGCCTCCAGTGCAGTCTCAGCACAGTTAAAGAGGCTTCTTACACCGCTCTTGCCCCAGAAAGCCTTAAGAAAGTCACTTCCCAGAGCCCAGAAACTTCCTGGGACCTTCCAGGTGCAGGGCAGGGCTGGCAGAAAAATTTCAATATGTATTTCTTTCAAACCTCTACCCCATCCTACTGCACTCACCAGTGCAATATTGCATTGACTTCCCATGCAAAATTAATGAGTGACTTTTCTCTGCCTTTCTTCCCTGTCCAGCTCCTGATTGTTCAGCCTGCAGACTGGTGGGGACTGGTGTTTTCTCCCATCATTTCTTAGCACAGAGTCTGGCACTCTGATCTCTGCAGATCTAAGCCCTGCTGTATCAATAGGTAATTAAAGTTTCTTTCATATTTAGGCCCCTAGTCATCCTTCTACCGACAGCGCTGTGAAATCACAGTGACTGGAAATCAGATTCAGTGATATTAAAAAATAACTGACCAGACTGAACACATCAAACGTTTTCTGACCTGTTTCACTTTGTCTCCTTTATCTGAACCACATGGGTGGAATTTAGCTCCTCTATTTTTAAACCTTTCACTCAGGCACTGACCTCTCTACTGCAGTCACCCTAGGTTCCCTTTGCAATCAAAGAAGAGAGAGGCACTTCTGGGGTACAGTTTACTTGGTCTGCTTTTGGGGCCTACTTCAGGGCAAGATGAAAGGGACCCCAGAAATACCTGTTTCTCTTCACGGACTGTAAAGAAAGTTTTGGTAGTCCTGCCACATGCCTACAGTGTCAATCAAAACTGAACCTAAGTGCTCTGAGATGCCTTTTGCACACCATTGTGCATGATGTTAACTCTGAATAAGTGGATTATTCATAACATGTATAGAACCTTATACATTACATAGGTTCTGTATATAGATACATATATAATAGCAAGCCCATGTATTTGTGTGTTACTAGGAAGCTAATCAAACAGATGTAGCTATCATTGCAATATTTTTCTTACGTGAGAACTCCACCTTCAAACCATTCAAACCAGTATTTATATGAGAATAGACTGTGCAGGGTATAGATTCGCTAAGCTCTTGTCCTGGTGATTCTTTGTGTTTCTGACAGTGTCACTCCAGTGCCAGCCATAAAGTCAGAGCCGAACCCTGGGGAATCTGGCTCAGGATATTTCTTTTGGTCCTATCAGGGCTGCACAGCAGCTTGCTGGGGAGGATAGCTGGAACTGGAACTACTGAGTGCTTGTAGCATCCGCCATGAATTGGTGCCTTACCCGGGCACAATTCCCACTGAATCTTTTGGGAGCAGGGACTTCATGTGTCAGTCTGAGAAGCCAGGCTGTCCCCATGGTTTTTTGCCCCCACTGACCAAAATGAGGTCTGGAAATTTGAATCTGTGTGTGGGTCACTTGATGCCGAGACCCACAACATGCAAAATTAATAACCCACCAGTGCCATTTAATCTGCCTGATAGATGCTGTTGGCCACATGCTACACTGTAGCCATCCAAAACTGGAATTGGTACTTACAGAAAAGGATGGTTTTTAAAAAAACACTCCAAATGCTAGTCTCCAAACTAACCTTGCTGGTACATTTATTGCAGAAGGCAAGAGCTTTTGGGGGAGGCAGGCCACATATGCCTTCTTGCATATCCCTGAACAGTAGCTCTAAAGAAAGTTTTCATTTTCTGGTTCAAATCACTCTGAAAGGAAGTAATTATTTGACTTTTTTTTTTTTTTTTTTTACTTCAGTATGCATCTGAGAAGAACTGGTATCAGTCACAGCAGGGTACACAGGATTGATTGCTCAGACGAGGGGGGACACATGCTTCCGTACATATAAACTACATATATGTCCTAGGGGCATCTTCTGATATCACTAATTTGTTTAACTTACCTACAAGGTAGTATAAAAGAATGGAAGAGAGTAAGCTGCCACCATCACTTTTCAGCAACAGTAAGTCATTCGGTCTTGAGCACAAATATTGCAGTAAAGCCTCCTGATACAAACACTATTTTGTGATAGACAATTCCTTTTATTTCCTTGAATTGGAATGCTAATTAAATCTGTCAGTGGTTCTCCTGCCAAAGATCTGTTGCTACGTCTGTGGGCAAAGCTGTACTTAAACACCCTTCAGAGACAGCAGCATTTCATTGATCAGATTTGTGAAGGGGATGTAACCAGGAAAAATACATCCTGTTATCTTCTCACCTAGGAAAACAATCTGATAGGCAGATTCTTCAGTGGAGCCATCTTTTCGAAATGTGTCTAACTTTCTGTATGACAAATGAAAGTATTATGAAGAATATCTTAATGTTTCAGTGTATCTCTTTCCAGTGATGGATTGCATTAAAAATGCGTTGCAAAATATTTTCCCTTTCTTCCTGAGAGGCATTGTAGCTGTTCTATTTTATGCTTGATGGAGCCTGCAGAAGCTGTCCCGCTATCCTTTATGTACAGCAATCCTGGCACTCTCACGTACCTTTAAAAGAAAATTGGCCCTGCTGTACTGCATTTCTTATGGAAAGCCCTGGAGATCAGTATTCTCTTTCTTGCTGGAACTGAACCCAAACCATCGATCAATATCCCACTGCATTTAGGAAGTGGGTTTCTCTGCAGGAACAGAACTTCGTGGGCTTATTAGGATTTCCCCTTCCTATACCTCTGGCTTTATGTGTGGTCTGTGAAAGATGAATAGTCGGTACTTCTACCTGAATCATGCTGAAATACTGAACTGCAGCAAAGCCTGCACTGAGGCAGTTCCTAGGCAGCCCTGTGGCTTGCTGAGCACCACTCACAGCTGCACCATCAGGCGCAGAGCAACCCTGTGTGCAGAGCTAATAACAAGAAGATATGTCACTTCAGTGTCAAATAGATACTTGGCCAAACACGTGGATTTTGGACCACAAAGGCCTCAGTGAAAAATGGCATGATAAATCTTAGTGATGGGGTGGGCTATGCAGTAAGCATTACAGCTGGAAACAAGCAGGATTTGGATTAAATTGATTCAAGTCTATGAAAGTTAGAATTATTTCTGTAGGGTCCAGTACTGTGGAGCAGGTCTCATCTTCTCCCTATGGCAACACACCATGACATGAAGCATCTTGTAGGGTGGCAAGGGACTGGGTAACTCCTGCTGACCATGCTGGACAAGAAAAGTGACACAGGGCACCAGCACACCAGCATCTATTCCGTGAACCAAACAGCTGCTGATGTTTACAGCATCACCAATGTGGACGTTGGATATCCCAGGCAGACTGGCCCCTGTTGGTATTGTCAGGACCCTGACATATTCAAGAAGGTGCTTTTTCTATAGCTGCTGCACTAAAAAGGCATTTATGGGACTGAGCTTGCGTGTTTTCACTGAGCTATTTCTGTGTGTGTTTTTATAGACAGGTTACTCCCATCCTGGGAGCTTATTTAGTGGTGTTACAGGGGCTTTCTGGCTTGCCCTTGCGCTTTCTGGCTTCTAACTGTGCAAGCAAGGTATGTGCAACTGGAGACTGAGGCTGGCCAAGGCCCTGCGGTCATCTCCTGTATTTAGGATCTGTGGGAAAAGCAATACACCCTGGAAGTCCCCAGCACAGCCCAAGCACCTGGCATGCTCTGGCTGCTCCTCAGACTGGCTGCTTCCTCAGCCAGGCCCCTGCTTCCTGTGAGAGGGCAGTGGGAAGCCCAGGGCCACCGCAGGTCCTGCTGTAGCATCCAGTGTAGCATCAGGGGTTGTGGGATGGCATGGGCTGAGCTCAGGGAAGGTGCACAAGGAGAAGCAGCAAACCCAGTGATCCCACCGGGCGTTGTTTTGTACTTGGAAGCGGTTAGTCACTGTGATAGTGGGCCCTGTGTTAGCCTGTGAGCCCAGACAAACACCTTGCAGAGCAGTGGGGAGGAGCGAAGCAACGGTGGAAGCTGGCTAGTAACAGCAGCCTGTCCAGAGAGATGGCTGATGCAGACACAGGCCCCCCCAGCTGCAACTTAAAAGGCTGTTGATATGTAAATAAAAAGGTCTTGAGAATAGACGCATACTGTCAGGTCAAGATATCTGGGACTCACAAGGAGGCAAAGCAGCTCTGCAGTGGCTCTTAAGTGATGCTTGCCTCCTCATCACTCTGGCTGCTGAAGCATGGGGATACTCAGCTGTATTAGGTAAAATCCTTATGGTGATAAGCTGTAGCAGATTCTCTGAGGGCAGCTCTGGGGATTTTGCACTGCTCAGAGATCCAGGCATCTTTCAGCCTTAAGCGACAATTAGCGACCCTTAACAACATCTAAAGCAACACAGTGTTCTCAGAGCAAAGGTCTGCCGTGATGGCTGTTATTTTCCCAGTGTAGCAAGTGTGATTGTTGTTCTTAGCTGGCCATCAGTGATGCAGACAATGGATCTGTGTGTCTGGCTAACAGCTGTTACTACGTATGGGATCAATATGTGCCTGCCACAGCTCAGTATTTTAAGGACAAGACAGAGGCACAGAAGGCTCCATGTACTGTCTCCTCTCCCTATACCATTCTTGGTCATAGGTTACTGGGTTATTCTCTAGCATCTGATGTATTCAGGCTAATCCGCTGGAAATCAATGAGATCAGCTGGGAATGGGCATCTAGTGATGACAGATCGAGTTAATGGTCTTTATCGCCGGTTCAGTGACAAGGTTCTAATCCTGGTATTTCTGCCCGGATGTGCAGAACAGAGCACAAATGGGAAAGCACAGAGACAGGCAAGGTAAGTGCAAACATGCTTTTAACTTCTCAGAGACCTGTACATATGAGTAGGCCAGTGCTGGAATAAATAACTTACCCTGTATTTCCAGTAGAACGTCAGGACCAAGCGACTTATTCATGTTTGTATCTTCCCCACACCTCACTGATAACATTACTGACTTACATTACCTATCTCCTCATCAAGATACATACATTTTAATTATAGAGATGTTCCAACTTCAGCCTTGCCTCCACATATATCAAGGCTTTCAATGTTATCACAGATATCTAAAAACCATTAACACCAGAACTCGGTGCTGTCCTGCTTTCCATTTTCTGTTATTTAATGTTAAGAGTTAATTTAAATATCATCTAAGCTAGATTATTTTTTTCTTCTTTTGCGGTGCCACCTTTCTGAAGGTGACATGTTAGAGAACTGTTCTCTGTATTTTCCCTTGGAGACTTCAATGTCTGTTCCCCAAAGATCAAGATGTAATTTTTTGAGTCATAACTGAGCATGTCTTGAATTTTGACTCTTTAAGGGTAGTTAGGAAAAAGCACCCAAAACCAGACATTCAAAGTGACCAGTTAGCTTTTAAAGACTTCATAATTTCCATGCTGCTTTACTTGTAAAGCACATGAATATAAGAAATATCAGTGAGACCTCTGATACGGGAAAGGCCAGCAGGATCAGACCTTAATATTTCATATCTAATCCTATGAATATTGTGTTTATTAGGTCCCATATGCTCTGCTAATTCCAGCTTTATTTATAATACTTCTTAGGATTAGGTTTAGAACAGCAACTGGCTGTTCAACAATCAGTACACTAAAGCAGCCCCACCTTGCAGCTAGAAGTGGCTTCTTCTGCTTGGATCGTGAAAAATATTTATCCAGCTCAATATCTAAGCAATCGAAACTCTCCACGATGAAAGCTGTGCCTTTTAACAAGCCTCACGTATGTACAGAAAGATTTCCTGATCCTCTGGCACTAACTGTTCTGCAGCTGCAGAGGAATCCAGGATGGCAAAGATTGTCTGAAAGTGTTACCCAAATCATCTACTGCACCAGGAAAAACATTTCTACCTCCACCTCTGTGGGGCTGTTCGGCTGGGGTTCGCTGCGCTTTGCAAACCCCTCTCTGCCTCTCACTGTCACTCCCTGCTGCAGCCAGAATGAGCTGCAGCATCATACTGCGGTGGGTACACAGCCTGCCAGCTTGGGTGGGAGCAGCCGGCATTTTGAGCCGGGAGAGCAGGGAAGCAAGCGCATGAGGCTGGGAATAGTGCCAGAGGGTGTTTTGGGCATGGGGGCCAGCAGCTGGGCTGTGGGGTCTAGGTCACCTGTGCCCCCCCTGCAGAGCCCATGCTACCTTTTGCTGGAGGCTGTAGCTGCACCCAGGTTGGGACTGTCCTTGCTTCAGTGCCTGGGGCCAGACCCCCCTCAGTGACCCCTCCAAGCTCCAGAGCACATCCTCACCCACATAGCCATCCATCTCCCAGTTACTTTTCTGAAAACCTTGTAATAGCTCATCCTAAAAATAAGCTGTTTGGGTTATGGATGCAGGGAGAAAGAGTGAGAGGTGTTAAACAAACACAGGCGAGGCATGAGAGTGTACAAAGCATTGGTTCACTTGCACATCATCCAATTAGTTCATTATGTCTTCTGCCATTTGCATCACATGCCCAGGCAGCTGTTTAAATGCTGGAGTTTCTCCTTTATCTTTGTTGCTTCCAGGATAATTTTTCCTTCTGTTGGCTTGTTGGAATCGCTGTCTCTCTTCCAAAGTCAGGATGAGCGTGAACTGCTTGAGGTCCTGTGACCAACTTTCTGCCCTGCCTGGAAGGTCCTGTGGCCAGCTCAGAGGTCTTCAGGCTGCACACCACACAAGCCTCAGACACATCTTTCCCTAAAACAGCCATCACCCTAATGAGCAAGTGTGCAGAAAATGCTAGAATCAAAATTAAGTCAGCCATGAAGCCACTGTTTCAAATAAACTCAAATAAAAATAGTTAATTGGGTTGGCAAGCAATGTCAGTCTGCTAGTCTATCAAATAATAAAAAAATATTTGAGCCGACCAGATTTCTTGCTCTCTGTAGTTTGGGAATTCACAACATCATTTTGCTTTAGCACAGAAATCAGCATGAAAGAGCTCCCAGTCCAGTGATTCCCTCCCTGTGTATGCTTCCTCCTCCCCTCTTCTTCCCTAGTTTCTGCTTCACCTGGTCTTTCTGTCTTCTGAGATTCCCTCTGTTCCCCTTTTCCATTCTCTTTCTCCAGAAACCATTTTCTCTTCCAAAGCAGCTGTGTGCTTTAATCCCAAGTCTCATGTCCCAGAGACTGAGGATCATACCAGGAACACCAACAGCTACAATAATAACAATAACCATAATACAAATAGCAATAATTTTCATCTGCAGGGGGTGACATTGAGGGCAAATGCCCAGGACAATTGGCCAGCAAGGACCTTCAGTACCTGAAGGAAGACGCGCAAGCACTGCGGCTGGCGGGCAGCCTGGCCCTGAGCGATGGCCTGGGCACGGGGCGGCTCTGTGCACGTTTCCAGGGATGCAATGACAGAAGCACAGGAGGTAAATTGCTCTTTATTATGTCTCCCGCTGACTGGCTTCAGCCCATGCGACTTTCTGGCACAAAGCTGTGAAGACATAGAGGCGAATGAGGTGGGAAAGATCTTCTCCGTTGCTCAGTCCCTGCCCCGGCATGAGTACCAGGTTGCTTCTTAACCGCATGGGTGAAGCCCCTGTGAGCAGCCACGCGTGGCACTTGTGGAGCGATGCTGCCCACCCAGCTGCTGCCCACATCACCTCATCACACAGGCACCCAGCACCGGCTCCAGCCACACAGTGAGGCAGCTGCAGGGCTGAAGTGCAGCTGCCAAACGCGGCTTTCTAGCGATGGCTTATTGCATTTCAGAGTGCTGAGCCTTGGGGATTTCCTAAGGCAGCCTTGCTGGATGTGTGGGAGGGGGAAGCTGAGCACCCTCTGCTACCTATTAAGGGGATCCAGATCTCTAACTCGGATGTGGAGCCCCAAAGACTCCCAAAGGAGTCCCTCTCTGCTGCCCTTAAAAAGCTTAATCCATTGCTTGATGCTTTTCTTAATGTCCCAGGTGCAAAACAGTGAGTTAGGGAAGAATCCCAGCTAAAACTGGGCAAGCCTGTGGCTTTCAGGTACTGCAGCAAAAAACCCCAACCAACAGCCCAAATCACCAAGGCAAGGGAAAAAAGTACAAAAATGTGTTTTTTCTAAAATCTCAGGGTTCTTAAGCAAGCCTTTTAATTGTTTTTCAGGGATAATATTACATGCATGTCAGTACGCTGAATAGACCTGCCCTTAGAATATGCACTTTAACATGATGCTGAGAGTCTTTTTAAATGTGTGCATATCTACACATGGAAAATTAAGTTTGACAGAATAACAAGAATGATGAATGAAGTGAATTTACAAGTTTTTCTTCTTAATTCCCATTCCATTATCACCACTTTCCCCCTGCACAGAGATGCCTACTTCGACCCTCACCTTAATTTGCAAGAGCAGGCTGAAAGACAACTAATTCCTGCATCAAATCTGTGAGGAGCCTGTTGTGGCCTTGTTAAAAGGGAATCAATTGATACGGGGGTTATATTTTCAGATTTTGCTTATTTATGGACTTCAAGGAGTTAAAAAAAATGGTTGAAGTGTTCTAATATCATCTTGTGCACTTGGTGACAAGGGAATTTGAAAAAGATTAAAATTGCACTGAGGGGTTTTATTATTTTACGCAAAGGACAGGCAAATTAAATTAAATCACAAAGTGTTGGTAGTTTAAAAAAAACAACACAAAAACCACAGCAGAAATCATCCTAATCTTAAAATCCTATAAATTATACATGTAATATGGTAATACAGCTTAGTCAATATGTTAACTTTTCATCCTCATACAGCTAAAATGTTGATGCACAAATGTTGCACAGAAAATCACATATTTGCAGTGGGTTGTAACTCCAATCTAATTTAGAAGCATTTCTTTCCAGTTATCTCTTTGCTTTCCTTCTCATGAGCCACGATGAACCTTCTCCCTTACACATGGCTTCCCAAGGCAGGAGTGAGAGGCAGCTGCCAACTGCGGGGGGCCACAGGTCCACTGCCTGCTCCCCTCTCCTCCCACAGCTGGTGAGTTCCGTAGGTTTTGGCATGGGACTGCGGGGCTCCTGCCCTCATGGACTTCCCTGTGGGGGTTGCAACATCCAGAAGCTTTGGCTGCTCTGATTTCTCAAGTTGATGAATGGTTGGAAAATTCAGTCCTGGAGATGTTTGTGCTTGTGTCTGTGGAAACACAGGGGCTGACGAATGTGTGCCAGAAAGCCAGAAATAGCAACAGGTTGTAATCCAGGGCGGGCAGCATCTCCTCTGCCACTGGGAAGTACAGAAACAGGCTGAAAAGCAAGGATGGGGGTATCCAACCTGTGTCCCTGATATTCCCTAGAGGTTTTAAAAGACGATTTCTCATCCCTTTCCTTGCTGCCATCCCCTCTGCAAGCTGGGTGGCATTGCTAGATGAGTGATCCCACGAGGGGTTGGGGGCAAAGGGATGTCCTTTCCTGGGAGCTGGCAGCTCCAAGCTGGGCTCTAGGTGGCCTTGCAGTGCCACAGCCCATGCCATGGCCTCACATGTGCTGGGGGCATAAAAGCAGTGTGTCCGCTATCCTTTCATCTTTGCTAAAACTCAAACAAAGCTTTGAGAGCTTTGCCCACCCTCAAATTCAATTTAAACTTGTGGGAAGGTTAAAAAATTATTGTGGAGTGGGACTGAAGCATACTGGTGAAACCTCACACAGCTAACGTCCTCACAGAAACCCGATTTCTTTAGAAACTTTAGAGAACTGGGCTAAAACCATAATTAACCCGGCAATGCTGCCAAGAGAGGCTGTGCCTGTGCAGCCTGGCCAGGGTGGATGCTGGCTGGAAGCCTTGAGGCTTTGTTATCAGGGAGTTGACCCCCCCAGCCCCCACCAGTACACACTCCCCACACAAACAGACACACACACACGTGCACAGACACAGCATAGGGCCCGGTGTGGGGTGAAAGCAGCACCGGCCACCGTGACACGGTTGTCATACGGCTGTGTGACACCTCTGCGCTCGGGACTGGAGACATCACAGAGCTTCATCAACAGTAGCTTTTGGATGCATAGAATAAAGAAAAGAAAAAAGCGATCATATTTTCATCTCAAGTTGAGCCAAAACATTTTGAAAAAGTGTTATGGTTTTCTTTGGAACTGTTCTTGTGGTGGCACAAATGCATTTCACTCACCCTAAATACAGAGGTTTATTTGTTGAGGTACCTGGAAGGCAAATACCCTGAGGGTGCAAAATGGATGCAGCCCTTCCAACCCAGTCAGAAGGTTTTGCGCGTTTTCTTACCTCTTGGAAAAAGAGGTTGTCCCACTGCAAAAGCAACTGTTTCCTGGGTGCAGAAACCCCTGAGGACACAGGTAACTGCGAAACCTGCATACTTTTCCTGTGGTCCTTCCATAGCTGCTGGTTTGCCCCTGCCCTGAGGCTGTGGGCAGCAACAGGGGCTGCAGGCGGTGCTGGACTCATCTGCTGCCCCAGTGGGGCTCCCATCCCGGCGTGGTGCTCCAGCCTGCAGGAAGCCCGGGCTCATCTGCTGCCCACACCAGCCTGGTGAAAACCCCAGGCAGTGTCCCCAGGTTGTTGCTGTATTTTGTCGACTCTGCTCGTACAACACAGATGGGTGCTGCGCTGTGAAAGCACAAGCTGTTCCTGTCTACTTCCCCTTCTCTTTTTCCCTTGGTTTAAAGCGGTTTGCCTTCTGGAGCAGCCGTGTTGCTGCGGAAAGGCTCCCCTCTGTTGTCACTGGGATGTGGCATCTCCCTGGTGCAAATGAGATGCAGGTATAAATAGCTCCAGCCCCTGTCAGCTGCCACCCTGGGGCTTACCCCAGGGCTAATCCACTTCAAGGCTGTCAAAACCCAACTCACTGGCCGATGGTCCTTCTCCACAGACTTTTAAGATCGTTTTCACAGCATAACTGCCTTGGCTCCCACATGGGGTCTGCTCCAAGCCCCGCTGTGAACCTGAGGGGGCCTTGCAAGGACTGGGCAGCGCTGGCTGCAGAAGTAAGGAGCTGTGAGCGGGCTTCTTACCGAGCACCCACCCCATGGAAGCCATTTTCAGTCTCAGCTGACTGTAGTGGGACTGAACTGGTGATCATCGTGCCTGTCAAAGGGCCGGTGAGCAAAGCAGCCCACAGACAGCCTGAGTATTTACGTGCTGTGACCCCATTGCACAGACCTCTTTGTATCACGCATTAATGAAAATATGTTGCATTACTATTGGAATAGAAGGATTATGGAGTTGCTGGGGCTTAATATCAGAAGGCTAAGGTTTAACATTGTTTTGCTTCCTTGACTAATATTTTATACAGGAAAGCAAGCTGTGACCTTGATACACTACGTTGCTGCTACCTGAGAATCACAAATCCCAAGGACAGTCACAGTGCAGGCATAAATATGTATATCGCATCAGCAGCAAGTGCAGATATTTTGATAAGACTAACAGGCTAAGGACCTCGATGTGGAGTCCTCTGACCAAAATTTGGCCGGGGCAGACTGCGTCTGAGCCAGTAGCTCTAGGCCCCCTTCTGAGTGGAGAGAAGTGGGAACTTCTCAGGCACAATTCATCTGACCTGTGTTAGACCTACTGTAGAATAACATGAGCCCCACAGGTATCTGTGTGCCTGCTCTGACCGTAGAGACACTTTGGATAAGTAGCCCAGGTACAGAGCTGTGGGATAGAGTTAATTTTCTTCCTGGTAGCTAGTATGCGGCTATGTTTTGGATTTGTGCTGAAAACAGTGTGATAACACAGGGATGTTTTCATTATCACAGAGCAGTGCTTGCACAGAGCCCAGGCCTTCTCCACCTCTCACCCCACCCCAGCAGCAAGCAGGCTGAGGGGGCACAAGCAGTTGGAAGGGGACACAGCCGGGACAGCTGCCCCCAGCTGCCCCAAGGGATATTCCAAACCATACAACATCATGCTCAGCACTACGTCTGGGGGAAGAAGAAGGAAGTGGGGGGACACGTTCAGAGTTATGGCCTTTTGTCTTCCCAAGTTACCATCACCCGTGATGGAGCCCGGCTTTCCTGGGGATGGCCGAACACCTGCCTGCCCATGGGAAGCGGTGAATGAATTCCTTGTTTTGCTTTGCTTACATGCACAGCTTTTGCTTTACCTATTAAACTTGTTATCTTAACCCATGAGTTTTTTCACCTTTACTCTTCTGATTCTCTTCCCCATCCCGCCATGGGGGAGTGAGTGAGAGGCTGGAGGGGCTGAGCTGCTGGCTGGGGTTGTCACGACAAGAGCCCACTGTAAATATCTGACTTTGATGAATCGCACACCAGGAGAAAAAATAATTTGAGTCCTTATAGCACAAAACCAGGACAGGAAAGGAAGGTAGGAAGTGGGGTGAGATTTACTAACACTCCTCCAAGCTCTCTTGCTGTTAGCTTGTCCTGCTCAGCTTGGGTCGAGCACAAAACCCCTACAGTGCCCTAGAAAGGAGATGTCCTTGTGGGAGGGAGAAAGAACAGGACACGCCATAAAGTCCCTGCCCCATTTTTTGTCAGCCTGAAATCCACTCAGACCAGGTAGTTCTTGTCAGAATTTAAGCACAGGCAGGAAAGTTGGGCCATGAACTTGGGGAGGTGTTTGCAGATGAACTCACGCCTTCAGCAGCTGCTCTTCAAGGTCTTCCCACAGCTGGCTCCAGCACAACCAGCGTCCTTGGTTTTCTATGGCTCAGGCATGTTTCAAGCAATGATTATTTTCCCCCTTAGACCCAGAAGCCTTTTACTTAAAATAGGCTTTTAAAAATGAATCCTTCCCTCAGTGTAACTGCTCCAGCCCGGCAGCTGTGGGCAGGTCTCGACCCCTGATCTCACTGTCTGAAGACAGATTCCCCCCTGTAGAATACCTGTAATTCAAGCATTTGATTTTTCCCAGCAGGGCATCATTTCTGCAAATGAAGCCTATTTGTGTAATGAAACATCAAGTAGTTCACATGGGGATGTAGAGAAGTCATATAGGGAAAGAGCTCTCAAATGAAATGCTGTACCAAGAAAGATTTAATTGTAGTTACCGTACAATTAAAAATAATAATAATAAAAAAAATAAAAAAGATGAAAAAAACCCTACCACCAAAACAACCAGAACTGCGGGAACAGACTGTTTTCTTTTCCCAGCAATTGCACAGCAGCGAGCCTACCTCAGCACTCAATAAGCTCCTGTTGGCACTAATTGGCATCCTTGCTGGCGGGTCTGTGCGGAGGACGTGAGGTCTGAAGGGCTTGCAGGGGCAGACCTTCTCCCCGCCCCGGCACGGGCAGGCAAGAGGCAGGCAGCCGCTCGCACCCTCTGCTCGGCGGCAGGCAGCGGCCCCGGCCCCTGGCACCTTCCAGGACTACTGCAAAAGAATTTCCTCAGCTATGAAGAAAGCAAGTGTGTGCACAGCCACGCTGATATCAGATGAGGGACTGGCGCCAGGAATTTGAGAGTAGCGAGCAACTTTGTAGTGTGCAGGGACACCTACTCCTCAGGTGCAGCGAGCATGTATATACCTGTATAGCTCAAAGCATATGCTTCAGTGCTTTCTTCCATGGGGGCCTTAAGGAGTCTGTGAATTTCTCCCTATCTTATTTAGTAATGGCATCCAAGATATCACAGGCTTTTCCCACCCTAACCTTTGCGGTGGTATTTTCCACATTTCTTACTTCCTCTGAACCTCCCCTTCTCTCTTGCTATTTGCCACTCCGTTTAGTGCTCCTGTCCTTGACAAAGTCTAGAGCTTTTCATGTGGAGGTAAAGTTCATTACTGACTCTCAAGTTAATCTTCAGCTAGGGCCATCCAAGTTCTTCGTTTGGCCAGAGACCAGCCCAGCCCCTTCTCTATGCTGGTTCTGTACCAAATGGCAGCCTCTCTCAGGGTAATGCCTAACGTGAGTGCTTAATTAAGCAGCTAGAGAATTTTAGGGGAAAAAAAGTATAAACTTATGAGATTTCCTATTTTTATTCTTCTCATTTTTCAAACAACAGTTAAATGAGCTGATCTGGTTGGTACTACCTATACAGGGTTCCCCTATTACTGCATTACACAGAAGCATGGCTTTTGGCCAGGTGGCTCTCGGGCTGCAAGACTATGGACTGAGTTCATACCCTAGACGCTGAGATGTTCCCATCCCCTTCAGTGGCAAGTGCTTACAGTTGCTTGGGCATTTGTCTGTCCAAGGTATTTCCAGGGTGTTTTAAGACACTTCCAGGAGTTCAGGAGATACTGAGAGTAGACTAGGTATGTTTTCATCTGGTTTAGCAATACTATCTGTGAGTACTGTGCCAACATGTAGCCCTCCAAACCCAAATCCTAAAGGAGGCTTATCTGACACTCACCAAGGGTTAAGACATCTTTTTTGTTGAGTTCTGCAGGTTTTAGAGCATGCCCAGCTGTGTCATTAACCAAACAGACTGAGCAGGATTCCAGTCCTACCATTAGCAGTGCAGAAGCAGGGAGGGGGACAGGCAATGGCAAGGCTGCACAGTCTTCCTTCCTCAGCTCTTTCTCCATTTTTGTAGAGGATCAGCCACCTTTTGGACTGTATCTGCCCTTTCTGAGAAGGTTTTTAAAGCTGGGGAGTAAGTCTGTGAGTTACAGAGAGGGTAGCAAGGTAGGGCATGTATGAAGGAGTCATTGCTAAAGCTGTCTGCAAACTTTCGGTCCAGGTTGCGTTCGAACAGCAACTTGGGCTTTTGGAAGAAATGGTATTATGAACAGAGAAGCACTCTATCAGAAATGTCAAACTGCTGCCAAGTATTTTCCAGCCAAATCTAGGTTTAGTTTTTGATAAGAAAGAAAGAAATAAAGGTTCCCATCGCTAAAATTTTTCTCTGCAGTAGCTCTGTGTAATTGCTGGAAATGCAGACTCATACATTGAAGGGTATCTTGCAATGCACAATACTGCATGCAACTTTGTGAATGCGTCAGCAATAAAAATACCTGAGTTGTAACGCCAAATTCTTGCAGTAAGGCAGAGAGAGAAGAGCAAAATCTGATTGCCACCAGTAAGCAAGCCTTTTATTTTTGTATGGAAATAAGCATTTCCATGCCTAATGACTATGTAAGCAGAAGTGCTTATGACAGCTAGCTTATTTCTACAATAAGAGGCTTCTTGGGGCTGGATGGTCGGTAGAATAGGGAAACTGCTTTGCACTCGTCAATATTTGCCTGCATGCCTAATGTTTTAGATGGTCAGAAGGGAAAAGCCCGTAGTAAGATGGCCTTATTATCCTAGCAGTGAAAGCCTGGTTAAGAGGCAGTCAATGGGCTCCGATTTATTCTCTCTGCAGCTTAGTGTTAGCAACTCCTAACTTGTCTCAGCTCTGCCAGTGAGTTAGTGTACAGTCCTGGAGAGCCGTTTAGCTCCCAGCACTGGCAGAGGGCAGCCTCCATCCCACCTAGCCACTGTTTTGCAGAAGCTGGAGCCTCCCAGCCATTTTTGGTGGCCTGAGAGAAATGAAAGGAGCAGGCACATGTTGGCTTTCCCATTCTTGGAGGACATCAAGTCACTAGCAGTGGTGATGGCATTTCAAGGTACGTCTCCCTCTTTGCTTCCCACCCTTCCTACCACATGCGCTTTCTTTTGGCGAGGTCTGCACTTGCTCCTGGCATGGGATGGAATGGGATGGGGTGGGGTGGAATAGAGCCAGGCTGGGTGTCCCTGCCAGAGCCTGTCTGGTGGGGTCCAACACTGAGGCTCGCTCCCAGGTCTCTCCTCAGCGCTGCTGCTCTGTCCAGCTCCTCTGCTCCCATCCCTGCTGTGCAGTAGGAAGGTCTCTGCTATGTTCCCTTCTGAGCCTCAGAAACTGCTGGCAGTCCTCTGGCAGGTATCCCTGCTGGCTCCCAGGACATCGAGTCTCAGTAATGTTGTGGCCGAGGCCAAATATTAAGTGCCTCTGAAAAGGTTTAAGAAACTATCTTCAGACTTCTGATTTTGAATACTCATGCTTTAAATCAGGCATGGTGTGTGGGGAAAATATTAAATAAGCAATAATTGCTTCCTAAGTATAATAACCATGCTGGAAAATCATATTTTGGCTTTAAAATTCATAATAAACACATGCAATAAATAAAGGTAATCATGCATTACATGTCCATGGCAGTAGATGATAGCAAGCCTATTAAAACAGTATCAATCAGGCACTGAAAATGGTTTATATTTAGCACATCTCATTTTAGATTAAACAGACTCTGCTCTCAATTATCCAGTAATTACCTAGAGGCATGAAGGCATGTACACAAAGCTACAGCAAAGCAACTGTGTGAGTGCTGGCTTACTTTGCTGTTGGTAAACTTCATTTTGTCAGGATTAATTGGTGAGAAGGCTGGTGATGAACACATGACAAGCGCAACACTCAATAATGCTTTAATAAAGTGGTGGAAGCAAATGTTTTCCATCAAACCTCTTCAGCACAGGAAATGTGATTAATTAAGCACATTCATCTAATTACTGTATGAATTCTCAGGAGGTAAACGTATGCTCCAAGGCAGATACACTGGGTATAATTCCAGAGGCTAGATTCAATTTATTTTTATGTGGGTTTTTTTAATGTAAACATTAAATAAGTTATTTTTTAAGGAGAGATCTTAATTGTGATTGGTTTCCAGCACTGGATGAAAGTCGATCCTAGTCACCAGTATTCATCAGACCTAATGACGACAGCTCTTCCTTCAGAGTAACTTTCTGGCTTTTCTATTATCTCCAGTGAGACCAAGCATTAGGAAAAATGCAACCACCAGAATATTTACTGGATATTAGCTTGTCTTACAAGCCTTCTGCTTTTCTTTGCATTAGTAGTGTTTGGGTATGCAGGGCTGGAGCTGCCTTTCTAATTATGACCAGCGAACGGAGATTATGAGGCTCCAAGTACAAGTATCTGTACAAGTCTTGATGCTGGGTACTGCCTGGGGACAAAGCCTTTTAAAAAGAAGAGACACGATGTTGCTTTCCTTTCTGCAGGCATAGGTACCTACATCAGCAGCTGTAGGGGATGGTGAGCTCCGCCAGGTGAGAGAAGCCCACGGTCAGGGAAGCCAGGGTGGCATCCCACCCCCGGCCCCTGCTGCCAGCCTGGCTCTGCCCTGCGGCTGCCTCCCAGTGCTCCCAGCCAGCACCCAGCAAAATTTGCTTCCACAACGGAAATCCTCATTTGGCCTGGGAAAGGAGAAGCAGCAACTGCAGGAACAGTTCAGCCAAGAGACCCGAGAGGCATTAACCCCTGCCGAGTCATCCCCTTGTCCCAGCACAACCTCAGACTGCTGAGGGGCCAGATTCTCTCCCCAGCTGTGCTCCCACCCCTGAGGTCACTTGGAGGAAGGCAGAAGGGGCTGGGATGCATGGCACAAACAGATATGCAATCACAGCCATGTCTTGCTGTGGTTTTGAGCAGAAACACCAAGTATTTGGGGGAGCAAAGCTGGGGAGAGAGACACCAAACCTAGCAGCAAGGGAAAAGCCATCTCAAATCCCCACCACCGCTACTGGCACCACTCCTGCTCCATCCCCCTCTCCCTTCCCCATGGGAAAGCCCATGGCTGGTGCCTGTAACCTTAAAAAGATCATTGCCAGGCTATAAATATTCAGCCATCAATTAACCGCATAAATGCTCACCATCCAGAGAACTCTCCTTTTTCACTGCTAATGTAACTAACATCAGGGTTGCTCATCATCACAGGTCCTGCCATCTTTGTCCCATTAAACCCAGCAGCGCCTTGGTCTTTATTGACGTATTCATTTTAGGGGGCTGAAGCAGCCTAGTCCATAGGGCATTTAAAGTCAACAGAGAGATTCTGCCTGACTTCTGTGGGCTTGGATCCTTTCCAAGGGAAATATTTTCCTACTTAAGTAACTCTGAAACAAGGCGATCACACCACCAACAACAAAAAAAAACCCCCAAACTAAAAAAAGAGGAATGTTTCCTTTAAAAATATGTTGTTGACAACAGAGAGCAAAGAAATCCTAGAACTGGGGACATATTTTTTAATGTTGCTTCAATCAAATGCTTCAGAATAACAAAATACTTGCAAAATAAAACTGTTTGCATTTATGGCATTCCCAGCTATGGCTGGGCAGGGAGTAGGGGGAAGCACTGAGAAATTCTGGTCCAAAGGGAAAAACTAAGGAAAACAAAAGCTTTCTCAGGCATCTTGGCAGCTTGCTAGCTTCCCTGAGAGGGGCAAGGAGAGCAGAGGCTGGGGGAAGCCCTGTGGTGTGATACAGTCCCATATTGCTGTATGAAGTATCTGCCCTGTTGGTGTGACCTAATTCATTGCAATACCAGCTCCTGGCAAAAGGTTGAAGACCTTCCAGAACATTTCAGTAAGGACACTGTAGATGAATAGAGCCGAGGAGGCATCCCTGTGGGAGAAGGCAGGGCTCTGCTTGGCCTTTGCCTGCTGACAGCAGCCCTGGGAGGCTCCCATGCACCCTAAATAGCTCATAGCAGCGTCCGTGACAAATGCACTGCAGGTATATACAGCAGCAGCAGGTGAATATACCTGTGGGTAGGTGGATATCTGAGAAGCCTCCTGTAATCACCCCTGCAATGTAATCAGTGCTCTGCCCTTTACTTAGTGTGTAACACCTCCTTGTGTAATGCCGGCAGGATAATTAGTGCCTCTTCAGCGGGGTGAGCCCAGACACAAAGTGTTGGAGCACCAGGGTGACTCACCTGGGATGTCTGCTGGCTTCTGCCGGCGATAACTGACTGGTGTGGCGGAGGAAACCCTTGTGGTGCTCACTGGCAGGGCAGGGTCAGCCCCTGCCACAGCACTTGATGGACCAACCTTCAAGCAACGTCAGTGAAACCCAAGTCTACAGAAGTATCACAGGATGTTTAACTACTAGGATTATTGTTTGAGAAGACAGTATGAGAGGTGCCACATGGGCACTGGAGAACTTGCAGTCATCTCTTGATTCTCAAGGAAAGGAGAGGTCTAGCATAAGCTTGCCCACCCTATTTCATAAATCAGACCTGTACGTAGGTATCTTTCCAGCATGGTTGACCTGTTGCTTTCCATCATATAGTGCATGCGTGTGTGTTTTGACTGTGACTTAGGACACCAGAATTCTGTGTGTCCTGCTGGGATTACAAACCCTCTGACATCTTTCTGTTAAAAATAAGCTGGAATTGCTGCTTCCCTTAGTGTGCGCTTTTCTGATTTTTGTCTTCTACTCTCTTTCTGGAGGTGGTGGCATTTGATGTGTGGCCAGGGCCTGTAAAATGCTCCGGGTGGACCTGTGCAATGTGTTGACTCAGATCTATATCTAGTTATATGGGCTATTTGGGAGACAACTGTGAGAGAGGCAGCAGTCAAATCCTCACCAAAGCATAGTGAAGGAACAAGTGAAACTGTAGGACGTGGGCTGCAAAGCCACATTTTTTTCCTCAAGTTAGGAAGCGCAATCCGAGTTCACTTTATTGAGATACACTAATGCATGAAGGGTTCTCCTCTCTCGGCATGTATTTAAGGCATGGATAACACCTTAGGTAACAGGTTTGCTATTTTGAAAGCTAATATAGGAAATAGTGATTTGTGACAAATCTTAGGCAGGCACCATCTGCCTAGGACACCTCCCATGTTCTTCCCCTCCTTTGCAACCCCTCTGTGGTCCCCAGGTGGGGACCTTCCTTACAAGAGCTGCCATTGAGTTAGATCCCTGTCATGGAAACCAAAGGGAAGACAGCATCACAGTCCAAGAAACTGGGTCTGTCCCCTATTGAACACATAGTAGTATGGAGGGGAAATAATAGAAGAACTTGAAAACACCAGAAATAGCAGTTGCCCTTCTCAGCCCTGCCAGTCTCACCATAGGAGCACGAAGGGACTGCCTGAGAAGGTGCAGCCTTGTTTACAGGCCTGGCAGTATTTCTAAAAGGCAGGAGGTGACCTGCAAACTCAGCCAGCAGAGGCCAGCTGGTCTCCTGCAGCTGAGACCCAGAAAAAAAAGTCTCTGGGGACAAAAGGAAAAGCCATCAGTGAGAAACGTGAGGATCTGCATGAAAAGTCAAAATACAATAAGAGGTGCCCACCCAGGTCCTGTGCTGGTCCCCTTGCTCCTCCTTCATCTACAAAGCTGGAAGGCAACGCAGTGCTGGGAAAGGCGCGGGGCTGGGGCTGGCAGGACGTGGGCCAGACATGGCAGCAAGGATGCTTCTTCCCTGGACTCCAGCTGAGCTCAGGTATGAGCAGGAAAAGGTCTGGAGAGAAGGCACTTCAGACTCAAAACCCGCATTCACATTTGTCCAGTTGCCTCAGCTTCGCTCTCTTCCCACAACCAAGGGGACGGGTCAGTCCTTCACACCACAGCAAACATCCTACATGCGGCTCTCATTTGTCTGTATCCAGCTGTCACAGTTTCTGAAATATACACCAGATGGGCAAAATGCCATTTTGATGAAAGAGAATAATATACAGGAGAACTGTGAACTGAAACCAAGTGTGGGCTTTTGGAATAACTGGAATATCTGGGCAAGAAAGGATCAGGTAGGTGCTGCTTGTGCCTGCTCATGCCATTTCTAAGGTGACTAAACAGCAAGTTATTTACACTGCATTGCTAGAGCTTATTACTTATAACATATATCCTGTAATTTATACACAGTGAGAAATGGCTAAAATGTGCGTGTTTTCAGAGTACTGGTCTGAATGAAAAAGAAGCAGTTTTTCATTAAAAACAAGTCAGAGGTGTCTCAATGTCTGGAACCAGGTTTATCCTAGAATTAATTGTGGGTGACCTGGCACAGACACCTGCTTTTTGTTCCCCTTTTACATGGTGTTGAGCACAACAAGGCCCAGCCCTTTGACAGAAGATCTGAGATACTGCAGGAGTATAAGGACCATATGGACAATAATTTGGCTAGGATTTTGAAAGAGACACCAGGGACGCAGTGCCCAAATCCAATGGCAATTTTGAGACCACTAGTCCGTAACATTAATTCTTAAAGAATGAAAGTTACAGGAAGGGGTTCGTGTCTACTGTAGTGTAAAGCCCACCTTGCTCAAGGAGTCCTTTCCCAGTACAAAAAGTGAATAATCATATATTTCCCCTGTTACAGTCGGACTGTCCTTTTTGTAGTTCAGGGGATCACAGATTTCTCTAAATGTTGAATACTGATGTCCACAGGTTTTTATCTGGGAGACTACACACTACCAAATCTCTTCTTGTATCTATAATGCCAAGACAGAAGAAGAGTGATTCAGAATGCCAGGATCTGTGTGGCATCCAGCCTCACAGGAACAGTAAAAATTGGATGCTGAATTAACAGAAGCTCAAGATGGAGCAAGCATTTCATGAACATTCAGTAAATAGTGAGCTCAGGGTAAAAGGATAAGATATACATAGGGTGAACTACTTTAAAATCCTGGGGATACTTCTGATCGAAAAGGAGACCATGATTTGTCAGGCTTCCTATGCCCATGAACTCAGAAGTGCAGCGATTCATTTCCAGTCCAGCAGTTCAAAGCTGAAGGTGTGCTAAGCTGGCTTCTTGGCATTTGGGAACAGAAGCTGTCTTCGACTCAGCATGAGAAACAAGATTAGCCTTTCCAGATTAGAAGGAAAGTATTAGTGAAGCACCAAAGGGTTCAGTGTGGGGTCTTTTTAATAGCAACTGGCGTGGATGATGATGTTGAAAGCACAAGCTGCCAACTCTAGAAGGCAGGATGGATGAAGTATTAATTTACTTATTGCTTAAGTGCCTCAGGTGATGGTGAAATACTGTTCAGGTTAGACTGCTATAGAGCAAGGATTCTTAGATCAAGGTTATAATACACAGCAAGAGTACCTAAAATAATAAAAGAAAGATTTGAAATTGCCACATGAATATTTCCAAAGCCTTCAGCTAAGCACATTTGCAAGAAGAATGAGAAACGTGAAACTGGGTGACCTGGTCCAAAGGAAAAAAGGGGACCCTATTGCTAATATCAGATGTACCTCCCCAGAGATATAATATATAAGCAAAGAGCGTGTTATTTGCAGACCTGCTAGTAATCAGAAGACAGATTTTCCTCACAGTTTGGGCATTTTCTACTGATTCGATATTTTTCTTTTTACCTACTGCCAAATCTTAGACAAACTAAGGGCAGATTTCCTGTGAGACCACAGAATTATGTGTGTGTATTAGTCACTAGCTCTGGAATTGCATTGATCTCTTCCTTTATTTTTTATCTTGAGCTATTTCATAAACAAAATCACCCAGCAGCATAGCTAGATAGCCTCCATGGTGCAATTTTAGGATACGTGCTTTGCCCAAGAATGGTGTCTCTATACTTTTAATCTAGCAATTTTGTTTGTTCAGCAGAGTATATCAGAAGCTGTATGGCAGAGACAATCCAGCAAATGCTAATTCAACAGATCAGGGCCAAAGCGTTCTGCACCACTTTGGCTTCAGCCCTGGAGACAGCAGTTTGAAAATCTGGGTTGCCAGCACTACACACTGCACAGAGCTGTTACCATCTCTGCTTCATGGCCTGGCCTCCCCATGGTGAATCAGATCTCTGAGAGGTACAGATCAGCTGTGCTTCCTTCATTGCAATGCAGCTACACATCTTTAACGTGAAATAATAACATAGGCTGGCACGTAACAATTCCAGCTCTTCAAGTTGAATTAGCAAACAAGCAAAAGAAAAATATAATCAATTAGCTAAATATTTTTGTTTATTTGACTGTAGACATGAATAGCAATGCACAAACTTCCTGAAAAGTCAGCTGTTCTCCTCCCAGAAGGGGAACCAAATTGACATAAAGCTGTGCATTTATGGCGCCTTAACAAAAACCATATGGAAGAAGCACTGCTGGGTTTGAAACAAGCTACAAATCGCTAACCAACCACACGCTGCCTTGGTGCACCTATCTACAAACGTTGATTGGTTTCTGACACATAGGAAGCCACAGACTGTGGTGCGTAGCTATAGTGGGCTCACGGGCTGCTATCTATGCTCTGCACGCCTTGTGCAGTCACTAACAGCAGGCATGGGGTTCACTACTCAAAATGTTTTCATGAAAGGCAAAATAAGAGAAAGAAACTCCTCTGAGTGCTGCAGTGAGAAACTGCTGACCATCAGAATCGCAGTGTGCAGGTTCGTGCTGCGCGCCTGAGCCCATACACGCTGCTGTCAACTTGTGCCTGCACAGAGCAGGCAGCATGGCAGGTTCAAGCAGAGCTGGCATCATCATTTCTCTCAAATACAAGCTGCCTTTCTACAGCTGCCTCATGCTGGGTTCTCCTGACTTGAAATCCAGGCTACAGGAGGAAGTCAGCGTTTCTCATCTGGCTGGGGCATGCAGACCCGTGAGCTCAGGGACCGAGGGCATCAGCGCCGGGCAGGGCAGGGGCTGAGCGGTCAGCTCTAGAGCGGGCAAGAGGACATGTCCTACGTCCTCCTGCATGCAGGGCAGTGCAAGCAGGTCTGAGAACATACAGATTTTCCTTTTTCTCCAACTAGCAGAACACTTGTAGTTTACACTGTTGCAGCCTGTCTGGTTTTGCCCAGGTACACGGGAGCCGTCCTGGTTCCCATCAGCTCGGGGACATAGGGCTGCTGGCTTCATCATGTCTGTAATTCACATGAAATGTAGATTTAGTTGAGTTTGGTGAAACGACTCCAATTTGAAGGCAGCTTTTGCAATTAGTGCTTCCTTTCCCAGAAGGCTTTCCAGCAATCAGTTTAGAACAGCATCATTTATCATCATCAGTCTCTACAACTACTTGAAAGGTGGTTGTAGCGAGGTTGGGGTTGGTCTCTTCCGCCAAGTAACAAGCAATAGGACGAGAGGAAACAGCCTCAGGTTGCACCAGGGGAGGTTTAGATTGGATATAAGGAAAAACTTCTTCACCGAAATGATTGTCAGGCACTGGAACAGGCTGCCCAGGGAAGCGGTTGTGTTCCCATGCCTGGGAGTATTTAAAAGACGTGTAGATGTGGCAGTTAGGGACATGGTTTAGTGGTGCAGTTGGCAGCGCTAGGTTAATGGTTGGATTCAATCATCTTAAAGGTGTTTTCCAACTTAAATGATTCTGTGATTCTATATATCATCAATTCTGCCCTGGCAGTGGGGCTGTCTGTGGCAGCCCTTCCCTCCCGCTGGGCAGCTGCCAGGCACCACGCTGCCTCAGCAGCTCTCCAGTTTCACTCCACTTGCTGCTGAGAGCTGCTTCAGGTATTCAAGCTAAGCTTCGCCTGCTGTGCTCACTCCTTAGGCTTTATAGTTTCTGTGCTAGAGTGACTGACCACTAAAATAAACTTGACAAGGCTTTTGGTTGTTTTTTTTTCCTTGGGAAGTGGTTTCAGCAGAATTTTCCCTATTGCCTCACAAACACAGTTATTTAACACAGCCTGGAACCTTAATCCTTCTGCTTGCTTTTTTGGCCAATATGGGCAGTAAAAAAAAAGAATTATTTTTGGTTTTTATTATTATTATTTAGGTATCCAGATCAATTTTGCTCCAAAATCCAAACAACCAAGTTATCTCTTGTTATGGTAATAGGTGAGCTGCACTGAATTTCTCTCTTCTCCCCCAACCTGGCTTTTTACTTACTGGAGAATAACCCAGGTGTCTCCTGTCCCCTGATAAGAAAGCAAGCTCTAAATCAACAGGTACTGATACCATGACTTTCATGTTGTTTTTAATGACACTGACAGCCTTGACTTTCTGTGCTCCCATCACCAAGCCATAAACCAGCTGGGAGCCTGGAAAACCACAAGCGATAAGAGGCCAGTACAAACACAGCACCTGCCTGCAAGTCTTGACGGTGTTAGCTCTTGCAGTCATAGCTGTATTGCTCAAAGGAATAGGAAAAAGCTGGGCAAACAATTTCTAGCAATGTTTTCATGTCTGGAAATATCCTTTGGTCATAACCACAATGTCTGAAAAATGCTGATTCTGAATACATTTCTTCTGAAAAGCAGATGAAGACAAAGCACTGAGTTAAGATCACTTGGAAACATATCAGGTGGAGCATTTCGGTCTGGCATTTTCAAATACTTTGAAATTAAGAATGCAAGATAAGGAAATCAAAGCTATAATTGAAAAAACCCTTTATTTTAGATTATTTTGTCCAATCCATAACAACAAATACTCCCAAAATTTAATGTTAACAGAAACTCCAAAATTACATTTTATTATGGTTTTGACTTTTTTAAAATTTGAAAATCCTGGGAAACAGCTCTAAAGCTGGCAGTCAGTAACCTCTTTGCAAAAAAGTAAGAGTACTGTTCTCTTTTATTGCTTTTGATTAGTCTGCTTTCCTTTTGCATGCAGAGGATTTTTATTTTCCATGCTTGAACAGCACATTTAAATTGTAGCTTTTTACAAGAAAACTTAAAGGTAATTTTAGATGGAGACACAATGTAAGAACAGGAGGGTTTTTCTCATTGTATTTACTTAGATTACTGAGCTAGTAAAAAAGGACACCCGAGGTAAAGGTACAGCATGACAACACATTTGAAGTATAGCAGTTGCAAGCCTTCTCTAAATTACCTCCTCCTCGTGGAATTTGCCTTTGTTTTCAAGTGCCTGGAGAAAAAATGAAATTCAATAACATGAATAAGTGGTAAAACACAATAAAATGAACTCTGGAAAAATGAACACAGATAACATAACTTGTATGGTAATAAATCTGTGGCCTGTCAGACCAAGGGCTTCACAGCAAAGCACCCTCTGCATAAACTGCCTTAGCCAGGAAGAATCATGTCTGCCTTTACCCCCAGGATGTCACTGCAGGCGCCTGCATTGATCCCAGCTGCAGTGCTACGGCTGGGGAATAAAATCAGTAGGCAGAAACAAAACTGGTACTTAATCATGTAATGAGTGCTGAAATTCAATGAGCGCTGCTGCATGTGACCGGGTCACCAATGGGATGCTGCTATGCAGGAAAGGAACCTACTACCTGTGAGTCCTAGTATGGAATAGAACTAAAAAATTCCAGCATTTCTGTGTCGTTTTTCATCCCACTTCCACCTCACCTCTTGTTTGAGTTGCTGCTCGTGTCAGTTACTGCTCAGTAAGGACGAAAGGCAGCATGCTGTGGATGCACAGAAGATCTGGCTGGCTGGGGAGCTGTGCACACACAGATGCCCTGATCCACCGTTCTCCCTCTTTTTATGGCCCTAAAAATGAGGAAAACCAGCCCTTTCTGGTTCTTAGGCACTGACAGCTCTTCCCTCTAAGACCCTCATTCGGTGCTTTTCACTTGTGGGAAGCAGGGGAGGAGGGAACCCAGCCTCTCCGGGCAGAAGGATGGCCCTGGTAAAACCCCCAAATTACTGTCAACATCTGAGACCAGGGGCTTGCAGGCAGGTTGGGTATCTTTGTTTAGAAATTACCACATCTTAAGACTCCAGCTCACCCCTTCCCAGTGCTGCACTGCCCTTTCCCTTGCACTGCGGTGGTGGCAGCTGCCTCCCATCGCTGCTTCGCTGGGGAGCACGGGCAGGGAACGCTCACCGGGCAATCGCACCACGAGGCAGACAGTCAGCCTTTATTTTTCAATGCCTTACAAATTGTGCCATCTCCTCAGCACACCAGGTGTTGGCTCCTCGTTCTTCTCATTGTCTCAGGTCACGGCTATTTGAATTGTATCCTCCACATTGTCTCTGATTCACATCAGCGGGGATGGGGAATGGTTCCTGCCCAACAGCAGTTTGGTGGGTTACGAGAAAGTCCAGCAGTCCCAGTGACTTCCAAGAGCTGCTGCTTCTGGCATCTCTAATGCTTATGGCAGCTTAGTTCCTGGGCCTTTCACTGCCAAGTTAAAAAACTCATTCATCACTTAACCTTAAAATGGTACATCTTCAAATATCCAAAATACAGCTGTGCAAGAACCTGTCTCTGTACCTAAAACCTAGTTGGAGAGAATTTATTCAGGCTTTAAAGGGAATTAAAATGCTTACTTTTAGGCTCAAAGAAAGCCTTGGAAAATGCAGGTGGCAGACCAAAAAAACATGCAAACTTACGGTAACAAAATACAGGCTCTCTAGTTTATCAGCCTGTACTCAAGTGGCTGCAGACAGCAGAGAGCTTCTTGCAAACGTTTCAGCAAGTAGGTAAGTAGGGAAGTGCCCAGATCAAGTTTTTACTGTGAAATGATCGTTTGAAAAACCTGCTGTCCTATCTATTTCTACATCATACACAGTAAAAAAATGTTAGAAAAAGAAGAAAAACTGTGATGGTGTTTCAACCTGCCTTCATACAGTTAGAAGGACAATTACCAAATAAATGGGTATATAATAAACAAATAAAATCCGTAGCGTTAGTCTCGTCCCTCTGCCTGTGCTGCACATTCACCGTGACATTTTGGTCCGCAATTGATCAGTTTTGCCTTATTGCTTAAGCACAGTTTTCTTGTCGCACGCTAACCTGTTATTTTCTCGGTAGTTTCCTCCGTGTGCCTCAGTCACGCTAACCCAAGCTGAAAGCAGACATTTACTGCCTTGGAGCACAAATAGCATTTAAGGCCACACAGAGGCCTTAGCGAGGTGGCTGTTTCAGCATGAGAACTAAACCAGGGTTTCCAGGGGCAAAATCTTGCACAAAATCATGCTGTGGTCCTCTTGAAGTTTTATCTTGCAAGGCCGTGATTACCCATGCTGGGTTTCCATGGGGGCTGCTGTGGGACCCCCTCCTCTCCTCTCCCCATAACACCTGCATGCATCCTGACATGCCGGTCTGGGCATCTGGGCTTCAGCTTTGGGGTGAACTACGTTGACAGGCACCGGTCAAAGTAATGGCAAAGCCAAGAGGTGACTCTCCCTGTCCATCCACTGAGACAAAACCTTTTCTTCTTCTTCTGTACGAGTGCTCATCACCATAACCCCTACAGCTGCTTCCTCTGCACTTGGCAAACATGATCATCAGCCTGTTTGTATTGATCTATTTGCTATTTTTGTGATCAAAGTTCCCTCTTTGCATCCTGCCAGAAGCTTCACTTTTCCTTCTTTATCAAGCACTAGCAACAAATTTTAATCTTCAAGGCCCTGCCAGCCAAGCTTCTGTGAAGGCTATATAAATACATAAAAGCCATGACTCCTGCTGAAGTGAAGACACATCCTGGCATTCATTTCAGGTAGCTTCTAAGCAAAGGCTTCTAAAGTGGCTTTCACAGTTAGGCTCCAAGGAGGAAGATGTAAACTCCCATTTCCACCCTCAACTGCTAGCACATTCCATAAAGTCCCCATTTCTCCTTGCAGCACCTGGGGGGACTTGGAAAGTTGGCCACCTAAAAACCAACAGCATGAAATGCCATGCTCCTGCTGGGCAGTTATATACTTAACACTGTCAAGGATCTTTAGTCATGAATCCTCTCTTGGACTGAAGTCCCAGAGCTGGAAAAAAGGAGACAGCAATAGATTTCACATCCAGTAGCAGGGGATGGGAAAGTGGACAGAAGTAATGGGTGGCCCCGGTTCAAGTCCCAGACTTCCCGATCTGAAGCAGGGATCTGAACCCCAGTTTCTCGGGGAAGTACTCCAATCACTAGGCTATCAGATAGCTTTTTACAAAGGATAAAACGTCCATGGTAGTTGTTTCACTGCACATAAAAGAAATAATTATATGTAATTATTAAACTGTAAGCAAAGTTAAAAGGCTTTACAGCTAGACAAATGCCTAGCTGGATTTCAGCTAGAAAAGCACAGTGACAGTCTTTGTCATCCTAGCTAGAAGTGTGGCCACTAAATTGTCTGTGTCTTTTGGGATGTGTGTAATCTCCGCAAGCCCGCCCCAAACAGACACTAACTTTCACAGCAACTTCTCAGTTCCACCATCACAATCAGCTTCCCCCACCTCCTCTCCCCTGCCACAGCACAAAGTTTAGATACAAAACCAAGTCATTTCCATAATCAATTAATTAATTAATGTAATATGTTTCCTCCTGTAAATTCAACATGAAAATGCTCTGCTGTTGCCAATGGCCAGCAGCAGCTGCTACTGAAGCAGCTAGCTTCAGAATGGAAGGACCATCATGAAGATACTCATGTTATTTAGCAGTATTTTATTGCTACAGTATAATTTAGTAAATACAGGGAAGAGAGAAGCCTGGAAAGTTCAGAAAATTTGAGTTCTTTTGCTTATTTGAATTATTCCCATAGATTATGTCCATGCTTGTAGGAATGATTCTTCTCTGGTCTCAGCTATCTATCAGAGATGCCCAGGGCCATCATCACATATTCCTTCTCAGAACAGCCTCCCCTAGGCTTAGGGCAAAACCTCTGCCTTTGGCTCCTGCTGCCAGCATCTCTTGCCTGTCCCAGGTCAGATTCGAGCTGTGCCTCCAGTGACACAGGCTGGAAGGACTGCTGCGTGGTGCCTTCAGGCATGTGCAAAACCACCCCACCGTCACCTTAGCCAGACTGGTTGGTCAATGAAGACTGACAGGCTGGAGAGCACAACTCACCTGCCCAGGGGAGGGGAGGGGGCAGCAGTGGGGTGAAACGTGCAGAGGCAGGAATTGCTCGCCGGCTGATATCCCCTTAGTGGCTGCCAGCACTATCAATGCAAGTGTCATTTCAAGGCCCCCGGCATCACCCCTCCTGTTTCTAGACCAACCATAATCATAATTCCCTTTGCAAAAAATAAACTTTAATGAGCAGTTATATAAGCACAGCAGCCCCAGTTGAAAAACGAGCAGTTTGAGCATTGCTGTTCTTGGCCAGGCAGATAATCGTCCTGGGGAGGGCAAGGCAGAGCTGGGCTCACACCACTCAGCTCGTCTTCCCAGCAGGCCACCACAGACGGGGTGATGTTACACATCCACTTGTCATTTTGGTGTCAGCTATTTCGGCCTCTCTTTCTAGCAATGTTAGCTTCTAGGGCAGAAGGCGGGGGGGGGAACCTGCATGTTTACCTTCAGACATGTGAGTCATTGCACACGAGCTGGGGTTCACCAGTACCAATCGTGTTCCCATATTCCTGGCAATAATAATACAACTAAACATGCCAAAATCTGAGCTTTTGAGCAATGTTCAGACCTCCTGTATTATGGGTTTCCTTGCTTCTTTTTCCCTTTTAATTTTTTTCTTTTTTTTTTTTTTTTGTTTAATTTGGGGGGTGGAGAACCCAAACAAAACCCCTATACCTTTAAAACTGATTTTCCTTGAAGGCACAAAACACAGATGATCGTACCAGAATGAGTCTGAAGGCCAACTTTTCAGTAAAACTTTTCTGTGTTTGCAGTTCCTGCTTAGGTTGCAGTCATTGCTGCTGACAACAAGCAACCTAGATGGCGAAGAACGTGGCACGGCGCCGCTGGTATGGCTGCCTGCTGCAAGCCAGCATCCCCATCCACAAGCCAGCAGCACAAGGAGCGCTCGCAATTATTTTAGTTGCCCGTGTCACCAGTGACAAGGATGGCAGGTGGTGAAACCCAGCTACAAATTTTGAAAGGCAACACAGCAAATGTTTTCATTTAACATCTCTAATATCTCAATTTGTTTTGATAAGACCTAACATTTTTAACACACTGAAAATGAATGAGAACACTGTTCAGAAAAGATGCAATTTATTTATAAGATAAATTTTCCAGTCCATGTCTTTGGTTGGTTCTCCTGCAATGGAATGCAGTATGTATATAAGCAGAGCAATTCAATAAGTTTGATCAAATCCTTTGTCCTCTATGGAAATAGGGATGGTCTGCGCAAAACTGCAGGCTTACAATGAAGGACATTTTTTGTCAGCCTGAAGCAGAAGGCTGCCACAGAAAAAACACTGTCTGTCTGAAGACTGACAAAATAGCAAGAGAAAAAGTAGCTAGGTGTTTTCCTTTCTGTACATAAATACGTATCCCAGCATCACTGCTCCCAGCACCTGAGAACTGCTGGTGTATTTATCCTTGCCAGCCCAGCTGACATCCTGTTACATCAGAGGAAATCTTTTCAGGATCTGTTGGATTGGGGCCCATGCAACTGGAAAATATTACTTATGTTCTAATACACCCTTATGTTTACTCACATTTTTTAGACAGCATACCACCTTGTCCAAGGCTACAAAAGAAACTGTAGAAGAATCCCCAAGATGCAGTCTGGTACCAAACCCCATCCTCCTTTGGAGGAGAGCCCCAGATATCGGTCACAAGATACACGGCAATGTTTCCACTGCCAATTTATAAACAACATATTTTGAACTCCCGGGTGCAAGGTTTAACTCTGCAAACAGAGAAGAAGCCCAGCCTCCTTTCCTGCATGGCTACTAACCGCTCATGGGTTTGGGCAGGGTACCCTCTGGAATGGCCTTTCGCCATGCTGACAGGTGAATAACAGCATTTACCTACCTCAAAATCCTGGTGACAGAGTCAATACAGGATTTGTTAAGCATTTCAAGGTCCTTGGAGAAGAGGAATTACAGAACTACATGCTGATACGGTATCAGACAGAACATTGCGGGGTTTTTTAGGACAACAAAACAAGTTGCTCTGTCTTATGGCAACATTAAGAACTCAGCTGAGATACTCAAAGCATGAAATCCAGCACATTTCTCTCCTAACAACAATCCCTTCATCAAAGAATCATAAAAGGATGAATCGCTTTAACCAGTCAATGTGATAAGATGACTGTTACGGGCTATGAGCTTAACTCAGAATTTCCTCGGATTTGTGGGTTTAAGTTGAAATTGAAAATGCTTTTGAATGTGTTTGTGCAGAAACACATGCATACCGAAGAGAAAGAGAAAAATTTAGTGGAGGCTGCCAGTATGTGGCTGACAACCCAGCACACCGGGTTATGTTGGAACCGATTCACTGTCTTGTGCAATAAGCTTGTTTTGGGTTAAAAGAGGGCAGAAAAGATAAACTCCACTGAGACTGTGTTATGCAAGTCCATGGAGAAGGGCTTGACTTTTGATGTACATATATTTGGCAGGCAGCACTGGAGATTTGTTTACAGGGTGTCATTTGAGGTTTGCCCTGATATACCCCACAGGATACCCGCTGGGGTTATTTTGCTTGGGGCTTGCTCTTTCCAGCTGCCTTCTTTAACTTTCTTCAACTGCTCGGGAGAGATTTCCTAAAGGCAACTTATTCCTGCGTTACACTGGGCTCGAACATTTCTGGTGTTCATCCCTCCACCATTCCCTCTTAAATCTTGCCTGACTAAGCAAATAAACAAGAGACTTAAATATGTTCTTATGTATGTACTTGCCAAAGAAAATACACTTTAATTCACCCAAGGCCACACCGCCCTGCTCATGGAGGGCCTGAAGACCCTCTGGAGGGCCTGTGAGCTTTCCTTTGCCAAAGGTCCCTTGATTGCTGCAGCGTGTTCACCCTCAAGGAGAGGTTACAGGCATTATGTGTTATTCTAAATAGGCTTCAGATAATGCAAGGCAAAAAGGTTTAAATTGTGTCAGGTAAGGATCTAACTCCAGAATATAACCTGACAGACAAGGCATTTGAAAGCAGTCTCAGGTCTGATTTCAGTTCTTCAGCCGAATTGTTTAGCCCTATGTCTTACTGTGAATTATTTTATGATTTCCATCTATGGCTTGTTATTAAATCAGTGAGTTAAAAATCTGCTTGTATTACACGCTTGATGAATGTTTCTCATAAAGCTGCATTTACAGTTGTGTAGTGTTTAAGAAATCAGTTGTTCTCACTTTAGTGTGGGATTCCAGTAAGAGCCAGTCAGGCACACAACATCCACCAAGAAGTCTTCAATCTCTGCTGGCTGAATCAGTGATATCAGCCTTAAGGGACTAGAAGGATCCTGTACCAACAGAGAGACTCTCAGAGTCACAAAACCTCTGTAAATAAAAGCTAACACTGCCTGGTGATGAATCGGTCTGTTCTTGCTTCAGCCCCAGCATAAGTGCCGCGCAGAAATGTCATTGATGCATGGCAGCGATGCTGTGGCTTTCCCGCTGGAGACAGCACAGCCGGGGCTGGCCTTACTACATCAGTCACTACAAATTCCCTCAGGTTACACAGACCACGTCTCACAATCTGATGTGACCACGTCTGCTATACAACATCTTCCCTGTTACTTGCAACACGAGGTCACTGGCCATGGGGTGAGAGAGAAACGAAGGCAAAATGTGAACTACCAAACCCCCGAACCCCGAGTAGCTGGAAAGACAAGCCATTTTCCTCTGCTCTCCCTTTTTCCTTGTTGTGGGCTGCTGTGACCCGTTTTGTCAGGCAGTGTGGCTGGGCACGGGGCCTGCCCGGGCGGTGGAAGACCTCCCCAGGAGGTTACCGTGCTGTGGCTGCCTCCTGGGGAAGCGCCTGGATCCGGCACAGTGCAGGGGAGATGGGGCAGGTAGCAGGAGCGGTGGCAGTGGGGAGGAGGGAGAAGCAGTGTGCCTCCAGAGCACACGACAAGAACCAGCTCCAGTGGCAGGAGAACAAAACATGGCCTTACAGCGAATGCCTGTAGCGCAATGCACGGGCAAGTCACCAGCTCCTGTGAGCTCCTCTCAGTTCATGCATTCCCCACTCTCGAGTGTCAGCTTTCTTTCAACATAGCTGAAGAAAATTTAGGAGCACACGTACTAAATAATTTTCTACAAACTTGCACATGCGATTTTTTTAACCAGCCTCTTCTGGGTCTTCTGTTCAAGTGTACAAGTAATCATTTCTGACCAACTCCTCTGACCCTTCTAACAACAATTACTCACATTTCTATAACCCTTTTCACAGGAGCATGTCACCACTCAGTTCACGAGTGAAGGTGAGGACCACTCCCACTCATGAAGTCACAATGCTCAGCAGAGGAAGTGTGTTTGAGCTGATCTCAGTTAGATAGAGACCGATCTAAAATTCAAGGACATCTTATCATCTCCATCAAGCTTCCCTATTCTCCCCAGTTAGTGACCGAGAGAGAATGAACATTTACCCAATGGAAAAAAGGGATTCATTTATATTGATTGGCCTTTCCCTCCCACCGTACACATTGTGTAACATCAGGGTACACTTATTCCACATCAGTAACTCTCAGCCCTGCTGCAATCTAAGTGCTCTCCCATTTAATTATTCAGGATGCCAGGATGGGCAACTGGCTTAAAAAGAAAATTCAGAATGATCTAAAATGAAATTAATGCTTTTGTCTAATAAAAAAACCCAGGAACTTTGATGTTATTTTTATTCAGAAAGATTGAATTCTGGCAATACTAGCTCAGTCATTTCACTATACAGAAGCCTATAAAAAGAGATCAGTGTTATCAACATACAGGCTAATGCTAATTTTTCTTTTGCTTTAGAAATCTGTCCTGCTTGCTGTAGCTGAGGTTGAAAACAGAAGTGTGAACTACATGTTATTTTAATGTGTGAGAACAAAAGCGAAGGATAGGCTGGAACAATAAATGAGTTGCTTGCTTAAAAAAATAACAGGGGAGGGAGATCACTGTCTTCATCTCCTGGTCACATAATCTGGTGGTTGTTTTGAACAAATCAAAGCCGACTGCTTTCTTTCTGTGCGTTCGAGTAAAACAGAGTTCTCAGCCAGCAGATACTCCGTTTTCCTGGCTAGTTTTTGGATGCTGGCCATGTGTGATCAGTGACCTATTTTCACTGCAATGAGATCAGCTATGTTTGCAGGACCCTGAATCAGCAGTTTTGTCCTTATTCCTGGCTCTGCCTGTTGGAGCGCCGAGGCAGGACCATTCTCCAAGCATGCTGACCTGCCGTCTCCTTACAGATCTGTGGGAAATGGCATTCAGTCATAGAGGAGTTGTGCTGGTACCTGCCAGGCCAGGACCATCAGGATCCATGGAGTACAAGCTGCTGCTGCTGAACTTGAAATTTTCTTTGTCTAATTAAAAGAGCCTAAGAACAGCAGAAGCCTGTGCTGTTTGTGGAAATTATAATCCTTCCTGGGTAGTGATGTTAGAAAAAATGGGAGGGGTAGAAGCAGCAGTCAGAGAAGAATCCTGGGGCTTTAGATTTAGACCTGAAGCAGTTCTGGTTGCAAACAACTGTGACAGACTCTTGTCTTTGGAAAACATGCATCATATCCCGTAGTTTGCCAGTACTGTATTAATTATAATTTCCTAATGAAATTTTGAGGTCACCTCCCAAGTCTTCTGCTATTGTTTGCCACCAAAGCTCAGTGCGCTGTCTGTGCAAGTTCGCAGGTTCTACTGGGACAGACCAATATGGGGCAGATCAAAGCCTCGTAGGAAAACTTAGGCTGGAAGGGACCCTGCAGAGGTCATCAGGTCCAACTCTGCTCAGAGCAGGAACAGCTGAGATTGGGTCGCTTGGGGACATCTCAAGTTTTGGTGACTCAGAATTAAGTACACCATGTCCAGGATTTGTTCTGGGATCAATTCTGTTTGGACTAGTATATTTAAAGATGGATTTGATAGAAACCATTACACATGTAGGACTGCAGTGGAGACCAGAAATCTGACTGCAGTTCCTTTTCACTTACTCCCACAGCTGCCAGTGCCAGCAGCACCAGGTGCTCTGCTGTCAGGGAGGAGAGGAGCTGATGGCAAACAGGCAGCAGTCAAAACCTTGTCCCCTGTGAGCAGCCAAGTATCAAGGGGAGAGAAGGAAATAAAGACAGACAGATTTCCCTCCTAGCAGCCAGGAAAAGGAAAGAGCTCAGCAGCGGTTCATATCCTGCCTTCGTTTACCTCTTATCCTGTGGCTGTTGGCAAAAAGAGATGCTTCACTGAGATTAGAGTGCTGCTGCTCCTCTTCATTTAAAGCCAGTGGCCCACCTCTGGGATGAAGTGATGTAAGAAGGGCTGAATTTGGTCTCGTGGTCTCCAGTGGAAAGTATCGCTGTGCATCACCTGAAGTGTCCTCACAGTGCTCATAGAGGCTCCATCATCACCAGCAATGTCAGGATTTCGCCCTGCGCGGCTGTGTGATGAGGGCCTTCTTGGTGATGGAGCCTCCATCCAGACCTTTGAGAAAATAATTTAATCCATTGGCAGAGGTCAAAACCATGTCTGGTGAGTGTTGTGGACCTGACTGCCTCTTGCTGGAATCCTGTGGTGAGTCAAAACCACCAACTTCTGTGAATTTCACCCAAAAATACACATAATTTTGTGACAATCATCTGTCTGATGCGTTATCTTCTTTCATTCTCCTCTGCAGTCCAGAATACCATACTTGCCTGGTAACCTTTCTTCTCCGCTGCCACCCCGGTGTGATCCCGAGGGGCCATTAAAATGCCAAAGACAGGAGCGTGAAAAGGAGGGGGCTGATGTCTCTGCCAGTACGACTCCATGGATGCCAGGGAACTGAGCTATGCTAGGGAAGCCTCTAAGATTTTAAGTTCGAGCGGTGTCCCCTTAGTGCCACAGACACGCTCTTTTTGCATTCAGGGTGAGTGACAAGTTGAAATGCCTGCCCTCAGGCGTGTGACAACAGCATGGGATACTATGAAAAGCCAAGCTCCTTCTGAAACGAGGGGAATGATTTCATTAAGTTAAGATCTCTGAGGACTCGTTCAGGCAGACGCAGCAGTGAGGATGACAAAAGCCGTTAGGGAGGAGACATGCGGTGGGCAGTGGATGCAGCCAGAGCTGGGCAGGTGGTGCATACAGCATGGGTTAAAGCACTCCCCGATCTCCTGTGCCAGGTCACCTCCCTGCTGCCACAGTCCTTGAGGAATGTCCTTGAGCCTTTGCATGCATTTTAGAAATAGCTTTGCAGTGACAGATGTGCTCGGGCTTTCCTCTTGGATAGGCAGCATCTCTGCGTTTTCTTTGTTGTTTGCTGCCTCCAACAGGATTACTGGGAAAAAGACCCGCCACAGTAAGAGCAGCTGCCTTCGATACTCACGGAGGAGGGCAGAACGGTCCTGAGAAACACGCAACAGTTTTGCAGAGAAGTCAAGAGAAGTCAGCTAGAAATTAGCACAACTCCAGATTGAAAACGATCTTCCTTTATAGTTATTTAAGTATTAATGAAACCACTGTTTAAAGGTTTATGAATAGCAACACTCCTGTTTAAATATATATATATATATATAAATCATTTGCTTTTTTTAAAAACAAACAAACAAAGAAAAATGATACTTTCACTCCTCTGTGGTCGTTCTTGAAGGTTTTATCTCTGTGAAAAGGCAGAGAAAATAGGAGGAGATTGTTGCGGGCCACCTCTCAAGTCAAACCTTCAGGAGCTATCTAAGCTGTCTCCATGTTCTTACACACAGGATCTTTGAACGCCAAGTGCAAAGTCTTGGTCATAAGGTTCACGAGGACTAATGAAACCTGAGCTTAAGTTCAATGTTTCAAGAAAGGTCAACTACATTGCTGGGTGCTAGAAAAACATGAGAGTGCTGCTTGGCTTGGAGGAGTGCAACTGCCGAACACAAGCCCAAGCATGCATGAGTTAACAAACATATGCGCTTGCACACCTGCACACATACACACACCAAACGGGGGAGACAGAGGCAAAGACTCTGGGCAGGGACATGCAATAGCCATCATTGTCCTTGCAAGAGATAAGGCAAAGAGATAAAATTAAAGGGGATTCTCAGAAGTGGAATATGAGAACCAGTACAGAGTAGTCCCTGGACGGATGAGGCCAGCTGCGAGCCTCAGCCTGAACCACAGCCATCCCTACCTCCCAGCAGCACAGCTCCCTGGCCCATGAGACCCATCAGTCACTGCAATGATTTTCTTTCCAAAAAGGTGTTATGTGAAGAAAAACAAAGTCAGCATGGGAATCTGAAAGGACTTCTTCATTTCTGAATTTAACTCTGTTTTTTTCCATTGTGTAAGCAAGCTTGAACCTGGGGAGACGTACTGATCTCAGTATTAATGTGCTTTAGAGCTGTGTGTTTATCCAAAGCTGTATTTAGATTAAAACTTTATGACCTCTTAACATACACTAGTCTAAAAATAACATTAAGCACATGTTTTTTATCACAGTTAAAGCTATTGCAACAAACTCCTTTCCATCCAACATCACACCCAGCTGCTTGCTGTTGCATAGTAACAATATTCAGCCAAAACAAAACTCACTTTTGGTCAAATGAGATGGGGAATGAAGATCTGATAGTAGCCGCGAAAGCTCCATGAGGTCCTTGAGGGAGGGTAAACGGCTGATGCTGTGACATTTACCTGCTGAGGGAGACACAGAAAAGAGGCAGATGCAAACCAGAGACCAAGCCCAGTGTCCTGATAACTAGTCTGGGAATGGGATGGGGTGGGAACACACTTTCCTAGGGATTAGCAAACATTTTTTTTGGTCCCTGGTGCAAGGGTAAGATACTTCAAGGCTGCACCCTGGTCCAGTCTGCTCCACTCAGCTGATGAAGTGAGGTAAAGACAACTACAGCAAGCGCCCTCCAGCCTGGTTGTGCTCTGGTCAATCTTGCTCGGAGCTGGGAACCAGCAGAGAAGTCCTTATTTCAGCCTGGAATATTTGGCAGAAGGACATCAGCGAAGAGCAGAAGGAAAAGGAGCAGGTGCTGCCTACAAGAGCACATCTTCATGAAATTGAAGCAGAATGAAATTACATTAGTGCAATGAAGAATCAGTCCCCAGACACAAAAGCATCAAACCCTTGGAAACAGCATGTCTATGAGCAGCCGTGCTGGCTGACTTGGGTTTGGTTTTCAGGGTGGCTCAGCTCATGCTCCTGAGTCTGGTCACCTCCAAACTTTCAAACTCAGTTTTTCCTGTATGGAATAAGGGGTTAACTCAGAGGTCAGACACTCAAAAATACCTCCAGTGACATGAACCTCAGCATCTGATCTACTTACTTGAAACCCAACCAACACTTCAGTTAACAGGAGCGGAAAAACACTGTTCCTCACCTCTTTCTGTTCAGCTTAAAGGTGACAGCACACGCATTTGGCACTTTGTCAGTCAAGTGATAAAAATAGTTTATAAAGAAAATGCTGACACAAATGCTGGCAGTGCTACTGGGCATCCCTATCACAGGGGTGAAGATGATGAGCTGTTACTGTGATTGAACCCATCCTGGTGAAGGCATGCTGCTTATGCCCACATTAGTGCTATCTTTGTGCTACTATCAGCTTTGGAAAGGCTGCTGACAGCATGTTTGATCTTAGCCGATCCTAAGTTAGAAGCTAAATGGAAGTAGGTAGCGAAAGGCTTGTGAGAATGGAGACTTAATCACACCTCACGCCTGCCAAGGCAGAACTCCCAGCATTAAGTCAGAGGTGGGTTTATACCTTTGCTGCAATTCTGAACATCACTGGTGCCACTCACAGTCCTCAAACAACCACTTAGAAACCAGCAGGTGAAAGTCAAATAGCATCCTCCTAGCTGGTGAAGAATTCTCTCTACCCTCTATCAACTCTGAGCTAAAATGTAATCACCAGGGCACGCTTCCTGGCCCCCACACCGGAGTGGTCCTGGGATCTGTCCTGATTTTACGCACCTGCCTGCTGCAGAAGAGCAGCTACCAGCATTACAATGCCTAAGTTTCAAAGGCAATAAATATTACTCAGTCAGTTATAGAGGTAGCTGCTATTCTATTCAGTTGGGTACCAGGCTGCTTCATGTTGTGCCGTCCAGCAGCGCACCCAGGGTAGCACCATGGTTCCTATAGGAAAATCAAACCTCTACCCACAGCTAAGCGGTCACTGCAGGCTCTGCCCCACAATAACATAGAGGAGGGCTATTGGAGGAAGAAACAGCCAAAGCAGGCACAAGCGGAGAATTTGCTTCAGTCCTTCAGTCCAGTATTTGCTCCATCCTTTCTTCAGCATCCTCTTCATCTCAGCTCCACTTCATCCCTGGCCCTCCAGCTTGCTCTTCTTCATCTCCCTCAATTTTCTTTCCACACTGCACACTTCTGTCAGCCTTCATGTTCCCAGAGTAAGCTGGAGAAATAACCTAGCCATTGCCACTGTCCTATGATCCACTTCACTTGGCTGCACCTCCCCAGCCCTGGCACAGCTTGTTATTACATGGGCTACGGAACAGGAACTGTCTGCTGCACTCTGCTTTGACAGTGGGGTGCATGCCCAGCTGCTCCTATTGTTGTACATAGAATAGGCTTTTTACCGGTATTGGAGCTGGATTAGTGGCTTTGGAAACATTTGGGACAGTCAGCTATTTACATTTTTTTTCTTGCAGTCCCTAGGAACTTCCAGCCCACCCATCAAAGATCCAGTCTGTTGCACAGCTTCCCACACTAACCAAAAGGGGTCACCGATTCCTGGGCTGTGTGGGTGGAAGACGTGCTGGAAATTACATGATCTCTGCATCTGATTTTGTTTTTCCTGAGGAAGAAACCACAGATTTTGGTCATTTCTGTACCCACACAGAGAGGGCAGGGAAATTCAGTGAAGGACCTCAAACCCACCCAGCAGCTGCTGCCTGCTTGGGAGGTATTTCCACTTCAACCTACGAAGCCTACAGTGTGTTTTGGTCCTGTGTGCCATCACCTCCCGAGGGCTGAGCGGGAGCCAGAGGAGCAGAGGAGAGTGCTGGGGGTCATGGGCTCCACCACCTCAGAGGCCAACAAGAGCAACCCCGGGGCCAGCTGCTGCAAGGCCTGCCCGCTGGGTCCTGCCCGTCTTGCACACAGGCCAAAACTCTTGCTTCAGGAGCAGCTGAAGCCAGATCGGGCTGACTACAGAAATCCTTATGACCTCCACGTATTGGTCTATTATTTGTTAGGGTTTTTCTCTGAATTCAGGTTTTGTTTTCCCAAGGAACTGCATGGTAATTTCTCTTCCCTCCCACTGCTGGGAGCAAGTAGCACCAAATTATCCAAGATCTGTGTAAAACACTACCTGTGTGATGCTTTCTGAAAGCTGCTGGAAAGAACAACCCTGGCTTGTCATCTGCCGAAGAGCTGGGCTGACAGGGAGGAGCGAGAGATATCTCATTTCTGTGTGATGCTGCCTCAGCACATCCTAACTCCCTCCACACCTCCCAGTCTTCAGACATGGGACATGAAATACATCTTTGGTTAGCCTGATGGAGCAAGCTTTCTGCTCCCAAAACACATCTCCAGTCTTTCCTAAAATAACCTAAGGAGGGGGCTTGGGATCTACTCTCTGCTCCATGCTGGAGAAGGGAAACAAGGCTGGTGAGGGGTCTGGAGCACAAGTCTGATGAGGAGCAGCTGAGGGAACTGGGGTGGTTCAGCCTGGAGAAAAGGCGGCTCAGGAGAGACCTTATCGCTCTCTACAGCTGCCTGACAGGAGGCTGTAGCCAGGTGGGGGTCGGTCCCTTCTCCCAGGTAACAAGTGACAGGACAAGGAAACAGCCTCAGGATGCGCCAGGGGAGGTTTAGATTGGGTATTAGGAAAGTTTTTACACTGACAGAGCGCTGAAGCATTGGAACAGGCTGCCCACGGTGGTGGTGGAGTCACCGTCCCTGGAGGTGTTTAGAAAACGTGTAGACATGGTGCTGAGGGACATGGTTTAGTGGTGGGCTCGGCCGTCCTGGGTTAATGGCTAGGCTCGATGATCTCAAAGGTCTTTTCCAGCCTAAATGATTCCATGATTTTCTACCACTGCAAACAGCTCCACTCAGCGGTGGAGCTGCCCATAGGGGCAGCTGTCCTGTGGCCTGGGGGGTCTGTGGGGTGTTGGTGGGTTCCCAGGTGTTAGTTCACCATCTGCAGGACCAACACCTCCCTGCTGGGAGCCTGAGCTATGGCCACCAGCTCACAAACAGCTCCCCAGGGAGCGCAGATTTGCTGTCGCTTGACCTGTTTTCTAACCACCGGTCTGCATTTGAAACACTCGGTAGATTTTATTTCCTATGGAAACAACACAGATTTGACTTTGTAGGATGGTACATGTCAGTGCAATGCTGTACCTACCCCTTCTAATTAAGACACATTTTCAGAGAGGGGGTGAAGTGAATGAGAACAGTAATTAACTGAGAAACAACTTGAGTTGTTCTCTCAATTCCCTGCGCACTGGGCTGAAATTGTATTCTGGCTTCCTGCAAAATTACATGTACCACATCAAAAGTAAACACTTAATCTAATATTCTAATTGTGGTTTTAGATAAACATCACAGTTATAAATCATTTTAATGAGTATATACAAAAGAAGCGAATACCACATTAACTTTTCATTACCCTTTTAACATCCCCCATGGATAATGCAATTCATTTATGGGTATAACAGCCCCCTCTGCTATATGCTGTATGTACCCAGAGGGATGAAATAGTGTAACTTTAAGGGTAGTTAAGGTGTTTTAGAATAAGAAATGGCTATGACTTGTTGATGCACTGCTTGTAAAAATAAAGGTTATGTGCTGTAACAAAGAAGACTGGGATGGAAACATGGATAATTTGATCCATTAATTAAAAAGAAGAGTTTAGAGTTTTCTTAATTGCTGCCCCATGCAGAAAATATTCTTAATCAAAGGAAACTGAACAGTGGAAAACTCTGAGGGAAGTCAACTTTTCTTGACAAGCTGTTAATCTAAAGACTCTCCTGTTAAAGTCGCATAACCAAATACATCAAAAAAAATCACAGTTGAGGCAAACTAAGCATCCCAATGGGTGGCAACTTCGCTTTCAGAAGTGTAGCCATATGCTCCAGTAAAGAACAGAAACATCTGGGGAAAAATCATGCTGTCCCGTAACTCACCAGAATTTCAACATTGACTTCAAATGTGGTCAGGCTTTGGGTGGTGTTTTCAGTCCTCTGTTTTAGGGAAAAGCTTCTCTTTAGAGCATTTGGTTGGTAGTAACAGATTAAACCCAAAAAATTTTGGTTATCTGAGCAAAAGTACGAAGCTTCTGTTTCTTTGAAACGATGTGAGCAAGCACTCCACAAAGCCTTCCTACAGCAGTACGTCTATTGTTTCTGATCTTACATAATTTCTTTGTGTCTTACTCTAAAATTTATGTTGCAATATTTGTACAGGCAACAGGATTTCACACAGAGCTTTGCAGTAGCTGAATCAAGTAACAGCAATGGTGAAGAAAATAAACTCCTTCACTGTATCCTAATTTATTACGCTTGACTGAAATGGTTTAGAGCCATCTCTGAGCCACACAGCCAGTAATTCTCTGCTTCACGAACAAGACATATTTTCCTAGACGTAAACTAAATTATTTATATAATGCGTAAAGCATATGAACCATCCATTACCTGATACCTCTGAAACAATAGGATGGAAAGCAGCGCATTAATCGATCATCCAACTGTCCAGTTACTCTGTGTGGGCAATTTATGTCAGATGCTATATAATCACACTTTGAAACATTTTCCAGAAATAAATCTTCCCTATAGAGGGAGGAGGTTGTCTTTGGAAAAACTATTTATGCGTGGTGATTTGCCAGCTACAGCACTTGGGTAGGACGTGAGCCAAGCTCTCATCCCCACCGAACAGCAGGGCTGGTGTTCACGTACAAACACACCTGACGGAAGGGCTGAGTTAATAGGGCACTGCGTAATTTTTCTAAGACAGGTTTCTGGGAGGTGTCAGAGGTAGTTTGGCTTGGCTCAGAGGGATCAGTTATTAAAATTACAGCTAGTTTCCAAAACAGAGGTTTGAAAACCACCTTCAACAGGTTTCCCTACTGCCTGTGTGGCTCCTGGCTCAGCAGGGCTCGGCAGGCAGGTTGGCTTGCTGGTCTGCTCCCCAGACCTGCTGGTCACCAGCCGAGCAAGAGCTTGTGCAGCTGAACCAGACACGCTGGGATAGGAACAACTCTGGCTCCAGGGCAGAGCTAGCTTGGCACAAAGCCCAGGTCAAACAAAGCAGCAAGGGCAGCTCACCCATATGCACCAGCACAGCCAAGCCCTGGCCTCTGCGCTGAGCCACACCAGCTGGTCCACAGGGACATCTCATGTGTGGACATCACCCAGGTCTTCTGGGCAAAATCGGCTCCGGTGGTATCAAAACATCACCTACTATCATGTCAGCATGGGCTATTTCATCCCATGCAAACATAGCAATTAATCAATCAAATTAATTAATCAATCAAAAAGTTATTTTGGCCAATGAAAATGTTGAAAACCTATTTTTTCTTCCTCTGTTTAGGACACCAGTTCTGAGAAACTTTCTGTTTTATCAGCTTTCTTGTTTCCTTTCAACTGTGTGCCCCACATGAATGTTTGGGAAAGCTTTCATTCCTGTATCTCAGCTTTCTACTCCACCAAAGCAAATATACATCAAAGAAAAGTTGCCTCTTAAGTCTGCAGCCTTCATCTCTTTTTTTTTTTTTTAAATCTCACAAAAATTCTTCCTTTAGAAAAGTCAGCCTTGGAGCATTCTTCAACCTACAAGGTGATGAAATGCTCTGCACAATGCAAACTGGGGCAACGGATCGACATTGTGTGTTTTAATGGACACTTACATACAACACATCCACAAAAAGTTTCCATTTTATCTGCTAGGAAATTACACATAATATTTTTTACCGCATATGGGAATAATGCAGAAAAATCTGATTTGTTACAACTGCAATGTAAATCTTCACGTGGCCTCAGCAGGAGTGCCTGTGGGGCATACAGAAACTCTGTAATACGTGAAAAGTAATTGCCTTTCTTCATCTTTTCCTTGCCGCTCTGTGGATAACTGACTAGCTGAAAAGGGTCACATAGACATAGTCCAGCTGGCTGGACAAAAATGTGCATCGCTCTCAGCTTATCTGAAGTAAAGCAAAATACACTGTCTTTGGCTGTCCTTGTTACACAGTAACAGGAAGATTTTGGTGGGAAAAGAATGTTGCAGGTGGGAACAGAAAACTACAGAAGAGAAACAAGGGGCGGGCTTGGTATTTAGGCAACTAACCAATAATGAGCTTAACTTTTGTAATATGTATGAGCTAATTATAAGAAGGCATAAAAGGTGACTGTAAGGTACAATAAACGAAGTCTGCTGATCACTCATATTGAGCGACTGTGTCTTCCCTCCGTCGCGACACCGCTCTACAAGACCCTGATAACTTGATAGGCTGGACAATTCACAGATAAGCCTTCGCAATGACAAACTTGTCTTTCCACATGTGCTGCTAATCCCAGTTTCCCCAGAGGAGCCAGTCTGGGTGGCAAAGGTTCCTCAGACAAACCTTTCAGGGTGCCCCACTGCCACCTGCAAAGGCAGAGCCACCCGGCAGGCATGGCCCTGCTGCTCTGGAGGGATTTCTTTCATTATCAATGTCTCCCACAGTTGCTCTATCCCTTCCTTCCATTTTCAAACCAGTCTGTCTTATCTTCCTGCCTCTCTCTTTCCCTTGTTTTCCCAAGTCTTTCTATACTATATTTTTCATTTCTTTCCTCATCTAAACTTTAATTCTGTTAACTTCTTCCTTTATCCTCCTAAAATCACTCTCTGTCATGCGCTACTGATCACCAGGAGCGAAGCTGGTGGTGGCAGGACCATCTTGCTCCTCCAAGACCTCTCCTCCACTGATACTTCTTCCCCATAAGGTCATTTAAATCCTACAGGAAATTACAATTATGGAGGTTAGGGGTAAAATGATGACAGTATCTCTTTTCCCTGTTTGTTAACTTAGACAGAGGCTTCATCTTAGTAGAGGTTCTGCTTAAGTGCAGGAAGACCTCCACCTTTTCTGGGCTTCCCAAACAGAAAAGATTGCACCATCCAAATCACAGTCCCACAGCTCCAAGGATACACACTTCATTGTCCATAAGCAGTGCCACTCAAATCAGTACCTGGGGTCTAAAAAGGTTTGGAGTGAACATGAGATCAGAGACCTGTCCACACAGACGTGTCTGAGTACTCCCTCTCCCCCTTGGCACAATGTCAGATGCTCAAGCTTCCATACAAATTTTCTATGCATGGAGCTCACCCTGGTGGCAGGCAATACTCGGGAGTTAATTCACTTTGCTGCCTCCTCCCGCCTCGACAGCAAACGGTTTGTCAAGTCTTCTGGTGACAGTTAAAACCAGAGGTTACATACATACAGCTGGTGACCCAGTATTTTTTAACAGATCTGAATCCTAATGGCAAAGCGTTGACTCAGTTAGCATTTTCACTCACTATTGAAATAGAAGTTGAGGCTCATGTGGCAATGGTGGAGAACAAGGAAAGCCACCAGCTGAACCCTCTTGATGTGCAGAAGAACTGCAGCCAGTTTCCCACCAAGCAAACCCGACCAGCAACCACCCAGGCACAGGAGTCCTCAGAAAAAGGCAGGTGAAGACTCAGGTCTCCGCTGGGTGCAGGGAAGCTACTGGTACCATCCCAGCTTTCCAGCCAGCTCCAGCAACCTGCAGATCATGTTCACCAGGCCCAGCTCTGAGAGGACAAAGCACAGAGCTGGTTAAATCAGTTCTAATGGGGGAAATCCCACCCAGTCTCCAAAAAAAGTTATTGAATATGTACCGGTCAGGACACCTCTGGGATCTTCCAAGTGATTTTTTCTTGCAGTAGCTGAGAGAGCACAGAGGGTTTAGCTGTATACAAAAGCAGATTCTGCACTTGAATTGACCTGCAGATACCGTGAGACCCTTTGGTCTCAGTGAGGAGGCGGGATGTGGGCATCCCTCTGCCATGCCTCTCCCTGGACATGAAAGGCAGACTGCACGCCTTCCCTCGACTTCAAGCACTGGCGCTGTGCATCCTCCTCCTGGCAGGGGCATAGGCACAAATCCAGAAGGCTTGCAAAGAACAAACCACAGCACATGTTCACCACAGCACCGAGAAACAGGAAGAAGGGTTGGCTTTGCTCTTCATTCCTTTTCTCAGGCCTTTCTTTTGATGTCTACTCACATGGTCCAAGAGAGCTCCAGAAAGTCACAGAAAGGGGATGCCTAACTGCATAACCTACGTCTGACCCAATTCTTTCTAAACTCTGTTTTCCTCACACTCCTTTCTACATCACAGGAATTTTCATACTTTAACCAGGTCTCTATATTTGCAGCAAAGCCCAACTATCTAACTAGCAAAACATAGGGCCATCAGAAAACAGGAGAACAACTGCTTGACTGTTTATCTCAATGATAATTCACTCTCTAACTAAAGAGGCATATAGCTGCAAGATGGGAATTTATTTACAGTTCATGCCTGATCTTTTTAATGTCTGGTAAAATTATGTTATGGAACTGTTTGAAAATTTACTGTCCCCATTTAGCAACACTGACATTTTGTAATTATTGGCTCTGGAAAATCTACTGGCACTGTCAGGCAGAGAAAGTTCAGAAATTGCTTCCAAGGAACAACAAAGCTCTGATTTTTAGAGTGTTGAACACAAACAGATCCTTTTTATTGCATATTTTTAATATTAAAAAAAAAAGAAAAAGAAAAACAAGCTGCAAAGCAAAACTGAAAAAGGAAAGGAGAAAAATACCCTTGATTAAATGCAAATCAGAACAGGGCTTTGCTCCCAGCTGGCTGAAGTCAATGGTAAAAAGCATCGTTACTTCAAAGCAAGGATGACCAAATCCAGGGACACTCCAAGTCCAGTTCTGTGCCAGTTGGGACTGGCAGCAGGTGGAAAATAGCTCAGAGCGGTCCAGCTGGCAGCAGAGCATCCACACGTGAGCCCCAGGCTTGTGGGGGGGCTGTAGGCGAGGAGCCTCAGCAATTAGTGCTTGTGAAACTTTCCAAGTGCTCAGGCCACACAGGCAGCCCGCACATGACCACCACAGGACCAGGATGGCCCCGTGGGGCTCTCTAAATTGCCAATGGCAAATTATGCTTTTTGTATGTGGCCCAAGGAGGTGCTCCTCAGCAGGAGCACACAGCATTGGTGAGGTTGGGCCACTGCAGGAGTCAAACCCCTACAAAATTGTCAGTACGTAGTAGTCTGATGCAGTGCTCAGGAAGGTGCTGAGAAAACGTTTGCCAAGATACTTCAATTGCATTCATGTACAGCAGCAAAACATTACTGCAGAATGACCACTTGCAGTCTTTGTCAGAAGGTGTCATGTTTTTCCTGAGCTCTCATTTCTCAATGACCTTCCTTTTCAAACATTACCAACCTGCCTTTGCAAAATTCTTTCTCCCCTTCAAGTTTTCCACTTAATGCTACAAAAAAGTAGCATTATATTTGTAGAAACCAACAGGTTTTTGTACAGCAGTAAAAAACTAGCTGCTCTGTCAGAGTGCTCTTAAAATTCAGAGTGATATTGATTCACGAAACTCTTTACATTGATGAGATGAGGCAGCAGACCTCAGCTCTTGAAATGCACGTGTTCGTGATGCATCAGCATTTCTGAAAGAATTAGCTATGCAAGCGTGCAGCTGCTATGGGCAAATGCATTGCTAGCCAACCAGTTTACGACTGGAGAACAGGGTTTTCCAATACATTTAGCTTGCTATAAAATGTTTAATGAAACCAGATAAAAATTATTTCAGAACTGCAGCTACAAAGAGAACAACAAAATAGTAAGATTTACAGTCTCTCAAAGATCCCATTTTCAGACCCTGTTTGCTATCACAGTTGCAAACAAAACCGCAGGGTTCAGCAGAGATCATGGCAGTATGTGACATGAAACATGTAAAACTGCAAATGGTAATGCTGAAAATCGTGCTTTACATTGCTGTGACAGTTCTTAAACAACGTCACGTAGAGCTAGCCAAGCACTGTAGTAATTTCATTGAAGTATAATGGTCTTTACAACCGTTCTTCTAAATGTAGTGACTGATCCAACAGAATGATTTTATAAAATGTGTCAAATCACTGGAGGCCCAATGGCCGTGACTCACCTGTGCATCCAGCCCATTCACTGTCTGCTGTGTTTGAAGTCATATTTTTCTTCAGGTTTTGAGGAGCTCTGAATGACTCCTTAATTACTTTTAATTTGACGTTGCTATGTGGGATACGACGCTACAAATCTCCTTTCAGAGAAGGCTACATTTGACTGCTATGATTTTGGTATTTTATTGACATTTTAAAACTTGTCATTATCATTCCAGAGCTCATATGGATTAATAGAATTATTTCAGCATTTTAAACAGATAAGCATTCTTTGATAGTCAAAGGCCATGCAGATAGAGAATATGAGCATCTCCTTACAATACACTCTGTGCTACAATTCATGTAGAGTCCCAGTTGATTCTGTGTCTGGTCCAGGTTTAAGTCCAACTAATGGAAATGAGAAAATTACCTGAGCGGTGATGGGATTAGATGCTAATGCATCTCTGAGCATGCCAGTACTGGCACTGGGAATTGCTGCAGAGATTTCTGCTCTCCCTAGATGGGGAAGCCAGCTGGCACATCAGCATTACTCTGCTTGGTGGCATCACAGCACTTCATGAAGTGACCAAGAATATGCCGAAGAGCTACTCTTAGGTTCTGTATGTACTAAATAACCCAAATACTGAGTTCTCACCGTATTGCTGAAATTAAATGTCTAGTTTAATGTAGCTGCAGTCAACCAGCACATTTAATTTCTTTGTGTGGGTTTGGTTGTTTTTTTTTATTTGGGTCCCTGTTACCAGTCACTGGAGAGGTGCTTTGCAGAAGGCAGGTTTGGGAGGATGGTTTTGGCTGCACTGGTCTTATCTTTGCTCTCTGTCACCTCCAAGATAAGATGGATAAAAGCGATTGTGCCTAAGCAAGATATGCTGCTACTGCACACAAGCTCAACTTTTTGAATGAAAAGAAATACAGAGTATAAATGCAAATTTAAATTCATTAAAAATGCCCTTACTAGCATGTAACCACCTCAACGGCAAGTTCAGTGGCGAAGGCTGTGAGGTGGAAGCAACCACAACCCCAGCTTTGCAGTCAGTGGCTCAAAGCAGTTCCCACGTTCACCTGGGAAGGGGTGCCGGGGGTGCCCTGAGGTGCCCCAGCTGGCACCGGTGGGCTGGCAGGCACGCCACTGGAAGGGTCAGCAGGAGGCTCTGACATGGCCTGAGGCAACCCATCCTCTCCTGCTCCCACAGGCCCAGCATCACATGTGCCAGCTCTGCATGGGTGGCTCTGGTGACAGTCACCGTCCAATCCCTCTTGACTGTGACAGGACCTGAAAATCAGACTCCTCTGAAGTGCGCTGTGGAGTGTTTCCATATCACAGAAGCATCCAGAGCCTTCAGCACTGTTTCCACCTTCTTTCCCCTGATCCAGCGAGGTACCACAAGGGCTGTTACCTCAGACCACCATGCAGATTTCATGTGCCTACAGAAAACAGAAAGGCAAAGGCCACGCCGTTCTGTAACAGCCACGGCGTGACTGAATTAAAATGCAACAGCAGCTAAACGGTTATCGCCTTTCTCCATTAGTCCACATTCATAAAGCAGAGTTATCAGCACTCCGTGATTCCAACAATTATTTTAAATCTTTTTTAAATGTGGTAATGGGGAAAATTTATGGAGTGTTTCTAAAGCAGCTTGCTTCTGAAGGACTTACTCATCAACTGTTCATTTATCCCTGTATTAACATTTGCAAGTCAGCTTTTAAGAAAATGTTGCATATTTCCACTCATAATAAATAGTAGTTTAAAATATGAGCTGCTAAAGACTAAATGTTGTTTAGAAGGGAGAAGCATTTTGGGTAGTCATTCAAGAAAAATGCTTGTGTCAAAATGGAAAGTGTGCTCCTTTTTTCAGAGAAAATGGAAAAAAGATTTTGTTTTTTAATGCAAGGGATATTCAAACAAAAGTGGCCATGGGCAAGCAGACTTCTGTCCATTGAGCTATTCTCAAAACACTAGATAATGAGTTTCTGATGTCTGTATCCAAGCCTTAAGAACTATACCATGTTATTGCTGCTTTTAAAAAATCCCTTCCGCTAGTCTGCTACTTAGGAGTATCGCAGTGATGACCAGCCCATAGGAGTCAGACAAACAGGTTCTCCAGCTCCTTGCATGAACTCGGGAAATGAAATATCGATCAATGGGAGAGTAGTTGGAAGCTGCCTGCAATGCATGACTTACTACTGCTGCTCCAGGGCCAAGAGAAGCTGGTGACAGCATTACAGCTCCTCTCTGCTGGCTGCTACCATCTTAAGAGGCAGGTGCCAACTGTTCAGGAAGCACTTTGGTACTGCCCAAGTATCGGAAAGTGCACGAACTGCGTTATTTGCTTCTTTTCTTTGGTGAATATCCCTAATGAACCAATGAACTGTTTGGAAGTGCCTATAAATGAGAATGCATTAGAATAATAGCAGTTTAACAGCAGCACAGGTGCATAAAACACTCACCGCCAGCCACACAGGGAGAGTGGAAGAACACATGCTGCAGTACTAAATTTTAAGTTAATTCTAAGAGGTTTCCCTGGCCAGTTCTTTTTTCTTCAAAAAGGCCAAAAGGAGGTGATAACTAGCAGCTATGTACTGCAGGAGAGCTCAAAATGAATGCACAGAAACATTCACAGGTCCAGGTGATGAGGTTGATGCTCTCCAGAGCAGCTGAAGGACACTTGGTTTAGGCACATAAAATCTCTTCGCACTCCTTTAAAATTACCATAACATAAAGTAAATGCAAGATATATTTGTTGCATATTCTGTAAAGTCCCAAGTCAAAGAACTGGCTTAAAACTGTGTGCTTTAAACAGGCAACATCAAAGAAATTCACACACTGCACAGCACCAAAACACTCATGGCGACAGAGGCTTAAGAGAAAGCCTCCACTGGTGCCTCCTCGTACCCCTCGTAAGCCACAGCCTCGGTCCTGCTCTTCCTTCCTGATGCAAGAAGCACGTAATGCTCGCCTATGCCCCAAACCAGCGACTGTCAAATAGCTCTCCTGCTGCCAAAACCCAGCGTCCCGTTAGCTGGGAGGATCACAGGAAAACTTGCAGAAGGGTCAGAGACAGCTTGCTCCCATAGTAAGCAGCCAACAGCCCAGCAGAAAGGAAGGGAAAGTGACAGCGATGGCCTTTCACTTGAAACCCTCCTGAAAGAATGAATAATAAACATTTGCTCATCCCTCTCTCACAGTAACTGGCCATCAGAGAGCAGCTCTCCTCGTTGCCTTGCCACTAACCTGATGCTACCTGTGCTAGACAGCACTAATGATGCCTTCTGATGATCCTGAGCACACGGGGAAAGTATAGCTACTCAAAGAACCAGGGGAAAAAAGTTATCACAGGACTAAAACCAATTCAGTATGATTCTTGCTAGATATTAAGCAGCTAAAATTAAGCAAAGTGCTGTACATACACAGAAGCACTGAGAAGTTGTAAAAAACCAGAGCTGAAATTCCAGCTTCACAATCAAACATGTTGTCACTTCACAAGGTCCACTCATTCTGCATTGAGTGGAACAAAAATTGCTGCTTTTTGCTTAATGACAAGTATGCACAGGCAATTTTTTCCTTCACTTAATCTGTACATTGCACTCCCTTTAATTAACCACTGCACAGGATGAGGAATACTTGCACGTTGATAAGTACAAAAAAAAAAAAAAAATCAACAGAAATTGCACTGGTCAAGTAGACACAAAAATATTGTTCAGTAGCGTGTTCTGACCTGTTGATGTTTGAGAGGACAAATCTCAGTTGCAGTGTCACAAGGCTCGGTCTGTTACTTCCTTCTTCCTGTCTCCGAAGGGGAGAACCGATAGGCACCAGGCGTTAAGGGTGGGTGCTCTTTGCAGAGCTTGAGCCCTACCCCACTGCTGAAGGGTTCAGACGTGTCCCACCCACCTTTAATGGCCTTCACCCTGTATTTGTTACCTTTCATCAAACTGTCCTTAAGCAGGTAGAGGGAAGCAATAGCCACTCTTCCTTTTCCAACAGGGGACATACAAAGATGTTTTAAACATCTACCGCATTTCATTTGAGCAGCAAAGCTACCATGACTGACTTAACTGACCTTCTCCGCCCCCAATCCCCCACACCCCCCCACCCCCCTTTGGTTTTTTCATTTCAGCCAAAACATTCCACGTTTCTATTTTAAAACTGATAAAGGAATTTTTAATCTCATTTCTGCACTAAGCAAATGAGGAGATGTTGGTTTGGCAACTTCAAGTCTTGCCTGTTCGGATTTTCTGACTCAAATCCTGGTTTTACTCTGCAAGCCAACACATCTCTAGCTGGATCGATGCACATGGCAGTATCGCATTACTGTAAGGTCAATGGAAATAACTCAACTTTTCATAAAATACAGAATCTGCACTTTTGAAAAACCACTTTTGTATGAAACACACTGCAGCTGTCCACAAATACAGTAGTATACCCAAATGAGGTTTTCTTCATTCATGGTAGAATCAGATCTATTCTCTCTGCATTCCTAATGCACCAAAGCTATTGATCACAATCTCACAATAAAATATCCAGGAGAAATTTTGACACAGCTACTCTGAAGGTTTGGGTTCCACCACAGACTACTGCTTGTGCACTAGTAGTGTTATTTTATACCGCAATAGAAAACTTCAATTATATCCTGCCATCCTGTTATGACTGCTGTCGTGCAGAATCCCTATAGCTTTGTCTACACTTCATGAACATTACCAATAGTTTTTGACTTGATGCAACACCTCAAGAAGCTGTTAACTGTAGGCCACGCTCAGCATCTGTTTAGATATGGCAGTTCGGTGCAGGTCCCGCTGGAAGCGTTTTTGTCGCCATCTTTCAGCAGAGATAAAAGCTGTATTCTCTGGTGACATTTCTCATAGTATCAGTGCTTCATTCTTTCTGCAAAATGCACATCTAAAACTGATTGCTCCATTATGAAGGATCGGAGAAGTAAAGCACAGTAATAAATCACTTATCCCATTCACAGTGCATAAATAATTGTAACAGGCTTAAACTCAGCTAGAGGAACATGAAGAGCTTCTGTGTAACTGAAAATTTAGAGGTAAGATATTCAGAAGAGTGACTGTTGTAAGAACTTGTCCTGTTTTACTGTGGAAAGCAATATGGCTTTGGACCAGCCTACACATTTCTTTATCTGGCTATTGTCAGACTCACACGCAAGCAACACAGAGCAATGCCTATGTGGCCTCTGTGCAGGGCTGCTAAGGAGATTAGGGGTATTATTTCAAATAAAATTTGATGGAGTCCCCAAAGCTAGTCCAGTGTGGATGAGAACATCCTTCTGGCCAAACACAGGCACAGACAACAGTGTTGGAAACAACGTAACAGCTTGTTTCTGCAAAGAACCAGCAACTACTGCAGTATTCACGGAGCATTCACGTTAGCCTGTACACTAGCTGTTACTTAAAATACAATTAATGAAGGTTTTTTTGTGTAGTAAAGCAGCTGCTGGCTGTAAGGAACACTGCCGAAGTGTGGAAAGCCCTCCCCACACACACATTCTGCTTCAGGAGCCTGGCATCCCTCAGCTAGCATCCTTGAGGAGGTACACCTAGTACTACTTCATTGGTACGGACACACTGGCAGCATGCAACAATCTCTGAGCATGACAGCACGAAAGAAAAAAGGAAACTGCTGCACAGTACATTCATATTTAACAGAAAGAGAAATATTCAGGGCAACAGCGTCTATACCTTGAAGATTTATTTGCACTCGGTATAAATAAGTGACCGTAACAGAAAGAAATGCCCTGATAGCAAATGTGAACTGTTCTCAAAGTTAAGAGCTGAGTGGCTTTTAGTGACGAGTACTTTTTTAGTACGAGAGATAAAAACCAGTAACATTTTTTTGTTCTTCCTTTTCATAACTATTTCCAATCTTGTAGCCAAATGCTTACTCCTTGATGCCATTTATCCCTAATTCTAAAGCTTTCTGGTTACGAGCATCGTGTGCAAGCACATAGGCAGGCACTGAATTTGCTGCTAGACACATGTTGAACTGCAGTTGTGGAGAGTGCTGCCCATGCTCTCTACCAGCTTGCAGGCACCAGCTGCAGGGCTGCTAATGATACATCCCACCCCAGAGGTGATGCTCTGTAGATACAAGCATCTATCATCTATCCATCTATCTCTTCTCTGCTTTGACCTGTTCTGCTCTCCAAGAGTAATGAATACTCACAAGACAGGAGAGAGATCTCCCCTTCTGTTGGGGCATTCAGAGACAAAGGTTCAGGTCCCAGCTGCACTATATATCTCGTGTTCATTATCTAAATGAGAGCAGCTCCAATAAGGTACCTTGACGGAGGCTCACCTCAGGTAACCTAGAGTCTCATGTTTAGGCCACTGAAGCCTAATTTCCTGATCTGAATTAATTAAAGAATGAAACTAGACTCGAGCTCTATAAGATGAAGGTGATGCTCTCACTACGTCTGCAATCTCTTTTTTGGAAATTAATAGAAATGTCAAGTGCTGTGGAGACATTAAGCACTATTGTAAAGCGTGCAGGTATATGAACCTACAGAAAATAATTAGGAGTTATATTTCATTTTCACTCCTGCTCACTGTCTAGAACTTCCAATAATTATTCTGGATTTTTAGCATTTTCCAGCAGAAACACTAAGGCAGAAAAATCTCACATCTGTTCTAGTATTCAAAGACATTTTGTGCAACGAAACATGGGCTATATTTTCATTTAATTTGTAAAATTAATAATTTTCCACATGAGAGGAAACAGAAAAATATGTTAACATTTGCAAAAAAAAAATCAAAAAACAAAAAAACACACAAAAAAAACCAAACAACACACACACACACAAAAACCCAAAACAAAACAAAGAGAAATAAAACCCATACAATTAAGTGAAAGTTAAATGTGGTGACTCCATGACAGTGGTATGTCAGCCATCAGCAGTACTGGGAAATCACCGGCCTGCCTTTCACCAGCACCTACACCCAGCTCACAGCCATTCTCCCTGCTCACTTGGGCATGGGTAGAAAAGGGTTACGTTTCATTCTCGTATTTTCTCTTGTTGCTGTCAACATTAGTTAACTATTTAGAATAATATTTTATCTCCATATAGTTGGGGTTTTTTTTTAACAAGGCACTGAAACCCAGCCCTTTTTTCTTTGAAGGCTGACATTAAGTCAGCAGCAGGATCCCGACCTGGCAGATGCTACCGTACCTCTTGTCAGTGACATCTGCATGAGAGGCTGGGCCCAGGGTACGTAATTCTATAACATGTGCACTTTGATAAATTCCTATCAAGCAGCACTCTGGATTTTAAAACAATAGCACTCTGATTTTGCAATAGCACAGAGAGAAACCTAGCAAGGAAATTGCTGATCTACTAATCAATATTTCCATTAAAGAAAAAATAGTTATCTTTTATTTTTATGGAGAAAGTAGTTCTTTCAGTTTTGCCATTACTTGCACCTGAATTTAATCCTGGACATAATGGGCAGCCCATTTTCACTCCTAGTCACATAAAGGGAAATAATACTGGAAAAGTGCCTGGGGGTCCTGGTGGGCACCAGGTTGACCACGAGGCAGCAATGTGCCCTTGCAGCAAAGGCAGCCAGCAGCCTCCTGGGCTGCATCAGGCAGAGCGGTGCCAGCAGGCTGAGGGAGGTGATCCTTCCCCTCTGCTCAGCACTGGTGAGACACGCCTGGTGTGCTGGGCCCAGTCCTGGGCTCCCCAGTACAAAAGAGACAGGCTCATAGTGGAGCAGGTCCATCAAAGGGCTACAGAGATGGTCATGGGATCAGAGCACCTGACATGTGGAGAAGAGAAGGCTCAGGGGAGATCTCCTCCGCGTGTGTAAATACCTGATGGGGGGCATGAGTGAAGATGGCTCTTCTCAGTGATGCCCAGTGACAAGTCAAGGGGCAACCAATTATGAGTTGAAGCATAGCTGAAAAAAAGAAAAAACATGGGTTTTGTTGTTTGGTAGTTTGGTTTTTTTCTTTATGGTGAGGGTGGTCAAGCACTGGAATAGGTTGCCCAGAGAGGTTGCGGGGTCCCACATTTGGGAGATTCTCAAAACTCAACTGGACACACCCATAGGCAACCTCCTCTAGCTGACCCTGCTTTGGGCAGGGGATTTCTTTCCACAAGCCTTGCTTTGTACGAGCTGGCAATACCACAGAAAGGAAGAGGCAAATTGGAAAAAACCCACACAAAACCAAAGAGAGCTTTCCTTATTAGCAATCAGCATTTCTGGAAGGAAGTACATGAGCCCAGCCGTCATCAATAGCACTGATTACACAGACCTCCAAAGCTGTACACCCATGCTGTGACCAGGCCACCCAACGGATTCAGGGACTCATTAGCAAATGCTCTAAAGAACTGATACTCCACTGTGCCCAAGCTTAGCTTGTATGGCCCTTCTTGGGAGGGTCCAGAGTTACTCTTGATGTCCCATTCCCAAAAGTTTTTGTATCACTGGTACAGGGTGGCTCCTTTGCTGGTGTTCCATGGCTAGCTTGTAATCTAGATGGATCAGGGAACACCTCATCTCACAGATCCCCCTAGTCATATACGTGAATGTATTAACCACAGCCATACATCCGTATTTATTAAAGCCCTGAAAGTAGCTAACTGTGGCTCCGGAGCAGCCTCGCACAATCTCACTGTTCCTCCTTCAGCTGCATCTCTTCTGACTGTAACTCGCTCCCAAATTCAGGATGCTTCCTCCTCCTGAAAAGATAATTTTTATTGTCATGTTAGTGCTGCACAGTGATAAAGAAGCCCAGACCGTTAAGAGCCGAGCCAGATAACCTCTCCAGGGACAGAAAGGTGAACATTTTTCTCTATAACTTGTGCAGTTCCTGTAACTATTCCGAGGCTAAAGTAAATGATTTAAGTGTGAGATAATATGAAAATATGATTCTCAGAAGTAACTGACATGTCAGTCAGAGGACGCTAGGTCCTTTTCTTACCCATTAACATGCGTCTTGTGCATTCATGGCCTCTGTGGTCACACCGAGATGGAATTTGTTTAAAGACCCACCAAGTTAAGCCAAAATAGTTATATTGTTTGTCAATATAAACTGAAACTTAAAAAATTATAAGAACTGGGGATTTTTTTCTACCTAGAGACATTACCAGGATTACGCACAAGGTAGATAAGAGCAGACCTATGCTTTCCAGTTCTTCACTAGGGTAAGTATCAGCAAGGAACTGGATCTGAAAGTTCAAGCTCAGCCCACACACCCAAGAATCCACAATTCAGGCAGCAGAGCTGTAAAAACTGCAAATAAAGGCCCATGTTGGCCACAGCAATGCAACGTAACCTCTTTGCCATTATGTAAGCAAACGTTTTTCTGAAGCTTGCAATGCAGGCCCCACCAGCAAGGGTACCCACCGAACAGCCCGCTTTTCCCATCCGTTGTAGCATTGGTGATGTTCCTGAGTGAAAGGAGCAGAGACCTGTAAACACGTAATCAAACCAGCCTTTATGTTTCTTCCATTCAGCTCCTAGCTAACTGCATTCAATTCTTGCCACTGGTATAACTGGTATACCAGTGCAAACTGTTTCAAAATGAATTTTAGTTAAAAGAATTTAAACCTCTAATAGATTTTCTTCCCATTGACTTTCAACATTACATGAACTCAGAAGTTTTTTGCATTGCCAGCTAGACAGAGTTGGGTTTTTTTTAATGAACAATTAATGCATATTCCAACTATTTTCCATAATCATATTGGATCTCCACAATAAGAGGTCCAATTTTTTTTGAAGCCTGAAAGCAGCTCCTCATTGCCTGCTTGTACATCTAAAATTACCCATTCAGCTCTTGATAGCTGAGAGCACTCAAGCATAGCATGTTTATGTGTTTATGACATTCCCTGTAGCTTTATATGCCTTGTTTCTTCTAAAAACATCACGCACATGCTAATAAATACAAAAGTGGCCCATAATAAGTATGGAGCAATTTACTAGTGCACATTTACAAACAAGTATCTTTTCCTTTCTGAAATTCCTCAAGCTTCAAGATGTTCCAGTTGGTCCTTTCCAGTTCAGGTGTGTCAGGGGCAGCCCTTGATTTAAAGTGATTTAGAGCATCACTCCAGGGGTGAGAAGATAACTTTGGTTTCAAGAAAATTTCAGTTGCTATTTCACTCAGCACTGTAAGTCATCTTGACAAGCTGTTCATACAAAAAAAAATAAAAATTGTCACCATCTTAGTAAATTAATTGTAAATTTGATGCATTAAATCCAGGCTTTTTCTGCAAGGCAAACTTGTAGCTGAAACCAGGTTCTAGCAAAAATAGCAAGTTTTGATAGCAGCTTAAACAAACTGAGCATTAGCACATCTGGGTAGTAGGACAACTTCAAGACTACATCTGTAGTTTTAGTTTTGAAACTAATACAAGTACTATTTTTCCTTTAGGTACATATTTAACTCTAAAAATTGTAGCCAAACCTGCAGTTTCCTTCAGCAGTTCTTCAGCCCTAACATTTGGGCAGATTAGCACCGAGTTTTATTACATTTAGACCCCTAGCAAGCATACGGAGCCCAGTTTCCATAAGCATGAGAATAAAATCATTCTTAGGCCACATCATCTTCAGAAGCTCCTCCAGTGAGTAAATTTTGTTTCAGTTTCATTCTGAAGCTGTTTTCCAGAGACAGAAGTTGCTCCCTGCATTGTACCTGGCAGGAGGAACCACCCACTCTCAATATAGGTGAAATTTAGAAAAACAAGGTGGATCAGAGAAACATCCTATCAGGTAAGAAAACTGTTGATCTGCCATGAAAGCCTGGATGTAGCTTTGCTGTGCAACATCATAAAGGAGCACCGGGACATAACAACAGTTGTGGGCTCAGAGAGACTAACCCAGCGTACGAATGACGAACTGAGATCCCGCAGAGCGGGACAGCAGTCTCCCAGCACTGGGAGAGCACAGACCTGCTCAAATAGATCTGGCTACTTGCTGATCAAAATAGAAATTTAAGAGGTTTCTGGTTCAAGCAGAACAGCAGTGCAGAGTGGGTATGAATGGTGCTGAACTGAACAGGCCTATGAACGGGCATACAGGCTGCTCCGAGCATCATGGATGAAACCACTGAGGAGCTCAGGCTTGTTGATCTGAAGTGGACATTGTAAAACAGCAAGGAGAGGGATGAGTTAGAAAATTAAAATGTACTTCAACTCACAACACTAGTCCTTCTGGGATGAGTCCTTCTCTCTCAAGATCTCCTTGACTGAGAAAAAATAAACTCTTTCAAACCATTGGGAAGCTAATGATGAAACTGTATGGGAAATGGCGAAGCCTGCTCAGGACCATGGCTGGGAGCAGGTGGTACAGTACAAGCCAGTCCATAGCTGTGTCTCATCTTCAGTTTCCCCAACACCCGAGTCCAATACTTGCCGCTCTACTTTTTTTTATGTTAACAAGACCCTAAGACAACACTCCTTTACAACTCCAATGTGACATACATCGTACTATCCTGGAACAGAACATGCTCCTCAGTAAGACAAAGGCATTCAGGAGACCGTTTGAACTTTTTTAGGTCTGGTGCTGGTATGAGCTGTTGGCACCAAGTACATAAGCAACAGCAGCATTTGGTCCCCAGAGCAGCATCACGCCACAGCCAGTGCTGAGGAAGTATTAACATGTGTGGGCTGCAGAAAAGTCTTATTCTGAGGGAACCCAAGAGCCAGGATAAAGGCTGAAATTAAAACCAAACAAATAAAAAACTCCCGCAAGACTGAAAATGCGAAACTGGTTACATGTGAGATAAAACAAGCTTCACCTATACATCATGCCATCTCTCTCTCACACAGCAGTGGCTGAAAAGAACAGCCGTCTGCCAGGATGTGTTTTGGTCTGTGCTCGTGCCCACACTGAAGGCTCTTTCCACCCCTCCTGCTGTGTGCAAGAGAAAGCAAGCCTCCAGCACCAGCCACCACAGCTCAGCTACTGCAAGATGGTTGGACAGATCATTCAAAGCACTAATCTCCTGATTTTAAGGGTTCAACACAACAGACAGAGATTTACAGGGATGGCCAGGTTTTTCTGTTTTGGGCTTTTTTCTTCTTTTCTACCCACATATCTATATAACACAATTTATATATAAAAAAAAATTTTTGCTTTGACTTTTCTTGAATCCTATCCCAAATAGCATCTGGTAACAGCAACAGTGCTTATTTCAATACTTGCAGCATGAGGTGCAAGCCTGTCCCCAGGCCTGCCAAAACCACCTCAATGAGCTTGTGAGCTCCTGAAGCTGCTGTTGCACATGTGTCCAATGACAACTGCTGGGCAATTCCCTTCCCCACTTGTTCTTGTAATTATGGTGCACATTGTGTTTCGTTAGAATTGCAGTTTGTTTATATTACTACAGTCTTTCTTCTTGCAGTCAATGTCTTTCCAGAATGGAAATCCCACTTCTGCAGCGTAACAGGGTATTAAGGCTGGAGCTGGGGGCTTGTTGGATTTTTTTGTTTGTTTTATGGTCAAATTCCAAAACAGTACCCAATAGGACTTTGCTGGTTAGCCCATTAAAAAACAAACCAACCTCTCTGTAGCCATGGTAACTTAGAACAGAAATATAAATTAACAATGCACACATGCACACACACCTTTTTTTTTTTTTTTTTTTTTTAACTCTAGACCAGAAAAGGAAACCAGTGTATTGTTACTCAAACACCTCAAGTTTAGCACTTTCAGGTAAGAAATTAATGCACTCATTGAGTGGAAGGTAAACACTGCTGACACACCAGTCTGCTCACCAGAACCTCACACCTAATTTTGTTAGGTCTCTAGTGTTAAGGACCACCGCTCCATTACAGCTGCCTGCTGAAAGCCTGGGAGAAGGGAAATCACGAGCAAGGCAGACAGAAAATATGCAATTATGCTACAAAATCTGCTTTTTCAGCCATGTAACTCAGCCGGTGGGGCCCCATAGTTTATTCCACTCTTTGCAGCAGTGCCAAGCCATCCAGACCATACCACCACCAAACACCCGGCTGTAGAAGCATTGCCATGGTGACCACCTACCTGCACAAGCTTTGCCAAACTCGACAGAATGGAAGTGAAGTTTATAAATGACTTGTAAAAGATTGAAAAGGAACTTTGAAGTCAGTCAGTCAAAACAGAAAGCTTCATTATCTTGTCAAGAAAAATAAGAGTACATGATCCATTTCAAGTCTAATCTTCAAATACCTACAATGTCTTATCTGCAAAGAAATCTTTCTGGTTTTCCCCCCAGTTTGAATGGCATTTGTTAATGAGGTTACAGCACCATCTCCTGGAAGAAAACAATTTGCTGGAATTGCTCCTGAAATTTAATTTTCATTTAACTGTGTTCATACAGCCAGTTAATACACTAGATTCTGCCATGACAGTGCAACACAAGTGAAGCAACTGGATGGGCAAAGAATTGTATTAACCTTTTTTCCCTTAGTAGACATCCTGTAAAGTGTTATAATGAACAAAAGGAAAGAATGTAGAGGTGAATTTTAGCTATACCCTAACCTTTTGAGAGGAGTAGTTGATGCTTTGTGTTTATGAGGCAACAGCAGATTTACCATTACAGAACCAGCACTGGGAGAGCACAGACCTGCTCAAATAGATCTGGCTACTTGCTGATCAAAATAGAAATTTAAGAGGTTTCTGGTTCAAGTCAGAGGGTATAAAACCAGAGGGTCCAAAAGGCTAATACTATGATGAAATCAAAGTATCACCAACCAATTATTACAGATTTATGTTCAATTTCTTTACAAAAATACTGAACAATTAATAACAAAATTACTTGCAGATAAAAATGATCCTGTCAGAATTAAATTTAGGTTTTTACAATAAATATTACTATACTTTTTTTAACATTTAGTGTTGGAAAAACATCAAAGAATTGTCTTTTTATTTCAGATGGCTGAAATAACTTTCAGAAATGCAATACTGATTATTTGCATCCAAGAGGAACTGTAGCTTAAAAAAATCAAAACATTGAAAGATTGAAAAAAATAAACTCACCTGTTCTCAAGATGCATGTGTATAGATAAGCACAGATATCTAGTAGAGATTTTAGTGTGTTAAATCAGAGAGCCACTTGAAAGAACAGCACACATTCACCAAGAATTACTAGCAAGCAGGTATCCTAACCCTGCATCTATATATGATGTTAATATTACTAGGTACTTTGTTATATTTATGGTGCACTCTGAAAACTGTTACATAGCATAAAGAATGTACTTATCTGTAGTTACTGCAGAAGTTATCATGAAGAAACAATGGTTGTTTTCAATAGTATTAACATTATTTATTAGCCCACTGAGCAGGATTGTACCCAATGTGCTTGTTACCACATCCAACTCTACAATTATCAGAGCACAATGAAAAATACAACTACGGGATTAAAATACTTCAGTTATTTAAAACAATTTTTCTTTCACTAAAAGGTTTCAGCGCATGATATTTAAGGCTATTTCTGAAAAATGCAGAAAGGAAAAAATGAGAGTTATTTTTATGATTCAAATTATGATGATTATCAATTCAATGTAATAATAGTAGTCTTGGGGCATCACGTCTCCTTCTTGAAAAATCAGTGCATGCAATCACTAGAATTTTATTCATAAACCCCTGCCAAATGGGTAAGTTGGGGCTACAGGAATATCTTGCACACAATGCAGCATCTTGCTTTTAAGCACAAAATCACCTTCAGTACTGTGATGTATTTACCAATACACGATCGTGTATTTACTGGTACAGCCAGGCAGAAACATTTGGATTTTTCTCTAGCAAAGGCCATTAATGAGCAATGAAGACAGACCTCACTGTGAATAGACTCTTCTTCAGCCACACAATCAACCTGCTGAAAGAACATATTTATGAAAGATGCTTCCGATGCTGTTCTCAGATACTGTACATTCAACAAACGTCTTTCCACTACTTTGTCAAAGAAATAGCTGGTTGCAAAGTGGAGTGCATTAACTACGATATCTTTGTAGTCAAACATATTGTTCTGCATGCAGACCACAGATGCTTCCTAGGGCTTCTCTGTTTCTGTAACATTAGCCTTCTCAGAAACAAATGCTGTTTTTGTTGCTATAGGCTCAACTCTGGATAAAACTACAGAAAAGTACGCAAGATTTAATCAATGGAAGCAAAACTAGGTTTGATAGTAAGATATCATCTGTTTACAATCCTGAGGTGCACGTGTTGGAACATTTCTCTTGTAAACCAACAGTACAGCAGCACAGAAATAATGTGGTACCCACTTAAGGCTAACTCTGCAAGTATTTAAATCTTCTATTATATTCTTTACTGTTTCAAAGCACTATCCAGAGAAATTGCTCCTTGATGGGTTCAACTATTTGCTGTAGTCTACAACAGTGGCAGGTCACTTTTTAAGAGAGCAGCAGTCCCCTTCAAAGCTGATTTAAACAGGTTACTAAATAGGTCTCCACAAATAAATACATATTTTTAAAAAGCATAGGCATTCTTCATTGCAAATCACATTTATCCACTAGACCATGTTAAAACTCAAATAAAGGAAATTAACAGAGTAAACATTCTCCCACTTGCTTTTTACCACTTCCAAAGGCAGAAGGTAGGCGGCACGTCTGACTCAAATCCTGCAGAATGTTTCAGCTGATCCTGGGAACTGTGCATTGTGGTTGCTTTACTTCATTAGTTGACATGGAAGCATTTTAAAGTTTTCTTTAAAGGAAAATTTTAAAATTGGAAATAAAATTTTATTTATTGGAATGCTTAGAAGTAGTATTAACTCCTAGTTTCTGTTATTAAATGCTGCCAGAGGCATTATTTAAAATTGTATTATTTGAGGTGGATTCTCCCAAAGAAGATCAGTGAAGCAAGCCAATTTTTAAGATGAACTGTCCCTTGAAATATAATTGTGCACTTACTAAAATTACCATGAAAAATACAAGTCAAAAGTAAAGATTATCACAATCTTACAGCGAACTGGATAGCAAGTGAGCATAACTCCACTACCTGAAGCAAAACAAAGCTCCCTTACACCTACATACTTACCAGTTGCAATATGAATTCAGTGACAAGAGTAGACATGACCAGATTTTTTTCTGCACCATATTGTCTCCATCTTGTAACACTGTATTTTGCTCAGCATCCATACTACACACAACTATGGGCCTTCACTTATAGGTGTTAACAAGCGTGTTGCAAAACAGCTCCCAAGTTCTCTTCTTTCTGTAGTACAGAATATACCTTGCTCACGTGATACAGCCAAGCATATAGAACTGCATCTGTATTGCAACGGCAGCCTTCAGGTTGTTCTTAAAACAGGTCTGATTCTCTTCAGTAATTTCTGCAGGTTTCAAGGAGACATTTAGTCTCTCAACTGGAAGGTCTGATCCCACAGACATGCAGGATTTTGCCAGGTCTGTTTGGTTAGCCATACTAGACACTTCTTTTGTCCCTGGTACGCACCCCAGGACAGCGAACAAAAAAATACTTTAACCAAAGAAAATCCATTATATTCTGAAGTGTTCTTCTTGACCTCCTTCTACAGAACTGCCTAAACCTGTCATCGGACCTTTTTCTTTCCTATCCTTCCGCATGTTAAAAGATACACAGAGAAAAGTTAAACCCAGTCAGTTGCCCAAGTGTTTCTGTGCCCTTCCCAACCATCCTTCAAACTCATCATCCCATAATCAAAAAGCACTTGGATAAGGTGTAGAGTATTTTGTTGATAGCTAAACTATGAAGTCTCAGAGCAATAAACGCCTAACAACATCAGTATCAGGAAAAAACAGAGCAACAAATATTAGTAATTTGCCAAACAGCAAGGTAATGTAGATTCACATTTGTATGCAATAGCCTGCTCCTCCCTCCTTTTAGCTTTGTTTCCTGAACCAGCCATGTTCAGTCACCTAACAGACCTAAAATAAATCATTCAACCAGAAATTTTTACAATTTCAGAAAATTCTTTGTCCTTTAACAGCCCTTGATGATACCCAACTGTTTCAACCTGAATACACCCATTCAAACCATTGTAAAAAATTATTTTCTCCATGGGCAAGTAACCTCTTTTCATTTTTCTTATAAAACTCTATATAGAATGACTGAATGCGCAAGGCTGAAAAGCCACTCAACTAAATTTCCACCTTAGACTTCTTTTTTCCCTCTGGGAAGATATAAAAGAATAAAAAAAAAATAGTCTTGCAAAAATCAAATAATTATGCCACTACAAAATTACAGAATTGTGGGTTTTGTCTTATTTTAAAAAGTTGGAAGTGAAGGAGAACTGAATAAGAATTTGTCAACTTCTTAGAAAATGACCTGCAACTAAGGTCACTGTGTCTACATATATACCCTCCTAAAATCAAAACATTGTACAATCTTCCCTGTCAAACAACTTTTTAATCTTTCATACCAGCCACCGGGAGATAAAATTTTTTTTTCATTTTATTACAGCTGAATTCAACCCACTTTATATGCCAAAATTGGTACCATGTGAGAAAGCAGTGGAGAGTTCAGTGTTTCACTTTGACTGCCCCCTGCCAACGTACCAAAATCAACCACCTTGTCCATCTGCAACTTCAGTTCCACACTCCTAATTTTGATGATGAGATGGCTTTTGTAAACAAGTCATGATTCAAACCAGAGATCTGGTGTTTCAGCCTACTGTGTCAGGAAAAACAAGAACTCTGTACAACTCAGTCACTTAAATTTAGTATCTTTCTTCTAATAAAGAGATATTTGATCATCTTTGCATTTGGGAAAAAAAATATGGTAAAGTTGTTTGACTTTGAAAAGGAATCAGGATGATGGGAAATCAAATGTTGTTGTTTTCTTAAACGCTGGTCAATTTTTACCCTTCTGTTGAACATGGCTGACATTTCAAAGTTTGCCATCGGTGTGAAGATCAGTAGCTGTGGAGTGAAAGAATCAAAGTAGCTCCTCCCATACGTTCCATCAGTAGGCAGAACTTAGCTGCTACAAAACACCTTACTGGCAAGCTGGTCTAGAGCTGCAGATCGCTTGATACAGTGCAAGCACTAAAACTGAGGGGCAAGAGAAAAAATTACACGAAGCCACATTCCATTAGTTGTGCTGCGCATGGAACAAATTATTTTATTTTGTCCTTCAGTATGTTTCTAAATAAGGAAATGTGATTTTGCGTATTTTTTATTTAAAAAATACTCTAAATACCGGTTAATTTTAAGTATACTGGATTTTCACTGCATAGTGGTTGAACTATGAACTTCCTCAAAAATGGCATTCAGCTGCATTTAAGCATAGCACCTGAAAAATACCTCCGTAAAATGGATACTACGTGCAATTCATGGAAGAATAGTCTTCATGCACAATGGAAACGTTGTAGATATGAGAGATAAACCTAAGCCTTCTAGCACATAACATTAGTAAAGACTGGAGAAAGAAAGTCTTCTAGAGTACTTGAAATTACAACATCAAGAATCCCCAGAAAGGGTGGCATCCAAAGTAATAGTAATCAGATGATTAAGAATCCAGTACTTGTTCAGTTGAAGAGAAGAAAGACTGGGGGTTGAATGTGAACAATTTTTTTTTTTAATCTATTAATAAAAGAACATTGAGAAAGAGTGAATTGCAAACTTTTTTCTACTACAGGAATATTTTTACTGCACTGAACCAAGTGCCACAGCCCATCTCCTAAACTCTGCAGCAGTTGTACTGAGCTGCCTCATAATTGTCAGGTGGGAGAAAGACACATAGGAAGAGAAATAACTTCTTCAGAATAAAATAAAAATTAATGAATATATAATAAAAAACTCAAATCCTTGACAATAGAAGTCTTTTCAGAACTACTACACGCTTATGTCAAAATAACTCTTGGTATTTTGGTCGGATTTTATTTATTTATTTATTTTTAAAAGAAGCAGCAGGGAATAGAAGATACCCCTTAAGTTCTGGGATCACAGGTCACAGCTTGCCATTTACTCCCCCACCGCCCTTCTGTATTCCCCATTCTTCAAAAACATGATAAAAGGCAGAACACAAAAGAACAGATATTTTAAAATTAAAATATTCTCACAAGTTTTGTTTTCTTTCTCTCAGTGCTACATTTCAGCTAACATCTGTCTTCCAGCCTATGTCTGCATGGTTCTCAGAAACACACTCTTCTCCGATTCACAGTTATGTTCTAGACCACAACATACAGACTAAAATCAACAGAAACCTTTTTATTTTTGGGGGGGCGGGGATGGATGACCTTTCTGAAGGGATTTTTCTCCTCATCAAAGATTATACGGAAACATTAAAGCCTCATGGGGTGGAAACGAATCTAAGGAAGTCTAACTCTCTACCAAGACAAAACTGCCTGATACTCACAAAAGTACCTCTTGCAGAAAACCTCCCCACTTCCCCACCACTGGTCATGGAAGATTAATTTACTTCATTATTCTCAAGAACTCAGTTTTTCTTCTCCTCCCCAAACCGAGATACAGTGAAGAATTATAAATGGATTCTGATGAAAAAGGTCAGTTTTAGTATAAGAGCTATAACTCTATACCGAAGAGCTCTTCTATAGCAGGGGGCAACACTCGCTGTCACGATGCCTGCCTGTTCATATTCACTAGTGCAGCGAGCAAATCTTTCCATCTCATAGCAAGGAGGAAACAAGGACAAAAAGAAAAACTGCCTAGTATTTTTCATTTCTCCAAAATTAAGAACAGTAATAACAACAAAAATATTGTTTATCTGAAGTTTAGAGCAACAGGGAAATAAAACCTAGAGACTGCAGGCTTAACTGTTGGGTATTTGGCAAAAACAGGTATCATTACAGTCAGAACTATCAGGATTTACAAAGCCAAAAAACCACACACTCCCAAGGCCACGTTACTTCACTTCTAAAAGGCGAGGAAGGGGAAATACCAGTAAATACGAGAGCAGATGCGCTAAGTCACTACCACTAACCAAGTCCACCAGAGCAGGGTGAACTTGTTCCTAGCATTGTTGCTGAGTATACCTGTTAAGCCAAATACAATAGTAGCAGATAGGAACTTTTCATTCTTATTTCTTATTTGAGTTGATTAAATGTTCAAATAATCCTTCATTTGAGAGAAGCAATGCTGCTTACATGCATATGTACTGCTTTGCTCATCTCATAAAAATACAATCTAGAAGTAGTTCAGCTCTTTTTATTTTGTCAACTGCTGTATTCGATAGAATATTTTGAAGGGAAATTATATCAAAAATAAATTTACATGATTGAAGTGAGGCGTTCTTAAGGTACTTGTAGTTTTCAATTTATAACTTTAGAAAAGACCTCCCTCGGAAGGACAGCAAGATTTTTCATGGAAAATCAGACCATTAAGTATTTTTGAGATACAAAAATATATAAAGGTAAGAATTCAGAATGCGAGGACTGGCCAACCATATCTGTATTATGTGCAAGCTTATTAATTGGTCTCAATTGCCTGTGTGCAAAATGATGAAAAACACTAGAGGAAGTTCTAATCATACCAAGCATCTTCAAAAGCAGCCTTTCAGAATTCAGGTTTTGTTCTAGTAAGAGTAATTTCATATTTTAGTTTCAAATATTTAGCATTTAAAGAACAGCTACAGGTATTCCTGACACCATCCTTAACAGAATTATCTAAACCTAATTGCACTAAAAGCATAAATACACTAGATTTAGCCCAATGCTTGGATATAAAGTGGGGAAAACAAAAAAAAAAAACCTTTCAACCAAATGATCCAATGAAAGTCAGTCGAATTAGAACACCTGATCTGGTCAGACTTCATGAAACTAATAAAAAATTTTGGTAATAAGGGTGCAGTTACAATTCTGTTATGATCCTTTTGCCCTGCATGGCCAAAGTAACCAACTGCTACTTGGAGAAAGCTATACTCTTAGATTTTCAGAAATTTACAGGGAAGACTTAATTCTTACGTTCCTACCTGCTTCATCAGTGGTCAAAGTGAAAATTATTCCCTTGCAAGAAAGCATCACTATGTACTACATCTCAATCTTCTCTTCTATCCTTAAGTTTGCTCCACTGTAATGTACTGTAAAACAAAGCGAAGATTATTTGCATCCACCACATTAGGTGTTGTAGTAAATAAACACACAGATCTCTCAACTACAAATACAAGTATTCCGTTTACTTGCTGCTGTCACTCACTCCATTTACATATTTTAGCCTCACATTTCATGTTTATCATACCATTCTCACACCTAGCTTTAGGGCTATAAAACATTTTAATGCACTCTGAAAACTTAACACAAAAGTTCTAAGATTAGTTTGACAACTAATTAGCACAACAGTCTTAATTAGGAGACCTGTATACTGCTGTAATTGAAGTAAATGAATTATACAGCAAGATAAAATGCACCTAATTCACAGTGCTTTTTCTACCATATGGTTTCTCTCTAGAGTCATCCAATTCTTTTTCATGACATTTAGATATGTTGGTACGTTTAATCTCATTTATTTTTACTTCTAGAAGACAATCGTTACATTAGTATGAAGACTTTGGAGACAGAGAAAGCTACAATTTCAAAAATTTCTACAGCATTAAAATTGTTACTACTGAATGAGTTCATAGATTTCTTCGTTCAGGTCCTTTTATTAAAGTAAAATGCACCAGTATCTCCCCTGCTTTTCCCAAGCTGCAAGCGTATAAGGTGAAGAATTTGCCCCCGAACCCCAATGCTCACAGGAAACTGAAGTCATAAAAACATGTTTGTTTAGTCATGTAGCAGCTTACGCCACACATCCATGTAACAGGTTTCCAAAATATCAAACTAGCTAAAAAATACCTGATAACTAGAGAAAAATCAAATTCAGATCTCACTAAAAGAAGACAAATAAGCAATTGCCTTAACCAAGTAACAACAAGTCTCAATTTGAGGCGGGGTGGTTCCCCATCTTCTGCTATTAAATTCCCAATTCCAGTTCACTGCAGGACTGCCAGCTATCACCTTCTGGTCCAGTTATAGATTACCTCAGCATATTCACGGCAGATTTCTTTTCTTGTATCTGTTCGTTTTCTATCTCTTTCCAGTCTTATGACCATTCCCTTGTTCCTGTCTTGACAAAATACTGTATGACACTTGCAGCACTGCAATCTACTGGTGATTCCACACGCCAGAAAACATTCCCACAGGCACAAAATGATGGTCTGGCAATACTTGTCTAGGTAACACCGTATATTAGTGCCTTAACAAAAGCTGTTGGACAAAGAATAAGAGGTAGAAGCCACTGAAGGAACTTCCTTTGACACTTTCATACAAAAGCAAAGTTGAATCCAGAGTTCAGGAGCCACTAAGCAACTACTGTTGTTCTCTGCTCATTTTACCTCCATCTTATCTCCTATTTCCCTCCGATCTTCTGGTTCGTCTGCCTCAGTGCCAGGGGATCCAGCCTTTGGGAATGAAAAATCATGAAAACTACAGGAATTGTCATATTTACCCTAAGAACATCTGCAGGGTCATACTACTGGCATTATAAAAGCCAGCTTAAGACAATCAGCCTTCACTCATCCCTTCCTATATGAATGGTCTGTATGTCAAAATACCTGAAAATTGCACTGATACAATAGAACTTATTTTAACTTGCATTACGAATAAACTGCACATGCTGTTTTACAGACAAGATATATTTGTAAACTTGCTCATGCAAAATTAGTGTGCACAACAGGGATATTTGTTTTCTAATCCCCATACCTTTAAAAATGACATTTATGACTGATTTTTTGGAACTGTGCCCAAACCCTCTCTTTAATATAATAAATCTTACACAGAATTCATCTGCCAGCCAAACCAATTTATGAAGCTGAAACAAAAAAGAATAAAAAGTTATACAAAAACATGGTGCACCTGGACGCTTGATTCCCACCTCCCCCCTTTTTGTTTACAAGTAAAGTGTAAATAAAAGAAAAAAAATCATGATCACAAAATTTTGACATTTTAATCCTAGACATTACAGGGCAAATGGATGTTGGAACCTATTTCCATATACCATGCGTCAAGTTTTTAATTCCCAAATGTGGCCAAATCCACTAAAACAAGAGTGGTTAACAAACTCTGGATAATGGAAATACATTTCTGGAATAAATGCTAGAAAAGCAACAATGGGAAAAGCCAACTGTCTCCATAAAGGTAAATAAAGTGGAACAATGTGTAGATTAGATACTTTTTCTGTTTCTTACTCATAACCTGTCAATTCAGTGCATCATATGGTTCAATATAATGGTCCTCGTTTTGGACAAACATCTAACTAGTGTCCATTGATTCCAAGTTAGTGGATGATGAATCTTTTTGGATACTTTCAAAGATGGCTGCCAGCTCAGGGTTAGAGCTTATCTGTGACTGAAATTCACTCATTAATGGACTCTTCTCTGCTTCTGGAATGGTTAGAAGCGCTGCTACTGCCCTCATGGCAGATCGTTTCAGTTCATCTTGCTTTTCAAACTCTTGTTTCACAGAGTTTGCCTTTACCTAGGGAAAAAAATGAAAATAACTTTGAATCTTTTGCTTAACCCTCCTGCTTACACCCACCTTATATATATTAAAAAAAAAAATTATCTTACAAAGACCTATTTTCTTCCATACTACCACTTTGCACAGCTTTCAAAATGGCCTAAGCTCTTAAAAAACCCACAAACAAACAAACAAACCAAAAAAAGAAACCCTCCAAACCCCAAACATCTACTTTTTAGCAGGCTTTTTAACAGCAGTTTACAAATAGACTGAAACTTGAATACTGCAAGGTAAAGCAGAAAAAAGGTTGCAAGCTACCAAGTCGATTACCAAATCAAAACAATTATAGCAACCAACCTCTAGCTAGTGAGGTCAGTAAATGACATTAAACTGATACTATCACAGTACATGCAGCTTCCTTCTGGAACTTTTTTTAAAAAAGCTGACCTTCATGAGAATAACTGCTTAACCTTCTGTTATAATTCGCAAAGATGTTTCAGTGATACAAACAAATTATCAATAAAAGCAGTCAAATTTCTTGATGTAAAATATAACAGACTACAGTAATGGAAAAGCAAGGTAAATCAGGCATTAAATGACTGTCAGAACATGCAGGTGGATCAAGACAAAAGCAGGTATAGAAGGTATGTAATATAAGTGAAGGGAAAAAGAAAAAAATACAACAACAAAAATAGGACTACTTTACACTGCCTCCATCCTTCATTACCCAAATGCACGTTTGAAACAATGTAATGAGCAGAAGTCTGAAAAACTCTCAGTACTCCAGTTTCACTATTTACAATAAATTGAGACTTAAAAGTTGCCGAAGTAGTAGCTAAATTTTTAAGGAATAAAAGAAATGGCATCAAAGAAACAAAGATTTTTAAAAGAAAGTAACAAGTCCACCCCTCCACTTCTAATTCAAAGAAATTTAATACGTGTATAAAGGCCCACATATGTATATTATTCTGCCTACTGCAGCTTATCAACTGTAACTCAGGAAATACTGCAGCAGTACAGAAGTATCCTTCATACTCAAGTTCATTTATATTTCCATAAGACAACACAAAATAATCAACTTAAGTAAGTTTGAATTTAAATACCTTAGTTGTACATGTAGCCCGTAAAGGTTCAACGAGCCTATCCAACCTTTGCAGCACTGCACTTGGACAAAGGGTAGACAGTCTCACCAACATTAAAAAGGTTAGCATCTAGGTTGAGAAAAAACAATTCAACAATTAATTATGCTCAGCACATGTATGGCGATATATTTCCTACAATGTTGTGTAACTTTTTTAACAGCAACACTTTAATGAAAATTGCAAATATAATTAAGTACTTAAGCATACAGAGTAGCATTTTTACCATTTCAGCCTATTTGCTATTTAAAATATTTTGACTAAGTCACTGCTTAAACAGAGAAAAATGACAGCTAACCTTAATATCATAGTGATCCTTCAGTCCATCTTCAACATGGTTTAAGAATTCAAATATATCTAGTCTATCCAAACAGCTATCCAGAAGAGTATACATGCACTCGAAAGCTGCTTTCCTTATGTCCAATCCATCATCCACTGTATGCTTAAATGGTCCCATTTCCACCTGTCAGAGAATAACAAAATTAAGAAGCAACATGTTTAGAAAAACCAAAGAATTACTTACATATATTTAGCACTGGTTTTCTTTGTTAACATACCTCTCTGATTAATTCCTTTCTGACTTTTGTTTCATTGTAAAGATGAGGAAGCACAGTATCTAACAGGTCCCTTATTAATGACGGTTTATTGTGTGCAGCTGAATTAAATGTCACTAAGGCTACTCTCCTGACATTAAGATCCGGGTCCTCCAATGTTTTCAGAAAATCACCTGCAATCATGTACAGAAATAAATCAATCTATGAGGATCTTTTTCATTTGCTACTTTAAATCTTTGCTTAGTTTTACCTTTCAAAAGGATGTATTTAGTGCAGGAGTTATTTTCACGTAACAAGAGACCAGTACCTGTTATTTTAGCATGATTACACAAATAAATCTATTAATTGTAGTAACATTAAAAGTATTAATGTAATTGATACATAGTATTTCATATGATGAAACAGAAGAAGAAAAACCACCACCAAAATAAATGGCCATCACTTAATGACGTTTTAACTTTTTTCTAAAGGTACGGTGTGTAAACTAATGACAATTACATTTAACCTTTCCTTTTCTCCATTAAAAGTATTTCAGAAAATGCATTAGAAAACAAATTTCAATTTTGCAGTTCAAAAATTAGAGAACACCTCTTAAGGAAACTATAAACATTGATTTTTAACACCTGAATTGGCATATACTGAGAATCCCTAAATAAGCCTTAGAATTCCATAAAATAAGCCTATTCAGTAAATACCAATGTAGTAACACCTCTTCTACTACAGTTCTATAACAGAGTCTTTTTAAAATAAATGCCTGCGGGAATATAATGTATTTTCCCTCAATGTTTGTGAAGTTTTACTAGCAACTGCCACAAGGAGTGAAATTTTTAAAAGGAGAAAAACAACAAGGTGTAATATCAAAGTGACTTCTACACACACAAAAGAAACTGGGTAACAAAACCAAAGATGACTGAGATGTTTTAAGTACTAGATACCAATAGGTTTTTGACTGAATAATCAATAAATATTTCCAGAACACAAAGAGGCAAGGCAGCTTCAGTGGGAGGGACAGTAGGGGGGAAAACCCACAAGCATAATCAATTTTTGAATATATTATTTTCTAAAAAATTAAGCTTAGTGATGAAAATAACACATAGGAACTGAATTTCACCTCCTCATAAATAAAAACCTTGCTCTCCACAGAACTGTATTTTTTTAAAGATTAATCTTTTTCCCCTATTTAGGTTTAACAGTATACACAATTTTTTACAGATCTTTAAACCTGTAAATAATCCACAATAAAACATTCACCATACCATATTAAACAAGTCTACAATACCTTATCATACAAATGAGAGAAGAGCAAAAACTCACAACATTGCAAAACTCTTTTATCATACCGATATTAGACTGAAAGCTTCAATTACATTATCCCTGTAAAAATATATACGTTTCCAAATGCTTCCAGACCACAAGCATTATAGAATTGTAAAGGACGTAAATTTACAATTCACCACCTGTAATACTCAGAATTCACATGTGCATACATATTTTAAGTGACTGAAAGTCAAATATTTCCAAGACCACCCTTCTGGGTAAAGTCAGTACCTTTCTACATCAAACTGATATAACTTGACAAAAACATGGGAAAGGAAATCAGCTTTTGAGTTTCATCTTCCTAAAAATCCTAGCTTCTTGTATTGTCCATCACCGCTTCAATACATGTAATTTTTAATCACACAACTTTTACCGCTCAGAATGCAAGCAAACAAGGACTAATAGAAATAACTGACTATTATGGAAACATTTTATAACTGATCCAACAATTATCATTAGCAGTTAATTACAGTACCCACAAAATACTTCTGAGAACACAAAGAACTAATTTTAAATGCAATTCTACTGCCTGAAAACATAGAAGCTGTCAGTAAAAGTAAAGAGCTTACCTATGCAGTTCTTCAGGAGTGGGTCTATGGGTTGTGGATGGTCAGAAATAGTGAACTTAACAGCAGTAACCACTGAACTTCGAGCATATGAGGACCCTAGTATGAAACAAAAGTGTGAATATGCAATGTTAAAACAGTACAACTAAAGAATTTAAATCATGCTCAATGCCGTTCTTTTTAAACTTCTAATACTCTTAAGGACACTAAACAAGACATATTATTTATTACTAGCAATGCAATACATAAATCTACAGAGAAAACATTTTAAATAAGGGAAAAAATACCATAACATTTTTATAAGCATTTAATGATATTTGATACAGAAAATTAAAGTAATAAGCCTACTAAAACAGGGGTTTTTTATGATCACACATAGGCGCACAAATAACTCTTTAAAGCAGAAGCATATGAAGAAAACACGAATACGGTTTTTGATATGAAAATGATTTGTGAATTATGCACAAAGATTCTTCCTAATCCTTACTTCAGAATTCTTATCTGAAAATTAGGAATACTGTAATTTACAACAAAAGGTCAACCTGTTGCAGCTTGCTTGTTAATTCGTCCCATTATCACACATGCTCCTTCCTCTTTAAGTTTATAGCTCTTTATTAAATATAACATCATTAATTGAAATACCAGAGTTTGAAAGCATAACATAAAAGTAATTCATGTTATGTATGACTAACGACTTCTAATAAAAATGCAATCACCACATTGTTGGGGGAGGCAGGGGGAGCAAAATTTCAAGAGTATCACAAAATTCAAGCAAATTACTTGCAGAACTAGATCAATTTATCCACAGCTAGCATAAGGCCATTTGCTACAATACATGCCTGAGTCAGTACTACTCACCTGACGCCAAGTATCCCTTTAGTCGTGGAAGCAGAGTCTCTGGGTCTATTAGCGTAAGCTTGCCCAAGCATTCAGCAACAACATTCCTTGTACCCTCTTCTGCACACTCGCAGTGTTTTAGGAGTAAGGCCCAGATGTTCTCAACATATGGTTTGAGACCAATCACTGATGCAGAGCTAATTATTTCTTTCAAGGAATGAAGGAGGAGGTATTGCCTCTTAGGCTGACTGGTTATTTCTTGTAAGACAAACGGCAGATACTCAGGAAGATTGCCAACACTAATACTGCCTAATGCGTAAGATGCTGCTGATTTGACTTCTTCACTAGGAGAAGAGAATGCATCTAATATTACAGACTTCAGCTCAATTTGTCCACTTAAGTCAATGTGATGCCCAACTTCCCCAAGAGAAAGCAAAGCCAAAAGCCGAATGGAATCTGTGGACCTTGAGTTCTTGACATCTTGAATGAACTGACCTACAACAGCCGGCCCTTCCTTAGGGCAGGCTCGAGTAAGGGCAGCAACACATTTGGCAATGGAATAGTAAGACTGCTTGTGAGTAAGTGCTGTGCTCTGTGAGTACACTGGACCCGTTAACATGCGCAGTAAATCCATATAGCCTAAATTATTTGTACCAGTCACAACCAAAGCTTGGAAAAATTCTAGCATGGCACTAAGTGCTCCACCCTGAAGTAGAGGCGATCTCACCAGCCCAATAAGTTCATTGAGAATGGACCCACTAATCTTTGACAAAGAGGAAGGATATACTTTCGCCAGCGTTGTCAAAAAACTAATGGCCATTTGTGATACGTGCATATCACTTTCACTAATCAGAGGTGGAAGCTCATCCAGCACAGCATCAATCATGGCAGCTGTCAAGCTGTCACTGTAATTCTTAATTAAAATATCTAGAGCAGAAAGAGTGCCCAGTTTCAAAGCTCGTTGGTTCTTTCTCAAAAAAGAAGCAAGAATAGGAACTCCTTCCCCAAGGATTGGTCTCAAATCTATCTTCAAAGGAGAACCAGCAATCAATGTCATGGCCTTCACTGTAGTCAACCGAGTGATCTCATTTTTCAGTCTCTCTAGGAAGATCTGAAGTGTACTAGGTAGGTCTGTGCCTAGGCTGTCACCAAGGCTACAGATGATTTGACCCATGCAAGATATTGCCCTTTCTTTCACCTCCTGATCAATGTCAGCAGCCTTTAATCTCTTGATTGTACAAGTAAACAAATCTTTGATGTAAGGAGTAGCATCAAAGGAAGAAGGCTGGTCTAAAGGACGAATGACCTTCACAAGTTGTTGGGTGACTAAAAGTGCCTCTGACGTTATCTTGTAAAATGGGTCTCCAACACAAGCTACAACTGGAGGTACCAATGCTTGAACATGAGGATGAAAGACTTGGGGAGAATGATTGCAGAGGATCACATACAAACAGGATAAAGCATCTATCTTCAGATTAGAAGAACTTGATTTATCATTCAGTGAAAAAATTATTCCTGCAAGAAGAAAAAGAAAAATTTATTCTTAGGTTAGGTATTTATATTCTATTAGCACATTTGAAAATCTCTGAATTCAGCCAGTTATACTGAACTTATGTTTTCCTGCTCCCAGCATCTCCTGAATGCTTCCAAGCCCCTTTTACCATTTTATTCAATTATTTTTCAAGCTTCCTCTACACAGAGGATGCGGACCATTTGATGGTTTGTGATGGATTTTCTTAATCACAAACAGATTCTGAACATCTAACTTATCCAAACTACTTTTCCTTGTTAATGCAAAACTCAACATTTTAGGTCCCAAAAGCTAAAATATGGACAATATTTCGCTCTGTTTAGATGAGAAAGAAGGCAGTTTGATCTTGCAATTAAGAAGCAAATTAACTTTTTTATATATATAGAAGAAAAAATTACCTGAATCTTAGAGCCAACTCTTGTTTTCAAGATTAATGGAAATACATCACTAAAATATTTATATGGATCTATGCAGTAGCTGATTATTTTGCCAATTTCTTTAAACAGAAGCAACACTTGAATATGCTTTTTGCAAAAGGTTTGAAGTTTTAAAATTTTTGAAACTTCCCATCTAATTTATTATTACCTTTAAAATTTACTAGTATGTTTCTCATACCTGGTACAAGTACAGGAACATGTTGTGTTAGGGCTCCAGGTAATACATTTACTAGCTCAGTCAGCATGTTAAAGCAACACTGACGAGTCTTCACACTTTTCTCCTTCATCTGTTTGTGCAAGGCTTTAACTATGTTAGGGACCTGTAATCATCACACATCTGTTAATTGATGCAATAGGCTGACATTTCCTTGATCTCTGATCACTGGGGGGATATAAAGATAGATATGTATCCTACCCCTCTATTTCTGATTTCTCTACAGAACAAGGGAAGTTATAGAAACAGTGGGAAATGAAGATTCAAAAGAATCACTATTAAAAAAATAGTAATTTAACTTTGAAAGGTGAGATGACACAAAACAAAACTAAATTTGCAATGATAAAACTGTAGAGAGCAACAACCGAGAAGTCATCCATACAATTCACTTAGGAAAAAGCTGTCCAGCACTATCTTTTTTATTCTGCTAATAAAATACATTGTAGTAAATCAAGTTTTATCTTGACCATTAAAGCTTACACCAGCATTACAGAATGCAGAAAAAAAATAATCTGATTTAGTAATTTGCCTGAACTTCATAGGACATGCAACTTCTACAGGTGATGGTAAACAACTGAAATCAAGATAAGCATATTTACATGAGTTGGTAATTTCAGTTTCCAAGACTGTTGCACTCAAAACTGCAGGCCAGTTTACCTGGCTTGCTCTCTGTATTAGTACTACAGCAATAAACCGTAATTTGTGTATGAAGGAAGTATGGTATGGCATATTTAAAAAACTATCCTAGTGAATAAGGCATAACTTCAATCAATGTGTCTTTTGAAGATAACAAAATACTTGAAAAATAACCTGACTCTGAAGCATTGTCAGAGGCGTCTCTCCTTGTTCCATTGCATCAGGATCACAAAGCCAACTTTGCACAGGTCGAGTTTGTTTTAAAAGAGAAAGATATGCATGAAAAACATCTGCTTTAACATTCTCTTCACGTTCTTTGAATCTGGCTATTAAAGCAGGAGATACAGTTTTGTAGAATTCTGGAAGCATTTCATGTCGTGTGCTAACCACAGCATCTAGACACTTTGCAGCTGCACGCCTCACTTTCCAGCTCATGTCATCATCATCACTATATTCATCATCGCTCCCTTGAAAAAATAAATTATGCATATGTTAAAGTCTAGACAATCAAAGCATCAAACATTATTTTAAACAATTAATAAAACACATTTGGGCTCTGCATCAGGCACATCAAAGAAATTGGTTCAGAAGTATGTTAAAAACTATACTTAAAAAGCCTTCTAAACTGCCTAAATCATAAGGCTAATTATTTTCTCTGCCAAATTTTCATGCTAGTCTTACACATGTATTAATTTAAACTGCAAATAGGACAAGGCAGTTCCCAACGTATTTACAGCCTGACTATTGATTTAAAGCATATTCTTCTTTATTTGTGACATAAGTGACAATGCAACAACAATTACTAGCTGATGAAGATGCAACAAATTACTGTTTGTCTCTTTCTAGGAGTAAATGAAATCATACTCTGTCCCCTAAAATTACAACAAAAAAATATACGTTAAGCAATACAAATTGACTTTTTAAGTGCTAAACCAACAACGATGCAGCTCATTCATTCTTAAATTAATGAGAATGTTACGCTCTGGGTTCAGATTACTTGTGTGTCGAAGTTTTCATAAAGCTTACATATGGCAAGGTATTGCCACCATATTAACAATAAATACCTTATGCCTTTCAGTCTAAAACATTTTTTATCCTACAGAAAAATACTGAGTATTTTGCAATTTTTAATCTATTCTGATTTTATGCATTAGGTAACAACATATTGTAGTGGAAAGTAGTGAGAAGCCTTTCCCATGCTGAATATGTATTTTCAAATCATTAACTGATGTTCTTCTCACTTCAGTTATATCATCCTACATGCTTCTGCCTTTTTCCACCTTTCAAGTATTTTAAAATATTTGCCTTGTACTTTGTATCCACCCTTGGAATTATTTATCTCCAGCAACAACATCCTATACTTTTATTCTAAGAAGTGAGTTCATAAGGTATGTTTATAAACACTACAAAAATTGAATACAGAATATACAAGTCATTCAAACACTGCTTCTTAGTAGCAATACCACCCATATCAATTTTCTCAGATGAATGCAGGTTCACAAGCTCTTCCTCTCTCCCAAACCAAAAAGAATATACCTTGATCATCATCATCACCACCATCAGCATCCATAGCATTTTCATCTTCATCTTCATCATCATAATTGTAATTAGGATCATAGGTAAGATATTTAAGACAAATGTTTATAATAGTTGATACATGAGGATAAACTTCTTTAGGACATCTGTGTAATACAAAAATACAATCAATGTCAAATTACTTTGAAGAATTAAAATTTTTCTGAAAGACTTCATGCCATACACTGTACTTTGGAGACATTAGCCAAACCAAGTACCATCCATGCATCCATCTGAATTACAGAAATTCGGAAAGGAAGGTCAGAAAGGGCAATGCTATTCTGTAACTAGATCTGCTAGACTGGAAGCTTGCAAAGGACCAAGATATGCCTTTGGTTATCACTTTTTTTGTCACCACTACTGGACAATAGTATTAGAATACTGCCCCTCTCCTATCTGCATAAAGAGTAATGGCACAGTAGAAAGTTTCTGAGGTACAGAAATAACACTGCTTAATATTTAAGTTACAAGATAAGAGTTACAGGAACAGTTTCAACTCAAAGCTTGCAAAAATATTTTGTACCAAGGAGACTGTTTCTTGACAGTTTACAACCAAACAGCACACTATTAGATCTTAGAAAGCCTGAAACGGGTACCTGAAAATAACTTACCTCCTAACAAAGGATTCAAAGGCTTGAATGCAGTACTCTCGCAGTTCATCATCATCTACATTACAAAACTTTACAACCAAAGGAATTATTTTCTCAAGATATTCACCTGGTAAGAGAAAAAAAATTAGCAAAGTAATTACTCTCATCTAAAAACTTTCAAAATTACAGATAATTTATTTATATATATATATATATATATGTTTATAGGTGTTTTTCTTACCTATTCTATGACCTGCTTGCCTACTGATAGCAGCAATACACTGTATATAGGTCCTAGTTGTTGACATGGAATCATTTTTAGACAGTTCTGTCAACAGATGTTCAATGAGGTCAACAAAAACCATATTGCCACAACTCATAACCAGGTGACCGAGAGCAATGATGGTTCTTTTCCTCACAGCAAGTCTGGGGCTAGTCAGCTGGGGGAGCAGACAGGTCAGAATTGAAGGATGGAAGTTAACAAGCAGTCCTCCTTGCCTTAAAACAGACAAAACACAAACTCAAAACAATTGAATCTAGATAACTTTGCTCATATACTGTACAACAATTCCTTTAAAAATTCCCAAAACATCACCAAGATTCAAATTAATTTATTTTTTTTAAGTGTTCAAAAAGCTTAAATTTATGAGTTTAAAATATACCCTCAAGGCAATAAACATTAAAATAAAACCACAGTTCTCAGAAGAATAAATAATGATCTATCTTCACTTATCTTCACTTTTAACTTAACTTTTTTCTAAATTAATTTTCACCTATAAGTAATACCTTATCATATTATTTCACATAACTTAAAATAATTTAAATTTAACATTTGAAAATTAAATTTCAAGGTGTAAAGAGTATTTATGAGTATTCACCAGTGTTTTGAAAGAGGGATGTTTACCTGCTCAGCATATCAGCCATAATATCCAGTGCCTCCAGTTGAACAGACACATCTTCCTGCTTGGCTATAGCGCTAGTGAGACGCCCTGTGATCTTTTTGCAAACATTAGCTGCTAGTGCCGAACCTGAAAGTACAACAAAACCTCAGCATTTTCATAATTTTTAAAAAATACATTTTTAAACATCAGAGATCATATTTGTGACTGGGGAAAGCAACCTGATCCTAACATAAAGCAGCTCTTCCCACTCTACAAAACAAGCTCGAACAGCCAGTTTGTTTGTTAATGTAATATATGCTCTGCATTAGAGCTGAAAGACTATCTATGTACAACCATACCGAGAAGGAGGGCTTCTTAACTGTCCTATAAGGTATCTACAACAGAAAAGACACTGCTTTTGGCAGGGCAAGCAATGGAAAGTGAAGGCCAAGACAAGCCTAAGGCAATAAATCAAAGGCCTATAGGTTAAAAAAAAAAAGGAATAAACTAAACGGTAAGGGGAAGCACTGAAGTAGACAGGGCTGCCTCTAAAGAACAGCTGTATAACAAGAAAACAAGATAAAATTATTTTGCACAATAAGCTATTTAAGTAATAAGTACCTGAAATACTGCCGAAACATTTGAGAAAGGGGAAAAAAATGTATACCCAGAGTATTTTAAAATTCAAGTAAAAATGTTTTTACTACAACTCCACAGTTCCCCCTTCTCCAAATGTCTAATGTTGTTCAGAGTAATAATGAGAAGATAAGAAACTCGCGTCATGGTAACAGCTACCCAAAGGCTAGCACTCATCTTCAGTTGCATGAAGGTTTTTAACCACACTTTGGGAATTTTGATGTTAAAATTAATACCATTCCAACCTATAATAATTGTAATTTATATTAAATGTAATATATATATATAGGGGTTTTTTTTACGTTTTATTCTTAACTATATGACTAAAACTAAACATAACAATTGGACAATCAAATGTGTAACCACAGAGGCTAGGAAAAAAGACAACAATTACGTGTCTAAAAAATTAGTTGAGAGCAAGAAATAACACCCAGGTTCCTTTTGTATTGGAAATACTAGTTCTATTGAAGGATTTTGCTACATTTTTGTTTGAGCTTTACCTCCACCCCAAAATCTCCTTTTGTTTTGTGTAGGCAAACAGAAGAGTAGAAGTTTAAACTGATCTGCTTAAAATTAGTTACTTATTTTAGCATCTCACTATTGTTAGCACTAAAAGCAAGACTTAGATGTGGACTTTCAATAAACAGTGCTAAAATCAGAGTTGGTTTTTTGATTTAAGAAACCTCAGTCTCTAAAAACTGCATTTCCAAAGCCTTTTTAACCACTTCTCAATTCTCATTCATATCCTACTACAATATCTGAAAAGCACTTGCATAAAAAGGTAATGCTATTAACTGATGAGCTGTTCATCATTATTCTCTCTTTTGGAGGAAAGACTGCCTTCATTTAAAACTGCAGGTAACCATTTCAGTAATTTAACAGGCAATTGTTAGAAACACAAGGTACTTTCCAAAACACCAGAAACTGAGACAAGAAATCAGATCATTAAAGAAAAATACCCAAGTTATAATCAATTTTAGAGTATACTATCAATCAAAAAGCCAGATGAGATTCAGCTATTATTACAGGCTAGAAATATTCCACCAGGCAATTAGGAAAATCGGAGCTTTTACACTGAATTTGTTATACCAAAGTTCATATACCGTAAGTTTGTTTTGCATATTAATGTAATCCTACAGTAAAAAAAGGTTTTAAACTAGTAAAATCTGGAAATACAGTCAGAGAAGAAGAAACTAAAATGACATTTGTGCCATACGTTTTTCCTCTAACAGAAATAAGTTCCAATGTTAAATGAACTGAAGCCTTTTAACTAAATGACCCAACTTCTGCATTTTTTAATTAGTAATGAAATGATAAAACTAGATAGTCCAGAATACAAAATGCCTTACCACTGGAAGCTGGGGGGAGTTCTCCAATCACAGTTTTAAGGCCAATACTTGAAATGTCACGTAACTGTTCTTTATCTGAAAGCATGTTTGTACAGAGGGTATCTACGATGGTCTCCACTTGATACTCCTTCACTTTACTCACCAAAGGGCCAAGGCTGTATAAACAGAAGAAAAGTATTAGATCTGCAAACTTAAATAAAATGCCTAATTTTATTTCACTACTTCACATTCAAGTCAACAAACTTAAGGGTGGTTTTGGTAGCAATATAAAGAATTTTAGAATCTGAAAGCCTTCAGCAGGTTGGGTAGATAACCCATCTCCATAAACCTAGTAACAAAATACCGGTTTAGTGCACAGTTTTTACCTAATGGTGGAAACAGTGGAACTGTTCTGCTTCAGAGTCCCTCTTACTTCTCACTTAACACCAAGATTTATCACAAAAGTTACTTAGCCAGAGCCATCAGTTTATGTGCTTGACCTGGTGAGTGCCTGCTTAGTTCAGACAAGTAAGCAACCGTTTTAATTACTGCATCTTTATTCTACACAATGCTTGTGTTCAATCTGATATACACTCAGACTCATTCTATACCCTTCCTTAATAGAATGCAAACAGTAAAATAAAAAAAACCACAATGACATGGCATGCCCTCCTTCACACCAACTCCAAGCAACACTATACACACAGCACACAGTAACACTGCATCTTTTTCCTCTGTTTTTAGTCATTCCAACTGTTTTGAGGATCATAACAATCTTGTATTCCTTTACCAAATGCTCCCGTTTGTTCAAAATACTAAAACTGCATATGTCCTACTGAAGTCTAGATCATTGCTAAGAAACATAGCATCCTTCATTAGTGAAGTTCAACAAAGTGTAGGGTCCTGCACCTGGGGAGGAACAGCCCCAGGCACCAGCACAGGCTGGGGGCTGACCTGCTGGGAGGCAGCTCTGCAGAGACGGCCCTGGGAGTGCTGGTGGACAGCAAGTTGCCCATGAGCCAGCAGTGTGCCTGTGGGGCCAAGAAGGCCAGTAGGATCCTGGGGTGCATTAGGAGGAACGTGGCCAGAAGGCCAAGGGGAGGTGATCCTGCCCCTCTACTCCGCCCTGGTGAGCCTGCGTCTGGAGTGCTGTGTCCAGTTCTGTGCTCCCCACTTCAAGAGAGACAGGAAACTGCTGGAGAGGGTTCCAGTGGAGTCTGCAATGATGATGGGGGGACTGGAGCATCTCCCTTACGAAGAAAGGCTGAGAGAGCTGGGTCTGTCTAGGCTCAAGAAGAGAAGACTTGAGAGGGGATCTTACCAATGTCTACAAACATCTTAAGGGTGAGTGGCAAGAGGCTGGGGCCAGGCTGTTTTCAGTGGTGCCCAGCGACACGACAAGGGGCAATGGGCACAAACTGGAAGTTCCATCTGAATACGAGAAAAAGACTTCTTTGAGGGTGACGAAGCACTGGAACAGGCTGCCCAGAGAGCCTGTAGAGTCTCCTTCTCTGGAAACATTCAAAACCCACCTGGACATGACTCTGTGCAACCTGCTGTAGGTGAACCTGCAGGAGTTGGACTAGATCATCTCCAGCCAACCCTGACCATTCTGTGATTCTTTGATTTTAAGTGAGCCCTTTGTTCAAAACAATCTGGTTAAGATTTTGAGGAGTGGAAAGACATGCACAAAAGTTGTTAATTTTTATGAAGCATTTTTCAAAAGCTTGAGTTTTGTTGCTGTTTTTGTGAAAGTCAGGGCCCAACTTGCTGTACAGAAGTCAAAGCAAGCCCACACACAATGGTTCCATCAGATTTGCGCTGTGAGAACAGAAAGCGTTAGAATGGTTTCAAGTGCTGAGCTAGGAGGCCATGTCTCCTACTGCAACTGACAGAGACAAGCATTACGGATCCAAAAATCACAGGTGTTTCTGTGGGTTACAAGGGAGGGTTCAAATTTTGCATCTGCCCTTCAACACTGTACACAATTTACACAGACAACTTCTCTATACATCAGAACTATAAAACTGAAATATGTGGAAAACAATGTATGAACAAATGCAGAAAAAGGAACACCTTAAAGCCAATCACAGACTGACTATATGAGGTCTACATTAGAATGTAACATCTCCACATAAACTTTATTTTTTTCCCAGACTGAACTTTAATACTGTATACATCTGCTTTTCATTAAAGTGGATTCTAGCAATGCTGAGTCTAAAACTATGTCTATAGGGTTAGTAAACACTGATTTTGGAGAATTTAAGTCAAACCGAAACCCTAGAGGGAAAATGAATGAACTAACTTGTTATTAAAACAAGACTAAGAACAAGAAAGCAAAGTTTAAATTTTCAAGTATGTGCCACTATTCACTACATCAGACTTTTGAAACTGCAATGATTTAGGAGTCATGACCTTATTGAAACATAAGTAGTATGCAGAAATTTTACAAGCAGATGACGGAATTATTTGTAAAATAGATTACATAATTAACAATAAAGCCACTTTCAATTAGACATATTTTTCTGGTTGTAACTCCTTGTCAAGTACAAAGCGAGTATGCTGTCCAAAGATAGATTGTTTGTGCATGCTTAGAAAAAAAAAAGGGGTAATATTTGGAAAGTTGTAATATATTAATTTGCATTTCGATTTTCATTGATTTGAAACAAATAGCAATTATCAAACTTTTTGAAATAGTTCAGCCACAAGTTAGTTTGATACACAAGGGTAAGATCTTTTTCCCTCTCCCCAAAAGTAGCTTTCTAAAGCATTTTGCAAAACTAAAACAAGCTCACAACACTAAGAAAAAGGTGGGGAGAGAACTTCCCACTTCATACATTTGATTGTACAATGTAATAATGAAGTTGCCAGATCATGGTACAGAGCTAAATCCTAATTAACAAATATCAGTATGCAGTTCTAGTAAACTTAATAAATTCAATACATCATATTGAAATTGTGACAGATTCCTGAAAAGAATCTATCTGGAGGCAAAGTACTTCCTTTCAGACCTTAGTGATTACCATGGGGAAAACAAAATGGTTTTGTCTTACTTAGTAAGATTTTGAAAATTATTCTGAATTAAGAGCAAGTTTCACACTTAAAAAGGCACAGGCATTAAGTCACCTGTACAAAGCTGGGGGGGGGGCAGAAATCATCCACAGGCAAGCAGAAATTCTGTCCAAGCTAGCAAGATAATAAGCTTTCAGTGAAGACTCTTGTTCTGAAAGCAGATAGTCCAAAATCTAAATTAAGTTATGCCACTCATGCAAAAACTTACTTTACACTTAATGTTTAAATCATTTAATTCCCACACTACTGTATTACAGAAACTCTCAAGTGTCTTAAGATGGAAAAATCACTCAAGTGTTTACAGTGTAAAGGAGAGTTCCTTTCTTAATTTCTATGTATTGAGAGACAAGCACGCAATGCACAAGATGACAAGCAAAATATTTTGTTGTGGTTTTCTTTTCTGGAAGTGGCTCTGGAGATTAAGTCTAACTCTCCAAGAATGCAGCTGGACCCTGGGTTCACTACTAGCTAATAAAACTGTCAGCCAGGCAACTAAGAGGGAACACACAGGTCACAGATCACTATTCAAAAGGAAAGGCTGGAAGCTATGGTATCCAGCATAAAGCCACTGCAGTTAGTTTAGAAGCTTAGTGCTGTATTTGCCAAGAATGACGGTAAGACAATCCCATGTTTACTACCACCTTGCTGGTAATGCTGGGGAAAAAAAAAAAGAGAAATTCCTGCGCTGCTTTAGCAGTGGAGGTCTGAGGATGTGTAGCTTAATTCCAAAGTACTGTTAACAAGGAAATGTTATCTCGCATTAATTTTACTCGTTGATCTAAACATGCTTTGTATTATCTCACCATGTTTTAATGTGACTTGGCAACTTGGATCATACTGAATTAACTTCTGAATGTGTAGTCAAACTCGACAATGAATTTGTTCATTTTGAACAAGTCACTTTAGCAATCCTCCCTTCTGTTCAGAGCAATTGTCCTTTTGAGTGTGCATGGGGGAAAAAAAAAGAGGAATCGCCTGCTCAAACACAGTTTAGAAGCACCTAGAGGGTAAATCCAAACACACATGTTCCAATTTCCTCTGAAACTCAGTCTTCTCTTCGGTCTCAGACCATCAAGCTTTTCCTTCCTCCTGCTACAAAGGCTCCCAAATACACTCGGAATTCCCCACACCTTTCACTTCCTGCCTTAGAAGTCCTGTCAGTCATTCCAAACCCATCCCTCTCCACCACATAGCTCACACCACAGGACAACTGTAGACCCTCAAAAATCACTGTTCCAGCCAATTTGGTCACCCATTTTTTTCCACTCCTGAAAAAAAAAAATATGGTGTTCCAACAGCTCAAACTAAATCATTACACACAGCTGTTGGAGGGAGCTAGACTTAAGGACTAGGCTCAGATTCAGAAAACTGCAAGCCAGTAATTCCAGCTGGACTCAAAGGGCTGAGATCTATGACCTTTCACTCTTGGACAGCTAGCAGACATGGCTCTATACAGTAGCACAAAATCAAAATGTATTTTCCACCCCAAAGCCTGCTGTATGTACCCCACTGCTGCTACCCTTCACTCCCACGTCCAAGAACTCACAAAGGCAAGAGCTAATTATCATTTAAAATGCCCAACAGAAGCAAAGGCAGCAAGCAAGAAGTGCAGACAGGAGGTGGCCATGGACAAAGGAGATATATCTATTATATAAAGCAAGCCCTTGCATTCAAGCACTAACTATGACTTAGAACACCACAGTTATCAGAGTAAGGTTCAAAGTTTTGGCATTAATGGTCTGTCACCATGTTAGGCAAACAGGAGCTTCTCTTTCAGTGGCCATGCTCATAATGCCTTACCCCATGAGCTCAGAACAGTTGTAACATTTTCTCCAGTTGCTCAAAAAGCTCACAGCTTTCTCCACAACTTGATTTCATTCTTCAGCCAAGCTTTACCTTCACTGTGTTTCATTGACCCATCACTATTTTCTCTTCAAATACACACCATTGTTGGTCAGCAGCTACTCACAGCATTGTTGCACTCATCTACCCTTGGTGCATAGTAAATTGTTTTGCAAGCAACGCAAATACAAATCACCTAGAACAGAAACAATCACAATTCCAAGGTATGATGACTGTCCACAGTAGTCCAGAGAAATTCCCTGTGCATTTCAAGTCAATGAACCATGGTATACAAAGATGCATGTGCAAAATCTGTTGAAACCATTTCACATTCGTAACGCTGCATGCTCCAACAGAAGTACTGTAAACAGAAGCACTAGAAGCAGGAACAAACACATGTTCAATTATGAAAGCGTATTTATATAAAACTGAGTAGCAGTAGTCTTTCAAAAATATGGCAAGCCTTCAGAGTAGCAATCTGAAAGTTTGCTTTTGATCAGTAGTGAGAGTTTGCTTTCTGGCTGATGAGATTCCAGGTGGCAATGTCATCCCCCCTTTCACTACTAGAAAAGTCACATCTTCTGGGTTTTGCAGTTTTCAGTGACTTGTGCAGCTCTTTCAAAATACATCTTTCACATTCTAGAGATGTCCGGCTGACACCATTGCTTTTACACATTGACAGACCAGAAGCAGACCTTCACCAAAAAACAGTTGTTCCATAAATGAAAACATCTGAAATGATGGTAAGGATTTTTTTTTAAAACCTGAATTATTGTACAATTACTAAATTCTGCTGATTTAAATATGTTTTATTTTTCAAATGTAACCTAAGACTAAATAAAAAAGTCACAGCAAAGGCTGGCCAATTAGATCCATCTCAATTTAAGTACAGGAAACACTTTATTGCTGGTATTTTAAAGATGACCAAACTGCTGAAATGACAGTCATTCACATGAACACTTGAAATTACAGTTTCTAGAAAGTGTTAAACCAGATTTTACCTGAATTATCATCTTCAGTCCTGTTTATTCAGCCTATTAGTTCAATAAAGCTGACATATCAATTATGAAGTAAATTTTAACAAAAGAGACTGCCTTGAGCTTTTCTGGCCTTTAAAATCAGTAGATAACCCTTACAGACCTTATTTTTCATCTCAGATTACAAACTAAGCTTACAAGTTGAAAATAAACTATAACCTCTTATAAAATCAGTTTTGAATACAAAGGTTCTGCATGTAAGCATGTATTTTATATTTTTTAAGACAGTTTCAGTTATTGTTTTAAGTGCTCTTTGATCTTTTCCCTTTCACTAGCCAGTAATTTGTGTCCAATTTCTCTTAAAGTCGAAAGAAAGTCATTCAGCTGCCTATGGAAAGGAACAGGAACTATAGCACCCTGTGTCTCCTTTAAGTTACACACATTTGAAAAAAAGAGGCATTCCTAGTGTAGTCCCCTTATGAGGAAGGGGGACATTAACTCACAATAATTATAGTGTCCAACTGACATGTTTTAAGGCTATCAAATAAGCACATTTACTTGCAGGGAAGAGTTAAAATTCACAAATGGGGAAAAAAAATAATTGATTCAAATCACCAGTTTAGTGGGATGTGAAGCACTGTGTTACCACAGCATCCAAAAGGCTTAAAAGCTGCTGAACCGGACTAGCCACACAACAACCAATACCTGCATCATCCTGTTCATACTAGTGACTCACATGCACAGCATCAAGCAGGGCTCCCTGTATTGAACAACTGCCCAGAGAAGTCACACTGATAAACGCAGATAAGCTACATTATCACTTGGGAGGAATTGCTGAAAGTACTTACCTTAATCCCATTTTTCATATACACATATATACACACATATATATATATATGCATGTTTGTTTGGGGTTTTACAGGTTTCAGGAAACATTTCACAATGTGAAACAATGAAAATTTCTAAGTATAGGTTTAAATAGCAGATTATATCAATATGAGAAGCAGTTCATCCTTAAACTGCAACACGGAACATACAAAACAATGTGTACTTTGGGTGAACAGAACATTACCAACATTATCCGTGATGAAGAACAAATACTCCATCAAATGCAATACCTATGCTTACACAAACTATGCTGCTTGTCTAATCCAGGTGCACATAATCTTGGATAGAGCTACAGGCAGTACAACTACTACTGCCGTAAGGTGCACAGGATACCATGCTGGACTACACTAACAGCCTTAACCTAGGAATGTGCTGTAAGAACGCCCAACAGCATTTTCTACATTGGCTGACCTGTAAAACAGCCTATGACTATCAAATGAAGCAAAAAACAACTCCTCCAGAAAAAATATAGACAACAAGAATACATTTAAAATTTTACGTGCTCTTAAGAAAAACAAGCTGGACAACCTGCCGTTACCGACCCAGTTTGCATCTACTGCCTGCAATAACAGAAGCCTGACAAATAAACTCCTTTCCCTTCTGTAGGGTCAAAGCTTACACCAGGTTGACTTTTACTCCAAAGTAAAAGTACTTAGAGTACTAAGGCAGTTTGTTAATTTTAATTTTTATTCAGAAATGAACTGCACAATCATCATGCAAGGTAGCTACCCAAACATCCATGAACTCTAAACCTGACTTCTGCTAACCAAAGAACGTGTTTTATCCTGTCCAAAACCAGCATAATACAACTGTAAGGATCCAAGAACAAAATCACTCGTGTGCTTTGAAGAGTTAATAAGAAACAAGTTGATCAGCATTTTAACCAACAGAGCCCTTCCTATCCAAACGTGAAAGCGAGCAGTGAATAAGCCAAAACCAGGAACACTGCTTACTTGTTGCTACACTTGCCTAACAATAAATGCTGCTTTAAGGTTGCTCCCAGTTGTTTTTTATCTGCTTGGTTCGGTGACCTAAGAATCAAATCTTGGAAGAGTGATCCTCCCGCAAGAGATTCTTACCCACTCAAGGAATGATCAAGGCCTTTGCCATTCACAGTGCTTCCATTGATCTACCTGTGGAGGATGCTCCCCTAACAAACTGCAAACCTTTCCTCCCTTCCTCAAGAAAAAATCTGTCTCAAATACAGATTCAAAGGTACCTAGGGTTGCCTTAAATCCTTTCTCTACGAGAGGGGGAATCTATACTTAAATGGGTCATCAAGTACCAGTCTGATGAAAGTTCCTGCTGATAGTCTCTGAAGTTCACCAGAGCATCTAAATTAAGAGCGATCTAAACACAGTTCATGCTTTCCTCAGCTGAAAGTGCCAGCAAATCCGTAACAGAAATACACAAGTCAAGACCACCACCACAAAATATTTAAAAAACAAGAAGTCAAGAAAAATATGCTGCCTGAATTTAACTTCCCAAAGAAATGGGCTTACATCCAATGTTGTAGTAGATGGAAAACTTCACATCAGCTTCAACTGTCTTAGAAAAACTACACCTTGATAGTGTTCAACCTCTCCCATCCTTCACCCTTGCTACTGTTTCTGACAATGCTCATCTGACTGCAAGAGAGCTCTAAGACAGAAGAAAACCAAGTCCCCAAACCAGTCTACAACAAAATCAGATAAGCAACAGTGCAAGAAAAGGCACAGGGAAGGCAAGAACAGCAGCGTCTGCTCAGACTAGCTTAAAATTGTCACGGAACAATATGGTGAGTATAAGCTGCCTGAAGAAGTAAAGACTCTTTTAGGGTGGGGTTTTTTGACCTCAAACATATATCTGCAAATGGTTAGGATGCCAAAAAAAACACTTGATACGCTCAAGAATGTTCACATTCTAGATGAACATTCACAATTTTCAAAGCTTTTCCATCATGTTTCTTGTCCCATTACAATAAGTGTAACACTTATTTAACATTATTTGGATTTCTTGGAATAGACGCCAAACTTTAAATAGATCCTATCATTTTCATTCAATCAAATAATTTTATAACTATGTCAAATTAAACTTTAAAAATGTAAGAATGGTTGATAAGAACAGATACATGCACATGTGCACATACACAGCCAGCCACCTAATTTCTCATTCTCTTCCCTTTGCAATCTTTTTTAATGCTTTAATAAACATTACTTTAGGTCCAAAATTCTAACATTGCTGTTAAAGTCCTGATGTATAAGTTTTGTTTGTGTGCATGAATCTAAACTCCACCATGACTTTAGGATGTAGAGTACTGCATGTATGGTACAACATAACTTTTCCATAAAAAGCTATTTCACACAAAGACAATTCTAAGCCTGAGCAAAGTTTCATAATGATCTACTCTCCTGAGTACGAGCAATCTGTTTCAAAGCCATAGAACTTAAGCTGTACCACAAGGAACTCTGACATTTCAGAATTTTAAATTAAAGAGAAACACGGCATTTTGTATTGTTTAAAATAAGATGGGGGGCAGGAGGAGACTTTTTAACAACACTGGAACGCTGGTGATCGTAGTGAAAAAGTAGTCATAATTATATTACTATACTGCCAATATTACACTTTGGCTTGAAACTTGCTATTCCTACACTAGTTTCTCTGTGCAAGGTTTTGGTTACCATCACTTAAAATATTTCAGAAGCTGAAGCAAGCACTGCTTCTAAGTACATAAACAGATGTACACACAGGCTTTAATTTCTGCTTTGCTAGTCTGATAGGGCAAAATGTAAAGACTTAACAAGCTGAAACAGACTAACTCAGCTAGCCACAATGCGAAACTCCTCTTCAAAGCTGTCCCAAGCTGTTGTGTAGCAATTTTACTTCAGTCCATGCTTCATGGAATATAAGGAGCACAGATTGAGTATTTAAAAAAAAAGACTGAGCTCATGAACAAGAAACATTTTCAGGGACACTAAAAGCTTCTTAACAGAGGCCTACCTTAAAAAGCACATAAAGTCAGAACAACCAAGAACAAAAAGTCATAATAAACGTAGCACCTCTCCAAAGAGTGCTCTGGAAAGGCCACACCACATGTGAAGTGAGGCAAGGAAGAGGGGGTACTGAAGCAACAAAAATCTCTGAGATGCAAGTAACTGTACCTTGACCCCATAAAAAAAGCAAGTAAAACCATTAACATATTATTCTGAATGTTAGTGAAGAGATAAGTTCCGTATTTGATAACCAAGACTGTGTATTTACTGGTTTACGTTTTTATCTCTGCTTGAAAACTACTACAAAACTATAATTCTTCCCCTGCACGTCATCTACCTTCTCAGAGTCAAATATCAATGTGGCAAGTATCAATAAATTGTAGTATTTTTAAATCTATTTAACATTCAACAACTGTCACCAAAGAACTAGCATGTCACTCATACACTTTCAGCAAGGACTGCATGTGCTATTTGCAAGCTGAAAATGCCAAATGTTAATCCCCGGTGTCAACAAATTATAGTTCTGTAAGAAACTGCAACTAAGCGGGTAACCTACAAGTATGAGGGCTCCTTTGTAGCAGCAGTTTCACAATTATTTTGGGCAGCAGTGGTCCTTTAAGTTTTTCAAAAGTGCTTTATGTTGTTCAGTCATTAAACAATTCTTTACACCACAGAACAACAATACTTACCATTTGACAGCTAAGTTTTGCACCTCACCATTTTTATCTTCCAATAATTTCAGAATCATCTTCACCACCTTTCTTTCACTGTCATCATCCAGCTTGATAGAATCTTTCTGTAGTTCTGTCATCAAGTCATTAGTAGCCATAAACCTGACAAAAGATAATCAGACAATTATTGCTAAAAGGATACAGGTTATTCACAGTGTTCACGATTCAAGATTCTCAATTTCCACCATCTATTATCAAATAAATCACATTTAACATTGGATTAGTTACCTGTTTTGTGATGCAAGTAGCATTTATTTTAGTTATAGAATAAAAAGGAGAAAACTTGTATTTAAACATGACAATAACTTTTAGTTTGGTCATCATCCTTCCCTGATGAGAACAAGTACATATTTTACTCCCATTGTTTACATTATATGTCAAATGATCTTCACAAAGAAAAACTGACACTTTCATGGATTTTAGGTAGTATTTACATTAGCTATGTTGATGTTGTAAAAAACAGGTGCTTTTTTTTTTTTAAGTTTGTTAAAAAAAATATCTCTGAGTTTATTTTAAAACAACTTTTAAACAAGAAGAAAAATACACGTTTTTCAAACATTCTCCCATAAAATTTGCAAAAGCCAAACATTAATGAAGGGAGAAATGAAAGTGAAGCTAAGTTTTATGTGTTACTCCTTTACTTGCCCTATAGAGACTAGTTTGGTTTTAGTCCAGATAACAGCCAATCACATTTATGCAGCTTCAATCCAGGGTGCCACATTAAAAGCCAAGATTAATTCTTGAGAGATCAAGGAAATAAAATCATCTTTCGTATCAATTACTATACTACTCAGTAACAGTTGTATCCACCAATACAAGAACATACTGAGAAATTACTTTCCAAAAATACTGCTTTTATGCCTTTTGTTTTTCCTTCTGAAATCTGTTTTCCAATCTGTTCTTTTGCAAGTGCTCTCTCTTGTCAGAGGAAGTAATACAGATGTATTACTCAATTGCAAATCCAAAGGGCTTTGGTACCAATCTCAACCCCTATTCAAAGCCCCAGACAAAAATGGTTTGTAATTAAACAGTTAGGGTTGACATCTAGACTTCAGGCACATCAGCCTCAAGCAGACATCACTTGAGCTCAAGTCATACTCAGAAGGGTATCTGTACAGCCTGACATGGAACATATTTTTTTATTGATGTGAAAGAAAAGACTCTGCATGATCTTAATAAGCATCACAAATGCCAGATGCCTGCCCTCACATAATGGACCTCAACTTGTCCTCCCTTTTAATACAGTAATTCCAGTCTAATAGTCTCAAGGTATTTCAAAGATAAGACCTCATTCATTTTTCATACATTCCAACAGTCCCACTGAAGCAAGTCTGTAATCTGACAGGAACCAGATGTGTGCACAAACAGATGATGAATGTGAATGGCATCACCTTTTAAGCACAGCAGGGAAAAAGCTACTTAGTAAGTAAGGTTAATGGACAAAGAGGATGCGAGTAAGGATATACACAAAGTCACACAGTACTGTAACATTCAAAAACTCTCTCCATGTTACTGCTGTATTTATCTTCTTTTCTTGAACCTTAACAGCCTCCTCTCACTTCCTTGTTCAGTAGCTCTCATTTCCTAGCCTTACGAGTTCACATGCACACATCACCTACTTGTGACAAGTTCCTAAACTAAGCAGAGCTTGCACATCCTCAGTGCATCAGTGGCTTCTGCACTACAAACGAGTAGTCCTCTTGGCAGGCTCCTCCATCAAAAAAAAACCCCACCAACGCAAACCCCACAATGGTGTGGGGACACCTGGCAACTTTAGTTTGAAGTAGCTGGTATTTAGAAACACAGGTTTGAGTAGTTTAGATGGGACCTTTAGTCACAACTGCTTCCTCCTCAAGCGCATCAGACTTTACCTGGTGCAAAGCAGCAGCATGTCAGGCAGCTCCCCCTACCTTGTACTCCAAGAGTAGTCATTTGCCTCCTCCAAGTGAGTACGCTACTTCTCCCACAGGCACACAGCAAACTGCCACTTTACATTACTGCCCATTTTAGAACTTAAGATCAAATTTCTGGACAATAAATACCACAAACATTTGCACTGGACAAGTTAGCTTACCCAAACCCCCAAAAATTAAATTCTACAGTAGAGTAGTTACTTGAACTGTGGTTTAAACTCAGCTCCCTGATACACCAACAAGTTATCTGCACTGTCCCTCTTCAAATACAGATGATCTAGTAATGAATGCACTTAAAATTACTAGTACTAAATATTATTTTATCCATTATGCATGATACATGACACACAAAGCTTCATGAAATGTGTTATTGCATAACAGCCAGTTTGTAAAGGTCTATCATCGCTCATTTTTATGGTTTGCAATGTCAGATTTTAAATGTATGCTAAGAAATAAAAATTAATATTTGAGAATTCCAAAGTTGTTCAAAGCTCCTAGAACAGGTAATTTCTAAAGTGTGCTCTCCTAAAGCGACTACAAAACAAGTTTTAACTACATACAGCTGTAAGAAAGAAGTGCTTGCTACAACTGCATTTGACAGGTGTGACCCACCCCTTTTATGCAGAAAATGTAAAACTCATTAAAATCAGTATTTGGTCGCAAATCCATCAGATTTTTTTGTAAGTCATCCTCCCTATAAGCACAAAATGGAAAGCTCACTTAATCACAGAAACAAATTAGCATGATAAAAGTAAAAAAAAAATCTTAACTAACATTCAGAGGAAAAAACATTTGAATTTATTTTTAGTACAATTTAGATCAATCAGGAAGTTGCGGACTGTCTCTTTACACTAATCAGTATTTTTTTGTACTTCCAAAATTTCTAGACAAAACTTTCTAGGTAATACCATGCTGCTAAAATCTGAAAGAAATTGACATAAACCCTACAGATTTAGCACATGTCCAGTGCTAAAACAGTCTGTCAAAAGCAAACAAGACTATTCAAAATCCAACTCTATGGTTAGGTATCTAATCATCACCCCTATTTCTGTTTAGATTTTAATATCAAACAAGAGACTTGTTTGGATGTCAACATGTTTTTAACTATAAACTATGCACTGCCATGCTGCAGCAAAGCAACAAAACCCAGATGTATTTTAGCATTTTTCCTGCCTGTATTCACATACCCTCTTTGACAAAAAAAAGGCTTCAAATGTGAGTATCTGGTTGCACACAATACAAAGAAATTTAATTATTTTTAACCTAATGCTTTGCTAGAAGTACTGTGTCAAGGTATTATCTCTGCTGATTTTTAATAGCTTACTTCTACCATTTCATTTTCTGATACTCACAAGTTTGCATTTTATCTGTTATTAATTTATTACGAAGCAAGCAAATGATCCAATAAAAAGTAGTGCTCGTGACAGATGCTAAGCTCAAAGTTTCGTACACCAGTCCTGTCCCCGTAACACTTAACCGGACTTCTCTCTCTGGATGCACAGACTTTTCGAGGCAGTACCGAATTATGTGACAAACACAAAACCCCTGTCTCCAGGAGGCAGCATCCAGGAGGCTGTGAGCTCAGGATGTTCAAGCCCGCGGGGCCCTCGCCGCCCCCATCTGCAGGATCACAAGATCCGTGTTTGTTTCAGGTTGGGAAGGGACCCGGGGAGGTCATCTCACACAACCTCCGCTGCTCAAAGCGCGGTCAGACACAGCAGGTTGCGCAGGGCTTCGTCCCTTCGGCTTTCGAGCATCTGGGAGAACAGAAATCCAAAGGCCGACCTCCCCCCTCGCCTGTCCTCTGGCGGGCCGGCAAGCCTGCCGTCCGCCCAGCCCCTGCCGGCTGCCCGGGATTGCTGCCCACGCCGCGTGAAGGCCGCGGCTTCTCGGGCACCGCCGCGCCTCGTCCTTCACGGGCAGCGAGAAGGGGCGCTCCCCTCCCGGGAACTTTCTTCCCGGGCTCGCAGCAGATGGGCACCCACCCCGCAGGGGCGGCCCGCGGAGGGAGCCCTCGCCCACCCCGAGAGCCGCCGGGCCCCGCAGGCCTCCCCGCCGCCGGGCACCTGCCGCCGCCTTCAGCACGGCGGCGCCAGGCCGGGGAACGGCGCGAAGGCGGACGTGGGGGCAGGGCCGCACGGGGCCGGCGGGCGCGGCGCGGCGGCGGCGGGCGCGGGGGGGCGGCGGCGGCTCCCACCTGAAGTCCTTGTCGCTGGATGTCATCTTCTCCAGCAGGTTGGAGATGTGGTACGAGGCGCTCGCCATGTTGACGGACGCGGCCGGGGGGGGAGGGAGAGGAGGAGAGAAGGAGGAGGCGGCGTCTTCCCGGCCTCGCCGGCTCCACTTCGCCTGCTGCTGGGGACGGCGCTCGGCGGGGCGAACCGGAGCCGGGGGGAGGGGGCGGCGGGGTCGAGGGCGGCGCGGCGTGGGGGAGGGCGGGAGGGCGCTCCGCCGCCTCCTGCGGCTGCGACTGACACGGCGGGAGGGGCGAGGAGGCGGGCGGCCGCTCGCGCTCGGCGCCGTGTCAAAGGTCGAGGGGGCCGCCTCGCGCTGTTAGCGGCCCTGATTGGCCCGCTGAGCTGGCGGGAGGTGCCCGCGGCCGTGTGACGCCAGCGCGTACGTGGCGCAGAGCGTGCGCGGGAAGTTTAGGCCGCCGTTGCAGAGCGGCAGGAGGGGAGGGGGCGACGGCCCGAGAGGATGGCAGGGCTGGCGGGGACTACGCTTCCCAGCGTGCATCGCGGCCGCGCCGCACGCGGGGCTATGGGCGGTGCCCGCCGGGACCTGTAGTTTAGGGGCTCGGCGGGGCCTCGCCGCGCGTTGCCCGCCGGGACGTGGAGCCTCGTTGCGGCGCCGGGCTGGGGCGTGGGGCAGTGGCGCGCGGCGCGCCTGCCGTCGGGAAGGAGGCGGTTGGAACGCGGCTGTAAATAAACTTCTCCACCAGCCTGGGTGCTCTCCGCATCACAAGGGTTCCCCAGCACTCTTGAGTGCCTGCCTGGGGCACCGGGTGGGGGCTCTGTACTGTGGCCAGTGTAAACCCACGACATAGAGGCTGCAGCCGCAGTTCCAGGCCCTCCTGGGTGTGTGCAACAGCGCCCGTCGTAGCTGTGCACGCTGTGAAAAATGGCTGATGGAAGCCGAAAGTGATGGTGTGAAAATTAGTTTTCTTGGTAAATAAAGGCAGGCTTGCATCAGTTGTGGTTTGCCGAAAGCAGCTTGGAAGTGTGAGTGCTTTCAGAGGTCTTGGAAGCCAACGGATGCCTTTTGGAGAGTATTTTTTTTTGTGTACCTCATGATAGTTCATGTCAATCTCATTACTTTTCTGGGCCTAACCCAGGGTCTGTGTATGTGGGTAGATGATACACAGCAGTAGGAGAACTGAGGAATTATTTCCATGTGTTACATGTTCCTTAAGTTTCATGTTAAAATACAAGAATGTTAAATATTCTTAATCCTTCTCAGTTACATGTGTGTACAGCAAAACTCCTGAGGAAATACTTTTTGATCCCTTTATGTATGTTAAAAAAAAAAAAAAGTATTTAAAGTAGGTTTTTACTACACACAGCTTGCAGGCAGCCTTGCACAGCAGCTGATGGAAAGCGTGTGCTCAGTTGGCAGAGAGAAATTGTGTGTCACCACCATGGCCTGTCACCCAGCCACAGCGTACAACCAGCTATTGTGGAAGATACTCATGCTGTTAATTGTCTGGCAGCTGTGTTGCAAGAGGGAGCTTCATATGTGCTGGTCGCATTCCCCAGAGCAGCTTGGTGTAAGGTGAGCGCTGCACAGCAAAATGATGGACAGGGTAAGAACAAGGTGGGCAGCATGGTGTTGGATTGGTGGCATTATGATGGGGCATGATGTAGGGATGGAGTAAGGAAGATGGGAGTAGTTGGGAGGGGAGGGAGCGTCCTGAGGAGAAATGAGGGAATGTCAGTATGGGTAGAAGAATTGCGGTAAGGGGAAGCACTCACAAGGAGAGTTGACCCAATGCTGCTTGATTTTCAAATAGGCCATTCACTGCTTTGATTTGGGAGTACTTAATTTAGAGGTTACCTATAGAGAGGGGAATTCATTTCTTCATTTTGATTGAACACTTGTTTTGGACGTTCAAGGAAGCCAGCTGGAACAATACAGATGAAGATAGACTCAGTCTTGGTTGTGACAGCTGAAAATGGTTTATGACATCTGAATTGTGATGATACTATACCACATACAGGAAAATTGTGTAGCTCCCCTTTGAAGTACCGAGATATAAAAAGTTAAGTACAAATGTTTGACATTTGGCACATTGATTCATATTTTTCCATGTGAATGTTAGCGCTATTCTGAATTATTTTGGTGACCATGACTTTTGAGCATCTTACAGTTCCCACGAACAATTTGTTTCTGAGATGTCAGTGTCACATTATCAGCTCTCACATACTGTGGGAAAAGACCGTTCTAACCTGGTCTTCATTTACATTTATGACTTTGGTACTACGTGGGGGTTGGGTGGTTATGGGGTGGTGAGAGAACTTCTGTTCCAAAAATATTCTGCCCACATGGTTACCATGATGCATTCTACTGGGTAAGCATGTTAGACCAACCACGCAATAGAAGATTCTCTATGGTAGGCAAGGTTGATTGCTGTTGTGGAGTAAAGCATTTCCAGTGGCCCCTGTAAGCAGATCCACTCACTTCAGTGAGCACCACATTTTAACTTTAAATCCTTACTGTTTCCAGTTAGACCCTAAACCAAGCTGTTTCCTGCTTTGGGAATCCTACATACCTTTGCTTATAGTGAGAGAGTATATGAGAGAAAAAACCACACCAGAACAATTAACAGTTCTGCTTTCATGTACTATACAGACTTGAACACTTTTAAAATTATTTTAAATCATTTAACATCATACTTCCCATGCTGGTTTCTATACCTCAGCCAGCTTAACCTGCCACTACTTAAACCTGATTTCCTATTACTAGCAGAAACACAGGCCATCATGGAGGAAGCCAAAGTATTTTTATTGTTCAAGTGCATTTATTACAACTGAGATTTAGCTATAGTAGATGCAATGTTCCAGAGGAAGTTAGACACAGAGAGAGGCTAATTGAGAAGAGATTTTTTTCCAGCTGATAGCAAACAACTTCACAGATGGAGTGGTACTCCTGATCTGTTCCCTGTAGACACACATATTGGATGCTCTTGGTTCGTTCACAAAGATAGCTAAAAGCTTAATTAAATGCTGGAACCTGAAAGGATTTATCTTGCTTTACACTTGCAAATATATTCCCCAAATGCTAAAGATGAGAGAAGAGCAGAGTTAGTTTAGAGATGCATTCACAGTACTAGAATTTGAACCCTCACTAATCTGCCCTTTCACTTCATATGGGAGTTGTGAGCCCACTGATCGGCAGAGGACATCAGCAATGTGCTGCTGCATCTTCATCTGTCGGCATGGAGAGAGCTATACCACACAGCTTTATTCAGCTTAAAGGGAATCCTTTAGGATGACAAGTTTAAAGCTGGTTATCATTTTTTTACAGCTGGTTTTGGGGAAATAAAAGGAAAATTGTTTCTCTAAGTCAAAAGCTGGGCACCACTGCAAGCAGATATTTGAGCCAGAGAACACTACAGTTGTGGGTTTATCAGTTAGATATGTGACTGACTTTGTACCTCAGAACTTCGAATTTTTAAAAAGATACCTGGAAAGAAAGTTTTTACAACTTTATTGGCTGATGATATTAAACCACAGATGGTGTCAAAGAAGTGATGTAGGTTTAAATATGAAAGAAACAAAAAGGAAAGACATGGCAATCTTTAACTTAAAGCAAACATATTGAAAAAGCAACATAGCCTACACTAGAACAGTCATGGGTAAATGTATAAAATTTTATGTTCCAAGATTAGTTAACTGTAGAACTAAACACTTGGCTTTGGAATCTTAATCATAACAATGCTGTCTTTAGGGTGGGGTTTTTTCCCACCTTTTTCTCTCGTTTCCTTATTTTAAAAGTTAGATGACATTCCATAGCAAGTAATAGCAATTTCCAAAGCAGGGCACATTTTGAACTAAAGAAATCATCGGCTGCCTTTCACCTCATAAACCAAAGTTTTAGTTAAATTTTTCTTTCTTCCAAAAGCTGAAAATTTGTTCACATGCAAGTTAAGTAAGAGTCCCAAAATCTTTCCAGAAGCAGTTGTTGCTACTCTGCTAATTCTCACTTAAGACTTTCATTTCTGGACAATAGAAGATACTGTTGGTCTCATTTAGGAGAAATTTCTGCACACTTACCAAGAAGAATAAATATCTACGACTGTGAACTGCCTGGCTTTTCCTTCCTAACCCAGATAATCCACTTCTGTAAAGCAAAGCAAAGCTTTGGGCGTTTGGGTGTCTGATTCCATCAGTTTTAGAAAGAGAAAGATCAGGAAAAGTGCTGAAAATAATACATGCATCTGGTTAAGTAATGGACTGAAGCAACTATCAAACAGGCTGAAATTGCCTCTCTAAAAGAACACCACTCCAATAGCATCCTCATCATAAGATTACGTTTCAGGGAACATAATATCTTGAAGAAAAAAATGTAAGTCTAATAAGAAAAAAAAAAAACCCCAAACACAAAAATGCTGAAAGTTACCTCTTCTCTGGCTGCTAAACACCACACAGCTTTTCGCAGCGTCTAATGGTCAAAACTTTTCAAATACATACCACAACCACCCAAAGATAAAAAATAAAATGAATCTTTCAAATGAAATCTGATTTGAAATATGAGCCGGAAATTTAGATTCAAAGATTTTTATCATTGTATTATTTTCATTCCAAATAAACTTGGTTTACAGAACAAAAGATTTTTTTCCTCCTTAATACCTCTTCTGAAAATCAGTCCAGGTTGTTTTTCTTTTCGCTTGACAATTTACATTTTCATTCCTTATCACAACTCTAAATTTTTAATTCCTTCTGAGCCAATTATGTTTCCCTTTATGTAAGCACACCCAGCTTTCTTCATATGATGATCTCAGCAGTGCTTGTACTAGAGATGTTTGTCTCCAGTAAACTTAAAAGTGCTTGTTTATTTGAAACTTCTGATACTGAACAATAGTCTGTGTTTCAGAAGTTGTAAAAATACAGATTATTTTAAGTGTTTGGACTATTTAGGCTTATTAGAGATAGAGGTAGCTCTGGATTTTGTTTGTTCTGGATTCCACATTTCAGGAAAGCCTTGACCATACCGATATTTTAGGTATTTCCATGTTAGTACATTGGGTAATTACAACATGAGTCAGTGTTTGTCAAAGCATCCATAAGGGCTAATCTGTTTAAATTCATAACATTTTAAGGCACTGCTGTTTCTGTGTTGATTCTTGCTTAAGGGTGCTTCATTTCAGGTCATTAGAATGTGCTATTTCCTTCCCTCATTCATAAGACTGTCAATAACAGCAAAGATAAATAAACACAAATACAATTATTCTTCCGTGAATCAAGGTGAACAGAGAGGGCTAAAACTAAATTGGAATGAATGAGTCTATGAAATAGAGAGTAACTTTGCAGAGTCTGATTTCTTGGAGCAAAACTGGCTCATCCATGTGATCATCCATGATAAAGTGACTTGGTGACTCTCTTCCTGGAGCAGATGATGACTGTTGCCAGCCTACCATTACTTGAACAACGAACGTAGTCCACTGCCTGTCAAGATGTGTCTCTGTTGGCTGCTACAAACTGACTCCTATTTTGATCTTTTTCATACTCTGTGGACGTTTGACTGAAGGGCTGTCTTACTCTTTAACTTGCATGCTGGAGCTGAACGGCCCTTAATATACGATGTATTCTTTTCTTTTGAATTTCCTATTTAAGAAATAAATTAATAGTAATGACTCAATACATGCTGTCACCCGCATTCTCACAGCAGAGGAATCTAAAAACATCCCCTGACTGCCATGTGCTCTGCAGGAGAGACTTCTCCAGACATCCTTATGTGCAGTTCTTAGACCTGACATGTAATGCCTGTACCATTCAGGTCCTCCTGAGCAGGAACACACACTTGCCAGTCTTTATTAGGAGCTCTTCTGGGACTGAGCAGCTCAAAAGTTCTATGATTGTTATTTTTTTTCTAGCGAACTGAAGTATATTTAACACATAAGAAGCGGTTACTATCCACAAAATCTTGTCAAGAGGAGTACTAAGTTCAAGTACTGATTAGAGCCTGTCTGTGTAGTTTCCCCTTGTTATTTTTGTGAAGAGAACAAGGGCATAGCATGGTAACAGACTGGAAAACTGTAAGATTGCTTTTGCTGTGAGCACCAACAGAACTGCCACTTCTCCCTTCAAAATCTTTGAGTACTTTGAATTTAAACCTTCTAAAAGATGGAAGTCAAGGTCCAACCCCTAGAACATAAGAATCTGCTAATGTGTGAGAAAGCTACATACCTCCTTGTCCTCATTAGAGTTTTACCCAAACTTGGTTAACTCACCCTGGATCATTTGTGCCACAACCATTTCCACTTTACCCCACAGGCAGGGCTGCTGAAGGGGCTGGGGTCTCCAGGGTCTTTCTGTTTTCTGGCTGTCCTGCACACATGTGGTGGTACCACAGAAGAGACAATGACCAGTCCCTTCAGCTCTGCACCGAAGGGCTTTGTTAATGTCAACAACCATTTGAACGGGAACAAGAATTAATTTTAATTGCCAATATTCTTACTGTAAACTATTGAACCTTGGGGCCTAGTGTCTTTCAACGCCATTTTGCTCTTTGATATAATTCATTAACTACCTGTTTGAGTGCTAAAATTAGTTAACACAGAGTCCTAAGTGTGAGCGTTGTTTAAATACATATTACTAGGCTATTCATATCATTCTAGGATTAGTAGCCATGTATGGTAATAGCAGAGTGTAGTCTAGGTTTAGATGTATGAGACAGCATATGTCTGAACTTGTCAGAGCCACTATTAGCATTTTTAAATCCCCTGGGTATGTACAATTTCTCTTCTCTTCATAATGAATATGTATAAAATTGAGTAGGACTGCCAAGTATTGGTGGCTCATTTCTGGATTTATGTATATGAATGGCAAATACAAAACAAAGTATCAAAAGAAGCAAGAATACCAGCCAAGAATCTCATATATCTCATGTGCATTATTCAGGCAGGAAGAGGCTCTTAAAAGAAAACATCTGCAATTAGTTATAATACTTTTGAAATCATTACATGTCAGTAAAAAAACCACAACATATATTGAAAAGAATATGTTTAAATTTCAAAACAATCTTAAGAAATGCCACTGTTGTTTCGTTATCTCTCAGGGGGTTAATGATGCCAGTAACTCTCACTGAGAGAACTGGCATTTTTTAATAACTTCTATCACAAAAGTCAACCCACGCTGCTACAGTCTGATATGAAGGAATATCATTTCCAAAACAAAAATAGTTCTCCAAAACTTCTGAATTTTTTCATGCATTGAAATGTTGAGTTGTATTACTTACATTAGAAATGACATCTGCCTGTCACAGTCAAGGTGACCTATATGATTTATAATTTTTTTATCACTTTTGTGGTACTGCTAGTTTAAGGGTATAATTTTGTCTCTGTATTCAGCTATAATGGTACCAGATCAGGGCTTTGTTCTGTTATCTTCTTGTAGAGGCCAAAATTAGTAATTTTTATAAGATTTTTGCATTACTAGCCTCTGCTTCAGAGAGCCTAGAACAAATACATTGTAGAAGCAATGTTGTTGGGAAGGATGAGTTACAGAGAAAGAATTGTGTGCTCACGTATCGCAAGGTAAAGATGATTTTGTCTCTCAACGAGTTGTAAGAATGTCTTCCAAGTCCATTCCTACTGTGTTTCTGGAGGCAGTGCTTTCTTTAGCAATAGAATGAAGTAAGCTTGTTTCTTTGTTTTCTTGTACCTGATGTTGTCATTTAAACCAGCACGTGCTCCGTGAAAAAGCTGATCTGATGACATTTTGCAGTCACTTTGTCCAGCTGTGAGTAGTGGCAGTGTCTGCAGCTGCATGGGCATGGGTGGAAGGAAGATGCAGTTTTGCAGCCTTATCCTCCATCAGGAGGTCATCAGTGTGCTTGCTGCCCAGACAGAACCACTGTGAGAGCGGGAACTCAACTCTCCCTCAAAACCTGTGTTGCCAAGCGGCAGAGAAACAGATGAAGCAGCACCTACTGTAATCAGCCACCACTGTGCGTGCCCAGTTTGTTGTCCCTTTGAGATACACGATGTTATCCCTTCCACATTTGCCATTGTGAATAAACCACAGAGGCTCATTGCTCTCAGGTCCCTTCCTTGTGTTGCTTCTGTTCGTTGATCTCTCGTCCACTCTGCTTTTCTGTGTGATGTTAACAAGGTCATTCTGGAAACCCAACACAGGCCAAGAACAGCATGAGATTTGTATTATGTTAAATTTACACAGCATCGGCAGCTGAGGCTGAATTTTCATTATCCCTTAGCAGTGTATAGTCTGAGGCATCTAGCTGAGAAGCAGTGATACTATCCTGAATAGTTTGTACATGCTTCAAGGTCAGCTTGTAAATATAGCTATTTTATTGCAAGGGAAATAAACCGTTTTAGTCAACATTCAGGACCAGGACATTACTGGAAGGGCAAGAATACCTGTGGGACGTTTGTTGGTTTTTTTTTATTCAGAACACTTTGTCCACAAACTGATGCAAAGAGTTTTTGTTTCAAGAAGCCAACTCCAAAATCACATTTCCTTGAGGTGACTTGTCCAGTAGTGCAGTAGTGCAGTACCTGCAGGGCAGTTAAAGGAGGTTGGCAGTGGCCCATGATATTTCAGACTTCTGGGAGAACAGTGAATTGTGGAACATGGTTGGGTTGTGTGAGCCGTCTTGGTTGATTCAAGGCTGGCTTAAATACAGCAAAGCACTTACACACATTGCTTAAATTTAAACCAATCAGAGTATTCTTATGGCTTCATGTTCAGCATGTGCTTCTGTACTTCACTGGAGAGAGATGTTACTGTGTATTGCAGGTATATCAAGCAGGAGGAAAATCTGTATTGCTGTTTGTTGCATAAGGTCGGAGGCTCAGATCTTTCTTTAATTAGTGTATTTATTTCACATGCTTCAGAGATCAGGGAAAAAAATTTTTCGGTTTCTCCAGTGAGGGTCCAGTTCATCAAAGTTCTTAGCTCAAGTTAGCACTGTACAACTTAAATGCCATTTCCAGCATTGGACAGGACAAAACCCTAACTGACACATCTGCAAAAACAAATGAAGCCTGGGATGGTGAATACATTTCCAGAACTGTGGGAACTGATCGAATGTGACATTAAATCCATTTGGCTCTTTTTTATTAGCAGCCACTTGGATGTCCAGGCAGGTAATTCAGAGCAAGTGTGTTCCTTTGAGTGATTCAAAAAAACTGGAATGAAAATCCATTTTCAAATCAATTGATAAACACTGACCAAAGGGGCAAATATTATGCTAAGCCATGTTCTAATCTGGGGGGGGGGGGGGACAGAAAAAAAATACCTATATATATATCTTTCAAGGTAAAGCACTGGGATGTGTATGATCCACTGTTGTTAAGATGGAAGGAAAAAGAGCTGCATGTCACAATTACTCCTTCATTTCCTACCAAGTAAAACATCTCCTGTAAAATTGCTCTGTTTGTAGCTTCTGTCTTGAGATAACTTTTGCACCTGCTGCTCCAAGATTAAATTACTTCTGTTGAAAAGAAACTGCCACTTTGGGTCACACATGTTATTAAATGACATTTTTGTTTATTTGTGCAGCTAGGGCTACCAAATTAGGTATTCTTTCTCTTAATTTTGAGCTTTACTATGATTTTCATTGTAAAACAATTTCTCTACAATAATATCTGTATTATTAATACTTTAGTCATATAAGTAATTCTGTATTCATCCAAAAACCACTTAGTTACCCCAAGAAGTTATGCATTCTCACTGTTAAATACTTCATTCTTTCACTGTCATCTCTGGTAAGTATTTTACTCCCTGCCACCCTCACCCTTCTAATGGCATTGTTGTTAAAGTAATCTTAATGTCAGTCACCAGTTCAGCATCCTTCTCGATGTGTGCAGAATATAGCATAAGAGCAATAAGAAACTAAGAACAGTAGCTACTTCTGAAAAATCAGGTTTACACGTGGATGAGTTCCCCAACATATGTCTTTTAGAATATTTGCAGAAAGCTTATAATGTGGGTACTTTTAATGTAAAATAATTTTCCTCTAAAAAAGTTATTTGAGATATAGTTCTTTAACTTTGTATGGGTCTTATTCTAGAATAATTATTTTACGGACATAAGCTCAATAATATTCAACATTTGTGAACTACAGAATTATCTACAGTCACAGTATTTTAATATGAAAAAGCTGACTAATCAGAGCTCTTGACAAAAAGGCAAAGGAGTAATGGCTGAATATACGCTACAGCGTTTAACAAACTGAAATGAATCACTCAATCCCTCAGAGTTGCCTCCTTAGTGATACTTTCTGTTTTGACAAGATCATTTACTTAAGCTGTCTCTCTTACAACACATACAGTTAGTGGCATCTGGAGTCAAGTAAGCCCCAGCTTTTCATCCTTTTTCCATCAGGGAGTAAAATTTCTAAACAGAATCAGGTGATGATTCAAAATGGAAGCTAGTAATTTGATTTTATATGTTGTTAGACCTCACAGTCTTAGTACACATTTGGTTACTTCCACATGAAATGCACCGAACTTGCTATCTGTCTCATGCGTATTTGTTTTGTGTACCAATAGTTCTCATGAAAATCTAATGCAAGAGGTTTAAAATGTATTTGCCATAACTCATATGTCTCATCTGAAGAGCCATCATAATTTATGCTCAATATAAATGCCTAAAGAATAAGACTGTTCTTCTAGGAATGGGAGCAGAATAAGGCTTCAGCAAAAAAATATTTTGTGGTTGTGTCATCAAATGGTATAAGATTTTCCAGGGTATTTCCAGTGATTAGAGAATGCTAAACAAAGTGCAAAAAGAATGAATGTTGTCCTGAGTGCTGAATGATACCAAGAACTAATGCAGCAATCAGCCCTTATTGTTCCAAAGAGTCATTTTTTACAGTAGGAGAAAAATGTAGCAATCATAACCTATAATACAAAGATAGAAGATGCAGTAAGAGTGATACTGCATTCAAGTTCATATCTAATTTTTCACTAAATATCAACAAGTTCAACAACATCTGAAATCAGATTTTTATAGGCAGGTATTGTATCAGCTGTCAGTACTTTTTCATTACTTGCCATCAATGAATATTTTCAAGGAGCAGATGTAGTCTTTAACTTAGCTATGCTCAACTGATGCATCAAGACACACTTAGAAAGGGAATGCTGGAAGATTATTTAATAAGCAGTGATTTAAACATGGGGAAGAGTTAAAAGAAATAATAAAACCAGTGTGCACTGAATTACAAACAGGAAATAGTTTCTTTTTGCTCGTAGAGCTACATAAAAATAAAGCCTCAAAGCAATGGATGTGTTTCATGTCCAATTGATGGTGACAGAATTAAGGTTCCCAATATGTAAGGTTGAGTCAAACTGTGTGCCAGTTGTAGTTTTTCTCTTGCCCATAAAAAAAATCTTGTGATTCCAATAATGAAAACAATTTCACTCAAATGCTGCAGCTTAATTCTTATCCCTTCAAACCAAACCCCAGGAGCTGATGGCACAGAAGATACGGGAATTATATATCACATCAGTGCAGAACGATCTAATTTGCTCTGATGCAGAAGTCCTGAAGAAATATGCTGCTAAGGCGATCCAATCAGCCAAGGTTTATTCTTTTCCTGTTCTAGTTTAGAAAGCAAAAAAATTATCTGAAAACTAAAGCTATGCCTTCCAGAGAGTTACCTTATCACAAAATCAGTCACAAATGGAATGCAGAAATCTTTGAGGGAAAATAGACATCGAATCCATCGTGGTAGCATTATCTTCATTTTAGAACTTCAGTAATGATATTTCAGAGGAATTCACAATGAACCCACAAAAAGGGAAACATCTGTAAGTTTCACTTTGATTTCATACATGAGTTACAACAACAGCTCCCAGACTGAGACCGTCCCCTCTAATGGTAGTAAGCAAACCTATGCCTAAAGAACTATGTCAAAAAAATCTTGCTAACATAAGTAGAGTGTACCAGAATGTCTTCAGAGTTCATTTGGCCAAATGCAAAAGTACTAAAGTGTGATGTCTCTTTCTGCTACTAGTAATGCAACCAAGTATGACGATCCAGAAGGCTCAGTGTGCTCACGATTGGGCATGGCCTCTTTTGCATCTAGGGTAGCAATTTAAATCCAAAATAAGTGAATACAACAGTGATTGAATTCTGTTGCCACATCTGCTCTCGGTGAATTGGTCTCTGAGTTCCTGGTAAACAGCTATTATATCACATGCAAAATGTCTCACAATAATTGTCACCCTCCTAATCCACAGAGAAATAAATAATACAGACTGGAGCAGGCAGGAGGAAAAAAATTCTCACTGGTTCTGTAGGTTTTTCCCCTTTGGGCAACAGATTTACCTTGAGGAATTGGGCCAGGAGTAGCAAAAGAAAGCCCGTAACCCTTCCCACCTACAGCTTTTAGTACTAGCCTTATGCTTAACCAAACTTGGTAAATCATGTTTCAATTATTCTTCATGGACATTAGAAAGGCATTTTCAGGTCTACATAGAACCACTAAATGACAGGTAAAAAAACAGCAACTGAGGAAATTAAAGCAAGAAATAATTATTTTTTCCACTGAAGAAAATATATTTCATGTTTGCATTTTACTCATTCTCTCTCAGTAATAATTTAGTCTTGTGCAACAGGTCATTAACCTGCTTAACAACCCTAAATCTAGATGGTTTCCCTTTAGAGAAATATAGTGAAAATACCAAATCTTCCTTCCACTTCATTTTCTTTGATAGCTTGGGGGAATACATGAACAGGATTTTTCTCTCACAGTGGCAAACAGTAGTTTAGCTATTAACTACACAAGATCTAGATTTGGGATCCTTACTGTGTCTGTGTACAGTCTTATTATCTGCCGAGTCTGGCTGTATTCTGATCAATATTGTGTAATGACTATGACCACAGGTGGGACGTTTCAAGGATATTTCAACTTCCATTGCCATTTGACAGTAGGGAGAAAGTGTCACTGAGAAGTTACTTGACCATCTTGATCTTTTTTTCCTAATCAGAAACCCAAGGAAAATCCTTGATTGGATAATTCAGTTTCTTCATCCCTGTCTCCCATGCAGCATAAATCATGTGGTTGTTCAGGAGGCAGATCATGTAAAGAAAGTGAAAGCTAGAGCTATTCCTAAAAGCCAAGTGACGGTTCAAAACTCCTCCTAGGTTTCTGTTCTCTCTCATTTCAATTGGTGCTTCATTAGAAGTTACTATTCTTAAGATATGTTAAGATTTTCTACGTTTCCCTTGATGTGTTCAGTCCTGTTCTCACCTGTGTCAATGTTCTTTTCAAATTCATTACCTGGAGGCAGAGGCCAAAACATTACTAGCTGTACGACTGTTTCTGCTTAAGTATTATAAAACCCCATCTCTCTGCCAGAGATGTTCACTGACAGATATGTCAGCCAATATGGTGTTCCAGGATTAATTAAAGAGTTTGTCTGCCAGACATTCTTTAAGTCTGCTTTTCCCCATTTTATTTTTACTTTTTGGCATGTAATAGTATTTCCATACTTATTAAATCCTCACTGATAATTACATGCAAAAGAGCAATTAGCAACAGACAATTTAGTGGCAAAGTTGTTATCATTGGAACTGTTTACCATTCAGAGCCGCCTGAAAGTGACGGCAACCTGTTTCCAGCCCGTTGTACTTCTCGGCTGTGAAAGTGACAGGGCCCTATAAATCAATGCAAAACAGCACCAAATGAAGCTTCATTTCAGTGATATTGTTCCAGTGGAGCTTCCAGCTGAGGTGGTCTCTGTTTCTCCAGCCTGTCTTTCTGTTAAACATGAAATCATACCTGTACGTTAGACAGTTACCTAAATGGCACGCATATTAAGTGTTTCCCCAAATCAAAACCTAATTTCACCGCTTATTGCTGTGTGTTGAGTGACCTGTCCACATGCTGCCTCCTGTTCTTACTAGAAAATAGCCCAAGTGCCATGAGTTAGCATAAATTATATTTGTTACTCAGAGAAACCCAGTGGTGACTGGGATCTCTGGAGGTTTTAGAAACTTTAATTATCTGTCTGCAGGAACATAGTTTATATTTTCCAAAAATAATATTGCTATTTCAAGCACAGTCACTAGGCCAGCAGATGCAGAACCCTCATCAATCAGTTCATATCTGAAAGAAGGAAAAGATTTGATGATTAATATAAAGAACTCATCCTGAATGAGAAATTCAGGGCAAGTATTTGAATACCTCTCTGATCATGGACTCAGCAGGAACCACAATGTCTCACATTTTTGACAGCCTTTTGGGCTTGAAATGTTTCAAGTCCGTTTATGTATGGGCAAGAATATGCATAGGCACTACCAGTTTTATGCAAATAATTGTTAACGTCCACTGCCTCTTCTGATACGCATCACAGGAAAGATTTGAAAATGGTGCTGGACAACCAAAAAGAAGGAGAATGCCTGGAAAAGAGAAGACAACCCCCAGGCTTTGAGGCTTGATTTCTTTCTGGTATTTGGATACTTAGTCTGTTGCTTTTTTGCCTTGTTTACATTGCAGTTATGCAAGATCACTTCTCCCGTGTAAACCTTGCTATCAATTGTCACTTTTTACTGTCAGCCACCCCACTAAAAAACTGCTTAGAAAACAGTACATTTATGAACGAAATCTAGTAATCTCAAGGAAATTTGGTACCAGTTTGTACAGTAACACTAGGAAAGAAAAGACTGAGGTAAGGACCCAAGTTCATAGATCCCTTTAAGATGGCCAGGTAGCAGAATGTACTCATGACAGTTTTAATGCCCTTGCTCCTCTAAAAAGCCACTGTGGTGAGCTGGCCCTGGCTGGGCGCCAGGTGCCCAGGAAAGCTGCTCTGTCACTCCCCTCCTCAGCTGGACAGGGGAGAGAAAGTATAATGAAAAGCTCATGAGTTGGGATAAGGAAAGGGAGAGATCACTCACCAGTTACCATCACGGGAAAAACAGATCCAACTTGGGGAAATTTATTTAATTTATCACCAGCCAAAATCAGAGTAGGGTAATGAAAAATTAAAAAAGCAAGCACTTAAAAACACCTCCCCCCACCCCTCCCTTCTCCCCAGGCTCAACTTCAGTCCCCATCTCTCTCCCCGCTCCCCTCCCCGCAGCGGTGCAGAGGACGGGCAGTGGGGGCTGCGGTCGGTCCATCCCACGCTGTCTCTGCTGCTCCTTCCTCCGCAGGGGGAGGCTCCTCACACTCTGCCCCTGCCCCAGCCCGGGGTCCCCCCCACGGGGCGCAGCCCTTCAGGCACAGGCTGCTCCAGCCTGGGTCCCCCGCGGGGTCACCAGCCCGGCCAGCAAACCTGCCCCAGCCGGGGCTCCTCTGCCTACGGGGCCACAGGTCCTGCCAGGAGCCGGCTCCAGCCTGGGCTTCCCACGGGTCACAGCCCCCTCTGGGCATCCACCTGCTGCGGCGTGGGGTCCTCCGTGGGCTGCACATGGGGATCTCCTCCATCGTGGAGCTCCATGTGCTCAGGGGCACAGCCTGCCCCACCATGGGCTTCACCATGGGCTGCAGGGGAACCTCTGCTCCAGCGCCTGGAGCCTCTCCTTCCCCTCCTTCTGCACTGACTTGGGTGCCTGCAGAGCTGTTGCTTTCACATATTCTCACTCCTGTCTTTGGCTACAGTTGCCCTTGCAAAGGTTTTTCCCCCCCCCCCCCTTCTCAAATACATGATCCCAGAGGCGCTACCACTGTCCCTGCTGAGCTCAGCTTTGGCCAGTGGCGGGTCCATCTGGCAGCCGGCTGGCATGGGCTGTATTGGACATGGGGGAAGCTTCTGGCAGCTTCTCACAGAAGGCACCTCTGTAGCCCCCCACTACCAAAACCTTGCCACACAAACCCAATATAGCCATGTAGATCTTGACTGTCTATGCCAACCTGAAGACTGGCAGTGGCATTGTGCCCGTTCAGGTGCTGCTTTAAGGCTCATGCAAGTCTGCTATCTACTGATTAATATTTCCTTTCTGTGCGCCTGCTATGTCTTTCCAACTAAGTATTGACCTAATCAAAACTCATTTAGCTTATGACACATGATGCAACTACAGCCTGGCAGGTATGGTTTGGAATATTTCAGAACACAGCAGAAGAAAATATGTCCACTTTTTATTTTAAACATCCAACCCTCAGCATGCATTTGATTCATTATGAACAAGTGCATTGATGTTTTTAATAGGAAAGCAGAGAGGATCAGTTTTGAGGCTGTGGTAGTTTTTAGATTTGTTTGCATGTGTAAGTACTTCTTCGATCTAACTGACGTAACAGGAAACTCTTGTTTGCTTTACAGTTTAAGTGTAATGAAAAACATCCTCCAGCATCTATCATGAATATACACAACTGTGGCTCCATAATGAGCTTTCAAGCCAAAGCAGGGAGCCTGGGAAAGCTTTTGTATGGCTATAATTGTAGCATCAAAGCCTGTAGATCATTGCCTATATTGTTCTTACCAGCAGTTTTACAGCATCAGAAGACCTTGTAGCCTCAACAGCTATGATCTATTGCAGAATGATAACTGTGGGCACTTGATTTGATTCCTCCAAAATCAATGTTCACTTTTAATTTGCTAACCCTAAGTCAAAACAGATAAATCCAGCAAAACATTCAGACGAGTTTGTTCTGAAGAGAAAGGGTGTGTTTGTTTAATAAAAAAAATAAAGAGACAGCCATGCAATGGGACAGTTAAAACATTTACACCTACACAGAAGCTGAAAGCTTAGTCAGCCAGGCATTACTGCTTATTTATATTACAATAGAGCTCTACCGGTTGGAGGGTCCTTTCTGGAGGATATCCCTACCTCCAAAAAACCAATTCAAACTGTGTTTACAAAAAAAGGCACAAAACTTCTTAAAATAACAAAAGATCATTCAGGCATTGAGATGTTATGACTTCTCTGTCCCAGTCTGCTAAAAAACCTTAGTCTTTAGGATAGATTGCAGGAGTGCATCTGGTATCTGGGCTACCAATCCTTTTCCCCCTTAGTGGGGAGATGTCTGTCTTTCCACAGAGCTCATTCTTCACTGCCCGGCTGCCTGTGCATTAATAACAAGGAACAGAAACAATTCAGTGATTGGTACCAGCTTATGCTAAACAATTTCCCCTCCTGTTTCCAATAAACATGGCTGTTCAAATAGATTATAGTGTCTCAGAGCATTCACTTACCCCCCTCCCCGCCCACCCCGCCCCCAGCTTGCCTTAGATGTCCTTTAGCTGCTGCTTTGTGATGGTAATGAAACTAAACAGTATTTCAAAGTGAGCTTTGATTAGCATGATAACCGTGTAGTGGCTTGATGGCCAGCATGGAATGATTATCTAGCCTTCCAGCACCAACAGCTTCGAAGAAAAGTTATACAGCCTGTTAAAATGCACGTATGTATGTATATATACACATGTATGTGTATGTGTTTGCATTCACATAATACATACAGGTATAACTCAGATATCAATAAAACCTGACAAGGTCCATTCATTGATATTCCCTGTTAGAACTGTGTTTTCTTAATGCACAGGCTAATTGCACCAATTTGCCACAATTTGCCTGGGTAGTGCGTTTGCATTTAAATAGTGGATAGGAGGTGGGATTGCAGCAAAGCTCAGTAATTACTCATCACGTAGAGCATCATCATATGCTGCTAGTCAAGCCACTGGGCATGGCTGGAGATGGGACATCTGGAAATGGCGTACAGCAGGAAGACTGCAGAAAACTCACTGTGTCGAGACCTGCATAACAGTGTCAGCGTGCACACCAAGGGCTGAAACTAAAATGCTGTGGCACCACTAATAGAGTAGTCTTTCAAATCAGATCATTTAGGGCAAGACTTTCAGCTCCAGCAAAAAGTCACATCTACATCAATATCAACAAAGATGCCTGAGTTTGTGCTGAGAGCATGCCCCTTTCTTACTTGTAATATTTATTCATTCCTTCTGAAAAATAAATGCAAGACAAAAGTTTATTTCTGGACTGTTGCTGACATGGGTCATAGTTTGAAGAAGTTATAACCACACAATGTGATGGGATGAGCAGTAACCCATTGGCTATTTCACAGTAGTTAGACTTTATGATACATGACTGACGCCTCTGGTTTTGTTTCTTTTTGAATTTCAACTTTCATTTTCCCCTTTTTAATTATTTGGAGCATGAACATGAAAAATTGCCTTAATTGAAACAATGTTTCCTCTGGTTTTCTTTTTTACAATGTTTGTACGTACTTTGGCATCCCTTCGGGATGCTGCTTGTTAAGCAAATGTATGATAAGTGACATCTTGGTAGCCTATGTATCTGCAATCCAAGCAGAAAGTAAGAGATGGGTAGGTACGTTACAGAGGCAACACCAGATCAATTCAGCAGCAGCATGAAGCTGATCACTGTGATAAAAAGCAGTGTGTCGTGTCGTGTCTGTAAATGTACTCAGAACTGGGGGCTGTGGTTACTGTAGAATATCAAAAGGCCTTACAAAGAGGTTTATCTCCTTTATCTCTAGAAATATAAATACCATGAATCCAGTACACACTTTGCAAATATTGTTTATTTCTTTTGTGGCTGTTTTTACAAAATTCAGTAACTGGACATTAAAATAACAGATAAAATTCCAGAAGTCCAGGTACATTGGGGAAAACAGTCTTAATTTCACAAATGAAACAGTGTGAGTTTCTAACTCAGGAGTTAGATCTAGGAGCTATAACATATGTGGGTTTAGGCAACTATTAGATAAATGCTCAAAACAAGGCAACAGAAAACAAGGAGTTATTTGGAATAGCAAAGGAAGCAGAGAGTATTCTGATGTTGCTGTGTAAATTTTGGATGCAGAGGGCCCTAGGCTAACAGCTGGATGGGTATAGGGAGACTGAGTGGTCGGGGAGCAGCTCCACAGGAGCTAAAACGAGTCAGCTGTATGCCACACATAGCAAGGAAGGCCAAGGGCATGCTGAGCTGCATCAGTAGGAGCACCATGGCCAAGAGATTATCCTGCTTCACTCAGCACTTATTAGAGCACAGCTGGAATACTGACATCCAGTTTTGGGCCCTACAGTACAAGAAACAAACTGAAGAATTGGAGTGAGTTTGGCAGAGGGCCACGGTGGGGGTCAGAGCTGGGGCACTTGCCCTTAAAGGAGATACTGAGGGACCAGGGCATCCTCAGCCTGGGAGAGGATGGCTCTGGGCAAACCTATCAGCAGTACCTACTAACCAGTACTAACTAACTAGTACCTGCCAACAAGTACCAATGCCTACTAGTTAGGTTACTGAGAAGCTGGAGCCAGGCTCTTCCTGGCAGTGCACGGCAGGAGAACAAAAGACAATAGCCATGGAGTGATACAGAGACGAAGTGGTGGATCTGACTGGGTATAAAATGAAAATACTTCCTGGATGAGACTAAAGAAATGTTGGAGCAAGAAGATTGTGCAGTCTCTGCCCACAAAGGTTTTCAATACCCAACTGCATAAAGCCCTGAGCAACCTGGTCTGACCTCATAGCTGCCCCTGCTTTGAGCAGGAGGTTGGACTATAGAACTCCTGAGGTCCCTTTCAGCTTGAATTATCCAGTGATCCTGTGCTTCACACAACACAGAGCTAAGCTGTACAACTGTGCTGCAGGATGCTGCAGACACTGTAGGTCAATGTAGGTTTCAGAAGCTGGACAGGATCACCAAAGGGAAATACATTGATGTTTTGGGTCTGAGCCCCAAACATTTGGAGGATGGGAAATGTTAAGAGGAAATGTTACTTTCGGTTTGTTATAATCTCATGCTCTTCCTTGGGCAGCAGCTTATGGCTACTGCTAGTGATGGGTTACTGGACTAGATGGACTGGCTGTCCATCTCCTAAACCATTGCAGCTCTTTTTGTGTTCTTATTTCTATAAAATACGCCATCAGCGTGAGCTACTCTTTCAAACCTAAAATTTTGCAGAGCTTTTAATTACAGGGAATCGCAGTTTTTAGAACGTCATCTCTACCCTTGGAAGGAATAGTAAAATAATGAGGCTTTTCAGAGGGCTGGGATTTTTTTCAGTCAATTTTCATAATGACAGTATTTGGGGGGAAATTGAAGATTGTAGCTTGTTACCAGAAAGTACCAGAAATTATGTAAAGAGATCTATTTTTATTTAATTTTTTTTACTTTTTCGAAAGTTCAACAAGTTCATTGCAATCTGCCTTTCAAGGTCATCCATCTGAATCAATGATCTTAGCTCCATCAGTTCTGATTTTTTGAATAAAATTGTAATTACCAGCCTTTTAAGCACCAGCTGTTCTATTGAAACATGATACTGGTGGTGTACTCAGTCCTGGTGGAAAAATATCTGTGAGCTGCTCTTCACTGAAGCCTCCAAACTGATTGCAAGAAGCATTTATGGTCCCAGGATTAAAGGGGCCACAACCAGATCCTTTACGGATACAGTTGCCTCTCTCCTTTTGTGAATTACCCTGTTCAAACATGCATTTGAACCTCCACTGTACTTACTCCTTATCAAATAAGGAGAAAAAGGAAAGTACAATATAATACAGTGTAATGTGCAAAGGAATAATCTGTTAGCTCATCCATATGATGAGCCACATGGTATCTATGTACAGAAACAGAAATACTTTGGGGAAATGTTTCTCTCGTTATTTAGCAGCACCCGTTATTTAGGAGTGTGTCCCATCTTTTAGCAACAGGAGACCAAATTTAACATTTAAGGTGATGTAGCATACTATGCTAGAGAAGAGATCAGTGATGAAAAGAGAAGCTGAAGCGTGTTTCTAGCAGGATTTGCAGGAGAATTGAAAGGCTGATTGGCACAGGAAGTTGCATGGGAAAATAAAAGCAAGAGGTAGAATTTGTCTTGGCAGGAAAGTGATGTTCCACTATTAGAAATGCCTGCAGGCCAAAAAGAAAAAAAAATCCTGTGCTGAGATTTAACATGGATTTTCCAACTGCTTTAAAGCTCAGACCCTACACTAAATATCTTCCTAAAGCACGTACCGTTTGAGCTACACAGAAGTTTTCTGTCATGTTCAGAGAAGCCAAGGACAAGTGCTTATTTATCCTCTCAAGCTGGGATCATGGCAGTGTCTGGTGCAGATGGGCAAGATGAGAAGAGCAGTACGGCACTGCCAGCTGCTGCAGCACTGCCTCCTCTCCCTTCCCCTGAAAGATTTTTTCTTTACATGTTATATGATAATGTATTTTCCTTTTTTCTTCTGTTTTTATAAGAAATGAGGACAGTGGAACTAGGAACACATCTGAACAGCAGCTCCTGCCAGGTCAGCTCACTACCAGAGGGCACTGGGGCTTGAGGATGCAGGGGAGGGAATTTGCCCTGTTCAGCCACAAGATCTGAAGCACTGCAGTAGTGCTGGCTGATTAGGCATTGCTGTATTTTTCCCTGTTAATTACACGGCCGTTTCTCCCTCCAAAGCCAGGAAAATGACCACACTGTCAGAAGTCTTTACATACAATGACACTCATCCCTCTGCAGTGTGCTATCAGGAATCGCAGTGTCTGGCAAGTCCCTGCTCTGTAAATCTTTCCCTTACACAACAGACCTCAAGCAGTATTCCTCTATTCAGCACTGCTGTCAGTCAGACCATTAACTCATAAGGTCCCGGTTCAAGAGTGCCTTTATGCAGATAATGTCATACCTCTTTTTCTAATGATTGCACTTGGCATGCAATCATTATCCCTCAACCTGGCCTGAAGAAGTATTTCTTCCTGAGTCAGAGATAAGTGTATTGCCTTTCCTGGAGTGAAAAGGCAATACACAAGGAACAGTGAAGGAATGCAGTACTATATTATTTTCTTCTTTATTATATAGAAATTAATACAGGAAAAGATAAAAGCAACGTGTGTATATTTCAGTTGGAAGTACTGGTACAATTGCATGGAGCTAACAAGGTTATTTCTTTTGTGTCACCCCTGTCTATCTCTTACTGCAGGTATTTGCCATGGGGATTTTATTTTACTGCTTTTGTATACATCACCTTTTTGCCACAGTAGTTCTTGATCTCATGCAGGATTGCTAGGCATTCCTATAGGACTGGTAACAGTTACAGAGGACTCCTGTTGCTTATCATTAAGGTATTTCTGAAAAGCAATGAGGGGAAATTCAGAATGACCACATGAATTAATAATTAAAAAAAAGACATAAAGGCTAGCGAGTTCAAATTATTTCATTTATGGTAATATAAAAAGCAGAGACTACATCTTTCTTTTCAGACATGCTAACTTTGTCACGTTGATGTTTGCCCTTGCTTTAAATAGTATCTTCAGGTGTTGTATCATGATAACTGAGGCTGAATGGAGAGTCTTTTTTCTTTTGAGATATGTAACTAGTGCCTTATCTCCAGAAGGAGCCACTGCAAATAGTCTGAGCATTTCCAGTTCCTGCTTCTGTGCTGTGCCTGGCTTCTGCTACCCAACACAAGGTCATTTCATCTTAATATTTCATTGAATTGGTGTGTTAGTTATGTATCAAGGATGGTGTCTTATTGAAATGCAACAGGGAGATACAGATGGCATTTGAAGGCTGTTTACTCTGCATGGAAAAAGAAGTCTGATATTTGTTCTTCTGAAAGTTGAAGGCTCCAGCTCTGGAGTAGGCGAAATGCACAATATGCATTTGGTGTTATGTGAATTTTAGAGCTGGTGATAGACATGCAATCCCAGTCAGTTGGCAGGGATTCACAGAGCAGGCAGAGGCTGCTGCAACCAAATAAGCTTTCATATGCTGCCTTGTATCAAAACTCAAAATTTGGAAGTGGGCAGAAAATACTTCATCATACCATGGCAAATTCTTGGCTTCATAGCCAAAAATGCTACTGAGGTTTGTGACTAGCATCAAACATGCGGTACTAGTGGTTTTTGCATGGGCGCTGGGCTGAGAGCACCCAGCTCATTCCATACAGGTCAGTGGGTGGTCTTTAGGGGCTAGCAGTCCTTGGCTGCTAGCAACTAGTGGCTGGCATTGGAAGCAGAGTTCAAGGTAAAAGATCTCCATATACTGCTACCTGTGCTCTAGGCTATCCATATTTAGTCAGAACACAAAGGTACAGAAAAAAAATAAAGACCCTAGACTGACGATGGATATTTCATTAACTCCAGCTAACAATGTGATATTTTTTCCTTAATAAGTTTATGATTTGTTTGCAGGAGTCCCCTTCTTGTTTTTTCTCTGTGAGATCAGAATCTTAAAGAAACAAGAAAGAGCACCTTTAATGACTAAAGGTGATTACAAGAACACTATTTTTTTTCCTCCTTGAACAGATTTCAGATATTTTTTACCTTCTGTTCCTGTGGGTCATTTGATATGTGAATGTGTTTATCTGTCAAGGTAGCTCTCCCAGATATCCTGAAGAACTCTTTTCCTCAAGGGTCTTAGTTTATATATTACTTACAGATGCAATACACAAAACCTATTCTCAAATGCAATCTCTTTAAGTTTGCAGAATGGCTGATCAAGCTGTTGGCTCAATTTGCTATCTGATCATTTAGTTGATAAGGTGAATCTTGACTCAGTCAGGTTTTCCATGGTGGATCGATCAAGTAATGGAAGTTGAATACTGTATTTTCTCACCCTAAGATAACTAGGGAGAAGATCAGCATCACTAGACATCTATTTTGGTAGATGGTTTAAGCTCTGAAGCTTGATTTTTATCAGCTATTAATATCCATGAAAAAGAACTGCATATCAGAATGACAGCATTTATACCCACTCTGCTCTTATGTAAATAGCTACGTGAAGTGCATAGGAGCTATGGGTTGACCCTGCTGTGTTTTGTACCAGTGACACTGGTAAATGATTTTGCTTGAGACTGCCTACAAAAGACTAACAAGTGAAACACTCTGAACTAATAATAGAAATATGCAGTAGAACTGATTGATCCTGATAATCACTTTTTTACTTTTTCCCTTTAAAATGCATTTGATTTCATCTGGACTAATTAATTCATTATTAGTAAGAAGACAATAGGAAAATTACTTTTGGAGGAACATAAAGGCAAAGCCCAAAAAAAAAAAAAAAAGGCAAAAGGGAGCTAAATATAAAATATATCCTTGGATAAAATTATAGCTGGTTTCTTAACAGTAAGGACGTGAGACAATTTCAGAGTTCTTTTCAACTCATCAGAACTGAATGGTAATCAAACAAAAAGTGTTTTCCATCTTAATATACTATTCTTCTCCCTTAATATAGAATGCACCATCAATTACTGAAAATTATATTGAAACTCTGCATTAAATTCATTAAATGTACTACATGACATGACTTCTAGAGAGTATTTTTTATTACGCTTGCCTAGTTTACACATTATTCTTTCCCTCATCAAAAAGTTTGTGAATGACCAAGAATTCCAGACAGCACCCATCCTTTGCTTAACTTTTCACATTTTATTATAAAACATCACAAATCCCATAGAACATTGTGGATCCCAGTCCCTTTTGAAAACAAAAATGTTGTCCTTTTTAAAAAAATAGAAAATACAACTTTCTGAAGTATTTTAATTAATAGTAATAATTAAAAAATGAGTGAGATTTTTGTTTTTGTAAAGATAAAGAGGATTTTTAGTTGTAAAAGACATAATTATTTTTAAATGTCTTCACTGAAAATGAAAGAACCTAAGCAAATACAACATTCAGTCCATTGGCTATGTGCACCCAATAAAGTTTAATTAGATGTAGTCACCTTCTGTCATTTCCACTTCTCCTGCCTTCTGAAAGTGGGGCATTATGAAAACCAACTTGCCTTCTCATATAGGAATCAATTTCAGGAAATCAAAGTTGTGTTTATAGAGTCTGAATTTCTCAATAAATTAAGGTTCTTGAACTACTGACCACTTAAAAAAACCTCTGAGCTTCTTCCTTAGTAGATATTGTACCCTCGTTCTCTGTGACTTCTAATCTGAATGACTGTTACATTCTATAAAATTTATCAAAGATGGAATTGTTGTCTGTAGCTTTTCTGCATTGCATCTCAAAGTTACCAAAATTAATGCTCCTGCCAATCTCATGCATATTTGTTTTTGCTTACCTAGATGGCCAGTTTTCTTGTATGCATTTTTATTACGAAATTCCTATTAGTTTAAAGGAAACCATAAAATGGCAGTATTTAGTTAAAGATGTACTACTGCTTGAATGCAAAAGTTACTATTCTGCCTTTAAGTTGAATCAAAAAATTCCCTTTCTTACATCCAGTCTTGTGTGATTACATTGCAACAAAACCTCACCCAAATCTACACAGGACAGGTAGTTTATATTATTAACTTTACTACTGTAAAGGGGGGGAAAAAATCCACTCTTATCTTTTTTAGACCTTTGTGGAATTCTCTGTACCAAATGGAAAGGAACTCTTATCTGCTCAGACACTGATGTGAGAAAAAGCAATACCTCCTGTGAATATATTATCTGGATAAAATACTTGCTTTCCAATAATGTCAGAAAAGGATGATAGTGGCCATGAAACCCACATGCCTGTAAAGCTCTGCATTTTGCTGATATCTTTATTTACACACCAAGCAGAAAGATGAATCTTCTGGTTTCTAAAAAAAATGATGCTGTAAAGTGGTTGAGAACTGGGTTTGGCACATTTTTTCCCCCGTTACTCCCTTAAATTAGTTCCAAAGTCTTATGCTTGCTTGTTAGCCTTATAAATACAGACTGCTTCCTTTTCTGCTCTGGCTGCTTTCCACAATACTGGCTTCAAAGGATGGGGAAGAGGAAGAAGCATGCTGACAATGCCTGTACTTTCTATGAATCTCTTTCACTTATTGTAGCCTTTAGTTCATACAAATTTCAGCTCTAAGGCATTTGCTTGTACAGCCATCGCATCACCGACGGTTTCTCCAGCTGCCCCAAATCCTTTCCAGCTCCGACTCTATTTTAAGGTCCTGGCTGTACCACATCTTCTGGGTGAAGAGACAAAAACAAAAATAAGTGTTTATTCACCAATGCCTTCTGGATTTAGCAGCTAGCCCCTGCAGTTATTTGCTGGAGAAATGGTTGCCACATTAGTTTAGTTCAGAAACGCCAGTCACCTTTTCTGTACTTCATAAATAAGTGATCCAGGATTGTGCACTTAAATCCTTGGTGTGCAGAAACCACCGGGGATATTATTCACTTCAGAATTAAGAAACGTTAAGTGTATGTGTCTATACATAGTTGTCGACATGTGGGTTTGAATTGCTTGTTATAGGCAGTGGATCTAGTCAGCGCAGGAGCCTGTAGGGCATTTCAGCTGGCCCGCGCAGGGAGGCTCAAGTGCGTTGCTCACACTGAAGTACCTAGTGCTATTTGAGGTGTAACTGAGGCACCCACACCATGAAGGCAGGCACAAGGCAGGACCTACAGGAGACCCATGTCCTCCCAGAGCAGCAGTGGAAGGCCAGGAGGGATATTCTAGCATGTCTTAGCACGAGCCACTTGTGTGTAGCAGCTTCCTAGCCCCCTGCTCTGAAAGGGGTTGAATTTCCCTCTCACAGGTCTCTTGACTCCATTGACTATCAAGTCAACTTAGGCACATGGCTCACTTGTGGACACTTAGATGTAGGCATCTACCTTTAGGTTTCATAATCTGGATCTGAATTTCTCCATAAGACTCATCCCTGGGCCCCCACTTTTACCACTTTGTACCACACTGGGATTACACCACCAGGTTCTGGAGACCTTCTGACACAAGTGTCATAATAAGATACTGCATTCAACAGGAAGGCTAGAAATATGTAGTCAAGGTGTCTGTGAAATGTGCAGATTTAGAGTACCGTGAATGCATGCACTGGAATGCAACTAGGCCTTAAGGCAGCTGAGTAGACATAGGAGATAAGCAGATGTACACAGACAGGGAATTGGCTAATGCAGATTAGAGCCATCCATAAGGCAAGTTGGTCCTAAATATTTAGTGGGGCTGATTAGCCACTTTGTACTGTTGGGTGGTTTTTTTTTCCATATCACCCCTCAGGCCCTGCACCAAGTATAGATTGCAGGATCCAAAGACTGGACCACTGTTCTTTAGTGAAAGTTAGATAGCAGGTGTAATGCTACTTATCTTATCTGATGGTTAGGAAAACTATAAATACAGAAATAAACTCTGTCACCCAATATATATCCTAAATTGAAAAGCATTGGAAAGTACATGTTGAATATCTTGAATAACAATTGTCAATATATTTGCATTTCTCTTGCATACAACTCACTGTCAGAGAAACTGGTGAGAAATAGCAGCAAGGCTCATCTTGTGACAAGATGAAGTGTCCATATTGACAACATCACTCCTAGACATCCAATCTGGCTTTTGTGGAATTAACCTGATGAGGAAATACAAAAGTCTATTGTTCAGAAATACACAGAAGCCTTTCAGGTCTGGAAAGGTGTAGCTGTGTTGGCATGGCACTGCCCTGAGCTAACATGCTCTGCAAACACATCTGAACTACCCTGAGCCTTGAACTGCTGCCTCTGCATGGTGCCAGGCTACAGCTTGGGGACCTGCTGGCTCAGGTTGGCTGTAACTCAGGTGCTTCATTACACGCCAGAAATTTGGCTTTCATGTCTAAGCATAAACAGGCAGAGGAATTTCAACTGTGAGCCACCCGTCTTCCTCAGCTCATCTGAGTCAGACCTTATTTAATAATACATATATTCAAGACAGACTTCATTGCTCTAGTGCCAAACTGTACAAACTTTAACATATTCTCTGGTTGTTTAAGTCACTCTTAGACACAGATGTCTGCCACCACTCTAATGTCTGGATACACAAAAGAGTTATGATCAAATCACATTCATTCCTGACTAGACAATGTATTTCATTAGTGTTTTAAATAAAATTTCTTTGCTACGTCCAGATTTCTTCTTCTGCTGTTAACTTATGTAGCACTATTTCCAGCATGGCTTTATCTCTCAGCAAAGACGTGGTTTTAAAAATTCCTTACATTGTGTAGCAGACTTAACTGATGTGGTCCATTTATTTCCCCTCCAGCACATTATTTCCAGTGTGTAAAATGAATTATTTTATGAACTCTTCTTTAGTGTAACAATGCATTATGCTCAACAGAAGACCCAAGACTTGTAGTCTGTGTTCCCACAAAATGTTCTTCCATGATGTCTGAATGTCTGTAATTACACTTACTTCACTAACTGGTCATTTGTATTGTTCTAATAGCACTACAATTATGTATTAACATAAAAACTTTATTGAACTGGTTCCCAAAAGACATTACAATCTGAGGGTGAAACTCATTCCCATGCAGCTCGTTTGCCAGCAAAGAGAACACAGATTTTACGTGTCATTTATTGATGCAAGGTCTAGCTGTTTAGTGTCTGCTTAGGAGATTTTCGTCTTGATTGCATAAACTCTGGGTAAAACCTTGCTGCTGTCTCAGAGGACTCTCAGCATTTTTAAATAGTACTACTTAAGCCTGTTAAGTGTGTGAAGCTCATGGCATTTATGTGAGAATCACTTTGCCCAGCCCTAAAGTCAGAACCACTTCTGATGTAAAATACAGCTGTTATTTAATATCTCAAAAATTCTAGAGAAAGTTTAAGATGAGGTGTGAAAAATACCATATTCCTGTGAAACTACAGTGGAGTAGTAGACCAGAAGCGTAAATATCCTCTCTGAAATTAAGACTCTATTATGCTAATTGGTAGTAAATACATACAAGTTCGTTCCTTCTAAACATTTGCTATGATCTGTTTCCCTAAGTGAGTCAGAAGAGAGACTTACACCTGTGGAATCATTGACTGTGTTTCCAGTAGTATATGGGATTTCCCCTTTAAGTACCAGTGCAGCCCAGTGCTTAGGTTGTGATAGCTGATTAGATCACAGCATGAGGTTTACATAATAATTGCTATCAACTTAATTGTTTTACCTTATATTAAACACACTACTGCATTTCCACTATTCTCTCTCCCACTATTCAGTTCTTATCTTTCCAATTAGATGACAAAATCATCCAAAAGCTAACCAGCATTGAAAAGAAAGCCATGAAACCCTGCTCTTGCTTCTTCTTTCAGGTTTCTGTTTTTGAAGGAGATGGAGTGTTGGTTAACATATGGCTACCATTTAGGTTAATGCTTTTGTTTTGATAATGTTGCTAAAGTGGCTTAGAAGAACTTTTTCCGGTGATTCCAGTTATTGCAGTTATTGCATAGGTTTATTTCTAAATAACTGTATATATTTTAAATTAAACCCATTATTGCACCTATTCAGTTAGAATACATGTGTTTTGCAGAAGTCACTAAGAGTTTGGAAAGAGTGGACCTTGCCTGAGCCATGCCTAGCTATCTATCTATCTGTTTTGTCTGCCTATTCATCTGCTATTTAGTCCTTGTTTTGCCTTTGGGAGGTCTTTTACTGGCTTCTCTCTTCTGAACTAAAAAAACTCAAGGGAGAAAAAGTCAGAACAGCTTTCTGCCTTTGGAGACTTGGTAAATTGGAAACCATTAACAGTGCAAGACACATTAGGCCTAAATTATACGTTGAGACCCTGATTTGGGGTGGTGAGACACTGGAACAGGTTGCCCAGAGAAGTGTTCAAGGCCAGGCTGGATGGGGCTTTGAGCAACCTGATTGAGTTGAAGATGCCCCTGCGCATGACATGCGGGTTGGACCAAATGGTCTTTGAAAGTCTCTTCCAGCTGTAATAATTCTGTGATTCTATGGTTCGTGCAGCAGCACAGCACTGAACTTTACACTGACATTACTTGCTGAAAAAACTACTGTATTTCCTTGAGTTTCATATGCATGGTTGCAAATTCACAGCAGAAATTGAAAATGCTAGAAACTGAAAGCAGTCTCCCACCCCTGCTATTTACTTGCAACATAGTGTAGCACTGGGATATCCTGATTATTGCACTTATTTCTTCTTGAAGAGAAGAGTCACCAGCAGAGCCTGGGTGATGGCATGAGTCCCTAAACTGCAAGAGCAGTGATCTACAATGATGAGCCATGCGTGGGAACAGACTTTCTCTTTTCTACAGATGCAAAGTTGTGAGGAAGGGTGCAGCTTTGCCCAGGGTGAGACCATCTCTTTTTTTCCAGTTGCATTTATCCTACAGGCTTGGAGCTGAATGGGAAGAGAAGGCAAATTAAGTCTAAATTATTTATTGAGACTCTGATTTGTGATGGTGAGACACTGGAACAGGGTACCCAGAGAAGTTGTGGATACCCCACCATTGGAAGTGGTACCCATCACATGGCCAGGTAGGAGTATAGACAGTGGAGAGTCATTTCACTCCAGTTCAAGACTTTGCCAGTTTTACATCACAAGAAAAACTGCTGCTGTTAGCCCAAGTTCGTTGAAGCTCTGGGCACATGTGCAATCCCTACTGACTGACTTCATACCTGGGTAGACAGTGGAGACCATACAGACATTTTGGTCTGATTATCGTTTAAAGACAGGAGATTATGGCAAAGTGGTCATTCTGAGTATTTGGGATCTATCTTCAGTCTTCTGTATCACTTGCCACTGAGCATCCAGTTTGCAGGAGTGCAGACCTGAATGCTGAGAGTCTGTCCTGTTCCTCTCCGTGATTACATATGAAAATGTCAGGCGTTCTTCTGAATACCTTTACCAGCAAAATTACTCAGGCTAAAAGTCACTTAATCTTTTAAAATGTATGCATACATATATATATGAGATCAGGAGGAAGACTTGAGAGCCGAACTGTCTGCATTCACTCATTAATTTCTTCTGTGCCTCCTTATGAAATCTGTTTTGCTAACCTTGATCTACTCTTTTAAATCCATGCAGACTCTCATGAGTCACTTTGTACTTGTCAACGTGTTCTAGCTTGTTGCTGACCAGTGATACCAAAACTTCCTCTATATCAATGTCAGATAAAAAAAAAAAGCCTTGTTTTTTTTCCCTTGGATATCTGCATTTTTGAGAAGGATTTTATTGGACTATTTTGGGTTCTCATTTTTACTCCTCTTTTAGACCATTATTTTGAACAATCTTGCCTTTTTAATGCACATTCCAACGGAGTAGTATAAATATTTTATCTTAAATGTATTCCAGCAGAAGCAGAGTGAACATTAACTGTCTATAAGGGTTAACCCATTAGTGAAAAGGATGCCTGATAAATTGAAAGTGTGGCTCTTAGCCAAGAGAGATTGGTATATTCTGAGCATTCATTTTCTGCCTTAGGAGTGGCAAATCATGTTGCCTGTATCAGATGTAATACAGCTTCTGAAAGAAGCAGCCTCCGAGGCAAATTCATACTTTGCTATTCAGAGAACTGTCCACTGACTGTGTACGTGAATTAAGGGCATGCCTTACTTACAAAGTTATCATCATATCTGGAATTGTAAATTGTAACTGGGAAACAAAAAGAAACCATAAACAACTTTAAAACAAACCAGATTCCATTTTCAAACTATTATGTGATATGTATATTGATGTAAAAAATTTAGGAGGTATTTATTAAGCGCTCTTTGTCATATTGTAAACATTTTTAGCCATGTTTTCTTCTGAGTACTAAAATCAGTCATGAAGACAGTAGTCAGATGCCCTGATGGAGTTGTTAATCCAAAAGCATTCCCATAGTCTCATTATGAATAAGTAAAGAACTGCCAATCAAGCTGTCTGGAAGTGAGCCTGTTACGAAACAATATACATTTTAAGAATAATTAAATAGCAGTTAACCTTCCTGTTTTAAAAGAAAATAAAGATTCCACACTTTTTTCTTTACAAACTCATTTTGCTTTATAATCTTTGTTGTGTAATTCCCTATCTGAAAACTTTACTCTAATTCAGCAGCATTATATTTAATTTACATTGTGTTTAATTTACATCAGTGTAAACACCTGCACAAGAGCAAGGAACAGAGGTCGTGCTTTGACAAAACAGGCCATACTGAGCCCAGTCAAACTCTTCCCAAAGGAAAAAAAATACAGAGCCCCAGTGCTAATATTGCTTTGATGTACAGGGATTTATGACAGATCACATTGCTTGTGTACTACAGCCACAGAAGGCTACAGGGCAGCTTTTTGGGGGCCTTCATTTTTTTCTGGCAGGTTATACAGAAAGCAAAACAACCCCCCTGGGTATGGTGAACACCTGTGCACTTGCTGCCTGCTTCACCCAGTCATGTTGAATAAAACCTTCACTGAGTCCTGCGCTATGTGAAGACCCAACACCAGTGCCTCCAGTCCACCAATGCTGGTCTTAGCATCAGAGCCAAGTGTATGGAGAAGGGAAGGTTTGGTGTAATAGGATGGTGAAGATTACAGTAGCCTCCCCCAGCTTTCTTTGCCTCCTCCTTCTCCTCCTCCTCTTCCTCCCTTCTCAGCTGATGAGATGCGTTTTGCAAGCACCCAGGCAGCCGAGGGCTGTTAGCAACAAGAAGGACACCAATCCCTGGGGCAGGCGAGGCTGAAGGGGACAGAGGTGGACAGGGTGGGGAAGCACATCCTTGGAGGGAAGGATGGAAGAAGGGAGGAGAAAAAGAAGGGGAAGGGCAGAATTAGAACATTATACTCCTGAATACTCTTTTAACTCTAGCATTCTACAATAGCCCTTTTTCACTTACTTTTCAAAGTTATTTTCCATAATTATTGAGAGGCAATTCTTATTCAACCACATGCCTTTGTCTTTCCTGATAAAAGACATTAGGTTTGTTTTGCATGTGGAATTGCTTCCGTCGTCTTTATAAAAGTACTTGATATATTCAAGCATTGCAGGACAAGCTCACACTTGAATACAGCAGGCTCTGAAACATCTAAACTCTGCATTCCTGACATACAGCCTATTGTTCATTAAGGAAAAGCTCAATACATTTTGAAGAAACACAGTTACGGAGGATACATTCATTTATATATCTTTCATATATTAAAATTATATTTGTAGAATAGGTCTGATTTGTAGAATGTCATTGTTTTGAAATATGTGAAATGCACTGTCAGTATTCATTTTCAAGATTTTCTCGTGGATGTTTCCTATTGCTCAAGCAATACAGGAGGAACACATTTGTTGCCATTTTGCAAAATACAAAGTAGTTTCCTGCTGAATGTTCTTTATTTGCTCTTTTTTCCTTAAATTTTCTGGCATGGAGAAAAACATGTCAACAGTTTATGTAGAGCATGAGAGTAAAATTTTTTTTCCCCAGTGTGATTATTTCTTGGTATTTCAGCAGTCTGTGGAGAAACATTCTGTATATTCATGCACTGACTTGGGAAAATTACCATTCTTATTGGCTTCCAGCTGTTCAGTGACATTATATACCTATCTACAAACAAATTGTAACCACTTTGGGCTTATAATTCATCATTCATTAGGACTTTAATACAACCTTCTTGTTTTTCTTTCTCAGAGACCAGGCAAGATTTGCAGGTTTGGCAAATAGGAGTGAAATAAATTGTATCACAGTATGGAAATTGAACCTCCAGAATTCAAATTCCAACAACAGTTTTCCAAGATGTTTTACATATAGATCTCATTTTCTAATTATTTTGTTACATTTTTCAATAGTTAGACCACTTTCTACAGAATTTCTGGGCATCTGTGTTTCCTTTGCTATTTATATAACAAAACTCCAAAGTGGCCAGAAGTCCCAGGTGAACCCATCTTCATCTCCTCTTGAAAGAGAACATCCAAATGCAACAAAATGGCTTTCAGCTTTTAAATGTAGCATTTTACTTGAACAGAAACTGCAGCTATTTTTCCAAACAGCAAGCTGTTGGCCAAGACAAAATGTTGGTGCAGGGGTTTGTAAACAGTTTCCCTTTTTTTGTCTGCCATTTCTGCATTGTGAGAGTTTTCCTTCAGGCCTGCTCTCAGTCCAGTATAGACTTCTTGGGCTGTAAGAAATCCCATAAAACCTTCTCTGGACCCTAGAAGAAGTCTTTCCTTTAGTAACCTCTAAGGCCTGGATCCCCCAGGGACCTGCTTCATGATCCCACAAAGTTTTGGCAGGACTGCAAGCTCACTCCTTGCTGGCTCCCCCACGTCCTCCATACTCATGTACCCTTGAAGCCTCCCCTCCTGTGAGTACTTCATTGCCTTTAGGAAAGGGGAAACTCATCTCCCTGCAAAGGGAACAGCACACTCAAACCAGTGCACTGCTGGCAGGACCTGGTGAGCAGAAGCCTTCCTTGCCACCCAGCCCCACTATGTTAAAAGGAGATGCCAGTGCTGTAAGCAAAGTAAAACAAGTGCCATCCGTCACGCCTTGAAACAATCCCAGTAGTATGTTCATGGCACAAGAGCAATCAGAATTACACATATACTAAACAAACAATTACTTTTTGCCAGCTGCCTTTTATTCAAGACCAGAATTTGCAACTGGTAAAAACTACCACAAAGAAAAGACGATGCGTATAGCAAAGAAAAAAAAATGGAGTAAGATATACTCTTGCAAGATGTACATAGAACTTGCTTTATCACTGTAGACCGTTTACTTTTTTTCTTTTGTGCAGTTACAGTTCCTGTGTGAATTAGCAATTGCAAACAGTGTTTGCTTTTGCAGCAGCACCTTAAAGATTCATTGTTTCAGTCAGGGTAAAGCAAATCCAAGAACTTCAGCTTGGCAAAGCCTCCGAGAATTTATAGTGAGCTTGTGTGCTCTGGTTCTAAACATAGGCACCAACATCCTTTGGAAACCTTCTATATTTAAATGCAGACAGTGATTATTTACTCATTGACCACAAAAGCTCCATAAATGTCTAGGTACAGTAGCTGGTGTGCAGGAGCGGGACTGAGATGCTTGTGTTTGAAAACTGATGTCCAAATATCATTGGCAGAGGTCCACTGGGGAGAGGCAGTGGAAACAGTAATCCCTTATGCGTAGTGCATGCTTTTCCGTAGGTTTTGATCCTGTGTGAAACAAATCTGTGCTATAAATCACTGTCATACGGCCCTGGTACTAGCTGCTACTGCAAGGGGCAGTCGCTTCCCCAGCAGACCTGGTCTAGGTTTGGTAGCATCAGCACTTGGCCAGTTCAGTTTGGGCTAGAAACCGTCAGCAATTGCAGGGAAGTGCTTGACCTCCTACAGTATCAGCATTACTATTATCTCACTCTGTTAACAATGATTTCCACTGATTCCCTCTTTTTTTCTCTCAGGAGTGTGAGGGATCTCCTCTTTTCAGACCCTGAAGAAGCATCTCAGAGTCTCGCTGGGCTGGGAGGAACAAGGAGGTGACTCATAAGCAGAGTGGGACCCTCTGCTTGGGGACTGCTTCTTGCTGCCCCTGTGAATTTCCTTTTTTAAAGCTAAGAGCATGGCAGTGTCATGGCTTACAATGAGTGCTTACACGAGCACGAGCACAGTTCTGAGTTACCTGTGTCTGTGCAGTAGCAAGCACCCTGATAGTATTATCTGCAATACTACTCAACATAATTCGAGTTAGAAGACTGGCGTGCAAGTAAATGGCATGCACTACCTATGTGCATTGGGAAGTGTCTCAGAAGATGTTACAGACCTTGTCAGGCCAGTTTTAGCTAATAGTTGGGTGTGAAAGCAATGACCCTACCAGGTATGGCTGCATCAGCCCTGGGATGTGGGTCAGGAGTAGCAGCACTGTGCCCCAGCCTGGACCTGCCTGCTTGAGGACAGGACCCCCTTTGGACAGAGGGCAAGAAGAAAGCCAGTGGTGGGTGAGGTTCTGGCAGAAATGCTCCCCTAGATGATTCCTTCCCTCAGAAGCCTGGTGTGGTGAAGTGTAACATTGCATTTCTTTCAGAGGCCTCAGAGACTATTGTTTTGGTAAATCTGAACTGGGGTATTTTCCCTGATAAAACATCCAATGTAAATAACCATTACAAGCCACCAGAGTAGATTGAAACTTTGCATTTGAATTGCTTATAACAGCTCATTTCTTGATCTACACAAAGGGTTAGCTGCAATTTCTGAACTGGTTCTATTAGACTTTATTTGGTGAGACACTTTATTGCATTATAAAACTGCAGACCCCCTTGTTTGTGCAGTTTCAGCTTCTTTACTTTCTTGTTGAGACATTGCCAATCACACTGTTTTGGTGTCTGTAATCTGTTCTATGGGTCACAAATGAGCATCAAAGGATTTTTATTTTTTTTTTGAGTCAGTCTTTGTTGTTACAAAGGCTTTGAGAGTGTTTCTGGTGTTTTTTATACAGGAGCCTTGTAGGAGAGAAAGCAATGAATATACTGGAAAACATAAAGCTCTTTGCTAAGTAGCATAATATAATGCTACCTTCAAGTTGTATCACAGTGAAAATTAATAGCTAGGGAGCTTTATTAAAATATTATTTGCTATCAATCTGCTTAGTATATTGTATGAGAAAAAGTTCAAAGTGACATGTTGGCGTTGGCTGACATACAGGTGCCATTTTCTCTCACAGGCGTATGTTACTCGATTATCATTATCCTGCATTTCTTCATTTTCTAGACCAACCTTTAATAAGATTGCCAGCACCACAGGGTCTGTTCAGCAGCAGGCTGGGCAGCCTCCCCCTGCTCTTTCTTCAAGGGAACAGAGACCACTTGGCTCTTTCCAGGGCTTGGTCTCCATTGGGAAACAAGCAAGTAGTTCCCCAACAGTTCAAGTTTCTTAAAAAACACATTGCTATTTTAATAGTGGGTGGCATTTTTACCTCTAAACATTTAGACTGTGTCATGGTAACGGCTACTTTTAGTTCTAAATTTGTTTTCCCATCCTTCATTTAAGAAAAAGACAGTTTCAATTTATTTTTAAGTTTTAGTAACTATAAACCAGTTATACCAGTAGTTTGTGAACTGCTTTGGATTTCCTATACAAATGTAAATTACTCTATTACTAAAAAATTACTAAAAAATATGTTTGTGACAACCTTTGATCATATTACTTATGAAGAGGCACCTAAATGTTAAAGACAAAAGTAAATGTACAGCTTTTTGCTTTGTGTAGCAGGGGAATGACAACAAAAGGGGAAGAAGCAAAATTAGCATTCCCAGTACATATTTAAAAATGAAGAAGTAAGCTAAAAATTGTCCTATCATAAGTAGGTAAGAGTCCAGGGTTTTTCTGTCCAGTTAACTTTAATAGGTTTGCATGTGTGCAAACCTGACTGAATAATTGAATGTAAAAATTCTGATATTAACATGTGAACATTTTATTGTCCAAGCCAGGGCTAAAGGAAAGGACATTTATGATCCTTAAATGCAACCCTTAACAAATATACGGCAATTGATTGTTACTACTACTATTATTACTACTATATTTGAAAAGTGCTGGAAGTAAAGTGCGGTGGATTCAAAAATAGATACTTCCCAAGTGCAGTTGGATGATTACTTACTTTGGTCAAACTAAGAGCAGTCTTAATTCTGCCACAGGAATCCAACATACCTTTTCAGAGCGGTCTGATCAGCAAGTAAATTACAGTCAACCAAATTTAAGGAAAACAGTGCATGTAAGTCTTTTTCCTATATAGGCAAAAACATCATTATGTATTTTATTAAAAAATAAACTACTCAAATTCTGATTACCAACTGATTCTTATAACTCTTTATTCAACTTGCATATATTTATAAGGGAACAGGACAATGTACCTGTATAAAACAGTGCAATTAACTCATTTTATAAAGGAAATCAATGTTTTCATGACCTTTTTTTGCAATTCTCAAGTCTGAAAAAAACCAGCAGTACTACCTAGTTGTACTGAGACTTTACAATAAAGTTGAATCATGCTGCTAGTTTTAGCTCTGAAATGGTACTGCTTCATGCAGGATGGTTAAGGCAAGATATGTACTAGTATCTAGTGTGTCAACAAAAAGATTTATAAATGGATCACGCTTATTATCAAGAAACTACACCTTACCATAGTCCAAAGGGGAAACAGGCATAATAGACACAGATATGGATGTTTCGTATCAGTTTATTCTATACCACACCTTCCCCTTTTTGTTTTAAACTAAGAGTATGAATCTCTACATGTCACTGTGAGTATTGCTTTACACAGAACCTGCTGGATTGCCTGATCCAGGAAAGCTCTTTTCACTCTGCTGGTGGAACCAACTGTAGCATTAAAGTTACAGTTGTACATCGTCTTCTGGATCAGGGCTGTTAGCATTGGATAATAGTGGTAATTAATACTCAATAGTATGTCTTTGTAGAAATCTCATGGTAAAATACTTAATATACCTCTCTAATCTTAATGTTCTTTGAATGTTTTAAACAATTTATGCAACAGTTTTTGCTGCTGTGAAGTATAATTGCAGGTTTTCTTCCTTGTCTGGTGCAAGGGTTACAAACACGTTCTGTAAGATCATTACATTATCTCTAATACCTGAAGAAAAGCTTCTTTCTGATCAGCTCAATGTTCTGTATATTGTAGGAGATGCAGATAATAGTGTAATTCACATAAATTTGCATTAATGATACTGAATTTCTTTAAAAGACTAAATTTAATCTACATTTCAAAAAATGAAAAAGTGTGACCAACATTTTTCCAATAAGCATCCTAGCTGAGCATCAGCTTTATGGCTGTTTGTTAAGGTAGGTAGAAAATAAAACCCTTTTCTTTAAGATTCGGGGTAAAATGTGAAAATTGTAAACACAGCTAGGCAGCTGAGGTCTCATTCTTAAAAGGCACTTGGAGCACGTCTACACTGCCATGTGCTTTCACATCCCAGTTCACCTGCTTCTGCAGGCACAACATCAAGTCTTTCACACCCCGGTGCAGAGCCTGCTCATAGCTTTTGGGGCTATTCCTCCCTCACACCGCAGTTACAAAAATCTGGTGCTAGGGATGCTGGGGCATGTAGCGTCCATTTTAGGAAATATTTCTTAGATTATTGTGTAAAACTGAGCTCATCTTTTCTGTCCTTGTAAAGTGTCAATGGCTTTAACTCAGCTCTAGCCTTACTTGAGGCCCTCCTGAGACTGCACACTTGTGGATAACTGGCTAGCTGAAAAGGGTCACATAGACATAGTCCAGCTGGCTGGACAAAAATGCACATCGCTCTCAGCTTATCTGAAGTAAAGCAAAAATACACTGTCTTGGCTGTTCTTGTTACACAATAACAGGAAGATTTTGGTGGGAAAAGAATGTTGCAGGTGGGAACAGAAAACTACAGAAGAGAAACTAGGGGCGGGCTTGATATTTAGGCAACTAACCAATAATGAGCTTAACTTTTGTAATATGTATGAGCTAATTATAAGAAGGCATAAAAGGTGACTGTAAGGGACAATAAACAAAGTCTGCTGATCACTCATATTGAGGGACTGTGTCTTCCCTCCGTCGCAACACACACTGGTTGTTTTCCTTCCCTCCATCTTGCTGCTGTTCATTCCAGCTGCCCTCTATGCTTGCTGAGAGCTCATACAACAGGCAGATGTTCTGTGACACAGATGCTGCACAGATTAGCTCTGCAGATTTAAGGTGTATTCAGGAGGGGTAGGACCGTATCAGTGTGGAGCCCTGAGGCGGCACACAGTTGCTCCAGATCTTCCATCCCAGGAGGCAGATACATTTCATGAGCTTGACCAAAGCCCCCAGCAACAGGATACTTCTGCCCTGCAGTGGAAACAGTTGCCCCACAGAGCTGGTTACCCCTCATTGCTGGAAGTTTGTAACTGGTTCAGTGCTGGCAAGTCGTTATTTCTGGGTTAGCGAGGACGCGTGAGACAATCAATCGTGTGGCTTGTGTGTGGATAATGGGTGTAACTAATGTCCCTGAAATAGCAGCTGGCTTTCCGATAATGGGCTTCCCAAAGTGTGCTGAGCGTCATTAGTAGTATTCATGGTTGCAGGTCACTTGCCAGAAAACGTAGGTGAATATCAGAATTCAACACAGGCAAGCATCAAAATGAAATATGCAGGAAAGGTACATGAAGAAAGCATATCCATCTTGGGAATTTCAGGGGCCAAATTGAGTTTGTTTTCTGTGGGCTGTTCTGTAGTACTACGTCTTCTGGAGACACCAGAGCGCACCCTGACAGGCTGCTGCACAAGGAGCACAGGAGAGCTGAAAGCACAACTGGCACCTTCTAAGCCCCTGTGCCCCCTGACAGGCAGCACACTGAGAACAGGCAGAACCAGCATCCTAGGCAAAATAGCCTTGTGAAGTTTTCCACTCAGGTTACCTTTAATCCTTATGTTTTTAAGGAGAGATTGTCAGTTATGTGCCTGGTCTCTCTCATTTTCCCTGTCCCTCTATGCAATCTGCCTTGGATCACAGAAGACCAAGGGAGCAAGAGGCAATACATGACCTGTCCCCAAAGCTGAAGCAAAATTCCATTTCACTACATGCAGCACCCTTTGCAATAACAATCTAATTGGTCACAATTAAATCAGAAATCATTCCCTGTAATGCCTGCATCAATAAACACAATGAAACAACAGTTATCAGGGTCTGGATTTGATTCCTCCAGGTCCAGGTCTTTTTCAGTTTTTTCCCTAAGCCATCCTCGGATGCCTCACAGCCCATTATTTTCTGCAGGCTGATCCTGGGGTTTTAACTTTTTGTGTTGTTCCCAAAACTGCATTCTTTTTCTGCTGCAGGCTTTGTCTTCTTACCATAAAACTCAGCTTGACTCTGTTGAGAACCATGTCTTAAAATGAAAGCTTTTCCTAAACTGCCCACAGCTATTAAGTAGAATCCTGGAGCCTTCCTCCAGTCAGGCGGCAGACCACTGAGTGAGGGGTCTCATGAGTTTGGTACGCCTGAGCAGGATTGTGCAGAGCGTTGTGGCGCCAAGTCCAGCTGGAGGCCAGTCACTAGTGGTGTACCTCAGGGATTGATACTGGGACTAATACTGTTTAACATCTTCAATACTGTTTAACATCTTTAATAACCTGGATGATGGGACAGGGTGCACCTTCAGCACATTTCTTGACGACACAAAAGTGGGAGAAGTGGTGGATGCACCAGATGGTTGCGCTCCATTCAGAGGGACTTCGACAGGTTGGAGAAAAGGGCAAACAGGAATCTCATGAAGTTCTGCAAAGGGAAATGAACAGTCCTGCACATGGAGAGGAGTAACGCCACGTAGCAGTACATGCTGGGGGCTGACCAGCTGAAAAGCAGCTTGACAGAAAAGTGCCTGGGGGTCCTGGTGGGCACCAGGTTGACCACGAGGCAGCAATGTGCCCATGTGGCCAAGAAGGCCAGCAGCCTCCTGGGCTGCATCAGGCAGAGCGGTGCCAGCAGAGTGATCCTTCCCCTCTGCTCAGCACTGGTGAGACACACCTGGTGTGCTGGGTCCAGTCCTGGGCTCTCCAGTACAAGAGAAAGAGGGTCATACTGGAGCAGGTCCATCAAAGGGCCATGGAGATGGTTATGGGCTTGGAGCACTTGATGTATGGAGGGTGAAAGTGAGTGAGCTGGAGCTGTTCAGTCTGGAGAAGAGAAGGCTCTGGGAGGATCTCATCCATGTGTATAAACACCTGACTGTGGCATGTAAAAAGGATGGAGCCAAACTCTTCTCAGTAGTATCCAGTTAAAAGGCCAAGAGGCAACTGGCACAAAATGAAATACAGGAAATTCAGTGTAAGCATAAGAATAACCTTTTTTACTGTGAGGATGGTAGAACACCAGCAGAGATGGGAATGCCTGCAGATGTCAGTATGTGAGGGTCATTAATGGAATTTTAGTATTGTTAGTAACTTGGGCACATTGGTAATGTAGATATATTGGTTAGGGGCTTAAGTTGTATTAAAAATCCTTAGCTACTTTCAGATACTTTGGAATGTCTTCCCTTATATCTGTTTTAGCTGTTTACTTATCGAAACATCTTTTTCAAAGATGACAGTTTTAAGTAATTCTAATTTTTAAAGCATTTTTTTAGTTAATGGTCTAATTGTATTTATACTTCAATATCAGCACAAAAGGCAGCAATAAGTCAGGCTATTTAATATTTGCGTAATTTGCTTTTTTCATTATATTGGTAGTTGTGTGCCCTTTGGAAATGATTTACAAAACTAATTTTTGTGCAAACAGAACAGTTATAAGCACTAATTAGAGTATTTTATTTTAGCAGCACACAAAACCCCAAAATTTCAAACTTGGGTACCTGTATCAATCCAGAGCTTAAACCCTCAGCATACTGGGGAACAGTGTCTCTTTGGTCTGGGGCAGGTTACAGAAACAGGAAAAGGCAAGTAGGTAGCCCTAGGAAGTCTGCTGTCCGGTGGGGTCGGTTTGTCTGTTTGACACAAGGGTGGTGGCATGACCAAGAGCCTACAGATCATCTTGTGCTGACTGTAAGCTTATTTGCTGTAGTTCAAGGCTGCTAGCGAGAACCTAAGAGATGTTTTCTTAGGGAAACAGAGAAAATCTGCCTGCCTCCTCAAAACATTAGATGGCTAAATCCAAAGGCACACAGGTGTATAACACGGGCAGCAGGTAGAGCGCAGGTTCCTAAGCCACAAACACAATCCATAAAACTCCCATCTTCGCTTTTGGTTATTTGGAAGGCTGTATATACCAAAGTGCTTATCTATAATTGCTTAGGTACCTAAATTTCTGATACTGAGCATACACAGAATTGCTGCCAACTTGCCTAAACTAATTGTGCTTGTGTTTTATCCGATTCCTAAATCTGTTTGGGACTGACAGACCAGGTAACCTGAGTTAACTACCTGAAAGGCCCATTTCCACAGGCAGGCTTGGATGTCCTCCTCTCCTGCTGAAGTCCACCACTGTGCCAACATGAGAGATTCATGGAGCCATAAGAAGAGCGTGTGAAAGGGACCATGCCCTCTGCACTGTCCTGAGGTGGATGCTTCACAGTGAGGCTGACAGTAAAAGGCTATTGCTCTGCATCAGGATGTGCTACTATTTTTTCTTAACATTTGTTAATAAAAGTGCTAAAATGCATCTAAAAAAAATATAATCAGCTGTTGGTATACTCCTTATGTCTCATCTAAGAACTTTTTGACCTGATGTTCAGCAATGTGACAAATATCTTTCAAGATAAGGCACCTTTGTAATAAAAGGAAAACAAAGAGAAAGTAAGAGCAGCGCACAGGAAAGATAACGCTGTATAAAGTGGATATCTGGTCTGCCTAGTGCTCAGTTCTGGCAAGATTGGTATCGCTTTTTTAATGAAATCACATCACATTTTAGTGTGTGATTCATACACATTTATGTAACCCTTGGTAGGAATACCTCAGTGTCAGGCATGCACTAGTGACCCGTCCATTTAAAAGGATGAGAACCTACCCTTCCTTCCTCCCAGACTGTTCAGAACAATATGGAAGTTTCCAGGGCTTGAATGACCAAAACCCCATAGAAATTGTAATATCTTACTATTATCAAAGTTATTTTAGGTAATTTTTTATTTTTATTTGCAGGAGATATTCTACTTACTACCTTTTAAAGCTCTTTTTAATCATGAACTATCACTACCATGGATAGTGAGTGCCAGTCACTGAGCAAAAAAAAGTGAAGTTTAAAGACAGTTTAAAGCTGAGGCATCTCTTGTAACTTAGAGGTAGCAAACCTGCAGTTACTGAGAAACATTCCAGTCCTCTGGAACAGAACACTCAGCCCCACCATCTGCATATTTCTTCTATCTAGCTTTTAAATAGTAAATAAGAACAGGAAATGAAAAAATGAATCTCTTCTTTCAGAACACTGACAGAATCAAACCTTTCTTTGGGGATATTATACTTCTTTCGCTTTTGATTAATTCTAGGCTGTTATCATACATGCTTCAGATGACCTCCATACTGCAGCAAGAAGAAGAAAAAGGTGCTTCCTTGAAAACCAAGATTCGATGCATTTAAAATTCTCCAGGGGAAAAAGCTGTAGACAGAAAAGAACTGGAAGGAAGTTTATGTGCTGCTGGTGTGATATATTCACCATAAAATGAACGTCTAAATCAGATGACCGCTTTCTTTCATTGCTAGCATTGGGATATGCAGAAGCAGTTATTCAGTGTAAAACAGCTCATGTGAGTAAGAAAATGCAATTAAATTAACTTGAGCCAGGCACCCATGCAAGCTTTTCCTGTAGCACAGAAATGGGGAATTACAGAGTGTCATTGCCTAAAAGGATTTATTTGTAAAGTCTTGCATAAGACAGAGAGAAGCATACATATTCCACCCAATGATGTGTATGTTGTTAGCTATTTAATGTGTGGTATGCTTATTCCTGAGAAAACAGATATATAAAAAATAGGAATTATCCCTCATTTTGAAACACATTTCTGGAGCAAATCCAAACTAGCAGCTGGGATTTTATAACTCCTGCAGGACACTGAAAAATCCCCCATTCAGTCCTAAGGAATTTTTACTCACATTCAAAGTGATGGCACTATAAAAATATAGCTAGAAAATGGCTTGTCGTGGACTGAAGAGTAGGGCAATCTACCACTATGTTCCTCTGACCTGCAATTTTGCAGAATTCCATTGCTGGCAAAAATTGGCTGGAGGATCAGAACTACAAAGTTAAAGCATGATGTTTGTGTTCTTTTCATTCATACAGTAAAGGCTAGGAGTAACAGCTGGACATCAGAGGTAGTAGTCAAGATTTAGGACATGGATGACACACAGTCATATGAAGTTTTATTTCATTCCATAGCACTTGACAGAGAGAGGTTAAGAGAGTAAGTGCCAAAATAATTTTTTAAAAGTAGCTATATGGCTTCTAAACAACCTCATTGCCTTGAAACCTGTTTCCTGGCTGTGTCTTTTCCAGCAGCTCTTGGGACAGTTCTCAGCACCTGCTCCTTGTGTCGGTGCCCCCTGGCCAGAGCGTCTTGTCCCTCTGAACCTGCCTCAAGCAGTGCAGTTGCTCTGCCTGCACGCCCCAAAGGCATCTTCTGGAAGCTTTGCCCTGTGAGCAAAGAATCTGTCTGGAGATCTTTATTTTATAATGCTTAGAAATTCACATGCATGCTGACATATATAGTTAGAAATGCCAATAAAAGCCTCCCCAATTTTACTTACGTAAAAAGACTATGAAAGGAAGGACAGTACTAGCATAAACATGTCTCTTCTTGAAGAAAGGACACAAGGCTGTGGTTCAAAGATGCAGGAAATCCTGATATAGTGCCCCCCTCAATGAAATAAAAATACAAATGGCCGCCACTCCCACCGGTCTTACACTTCTAACCTGGTAAAATGTTTTTGGTTTGTCAACAACATGCCATTGGTTTATGTTCTGGATCAGGTATCACTCGTCCTCTTGCAGGCAGCAAGAGAGTTACTGGCAGAGGCAACTCATCATGGTATACTCTTAATTCAGCAAAAGTCCAGGATATGCCTACTCTTCAGATGGATCAGCGGCACTGCTCAGCCATCCTGCCACGCGCGACTGCAGCATTACTGCTGATGGGACCATGGCCCAAGCGCAATCAAGGAAAAGCTGGTAGCTGCAAGCTCTCATTTACGGGATTTTTTTTCACGGGTATCATTCTGCTTGACACGCTGGAAAAAAATCAACGCAGAAAAATGCTGTGTCAGGAAACTGTCATGTTTACAACAGAAATTAAATCTAGGAAATCCTTCAAATCTTCATCTGAATGAAGGGTTCACATGTAGCTGTTTGACCATGTAAAATTACATGATTTCTATAAATATGAGGAAATGACAGACGATACGAAAATAATCACAACATAACTGCTAGGCAGGACAAAGCTCATATAGCAGTCCACCCCCAGAAGTGCCTTGGGGGAAAAAAAAAAAAAAAAAGCTTCCCTTATATTACAATCATTATTTTAAAATAACATTCAAACCTGCCACTTTGAATTTCTATAGTGGGTTATTTTCGATAAAAAATAACAGGAATATTTAATCGCCGCAGCATTAGTCTCCTATTAGGACATGGCTGTGTCAGAAATACGTTTAGCAGTGAGATTCGAGGTCTTTTGGTCAAAAGGTCGTAAGGAATTGGCTGTGACAACGGCAGCAACCCGACCTGCCGCAGCCGGGTCCCGGGCTCTCTGTGGTGCAAATCCCGGTTTATTTGATCCCGGGGCTGCCAGCCCGCTCCGCCCGAGCTCGCCGCTCCTTTAACTCTTTAAGTCCCCGCTCCGCACACGCGGGTGCACCGGCCGGCGGGGGGTCGCCGAGGGGAGCAGGGGGACGTGCCCGCGTTAGCACTGCATCCCCGCAGCGGCGGCCCGGGGCCGGGGCCGGGCGGGACGGTCGCAGCCGGCAGCACGCGCCGCACCCGCCTTTCGGGCGCCCGGAGGGGCCAAAACTCGGCTCCTTCCACAAGTGAGGAGACGGCGACCCCGGGCGCGCGTTTCACGCCCGCCGCCGTTAACCGCGCGTCACAGCCGCCCCCCCGCCCGCGGCGTGGGCACGGAGCGGCTCCCCGCGGCCTGCCACCCCTGCGGCGGCACCGCGCCGGCGCCCCGGCCCGCACCTGGCTGCCCGGCGCCCCAGCGGCCCTGGTCCCGCCCCGGCCCGCCCCACCTGGCCCCGCCGTGGCCGCCCGCCGGCCCTCCATTGTGCGGCCGGTGGCTCGGGCGGTCCCACCTGCCGCCGGCGGCGGCGAGGGCCGGGGCCGGGCGCCGCTCCGCACCTCCCCCTCCCGCAATCCCCCCGCCCACCCCTCCGTCCCCGGCTGAACCGGGGCGAGCGCGCCCCACCCCGCGCCCTTCCTCCCGTCCCCCGAGCTGGCGGAGCTCCGCCGCCTCCCCTCCCCTCCCCCGCCCGCCGCGCGGCCGCCGCCCCTCCGCCGCTGCCCGCCGGAGCCGCCGACTTCCCCTGAGCGCGGGTCGCCGCCGCCGCGCCCTGCCATGAACCGCCCCCCGTCGCCGCCGCAGCAGCAGCGCTGAGCGGGGAGCGCGGAGCCATGCCGGGCTGGAAGAAGAACATCCCCATCTGCCTGCAAGCCGAGCCGGAGCGAGGTGAGCGCGGCGCACGGGGGGCGGCAGCCGCGGCGAGCGAGGGAGGGCAGGGGGCCTGCCGCGCTGCCGGGTGTGCCCCCCCCGTTCCCGGGGCACGGCCGGCAGCCGCCCCGCGGTGGGACGGGCGGGCGGCCCCGCGCCTTCCATCTTGCGCCGCTGCCGCGGCAGGAGCGGGGGGCGGCGGCAGGAGGCCGGCACCGGGCGGCCGGGCCGGGGGGGCACAGCGGGCCGGGCCGCGCCGCCTCCGCGCCGGCAGTAACTAACTTTTCTCCGCGGTGCTGCCGCCCGCGCTCCCCCGGGTCAGGCTCCTAAAGCCGGGGTGGGTGGCGTGAGCCGGGGCCGAAGTGGGCGGCGGGGGGGGGGGTGGTGTCCGAAGTGACTTCGGGAAACTTCCCTGCGCGCGGTTCAGTCCCGGGGCCGCCACGCGCGGCGGCGGGGACGAGGCGGGACCCGTCCCCTCCCTCCCCGGGGGGCGCCGGCACGGCGGGGCCGCGAACGCCCGCTGCGAGCTGGCGGCGATCGCGCCTCGGCGCTGGGCAGCGCCCGCAGGAGCGGCCCCGCCGCCGGCCGAGGGGTGGCCTGGGGCCCCAGAGCCCCGGCGCAGGGCCGGCACCGGCGGACGGCAGGTAGTTTCGGGTCGGTTTTCAGAATAACCGGCCTGTCTAGCACAATACAAAGGTAAGTTTGCCATTTCCTCAAAGAGGGCTGCTGTCGCGGGGGGCTGTCGTGTCCCTGCGTGATCCCCAAGCCTGTGAGCGAAGGGGCAGAGGGCTGGTGGTGACTTGGTTGTGCAGGTCGTCAGTTCCGCGGCAGCCTGCGGGGGGCTGAGGTGCCTGGGCTTGTCGCCGCCGAGTTGGGTAGATGGCTGTAGATTCTGGGGACAGAATTCCCCCCAGTGTTAAGGAGGAGGAGGTTTTGGATAGGTGGCTGTCCTGCTGGGGACAGAATTCCCCACGGTGTTGAGGAGGAGGAGGTGTTCCTTGTGTGTGAGAAGCGCTGTACCCTTGCACTGGAGGTGATGGCCCGGCAGAGCTGCTGCCCTGCTCCTGGCCAGTAAATCCTGGCCCTAATGGCAAGTTCATTGCCAACATACGACATCATAAAAATAGCCGCTGAAATGCGCGCAGGTGTTTCAGCTGTGAAAAGGAAGGGTTTTAGTTTTTCCTCTTAGTAAATACCATCCTTACTGAAATCTGCGGTCACATTTCTTTATGTCAGGAGTCAGCGTAGCTGGGGAATCGCAGAAATAGAATGGATGACAGTTGTCAAAATGTATCAGAAGCTTTTACAGATGAGGAAACTTTAGAAAGGGTCTAATCTGGCTGCGTCAGAAACTGCAAGGATTCTTTTATTTCATTCTGCTTAAAGGTTGTGTCACGAGCTGTAGCGTGCAGGCTTGTCTTTATTCGAAGTAAATAATGTGAATGGTTTTGCTCTGATGGGTTTAATGCCGGTTAAGTTTGTTAACAGTTCTTGTTTATTCCTATTTTCTGTTCAATCTCTTTAATCTTCATTATGAAGCTGGATAGATTTATATGTTAACATTCTTACCACTGATGCTTTTCTTTATTGTGTTTCTACTGCGTAAATGGAAAAGCTCCTCTGTGCCTGAAGTAAATGATTACCTTCTAAAGTATGTTGCATTGTATATTGCTCAAGTTTAGCTAGTAATTCAGCAGGATTCCAGTTGCTGGAACTTTTATGCTTTAGACTCAGAAAAATAATACATGGTCAAAATAGTTAATCAGTGTTGAATTTAATCGTCCTTGAGTATGAAAAATAGATGAAATAAAGCTTTCAAACTAGCCAGGAAAATGGCCAGTGCAGTAATGAAATGAAGGTGCATCTTTAGCTAATGTAGGAGTTCAGTGTGGTATTGAGTTAAAAGGCAATTACACATACAGTTAAATTCTGGTTCAAAGCCAGTTGTGCTAACATCCCCCTCTTCTGTTTCTACAAAATATTTCCATTCAGTTACTCCGCAGAACATTTTATGTACACTGTGCCGTCAGAAGACTTTGGTGAATGGAAATGCTGTTACTTTAACATTGTAGCCGGTAATTTTCTATGATTCAGATACGGAGTAGTATTGATGTGAAATATTTAGTAATATAAATCGTATTTATGTCACATACACAAACACACTTATACGTAGGATATAAAATATCCATTTATCCCTCCCAAATGCATGTGTATATTGGGTAATAATACTTACATGGAATATAAGAATAAGAAATGTTTAATGCATGTGTATTTTCTTTGATTTTATGTACTTGTAATCTGATTGCTTAAATCAGTGTTTTCTTCTCATGAGAGGAACTAGTCTTTATTCAAGCCCACAAATGCCAGCAGGACTGACTTGCAGTGATTTTGCTGTACAACAACACAAAACTGCTCAATTAATTTGATGCTGAAGTTTCTTGGTGGTGGATAGTCCTAAAGCAGACTATAAAAATGAGAAAAAAAAAAAACAACCCAACAAAACAAACTCAACAAAGCAGAAAAAAACCCAACCACAAACCAAACAAAGCCTCAGAAAACAAGTCAGTAGCTAAATAATCCTGGTTCATCCACATGCCTCCTGCTAGCTTTTCCCTTCAGTCTCAGCTTTATTTTATCCACAGCCCATACCCTGCTTCTCTGTTGTAATAAACAGTTACTGTGCAGCTTTGATTTCAAGTCTAGTTGTAGCAGCAGGTTTGAACTGGAAAATAAGAAGTTGCTGGAAATGCTGGGAAAACTGGGAAGGCAAAGATGTCCTTATGGTGAGCCACAGGTGGTTTGTACAGACCACCTTTCCTCAGGCTTTTTCCCCTCAAACGTCACAGGCTTCTTTTTAGCTTCTCCTTGGGAACTACACATCCTACACATGCACCTGTATAGAGCTGATCAGCCCCCTGTGTCCTCAGCTGTGGGAAGGAGAGAAGTTGCGGGCACTAAGACGTGAAGCTTGAGAGGTGGGTGGATTTGTGAGGATGCGGGGACGGCGTGGAATTCACACTGTGTCCCGAGGCACCACAGTTCACTGGGTCCTGATAGCTCTTGTGTGTGTCCAAACCAGTGCAGCATTGCTCTGGGGAGCACTTCAAGGCTGTTGTAGCTCCCTTGATGCTCAGTTCCTCTGGTGTGTCAGGAACTGGATGGTGGTTCTACTGCAGCAGCATGCTTTGGTGTGAGCGCTCAACTTAAAAAACTCCTGAGGAGCTTCATTGTTTTGATGTGTGGAGCTGTCAGGATATTGCAAACAGCGATATTCTTGTGCAGACACACTGGGTTTGCTCGCAGCAGCGTTATTTTAGTGTATCAGTATCCTTGTTTGCCCCTTCCTTGCTTCAGAGCCCCCCTTCCAAAAAAAGCCTGCCTCAAAAAGTCCTTAGCTCAACCTGTCTTTGTTATTCTACAAGTCATGTGCTGAAATGGAGGTTATCCAAAAAGTTGACAAAACCAGAATTTCGCTAATGGAAATTGGCTGGTCTTACTGAAATGAAGTGGCAGAGACATGGTCAGTGCTGTTGGCTCACCTTGGCAATCATTGATACCGTGAGTGAAGGAGAATAACCTGGGTTGATGTTTCGAGCATCAGAGCAAGTATGTGTGTGTAGGGTTTAGAATTTGTGAGAGTGTTTTGCTGTGGAGAAGATTCTCCTCCAAGGGATGGCAATCAGTGGTATTTCAACAAGTATTTTTAGATGTCTTTGCTGCGCAAATTATGTGGAATACTTATGCCAACTAAAAAAAAAATATTGTATTATGCTGTTTTTTTAGAGGCTAAAACCGTATTTAAAATATGAAATGGATGGCTGCTTTTCTGTGTGCATACTGCAGCACAGTTACTGGGTTTCTACTGCCTGCTCTGTAACAGAGCAGCACTCTGCAGTGGCTGTGCTGCTTCTGGCTTCCACCGCCATGCTTATCGCAAGGAGTCCTCTCCTTTAGAGGACAGGAATTGTGCTCTGTGTTGAGTGAAAGAACTGTAACGTATGTCTGATGCAGTAAACCCTGTCATTTCAAAAATGATGTGAAGACTTACCAGTATAAGACAGTGTCATTAAAATTCAGGGCACACTTCCCTCCTCCCCAATTTTCTGCCTAAGATGCTAAATCAAGTCTTGTTATAAACCACCTAAAATGCTTTTTGAGGTGACATCTGAGCAAATACTTCGAGAAGAAAAATGTTCCTGGAATTAATTCTGTTCAATATCCCTTCCAATCAAGTTAAATGAAGGCATTTTATGGAACTCCTGTTTCAACTTTATAGCTGATCAAGTCTGACAGAGTGCAGAAAATAGTATTTGTATATCTAGTATGTTCACTATGGGACTGCTTGCGATCCCTTAATATACATGGCTATTAATTTTAAGAATACACCTAAGTATACTTTGGTGTTTTTTTTTTTTTTTTGGAAAGTATTATGCCTTCCACAGTTGTTCTGCCTCTGTGCTTAACATGATAGCCCAGTTATATCGAGGAAGAAGGGAAGACTGCACTTTTATTTTCTGCTCTTCCATCAGTGTTCAAAGTTCTTGACAGTCAGGGAAATTAAGTGAATTTGAGGAACCATTTTAAAGGAAACATTAGGAAATGTTTTAAAACACAGGATTCAAGGATAAAAAAATACACAAGTATTTAGTGAATCCTGTCTTGAATACAAAACTAGCATGTTCTCATAGAAGATGTTCTGACAACAAACATCTGTCCCTGAGGTTACTGCTGCATGAGCTTGTCTGCACATCTTAGGCTGGAAGAGAATCAGTTTCTCAGATAAGGGAATGGTATTGGCCTGTTACTGAACTTAATCATGGTATTGTGGGTTAGCGATTTCCATCGAATCAAGTAAGGCCACTTCGACAGAGGATATGCATCATGGTCTTTCCAGGTGCATATTAAAAATTAGCTTATATTTTCAACAGAGAAGGCTGAGGGTGAATGTTAATTGTATTTTAAGCTCTGGTCTAATAAGGCAAAAGGAATCTCTTCCTTCTTGAGCTTAAGTGGGTCTTTGGAAACTGAAGGAAGTAAGAGCTGGAGACCTAGGATTGGAAACTTTGTGCAAAGACTTTCTGTCTGTTTTTATCTGTTTTCTCACTGAAACTCTCCCTGAAAAGTTAAACTGGATGGCAGAAAACCTGTGAGGAGAGGATGTGCTTACAGTGGCAGACCTAAGAATCAGGACGAGATGTTGAGGGCAAACATTTGGAGAGGTGCTTGGAAGATTATCTCTATCCCAGTGAAGGCATTGCCTAGACTGTGTGGAGTCCAGACGTATATCTAGTGATTGAACAGTTGGGATATTTGGTCTTTTATGCTATGCAAAGGATGCTGTACTTGTTTAGGTTTAAGGTGAAGAAGTCATGAATAACAGTGGTAAGGGCAAAAATGGAAGAACACATCGCTGTATCTTAGCTGCTGATTTAAGAAGCTGGCTTCACTACCTGCCTTCTGGTTCTCCACTAGCATCTGAAACTATAACTAAATCTGAAATTGGAAAACTAATAATAAAAGGCACATTAATAACAAAATGCTAATTACAAACTGTATGTATTTTGTCCTTGTTGGGGCTTCTGCCTCTTTTCACCGTAGTCTGCCCGAACTGCATCAGTTGGTCTTTCTCCATTTTCTAAACTGAACTCTAGTGAAGACTTTGCCAGGTGGAATAAGATGACAGTCTAGAGCTGGCTTTCATCAGCATGGAAAGGATGCAGGCACTGTGTTAGTTTTTTCATTCCTTCTCTTAAAATCAGCAGGGACCAGGAGGGCTCTAACACAGGGATGGAAAGGAGGCAATGATTGCTTCCTAGTGCCCTTTTAGCATGAAAGGAATTGAGAATAATCAAAAAGCATCTACATCTCTTGTGATCTGCACAGCCAAGTTAACAGCATTTTATGACCTGCAGTATTAAAAGAATTTGGTGAATGTTGCAGAAGCTTCATGAAGAATCTTCACTGATTGCTGGGAGATGATCATCTGATGTGTCTGGGTCATAACCAAGGTTTTTTCCCATATAGAAAGAAAAAGTGAGATACTGGGTGCAAAAAAGTGACTTCTTTTTTTTTCTTTTTGCAGAGGCAGAACAGTTTTTGCTAATGTTTCTCAAAAATGGAGTTAGATTTGCCAGCGATAAGTGATGACTTATTGATACGGCAGCAAACACTCGAGCTTCCCTCAAAGAACAGCAACATGGAGAATTTGAAGTGCTAAACAACATTGCCACCGATAGGCGCAGTTGCTTTTGCTGGGTGTCTTGGGGTCACAAAGGGTGTAAGCTCTGAACACAAGTTCTTGTTCGGTTTCCTGTGCACTGAAACGTTGGAGAGAGAGAGGACCTGAAACACAGAAGCTTCAGTGTTATATCCTTCAGCAATTTAGATGTAGACAACTTTTCTTGAATCTCAGTGCATACCTATATCCCAGCTATGGGTTGTTTCTTGTCTGATTCAAAATTACCTGAGCTGCTGCTACTGAAGGCTCTCCATGAAGAGCTGTGAAGATTGTGTCGTGCTCAAGTGGCTGCAGTAGGCGAGGCTTGATGGTGTCTTCTCCACATGGCTCCTATCTGATCCCTGCTTAATCATGCTGGTGCTTTTGCAAAACGATGCATTGAGTCAGCGGTTGTCTGTAAGGGTCTTATGATTGTGGCTGTGAAATTCATAGGTGTTTGAATGTTTTTCCTGAGCCATTTGAATTTGTGCACATTGAAATGTCAAGAGTACCGTCTGTCCTGACTTACAGAAAAACAGACTGAGGAGAGGTGTCAGCATCCAGTGTGGGTGGGGACTGGGTGATCACCGGCTCATGCTTCAGTCTGGCAAGATGAGCGTGGCACCCTGTAAAATTCAGGGTAAAATAGCAACATTTATGTTGGATACAAGTAATCTTGATTGCTGGATCACCCTACTGATTTTCCTTTCCTTCCTCTTCCTGCTGCTGGCACAGGCTGTGCTGGGACTGTTCTGGTGTGTCCTGTGGTATGGGGTGGCCGCATCTTATGGTTCTGAGTGATGCTGATGATCTGATGTCTTTTTAAAACCTTGGTTTTAACAGTGCTAATTCTGCTTTTCACTGATTCTGCATCACAAGTTAGAAGCAGTGTTTGTTCCGTGCTTTCTATTGAAATATTTTAAAGAGAACATGTGAAGGAAAAGAACAGGTAAGCAGGGGCTGACAACTTTGATACCGATATTTCATATGGAATGATTCCATATTTCGTATGGAATTTTGGTGTCTGCTCTCTTTGGAAATTACCACAGGAGGTGAGAAAGGCAGGCATGACTGATGCGATCTCAGTCTTTTTTTGTGCCTTATTTAATTTCTCGTTATCAGTGAAAATCGCCACCACGAAGACTCTGCTGCTGTGCATTGAAAACTGCAGAGAAAATGGTTTTACTGTCGTCTCTACATACTGGGATCCCACGGACATTTAGGGAGTTACACAGTTCTCTCTCTAAAGTTTAAATCTTCTCTCAAAATAACATAATTTCTTTATTCCCTGAAATATAAAGATAGAAATGTAGTGATGACAGTTAAAAATAACTGTTGGTTGAACTTACTCATAATTCTTTTTACCAGTGGGATGGGACTGAAATGTTAATGCCACCATTTTGTGGGGTGCTAATTGAATATTGTGTGACTGAATACAAACGTTTCCTTATTAGTAGACAGTATTTTGGATGTTGTAAAGCATTGCTAGAATGTGCCCTCCCAGTAACTGTCCTAGAAAGGCAGGCACTATGTAAAAAGCTTATTTTTGTTTACCGAGACGCACTATGTAGTGTGGCAGTTTCATGGTAGGTGAATGTACAGAGAGACGTGGTCTCTCTGTCCTGCACTGTAACATGTGAATTAAACACATTTACATTTAACCAACAAAATGAAGACACGTCTGTGACTGTAGCATGTGTTTTAAGTGAGACAGATCTGATACGATTCCTCCAAGCTTTTTGTTTCTATGGATATCTGTTAGTGAGATAGAAGCGATGCCAGCTTTTCTACAGTTGCCTGCAATGGAGACCAGGTGTTCCACAGTCCAGTGCTTGTGTGTCAGTTTAGCTGTTTCTACAGCGGGACAATATTCAGGAGTACTATTTTTTGCAGGCAGATTAATAACTGGCACTTTTTTGGGGGGTATAGTAACAGCTAACATCCTGCCATATCCTTTTATAGTGGTCAGAAATGTCTGTGGGATAAATGTGTTCTGCATAGGCAGGAAGAAAGAAGGTTTGTTGGGTCCTTTGGGGTGGTGTCTTCCTGTGGTTCGGAGCAACGTTGTTTGCTCATGGAAGGCCTTATTGAAACTTGTTATTAAAATGGGAGTAACACACCTGTGGACTATTTGGATTATATTATTCTTTTTCGTTTGGATTATCGTCTCTGTGGACCAGATATCGTGTCCTTTGTACTGCTGTCACAAAGAGGAGTTTTTCTGCTGCATCTCTTTTTCACCATGATCACCAGCTCCTCTTCCCTAAAGGTCAGGAGCAGGCTGGTGCTTACAGGTGCAACCTCTCGCCTGAGAAGTTCTTTTGGCATCTTAGCAAAGCCAGAATGGTTCCAACAAGTGAGTTGCATCTCCTGCTGTACTCTGCATTCTCAAAATCCCTTTAAAGCATTGATAACTGGCAGGATTTTGTCCTCGCTTGTACCCATGCTCCTTATGACAGGGTTGGGACCTAGTTTGAGATGAGGTTGTTGTGGAATAAACGTACCATTTTACTAGCCTGACAAATTTAATTTCAGTGACATTTTCAGTGAAGTATTTGAGTTGGTTTTGTCTTAGGAATGGATTATTTACACAACGGTTGGGCAGACAGTAGAGCGGTAGTCACACAGAAAGTACTATGGGGAGTGAAATTCACTGCCTGGTAAATGGATGCAACCCTGCTGCATTCTGGAGGTTAATTCACTTGTGCCAGCAAATCTGCTGAGCCCTTATAGCTGTTAGTGGAGGCTGTTTCTTAATCCAAGGTCTCTTCTGAAAGTCAGGGAAAATTATTGCCCAAAAGTGTTGCTTTCTTCACATGTATCTGCTGTTTTTGTTCTTTTGTATTTTAATTTTTTGTAGTGATGTTGTAAATATTGCAGTGTTTTTGAATGTGGTGAGATTTGAGCCTGAGCCTTTTCAAAATACCTGACATGCTTGATAAAACTTGCAATTTCTTGAAGAATATCCCTGTAATTTACTTGACCTTTTTTTTTTTTTTTTTTGGTAATACTAACCTTTCCCAGACCAAACAAACAGTATATAAAGATGTAGGCTTTAAGTAAACTGTGTTGTAAAAGGTTCTTCATACATTTCCTCAGTCCTACCAAATGATGATGTATCTCCTCTCTTCAGAAATGTGTTTTGAAATTATAATTTGTAGTGCTTTTAACTTCACCTCTTACCTGGACTTTTTGCTAAATGTGCAGGAGCCAGATAAACTTGCATGATTTGCATGTCAAAAGTGAAGCAGTTGATTAAATGCTTTTAGCCGGGGTGTGGGCAGCTGCATGGAGAGGGGAGAGGAAGAATGACATGGATAATGTGTAAGGGTAATTCTGTAGCTTTATACTTGTAGCTCTTCTGAGTCAGTAACTTCATCCAGGAATGTTAGTAGTAGCAAACACCCTGCCCCTCAAGCACAAAGTGTTAAAACAGGGCTGGTGCGTGTTGGGTTTTTTTTGGTGTTCACATTTGCTTATTGAACAAACAGATCTTGTAACTTCAGTTTCATGTTGTCTTGATTTGAATATTATAAGGCTTCAGTATTCCCAGGCTTGTCTGTCATTACAGCTGCTGACAAAAATGATGCACTAACTCAGGCTTTTCTTATAGTCTCTCTTAATGCCTCTGTCTGTCTAGAGCATACTAAACCTAAAGTTTTTGAAATTTCCTATCTGCCTAAGGTGTTGCTTTCACATGTCCACAGATTCAGGCATGCACTGGTACAAACATTTATGTGTTTGTTTAAGAAACCAAAAAAGTCATGAATACTATGTATTGTATTAGTTCATCATTCTGCTTAGATATGTTTTAGATGTGTTCGCTTCTATTTTAAAAATATTTAGTATGAAGTGATTCTTGCTTTTCAGAACACTTTAATATGAAAAGAGCCTTAATTTTCAGATGATTTGCCCTCCTGTCATGAAATACAAATTTTTCAAACCAATGAAAAAGAGGAAGGTTCAGCTGCTGGCTCTGTAGTCTATTTTCTGCTTTCCTCAAAGATCAGGGTAGCAGGGAAGTAGTGCCCGAAGTCATATTCCTATACATATGTTTCTTTTTCATGAAGTGATTGAAGTAATTTTAAAAAACGCAACTTCTGAGAATTTTATGATGACCACCTCAGGAGGGTGGTTTAAATATAGGAATCATCCTTGTAGTTGAGTTATGGAGTTCCAGGTCATCTTGGGGAAAAACTTGTCTTTAATATTGTTCTTTCTCATCTTAAAATATACATCAGGCCAATTTTGACATTTCTTTTCTTTTCCATCACTTGTTGCTTTTTGGGATCTTACCAGCATTGGCAGTATGTTTTCTCAACCTTTTTTTATTTTTTTTTTTATTTTGTAAGTAGTTGTATTTAGTTTAACTGCAAAGAAAAAAGTCAGCATAAAAAGAAATAGCATGATGGGTGTGTTCATTGAAACTGAGTAATGCTTTGGTGTTTAGGCTGATACACTGAAGAACAGTATTGGAAAGTAGCCTTTAATTGACTTGTTTTAAGTATTGCATATTATTTCCTTAGTGCTAACTGCCTCTAATAATTACGTAAAGTGTCTTTTTGTAAATTGCATGGTTTTGCTTTCAATTATAAAAATGAAAATTCACTATGTTTATGTGAAACTTCTTAATGTCCTAATTGGAAGATTCTGGATTTTAAGCAGTGATTTGAATGCATTGTAATTTTCTGGGGAGTTTATACTGATTTGTAGATTATTCCTACACAGTTAGGATACTCAGGGTTGCAGTTACACACGTTTAAGGGTTTGCAAGGTTAAAGGTAAGCATTTTTGTTATATTTAAGAATATACTTTTTGTGGCGCACTGTGTACTAGTAAAGTACAACACACAAGGAGCACAAGTGAAGGTCTGTTCCTAGAATTGTTCTGAGGTTGTGGTTTATGGCAGTATTCTTTAAACAGAACAATTGTAGATTATTGTATTGAATTTGGGTGTTCAAGTTCAAACACATCATTATCTTATTTGCATGTGGATTCCAGTTGTTAATAAAATATTAATCATTTTGCCTCAATTGATAGCACAAAAAGCATTAAAAGAAAACCAAAAACTATCCATGAATTGATATCAGAGAGATCTGTTTATCAGCAGAATATGCACATGAAAGGCTTGAACCAGCAAACTGCCCTGCATGGAATCCAGCAAAATATTTAAAAATGTGCACGTTTTTCTGGATTAGATCATGACACTCAGTAAACTGTTAGGATCTAACTGTAGGAATGGATAGCACACATGGTCCCAGTTCATTTGATACTAATCTTGAAAAGATCTCCCAAGTCAAGGCCACTGAAACTTTGCTTATATGTACATATACTTGAGAATGAATACTCCTTTGAAGTCAATGTGCTTAAATTTAGGCTTAAAACTTACATGCTTAAGTGGATCAAAGGATAATTCTAAAAAGTAACTGTTTATTTTCTTTATGTAAAGATCATTCTGGTGAATGTGCTAATATCTGATTTGTCTGGGAAAGAGAAAGCCAGTAAAAGGGATTTAAAATACCATAATTTTTCTCCCTCTCTTTTTATTAAAAGCCTTTTTTTTCCCAAGATAACATACAATATACAGTGTTCTTTGATGGCATTCCATTGCTTAATCCTCATATTCTTTGTTGGAAGATAAGTTAAACATGTTTAACTGCAAGATGCTTTATATTCTTTTTTTCTGGTGGATGCATTGCAAAATGTCGCATCATGAATGGAAGTAATATGCAAAAAACGTATACTTGGAGCTGGCAGTTTTATCACCAAAAATGACACATACCATTTACCTGAACAGATTTGAGATCCCATCGTGTTTTCAGAGTTGCCTGATTCATTATCAGAAAAATGCTGTTATTTGTCATAGCAGGAGGAAGAGTCTTGGTCAGAGTGAAAACATGAGTTTTTGTTTGCTGCCCCCCTTCCCCCCAATTTATCTTTTGTGTGGGTCCTAAAACCCACAGACTTTTCCCCACTGCATATTGGAATATAGTAGCCCTGGAAGCAGAAGTTACCACTGTACAAAATAGGGTAGCGTCTTGGTTGAAATCCATGAGAATTTTCTGCTGAACTTGTTGAAAGTATGTTTTCGGTCTGCTACCTTTGCTGTTGTTGTTTGGGACAGCTACAGTTTTGGCTTCATTTTTTTGGAAGCTGGAGTACTGCATTGGATGCAGTGAGGGGGTCATCTGTTGAGAAAGAGAGATTTAAACACTGTGGGGCTGTTACTGTGAATTGGCATTGAAAGGTGTTTGGAGGAAAAATAGCAGCAATGGTGGTTTTGTGCTTTATTACCTTAATTCCCAGGCTGTTTAAAATACATATATCTTTCTGTATAAGCCTTACTACTGTGATTTTGTATTCCAGTCTCCCTCTTTCTGTGAAATGCTGATGTATTGTCTGTGTTTTGAAAATGCTTTGCCACCTGGGAGGTGTTACTGAAATCTAAGTAATTACAGAAATATTAAGATTTCCTAAGGAAGTCATAAAACGCTCCCAGACAAATCTCAGTGTTTTCTGCTTTGTCCAGCAGAAGAGGGATCTTTAAGTTCATTAGCACATTTCATCTTCATTAGTGGTTTATAAACCTTAGCCTTCCTTCTTTAAAGCGAGATAGGTATTATTCTGTGAAAAAAGAAATTGGGACAGAGGTGTGGTTGGTACAAGATCACAGTAGACATCTGCTTTTCAGTTTGAACTTTCTCATGTTTTGTTCTTCACTCAGTGGAGCACTGCGGTAAGGCTGTGGTCTTTCGTGTATGCAGGAATTGTACGAGATTTCTCTTCAATAGTTGGTTAGAAAATATGACTCGAAGAAAAAGAGGAACCTTTTTCTGGGTGTAGAAAGCAGCACTTGTGTGAACACAGTGCATAGGAAGGATTGCAAGTCCACCTGCTCATCCTTAGAAGCAGGAATCCAATTTCAAATGGAACTCCATATCTAGGCTGCCATGCATGGAGTAAGGTGAACAATAATGAAAAAAGCTGAACGAACCCAGTGGTGTTCTGCAATATCATTGCTGTAAATCTCTTCTAGTGTTCTATAGCTTTCCAGTCAGTTAAAAAGAAAATATTCTTTGTTGACAGAAAATAACTCATATGTCTCTTAACAGACTTCAGTATTGCAATGGTAAGGAACACTGGTGTGTAAGTTATTAAACCGTATGAATATTTGTGTATGCTAGTTTCCTGTTCTACTAGTGCATCTCAATGTGTTTATTTGAAGGTGTCCCTGAAAAAAAAGTCCTCAAGGAACATCTTTTGAACATAAATGTTCAGTTGTGGGGAAAGAGGCATTATTTTCATAATGAAAATGTCATCTTTCCCCTGAACTGAGGTGCTGCATAAAAGGTAGACAAGAATAAAAGTACTTTTGCTTATTTGATCTTCCAGGAGCAAGTTTGTGATCTGCCATTGCAGAGTTTGGGGGCTGATCATCTATGAGCCCAGTTGCACAGAAGAGAGGAGATATTTTTTTTTTCCTTTGCATGTAAAACCACGAATTTACATTTATGTTTGTAAAAAGTCTACTCAGCTAATACTAAGATGTGAATGCCAAAATACATAAGCATATATGGAAGAATAGTACCAAGTTGGACTTGGCAGCATTAGGTTCACGGTTGGACTTGATAATCTTAAGGGTCTTTTCCAACCTAAATTGTATAATTCTAAGTTCATCTGTAAGAAACCAGTTGAGCTGGTGATCTGCACCCTTCCTCCTGATGTCCCAGTGATTTGGACATGGGAGTTAGTTTCTGAGACTGGTCTCGGAAGCTGTCTTATGTTTTACTGCTGAATTTTTCCTAAGACTCATGTTTTACTGAGCTTCTAAGGTTGTCTTTTTGATGGTGATGGACTTGAATTCCTTGGCTGCTTCCCCATTACTGTGTAATACGGAGCATTTGCCATTCATTTTCTGTCTGACTTGAGCGGGTACGGCTCAGTGTCATAAGACTGCTCTTTGGCTTTCCTTAAGTTATGGGCATCATCTAATATAGTAAAGAAAAGTAAATGTGTTTTACATTAGGTTCTGCATTCAGCTATCAGCATCACGTTCTGTTTCTTTCTGAAACTGAGTTTGGAATGCATTTTTATATAATTGGTTTTTTTTTTTTTTTTTTTTTTGTATTTCAAAGTTGCAGTGAATTAGGGCAGTTATGGGAAGAATTTTGATCTTCAAGGCAAAGTATAGGCTCAGTGGAAAACACCAACAGGCAAACAGGTGGAGTATATTGCCATGGAAGCCTTATTTCATTGGCAATGGTGAAACTCCAGATTAAATGATGTTTCTTTATAAGATGTTTTATTAAACAAAAAGAAAAAAAAATAAAAATTGCAAAGCATTATACAGTAACTAGCGATTCTGCTGTGGTGTTCAAAGATGTGAGCTAGTATTTGCCCATTCAAGGAAATACTAACAAAATGTCACTTTGATTAGAGGAAGAACAACTTAAAGGTCTAGTGGTTCCTTCATCTGCTTCTTTACATACAGTATAGACTGTGTAAGCATAATTTGAGATTCAGAACATGATTTGTTTTGAAAAAGCATTTCTAATTCTTGTTCATTAAAAGTCAAATTAGGGTATTTAAACTTAGGAATAAGCAAAAATTCATGGGGTGAAATTGTTTGAAACTGTTTTAATTATGTCTCATGTCATTCTGCAAATGTTTTAATTTTTGTGACGTGTTTAATAAACGTAATCAAAATGTGGTTTTGATATTTTATTATTTCTAGTTAAATTAAAATGAGGTATTTCTTAAAAGGAAAAACAACAAGAACCCCCTGGTTTTCCACTAACTTAAGTAACCCTAAGCCCCTAGTTCATCTACTGTTTTGTATTTCCATTTGTTATATTAACCTTGATGTCTTCACATGTTAGTCTTTTTGAATGGCTTAATAACATTTTGGTTTATGTTTCCTTTAACAATGTTCAGCTATTGCAATGCATCTTTTTTTTTTTTTCCTTAACTGTGATTGATTTTTGTTTTAACAGAAGGAAAAGGAGAAAATAAAATTTGAACAGGAATACTCTGTTTTGCATGTCCACTGGGGCAGAGGTCCTTCTCATCTACCTTATCTGTGACCATATCTGGTATTTCCCACTTCAAGGCAATAAATGTGGTGGCAGTGAAATGCAGGGTAACCTTCCACTGGGGAATGATGGTTAGAAATTTATTATTGTCCTGAACTTTGAGAATTTGTATTATGTTTGAAGCTTCTCTATATTTTATTGCTTACTGTTATAAAGTGTATATGCCTGTCATCTCTACAGATGCCTGATTTAACCCTGTCATCAGTTGTCTTAGTAGTATCGTACAGAAATGAAATTCACAGTCTAATTTTGCATTGGGTGAAGAAAGTCTTTTATGTTATTACGTGATAATTCTGATGAATGTTCTGGTTCTCTTGAGAACAAGTAAACAAAGTCACCCACTGGGGCATGCTTTCACCTGTATCTGTCCTTGTCACTGCTGTCCTTATTCTTTGTTGTAGAGGCCTGCTATGCTTTGGCTGCACGTTGCTTGGCTGTCCCTCACGTCTGTGTAGTTGGTCAGTGTCTCTTCTGAAGCTGGAAGGGTGCAGATCCAGATCCAGATGTACCTTTACTGTAAACTTGAAATTCTCCCTCCCATTGTTCACAAATCCATCCTCCTCCCTGCTTTTGGAGCCACTCGTGTTCTTTGAGGAGAGCTCCTTACTGGGTTGTCCATTGGTCCTCAACTTCTATGTTGCCCTTCTATTCGTTTTCCCCAGGTACCCTGACATTGCTTATAGTCTGCTCTTCATTATCCTTTAAATTGTTTACTGATTACACAAGAATTATTAATCTTATCAATCATCCTTCTTTCATGTTGGTCTTCAATGTTTTTCTATGTATTTTTTTTTTTAAAGATCACTTTTTCCTAGTTTAAGCACATTCCTAGTCTTTCCTGGTTCACTTGAACTGATGAAGATTGGAGTCATGGAGTTAAGAAAAGTCAGATCTTGTCCTTGAACATTTCTTTGAATTCAGTTAAACCACTGATAAATTTGATAATATCTTTTTCTTTTTTTCCCTCCCTACTGAGTTGCATACGCCTGCTTTTGTGTGAACCTTGTAATTTCTTATCTTCAAGATGACTGTAATTTATTTTGCTCATTTAAGATTTTTATTATTGTTTGGGCTAAATGTTTAATTTTTCTTTCTGTGGGATGAATATATATATATTTAAATAATGGCAGTCCATTGAGGAGATGGGTAAGAAAAGGAGGTGGGAGAAGAGAGAGGTATTTCTGTCTTTATCAGAGAGCTTTGAAAACCTGGGGAATTCTGACCGATACTGAGGGCTCTCGGTTCCAGATTCCTTGCCGTTGAGTTAGAAGTTATTCAAGCTAGAGCTATAACTCTAGCTGCAGTTTTCTAAGCCCTGAAAACCCAAATAATTTCCAAATCTAAAGCAAGAGCTCTGGAGCTTGATGTTACTAGCCACTCTGTATGGTGGAACATCCTAAAGCCACAGCCCCAGCAGCTCGACATGGGAAATGACCAGAATCCATGTGTGGTTGCTTTTTTTTTTTTCCCCCCCCTTTTTTTTTAAATAGTACTTTCTGCATGTTGAGGTTATGTTGGTTTTTTTTTTCCCTTCAAACATTTAGGTTTTGACAAACGAGTAATTTGTTGGAAAATTTTGAACTCTAATTGCAAGGACCAGTAATAAACAAAGTTGATATCACTTTATGCAAAATGTGGACTTACTGTTTGAACACAGAAGTGTAAGTTCAGTGGCACAATAGAATGTAATGAAGAAAAATACCATCTGAATGTATCAGAAAAGCATACATCATTAATGACGAGAGAGGTAACTTCTAGGAAGAAAACCAAGTATAAAAGGCCATTACTACTCTAGAAGTTGGAATAGTTGGAATTATCTGCTTGGTATTGTCAGTGGTTGTATCTGGGAGTGGGATAGATAATTTGATGTACCTTGGAGTGACTTCTAGAGAAAGACTGTAAATTGATATGGTCATCATGCTGCTGCCAGTCTGCATGTGTTGTGGGTGGTGGCAGCAAAAGTGCACGTAGCTTTTGCAAAGCCACTCTTTTGTCTGTCTTTAGTTGAAGGTTAGCTGCTATGAAAACCACGTGTGTCCAATAGCTCAGAACTGAGCTGCCCTGGCAGCTTCATATATTGTTTTGAAGCAGCAGGCTGTGAGTGCTGTGGCAGCCACGGTATTAAAAGTTAAGATTTTTTTTTAGTAATTATTTATGAAAATAAATAATAAATCAATATAGTAGCTTGTATCTATTTTGATTTTACTCCACAGCTGGCTTGGTTTGTAGCATGAAGGAGCAATGCCTGGCAGTACTGGCCAGTGAGCTCTCTTGTTTCAGCAACTTAATGGGCAGTGATCATTGTAGTTTGCACCCAGCAACAAGAGGAATTTCCAGCAATAGCTACAGAGTTTCCCAAACAATTTCAGCTGTTGGATTTACTTGAAATGTCAGAAAGTTTTTTTCACTGAAGATCCTGTGCTTGTAATTTGTCACCCCTGCTTTCTCCTTCCTCTGCTCCCTAAGATCAAAGGGTCTCTGAACCGCTCTCCCTTTTCCATCTCAGCTATTCTCCTTTTTTTCTTTTGCATTTTCTGCTGTCTTTTATCCTTGTTTCTTCAGGTCTGTCCTGTTATCGAGTTACCTCTTTAGACATGCATTGTAAGTTGCACTGTCATGATGGTGAAGACAAGCCAAATAGGACATAATGCTTGTTGTTGTCTGGGCATAACTTACGACTTTTTTTTTTTTTCCCCGCACCAGTACAACAATAATTGGGTGTATGGGCAAACTGCTGCATCTACATAAAGTCAAGAAGAAAAATGCCAAAAAAAAGACCAAAAAGGTAATTTTATCTAGTGGTATTCAGCCTGTGGATCATGAATCCTGGTGGTCCATAAATCACTACAGAATGGTCCTTGAAACAATTGTAAAATGCCCCGGACACACACGCTCCCACACACTCGGCAGGATTATGTCCAAGTGTGTAGGCAGGCACAGTCAACGGTGGCTCCCAGCCGCTGTCCAGACCTCATTAAAATGTTTATTGCTATCTGGTTCTGAATTTGTCACAGTTCTGTTGTTTTACCCAGATATTGGGTATCCCTGTTCTCAACTTTCTGTGGTGCCAATACAATGGTTTCTTGCTCAAGGAAGTCACTGTCTCTGGCTCGCAGTCCAGATCTTCTGCAGTGAGTTACAGGCTGCTTTCCATGTCTAACACCCCATCTGCTTGCAGAATAGTTTTAGACCCCCTAGTCCCATAATCCCAAGTTTTACAAGTTTTGTTTGTAGTCTTGTGCTTTGTTTCAGTGCGTACCTGGCTAATACGTTTTTTCTCACCCTGGTCTGACAGTTGTTCTATAATTCTTCATGTCTGCTGTCAAGCTGCTCTTGGTGGTCATAATGATCACCGTGTTTTGTATGTTCTAACACCTATCTTTTGTATCAGAGTATAAAGTTTTCAGCAGTAATCCTTACAGGGAAAGTCCAGTTTTGTCCTTGTAGCCTTGGAATACAACATGCTTAATGAGATCAGGTTTAATACTTTCTTATGGGCACACATCAGAAATCTGAAAAACACACACACTAAATTGTTTCTAAAGAATACATCTAAATACCTTATTTTGTGATTGGGTGTTTACTGTACTTAAATTTAGGCAATTTTCCATGACACACTTGTGATGTAAATTTGAAGTCCTTACCCTGAAACATGTGAATGGGAGGATGTTCTAGAGAAAAGGTGATGGCTATTTTGAACAGGAAGATTTCAGGTATAATCACTTACTTCAAGTATGATAAAATCCTTCCAACTCTCTGACCCACTTGGTTGGAACAAGAACAGTAGGAGCAACAATCACCCAGAGGCAATTAATTAGCACAGATTTCAGTCCAGTTAAGATCTGGCAAAGAAACAGATACCTACAGAAGTCAAAGTAAGTAGCAACTGTAATAATAGGTAGTACTAACAATGAAAGAGTTGCAGGAGAAAGTGATTCCTACAGAGTGGCTAGAAGCTAATTTTCCATGTGTTGAAGGGATGCCATAGAGAATGAGGTCAACTGGTACCAATTCTGCTGTCTATACCTTTTTTCCTGTGCGGTAGGGAGTAGAAGTCAATGCCTCTCTTCTTAGAGAAGAAGAAGAGGAAGAACTCAACAACACTGAGAAGCAAAACTGCCATGAACAAATCCAGCTATTCTTGCTTATATCCTTTCAAGGAGAAAGAGTTATCTAATGTAAAAAAACATCAACTTTCTGATAAAGGCCAAAAATGTAACTAAAATTCTTGACATCCAAAATGAGCAGGAGCTGATAAAGAGCCCTTTTAGTAAATATTTCCCCTTAGGACCCACAGAGGAACCTGGTATTTCCCTCCATGTTGCTTTGGGAAGATGTAATTAAGGTAAAATGGGAGCTTCTGGACAAAACAAGCAATATGTAAAACCTTACAGGTCTGAGGAAGAAAAATCCGTTTCATATTCATTTCCCTAAAGTACACAGAGCTGAGGCTTTGCTCACAAAAGAAACTGTTACACCAGCTGCATGAAAGGGGAGATTTGTTGTAGGAAATGAATAGATAAATATGTAGAAGTTCTCAGGAGAAATCGCATGGTATCAGCTATGCTCCAGGCATCGTGAGATTCTGCATAGGTTTTTCAGGGCTCTGAGCCTGAAGACCACAGCCACAGCTTAATGGAATTAATGTGTCTCAGCATTACTGGTAATGTTCAGGTGGGCTTCAGAAATTGGTGCTTTGTAGATGTATGTGCTCTTGGGTGTATCAAGGTGGTGTGCCACAGAGCAGGACTGAATTTTATGGCTTGGTCCCAACAAGTAGCAGTGTCCACTGGTAGGGAACTTGTTATTGCCACAGGGAGTGTTGAATTTTAGTCTTGGCTTAACTGGGAGTAAAACTTTTAGAACCCTTAGCCTAATATTCAACCATGCTTTGGGAGCGGTGGAGGTCTCATAAAGAAGTTCCAACAAATTTCCTACCTGTTGGAGGCTGAGTAGAGCAGAGAGGTACAAATGAATACATTTTTAAGGTAATCATTAAAAACTCATGTTTTGTTTGATAGGCTGGACGCCTGACATTTGTGGGTATCAGCCAGCATGTATGTAGCTCTGAACTGGCCACGACATGCGTAGCTTGCTGTGGGGGGATGTTAAAAGGGACCTGGAAAGGAGCTTCTAGTGTGATAAGGCAGAAAAGTGTCAGTAGTGGGGAGGGGGGCAAAGGAGGGAGTGTGTGGGATTTGAGGAGGGGACTTCTTAATCAGAGGGGAAGCAAACTCCTCTGGTTCAGCTGTAGCATGAACAACAGATTGTGTTATGTCCTATAGCTGCTGTCCTGCCGTGTCAGTTGGACTTTGTGCCTTTGTCACTATTACAAAGGCAGAACCTGCCTTTATCCCAGGTCTCTGGGAGGCAGATGTCTTTCCTGTTTCAGTTTTGGGCTTTTATCTTCTATATATTGTTTTTTAATTTAGCTGCTATTTAGAAGCAAGGTGTGAATTCAGACCATTGTGTTGTATTTATTGTGCATGCCATATTTTATAAAGGGAGTAAAATCAAATTTGCCTTAGAAAAAGGCAGTAGTCAGACTGCACTGAGCACATGTGTTACAAACGTTCCTTAATTACTGTATGTGTGTGGGGTATATATTGCTGTATATAGCCCCCTCCACCCTGGTATTCAGTGCAAAGATGAATAGTGATTATTTCCTGAGCAGTTAGTTAATGTCTGCCTTCTTATTGTCCAAAGTGTGGCCAGTGCCTCATTATTCAAATAGTCTTCAGATTCGGAATTACTCATTTTCTAATGGATTCTGTGGCCTTCATCACAGTGTTATCTGACTAAACAACGTTGTATGGGGCTAGATAAAATTCCGATCATTCCCATTGTATCGGTGGCAAAACAAGGAACCAACAGCTTAAAGTCAAGATTGCCCGATAATTTTTGTGGCCCTTGCCGAGACGCTCTTCCACTCTGCTTACCAGATGACAGCACTGAGTAGAAAGTTTCATTTGCTGCTCCCCTTGGCCCCGGTTGCAGATGCTTTCAGGCTTTGGCAGAGTGCATGGAGTCCCTGCAGGTTAGCTGGTTTCAGGCTTTGGGAGAGAGGCTGGATAGGACAGGGTCAGCCTTGCTTGAAACTTGGGTGCAGGGATTTGCTGGGGGAAAATGAAGGGTTACATTGAAGGCTCTGGTGCAGAGTGGCAGGAGGACCAGCACGTGGATACTCACACTGAAGTCCTGCCTCCTGTAGCCTTCAGTCCTCTCCTTTTAAATGTTTGTGGTTTATACTGGCTCATCTTCCAGTGGTTCCCATTCTGCGTGACAAACGCATGCATAATTTTCTACCTTCTCACTGTAGCTCCTAACTAGTGCTCTAGGTTTTTTTTCCTTTTCTTTTTCTTACCTAATTTGTTTTCCTGTTTGTTCCCAGTTTTCTGAGCTTACGCTCCTGTAATGCTTTAGTGCATCTTGCTCTAATCTCTGTGTTTGGGTTTTGATACAGCACCGTTTGTCTCATGGGCAGAACAGGTTCCCCCATGTCCCTTTTAGCTCCTGATCTGTTATCCACCACTGAAGACAACGTTTTCTGCCTTTGCCCCTACAGTCCCAGACTGATGGGAATGGGTGGCCCATTCCAGGCTTTGGTTCCCTTAACAGATTTGTCTGTGCATGGTAGGTCTGCGGCCAGACTTCTCAAAAGCATGGACAAAATGAATGGACTCTGAAAAAATACAGGTTCTTAACTCCATTAGAGCTTTAATGGGTGTGTGCAAGTTAAGATCTGTGAGAGGTCTGTCTGATCTGTCAGTCATTGCTGTGTAGGGTTTCTGAGCTCTCTGGAAATTTTACCCAGTCTCAAGTACAGAACTCTCTCTGCTGAGCTTCAAGTCCCTGAGCTGAAAAGGGAATATTTAAAATTTTCAAAAGAAAATGTTTCCCCAAAAGAAATCTAATGTCATATAAAGCAGTTTCCCTCAGAATGTCTATTAAACAAAAATAAAGTAGAAGTAACTTCTCATTTAAGTCTGAACACTGTATCATGAGAAATTTCAGTTCACCAGTTAAAATCTAGCAAAACAAGAGACACATAAAGGCTTTTAATCATTGGCACTGATAGCAACTAGAATGAATACATATATGAATGTTACAATGGGAAAGGTTTTGGTTTCTAGCTAAGAGTGGGTTGGTTTCTCCTGCTGCCTGAGGAGCTGATACTCATGACATCAGTCCTGGTTCCCAGAGGGAGAGCAGAGATAGTGTTGTGTGTCATTTCGCAGAAAATAGATGAACAAATAGGATATTTCTTTTTACAGCAGCATTAATTGAACTTGCAGAATTCTGATTGCATAGGTCCTAGTAGTGTGCTTGACAACATTTAGTATGAATTATGTTCAAAGCTAGTATACCTTGACCTGGTGCGTTTGTTTCAAATAGTGGGTTTTTTTGGAAAGTGATCGTTTAGGTTCTCTAGAAATGTAAGGGTCTGCTGGAGAGTTGAAACAAAGAAGAGCTTGGTAAGGGACAAAATTGGGGTAATGAAAACATCCATTTTGATTTTCTTTTTCATCCCATCCTACCTATTATTGAAAGTGCTTTATAATATTGCAAAGCAAAACTTTCCAGGGCACTCTTTACATGAAGTACTCTGATGTAGCATCGTTAGGCAGTCTGACCTCATGGAGGTAAAAATACACAATGCATAAGAGTCTTCAGAAAAACTTGCTCGTTAGAATAATGTGTTGGATTCAACTCTGTATGAGATGGCATGTTTTTTTTTCTTGGTTATTGCTTAGTTTGTGCAACATGTCATTTGATGAATAGATTTCTTTCAAAACTAGCGTTCGGAACTTGATACACTGTGGTTTTACCAAATCATTTGATGAATGAAATAAAAAGAGACCATGCTGTTATAAAAACCTGGTTTAGCATTTCTGAAAAGTATAGATATAAATATTTAGAAAATCAAGCGCCTTGAAAAATGTGCTGTCTGGCATCAGACAGGCACTCCATTTAAAAATATCTTAAATTAACAGGTATAATTGGTTAAGGGCTCAGCACAGATTGTCTTAAATTTCCTAACAATTTAAATAAATTTTAGTGTGTATTATTTGCTTACAAGCATCAGAAGCTTTGTCTGTCTGAAATTTTCTCTATGTTAAGTACTTTCTTCTACTTGTTGATACTGAGCAGTGTTACAGTCCTGGCGGAGGGCGCTGCTCCGGAGTGCAGCTAATTTGGATCGTACACGGGTATTTTTATATGAGGGGTGGCTGCTGGCTTTAGCTTTGGCTGTCGTCCTTGCTTACTGCTGCTAGTTTGAGACTAGACAAGCTGCAAACTCGGCTGGACCTGGGTTTGCATTTATAGACTGCAACTGGATTGCTGTGTTCTTGAACTGGCAGCCAACTGTTTAGCTTGTGCAGAGTTTACGGAGCAAGTTAATTGGTTGTATTAGGTTTTATTTTTGTAGTGCCTAAATTACAGATTCTGTTTCTAACATTTAGATCTCTCCTTTGAGCAGGCTTTCTTCTATCGTTCTCTTCCAAATCCTCTTACCTGTGCTTCTGCTGGGCTTGCATTCACCTGTCAGTCTCAGCTTATGCTAGGATCTGCTTCAGAAATTCAAATCTTGATTTTTCTCCTTTCTTTCCAGAAAAATAGCTTTACTGAAAATCATGTTTTTAACTTTATTTTTTGTAATTTCCATCATAATACCAAAGACAACACTCTACGATAATATCGGACTAATTCTTGCTTACCTTTTGTAGTTTTTTTTCCCTTGCAGTGAGAGGAAAAACTAACGAAGTTCTGCTTCTGGTAGCTTTCATTTTAAGCAATCAAAGATAATCTGTACATCACGTAAAAAGAAAAATACAGATCGCAAGCTTTTAGACACAGTTGTGCTAGGGTGGGTTTGTTTCCAGCCATGCTTCTTTTTGATTAGCTTCAACTGCTAGCATGTGGCAAAAGTTCATAACAGAGTGTTTTCTGGAAATGGGAGGCATAAACATATCTAATTAGTAGATGGTTCCTGTGTATTTTAACTGTATACTGGTTGGGTATGCTGAATTGGTTTTAGTTGTGGCCATGTAAATCCCGTTGTTGCTGTTGCATTCTTTCTGTGTGATCCGAGAGCACAATATTTATCTTGCTTCAAAAGAGGAGGTTTGGGTGGTATCTGCAAGAAGTGATGCCATTCTCCTGCTTCGCACATAGGAGTCATCAGGAGCCCCATTCAAGTGTAAGATCTTACTAAAATGCTAGCTAGTGCTACACTTTGATAAGATTTATTCTTACATATTCTGAAATCAACTGCTTACCATTTATGGGGACTAACCTGATCTCAATGATAGAACGGTTCATTAATTCCTAGCTTTCTGTATCATCACACCTTAATGCTAGAGACTGCAAGTGAAACATTCTAATGTTCTAACACTGTGGGTAGATTTACCGCTTACAGTCGATATTTGGTCATTGTGTGTGTGTACATTTTTAATTTTTTACTTATTTGTTGTTAATTAAACCCACAATTCTGCTAGTAAGTAAATTATCAAGAATACAGCTGGCTGAAGTTTAATGTTTTTGTAGAACTACAAAATAAAATGTGATTTTGGCTGTATAGACACATGTGCACACACAGGCACACAAGTATGTATATGTGTATGTGAAAGTTATTGATGCACACTCCCACCCCCATTGCATTTTTTTTGGCTTTTAGGTGGAAGCAAGATTCGATTGAAAATTCAGTGTTGGCAAGCTGTGTTTGCATCTTAGGATGACATGAACATGTTGTGTCTTAAAGGACTTAAACTGTGCCAAGGCTTTCAGTGAGGTTTATTAGCCGAGTCTCATGCAAGCTAGCTGTATTTCCAGGGCTTCCTGTGCTCTGCTTTGGGGTGCTATGTGGTCTTATGTTTTGTGCTTCCCCCCCATCCCTGTGCCTCCATGTATGTTGTAAAGCAATGCCTATCTTCACTGCTAGTTTGGATGAAGTAAATACTTATTGCCTGCAACCGCCTGCAAAAAAAAATATCTTTGCTCCTCTTGCATCTTTTGTTTGAGCTTTTACAGATGACCTACTGTTATTAACCATCTGAGGAGAAGGGGGAAGTCTAGATGAGGGTAATGTAGAGAGTGCCCAAACCAGGTGCAGCATTGCTGAGATCCTTATGTGCTTCTCCACAGTGCTGAGAGTCCTGCCTGCCGTTGTAGGAGAGTTATGTATTAGCCTATCCTGGGTTTCTGTGTCTCTGCAAATGATGCATGGTAATTCTGTTTCTCTGTGTTTTCATCAGAGAACTTTGGAATACGTCTTTTTCTGAGGATAGACTCAAGATTTGTATGTGTTGAGAATCCCACTTTTGTGAAGGTCTGGAAAATGTGTGTGTGGCTGTTCTGGGAATTAATTTCTCCCAGTTGTCTGTCAGTCCCTAAGTGTGGTGACCTTCAGTTCGTATCACAGGGCTTTTCTTCAGTTGGGATTTAGAGAGTTTTGTTCTGTTTTTTTTTCCAAATAAGTCAATAAATCAGGTTCAGTCAAAGTTTTATAAAGAGTATCTGTGTTTATCTTTTGTATTTTGAATATATCTTAATGCTATTTTGCCTTAATTTTTGGAAATGGGAATGTATTACATTTATTGAGGTCTCTCACCATGTGTGGTTATTGTCTTCCCATGCATGAGAGCTCTTACTTGAGCAGACTTGATGTCTGTTCATTGAAAGCTGTTGTCAATCGCTAGCCAATGTCTTGTGGATTTGCACTTTGGAATAGTACCATTATTGGCAGTGAGTTTTGTGAGTGCATATTTACTGATTCAGATACTTCCTCCCACCCCCCCTTTTTTTATTGCTTATTTACTTGCAGGCATTTGAATTGTCTGACTTTGTTGAACTTGAGTTTGGAGTTGCTGATTCTGTGTCTTTGGTCTAGACTCTGTCCTTTTAAATAACAGTAACAAAGTGCTGTCATGACTGGGTTGCTGTCTGCAGTATGGGACACTGGAGGTGGGCCTCAGGCGAGGCAGATATTTTTGGGGAATTAATGAATCATGATTTTTGGTGCTGTCAGTCGGCTGGTATTCATTCAGATGGTCATGGAGTGAACTTTTATCTTGTTAGTCCAGTGGAAGCTGTGATGCAAGGACTACAGGCAGCACTGAGGTTGCAAATCCCTCACTGGAAAAATCTAAGGCATTATACGTGTGATTGCCACTAAGGGGCTATAGGAGCTGGACACTGCTGTGTAAATGAGGGTGCAGGAGGACTCTCGTGCATCTGTACCTTAACCTTTCTTTGCTTTTATCAGCTATATATGAGTAGCAAGGCAAGTGTGTTGGCTCCATGCTGCTGTTCTGTCAATAGCAGGTCTATCTAAACTGGCATCGTTTTCCCGTTTCTCATTTCTCCAGCTGCCTCTTTCCATTTCCCCAGAGGCGGAGGAGGCTGGTTTTCCTTGTGGCAGTTCTTGTGTTGGTCCTTTCTCTAAACTTGGTCTGTGAAATGATCCAGGTGGAAAAAGGAACTGCAGACTGGAAAAAAGGAAGAAGCATAAAACAGATTTGCCTACATAATAAGAAATGTGCGAGTGCTGTGTAGAGCTGTCCTCTGTACCGTTACTTTTTTAAAAAAATTTTAAAAAATCAAAATGAGACAGAGTATAGGAATTACTCTTCTTGAGTCATTCCTGAGGTCCATCTAACCCCATGTCTTTTCTGACAGCAGTCAGAGGTGGCAGGTTCAAGCAGATTACAGCAACAAGCTAATCTCCCCATCCCTCTTCTCCCACCACTCAGTGGTATGTGACTTGGGGTATCTTCAGAGTTAGGGATGATCTCTCGGTGGTTATTAACCCTTACTGCAGTTGTCTTCCGTACATCTGTTGGGCCTCAAGGCTGTAGGGTTTTAGTGTCCACAGTGTCTTGTGGCAGAGTTCCAGGACTTGGATCCAAGCTGTGTGAAGACGACTTCCATTTGTTCATTGTGAACATGCTACTGTTTGCTCCCTAGCTCTTGGGCTACAAGAGGCACAACTGATCCCTCTCCATACCAGGTGTGCTGCCTGTGAATTTTTTCTGCTACTGTTACATCCTGGCTCCTTCATCCCCTTTCCAGGCAGCGGGGTTTAAGCTGCTTAACCATCAGTTGTGTGGGGAGAGGTGCAGGACTGTAGGCAGCATCCGAGGTGTAGGCTCACGGCGGGTTTATTTGCAGTGCTAAGCTTTCTATTTTGTTCTTTTCTCTGCATAACTCCTAATAACCTGCTGATTTGTTTTGACCACTAAGCATTTAGCTGACAGTTGCCTGAAAACATGTATTTTATGTTGGAGGAAAATGTCATGCCGGGTCCAACAGCCCAAGGGAGGCAAGGTAGCTGCTGCTCCATGCCCCCAGGCCCAGCCAGTGGTGAGGATGAAATGTATCTCCAGCAGGTACGGGCATGTGTGTCTGGGTCAGCACAGACAAAAGACAAATAGAGCACTCGGACACAGATGGGTCTCCCAGAGCAGGAGGGAGGTCTGAGTGTGAATATGTAGGAGGAGGATCCTTCCAGCAGCTGGGCTCCAACACTTGGTTTGCTCAGTAGCTGTCCCTGGATCCCAGTCTCCCCAGTTGCTGGCACCTGGACATACGAGCCCCCTGGTCCCACAGCCAGCACCCCTTGTGCTTGCATCCTTAGAGACACATAGGTGCTCTCAAGCCCAGAGCTGACCCTTGGGGACCCACTCTAAATCCCTCGCTCCCAGGCCACTTCTCCTCTCCACCTTGCTCTTCACTAGCGCTCACGTGCTCGTAAACCTGATGCAGTCTCAAAATGCCCTTCCCCTTCATCCCATCGTGTATCCCACACCCCAAGGCAGCAACCCTCCTTAGTCTGAAAGGTGATGAGGAGAGCTGCTCCCCATGGCTTATCTTGCCAGGCTCCACACCTGGATGCTAGGGCTGAGGTTCTCCTGGGACAGCTGGGGTTCCTCAGCAGGAGTCTTTGGTTTGGGGTACTGCCTGTCACTACCTTTGCTCCTCCAGGTTTCTGGAGATGGGCTTTTGATGGCCTGATGCCCCCTGGGATGGGCCTGGGGGTAGTCTGGATGTGCAGTGTTTGTGTAGGTGAAAAACTTGTAATCTGAAAATGATAACTCCCAAATGGTAGTGGTCAGGTCAGAGCCCATTACTTCATCTGTGACACCAAGATTTATATTTATGAAAGGCCATGCATATGGGAAAAAGGAACTTTTTAAACTTTTTTTGCAGTCGGCCCATATATTTACTTTCCTGGCTAATGTACATATTATCAACAAACTTTGCACCTCACTATTCACCATTTTATCTAGTTTTATTAAGAATATATTAAGTTGCATAGGTCTTAACACAGATCTGCAAAACTACTGATGACTTCCCTCTGACAGCTGATCATCACCCATCTTATTTTTAAAACTATTTATCTGTGCAAGAGTAAATTAGGTACTGTTTCTGTTTAGCAGACGCAGAGGTTGTCTGTATTTTCAGCGTCTTTGGCTGGTGTAGTATTAGGCTTGTCATTGGTAATGATGCTTCTGTCATTTTCTTTTGGAAATTGTTTCATACACTAATGCCTTTTTTGGTCAGAATTTATGTACTCAACAGTTTTATTCTATCATTAAAATTAATTTCTCCAACCCTTGTAACTTTCTGAATTAGTCCTGTCTATCCTTCAGTGTTTCTATGCACCTCTGTTAAGCAGATTAAATATATTCAGCTTTTCTGACTTTTCCTTACAAATTCAGTTTCTTTCACTTTTCCTGCCTTAAAGACTTCCCTCTAGGATCCAGGGATCCAGCAGAAATGAGTGTCTTGTTCCGTGTTCTTTTCCATTTGCAAGAAATGCATCTCAGGTCAGTATTACGCAGTGCCTCACTCTGGTTTTTGGGCAAGGCTGAGGCTCCCCATTTGGTGAACTTTGGTTTGAGTGTTGTTTTTTTTAATATATATACACACACACGTGCATATATTAAAAAAACAAATGTGTGTGTGTATGTATATGGTGTTTTTTTTTAAATATTGACCCTTCTTTTACTTAGGGACAAAACCCACAGGCGTAGTACACTAATTGTGAAAAGGCATCACTTTTTTGAAAATTGTTACCCTAAGTTTTATAGCCATATAAACAAATAATTCCTGTATTCTTCCCTTCCCTTAACCATAGTAAGTTTCACCGAATTTTTCCATCCTGACAGTTTCTACAAGTGTCTGTCTTGAGAAAAGCAAATATAAAATGATTTTGAGTGTTTTACATTAACATTTTCTCCTTTATAAGCATACCCGGTTCTGATCTTTTTCCTGAATTCTTTTTGAGGAACTGTTGTTTTCAGTTGATGGTATAATAAAATATGCCTGTCTTGATAATTTCATATCTGATCCATATCTCCAGTCATTCCACTTGATTTTCTTCAGGTTTTAAGAATAATCTTTGTCAAGATTTATGTATTTCCGTAGTGTATCTGTGGCTTCTGGTCAGTCTTTTCTTCAAGTCCTGCAGACTCTGCTGTGGGAGCTGCAGCAGGGCAATGAATCACCTCATGGGCTGATGCACTGCTGCAGTGCCTGGCAGCAAGGGCTTCCCTGGGTTAAAGTCCTTTGGACAAATAAACACCCATGTAGGAGATTTTTCTTTTTTCCTAACCCCAGGCTACTAGTGATTGGTTCCTGTCTGGAGATTTTTGTCATTGGAGATGGGGTGGGAAATGCTTGCTGTTTGCCAGAATCGAGCTGGGGCATTAACACGTTCTGGTATAGGGATCCTATAAAAATTCTGCCCTGGGCTCTGGAAATAATTGCTGATGAACCTTTAGTATACTGGTTCTGCTAGGGTGGCTGAGTATCTGTCATTTTGTTCTGCCAACATAAACTTTGTAGCCCCCCTAGTTCGGTCATTGAAGTTGGGGCGTGCATCAAGCTGAAGAGGAGCAGTATGCCCTGCTGCTATTACGTGCTGTGCTATGTATGGCAAGTGGAGGTGCTCAGACAGAGACATCTGCGTGTCTGGTCACCAGTCTTCACGCCTGTGCCCAGTCCCTCTGAATTGCTATTTTCTTGGTTTCGTAAGCAAGAACATTTATTTCTTTCTGCCTTTATGGAGTGTTGGATTTTCTTCTGGATCAAACTTGCCTGCCTCAGCTTTGCATCTTGCCTGCAGTTCCTTTGGAGCTCTGTTCTAAAGCATGGAAGCTTGGAAGTTTGTTGTTGTGAATAGAGATAAGGGAGGATTTTTTAAAATCAAATGGGATTTTGTAAGTCAAAATGTTTTGCAGAACTGGAAGTAGTACATTTCTTACAGGCTCTCCTCCTAAGTGACTACAGCAGCCAGGGCAGCTTTGTCACCTTGCAGCTGTTCTTGTAGGTGGTGTGAAGCCTGTGAATGCAGGGTGAAGGGTCCTGATTGTTTGTCTCCTTGTTTATTTAGTGAAAAACATGTGCTAAGATGGCAGTTATTGCTTGGAAGCTTTGAGCAAGACTGAGCTCTCCCTGTGCTAAGCAGTGTGCCGTACACACCAGAGCCTGTGCTTACAAGCTGGTTATACAGAACAGGTCAAGAGTAGGCAAGAAGCAGCTCTACTCTTACCGTTTTAAAGGTAGATGGTTGAAGCTAAGGGTGGTTTAACACCATGTAACTTCGGACTAGGAGCTTATAGGAGGGGAGAGGATTAAGCCTAAGTATTCGGCATGGTAGAACATGACTTAATTGTAAGCCCAGAATTTCATACAGCTCCATTACTGAAAAAAAATTAGAATGCCCTTTAACTGAAAGTTGATGACTTTACTGGAATGTAAAAGGCAATGAAATATTAAATTTCATGCATCTCTTGTAAGAGATATTTAGCACAGAATTAGCTGTTTCAGTACTAGATATTTTGTACAGAATTAGCTGCAGCAGTACTAAACCTGTTCACCAAACATGAACACTTACGGGCCAGCTTAGAGCTTGAGGTGGTGTTTCACATCTCTAGGCTTGGTAGAGGAGCTGTGCTTCATTCTCAGGGCAGTAAGACTGCAGCCACGCAGGATACAGTGTGATCTGTCTCTGGGGAAATTAGTCTGCTCATCTCATCAGGAATTGATTCTGGCAAGCGACTGGTAAATGTTACGACACATTATTGTCTTTCTAATATACTCTCTCTCCTCTCTCTGTCTTTATATGTGTGCATATAAAATGCATATGGTGATTTGTGTTTCTAAACATACTGCAAGCTATTGGTATAATTCACAAATAACAAATGAGTATCAGTTATAAAATTGAACTGATCCTTTAAGCAGTAAGAATTTAAGGAAGCAAGCAACAATATGAATCACTTAGCTGGAGAAGAAGAAATATCTAGATGCAAATGGCATTTGGCAAATGAGTAAAGTATAGCAATCAGAGTGCAGTGTAGACCAAGACCCAGCTCTTTGCATTATTTTTAAGCATCCTGAATTGTTCAGCTGCCACTCTCTTCTAAGACTTCGGAACATCATAAATACTTACATTTGTAGTCACTGGTTTAGCCTGTTGCCAAAAGCATTAAAAGAATTGCTGTCCTAAATTAATTAACTTTTTGCTTGTTGAATCTGTAGTATGGAACACAAATGTCAGTTTTATTCAGACAGAAGGGAAGATTCATCTCCGGGCCATAACTGATTTTACCCTGGCTTAACGAGTCATGTATTTCCACTCGACCTGAAAGAGAATATTATTTTTTTTTTAAATGATTGCTTCAGGCCACATATAACCTCATCATTTGCAGCAATGCAATTTAACGGATTTAATGTAAACTAGTTGAAGCTGTTTGAGATGTTTGACCTAACCACAGGAAAAAAAAAATATTTGCCTGGCCCTTCAGTTACAGTAAAATATGAAATAGAAGTCAGCAGATGTGAAATAGTTTTGAATGGCAAAGTCTGCCTGCTGTACTGCAGGGCTGCCATTTCTCTTGCTCTGAGCATGTCCTTGCCCACCCTCCTGCCTGGTGGCACCTTTCCTAAGGCAGAGCTGGAGGAGGTGTGGGACTGGGTCCTGTGCCTGGGCTCTGTCCACCTGGCAGGGCTGCGGGGGTCTGCACGTGCGTGCTGTCCTCTCTAGGCTCAGGCTTGTCATTGGGAGCGACTGTGGTGATGCAGAATAGCTTTCTTTGATTTGCCGTGGTTTTTTTAAAGCACGGTGTAATGTTTAGCCATAGGGACAAAGCATGTTGAAGTAAGAAGGCTGGGGTTTGCCTTTATGATTGTCCTTTTTCTTTCCCCCCCCTAACAGTCTCTATCAAATCTACTGTCCTTTTTCAGTTTCCTTATGTCAGGTGCGGCTGCTTTGTAGGAGCTGGTGGAAGCCAGCACTACTCTTACCTGCCTTCATACCTGTGTTTTCCAGTGAGGTTCCACTCAGATTACCTCCACATACACCTGGTAATTGGGTCATGTAACAGATTTGTAGATATTAGAAAAGGCTTTGTGAACACACGAGGTTTCAGGCAGAGCCCGAATATCTAATTATTGTCTCCTGCTGTCATTCCAGACTGTAATGGTTACCTCAGCATTGTCAAAGCAGACTAATTCTCCAAATAAACTGTTTACAAAAAAATGAAATGTTTTGTTAATATAAGGAAGTATCAAGTCTTTGTTAAGGTCTTGTAAACGGAGGGAGTGGATGGTGCAGGGGTGTGCTGGGGATCGGTTGCCTTTGGGGAGCAGCAGCTTCGATACTGTGAATGTGTTCAAAAAACGTCACCACCATCCCTTCAGCATCATTGTGTCCGTGCTTTGGAGGGGATAGGGGGGATGCCATGATGCAATTTAATGGCGGTGAGAGGGAGATGGGAAGGGAGAAAAGAGGCAGAGAACACTGTAGAAACTGACCTGAAGAATCACATGATGTGTGGTGGACTTGTCCTGCAGCTTTGAACACTTCATATGCATTGCTCGTTGTTCTGTGTCTCTGGCTTCATCCTTTTGTAGTATCTTTGTAATATTAATCTGAAAGTGAAATGTTTTCCCTGACTGCTTGTGAAATTTTTCTCCAAAACCAATTCCTCTGCTAGATTATTCCCTGCACCGCCCCCCCCCCCCCCCGCCCCCCCCCCCCAGCTTTTTGGTCCTGTTGGGGTGGGTGGGTTTTTTTTCCAGTTCTAGTATCTTGTGATCTTAAAAAGCAACATATCATCATTTTATATCTTAGGGAGATTATCTTTGCTTTCTACAGGGATACAGTGTTTGGCTATACTCAAAAGAGTCTAGATCTTGGATTTAAAATACTGCAGCTTTTATATTTGGAAAAGCTGTTTTAGGATATTCTTAGAGGTTTTAAAAAGGTTTTAGCTGTAAATTTTCTTTCTTTGTGAATCATGTAGTATTGAACATACAGTAGAATGAAGTACTGTGCTTTTTAGGCAGAAAGAGAAAATAAACGGTCCCAATAAAATATTGAAAGCTCTGTAAACAATTGCTCCAGTAGTCTGTAGAATATGTAGCCTGCTGAACTCTAAAGCTTCCCACCCCAATCAGGACTCAAGTGAGATGAACTGCATACCTCTTGTGGACACTGAGGTCACACTACCTTAGAAAAGTCTGTATTCAGAATCTCAGCACTTCAGCCTCCATTCTCTTTTTTTTCTGAATCTTTATTTTTATAAAAGATATTTTCATTTTGTCCTGTAAGGATGATTCATTCTGCAGCAGTGAGTTGTACCTATATATTATTCATTCCTTTAAAGTGTTCGTTTAAATATTTTATTTTGTTAATAGTGCAACATGCTGAACTTTGAATTCTGCGCTTATCTAGTATCCTTCATGGACTGAGCACCAGTAGTGGAAGTTGTGGTACTTGCTGCTGCAGGTTGTTTTAGATGCGCTTTAAAGACTTCTGTGTGTGGTTTGGTTCCTCCCGAGCTGGCAGGATTTCTAACATTTTAAGCTACTCTTTGAAATCATGATGATTTACATCTTGGAGCACTTGGGTTTTAACAGTGCTACTGGAGCAATGAAACCTTAAACAGCTGAGTCAACAAACCCTGCCAAAAAGGAGTATCAGCCATGTGATGTTGAAATGCCGTCCATTTCTTCATATCTTAACAACATGAAGGAATGGTATATGCAAACGTACTAACTAATAGTGTTAATTTTTCCTGCTTTATTCAGTACAGATTTTTGAAAAAGGGTTTAAAATCCTGTTGTGTCTTTATCATTAAGAAATACTATTTAAAAAAATGGCAGCAATGCAACAGCAACATATCCAAAGAAAGGATGTTTTGTGGTGTGTGCCTTTTGGTTGCTTTTCTGCATTTGCTTTCTCATTAGTGAATTCACAGTAACTCAGTTTATTTGAATGAACTTTACATTACCTGGTGTGACTTGAGATCCCTTTTTACTTGTATGTAATTAACATAAACCCTCAAACTGGAAGTCTGCAATACAGTGTCTCATCACAAAAGCCAGCTAACTGTAAAAGCTGATAATGTTTGTAAAGCACGTTAAGCTCCCTGAGTGAAAGGTACCATAGAAATGCAAAGTATTAAGCCAGTAGTTTAATTATAAGATAAGAAGTAATTGAAATTTTCCAACACGTTGCTTGTAGAAGACAGTCTAGTGATTTGCTTTGTAATATTTAGGTCAGTGAATTGAGATGTTTTTCTAAATTCTTTATGAATATTCTCTCATTTAAGTGCATTGCTCGAAGGTGTCTGATACATTTGTTTGGCTGGTTGATACTGCAGTTTAAAAATACCACATTTCAAGTAGGCAGAGAAGTGCTGTATAGAAACCTTTGAAATAACCAACCTTCATCCTTCAAAGTGACAGTTATTGTGCTATAATAATTGTAGAAGTACTGAATTTGCTTCAATTGATTTTTTTTTTTCCCCCCCCCCCTTGAATAGTATGCTTCTCACTTAATACACAGTGCCTCCAGAATTTTAATGTCCATGTCCCTCTTGTGGTTTACTGTTTGGTGCAGATTTCCCTTGAGTTATTTTTCCCTGCCTTATGTATATCTATATAAAACCGGAACATTTTATCGTGAGTACTAAATCCCACTGTATGGCACTTACTGTGCTGTCACATAGAACGATTTGTAATTTGAAATCGGTACTTTTATATGATGTTTGATCCCCAAAACTTCTGTACTACTTCCATTTACAAAAAAAGGTAGCTTGTAAAAATTGTATGATATTTTTCACTTTGGAATGTCCAAGACAGATATTAATTTAATACCATAGTAGTTCTCTCCTTGGCGCACCAGTTGTGACTATAGGATGCAGCTGGAGCGTCCCAACATTTCTGCATCTGTTCCCAAGCTGCCTTCACGGTCAGTAATGCTGTGAAGTGGATAGGTGGGACAGAGGTGTGGAGAGATTTGAGGCTGCAGCGTGCTCTCAGGCACGCAGAGGGAATTCCCTCCTTGGTCCCCTGCAGCTTTTATCCTCTTGCAGTCATGGCAACACCACAGGACCAGCAAGCAGCCGCCTTGTTTCCAGCCCAAAACTGTCTTCTATGACTCTGCTGACGGGAGTTAAAAACTAAATGGAGACTCTGCTGCTTTCCACATGTGGTGGGTCAGTGTTTTAGTTAAGTGTTAATTTGTCTTTACTAGAAAAAGCTTCAATGGGTGTCTGTGCCAGAAAGCTGCTAAGCCAAAGAGAGATGCTGTTCTCCGTCAGTGGTCAAGTGGCACTACTTTGGTAAAAGCTGATCTCTAAAATGTTACAACCTTGAGTTCATAGGATGCAAAAATTCTAGGGGGACCTGAATTTGGCAAAACTGCTTCCTAAAGTAAAAATTCCTGTAATTAGTGATGTCAAGAGTTTTCCAGTTTAAAGTTATAAGGACAGGTCATTCATAATTCTAAAACCTGTATTTGAGGGCCAGGTAGAGTTTTACTGTTTGAGAGCTGTCTGTACAGCTACCGGGATTTAAAGATAAATATAATTTTGAAAAGGAGTATCCTTCAGTCTTCAGAGTTTTTGAAGAAGTAAACAAATTTGCCATGTGTTTCAGAACGTAAAAGAATAGGACTGAGCGTGGCAGTCTCGTTTAGTATCTTTGTAGGAAAAGGCTGTGGCCTCCCTTCTCCCTCTCTGTGTTGTTGGGGGGCTGTGGTGGTGTTGTGCTGGCGGGGCATACACTGCCAGCCTTATAGGCCTGTTGCAGCTCAGTGCCTCTCAGAGTAGAAAGACTAGAAGGGCCATTAACTCTCTGAATTATGGTCTGCAGTGCAGGGCATCCTCCGAGGGATGTAGAACAATTTGCCTGTGGTGTCATACAATTTTTCCTGAGCTCTGGCTCTAAGCACTGATCACAGGTGTGCAAGCCTGTCACTTTTTAGTGAAAACAAAGTTTCTGCTATGAGGTTATGGGGAAGTCTGAATGTTCCTTGGAGCAGGAAGCCTTCCAGAAAGAGACCCAGCTCAATGGGCTCCTGGCACCCCAGGAAGCCCCTGTAACAGCACTGCTTCTCTCTCTGTTTCCTATCACTCATCTTTCTCCTCGGCATCCTTCCCCCATCCCCTTGCCCCCTGTTTCATCCTGAATCCCAGAGAAAAAAGAGCACTGCAGCCACCCTGCTTCTGTTTTGCTGAGCCCATTACATTTATAATCACCATCCCTTCCCGTTCATTTCCATGGCCATCCCCCCTGCTCCTGCTGCGCTGCAGACCCCCTTCCCGCGGCAGAGGCTGTGATTCCCGTCGGCAGCCACATTCTCCAGCAGGGATACGGCAGTGCCACAGGGATTAAAACCTTGGCTCTTTAGCATGGTACATGAGAGCAGGTCAGCTGTGGCCAGCCAGCGCAATAGGTACAGAGGACAAAGAGGACACGATATGTGTAATTGCTGAGTACAGTGTCTGTCAGTGATTTGGGTTTTGTCTTATGAAATGAATTGGAAATATACTTTATCACAGTCTAATCCTGCAGATTATTTAACTTTTAAGGTAGAATCAATTGTAAGGATGTGGCTGAGGCCCATACTTCCAAGAGGAAATATATCAAACCTTCAAGTTCCAGATGTAGTCATGGTCAAAGAATGAGTAGACAGTGAAGGGTTTTTTTTAAGCTAACACAGTAACATGGCTTTGACTGTCTTATGGTTTCTTTGTCACCCCCATGTTTTGCTTTGAATGACAAAATCTTTCTTTATTTTCTATGCATTGGAATTATCTGTGTACATACTGTTGATTTTTTAATTTTAAGGTGGCCCTGTGTCAGTTGGAATTCAGGCAGGAGCTGAGATTTTATTGCTTGCGTATACAAATGAATACTATCATGCTTCGTGGACCGTGAAGTTTGGATTGTATCTAGTAAATGAGTAAGTGGTTTTTATAAATAATTAGTCTTCTGCTTAATTACAGGACTAGGTTTTCCAGCGCATTTGTCATTTGATCTATGTACATGGTGACGCTGTTTCTAATTGAATGTGGGAAATAATCAGCTTTTTTAAACTTTTGAGTCGATACTGCCTCATCAAACTGTAGCTGATGGATTTAATTTGCTATTTACTGAGTTATTGTCAAATGACTGAGAATTCCTTGAAAGAGGGGTAGTTACCTGGAAGCTTACACTGCTGCTCCTCTTGAATGCACAGGTGAAAACAGCTTTCTAAATGTTACTGTTGCTTAATAGTTCACTTAAATTTAACGGGTTTATTTCTAATATAACATGGTATTTCACTATTTGTAATAGACCATCTCTCTTTTGACTTCATGTTCAATTTACTTGTGAAGTAGCTTCTGCTTTTTGCAGAGTACTGGAAAGCTAAAATGTAATCTCCTTGCTTTATAGATGTTTCATCTCCAGTTTTTCACACTTTAAAAGCAACTTTTTTTTTCTCCCAGATTCAGTTAGGAGTTTTTGCTGAAAGACTGATAGACTGGAAAATGGCTTAGTCTCTTTAAAATATTATCATTGCATCGTGGAAGCTCCTGAAAGATTTGCAGTGTTGTGTGTATTGCTAAAAAGACAGGCAGAATTCAAGACCTTTCTTCCTCAAGGAGAACTTGCTGGTGGAGTGTGTGGCACCTGCTGTGTATGAGCTCAGGGAGGGAACCTGCAGGAGTAGGTTCCTCACACCCATTCCAGCCTCCTCTTAACACTTTCTCTTCTGGCTTTTGTAGGTGATTAAGAGTAATTATTACATCCCTTGTATGTATTTCATTCTTTTTTGTTATATATTTCTCATCTTTTGGATGATGAAGTATTTGCCTTTGGATATTTGTTTACATAAACTAGGTAAATCAAGTATAATTTAAAGTTAGAATTGATAACTACATCTCCTTTTCAAATCAACATTAAAATAGAGCCTTATTTTTCTTAGAAGGCTATGATCTCCTTTAAAGGTGTGCTTTAAACATAAAATATTTTTCTGTATATCTTAGAATAAAAATTTTAAAATGTAGTTTTATTTTGTGAATAAGTTAGTGTTTCAGGTTTGGTTGTTTTCTTTCTTGTCCAAGTGCCACCTACTGGTATTCTTGGAAGTTTTCCTGGGTAAAATTTGCCTCTTTAGAAAGCAAGGATATATATGCTGCTGTTTATTTGAAACTCCAGTGAAGAAAAATGAAAAGAATGTGAAATACTCATTTCATTTTCAAGTTAACTTTGTTAACATTTCAAGTTAAACTTGTGTTTTACTACTGATCTGGATATCCCTCCCCCTTTTTTAATATCTCCCCATATTTTTCCCAGTTGCAGTACTGCTGTGTGTATATATTTTTTTTGCTTTATTTGGTAAATGTGCTACTGATCTAATGTGCATTTGATTGCAATCCTTAGCTTAAAAGGAGAGAAAAGCACTTCTTATGGAGATACTTTTTCTAGCAGTTGATTTTACAGTTCAGTTTCAACAGCCCTCGGAGTTCTTTAGTCCCGAGTTTGCAGTTAGTTTGAAGTGGTGATTTTGTGGGGACTGTTACCAAAATCTCAGAAAATCACCACTAGAAGAGAGTGAATTACAGCTCTTGCTGCTTTGGCATGGGCTCAGAGGGAAGGAATGGCTGCTGTCCCCTTCCACGGCTCCTGTATCAACCTTTCCAGTGCAAAACCCGTTTGCTTTCACCACCCTTTTGGTATATCAGTGTGGTTCTAGCAGATACAAGAAGCCTTGTGCTTGTTTTCTAGTGCCGTTATTCTGGCTGACTCAGCAGGGTTTAGTACTTAGGTTCTTTTTTCCTATGGGAGCATGTGATTTAGGCAAACCTACACTGTTTCTCCTAAATAAATAAGTATTTCTGCATCCAGAGCTCACAGGATGCACAGTAAATAAATAATAGAATGAGAAAAAAAAAACTTGTATAGTTGAACCTGTGTTGCCATATTATCTTCAAAACTTTTGAATTTTCTGCAGACCTTAGCAGTACCACCAGTTGTAGCTCTCGGAAGGTGCTTGCTGTCATTTCTTCCTCCTTTTAAGTTGGCTTTTTTTAAACTTTTTTCCAGTTCTTAGCTTCTGATAAATTGCTCTGTTTCTGCTAGTAAGTCTGGCAGCTTTTTGACTGATTCCTTTCATCCTCAGTTTGTATCTCCGAGGAATGAATTTTGCTGGTCCATGTAGAACTGGGGACAGTTCTCCAGGTGCTAGGATGCCTTTATTTCCTTACAGAACCTTCATGCTGTTTGCACTGTGTCTAATCTTTTTTTATCTCCTCCTTCTTAGCATTCTCCTTTTGGCATAATTTTTTGGAGTTGGAAAGAATAAAAATAAACTGAAGTGCGTACAACATTTGTAAAAACAACACATTTGACCTCTCTTATTGTCTTGAAGCCTGGTGCAGTGTGTTCTTTGAGGCAGCTAGTCCATGGAGAGTGGCAAAAATACACCTCTAAGAATGAGACTTTTCCTTCTTCTGTTTAGATATTGTATTAAAGCAAAGAAAGAAATCCCTCAGCAAATTTAAATATTTTTTTAATTTAAATTTTATAAGCATCTGTTTTCTTTTCATCCATCCATGACCTTTTCCAAAAACTGTGCGATGAGCTATCATCATCCTGTTATTAAAATGCTTCATTAATGAAAATATTGGCAACAGAATAACGAAAGAGCAAGACAGCCTTCCGTTCCATGGAGTGTCTTGTAGCATGGAGTTGTTTGAGCACCCGGGGCTAATGGTGCCCCAGCAGAGGAGTGGGTTGTCCCTTTTGTGCTCTGTTCACGGTCCACATGAGGGCACTGAAAAGCAGCCTGTGGGTTGTTCTTTCTATCTCGGCTTATCTGGAGACAATCGAAGACTGCATTCCTGAAACCAGGCTTCAAGCTGGTAGCGCTCTTTGCCCTTGCAGTCGTCTACAAGACAGACAATGACTGAAGTATTTTACTTATGTAGATATATATTTACTTCCAGAAGGTGCTGCTTAGTGATTTGTTATACCGACAAATGCCACCGGGGAAGTCTAGTGGCATTGCTGTTTCATTTAAGACTGCAAATAAGGTTTCAGAAACTGAGTTTCAAAGGATGATGTGCATTGGAAGGAGCGCCTCGGTGGAAGGAGCTGGGTGCTTGACTGATGCTGTCTGTGAAGGTGGGAGGTGGCGCTCAGGGAACCTCTGGGCAGGGCTGGTGGAGCGGTGGTGGCAGTGTGTGCCATCTACCATTGCTGCTGTCGTCTGAGTGATTGCTGACCACTACGAGTGGATCCTGGGAGTTTGAGTAATGATGTCTTCTAAAACAGATGGGAAAGTTTCTTGGCAAATCTGGGTAAGATAATGAGAATTAGACTGCAGTACAGTGACCCTAGCTGGAAAAGTTCTTCTGGTTCAGATTAAACTGAATAGTTTTTTCTTTCCTCGTTGCCATCCTGAGCACAGAACTTCTCCGTGTTACTTCCTCAGTGCTGTAGGATGAGCAGTCCAGGTGCCATTTATCCATTGCCAGGACCACTGATGGACCTTGACGCTTTGGCATCATTTTCACAAGCTTCAAGCATACGAGTCCTTGGACTTTTATTTTTGCCTGGCAGGTAGAGCTGATAGATGCATGGAAGCTGTTCCTGAATATATATACTCTGTGCAAAAAAGGTAGTAGTCCCAGCAAAAGGAATATGGACAGTTACTAAGTGTCTTTACAGCTTTTACTCCGTTTTTCTATACATCAGGTTTCTTAGAACTCTAGATCAAATTTCTGTGGGCATCTAGAAACGTGGCCTGCAAATTTAATGTGGCTTTTCTCTATTATGTATCCTTCTTCTTTTCTTTCCTGCCCAAGGTTAATCTCTTTCTTTTCTTCACATTTTTCGTCTGCATACATCTTTAACACTCAAACAAGTCCTGACTTTGCTTTTGGGGGATTTCCAGTGGGCTCTCTTCTGCCAGCTGCTGGAAACATTGGGAAAAAAACCCTTGTCTTAAATCTGATCACCCTGTTATTCAGCACAGGATGAGATTTTAAGCCTGTCAAAGTCTATATGATAGGTTCTAACTGACTGCCTCTTTCAGTGATGCTGTCTAGTTGTGGCTAAGGGGCTTAGGGAAAAAGCAGATGTGCAAGAGGCGAATAGCAATCCTAAGGTGTAACATTTGGGTGTCTGAGCATCAAAACTAATTAAGCATGACTTCGCTAATTATCTGCTGGCCCCTATGTTTCCCCCTTGCTAACATCCTGTCTGGAGCAGAGGAACTCCTGTTCTCCCAGCTGCATCCTTAAAACCTGTCCCTTGTGCCAGAGGTGGCAGGCGCAGCACCTGGTGACGCTGCCTGGGAGCTGGCACTGCCAAGCAGTGCTTAAGGAGTGGTTTGGCCCTTCTTCCTTTGCTCTGTGGAGGCATTAGTTAGTGATGCTTCCCAGCAGCTGATTTTTGTTAAATTTGTAGGAGCATAATGGTTTTTTGAAGGGTTTCTATCCCTCTTAAAATTTGGCTAGAATATGCCAACAGACTTGAAGGGTGAGTGGGCAGATAATGTGATAAAATAAGCTGAATTTCCTTAGGAAACCATATGGATGATTTTAAAAAGTTTTTTACGTGGAGTTCTTACATTGAGTAGTTCAACTTATGCCACAGTGACAGGAAAAATTTACAGTACTTGGAGATCCTAACTCATGGGTGTAGTGAAAAATTGTCCCTAACATGAAAGCCTTACCTCCTAAGTATGTATGATTTCATCCTTCTTGGTGGTTTCATTGCTGGTCTAAAATAGCCAGTTAAATGCCTACCAGTGGGAATGCCCTACTTCAAAGTGTAAAAAATTAGGTAACCTTTAAGGGATGATGTATTGTAAAAAATTAAAATAAAATATCTGTAACAGTCAAACATCACCTATCCCCTCGGTAAGAGGACACTGCTAATCTGTAGCATGTCCCTGTAGCTAGCGTGCATTTGAGAGTTTTGTCTAAGCTTCATCATTAGATAGAAATCTTAGCACTGGGTGCAGACATCAGATCTGATCAGCAGAACTTTGGAAAGCTTCAGAAACTGGCTTGGAGTGGAAACCTTGAAGATCTGTGCTGCTCAAGCTTCAGAGGGAGAGTCTTCCTGTAACATTTCTGTATTCTGACAGTCTGATGGAAAATTACATAACTTTCCTTTCATCAGCTAAAACAAGTCAGCAACAATGAAAATGTTTCCCTAGTGGAAGTTGTTTTCTGAAAGCAGACTGACAAAAAACCCAGACTGCTTTAATGTATATTTATCCTCTACAATATCTTTGGTGTCCTGATTTGCTCGGTTCAGGCAATAATTTCTACTTTGGTTCCTAGGGTCAAGTAACTTCACAAATACAAATTGCTTAGTTTCCATACAGCTGTCGTCTTACCTAAATGCTAGGACCTAGACCTGACACCCACCTCCACCCCCTCACCCCCAAACCAACTAGCAAACCCAACTCTTGGGGTAAGTATCTGCATACAGAGTAAGAGTTGCAGCATACAGATTTATATCAGTCACTTTCTCATTGAAGGCTCTCATGATTTCATTTCCAAGCCCATGCTAGCTGGCTCTTTTCAGTTAAAGGTGTGGCTACACAAATAATTTACCTTGGTGGACACTACCTGTAGCTTTATGGTACCTTAGCTATTTGGTGGTGATTGCCTGCATGAATAGATTTGCCCCATCTGGTAAATGCAGGGTAAGTTTGTTGTGCTTCCTAGTGTATATGTATTATAGGATGCAAATCATGCCCTAGTTTCTTCATACTAGGTTGTTTTTTGTAGCTGTAGCACCAGTATATTTTGGAGTGTCTATGCCCTGGTATGCTTATGATCTGTGGGTGGTCTGATAGCGTGGGGAAGCTGCCATGTGAAGCCTCATTTCTAGGGTGGAAACTGCAGTTAGTATATGACACTTTATTTTGACCTTAGATGCCCATTGGGCAAGACAACCTCACTTGTTACTGCTTTCTTCCTTGAGGGTAAAGCAGTTTTTGTCTCTTGGGACATGAAGTCAGCTTCTGGAAGCTTACGTTAACAGCAGATCCAAACTATAGTTGAAGTAGAACAAAATAATGTGGTTTTGAACTACATAGAACAAATACAAAGAAAAAACATTTTAAGCTCAGAGTCCTCCCATCTTCTAGCTGGGTAAAGTCACTGTAGCAGTATTGGGGTGTCAGGCTTAGCATTCGTTGACCTATAAGAATACTGGTGCATGTAGGGTATAGTGTAAACTTAAGGTGTGCTAGCTACACTACCTTTTTTTTAGTGTGCATCATTTTATTGTGAGCAAAGGATATCAATACTTATTCAGGGCAACAGCATTTGAGAAGCAGAGCAGGAATAGCTGATGCTGTGGCAGCTGCATACGGATATTTAGGCCGTGACTTTTTAAACATCAGAAACAACCAGGCTGCGTATTGAAGGGATGGTGCTTGAATGATAACATGAGAAAATTGCTCCTAGTTTGCCTAAGGACAATGTCCTGTGTCATTTGGGAACTGTTCCTGGCTTTTTAAAGTGGTTGGCTCTGCAGCAGTTAAGCTACTTGTGTCTGTGCCATAACAGCATGCTTATCCCCGGTCCGGAGGGGAGGAAGCTGTTTTGCCATGGAGCAGGTCTGTCCGCAGTGGTCTGCAATAACGACCTCCTGCCATCTCTCCAGGCAGGCCGTGCTCTGCCTTCTGTCCGCAGGGCGGCCCTGAGCTCAGCCCGCAGCGTTGCTGGCTGTGGCGTGCAGGGCCGGCCGCTCGGTGCACCCAGCTGGGGCGCGGAGCCCAGTAGCAGCGTGTGGCCAGCCTGCGCCCGTTCACCTGTGTGAGCGGACAAGCCCTCCGTTGCAAATGTTCAAGACGTCAAAAGGAAGTGTGTAAAGCTACTGCCCGAATCTTGTTTTCTCTCTGCCCATATCTGTCCGCTGAGCATTTCTTTTCTCCTCTTACAGCTTCATGGAGGAATAGCTTTCTTCATAATGTTACCGGAAGCAACATACGGAGGTGTGGTGTGGGTTTGGTGGGTTTTGGTTTTAATTGTCTAGTATTTCATAGAGTCATTTAGGTTGGAAAAGACTTTAAGAACGTCAAGTCTAACTGTTAACCCAGGACCACCAAGTCCTGGCATTTCTTAGCAATCACCTTGAATGATGCTTCTGTTTGTGCACAATATCTCAGTTGTTCATCTAACTCACATATTTATATATAGGTACGGTATTTCAGAGAGATTTGACCTGCTTCAAACTTTATTTTACCTTTGGGTTGCAAATGGTTTATTATTTGGTTGGGCTTTGGGGCTGTGAAGAGCTGTGTGTTTGGCTGTCCCTTCAACCACAGGTGTAATTCTGCAACCTCTCGCTGGGGCCATACGCTCTTTGGCTTTTTAATAGAGCACACACTGGTTCCTGGAAAGTGTGTGTGGGCTCCTGCACGTCTCCTGGAGGGCATTTAGTACCCAGAGGTAATGCTTGCAGAATTGCCAAAGCTGGTTGAGAAAATTAAGCTGATTTCCTTGAGTTCACCTGCAAAATTCCTGTTTTTGTTGCTTACTCTGGCTGTGGTCTTACACTAAGCCATGGGTGATTTTGAAATTGTTGGTCATATGAACTTTAAATAGATGGAAGCATAAGAAACTGGTTTTAAAATTTCTTTTTTGTGAACTCCTGTACCTCAAAAATACAAACCTTTTTTTTTTTTTTTTTTTTAACTATAACTTTGTTTGATAAAGCGGCTTGTTTAGATTAGGGAAATTTTGAAGTGTTTTAAGGACAGTGAATGATGAGCCAAAACCCCATCCCTGTGCTGCCTTTCAGGTCACTTGGGCTGGAGGTACAGTCCATGGATCTCAGTGTCGGTCTGATGGTCTGATAGCAGAACCACTTTTAGAAAGCTTTTACCGACTGACATAATTTCAAGGAGATGTCGCGCTCCTCTGTATTGCATTCAGATGAACTAATTAATGGGGGTTTGCAGCACACTGGAAGTAAAGAGCAATGCTTGTTTTCTTGCTGGGTAACATGTGCCCAAAGAAGAGGGGTGGAGGAGCGTGAGAGCAGACTGCAGGATGGTATAAATTATCATTCAGTTCTGCTTTGATGCTTTTTTATTAGTATTATTTCTGCATGTCAATGTATTAAATATATGGTAATTACATATTTGGCAATGAAATGTGTTTTAATATCCTGTCTGATGTTCTCTTTGGAAAAAAAGGAAGAAGATAATATTGCTAGTGTTTTGCTGATTTGGTTTCAGATCTAGGAGTTAGGGATATTGCCACAGAATCAAAGGTAACAAATGGTGTAGACAACAATGAAACAAAATGTTCAGGGTTTTCATATAATGGCTTTCCTCTAGATGTTCCTTTATGCAATAAAGCTGAACAGAAATGAAAAGGAGGCTGAAACTTGATTAGCTACTGCAGCACGGTGGAGTCTAAATTTATTAAGGTATTTAAAGCTGCGTCTCTATTCAAGCGTGAGAACATGACACCATTTGGTGTTTGCAGTAGAGACATAATGTTTTGTTCAGTATTTTTGTTTCATTTTAAGTGAAGCTTAATTTTCTGTTAGGCAATCTAAATTTCTTTTCATTAGGCAGAACTTTAGGGTGTGTTCAAAATTATTTTGAATTGAAAGAAACTCTGCTTTCCCGTGAACTTCAAATGTATGAAAATGGGATAGCATGTATTTCACAGATTCATTGCTTGTTTTATGGCATCCAGGGACAACAGATCTTCCCTGCTCTTCTGTTGTGCTTAACTGTTGCTCTTATAGACTCACACGTGAGTTGGGCATTTCTCTTGGTGTGGCTGGCAAAATCACTGATGCTCTGCCATGGGCACGCTGATCACTGTAGCTGTACATTGGCTGCCCTTGGGGAATACAAGCTCTCTCCTATCAGTTGCATTGCTGAATTGCAGCTCAGCAGCTTTCTTCAGATAAATAAAAAATACCTGAAATTTGCCGTTGATCCCACCAAGGTAGTCTTTTCATGTTTGTAACTGAAATTGTGAAAGTTTGGGAAACACAAGACATATGGGAGAAGTAGCTACTTCCGAGTCTGCATGAGAAGCTGTTGTTACTGCCAGCATCCATGCTTTGATGGGCGCCTAGGAGCTTCTTACAGCTAACAGACCTCAAATCATCTTCCAGGCATTTGCCTAAGCTTACAATTTCCTCCTCTGTGGTTTGTTTTCATTTGTGTGTGTGTGTATTTGTTTTGGGGTTTGTTTGGGGTTTTTTTTGTTATTTGTTTTCCCCTTTTAAAGTCTACTCAACACATAAACAGTTGTTGATTCTTTTTTTTAAATGTAAACTGTGCTGCCTTGTCAGGTGTAAATAAATGTAAGGAGCGGGAAGTTGTAAAGGGCTAAATATTTGTACCCTAGTCAGTGTTTTCAAGGATTCTCTGTTTTATGGCCTTTGCTAGTCTTTGCCTCAAAACCTTGCCTCTTTTCCCCTCATATCTGCTTGGATCTTTTCTGAATTCAGTGGCACTCTTTTGCCATTTAATCTATTCAATTTTCACATATAATAGGTGTGCCCAACCTGATTAGTCTTCTCTTTCTCCCGCAGCGTAGTACATCGTTTTCAGTTTCACTGCTCCAATTATCGCCTAAACTTTACAGAAAAATCCGCTGGCTCCAGTGTTGTGGAGGCAGGTGTGTGTGTGTTGGCTGGGTAAGACCTACTCTGCTGAGGACTGTGTTTGGCTTTTGTCTTAATGATCAGAAAGCATCAGATGGCCGTACCGTAGTTCATTATTCTCTACAGTAGCAGAGATTTAGCTCAACTGAGAGAGCAAATGCTGGAATTAGTCAGGATCAAATACTATGCTAACAAACTTTACTTAAGGTGAGATTTTTTTTCTTTCTTGTAATAAGGTGAGCACAATTGCTTGATTTTTCATGTCTAGCTTTTCTGATTTATTTGTCTAAGTTGAATTCGTGACCATGATCGGTGGTAGTGTGTGTTAAGTAAACAGTAAGTAGGTGGAAGACCATATAATTAGTTTGGGAAAATCAGAATTTTGGTAGCAGTGAGCCTTGGATGTAATAATTTACTGCAGTACACATGTGTGCAAGAGTTAAATACGCATTGAAGTCCTCATTGCCTGGGGTATGTAGGCACTAGAGAGCCTTCTGTGAGGTTTGGAGGGAGGGACATTCTGGATGCTTGGATCAAGAATATCCATGTGCCATCCAAGATGGTTGTTTCAGTGGTTGGCTCAGTAGTTTGTTGTTACCAGTGGAGTATCTGAAAGCAACTAGGAGCCTTTAGGTGATGCACCAGAGCTATTAAGTGGCATATGCATCTCTTGCGTTCTCTTTGAAGTGGTGAGATATCAGAGACAGGAAAACCCAGCGTCTTCCCCTTCCAAAAAAAGGAGAAAAGATAGTTTAATAGGTTTAAATGTAAATACTAATTCTGTGATATGGTTAAAAGATGTTAATTGACGCAGTGTTTGTGTGGTGCTGAAAATTCCTTCCACAGATGAATGTAGAGTTACTGGCATTGGCATAAAATCCTGAGTTAACAATTTTTGCATATTTGTGTGTGTTGTGGTGTGTAACAATAAGAAAGATGGAGAAAACCAGAACTGATATGCCTGCAAAACCTGCGTCTCTAGGTCTGGCGTGTGGCTGTCCTCACTTCTCACCATCCTGAACCCAGTCTCTCATCGATGCTGTGTGTTACGGGGTCAACTCGGGGGCAGATTTCCCTCCTGCTGCTTTCTGTGCTTTGCTGGAAGGGTTTTACTTTAGAAGAGGGAAGCTCTGAGGCTTCCTTTTTTTGCATGAACCTGGTGACTGCTGTTGGTCCCTGGAGAGTGCCACTTCTTCCCAGCCCTGCTGGTGCTGCCTGGGAAGGCACACCCTCTTGCAATTGCCGCTGCTCACGGTGGGTCCTGCTGCTCTATCCAGAGAGACCCTTCGCCTTTTGAAACCAGACCTGTGCTTATGTTGCTTTGCCACCCCTTCTTCATAGTCCCCTGTGATGATGATGATGAGGGAACGGACTCTCAGGTGCGCTGATTGGAAGAAGGGATTTGCCTGCCCATTCTCTGGGGACATCTGAACAGCTCAGCCCAGGGGCTGCCCCTCTGTCTCTTGAGGCTCGCCGAAACATAGTGAGGGGAGGTGACACCCCAAGGGCTGCTGACAAAGTGTGAGGCAGACGCAGGTCTTCCAGGGAGGAGCAGAAAGGCTTTTGCTGCCTGTGGTCAGGTTAGCAGCGCTGGGCTCAAAAATAATATTTTTTTTTTTTTTTTTAAAAAAGCCAGTTCTGGCTGGTGTAGTTTTAGATCTTCAGTATTTCAAAGCGATACTAACTACAGAAAATCATTCTAGCCTTATTTTCATGTTTGAATATTCAGGTTTTTCTGTGTTATTCTCCCTCCCATGTTTTCCTCAAATAATTGAGAATGTGTCTGGTGAGAAGAGGCATCTGACCATGAGATCTGCGCTGAGAACGAGGTGGGTGACCTTGAGACAGGGTATCAGAAAGACTTGTGAGTCTCAGCCAGCCTTGGATTACGCCATTTTGGTTTTGCTTTATTGTTTTCTTCATGGCAATTTCTTATGAAGGGACTTTTGTGCATAATTCCCATTAGTGGCAGTGCAAGTGAAACGTAAGAATTGATGGGAAACCAGATCTCTGACCTAAGGAAGGATATATCACGCATGTATGAATACAGAAGGAAATTAATGTGCTCAACTTCATCATAATATATAAAATGTATATAGAATATATGGAAATTTAAAGTGGAGAAAAGCATTCTGAGTGAATAAAATACACGTATTTGCCTCTGATAGTAAATTCCTTTAGGTGACTTTTTCTCTGAACTGAACTCAACGGTGGTTTACATCATTTGTTACCAAATAATATGTTCTGCTTTGCTAGAAATCATATCATAAAGTCTCAATTTGGGATAATTTGATAGAACTGAACCAGATATAAATTAAACCTGACAATTCTGTCATAAACTGTAAGTTTTAATAGGAGCTTAATCTAAGCTTTCATGACTTTGTCAAAACCAATAACGTATCTGTGGCTGGCTGTGAAACTGGCTGTATAATACTGCAGGACTGCAAAGGTTAATGGGTTTTTAGGATCCAGCTGTGAAGTTGCATACTTTTTAAAATGTCTTTAGCAGAAGGCATATTTTTGGTCGATTAATGAAAAGATGCTATTTGATGTTTGTTTGGAAAGAATGTTCTTTTACCACTAAATAATTCCTTTATTGAAATATGCTATTGAATATGTCGGTGATGACTGCATAGAATTCGGGCATGAGGCAAGTAACAACTGTATCATGTTTCTGTCCCTCAGATGTCTGTTGCACTCATTTTTATGTGTGACATGTTCTGTGCCTCATACTTGAGTGGCCTCACTAAAAGGCAGTGATCATAACACAGCTCTGGAAAGTCCCAATGAATTCCCAAGATTCTAATCAATCATCCTTGATCTTTTCTCCCTGTGCATGCTACTGTCAACTCTCTCCCCAGTGGTAGCACCATTCCTTGCTTCTCCTCCTCGTGCACCTGGAAAAATAATTTCTAATGAAATAAATTTTGTGTCAATGCACCCTCATAGTAGGTAGGGCAGAAAAACATAATTTTAGCAGAATGAGACTTTCAACGCTGTACCAGAATTCTTGTTTCCTAGATGATGCATACAGAATCAAAGGCATTTGTGACTTGCAATGTATAGAGACGTTGGGAATATCACAGTTTTGTAGCAACCGGATTAACAGAAATATTTCTGCTAAAAGAATGTTGTAGAATTGTCAAAGTGCTTCATGTGAACTTCCTTCCTTAAAATTCAGTACAACCTATGTGACTTCAGGAGGGAGTATTATGTTGAGTCAAAAGAATAAACTGACCCATTCAGTAATTTTGTGGGGCTTTTTAATTAATCAATTCAATTTTTTTACACTTGGAGCCACCTTGAAAGAGAAAACAAAAGCATTTTCCCAAGATAGCAAACAAGGAAAACTTGGGTCTCATCATGACTCAAGAGCAATTATTTGTGGTGTGGTGGTGGTGTTGTAGTAAATTTTACTGGTAGTAAATTTTTTGTGGTAGTAAGTTTTGTACCAGGCTAAGTAAATTTGACATGGTCTACTAACTACCATGAAAGTGTTGTTGGTATTTGGCACTTCTACATGAGAGGAGCTTTTAAGGGAATTGTGACTTAAAACAAAAAAATAAAATAAAATTGTGAATTTATGCATGATCTGCCACTGCTAGCATGTTTGTATTAATTCAAAAAAGGGTAGAAAAATTTGAAGCAGTAAAAACTGTTTCTGCTAAAGTAGAAGTAAAAAAAACAGTCCAACTTTTCTTCTCATACTAAGAAAATTCTTGTGAACTATAGGGAGCAGTGTTCATTCATTTCTTTGAATAGCATAACTTTCAAAACATTGAAATGGCATGGAATTGGAAATATGCTTATGTAGTACACTGTAGTAATCATGTCCTGTTGTTTTTGTGATGTAGGATGAACTATGGCCATCTTGGTTCCAAAATGAGTCTGTTGCACTCAGAAGGCAACTCATAATATAAGTCTAGGAGATTTATCTACGAATGTCAACTAGATGCATATCTTAAGAAGGCTATAAGAGTTTTTCTCCTTCTCACCCCCAATCATTCAGAAAAGTTTAATTTAGTAACAGTGATGCATGTATTTAAGGTAAATCTGTAGCAGATGTAGTTATCTCTGTCTTTGCAAAGGTCACTTCAGCTCTGGGTAAGATTATTTTATGATAAGAGGTGCTATTGTAGGTATGATTTCTCACTTCCCCTGCCCCAGTTGGTATTTGACCTGAATCCATAATATTTACTTTTTTTTTTTTTTTTTTTAAAAAGAAAAAACTTGAAGTTCCTTTTCCAAAGTGCTGCTTCTAACATTAGAACAGTAATGTACAGTTCTTTTCTGGTGGTAACCATGAATTGAGGTGTTACAACAAAGTGTAATTCCCTGTGATAATGATGAAAATAAGTCCTTCTTTAAAACAAAAGCACAAACCTTAAATGTGTTCTTTTTCCTCTTTTGAAAGAAAAAAGTGCATCTTAGAACCTTTGACTGTAATCTCAGTCCTTTTTGTCTTGCTACCTTCCACTTCAAATGGACCAAAAGTAACTGTAACTATTAAACAACTAGGAAGGTAGAAATATATCAGTTTTTAAAAGTGGTTGGTTTTTTTGTTTTTTTTTTTTTTTTGTTTGTTTTTTTTTGTTTGTTTGTTTGTTTTTTTTGTGTCTGTTCTGTAGGACCAGAGCTAAATTCTGGACCGTCTAGGAGGAAATTAAGTTCTGATGGCTTTAAATGCCTTTGCCTGCTTCTGTTTTGGGAGGAGGAGGATGCCAAGAGCAGTTGCACCTAGGGTTTCAGTTCAGGTTTCCCGGGGTTGTCTGCCACGCTGCTTGAAGGCTGCGTGCTCTGGCCCTGGTTCAGGGATGCCTCCTTAGCAGATTTTTGAGTACTTCCTTCTACGATAGCCACCATATGGTTGTCAAGTACAATATCCGTGCTGGTTCAGGCCTCATGCAACTAGTACAGGGTCTGCTAGGGTGTCGTTATGTTGCATTAGCTCGGTTGCTGAAACCAGTGTGAAGGTCACTCCTGACAGGTAGTAATTGTTGATATCTTTCTTTTAGGAAATCTTAAATCAGAACAGTTCAACTTGATAAACCTGCATATTTCTGGGGTTTTTTTGGTAGTTCAAACAAATCTGGACTGTTGTAGTTAATTTATTCATATTTTCCATATATATTTTATAATAACTATTATTGTTTTAACAGGACACTGAGCTGTGGGACTCCTGCTTATATGTGATTTTATTGTGGATACTTTAAAATTATTTGATGCTGTTTTGGCTATGTATTCCAGTTGTGGTGTGCAGGCGCTGATGTGAAGTATTTTCTCGCAAGCTTGCCTCAGTGGCGGTGGGAAGCGCTGGCAGGGAAGCGGGAAGGAGAGTGCTCTGGTCTGTGGGGCTTTGGCCAGTCAAGGCTATGGAGAAAGGAAAGCTCAGAAGGTAAAGACGAGCAGGAGCCTGAGGTTCTTCAGAGATGCTCTGCACTTCCGGTAGCTGAGCATAGAAATCAATTTTGAAACACCAAGAGCTAAAGGATTTAGATTGTTTTGTTGTTTGGGGTTTTTTTTTGTGTGTTTTGCTTTTTGTGGTTTGGTGTTTTTTTCTTTTTTTTTTTTTTTTTAAACAAGACCTTATATTCTTGGGCAGATGGGATCAACCCATTACAGCTGTATTTTTTTTTTTTTTTATGCCAATCAGTCATCCTTGGGTAACAAAGTATTAGAGAAGCTTGTTTTGGAGTTTACTCATGTGATGTCCTTTGTACCTCCCAGATCTCTTCTTGTCTGCCTCCCCCTTTCCCGTCCCTCACTGGCTAGCTCTCCACTGCCTGCAGCCTGCCTTACCCGTGTGAAGGTTGTCTTGGAGCATGTGTGCTGCATGGTAGGACAAAATGGAGCATTACAGGAGAAGAAACAAAATCAAACAACAGCTTCTTGAGCCAAATTTATCTACTGTTTTAAAACAGGTGAAACCACTATGTTAGTTTGTATTAGCTGGCAGCTTGACCAGCATCTTTGTTCTGAGGTGGAAAGCATGATTTAACTCAGGGGTCCTCAAACTACAGCCCGTGGGCTGGATACGGCCCCCAGGGTCCTCGATCTGGCCCCCGGTATTTACAGACACACACACCCCCCCACCCACCCCCCCCCGCCGGGGGTTGGGGGGGGAACCAAGCAGCCGCAGATGACTGCCTGCCACTGCATCCGCGCGCCGGCCCCCTGGTTAAAAAGTTTGAGGACCCCTGAGTTAACTGAAGTTAAGAAATAGTGATGGAGGCAACAAGGTTGTAGCAGTGAGGTTATGCAGTCTAAGACACAGTTTTGGGATTGTTGAAGATAACCCAGTAGTTAACAATGTTGTCTTGTTGATGGTTGGCTTTTTTAATCATAAAACATACAGTAAATTAAATATGCCCTTCCTGGATGTTGAGGAGGGGAAAGGAATGATGTGGTATGTGTCTGTGTGGTTATTTTACTGTAGCTAATGGAAAAAGTCCAGTGCTGAGAGTTCTTAAGGTAAACTGCATCTTTCTAGGTATAAAAGGGCAGTGAGCTCTGCTTTAAAAATACAGACACCAGTCCTAGTTGCCAGTCTAAGAATAAAAGGCAGGACAGATGTTGCTTTTGTAATCAATTCATAAGGATTTTTTCTTAAGCACATAAAATTAGTCAAATGATTTGTGAAACAAACTGTAAAATTGATGTATGTGAGACATCTGGCTCATGCTTAACTTTTAGTTTGCAGTTGGTATTTTATGTATGACAGCAAATAGGTGATTGTGATTGAGAGTCTTTCAAAAACATCAGCAAAAATTACAGGTTTCTGAAACTAACAGTAAGGGGATGACATTTATCATAATTGATGTTTTCTCCAACTTTTTAATGATCATCATTTCTAACACATTTTTACATTTTATTTCAGGCTTGTGAATCTGGTAATACTGAGGTAGGCAGTTAAATGCTGAAGTGCAAAGGGATCCAAGTGGCAATGGGCAGCATGCTTGATGTTTGTCTTGGTTTCTCTGTATGAAAGCATGTGAAATTCAGTGAAAACATTGCAGAAATTAATCTGACTTGTCACCTGCTTTGATTATAGAGGGTTTAATAAAAACCTTTCCAGTAGCTGTGTGACTGAGCTGAGGTGCGTGCTGACTAGCCCTGTGCTGCTGGCCTCTGGAGGGGCTTGAGGTGGAGGGTTTGTTCTCTTCATGTCTAGCACTGTCAGCATGAAACATGACAGCTGCAGCGCTTTCCATTGAAAACTTAGGTGGTGGTAGGGCCTTATTTTGTGTGGATTATAAAGTTATTTATATAAGGTAGTGATTGGTATGCTTGTTCTGAAAGAAGGAGCTTTGATTCAGTGTCTTTATCAACCCAAGGGACTCATGAAAGATTTCACACAAAGTCAAGATTGTTGCTGGGTCATTCTTACCTCCTGATACTGAAACTATACAGGAAAAAGTTACTTAAGATTCACAGGGCCAGAGAAAATGTGTGGAAGAGCAAAACTCCTCCAGTCTGGTGTTCTGGAGAATTCAGCTGGAGGATCTTCAGGGCTTCATTTATTTGATTTTAAGTACCAGTTGGGAGAGTTGTGCAAATAGTACTGGGAATTGTCTCTGGTATCCCCTCTTTCAGCAGGGTGCTTCTATTGCTAAGCTACAAATTGCTTTGTATTTTCTCTTTGTGGCATCATAAATCCTGTACTCTTCAAAGGGGATCTCCAAGCCTGATGTGCCTCTTGCCTCCTTTGCTTCCACTCCTGTCTTCTCACCTTCCCTTCTTCCCTCCCTCGATGGTCACAGCCCTCTTCTGGAATGCTGCTCTGCTGAGCTGAGGATTGACCAGGTGTCTTAGAAAGTGCTCTAGCCCTTACGTTGTTGAATAAAAAGTATTTAAAATTTTAAATTGTATTTTAGAAGACCCCAAACAAACAGAAAGCATTTAAAAAAATAAGTAAGTAGCCCAAGCTCACAAAAAAGACTTGGGCACCTGAAATCAGGAAGAAGATGGAGTCCTGAATCCCGGGTGTGTGTGGGTGTCAGACTGAAGGCTGCAGGGAGACCCTAACCCTAGGGATGGGAGCAGTTCCCAATGCCTCACTGTGGGCAGGCTACCCAGCTCGCCTGGCACTTGCTTGATCCTGTGATTTATGTGCCAGGGCTCCTAACTCACCTTGTGAGCTGCTTAGGGAGCCTAGGTATGCAATGCAAGGCTGCAGATTTGCTGCTCTTGGAGTCAGGCTCTTAGAAGTTTTAGACCTCCACAGTGTGTGGATCCAGTCCTCGACTAAACTCCTCTGTCATTAAATGGGGGTAGTTCTGTTTCTTTCATTAGGTTTTTAAACAGGCTTGAGAGAGTCTTGTCTAATATTAATTCCTTTGCTGAAGAAGTGGCCTTACCACAGCACTGCTGCATTGTGTATCTTTCTGGAAATCTCGTGCTGGAGGGTGAAGCAATGTTCTCCAGAAGTAATTATGGTCTGTCTTTATTCTGGTAAACCGGGATGGGAAGGTGTTTGGCAGTTGGTTTTAATGTTTTTGCAGAACCAACCCATCAGTTATCAAAGTTAGCCACTGAACAGACTAACGCATGTGCCGTGTGTACATGTTAGTGTTTATGTTAAAATTATCACAATTTTTCATTTTTATCTTGCACAAAAATAAAGGAAGAAAACCCTGATATGCCGATTCCTTTGGAAGGTTTTCTCCCGTTTTAATGCTGCTATACTTGTGTCTGCTGACAAGTGTCCCCGGGAAGAGTGTTGGGAAACACCTAATTGTGATGTTTCCATGATGTGACAAGAAATCAGAACCTACGTGGACAATGGGCCTCAGTGCAGAACAGGAGTTAGATGCTAGCTAAACAGTGTTATCTTTAGCACTGACGGGAAAGCAGAGAGTAAGCTGTCCCCACCCACAAAAAATAATACACTTTCTCTATGACCTGTGGGGAATAGAAACAGTCACTGTCCAAGTATGATTTAGTTGGACATTCAGTCTGTTGGCTGCTTGGCTCTGTGTGAATCTCAGCCGGTCTGAGAAAATAAATGTGAAATAGATGTCCGTAATCAGGGTGACTCTGGTGCCAATTTGATAGTCTCTTTCTTCACCCTTTCTCCATTATATAGGAAGGATTTTCTTTAATTTTTTTTTTAATTTATTTTCCCTGGCCTTCTAGGTTGAGAAAACAAGTAATAGAATATATTCTTGGATCCATTGAAGCTCATGGCTTTAGACAGGTTGTTACCTTATCCAGAGTGGCTTCCATGGCCAGTTACGTGATTTGGGAAGGTCCTGGCAAATCCAAAGTGCAATGTGGAAGTCAGAGTAATGGGTTCTGGATGATACGTTGTAATCACAAACTAAACTCTGCTTTTGGGCGATAGTGATGAACCTTAACTGTCTTCAGTGAAATCGTACTAGTTCTAGTAATTACAGTGCAATTTAGTCTTACAGCTAAGTCGGTTGTGTGGGTACTGTGTATCACAACAACATCCATCCTGTTTGGGCTCAAAAAGAGAGTGCTGCTCTACTAATCGAAGTGAAAACATTCCAGTTCCTGAATATAGGAGATAACAGCTGACTGTGCAGAGGGCAAAACTGATGAAACAAGTTGTGGGTGTGGTATGGTTGGGGTTTTTTTTGTTTGTTTGTTTTTGGGTTTTTTTTAAATGAACAGTGGTGCTGGGATGGGTGGAGGATAAAGCTGTTTTCACTGTGGAGTTGCAGGGTGCCCTGTGCTGCCCTGCTGCTTTGCTCTTTTCTCTGCTTCCTAAAGCTGCCCCCTCTTTTCACAAATCCCTGTTACAGTGCTTTGTTACAGGTGAAAACATGCTGTTACAGTGCAACTTGCATCACTCTATCAACTTTACATAGTTATTCCCTGCATTCCAGTTTCTGTTGCACTCAGTAGCAGAGGGTAGGCTGCCGTCACATTTCAAAGCAATGATGTTTTCTAGCATCTGTACTGGGAAAAACAAGAAGGATCTTTGGGGAACTAGGATTTAGCTTGTCTCATCTTAGTCAGAAGACACTAGCGGGTTATTGGTAATTCAAATGCCTTTTTTTTCCACACTGGTGTCTGACAGGATTGAAAATAGAAACTGCCAGCATCCCGATTGCCTGATTATATAAAACTGTCAGGGAAACCAAACCAAACCAGGTATGATAGGATTATGTATGTGCATATATTTTGCTGGGAGGTATTTTTATAAGGTTTGTAAAGGAAGCTTTAGATCTTAGTGTTTTGGAGGCTGAGCAAGAAAAATACCAACAGTCTTCCAAATATAAACTCATATTTTTTATGGTCATTTTACAATGGTCATTTTTGGGGCTGATCAAAATACTTAATGAAATGTCGTAAAAAAAAAAAAAAGACACCTTTGGCAAAATGATTTGTTTTACAAGGTGGCAAGTTTTTCAGCCTGTTGTCCAAATGAAAACGAAATGTCCTGGAGTGTCCTCTACTGAAAGAATTTTTGGGTTTGGATCAGCTCTGCGCTGTCTATATAAAACCTATATTATAGGAAGATACAAATCCATGGCACGGTTGTTACCCTGGAGGGCTGGGGACTCCTGATTCCAGTCTAACAGAATGTAGAAATAATTATGAAGCCTACAGGTCATTGCTATATGTGGTATTAATATACATCTAGACAACAACTTATTCTTTAAAAGTATAAGCTGTCAATCAGGAATACTTTTGTACTTAATGTATAAAATTGCAGCTTTACTTTTGCTCTTTGGTATTCTGTTCAGAGCAACTGTTTTCTCTAGTATACAAACCTGGTATTTTATTAGGCTTAAAATTCTTCCATTTCTATGTAAAAGGAATTTTTCTTAAGAAATAAGATAGAATGTTACTTATTGATTTATTTTGTCTTAAAACATACCTTTATATTAAAAATAATAGCTTTTTGAAAGTGAACTGGAGTAAATAAAGTATATTTAAATACCACTTGTGAGAGTTGTACAGCAGTCAAAATGAAAGAAAAACAGTCTACGGTGTCCATTTGACATGTTAAAGTTACACTTTGCGTACTTATCAATACCAATGGCTGTTTTCTTTCACTCACCGGTAAAATTTAAAGCTGGGCACCTCTGTAATAAAAATACACATTAGAAAAGCCAGATTACTGTTTGGCGTGCAGTATGTTATTGCCGCTGAATTACTGATAGACCTGATATAGATAAGTCAGTTTTCCCATAGACTCTGCTTTAGTACATTTTACAGATAAGAAAAAACTTTACATTTCTGAGACAAAACAGTTCTCACCAATACTGAGCAGGGAATAGGGGTGAGAGTCAACATTACTGCCTCTTGGCGAAAGCCTGAGTTAATGGGTTTTAGAGCCCTACGGAGCAGAGGTGGCCTGTGATTCCACCCCAGACCCTTGGCAGGCCCTGGGGCTGCCTTGTCACTGTCCTTTGGAGGTTTATACTCCTGCATCGGAGACTGGATGGGCAGCCTTGATCCTCAGGGCCATCTACAGCACAAAGACACGCAGCACCAGCTTCTCAAGAGGGTTTGTTTCTGAAGGCTAAGCCTGAAAGACCCTGGTTGCCAAGTTTATGCCAGCTATGTTTCCCTGTGCTACTCTGAAAAGTGACTCTTGTTATAATTACATTTTGTGCATGTGACTGAATAATCCCCCCAAAGTTTGTAGCGATTTTGGCCTTTAACATATGGAGTTGTCTAATCAGAAGTTGTCATTCCAGTACATCAGTAAAAAGAATAATCAGCTTGGTGGACTGAAATTGTACAGTGGGAGTTGATGTTTTTCTCTTCAAAAAACAAAAACAAACCAGGCAAACCCCCCCCAACAACAACAAAAGCACCCAAACCAAATGAAAAAAGCTAAACTCAACCCCAAGCCAGTGGTTGTTAACAGAGATTTGATTTCTTCAGGTCTGATCATGGGGATTTGTCACTTTTATTTTTCCCCCTAGCAGTCCTCTTCCAAGCTAACAGATTTCAGCAAATAATATTGTGTACAGTGAAGAGTGACAGATTTTCTGCTTTGATGTTTTAGAACATCCTCAAGTGGAGGCTTCTTGAGAGTAGAGAATCAAAGCAGCAGCTCAGCTAGCGCTGAGGCTGTTTCCCTGAAAATGCTGTGTTGTCCCCCAAAGTTATTTCTGCATAATAGAGACCCCAATTTTTCTTTCTTAGATCCACTTTTAATGTGTGTTCCCTGCTGCAGTTTATTAATGATCTGGGCAGAATTGGTTGGCTGCATTGTGCTGCCTGCCTTAATTTCAGTAGGGAGAGACAGATCATATGGGGAAAAAGGGGGAACACAAAGTACAGAATAAAAGCAGATCCTCTGATTATCCTTTTTTTCCCCAGAAGGACTGATGAAGTTTCACATAAGAACCTCAGAAAATCGTAATTCAGCTGCTGTTATGTTGTGCAAGCTAAAGAGTTTTAGGGTAGTTGTTGCAATCATGCCTGAGTGGAAGCAGTTCTCATGTAAGGGGCCGTCCGAATCTGCCTGAGAGTTTTGCATTTATTATTAGTCTGTTGGCTGGATGAAGGATGGAGGTGTGGGATTAACCTACTGTGCAGAGGATCTGGGAGGTGAACTTTCTAAATACACTGCCAACAGCATTCATCAGCAGATTCCTCTATTGCTTGAATTCAGGTAGTAGCGTTATTCGTTGACACCAAGGGTCAATTATTATGTACAAGCCATGAAGGAGGACAGTTCAGGTTGCTCAGAGTGTTACTTTTAGGTGAATCTGTGTATGACTGGTTTTGCAGCTGTCACACCATACAATTGTGATTTTTTTTTTTCACAGTTTTAGAGTAGAGAGATTTTGGCACGTCAAGTTATTGAATGAAATATGCTGCTTTTTTCAAAGAGCTTGGGAGTTGGGATGACTTGATTGTGCTCAAGCCCTACTAGTGTTCAAATAATCTTCCAAGACCAACTTTGCCCAGTTCTGTTTTCCTGAAAAAATGAGTGGGAACACAGAAGTAAAACATGGCTAATAGAGAATATAAAATAACTGTGCTGGTAAGGAATCAGTATTTATTACTTTCACCTTTGAAACTCTTGCAAGCTGACTTTGGCTGAAAGTGGAGGTGGCACAGAGTAACAGTCAGCTGAGCAAAATTGTTGTGTAGAGGGGGTCTGTGTCTCGTGCTCGCAGGCTTTGCTGCAGCCAGTGGCTTTGGAAGAAGGTGGGGGAAATCAGTCACCTGTGGATAATAGATCTATAGCTGTATTACATAATTAAGAATGATAGAAACAGGACATAATGATTATTTTAATCAAAATGGGGCTTTAATGGAAACTTTGTCTTCTGGATGGAAGCAGTAATTGTTTCTCAACAGATTTACTTGGAAAGTTTTCTTCTTAAATGAACTGCAACGTATCAATTTATAAAGTTATTTTACAAAAGCCGGTTAAATTTCAAATTATGCTTCTGAGGCCTAAAGGGGATGTCGGGGAACAACTTTGTATGTGTACCTTTACTCTTTACTATTTTCGTTTACGGGGGTTTTATGGGTCTTTTACAGCCAGGAAAGTACTCTGCATTTTCTGGAGTGTTAGTTTCTGGTTGTCTTCAAAACTGGAATTGAGTTTCCTGTTGTGGCTGGCATTTGTGTAACTTTTGTGGGTGCTGGCTGGAAGGAGGCATGGAGCCTTTGCTTCTTGCCAAGACAATGTACATCAAGACTCTCAAGACTTAATTGTTTTATATTTTTGATCAGAATAATTTAGGTTTGTCTCTTTTCCTTGTTTAACTTGTAAATCAGCTAGTTGAAATGTTTTGCTGCTCTAAAATTCTCTTTGTAGAGAACATTAATTTGCAAGCAGCATCAGTAATTTAACAGCATACATTTCATGGTTGATGGGGCTGCTGTGACTCTGGAGAAATATTTGTACCCTTCTATAGTTATTTCTCTGCATGTTCATTTCATAATTGATGAAATATAACAGTGGGCAAATCAGATACATTTAATATGACAGCAGCATCTTTTATCACCTCAAAATCTTCTTTTCCATGCCTGTTGCTACTGCTGTGTAGACTGGAGAACTCCAGCTTCCTCCTCCTTCCAAAACTGACTAGATGCACTCGCTATTATTGAGATAGTCAAGAGAGTTCAGCTGCAGTGTTATTAACCATCTGCACTGTTGTCAAACCCAAGCATTTGAAAAATCACAATTTAAAATTAATTTTTGTTACTTGAAATTTATCTTCCAGTTCTCCAGCATTTCTGTGACTGTAAAAATGAAAACTGGAGGGTCATCTGATCTGATCAGAAGTTTGCTTGTGATGAAATTATAAGTAGCATTTGAAATACTGAGAGACAGCATCCTGGGGTAACATCCATGAAGTGTCTGTACATGCAGCATGTTTCAGTTCATGTAATAAAGAAACTGAAAATGCATAAAGTGGTAGATTGAATTCTCTGTCCATTTAATGAAAGATGTTATGTTTTTAGAAATTAATTTTCAGGAGACCAAATGCTCCTGAGAATGGCTTCATATGTGTAATTTAAAACACAAACCAACATGAAAATTGCTGTGGTACTCAGTTGCATAAATAAGAACCTGTTGGAGGGAGAGAAGTGTAGACCAATATTTCCCAAAAAATCTCAGTGGTATACCAGCCCAGCAGAAGAACTTTGTGCCTGGAGGCTGCTGCGCTGTTCTTGCTGTGGGTGCATCCCTCCCTGCGGCTGCAGGGAGCTCCCCGAGGCTGTGATGTGGCATGTTAAAAACCTGGCTGTGTTTCCTTGGCTCCTGCACAGCAGTAAGTCATGGGGAGAGAGGTTTGGAAAGTACTGTGAGACCTCAGGTATTTTTCATGTGTGCTTATACGAGTAAGTGCTGCCTAGAGGGTGTTTGTTTTCCCTGTATTAGTGGCTCTCGCTAGCCAACCCTGCAGCCTCCTTGGTGGCAGAGGCAGAAATGATACGCCCGTTCTCTAGGCTAAAGTGAACTTTTTAGCTGCTTGAAAGGCAGGTCTGGGGTCTCCAGTTCTTATGGGAGTTCTCCTAGGGTTTCCATTCTCATGGGAAACGGGAGAGAAACCTTGAGAGTGATTCATTTGGTAAGGGAAGGATGGAGTAGGAATTTCTACAGATAAGGCAAGTGCGTCTCACTATATTATTCATTTCAGTGCAGACTCGGATGAAGTAATTATGCAGAGATGTATTAACCCAAAGATTTACTGTGAGCATTTCATTGGCTGTCTCCAAGGACACACTTCTTTTTTTCTTCCTGTTTTACTCTATATTTTAAAAAAAATTAATCGGATGTTATGACAGACATTGTAAGTTGGAGCAAAGTGAACTGTGGAAATTGGCAGCTTTCTTGCAGTCTGTGGCATCATTTGTTGTTAATGAGGGAATGCATTTAAAAATGCATATTAATATTTAATTGAAGAAGATTCATGTAAACCCCAGCTGTGACCATAAACCCCAGCTTTTTTCTGAGCGAAATAAAAGCAGTGGTTCCCTATGGTCTCATTTGATTTCTTTATTCAGCAGCCATGCATATGTTAGCATACATCTGTGTAGCCTTTTGTATACTTGCGGAACTGAATATGCTTGCTCAATCTTATTTTTGTATAAAATGCAATAAATTGCGTATTGTGAGACTGCTTATGCTCAAAGGTTTTAAATAACCATCGTGAGGTTTTCTTTGTCATTTTGGTGGTTGGAAGAATTGTACATAAACAAATGTACAGCAGATGGCACTATGCTGTAACCATAGAATAAGCGGTTTGAGTGGAAAAACGTGTGTTGGTGTAGAGTTTGTACCTATGTATGGAGTTAATATATTGTAAACAGTGATGGAGAATTAGAAGGCTGAAGTGTTTTGAAGCAGAATTATGTAAACTTGTGTAGCATGCATGTCAGGTAAATCCTTGGTGGTTCTTTAACAGTGATGTTCAGTGCTGTTTCCAATGATCTATTCAGCTTTCAATGAGGCTGTACTGCTAAGTACCTAAGAGCTTAAGTATTACTGAAAAACAGTGAAACTAAAGTCAGGCAACACCCAGCTTTCTTCCACTACACCACAGCAGATCAATGTGCATAGTTTTTTTAAACAAGAGAATTTCCCCAGGAGCTTCTTCAGCTGAGTAGGAATTGCCAGGACAGGGTGTGGAGAAATTACTGTAAATGGCTAAAAATTATGCTAGAACTACCTTTAACATGCAGTTCTGAATTTTGTTTTTTTTCTTTCCCTTCAGCTGGTAAAAACAGCCACAAAGATTGCTTTGTAACACCCCCAGGTAACCTGATGTTGATTTTGATCAGTGTATTAGTTGTTGAAATACCCCACAACTATCTGTCAAGCTTAGGTACCCAGGATGTAAACTATTTCCTCGCCTTGGGGTGAGAGACCTGATAGCACTAGACCATAATTTTTGCAGTATTTGTGCTGACTTACTAAAAACATTTGTCACATATTTTAAGGAAAAAATATATTCAGTGAATGAAAATCATACAGAGAAAGGAATAAACTGTGTGGCAAACTTGCTGATAATGGAATGGGCTGTGCCAGACCAGTAAGGGAAAAATAGTAATACCCCTATCTGCTGAGAATCCCACCCCCAATCTAATTGCTTTAGGTCTAAGGACTATCATAACAGCATAAGAAAGAAATATCTTCTCGTTACATACGTCTCAATTAATGTGAAAACTTTAATATCTTCAGTCTCATCCAGAAAGGAGTAAGAAGCCTGTAAAGACTTTGAAGTCCTTTCTGCTGATAAAGCTGTCAAGCAAAGAAGACGCTGCCCTGTGTGGTGTTGGCAGTGGTTTCTAGAAGTGGTGTGTGCTGTGCGTAGAAGTGCTTCCATCTGGTAGTCAGAAAGTTGGAGTCCACTCCAGAAGAACAAAACCAAAAGATTTCTGGGTTATTAGATGAACAACATAAAAAGTTTTGCCAGAGGGCCATTTGGAGATGTAGGGCTAACTGAGGCTGTAGGAAATGTGCCAGAAATGTGGATTTTATCAACAAACAAGAAACAAATTCAGCTGTGAGGAAAGTGTGTTCTGTGAAGGTGCAGTCATCTCCCCTTCAGTCCTCTTCTTCCCACACTCCCAGCCCGTGTGAAAGCACAGGCTGACCTTGCTGCTCCATTAAGAGGGGAGTAATACAAGCAACGATAATAAATAAGGAATGGCAGCCCTCATACAGCTTTTTTTTGTTTGTTTTTCCCCACTTATAGGTACATCTTGAAGAAGCTTGTTAAACCTGGATAGCTTTTCACTGGGGGTAGTGAGAAATTACTCTGCGTCGGTGGGGTTCTGTCATCTCATGGGAATTTGCCCCTTCAACTGAGTGTAGCTTTGGCTAGCTCGTGTCCTGAGTTGAGTTGATGGCATTTTGTGATGCTGTATGACTTGTGAAGGATCTGAAAGACTTGGTGGGTGCAAGTTTTCTTTGTCATTCACGCCGCAAAATAGGGAAAGTTGGATCAATATTATGTGTCCTGTACAAAAAGCATAAATCAAAGGGTTTGGAGACCTTAGGGTGATTTCAGTTTGATGCCTTCTCAGTGCCTCTTCTGAAAGTAGGCAGCAGCGCTGCAAACTTTGAGCTGCAGCCAATGACCCTCTTGTGAAGCTTACTGGTGGGGTGGTTGAGCTGCAGCCTGGTGGTTCTGCTTTCCGAGGGGTCTTGGGTCATCAACAGATCTGGGTCTTAGGGACTAAAATTGAAATGAGAGGAGTCATTGCTGGCCTTTTCAGAGCTGACGGACCCAAGCAGAAATAGTCAGCCAGTTTGACTACTGGTAAATTTGGTTGGGCAGGAGCATGCCTTATGGTTGCATCTCTGATTTAGGAATAATCTGCTGTGGAGGACTGTAATCCTTACCATACTTCATAATGTCCTAGGTGGATGTAGTTCTTAAATTCTCTCTAAAATAGCAGTTCTTAAATCTTTGTGTTTTGTTCCATCCTTATTTAGCCTTATAAGCAGAACTTGAAGTCACTGGAAGGTGTTTGATTCCTATACACTTAATATATAGGAGGTAAAAAAGATACTTGAAGATTTATATGTTTTGCTGTCTTGCTGTTATCGGAAGCAGAAATTTGAAGTGGGGATGTGACCAAGAATGTGATGAATGCAAGGAATTAACTCTTTGTTGTTAATAATCATGGTGTGGTCCAGATAAGGTTCTCCTAAGCATCTCCAGTGTTGCTTAATGTTTTCTTATGTGCTTGTTAGTGTGCTGCTAAAGAAATTAAATCAGGCTGTATTTACAGTGAGTTTAATGGCCTTTCTTGTTTAACTAAAGTGGTGTGTGATGTTAATCATGAAGCACTTCTGAGAACTCTCCATTAAAAACTGACAGTGATATACATGGGTAGCTTCTTATACGTAAATCTATTAGTAAATTAATCAACTGCATGATCCTGGGAAAGGACAGTAAAATGCTTTATTGGTTTGCTGTTCGTTGCATTGATTATTGGGGGCTCTTCTGAATATATTCCTCTGATTTCTGCTGCTTGCCAATTAATCATGGCAGTAGTTAAATGACATTTTGGTAGCTCAGCATTCTTGTCCACACTGAATTTGTTGCAATAACTGAAGGCGATTCCCTTTTACAGCATGGATGTAATTCTCTAGAGAAGGGAATAGCACTGATGGTCTGCAGTACTTTAATAGTAAACTACTCTTCACTTGCAATTACTTCTGGTTTAAAGTCATGAATTAAGTAATTTTTAAAATAAAATATATATTAATCTAAACTTTACATTTTATTGATGAATAAGCAAACCATTGCAAGCTGAAATCAGATAGGTTTTGTGTTCATTTGTACCTTGTAGTGTGTCTTTTGATTGTAGCACCGAGGGTTTTGCAGTAAGTAAATACTTTTGAAGAAACATTTGTTTAAGTTCTTTTTCGTGTCTTAAGAAGATGGACAGGGGAGAAAACTTGAGGAAAAATCATTAAATGATCCTAATATAAGATACTTAATTGACTCTTTTCACCATTTGAATCCAAGCAAGTTCTGATCAAGGAAAAACAAATCTTTGTCCTGTGATGAGCTTCTAGTCAAGTTGTCTTCATTATTAGAGTTCAGAATGTATAAGGTAAGTATAGGATGATGATTTTTGTCCTCCAATAGTATTGGAACTGGTTTATGGGATGTATGGTAGTATTGATTTTTGTCTTTGAATGTCCTAGGTTATTTAAATAGAGGATCTTTAGTGCACACTTATGTAAATGAATAATGTAAAAATTTCTAGAATTTTTTTTTTTTTTTTAAGATGTGCATTTCCACTGATGAATTGGTGTTCAGAAACCCTACCCTCAGCAAGTTCTGCACTTCCTGAGCTGGGGAGCTGATAACTTCCTGACATGGAGGACTTAGCACTGCATGAGATCTTTGATATTACATGGGGAAAAGAGAATAAAAATGCGGGGGTGGTGGGTGCTGGCATGGTGTGTGTCAATTGTCACTTGTTTGGCTGTTTTCTTCTAAACTTTCCAATATGTTTTCCGAGGAACTAAATGGTGTGATTTTTGCAATTCCTCAAAAGTCTGGTGTAACTGTGCTGTAAAAGGGGCTAGACCCAGCTAATGGGGTGTTAGAAGGGTTTTGAGTAGGTGGCTGTGACCTCTTGTGGGTCCCAAGGGCTCCCTTGATTTGTGGGGAATCTCTCAAAAGCAAAGTTGAGTTTTGGGGAGAAGGCTTTCTTACAAGCCCTCTGCTCCTGTGTGCAACATGTGAACAGACAACCTCATTTAATTAATTACCTGAATTTAATTAAAAGTAGAGTTGTTTTTTTTTCCATGCCAAGCCGTAAATATTGAATAGCAAGTTAAAAAATAGTAAATGTAATTATTTCTGTTAAACATTTAATAGAGACAGGTCATTTATACTGATGTAACTTTTCGTTTTGTGTTCAGGGCTGTTCCTCTTTTGAAGTAGCAGGATACATAATAAATCAGGTCAGTCACATAACTAATCAGCTGTGAACCAAGGCTTAATTTTCTTAAGCAGAAAAAACATTCTGAAGGACTGACATCTCCTGATTGGTCTGAGTGAAAAAAAAGAAATGTTTTAGTGGGGTTTGATTTACAAACTCCATAGCCTTCTTGCTTCCTGAATGTTGTTTTTCTCCCCCAAAGATTTTAATAAAATTTTAGTAGACATTTTGAAATAAAATGACTGTTCAGATGGAAGCCTTAGAGAAGCAGCATATATTGTAACACATAGTATGTAATGTATTATTTGAAATTATGGAGTGATTCAAACAAGTCTGGCTCACAACATCAAAACAGTTCTCTCCCACCTTCATTGTCTTTGTGACTTGAATTCAGGTTTGTGAGATTTGCATGACATTGATCCTTTCCTTGGGCAGTGCACAATTTCATAATTCAAGTGCAACAGCTGCTGTAACCATTATGCCAGCTGTCCCTGCAGATGTTCAGAAATCTACAGCTTCTCAAAGATGTGTATATGTCCCTGGGGTAAACCATTTTTCCAGGAGGTAATGTATGAAGTATCTTAAAAGGGTCACTATGCTGGCAGTTCTGAGTGTGTAGTGTGTGTAGCCCTGCTTTTCTTGACTAAAAGCACTTCTGTGTTTCGCCCTATATGGCCCATAGCAAAAAAAAAAAAAAAAAAAAAAAAAAAAAAAAAAAAAAAGCTCAAAAAGCCCTCCTGTCCATCTGTTACTGTTATTAACTATAGGAATGAAGCTTTTAAATAAATAATTTAGGTGGTAAGATTTGCCAAGCAGGGCATGAACTTCTGTCCAAGGCAGGTGCCTACAGATGCGGTTTCCCTGTTTACCAGCCTGCAGATGATGTACTTTATGTATAACAGATCCTGGATGAACTCATTGTGTCTGCCTGACAAAGGCTTGCCCTGCCTTTATGTTTAATGGGGCATCTGCTAAGCCCCACTGCAGTTCAGCTGGTTAAGTTTCCAGTTAAGCCTTGCGAATACATATCGTCTCTTTGGGCTGGTTTGGGGCTCATCTGTGATCCCAATCAAGCCATAGGCATGCAGAGTACCAGGCTGTGGTCAGATGCTGCCATCTGACTGCGTCTCCAGCACTGAGTGAATATGGTGGGGTCTTGCCAAACAGAGGGTCTCCATTGCCATCCTTTTGCATTGAGGGCTTTTCCCTGGGCTGAGCTGCAGTGCTTGGGTCCTTTGAAGCAGAGCCATTGCCCTGTTGGTTGTTGGAGCTCCTTGAATGATTCATGGTTTATTAAAGAGGGCAAAAGACTTCTCGGTACGTTGAAGAGTATCTTGCATATAGGCTAGATCTAAGGACCTAATGGGACTATATTAATTGAACTGATTATTTTTTATGTATTCAGCAAATCATCTCCTTACCTTAAAACAATATCAAAAAAATCAGGAATGCTTTGAAACATTTGTTTTGTCGCGGTGATAACTTGATAAGTAATAGGTACCCTAAACTAGGAAAGCAGGAAAGTTCTACACCTGAACCCATAACCTGCATATTTTACTACTTCTCTTTCACGAAAAAGAAAGTGTCAGTCATAGGAATCATTAATATGAAATGCCTCTGGAGACTGACATTCCTCAGAACAAAGACTTGGAACAATTCATAGCTAGAATGGTCCTTTTTTCTTCCCTACCCCTGCTTACTGTGAGGTTGAAAAGAAGTAAATACAGGTTGTATCTGAGTTGGTCCTATCTGAAGTGAAGATAATCACCATAGTTGTGAGGCTAAGCCTGAGCTGGAATGGCACCCCTTTCTGTGATTTGTTTCCTGGATCCTACTACTTCTCCTAGTAATTTGGTCTTGCCTCTTCTTGGTGTAGCCACTTACCTTCTGAGACCTTGGGAACAGCCAGCAATCCTTTTGATCCACTTTGTACCACCCCTGCAGTATGGTGAATGTGGGAAGTGGGGAGATGATTTTATAGTCCGGGTAACACACTTCCTGGAAAGAAAGGAGAGTTTAATTCTAATCAGCCCCTAAATTATAAAAAGATTATTTTGGAAATGTAGTTAGAAAATTAATTGCTTTTATGTTTTTCAAAGTGCCGTGCCTAGTTCCCCACCCATCTGTGCTTTACAAATGTAGAATTTTCATTTAGGCATTATTGTAGTTGAAGAAGTAGTTCATCTAGGGGACAGTTAAAGATGCTGGTTATCAAAATCTACTTCTCTTTCAAAAGGGTTTCTGGGTGATTCGTTTCTTCAGGAAAACGTTTTCATTTTTTTTTTCCTCCTTGAGTGAAATCATTCCAAATTCCAAATAGTAGTAATTTTGCAGGAAAGGAGACATGTGACAAAACTCAAGCTTAATAAGACTTAAACATATGTATTTTATAATATGTTAATTATTTAGAATGGGGGCAAAACTTCCCAGCCCCAGAGCCTGTTCTTTAATAAGTAGGCCTTTGATATTCTTTTATACTTATCTTTTATACTTAGTAGTAAGCTGTAGCTGTCAGGTGAATTTTTACTCATTATTTCAGGAGTAGACGTTGATTCTAAATTTAGAAACAAATTCTTAAGATTAGAAGAAAAAAATGCAGCTCATGAGCAAAGGTTATATTAAGACAATAAGTCACATCCTCTCAGTGCTTTTCATCTCAAGACCAAGACAGATTAAAGTACTATTTTGAAAGTTCATTGTCACCTAAAATAATAATTAATCAGACTTTGTACTTGTGTCAGTGGTGAAAGCAAAGTAAAATGAGGGTATGAAAAAGTATCTCCAAAAGAGAATACGATATAAAGCAAATGTTGCCTGAACCTATAGATAGCTTGGGGCAAGAATGCTAAGATCCAAATCTAAGTCCCTGAAGGCCATGCTGTTTAGCATTTCATTTTGATGCATTACAGACCTAAGGACTAGGCTATAAAGTTTGCTTAGCCTAGTGGACCCAAGTTTTCCTTAAAGGTTTATGAGTGCTCTTATCAAAGGTGTGCTGTAAAAAAAATATTTCAAATCATATAATTCTTCCTGGAATGGAAATAATCATTCATTGTAAATGGATGTGAAATAAGCAGCTTTTGAGAATAAGCATCTCAGTTTTGCTGTGGTTAATGGTAGTTCACAGCAGCTGTTCGTCTATGCAAAATCTTTAAGATAATTTACTTTGATTTCCTGCACAACACTCGTTTTTGGAGTTACACCATTTGATTCCATCATTACCATAGGACTCAATGTGTCTGCAATGGTATGTGTCCATCATATGCTCTGAGCTGTGATCTATGAGCCTTTGACCTTCTTTGTTCCTTGTGCTCATGGATTTGTAACATAGGAATGTGTGCTGCCAAGGACGGGATTGTTGTCTGTCCCAGGTGCTGGGCCGAGGGAAAAGAGGATTTGGAATTGGGGTAGAGCAGATGCTTAATCAAATGTGAGTTGGGATCTTGGCACGTGTCTGTCATCTTAGCTGTGTTAACGAGGGGTCTCTTTTTTTCAAAACCAGATCTGCAAGCAGACTCTTTTGTCTCTACTTGCCTCCTTTAGGCTCAGCAGACAGGCTATAAAGGCATTCAGTACCTTTGCAGGCAAGCTAAGAACTTTGACTCCCTGCTCATTATCAGAGCCTGTTCAGAAATAAATTAGTTTTATAAACCTTTATGCAACTGTTACGTTTCCTTGTGCTCACACTGAATACAGTGGTATTCAAATAGAAGCCATTGAACTAGCATCTCGGGTGCAGATGGCAGCACCATTGGCACGGGTGCGCTGGCACGTACAAGGTACATGGAATTTCCTTTTGCTGTACGAGGTGAAGTTTGTCCTCTCAGAATGGCCTGAGCATCACTTCCAACCGCCCCATGTGTAGAGATGGCAGCACAGCTGCCCCATTTCCAGGCTGCTTTGAGTGCGTTATCACCCATGTCCTCTACAAAATCAAACCTACTTTCTCATCACTGAAATAACAGATCTTAATAATTTTACTGATATTTATCAGTTCCTGCTGGCTGAAAGAACAAACTGACTACAGATACTGCCACTGAGAGTTAGATTTGTAGAGAGACTTCATTACCGATTAGCATGATACCTAGCTAATGGAGGTTTGGTTCTTGATTGGAGTAAGTTTCTTTTCATGGTTTGCTTTTGTAAGATGGGATGTCATTTCTGCACTAATCCTTATCTCAGTACTGGACAGTTGCCATTTGCTCAAATAATAATGGCTCATAAAGCATAAAACCTGTTTCTTAAGTCTTCTTGTTTGCTTTGCTCTGGGTACTTGTTTTGATTGTAGCTAACCTTTAAATAGATGCTTAAGGTGGTGGGCAAGAAGTCAGCTGTGGTATTATTGCCACAGGGATAGAGAAAAAGCCCTTTGATTCCTCACTTGTGTTCTGTGTAAGGGAGGAGAAGTGAAAAAAGAGGGCTGAACCTGTAAAGGGAAGCGTATGTTTGTGTGCGTATGACCTTTATGCCATGTGGTGGGCAATGACAGTGATGTAATTGGGTTTCTTTAAAAATTCATAACATTACCACCTGCAGCAGTAATCTGTCAACTTCTGAAACCAACATGCCTTTTCATATAAGTAGTCTTTGTGTCCCCTCATTAAAGAAAAGTGATGATTTAGGGAGCAGGGGCACATGGTCTATCTCTGAGGGGTTACCTGTTTGAGGAGTTGTGCAGAGACTGAAGATACACCTAAAATCAATGTTTTGACAAACTGGTAACCTAATGTCATGCTGCCTCTGTGTCACATCCTCTGGCTTGGATCTCCATCCTGGAGATCTGAGTGTTGTTAAGCAGGTCTCCTGTTAGACTTTTCTCCCCATTAGCTGGATAGCACAGGGGAAAGCATTGTCCCAGGACGCTTTGGCAGGCTTCTCACTGTCTTTGGGGAAAAGGCGGCTCCTGATCCACAGAGAGTCCTGCCAGCAAAGCTGCATAATGATTTCAGCTTTAATTATATGAAGGTGGTAGGTCCCAGAGGTTTGGTTCCGTTGCTGCTCTCCCTGGCTTTCATGAGGAGCTGCCTCTTTTCTTGCTGGTACTTAGTGTTACTTATTTGAAAAGTTTTCATTGGAATTTGGGACCTTGGGGGGTGTCTCGGCCACAAAGTATCTTTCTCTAGAGTAATTTTCACCTCAATTCACCTACCGATTTGGTGTTCATGTGTCTCTCCCAAAAGTATTAACTGGAAGGTTTCTGGATAAGTATAGATGTGAATAAACTGTTCTGGTATCAATATTTTTCCCCAGCTTACCAAAAGCTAATGGTACAGAGCTCTTTCACCAGTGGGATGCAGTTTTCTCAAAAAACCCCAGTGTATCCAGTGCGTCTTAGCCATCGTTTCTCTGCATCAAGAAGACTTAAGAGCAAATTTTCTGTCCAGGAGGGATGAATTGCAGGTGTGGTCTGAGCAGTCTCTTGGCTGTCAGAGAATGAGTAGATTGTGTGGTCCACCATTAAGCAGATATTAAATACTTACATTTAAGGCTGCATTGAAGGAATTTGACTTGGTAGGTCTAAATTTAATATTGAATATTATAGCTCAGAAATCCTTCAAGCCTTGAAGAAGGGGGACCTGAGACCTACTAAGCTGTCTGCTCGTGGGACGCCTGTCAAAGTGACGAAGATGTGGTCACCTTGTAGCTGGCAGGCGGTGGCATTGGAGCAGGACTCTGTGGGCTCCTTCACTGCCCTAGGTGGGCTCACCGGCTGCGAGACCTTTGCATGAGAAGACATACTGCCTGTGGGCAGGAGGTCTGTATGAACCCACGCGAGTGAATGTTCTCATGTTGCCCTAGCTTTATTCCCTCAGTAGTTCTGATGAGATTTATAAAACTGATTTCCTTCTTTGGTTTTGTAATTAATACTCTCAGAAGAAGAAGGTTCAAAAGCTAAAGCAGAAGTTTCATTGCCTCATGATTTCTGTTTGATCAGTTATGCTGATGCTTATGGGCATAACCCATGTGTAAGTTGTGGACAGGGGAGATGAGTATGTTTGTTTTTCAAACTTGGTTGCTGCTGGCAGGTGCTGTGTTTAATGGAGTCTAGCTACTTGTGTGTTATATCAATCAAAACATTCCTGGACAGGTCTGTGACAATCTTGTCAACCAGTAAGAGTAAAATTTCTGTTTAAAAATATCTTCAACTCTAGCAGAAAATGTTTCAACCTGTTGATAACTGACCTGGGTTGCATGTTCCATTGCAGAAGTCTCTTGTTGGTCCTTGTGCTGCGCTTTAGAGTACAGGGATTTGGCTGGGGCCAGCCTGGATGAGCCTTTCCCACTGGAAGTTGCATGTAAGCCTATTTCACCTAAGTTCTGATAGATTTGCATCTTAATTCTTGGTGAGATGACTATTTAACTTCTAAAGATGAACCTTCTGTCTCCATTACAGTTTAATATATTTTTGCAAGTTAGTTTAATAGCTGCTTTTGCTGAAGGCATTTGTGCAGTAAGCCATGTGCTCCTTTTTTTCCTTTTCTTTCTCACTGTGTTCATGTTTGAGGCCAGAAGAGATAAAATTGGCTCTTTTTATGTGGTTACCCGAATCTAGAAGAGCATGTGGTCACTCTCTTCCATCCAGTCTTGGTACACAGGACACCACTCACATGCTGATTGAGAAGCTTTCCAAATAACTCCATCAGTCAACTCATTTAGTGCAAACCATCTCCAAATACTTAACCTGGGAGATGATTTTGCATCTGTACATTTTTTTTCTTAAATTATTCCCTGAATCTCTCATAATCAAATCTTTTGACTTGATACTTGGAGTGGTGTGTAGCCTTGTTGGATGGGGGGTGGTTGTGATGGCCCTTGGCTCTGAAACCTGGACAGTGGTTCTGTTGTTCAGGTCATCACATCTTCAGCTATTGTTTCAGACAGACTGTTTTATTCGTAACAGATCCTTAACCTGAAACTTCTGTCCCAAAATTCAGGATGCTTTTAGTATAATCCTTTGCCTGTTCTTAGCCATCAAGTAAGTTGCAAACTGTCCCCTTTTTTTTTTAATCTCTTATCTTTTGGGGGTGGTTGTAAAGCATCAAGGGCAGGATGGGTGTGCCCATGTGATAGAATTATATTTAATGTGATGAAGAACAGAAAATTGTGCCTGAAAGCTTGAAATAGTCTGTGAAATACAAAAAATAGCAGTATAACTTTCAAACAAATATTTGTTCATATACTATACCCTTTTTTCACTGACAAGTTAATTTCTTCTGACAGACTTGGCAAGTGAGCAAGTGTCTCCAAGGCAGACACTGAAGCTGCTTCATGAATTCATGTTATAGTTTCTCTGATATTGTTGCTCTGCTCAAATGCTATTTTTAGTTTTATTCACATCTTGCTTTAACATTTTTGTGAGCGAGGAACATTTTGTTATCCAGTCCAAACCAAATCATGGGTTAGTGTTTCTCATCATTATTGTTGTCACTTGAAGAAGCGCTCACAGGACCTACGTTCCCTGGAAGGGAGCACTCTGACTCAGGAATACTTAGCCAGGAATCTTACTCCAAAACTTGGACCTCTCACATTGAAATGTTATGATATTTATTTTGTTTTAAATTGGAATCTTTTCTTTAGAGATGTGTAAAATATTCAAATTACTAATAGTAAAAATACTGTATCTCATTATATATTTACTTGGTTGATAGTTATTTAGACTGTTTTTGTCACACAGTTTTGCCCACAGAATATGGTTTTTGACTGAAAGTTTTAAGTTGAAAGAGGTAAGGTCCTTCACTGACCTTCGCCTATGTTCACTTCCACCTCATGCACTGCACCGTCAAAGAGGTCTCGTCTGAGAGGGTGATCAGCAGCGTAGCTAAAAGGCACAGGAAAAATCTGTGCAAAATAGAAGTGCAGATCTTCTGTTCCCCTCCCCGCCCCCCCCCCCCCCCCCCCCCGTGCCAGCAGCATGCCGCTGTTTCCTGTGGATAGTGTCATCACAGGCATGCTAGTCCTCAGGTTCCCACCATGCCAGTGTCTCCATGCTCCTCCGTCCTCTGAAAAGTCCTGGAGCTGGTTAACAGGCACAGTAACAGCTCAGCAGAGCATCATCACCCTTTTCCTGAGATAGCAGGGGATAGAACTATTCTCCTGGGGTGTATTAGACATGAAAAGCAGGACAAAAATGTTAACAGGAAGAAATAGAGAGAAAGGCTCAGTGACAGAGATTCCAGCTTTCAAATTCATTTTAGGTGTTCATCGCTCAGATCCTTGTCAAAGCCAAATAATTAAAAAAACATTCCAAGTACCTGTCTCAGCAATGCATCAAGTTGGAAAGTTAAGCACTGCTGTATCTCTCTGAGATGTGTCCAAAAGTGACAGATGCCTGAAAATTATTATTGAACAGTACATCCTTCACTGAGGAAGCTCAGACAGGTTTAGCAACGGCTGCTAAACAGCTTATCTTCTGATAAGATCCCAGTCCTTACCTGGGCCTCTGTCTGGCATGGGCAGGTGCTGCCTTGCCACCTGTGGCACAGCTCGGCATGGGTGCAGCAGCTTACCCCTGTCTGCTCATGGTGATGCTGTCTTCACTCCTGTGAACGCCCTCCTGGTTTTACCTGGAGTTGTTCTTACAGAGCAAGAGCTGAGGAAGAAAGGAAAACAAATCTGCTTCAAAGATGAAGGTGAAAACAATTTGAGAGATCTGCATCAGGCAGCCTTTATAGAGCTTTTGGAAGAAAAAAGTCTGCTCAAGAGGATATGGAAATGGAGAATTTCAGGCCCTTTTTGCAAATAGTAGGTTGAATGACGTACGTCAGCTGCAGTAGCAATGGGGAAAAATAAGGGAAAATTAATTTAATATTGTAGGTTTCAATATTCCTTCCAAGATAAGTACAGTCTAATGATGGAGAATGTCTTTTCAAGTAGCAGATGGCCACATTAAAGCTACAGCTGTGCCACCATTTCAGAATTTCTATAAGGCACACGAGAGGAGGGGACAGCTGCCGATAGCGTGGGTGCTAGACTCTCCTAGGAAAGCTTATTTTTAACCTGGATCTGATCCCTGACCTGGTTCACAGTGCGGTGCCCTGGACAGCTCTCCCAGCCCAGCAAAGGGAGAGCACAGAGGCGGTGTGGGCAGAGCTGGGCTGCTTGCCCCCTGACCTTGGCAGAGGCAGAAGCATCTCTGGAGTCAGGGAGCCTAGTTCAACAGGAGGTCAGGAGCTGCTGTCTCATGCCAAGGCGAGATGGGATGCTCAGCAGCATTTCCCAGTACCTGCTGGGTTTTTATTGGCATGCTTAACTTTTAACTTGAAAAACAGAAGTGCAGCTGCCTGTCACCCTGCTTTGAAAGTTTGCCAGGCTCAGCACTAAAGGAATCAGAAATCTTTGAGCTGGAAATGTGGTTGTCTTGGGCTCAGAGCAACTGTAATTACTATTTCAGAAGCAGTGTACTCTTCTAATGAGTACAGTTGTTGCAATATCTGGAATATTTACCCAGGAATTAGAGTCTGGCTGTGTACATTTGACTAGTTTATAAGGAATGTAAGCGTAGTTTGTGCTTTTTGAGTATGATCTACTATGAGTCTTCTTGAGAAAAAAAATGCAGACATAAAGTTAAGGTAATAAGGAAAGGCAGCAGCTTTATCTTTTGATAAAGATTTATGTCAATACATAGACGTGTGTGTATACATGCAAAATCTGAGTACCTAGGGCTAGAGGAAAAGTGTGGCATGGTAGAAAGTAGAAATTGGAGGCGGTGGAGAGTACAGGGAGGCAGCAGCACAACAGAGAGAGAGATGGGGGTGAAATGAGCAGGGAGGAAGGGCAGGAGGTGGCTGAAATGCCATTTGGCTGGAAGCGCCTTCAGCTTGTTTCTTGCGCAGAGGCAAGACGAGATGTTCAGCAGCTCTTCTCAGTTCCTGCTGTGTTTCTGCCGGCATGTTTAACTTCTCTGTGGGAGAGAAGAGCAGTGGGCTATACAGTCACTGAAAACAGTATGGGCAACTACAAGAGTAAAACTGAGTTTAGAAGGGAAGAAAGATTGTTGAAGGATGAGGAAAAGATAAGGATGGCCGAGAGAGCCTGGAGAATTGAAAGGGAGAAAGAAGAAAGGCAAGACTGCGAGAGGTCATCTGTAGTCAAGCGAAAGACAAGTGGGATGAACAGCACATGAGAAAGCACAGATTTCATGTATGAAATGTTAAAATTATTGGAATGGTGACTAGAAAGGCAACCAGAGACTATGACAATTCAAATAATTGTTTCTAAACATGACAAAAACATGTCTTCCAACACATGTGGTTACTGTTTATATTTGAGTATGTTTGTAATTAGTAGGGTTAACTTTCAGTGCTTTATTTTTCTACCTCTCAGTTAGCTTTTAAGTTTTTCTTGCCTTTTGAATACACTGAATGGGTAAGCATTTGTTTTGATGTTATTCAGAGCCTTTTTATTATTTTTCATTCAAAAGAACTCGATACTTTCTGGGTTGTTTAAAATATACTATTTAATGATTTTGAACTTGCAAGTGTTTGAAGTCATTAGAATAGCACTACAGAATATAAAAACTGATGGATCAAGATTCTTATGTTTGCGAAATGAGAACAACAAACCCTCTGATCTGTTTCCTACCTCTGCAATGCAGAGCTCACCACAAAGTACCTCTGTCTGACACTTCTGGTTTTACCCTTAGAATATCTAGTTAGTAGTCTGGGCAGTTTCTTGAAATTTTCTATGTGTAAGTAATCCACGTAAGTTTTACAGCTATTAATGTAATTCTACTACTGTTTTCATACCTCTCCAGGTCTAGTAATGAATTTAGGCCAGACATGAGAACTCATAAATTAACAAAGATGTATAATTGAAGTGTGTTAAACACAGTGTTCGGAAGAGAAGTGGTATTAACTTAATCCCTTTCCTAAGTCAGTGCATAAGAATATCCTCTCTTGCATGTCTCTTAAATACTGTGTTTTATGGGATCAGGTTACACTAATTTTTCCAGTGGCAATTATCAAGTTTCTTGTTTGCTAAGGAATATACTTTAAAAATTAAAGAAGTCATTGGCATTACTCATTTGCTATATTCTGGAAAGCAAACTGATTTCATTAGAATGAACAGCATTAAAAATGAGGTTTTCTTTTTGTTAGATGCACAACAGCTTATGAATGTCTAAAATCTAAAAACCCCAAACAAAACAGCAACAAACATTTATGTGAGAAGTATCATTACTGACAAAGACTGCTGCGTGACTGTATGTGTTGTTCTGTCAGTAACTAAATGTCATGTTCAGATAGCGCACAAAAATGTTGTGACAATTTCTGCTTCTCACCGAAGATCTATAGCAAAGAAAAACACCTCTGGAACTTTACACCTGCAAATAGTAGGTTTCCCTTGTAAAAAATTCCTTTTCTTGTAGGTAACCATTCACGCTAGAGAGATCCCCTGCCAAACATCTTGGTATTTCTCTCAATTTGTCATGTTGGGAATTTATTTTGCTTCCTGTGAACTTCTGAGGGTCATGTTGATCCCTTGTACTGGTCGTTTAAAATTTTTGTAACAGGATGCCAGATGGTTTGGAAGAGTAAAACTTTGGTAATGATTGCTGTAAAAGGTATAATAAATATTCAATAATAAAATACTTTTCCCCCTATTATTTAGGAGGGTTAAGGCTTTTTTTTTTTTACCATTAAAATTATTAATGAGGTCTTGAATCTATTGTTTATAGTAAAGATGAAATCTTTGGCTCAGACGTAGGGAAGTGAGAGAAAAATGACTCATTTTTAGTATATATAATTTCATCCAAGGCTTTTGAATTTTTATTCATATTGCACATGCATTTGTTCTGGTTTCCTAGGTAACAACATGTTTTACAAAGGCTAATTTTTACCGTGGTGGAAGTAAGAAAAGTTAATCTCAGATAAGTATGCAACTATAAAAATCTTACAAATCTTAAGCTTTTAAAATAGAGATTTCATATTTCAATCAAAGGTCTCTGTGTGCGTGTCTGTAGATATACGTACATAGGTTATCAAGTATATAGGCATATATATTTGCTTAATTGTAGCAGAATTGTTAGTTTCATTTGAGTTATGTATACAGACTTCCAAGTTTAAGGACCATACTAATTTCTGCCTTTATTCTCTGCAGGTAATATGTATATATGCATATTTTACATAGATGAATCACTAAAAATAATCATAATTACTGTAAAAAGAGATACATATATGTTTATAGGCAGGCTGATATATTTTTCAGGCTTCTCAGCGTGAGCATTCTATTGTGTTTTGCATATATGAAAATAAGCTAGGTTTTTCCTTTTTTTTTTTGTTTTGTTGTTGTTGTGTTTTGTTTTTTTCCTGACTATGAGGTGCATCTGTGGGTTTTTTTCTTTTGTTTTTGGTTTGGGTTTTTTCTTGGGTTTTTTTTTTTTTTTGCCTGACTATAAGGTACATCTAAAGAGTTTTTTTCGCAGAGTTTGGGAACTGTGCTGGAATATTTAGTATAAATTGAACTTAATGTTGAAATACTTTTACAGGTGTAGTTGGACAAAAGGGAATACCCCCTTTTTTTAAAGTTATGGGAAAAAAAGTCTGCTGGCCAATATTTCACCTGGTTGTCATGTGGTTTTTCTTACACAAAATATGACAAAAACTATGGATCTTGGTTGTGCAAGCAATATTTATTCTTTTAAGCTGACAAAATCAGTCACATTAAGTAATCGGTATTACTGCAGCCTCTCCTGCTACTAATGGATTAATGTAAGCAGTTGCAAGATCTTTTCAATTTTTTTGATGACATATTAACAGATTTATAGCAAGGACAAAGCACAATATCTGCATCTTAAAGGGAATCAGTGTTTGTCTCAAGTTTAAAGAAGCGTTTTTATTTTGCCTCTGAACATTTAAAGTGATATCCAGGTATGAGAGAGGATGTTACAAATTTTTCTGACTTTAATATCTTTAGTTCTTTTATTAGAAGGGTATCAGCTTAAGGTTTAGTTCTCCTGCAGGGACTGTATACATCACTAGTGGCCACTAGACCCTGTGAGATACAGAAAATAGAGCTGTATGATCATACTTCCAGGGTGAAATTAATTTTAGAAAGCTTATAGGTGATCAGCTGAAGGATTTTTGTTCCCTCCTTGAATATTTTTGGAAGATCCACAGGTAAATTCCCTATGTGACATAACCAATCTGCCTTTGTCTTTTGTGCTGCGAAGGCCTTGAACAGTTTAAAAAGGGCTTTTAAAGTTACTTGCAATGATTGTGCACTGTATATTCCTCTGTCACTACACACTGTCAGCCTGGTGCTCAGCGGAGGTTCCAGCTTTGGCTGTCAGCAAAGTGCCTGTGAGCCTCTCTGGGAATTGCAGAGGGGATAAGAAAGTACTTGAAAATGTTATTTTATATGCTGACTATGATAACTTTCTCCACTGTAATTTTTCCCCCTGCTTTGTTTTGCATGCAATTCGGTATGTAAAATTAATTTTTTAGTTTATCTGTATTAAATTTCGAAGCATGTAATATTGTACATTTATTTATGGTTATAACCTGTTAGAGAAAATAAATGAGGCACTGTTCATGCAAGGAGGAGAAAACACGTATTCTGTCTGAAGATTTATTAGTGCCTTTCAGTCTTTGGGATTGCAGGAAAAAAAAGCTGGAATGAACCTCTGGAGATTGTACAGTTGGTCTCCTAGCCGAAGGCACTCTCTTTGTCATTCCTCACAGACACTGTATCACAAAGAATAATAGAATAATTTAGGTAGCAAGGAACTTCTGGAGGTCGCCTGGTCCAGCCCGCTGTTCAAGGCACGGCCACCTTCGAAGCTGGGTCAGGTTGCTCAGGGCCCATGTTCAGCTGAATGTTGAATAACCCACAGTGTGGTAAGTCTTCGCTGAGCAATATGCTCTGATGTTTTACCCCCTGCGAGTTTTTGCCTCCCTTCTATTCAATTGGAATAATTGGAGTTCCTCTTTCTGCAAGTTCTCTGTTGCATTTTGTCTTTCCACAGTGAACCTCAGAGAAGAGCCTGACTCTCTCTTCTCCATAATCTTGAAAACAGCGCTTTGATTCTCCCCTAATCTTTTTCTTAAAGATTAGAAACTAAACAAACTCACCCCCTCAACCTCTCTCCATCCGTTGCGTGCTCTAGCCCTTGATCGTTGTGGTGGCCCTCTGCCAAACTGGCTTTGATATGTCTTTTTCTCTACTGGGAAGCCCCAAACGGAACAAAATGCTGCAGATGCAGTCTCACGAGCGCTGAATTATGGAGTACAATCCCTTCACTCTATCTGTTGCTTATGCTTTTACAGATTCAGCCCAGTATTCATTTCTATAAGGATGCACTGCAGGCTAAGGTTCAATGTGTTGTCTACCAGGACCCCCCAGGCCTTTTCTGTAGAGCTGCTTTCCTTTCCAGTTGAGGCCTGGGCTGTTGAGTGGGATTATTCCATCTCAGCTGTAGGTCTTGGCGCTTGCTTTAGCTGAATTTCTTGGGGTTTCTGGCAGACCATCCCATGCTTCACTGCCTGTAATCTACTGAATATTTTACATTATATTCCACCTGAATCTTCCAGATATCTCTCTAGATAATATAAAATAGGTTTTCTTTCTTTCTGGTCTTTGACATTTCTGTACTGTTTATTCTGTTTCTACTTCAGTCTTCTCTGCTTTCTTTTTTGTTTCTTCTTCAGATTAAATTTCACAGATCTTTAATCCATGCGCACTTTTATTTTTGGAACTGTAGCACCTTAACTGTGGACAGAAACATCCAGTTGAGACCCTACCAGTGTAGAAGAGAGCAGAAAAATAACTTTGAGTCTGCTATAATCCTATTAAATATATCTGTATGTATGACTAGTTCTCAAATAGTGGATGTTAGAGAGCTGGGTTCAACTAATGAATGACCGTGGTCCCCAGATGTTTTTCAGGTTAATATCTACATAATCACTTGTTCTTCATTCTCAGTTTATATTGCTGGATATTCCTGCTTATTGGAGTGTCTTGCATTTCTCTCTATTGAGAGGCGTGTTGTTTCAGATAATAACTTCAGTCTGTTTATTTTATATTCTAACCTGCTTATCCAGAGTGTTTACAGTTGGTCCAAGATTGGTGATGTCTTAGTATTTATTCATGACCTTGATAGGTAACTGCTGAAACTGCATATGAAAAATGTAATATATATAATATATTGAAAGTAAAATATTGAACAGCAGTGGATCAAAAAAGTTCCAAATTATTTGCTTTTCTGTTTGGACTTAGTATAGCTTTCCAATCAGTTCTGCATTCACCCTGAGATAAGCAGACTTTCTTTAAGTGAGTGACATATATTACATACTTGTGAGAATATTTAGTTAGTGCACATAACATCTATTGTGTTCTCTTTGACTACATGGCTTGCTGTCTTGCTGATGATTTGATGTAATTTAATAATGAGAAATCTGGTTTGGCTGTTTGGGTGTGTTTTGTTTGTTTGCTTTTCTTCCAGGTGCCTTCAAACTGTTCTGTTTCATTTTTTAATTCCAGTAATTTCTTGAATGAAACTTTACTGCCAGCTGTATGTATGAAGATCTTCCCCTCCCTGCCCCCTCCCTCCCCCCCTCTGTTTTTTAAAGACTGAAGTTGACCTTTTCTAGTTGTCTCGCATTTCCATGAGTTCTCAAAGGTGACAACTAATGTGTTTGGGACTGTTGAATAACTACAACGCAAGCCATAGCTTCTCTAGTTGAAATAGTGAGGAAAATCTACTTCATGCCAATGTAGTGGAATTACCAGCAGTTGCTGAGATTTTTTCCAGGACGTTAGCAGTAGCCACTTGTCTTACATGAAGGTGCCATGGACTCTTAATGAGCACAAATGACTGGTCCTTAGTTTTAGGTCCAGTTTTAAATTAATGGAAGTGTTAATTAATGCTAGAGTCATATTAACCATAATTGTGACTGGGCAAAATAAATTAATCCTCTTTGTGCTTAATGGATGTTGATATGCCTGTTAAAAATAAATACACATGAGCTTGGAAGAAGGCCTGCATGTGTCTTGAATACTGCATTTTTTTCACTTGCAGGCAGGCCATTACCATAATTTAAACATTGTTCTGCGTAAATTTTTAAGCACGTGTACACAAGCATTAGCATAACCCCTTTTCTAGACAACCCCCTGCGACTCTGTACTGACAGTTTAATTTGTTTCAAATACTGTGACTTCATTTGCTGGAACATTGACTACCTCCTGACTTGTCGAGAGTGTAAAAAAACCTCTTGAAAATGTTTCAATAATTGTCAGTCTCTGTATAACTGCTGATGTTGGTGACACTGTGATATTTGGCCCTTTGAGCTCAGGTGGCCCATCTAGGGGCAAAACCAGGTGGATGCGTCAGAAACGGAAAGGAGCTGGTGGGATGAGGCAGTAGTTCAGCTGTATGCTCCATTGCATGGTTTCAAGGTGCTGGTACATATTGTGACTCCATGAATCGCTGTGATGCTTAGCTTGAAGTCACTGGTTGTCTGCCCAGTATGGAAAGCATAGTCCAGCTCTGATGCCTCAGTTCTGAGCTGATTTCTCACAGAAATAAGGAATGTTTTTTCACCTTGTATTTTGTGAATGGGTGTGTATTTTGGTTTTCTTGTGGTGTGTGTGTCGTGCCATTCCCCCTGCTCCTGGTTTAGAAATATGGATTATTTGGAATGGTAGCCCACTCTATAGGTTAGCCTCTCATTGCACAAAGATTGAAGGACTCTGAACTCAAGACAGTTACTTGATGAACTGAACAATACTGCCAATCTAGGACTCCAAAATATTGTAGAAGTAGGAAAAATAGGGGGGAGGGTAAATGCAGAGAGTTAGTAGGGAATGGTCTGGCTTTATTTGGATTTTGCTTTTTGACTTGAAGAATGTCTTTACATCACTTTTTTTAAGCTCTTCTCCTAAATTTTGTATGCTTTAAACCTTGTACTTGAACTACAAGTTGAAATGCTCATTTACTTAAGTGCAGGAGCTGGTGTTAAAGCAGCTTATCGAATATTAGTAGGCATGTGATGCCTTCAGCAGTGTGGTTTTCAGAAAAAATGCCACCAATATTCAGCGTCATGTTTTCCCTTTCACCTCTTGGATGTGGTATCAGAAGGGATCCTGGGAAAACTGGTTACACTGGCAGAGAGGACCCATTTTATTAAATCAAATGTAAATATTCATTTCATAAACATAAATGTGATTCACTTATAACTTTTCCTTAAGAGGTGTTAAGTATACTAGGTAAAATAAGAGACGTAAATGCTCATAAATCATTAATGCATGCATTAGTATAGGACTTGATTTTAGCCCAACTAGTCTACATACTATTAAAAGGGTATAGACTAGTTTTCCTAAACCAGATGGTTAGTCTTTTTCCAAAATTAGTGACAGAAATTCTTCCATTCCTGTTTTTTTTTTACAAAAGAATTGGCACTGTAACAGTCGTTCCTTCTGTAGCACAGATACTCTGTATTAAAGAGCCTTCATTTTTTAAGGCCAGATCTGCAAGTGTGTTTTCTCCCCCAGCTCTTGCAGGCTTTGTTTTTGCCATTGCCTGCCAGCTGTCAGAGTTTGGACCCTGCACTTGTGAGTAACAGTGGATGACATCAAGGAAATAAGCAGCAAAAGAGAAGGGTCTTCCCCCATTAGGTTATTGTAAAGTAGCCCCTAAAGCTTAAATTCAGGATGTGACAAAAGAACTCCTGGAAAGTCAATGGAAGTTTTTTTCCCATTGGCCTCAGTAAATGACAGTGTTCAGAGAACTCGTTTTTAAAGGTAACAGTAACCAAAATAAAAAAAATGTAAACATAACTGACCAAGAGTGAGTCTGGTCCAAATATTTTCCATTATATGTCTAAAATCAAACCATGGACAACTTAGATGGAAGCTGTGACTGTGGGAATAAAAGGTAGTATGGGTCAATGTGCTGTGCAGTGGTCTTACTCAGTTTGAACAGGCTTCTGTACATGACAATAGAGGCAGGAGGGAAAGAAAGTGTGAGAGAGACTGTTTCTAGACTTGGGCAGGATGGACCTTGGTTTTATTCTCTGAAGAGTCTTTCTGATTTCAGGGAACCTGTATGCCCTGTGGGGAGTCAGTTATTGGGGTATATGTTGGTGGGATGGAGGCGGTCCCCTTTCAGAAGGGGTTCATTTGGGACACAAATAACATGCTTAGGAGTAACCAAGCGGTACTTCAAATTAAATTTTGTTTCCTCTTTGTTTTCTTCTTTCTTGGAAGACACAAAATGCTTATTTTTCAACTTCCTTGTTTGTTTACATTAGTTTACAACCCATTAGAGATCCTAAGTCCTTTTCAGAGTTTTGCAGTTCTTATGCAATTAGTCTTCTTATTTGGCAATTAGACTGAAATGAATTTTTATTCTTTGGAAAAAATGTGATTTAATGTATTCAGTGAGATTTGATGTGGTAATGAGCTATGTCTTGTAACTGAACAGCATTTTTTTAGCTAACTAAATCATTAAAAAGGTAGCAGTTGTATATATTTGCTTATTTGTTTTGTATAGTAACTCTGTAGTATATTAAATGCATGGGAGTATCAGAAAATAGCTATCCCTTGAGTAAACGGCACTGGAATTTTTCCATTAATTTTCCCTTTAAAATACACATCACTGTAGGCTCAGCCCATGTTAAAAAACCTGATTAACAGACTTTTACATCTGTGTCCGGTAACAGTCATCCCTTTGCACAAGGCCATATATCTCCACTTGTTTCATCAAAAGAAAACTTCTAGTAGTTTTGTTAATGTATTAAAATCTCCACAAAAATATTGTGTGGGTTTACTTTTTATGCTTTGGCAGTGAAAATAACTCTAGGAGTACTAAATGTAAAAAAGAATTATTTTCAGCTTCGGTATTATCTCAGCATTTTTAATTTCAAACCTGATTTTTTTCATGACAGTTCAGACACACAATTCATTAATGCACTTTTAGTGACTCTTACGGATTATACAGTTTGTAAAGTTATCATGAAATGAAATTAGAGTAAATGTGGCCTAACTTCACAGTTCTGCAAAATCTGTGACAAAGTGACTAGCAAATTAAGTGACTTCATCCATCTGTGAAATATTTCAAGGTCAAACCTTTATTGGTTACAAGATTTCTAACTAAAAAGACAGAGGGTGACAGTACTTACAGTTTGGTAATATTTGCTTACTGAGCGTGAAATGAAATTTAACAGTGCGGCATGTCTATGTTTGTAAATTTATTGTGGTTGTTTAGACTTCTTGGAAAATGATATGTCAAGCTATCACCCTCAACCTCCAGAATGTGATCTTTACATCCAACAAAAAAGTTCACTTTTTTCCATCTTTAAATGAGTGTGAGATTATTTTTATTTCAGTTATGTTTTTCTTAAGCAAAACAAAACTTGTGGCTTGACTGTATGTGAACTTAGGATGTGGCAATCTCAGTGCAGCTGTGAGCATCTCGTGCAGGAACTGCTCATTATCGTAATGCTCACTACCACTGGGCATCGTGTTCAGCTCAGTGGGATGGTGTGGGAGGTTAAACTCTTGTAGATTGAGATTCTATATTACAGATATACAAAAAGGCTCTGATCTCCACCTGAATAGGTAGTGCATGGAATAATTTACAGGTGAGCCAATTCCAAGAGTAGAGAGTAGGATGTTAAATTGTAAATACCTGAAACACTTTTTTTTTTTTTTTTAAAGAGGTTAAATGCAGACCTAAGGTGTTGTGGTTTTGTGGGGTTTTTTTTAAGGAGAAAAAATAATTGAAAATTCCAAAATTGTTTATTAAAGAATCTTAAATGTGAGTCAATACCATGTGATACTCTGCACAATATGGTATAAAACCAGGGAGAATGCATGAACGTCTACAAAGTTTCTTTAGTGCTTCTGGGCAAAATTTTATTGGTTGAGTAATCAAAATACCATTAATGAACAACTCAGTTTGTAAAATACACATCCAGTCTGAATTTTCATCTTTTAGAACTATTGTTTATAGATACATACCGAGCATCTAAAAGAAAGTGCTTTGCAACTGGGGGATGTGCAATTAGTTTCAAACTCTAAAGGATGGTGAAGTTAGCTGTGTCAGTTTTGTAAACTGAATGATAATAACTTACCTGGTCTGGTGTAAAACTTCCTTATTTTCTTCTTGTATTATTTGGTTAGTGTTGGCAAAAACTGAAGTCTTAAGGGTATCTTGGTCTCTTGAATCTTGAAGCGATTAATTGCAAACTCTGCCACTTCATGTATGTGTTAGGAAATACAATGCTTGCTCTTTGAGCAGCGTGTTAATCTTCTGCGGCTTTTGTAATTAACAAAGGGGAATGCTATGTGTTTCTTGATATGCATATTTTTTTATTCAGATGTCCAAATACATCATAGGGTGCAAAAACTCCAGTAGCTGCAGTAGCAGATTCCTGGAACATAACCTGTAGAAGGAGAAAGAAACAACGCCTGAAGATGTGGGTATGGTTGAAGAGAATGGGGAAGAAAGTGACGTAATGAAAATGTGTGTCAAAGTGTGTTAAAGTGGATGCGTTAGGGATGACTTCCTGAGAACACTTTGACAAGCCTTTATATTTACCAATGACGAGGAGGGCCACCAGAGAGGAATGAAGTAAATCCTGAAGCACAAAGCATCATCAAACAGGAGTTTGAAAAATTAGTCTATTTTGTCCCTGCTAAGTGCCACAGAATGTAAGTTTCAAGTAATCTTTTGTTTGGGAACTATTAACTTTCAAAGAAAAGAAATCTCAAAAATCCCATCACTTCTGGAGTGTGTGCTAAAGTCAATGATCTCATAGTCTTTTACAAACAGAAATAGAAGTATTTGTTCTACCCTGCATCATTACCCTGTGAAGGGTGCAACATTGAACAAACGATCGCTTTATCTTTTGTCCCGCAATTTCGTATGGCAAAGCTGTATTGTAGGAGTGGATTTCCAGCAGGAAATGTCAACACTCATGGCAAAAGTGGATGAGTGTCACAAGCCCAGGATGTAAGGCATTTTTTTCCCCTGTGATTTGCCTGGTAACATTCAACACGAGCAACACTGCTCTCATGGAGGAAAACGGAGCAGATGATTTGGAAGTCTGTGTATTTGCTTTGTCTAATTTTCTTTGTTAACCTCTTAGCAACAGCGTAAACCAGATTTTCTGTGTTTTTTCCTGGGTGGAAGAAAGTGGACTTGCGCTAGGAAGAAAATTACAATCTGAACTGCAAAACCTCGTCTGTGCCCTTGGGATGGGGACAGAAGGGAAGTCAAACCTCATTCATAAAGAGATGTCAGCAGCTCTCATTTCCCAAACTGCTGTTTGGCGTGAGGGAGATGAAGTACCACACTAATGTTCAATGGGCCTTGCTATTGTACTGAGAGCCTGTGGATGGAACTGTGATCCTTCAGTTCTGTGGACATGTAATACTTGGGCCTCATTAATGTGAGGTTACATGTGAAGTTGTCCTTTTGCCTTTCAAGTCTGTGTTCTTGGTACGCTTCGTAGGATTCGGACTGTGCAAGGACAACAGGAGTTACTTAAAACTCAGGATTTAAAAAGAAAAAGGGAACAGCTGCATGTGGTGGGTATTTAGAGAGAAGGAGAAGGGTTAATCCATCTGAAAAACTGGATTCTTCATTGCCATCATGTTGGCCTGTGCCTCTAGGGCTGTGGGCTCCAGATGGATGGTTTAATTTGCATATATATTTACATAGTCTTTAATTGTAAATTCATGTGATCATAATGGAGAATTTGTCTGTAGTTGTCTCTTCTTGACTGTTGAGTGGAATTTTCTTCTTGTCAGAGCTCACCTGCAATAAAATCTTTGTTTGTATTCACCATATTTTGACCCTGATAAAACACATGAGGCTCAGGATACAAATCACTTTCTGGATGCATGTGTTTTTTCCCAGAGGGGCTTTTTCATTGCTCCAGTTTCCTAGTTGCAGTCTTCCCTGTCAGATTTCTTTCCTGTTGCCCATCCTGTATTACTTCTAACTGCTCATTCAATTTATTAAACAAGTAGCAAAACTTTTTTTGTTGCAATGTCTTTTGATCAGAGAAATGCACAGTACATGACTAGTGGATGTTTTCAATACTGAAACATAACAAGGCTTTCACTGCTTCCGAATAGTTACTCTTACTAAGTATTAGCAATAGAGGTAGAACACCCATTATGGGGCTGCTGGGGAGTACAGACATTCCTCTGCACCAAAGAGTTTGTAGATCTAAATCTTTCATGTGATATCCTTGATACAGAGAATTGATATCGGGCAGAAGATGGGTAGAGAAGAGGATTTATCTGAAATGGCACGTGGAGGCTGCTTCTTTCTAGTATTCCCTGTCATACTGGTCTTGTGTTTTAAGATGAAACTTCTTTACGCCCATGGAAATAGGGTGGGATAATCTATGGGAATATGTATGTGTGTGTACTTAGAGCTCAGTGAGACTGTGGCCATGGAGATGGTGGAAGAGCCTCAGTGAGTAGGATAAGGATGTATCTGTGGGAGGATGAGCCAGGAAGCTTTTCCACAACCATTTTTGCTAATCCCATGAGGTAAAAGAAACTAAATCCATTTAATGTCACATATTAAAAAGTCTCTCGCGTCAGCTTCTACATGCAAAGAGATATTCAGTGATGGATTCTCCTGTAGCCTACCTTAAATTTCACACTTCATGTTCAGGTCTGCCACTGTCAATTAACTGTGAAATCCCACATACCTCAGCCTTGTGTGATGGCACCATATAGCTCCTGTAGTCTAGGGTATGCAGCCTAAGAAAATATTTGGATGCTTTTGTGTGAGAACTTCATTTAATGTCTTTGCTAGGTATTTTTGTTCTAGTGAGCTGTAATTTAATTAATTATTATTTTTTCTAGTGCTCTACTTACATTTTAATTATAGTTAGAATTGAAATATGCCATTTTTGAAGACTTGAAATGTAATGTTTTTTACTCAATGAGGAGAAAAAACCATATTCATATTCCAAACTACTTCTCCATATGTATTTCATCATTGATTTGAGATATACTTTGTGCATAAAACAGACACAGTATGCAAAATCTTGGTAGAATTCCCTCTAGCCATTTGCTATGTTTCTTTAGAAAGATGGAAACACCTTTAATTCAGACTTCTCAAAGAATTATGTTCTAGTTTTAGTATTTTTAAAGTATCAATCTACTGCTTCAGCCCTTGAGGGGTTTTAAATATGGTTAGAGTAGTACTCTGGTTAGCTTTTCTTGTAGAATGATTATTGGTGTCACACAATATTAAGCAAACTCAAACCGTTTTTTGTACTTAATTTTACCTAAGCTATATTTCCTTGGGGGTGGTCAAGCTAACATTTGTTTCTGCATACGCGTGTATTCTAATTACTCACTTATTTAAAGCCAAATAGGCTTGGAAAAAGAAGAAGAAAAATAGAATGTATGCAAACTGCATACAAAAAAAAAAAAAAAAAAAAAAAAGGCAAAAAGCTTCTTTTCCCTGAAGCATACATTCTGCATGAAATTCAACTTGACAAGTGACCCTTTCAAAACAGTGCTACAAAGATTTCTCAGCATCCTCCATATATGAGAGGCAGTGTTCTTGTATTAAAACTCACAAGCAGCTCCCCAGTTCTCTCTAAATGAATTTAGCCTCTTCCTCTATCCTTTGTGTTCTACTTTATCCTCATTCACTGTGTTGGCATTCATGGTTTTATGTGCACACTTCTATGTGAGAAAATGCTGCAAAAAGCAAAACCATTGGGATATTAATATGAAATAATATGTATATGATAAAATACAATAAAGAACTCCCGCAAGGATTTGCTGGCAGTTGCAGGGTTGCAGGTTTCTCTTGAAAATGTGGTGGTTCACTTACAAAAAAAAAAAAAAAAAAAAAAGTTACTATTTAATTTAGAACTAGGTGACAGAAAAGCTGAACTCTAGCTCTGAAGTCTTGCATTCTTTAATTCAGGAGCAGAGGGAAATGATAGTCTATGATCATAAAGTGAGCAGCAATTAACAAGAATGTGAGAATGACTTGTGAAACTGAGTGTAATACATCAAAATTAGAGCAAACTAATAATTTAACAGTATATGAGAAGTATCCGATCTTTAAAATAATAGTAGTGAATGACCAGTATTTTATCACTATGCAGTTCTCATGCAGCACTATTCCAGAGATGGCGCACTAGTTTGTGGGGTTTTTTTTCTTTTTTCTCCTCTGTTGTCAAATGAGAGACATGTGCAGTGTAATATTTAGTATGTCCCATGCTTTTGATGGTCTCTCCAGGCATCTTTAGGAAAAGCAGAGAACTTGAGTTCAGGAGCTTGCTTCAGAGGGCTTTCAGGTGGTACAGTGGTACCTGGGGGTGGAGGGGGGGGGGGGGGGGGCGGGCTGATAGTTTTTCTTCACAGACAGTGTTGTCTTTGTACACAGCACTGCTGCTGCATTTATGGACTGTATGATCTCACAGTGCTTAACAGATTGTAAATTACAGGCATTTGGTAATTTTCAAATTGATAAGCTCACATTTTACACTAAGATATTTAGGGCAAATTTTGAGTGGAAAATTGCAGCCTTAACGTGAGCAATTATGACATGTAAACAAACATCTGCTCTTGAAAAATCAGAAGGTCAGGCAAGATGGTACTGTAAGATGGATAAGGGGAGTAGTTCCTTTGTCTATTACTGCTGGTCCCCAGAAACAATGACAGCAGATTATCAGAGACATCCCTTGATTGAAAGAGACAGAGAAGAAACGGTTCTTCCCTTTTGAGCTTTACTGTATCTTTGTGGTTTAGGGCTTGAGGGAAAAGGGAAAGAGAACTATGTTTTCTGTTCAGCCAACCTCCAAGAACTGTTTATATTCATCTTAATTTTTGTATTGTGCATTTATAATTTTGTGGGTTTTTTTCCAAGGAAGTAACCTGAAGCAGGTAGGTCTCTGTGGCGGCCATCGTGTGTTCTTTTCCATGGCTGCCTCCCGGTGGTAGCATTCCTTCCTCTAGCAGAAAGCTTTTCAGAACTGCCCAGAGAAGCAGAGGGAGACACAGGGAGGGTTCTTCCATCTAAAATATTTTTCTTTTACACACTGAAGCATGCTGATGAACAGGATGCAAAATACCTCTTAGAACTGTTAATTGGTGCCAGTTCCATTCTGTAATTATGATTCAAAGTGTTAGAGAGGCTTGCTTGGTATACAGGCTCTGGTTTCAAAACATAATGTTTGCAAGCTGTGGTGGGTTGACCTTGGCAGGATGCCAGGTGCCCACCAAGCTGCTCTATCACTCCCCTTCTTGGCAGAATGGGGAGGGGGAGGAGGGAGAGAAAATAAGATGAAAATACCTTGTGGTCAAGATAAAGGCAGTTTAATGAAGCAACAGCAAAAGTTGCACGTGTGGAAGTGAAGGAAAACATCGGCAGGCAATGTTTGGTCACTTCCTGGGAAGCAGGGCTTCCGTATGCGTAGTGGTTGCTCCTGAAGGCAAATGTCCTAAATAATGAATGCCTTCCCCTTCTTCCTCCTCTGTCTTAGCTTTTATACCTAGCAGATGTCATATGGTATGGAATGTCCTTTTGGTCAGTTTGGCTCAACTGCCCTGTCTATGTCCCCTCCCGAGATCTTGCCCACCCCCAGCCTGCTGGTGATGGTGAGGGGGGATGTTGCAGAGCCAGCCCTGATGCTGTGCCAGCGCTGCTCAGCAGCAGCCAAACCACTGGTGTGTTATCAGCACCTTTCCAGCTACCAACGCAAGCACAGCGCTCGCTGTGGGGGCTGCTATGGGGCTCAGCCAGACCTGATACCCAAGCCCCTTCAAATGGAAATCCTTGTTAAATATTTACTACCTTAATGGCTTATCCTTGGATAGCAAAATGTTTTTCCTACTTCTTTGCCCAGTTTCTGGAAAAAGTGCTGTAGAAAATAGGTGTCACTCATGAAAGTTTACCTCGATAACTGCATAGCTAATTTTGTGCAAGTAAAATGTTAAATGCAAGTATCTTACATGATGATGAGAGACCTAATCTTTCCAATGGGTACAAAGGCAAGTTAAAGCTTAAATGCTGAGATCTGTCTTTGAGAGAATTATCGATGGCTGCAAAAACATTTATGCCTCAGCTCAACTATTTGAAAAGAACAGTGTCTTAATGGTATATTTGTTTTATTACTGCTGTGAACTCTTTTCCAGTAAGTCACTGACGAGAGACAGATCCAGTTTGATGGGGCTTCTTCTTAACTTATACAAATCAGTTATCAGAGTGGAGAATGTAAATATTATCTAATTGGTGTCACTTGGCAAAATTTTTATTATGCAGATCATGCCAGACACAGCATGATATTCCTTGCTTCTTCTGAGGAAGTCACCTTGGAAATGGCAATAGAGCACTTGCTTTGATTGCAGTAGGTGTATTCATGGAGAAAAGGATGAGCCAAAGAGCTCGAGACATATTTAGATTGCAACTTCTGTTGTGGCATCATAACACCAGAAAATCAATTCTCAAAATTCTAGTTCAGAGAGAGCTTCAGAATATCAACCAACACCTAATTTTACGCCCTCTAGGCATAATTATTCTATTCTCTTTGTCATTAAGGGATGAAACTCATTGTCGTCTTTGATGTTTTACGTTTTAAAAAGTTGAAAGCCAATGTTTGTTTCTTTCTCTGCTCCTCCCATAAAATCAATATGCTTTTCTGGAACTGTGATATATGTCTATTAGTTTCAGCTTTTTTATTCCTTTTCAAGCAGAAGGCTGAAAGAGCCATCTTCATTTCCCGGAAGGGATGAGCTGTTTGCCACAAGAAGCTGCAGAAGGGTGAATCCTGAGCAGTGGGGAAAGCAGTAGTTAGCTGTTTGGTTTGGGTTTTTTTCTAACTACAGTAAACTGTGTTTGTGAAACTGAATTCTCTGCTTATATGTTTGAAAGTAGGACTATGATAAAATATTTACAGGTATGGCATGATGAGTAGCTAATGAATGTCTCCAGTGTTCTCGGCAAAGCAGTGGAGGTAGTACGTAATGCATATGAAACATGTTTTGTTCAGAAATTTATGGTGTAGTGAAACACTTAATATTCTGACTCCTATTAATGTATAACAACATTGTCCTCAGTTAAGGTATTTCCGGAATTCTCTGTGAATTGTCCTGAATGCAGTAATATTTCAGGGTGGGGAAAATCCTGTCAAAAGCTCAGCTTGCTCCAGGTTACAAAAAAAACCCCAAAACAAAAAAAAACCCCAAACAAAAAACCCAAACAAAAAAAAAAACCACCAACAACCCAAAAAAACCCCAAACAGCTGAAACTTTGTCTCTACTGTTTGCATTCATGCAAAAGGAAACAGCTGTATAATTTACATGCTGGTGAGACTATATGCTTTTGTGATAGAAACTGTGAGCGTGCTTCTGCGCCTTCAGTTCAGGAGATGGAGCCTGCCCTTGTAGACCGTAGTAGTTGGTGATATACAGTGAAGAACACCCTGTGCTTATCTGAAGAGTGCTCATGCTCCCCTTCAACCCCTTCATGCTTTACATACAAGATAGGTGGGACCCATTACCATGAACACTGACCAGTACTACCATTTAGTGCATTTTTTCCTGCTTTACTACATTAGCCATCTGTTCATGTGATGCACCTCATGAGCATGTGAAGAGAACGGAAGGTCCATTGCGCAAGGTAATGACACACTTTCTAAAGCTCAAAATTTGCCCGGATTTAGGTCAGTTCTCTCTAGAAAATGGTCAGGCAGTTGGTGTACTACATCTGGTGTTTATTGTGCTAGCTGAGATGATTTGGTTGCTCCCTTGTCTGCTTGTTTGCTGTGTTGGTCTTGTTATGGAAAGGACTGAAGCCTCCCTGAGGTGCGCTGAGGACCAGGGAAGCTGCTTCTCCAGCAGAAGCTTCTGCTGCAGCAGCATGTTTAGCAACAGAGGTGCTGGAGAAGGATGTATTTACTTGATGAAAGCCAAACGTCTGCTCGATTGTGGTTTTCAGCTCTCACTTAGAGACCAGTTTAAAAACAAGGAAGTTTTTACATTTTCTTCTTTCAAAATTATACAGCTACTTTTTAATTTAATGTTATAATTTAACTTCAGGGAATGGTGATGGCTGCAAGACTTGTCTTCAAGATGAATGTTTCTGACACCAATAAGGAATTTTTTGCACATCTGTCAGGTAGAGTATTCTACAGGAGCAAATACAGTATCAAAACATTTTCCTCTCTGAAAAGAGAGTGCTGCCTGTGCTGTAGGCTAAGTCTGTCTAGTTTGCATGTTTCATGGTACTAATGTAATGTTTTTGCTGCTTGTTGGCAGAGCACAGAAAAGATATGTGAATTGAAACCTTCAGAACACACAGTGACCCCTTCTTAAAGATCCATATCAAAAGTTTTATTGGCGTTTTTTATTTTTGGTAATATGCCTGTAATAGTCCTCTAAGGTCTTTACCCTCTGAAAGTTGGAAGCTGTGTGATAAAAACAGACTTGTAATAAAACACAACCTTCTTATAGAAGTTACACTAAAAATAATTCTGATAGTGCCCTCAGGGTGTTCATCAGCCAGCAACAGCAGCTGCATTTTCACAGTGGAAAAGCAGGGGCTGGTAAGGTCAAGGAGGATGAGTCTTTATTCCTGTGGGGAGCATGGTAGGAGCATCCGGGGGGGTGTGTGAGTTTTTATGGATAAAATGGATGTGGGTTTGTGACAATATTGTTTTAAAACACCTGGGAAGCTGGAACAAGCCTGAAAGAATTCCAGTGCCTGCTTTTTGTGTGTGTTTGGTTTAGGACTCTGATGGCAGGTCTAGCTGATCTCTGCTAGTAACTTTTATGTATTTCAAAACTAGAAAATCCCACCTCAGTTCTGATCCGACTCTGCATACTTCTCTTGAAACAATGATAAATTGCAATCCTGGCTTTCGCTTTGCTGCTACTTTCACGTTTTTAAAAACACTGCCCTGCTTTGCTCTTTGCAGAATAATGACTCACTGAAATGTCTGCATCACCAGAAACTAGTCCCACCTCTGCGTGCTCTTCATTTTCCAGGTGATGACCCTGTAAAATCTGTTTTACAGAAAGACTCTCAGACTTCCTCAGGCTCATGGGTGCTAAATGGTATCGCCTGCGAGCGTGAGTGCGGGTGACCATGTTCAGTATGTGGTTTGGCTGAGGCAACTGACTGATGCCCGACTTGTGCCAGCAGACAGGAGAGGTCCTGCTGGACTAGAGACCTCACTTGGCTGGCTGGAGCACAGTTACAAAAAAACCCCTGTGGTGGATGTCAATGTGATAGGATTCAAGCAGCCACTGCTTTTGTTCTTGTGCAGGAGGGAAACTTCATCAGAAACATGGATGAAATTCCAGCCTTATCTTAGGGAATGTGTGTGGGATTCAGGCACGCAGCAAGAGAAGAGAGCCAGCACCTTTTCAGGCTTTTTTGCTCCTGTCATCCTGTACAAAGGATAGTCAGCTGTACCTTATTTTTCAAGTTTTTAAAACTCTGCTGGGATTTTAAATGAGTATCATCATGGTGCGCTTGTGATGTTGCTTCCTTTGTTTGCCTATTGCAATATAGCCTGGCCAGCTCTATAGGAGACCTGTCTGTGGAGTGCCTTTTAATATTTAGATCTAGCAGTGATTAGAATACACTAATGCCCAGTGGGTATATGTGTCATTTTTTAACAGCTGCCGAGCTTTCTCCCTGCTGCTCCAATTAACACATTCAGCGCACACTTGCCGGTGAGTGGGCTGTGTGTACGGATTAAACCACTTTTGCTATTTATTCATCCAGCATATGCGATGCCAGAAATGGATCGGTGTGTTTCCTGTTCTTACAACAAATGAAATCAAACGGGATCCTGAGCCTGTGCCTGGGTAAATATGAGGGCAGAGTTTAACCAGCAAATGAAAACCTGTTTTGCCTTGAGATATGGTTCAGTCCATTGACTAACATCTATCCCCGCCTCCCAGCCCCTCTTCAAATGATGGAGACACAGGATAGGGAGCTCTCAGTGCTGGGCTTCCCCTTCCTGGCAGGCAGGTCTCTTCAACTTTGTCCTCTGCTGTTTAATAACTGCTTGAAATACTGAGTTTCTCCTTTCACTTCAGTATTTTCCTCCTTTGTCTATTTTAATGTTGAAATATTCCAGTCAGTAGATTTGATAAAGTCCACCCCCCACCTTTTTTTTTTTTTTTTTTAAGGGAAAACAATATGCTTCCTAGTCACAGCTGAGATAAGGGAGGGGTTTTTTAAATGGTACTGGAGCAGCCGGTCGGAGGCTGCAGCTTTGCTCCAATGCTTGCAGTTGATTCATGCTGGGACAGCTCTTTGTGAAGCAGAGGGCAAAGGGGGCTGCTGGCTAGTGCTGCTGAGGAAGGAGATGGAGCGCTTCTTGGGCTTCGTCAAGCAGATAAGAAGATCAAGAAGAAGAAAAGGCAAAAAGTACCGGCCAGAGGAGGATTACCATGAGGGCTATGAGGATGTCTACTATTATGCCTCAGAGCATTTTCGAAGTAAGTATTTTGCATGACCTCATTTTCCTCTGGCGGTGACAAATGTTATGCTTTTAAGATGTTTAAAAACCCTAAACCCACCAAATGCAAACGGTATTCCTCCCTTGTTAGAATCTGAGCCTTGTGCAAGCATTAAAACGTCTGTTCCTGTTAGGGCTTTATCTGACTGTGGCTGCTGATGAACAATACAAAGCAGCTGAAGTGGCACAGCTGCTCTCAAAGTGGGGTCTGTATGCAAACCCAGGTAAGATTTCAGGTGCAGCTGGAGTCTGATGGCTGGAAACCTTTGGTTAAAACACTTTGTGCTGAGAAGTGATAGGGTGGCGCTAGCCCTTGTAGAGTGCCTTCAGAAAACCGCATGGATGTTTTAAAATCACTATAAAGGCAGCGATCTCGGATGTGTAAGTTGGAGTTAATGGTTAATGTTTGTTATCGAGTGAAAGTCTGTCTTCTGAGCCTCCACTGTGACCTGGTCTTTTCAGTTCGAGTAACTCAAGTGGGCTGCTTCCCGGCCGCGGGTCCAGGACCACTCATGAAGAATTAAGTGGTGGGTTTTGTTTGTGCTCACGTGACAGCAGCAGCTCACCCAAAACAAAAATAAACCACCTGCTCAGAAGTCCCAGTGCAAACTATGAGCAGTTCCCTGCAGCTTGTTACGGTTCGTCCCCTGTACCTGTCAGGCTTCGGAGCTGCCCGTCTGCCTTGGGTTTCTCCTGGAGGAAGGGACCTGCCCAGAGGTGCCCACAGGGACAGTGGGAGGGGAGCCACACTCAGCTGCTGCCCCGGGTGTTCTGCGGTGCTGTCAAGGTGAGGTCTTGGCAGCAGAACCAGTCATGCACAGAAAATAGCTTTTTTTGTAAAGGTTTCTGCTTTTCTGCCTGGTGGTTTGGGAGCTTTGCAGTGAAGCTGTGCCTTTTGTTGAACAGTCCACGTTTGATGCACTTTTTTGTTGTTCTGTACTATGTGAGTGGCTGTCAGAATCTTTTTGCATCATTTGGCTTCATTTCCACTTTGCTGTAATAAATCATAAGACCCTCAAATTTGTTTTAAGACAGAACGGTGACCGTGATTGTGCCTTACAGCACCGGAGTGGAAAATTAGGAAGCAAGAGATTTTCTTTTTGGTTTTCTCCCAGTGCACCATGCTTGCCTATCTCCAAAAGTAAACTAATGTAGGGTGCTTGGTTTTTTACTTGGTTTCTCCTTAATACACTTTTGATCTCTTTCAATTTTTAAGAAAATTTACCATGCTGATAAGGTTATAATTTGTCTATGTTGTCAAGACTTAGTTCGTGTAAGATAAAGACCTGTTTTGGGGATGATGCAGTTGTAACAGGTAACATACTGACATAAAAGCTTCTACGCAAGAACTAAAAATTTTAAATCTACTTAGCACTGAAAAATGTGAAGATGATGTATGTTAGTGAAGGCACGTAACTTTTTCTTGCTTTAATATGTAAATCAAAGGAATGTGTCAAGGCAGTATGTCAGAATAGTTCCCTGGCTGATTGTTGTTGTTGTTGAAGGTCTTTTAAATAAGAAAGCAAAACCCCTCCAAAAACTGTCATGTGTAATAAGGATTTCTTGAATGCTGATTAATAAATTATTAACTCTTGACTTAATGTAAGGCACTAAGATTGAGCTGAATATCTAATATGTTTTCCTTTTCCTTCTACTTAGAAAATAGATAGTACAGACTGAAGCCTGTGGAGGTCATGAGTATTTCAGACTGGATGAATCTGTGTCAGATTTTGAAGCGGTATTTACAATAGTGATCACAGTACTCTGAGTGGTCAAAATAGTGCACAGTTCTCTGGAGTTGGATGCACAGAATTCGCAGCTTCTTGCAGCTCCTTAGGCCAAACATGTCACAGGAGGTTTGAGCCTGGAGTCTTTATAAAGAGATACCACATCAAACACAAGTGCTCAAGTGCTTCTTTTGTCTGGTCTTTCCATGTACTATACATGTCACTATTTGGTTGGATATGTGCGGTAGCTACTTCAAGCAATGTACAAAATGCGAAAAGGTGCTGCTGGTGCTGCTATAAATGCTGTCTTGAAATTGAATTTCATGTAGTGGGGACAATTAAATGTTTTCTATTTAATTTAATTATGGGCTGGTGTTACGCTGTTTACTGTCCAAATTTAGAGTAACTGCAGAGCCATTCCTTCTGTATTCATATGCTTAGAAGAATGCGTGCTTGAGAAGATAGTTATTTATTAGTATGATACTCAGAATATCAGAGCTAATGAAATCAAAGACCTACTGTTCATTCAACTGAACAGAGTTGGAGCTTTTTTAGATTTAGTTTCCTCTCCCTGCATTGTTATCCATCCCTCCTCCATCATCATTTATCAGTTATATATCCAATTAGCCAGTGCATTTGAAGATTGTCTGAGCCAATCGCTTTATGAGCTTGTTACTCTCTTTTCCTCCCATTTGTGGTATTGCTTAGTGTGTTGTATGGAGGCAGAATTAACGGAAAACTGCAGAAACTACATTAGAATAACCAAAGGATCAAACCGAAAGAAAAAAAAGTTAAAAATAGAACAGTCCTCTGGGAATCACAGAAGAAAGGTGACTTCAGTTTGTCCTTGGCCGAGCTGCGCCTGGATATTGAGATACTGTAGCTCCTGCTGTTAGGTATACTGTCTTTACTCTTCTGAAGCTTTGTTGTGGAAGACCACATTAGCTGTGATAGTGGGACACAGCTGCATGAGAGGAACGTGCAGTAGTGCCTAAAGCTCCCTGGGTAAAAAAGATCCCAGCTCTGGAGTCAGATGCCTTTTTCCTTGGACGTTTCATCCATTTTGGTTCAGTTAAACAAATATCCTTGTTTTAACCTGCAACATCAGCTCTCCTATTTTCTGAAGAGTGTTTTTCTGTGCTACATAATGCTAGAATAACTAAAATAATAATTTTGTTATGCAAACGCATATTGACATTAGTGCAGTCATCATATTCATTTTGGTGAGATTTTGCAGTGTGAGCATAATGGGTCATGAAATTGTTACCCAGCCTACTCAGACAAGTTGGTACTTATTACATAAAATTATTTTAAAAGTATTATATTTATCTTGCACAGCATTGCAGCACTACCATTCAACCTGTTCCTTTTAATAAGGCTTTGCGTGAAAAAGGCCCTTGTCATATTATTACCAAGACTGATGGTGAACGTCAGCAGTGGTGTGTAGCAGAGCTGCCTGGAGCACTGCCAAAATGACATATATCGTTTTGCTGAAGTCAGGGTGGTTTGCCAAGACCTTTGAGTTTCAGCGTAGTCTTGAGCAGGAAGGTGGTTTTGGGACCCAGCCTGATTTGGTCACCTCTGACCAAAACAAACCCAAACCCCTTCTTCCCACGCTCCAGTCTGATTTCAGCGCTAAGTCTTTTCTTTAGCAAAACACTTGGAAGTGTTTGGGTTTTTTCCAAATGATTTTGGAACCTCATAGGTCATACAAAACCCAGGCAGGTTCAGAGGCCGTTGCTGTGAATGCTTACTGTTAAATTTTGTATTATTTATGTTACTTCTGGTTTCTGTCATCCACCTCCTTCTGCAAGATACTCTGTTTGCATTGGTTCTTCCTATTATCTTGTCGGCAGCATAGTCCACTGGCACAAAGGTTTTATTTTCTGTGTTGATGCAATGAACATATTAAAGAAAATCCCCCACAACGCTTAAAGAATTTTACTAGTAAAGTCCCATTAACCCAAAAGGTCCCATTTTTTTTTTTTTTTAGCCCTGACCTTAAAACATTCCAGTCACTCAGAGTCCCACAAATAATTTTCTTCTGTCCTTTGTCAGGGCCTAGTATATGTTCTTTAACCGGAGCATTGGTATTTTGGACAAAGTGGTCTGCCATAGATTATATGTGGTGAAATCATGTATCGTTTTTCTCAGTGATGCTCTTTATTAATTCTTCCGCAATTCTTATGTGAGAATCATCTGGCTTCTCATTTTTAGGACAGTCAGCCTCTTTGAATTTGTCTCCAAAATGCATGTGATGATCTCTCCTTTCTTTCTATTAATTGTCCTATCTCTTTCCCTGTGTCAATCATTGGAAGGTGAAGGTAAGGCATTTGACTCCTAGCCTAGCAAATACAGCAAAAAAAATTAAAACCCGAGTTTTCTATAACTCGGAGTTGAAAATTTGGAAATCAGTTGACTGAACTCTGGGAATAATTAGTTAAAATGAATATTGGATATGTGAGACACTATTTGGGATGATGTCAGCAGAAAAACTCCACTTGAGCGTTACTCTCCAACATGACTCAATGTTATGGTGTAGAAACTCCCTCAGCTGCCAAAATTGTAGTAACAAATGTCTTTGCCTTTCATACCCTGGGTGGTTTTAAAGCTGGATTAAATATTGATGGAAGAGACCTACTACTGAAATAGCACTAAGAGAAAACACTGAGGGAAGTGATATGCCTATGGTTTCTTAATGCTGCAGTCAGTAACTGCATTGGTCCTGTCCAGATTTTCTCCCCTTCGTAAATTGGTACAAATAGTTCTTGTTTGCAAGCAGCCTTGTAAATTTGATTGGGGTTGTAAAAGAATTAATGGTTTTATGAGTAATGTGGTGACAAGGGTGTTGGATATCTCTAGCTCAGGTTGCAGAGATGTTAATTGATCTTAAGGGTGAGGAATGCAGGACGACTGCTTTTCCTTTTACGAAGAGTGTGTGTTGCTAGCCTGCAGTTCAATTGGATATGTGTGTGTGTGTGGTGGGAGTTTCTCCTCCCATCACAGATCTTGTCAAGTCAGTACAGTAAAACCTCAGCTTTCATCGAAACTAAAGGTAATACATTTGTCGCAGCCTACAAGAAAAAAGGCTTTTGGTAACCGGAGCAGAGAGTATGGCAGGCCTTGAAAACACAGTGAAAATAATATTGTTTAAAATAACTAAAATTTATTAAAGCTTCTTATTTCCTTCTCCTCAATGACTGTTTAATGATTGTTGTACCCTGGAGATTTTCGTTAATGTGTTACAGTTCTTCAGTATTTCTGTCTGTTTTCCGTAAGTTGCTTTTTTTCCTGAGGTCTGGATAGCCCTGGCACCACAGTTCAGCACGAATGGAACGTGATGCCCCTGTCCAAAGAGACCCTGTCACCACAGGGTTACCATCCAGTGTTGGTTTGTGAGCCAGGCATGGTGATAAAGGCAGCAACTGTATTTGAGCTTTATTGCTTGGACAGACAGTGTCAACTTTTCCTATTCAGAGATTTCTGAATGAAACAGAAGTGGTAGCAAGCAACTGTTGTCTCTGCATCCACTTCCAGGCTAAAACTTTCCCTGTACAGGACTCAGTCACAACATCTTCTGTTTTGGATAAAATTCATGCACTCATTAGATAAAGGTGTTGTACCCTCATGCAGTTTCTGTTGCTTTTTCATCTTCATCTGTGTTAGATACTGGGGTTTTATTAAACAGTTGGTCATTGCATCAAGTGCACTTTTGTATTTTATAGCAGCTATCGTATTGCAAAGGCTTGTTCAACTATGATGCTCTATGTGAATATTTTGGAAGTTATCCTGTTTATCGACAGTCTTGTTCATCATGGTGGTTAGTGATTGTATACTTTCTAGAAGAACCCAAGAAGTGGTGAAGAATTACATATTATTCTCATTTTATAGACAGCAAACTAGTAGGAATGAGTTATATAAAGGAGAATATTACCAGCTCTTGAGCATCCCATGAAATTATTTAGCCTGTAAGAAATATGCATATATTAAAATCTTATTTTACTCCTTTCTTGTTTTATATTGGTTAACAGCATGTAAGTCTTGTGACAGGGCTTATGTTTGTAGATGCTTAAGCTGTTTGAATAGTGGCTTTAGCTGCATTACGTTCTTTATATAAATTCAAAGGTAATTAAATTGGTGATGTTCCTTGTACAGTAGCGTGATACTCAGTCACAGGGTCTGTTGGTGAGGCACCCAAGGCTGTGGGGTTCCCTGCAGGACTGGGACAAGCATTTCTTCTAGCCAGGCAGGTGTGTGATGGTTTTGGTGAAACATTTTCATTACACATGAAACAAGCTGTAGAAATTTTGCATTTTTTTTCCCCTAAAGCAGTGGTGCAACAGCCCGTTTGTTTGTTAGCAACAGGATTACTTTTTAATTTTACTTTGAGGCCCTTCTACAAGTGGTCATTAGATTCCTGGGGCAGCACAGAGCATGGATGGTAAAACATTGCTTTAGAGTTGCTTGAGGGGAAACTAGCTCTATATATTTTAAGTCACTGAAATAATGAGACCGGAGTTATATAATTCTTTGCATGAAGTGTTAGTACTTCTCCCTGCTAGCAATTAAGAGTCTACAATTTCTGTGCTACTTTTCATTTATTTTTCAGTCCTATTCTTTACTGAGTAATTAAAGATCCTGATTGTTCCTGCTCAAGAAACTTATTTGTTATAGGTATTCCTCCTCTTACAGTGGCTGCTTGTACAAGGTTGTACCTTCACTGTTTTAGAGAATTTGGCATCTTTTATATTTCAGTATATCTAGTATATATGATATTCAGGTTCAAACAATGAAATTTAGAGAGATCTGGACCTCCTGCTTCCTGAAATGATGTTTAAGTTCATGGTTTTAATCATGACTTTGTCAGTTTACACCATGAACACGTAGTGATGCGATTATTTTTTCCCCTTGAATATTATAAAGTGAATGGAACATCAGGTTTTATGAAGTAAGACTAGAGAGAGAAAAGCAACTACTGGTGTGCCACTTCTAATATTGGCCTTCAATTCCAATGGAAAACTTAAAATAATTAGTGGAACAAAGAAGGAGACAACAATATAAATCCCTTGCTGATGGGATTATAAATATTTATTGAATGATTGCTGTGTTCCTTCAGCAGGGCATGCCAGCAGCTGTAGTTAATCATCAGCATGAATGTAAACACCTGTTTACTCTAGGTAGTGTTTGTATGTGGAAAATTTGGTAGTCTTTATCACACATGCAGAAATTGCTAGGCAATTTTTTAAATGTTTGTCAGCAGAAAAGAGCAGGGGTAGTGCTGTGGCTGACACAGGAGCCCGTGATGACCAGGCTACTGATCACCCAGGCACCTGAACGCTGCTGATTTTGTTTAGAGGATTTTCTAGGTTCCCTCTGAAGCCCAGGAATTTAAACGCAAGTCAGCATGCAAAACTGTTGCAGTTCTGAGGACACTTGCTCCAAAGTTAAAAGGCAATAGAATTAAGGGTGCCTATAGAACCTTAATTTAGCCTCTCATTAGAGTCCTTAATGAAGGACTAACTGCTCATTTTTGCTGTGGCCCTTGTGATGGCTTCAGCATGTGGCAGAGGCTGCGCAGAGCCCTGGTGCAGCGTTGCGCCTGACCTTCCCATCAGGGCTTATCACTCGTTTCCCTGACTTGAGAGCTTGAATTTGCAGATGTCTGGCACAAGTTGCTGTAGCATACCCAGGGAAGTATGGTTTGTATATGCAAAAATTGTATAAGCCTGACTGGTCTGAAAATGCAGCCGTAAGGCATCTCAGGCTGCAACCTTTAAATTGTTGCATACCTTTGATAATCTCTGCGCTTTAGTTCTGCACCTATGAAATGAGGTTAATGGTACCTCTCCTTCACAGGTACGCTGTGAAGATAAATCAGTGTTTGCTAAGCTCTCAAAGGCTATGGTGATGAGCACCAGAGAGGAGAGCTCAGGAAGAAATTAATGTCTGTCCAGAGAGAAGGGCTTGAATAATAGGTGGGAACTAAAGCATGGAATTACACTTTGAACAATGAGGGGGAAAACAAGGTCTCAAATAATTTTTCAGTAGTTAAAATGATTTGTTTGGGGCCTTAAATGAGACAAGGTCTCGTGTGAAAAGTAGGAGATCAGGTAATTAAAGATGGTGTTGTAATGGATATGTAAAAGGAGGCCAAACTGAGGCTTGCTAGGAATTCTGAAATCTGGTGCTTGCACTTTGCTTTTTTAACGGGGGGGTTGTGTGTGTGTGTATGTGTGCCCATCATAGAAGATATGGAGCAGCAGCAGTTCCTTGGGTTTTAGCATGCAGTGGAAATTCCGAACAGCAGGTTATGGGCATAATACTTGCTATAAATTAATCAAGATCTTCTTGGTGTTAAGATGGCAGAAGTAACTTTTGGTGCAGGGCTGTAGGATCTGATCATACATGTAGTGCTTACGTGTTTTTTTCAGTACAGTCCCTGTGCTGACACTGGGAGCACCGTGGGCAGCCGTGGGACAGCGGGGGGAGGATTCAGTTTTGGTTTTTGCCTGTCCCTGGGCACTTTGAACAGATGATAAGGAGAACTGTCATTGGAAAGGTGGCCAAGGGAAGAGCCATGCTGAATGGGAGTGGGAGGGTGCTAGAGGAGGTGTGAGATCTCAGTGCCCTGCAGGAATCTGCGGGGTGTAGGGGACCTTGCTGCTCTCTTCCTACAGCCCCACAGAGGGCAAGGAGTGAACCCTTTGGATTTGCCCAGCCTGTTCTGTACTTGCGAAATGCAATATAAAATCTAGAGCCACTGTGTAAGGCACACAGACACGACGTTTTCTGCATAAAGTCGACACTGGAGATAAGCCATCAGAGATGGTTTTCCAGGTGTCAAAATTAGGCTTGTAGATGCGGTCCAGGTGCTGGTAAGGCCTGTGTGTATATGCTTGGGTGTGGAGTTGAGGAGGACAGAGATGGAAGGGAAGATAGTTATGGGACACTGAGAAATTTCTTTGGAGATACTCAGAACTTAACTGGACAAGGCCATGAGCAGCCTGATCTACCTATTTAAGTTAGATTGAATTTCAAAGCTGGCCATGCTCTAAGCAGGAGGCTTGGGCCAGAGAGCCCTTCCAACCTCAAAATATTATGTGGTTTTATGAAAGAGAACTTTGGTTGGAGAAGAAGGACGGACTGTAGAAGGCAGAAAGGAGAAAAGACATTATTTCCCCCAGAGCTGTCTTTAATGTTTGAAACTACGAAAAAGAAAGTGAAACCAACAGTACAGGGATACCATGTGAAGTATTAACTCAGTAAATGGCATTTTCAAGTTGGTTCATAGATGCTTCCTTTGGGAATATTTAACAAGCTCTGTGGCTACTCAGGTCTGTGTTATGTTGATAGCACTGTCCCTCTCCCACAGAGGGAAACTCCCCACTCAACAATACGCTTTGTTGCTATTCTGTCAGCTGGTAGCATCTCTATTAAATAATAATAATAATAAGATTCAAAATGTATTACAAATAAGTGCAGTAAAAAATAAGTGGTACACAAATCTTTTAAATATAGAGTGACATTAGCTTTTTTGCCCTTGCTTTCTGCAGATTAGAAAATAACTTAAAGCCCAGATGACCTGCTTACCTGTGCCCCATTTGTAGGAGCCTGGTTGAAGCTGTGTAGTCAACAAGAGATGAGTCATGGCAGGAGCTGTGGGCTGTGGTGCCAGCTGTATTAGCACTCAGTGCTCGGAAATCAAAAGGGATGTTTGCCATGCTGTCTGATAGGGATGTTGCATCTGACAGACTAGTTTAGGGGAAATGAGAAGATGCCTGTGAAGAAAAGTTGGGAGAGAGCCTGGATCTCTGACAGAGCGCTGCCAGCAACAGCGCTCAGGTCAGTTGTCAGTAAACCTAAATACGTCTGGTGGCATTTACAAGTCAGAAAGCAGGAACACAGATTTTTCCATTGAGTGGTGGTAGTATTTCATGTGGCTTGTCATGAGGATGCTCTGTTCCCTTTCATTGCTGAAAGGAGATGAGAGTCACTTCTGAAATGGCGAGGCCAAAGCTGTTGAGGCTGGTGGTTAGAACAGCCCATCAATAATTACATTAAGTGGCGTGCAGCAAGGTGGTGGAACCACTGGCCTCTATGAAATCCCTATGAAATTAGCGATGCTTTGGTAGTCTCCTGAAATGCTTCCTCTGTAACTTGAACCATATTTCACCTGGGCTTTCCAGAAGATTTCCAGTGATGTTACGCAGGCATCCCCAGCACTTCTAAATCTGTTGGCATTCACTTGTGCCATACCCTGGCTGGAAAAAAGAGAGAAGCCTTTTCAAGCTTAGGGCATTAATGACTCACTTAGTTTTTCTTGGTGTACTCGCAACATAATTACAAAAATGGAAATGAATTTAGGAATGTGGTGGGTTTTGATAACACTCCTCTGCACTCCCCATCATCATGTATATCTTTGCTGGCTTATTCAGGGGGGAAGTACCCAGCCCTGCGCTACAGGAGAGTGGGGAGGGAGAGGTTTATCTACTGGAAAGAGTACGGCCATCCCTTTAAAATACCACCATTCCTGAGAGTATCGCAAGGGATGCAGAAAGCACTGAACATTATGATCTTGTAACTGGTACTTGATTTACATGCTGCAATTCAGTGTTTGTGTTTTGTTCATGGTGGGGTGGAAAACAGTGCTGCTTTCTAGTTTCTTTTCTTTGGGTTTGGTCTTTTTTTTTTTACTACTTTTCTGAACTTGGGCTGTTACAACAAATCTGGATGGCTGTGGATTTTGTAGGGCAGATTGTGTCAGGCAAATTGTTTCCAGAGACTGCGCAAAACTGTTGAAGGCTATTCTAGTGACAGCCCGGAGTTGGTGGTCCTTTGTGCTGTATGGATAATTGGGCTTTTTACAGCCACATGCCCATTCACAGTAGGTTTTCTTTCTTGTAGATAATGACAGAAGTTTATTAGCTGTTGGTTTAAGTCTCTTACAAAACTGTAGTGCTGGTGGCATAATTATTCAGGAGGTTACATCAGTGTGAGCAGAGAAGGCGGCCAAGGTAACACACTGCTCCATTGTATGAAAGTAACCTTAATATATGGAAAATGCTCAAACCCTGTATCTTTCTCACAATATTTCATTAAGATAATTTTAAAAATTCTGTGAAAGTAATTGTTTAGCACGAATTGTTACATAGCTTCAATATGTTGGTATTTTATGCACTGGTAAATTGTCGGTGGATTTGCAGATAAGGAAAATGTAGTTTTCGTCAGGGGTCTTTTATTTTGCGATAAAATGTCTTGTAAGTCTTGATGACATGGTAAATATGTCTTATATGATTAATTAATGGATGATAAATAGCAGCAGTTTAATGGCCTTAGGTGTATGTAAACTACCACTAACTGATACAGGGACATATACAAATAAGGAGAAAAAGTTAACTTGATTTTGAGTAACAGAAGGTAATTAATAAACATTCATGATCACTTCAGTTCATTTTAACTGCTTCACTAAACAGTTAAAATTGTTCCTGTTATTACTGATCATATATTCTTGGTAGCAATTTATATTTTTTAAATACACAGCTAAATTGAACTTAAAAAGGAATCTGAGAAACCAGCAATATCTGAAAGCCTGTAGTAGTTTAATAGGTGAATTGTCCCAGATTTTTCTTCTGATTACTGTAGTGATCAGAAATGATCAGTGCTTCCCGGAAGATCACTGGATGGTTTATCTGTCTGTAGGCTCCTCACTTCAGCTTGTGGAATCTGGAAAATTTGTCAATTTTTTAAGTCCAGTCTATTGTAGTAACAAGGATTACAGCATGGAGGGAGAGGTTAGGTCAGGACATCTAAATGAGAGAACACACGTTTTGGTATTTCATTCATCCTGCTGTGTATGATGGCATTTTTTTTTTTCTTTTATCCCCCCCCCCCCCTTTACTGAGAGATATATATATATTATTTTTTTTTCTTTAATTCTTCGTCTGGGCCTTGGGTAATTGAATGACCCTGGTTTCTTGTTTGTTTTCCCAAAGTGGAATTTTAATGGATGTTCTGAATTACATACCTGGAACCCCTTTCTCTTCACCTAGCTTCATGTCTTCTGAAGTCCTTTCAAGGGCTTGAAAAATACAGTTATGGTACGCAGTACTCCCTGAATTTGCAATCTAGAAAAGATTTCTCTTACAGGTATGTTCTAAAATCAAGTCTTACCGCAGTTGGGGAGGAAGGTAACACATCCCATCTGCAGTCACTTAAACCCTCATGCAAGTAAGGGCTTTCTAGTCACATTCAGACCAGAAAGTATGGATGCAGACATGTGTGTCATATTATTAGAAAGTGGAAGACTCCTGCTCACGATCTACAGTATGTGTTTTTCTTTTAAAAAGCACAGGTTACTAGTACTGTGACTGCCAGCTGCTCTTTCTACTTATTTATATAAACAGAATTGTATGTGCTGCTCAGTAAACCAGGAGGATGGTCAGTTGTTGATGTGACAGCATAATCTAGAGCTCCAGACGTATATGGCCTGCCTTTAGGCTTGACCTAAGGCCTCTGGGGATGCCTTCACTTAAGGCAAGATCAAAAAAATGTGAATAGGAAGCTGTCTGGGGAAGAAGCAGAGGAAGTGAAGTTCAAATAGCCTTTGCATCTGCAAATTCAGCTGTTTTATTCACAGATTGTGGTCTTGGCTTTTTAATGTGGGTTTCTGTGCATTTTAAAATGCATGGGGAGATGTATTTGTTTCTTCATTTATAGCTGCTGCACGGAAAACAGAGCTCTCAAAAATCTGTCTGCAGTCATTGCACTTTTCCTGGTTGGTGTTTATTTTATCAAGCAGATTTGTGGAGTTGGCAGTGTTTTTTGTGAGGTGTTACATTGTCTCAGCTGCGCATTGGTGTAGGCCAGCCACAGGTTTGGTCCTGCAGGTGCTGGGCATGTGAGTAACTCCATTAGTGTGAGTAGTCCCACTGGCGAGGTGAGCTGGAAGGGTCTGTAGCAGTGAACCTAAAGAAAATGGTGTGTGTGGATGGAATAAAATAGTAATTCTAAGAGTTTCTTCCGAATAGTTGTTAGCGTTTCTGTACTCTGTTCCGCTTTCTGGCAGAGATAAAAGGGTATTTTGACTGAGAGATCAGCATCCCTGGATTGTTTCCTCTAAGATAAGTCGTAAGCATGCATGGTTTTATTTCATATTTGTTCACAAGTGAAATTGTTCAGGCTTCCAAAACAAAGCCAGTTGATTAGTTCTGCAATATTTCATTTCAGTGCATGCTTTCAACCTTGTTCATTAAAGCTGAAGTGGAAAACCTGGATCTGAAGGACCGTTGTTGACAGGAACCACTAGCCCGGAGTGCAGAATTCAATAATCATTGATTAGTGCAGTTTACTGTTGATTTCTTTTCTTTGAAAAAGCCAATTATTCTTGCCAATATCTTTTATACATAAGTCTTCACTTAAAATTTTAAATTTTAACCTATAATAATGATGATAATGTTTTGACCTGTAAGTGCTGCTGGGGGGTGTGGGTGGGAGAAGAAGGGCAGGGGAGAGAGAGGAAAAGTGAATCTTATTTAACTGACCCCAAAATGCTCTTGCACTGAAGCAAAATCTGAAGTAGATAGATGTATTGTAGTAAATATTAAATGTGTTAAATTGCCTGTGAAGTACAGTTATTATTTTTTTAAATTTTATTTTACTTTTGTTCCCTTGGAAGAAAAAGGTTTCATGTGGAGCTTTAGAGAAGACCTGACTGCTGCTCCTTGCTGTGTTAAAGCCAATTACTATTACAGAGTCCAAGCAAACAAATATATGCTTCCTTCGGTATGGAGGCCAGTTGGGGTCCTGAAGTTTTGGACAGGACCTAAGCACGTTTGCACACATACATAGAAAATACATGTGCGGGCAAGTGACAGCTTGAGGATTTTTTGTATGGTGTAAAAGACTGGAAGCAAAAGATGAACTGTGTGTTTATATTGGTCTCTCTGCTAGAGCACCTCATTGTTGTTTCTTCAGATGGTGAAAAAGGGGCCGGAAGAACTTGTGACAACATGGACTTCCAAGGTGCATTTGCTGTGGAATAAATCATTTCAGTCTGGTGCTTAGTGTTGCAGCGCAGAGATCAAGCATACAAAGCTTTGGTCTTTGTGTCTGCAGTTAAGCTTAAGTCTAATGCAGTACTGAGCAACTGCCCTTGCTGTGTGAAGGTCCTGCTGGTGCACGTGGTGGTAGGGAGGGTGGGCACGGGCACTCTGTGCTCCAAGCTTCTCCTGTGAGAGTAATTATGAAGGGAAAAAACACCTGATGTTGAAATTTCAACTCGGATGTCTATGTGTGTGTATATGTCGTTCAGGAATCATTACTTTTGAGCAGAAACTTAAACTTTGAGAACAGCATGTGTAAAATCCCCTTATGCTGCCCCTCAAGTGTAGATAATCTGCATTTCCACACAGTGAGCCTGTTTGAATTCTTGAAGGAGAAAAAAATGAGCAAACTGTTAACAGGCAAAGTTCCTGTATCCTCAAGGGTTCTGACCACTTCAAACATCTTTGGGTTTCTATCTGTAAATTATTTTTCCAGCTCTGTATTTTTGCCATAGGGAATGTGAAAATAAATATTTCATCAACGTGAAGACATTCTTCGGTATTGCATGTGCTGGGGATGGGGGTGTCTGCCTCCCAGGACTGTGTACCAGCAGGCTGTCTGTCTGTCCCGGGGGTCCACACTTCTGTGCCATGTGTGATCTGATGGACAGCGCTTGGCACGTGAGGACACCAGCAAGTTCTTTTACTAATATTTACTAATCGCTGATAAATAGTAAAGCAAATCTTATCCTCCCATTTCTTAAAGAATGATTGAAGTGTAGGAGAAAATTGTTTGGGTTTTTTAGACTGTTTTTTGTTGCTTAGTTTTACTTCATTGACTATGTATTTCTGCTGTTCACAGTGGGAACTGGGGGAGGCGGTGCCAGAGACAAGGCAATGTCCATACCCATCTCTGCCAATTAGCAGACATAAGTACTGTTTTCCTAGACATAACCCCTAGCACCAAGTTTGGCGTCCCACCACCTTCTCCTTGGGTACATCAGATACAGTCCTACTGAAGACAATATTTTGTGGTTTCTTTGTGTGTGCTTGGGTTTATTTTGAGGTGGTGATGAATTTGAAGGCTGTGAATGGTTTTGTTTATGTAGGATTTTTTGGAGTGTGCAAATGGATGCAAATAGATGGGCTTTTTGCCCCTTCCATGTATTTTTTTTTCGTACACAACAGTGTGTCAATCTCAAGATTGTGAGTCTACTCTGGGGAAAAGGTTTGTGACCTTTGGATAACCTTTAACTCTAGGAGCTATTCAGAGATGCAGAATTACAAAATTATTTTAAAATATCAGTCTATCTGCCTGAAATTTGTTTTTAAAGTATTCTAAGACCTAAAGCTGTCTGTGTCAGCATTTTTGTGTGGAAACCTTGTTTTTATTAAGCCACCAGTGGGGTTACCACTGCTGTAGAGAATGAAGATTACTTTTTATTCACTTCCTTGCTTAATTAATTTGAAAACAAGATGTTGAAAAATGTCAGGGAATGAGGTATGTTTCTACGAAAGTTAAAATAACTGGCTTACGTTCACACTCAAGTAGGACTGAATGGTATGAAATGAAATAACAGGTTTGGAGGCCAGCTACGCGAGACATGAAGAGTGTCCAGCAGAAAGCCAGAGCTTCCTTCTGGTACCTCAGTCACATCTTGTCTTGGTCTGTTGAGGGACTATGTAGAGCCAAGAATTAGATCTGGGTTTTTTCTAGCTTTTCTAACTGGTTGAAGTTCAAGATCTACCTGTGCCGGTCTTAGACTGAACTGCTGAGGTTCAGGTGGTGGTAGGGGCTGGTGGGGCTTCCTGGCTTTGCTTCCGCAGTGAAAGCTGAAGGTTGCGTCCCAGCTGCCAGAGTGGCCATGGACGGGCAGCTGTCCTGCACAGAGGTGGCTTTCTCTGCCTCTGCCCAGCCCCGGTTCTCCCTCTTCCCCTTTTCTGAGAGTCCCTTCAGTTAGTGAGCACTGATGATGCAGCAGCCTTTTTAGGGTCAAATCAGATCCCGCATTTACTCACCTAACTGGTACTTTCTTGAGAATTAGGGAAGCGTGCATTTTAAGATGTTTATAGGAAAAACAAAATTTTGCTGAAAAGGGTGAGGAAGGAGACAAAAAATAGTTAATTCTTCTTGTCAGCAGGATATATTTACTTTTTTACAATTGTAAACGAGTTGTAAACTGTAAATGAGTAAAATGCTCATAGGTGTGAGGTTTTTTTGTCTAATTAGTAATGATTAGATATTGGCTGTTTGTATGAAAGGACTTTTTTTTTATTTAGAGACACCTACTGAATTAAGGGAAACAAAAAAATTTGGTAATTATTATATTTTTACTATAGATATATTTGCTGTTTTGCTTCACTACCTTTTCCTGTACTGACTGTTTGGCTAGCCTGAATAACTCATCTGCATATATTTGTGCCTGAGTAGAAATTTTGTGTTAGAGAGATTTATTTATATATGTATATAAAGTATGTAGAATTTGAATTGTCTTTTTGAGCAATCTTCGTGCTTCTTATTTTCGACTTTGGAGATGACTGGGCATACTGGCTGCAATTAAGTGTAGCTCCAGTGACTGCAAAGATGCTATTTTTGAAAATGTAATGTCAGGCTATGTAGGGAATACTAAAAATATGTGAATCTGTTGAACAGGGAATGACTTTATCAATTCTGGGGAAACCAGTTTGGGGGTTGGTGGATTGAGTGAAGTGTGTTTAGATGTCTTAAATAATGTAATTGTTTCCAAGCAACTAATGCGAACTGTTGAGAGTTAAGTTAATTTGCTAATGGCGATACTGGACCCTTTGAAAAGGCATTTTAAGTACCAAGTTCATTTCAGAGATTTAATAATTAATCAAAGTGACTATATTAAATGTCAGTGAATATATCCGTGTGTTGCTATTGTACCTCTCTCTCAACATGAGTTTCCAGGCTCTTAATCATTAACACAGTGAGATCTGTAATGTAATAGTAATGCTGGTGCACTGGAAGGTGAGGTACCACTTGAATATTCTTGCTGCAAATTCTTCAGTTCAGACTTTGTTACAAGCAGTGGTTATAAGGAGTGCTTTAAAAGGGTTAACGCATGCCCACATCTTGCTTGGAGATTGTTTTTCTTCTTTTCAGAACTGAACCCAGACATAAAGGGCCAGATCTTGAGCTCCCATTGTCGCTTTCCCATGGCTTCCCTGTGCTGCTTTATTGCAGCAGCAGACGTTGCAAGGAAGATGCCTGGGTTGCAGAGAGCTGCGTTTAGCATAGTGGGGTTGGCCAATTAAGTTCGGCTTGGTGGTTTCAGTGTATTTCTTGTGTATTAGTTGCACATTTAACTATTCCTGAGGCCATTCAAGGTATGCTCGTGCTGTGGAAGGGCATCAAAATGATAGAATATCTTGTTTATACACATGTGTGCAAGTGTTCATGGTTTGAGGCATCAGACATAGTAAGAAATTTCTGATAGCTACATGTGGTACAAGTAGTCTGAATTGCAACTTGCCGCATGTCTTTCCATGACCATGGTCATGGAAAAAAGCAAATCTTCTGCACTAACAGGTCTCTGTAGTTGTGTGCTATGGGTGGTAGTCCTGTACTGCAGTGAATTACTTTGTGTGTGTGTGTGTACGCATGCACACACTGAGGATGTTTTAAGAAAAGTCTTCGGGCCTTCTGGGAAAAAAGAAATCACTCTGTTCCTAAAAATCCACTTACATGCAGGATAGCATAGCATGTTCTCCAGAGTGGCTTTCTGGTGCTCTCTAGAGCAGCATTAAATCACTGAACACTTGTTCCAGCTTGTTCATAATATCTTGGTTTTGAGAGAGGCTTGTACTTGATGTGTTATGATAAAGCGATCATGTTCATAGTGAATACTTGCATAATGCAGTTAGTTTACAGTCGTGGGGTAGGCAGGTCAGAAAGGACTTGAGAACATGATTTCCACAAGCTTGTGGCTCAACCTGGTGCTTAAGGGAAGATGCTTTGGGCAGCGGGGATACCATGTGGAGAGGTTGTGTGTCCTAATGGGCTAAAGAGAGCTACTAATAGACTCTGTCAGTAGACAGCATTGTTTCCTTGAGGACTCAAATCACTCAAAGTAAGCTGCCAGGTTGTATTCATGTATTTCCCATAGCTACCCATGTCAGAGATGGCAGCCGCGTAGCGCAGCTAGTGGGGGCAGGGAAGAGAAACTGAAGGTCTAAACAATCAACATTACCAGAAGTCCAGCATCAAAAAAGACAATGTCCTTAAGAAGGCAAACTATGAGGCAGTAGGATCTGTGGTGGTTGTGATTTTTCTGAGCTACATTTTGATCTCTTGGAAGCTGTATGCTTCTTTAGATAAACATCATCTGCTTGTGAGTGGTTGCCCATAACCTTATATGAGTAGTGTACAAAAATCTTTGCAACATAAATGTTGATTCAACTTAGCGGAAACATGGTGTGAACAAGAGGCCTTTGGAGTAGGTAAGAGTGATTGGATTTACTGCTGCAAAGGTCATAGTTAATCCAGTTAGTCAATATACTAACGCTGAAAGAATTCCTTTTACTGTACAGCTGCATGTGCATGTCTCCTGTCTCCCCCAGAGTTTTGTTCATAATGTTGATTTTTCCAGGGCTTCACAAAGTTACTAATGAAGTCTAATGAAATTATGGATTACTTTGTATTTTTCTATTAGGCATAATTCAAATACAGAGGTGCCTTTTGTTCTGGCTGTAACACAGCTCGCACCTTTCTCCCTTTGAGGGAGCTAGTAGCTGCTCTTCTATCGGTCATGTGCTTAGCACCTGCTGGTCGATTGATGGGCATGGACCACAAGTGGGCTGCTGTGGGCAAGCCAGCTGGACTTAGCCCAAGAGGCCTGCAGAGAAGGGGGTGGCTGGGATGCAGCACCTGGTTGGCTGTATGCTGTACTGGGGTTGTTCAGTTGGGGGAAAAGGAGGCTCAGGGGAAACCTTATTGCTCTCTACAGCTACTTGAAAGGAGGCTGTAGACATGCAGAGGTAGGTCTCTTCTCCCAGATAGCAAGCGGTAGGACAATAGGAAACTGCCTCAAGTTATGCCAGGGGAGGTTTAGATTAGATATTAGGAAAAATGTTTTCACTGAAAGGACAGCAAGCATTGGAACAGGCTGCCCAGGGAGGTGGTGGAGTCACCATCCCTGGAAGTGTTCAAAAATGTGTAGATGTGATACATAGGGACATGGTTTAGTGGTGGGCTTGGCAGTCCTGGATTAATGGTTGAACTTGATGATCTTAAAAGTCTTTTCCAGTATAAATGGTTCTGTGCTTCTATGATTCTGGCGAGCCGTAGATTGAGCATCATTGTGCTACTTGAATGTATGGCAGGGCTTTAATAGTATGCCCGTTGTAAAGAACTGTTTAGTGGCCCAAGGAGTAAAGATAGGCACTCTTAAAGCTCAAAAAAAATCCACCTCTAAACCAAAGCAAAACTTTGCGATTTGTATTCAGATGCAATGACATACCAGTTATTTTCCTTGTATTCTCTATGGTCTTTAAAGATCAGCTCTTAGATATGTTAAGTCATAGCGATGGACACTGTAAGCAGGTTTACAGAAATCAAAGCTTTTGTTATTAATGAGGAAATCTTGCTAGATGGAGTGGGAATTTTCATTGCTTCTTGAACACTAATTTAAATAAAATTATCCAATAAAAGGGTAAGAACCAGGAGTTTGGTGTGTGTGTGTATATATATATATATATCTAATTAAAAGCAGACTCTGGAGAATTTATTAAAATATAAACTATGCAGAGGGTGATTGTGATATCAGTGGGCAGAAATTAGAGTGCAGTAGAGGCAGTTGTGTACTACAAAACCAAATTGTTTTATCACTGAAAGCGTGCTGTCACTTGAGGCTTTGAAAGTGTTTTGTGACTGTGGGAAATAATTTTCTTCTTTTACTGAGAAATGTCTTAACTCTGGATGTAGCAAGCAAGTACATTAAAAAAAGATGCAATTAAATGTTATGATGTGACTGTTTAACAAACCTAAAACGAAAATTACAGTGACTTTTTTTTTTTTAAGCCTTACTCTGCTAGAATTTCCTATAATGCAAAGATGCTCAAAATCTTTTCATTTTGTTCTGCATAAATTGGGGGATAACATCCGTGTTTGTACACAATTTCATGTACGTACAAGATTTTCAGAGTGGCAAAGCAGGGATTAAAATATCAAAGATCATTGTTTTCTTGTTTTCACTCAATGCTTTGTATCTTTTTCCTTTATAACCACTTAATTAGTTGTCCTCGTTTTTGCTGTAAAATTAGGAGAGAGTTGAAAATACTGTTAAAAATAGACCAAAAGAAGTAGTTTCATCCACTACAGCAGATAGAGCAGAGCAGGATGAACTTGGGTCTGTTTGCTTTTATTCATGCCGCTGTACCCTGGGTTTCCTTTGAAGTCTGAGCCTTTCCTGTTACTTTTCCTTCTTACATAGGTAATTATATACTTTTTATATATCTAGATATTATCAGTGCACGTGTATAATGAAATATACAAAAAGCATAAATACCTAACAAGGCAGCATGCCCTTTTTCTCTGTGTGAGGAGAGGGAGTAGGCAGAGCTGTAGTGGCGCCGGGGCGCTGAGAAGCGCAGTGATGGATTCCACTGAAGCATGAAGCAATGCCAAGGCATCGCTCGAGCCTTGACTGCCAGGCGTGACAGTAGTTTTGCCCTGAGAACATGTCAGAGTGCCTTGAAAGACTCTTCTGTCAGAAAATCCTTTGGGATCAATTTCATTTCCTCGCAGAGTTTTTCCTTTCAGTCACCTTCACTCCTGCTTCCCAAATTTCAGGTGTAGGAGCCAAGAGGGGAGATGAATTGCCAGAGCTGATTAAGCTACAGGAGAGCACTGGATTAACCTGTGGTCTAGAAAGAGCTTCCTCCCCACAGCACATGGGAGCAGCCCCAGCATCGCGGGCTCAGGGTTTGCATTTGCCAGGTCAAACTGTGTAGTAAACCTACAAACCAAAGTAAATTCCTGCCCTGCTATCCTTTTCTGCTGGGTGTATGAAACAGGCAGGCATCCTTTTTTGCCTCATCTCCTTAAAGGTCTTCCTAAATGTTTACCTGGTATGGTTCCAGCCCTGCTGAGCAGCACTTTTAGGAATGGTCCAAATGGGAAAGATGTTTGTGGAGGTGGTCGTTCCTTTGTGCTGTGTGCTTCTGGAAGCGTAGCTGTCATTGCCCGAAACAGCTTTTATGGGGAGGAACCTATCTCAGTCCTCCCAGGGAAGTGGTGTGGACATGAGATGATGTATGCACACAGGCGTACACATACAGTATAAGTATGTAAATGTGAAACTAATTTTCAGTTCTCTAGGCAGTTAAAACTGTTTTCCAAGCATTCCCCATTAAAGTTAGAAACCATGTTACTCTGTCTTTGCTTTCAAGATTTTACTTCAGTGGCCTATCCCAGTGCAAGTGTAGCACTGGACTCGTATCAATCACTGAGATGTTTTATAGGTTGTAGAGAGCAGTATGTTTTGGAGAACCAATTCTTGTTAAAATGCACGTGCTTTCATTAATTGAATTAGGAATAGTAGCGCTGAACTTGTGTGATTGCTTGTAAAACATAAATGCAGGTAGTAGAAACCAGCACAGATAAATTCCTCTGTGGCTACAAGGGAGGTCACTTAATTTTTGTTTGCTTTCCCCCCCACTGTACTCTTGGGATCCCACAGCTGCTAAAGCCCCCATTTGTGCGTGCTTGGAAGAAGCAGATTCTCTCTTGAACATCCTTCTTCCCCTCCATTGACCTTTTGTTGTACTTGACTGACTTTTTGGCGTTTTCCTCATCAGTAACTAACTTGCCAACCTACGAGGAACAGCTAAATAACCATGAGCACCCATTTTTCAAGACAGTGCATAGCTGGATATCACAGAAAGTACATCCCAGTCGTTTTTGTTGAATAAAAAGTCAGTCTGTCTCTAATGCATAGTGGTCATTTCCTACAGAAGCTGATTTTCACATCAGCACCCATAAAGGATATCACTACAGTTAACTTCAAATAGAATAACTGTCCATACGCTGTGCACTCATCTCTGCTAATGTCGAAGATGGTAAGGCTGTTTGTAAGGGGAAAAGGTGAGGAAGCTATCAGCTGAAATCTCTGTATCTTTTATTTTTGGGAAGTATTGAAAGACAGTGCTTTGACAAGATGATGTGAGAAAAAACTCAAATAGGTGTGGACTCCAAATCAAAAGAAATTTTGGCATTTTGAATTGACACTGAGAATCAGAAAAAATGGTATTGTGAACTAGATGCAAATGTCAGAGGATTTCCCAATAGATTTTTGAATGAAACCTATCATGCATGCACCTCCTAGTGTGGTTGTTGGCCTGGAAACAGGGCTGGATCGTTTGCTCAGTTGACATTTGCCCAGTTTGTTAGCATAGGCAAGCTTCTTAAACAGAGCACTCATCTAGTCTGTTGAAATAACCTGAATACTCTAGGTATATAGAGGACTGAAGCTGTTTTCATGCCATGAAATATTTGATTACCCAAATAGTGGACTGGTATGTGCTTCAGATCAGGAGATTTTGAAATAGATGATCCCTAAATGAGATTCTGATGGATGCTGCGTGTTCCAGGATGCAGTAGGTGAGCCTCTTGTTTCCCTATCATCTTCATGTTTGAGGCTCAAAAATACAGTGCCAGTAATAAACCTGTTGTTGAAAGAAGCTCCTGCAGGTTTGCTGTCCGTGCACATTAAGTTTCAAGACAAAACTGTTGCAACCCAGTGGAATTTCAGCTTTTAAATTAATCCACTGAAGAAAAATTCCTCAAGGTATCCCCAGTAGAACTGCCTTAGCTAAATCCAAGCAACAAAGAAAGTTAAGACGGTATGTAAACTTCTGGAGATAGTTTGTATGATGTGTCGCTTAAGGTTGTCAAAGACACTAGAAAATTGTTGTGACTGAAAGAGCTGGAGTATGTGAACATGTAAGCCTTTATCTAGTTGTAGCAGGACCCTTTTTAGTCAAAATACTAATTTGCTTGTGTGTTCAGAACCTTCCCTGCGAAGGCGGAGCATTATATGGACTTCTGCTCTGGTGATGTCCAGCATATAGGTGCCTTCTAGTCATTGAACACAGTAGAGGGTTATACTGAAGAAATGCAGTCTGCAGCCGGTTGGCAAAATCAGGATGTGGCAAATTACTGTCATACCAGAACCTGTCCTAAAAGGGTGAGCAATTAATGCTTTTTTTGGTTTGTTTTGTCTTCCCTAACAGCTGAGAGAGTGTTTGAGTATTTTTGGTGTTTGTGTTTGTGCCCAAAAGTCTTTTATCAGAAAAGGGCGATGTCTGTGTACAGGTGTTTTCTGCCTTGTTCGCTTGGGACATTTGAGCCAAAAGCTGCAAGTTGAGAGAGGACCTTGTCAGGACTCTGCCAGGCATCTCAGTGGTGGCTCACTAGCTTTTCACAAACACTGCACTAAGAACATGACTCAGAAATAATTTAAGCTGGGGAAGCCACTATCAGAAGTGGAAATGCCTACTAAACCAAAAATGGTCTGTTTGAAGTGTAGAGCAAAACAGATACTTCTTTTTTCTCGTTGCCTCTAGTCCAGTCATCCCTAGCCTATGTCTCATTGTAGTGTGTCGCCCATAAGATCTAAATGTGTTACTTAAAAGAAAAAGGATATTAAATATTGAAAACTGAGGCTGACAGAGAAATAGAAGTATGATTTTGTATATAGGATGTTAGCTGTAATGTGTTGTTGCCCAAAGACCAGCGAAAGCAGGGAACACCACCCTTAGTGTACAGAATGTCTTACTTGTGACAGAAATTAAAATCTGCTTTTTGGACTTTCACAGAAGGTGAAACAGAATAATTAGGTGCTAGAACTACTTGCCAATTCCCCAAGTTGTTATGTCCAGTTAGCACTTACTGCCTTGTGGTTTTTTTCTGAGAAGGAAGGCAAGCTACACGGGTCTTTGGTTGACCTTATCCAGCTGTTACTTGGTGTTGAAGCACTATTGCCGCCCATTACAGGTATCAGGTACGATTTGACTATGAATGAATACTGAAGTATCTATCAGCATCACAAGTGTACTTAAAAAATTGCTAATTTTGTAAGTACTCCAGGTAAAATATATTTGGGATTAATTGCTTATGCAGTTAGAAATGACCAGGCTGGGAAAGTGAGGAGAGGCTACTGCTTTCCATGTGAGAGCGCACTGGGGATGCATGGATCTCTGCCTTCAGAGAGATGCTCGGTCAGCTGAAAGCTTATGGGTCAAGAGCAGAGCATGGACCAGTGTAGGTGACATTGTTATGGGTGTCTGCTACAGACTGCCCCACCAGGAACAAGCCTATTTCAAACAGCTGGAAGAAGCTTCATGTTTGCAGGACCTGGTCCTCAGGGGGACTTCAACCACCTTGATATCTACTGGAAGAGCAATACAGCAGTGCACAAGAAATCCAGGAGGTTTCTGGAGTACATTGATGATAACTTCCTAGCTCATGTGATCAGTAAGCTGATGAGGGGAGGTGCTTTATTTGACCTCATACTTACAAATGAGGAAGAACTGGCCAGACATGTGAAGGTCGTGGCTCTCTTGGCTGCAGTTTCCATAGTATAGTTGAAGTCAGGATTCTGCAAGGAGGGAATAAAGACAAATAGCAGGATTACAACCCTGGACCTCAGAAGAGCAGGCTTCAGCATATTCAGGGACTTGCTTGGAAGAGATCCCTAAGAGATTTCTTAGGATGTGATCCTGGAGAGAAAAAGGATGTTAGATTTTCAAGGATCACCTCCTCCAAACTCAAACATTCTCCATTCTGACGTGCAGGAAACCAAGGAAGGGTGATAGAAGGCCTGCATGGATCAGCAAGAGGTTTACAACAAGGAGGATCCAGGGAACCACAGGCTGGTTAGCCTTACCTCAGTCCATGGATGGGTGATCAAGCAAATAATCCTGGAAAGCAATCCCAAACATCTGATGGACAAAAAGGTGACTGGGAGCAGTCTACATGGATTTAAGAAGGGGAAGTCATCCCTGACCAACCTGGATAGCTTTCTGCAATGAGAGGACAGCTGAAGGGATGAGTAGAGAGCAGTGGACGTTCCTTAATCTTGACTCTCGACACTGTCCTCCATATCATCCTCACAGAGGAACTATTGCAGTACGGGCTAGATAAATGGACTGAGCTGGATTGACAATTGGCTGAACTATCAGGCCTAGAGGATTGTAATCAGCGGCACCAAGCCCAGCTAGAGGTCAGCCATAAGTGGTATGCCCCAGGATTTGCCACTGGGTCCAATGCTGTTTAACATCTTTAATGACCTGGATGATGGGACAGAGTGCACCCTCAGCACATTTCCTGGTGTCACAAAAGTGGGAGAAGTGGTGGATGCACCAGATGGTTGCGCTCCATTCAGAGGGACTTTGACAGGTTGGAGAAAAGGGCAAACAGGAATCTCATGAAGTTCTGTAAAGGGGAAGTATGAAGTCTTGCATGTGGGAAGGAGCAACCCCAAGTAGCAGTACATGCTGGGGGCTGACCAGCTGAAAAGCAGCTTGACAGAAAAGTGCCTGGGGGTTCTGGTGGGCACCAGGTTGACCATGAGGCAACAATGTGCCCATGTGGCCAAGAAGGCCAGCAGCCTCCTGGGCTGCATCAGGCAGAGCGGTGCCAGCAGGCTGAGGGAGGTGATCCTTCCCCTCTGCTCAGCACTGGTGAGACACACCTGGTGTGCTGGGTCCAGTCCTGGGCTCTCCAGTACAAGAGAAAGAGGGTCATACTGGAGCACGTCCATCAAAGGGCCACGGAGATGGTTATGGTCTTGGAGCACTTGATGTATGGAGGGTGAAAGTGAGTGAGCTGGAGCTGTTCAGTCTGGAGAAGACTCGGGGATCTTACCAGTGTGTGTGACATGAGTGAGTAAAGACAGTGGCTCTTCCTAGTGGTGCCCAGTGACAGGACAAAGGGCAACAGGAACAAATGCAAGAAATTAAACTTAAAAATAGGAAAAATGTCTCAAACGTATAAAAATGAGAGATTGACACAATAAAATATTAACAAATACACAGTAAGTAGACACCTTAACAGTATTGCTATGTACTATTGTGCCTGCAACAATTTATAGAGTGCCTTGTCAAGGACAAGGAAGTTATTAATCATTCTAAGTAGGAAATTGATCTTGGATTTACAGACCAACAGAAAATAAATGTTCAGCAGAAAATGAGTTGATTCTTTTTCATTTTGCTGTTGTGCCAGTTTCTGCTAAGAATGCTGTCATGATTTTAGCAGTTTGTCAAAAACCAAAATGATTACACCCTAAGTACTATTTGGAAGAATGTAAAATTCAGCAGTCTTATGAGTGAAGTAAATGAAAGTATCTTGTGCTTGTGTGTGTTGTGAGCAGAAAAGGCACACTAACATCCAGCCAAAAGTGTTATTTTCAGTCGTCTTGTCTAATAAATTTCACATGCTTACTTGCTACCCTAATCATTATTTAGTTTTTATTTGTGGTGATTATTTATTCTTGTTTAATATAGCCTTTTTCTATTAAATAGTGTATATACACTTTAAAGTTACGATCATGTCATAATACAGATAGGGAGGTTGTATTCTTTATGGAACAGAGAAAATAATTCATAGGTCCTGTTCGATAAAATGTAAAGAAGAAAGATTAATGTACCTCCCTTCCTACAGACTGCAGAGATGATCGTAATGATTTCTAAGCAAAGATGTACAGGAGAAAGCAGTTCCCGAGTCCAGGTCATAAAGCAGTCTGCCTTTTTTCTAGTGTCTTGACTGCTTAATGCAAACTCTTACTGTGTCCATTCAGTAATAAAGTCTTGTCTCACCCAGCTGACAGATTGGATGCAGATGATAAACTCCTGGATAAAGTGTATCATCAGTAAAATGTAACACTTCTTGATGCTTTATTTTTGTGTTTTGTGTTAGGTCTTGTCTTCATGATACACATTATATTATATATTAATATGTAATAATTATAACTTAAAAAATCTATTCCTTTGGTAAATAGCTTTAGTAGAAACTATCTGGTGCTTGTCTTCAGTTATATCTTCAGGCTATGAGCTCAAGTAAAAAGGATCAGAGTAAAAGAAATTATTAGTTCAACAGGTGTGTGATAGTGGTACTTGATCTTATATTCTGTCTTTGGGCAAATGAAATAATGATTATAAAAATGGCAAGTAATGCAATTGGAAAAATACAACCAAAGCATGATTTTATATGCCAAGCTCTTCTTGGCTGAGGTTGAGAGGGCATGAATCGTGTGCATTTATTAAACATGACTGCCCTGTGTTTGAATCTTAGTGCAACATCAGTGGTTAGAGCATGCACAAATGCCAATCTTAAGAAGAGAGAGACTTGAAAAATCTGTGATGCATGGTTAGTAACAGCTTCAGAAAATGAAAACTGGGCATTTATTGCAACTTATAACCAGTTTCTGTGTTTTGACTCAGAAAAGCCATTTGCTGTTACCCCCTCCACTGCACATGTGCACCTTCGTTTTGGCACAATGGGCAGTTAGAGCTCGAAGCAGCAAGCTACCCTGTGGCACCAGCGTTTGTCTTCCTAGGGAATGCAAGCACCTGCTCCGCTACTTTGTAATTTATTTCACTTGAATAGAAAAGGAAGACTTAGCAAGTTTTAGGGGAAAAAATGGAAAACAAACCCTGTGGTAATCTGAGAGAATAATGTGTTCCTAGCAGCTGGCAATGTAATTTTTGATTTCTATGTAATTATTATTCAGTGTTAGGTGGTGGTTATGTTCCTTGCTCCTGATGAGAAGATTCATTTGTGCGCATCATTATTATCTCTTTTGACATGCGTGTTAGTGACATTAATCTGTGTTTTATTTTCTGTAGTGGTAATAATGGGGTTGTCTTCCCCTAGCTTTATTATGTTGTCGTGCTTTCTGAAGTTGTCCTCATAACACAAAGGAAAAGTATAGCATAGGGATCCAGTGGGAACCAAGTAGCATTTAGCGTGGGGTGAAGCAGCTCCTCTCATCTTTCCTGCTTCCTCCTTGCCAAGCTGTGATGTACTTTCCTTACTGGTGGGCAGGCAGGCAAAGCCACTCCTTTTTCAAGTTGTGCGATTGAAAAATAGTTCATTAAATCTCTCCAGAAGTGTGCAGCAAAAGATGCTTTATGCTCTTGATAGGAACATTTAAATCCTTTTTGCAGTTTATTCTAGAAATGCAAAAGATTGTTGGGGGCAGTTAAAGATTTATTCACTTCTAGCTGGACTAAAATTGTCTCATTACTTTTAGAATATGAGCTGATAAAATGACTCACTCATCTGAAATCATCCAAATGGTGTTTTTCAGGACAAGATGTTAATTGGTCTTGTCAGACCACTGAGGAAACTTCGGGTCCACTGCACTGTGACATATCCTGGCTAACGCAGTGGCGTATTTGTACTGTTTTCTTCTGTTGTCGTCTTGGTTTCCTGTTTTTTCCTAGATGTTATATATTTTGTGTATTGAGATCTTTCCTCTGTCTCTACTCAGAAGCGATTTGGGTAATTTCTATGAATAAATAATATTTAAACTTACCCATCCAGTTGTAACATTAATATAACAAAACCCACAAGGTGAAACGTAAATGGAGGATGGAGGTTTCACCTGAATATATCTACTTCTCTGCTCATGTTCTTTATCCTCCTCCTGTTTTGATTAAATGCTGTATTTGAGGATGATCCTGCAATGTATGCACAGGAGCCATATGAAATAAATGTATCGGCATTAAAAGCTGAAGGATTAAAATTAGGGGTTTTGTCTTTAATTCTAACATGCTTGATATCCTTCCTTTTCCCTTTTTGCCTCCATTGTAGCACTTGGAATTTATTCCCCACCATATAAAGTCTCCATCTTTACATATGACTGACTGCGTTTGAGTCATGGGTACTTATTTTGTGAGAGAATAAAGATATATGCCCACCCCTTCCCCCCTTCTTTGGGATGTTGCAGGAAATATTACTCATTGATTACTGGAATTTAAAAAATGAGGGCTCAGAGGCTGTTACTCTGACCTGTCATTGAGGGCTGAATGTTTTCCATGTATGTTGATAGGTAGAAGTCTGTGGGTAAGGGCGAAGCAGGGTGGGCAGGATCTAGCTCATACGTGGTCTCAGATCATTTTTTCCTCTCCTATAAGAAAGGAAGCCTCAGAATGGGGAATCTCTTGGTCTGCTCTTTAGCATTTTCTTATGACCTGGCAAGGAGAAGGTGTTCCAGTTAGAATGTGATATACCTTCTTAGAATGTGATATATTCTTCTTTTCAACGAAGAAGCTGAACATGTAAATAATGCGTAAGTTTTCCCAGAGTTTAAGTGACTCCTGAAAATAGAATGTTTTTTCTTGTTTTGATGTACAGCTTTTTGTTGCTCTCTAGTAAGGTTTCCAAAATCCCCCAGGCATGGCTGTACTGAAAATTAAAGCATAATCTCATTGCTTTTTATTTTTTGCTGCATAGAGTGTGAATGTGAGAAAACAGATATTTTTTTTTTCTTCTTCTTCTTTTCTCGAATTGAACAAAAGCCTTTTATACTGCAGGCATTTAATCTGCAAAGGACTAAGTGTAATTACTTGTTCATCCATGTGTTAAACTATGCAGCACTCTTTAATGTGTCTGCGGTTTTGAATTTACATGACTTTTAAAATTGTGATAAATGTCTCTTTATGCTGTGACTGCTTAGGAATCTCTATAGAGAATATAATTTAAAAAATTATAACCTGTAGAGATGTCTTAGGAATCTCTATAGACACTAGGCTCTATCCATTATGGCAAAACCCTATTGACTTCAGGATTGTCACACTAGTAGTGGTATCTCCTTATGTTACTGCATAACCTCAGTAACTGGTATCTTTGCTTGGCAGCATTTATTACAGTCATTACTACCTTTACTTACCTTTTATCATCAGTGTTTTGCTTTACTGGAACGATAACTGGATTTCTTGGAGGCATAAACAATTCATGTTTAGAGAAATAACAGTAGTTTCTAAAAAACCTACTCAATAACTTTGTAGCTTGTGAGAGAATATACCATTGCCATTGTATAGAATGGATTCATCAAAACCTTCCTCTGCAAAAACCCTTTGACAACCAGCTGCAAACAAGAGCAGTTAAGGCTCTGTGCTGTATGGAGAATTGCATGTTATGACCTAAAAGGTAGAAAATAATTTGATGTCCTTTACATGAAAATAAGGCTTTTTTGGTATTGTGTATCTAGAAAGCTATTTTAAGTAATTGCCTTGGAAGATCGTTCTACATGTTTTTTTCATACAGCGTGCTTGAATAGCTAACAGAATCATGCATTGGTCTCTTTTTTTTTTTTTTTTTTTTTTTGTCTCCTGGTAAGAAAAAATGCTGCTGTTGCCAAAGATCACAGCAGACCATCATTTTTGCCATCATTCATAATGTGTACAAGCGTTCAAGTACTGAAAACATGGTCATAAGTAAGAGATTATACTGAGAGTTTTTTCTCCTGAAAAGTAAAATGTAGCTGTACACTGATCTGTGAATGCAAGTAAAGTAATACATAAGACAGTAATTTTAGGTAGCAGATAAACAGGAGAAACACAAGTCAAAAAGTCTCCTCTTAAGAAGAAGTTGAGAGGCATTGCAAGGTAAATTTTCAGTAGCTGAAAAGAATGTAAGTTAGTTCCTCAGAGAAAGGTCCTGTGCAGGTGGTCCACTGCTTGGAGAAGAGCAGTTGGGTGCGTGTGTTGCTGATGTGCAGCCATGTGGGATGACTGCACAGTGTAGTAGTCGTGGATGTGCTCAACCTATCACCTTAGACTCTGTTGATATGCATGCATTTGTGTGAGAAGGCCTGGTCAGAAATACAGATGAATACTGTTGTCTTTACTGTTTCTAGTTTGTGTTAAGTGGAGGACGTAGGTCCCAACAAGGGCCCAGCAGTGATAAGTCCTGTGTATGTAATTAAAAGACAGTTGCTGCCCTAAAGAGATCCTTACTATAGCCTGTGGCACAGGGGAGTAAAAAACACAACGAGGATGACAAAGAACCACTGTCTGATGGAGATGTACAGTCTAAAGTTTTCAGCTGTACTTCTGGTGTGATTCATGGGTGACTGGTTTTGTGGTGAGGGGTGAATTTCCAACCATTACTGCCTGCTTTCACAAGGACACATTGCGTATCTTGTTATAGAAACTGCTGAAGGCTGCCCGTGAACTTATCTATCGTTAGTTATAATTGTACCAACTATCAATCTTCATTTTTATAGGAAAACTGTTGAGACAATTCTGGTAAAGCTACTCAGGCAGCCTGAGATTTCCACAACTAAAAGATGTGATGGGAGACAGAAGCCTAGCTGAATCAATTCATTAACTCGTCATAATGGCAATAGGAAAGATGTCCTTTTTTGATAAATACTTTCTTCTAAGCAGTATTTCTCATTGCTGTAAAATCTGGTGCCCAGCCCATCAGCCTACCCCAAACATAATGAAAATCAGTATTAACTGAAGATTCCCTGTGCCTTTGAAATTTAGGCTGCTTGAGATTTCGCAATTAGATTTAACACCCCAATTTTAGTCACCCAAAACTTACAACGTTGACAATACTTCTTCACCCGAATCTCTACCCTCATTTTATGCCTTTTGAATAAACGCTTTTGAATAGTAACGATATTTTAATAGGAACTGATAATAAAGTAAAACCTCTCCTTGGCACAGTATTCCCCTGTGCCCTATTTTTCCCATTGTTTAAAACGAATGGGCTGCCTCTCCCCTCTGCCCTTGCTGGCTGAGCTGTTGGCTCCGTTGCACCTCTTATGCCCTTCAGCAGAAGCAATCCGTATTTCCCCCAGCAGTCTCTTGGAAAAAAATAAAGGGTTGTTGTTGCCAAGAGAAACTTTTATGTGGTCAGTGATTTCTTTCTATGCACACACCTTCAGCTGTGCAATCCGTAGATAGCCAGAGTTGGTCTGTGGGCTGAATCTGGTTCACGAGGCGGTGTCGAGCCTCATACAAGGTGGCCAAGCCAAACGCTGCCATCGGTTAGTGTGAGCAGTGGCATGGGGAGGGTGATCCAGCAGGTTTGTGAAATGTCCAGTGTTGCCCTGTGTTTTCTGGGTAGGTTCCTTGTTTGAGGATGCAGGTTCAGTGGGAAAGGAGAAGGTCGACAAGACTGGGGCTGACAGGGAAGCTCCTTTGAAAGGGGTGATTTGGGCCTTGGGCAGAGAGCTCAGTCTGGCCTTGGTGAAGTTTGCACCACGTGGAAGGCCGAGGAGCTTTGAAGATGGGCGTTACAGCAGTTTCCCTGGTGGGGCTGTGTGCTGAGGTGAGGAGATACAGACCAGAGTGAGGGGCAGTGCCACTTTGCAGAGTTTTGCAGCACACCTTGATTGCTGTGTTGGGATTTGGGGCTATGTGACTGGCATGGTTTGGATCTCTGTTGGAGTCGAGGATCACCATCACTCTTCAGCAGTCTGCGTGAGAGAAACATCTGCTGTGTTAGGGGGTACTAAGGCAGGATGGCTATGGTGTGCCTGAACCATTGCCCAGGAAGACAATATGCGAGGCAGGGAAGGCACAATGACCTCTAGAAAAATTAAGGTGCTATTTTGAAGACTGGGGGTTGTGTCCATAAGAGTAGCTGTAGTGTCTTACTGTCCTGTCTCCTCGTGTAAGCTAGATGGTTACGGAATAGCAAGAACAGAGTGTGTAAGCATAGCTCACGCTCTGCTTTCCCAGCCTCAACTCTTATTTTCTGGTTCAGGACCTTTTAAAGAAGTGGCTTTGTACTTAATAACCATCAACATATCTTTGTTTCATGGTCTTATCCATTCTTCTCTTGAAAAGCTTTAAGTGACTCCAGCATCCTTTGTCAATGAGTTCCCTGGGTCTGCTGTCCACTGTGTGAAGAGGAGCCTCCTGTTGACTTGTTCTCCTTTTGTTTTTATTCTGGAGATAGAGGGCTGGCTGTTTTGGGATAGGTGGCAAATGGTTCATATAGAGTATGAACCTGCCTCTTAATGTGTGTTGAGATCTCTCTAGAAGGTCTGAGTGGCCAGTCTGGGCACCTATCAGCAGCTGGCTTTGATCCATCACTGATCCAGACCTAATAAATAAACTAATGAATGTAGGCTGGCTCTTTGCAGCCAAACATTTCTGTACTGTATTTCTTACTAGTGGTTTGTACTATACAAAACTTTCCACTGTTCAAGACCTTTCATTATTTTCAATTAGGAATACATCTTGGTATGTTGGTCTGGCTGCAGACAAAAAAAAGCTGAGACAATTTCTACGTCTCCCCTTCTAGTCCTGTAAAAATTATGATTGTTTTGGGGTGTTTTTCTATAGAAGATACAAAGATGTAGCAGGGATGTTGCATGTAGTGCTATCTTCTGACTTTTAGTAGGTTTTTTGTAATACGCTTCTGCATAATTAATTTTTAGAACAAAATGCACTAGTGACTGGATGTTTCTAAAGATGGTACAAGGAGCAGTAGTTAAAAGGAAAGATGCTTTTGGTGGAAAAAAAAAAATACTGAGCACAGAAAGCCTCTATTTTGGCTAACCAATCTTACAGCTTAGAAGAGCCGTCACAGAGGTCTCCTCTGCAGAAAGCAAAGTTAAACATGGCTTTAACACAAAGGTAGTTTTCCTGAAGCAATTGTAAAAACCCCACAGTGATAAGGTATCTTAGTTTTTATTTGTTGGGTTTTGGCACAGTACAAAGTCATTAAATCTAAGCAACTGAAAATAATTTTGGACCTAGCAACATATTCAGATGAACGATGAGGTATTTAAACGTCTCATTGTACTGAAGAATAACTGTCCATAACAATTAAAGGTATTTAAAAAAGCTTTCAGAGAGGCACAGTAGAAATTTAGCTGGTGAAATTGATAATAAGTTGGGATTTTTGATTATATACACTTTTGCACTGACGGTCTCACTGAAACTTCAAAAATGCCATGAAGATCAGATAGAATCTGCCAGTGTCTTCAATGTTTTCTGGTTTGTTTTGTCATTGTTCCTTTCATAGCCTGGCATTTCAAATATGAATTACATTTTGTTTTCCATACTCACTGTGATATAAATATCATAGTTCATTGGATTTTAAGTTTGAATTTCTCATAACTCTTAATATAGTATTCATGTTATTTGTTTCTCCAAGGAAAAAAAAAGGAAAACAACATGTTTCACTGAGTTATGTGGACACTAGGTTGAGACTTGAAATAAATGCATTTGTTTCAATAATCATAACAAGTTTCATTCTCATTGCACCAGGCCTGTGCTTAGCCTTATAGTTTGTTTTTTGTAGTACTTGGTATTTCGCTATGATAAAATGTATTTGTAATTATTTTTACTGTTGTGTTAATTAACTCTTCTTATACGTGTACTTTTATATTTGAATGAATTCCCTGGTTTTGGGTCACCCCAACAGCTGTGGGGTCATAACTGGCTCATAACTGATGCTGTTTGGAAAAGCTGTCATGGTATATTGTTGTGTCCAGATAATAACTTGCATCAGAGTCTTCCTTGGCAAGCAAAAATATATGGAAATGTCCACATTTTAGAAAACTTAAGAAAAAAAATATCCTAGCATTTATATTTAATCCTGGATGTGTTTTTCAGTTTTCACTGTGCTTCCTACAGCTTCTCTCCAGTTCCAGGTTTTCTTTGGTCCTACAGTCAATAGAAGCTTTTCCAGATCCTTCTTTCATCACTGCTTATACTTGCTGATTAAAAGGTTCTGTTGTGTTGGTTTTATTCATAGCAAGTAATCTTTATCACCAGGCCAAAAGTTGGCATACATTTTATGACTGCTTTCTCTCTCTAGCTGGTGAATCCTTTCCCCATGTCAGTTCAGCTTAAGTTAAATTTGAGGTCACCCCAAATTTTCATCTTTTCTCCCTTCTTTCCATTTTAGAGGGTTTAGTTTGAAGACTCATTGCTTCAGGACAAATTGCAGAAATGTAGACTATGTGTTTGTACAGTTTGTATACAATTTCTGTATGCAAGACTGTCCTGTAATACTAGTACAATTTGTTGTCTAGTGTGATATTTCACTAGAATTTGATTTGTTCCCCCACCCCCTTCCACCACTCTCTCATCTGAACTCTTACACACTTTGCTCATTTTTTTTCAATTTATATGTCTGATTTTTTAAGAAAACTTTTTAATTCAAGTTTGTGGTTTTCATTATTTTGAGACTTACAAGTTCTATGAATGGTTCCAAAATGTTCCCAGTTACACTTACTGAACTCCTACACATTGCAACTTTACTTAGATTTATGATAATACATATTCACAGTTTTTAATTTTTGATCCTTTTTCACAGTTGTCAAAAAAAAAAAACCCCTAAAAAAATCCTTCTTGTTTACTCTTCACATAACATGGCTCTCTTCCCCTCTCCTCTCACAGTTCCCTGTAGTATACTTGCTTTACTCAAAACTCGTCCTGTTTTCCAGGTATACCAGTCACCCTGATGAAATTATTAAATTGAATTTCTTTAATATCCTGTCAATCAGCTCAAAAAATATTAGTACTTTACTGATTTTTCTTTCACTATCAGATAGGGAAGACTAACTAAGCATGTTATGGTGGTTTTTATCCACCTTAAAAATTAGGGTTTTCACAGCAGATGCTGCTGAAGATCTTCTGTATCTCTGTGTTGTGTTTTACCATGGAATTAAATCCATTCCTTTTCAAGCCATCTAGTTTGATTTCAGTATAACTGTGAATGTCTAAATTCTGCTTCAGTTTTTCAGAGTGCTTGATCTTTGTAAATAAGGCTTTAACTGAGTATTTGTTTCCTTTCTTTCAAAAGTCAGCTTCTTTCATCTTGTAACTTAACTTTGGGAAGCCACACAGAGGAAAAAACATACAAACCAGATCTCTTAAAGAAATGCATATTTGTTAAGTTAGTTATGCTCAATTATGGAAGTACAAAAAAACTTAAATGCCTTTTTAAAAAAGATCTGCTGTCTGATACACAATACACAATTAAATTCTTTAGAAGACATGAGAAGACAACAATGGGTGCGCTCTTACAGGGATGTAGAAAGCTGGGAAAGTTTGCAGATAGAAATGCATCCTATCCACAGCTCCTGAGTAGTTTTTCAATTGCATTTATTATTTAATTCACCAAGTGCTTAAATTATTTATCTACACTTCCTAGAAAACCAGTAGAAATACGATATAAAACCTTGTTGTATTTTACTTCTGTAACACAGTATCCATGATGTGATGATTTGGTTGTGGGTGAGCTTTCTGGCATGTTTGGGCTGTGGATGCCTTGGACCAGAGTTGTCTGATCATTTCCTCATCCTTTTCTGCCCATTTGCATATCTGCTGCTTCATGTCTTGCCCAGCACTGTAGACTTTCTGAAGCTCACATGCACACTCTGCTACACTCACTATTATCTTAGTGTAATAGGTTTTTTTAACATAATTTGGCTTCTTAGCTATTACGGTTAGCAATCATGAATGATTTAAAATGGTGGTAGAAGTTACAGTTTCATCAGGTGTATTCAGCTTTTAGATGTGGCTTCCCAGAACTGACCATCATGTGAATCCCAGCTCTCTTTTCTGAGAAGTGATTTGGCAGTGCCTGGGGTACCCTGGATAGTATGAGTCGGGCTGGGCATCCACCACCAGAACCTGCCCTTGCTAGTCAGTGAGGACATCATGGGATTGTGGGCAAAGAGCCCACCAGAAATGCAACTGTCAGGAGAGGGCTGCGTGTTTTTCCTAGACAAAATATATCGTTATGTTTTGGAGCTCTCCCTAAGTGTTTTGCTAAGGGTCGCACAGCTGTAGTGGATGAAGGAATGGAGCTCAGCTCTGTATCAGCTGGCAAATCTTACTCATTTGCCTTCAACATACAGAAATAAGAGAAAATTAAAATAAGCTTCAGGAACTGGAGAAAGGAGGATGAAAAAAATCTAGGCTGGTTGGTATAGGAGTAGTATGTCTTGAAAGAAAGAAGAAACACAGGAAGGATGTAAAAGCTGCAGAAGTGAGACACGAGGATGGGGCAAGCATCGTGGAGTCAGAATGGGCACAAAGTAACAGAGCTTAGAGACCACAGTGGCTGGAGCGGTCAGGGGCAGTTGGGTTGCACCTCAGAAGCTCAATACCTTTTGCATGGAGGGCAGTGCATTAGTAAAATCATCATAAATGAAGAATAAGCACATATTTTGTGTGTGCTGTGAGTGAGAACCCTTCATTTCAGTTGGCACTGTACCATCTCCAGAGTAGTCTGAAAACTGCCGTGCACCAAATTCGGAGCTCAATGATGACAATAGATACAGGTTATCTCAGAAGTAGAAATATACCCACAGTCCGTGAATTTCAGCAAATGTATGACTGGAGGAGAAATACTGTGTTTTCCAAGGTCTTAGAATAGGATAAGATTTTGTTTCTGATATGTGGCAATAGTTTCAATCTACGTGATACCAGGGTCATGGTGTATCCACCAAGCTTGCAAGAAAGTAAACAGACTGCGCGCTCTGTCAGCAGTATGGCGGATAACTGAGCTGTTCTGGGAGCTAAGAGTTGTGTTTTATTGTGGAGGTTTTTAACTAGATTTGCTTCTATAATTAATCCTTAGTGCTTGCAAATTAAACGTACAACTGTTTGGTTATTTTAAGGTAGGCATAGGCTTTTGAGTGAGCTCCCCAAAATGGCCTGTGACTGACCTCTTGCGTCATTCTTACGGGGATGCTTTAAGAGTTGTGTTTCTGCGTACAAGTCCCAGGTCCGAACACTGCCAAGTTTTCCAAATGAGAACTAAAAGCAAAACATCCCCAAAGGAAAGAAATGCCAGCTTACAGGTCCAGTGTTTTTAGTTGTGGTTGGTTGACACTCTCTGACTGCCAGGTGCCCACCAAAGCTGCTCTGTCACCCCCCTCCTCAGCTGGACAGGGGAGAGGAAATATAATGACAGGCTCATGGGTCGAGGTAAGGGCAGGGAGAGATCGCTCGCCAGTTACCATCACGGGCAAAACAGATTCAACTTGGGGAAATTATTTTAATTTATTACTGTTCAAATCAGAGTAGGATAATGAAAAATTAAAAAAGCAAGCACTTAAAAACACCTCCCCCCACCCCTCCCTTCTCCCCAGGCTCAACTTCAGTCCCCATCTCTCTCCCCGCTCCCCTCCCCGCAGCGGTGCAGAGGACGGGCAGTGGGGGCTGCGGTCGGTCCATCCCACGCTGTCTCTGCTGCTCCTTCCTCCGCAGGGGGAGGCTCCTCACACTCTGCCCCTGCCCCAGCCCGGGGTCCCCCCCACGGGGCGCAGCCCTTCAGGCACAGGCTGCTCCAGCCTGGGTCCCCCGCGGGGTCACCAGCCCGGCCAGCAAACCTGCCCCAGCCGGGGCTCCTCTGCCTACGGGGCCACAGGTCCTGCCAGGAGCCGGCTCCAGCGTGGGATTCCCACGGGTCACAGCCCCCTCTGGGCATCCACCTGCTGCGGCGTGGGGTCCTCCAGGGGCTGCACATGGGGATCTCCTCCATCGTGGAGCTCCATGTGCTCAGGGGCACAGCCTGCCCCACCATGGGCTTCACCGTGGGCTGCAGGGGAACCTCTGCTCCAGCGCCTGGAGCCTCTCCTTCCCCTCCTTCTGCACTGACTTGGGTGCCTGCAGAGCTGTTGCTTTCACATATTCTCACTCCTGTCTTTGGCTGCAGTTGCCCTTGCAAAGGTTTTTTCCCCCCCTTCTCAAATACATGATCCCAGAGGCGCTACCACTGTCCCTGCTGAGCTCAGCTTTGGCCAGTGGCGGGTCCATCTGGCAGCCGGCTGGCATGGGCTGTATTGGACATGGGGGAAGCTTCTGGCAGCTTCTCACAGAAGGCACCTCTGTAGCCCCCCACTACCAAAAGCTTGCCACGCAAACCCAATACGGCATTAGTAATTGTTTAGTATTTTATAATGCAGTAGCATTTCAAGCTGTGAATAGGCGGAGGTGTCTGGAGCTTAAGGGCTCCACTGAGGCAGCAAATAGCAGGAACACTCAATGCTAAGTGACAGCTAATTCAGGCTGTCTAAAGGCTCTGAAAGCCTGCTCTGTACTTGGCTTGAGGAGTCATCCAAGGTGTAGTGCTTCAATTTTGCTAGAGTAACATTTTCTAACCAAATATACTCCATCATGATATCTCCAAGCAGATATAATTGTTAACTTCCCTATGCAAAAAATTGTGAAATGTCCTTGGACTAAGGCATGCAGGGCACAGTGGCAGGGCTACTGCAAACTGTGCAACGCTTTTCTCCTCCATCATCTCCATGTCTCAAGATATGGAGGGGAGCAATTCCTTTTCAATGGTAGTAGGAGGTATTTCCTTCTCACTGTTGATACTATGAGGGGTATTTTTGCCACTGGATGCTGGTTTTAATTTGGCCATTGTGATGAATGAGAGGCACAAGATGGATTTTGGGAACAAGTCTGTGCACTGTGAGATGGGATGGTTTGAGGGGAAAAAAGAGATGAGAAAAGAATGTATTTCAGAGGAAAGTGAACATGATGAGAAATGGGAAGAAATAAAATGGAAAATGCTTGCTGAATTCACACAGGGAAAGAAAGGAAGCATGCGGGGGGAGACAGGAAGAAAGTACTACAACACAAGAAATGTTTCATTACCAAAAAAAAATGAAATCAGTTGCTGATGAGTGTAACAGGAGCACATTACACTTAAAGATAAGGCCTTGAACAGAGAGAGAATGCATGTTAGGAGTTCTAAGTGGTACCATGTTTTATTATTACTGTTTTGTTCAGACAAATAAATTCTTTGACAGGAATTAAAAACTTCTTTCAGGCTGAGGCTTGCGTGCCAGTTTTCACCACAAACACATTTTTAGAGTTGGTTTATAATCTCCTAGAAATAGATAAAAATGAAAATGCTGATACAGCCTAGCATGTGGTAATGAGAATATGCTTCAAAAATAAATGAGAGGTTTTACTGCACTGTCTCTTAGGATCTTAGCATATCATGCTTGCTTGTTGAATAATAATTTCCCATTCATACCAGTTCTGTTCTTCTCTCCTCTTCCTCTTTTTCCCCACCCTTCCTCCTAGCCTGAGAGGACTTAACCAGCACTGCAGGCTTCTGTTTCGTATGAGCATCCTCCAGTGCACTTCACTATAATGGTGAAAGTGCTGCAGTTCCCAGTCTAATTGCTCTTGAGTTGGCATGTAGGTCATCACCTCATCGTTTGCTTTGTCTTCTGTCCAAAGAGCTGATAAAAATCACATTGCCGTGCTGTGGCTTTCCAGGGGCTGTTGAAGGTTTGTCACAGATCGGTGTTGTCTTTCTGCACCTGCAGCACAGCTTTTTGCTCTTTGCCAGGCATAAATAGCAGGTGGTCCCCTTACAGAAATATTTTATGTTAAGCAAAGCTTTTCTGTGTTTAGCTCTGCTCCCGCCTCCTAAATCCAAGTCAGGCAATAGGCAGGAGCTCCTCTAACCTACTCAGAGGTTGCTTTCTGCAACTGCTAAAGAGTTAGTTGTTGCTTAGCTCAAATGAAAAAGAGCTTTGATTATATTGAGCACTAGAGCTCAGCTGAATCAGGGCACGTATAATTGAATATACTTTTTTTTTCTTTTATTTCAAACTCATTCTCACTTGGTAAGAGGAAGTTGCATCCCTTCTCCCTAATTCAGCAGTCTGGGCATTTGTATGTCCCGTACTCCTGAATGACTGAATTGAAAAACAGTACAAAATTTCCAGTGTTAACTGGCTTTTATGAAAATCTCTGGCCAGTGATGTTAGACAGACTGACATTTGGTTTCTTGCCACAAGAAGGGATGTACAGGGTGAGGTTTTCGTCACCACAGCGCTGGGGCTGCGTCTTCAAGGCTGCTGGATCAGTTCTTCAGTCTTTTACACCAATTTCACACAGCTCTAGCTCCATTCACCACATTTTTTCCTGATTCTCTCAGCAGCATCCACAGAAAGGCTATGCAAGTTGTTTTTTGCATGATCTTGATACTAAATTAATAGTAAAGATAATACTGTGCTCTACCTGTAACATTGCTTTTAAAACATGAGTGTTGTTTCTGTTGCTGTCTCCGTGCTGGGTTTGTGCATCCAGGGCCTGGATGCAGCCCTTGGGGCCCTTCCAGAAGCGCACAGACATCTGTAGAAGTGCCTGGTCAGGGAAGTGGGTGATGTGCTGATTCAGAACTTATGGCTGCCTGTCCCCTCCCCTCTCCCCACGGGAAGCCAGCAGTATTGCCACCACTGCCCTTCCCCAGGGAGGAACGGCTTCTGCTGTGGAATGGCTGCCTCCAGCCAGCTCCAGGGAAAAGGAGCATCCCTCAGCCTTCCTACCCTTTGAGGTGTCTTTGTGGCATTGCTGCAAAATGTCTTCATAACTGAGCAAGGTAGAGTGTGTCAGCAGCCATGCCTGGCTGTAATGTTTTGTTTGTTTGTTTTGAAAATAAAACCAGAGTTCATGGTAAGACAAATCTAGCACCATTAAAAGCATTTTTACTTGAGAAAAAGGGATGCTGGGGTAGGAAGGAGAGAAATGGAAGGGAGAGGCTGACATCGTCAGTGCTCAGGGGTTTCTAGGAAGGAAACCTTTGAGTGTGGGCAAGAACAAAGAAGAGGATAAAGGTGTAGGTGGTTTCAAGTCCAGAGTGTCTGTTTAAACTTAGACTACTTTAGCTAAAGCAATCTTTGAATCATTAGTGCTGTATTTCTTAAGAACTCATGGAGGTATTCAGGGTCTGAGAGGACTAGGGAGGAGCAGAGATGGATGTGGTCTCTAACTGGGAAAGAGTCCTCATTAATGATAATTATAGACCAGGCGTTAAAAAAAATGAATTATTAAATAATTTGCCAGTACTTAGTGAGTAGTGAGGGAATAGCCAAATGGATTTGTCAAGAACAAATTACATCGAGCTAGTCTGATTTCCAGCGTTGATGGGGTAACTGGCAGAAAGGCTAAGAAAGAAATATTGGATGTGACCCAGTCTGACTTCAGTAAGGCTTTTGACGCTATTTCGCTTGACGTACTGTGCAAACCAGGGAAGTGGTCTAAACAAGGTCTCTGTGAAGTGACTTCTACAGTGGCTGAAAGGCTGCAGCAAAGGTTTGGTTTTCAATGGCATTGGTCCAAGTGGTAAGAGTCAGTTTTCTGAAGGGCTCTGTCACATACCCTATTCAATATTTCTTTTGTGATTTGCATGATGAATTTGAAACTACTTACAAAAATTATGAAAGACTCAACTGAAAGGGGTTATGAATGTTTTGAAGATGCAACAGGATCCGACTTTAAAATACTCTGGATAAATTATAAGGGTCTGAAATGAGTAAGATGGTATTCAGTGGAAGCCACAGCTGGGAAAGAAAAATGAAATGCACAAATGTAAAACAGGAAATAAGAAGTTAAGCAGCTGTGCTGCAGAGCAGAATCAGTGTTCATTTTTAGTGGATGACAAATTAAGCAGCTTAGTGATGTGATGCCATTGCAAAGAGTACAAGTCTTGCTGGGTTTTATAAAGACTCTATGCCTCAGGTGAAGCAATTGTGGATGCTGCCTGCGGTATTAGGGTACCACATTAGGAGAGAAGTAGGCAAACAATATATGAGCAGGAGGGAAGATTGTTTTGGAAAACACGATGTGAGACAGGGCTGAAGGAATTATATTTTTTCACTTGAATTTAGGAGTTCTCTCTTTTTCTGGACTCATTAGTTTACCAAATGTTACACTACTCAAATCATAATACAGCATTTCCAGATCCGCTGGACTAGATACAAGAAGAAGCAGAATTAGCACCTTTGAAATTACAGGCTATGAAGCTGAGCAAAATGAAAAATACTTCAAAGAGCTGCACAATTCATGGAAAAACTTTGAAGAGCTTTGGGGTTTCACTGTTTTCTTAGTAAGAGAATTTAAATTTTTAATTCAACCGTGTTACTCCTACTACTTCTTCCCCACCAGAATTAATAGCGCTGCACATAACCTTACTATTTAAACAACCCCTAATTAGGATGTCAGTGTGAATTTCTTTCCATGCTCTCCCACAAGTTGATGCCATGCTGCCTTTTTCTCTTCCTGCAGAGGAGCTGGTCCCAGCCTTTGTCTTGCCGGTTATACTCCCTTCAGACACATTCCTCGTTCCAACTTCTCTTCTGGTATTTTTTCCCCTTCTCATAGGAAAAATGCCAACTCACATTTCCCAGAACTGCCACCTTGTTCATGTTCTTTAGAACACCTTGGTCAGTGAGCACTTTTCTACCAGGGATGCTCTTAGGTTGTCCCCGATGCGCTTTCTTGGACAACAGCACTGCTTCTTTCCAGTCTCTGGTTTGCTCTGGAAGACTTGAGCATCATCTGCCAGAGCAATGGGCCACAGCTATGAAGGTGAGGTCAGCAAACCTCTAGCTTTATCGCTGGTCAACTTCCCAGATCATTTCTATTGCTGCAGGGACTAGTGGTCTCTGGTGGTAAGTGTCCAGCTGACATGTGCTTCCAAACCCATGTGCGAGCCCCTGCCTTGCGGAGCAGCATTGTGAACACAGGATCTTTGTGTACCCCAGTTCTGCTACAAGACGTGTGGAGGATTGTGTCATCTAATAATTGTCGAGCCTTTAATGATACTAATTGGCTATGGATTATGCAGCTTTCTGGGGTTTTTAATTCTGTCAGGTCTCGAGTCTCGGAAGATCTTTCCTTCTGCGACTGGAATGATAGTTCATCACATGTTGAAACTTCTGTACAGCATTATAATGCACTGCAGTAGTTATTAATACAGTGAAGAATGTACAGGGTAAAAAAGATGTAAATGCACCTAGCAGGAAAGAACTGGAGCGATTAATGATTTAAAAAGACAGAATGAGAATCTATGTATGGTATAATTTCTGAGCAGATTTTCCCCAGTATTCCATATGAAGTCTACTCCTTCAATATCTGCTCTCTTTGCAGAATTTCTTGTTCTGTTCCAAACAATGCCTTACCATGTATGAAATAGCTGTGACACATTTTGTAGTCCTGAGGTGACTACAAACTAGTTGCAAACTATAGTAACAGTTATGTTTTGTAACAGAGCATAAAGGTGAATATTTTAAATGTCTGTTTGCTGGACTAAAGAAATGCTTCTGAACCAGGTGTGACTGAAGTCACTGCAATTGTGCTCTCTAAAAAAACCCTAAAATAGTATCCCTTTCACCTGCCAGAGCATTGGGGTTTAGTTCAAAACCTCTTGATGCTGCTGATGCACATGGAATCACACAGCAGTGAGAAATATCCTGGTGCTGGGAGCGGTGGAAGCAGAGCTGTCTCCCTTACTGTATGTAGTGTATGTGAGGGGGGAGGGAAAAGCACAAAGGAGACTTTTTTTTAAAAAATATTTGCTCTAAGCATTCCCTTTTCTTTAATAACACACAGCTTAGTTCTCTTTTTTTTTTAATCTCTGGGCTGGTGGCAGGCTGCATTTTTACAGCGTGTTGTTGCACGGGTTAACGGTGTGAGTGAAGTCCTGCAGGAATGTTGTGGTCTGTGGGAGAAACTTGTTTGATGTTGCTTTCTGGGCAGTGAACAGCAGTTCATTTCGGGAGCTAGGCAGGGTTAGCGAGGAGGGGGAGATGGGATCAGTGCATGGTTTTCAAGTAGATATTTTCAGTGCCTCTTCATTCAGGTGGCACTTGGCCACCCACAGGACAAAAGCAGCACGTTAGTTTCTTACGCACGCAGCGGGTCTGCCTGCCGGGCTGTGTAGTTCGCCCTGTTTTCAGTGGGAAAAGAGGTTGCTTTCTTTGTTGGTAAACCAGTGTAACATGAACTGGTACTTTCCACTGCTACGTGCTGACAGAGTTGTTCACTCTGAGCCAGTGAGGGCTGTGCAAGCACTCTGGCTGCAGAGGGGTTGAGTGTTGTTTCAGGTGCCCTAGCGAGTATTCCTACAGACTGCAATAGGGCGGGAGGGAAGGGGGAGAGTGTGATGCCTGCACCTAGAAAACAAAGGGAAATGATCATATTGAGATAAAAATGGAGAAACAATAAACACAGGTTCCCTGTAGTGCCATTTGATAGTCCATTTCCGAATACAAGCTTATATTAAGTATCATTCGTCCAATATATGCTGCTGCTTAAGCTGCCCTTGGGATGCTTACTTTTTACCAATGTAGTTTGTTATAGCTACTGGCAATTCAGGTGTTTTTCTTAAAACAAAAAGGTAGCATTGCACAGAATTTTCTCTTTCACTCATAGATGAGATTTCTAGAGATTATCCTGTGCAAAGCTGCATATGAACTCACTGCCTGAATCGGGTAAATCTCTATCCCAAATAATCAACGGAGAAGGATCCGTCCCTCAGCATCACAGTGCAGGCACAGCCGTACTAAAGATGATGTAGATGAGAGTTGTCCACTGTACAGAGCATTCTCACAATTCTTTGGTGCAGGGGGAGCTGAGTCAGGCCCTGCTGAAGGTCTTGCTGCTTTAGGACTGCTGTCTTTTAATCTCAGAGTTGAGGCTGCCTTAGAAATCTTCTTCTGTCTTCTACCGAGCAGCCAGTCTGCTGCTCTGCTTCTCCAGCGATGTATTAGCGTGCTTTGAAGGTGAGTGACTTTGATGTGATCACCTTTGGCTTTCTCTGCATCCCCTGGGAGAGGCCGTGGCCACAAGCCCAGCTGAGCGGAGTCTCAGCAGAGATGCTGAACTTTTCTTGCTGGGGCTGTTCCAGTACCAGCCGATACAAAATGTAAAGCTTGAACTTTCAAACTCCCAATTCCCAGGGAGTGCTTGTGCAGGGAAGGTCAAGCTGATGGACTGCCAGCTTTAGTCAGTCCCATGGGGAATGGCATGGCCTGAAATGCTGAAAGTTCACTCCATATTGCCTTTGTACAACTTTTTTTTTTTTTTTTTTAATGTCAGAGTTTCTTGCTGCATATAACTGATTATTTGAAAACGTAAGTGAACTTCTTTTAAGGCCTCGTGGCCAAGTGGGCTACATCCCAGGAATTCCCTTGAGGTATTTGTGGGGTGTGTTGTCAATCCAACATTTCATGTCAGTCTTTCTTAAATTTACTCTTGGACTTTGACTCTTGGTTGTAGTCTACTGGTGTTGCTTTCAAGGCTAGTTCGTGCATACCTGTGAAAGGTGACAGCTTTGTGGTGGTTTTTACATTATTGACATCTAATAATATAACCTAGGATAGTTTTTACCTATTGAATTACATCCTTTAAAATTTAATTAGGGATGTTTCTTGGATCTCAGATGATCTCACCTCCACTTTTGGTTTCCCTCTCCTCTGATCCTAGTGTCCAGGTTGCCTCTTTCTATTCATTAACAATTGTCCCTTTCCCTGGGGATGCTCAGAGTCCTCAGATGCTTCACAGTGCTGTTGTGCCAAATAAAAATGGTTTCTCTTCTCTGTGAGCAAGTGGACTTTTCAAATCCTGGATAAATCTATGTGAAAATCCATTTTGCATCATTAGTAAACAAGGGCAAAGCAGGGTTAATAATTTCATTAGAGAGGATCAATTTCTTATGCTCTTTGACATGAGTAGAAAGAGGAAGGGAATTTTGGTATAGTGTGCCATTCTCCACATTTTAAAATCAATGTTTGTGTGTCTTCTCTTCCTCCCTGAACTATGCAGACTTAATTACATTCTTCAATTAGGAATCAAGGATTAATTTGTGTTATCAGTTATAATTAAGGAAAAGTCCATGGTAATTACCGCCTAATATACATTATCATTATATGTAAATGTCAAACTCTTGCAGACAGCCTTATAGAGACAATTAAAAAAATTATCTGCTTAAGATTAAATTCTTCAAGACTTTTTCAGTTCCACAAATATGAATCATTTTAGCATAATATTTCTTGGATTTAAAAGATGGCTAATCTTGATGAGACGAGTTGTCATTTATAACGCATGTTCTGTTTTCCCCACACTTTAGTTTTCATCACTCCTATGTGTTCCTTCCACAAAGCTGCAGTGACATTTTGGAGCAGAGTTTTTTATTGACTTGAGGAGATTAACATTTACTAGGAACACAACCTAATTTCTTTTGTGCTACACAGAGATATCATCTGCAATAAAAAGCACGTTTTTGAAATCATAAACACGTATGTAGTCAGCTTCCTTTTTAAGTGACTAAGTATCCTCAGGTTTTAGAGTCACCGTTACACAAATATGATGGTCTCCGTGTGAGAGTGAGATAGACATTAATTAAAACAGCAGGCAGCACTGAGACAACACTGATGGCTGGAGCATGCTGCCCTCTGCCTACAGAATTTAAGAAATGTATTTTGCTTCTGTCTTCAGCATTTAACCTGTATCACTGCAAACCTTGCATGCAGTTACCTTGGTTATCGTAGGAATTCCCTCCCATTCTAAAAGTTTCTCTGCAACATGTTTTAAAATCCCTGCTTTTAAGTTGATTTGAATTGTTACCATATTGCTGAGACTGTAATGAAATATTACAGCCATGCTTTCTGTGAGGTTCTTTTGGTTATGATAAATGAGAGTTCCCCTTACCCACCTGTGGCATCTGTTTGTGTAGAAATTCAGGAGTCCTTTGTAGTTTCTGAAAGAAATTTGAAAATAACTGCAGCATTGTAGCCAATACTCCCTTTTCCTCAAAAAAATGCAGGTTTGTGCCTGTAGAAGCTGTTATTGATCATGCATGTGTGCTACGTTTGCCTGAATAATCAGCATGCCAGCACTTTCACTTTTTATTTTATATGTAAAGCCTTCTGGGATAACAGGCATTGTATAAAAATACAGTTCTTTTCTGATTTTTCTGATAAAGGCCTTCATGAAGAAGCACATGGTGTTTGGAGAGTTTAAATTAAAAATTAAGTGTATTTCTGAAACGAAAATGAAAATCAAGGAAAAAAGAAACACCCAAGGCTTTTTAAAATTATTATTTAAACGGCAGTTGTAGTGTCAGGCTTATGGTTTGAAGAACTTCATATTATTTACCCTCTGGATACCTTTTTTTACTGTGTGTCAGATCACGAGATGTACAGATGACTGTGTGTTCAGGTATGAGACACATTTATATAAAGAATATGAAACTAGTAGTTTGTGTGTTTGTGGTCATAGTATAGGCTTGTGTAGTTGTCAACTGTATAATTACTTCAGCATATAAAATTTTTTTCGAAAGATATTTTGAGAAAATACTGAGAGCTTTAAAACAACTTACTGAAAATAGCCATAAAATCTGTTTCATTATAATATTAATGAGCCATGTTTCTGTGTACCTCTGCGGCTACCTCACAAATTATCTTTTAATATGTAGAGGCTTGTAGAACTATCTTAAATGGGTCTAGCTCCTGGACTGCTGTGATCACGTAGAGTCTGTTTTTACTTAAAAGGTAATTTTCCATTATTCCTTCAAAAACAAAACATCCCACTGCATGCTCAAAACCCAAAAGACATATGCAGAGACCTAGGCATGCTACTTAGTGTATCTTACAAGTCCAGAGTGGTCCTGAAGAAGGGAAAAGGAGCTCTGTAATTTTCCCTGAAGAAAAGCCTTTGGGGATGGCCGGGTTGTTAGAGCAGCACTGCAGTACACACGTAGCTTTGTGGTTGTCACTGTGGCCCCATATCAGTGTCTGTCTGGCAGAGGTTTGTGCCCTCAATAGGGAGTTGAACACTTCGAGATGTGGTGGCCTGGTGATGATGCCAGATGGCCAAAGGGGTTTGCATTCAGCAGGTCTTGGGCAGTCAGCCAGCCTGTGCGTTTCCAGGTGTGGTTGTTGGCCGTCCTTGTACAGTCAAGCCAACACATGGCTTGTTGGGACAGGGCAAGGTGTTGGTCCATTTGAGATACTTTGCAGTGCCTTCATTGGTGAAGTCTTGACCCCCAGGATGAAGTGTCTTTGGAAATCTGGTTTTAAAGGTCATGCTTGTGGGAGCAAGTCTTCATGAGAAGGCATCTCTCAGACTTAGATCCCCATGCACAAACAGCTTCTTGGGCCCATACTCACCTTGTTTGAAGTGGAGAGGCTGTCCTCTTTTGACTGTGGAAGTTTCATTTATTTTCGCTCAAGAAACTTACGGGCTCCTCTTTGTTTGCATTTGTCTTGAAGCAGCCAGGTGCTGTGTAGGATAAGGGGACTGGGGATGGTGGGGCTCCTCCTTGAATGGCAGTAGCCTGTAGCAATCTCCCATGAAGGGTCCCTGTCCCTCCTGGTTTCTGGCTACTGTTTTGTGCCACTTTCCCTGTAGTTCTGTCGGCACGTGGGATGCCGTTGTGCCTCTGGAGACCCTGGCAGGGCATCTCAGAAACCAGGGTTCCTCTCTCCTGCATGCTGTGCCTTGCGGTGCTAGCACCTGAGTGCAGGGGATAAGAGGGGATGAGAAGCATTAAAAGGGGCTTTTATGCATGTGGTATGTTTGTTCACCTTCCCTCTCCAAACTTTTCTAAATTGGTCTGTAACAGGGTTTGTTGGATGCTCACGTTTATGGACATAGCGTGAGCATTGCTTTATAGTAACACGTTTCCATGAAATGTTGTGATGTCACGCAAAAAAATCCAATAGATAGCAGTTCACAGGTTTGAATTGAGAGGCAGGTCATAAGAATTCATTTTATTAAACAGTAAAGACAGAGTAAGGAATGGGACTGTCTGTTAGTTCATCTAGGTGAAAATGTAGCAGACTGGTTGGTCACCTCTCCCAGATGGTTTTGGCTGGTCCCTTACATCCAAGGAAGAGTAAAGCAGACAGACAGTAGGGCTGGGGCAGCTTTGCAGCCCTTCAGGCTCCCTCATGCATATCCAGCCTCTCTCCTTTCTGGTTTCAGAGTAAAATGTGAGTAGTGATTTTCTTGTTTAGAGAATTCCATAGATATATTAAATGGAACGCAATATACTGTTTCATGAATCTTACATTATTTAAGGCTGGCTTTAATAAGAAAATCTGGAAATGTCACCTGGAGCAAAGAGTACGCAGAGCCCAGTTTCCTTTCCATGAACGTTGCTGTGTAAGCCACAATTAAAATGCATACTGGATACTTATTTTAGACTTATCTGGAATTCACTAGGAAGATGCTTAGATTCTAAGTTATCCTGGTTGCAAACGTGCGCTGCAAAGCAGCCACTCACAAGCAGTGGGTATGGTTTGGCTCAGTGTACCGCAGTGTTCGTGTTCGGGATTGCCTTTTTTTGTAATTTACTGCTTTTGTGTCTCCCCCTCCGCCACCTTTCAAAGCTGCCTAACGTGACTAAGACTGTCATTTTTGTATGCTGGTCAAAAGTTATAAAGCCAGCAAAAGTGTAATTTTTTTGCAAGACAAAAGTGGCTTCTCTTGCCAGTAGAGGGAGTCGATGGACACTGATCTGGGACTTTTCGGGGGGTGTGGGGAGTGCTTGTGAATTGGGTATGGGTCTGGAGGTGTGTTGGCTCTGTCTACTACGTGTGCATACATACTCGTCTTCTCTGTATGCTGCAGAAATGAATTTCCTATTGAGAAAAACCTGATAGGAATTATGGGGGAAAAAAAAAAAGTGAATAAATGCAGTTGTGTCACCGCATTTCACTTTTAAATAGAAGGGGGAGAGAGTTTTGAGAGTTATCACTTTATTGCAGACACATCAGGCAAGATGACAGTTTTCACTGTTCTGCTGTAATTTTGGTAATATGTAGAGCATTTAGCAAAATAAGGTCTTTATTACTCAATTCTGTTCACAGAAAACCTTTTTTAAGCCACACCAAAAAAAATCCCAGTTAAAAGAAAAAAAAAATAAATATCTGCCCTGTCTTTAGAAGAACATTGTCACAGCAAGCCCTGATGCCAAACTCCTTGTCATTACAATTGCTTTTTCCAATGTTTTGCGCCAATGTGGCGATTGGCCATAACATGCCAATTTTCTTCTCCCTCATAATATTTGTGAACTTATCAGGCAGCCATTACTAATTATTGTTTTACAAGTCTTAAATGCTTGTAGTTCTGCCACTTAAAATGATCCCTCTTGGTGCCACGGTAGGTAAGGCGGAGCAGCAGGTTATGACGTTTAGGGGAAAAGGCTTGTTCTTGCCCTTGCCAGGAGGATCTGGAGCTTCAGCTGTGGGAGCAGAGGGCAGCAGCGGGCTGCAGGGGTAGGGCACTGCATGGGGTGGCCAGCTCTTCTGTACTGATCCACCCTAGAGACTTCAGCGGGAAACGAAGGAGGTGGCAGCGAGGTGGCCAGTCCCCGTGGTAGGATCCTTGTTCTCCTGTCACCACTTGTGCCTTGGTGGCAGAAGGCTGGAGGAAGCTCCATTCCTCTGGCTCCGAAGCTCTGGTAGGAGGGAAAGGCAAGGAGGAAAGCTGGGTCTCCAACAGGTTTTTTTCATGCTTTTTAGGACTTGAAACAGTGCTTGGGGCACAGGTGTGGGAGCAGACACATTGCTGGAAGCAGCTACAAAGGGCTGGTTATAGGAAGGCATCCCCTGGCAGAGGAAGAGCTGCTGCACCCAGCAGCACTGGCTTTGTGCCTACCAGATGGAGCTGGCTGTAAGGGAGGCCATTAGGAGGTGTGATGGCCAAAGCAGAAGACTAGATCCTGGGATCCAGGAGCTTCTGTCACATCTTACTCATTCCTAACACCTAGAATGAGCGTTTCTTGCTCCTTGAAGGTGCAAGATGTTTTTCAGATTGTGATGGGATGCTCTTGTTCTCCATCTGCTGGGCAGAATCTGGCTTTAAACTTGTGGATACCATCACCTCCGCTCCACCTGATCGAGAGGAACATGGTCCTCTTATAGGCTGAAAGGTTGCAGTTGTTCCACATTTATGACTTTGTCTCCTGGGTTGGTTGTTTTCTTGGGGAAGGAGGCGGCATTAGGGTTTCCTGAGGTATTAAAAAAAACAGTCTCATTTCAAAAAGAAGCCCTAAGTGCTGCTTTGGCATAACTAAAACAGTCTTCGTAATGTCTTATTGGAAAACATTCCTGTTTATCTTTACATAGTTCTGACTAATGGGGTTTTGTGCTTTGGCCACTTGGTTTGTTTCCCAGTCACTGCTCTGGCATCTGATGGCATGTGTCACTTCAAGTCCCATGCTGCTGTTGGAGGACATGCTATGTCCTAAGCCTGGGGGAGGTAAAACACAACCTCGTCACAGGTGTTGGAGCAGTGTAAGGAATCCATCCAGTGGGTGCAGTGGACCAGTCTGTGACATGAGAGCAGCAGTGTGTTGGCAGTGACAGGAACACTCTCCAAGGCAGTTTTGAAAGCCGTTTATGTCAGAGAGGATTTGAAACATTTCCAGCCTTCTCAGTTTCCTTTTCCAAACATGGAGCAATCTTGGGTTCTCAGTCTTGTCTTCCCAGCAGGCGCTCAGTGCAGAAACGTCCAGGTGCGCTTTCCTCTGGTGCATCTTCAACAAACTGAAAGTGGGGAGGAGACAGGCTTGGCCGTAGAGGAGGAAACCTTCATTTGAGCAGCATCCAAAAGATTCTAAAAAAAGAGCTCTGTAAGAACCTGACTAAATGTAAACTGAATAGGTGTTCCCCCAAAGTTGTTTGTGATGCACAAAATAAAATACAGCTGCCTTCCCTGACAGCTTGTTTCTTGCACCCTGCGTAGGGTGAAGGAAGCTTCTGCACTGTCAGGGATTTTTGTTTGCAGCAAGTTCACCAGTGCTCTGATGTTGGGTATGTGTACTGTAGCATATTGATACCTGAAGGTATGAAAAAAACCCTCTTTTTAATTTCTTAAAAAACCAAAACCTTCTTTTATGACACTTGTTTAATAATCCAGCATAGCAGAGGAGTATGGGAAACAGCCCTTAACCTTGAAAATCAACTTGGAAAAAAATGCTGTGAAGAGGATTTATATGGTCACAAATCTAACAATCCACCGAATTGCTTTTTCTCCTGAGATGTGAACTCTTACAGCTTTTCAATAGAGGCATGGTGTAATGTAGAGGAATGCAGGCAGTGGGTTGATCAGCATTGATAACACGCAGCTGTGGCCTTGCCTCAGAGGCAGTGTGTTGATTGACATGGATGATGTGCAGCTGTAGCTCGTTCCTGCTAAGTGGTTAAATAGCCCTGAGGATTGTGGGAGAGGGGGTTGGGTGGAGGAGCAGTAGTGTGGTTTGGCCTCTGGAGGAAGGAGATACAGCATGTACAGTAGAATCTGACCAACAGTAAAGCCTTGTTGCAGCCTGCTAGTTTGATTGTGCTGCAGCAGTATAAAAGACAAAAAAGCTATGTTTTCTGTTTGAGAAAAAAACTTTCTTTGTGGTCAGGTTTAAAAAGTAATGGGAGACTTATTTTTGGTATAGTAAAATTTACAAGAGCTACTTTTACAAAGCTGGGTTTTTGAGTTTCTTATTGGGTCTTACTAAGTTTCTTATTTTGTGTCTGGGTTTTTTGTGTGGTTTCATTGTTTTTTGGGTGTTTTTTTTGTAAGCTGGTTCATTATTGACTTAATTCACATGTACTCTCCATTCATGAATGAAATACCACATGGTTCACAAGCAGCTGGAAAAAGAAAGGAAGGATGGAATTGTAGATTTTGTCACGCATGCCAGGGAGATGTTTTAAATATTATCTGAAGAATGGAACAAAAAGAACACTGGTGGTAAAAATTAAAACCACAACAAACCAACAGCAAACGCTTTTTCATAGTATTTAAAAAATAAACAAACCAAAACAAAAAATACACCCCAAAAGAGCAATTTTCTAAAACACAGTAGCCTTTTGTGAAGCATATATGATATGGATCTTCTGCTGAATTATAGTTCTTAGATCCCATTGATCAAAGACATGACTTTTCCTTGTTAACTAAATGATTTGTTAGCTTTTTCAGGAGATGACTTCCTGTATCTCTGTGCTGCGATTTCGAGCAGCCTATTAATGTGCATCACGTTGTATCTCTCCTTGTGTTGTTACTGTAAGTTTTAATTGAGCCTGGTTTTTATTACACTAGTTCTTGCTGCCATTTTGCTGTAACTCATTTCCTTGCAATTATGTATGTCCCATCCCTGAAATGCAATTTTCTTTTGCTGGTAAACCCACAGCACAAGTTTTACATGAGTCCTTTCATAGGATTTTTGCATTCAACAAAAAGCCAAGGATCAGAAACTGGTGCCCCCAAGGCAGGATTTTGCAGTGCTTGAAGTACTTCAGGCAAGTGCACTGTGACTGGGGCAGAGCTGGCATGGATTAAAAAGAGGAGACAAGGCTGCAAAAGGCTGAGGGTGAGTTGTGGGTGTCTGTTGTTCCTGCTCATCACTCGCTGTGACCAGTGCAACTCTGAAAGAAAAAAAAGAGGGGGTGGGGGGGGGAGCCTTTTTTTTTTCTGGCAGTCTCTGTCTGTTTGTTGAATGTGACTGAAATGAGCTGGTTGGTCTCAGCATTACATTAAATGGAGAAGGGATGTCATACAAACCATCATTCAAATCCATTGCTAATGGCAGAGTTTTCTGCGGCAACCAAAGTCGGGGCTTGCTCCCAGCCTGAACTGTCGTGCCCAGGGAGCCGGGAGGTGAGCTGTGCACTAGCATATCTCCGTGCCTCCCTGCGGGACCGCGTCCCTAGTTGCGCTTAGCATATGGCTGTGCTTATTGGATTGTGTGATGGACTTGAGAAGGAGCCCATCCATCAAAGTGCTTTTTAAAATAAAAGGTGAACGTTTCAACACTGACAGTAATTTTGAGTGAAAAAAAAAGGTGACTTTTTGTTACTCGGGCATCACATAACTATGCTAAATGAACTGTTTGAATAAAACCATAAGGGGGGGATTGAGGGATGCACTATGATATAACTGTAGGGCTGTTACTTATTTCCATGCTGAAGCTTAAGGTATTTAGTACAGTTGTGGCTTGTTTCTGATATCTGAGCATAAGTTTCCAAGCAGCCTTACACAAAGGGTGTTGAGTTGCCTCTTAATTAGTATTGAACCTTCTGGGAAAGGACTGCTGACTCACTATGTAACTCACTCTGCAACTGCTTTGTCATTTGTCATGCGCCACTAAACAACTCTTAGATATTAGAAACTATCCATCAGTACCTCCCTCAGCTGGATCCATGCTGACAGCTTTACGAATGAAAGCCTCCCAAAAATCAAAGTCAATCCTCTGAGCTATTCAGTCCCTTGAAACAAATATTTCATGTGGAATAAACTGAATATTAACGACTCTGATGAGAAGACGAACCTTTGTTGTCCTTTCTGCCATTTTATCTTCTGTCTCTGCTTTTGCTCAGAGTGGGTAGTCTTCTCTTGGGTTGCAGCTCTCTGTTCGGTTGAACTCCAGATTCCATGTAGGCATTTCAGTATGGTCCTACCCCTCTTCCTGCTCCTCTTTGCCTTAACTGCTAAAACAGAGAATAAGGGCCCTTGGGCTCTGGATCTTGCCAAGAACTGGATCCAGAACTACAAATTCTGGATGAGACATCTGTTGTGCTTCTGATCACCTCAGTGCTGGAGTCTGTTGTATTACAGCTGTAGTTCATAAACTCAGTCCTTTAAGGCAAAATATCAGTGAATGTCTTTATTCACACAGGCTTCCAGGTGTTGCATCAAAGACTAGGGCCAGTAGTTCCCATGAAAATAAGTAGAGAGAGGAACTCGTACCTCTGCTCAGACCTTAAAGGGATACTGTCAATGCAGGATTTGTTTCCAGGCTTTATTTTAAAAAGAATAATAAATGTTCAGTGTTGATAGGGGACCCAGATACTTTATTTGAAGGGGTTTGTATTTTGTGGTCGAGGTTTATATGTGCGTTTATCAGACAAAGGGAAAACAGGCTAAGAAAGAACAGGCAAAATGAATATAAATGAGGTACTTCAAAATTTATGAAAATGGCTTACTTTTCCTCTCTGCTTTTGGTGGTAGCATCTGGAAGTAGTGGATTCAATAGTTCCAGGTTGCCAAGTAGTCCTTTTAATATCTGCCCCATATTTGTGCAAAAGGCAGGGAAAAGATTTGGTTTACACCTCAGGTGCAGGTACATCCCAAATCTGTCAACTTAAAATGCCTGGGAATACACCAGTGGGAAGTGCAGCACCACGCATCCAGCAAAAGGCTATTTTATATGCACCAACTCAGGACATCCCCCAAGTGAAGAGTCCTCGGTCAACTCTTTTTCATAGATTAACAAACTTAAAATGCACAGCCAGAAGTCAGCATGTCAGTGGAAGAGGTGCTTCCTCTGTGTGTGGGTGAGTGTGTAAATGTGGATTATTATTTTTAGGGGATTTTTTAAATTAATTTTTTTTTTTTTACACTTTGGAGAAAAATTAGCATCCTTACTGAAGCCTCATGTGAAAATGGCATTAGTAGCTGTAGGCTCATCTTCATGTCAGTAAGACATGAATTGGCATAAATAAAACACCTTTTTCAGGAGAATGTTGTGTTTCTAATTAAAAGGAAAAATCAAGACAGAGGCATGTTTTTAACAGGAGGGAGTGCAGTGGGTACTTGTGTTATGAACAACTTAAGAAGATGCTTCCTTTTTTGGAGGCTTTTTGTATCCAAATGAAGGCAAGGAGAGATTTGCGATTTATATGTTGTTTTACACTTTGTTTCTTTATGATATACAAGGATTGTGCATCATAACTTCCTGCAGCCTCACTCGTTTCCTCCAGCACGCATTTGGCTGTGCTGCAGAAGCCAGCATCCCTGTTGCCAGACCACAGTACTAGCAGAAATTTTCTGACCTGGAACTCAACCAGAGACAGCAATTGCTCCATAAACACAGTCTGTCTCGGTTGCATTTGCTCTCAGAAGGGCTTCTCCCTCCCCAAGAGTTACTGCTCACCTGACTCAGAATGTCTGAATTCCCTGGTGACAGTTGGCACCATTAGGGGTTTCCTCCATCATCTGGAAGGTAAGCCCCAGGTGTGGTAGGCAGTGTTGATATAAGCAGCTTGAAGCCCCAGTTCTGGCCAAGTAGAGGATGAATCTTTAATGCCTTCTGCCTGAGCTGCATTGCGTTTTCATGCATCACGGAAAGTGCTGCATTCAATCTTTATTTAGGTTTTCTTATCGGATATGAAACGAGCTGATGGTAAAATCTACAGTTACTTCAGATTTTTAAATGATGGAGATAGATGGCTGTAATCTTCTGTCATTTGACATGATTTTTATCCATACGTTTTTATGCCCCAGCAGAAATGATAGGAATTCAGATGGTAATGAGGTGGCATCCAGATGCACAGCACACGCGCATACACACAAAATATTGATTTAAATGTGTCCTGACAAGCTGGTCAGGCAGCAATCTGAAGAAAAGAAGACTTCTGAAGTGAAAGAGAAATAATGACAATAATGAAGAGGCAATACGTTGATTTTAATACGTAGCAGCATTATGAAGATCTGGGTCTGATGAATCAGGAGGGGGAAGCTGGCACAGGAGCCTGCTGTGATTTGTTGCATACATTTGTTTCCATTTTTATCCATTAGCAGCACTGTGAGAGTTCGGATGCAGCCGAGAGATCGGGAATGGAGAGCAGGGGGAGGGGAACTTGGGCTGTTAAAGCTTTGATAGGTGCTGAATTTATATCAGCTAGCTTTCTAATTTCCTGTTAAAATGCCCAGGCCCCTTTCTCCTTGCCTTATTTTTAAAATAAATAAATAAATGGCATTGTTACCATCCTGTTTCTGCATTCCAAGCGGCAGCTTGGGAGTATTTCCATCACCTCAACAGTTTTATGGACCTTTCCGGTAAGGCAGCAGGTCTTGGAGGTTGGTGCAGTACCATTAGCATATGCCTCTGTGAAATATTTCATCCTTTTGTGACTCCCTTTTGATCAATTAAGTTTATGTAGCTCTTTCCAAGGAAGTTCATAGAGAGAAGCTATACGCAGCTTTCCCTTTGTGGTACAAAGTTTATTTTCACTGCTGAAGTGCAGCAGCTGGCATGATGCAAACCTAAATGTATGTTGGGGGGGGGAGGCGGGAAGTAAGTGCATTACAGCAATTGCTGTGCAAACCAGTTTTCACAAAGCCTGTGACACATGAACAAATACGATGAAATTAAAGTGTACAGTATTGCCAACTTTCTGTCTCTGGCTGTGAACACAATGATCTCTGGTATCTATAGATGCAACCCGTTTGTGCTCATCCAGGTAGACTTTTACCTTACGTTTGAATGGAAAGCTAGTGACATGCCACGGAATACATTAATGCATGCATTTAAAAAGAGAAGAGGAAAATAAAGAGAGAAGTGCCTTTGGCCACAGTCTTCTATTTAATTTAATGCTGGCTTCTATAAAATTTCAGTAATGAAATAAATATTGAATAAACATTAAAGAGGGAGAGGAATTTCAGGTTTTTAAAGATAATGTGACCATAGTTAATAAGCAGTATAGATTTGTAAATAATAAACTCCATCACAGTTTGGAATATAATACAGTTGTTGGAAGAAATACTAGTGCTTGGTGCAATACTTCAGGATGTTTGTGGATTGTTTGACGTGTTCAGCAAGTTTTAAACGCTCATGGTTTAACAAGGGAAAAATACCTCAAAATGAGTTGGCTGAGAAACACCCCCAGGAGTTGACTCAAGGCTAACAAAGGCAGTAGTGACTTAAGAACCTCATTAACTGTTGATAAAAGTAGCAGATAAAATTAAATGAGGAGACCTACATAGTAATAAGAGTAGAGATGTGTTTAACTAGTCTTTAAAACAACTAGAAATGTGTAATATGCAGAAGAATGTTGTATGACTTGACAAATTAATGCACCTATGGGGAAATAATCCAAGACGATGATATTCTATGAATGGAAAGCTGGGAAAACAGTGGTGCATAGAGGGACTGGGACATGTGGACAAATGGCAGCTGTTTGCTGCAGACTAATATCAGTAATACTTGCAAAAAGGAGTTACTGATGTTGTAATAAGAAAGGGCATGTCACATGCACAGGAAAGTAACTACCTCTACTTAAATGTCTGTTGGACTGCACCGATACTATTAAATTAAATTATGGCTGCTTCTCATACTGAAACACAGGAGCAAACAGAAAGGGTTCAGTAAAATCAGCAGATGGATTTCAGACCTGTATTATGAGAAAAGATAAAAATTTATGTATGTAGCGTATTTGTATCCAATTGATAATTATTAAAAGAGCCCAGGTATTTATGGAGGGAGAAGAAAAGTCTTTTGAGAAATTTTGAAAGGTCACAATAGTTGCAGAAAAGTGGAAAAATAAGGGGAAAATTAGAGAAATTTTCACTGAGATTTATTGAATCATGTGAAACGTCTTTAAAAAGGCTTTTGGCTGTGTAGCATGCTGAAGCAAAGCGGCAGCATTCAGAGCGGCACTGGGGTGGCAAGAGGTGGGCAGTGGCTGGTGAGCCCGTCTGCCCCCTCTGAGCCCAGGCAGCTTGCTGGGACATTTGGACCAGCCCAGGCTGTGACTCTTCTCAAGCCCCTAAAGTTAGGCTGAGAGCTTTGGACTTGTGAGGAATTCAAGGTGGGGTTGTTTGTGCTTTTAAAAATACATGCAAGTTCCAGGCAAAATTACTAGTTGGCTAGTGGAAATGTAACACAGCACTTGAAGTTTGATGTCTGTCACTAAACTATTAATTCATACTTGAGAGTGCAAAAGAAATGGGTGACAGGGTTTTTTGTGTAAGAATGTTGAACTATCAGAAAAATAATTAAAATAATTACTTGTTACTACTAATTTGATTGTTTACAAGTGATAAATTTACAACAATACAGGAAGAATTTGTTCTTTATAAGAAGATATCCAGTGCTTTAGTTTTTTCAGTTATCCTTTTATTTTTCCAAGAGCAACATTTGTTTTGTTGACTGGTATATTTTAGTTTTCTGTTGGGCTGTTCATTGTTTTACAGTGCATTGGTTTACCTCTGTGTTTAGCTGCTCCCTGTGTGTTATCGATCATCATTGTATATGATGTTATGTTCACCTTAGGAGATTGCAGGATTTCTCTGATTTGGAAAAAAAAAAAGGGGGGTGGGGGTGGTGGAGCTGATAAATACACACTTTTAAGTGTTATCGTTATCTGGCCAAGTTTTGAACTTTTTTGAGAGGAGGTATTAAAAGTGTGACAAATGGCGGTGGGACAGCACTAAAACACTAATGATCCATGGAGGAATGACACTAAAACAAGCTTGAGCTTATCAACCTTTTCGCTTTTGAGACTTATGTTGCAAATACTTCAACCCCTTCCCAAGGAACCTTTCCTCCATTTGTTTTGTTAACTGTTCCCTGAGAGCAAGGCATGGTGATAATTTCCTTTTGAGTCATACATGTCAGAGATGTTCCCTTTTCCTGATGTAAATATTGTGCTTTGTGCTGCTTCTCATCTGCGTGTTTGCTATCTGTTGCTGTGGATCCTGTCCTTTCTTTTACAGCATAATGGAAGGGATGTGTGGAGATGCGGATGGTGTGTGACAGGGTTTCCCTGCTCTTGAAGTGTTGGCACTCTGAGATTGTGCAGCAGTTTTGGAGCATAATAGGACAGTTTTTATAACACATTAGGAATTCTGATTAGAAGATCTATATCTGAGTGTTAATTATATATTTTGATAAAACATGTTCCATAGCTAGTCCTGTGTTTTCATATTTTATTTGTATAACTTTCATCATTGTGCAGACCTGATTAGTATTTTAAGGATGAAAATAGTCTGGAGACTCTTCCATTCCAATTTTAAATGGTGTCCATTTCTTTTATTCAAAGCAGTATTTAAAGTAGATGCAGACAGCAGGAGGCCATCACAACCTGATCTTTTGCTTTGTACACTTTCTAAGGCAAGAAAAGATAAATTATCCCCTGTGTAAGCAGGATGTGGCATCCAGAGTATTATTGTTAGAGCAAGTCCACTAACTGATGTTTTGCAAAAATACCTATTCCAGAAGGGCAAGCAGGCAGTGGCTCTTCAGAGAACCGTTTTGATAGTTTTATCTATCAGTAAATTTTCCCATCAGAAGGTGGTGATTAGTTTGAATTATACTGGCTTAGAGTTCCAACCATTTATTTGCTTTGCCTGTGCAGCTTCTCGTTGTCTCCCTTGTCCATCAAGTGATGGAGGAGCTCTGGAGCACTCAGCACATCCTTCCTATGATAGCTCTTAGGCACAGTGTAATCAGGTCACTGTCCAAACTCTTCCAGTATGGTATTATGCTTGCTGAGTCTGCATGAGGCATTTTGATTGTTCAGATCACTTTTGGTACTCTGCGCTGCTCTCTGTCCTGTTTTTCAACCTTTTAAAAAGAAACAGACGAATCTAAACTGAGCAAAACCCGGCACAGATCCTGGAGTTGAATATTGGGTTCTAGTATAGGTCTCCCTACGTAAGGCCAGTAGCGATCTGTTCAGTATTTGTACACAGATTTCCCTCATTTATACAAGCAATGATTGCATTAAACCTCTTCTTGCAGTTGCTGTTCATTTACTTACCTTGAATGGTCTGCTCAGTCATTTTCAGAGTCACCGTATTCTAGGATATGCTCCCTAGTGCTTCAGGTGTGGTCTGTGTTCCTTGTTCTTATGTCTTGTATTTGGATGCTTAATTGTGTGTCTTTTCACTAAACTACTATGATAAAAGTATTTGGTAACATTCAGAGGATTTTACAGCGTGCAGCACTGGGAGATACCCAGGCTAGCTCTTGTTTGGCTGCCAGACAGAGTCTGGTTGTAGTAACACAGAATTAGTTGAGACTAACTCACTTTATTTCAGAGTCCTGAGCTAGGTTGGTGAATTGAAAGTGTGCTGCCCTGTGTGGTGCAGCAGTCCCTGGTGGGATGTGAGCATCTGCAGTGGAAGAGCACACAAGTCTCAATAGGTCTCTGTTCTTATTTTTAGTAGCGATTGTTGCTTAGTGGTTTAAACGCCTTTTAAACAGTTACAGTTCAAATGGTGATCCAGAATGCCTTAATTAATCATTAATTCCATTCTAAAAGTTGTCACCTAAAACAAAGGCTTGGGATTTAAAGTCTGTACAGAAGTGTCAGTGATAATGGCCGTATGCTGTGACACACCGATGTACAATGATACCACACTCTTTCTGAGACTTTGAACACTGATGTATTTGCATGGAAACTTCAGGGATGTGCCTTCTCAAATAGGCTCATATAGTTTCAGAAGATGCCAGAGATGTGGATGCTAGGCTTCAGTCTATAGGGTGCCGACACTGCTGGTCTCAGGAGGCTGCAGAACACATGGACCCAACCTTGTAAAATGTCATCAGCCACAGCTGTGCCAGCACTGATGGGGTGCAGTCGTGCCCCCAGGTGACAGTAGGGGAGCAGAGCATGTTCATGATGCAGAAGGATCCAGGGAGGCACAGAAGGACCTTCTCACTTGGCAGGAAGATTCCCTTCCTCACCCCAACTCTGCTGTGTCTTTCCTGTTCCCTGTGTGTTAAACCAGACAACAGTAACAGACCACTATGTTTTTCATTCTTCCTTAGTGACGGATGGTTGTCAGTCCTCAGAAGATGGTGAAATTTCCAAATGAGTCAAATTTTTGTATCATCAAATGAAAAATTCCCGGAAGCTATGCAGGGCAAGCCTGGGGTGGATTGTTTTGGAGTGTGACCTCCAAGCCTTTGCACGGTCTGTACACCGAGACCTAGTGTGTACGTTGCAGACAAATGGATCGAAAGGTAGTGACCATTTCTTCCTGCAGAGATCAGCAAACTACAAGGTTCACAAGCCTACAGCAGCAGTAGAATGACACCAGTCCTGTTATTTTTTTAATTTGTCAAACAAACCCAAAGGTTGCTCGGTATCTACCCATCTGCTTCCAGGGTGGTACCCCCTTGTGTGTCTGGTGTTACTGTGTAGAACAGCTTGCACAGGGACAGGACAGTGGTGCGCAATTGTGGGACTTAGAGTAAAATGTGCCCCTGCCAGCAAGTTAACAGCTCTATCCAATAAACACGTAATCGGAGAGAGTCAGCTCACATTGTTCAAACTGGAATACTGTTTTTTTCTTTCCCCTATGGCTTGCTTTTCCCTGTCGTGTATGTCTGGTCTGTTTTTCTGTATTTTCCATTTGCCTCTGGTTTTCAGGCACACCAGTTCTACTTCTGGGATGAATAGCTGATGTGGCCTGGGGAGGTGCAGTGGTCGGTGCCAGCTGGCTGGCTGTTGCTCACACCACAGGCAAACATACAGTGTGTACCTGATACCAGTACAGAAACCCACTCTGTTTTGGAAAAACAGCTGCTACCATGTCTTCCTGCAGCTTGCACACAGGTAGGAGTAGAACTGTGTTTATCAGCGGATTCGTCTTGCAGAGGCTTGGAGGTGTCGCTGGTTGAAACTCTGCTTGTGCCATCCCTTCTTTTTGCTGCATCTCTAGACCTGTAATCTTCCATTGCTGTCCTTTTTGACAGTATCTTGAATATAAAGACTTGCACATAAAAACCTACTGAGTTAATTCCTAAAATTCTCTTGTAGTAGAATAAATGACCTTACATTATATTCAAGACTCATCCCTCCAAACACACATTTTATTTTCTACTGTGATATTCCAATTTCACGGCTGCTAAATAGGTTGATAAAAATATGGAAAGAAAGCAGTATAGCTAGAGAGAGGTATAATTATTCCACTTTTGTTCAAGTGGTTTCAGTGGAGTCATAATCTTTTTTTGTTTTTAAATGAGTCGAACCAGCTGTTTTCTGCTACGTGTAAGATATTGTCCCCGCTTCCAATACAATAATTCGGAGGAAATGCTTAGCTTTGTTTTGTTAAAGACTGATATAGCAGTAGGAAGGTCATCATTTTGATTAATTGAAAAAGCCTCTGCAAAGTACAAAGCCTTACAGAAATTGTAATTACAGGAGTCTTTAACCATGTAGTACAGCATGTGGACAGCTACTTGTAAGACAGAGTCATCCTTTAGTTTTGAGATTACGTTAAATCCCAGAGCCTGTAATTATATGCATGTTGCTGGCAGGAGCCCACGCTGGGCTGATTGTGGTCACTGAACGGGGTTGTTACTTGTTGTTTCTCTCCACGAGATCTACAGGCATCCTGGAAGGCACGGTACCGTTGGTGGTACCTAGTCCTTTTGCTGCTGCTGCTGGGAGAACAGACAAATGACAGTGGTTTATTTCGTTATATTTTGAAAAATTATAGGTTCTTTACTAATTGCTGGTTCTGAAGACAAGAGGACAAATCACTTGTAATGCTCCAGAAAGTAAGCACTCTTTTCTGTCATTGTAAACCAAACCAAAGGAAGGGTACAGATGCATACTAGAAATGGAGTGATACCTGAAGTGGGTCACAAGCTATTGGTTTCATGAAGAGACTTCTTTCTGAATTAAATCTCAGGTAGTTGTGGCTGTGCTTGAAATTACCTTTGAGAGACTGCAACATACTTGTGCTACTAAAAGTTTCTGATTTTTGTAGTACGTGTGGCATCTTCATATTTTACGATTGTATGAAGTCCCTAATTATTTTTAAACACAGATTTGGAGCTAGGAAAACTTGGGAAAAGGTGAACAGCATGTTTTGCCAGCAACTGAAATTAGGTTTGGAATTAAAAGTCAGTTGCGCTCCATATCTCAAAGATCTTTTGAGGACAGTTTCTCCAGCAAGGAACATCTCTCAACCTTTGTATTTTCACTGAAAAGGACAGTTTTAATTTTTGCCAGTTATTTATATGGACTGGTAAGATTTTTGTGAAGCCCTGATGTGGGATCACTGTGAAGGATAATGTAGGCAATGCTGTTTGTTACATTATGCTAGAGGACAGTATGTACTAGAGAGTTATTTTAATATAAAGGTGGATGTATTCTGTTTCCTTTAATACTACATTACAAATTTTAGAAAATACATCATTAAATCAGATTTCCAAAGAAATCAATTAAAGTGTGATTCTTCGTTGTATTATAAAAAGCTTTAACAAAAAGCCATCTCACAATATGGCAATATTGACTGATTTTACCAGTTGTTTAGTACCTGCCAGTTCAAAAAGGCTAACATTGCTTGGAGCTGGTAAGTTATTTTTTTTTTCTATCCAGAAAGTCCCTGAATTATTTTTTACTAATCTGTTCCTAGGCAATGAAGGTACCGTATTTGTATGGTGCCACAGAAATCGTGTTTTGGCATCAACTTGGTTAGTTAACAGATTTATTCTCATCATCTGTTGCCACCTTCAGCACACACATATCCTTGCTTTCCAACATGCTGCCCTTTCCATGTGAAATGTTCTCCAGCGATGATCTTCTGAAGCCAGAGCACCTTTTATGACTTTAATTGACCTGTAAAGTGTTCTGCTGCAATGTCTGCGTGAAATTGCCCAACAGTGTTGCAGAAGTGGTTAACGTAGCTAGAAAATAACTGCTGTAGTTAGTATAATAAAAATGTAAATTTACAAGACCCTCCAAATTATACGAAGCTGACAACTTGTCTGCACTGATAATCTGAGCACTGGGGAATACAGAGTGGTTTTATTGCACTTTCCTTTTTATTCCCTTTCCCTGTAGTGAAGGAGGATCTTTGTGATAGAGCAGTATCAGTTGCAAAGTGCGGGACTGACTGCGTCTGCTGCTGTGTGGGAATAGAACTCTTCTCTTTGGGATGAAAGATGTTCAGATTTTGTTTTGTTAAGATTGAGATTCTTGGTTTTGTTGCTTGTTCTTGATTGATATAAAAGGTATCAAATACAACGGTGGAAATGTTTCAGTTTTCAAAACAGAAGTATCCATACGGTCATTTGTTATTTTCAGAGGTAAATTAGTTCTCTTTTTCCTTAAAAATCTGACTTTTGAATGATGTGATAGGTGACAGCAGAGTCTTTTAAAATGATGGAGCAAAATATTTTGTACAAAATCTTAATGCATTCAGACTTCATAATATTTCATTTCAATTTTCTTACGTGGGTTGATCCACTAGATATCATTGTGTCTTCCTGACACATGAAACATTATATCTCTCTGTCTTTCTGGTTGCCTTAATGTTTTCTGAGGCTGTAGTTTGAGTACATGCCTGTCTTCATCGAACCCTGTGGGTTGGCTGTTTTTTAAAGGTCTGTGTCTTTGGTGTACATCGCTATGGCCGAGTAGTCTGCGGTCCATCCCCTTCAGAGTGGTGACACATAATTGACCTGTAAAGGAAAATAAGAGCATGTGACAACCAAACCCAGTTATGGCAGCTCATGTGGACAAATCCTCCTTAATGTAATATAGGGGAGGGGGCTGTAAGTGGTCTGAAGATGCTGCTCAGTTGGTGTGTGAAAGGGAATATTTATGCGACATGTGAGTGGAATTTGACAAAGAAGTGTCTTCCAGGTGTATATATTACTATGAAATGCAAGGGTGTGAATATCAGAGTCATGTTTTCTGGGCAAACACTGCATTTTTGGCAAACTTACTTTTATTCTCCCAAACACTTTGATATTTTGCAGGATTTGTAATCTTCATTGAATACTGTATTTTCACAGAAATTTCCTGATTCTGTCTAAAAGTCACACTATATAAAGCTTATAATCTTCAATTTAATTTAGAGAAATTTCATTACATAATTTCTTTTATCCTGCAGAGAAGTGTAATAAATCTTAACTTTTTTGGATTCATTTTTTCAGCTAATGTGATCTGACAAGATGAACCAGAAGATGGTATTAAATAGGATATGTATATTATACAGCCTGTCTTATCATATGGAAATACAAGCTTCTTTCATCTAGTGACCCTCTACTGAGCATTTATGAATACAAATGGAGTTTAGAAAATATTTGTGTTATATATTATCCTAGAGTTTATAAATAACCTTTCAGACTACTGAAGAAAAGAATGAGTGCAGCAATAAAAGTGATATAAAATCACGTTGCTGTCCAAAAGGATCAAAATGAAAAGTTTTTTACAGATGAGCCCAGAGAAAATAGTAATAAAATTTGTAGCTCTGTTAATTACTAATTACATCTTTTCCTTATTAAAGACTTAAACCTGTGTTATATGGGGTATAAATTGGTTTTCCGTATGTGTGAAGGTTTTTGTCTCCTAATATTACATTACCTATTCCACCTACCCACCCACCCCTCATTCCCCACCCACCCCCTTTTTTTTTTTTTACCTGCTACCCCATTTTTTCTCCTGAACGACCAGTTGAGTCCATCTGCAGAGCTGAATGACTGACACCTCAGAAAATGATGGCTGACTTTTGGAAAGTTGAGACATTTAATAATCACAAAATCCTTAATTTGGTCAAAAAATACGTATATTCTAAACAGTTGAGAATACCTGAGGTATGCTTAAATACAATTCAGAAGCAGGACTTTAAGGCAAGAACAGTTCTGGCAATCCTAATGATCGCTGTTCTGCAAGAAGGTAGTAAAACCGCGTGCATCTTGGTGAATATTTTAGAAATTGTTCTGATAACTGCATTACTTTTCTTGAACTACGAAAAACCTGGAAAAAACCCTGCAGTAAATACATTATATCATTACATTCAGTACTGTACTTGAAGTACGACATCTTTGTCTTAGGAAATCTTTTTAAGGAATTCAAGTCTGCACGTGATGCAAGGACAGAAAAATTGTCTGAAGGAACATAAGCGAAAAACCATCCTGTTGACTTGGTTGGAAGTGGTTATTGCTGCGCTTCAGAGGGTATTTAGCATGTGCATCCGTAATCTAGATGAAGTAGTAAACAATACTATAAGCTTTTCGGATCAAGGACTACATCTTTTCTCTTTTAGTAAAACCCTATCTGACCCAAGCCAGCAGCTCATTTTGCATATATATCACAGTTTCTGTATCATTATTACAGTTTTATACATTTTTACATAATCCCATTGGGACTCAGCAGGTCCTTACAGAAGGGCTTGATTTTTCTCCCACATCTGAAGCTGGTTTTCACAGGCTCCTAGCTCCAGAAGTGTGCTCTTCTGCCTCCTCTGCCAAGGGGGCTGAAGCAGGGTAAGTCACGGAGTCAGATCACAGAGGCAAGGAGTGAGCAGTTCTTTCTCATGGTGTTTTCTGTTGCCGTTCTCTGCATGGGAAAAGTCCTGAAGGATGTCAAAATTGCACTCTGAAGGAGAGAAGACAAAAGCAGACTCGAGTTGAGAGCTGCTCACCAAAAACACCTTCTTTGAAGGGCATGAGGAGCACTGCAGGCGCACCTTGCTGTGCTGTTGGAAGCTGATGAGAAGGTCCATCTTGGAAGAGGTGGGAGCAGAGACCTGTCTGCCTGATGCAGACGATGCTGACCCCAGACTCTATGCTGTTTTCCTTGTCTGTATTGACTGGGAAGAATCAAATAACAAATATGAGGGCAGCTAAGCGATCATCTTGCAGTATCTTCTGGTTAACCTTGAGATAAGGGAAGGTGTTTAAATGGGTCTGTCTGGGCACCACAAGATCTATGGCATCAAGGAGGAGCATCTGGCAGAGGAAAAGACAGTAATAAGGATTCTGGATGCTGGTCTGCAGGAAGGGAGTAGTGAGTTCAGGGCAGCTCCGGCATCTCAAACCTGAAAGAGCTGTGAGCAGGGGCTGCGTGCTGGGGCTGTAGCCTTGTGATGGTCTCTGGAACAGTTTTCCAGTGGAGCGGAAAGGAAATTGAATACAGGTGCTATTGATTGGTATCATTGGTGTGGAGTCCTGTTACCTGAGCCGGGAGGTGGCAAGAAAGAGTGGTGGCAAGTTTTCTCCTCAAAAAGCATATTGGCAGGCAGAGTGCCACTTACTCTTCTCTTGGTTTCGTCTTTATGGGGGAATGACAGTACAGAGCTCCTCTCCATTTTCCCCTTCGTGATAGTCCCAAGATTTTTCCATTTTCTTTCTTGACCACTGAATTACACCGGCTTAAATCTCCACCTTCTTCCCATGGTTTCAGCCCTGCTTGCATGCCCTGTCCATCCCGGGCCAGAGGTCTGCAGCAGCAGGGTCAGAATGATCAGCCCATGGCTTCAGGTGCATCTGCTTTTCTGCTGGTTGGATTTTACAGCTGTTTGGTACAACAGCCGCTAGGAAGCATTAACAAGGTTGGTGAACAGATGACTTTATTACCCCTATCTGGTTTTAATGACAGCGAAATAAAATCAATTTTCACCAGGCCTGTCTGGGCAATTTCAATTGTACTGATGGAGTGTTTCACCCTGGCCTTGGAAATACGGCTGTTGCTGTAACCAATAAAACAAAAATAAGAAAAACAATCACTGTAATAGTGCGTTGGAAGATGGCAAGCCTGGAGCTGCTGATGCAGCATGGAGCAGGCAGGGAGAGAGAAATGGCACTAAGTGTGAAAGCTGTCCATACCTCCTCCTGGCTTTCTGTAGCTGACAGTAGAAGATGCACACCCTAACACGGGACCATAACAGTAAATATAGCGATGGATTAAAGATGGGAGAAGATAAACTGAGCAATTTTGTAAGCAAAGCAGGTGAATAGGACAAGGGTATATGAGGACAGTTTTAAATATATCACCAAAGTGAAGCAGAAGTCTTGACAAAGAAATAATTATCTGTTGTTTTAAAGGAGAGTATCTGATGCAGCACTTGGGTTTTGTGCATAAATCTGACCGGGCAAACTTTATGGCTTATTTTGGTTTGCTTGCTTGGTTTTTAGAATGTTGGATTTGTCCTTTAGTAATTTCATAAAAGATGGGATGGAGCTCTCCCTTAAGCAGTGTGCTCCACTTCATCGTTTCCTGAATGAATTGTAAAAGCAGGTTAATTTGCTGTCTAAATAGGCATAAGAGGACATAAAATTCCTGGTAGGCTGAAGAAATCTTACAAAATCTTACAAATGGTGCAATGTTTGGCAAAATAAATTCTCAGGTGCACTAAAAGCTGCTCTCTTCTCTAGTGAGGGGAGAAAACCTGATTCACTGTGTGTTTTCTATGCAGCATCATTTTACTTATTTTGCTGTGATCAGATGCTTGGCGGTCCTGCCCACACACAACAATCCATCACTTCCCTCTGACTCTCTCCCTCCCCCTGTGGTCTGTGCTTCAATAGCTGTAATATACTTGTCTACAATTGTCAAAAAGCTTTCCTGGTTATAAAATCAGGCTTTTTCTTTTCTTCTTCCTTACAGATTAAATCTTTAATGTGCTTTGATTAGAGTATTTTCCATTCAAAATAGGCTCCTTCTCCCCCAGAAGTAGGATGCCTGGTGGTTTTGTCCTATTTATCCAGAGGGAAGTGTAAGGGAAAGGAAAGATGTGAGAGAAGAGGAGAAAAATTGCCACGTCTGCTGAAACACAGGGCCCTTTGCCTGGCACGGCAACCATCACTCTCCCTGCACGGTCAGGGAATGCAAGAGACTGGGGAAAGGCTCCCTCTGATATCTGCATCCCTGTGTGCAGCTGGATGCTTTCTAGCTTTTAAAGAAACAGTGCTTTGTGAGCCCTTCATCTCCTCATGCAGGTGGTGGTGGTGGTAGTAGTAGTGAACGACACAGATTTGCCGGATGACACAGAGCTGATCCCTGCATCAGCCAAGAGGAATTAAGCTTTGTCACTCCCCGCTGGGGCTACCTTTGCTGGGTATGTGCGGGAGGAGGAATTCACAGGCTTCTGCTGCATTCACCCGAGCAGAGCCCTGAGCGCGCTTTGCCAGGGGAGGCAGGCAGCGAGAATGATAGCTGTCTCTTTTAAATGCCGCTGTCAAATCCTGAGGAGACTTGCTAAAGGTAACGTGTTTTCCTTCTTATTCATTCAGGGGCTCTGTTGCAGCCTTCCGGAGACACAGCCTGATGTTTTTACTTTTAAATATGACCGTCCTTCCAGTTCACTGTCAGGCAACAAAGAACTCTGAATACAGAAAGGTGTAGGGGCTCTTTCAGTTACAACCCTTACGTGTCCCATGCTGTGCTCCTGCTAGGAAGATAGGTTCCTGTTTTCCTCTTATTTTCATTGCTAAAAGGAGGATTTTTTTCCCAAGTGAAGTGCTAAAGTTATTGTGGGGTATAATTGTTTTGTATTTCTGCTAACCACTCAGAGGAGTCCCTCCTGGGTCAGTGCATGCTCTGCCTTACTGGGAACCACTGACAGTGATACTCAGGACCTATATCCAGGATGAATTTCTGTTGTTTAACATCTTTCGTAAGTGATTTCTAGCTATGCTTTAGATGCCAGCAACTGTTGTATGTGATGAAGTATGGACAGCAGCATGTGTTTTTTTAGGGCTGCACTCACATGTCACACTTGTGAAGTTAATTTGCCTGTTAGAGCAGTGTGCATTTTATGTTACTGTAGATCTTTGTAGCCTCTGGTCTTACTGCTCATAACTTTAAAATACTACTTGCATCTTTCTCTACTTGAGTCCTGTGTGATTATTAAAGCAGCTGTGTGAAAACCTCTGTCTGGATAAGGTACCTTCCCTCTTCAGAAATGAACATATCTTAGTTTCTAAAAATAACTTAATTTCTTCTAAAAAAATCAGTTCGGTTTGTTAATTTTTCCTTCTCAGTGTAAAAAGGTTTGATTTGGGATTTAGGCTCATTTTTGTTGCGTAAACTTGCAACATTGTATAGCATTATGTGTCTGCAAACAAGAAGCTTCTGGTTTTTAGCTTGGGTACTGTGAAACATTTAATGGCCATTATTGTGCAGCTGGAAACACATCAGTATGTGAATGAAACTGTTTGTATCAGTCTAGCTTGAAAAAATGAGAAACCTTTGATTATTAGTATAGCTCAAAATCGATTAGTATTTTATTTTGCAGAAGCATGAAAGAATAAGATGCTAATACTATGAGGCCAATAATGGAAAAAGAGCTTAATATCTCAATCGAACTTACAAAATGCATTTTCCTGTTCTTTAGACTGCTGTATGGGACCACGTTGTTCAAAACATGTGAACTCAAATATTTATTAATCATCCCCTCCTCTGCAGATTTGCTTCTCTTTCAAATCTGTTCTGGGTAATGCTTGTTTTTCTCCTTTGTGTAAAATGTTTCTATTTTGGTAGCTCTGTTACGCATTTATCAGGTTGGAAGTCAGCGTGTTCTTTTCCTGGTTTGAGGAATCTTTTTGTCTGTTGATGTCTTTATAAGACAGATCTGGGCACTAATTTAGTGTCTCACTGATGAGAGTTGTTGCTCCATTTAAATACAGTTTCCCCGGGAATAATCAATATTCCTACACATCATAGCCATCTTCATTCTTTCACACTTCCATCGTTCAACAGAATTCAGGGTAGTGGGTTTTTTTTCTCCTTTGAAATAATCTTAACTTCCTTTGAGACTCCTCATTCCTCCCACTCCCTCCCAATAGGAACCAGCATGATGCTATTGATTTTTTTACATTAAAGATGTGTGTTTTATGCTTGTCTTACTATTAACAATTGATTAAAAAAAAAAAAAAAAAAAAAAAAGGCAATCTAAAGGTACGTTCATATATTCCTTTGTAATCCTTATGCTTGCCAGACTGGAGTTGCTGTCCTAATTGATAGGCTCCTGAATTTGCACCATTTTGAGTAAAACCCTTGTTCTTTTAGCTAACTCCTCTGCATTCTGTGGCCTTGGGGTTTGCATCTCAGGCACCAGTTATAGACAGCTCAACACAATCAGGCTAGCTAAGGACAGGGGTGGACCTTCACGTTTTTAGTGTGGCACCACTCATGCCACCAGCTGGTAATTTCCTGCTGCTGCATCAGCTGGGAGGTCCCCTCCCCTTCTAGCTTGCTAGTCCTGAGGTTTGGTGCTTTCCTTGAATTCCTTTGCCCCAAAAGCAATTTTCCTTGCGTTAGTACTTTCCCCCAGCCTGTCTCTGCTAGGGTCTCTTTCTTCTGTGCTGATGCTATACCTTTGTGCAGTTCGCCAAAATAATTTCTTTACTTTCTTTTGGGCCCTGCTGTGGTAAAAAGAAACAGGTATGCTGCACACTTGATTAGTGTCTTGTATTTTTAATTGATTACACACGTGTGTTTAATTGTACATCAAAAAGTGGAAATACCTGCTTTCCTTTTTTGTGTATGTCATATGCCTGTCTTGACAAAGTAAGCTTGTAACTTCATTTGTTGTTCTTTTAGATAAGGACGTAAAAAGAAATGCCTCATGTGGGCAACTGGAGACTGTCCAAAAGCAATTCTACCCAACAGGGAGATGTTCAGGCAATATTGTGTTTTACAACAATTACACTCCCCTCTTCCTGTGCTTCATCTTAACCTTTCCAAGGAAAAAGCAAAGCTGTGTCTCTTTGTATTGCTACACATGCTTATTTTGTCATTTTAAAATCTCCAGCAGGAAAATCAAGTGTTCCGAGCAAATTTCAAGGCAAAAATACCCTATAGTTGTGGGCACACTCTCTAAAACCTGGTCAGTGACCCACTGCTGCTCATCCTTCCTGTAGCATGACAACGCATACCTCTCTTGTCCTCCACGCCAAGATCATCTCCACGTGGGAACACTGGTCTCCTTCTCTGTCCTCTACCCTCAAACTTACACCAGTGGTAGGACACAGGCCCAGTCGTAGAATCACGGGGTGGTTTGGGGTCTGTGCCATGTAGCCTCTGGGTACAAGGGCCACTGCATCTGAGGCTGCTGTACACCCAAGTCATCCTCTGTATTTCCACTGTATCAACTACATGCTCTTAGGGCAAAATATGTGGCAAACAAGATGTGCACGATAGTTATTTTTTCAGTAAATTCAAAATACTATGAGATTAGTTCCCTTAATGTGTATTACACTTCAGTTTTGCGAGTCTTTATTTTTGAAGGTCAGTCCATTTTCAGTAATGAAATTGCATGTTACCAAGCTTAGGTAAAGCTCTATGTTTGCATCCATTAACAGGCAACTATGGAAGAAAAGTATTATTTTATTTGATGATGCAATTTGCAAGAAGGGTGCTGTGTGAGACCATTGTCTCATACATGCTGAGACATGGTTTGAATTTCAATTTCAATCTAGTCTGTCTAGTTAAGAACAAAAAAAAAAATCCTGTTTTCTACACCAGTGTGCTGTTTCTACACCAGTGTGATGTTTCTATGCTATTTTTAATTTACATTTTTTTTTTTTATAGCAGTTAAAATGTTTATGGTGGATGGGAGTTTGTGCTGTAGTTAACTGATTTCTTTCATGCATAAATCTCTCATGCTTTTACCTTTGAGCTGAAATATTGCTGGCCCGATCTCTTTTTATTGTTGATTATCTATATGTTTTTGGCGATATATATGCATATGTGTGTGTATGTGTATATATATTTTAAGCAATGTTGCAAGTAGTTAAGCAGTTCTGAAAAGAGGTATCATCTCTACTATATTAGCTACTAAAATTTGCACTGAGAAGAGGGTTTTTTTAATTTTTTCTCTTTCCTATCCCAAAAGAGCAAGGTAATCCAAAAGCTATATTAAGAATCTGTAGTAGTAGCCATTTTTATAGATGTCCCTATGAGAAGTACTGGGCTTAGAGAGAGTGGTAACACATTTGAACCGGTTGAATATGAGGAAATGCCACATTTGAAGTTGTTAGCGCAACCACAAATCTGTTCTCTGTACAGCTGCTTGTGCTGTAGAATTTTTTGTGTGCGGTGGAGAAATACTAGGGGTTTTTCCCCCAAAATTTATTTCTGTAAGACCTTGGCCCCTACTGAGCAGTATGCTGCGCATACCAAAGAGTCTGTGGTAATCGCTTACATTGACTGTACCTGCTAAATCAGAATTGCACAATTTACAGTAATTATGTTAAGCGTAGCACTGTAGTACAATAGAGAAAAGTTGCTGAAATGTGTAAGCTGGTCAGGTTTACAGCTAAATTAACCACTTTATAGTTTAAAAATTGCCTTTCAAGCAGTGCATTACAGAGCCTTGGTGGTGGTTAATTTATGTACGGACATGTTCGTTTTTTCCCTTTATTAGCCCCAAGAACAGGTCTTTTAGGAAGCTGTGTCTACTGCGTAAAGTTGCATATAGAAATGTATCTCTCTCTCTGTAAGGGGCCGGAATGTATTTTTTAACATATCCAGATCAGTGATATTATTCTGGATATTATTATAATGGAAACAGAATAAGAGCACTCTGATAAAGATGTCAACTGCTGTTACACAGCGCATAGTGTAAGGAGCTGAGTGGTCTGCCTTTCATCCATCAAAGCTTTATAGTGTATCTTCAGGATAATTCATCACCTACTGCGCATACAGATCCTTTCTGCAGACGCAGATTTTTATGCTCCCAATATGTTTCCGATACAGTGAAATAAAGCAAGCCTAAAATGGGGGATAGTGCACTCCAGTTCACAAGATGATCGGTTATCTAAAAATTGGTTAGAGGCCTAAAGCATCAAAGGATGAATTCTGAATGTAACTGGATGTAGGTTATACTTTGCTTTGTCCACAAGCAACTACAAGAAGAGCAAACCCAGAAATTTTTTTGAAGGCATGAAATTAAAATGGTGCCTTGACAAAGAGACTGTATAGTATTTTATTACAAACTTTCCAGTGTTCCAGAGAATCAGCCCTGGTTGTGACAGCAAGTTGCCAGCTGGTACCTTATTTTAATAGTAATTCTAACTATGTGGTCTTTTTTTGTCATTAAGTTGTTTATAAAAATACAAATTTACAGTAAAAGAACTGAGTCAACAGCTGGATTTGAAGTAAGAATCACAAGTAGCAATATCTGTAGGGACTTTTGAACATAGGTTAGTTCCCTATGAGTTCTGAACATTCAGAAAACTAAGTGTGCTGACAAGTTATATGAATAGGCAGTCAACAGGAATTTGCTGGTTTTGTGCATTCAGTCGGGGTTTTGGAAGTATGCTTTGAGGTTTTTCATACTAAACACGTGTTTATCCAGGTTGTCCAGTTCCCTAATTTTTTTCGATTGTATTTCTAAAAGTGAACTATGTGTTTCTTCTGACTTAGTAACAGACTGCAGGGAAGGAATAAAGAGTGGAAGCAAAATCTGGAAACTCTTTTCTGCTAGCATTCGGGAGCTCTAGGGCCACCTCCAGAGATGCAGCCCTTCCTTAACAGGAACCATTAGCACATACGTGATGAGAAGATAGGAGAGAGTCCACAGGGGAGAGCTGTAGATCAGTATGTCAGCAAGGGAAGTTTTGACGCTGCTCTTAGTGCTTGTAATGAAGTAATTATTTTTTAAAAAAAAAAAATCCTATTTCTTGGGACTTGGATCTTTTTTTGTTTTGTATTTAAAAAAAAACCAACACCAACCCATAATGTATTTTATTGCGAGACTGTTAGATAAGAAAATGAAGGCAGAGATTGGCCATGACCTGCCCTATATCACCCAGCTGGTCCATGGCAGTCTGAGATACAACCCCTGCCTCCTTTCTTCTCTTTCTGCATCACTGGTTGTGAACAGTTACTGAAGTTGGCAAAGTGTGAGAGAGCAGAGCAGAGTGCATGACTTTTTCCCTTCTAGATTTTTCACCCATCTTGTCTTTTTTATTTGCACTTAAAACAATCCTGGCTAAAGGCACTCTTAAGATTGCTTTGAAATGGTACAGTGCCTGTGTTACAATCGCTTAAGGAGAGGGAGAGAGATTAATATTTGTTAAAAAGATGTTCCTTTTGTAATTGCTGTTTAGGCTTTCCAGCACCATGTATGTGTAGAACAAAAGAGGCAGATTCATTTTATTTAATGAGTATTAGTAGTTTGCAACATTGTCTTTTTGTTCAAAGGATTTCTTTGAATGTATTGTTGTAAGAAGTAATGAAGTGAGGAGAAAAGATTTTCCTTTCTGCAGCAAGCTGATCACAGTTCACAAGTTCAAGCAATATTTCTTCACTGATAATATATTCAAGAACTGGCAAACTCTTTATTAATTATTCAGGATGATCTAAAGTACAGCAGCATACTAACCAATCTGTGTGAAAGTTTGAGAGAAGAGAGAGACGTAAAAATACTTCCCATATCAAGCATGTACTACTTAAAAGTGGGAGCACTGCTGCAGCCCTGATGGTCTGAGAATGTGTGTATAGCTGGAGTTCTGCAGAGAAAATATCTCTGGCTTAGATAAGGTGGAATAATTGCCTGCAGGCGCCTGTAAGTTGTGAAGAGACAGCGGCAAGCCGTCATATAAAGTGATTGTAAGTGTTCATTAGCTATCTGATATCTATCAGCTGTTAGTAGCTGGTATATGATATGGCAGCTCTGATACCTGTTGCACCTGTAACATGTAGGGAGTGTTCTTCCCAGTGTGTGTATTCTTTTGGGAGCTGGGTGGGTTATAGGAGTTCTTGGCTGGTTCCTGCTGAACTTCTTGCACAGTTCAGCAAGTGTCTTGGACTTTGTGCCTTGTCCCTAGCTGCGTGATAGGGATAGCAGTACTTCTCTCAAAAATATTCTGAGTAAAATGAAAGAAAAAGAATTATTATGCAGCAGTTTGTAGGCTGTCTAAATATTAAAGTTTAACTGAAATAGTTTATTGATAAGTGTGCCAGTTTTAATATGAATGCAGGTGAGACATTTGAGCTGTAAATAATGAAACCCTAAGCTGGCTCATGGATGGGGTGTTGCACAAATGTCTTTCTGACCATCACCATTGCTGCAGGATAGAAGTGTGTTGCAAATGTTTCATGAGTTTATCTTGTTCGTATCTCTGTGGACACCAAGCTGTGTGGTGTGGTCGGCACGCTGGAGGGAAGGGATGCCATCCAGAGGGACCTTGACAGGCTTGAGAGGTGGGCCTGTGAGAACTTAATGAAGTTCAACCAGGCCAAGTGTAAGGTCCTGCATGTGAGTCAGGGCAAACCCAAGCCCAAATATAGGCTGGGCAGAGAATGGATTGAGAACAGCCCTGAGGAGAAAGACTAGGGGGATGCTAGTGTATGAGAAGCTCAGCATGACCTATCAACGTGTGCTTGCAGCCCAGAAAGCCAACCATATCCTGAGCTGCATCAAAAGAAACGTGACCAGCAGGTCAACAGAGATCATTCTGCCCCTCTATTCTGCTCTCATGAGACCCCACCTGGAGTACTGCATTCAGCTCTGGGGCCCCCAACATAAGAAGGATGTGGACATGTTGGAGCGAGTCCAGAGGAGGGCTACAAACATGATCATAGGGCTGGAGCACCTCTCCTCTGAAGACAGGCTGAGAGAGCTGGGGTTGTTCAGCCTGCAGAAGAGAAGGCTCTGGGGAGATCTTACAGCTGCCTTGCAGTACCTAAAGTGGGCTTAAAGGAAAGCTGGAGAGGGACTTCTTACAAGGGCATGTAGTGATAGGACGCGGGGTAATGGCTTTAAACTGGAAGAGGGTCGATTTAGATTAGATACAAGGAAGAAATTGCCCACTATGGGAGTGGTGAGGCACTGGAGCAGGTTGCCCAGAGAAGCTGTGGATGCCCCATCCCTGGAAGTGTTCAAGGCCAGGCTGGATGGGGCTTTTGAGCTAGTGGAAGGTGTCCCTGCCCATGGCAGGGGGGCTGGAACTGGATGATCTTTAAGGTCCCTTCCAACACAAACCATTCGGTGATTCTATGATCTTCAGTGTTGTTGCCTTTTCAAGTAGTTCTAGCAGAATCAGAGGGCAGAGATTAAAAAACACTTCAGCGTCTCATTTCTGCCAGGAGCTCAATCTGGATGAGCATCCCAGAGTAGTATAGAGGGTACGAGGCAGGCTGGAGCAGAAGGCTAGGTGAGAGCATGTGTTAATACAGTGGGATAGACACTGCAAATTCTGCCAGTGTACAAAAACATACGTCCATCTTTGCATTCTCATGAGAGCACTGGATTTTTCTTTGCAAACAAATCAGCTCTCTGCCGGGGCCTGTCCGGTGCCCACATGAGGTTTTTGTTACTTTGAAAGAAGTGTCTGAATTCCACGGAATTACATGAACAGAGGTGAAGCCTGAGGAAACGTGGAAAGGAGAAGGGCGGCGTGGGGTAGGAGAAAAGAGGCGGTGTGCATATCAGGCCTTGGGTTTGCAGTCGGCTGTGGGGCCATGGCCCCCAGTGCTTGGGGGGGGGGGGGGGGCGAGGGGTGTGCTCCGGTGGGGAGCAAAGGAGGCCTGAGCTGCAACCAGGGCACACGCAGCAGGAACGTGAGATGCAGCACTGCTGGGAGCTCTGCAGATCTGCAGAGCTAAGAGGGAAGAGGACAACAGGGAAAAGAGAAGCGAAGGGGGACGTGAGAGAAGCTGGAGGTGGAGCAGAGGCAGCTCATGCTGGGGGCACAGCCTCTGCTGCTGGAAAGGTGCGTGCAGTGTGAGGAAAAACAGGGGCCTGAGCTGCCGGGGGTTGAATAGTAGGGGTTAAAAACTGGTCATTTTGTGAAGGTATTTTATTCCACTTAAAGTCTGCAATTACTTAGTAGTGCTTACCTAGACATTTTAGGTAATTTAAGACGTAATGTAAGGTGAGATTTCGGGTGGAAATGGGCTGTGGTTCCTTGTGTGGCCAGGTACGCTAGGGATGGGTGGACCTCACTCTCTCACATGCTTTATGAATACTTAGTTTGGGATACTCTCTGGAATAGAGATAAGAGCACACCTGCATTTTTAGGCAGATTTCTGCACTTTTGCAGCTTAATCTGTCTCCCAGCGTGACTCCAGGGAGTAGTGCCCCGTCTGCACTTCATTCTCTGCCACCATGGTGGTGCTGCCGGAAGGTCCCGCCACAGGCACAGCCCGTAAGCGGTCGGGTCTCTCTGTCAGTGTGCGTTACTGCACCTCTTCAAACAGCTGGAATTAAATCGACAAAAGGTAACCTAATTTCTGGCGCCCTACCTGCATTCCCGGTGGGAGTTTTGCTGGCCTGGGGAGAGGGCTGCTCGGGGGACACGCAGGGAAGACTGCCCTGGGTAAAGACTATCCCCAAGGGCCCAGTTCATGTGAGCTGCAAGCAAAATGAAACCTCTTCATAACATTGGGTTTTTTTCCAGGGAAAATCTGATTGCTAATATTGGAAGTAATTAAAAATTTTGTATTAACATCTTCTGAATTTATTAGGCATGTAAGTGAAACGGAGCTACCACAGTGTTACCACAGGTGCCGTGTCACTCCCTCGCTTTTGTGAGGGTATGAAGTTTTAAAGATACTTGTCCTTTTTGTCTCCTTTCTTCTCTTGGGGGTTTGTTTTAAAGCATCACTCCTCTAATATTTAGGAACCTTTTAAGACTCTGTATTTAGCATATTCAGCCCTGGGTGAAGGTTAAAAGAAAGCTTCAGCCCAGAAAGTTGTTATTACAGCGAAAGGGGAAGCATTACATAAGTCTCCGCTGCAACCTCTACATCTTATCCCTTGAACTGCTTATCCTCAGTTTTCATCAATGCTGTTGGGTATGATGGTTTTAGTAGAAAAGGCAGCTTCCCTGAAAGTGTATTGGCCAGAAAAATTAGTCCAGATTGCAGTGATTATAAAGAGGCAAACACTAGGTATAATTTTGTGGGGAACAAAATGTTGCTGGAAATAACGTCTCATCTAACAGGCTTCCTCTGCCTTAGCTTCTCAGTGGTGAATTGAGAAAGATGTTTAGCAAAGAAATACCAGCTATTCAAGTGACTGAATTACTATAGCGCATTGGTAAATGTCACCAATAAAATGCAGTTTAAATCCACAATACTCTCAAGGAAACATTTATGCTTTTAATGAACTAGAATTTGACAGCCCTGCCTGGCAGAAGAGATCGTTTCTGGCATTTAGATTATTTTTTTTTTGGCAGGGGCATCCAGTATATGTTGTGACCTGTCAGAGACCAGTGCAGCTTTGTAAAGATATTGTGGGCATGTTGTTTTCAGCTATATCATAAGTCAATCGTGAATAACAAAGATGAAATTTCCTACCATGTTATGAGGCTTAAGTTGATAGATCATTGCCTTCTCCCCAGCAGTCAAAAGGAGGGTACCTTTGGGGTATTTTAAATTTTCCAGTGACAGGGTGAATGTGTTTTTCCTTTACTTACATGCTTATGTACATGTACACAAATTTTTGTAGACCTAAGATATTTTGATATTGTTATAGCACCTGTGGGTCAGAACTACATTTTGCTGAACCTAAGCATAAATTATCACAGTTCTTGTTCCACTAAGCTAAAAGCAGTAATTGAGAGAAAGCACAACCTGAGCAAATATATATAAATATAATTGGTGTGAGTTCTTTTTTACTGGACAAAAAAAAAATAATTCCTTGAAAGTAAAAAGAAATTGCTTCAAAAAGGAACAAACATAAACTTTGTAATTAATAGCTACTTTCTCAAAGAATTAGAAGGAACAGAGAAAAAAGGGATTATGTGTAAGTTTTGGTTTACTACTTTAAAAAATATGCAGAGAAGTGTAATGTTGGTGAGGGAGTTTCCTGGAAGTTTAGCAATTGGAATGTTGTCTAGTTGCATCTCGTCTCCATTTTCACTCTAAAGCTGTATAACACAGTGATAAATGTGCCTGACGACCACTTTTACTCAATGTTACAGACCTTCCAAGGCAGCATGAGCCTTTCCAAAGGCTAGCAGGAGCAAGTGGAAGGTAGGTTAAGCTTGAGCTCCCTTTGTAGAATACAGTTCCCTCTTCTGCATTGCTATTATGGACCGTGTCAGGATGGTTCAAGCAAGGCCATCAAACCACCAGCAGCAGGATTTCCTGCAAACGCCAGTCTGAGATCCACTTAGGCGCATATGCTATGTAATATTGAACAGCAGCTGCTCTGTGTTGGCTGACAGCTGCATTGAGGTAGTAACTGTAGCCCCAGGGAGTAAGACTGACTTCCCTTTTGCTGCATCTGTGGCAGCAGCACAGTGAGGAGATCTCTTTTGTCCAACGTAACAGAAAATCTTCATGCAATTTTCACTTAATCCCTACAAAATATGTGAGCAATTTTTCTGATCACAGTGTAAACTTCGCCCTTACGGGATTCACATCCTCACAATTTACCCAGATTGAGAGCTTGGAGTTGTTGGGCTGGGATGTGGTGTACTCAGTACTGAGCTTTGCATCTGTATTCAAGATTTCAGATCTCAATTTAGGCGTAAGTCAAATGGTAGTTTAACAGTACTAGCCAAGTCAGTTTGACTTTCAGCGTGTGTTTCAGACCTGCTGTGTTGTTCCATGCTACTCTGTGTTTTGGTGTTGGGTTGTTTTTTTTTCCCCTGGCTGTCAAAAGAAGTGCCTCCACCTTTGCAAATAAGTACCTGGGTAGGGGTCACAAAGGCAGTAGTGAATTCAGGCTATTTCTTTTTTATGGTTTGCCAACAGATTAGGGAACTGACTTCCAAACTTTTTCCTGAATTCTGCCATTGGACAGTAGGGGAAGTTGGACCTTCTTGAACTAGCATTAGCCAAATGGGCTACATACTGTTTTGAAGTGGTTTGCATGTTGTGTCTGTACATGCGTCACAGTTTGAGAACTCCAGATCAACATGCTGAGACACTAGTTCAGTTTGTCAAAGGTTCAAGTGATGCCCTGGGTAGCATAAAAAAAATAGCATCTTCTTTTTGCTGCACTTAAAATAGAGAATTTTGTAGTTGGTTATGTCAAGAAGAAAGACCTAAAAAAATTAAATTGTCAAGTATTTAAAAAGGGGAAAATACAGTAACACTTGGATTATTTTTTTTTTTTGCTTTTGGCAATTTTATGTTTGGTGAAAGTTCAGAGCTCGATAGTTACATCATACCCATTAAGAATCAAAGAATCTGGTCTCTTTGTGTGTGTGTTTTTTTACTTGTCACAATTTTAAACTTGTATGGTCTTGTTACTGATGAAAGCTGATGGGCAGCTGCCTAAGAAGAAATTAGGGCCAAAGCTAACATTTCCAGTGTATTGTCCCACTGAAAGCAGCACTCAGCACAGTCACATATCCACTCACATGCTCATTCACATGCCAAAAAATTACTGTAATGAGCTTCCTCCCCCAGCCCCCATCTAGCCATAATTAGTCAGAGTAAGTGACATTTCCTCTGATCTTTTCATAGCAAATGCTACTATGTGTTATAGTAAAAAGAAAATAGCAAAGGGATGATACTGAAAAGAGCCAAGGTGACTTGTACTTACAGTGGTTCCTCGTGTCTTTAAGACATCAAATGCTCTGATATCTGGAGCTTATGCCCCAACAGGTGGAGAGAGAAGAATATTTGAAGATGTCAGAAATCATGGTGAATAGCAAAAGAACAAAGTAGACGATTACTGTTCAGAAACAAACTTAAAGTCTGACAAACAGACATAGATAAATGTTGACTACAAAGCTGAGGACATCACACCAAAGGACTCTTGCAAAGTTATCATGAACAATTTACAAACTTGGATGGAAAATCTGTATATAATTCTAACAAAATTTAATGTTATGGTGGGTAGTGACATCAGGAATAATCTTCGCCTAAGCTTAATGAGGTGAAAAAGGTCAGCTTTGCCAAGCCACAGTAACTTAGAAAACTAAATCTAGATTTAGAGGTCTGAATGGTTTAACTGGTTTAGCTAAGGTTTAGATGGAAATTATGTTACTCAGTGTGTGGCCCATGGACTATTCACAGTCCATGCACTACTTTCAAGGGGTCCGTGAATAAAATAAAGCAAAGCAAATTAAATTCAGTGTTTAATTTTCACGGTTGTGGAAAATATTAAAGCACCTGAAAGTCATAAAAAATGGAGGATATGTGTGTTTATCTAAACATACATGTGTCTATATATACACATATGTGACTCACATGCAAAGGCTATCATACTACTGAAACTGGATATAATAGCTAATGCAATAGATCAAATCCCAAATAATTACAATAAAAGATTCACACGATGTAGGAAGGAATAATTGTAAATTTTAGTTTCCTTAGAAGAGCGAGATAAATCTAAAATCTAGAACAATTGTGTTCTCGGCAACCAATCACATTGGTGGTGTTGCATATCTGTATGCAAAAAGATCACCATTTGATCTCTCTACATAGATGAATTTTTAATACATAGATTAATCCCAAGTTTAAAATGAGGAAGAGTGTAGCAGGATACTCAAATAGTCAGTTTCAAGTTCCTTATTCATCTCTGAGATCTGAAATTATGAAAGTAAAGAAATAATCACTGTTCTGCTGATTTATTTGGATGATAAATATAAAATAGGTAAAATGCAGTAGTTTAGAAGGAACTTTACAGCATGTAACAAAAAGTTGTTCACTCCATGAACATCTTAAAGACATAGCTAATGCTCTTTCTTCGAGAGAATATTCTGGAAGACAACTGCTAAATATTTTATCAAGTGGATAGCTAAATTATGTATCTGGAAAACTCAGTTATGCTTAAGAAAGACTCTCAAAAGCTCATCTTTTCCTAAAAATGTGGTTGTGGAGGGAAGACTGTACTGTCAAGGTGGTTTTTTAATTAGTTGCTAAGATAAACAAAATCAGACCTGCTACTTCAAGATCAACTTTGTTTTAAATAGGAAGAACAGCAAACATGGATTGTATGAGTGAAAGAGTGAGAACGTGGCTGGATTAAAGCTTCTTCATCATTGTTGGCAATCAGGGTGTCATCAGGATATTCAGGAATGTTCTCGTGTAGAGGGCGTGAAGTTTATACCCATCTTATTATCGAGCAGCTGAAATACAAAGAATTTATGGTAATTTATTCTTTCTGCTGGTTTTCATTACAAGGGTTTTTATTCTGGTAAGCCTTTGCTGCAAATGGGAATAGTCTTCCTGTAAATGTAGGTTTTGTCCCATGAATCCATGGGGACTGTCTGTCTGATTTGGAGTTGCTAATGGATTCGGCATATTACTGGAGCATTTGCTCATCTAATACCACCTCCTTGAGTCATGAACTACATTAAAGTTTTGTTCTTGGCCTCCTCCTCAGCTGCCCCTTTTGTGGTATCTGTGCACATCCAAACCTTTTTCTCTGTTTCTGATCTTACTGGTTCAGATGAGATTCTGAAAGCATTCTGTGTAGCTTCTCAAACCAAGTTTAGAGAACAAAAATTGTAGGTGCAAGTGCTGGAAATCTGAATCCACACTGCATTCCAGCCCCACATATCTGATATAAGAAGAAAGAGATCATGTGCTGAATCCTTATAATAAGTCCTAGTACTGGGGCTGCTGGCTAATCTGAACCACTGCTTTTTGGGAGGAAACATGAAGCACGGTGTAATGAGATGGGGGTCACTGGAGTGCATTAGGAATGAGCTCTCTGTGCTGCCTAAAGCTCCTCTGCCCCAATGAAGCAGGACTCCTGGGCACCCACTGGAGTGTTCCCACTTCCCTCAGACTCCCAACATAGCTGGTGCCCGTGCTGGGGTGACTGTTCTCCTTGTGATGGTTTTACTTGTACAGGAGTACGCTTGGATAGATTGGTCATCTCCGATATAAAGACTTGCTTTGACAGCTTAGATAGGTGCAGCTACTGACTGCGGGTGCTGCTTGTTTTTGTGGCTGGGAATCCCAGGTTTGTTTCAGGAATTTAATTTTTCTCCTCAGATGATATTAGCAAGGGACCTACAGATGAAATCAGAACCCTGTTAAATTTATCTGTTGCCCATGGGATGGTATCTTAATGTACTAGAAACCCCTATGGCTGAAACATAACCAAAAAACAGTAGTCCATGTGAAAAGGACAGTGAGGCCCAAAGTAATTCAGTACTTACATGGTTGGTAGTTGTTTTCCTGAATTTGATTTTTAAATTCAGCTGCCTCTTAACAATTCTGTGTCTATAGCATTCTTTGCCAAAGCTGGCGTGGTAAGGGAAGGATTAAAGAGGAGAGGCAAGCTCAGCTGGCCCTGCTCTGTGACCCCACTGCTGGCCCTGGATGGTGAGACTCATCCAACAAAAGCTCAGGAGCACTGTCCCACTCAAATCTCAGGAACCTGTAGCTGGGTGTGGACACTTGGGATGGGATGGCTTGTAAGAAAGGTGGATGAAAGCAAAGCTTGCTGGGATGAAAGCTTTTACCTAAAAGGAAGCTCGAACTTTTCTGTGATGACTTGACCTGCTGGCAAGTAAATATGCCAGGCCAAATATTCACTGGTAATCCTGGTGGGAAACTTGGGATGGAGAGACAGGACAACCTGTGAGATATTTATGAGAATAAAGTATATACTCACGCCATCTGTGAGAATAAAGTATCAGCTGGAAGAGATAATCTTGGTGCAGAGTAAGGAGAAATTTTCCTTAAACTGCAGAGGCACCAGAAGTAGCTGGAAAATACAGTATAGAAACAGTCCTTGCAGCATTGCAAAAATATGGCTAAGGATGTGGGTGTAATAGCATTATATAGGTCCTCTTCAGGAGATGCTCAAGCATCATATAAACCCACAACAAACAAACATAAATGAGCGTCTGCATCACCAGAAGGAAAGCGATGTCAGAGGAGCTAGTTTGATGCTAGAAACCAAATGCTAGGAGCTTAAGCAAAACTGTTTTCCTAAGACACGTGTCTGGAGAAGTTGGCTAAAGTTATGGGTCCAGATATGTGGAGAAAACCATGGACCAAATGTGTCCAAAATAGTTCCTGCAAGATCCTCTGATGGAAATTTTGATGGTGGGTCTGGACTGACTGAAGCAGGAGAAAGAGCAGTGGCCTTTCCAGAGGACAGAGGGGCCAAGTGAGATTTGGAAAGGATTTTGAGTCAGTGAGTCTCACCTGAAATGGAGCTGAACTTCATTAATGGGTTGACTGGAGAGCTGTATTATTATCTGCAATGGAGACAGACTGAGCATCAAGCAGCTACCTGATAGTTAATGTTGGAGACCATTTCTGCAACTGCTGTTGAATCTATTCCACTCAGGATAGGTAAAAAATAATAGCTTGGATTTTTAAGGGGTGGTCATTGGCTGATTCTTTCTCTGGATGATCCCCAGATCATTTCCAGCTGTAGTGCTGCAGGAGCAGTATAATGTAGACATGATGATTCATGACATAGCCTTAGCTGGAGAAATGCATCAGCTTTTGTATTGCATTCAGCGGTCATAACTCTTTAAGTGATCCTTGGTCACTTAAAGATCTTAGGACAAGGTCCTTGTCCCAAAGACTGAAAGTCCTTGGTCTTTTAACGCCCCTCTGTTGTCTAGCATGTCATGTTATCAAAGGTCAGAGCTATATCTGGCTGTAATTTATTAAGGCTTAATAAATTATTAGTGGATATCACGTAGTTACATTGATGAACAGTCAGAAAGTTTCTTTGTAACAATGGTTTATAATTCTTTAAAACACAGTTTTACTGATATGGCAGGTATTTGTCAAATAGTAGTACTACTTGGCTGGTTTAGAAACTTAGTTAAAATGTTAACTGCTTGAGAAATGTTGGCCATACTTTAATTTCTGGCAAATGGTGGCTTCCTTCAACCATTTCTCAAGTAATCACCTTAATATCACTGTAGGACAGTGTGTTCAGGAGTGGAAGACACTGTGAAACAAAATGCAGGCCATTCACACTTCTGCTGCCTAGTTGGGAAAATATTTTTGTATCTATATATTTTTTACTCTATACAAATCCAGTGCCTTCCTGACTGAACTCTTAAACTGTCAGACTTCAAACCTTAGGAGATAGACTGTTCCATATTCCATGTTCCAGCATTCTAGGTAGTTGCAATTTGTTTGTTCATGTTTTCACAAGGCAGTGGTTTGGGCTACCATTGAGAGTTGGTAGTCATCGCTTTATGCATTGAAGTTGTGCGGAGTTCATCCATCTGTTATGACAATGTTTTTGGCTGAAGTCATATATTTTTGTCTGAAACTCTCTGATTATAGAAAATTGGTAGCTTCATTTTTTTGAGACAGATCCACAGCTGTATTTGTAATGTTCTATCGAATTGACTGTATTTTCTCTTCAAACTTGGCTTTACAGATCCCTTGGAAAAAACTGGTTTTAATCAGTGTTACATCCTGTAATATATTTATTGGGTTGTTCTTGTTTTTAACTGGTATTCTTATTTATGAGGAAAATGGAAAACTTTATGAATGGAGAATGGTGAGAGAATCATGGGGATTTGACTACGTGAACATTCATTCTTAAAACAGTAGAGAATTTTAACTCATCTGAGTGGGGAACGATTAAGAGGGTGGTGGCAATATTTCATTCCAAGGATTGACAAGAGTATTCTGAATTATCTGGAAAGAGTTTTAATTCCTCATGGTTATGTGGTGTCAGGACTGCCAAACATCACACTCTGCTGAACTCTGTTCCAGGTCAGCCATTTTCACAGAGGGCTGCTGGCGTTTTGTAAGCTTCTAGCACTTGTCAATTTTGTTTCCCTGTCTCCTCTCAGTGTCTGAGATCATCTCTGTTTAGTTTTGTAGGAGTCTTTTGGAAATTACCAGCTCCTTTGTTATTTGAGGGAACCTCTTTAGAGTAAAATCTGTCCTGTAACTGATTTCACAAACTCTAAGGTAATGTAGCAGCAATAGTCAATTTAAAATAGGAGTTTTCTTTGATTTTTGTGTAGATCTCAGCATCTACAGAGGCCAGCATTTTGTCTCCCGGTTTGCTGTGCAGAAGATAAATTAGCAGATACTATTTTTATACTGTAAAAGCGGTTGATATTCGTCCCTTAAGGCACTTGTGGTTATATTTTAAGGAAGTTAAAAAGTAACAGCTTCTGTGTACACCACATACTTGTTCTTTTGCTGTAGTAATTTTCTCCCTTTTCAAAACAACCTTGATTTATGGAGCAGGAGTGGCTTCTATTTGCATATGCAAACTGTGAAGCCTTGTGTATTGGACAAAATACAAGAAAAACATGATTAACTGCTGTGGTGTGTCCAATTCCCTGCTTGATCCTCAGCAGCACCTCTGGGCTCTGAGTCTCTTCTCATACTCTGTCTAGGGATATTAGACAAAGATGTGGATACAGCCTCAGCCTAGGGCAGGATGTGCCGAAGATCATTTGATGCTTGTCCTCCTTACCATTTTTTTCCTTAGAGCCTTACAAAGGGTAGGATAGAAGTGTTCTCATGCTTTGTGGTAGTTGTTTTTTGATCTGGGGTGCCATGATATCTCTTTGTGACTTGAGTGTGAGGCTTCTGTGCTTTAATTCCCACCTGCTGCCTGAGGGGCTTTCTGGATTTACACCATCACAGGAAACAAACATAGTGAGGATAAATCTGATGGGGATGAGCAGAGCCTCCTGTTGCCTGACCGCATTTCTTGCTTAACATTTTGGGAGCCAAGGAAAGGTAAATAATCTCTGACCTTGACTCTAGGTCCTGACAAGGTTTCCAGAAGCAGCTATAAGGAGAGGGACTTTGAGTGACAGATGTTAACAGTGAAGACATTGGAATCTCCAGACTCATGCTTTTTTGGTTTAACCACTAGGAATTTTATCTCTATGCAAATACATCTTTGCCATTGACTTTGGTTTTGACCTCCTTTAAGTTGCTTCTTTTCACTAGAGATCTTAGCTGCATCTCACTAGATATCTTATTTGTGGAAGTTAAATTAAATGTTTCAGGAATCAAAGTCTTGCTGCAGTTGGGAATAGCCATTCAATATCCACACATCACCCAGTATAAAATAATGTTATTTGCACACACATTCTGAATAATTCATGTTACATATAGAAATTTCAAATTTCCATGTTGGTATATATCATTCAGGAGAACAACATTGCACGTTACATCTTCTCCCAGGCAGAGGATAGACCCAAAGTCGTATTTCAAGCTATTAGTGCAATGTTATTTTCCTAAATGCATCATTCAGTACTGGCAGGGATTTCCAGTGCTTTTGATCAAATTGTGATATAAGTAGACAGTTCTGTTATTGCTATCAGGTTTACTTTCCTGGGGGATAGATGTCGTTGTCCTTCTATCACCCCGAAACTTTAAAGTGTGTATTTCATTCATTTGCTGGTTCCTAACACTCTGCGCAGTGCATGGTTCCTACCCTATCCTATCATTGTGAATTGTGTAGTGTACTTAATCCCAGAGTTGAAAGAGTAGTGATGGTAACATATTGTTGCAATAATCTTTTTGAGGACAAGTATGAGAAAAACCTGGAAATTAGGATAATGGGAAAGATACACTGCATTAAATTATACTACTTCTGAAAGTACACACAGGCAACTGGATCGGCTCTGACAGAGCAGTGTTACAGTGCAGTTCTCTCTTCCTTCTGTACCAGCCACGTTGTTGCAGTGCTACAATGGCTTCTCTGTTTGTCCATTTGTCTTTTTTTTTAAAATAGATTCAGAATGTGCAGCAAGCTCCTTCTTGGAAAGTATAGAGCTCGGGTTTTTTTTTTTATTATTCTAATTTTGAAGTTCAGCTTTTTTATAAGATCTGATCCATTATATGCAGAGGGGAAACACGTATGATGAAATCTTCCTAAAGATGCATCCAATTGGAACGCTTAAATGTAGTACTGTAAACTGCTAGGAGTCATTTAAAAGAAATCGCAATAAATGAGAGCAATTGAAAAATAATGCTGAATATATCTGCATTTTGTGTAGCTTTGTAAATAACTTCATAAAAAGTAGCAATTGTTTAGTATTTTAAAACCTGCAAATCTGCTTTATCAGTGAGGAAAAAAAAATGGATACTGGGTACACTATTGCACTTTCTTCATCTGCTTATTTTCACTTTGGATTGTATAGAAAACCTTTACATAAAATTAAAATTAAATTAGGTGTGACAGTTGATCATGATAATTACTAGTTATTAGCTGAAATAGTTTTGTGTTCACTGTTGAAAAGTAGGAATCTGCAAGGCATTATACATACTGGGAAACATCAACTGTATTTCTACAAAATCTGAAAGATGGGAAGCATGTCATGTTAATGGATGCTTGTGTATTTTATTTGGAGGTTACAGTGACCTTTCTTGTGTTACCGTAAAAACAGATAGTGAGGTGGAAAGAGAATCATAGAAGAATTCTGGTTGAAAGATGACTGGCAAGCCAGACTGCCCAGAAAGCACCATGTCTGTGAGAGTTTTCCATGATATTGCATCATTGCTTGGGGTAGATACCAAGGGTAAAGGAGAAATATTAAGCTGGGTGCAGGTGTAGTTTGATACAGGCTTCTGTGAAAAGAACTGTTGTGTGTTTCTGAGCATCCTGAGAGCTGTAAAACTTATTAAAGGCAAAATGAGTCTCAAGAGCCATGAAAGAACCTTGAAAAACTTATTTTATGTCCCCCTCAGCTTTAGCTTCAGAATGAACAACATAGTAGGTGAAGTAATAAGTGGACCAGTGTTTCTATGAGCCTGGATCTTGATGTATGAGTTGACATTGGAAGAACTTTCCTACTTCTGTGACTCCCAATTTTGCAAGGATTTAATAAAAAAAATTACAAATATTCACTGTGTCTGTACATGCACAAGTAGTGCTTGGGCACAGATTAAGTACTGCATTCATTTTGAAGGAAGTTATTAAACCATAAAATATAAAATAGTGACATTTTTCTTGCTAACAGTTGCTACCAGCAACACAGGAATTGTTACTATGCCACAGATGAAGGAATGCTGTTTATAAGGCATTCAGTTGAAATTCTAGTTCTGGGTTAAATAATTTCCAGCCTTATAAAGAAGCTAAATTCCTTAGGATGAGGAAAAGTTTCAAAGATTGAGATGAAAGGTTTCAAATAAGATGATACTCTGTTTTATAGTTGGTTCTTAAATGAGTTTTATGTTGTAAGTCTATATTTTGTCTTCTCTGTATTAGCATGAGACATCCAGTATATTTGCATGTGTTAATTCTTTCAAAATTCATTTTGGTACTAATAATTTTACCTGAATTTTGTGCACATTCATTAGCCTTGTAGAGTTTGATCCTTCAAGGATCTGCATACGTATTTAAAAAAACAGACCCTAGTGAAAATGCTGCTGCAGCTTGTATCTTGATATAAATAGTGAAACTCATTGGAAAAAAATCACATTACAAAAAGTACTGAGAATGTTGTTATTACAGGATAAATTTCAGGTTTGTCATCCATCTGTCCTGTCTCCCCCCCCCAAAAAAAAGGCGGGCGGGGGGGGGAAGGCATTTTGCTGTCATTCCCACTTTGTTTTGTCAGCATTTTGGTGATAGTGTGACTCTGATAACTGTGTTAACAACTATGAAATGCAGGTCATTACGGAGATTAGGCTGGCAGCCAGTTGCATAGTTATTGCCTGTCAGTCTTACGTGCTTGGTAAATTGTGAAGTACTGCAAGAGGTGTAGCGGTATGTTTTAATATTTCTTGAAAACTTCTCAAGGATATTGTAATAAGCTAAAACAAATGTTTCTAATGCTGCAGTAGGGTTCTCAATTGAATAGAATATGTAACCATGCAACCGTAGATTTCCATCACCAGAAATGATAAATGATAGTGGTTGTAGTCGTTCTCACACAAATGTAATTACTGGCAGGAAAAAGCAGCGCTTCATTATGCATTCTGCTTTTGTCTTTTTGGTGGCTTTGCAGCATTATACTTTCACACTATGACCATATTTTGTATTTGTTAAAAAGCAATGTACCATATTTATGTGGATATTAAGACAGTGAACATGTGTTTGTAGGCCAGACATTTGGATGGATACACACACACACGCAAACACACATATGGCATGCACATACATACTGCTTTGTGTTTCTGCACATCCTGAGAGATATGAAACTTGTTAAAAGAGAATCAAACTACAAGGAAAGAACCTTGAAAAACTTAACCCTACAAAACCTGTTATACTCCAAGTTGCTGTTGCAGAAGCATTGACATAGGGCAAATGTCTTCGTTTGTCAGACCTCAGGAATTCCCTTCCCACATCTAAGTGTGTATATCTAGTCCAACTGCAGTAACTCAGGCACTATTACATTTTCAGATTCCTACAATAGAAAACATTCTCGTGCGTATAGGTCATAGCAAGATTTGTCAAAAGTACTTGTTTGAAGTTATGGGCTTCTGCAAGTCATCCTTCAACTGGCGAGTATTCTGTGGTTTTAGTTTTTCCTACTTTCTTGAAGCAAATTCCTTTTGAAACAATCAGTAGGATTTTTTTCTGTAAGTTTTATGAATTCAGGTGTTCAAAACTTTCTCAAAAGAGCTCAGGTTTCACGCTTCTGTCTCCTCTGCAAAACTTCAGGAGGTTAGGACACCTTGCACATCAGATTTGCTTTTGGTTTTATTTGAGATTGACAGTTCTGTGAATGCCAAAAAAAATCCTTGGCCTGTCCTCTTTTTTAAAAGTGTTGTGGTCTCATTATCTATCACCTTTTCAAGTCCTGTATAAGAATATTCACAATTTTTCTGGTGATTCAGAATTTTTAGAGGTTGGGTTCTAGATAGGAAGCTTATTTGTAAGAGCTATAGACCTTTGAGCCTGTGCTGTGGCTCTTAAGTCTTTTTTTAGTGCAACACTGGAAATTCTAGTGCTAAAAAAAATGACAGTGATTAAACTTTTCCCATATTTTGTAGCGTGTTTAATTACTAAATTAATTTTAACAACCTTTAGGTATTTACCAGTTTTGAAAATATGGCCCACCTCTTAAGTATGTACTTGAAGGAATAACTTGAAGCATCTTTCCCCTGCATATAAAATAATTTGGACTAATAAATGTAAAATTAGAAATCCATAGCATGTGTAAGATTTAGACATGTAACTGCTATTGTTTAGCATCTCTACATCTAAAATGTCTGAACAGTTCTTTAAAAAGTTTCTCTGAAGGAACTACTCAACCAAATACAAATACTAAGGAAAAGTTCTTTAACCATAAATCCTCCTTCTAACCAAAAATATGTGAAAACTGGCAGGTGAAATCTAACACAGTTTTTCACTGAGATTTGGAGACAGAAGCGCCCACATTACTTTTGAAAATGTTACTTCTTTAATTTAGGTCTAGATCTACACTTCAATGCTGAGAAAGTAGGTGCATCTCTAGTATGCTTAACCCTGAACTAGAACACAGGCCTCATTTTAGATGGCTATGTTCCCTACACAAGGAAAATTGATTGACACAAGGCGAGATCTCAGCTGGACAAGGAAGTAAGGAAGAGCTTATGTGTCACTGTCACACCACTTGCATTTACCTTCAATTAGCCAGTAGATAACTCTCGAGAGTGAGGTGAGCTGGGGTGTTCTTTTGGGGTGCAGGAATCCATATTTTCCACACCAGCTCCACAGTCCATGCATTTCTCTTCTGAAGGTGCCTGCCCATACCCTTTTTTAAAAAAAAAAAAACAAAACCAAAACAACAAAAACCACACACACACAAAAAAAACCCTAAAAAAACCACCACAAACAAAAAAACCCCACCAAAACCTAAGTGGAACACAAGGAATGGAAGAAGGCACTTTTTCCTTTGATAATCTCTCTGTGTGCCCCTGTTTGATAGTCCGTTTCTCCAATACATGGGTACTTAGGTTCCACTCTTTAATCATAGAGGATTCAAGGCTGTATCTTCCACCTCCGCATCACAAAATAAGTCCCTGAGCCACACCACTGCAAACTTGGCTGTGATAGTAAATACTCTTTTTCTTCTTATAGTACATGGTGGTGGCATTTGTACTGGCAAAGTATTGGACAGAGATGAGAGAAAGTGGAAGAGAAGTCGTAGCCTTGAAGCATACAGAAACTTGTTGTTTCTTGACTTCTCCTTCGGGGAGTGTTTCACTGTTCCATATAAAAGAGATTGCAGATAAAATCAAATTTGTGTCCTGTCTCCTGAAATGCTACCCTAACAGTGGGTCATGTTTCCTCTTGGATGCAGTTGGCCCAATCTATGACAAATACTTTCTTAAAATCCTTTTAAGGTCTGCCTCAATTAAATTTCCAAGCAGGAAAAAAAATAGCTCTCGATAAACCCAAAGATATGGTAGACTGACTTAGGCAGAGGGATGCCTGATTTCTGAGTTCTGATCAAATGCTACCAGCTGCTTTGTCTTGTCAAAAACAAAGTACGGAAACTGGCCTTTCAGGTATTACGGGACCTCACTTCATGTGGACGTTGTGATTTGCTCTCTCTGTGGAGTGTGCCATGCATTCAGAGCCTGGTGACAGCTGAGCAAGGATTTTTAGGGTCACATTATGGGAATAAGGAGACCTAAAGGCCATTATGAAGTTTTGGTATAGGTACCCAACACTGATATTGAATCTATCCCTTAGGCTGTTTTGAATCTTATTGCTGATATTTCATGTTCTGTGGTACAATAAAACAGATGTGGTTTCCATTGGCATTTGACTTTATACAACACGGCAGATGCAAACTGCACCTCTCAAAGGTTTGAAGTTTGTTGTTTATTTTCTTCTTCTTAAATGTTTTGTGGAAATTTAGCTGCCAACATTCAGCTGTCTGGGATAAGGTATAATGGAAATTGTATCCTTGCCAATTTAAGAATCACTGCAAGGCATTTCTGAGTATACATTTGCATAATGAAGTTAGAGGTATTTCTGTGGAATGTTTTTGAAAAAAATTTGCTGTAATATATTACAGTTAATATTTATATACTGAATTTAGACACACACACCCTCCAACTCAGGATAGCATTTCAGTACACAAAACTAAAAGTTTATGGGCTTGCTTAAATCTCACTGACTTGCTATGGTTAAGTGCTATGCTAAATTACGAAATTCCTCAACTAGTTTATTTGGAAATATTATCTATGCTGTTATAGTTTTATGGTTCTGGTAGATTTTGAGATATTTCAGTGGAAAAGGGAACTTAGTTTTGTAGAAACCTTTTTAACCTCATTGCTCTCTTAACTTCTTGATGTGTTGGACACAAGTTATGATTACACAGGTACAATTGTCACTGATGTGTTTTATTAATGCACAATAATCTCAGGGGAGAACAAACCCAAATGTTCTGCATCAGAAAAAATAGTAGCATTAAATGATGTACCTCAACAATCAGAACTTTTCAATGCATATGTTCCTGGGTGAAAAATGGTCTCCCTGACCTCTTAGTATCCACAAACAGATGGAACAGTCAAAGACCATTAGAACAGTCTTCTAGGTGTTATTGGGACAGCAGCCGGGATGCTTTTCCCCACTGTAGGTGAGTCAACATAGAAATCACTGAATCCAATATGTGAACGTGTCACCTGGCTTTCCATTAATAATGCAGAACCATCTACCATGTGTACATTTCTGACCATGACTGTAATGCCTAATAGAATAATGTCACAGTATTGTAATAAGCTCAAAACACAGTGAAAAGGAAATATGCATATGCTGTATTTTGTTAAATACTTTATTTTCTTTTAGTTTAAAAATTTTAGCTATCAATTTTCATTTGCAGCAATGATGAATCAACAAAAGTGAAATTATGTTTTCTAAGGCACAGTAGACTTTTACACCTTTCAGAGTCAGCAAATGTAGTTCTTATTGAGTGTAAAATAATCTCTCCATCTCTCAAAGTATTAATCAACCTATTCTTACACAGCAACAAGAGTGCTTGCAGCTCATTTTATCGGGCATTACTGGTGCTCGGCATTTATGGAAAAAAATGCCCCTGATGCACATATTAGTAGCAGTCATTTCAAATTATCCATCTGGGTATAACTGCAGATGTTGGAAAATACTAACATAGCCAACTATGGCATTTAAATGGATGAGGTCAGATTGCTTGGAAACAGATATAAGATGACAAAACTAAACCACCGCTCACCCCATCACATCACCCATGTTAGCATCTGTTAGGATACTGTGTTGTCAGATTTGTAATGGGTTTGAAGGATATGACCCTTATTTTCATTGGTGAAAAAAAAACATATTTTGTTCCTTTTTCTCTAATAGTTCACGTGTCATGCGAGATTTCTTTGTTCCATTTAGGTTTGAAAAGGGATTATATTACTACTACTGAAAGTGATGCTCTAATATGATTTACAGTCCACTGGAATAACCATGAGAGTTGTGCAAACTGCTTTGTAACTCTTCTAATTCCCACCAGCTTGATTACCAACACATTCAGCCTTATATCAGCTGAAAAAGTAATTATTACCTCCAACTTCATGAATAAAGCTGGGTAAAGTCTTTTAGACAAGTCATAAATTTGCTGAGAAGCAGACTTAGGTAGGAATCAGAAGTATTTGCATTTCAAGGATGATGATTGCCAGTAGTTTTGACTGAAGAAGAAAGATGATTTCCCCAGATGCTACAGTGTCTTGTTTCAGCATTTTCAAGATTAGATCTTTATTCATTTCTTTAAAAATATTTTGGAGGTTTTTACTTAAAAAAAAAATATGTTTTTCTTAGAGAAAGAAAGTTTTTCAGGATTAATTAACTTGAAAGTAAAAGGAAGCATTTCATTTTGGATTGAAAATGAGGTCTCAGGTTGACCTAAATGAGATTTATTATTTGTATTATTTTGCAGCAATATCTGTTTTCGTTAAATTCAGACTCTTCTCCCCCTTTTAAAACTTTTTTTTGTTTGCTTTGAGTGCTTAAATCTGTCATCAGCCCAGCTCTAATCTAGAGTCTGTATGAAAAATCACTTGAAAGTTTCCAGCAAAATGCGTGTAATTTATGTTTCAGAACATATACAGTATCTCCACATAAACCAGACAATTGCATCAGAGTATGTTACAGGAATATTATGCTTTACCAAACAGCTAGTTTATGTTAGCAGCTTTTTCTATAAAAGTCAGATCTGAGAGTAGATTTGTAGCTTCCTCCAGTTTCCTGGAGAGAGTTGCAACCAAGAATCGGTGGTTCCTATCGAAGTCCATGTTTTCAGAAGGTGTAGGCTCAGCCTTATGATTTCTTATGACTTATTATTCAAACCCTTTTCTTGCTGCATCACAGCAGCTGAGCCAAGATGGCTGCAGTCATGGAGTTCAGAGAAGTCTCTTGGTCTTTACAGTCTCATGGAAGATGAGAATCAGCCACATCCATCATGAATGAAAGCCAAAGTAATTGCTGTGATGTGCTGCGGATCAGTCTGTATTCATTCGGTTGAATAGTAATTCTGAAGGTTAAAGTGTTCACATTGAATACTAGTTTTAATTGTATCCCTTCTGATCAGAGAGACTTTGAAAGAAAAGGGACCGTTGTTTTATATAAGTCTGTGCAATGGCCTGTGAGTATAACTTCATCGTGTTTTAGAGTGGAGATGCTGAAGTGGGTGCTTCCTTCTCTGCCCTTGTTGGGGCTCTTCTGCCTGTGAGGGTTCCTCAGAGATTCTGTGAGTAAGGCAGGAATGACTTGCCCTGCTTAATGTCTTCACTGTTCCTGCTGAAATTACCAGGTTTTATTCCAACTGTTTGATTAGATGGACACAACTTCTCTTATGGTAAGTAGAGGTTGTTGTGTACCTAGACAACTCACATGAAACGCTTCTAACCATGCTGTATTAAATTTCCAATAAAGAATTTTCTGTTTAACAGCCTCTCCACAGAAAACAGTTCAGATCTCCCTGGGGAACAGGCAAATGAAGCTATTACTGGGTACAATTTGGATATATTTTCCAATCTCTTCTGTTTTCCTGTTGTCTCACATAATCTTTTATGCCTGTATGTACTTGTCAGGTCAAGTATTATGCAACTAAGAGCACGTGAAAATCTTTAATTAAAAAAAAAAAAGTGTCATTATGTATTAATTGGGTATCTGTCAAAAGGCTACATGCCAGCTGTATGTGTTTGTGGAATGCCGGTGAGTGACCTTGCAGGCAAAAAAAATAGTGTTCTTGCCCCTTTGTATATTTCATCTGCCACCTGACATCCCAGGATACAAACTCTGGGTTTTCATTATTGACTTCAAGGTGTGACAACAAGAAGGTAGTGCATCCTTGAGAGGTGACGTGGATTGTTTATTTTTTGCAGTTAAGAGAAATGAAAGCGTAGTAAATATTTCATGATGTTCCTGCGAGCACCAGGAAACTCTTACCATCTACAGAAATAAATTCCCTGAAACAGAGATAGTTGTGCATCAAGCGTTAATGCACAGGGGTTTTGTACATGCCTCTTCCATGTATCTTTGTTGTGTATGCCGGGACTTGGGCAACTTCAGACAACTTAATTGTGCTAGAAATTGAAACAGCTGAGAAACTCAGGGGAAAAAAATACAGAATCATTGTGCTCTGGCCTCTTCAAGTGCTGCGCTTCAAAGGAGTTGTACCAGCAGTTGTTCAATTTTGTAGCAGAAGATAAACATGCTCCTGACCACACTGCAGGTTGATGGAGCTTCTGCCTTGCCCTGCCTTTTCCTAAAGGCTACAGGAGGAAACGTTCATCTCCCTGTGTGCTGAAGGCAGGCTGAGGGAAATGTGTTCCCCAGGGGACAAGAAAGTGTTTGCCTTTGTTTGCCCATGACTACACCCATGCTTTGTCCCTCCTCCCCAGGGAGACTGTTCTTGGTGGTGGCTTCTTACAGCCCCCTTCCCATGCGTTTTTAGAGGTGAAAGCTCTGCTTCTTCCAGCCACTCTCTCTGTGTTGGTCTTCCTGCCTGTGGTTGTGGCTCTCCATCTCTTGTTTGCTCATTCATGGAGGAAGACGCTGGCAATTCATTCACATATTACATGAGAATTACGCACGCACTCATTGTTGTCCCACAGCAGGCTGGCATAGCCCTGTGTCTGCTTATACAGAGGTAAGCATGGCACAGAAAGCAAAATACAGCACCAGTTTCTATACCACATGTGTGCCTTCCAAGACGGTGCAGAAGTTACTTTTATGTTGTAAAGGTCCTGTCCTTAAATGTGAACTGCTTTAAGATGGGTTTACTCCTGTAATTAGTTTGGAATTTTATTGGGGTTTCCTGGGGGGCTTTGTAGAGTCTCTGTGTGTGGCACTCTGTGCACCTGCTACCAATTAGTGTCTTTATAGAATTGTAGAATCGTAGAATCATTTAGGTTGGAAAAGATCTCGGAGATTATTAAGCCCAACCGTTAATTTAGCACTGTGAAGTCCACCACTAAACCATGTCCCTAAGTGCCACATCTACACGTCTTATAAATACCTCCAGGGATGGCGACTCAGCTGCTTCCCTGGGCAGCCTGTTCCAATACTTGATAACCCTTTTGGTGAAGAAGTTTTTCCTGATATCCATCCAATCCAATTTGGGTGTTCCTGGCTGACTATACAGTCTGTGTTTGCCGGGATTCAGATGCATATCCCTTTCACACAGACGTTTGGTAAACGTGTGATATCTCCCCAACACCTTTCTGGCCAAATCTCCTTGTTTATGTGCAGCTCATCCACTCATTTGGTACCATGTAGGAGACTGGCCCCTCTGCATCTGTGTCTTTAGTGCCTCACTGGCCTGGGGTTGAGGAAGGGATTCCAGAGCCTCTCCTGCTCCTTTGAGCTGGGCTTGGGACTGGGGCTGTACCAGGGCCATGGTCTCTAGCCTTGCCGAGGGTGGCTGCAGTCCGGGTGATGCCAATCCACAGTGGTGCCCCATGGTGCTCTCAGATGGCTTGCAGCTGGTCAGCACTGCAGCTCACTGCCGGAGGTGACCCAGCCAAAACACTGTGACCTTGGCAGCACGGCCAGGGGCATCTCCTCCTTCTCACCATCCCCCCTTGCTGTCCGCCTGTCCCTCAGCAGGGGCTGACTGTGCCTCTCTGGCGCACCATGGCGCAGCTGGCCTGCTGCCCAGTGCATCAGGGCTCCTGCCTCACCTTCAGGTAACTTTCTTAGCTCTTTAGTGTCTGTTCTGGGGCCTTGGGCAATTCCTGCATGGCACCATTCTGCGTTGGTGGCTTTCACAGTGCCACAGTTCAGCACTGATGGTTACCTCTGTGTACCTTTTAAATTCTTTTCATGGGTCATGCACAATGTGTGTCCCTGGAACTGGCCACCTCATTCCATTAATCTTGCTGTTTATCACTGTTTGCTGTGGTTCTCTTCAATATACCAGTCAAAGACTTAAAAAAAGTCTGCAGTGATCCTGTAGTATGACTTGTGTAATGCAAGCCACTGATTTCCCTAAATTAAGGAATTAAACCTATTTAAATTTGAGCAGCCTGTACATAAATATTGATCTTAATTGAAAAAAAAAAAAAAAAAAAAAAGTTTAGTAATGGAAAACTGACATTATCAAAAAAATGTTACTGAAAATCATTATTAATGATCCAGAGAGCTTTTTGGCTTAGCTGCTGAATTGAACTAATCCAGATCTGCTGATACTGGACTGCCTATCTTGCTCACATTGTTTAACATCATTCTAAGTTACTGTTGGATTAGAAACACACTGTTAGCATTATGATATATTATGTCATCCATTGTTTTCTCAACTATAGAAGAGAAATACTGTAATCACCTCTTCATTTATTTTTTTTTGCATTATACTTCGGGAGCCATGTGAAAATCGTGACTGTTTTTCCTGAAATACTGCACAAAGATTTTGTTTGTTTGTAATTTTGCTAATCACAGACTTTTCCTTGAATCCTTGAAATCCTTATAGCAGATCTCTGTAGGTGATAGTTTGTGGTTTCTGTGCATCACCATCTACTTCCACTTTCTTCAATATCAATGAAATATCAGTGGCTCATAAGCTAGGAATGGCATTTCTAGATGGTGTATCGTCTGCTAACCTGCTCTTGCACACACCTCCTACAAAAGTTTTAATTACACATTTTAATTGCCTAATCATGCTTTTTTTCTCACCCCAATATTTTTGTGAAGTTCAGCTTAAATCTTTCCCTATATGTTAGTTTTTCTGACGTCTTCTGTTTAGCACACAGGTTTCTAGTTCTGTTGCAGGCATAATTATCTTCTCTTCCCATCTTTAGGAATTTCAAATAAATTTGTTTCCCAAATCTTGATTTTTTTTTTTTCCTAGATAAATATTCATTTGTTCTCTCTAGCCATTCTCCTTTTTGACATTAGTTTTATCATCCCAATTGAGCTATTTCTTGGAAGGTTGGCTTGCGTTCTGATAAGTTGAAGGGCATCTGATTATCAGCCTTTTTCCTTAAAAAGATGGGCAGTGTTCCACACAACCAAACCCTTCTGCCTTTGAGGCTTTCTAACACATCTGTTCGCTGGGTTAATCTTGGACCAAAGGGAAGCCTAATAATGTTTCAAGATCAATGGTGATTTGGGAGGATGTGCAATAGGGAACAGATGTTGCATTTGGATATTTGTCCCAGTGCATCCCTGTGCTAGCTGACAGTTCCAGTTTATCTGAGTTGGACCCACACCAGCTGGCTTTTATCCAGATGCCAGACATTTCTCTAAGTAGGGAATGAAAAACTACTGGATGTTTCTAAGAGTTGACATATCTCATCATACCAAAGGTACTGCAGCCCAGACCTTACCAGGTGTGCCCGTGGGTTCCCATGGGAGCAGTGCTGGGGGAAAAGCAGCCAGATGCAGATGCCCTGTCTTTGCCCGTTGCCCTGTGCACCTCAACAGCTTCAATGATTTTATCCTAGTCAAAGGCACAAATCTTGGCTCAAAATGGCTGACCACTTTTTTTTGTACTCACTATACCCAGAATGGGCAGGCTAGAGCTTAGCTGTTATTTCACAAGATTTGGCTTATACAGAATGCGTTTGCTTCTCTAGCACAATGTTTTGCACAGAAGCAATAAGCACACTCCTTTGGAGGTCTGCATTGCTTGTGAGTGGAAGGTAATTTCCAGGTGCAGGTAGTTTTTATGGAAATACTTCAATCACTACAAATTCTGAGCTGCACTGTTGCCTTTGAGTGGCTTGTCTACTCTCTTAAAGAGGACCCCCACCAAAAAAAATCCTACATCTTCCAGGCTTTCCTTTCAAACAGATACCAGCAAATAATGTGTTTCTGTCATAATATTCAATTTCAAGAAAACTTGCTATTCGTGACTGGTGGAGGTGTGCCGTTGAAACTTACGGTGTGTTTGCCTGTTGTAGGCAGGAGCAGCATGGCTGAGCAGGGAGGAGACAAGGGGGAAGCTGGCCTAGTGCGGGGCTCTAGCAGAGGCACAACCTGGATACATGCACTGGTGTGACAGAAGTGGAAGAAAGGGCAACCATAACAACAACCATTGCTGCCTGTAAATGCCATTGACTGTAATACACTGCCATGACAGCTCAGGGGCTCGGCACGCTCTGAGCTCCCAAGCGCAGCGGGAGGCACGGTGTGCACTGTAGGGCAAGGAGCCATCTAGCTTAGTGCAAAATGAGCTGTATCTCTTCACGATCGTCCCATTTCCTCTTGGATCAGTGTTAACGTTGGCTCTGGCCGTCTCTGTGCACTCAGAAACAGTGACTTTTAGCATAGGCTGGAGCCTACAGCTCAGAAGAACATTGTGGCAATTTAATTTCTTTTTGCTTCACAGAAGGCAATTCGAATTAATTTTTTTTTCCATAAAAAAAAGTGATACTGCCTTTATACCACTCCTTGCCTGCTATATTCTGAAATAGGCCTTCCTTACTTTTAATTATGAAGATCTGATGCTTGCTGAGACTGAAGGATCAGTCCAGCCTTTGGGAGCATAGCACGAAGGCAATCCTCCTGTCAGGTTGAGGGGTAAGTCTAGAGAGCAGCCACCTCCCTGGTGAGGAGCAGAGTTGGATGTCCCCAAGCCCTGTGGCTGGGGGGACTGAGGAGGTGACCTGTATCTGCTATTTGAAACCGTGTAGTGCATAAAAAGACTGAATCTGTAGTTACAGTGCTTGGGGGTGAGGGTCTGAGTTTTAACTTGTGGAGGCTGCTGTGCAGGAGAAAGGAGAAGAAGAAACCGAAGAAGGCGGGAAGGACTGCGTAGCAGTGTGCGTAGCTGCAGGCTTTCTGATTTTGTCTTGTTTGAGGCTTTTTGTTATTATTCCAAACAAACCTCAGAACTTTTTTCAATTAACCATGAAGACATTTATTTGGACCCCACAGTAAAGGCAAGTGTTCATACTTGTTTCATAAAAAGCCAACAGAGAAATTAGCAGATGGACTCCAATGCCACAAGCCATCTTCTAGTACCTTCCCTTCCGCATTTTACCCCAGGTCGAGGACAGAGCCTGGCCTTGGATGATCTGAGGAGCAAAGTCTTCTTGTCTAATGACAAGGAAATCATGTTTCTCCTCCTTTTCCTACCTCCCAGATGCTTGGTCCCACATCCAGGGGACTTTGGCTCAGGTCCTCCCCCAGCTGCAAAGCCGATGAGCAGTGCAAAGCGCAGTGCTCACTATGATGTTCATGGCAGCTCCTAGCAGGGCCACATCACCAGATAGCTGCAAGGTTTATGGTATGTAGTTTTGCTGTCAAAGGTGAGATCTGCTGTCAGCCAAATTTCTAAATTTGTAGCCATCTTGAACACTGGTGTACGTGCCAGTTCGGTAGGTCTGTGTTCAGGCTGGGCTTGTGTGTGTTGCTTGCTGGGAAGGTTGTGGTAGATGGAAAGGAGAAGAACGACAGACATAGTTAGTTCATAATACAGATCTACAAACACGGTCTTGTTGGAAGTTACTTTACAGCAGGTTACTACAATTTGATTTTATGACTTTTTTTGGTCTGGTGTGAATAGTGGTCAGCATGGTTAGCTGGAGAGCTGCTTTCAAAAGCCAACCAAGGGAACCGGGACAGTCTCCCTCCCTCCTTCATGCTGCCATTCCTGGGGAGGGGTGGTAGCTAGACACCAAAGATGAGGGCAGGCTAATTTGAACAGACCAGGGGGAAGTCAGAAATACAGTTCAGTTATCTCTGGTAGCTTTAGCAGGAAAGTATTAAAATACTTTCCCCTCCCCCCCAGAAATATTCTTAGCAGCAGAAATAATCTGATTTCAGATTGTCACCTTGCTCCCACAGCCTTGAAAATTTCTGCCTGGTTTTAGTGAATGTTTCAGATAGCTGTAATAGAAAATGTGCCTGCTCTGGAGCTGGGGAGGGGGATGTCGCTTGCCCTGGGGGAAAACAGTGCTTCTGGGTGGCAGTTACAGTTCTAGTCACAGTGAGCCATAAGCTTGATCTCTTGTATGGGTTTATGTGGCTGCACACATTTAAAAAAAAACCATAATCTCCAAATGCAGCAGTCCAGATGAAACATGGGTCACTACGTAGCTGTACTTTGTTCTGCATGGGGTCTTCTCTTTTGATGTAGTTCAAGATCTCTCTCCTATATGAAGCCCTTTTGGGAGGACACGTGTAATTGCCTGCAGGATCATTTCTCTTTCTTGCTGACTGTTCCCAGCAGTCGTGTCTGACAGTGGGGAAATGCTGTGTGACAAGCGGAGCCGGGCCAGTGCTGGCCATCAGGCTGTGGTGAATTGAACCTAGATTAACTGAACTTGTTTCTGCTAGAGCTAGAAATTATCATAGGCTGCACTTCATGAAGGTCTCCGCATAAGATGTAATTTCTCCTGAGTAGCTTTCCCTTGCTAAGTTCTTGATAAACTCCAATTACTTGATAAATAGTTTATAAACTCAAATTAAAAAAAATATATTTTACAAAAATCAAACCATTTTCCTTGCACAATGTTTTTGAAGAAAGAAGAGAATAATTGCTGTTTTGTAAAACCCTAGTGGCAGGTCAGATGATATGCTATTTGGGGGGTATTTTTGGGGCCAACTAAAGCAAAAATGTATTTTTACCCAGGGACTTTATTTATTCGGTTTTAAGTGTAGTGTCTCAAAACTGAAATTAACTGTGTAGTCCTTTCCTAGGGAAAAAATGTGAATTTGAACTGAGTATAGCTCTGTAGACTTTTTTTATTATTGAAACACCTTGGTTTCATGTTTATTTGGCTTTTATGTCAGCATTAATACCACAATTTATTTCCTGATTTTAGCCAATTCATATAGAATGTTTTTAAAAAGCCAAATCTCCAAACCTACAAACCTTACTGTTCACTGAGTAGCTAATAAGACTGTTTTTTGTTTATGTATGGTCTCACTTAATTTAGATTGTAATGTTAAAGGTGATCTTTAGCAAAATCCTGTAGCTAGAATTTGAGAGAAGCAGCTGTTACATTTAAAATTAGCACATAAAGTGTCATTAAAATAATGTTAGAGGTTCACAGAGATGCATTCTAAGTACTAATCGTCCTGTCTTGTGGGTAAGTTGACTGCTGTGCCTTACTCAATGGTGCTTCATAGGTTTGGACGTTTGGCCTAATTTAATCAGTAAAGTCTGGAGGTGGTAGAAATAGGCGTACAGATATGGGTAACGTGTCACATCTGTTAAATATCTGCCTGCTGAACTCATCAGCTAAATTAAAACGTCTTTCTCCATCCTTGATCTTTGGCGGTGTCGCCCTCGTGTAAAGTAGCCCACTCTGTGGAGTGTCCTGAGGCTTTTCAGTGTACTGACTTGAATTGGCAAGGGAAGAAAAAAATGGCAAAGGAGTAAGGATATTGTAAATCATTTAAGGAGCTAGAAAACTAGCGGGGGTGGAGGTGGGGGGGATTGGCAAGCTAAAATAACAACATGAAGAAATTATGATTGACTAAGATTGTCCAGGGGAGCTGTAATTGTAATTATAACCCATGATGGCTGTTCTCTGTTCATTTAGCCAAGATTTCATAAAAGAACTCAGTCAGATCAGCATCCACACCTTTATGAATGTGCACTACTCTGCTCACAAACCCATTGTTTTCCAAAGTGTACTAGAAAAGGCTAAAATTCCTGTAAGACTGGAGTTTAATTCCAAAGAATGCATAAATGGTTAGGGAGTCTTTAAATTTTAGGGTAGAGAAGGGAAATTAAGGAAATAAAGTTGGGCTTTTTTAAAATGGAAAGCCACTACCATGGTGGTATTTGTCTGTAGCTCACTGTCTATATGCATGAACAGTATGCAGCCTCTTCTCCTTCAGGACTTTGATGCACTTTAATAGACCTTGGTCTGTTTTAAATTGTGTATGAGCACACATCAGATAAAATCTTCGAAGAAAGGAATGGTAGCCCACACATCTGGGAATTTCAAAATAGATTGTGTGTTTATACCAGAATGCTGGATGATCTTTCATGGCCTTTCTATATCAAAGTGCTGTTACTCTGAAATTGGTATTCTTTGTATCATAAATCTATGTTGGGAGTATTTATTTTTATGAGTTTTATGAGAATAAATGTTTCAGTATTCTTTTTAAGAGGCTAAAATGATGAATGTATGACTTTCAGCATCCATTTTTTGATCCTTACATAGAAATTGCGTCAGACTTGCAGACAGCCATTCTCACTGCAATTTGCCAGTATATTCAGTGGGAACCTGCTACAACAGTGGCCTGTTTTGTCACAGCTGCGTTTAAGAACTTAGTATTAAGTTCCAGGTTCTAGAATATGTTTAGAAATGATGGGGTATGAACTGTGATAGATTTTTGCATACTTTTGCTTACATTATAAAACATAATACAATATAGTCCCACAGAAAAATGTATTAATGGTAAGTGCGTGTCTTGATTTTCACAATGCACTTAGAGAGCAAAAAGCCATGCATGTGCCTGAATATCTGCAAAACCAGGGCATGTAATCCCACTTCAGGAAAGCAGCCCAAATCAAGAGAGCATGCAACCCAGGTTTGAACCTAAAGCATCCTGCTAACTTTGAAATCCCACTGCCTTTTTGTTGACCTTTAATAGCACACATGATCCCTTAAATTGACATACTTTTCAGAGCAGGGGCTTAAAGAAAAATATTGGGTTTACTACTGGTATAGTAGCCAGTCTGACTGAACTGAAGATACTATCCTGGCAATGTCAGTGAATAGAGTGATCCTTTTGTCTTTAAGTTGCTTGTTTTAACTTCTGATTTACTTTGATTAAATCTATTGGGAAGAGATAATGGGAACCCTTTATTCTTCATCATCATTATTATTGAAAACATCATAAAATAACGTTACACATGTATGAATCTTGGCATGAACTTGAGGAATAGACCATTGTTTGATCTCTGTAGTCATTTTATTCAACTTTTAATTAACTTTTTACATGCAAGTCTCAATAGACTTTGCTACTGGAAGCAATGGGAGCAGTCCTGAGGCTAATCCACTACCTGAAAAAAACATGCTATAAAGGAAAAATTGTACAAAACAGTGGTGGTTAAAGAAATAATTTCTGTACTGAGACTTTATGTTCACTTTGTTTTGTCTTTAGGTGTCATTGACACTTTTGTATTTTTATTCTATCCCTATAATGCTAGCAGTAACACTGTCACTGTTATCTGTGCTTCTCTGCTAAGTGGAATATTAAAGAAAGTATCTGAACCAAAAATTCCTGCATGGTTGAAAAAGTATTGAGAGTTTTGTTTTGTGAACTTCCTATCTTGTTTTGCAGTCCCACCCAGGTTTTTTGAGCTGGTGGTGCTGGTGATAGAAAATATATCCAGCTCTTGCTAGCTCCTTTATTCATTTGCTTCTCACAGGGAGGAACATTAGCCCACAGGTCACAAGCAGAGGAGGCAGCTTAGGAAGGGAAAGCAGCAAAGTATTAATTCCTGCTGTGATGCTGGTGTCATGGTGTCTGTTGCCACATCAGCTTCTCCAGTGTTTCCTAATTTGGCCTTTTGCTATTAGGAACAGATTCTCAAAGCCAAGGATTTTTAACTTCTGCGTGATTCCAAATCAGGCTGCTTCAGTTCTACTGTGCAATTAGCAAAGGAAATAGAGCTTGTTAGAGGAGCTTGGGAGGGACTGAGGAGGAGTTCAGAAGTGGGATTAGTCTCTTCCCGTTCATCTGTCCATACTGTTCCTTCCTTTCTTTTCCCTCTGCAACTTGATTTAGTTTTGTTTTCCTCTTCTCTCCCTCTTCCTTATCTGGCACATAGCATCCTATGCATTGCATATATTTATTTTCTGTTTTCTGTCAGACCTCATCACTTTTTTTTATTCCTTTTAATCTCATATATTGGTAAAATGCAGTGTCCCAGTGAAGGGAAGGCATGTGGACTTGAGGAAGCAGGCAGAACAAATGCTGCTGTGGAACATGCAGAAGCACAGCTCTGTTATTTATCATCCCTCACCTCTAGCCTGACCTTATGCAGGGGTATGAGGTGTGGGAGCTGCTTTCACAGAGCTGTTCGGTGGAAGCCACTTTTGATGGGAAGTGCAACATTTTTATTATAAGCTCTGAGACAGTATGGGTTCAGAAAGCCTAGGGTCAATACCACCAGCTCAGCTGCCCTACAGCTCCCTCAAGGACGAGTCTGCTTGGGTTTCTACTTTGCATGGAAATGGCAGGTGACTGGCAACTTTGAACACCCATAAACCTCATAGACAATGAGCTGCTTATTATTTATTCTCTTAAGGCAAGAAGACAGGAACAGTAATGGAATTCTTGTGGAGTACAGGAGACAATGGGGAAGTGTTAGCAAGATGTTTTATAAGCCTCACAAAGAATAATTTAAGCGAGTCCTGTATTATGTATGGTGAAAGGTGGTTCTTTCTTCTGCTGGAAGACATCTTTTGTTGTGTTTTAACGTGTTTATTTTTCAAAGTGACTGATGGGAACCAAGGTTATTTTTAAAGTAAATCTGCCTAGCCTCTAACTTACAGTAAGCAGTCTCCCTTCCCCATGCCCCAAGCAAGACTTTTGGACCAAATGGGTTCTATTTATTTATTTATTCATTTATTTATTGCAAACTCTGCAAGGGCTTATCAGGTCCCCAGGAAGTCCTCCTTCTATTCAGTACTCGTGCAGCATATTCACCACTGATTCTTGTTATCAGCCTTTGCTTTCTGCTGTCTTCCATCTACTACACCCTGCCCTGCTGATGCTTCCATCCCCCTCATGCTCACACACTCCCATAGGAGAAGCAAGGCTCCCTCTCTCCAGGGGACGGCACCTCCGCTCCATGCTGCCTTCTCAAAGGATGCACCAGGGAAGCTGAAAGCACATCAAACAGGCACTATCCGTCAGAGCAGTTAACAATACTTGTTCTGCAGTCAGCGGTTATTGTCCTAACTCCTGCTAGGAGATGTTTTCAGAAGAATCTCCATTTCTAGCCAGCCAAAACCAATGCGTATCTTCAAGCCTTTGTAAGTCCTGGAAGGCAGAATGTGTTGGCTGTGGAGTGCAGAAACTTGCTTTTTTCAGGCTGTTGGGGCAGCCCGGGGCCGCCAGCTGTGTCTGTTACTCTTAATGGCTTCATTCTTCTTTGTTTAGATACTTGGTGTTGCAGACCTTTATAGATATGTTCCACAATTCGATCACAGTACAGAATAAAGATGTCTCTTTTTCTTAGGGACCTTTCAAGAAATGTGGCACAGTAGTCTTGTGATCTTTCAGGGCTTGATAGACAACAGTTAAAAGCTGCTGCCATAATTCTTACCTAACAAGCAATTCTTATGGGTCTCAGTGGCTTGCTTTGCTGTTCTTGCAGTCTTAATGAGTGTGTTCAACTCTTTGACTCTGCAGCAAAGTGCTTGCTTTCTGCGATACAGAAATCATAGCTTGGAATCATTGGCATTTTGTAAAAATACCAGTTATTTCTTGAAATACCTTAAAGATCAAGCTTCTACTGTCATCTGTCAGACATTTTGCCCTGGTTATTGATATAGGTTCTGTCCTCTGTGTCTCCTTGTTGATTTGGTCAATAAAATTCCAGCTGTGCCTGCAGTTGTGTCTTTTGGTTTATAGCAGTGGTGATGTTGGCTGTACGGATGCTGGCTGATGTGGTTATTGTCTGGATTTCAAAGCTACAGCAAGTAGTTGAAAGCGTTTTTCTCTTCTTGCTTAGGAATTGCAGTTTTTAATATTTTCTGTCATTTCTTATCTTGAATGTTTCTCCCTTCCTTCCCGATGGCAGTTTACGTTAATGTGTCCTGTATTCTGCACGGGGCTTTCCATTTACAGACTTCAGATAATGAAGAATGTAGTGTCTTTTTGAAATAATGGTGTGACCTATTTGGCTTAATTTTCTGTTTTTCAGGAGTTTGCTACAGATGTATTTAATTGGCTGCATAGTGTGCAGATGTTAATATATTTAGGGCTTGCTTGGGTCTGAAGTCTTACACACCAAGTTCTATTAATTGCCTATATTCTGTTCTGTTTCCTAAAATCAGCTTGGTTTCACAGAATCACAAAATGGTTGGGGTTGGAAGGGACCTCTGGAGATCATCTAGTCCAACCCCTGCTAAAGCAGGTTCTCCTAGGGCAGATAGCACAGAGTCACAATACAAGTCAGTTTTGAATGCCTCCAGAGGAGACTCCACAACCTCTCTGGGCAGCCTTTTTCAGTGCTTTGTCGCAGTCAAAGTAAAGGAAGCTTTTCCTCATGTTCAGACAGAATTTCTTATGTTTCAGTTTGTTGCTGGGCACCACTGAAAAGAGCCTGGCCTCATCCTTTCGATGCTCACCCTTAAGATATTTGTAGACATTGCTAAGACCCTGTCTCAGTCTTCTCCAGACTAAACAGCCCCAGCTCTCTCAGCCTTCCCTCATAAGGGAGACGCTCCCATCATCTTTGCAGCCTACACTGGACCCTCTCCAGTAGTTCCCTGTCTCTCTTGAACTGGGGAGCCCAGAACTGGACCCAGCGCTCCAGACACGGCCTCACCAGGGCAGAGCAGAGGGGCAGGATCACCTCCCTCCACCTGCCGGCCACGCTCCCCCTAATGCCCCCCAGGATCCCGCTGGCCTTCGTGGCCACACGGGCACACTGCTGGCTCGTGGGCGGCTTGCCGTCCACCAGGGCTCCCAGGGCCTTCTCCGCAGAGCTGCCTCCCAGCAGGTCAGCCCCCAGCCTGTGCTGGTGCCTGGGGCTGTTCCTCCCCAGGTGCAGGACCCTGCACTTGCCTTTGTTGAACTTCATTAGGTTCCCCTCTGCCCAACCCTCCAGCCTGTCCAGGTCTGGCTGAATGTCAGCAGTTTTCCTCAGTCCTTCATTATAAAACCTGGACAGGGCACAGACTGGCTGTGATAATCGGGACTCTGGCATTCATCATGCTGTAGGTGTGCCAAAACCAGGCTTGTCTGACCTTCAGAACATGGCAAGTCCAGACAGTTTGTTTGAGCTTCTGCCTTAAACGCCATGTTTCTGCAGAGTGCTTTATCTGATACTGACAGGTTTGTTTGAGCTATTTTTAATGTGTGAGATTTCCTGTTATTTTCAGTTGTTTTCTGTTGCTTTGAAATTATTTTACACATCGAATAAACCCGTCATTAAAACTAAGCACATGCATGAACCTGAGTATGCAGACAGAGTATTATGATGGATCTGAAAGTGCTGGCAATACACAGGCAGTACAGAGAAAGATTCAGTAATTACCTCGCCATTGCTGTAGTGTTTGGACAAAAAGTTTAAGTACAGTTTTCACACTACAAAAAACCAAAATCCCTGTTTATTCTCCTGCAGTTGTGGTAGAAGATAAGTTGATGCTGTCGTTGTTTCTAGGAGCTTCAGAGCCAAAGACGTAAATGTGCAGCTGTGAATTCCTAAAGGAGGAGGAGTCCTGGTTAAAAAGCTTGGGAGGATTAGTGCATGGAAAGATTAGAAATTATTTGCCTGTGTCCTTGAAGGTTACGGGGTATAATTTTTCACGTATGTCACACATCCATCTGAATCTGTTTATTGTATTTTCTAGGGGACTAGAAAAAGCTGATTCAGACATCAGCTTAGTTGCATGTAGGCAAAGATGTGGGCAAGCAGTTCTAATAAGTATCATTTTACAGAATTTGAGGAATACTGCAGACAGTGAACTGCTTGCCCTAAATAAGCTTTGAGATTAAATAGGACTCAGGAGACACTGGCAAATTACGAGTATTTGACAGGTTAAAATGCTTGCTGTAAAGAACTGGATGCATGGATTGATGCTGTCGAGCGCAGGAGGTAGCCTAGGCTTTATGTGAGCTTTAAGTAAAACAAATATGCATGTATTGTTTTGTCAGCTTGGCATCTCTTTTGTTACTATGCTTTGTTCCCACTCCTAAAAGCCCACAGCACTTCATTTAGAAAGACTTACTCTGCACTGTGTTCGAACTTGTCACAGCTTCTAAAAACAGTGAACTTCTGCTGACAGCTGAACTTAGTCAAAGTTATTGCACAGTCTTTGTGGATATATAGAGTAAACTCTTCCAGGGCAGGGGCTGAAAGTGGGAGAGTATTTCACAAGGGCACAAGGAAGGTGCCAGGTTTATAGTCTGTAAGAAGTGTGTTCTTCTGAAAGATCCGTTTTTCACCAAGCCTGAGCCACGCCAATTTGGACTAATGAATAAGTTGGGGCAATCCCACTGGTGCGCCAATGTAAATACGCTGGTACTGCTATAATGTTTATGCAGCTCCTAGTAGCAGTGTTAGCATTATTTTATGAATCAAATAAAGCTTGTTAGTGGGATTAAAAAGCATAACTATGAAGCTGTAAATTTATACAACATATTACTAAAATGCAAAAATATGCTTTACTCTTAATGTTGTCCAGACCGGAGTTACACTTGTGCAAATTTTTGGCTTGAAGAAACCAAATGAGCTCTACACCAAAGGGATATCCTAGTCGGCATGTGCACCATGCTTCAGTGACAAGATCAGCCAGTCTTTGTGGGAAGTCATGCCCAGTAAGAACTGGTAGGTTCCTAGCCTAAAGCAGTAAGCACAATAATCAGTGTGATTTATGGAATGAACAGTACATGAGAGATATTTTTTTATAAGATCTTCTGAAGAGGGGAAGAATGTTATTAGGAGTAATAGAATGACAGTTAAAGCAAGGAAAGAAAATTGTAGACTGATGGAGGGAACTATTTTCCAGCTGTGAGACCTGATGCACCCTGTGGAGCAGTCTCCAAAGGAAAGGAAGGGAGATGTCATCACTAGAGGAGCTTACAGACACAAGCAGGCTGAAAAATACATGATACCATTTACTGCAAATAGCATTAGTACAGCACTGGAATGGAAGCAGAATAACTAACTTCATGAAAAAATTACCATTCCTAACTTCTTGTCTTTTAACATAGTGTTGTCACTTTGCTTATTCTTAATTTTCCTGAAGCAAACTAAACTCCTGTTTTCTAATCGGTTTAACATATGTTACTTACTTTTTATGCAACTTGAGTGACAGTCTCGGCTCAGCTATTAACCTTTATCACTGCCCTCCCCCAGCACACATGTAATTAGCTTCTGTTTTCTGCATGTAGTAGAGAAAGTTCCTAGTTGACATCCTCTCTTCTTCCAGTCCCTGTCAACTCTGCTGGCAGCCTAAGCAGATGTTCCCGATATGCTTTCCATTATGGTCTGCACAGGTAGAAGGTGGTAGGTGTCTTCCCCATGAGTACTCCTAGAAGATCATTATTCAGATATATATGGGAAAAAAAAATATACACACACACACTGATGGGAAGGGGGAATATATAATTTTATGGAAATGGAAAAATCAGAAGGCTTTAAAAGATTCTAACGGCAGTTTCAAACATCACTTCTTCTACTTTTTAATTCTCAAGCAGTCAGAGTACAGGGAAGACATCTGCCAAGTTTGTGCTGAGAAGGCACAGGAACCGTTGATGTACGAGAAAGTTGCTGTTAAGATCTGGTACAGTGGAGGTGCCGTGCAGGATATGTACAATATATGTTTCTCCGGTTGCATTTTAAGTACAAGTGTAATAGCAGATCATACCACACGTCATCTTTTGTTAATATACAGTGAAATGGTGCCTGCAAGAAAACCAACTGCCTTTTGTCCCTAGGAGGCACAGCGGTGGGCAGTCCAGGAGCATAGTGGCTTAGCTTGAGAGCATCGTTCAGGAGCCATGTGGTATGGCTTGGCCTCCTTTCCCCTAATCAGCTATTGCCGTCTTCCCAGCCCAGCGAAATCCCATATGGGAGGGGTAGCTGAACCAAGGTTAGGGTATAAAAGGTAATGTTAAGATTATTGATGTGTTTTCAAAGTGAATATCTATTCATAAAAATGTTCTTTTTCATGAGGTGTGGCATTAATGCCATCTGGTTTTCTGACCCTCAGCCACTTCCTTGGCTCAGGTCTTGCTCCTTTGATCAACTCTTCTCCAGGAGCCTTGTTGGAACTTTTATCATAATCTTGACACTGGTGTTTCTCTGTCAAGTTTGGCACGCATCTTATTGAGGGATGATGATTTAACAATTACTGATGTTAAACACTGTAATTGAATCTCTTAATTATTAGAACTGCATAAACAAAACAGTTTTCAATGTGGGTTTTTTTTCCCAAAAAAGCTTATGTATGGCCTCTTCACACAATCTCAGCAGTACATCAGAGCAATATGATGTTCCTAAACACACATGCAGGGAGGACAACAAAACCTTCCTATGGACCAAGATGCAACTCTTAACAAACTATGGGTGTTCAGAACAAAAACTGTAGCTTGAATATCTGGAAATGCTTCCTGTCAGTGAGATCTGTGTCACTTATAAGGAAGTTCCTAAGTGAAAAGGTTTATATCCCCATCCTCTAGAATAAGGCTTATATCCCCATCCTCTAGTTTTCTGCAGAAGTTGTATATACAGAAGAATCCTAAACTGCCTCATAAAGGAAAATAGTTTACAACCTCAGTTTCTTTGACCTTTTTCACTGTCTTAGCTTCTTCAGTTTCTAGCTGCTGTAGTTAAGCCTCACACGTTTCACTTAAGTGATGCCTGTGTTACTTCCAGAAACAATAAAGGGAAGATCAAGACAACAGAGTGAAACTCACTTTTGAATCCTAAAATTATGTAACAATTCAGTAACAATTGGTTTATGTCATTTGAGTTTAATCCCTTAACAAATGCTTGATGCTATATAAACAAAAAGACGTATTTATCAGATTTGAAGTAGTTTGTGGTTGGGGTATTATTTAAATAGGATTACTTCTTTGTTAGATAATCCACTGAAGTGAATTTCACCATATGGGAATACCTCTCGAGACATGTTTTCAGCTTTCTGCAGATTCTGCATGTTTTAGGTGGTCTTGGAAAGTTCTGAATTTTCCTGAGCAAAATAGTTTGGGGAGGAGACTGTGTGCTTAGCCATTTAGGAAGCCAAGCACTTCCACTGAGGTGCCTAAGCACAGGCTTAGGAAGCTAACTTTGGAGAAGCAGACTTGGAGGATATTCAGATGATTTTTCAAGCGGTCAAGCTTGCTGAGGTATTGTAAATATCAATAGGAAATGTGTTCACGGTTATGCATAATTACAGTACCCTACTTCTCTTGCTTCTAGATTAAAACTGAGCTGGTACTGTAATAAGTAACCATATAATTCAGAAAAAAAAGAGAATTAAATTTACATAAAGTATAATAAAATTGAATAAATTTTCACTTTAGAGAGACAACACAGTTATTCATTGGGTGCTATAACTGTTAAAATTAAGTTTCTAAGAAAACCAGAGCACGCATCTACTAAATGTGGGAAACAAAATTACCAGAGAAGCTATTCTAACTCTTCCTTCTCATAATTTTTCCATGTCACACACACCAAGGAATGTTACTTATGGAAGTATTTGAAACCCTGTTTCCTTAATAAAGATTGCTGGAGAGCACTGAGTGCAGAGTTTGATAAGAAAGGATTAAGATTAAGTACATTCATATTTGTCTTACTTGGAGCCTAGCTCATTAATGACTACTTTATATGCAGCTCTTAGGAAATTTTAGATACTTCTAACCACTACTTCGAAGAGCAGCATTGCCATTTAAAAAATGAAGTCTCATCATAAGTGATTGAAGCCATAGCTCCAAAAAGAATGCGAAAAATTGTTATTCTTCTGCACAGTAAGAGAAATTAATGCTTTCTTTCATGGTTGGAGCTCCCATAACAAGTCTGAAAGGGTTAGCATATGGGCAAAGTAAATTGTTGACATTTTGTTGTTTCATGAAGCATGTACATTCAGAATCTGTACGTTATACATCTGCTGAAAGAACTTAGCTAATTTTGTCTCTTTTTTTCTCTAGACTTGCATTGTTTAAAAGCAAATCTTTTAAAAACATCCTCCTTTCCCAGGAAAAATACATTCTCTGAGATATTTTTTCATTATTGTTCTTAATAACAGTTACTAAGGTTAAAAATTACACCAGGCTAAAAACATTTGTGCCAAATCTCCCATCAACAGCCGAAATAGAATTCCCACTATTCACCACTTCCCAGCAAATTTCAGTGTGGTTTATCAATTCAAGTGTATTCAATAATTCAGTTGTAAAACTTATCGGCATTTTAGAACTTCCATTTAACTTTATAAGCTTTAGTTATTTAAAAATTAAAAAATATTTTTAAAAAAGAGATCTGGGTGGTAAGTGTTGCTATGATTCATTTACAGCTGTTGTAACTGTTACAGCTGTTACAGATTCAGTTGTGTTGGTATCTGTCTACTGATTGTGACTGCTACTGGTTACGTTGATCAGGGTATTGTGTAAATATTCAGAGGTATTTAGTCAGTTCTCATTCAGAATTATTTGTTCTTCAGGGAGAAAAATTTGTCAACTGTCTTTAGCAGAAGTCCTCTCAGCTGGAAGCTGTAGGGCAGTGTGATAACCAGGCTTCATCTTCCCTCTTGATACCTTTTTCCTTTCCCATTGCTGCAGGTCAACCTGAAAATTACATTTTCCAGAATTTCTAACAGTTCAGGGGAAACGTTTATGCATTTTTCCTGGAAACTAAGAACTGGAATTGAGATGATGAGCTTACGTGGGATCAGGGGCACTTTTCTAGAGTGGTCTTGATGGCTTTTTAGCAGCTGGGCTGCTCACAGGGGTACATAGGGGATCTTGAGTTCAGATTCTCTGTTCTGCCTGATTTGGTACAGGGCTTGGAACTGATTGTAAAGGAGATAGCTTTAATCCGTTTTACTTTGTATGACATACCTAAAACATTGATCAGAGTGAGTAAGCAAGACTGAATGATTCTGTAGCTGAGAGTTTGGGTATTCATCTATGAACGTGAGACCGGGGTTCAAGTCCCTGCTCCAGTAAGTATTTCAGCTTTCTTACAGAATGGGGGATCTTTAACAGCAGGGTCTGAGTTTACAAGAGAGTAAGTTGCTTCAGGAATGGTCCTAAAGATTGTACTGAGATTCTGTCTAAGCTAAGCCTTCCTCAACTTCAGAGCTTCTGTAAACCACAGAAATCAGTGGACACACGTTTGTTTTTGTCTGTGAAAGCCTCCATCTGCAAGCTGGGGGGATAACAGAGAATGTTGTAGCATAGAATTTACAAACTGTCACTGGTATGATACTGTGCTAAAAATGATGCGGAGCTTTATGCCACTTAAAGATAAAATTCAGGATAAGTTTCAGATACAGGAAGTATGAGAACCTATGGTATTTTGTGCTGTACTGGCAGGATTCATAAAAACCTGTTGCTTTTCGTGAAATTTTTTCTTCATTATAAAGTTAAGGAGTGGCAAATGTCTGCGAATGTCATGTTACGGATCTAGAATGCCTGAAGTAATAACTGTGACCCTGGTGCTTGTAATGGTTGAGAAACTAATCTTGGGGATGTTCTCTCAGCTGTAATCATGCTCTTGACAACTTGTTGTGTTCTCGTCCTCTTTCCCTGTGCAGGTATGCGATTCTTTACTAGTCTGAGGTGTGTGCTGTCCTGAACAGTGTAAGCAATAACATGTGCAGTTGATCTTATTCCTCCCATACGCTGATACAGCTGGAGGTGTAGCCAGCTGAAGATGGAGTGTGCTTCCTTTTAGAGTCTTGGAACTCACATGGGTTGGAGGTGCTTCACAGCAGGGAACATTTGAGGAACACGTGCGGTGGCAGCAGCAGTGAAGGAAACAGCCTCTAACCTGTTGTGAGGGCCTGAAGGAGGGAGGGCTCTTCGACCTTAGCACATCTGTAAACATCCTTGTGTCAATATCTTTCACAGCCACCTCAAGAGACATGCAAATGGTTCGGCGGCCACAAGCCACCTGATAAATCCAATGCCTAGACTTGACTGAGGAAATATCTTTAGGCTTTCCCTTTTATGCCCTTTTATGTGTCCCCAGTTGGTATCCTTCAAAGGATATTAAACTGAATACAGCAAATATTTAATGGTTTCATATGGTTGTTTTGCTAGCACAGTACCAAGCACTTCAGATAGCTATCTATACATGTTGTCCGGTGTATGATCTCTGTAGGGTTACATTACTGTTGGTTTGTCGCAGAGTATAGAGCCCTTAGTCTTGGTCAGAGCCCCCCCGCCTCGTATAGTAAGAGAAACGCAGAATGATTTAAATGGGTCACAGCATGGTCCCTAACTCAAAGAATGAGTCATTCAGTTACAGAATAGAGAAGCCACCAGGTTAAAAATAGTCAGGAAAGTGCAAAAACCTGTTTATCTGCCTCACAGTCAATAGCTAAAGGCAATAAGCCTACAGTAATAGTTGTAAGCGGTAGGATTCCTTGCCTGTCCACTTGATCGTTAGCTTTGCAGTCTTCAATTAGAAGAATTGTGTGTAGAGCTTTGAAAGGATGATATGTGAGCTGCTGTTACCAGCATTTGGGGCTCTTTCATGAGGACAAGTAAAAGGAGAAAACAGGAAGATCATTTTGCTTTGCTGGTTAAGAATCTCAGTAATCTGCAAGGTGTCACCTCTGAGATTATTGCTGTGTTCTGCCAGGAAGTAGGTGAATTAAAACTGTGAGCATCTTGTTCACTGTTGCACATTTACAACTGCAAGAAACATGCAATGTATGAATTGGGGGTGGGGAGAATGACTCCCACCTCTTAACAGTGTAAGAGGGATGGTTTCCTGCAGCCACTGAGTGAAGAGAGTTGCTGGCAGAGCAGTCACCTTCGTATGACCTACTGACTTGCTAGAAATCATTTACCGTGGGTTGTCTAATCTCTTGGCCAGAGGAAATTAAGAGGGGAAAAACAAAAAACCCAACGGTGATGTAATTAATGCAGCTCCAAGAGCGTATCCGCATAGCTAAGCTGGTCCTGCTGTAGTGAACGTGGCCACCTGCAGTGCGATTCCTCCAGTAGCAGGCAGGAGCTGGTGCACCGAGCGGCAGCTCAGTTTGCAGCTGTGCATCTGCCTGTTCAGGTGAAGGTGTTGCTGTGCTCAGGGGTGATGCAGTTTGGCCTGCAACTCGCTCCCCGATGATGATATATTAGTACTAAGGGTGTAGCTAGGTGAGATTTATGCTTCTGATTCTAGCCTGTTTCTCCCTCTGTTTTGTATGTGCAGCTTCTTAAATATGTCACAGATTTACCTGATTTTGAGTTATTGTCTCCCATTGCAGAGGAATGCTTCATACCCTTTTGCTCCTTTGCTTTTTCAGGGTGTTGGCTTGCTGGATTGCGTTTCATCTCCAAGAAATCTATCTGTGCTGTAGAGGGGGAAGCTGGTTAATACAAAACACTCAGACAAATGCCTTTAGGTGCTGATATCATGAGACTTTTTTTTTTTTTACATTTTAAGACCCTCTTTGCTAACTGTGTAGCAGGTCAGAGAGGGGGCATCAGTAAGTTATAATTTGATAATAAATTCTTGTGGCCCCACATACAACTTTGCTAATACGTATAAAAGATTTTTCCCTTTTTTGATAGTGTGAATGGTATGTGACATTCCGGGGCTATCAGGGCTTCCTTGTCTTTTTGGTTAGTTTGTTCTTTAGGACGGCATCTATTTCTGCATCTGTCTGCTATTTGTATTACCTTCCTTCTCAAATAAGTATCTCGATAAGGCTGTTTGCATTCTTTCTCCAGTTGGTTGTATTGGTTTTCCTTTGTTTCTGGGAATCCTTTACACTGATTTCCATTTATGTTGCAGTATGATTTTACTGTTACATGGGCATTGAAGAGGGAGTTCCTTCCTGTCCTGAGAACAGCTTTCCACCCACTGATGATAACAATGGTTCGTTGTTCTTTCCCAATACTATTTGGGCATATTTCGCATTAACAGGGGTTCAAAGTTCATGAGGCAACTTTTTGGTCCTTTTTTTTTTTTTTTTTTTTTTTTCTGTGAAAGTCTGTAGACAGATTAAGAAATGCAACACGATTACATGCCTGCAGTACCTAACTGATATAAATATCTAATAAGTTTTCAGTGTTAATAAGCCTAAATTAAAATACTAGTTTGCTCACGTATGCAGTCTCAGTTACCTGTCATATCTGCCAGTTGTTGTGTAGAAAATACTAGACTTTTTGCTCAGGCTCCCTAGTAGAATAATTTTATCATGCACTCCTCTCCCCTCATCGGTGTCAATAACCAGAAAGATGTGCAGGCTTGTCCTTTATTCTGAACTCAGTGCAGTGCAATATTCAGAAAGTCCTATTCCATCATGAGATTATAGGTAATTTACTCATTTGCTCAGTGACAAAGTTTCAATAAAAAAGGTCTTGTTATGAAAATTCTTCTTTCCTTTCTTGCCTGTCTCCAATCTGATGAAAATAATTTGTATGTAATGAGTCTGACTAGGAGAGGACTGTTTTATTCTGTAAATTGATATATTTTTCATAGGTAGGCTATACATTCAAATAAGGCCCAAAAGTCATCACCATCCATCAGTTCCTGAGAAATTGTATTATGTTTCCTGCCCGCTTCTTAATAGAAACATGCGTGTCTCACACTATCTGCTGCCACGTTCAGCACCTGCAAATAAGTAATAATGGATGTGGCATGTAAGCCACAATCTTACTGATGAGCTCTATTTTTTGGTATTGATGTGAGTTAGCAGGGCTGTTTGGGAGAGCTTTGCCTTGAGTTTGAGCTCAGTGGTGCCTCTTCTGTGAAAGAAAAAAGATAATCTATTTCCTTCAGAAGCTCTAGTTCACTCTTGTTGTAATTCTTTTCTTTAATGAAGGGACGTATCTTCTGCATATGCAATAATACTAGCTTTTCAACTTTCCTCAAATGGAAGAATAAAGCTTTACATGTCTATCTTTTTCTTAAACTGTGTAGCTGGATATACGTTAATTTTTTTCATGCTTCTCTTTTCCTGTAGCTGACAGCTTTATTTTCATGGAGTTTGTACTTGCATACATTATAGTCAAGCCTGTTTTCTTTCTCCTTGTAACAATGTAGTCCTAAAGCAATGGGAGTTCATTTTACTGTAGAAAAAAAAAAACAAACCACAATTATGTTGGCTGTTTAGGTATTTTACCAATTTATGTTCTTCATTACTTGCTGAATTTTTGTCAAGGTGCATGGCTATAAAACAGTATTTTGCCTTTTTATTTCTTTTTTAAAAAATTCGTTTAGGTGTTTAGTTACTGCTTCTGTCTAACAGTAGCAGCGTTCATTGTAGAGATTCTGATTTTAAAAGCCAACTAGCTCTTCTAGTAGCTTCTTTCTGAGACCTGGTTTTAAATTAAATTATGCTGACCAAATCCTTATGTCACCTATATAAAAATGGACTGCTGTCTTTGATGCAGGTTTCTAAAGGAGTTTAAGACTTTGCAAGACATAAATAGTGTAATCAGCAACAAAGACATATAATGTCAAGAGTGTCAGCTGAAAAGAAAAACTGATTCTCCAGAAAGTGTTCATACGGTTCTACTTGATCTAAGGATGCTATACCAGATAATGTAGTCTTTGATTCCTTTACTCATTGATCTGGATTTAAGCATTTATTCATGCAGATGCTCTAAATGCATTGGTCCTTTGCAACCTGAAGGAAAATATCCAAATAGAAGGATTTGATAATACTTTAAAGTGTTTGAGCACTTGATTGAAGGATGAGCAAGACAGAAGCCTAATTTCTTCTGATTCCTTTCTTTTGATTGAAATAAAAAATACGTAGTATTTTCTTCTGATTCACATTTCTTTTCTGAGCTTAAGGCTTGTCCTTTTTAAAGCTACCATATAGTTGATTTTTTCTGCTACTGTCATTCTGCTCTAAAGAGGGATGTAGAAGTGACTCTCTGCCTAATGCTGGCTTTAATTGACGAGTCATCTGCTCATCCCACCATTAGTGGTCTCTTATGTGCTGAGGTTGATCAGTAGGTGTTCCAAGTAGTCTCCTATTCAGACACAGACTGTTACAGTGCCATTCTTCAGGCATAAATGTGCCTGACCTATTTGGCAACAGCTTTCTGATGTTTTCCCCAATCAGTCGTCAGGACAGAACAGGAACCACCTACTGACAGATCCTAAAAGGAATGGAGTGCATCTTTACAGCTGCAATATGCAAAAGCTTCTGGAAGCCTTTCAGTCCTGAACAGGGATGATACCTATCTCATTTGAGTCTTTGACATGTAAAGCTTCTTAACATAAGAAAAAGTAAATTTCTATGATTATGTTAACACTGAAAAGGCCTTTGTATATTGTCTGCCATCAGCTGAGTGTTATTTCCTGAGTTTTACCCCATCTTTTTCAGCTCTGCTATTCAGAGCCTTAGTCATCAAGTCTAAACGTGACATTGAGCGTTGAGTCAGCATTCAGAAGTAACCATCCTTGTCTAGCTCACAGCAGCTCTTCTGCTCTGCTAATTCACACAGTATTTGGGTTAAAATGTTGTTGGTTTTAACATTATATTTAACAGTAACTGGAAGTGTTGCTTATTTCCGTTTAGATGAGAGTCCTTACACAAAGTCTGCAAACCAGGCAAAGGCACCTGATGGAACACTGTCTGTGAGAAGACAGAGTATTCCAGGTAAGACTTGCTTTGCTTTTTATAACACCTGACTTGTTTGTGAACAGCAAGGTAATAGTAATCAAAGTTCAACTAGTTATAAAAAGCAAATGAATTACAATTACTTCCAAGCAATTTTATAAGGAAGGCTCCGTGGGAGCTGTAAGGTGTTCCTGCAGTTAGGTTGCATCAAGCTTTTGCTATGAAGAACATTCCTGTGTCTCTGTCTTTTGCAGCAGATTTCAGACATCAAGCACAACAACCTTTTCATCAGAAGCTCACATACTATCAGACCCCATTAAATCACTTCTTTGATATCTGGTTTCAATGGTGTAGGGAGACTGGCTCATATATTCTACTGCTGATCAGACAGGCTTAGAAATCTAGCAGAGCAACACTCCGTCAGAACTCTCATCTTCATGTGATTTTCTGCCACACTTATGCCCATTCTTGTCTTTTCTGTCATTGCATCGCACAAAGCTGGGCCACTAGATCAATTATTTAAATTGAGTTAAAATATGTGATCTTCGAACCTGTGTTTCTTAATTACTTCAATCAAATCTGCAAAATATGCCCATGAAAAGCAAGTTTATATATGTCTTATGCAGCAATCTAAAGAGATTTCCACCTCAAGTAAAATTTTAGAGATCTTTTAATGAAAACAAATGAAGACCAGCTAAGTTTGTGCACAGGTGGAATAACTGATGTTGCCAGTCTCACTTCAAGCGCAGTAACCTCTGGCTCGAAGGGAAGATGCATTGCAATAGAGATCAGAAACTATAAGGCAATGTCACCCACCTTCTAATGACTAATGTTAGCATTCTCTACACTTCATGGCCTTATTGAAGAGTCACGCAACCCACAGGGAAGCTATGGGTAAGAGGATGGAGTTCAGACCTTTACCACTGCCAGGCTCAGATCTCATCTCAGTAGCTATAGTGGTTCTGAAGTGCCAAAGTACATGTTTTGTGGATGCTTTGTGTGCATCTTTGTATGTGTGCGAGAGAGAGAGCTGGATGATTTACTGTTGTTCATAATGAACGTTTTTGACTGTGGAAAACATCCTAGTGATTTAAAGGTTGTTATTTTTATGGTATAATCATGAAGTCATTTCACAGTGGTTATGATCATGACTACAGTGTCCAGTACACAGTTATTGTTATGAAAAAATCTTTCATTATACAAACACCAACCAGGGTTTGTTTTCCCCAAGTCAACACAAACCAAGATTCATTGTTCTTGAGAGTGAATTAAGACCTCTATATGTGGTACCTTTTCAGGTAATGCTTTAGCTCATAGGTCACTAATATTGAATGTACTGATGTATCTTTTTTTTTTTCTTAATATTTTGAATTTTTTCACTGTGAACTAAGTAACTGTAATTTATGATGTAGTTACTGTATTTATAAAACACATGCTAAGGTCCAAATACAGGCTGAAGTTCATTGTTTCACATGACTTTTTGAGAACTGATGATTTTCACTTGTGTTCTTTAAAGAGAAGGTTTGATGGAAGCTGAACTGGTGCAATTTTTCTTTAAAGCATTTGATAAGATTAAGAATTTCAAGTGATGGATATCATGATCAATGACCATTAATTTTGAACTTCTTAAAAATTTGCTGTATATTCTGGAGTTTTTGAGAGCATTGCAGATAAATCTTTCCTGTGTGCTCTGCATAAGTCACAGTTAGTTCAAAGAGATAATACTGACAAATGTTTGGTGTGATGTACGCTTTCATTTCATGTTTCATTTCAGGTGTTCTGAAGAAAAATTACCTAAGCTTATGTACGTTCTTCAGCTTTTAATACAGTGAAGACATTTATTTTAATGCCTTGTTGCATTTCTAAACCTTAGGAGCCTGAAGGATAAATGAGATTGAGCTGGTTAGATATTTAAAAAAAAAATAAAAGTAAAACTTACTCATGCACTGACAAAGTCACATTCTATAGCACAGTGGATGTTGTAGGTTTAGATACATAAACAGCTTTGTAAAACTAAGTACTATATTGAGAAGTAACTTGAACGTTTAGGAGATGACTGAAGTTTCTGAAAATAACCCGTAAGCATTTGTATCACTTGGACGCTGAGAAGATTTGACCACACGTTTCATATGTAAACTAGTACCTCGTGAATTAGCACTCTTGCTTGTCTGTGGGCAGTTTGTCCACATTATGGATTAGTCTTGACACAGTTGCAGAAGCATCCCAGCTAGCCAGCTTGGCTTGGCACTAGAACGTGTCCTAGTAGTATTAACTAGTAGCATTAACTAGTTTGAGACCAGAAGTAGTACAGCCACTTTTGCTTGGGAACAGGATCGCATTTCTGATACTATGTAGATCAGCTCCAAATAGCTTTTGGATTGGAAGGTATGATGCAATGAACCTGGTAAATTCTTCTAGACCTGGATGAAGATGTGTCAGCTGGAGTTACTGTCAGTAATTCCTACATGGAGAGCATACACTGTATGGAAAGCATTCATTTCTGCTCCCCCCGGATGGCATGCCTGATAAAACATCACGTTGCTGAAGTGCTGTATTTTCAGGCTTGAAGCATGGCAGTGCCTTAAACAGTATAGCTGTCTAATCCACTTGTTGCTCTGTCATTCCTGAGACATGGACGGCAGATGTCCTGTTCCCAAGGAATGCTCTGGCCATTGAATCAGACAAGAGAAAACTTTTGTGTTTTAGCAAGGTAAATGATCTTACACCGAGCTTTGCACAGGTTTGAACAGTCTGAGGAAAAAATACTAGTGAAAATACATATCCAGGATACATGATATAAATCTTCTAGCATAGTGTGGGATCATGTTATCTCCCTGTGCCTGGTGAAGGCTCCTTCTAATGACATTTGAATTCACTTTAAAGGATTCCAGTGCTCCTTCCTTTGACCAGATACCAAAAAGCAAAGCTTTTTATGCTGAGACCTGAAACTACTATACCAGCTGTAAACCCCAAGAGGCTGTTTTTATCCATCCATGTGAAACTGTATTGAAAGTGCAGTATTGATGAGCAAAGACTGTATGCACAGAGAAGTAATATAGTTCTACAGAGGTTACATGGAGCTCAGGTTTGGTTTATTTTACTGGAAAAAATGTTGCAATAATCATTTTATAATTAAAGCCAAATGAGCACATACTGTGAGATCAGTGCACTGGGTTTAATTCCTTTCATCACCAGAAGCAGGGAATGGATTAAGCATCTCTCTGGAGCAGAAGTTGCTTGCTTAAGATGCGGAATGCATTATTCATGTGATGAGACTACATGTCATATTTATCATGTCTTCACATAGTGCAAGATCAACAACGAACAGATACTTTCAAAGGGTTTTACAGAATTGCGGAAATTATAGTTAATTCAAATTATTTGCATTAATATAATTGCGGTTTGAAACTTGATTTTGCAGATGTGTAGGTGTTTAGTTATATATACATGATTGTTTGAGACATTATTTACCTTTACAGCCAGAACTTATGTAAAAATGAGGCTTGAGGCAATGCCAGCATCACAAGTAGCCTGCAAAGTACGAAACAGATTTTCTTCTCTGAACCTTTAAATTTAGAGTAGGTTGCAGAAGCCAAGGGGGCGGGTACTGTGCTTCATCCTGGGAACTATCACTGTTGGTCTGGTACTTAGGCATGTAAATGAAAGCAATGTGTTTCAGAATTCACAGGTAAGACCCTCCCCTCAGAATCACAGATGCAGTTAAAAAAATCTATCCTTTAAAAGTAAGGCATCTGATATTCACTTATTAGCTAACCTCTTGAATTGCTAGGTTTAGGTGGCTGTACTTCCCATTGAGTTCCTGAGCTGAGGTTTCCTCCTGGCTTGCTGCGGGTCCAAGCCAAGTGGAAATGTTAGGTCAATACCACTTGTGTCAAAAGTGTCATTCCTATGGTTGCTTATTCCTGTGGGAGCTTTAAAAAAGCGGATCAAATTTTCAGACAGTGCTGATACAATGTCAAGAGCTAATGACACTGTTAAAGGAGTACTTTGAAGTCAAGGAGACTTTAACATGCTTAAAGGTAAGCATGTTCTCAGTGCTTTCCTGAATATGGACAGGCTAAATAGCTACTCCCATGCTTTCCAGACTAAAATCCAATGCCATCTTATCTGTTTTAACAGCATGGAGAAGTCTGTTGACACTAATGCTGTGCAAATTGTTCACTTATTTGTTTGTCTATTTTCAGTTCACTCACTGAAAAGTAGGGGGATGGAAGAGAAAGGAATGACCTGACACAAGCATAAAAATCATACCTCCATGAAACAAAAAAAAAAAAGACAACATAAATATGGTGTCAGCTAAAATATTTTATAAAATCTGCAACAAAACTTTCATTTTGTTTTTACTTCAATTCTTTACATGCTTTTTATTGAGTCTTAAAAGTTACTATTTTAAAAAAAAATTAAATATACAGTAAAAACCCCTACATTTTTTAAAGAGCTGAAATGTTTCAGCTTCTCAATGTTTTATTTTTGTTGGCTGAAATCAATAGTAAGTTTCAGTTAAATTCTGCAAATAGTTTTGGTTGGGTTGAAAGTAATTTTTTTAAGGAAAAGCTAATTTGTACCCGATATATTTGACATTAAATTAAAAAAAATCCATACTTTTTACTTCTTGTACCTACTGACTCTGACATCTGCACTATGGGAGACTTCTAGAAATGTGAAGTTTCATTGCCTGAAGTGGTCAAGGGCTCAAAACAACTACCATGCAAACTGTAGTCTGGGACAGTTATTTGAATCACCTGTGAATTCAGAGATACAGTTTAGCTAGGAGGGTTGCAGTCATGTAGCAGGCTGTCTCCTATTTAAATTCTTGTTCAAAGAACTGGTGCCAAATAATGAGGAGACATAGCAAGAATATTTCCTGAAACGGAGGAAAATTCCTTTTCTCTGGGACAAAAGAATAACATAGCTGCCTGCCTTCTGCACTGCTCCACGCACCTAGCAAAAAGTCCCTGAAGTTGTCTCCTTCATCATGACTTTGATTCAGTGTTTTTTCACTTCCCGTGTAACCCTTGCGCTCCAGCTGTGCTGGCCTCAGGGACCCACAGGAGCTGTGACGCCTTCCCAAGTCTCATTCCAGCCACCTTCTACTCCACAGTGATACCTGATCTGTTGAACAGGCAAATTGTCTGTATTTATAATGAGCGCATGCTAACCCTTATGGAGAAGAGCAGGAAAGACCAAACCTAGATGTTATGAATCATTCCTTTGACATTTTCTCCACCATGGGGAGCTTGTTTTTCTCTAACCAATTTATTATTATTATTTGTCATTTGCAAGTTTTGTATGCAGTTGCAGGGAGGTACTAACGGGTCAGTTGTTAAAATTGGTCACTCTTATCTGAAGGAAAATTGTCAAGACTTTGAAGTCTGAAATTAAAGTGACCAGATTTTTCAGTTCCTTTGTACATGCATGAATACTGCACTTTCTTCCCACACTACCTGATTCTTTGAAGCATGCTATAATACAGGTTTCCTATTTCAGTGCAGTGTTTGATCTCAAAAACAGGGCTAGCCATTAAACTGGAGGGAAAACACAGAGTGAACGTACAGCCCTGAGCACATCCTCTGCAGTGGCTCAAGCTCTGGCATTGCTGTTATTAGCAGTTTTGAAGCCTCATTTTGGGGGAGTTTGGTAATGGAATTTTAATGCAAAAATGAAATGTTAAACAAACATAATTTTAGGGTAGGCTGAATTTTGAACTACTGGGCTAGAAGGGAACACACGCAAATCAACCTTAAAATGCTTTTCAAGGATAATATTTACAGAGCTGATAGTTAAAACATAATTACTGTATGATGTAGTGTCGTCAGTAATTGCTTAGGACACCCAATATTCCTAGGAGAAGTCATGAAATACTGAATTATTGTACTAAAAACAATAATTAATGTCCTGGGAATTTTCCAGCTCTGAAATGTTTAAATACACAATGTGTATGTCAGTAGAAAGCAATAAGGCAGTTTTCTTCTGGTTCTTGGCTCTGAACACATACAGGTGCTATTTAGCTGTTCACAAAAGTGTATCTTTTTTTCCCCTCCCTGACCCACAGCCCTGCTGTGCAGTAAATGGTCATATTCTGTCTCAGGCTACACCAAGTGTGGCTTTCCTCAGGGGTTTGTCTGCTGCCCACATCTAATGAACTTGAATGTAGGTCAGCTGGAAGCTGTTTAAAGACCACTCTGTTCTCTTCATTGAAATTTTAGGGGTTTTGTAACATAAAAATGTCTCTTCAATCCTAAAAACAAAAATATGTAGGAAAACATGCAAAGGTTGTGATGAAATAAGAAAATAATTAAGAGTTAAAGTGTATATGTCATTGCAGGATCCAAGATAGATTACAATTAGAGACAGAAGCTGTGATCCAGTTGTGATGTGCTTGAGTTGCCGATACATAATTGTATTAGCTGAATTTAACATTTGCATGTGCTATGCTACAATTTAAATGAGGAAAAGCTCTGTACAGCATAGTATAATACTGGAATAGAGCGCATTATTTTTCTTTTGCACGATAATCTCAAAAATAAGGGAGAAATGTAGAAAGTAATACAGATAGGAGGAACTGGAAAACGATCAACGTGGATTTAAGAAAAAATATTAAAGACTTTCAATGTGATCCAAGGATAAAATTTTCATTAAATGGACACTGCTTAGGAGGGAAGATGGCTTCCAGGTTATTTTTGCTGTAGCTCAGCTGTCAACATCTGAGTCAGCTTCACAGTGACTGACAAATGTGCCAGACAGTTGATCCATCCTCAGTGGGCAGGTGTTTACCTACGTGCAAACACACCTCCAGAGCCAGTTTTGTTTTCCTCTGTGATTAATATGGCATTGTCAAGACAGTGGGTGTTCAAAAATAGCTGTTGCCGTGCTTGCAGTTAACTTGGTCCAATTCCTTCAGCCTCCTGTGTCAAGTAAAACCACGGAAGATGTGAACGATGGTGTTACTTCATGACGGAGCGCTGCCAACTTCAGCAGCCTCCTTTGCATCGTTTGCTACAGGGCAGCCACCTTCTCGTGGCCTAACTGGTGCTGACCTCAATCACCTTTCCCAGCCTCATCAAAAGAAACCTGTCTTGCCTTTGACTTCAGCTTCCCTCAGATTTCATAAGCACACTTGATTTCACAGATGCAGTTGCTGTCATGGCTAATCCTTCACCCCTTACCAAAATATTAAATAGTCTTCACTGGCTAACTGGTTTTACAGATTAAGAGAATGATTTGCCTGAGGAAACCTGTCAAAAAATCATCCCGTACCTTTTTCTTAGTTTTCACTGTAGAAAAATTAATTAATTGCAGAAGTAAGGCCTGAAAATAATACGTAAGTCAGTAAATGCCAGGCTAGGAATCTGAAGTACGTGTCGGCAAAAGCACTTTTTTCCCTCAGTTTGCATTTGTCTCCTAGACACTTACTTTTATCTTGTACTTTTTAAAGTTGGTACAGAATGCTCAGATTTGCCACTGAAGAGATTTTTAGCATTTGGAAATCCATTAGCACTAACCTCTGCAGTCACAGTTATTATGGTAACTATCTTGGGTGATTTCCTAGTGGAAGCAAGTGTTTTGACCTGTGAAATGCAGATCACAGGCTAGGTAAGCTTTTCTGCACTTGAGGTGTTTATTATATCTGCAAAGTCATTTGCTGATTTTCGTGTTTGATGAGAGGCTGCACTTGCCATGTCATTTACAATCTTTCCTGTGTGTTTGTTTAACCTGCTGAAGGTTTGTCAAATGGTCTGTGAAGCATCTGCAGAGCTACATGTCTTTTCCTTTGCATCAACATTGGAAATTCCTGAATTTGCTCTCACATATTTAGTACTGAAAGAAGTAAGATTTCTTCCTTGTCCTCCCTCCCTTGAACCAAAATAACTTTGTTGGAATAATTTCATATATATCATTCGTGTAAACATGGTTCATACACAGATAAACCCAAAAGAAACGTGGCTTTCCTCAAAAATGGAAAAAAAGCCCACTGAGTTCTTACCTAAACAAGATCACTAATTATGTATTTATACATTTTCTGTATGGGTCTGTTACATGCTAGTGCTTTTTTGTATTGGAAAGGATTAGAATAGGGAACAATCTAATTCCATGCCTTTCACCGTGAATGAGGAAGAAAATGCATTAAATGCAATACTGTACATAAGGAGCATGCACTTTTTCAAATATCCAACTGATATGAGGTCTGAAAAATTAAATATCTTTAAACTATTTTCATTTCTATATAAAAGTTGATTATGGGCACAGCAAATAGCAGGATTTGTTGCTGAAGGTATCAAACACCTTCTTTTATGGGTATTTTGATTTAGTCTAATATAATTTAACCTTTTTTTTCCTTCCTCTTTAGTCCTTCAAAACTTCAGTCCTTCAAAATAAAATGTAATATATTACTCCAGCTGAAGTTTTTCCCTAGCATATGAGGAGGGAGAAACTGGGAAAAGCCAAACAAAGATGATCAAGACTAGGCTTGAAAGTGAGGTGTGGAGGCATAGTCACAGAAAGAGAAGCTGGACAAGGGTGGTTGAGTGTGGAAAGAGGAAGGAAAGCCATGTGCTCATTGAGGGTCATGGCAAGAGGTGACAAGCACAGGGAGATCTCTAACTCTGTGACTGTGCAACTGATCACAGTCCGTTCCTGACTCTATCCAGAGATTATTGGGATTGACTCATCAACCCCAATAATCTCAGATGTCCACAAGAAGTTGTAAAACTTTTCTCTCGTGAAACCTTACTTTGACTGTCCATTGTGGAGTAGAACAGCCCATTACAGCTACCAGAGGTGTTTTGTTGTTTTAGGTAACTGAGAAGATAAAGCTTGATATTGACCCCTTGAAAACCACTACATTTCCACAGGATAGCACAGCTGGGGGCATCTTCAGAAAAAAGGATATTACATGAGAAAGAGATCCATGAGGAATGCTCAGGTTCCCCAGTCTGTTCAGAAGTGAGGAAATGTATTTTAAAAAATTCAGACAATACCTTCTTCTCTTGGATGAAAATCTATTTAGACATTCCTATCTCTAGTATTATCAGTCCAGTATTGGGGCAAAAATGTGTATTCAACAGAAAAAGTGATATCTGCTTTATTCAATCGAGACAATCCTCCTGGATGCAGTATCACTAGAGAGGAAGACTAAGCAGCATACTCACAAATGCAGACTGAATCAGTGGATTCAAAAGGAACTGAAGAAATTAATTGGCAAGAGATTAATATGTAAATATTATAAAGATTGAGGCGTGATGAACCCTCTAATGTGACGGTACTGGATGCTGGGGAACTGTGGCAGGACTGAACTGGACAAAGTAGGCAGGCTGTCATTCTTTCCCTAAACAGGACCTCATTTTCTTGTTTTCCAAGATGGAGCAGAACTGCATAAGGCTGTTATTCTGACCTAGCAGAGCATTGCTGTCTTTCAAAAATCTGATGTCCCACAATGCTGTATGCAGACACCTGTGGCTGGCAAAAGAAATTCTTTTTTTCTTACAGTTATAGATAATTAACTTGATTTTTTTAATGATATTCCTAATGTATTTTCCTAATACCTCTTTAAATGAGTTAATGCATGCTTTCCATCCATATTTTTGAATCTCCCATTCAGTTTCTGCAGTAATTATTAATTCAGAGCATCAAGATAGCAAGGAACTGATACATCATCTACCAAGGTAACAACTCTTGTCACACCAAAATATGCTATCCCAGATCAGGATAGTGGCTCGACCTCTTCTTTTCAACTGTGGGTCAATGCTGCTAGTTCTCAATGTAAACCTTGACTTTTACATCAAAATGTAATATTTTTTTTGTTTTGTTACAAAACTATTTATCTATTTTGCCAATATGAAGTGGTTTTAAGTGTTTCATGGGTAGAGAAGGGGTTGTTTCTTTAATTCTTTGTTCTGTAGCATTTTCATGCTTTCTATTCACTTCTTAGAATGAAAAGAGGAAAAGAGATTTTGGTGCTTGTGTATCTTCATCATCACATCCTTGGTGTGTGGGGCAGACGGAGATACAAAACTGTGCCTTATAGTGTAGCGTGAAAGAGTTAGACATGTCTGTTTTGTGTAGGAGCTGTAAGACCACAAGTTAATTACAGCGTCATTATGAACTAGCTGTTGTTTCCTTTCTTTTTAAAATTGCAGTGGTAAGAACAAAGAGCTTGTCCTTTCAGGTTTTGCTGTATTTATTGTGAATTTACACAGAGTTCATGTGCCAGTAGAGGCGTTGGTGACCATCTGAACTAAACATGCAACTTCCCAGAATTTATTTATATCTCGACTTATATTTGAATTATATTTTAGAAGAACATTCAGTCTACTTAAGGTCGCTAGTGATACAAAACCCATCGCAGCCTTTTGCGATCAATTAGCCTCACTGCTTTTGTTTCTGGCTTGAGTATGCTAGCTTCAGCTTCACCTAATTTGTGATAAGAGTTGTGTTTCATCAAAATTCACTTCATCCTTTATAGGCACTTCATTATGAAATCACCATTTAATCTTCCCTTTGTTAAAGTAAACAAATTGTGCTTCAGGGGTCTTCTGTTCCCAGGCATGTTTATTTAACTATTCCAAAAGCTCTTTCTGACTCTTCTGCCCTCTCTTTGGTTACTAATGATCTTGTTGAATCCTATCACAAGAAGGTGATAAAGCATCCAAGTGACGGTTACTACTTCACTAAATACTGCTAAGTACTGCTCTGTAGAACTGTCTTGTTTATATATTAATGGTTTGCATTAATTATTCTGGCCAGTGAGAGTTTTGATCGCTTGTCAGGGTTCCTAAATTCTTTATGTCTACATTAATTTCATAATTAATTTACTGGGCACTTGTTGACTTTTTTAATATATAGGTGCGCACATCCATTTGTATCTCTTACATTAATACAGTGAGAGGCTTTATTAACTTTGTAGGTGATGAGCTTAGTAGAATACAGATGCTTGGTTTTTTTCTTTACTGCCCTTGTCCAAACTGCAGATACTGTTCTCGCTTTGTATCTGTATGGTTTTGGGGATCTACTAAAGTATGAATAAATACATAAAGAAGACTCCAGTATTTCTCACTTATTAACAAAATGAAAACAGTACAGAAAGCAAAACAAAAAGTATTTTAATAGGAGAAAATAGCAACAAGACCAAAATCAGGAGATTTAAGTCTTCTTATTCACAGAAAACATTGGTGGAAGGGCACTGTGATTACCAGTCCAAGCAGGAACAAGTGCCAGTCTTCAGTGCTAATTGATTTTATCAGTGAAGCAAAGTGAGCCTGGCTTAATAGTTAACTGTGAGACAAGATCCTGCCAAGACCTTCTTCCCATATTAGATGACATTGTGACCCTGAATACTTGTCAGATAAATGATATAGAAAATGAGCATTGACCTTTGAGGTAGTAAAAACCCAGTGTCATGGAAAAATGAGAGACACATGCTGCACCTGAATTTTGGATGTCACTGATAAACCATGAGTGATCATACCTGGTAACACAGTGTGAATATTGATCCCTGAAATATTACTTATGTAAGCAAATGGGAGAAGTAAAAATTGATAGGGGTTGTATAGGGAAGTCTTTCTATTAGACCAAGATGGCAACAAAATAGACCACGTATAGCAAGAATAACTAATGCTGCAGTACAATTGAAATTAATAGTATTTTCTAAATAACTTGCATGGAACATATTCCATGGAACATATAGGGGTAAAAACAGGTGCTCTTCCAAAAAGTTTTCAGGTTAAGTTCTGGCTAAAAGATATGCCATTAGTTCTGGAATTGAAAATTTAGCAAGCATATTTGTAAATCACTACAAACTTGTAGCTACAAAACCAGATGCCTTGTAAGGCATTTCTGCAGTTTTACGATAAGGATGGTACCTAACTCCAATGAGACCGTTAACATCAGAGAGCCTTATTCCTTAGCTACTAACAAAAGGTAATGGTGCAATAGAGAGCATATAGTGGATAAGAACATAATAAAAATCATGGAGTTCCATTTACTTAATCCTACACTACAGAAAATAATAGACAAGCTGTTTAAGTCAGCCAGTCTAGCTTAAGTGCTAGCCAGCTAGGGTGTATAGATGGATGTGATTCTAATGTATGGTAAGATGTGCTTTTCTTGCTCTTGAGTTAAGGTTGTTGGGAGTCTCAGTGTGGATATATTTTAGTCTCAGTTTTCTCAGTGTACAGAGTTGGAGTAGAGTCTAGAACATTTTATGTACTGATCCGGTGCACATTTTAATATACGCACTACTCTATAAAGATATCATTGACTAGTAGTCAATACATGGGGATCAGAAGATACCAAGGCATCATCTTGTATTTTTCTTATGCATGTATGATTTAAAATTAAACATTATAAACTCAAAACTATACCAAATATTCTTACCAGGTGGTAGCAGTTAACATTAGGCTGTTCTATCTTCATCATAAGCTCTGGATCTTCACTCAGGAAAAATTTAATGAATGCAGACCTGTTAAGGCCTGAAGATAAGCTGCTCTAGTGTTTGCTAAACCAAGAAGGAAAAGAAAATCCAGAGCAAAGACTCTTATTACAGGCATTCTGTAAGATGTATAAACTATGTGTTTCCTGGGAAATATTCCTGGTGAGGCTGTGTTGGTTGAAAGTATGAATTTTGCAGTATTTCTAAATAAGTAAAGCTTTATTATGGGCTTTGTGCCCATCATAGGGTGAGCAAAATGACAACAGCACAGAAGTGCTGTCTCCTTTTGCTTGACAAATTGTTCCAAATTTTTTTGGCTGCTTTTTTCCCCCATTATGACTTCATCTCTGCTGGGAGGGTTTGACATTATAACCACACTTACATAGTCATGTTGGGAACATTTATTTAATGTAAATCTGCCCTTAGTAGAAAAGGATTTTGTAGGTAGAACCTGCAAGACATTTATGCAGAGTGAGCTTAGAAGAAAAATCCGTGCAATGGTTGACCATGTTTTACAAATGCTGAGAAAAAATTAGGGCAAAAGTGTTTATTGGTTAGTTTTTTTCAGACGTAAATCACCTTTCCCATCTATTTTCAGTCAAGAAAATCTCGGAGGAGGTGACTTTCAGAATAGGCTGAATTCTGGGTATTAAGATAGATCCTGTCTAGAAGCATGTACTGTTAGTGATTCTTCCACATTCTCCAGTTCAGATAAATAGCTCTGCGTATTAGGTACCATCAGCAGCCTCTCCTGCTCTCCTTAGGAAATCCCAAATTGTGCCTATAGATTGTGCTAATCTTTCTGGCCATTTTAATGAACTGTTGCATACTTACAAGTAAAAACAGATCCTATCATGCCGGATGTTCTTTGCTGGTGTAAATCTTAGCTCTGTAAGGTACCTTCAGACTGGTATGATGCACTCCCATTAACAGTGCTGAGGTAAGTGATGTTATAAAAATGGCAGAAATGCTAAACATGGCTGCATGTTTGACCTAATGATATCCTTTATATGTATGCCTAAATTATAGAATAGGCTGTAAGTTAGAAAAAAACAAAGCTGTTAAGTCTGAGTATCTTGATAGAAGTTAAGGACTGGAGTGACATCCTGAAAAATTTCAGAAACTAGAGCTGCAAAATTTGATACTGTAATTAGATCTCTGGTTGGTTTATTTGCCAGGAACTAATGGGTTAAAAGAAAGCAAATTTAATAGTTTGTTGTTACTGTCGAAGTGTTATCCTGCCACAGAAAAACCAAGGTGGGGCATTAGTTCTTTACATTTCTAAAGAACTAGTCATGGTGCTTTTTTGCATTAAAGTGGCTGAAATGGGAGTTAAGGAATCCATCTAGTTCAGGTTGCTGCATTTGATACCGTACTTGGGATAGCAAAGCAGCATATGACTTAAGCCATTGTGATTGCTTTAGTCACGAGTGAGCCTCACAATTTTTCAAAGCAATTTAGCAGTGTAGTAATACAAAGAAAAAGGAAGATTTGAGCACTGTTCTTTTCAGGTGAAATGAATGGCAATTGCCGGATGCTCAGTGCCTGATCTTGATGGAAATTTCCCGGGGATGCAGACCTCAGCTGAAAAGCATCAATTTATTAAACCTGGCTTAGTTCATAAATCCATTGATGAAGGGTAACTGAACTGCTCATGAACTACTCTGGTGTGGGGACCCCAGCCTTTCCAGGCTTCTGGGCATGCAGCATGGCATACAGATAGGAGCAGCCCAGGTAAGCAGCAGTGAACTAAAAAGATACAGGTCACAGGGCGCAGAAGTTTATTTAATTTCAAAAACACCACATGTTGGTATATCTGGAGAAGAAAAAGTTTCAGAATGTACTTGTGTGTGTAACTTTCAGAAGTTTTATGCCAAACTGGAACCATATCAAATGTGAAACTACACTTTTCCTTTAGTTTTTCCTCTAGTTCTGGTTAGCAAATTTTACTGTAAATGATAACAGAGTATCTTTGTGCTGAGGCCTCTGTATTAAGAGAGAGGCCTGGTAGGTTCCTTAGGTGATTTTGTAAACTTAAAAATCTTTAGGATATAAGTATCTTCTTACAAAAACCTGACAGTATGTCCTTTAACAGCAGAGGAGGAAAGAAACAGGGACAGTCACATCTTCCGAGTTGTTTGCTTGGAGTCAGCAAACTGAAGAAGTGCTCACAGACAGGCAGTTTCCTTTTTCAGAACAGCCTTCATTAAATGACAGCTCTTTTTCACAGACAATCTTACTTTAAAATAGGTGCATATTTTCAACAGGTATGCTTTGAGTTGTGTTAGCAGTTTCCTGTTTGCATCAATGTTGAGATTCTGTACGTTGCATTTTGCTTGAAATTAAAAATGTCATTGAAGCCTCCAGGTAGTACTATTTAGCTGAATCTTTATCTGTTACAGTCTATTTGAAGATTTTAGCTATTTCTTCAATTCATAGAGGCACTTGCCAGTCTGTCTGCATCTTAACATTTTGGTCACTGGAAGGAGAGAAAGACATTGCAAGACACAGTGAACAAGATGTGTGTTGGAAGTAGATGTGAACCAGAATACACAGCTAGCATGTCTTAATATTTTTGGAGAGGCAGGTAGGTGTAATTGTCTTTATTTTCACCTGAAGTTTCTGGAGGGTAAGATGAAATCTTGAAAGAAAAGTCAAAAAACTTTCCTATGAAACATGCATCACATTTTGGAGTTTGACGGAGCAAAGTCTTTTGATATCCTGCAGCATACAATAATAAGACTGCTCCAGGATAATACAAGCCTCTTACATTGATGCTACGTTCAGATTTTTGCAAAGTCCTGCACACAGCTTCCTGAAGTGACTTGAAGATGTAGAATGTTCCTATTGTCTCACAGGTAATGCACGCAATATTACTAGGTGCTGAGGTGATGCTATTTCGGTTTCTGTGCTAATTCTGTGGCATATGCTGGCAGTTTAGATGACAGAAGAAATTACATCAGTACATTCTTGAAGCTCTGCATTTTACTGTTCCTCTGCAGTGATTTCGTCAGCAAGCTTGACTGTGTAATAAGTTAGTTCATGCAAATAAAGGCATCTGTCTTCATTCCTCTTCACCATTAGTTCATTATGCATACATTAAACCTTCGGGAGTAAGTATAGAGATTGATTAGAGACTTACAGAGCTCAGGTTAGGAGCCAAGAAATGCCTGAATTATTCCTTGACTTCTTTTCCTTTCTTTTTCCTGTTGGCAAACTTCGTTTACAGGGATAGTAAATCTTTGTGGATTATAAATGCTTATTGATAGCTAAAGTCATCAATATTCCTGTATTTTGGCAAATTTTAATATAAACCCGAAGTTTATTTTGTAGTTCTTTAACCCTGCTTTTCCTTTGGCTTTAACTATATTTCTTTCTTCATCCTGAATGTTGAGTAAGTTAATGGTCTTTTTGTCACAGGCATTTTTCTTCTACTGTAAACATCTATAAAAAAATTCAGTGTGTCCTATTTGTCAGGTGGTGCATATAAAATTCCCCTCTAAGCCATCTTTCTAACTTAAGTTTTGTATCAGACTAAAGTATGGAAAAAGAACGAGTCACTTTTTTTTAAACACCCATAGCTATGCATTCTGTCACTGCTGTCTTCCAAAAGTGGGCATTTCTGGGTTGTGGTTTTCCACAAAGGCAGAGAGTAAACAAACCATAAAGGTGTCTGATGACTGAGCACAAAGGACAAAAGGTGAAATCTGTAGGAACTATCCATTCCCATTTTCCTTTTCTCTCATTCATTCTCAATTGTTTTCATATTTTCTCATTTTTCTAAGGATTTTCTAATCTTTCACAGAGACTTTGATAAACCCTTTTGTTATGCCAAATCTCCGTCAGTACTACCAAGCAGAACAATAGGGTGTGCATTTCATTCAACTTTGCATGTTCTACAGAGAGGTATATGACCCCTAAAAGCTTAAAGTATCTGCTCCTTAATCCAAATACTAGGAAAAGTTCTACAGGCCCATTCCTCCAAATTTCAGTTGTCATAATATATATTTGAAAATTCACCATCCGTTATTTGAATGCCAGCACAGTAGTTTATCTAAGAAGGAGCGACACAGTTACTTCCGCCTTTTCTGATCCTTACTGCTTCGGTTTTGCCATGACACTAGTGATCCTCAGCTCCATGTCATAAAAAGGAAAAGTGATGTTTTGTACTAACTAAAATGTTAAATTATATAGCAACTGTAGACCATGACAGGCAATTGAAAGTATGTTTAGTAAAAATAAATGACAGTGCAAATGGAGAAATGGGATCTAACAGCACTATTGCTAAATCTTACCCGCTGGCCGCAGGATGTTGAAACATTGGAAGAAACTGCAAAACATGTCTTAAATGGCAAAAACCTAAGCAATTCAGGCAGTGTTTAATCTAAAATAGAAAGAAGATTAAGAGGTGATTTGATTAGAGGTTACAGCTCTGTATCTGCAGGGAAATTGTGAGTGTGATCGTGGTAGTATAATGAGATCTTCATCTTGAAGGCTTGTCTACTCCCAATTCAGAAAGAAATTACCTCTGCACATAGCAGATTTTCCATCACATGATGCTTTCAAAACCCTGTTGCATGTCTTTCTGAAAGGTAATCTGTAGCTGCAGATATCGCTATATCATGTTTCTCTGCTTGTATCACTGAGGAGATCAGGGAGAGAATTGTTCTCAGTGGTTCCTTCCTGCCTTGAAATGCACAAATGCAGTCAATCTTGTAATCAATCCTGTCTGATCCATTTTGGTAACTAAAAAGCTGAGAAACTGGAACAGTCAGGCTGCACTTCTGTGCATAGTGTTACCTTAGTACAAATAAACACTAATTAGCAAGAGTTCTCTTGGTGCTAATTTCTCGATAAAGGAAATGGAGAGGAAGTTGGAAATGAATCCATCAGAATTATGGGAAGAAGTTTTATAAATCAAAATACCACATCAGTGTCAAAGCTCTGTGCTGTTCTGCACAGCAGAATTTCCACTAGCAATGGTGGAGGGTTACTGAAGCTTTCATCCAAGTCAAACAGAAATCTAGAGAACACTGATGTTGTTGTGGAGCTCTGTCCTTTCTTCATCAATAGTGTTTAACAGAGACATACAGAGGTGTTCAGGGTAGCACTGCTGATGCACAAGCCATTCTTGAGTTTAAGACTTGGTTGCTTACAGCAGGAAGTGGAATTTTTTTAAGTGGATGCTTGTTTCATGTGGGAGATAGGAATTTGAGATAACTATGGGTGAAGCTTTAGCTCAAAAGTACCTTCTACTACCCATTCCCCACCCAAGAAAAAAATGACATTGTGTGGGAGTAAAGAGGTTTCAGCTCTGGAAAGCCCTGTTGAAGAGGTTGTGAAGGCTGAGACCATGGAGTCATTCATCATCATGCTTGTTTTGCCCTACCCTCCCGTGTCCTTTCTTCAGAAAGCTCCACCTTGACAGTGCGGTGAGCTGCTTTGGGCTCCACTCATGGTCGGGAATTCGACTGCCACCACAGATAATGTGGAAGCAGAAAAAATTACTGAAACCCAGCAAGTGCCTCAAGGTGGAACGGATCCTTATCTGAAGATAAGGAAGTTGATCATTGCAAATCTTCAGGCATCCAGGTAGTGATCAACAGATAGTGTAGGCACTCTCCCAAAGAAAACTGTCAATGAAAACACTAGAACTTTGCAGCTAGCTCAAGGAATAAATGTGCTTTAACTGAACTACATCATTGAGCAAGTTTGTAGTTCACACTGCATCTTTTTTCCAACCCCGTTGCAAGGTGGCATGTCAGGGATAAAAACATCTTTTTTGTAGGTAATAATGCAAAAAAAAGAAAAAGTTTTGTTGTTGTGGTTCCACTGAACCTGCATCTTCTTACACTAATATATTAAAGTATTCATATTTACTAAAGCTAAATATTGTAACATTCTATAATTTTATTAATAATTTTTCCTCTAATTTAATTTTTCTGCCAAAATTTGCTCATGGATTATGAACAGTAATTCTATTATTTTTGACACTTACACTTGAAACATATCTTACTTTCTAAATCCATTTTAATTAAAATATGTTGATTGTTCTTCAATATACTTAGAAGAATTCAAGCTTGTAATTTGATTCTTTACCTATAATAGGGGATTATAAAACCTGTATGTTTTAAATTCCTTCTGTGCAGATGTTCTGCATTGTATTACATTCCACCTTTATGGACATCCAGACAAATTAAGAAAAAAGGAAACACATGAGCAAAAAATTAAAGAAAGATACATTAAAAATAAAAAAACCGTCCAAAAGGCGTGGCAGTTTTAAACATTTTCTCAGTGGCTGTGATTTTGCCCTTCCCCACCACTGGTCTCTCCCACACAGTCCAAAACTAGATGGGATGAAAAAAAAATTGTTTTTACATATCTCCTTACTAGTTGCATTCATTTTATTCCTCTGTAAGCTTTGTTACTAGCCATCTCAAGAAAATGTAGAGAGGGAAGGGCTAGTTGTTGTTCTCACTGTTTGTGGCCTGATACATTTTCTGTCCTTGATGTAGGCTGAAAAACGAACTACAGAGAGAAAAATTCAGAAGTGGTCACTGACAAAGATTCCTAGTAGCCCCCAGTTCTTAGAAGAATCAGATGACGTCATCTGTATTGAGATGACTCAAGTTGATCTCTTTGAATGTGCAGTATCTGTCAGAGTAACATCATGAATAATTTTAGGCTGCTAGTGCTTGGAATGTTTGGGAATATTTTGAGTATCAACATGTATTCTTGATTTGTGGTTTTCTGGCATTATTGTGCAACTCAGTTGTGAACAAAAGCAAACTAAAAAAAACCAAAAACAAACAAACAAGTAAATAAATAAATAAAAAACAACCTTGAAAACTGTATTTTGTTGTGCAGTTTTTGCAAGCAGGACTATCCAGAGGACCAAAAAGGCTGTTGTTCCCTCACCAGCGCTTGTCTTGCTTGGAGAAGCTGCTAGCCACGTGGCCATTCAGCTCCCACCTTAGCCTGCATATCTGCTGCAGTTAGCCTGGAGAAACCTCTCTGCTTCTTACAGAGCTGCTTCCATGGACCGCTTTTCCCTCTAAGTTCAGAGCAGCCTTTTTTGCATCCTCATAAGACACCATCCTTGTAAGTTTGCTGTACAGCGATCATTCTTACCATTGCTCTATGAGGCTGCTTCTCTGGGAGAACTGATTTACACCACGCCATGCCATTTTCTCATTTTCTGGCAAAAATTTTCTACCACTCCTGTCTACAAAGGGTGGGTTCAGACACAAGCTGGATGTCGGATCTTGAACACATGCCATTGGTAGCATGGCTGTGCTGCTGACGGAGAAGCACTGGGGCAGCTTGTTATAACTGCCCTGTAGGCTGTGGGATGGAAATGTTAAGCCTGTGGAAGGTAATAATGGTTTAACTCTGGACACTGTAAAAAATGAAGTACAGTTCTCCAGCAGCTGATTGTAAGTTTATCCTCTATCACACTCACAGAGAGCAGTTGTTTTTGTAGAAAAGGTCTTATTCCTATGGTCCTACTAACAATTTCACTCCTGAAATGTAATTACTGAAGTTACTGTGGTGTGTGTAGGTAACTGTGTTGTATATCAGGTGTTTCGTCCAATATTCTTCTGCTAAGAAATTGATGAGGTTCTTGTCATTAAGAATGAAGAGGCATTTTTTGTCTGTTGCTGCCTTTCAGTTGTTGGTTATTTGATTTCAGGTTTGGGATATTTATATTAATTTCTAATCCTTTAGTTATAAACAGTTTCAAATGTGATGCTAGTGCTTGATGTTAAATTGAAGACAACGACTACTGTACGCCTCAGATTTGGTTTAGAGAGAGCTGGCTGTCAGGATATTCCTTTCTGTGCCTTAGAATATGAAAAAAGTACCCAAAACCAAATAGTGCAAGAACTAAGCTCATTTTAGGTGAGAAACCAGTGAACACAGATGTGAACTGTGCTGCCGTGTCCTGCAGACCTGGTGTTTTCAGAGAGTTATGTGATCACATCCTGTATATCACAACCTGTGGCTGATCATAAAATATCATTATTTGCTTTTCTATGTTATGCCTAGGCCAGGCAACAGACAGATTTTTTCCAGTTTATAAGTACTAGTGGAAGATACTTGTCTTTTAGATAATATTTCTGCAGTGGCAAAATCATCTTTTAGATGCTCTTGTAGCTGGGGGAAAAAAAAAAAAAGGAAAAAAAAAAAGATTGTGTAATGCCCTGTACACAACCAAAATAGCTGTTGGTAAAAAACAAGTCTGTTGTTGGCAGCTTTGCAAGTGCCTGAGCCTTGCCCATCTCCCTTGCTTTCACTGAAGATGGTACATTTCACCTGTACAAAGTTACCAGAGTCACATTAGCCTAGCTGCCAGCCCAAGGCGGCTTGCGTTGGTGACGTTTTACATTTACAGTCCTGGTGGTATCTGCAGCATGTTGTGCTTTGTAGATGTGCTTTGATGCACCTCATACCAATCTGTCTTCTGCTGTGGGTTGCTGGGTTCTGAACTAGGACTGGTTTGAGGATTGTTGCTCCACAGGCTGGAGGAGAGGCACAGAGTAGGTTATGGTCAGCTTCATGTTTTCAGATTCTCTTCACCTATGTTGTTTTCTTTGCCTGTTTTTAATAAAAATCTAGGTGTTTTAGGGGCTAGTGACAGCTAGTCAGGAAAAGGGCAACAAGGAATGTAGCATTCATCATCTCTGGGCATCCCTCTTGTCACACTTGGAGATATACACCTACCCGCAGGTCTTGGAACACTGAGTAGATGTGATGTCCTCAGTATAACAAACTGCTATCTGTTTCCTAAGAATTGACTTCATCTTTATGTGATTTTTTATTAAGCTGTGAGATGCCTACTGGGATGTAAAGCAAAATGTTTCCTCTGCAGAATTTCTGCTGACATACAAGGAAAATCCATACAAGGACAGCATTGACTGTATTTTCAACAGACTTCCCAGTTACTTACTTATTGATTATGTGTGTCTTTTGGTAGGAAATTATCAATAACAGCAAGTTTGGTTTTTTTTACTTTCAGGTTAAGTTCCATTTATGCCCTGTCCCTGCTGCACTGAGCAAACTCATTCACTAGGTGGAGGATACAAGCACTTGAACTGATCTTACAGATTTTAGGCATTTTCTTGGATTTTAAAATGAATTTTTCACAGAAGGGACAGAAAAGACACTCAGTATCTGGAATGGGGGCAAATCTTTTTCAGTTTTACTTTAATATGTAATTTAAGATATAAAATTATAGGAATAGAGAAAATAGGTGATGAAACTTCGGAAGAGTTCTCTCAGCTTTCAAATGTTGTTCTGTGAAAAAATCTCTTCTGTAGTTTAATTTTCTTTTTGAGGAAGTAAATATATTCCAAGTTCAGAAATCTCATGAGTCAATTTATTTTCCGTGCTTTTTATTCATTAAAGCATGTTATTTACATACATCAAAAGGTAGGCAATTACAAAAAGTCAGATCATGTATAAAATTCTAGAAGCTTTACCATGATGCTATTTTCCTTGAAGAAGAATTAATTTGACATGGTGTTTCTTGCGTTTTACATATCTACAAGTTGTTCCATTTATTCATCATCTTACAGTAAGATTTACCCAGTCTTGTATTTGAGTACCTGCTTATCCTCAAAGTTTTCTTGTGCTATGTTGAGTATCCCTGTGCTCTACTGGGTTGCAGGGCAGATCATAGTTTTGTTAACACCAGCTGAACCTGCTGCAAGTCAGGCACACACAGTTATGGTATTGCAGCAACAAACCTAAGAGAAGCATCCAGACCAGGAATATAGAAAACAATAGCAGCATAGTGTTTTCTTTAGGGTTCTGCTGCTGTGTATGCTGCACCTTACAGGGCTGGAGATCTAAATGAAGCTCTTTGGAGCAGAACCTCTTTTCCATCTTACGTCTGCATGTGTGTACAAGTCTCCGTGTGTGCACTCCCTTTGCTGAGCCCATCCCCAGTACTCGGCAGGATTCCTGAGCCCCATACTGCAGGGAAGTAGATGCCAGCAAAGCTGTAGGGCAACTGGTGCAGCGCAGACAGGCGTGTGCCCAGGATTGCCCCTGCCGCAGCAGGAAGGGATGGAAGCCCCAGGGCAGTCCCAAAACCCTCCCCAGGCTGAGGGAAGGCAGGACCCAATGGGAGCCATGTTTTGTCGAGTGCTGCCTGAGTTGTTAATGGTAGGAGGGGAAGAAGTTCACCAGTGCATTTCTCCAGCTGAAATGTAAAATGGTATTGATTTGGGCTTTTTATACACTTGGAACCATCTTCACACAGTTTCATTTTAGAATAATTCATTTGCTTTATATCACAGAGCTGTACTGCAGGAGTGGTGTTCTGGTATTTGATACTTCATAAACGGTTATGGAGTAAGAAGATGTTTCTTAAGCTCATGTTCTGTATTCAGTTTACCACTAAGGAAAAGACTTGTAAATTCAATTCCTGTTTTACTCATAAATTACAAGAAATCTGGAAGTAACTTCTTTGCCTTCCCTTCTGATGCTGGCTATGCTAATGTTATTAGCAATGTGGGAGTACATGTGGGAAAGAACAGACCTCAGAGACTTCTAACTAATTAGGAGTTTGCTGGTTGGCATAAGTAATGAATTATGAGTGAGGTAATACATGTATTAGTTTGATTTTTAACTCACGAAGAGTAACAGCATTTTGTTTACTAGAGAATAGAGGCTGACCTTGTGTTAGTTGGGGAATAACGTGTACAGATGCAGTTGCTTGTTGGATTGGAAATGAAGTCCCGGGGTTGTTCTGATATTGGGTATTTTGATTACTTCCGTGGGATTAGTCTGTAATAAATAATGTCAAAGCAATGCAGATGAGTAAACATGTAATGTACAGCATTATAAAAACAGTAATTGTGCCATTTAAGAAAGCAAAGATGAAAAACAGAGAGAGCGGGGTATCAAATGGGGCTAGATCAGAGCACTTCCAGGGATAGCAGTCTCTTAAAAGCAAAACCAGCTTAGGTAGTTTAATTTCTTCCTGCTGTATTTATGTACGAAAGCTACGAAATCTTTCAGAGGGGCAAATGTAATGAAGCTATTGCGTACTTCTAGATGACCTTATCTATCGTTAGCCATGAGCATTTCACAGCACCACTTCCTTACAGTGTTGGCGCGTCTCTCCCTCCTGCCTATGAAGAAAGAGGTTTAGAGATCCCTGTTCTGTTGGCAGAGGTATACAGAAACTTGTCAGAATAGATGGTGAGAAGGAACAAGCCTGGTCATTATTTTCCGTGCCAGTAGTTGCAGGGAACTGTATAATCATTAGCTAGCTTAAAACACTGCATGGATCATCTGTTCCAGATGTCACTTCAGGCAGCAGAGTGTTTCCCAGCATTGGATTGCAAACGCAGAACCTATGTAAAAGATCAAAACACACGGCAGTATTATGCTATGGCAAAAGATTAGGTGTGCGCAGTGCATTGTTGATGTCCTGTATACATGTTCTAACAAACTACTTGTTTAAAAAAAAAAAAAAAAGTGAAATGGTCCTGAGAACCAGATTGTACTACTGAGAAGTACCAAGGAGGGATTCAGTTTGGGAGGTGGGGGAGAGAGGGGAATTTTCCTTTTGGCTTCAGATCTCACAATTGAGTAAACCCTGAATAAAAAAGGGTGACACACTGGCAAAGTATACCTGAGGTTGCATCATGGGTGCAAATGTACAGTATTTTTGGTTGCGGTAAGTACCATGACTAACACTTGTAATCATTATGAATACTTGCAGGTTTTTATAAAACCGAAAGCAGCATTTTGGTCCATAGTGTCTTCTACAGCTATGCAACATGTCTACATGCTCAGATGCAGGTAATCACATCTGTTCTTTCTGAGCTGTCAAAAAGGCCAGATGTGAGCAAATGTTTTGGAAGCTCAGTAGCTTTCAAAAAAGCTCAAAGGATGGTGTGGTGTCAGCCAAGTTGAGAATGCACCAGGTAGCCATGCTACTGTCTGCTTCTAACAACTCATGCTGCTGACTCAATACACTGCAGAATTTTGTCTTAGTAGAAGCTTTATAAACATAGGAGAATTCTTGCCCAAGCACTGAAGTCATGCTGTATAATAGTAAAAAGTGACTAACTGAAATGAGCTCATCATTATCTAGAATGGAAAGTAGAGCCTGTCAGCCACCAAGAAAGGAGCAGGAACATTGCATGTCATTTATCTATATGCTACATCTGCAACAAATTTAGCAGTTTACTAGAAGTACTAGCAAGGCTTACAGGATATTCCACCAGGGCTGGAGGCTCTTCTGAATGCTCTCCTGTGCCCGCCACAATTACCTCTGTATTGCTCAGGTTTGGCAATTCTTGTTCAGGGCAGCTGTTCTTCATCTTGAGGTGAAGTTGTATTAGGTCTTCTTCTCAGTCATACGGAAAGTATTGACGGAGCCTCGTTGCTGTTTATATAGTGCTTATTCTAGACCTTACTGGTGAACATATGAATATATACAAGGAACTTGCCTGGGTTTTGGGTGGCTTTTCATCTTTAAATTTCATGCTGCCACAGCAAGATTGCTAGTGCAGTGCAGACATACTGTTTGTTTACAGTGTGTATATGATGTTCGTATCTGACCGGTTCACCTGAAAGCTGCATATTGATGCTGAAAAGGACCAGAGAGATGGATGATCCTTCCACGATTTCATCATTTTCTAGGTTGATCTTTAGGACTTCATGCATTTTTTCCAGAATACCTGGGCAGCTGGTGATTTTAATAGGTTTTCTCTGACTGGAAACACTGGACAGGAGGTATGATTGCCTCGTGGCTTTCCAAACAGTTGCAGCCCTGCTGGAACTGTGAATATGTAGATTGCCTGTCCATCCATGTGCAATAAGGACATCTCTTTTTGAGAGCTCGAGGCTTTCTGTTGCAGGTGACCTGCCTTTGTTGAGGTCTGTAGGATTAGCTTGGCATTCTCCAAGAATGTTAAATGGGCAAACTGCAGAAAAGGGTGTCCCAGGCACCATGTGAGGGAAATTTTTTATACACTTATGACTATGAAAGCCCTTCACTTACTTTATACGTCTTCTGCAGAGATTTCAGAGAGTTACAGCGGAGATATATTTGTGTAAGAATAAGGAATAACACTTTTAAGATCTGATGTATTTATCTCCATATGCATTTTTGTTATGTTTGATTGTTTTGATTAACACTCACATCTAATAGTGGCCTCAAAGTGAGTCTGAACCTAAACTTTTCTAGTGCTGTTATATCATTGTGTCTTTTATCCTTCTGTTTAGTTAATCAGCTGAAGTACTTTTGTACAGCTTTATAAAACACAGAGGTCAGAGGGAGAAAGCAGAAAATGAGGAAAGATAGCTTTTTTAAAAATGTGAAACAACTACCTTTAGTTGTAAGTGTTGCCAGAATTTGTATTTATTGGCTCTGTATAGTATACTAGCCCATTAGTGTAGTTTTTAATAACCTTTTACAGAACATATGTCTCAGATTTATCTATATGCTGAGCCTTGCGGTCAGAACTTGTGAATTGTAACACAAGAACCTCCAGATGTACACGTTATTTCTTATTAACATACATAACGATTTTCTTGGGAAGTAAATGACATTTTAGAAAGGCAACATCTGTGTTATCACTTAAATTTTAATAATGCCAATAATTTTCTTTCAACAGAGGAATTCAAGGGCTCAACAATAGTTGAATTAATGAAAAAAGAAGGCACCACCCTAGGGCTTACAGTGTCAGGTGGAATCGACAAGGATGGGAAACCAAGAGTATCTAACCTTCGTCAAGGAGGAATCGCTGCTAGGTAACCACATCTCAAGGCTCAAAATGCATTATAAGATGTGATTGCTTCAGAAATATGTACCACATCAGAAAGGTCACTAACAAATATGTGACTAGATGCATCTATAATGGCAGCCCATCAGACCGGAGAAGCTCAGAGATAAACGGCAACAGCTGGTCGCCCTCTTCCCTCAAGGCTACTTTAACAAAAACTAGAAATACCGATGAGATATTTGAAAGTAGTCAAAGGACTAATTAAGTTTCTTCTAAATTATATAAATTTTATTTCCCTGTATTTTTGTCCTTGAACAAAAACTTGAGAGAACAAGCATAAAATACTGAGGGGGAAAAAATAAAATGGAAGAACTAACCGTAGTACGACCACAATTTTAATATTTTTTTAAAAAAACCCTGTTCATCAGCTGTTTTTAAGATTAAAAAGAAGGTTAAGTCATAGTCTTGCTTGCTACTACAGTGGAAACAAAAAACCTGGTATTTGTGAGTGAAACAATTAAAAAGACAAAGGTTAAGCTAAATCATTCCAAGTAACTGAGCAAAACATATGCATCTGGGCTGTGGCTTATCTCCTGTAGCTGTGCTGTTAGCTGTGAAGGCAGATGTTGTCCGAAAAAGTAGTTTTGGATGCTTCCCAAAGAGAGAGAGAGAAAGATGGGGACATGAAGATGATGATTTCATGGATCCTGTGCCCAAACTAGTCAAATCATCCAACTCCTTTATTGTACAGCTGGTTTTGTACATTAGAAATTAATAATGCAACAATGTTGTTCTTTTAATATTTAACAGGCTAGACTAGATTAAGATCTTAAAATGGCACTTTCTGTTTGAAAGATCAACTTGGTTTAGTCTAGATGAATGGAAAAAAGTATTCCTTACTGTCAGTAAAGAGTAATTTAAAGGATTTAGTTTGGTTCAACAGATCTGTCTTTAAGAAAAGCAATATGTACTTTTTCCTAGGAGTGACCAGCTGGACGTAGGGGACTACATCAAATCTGTGAATGGAATCAACCTGACCAAATTTCGCCATGATGAGATCATCAGCTTGCTCAAGAATGTTGGCGAGAGGGTTGTTTTAGAAGTGGAGTATGAGCTGCCTCCAGTCTGTAAGTAACAGCAGAGCAAACTGAAACCTACGCAGAATAGCAGATGTTGTTAGCAATGAGATGGACATGGTTGTTCATCTTCATTTTTGGTAGTGGTTGTTTTCCTAAAATTTTCTCCTCTGTCTTAGCACAGAGCATGGAAGCAGTGCAAAAGTACTGGCAGTAGAGGGGGATGCTCTCAGAGATGCTCGGGTGTTTTAGGAGCATAAATCCCACCAACGGCAGAGCAGAGTTGTCAGCCTCCACTTTTTTGTTGTTGTGGTTCATTTGTTTACAGTTTTGAATACTGGGAATTAGTTTAGGTAGATTCTGGGGCAAGAGAATCCTTCATGTCACAGTAAGATCTTCCGAGATGAGACTGATGAATATCTGTGAATTCTGCCTCTGCCTTTTCCTTCCTTCTCTCTACTTGCAGCACCTTCCCAGATAAGCAACATACTTTGGGACTTTTCCAGTCTTTTCTGATGTCCCTTTTAGGCAGCTTTGCATTTCTAGAGCAGAAGACCTAGTGGGGTAGGCCACGGGGATGCATAAACCTGCATGAATTGTGTGACTGAAAAACAGGGCTTCTCGCTGGGCAGATTGTCTTCAAAACACAGATTTATGCTGACACCAAAGTCACAGAGGGGTAATGGATGTTTTCCTTGCCTCTCCTTTGCTCTTTTTTTTTTTTTGCTTATATCTGTGACTGTGTGTAGGAGAAAATCCGTGGGAATCGAGGCTATCAGGTATGAAGTGAAAGCTAGAGAAACAGTGAGGGGGCTGCACCAATTGCACTTTTGAAAGAGTGTCGGCTCCTTCATGCTGCTCACTGGAAGGGTGAAGGTGTGGTTTGCTGGTGTTTGGCCAGAAAAATCTGCAGAGCCAACTAGGAGGCACTTGTCTCCTTACGTAAAGGCTTTCCTCATAACAGAAGCCAAAAAATCTATCACTTTCTTTGGTGCTCAGAAGTGAATGAGCTCCCCACTGCTTCCTAGCAGCTGGAGGGTTAGCCTAATTACATACTTGGTTGTTTTTATGATCTCCTGACAACCATCTTAATATGTTTTGAATGTTCTCTGTTGATTAGTGTTCGCTTGTGGTAAGGGAACTTCATGTTAAAAAACGCAATATTTGAGTTAAGGAAGTCAGATGAGCTCAGAATTATTTTGCTGGAGATGTAATTGTTTTATGAGCATTATTTGTTTTGCACTTATTCAAGCAGGATTCCTTCCTTTTCACCCGCTTTTGGCATATGTGCCGCTCTTGCTCACTGAAACAGGATTTTGACATGCTAAATTACAGTAGCAATTGTAACTTCCCTTCAGTCCTTGGAATTTCTGACCTCTTCATACAAGCATAGCTAAAAAAGTTGGAGATAAGCAGTCTAGTTGTTCTCATTAACTTCCAGTGAACAAGCTAGACACAGTGCCGTCATTGCACGCACAAGTCTAGCAGCAGGTCATGTGGTGCAGTTCTGGCACCTCCTTCCCTGCCCCATACATAATGAAATCCTACCATTGTTCTCATGGTTGCCCCCTCAGAGAGAGGACTATCATGGTTTCAGAGTGGGGAAGTGTCAGTACCTTAATAATGATGGATTAAATCTGGCTGAGCACTAGTAATCCCACTCTCCCTAGTGCTTCCTTCACTGTCTGGCAGCGTTCGCAGCAGGAGCGCTATTTTCAGCACAAGCCACTCAGTGTTTTAAGCCGGAATGTGAGCCATGCCTGCCTGGCATCTGCCTTTTGTTGTTGCCAAAGGTCAAGGGCTCCTTTCCCCTTGCAGGCCAGGGCTGGGGTGGAGGGACAACCACCTGGACGGTTGCTGCCCAAGCAGAAGGATGCTGCATGCCCTTCCTCCCTGCTGAACTATGGGTTTCACCTGTCCCCGGTGGAGGTCACAGACCACACCATGCGGGTTAGCAAGCGTAGAGTCGCCTTGAGCTACATGCAGGGCCACCGCCTGTTGATAGGATGAAGGCAGGAGTTGCCTTCTGCTCCCTGTAATTCGGTCCTTTTTGGTCAGCACAGAGTTTCTAGCTGAAAAGGAGGCAACTGCATGGGCTTCAGTAGCACAGCCCTGATCTTCAAGCTGCAGCAGGAATTACTGCAATACAGAGCATGCCCTGGAGGTCCATCTTTCACCCGTTTTCCTGAGGAAGTGAGATTTATGTGATTTCACACGTGTGTTCTTCTGGTTCCCTGCAGTAACTTTTTTAATGGAGATTGAAAGATTCCAAAAACAAGTACATTACGGTACATTTTGTGGAAACAGACACTTGAGTGAGTCTCCAAGTAGAGGAGTCCTCAAAGAGAGAGGCATGCAGCACTGAGGGGCACCACATCTTACTGAGGCTTTCCAGGTCTGGCAGCACCCACCCCTGCAGCTGTGTAGCCTGTGGTGTCCATTCCCCCCTCAGGGTATCCTAACAGGGGATGGGGAAACTGCTTATTGCAGGCAGGAGCATTAAAGGGCATAAGTTTTCATTAGTTCTGCTGCTCACAGAACGTTTATTTCATAGAGGTGGGGGGGGGGCTGTTTAATCTTTATATGTCTTGTGCTGTTTGCAGTTTCTTACTGGAAGCTGAGAAGTGTGCATGCATGTGATTTTGCCCAGTGTCCTTTTCCCTTTGGAAAAGGGAGTTCTTATACCCTGCCAAGTTTTTCCTATAAAAGCTAATAGTAAACCAGTCAACGGTCTCGTAACAGCAGTGGTTTCAAATTCTGTAAATGGATTATCACACCCAAAAGCATTGGTCTGTGCATTAGGCTTCTCACCTCCTCACCCAGCTGTGCACCACTGCTGTAGCGTTTACACAGAGAATACCAACTCAACTATGACGAAGTCAGAGTTTTTTTACTCCCTTACCAATGGTGAGGGAGCATGTTAAGTTTTGAAAGAGGAAAAACAACAAATCCTTATGATACAAAATACGTTTTTCATCTTAATCTAGTAATATGAGAATAGAGGTACACTCTAAAAATCTCAACTGTCTTGACTTCAAGCAATACAAGTAAATATTTTCATGGCTGAGCAGCAAATTCCATAGGTAGCTTTAAGAATATCATTTGTAATTTTTGTGTCTCACTGTGTCATTCCATCTTTTCTAGCTCTCTAACTATAAGAAAAGCAAAATTATGCCATGACTTAAACAGTAAGGCTTAAATTCCTCACCTGTTACATGCAACTGTGGCTCTTCTTCCAAACCGTTGGCAATCTGCAAAATATCTGGCCCAAAATCCTCTCAAAAAGAGGATGAGTAGTGTTTAATTACAGGCCTTTAATCTAGCTGTTCAGTAGTGGACTCTTCCCAATTGTATGATCAGAAACACAATAGCTAGCTTAAATTGGAAAAGGTGCAAATCTGTGTGTATCTTCATCATAATATTTTGGAATATTTTTCTTTTTTTTGTGTTTTTTTTCTTTTAGCTGTACAAGGATCAGGTCTCATCTTTAGAACTGTGGAAGTTACTTTACATAAAGAGGGGAACACTTTTGGATTTGTAATAAGAGGTGAGTTATTAAATTTGAACTGTCTGTATTTCTAAATCAGCAAAAAAAGTGATAAATTTTTATGGCATAAGAAATCATTTCAAGATTATGTCTCACACTTTATAAAAATCTTTGTGATTTATGTATTACTTTTTCCATACATTCATGTACTGCATTTATGAACTGCTCTAATTTTTGTTTATGGAAGAACGTTAATTAATCAACTATGCCAAGAACATAACAAACTTCATTTCACATAAGACCAGACTCTGCTACCACTGAAATCAGCAGGAAGATTGTAGTTCTTAAAAAAGATTCACATATAGTATTTGTATAAACTGGGTATGAAATGTAATCAATCATGCTGATAGTCTGAATTGTACGACAAAAATATTGTCACTGACTTAGAGAACAGAAGAAAACAGACAACTGTTAAATAATATACCCCAATGACAAATTATTAGTTTCTTCAGGGAACACTTTTTTTCTTTTTTTTTTTTTTTAATGCAATATATAAATTCCTTAGTGGCCAGTCATTATTTTGAGTATACATGAAGTATGGATGTTTTTTTCTCTGTGCAGCAAACATTGCAGAACAGTAAGTTTTCACACTGAGATCAGATTTGCAGAGCAGAGGTTCTGAAAAAAGAATATACATTTATTAAGAATCACTCCGTAGAAGTACTTTATAAAGAATCGTCTATACCATACAGTAGGTCTATTTTATTTAAGATAAAATTCAGAGGAGGTTCATATTAATGGCTTGGCCATTTTTTGATCTTTTTAGCCCATGTCTAAATGTGTATGCTGTAAGATACACATTAGACTTGCCTTTTGTCTTCAAAAAGCATAAAATGAAGGTGTGCTTTTTCTCACTTTTCCCTTTCTAGGTGGAGCACACGATGACAGAAATAAATCTCGTCCTGTTGTAATAACATGTGTTAGACCTGGAGGGCCTGCTGACAGGTACAATTCATCTTTCTCTGAAGTGCATGTGAAAGACAAATGGAGAAAGGTGAATTATTTGGGACAGAAGTTAGGATTTGGGATGAAAGAGATATGCTCAAACCTGTTCCTTTGAAATTCATAGTTTATGCTTTTAATTGTAATAACAGTAGTAGGCAACCACAGAGGCTCAGCGTGTCATAGTGTGTGTGAATTTTAATTCAGTATGTTGCATGTTTCAAGACTATCCCTTTAAACATTTTCAAAAATCAACCTCAATTAGAACAAATTCCTGCAATAGGTCAGAACACCTTTTTTTGCAGCCTTCAGACAACTGGTGTAGCTCTTCAATTATACTTTTTGTACTCTAAACCCACAATCATTTTCTTTTGCACTTCAGAAAAATACTGTCATGTGTTTGGGTGTTGTTGCATTATTCTTTTGAGACATTTGTATAGATCTGTGTGTGAGTTCACATGTAACTTCACCTGGACAACTTCTGAGTGCAGGTTTATGTTTTGGCCCAATGAACATGTTTGTATGTAATACCATCTTGTATCTATACAAAAGAAAGAATATTCACTTTATTTATATTTATGAGTTATATTTTCAAAAATGTCATTTTTGTCCTTAAACCATTAAAGAAACTTAAAGGGCAATTTCTTTAAAGCAACATGATTTTCTGTAGCCTATATTGACATTTTTGACCTTGGCAACATTAATTGAAAAGCAAATGTTTCAAGAGAGCATTTGTCTTCTGTTTCTTTCTTCCCATCCCCATCCCCCTTGCTTCCTTGTTTTTATCCCTGGTTCTTGAGCTGACGATGATAGTACTTCATTTTCTATTATAATTCCATATGCATTATGAGATACACGTGGGAGACGGTGTGCATTTATAGCCAAATTATTTTTAGGTAGGAGGAAAACAACAATTGAATTGCCCAAGTAAGGGGTATTTTTTAAGAAAAACAGTGAATGGATATTCGTATTTTTCAATCTGTTTCTGCATGCACGTGTTTGCACCTCATATTTTTAAGAAAATGTCGAGGGAGGAGGTGTTTATGTATGTATGAAAGAGAAGTTGTGTGGACGAGGCAGAAAGAAAGCATATGTTGAAGCAGAAGCTATACTTAGTTGCAATTTAACATGACTTGATTATTTAGCTATGTGTTAAGCCGCTTTCCAGTCACTGACTTTCCAATTAAAGCAATTTCCTTTCCACTGCGCCCTCTGAACGTTCTCGCTGTCAAAGTAAATGTTAAGTGTTAAGGCAAGAGGGATGGGTGTCAGAGAAGGTGCAAGAGAATTGCTTTGCATAAAGATAGTATTCTCTCCAAATCAATTTCTCTTATATTAATAAAGATCATTCCTTTAATCTTCCTTCAGAGAGGGCACAATCAAACCTGGAGACAGGCTGCTGAGTGTGGATGGGATCAGACTGCTGGGAACGACACATGCTGAAGCCATGAGTATTCTCAAACAGTGTGGACAGGAGGCGACTCTGCTGGTCGAATACGATGTCTCAGTGATGGGTAGGTTGAGGAGTGGGGCTTTAGTTCTGGGAACCATCTGTGATGTTTTGCTGCCTGTTTTTGATGAGCTATTTTAGAAGTGATTGTGACCTGTTACGCTTCTAGTAGCACCGCTATTCCCTTCCGCACCGTATCATTAATCTTGGGTTCATAAGGAGGTGAGCAGTATTTTACTCTAATTTAGCATTCCGACATTTCATGGTTTGTAGAGTGAAACAAGAGTGTGGATTCTAGCAAAGTAACTTTTCCAGTGACTAGTTTATAATAAAGGTTAATGAAGTGTAAGCATTTCTGTCACATGAAAGAGGGGTTTACTTGCTCTAACAAGAATTCTTTTGCCTTTTACCAATGCTTCTAGATGACCAAGACATTATTAAAAAGTCACAAAACTGCCACGTAGAAAAGAACAGGGAAGAGAAGATTTCTTAAGAAGTGCAGAGGTGGCAAATCATGGCTTGAAAAATGAGCTTACAATTTATACAAACTTTGATTGAATTCACTGAAGATATGGGAGGTTTTTTGGAAAGTCAAGGAGAGCAGATGATTTTTCACAAAAGATTTGGGACTGAGTTATTTCCATTTGCTTTGAAAGTTGTCATATTGCCTCCATTTTTGCGAGACACAGAAAATTCATGGTAGCAAGAAACAGAAAAAACAGTCAGACTGAAATATTTCTTCTCTGTTTCAGGATCTTTCTCTTCTTTTCCTCAGTTTCACTGTCAGATTTCTAGACTAGCAGTAAAGCAGCCTCACAGGAATTTGTGAAATAGCACCATCAAACCTCAAAGCCTTGGAAAAGATTAATACTTAGAAGAATGATGTCAGATATTTATTTATTCTGGAACAGCGCACTTTGTTCTTCTCCAAGACACAGATTTATTTTTTTTTTTTTATTATAATATATATCTCTGTTTACTTAACTATCTGGAGTGAAGTGACAGGCTTGCATGGTGTCTGGCAGGCGTGCTGGACACTCGTGTAAGGTTCATGCCCAGAAAGGTGGAGGCAGCTGAGTGTCCGGCCAGGAACCTCCCACACGGAAAATGGAAACACAGGTGATCTTGTAACCTGAAGAGAACTAGGTGTTTTCATTTATTTCTTCTTTTTCTTTGGAAGACAATGGATGGCCAAACCCTCTCTGTCATCACAGTTAACACCAGATTCTTTATACTCCACTTTCTCTTAAGAGCGAGATCTCATTGCAAAAAGAACCCTTGGCTTTAGACAGACAGAGTTCCCAGTGAGGCTTTAATTTCAGAGAAAACTCCCATCCCTGTTGTCCTGTAAAACGCAGGGAAGCAATCTGTTTCAGTCTCACTGAGGATCTTTTAGAAATCTTTGCAGGTTTTTGTGAGGACAAAACTATGTAATGAGAAGCTCTATTGTGCTCTAAATTGCAGGTTGTTCAAGGCAGGAACCTTCTTTTCAGTGTAAGCTGGGTAGAGCTCAGTGCAGGAGGATACAGAACCTACCTGGAAATTGCAGGTTTATAGCTATACAGGCAGTACCTACAAGTCACTCTCTTCATGTTATTCTCTCTCTAAATAATCTCTGCTGTCTGCCTTTTGTTCTCAGTAACAAATCTGGATTTATTGTTCCTGCCTTCCTGGCAATGAATGTTTTATGCTATGGAAACTTAAGGAGGTAGAAGAACCTGAGACCCGTGGAGTCAGAAAGAAGGAAGGAAAAAGGAATCAGACACTGGGGAATGTGAGGGATGGTGGTCCTGCAGTGTCTGCGAGAACTAAAGAGGAATCCAGTAGGCTCTCTTTCTAATGCATTATGATTTTGGTAGATTTTATCTAGCCCTGAGTAAGTTTTGATTTTTTCCGATTTGCATACCCTACATAGTTTTCTGATGTGATGCATCCAATAGGGTACTCTTGGTATAAACTTTCAGTAGAATATCTTACTCCTAGAAATATAATAGTACCATTACTTGTTTTAATGTCTTCTCTGCTGTTGGCAGATGCTTATATCCTGTAAAGTAGCTCTCCATGTAACCAGAACTGGAAAAAGCCATAAAATATATTCTGATAGCATGAAATTGGAACTTGATTTGAAAAGGTTACGCTGGATGAAGAAAATAATCCTGAACTATTTTTCAGCTATAGTCCAGTAGTGTGTAACTGGCTTTTTATTCTCCTGTAAGCATAAGCTTTTTCAAAGATGCTGTATTTCTCCAAGTTTAGTTCCTTCACCTGAAGTCTTGAAGAGGTCACTTGAGAACCCTGTACGTTTTGTTGTTTCTGGAACCTAGAGAAACTGGAGTAAAAGAAAACATCAAGGGGTTCTGTGCAGGGTAATTAAGTGTGTAAATAATGTAGGAGATGTGGCTAGTCCCGTTGATCTCTGGTGTTACACTTGTGCTTACTTAAATACACCCTGAAGTATCCTGCTCAGCTGGGTCCTAGGAAGTAAACTTCTCAGTTCAGCTTCTTGGAAGAGATATTGTTAGCTTGTTGGGTCTTTTTTTTTTTCTTTTTTTTTTAATTTATTCTTTTGAAGACGTTTCCAGGTTGGTGCATGGAATATACTGCTGTACAGTTTCAAAGATACTTTAAAATAGTAGGAGTTTGGAAATCCCACGATAATCCCTGAAGAAAATAGGAGAAGGCAATAGCATGATTTCCCAGAAAATATTTTATAACCTTATAAAAGTTTCGCTTGAAATTGTGGAGGTAGCAGTCTTCCATACATCTTTCTGTTTTCTAAAACACCTACTCTGGTCATAAAGCAATGTGGTTGTTTATACTCCTTGTTGATTTTAGAGGGAACTACATGCTTTTTTTAAATTTAGGGAGGATCCATGGGTGGTGCTGGGGGTGGTGGTGGGGTTTGCAGAGGAGACAGTTATGGTGACTTGCCCTACACACAGCTGTGTGGAAGTAACATTAACTCTGTGGGCTTTATCACTTTCTTTGTAATCCTTAGACCTGAAATGTCCAACCTTTATGGTTACGTGGATCACCTGTTTTCATCCACTGGTGGGAGAGGTCTGAATATTGCAGCTCTCTGTGCTATGTGACTACACCTGTGCCCCTCATGCAGTGGAGGGGAAGGAGCAGAGGCACGGTAGTGGCTAGCAGTGACTTGCTGCCACTGCCAAAATAATTTTACAGCCTGAATCTTTTCCTGTGACAGCCAAGGAGAAAATACTAATTCCAAACTATAAATTTAGGTTGGGAAGACTGAAGTTCTCCCTGTTTGGCAGTGGTCTGGGTGAAGTGTCCTAATGAGCTGCTCACAGCTTGAAAGCCATAGGTTGAGTGTCCTCAGTTAAAGTGAGAATGAGAGTTAGAATGCAATGCTAATAACAAGCTGCAGGCAGAGATTCACACTGTCCTTTTCTGGAACAAGAAATAAAAAGTTTATCACTACATTTATTTGGAAGTAGAGCAGATGCAGTTTCCCTTCAGGTTTTCCAAAATCTGTCATGATGCTACTGGGCTCTGTCGTCGCTGTGATTGGGGTTGCATCTGCTTGGGTAATGTTCCGTATTTACACTGAAAGGGAGCATTCAGCAAAGTTCAAAGGTAACTACTAACTTGAGTTTAAATTCTGGCCTATAATGTAATTCTAGTTCATAAATTGCTGCTGCTGTACTTTTGAGCAATCTACTTTTTAAATCTTGGATGTTTTTGCTGGTGTAGTATTTTAATCAGGTACACTGTAGTCAAACAAAACTATTAGTTATTGACAGGACTTTGGCACATGGTTAGCTGTTTGCACTTGAGGGACACAACATCTTTGTCTCTCATGTCTTCACTGGGTGTTTTCTTAGTTCAAACCACTCTGTTGTCTTCAGGAAAGAAGGAACATATTGCAAATTCAAATTCTGTATGTTTCTCTGTCCTGTTTAACAGTTCGGGCACTTACTGGAGCCAGAATGGATTTACTGTAATTGTTTTCTGCAAAACAGATATGGTCAGCTTGGTTTTTGATCCCAGGCTACCAGAGTCACCCTGGCATAGAACTGGTCAACTTTAGCTAGAGCAACACCCTCAGTTTTCTGGACTTGATGTTTACCACTTTCTAGAAAGGGAATTACTCATGCAATCATTTGCTGGTAAATCTGACAGCAGTTTAACAAACCGTGTCCAAGCCTTTTGCACCTGTAAGTTCATCCATTTCCAAAAAAAAAAACACCAAACAAAAAAAACAAAAACCCAGACACAGAAAACCAATAACCCAAAACCAAAAGGCTATAACAATTTTATGAGAGTACATTTAAAGGAGTCTGCCTCACCCTTCAGTAATTTTGCATGGCAACAAGAACACTAGAGAGAGTTTGCATACTTCAGACATCAGGAAAGTAATCCATGATCCAGTGTAGACTTCCAGTAATTTGTGCAAGACAAGAAATATAGGGGAAAAAAGCAACTTAGGGGCTGCCCCTTAAGTTTCATAAAGCAGTATCACTTAAGCGTATCCAGAGTTACGGGGGCCTGTAAGAGCAATAGAGTTGCAAGACCAAGGAACAGGAGCTCCAGAGACTCCAAGGGCAGACTCAAGATCCTCATAAACCTTATAAATGTTACAAGACCTTGAAAGCTGAAGGAAAGTCAGGAAGCCTGTAGGATTCTACACTGCTTTTTTGTTTCTGTTTCTTTATAAACCTAAAATTAACATTTCCTTTGATTCTTACATGTCTTTGACACAACAGGTAGGTAGCATTCTCTAGCATTTGACTGCAACTGCAGGTCTCCTGGCTGTCACAGAGCAACAGACCTAGATTCCTTGAAATTCTAAATATGAATTAGTTACTTAAACCTTTAAAGAACACTTCCTCTCTTACGTTGCTTCAGAGACAGATTGAATGAAAATTCATGTGTAATGCAAAGGTCATGATAGCTGTATTAGTTGAAGTATTACTACTTTAAATACTGCTACACAAACACATGCACAAGTTATGCTAGAAGACAATGTTTGAAGTCAAAAAGTTGAGCATGCCAGTTGGGAAACGTCAGGATTGAGGTTGCCTGCTCAGCCTCTGTCCAGCTACGTGGCATGCAGTACAGTCACAAGACCCACAGGGAAGATGATAACCTTTTTATGCAGCTTTTCATTTTGAATTTTCTTTCTATCTTCGGTATGTGACCACATGCTTATTGAAAGCACTGCCCAGATCCTTGTCTGAATGCAAATTTACTAATTTCCTGGTGGTTTTTTTCTGAGGCTCTAATGCCATCACAGTTACGAGTGCTTCAGGCAATATGCAGATCTCAAGGAGAAAACCTCAGTGTCCCAAGGTCACTCCAAATGTATTGGCTCTTTCTTAAGGTAGAAGATGTATAGGCATCTCTCTGTAACAGTTCCAGAAATACCACTTGCAGATGTGTCACTAGGTAAAACGTGGGGTTTTTTGTCTCTCCTAGAGGCCAATGCACAATTCTCATTCACACCATGCAAACCAAGCAGATACTTAAATCTATGTGCTCTGGCATGTTAGTCTCTCATCTTATTGTACCAGTTCCTTGTTTATCAAACACACTATTTGTGCTTTCTGCTGTCAGTGCCAGATGCCTGCATCAGGGACATTAGTATGAACTGACAGTCAGGCGTGGTTGTGTACAATAAGTAGGTTCTCTCTCTGTAGTGCTAGCTTGTTAGGATTGCATCTAGAGAAAGATAGATGTTTTGGGATACAGCTTATCCTTGGCACCAAAAGAGGCTTTTTCCTTCAGAGAAGTCTGAGCCTTGTGATTTTTTTTTTTTGCTGTTCAGTTTTCTGGCTTTCAGGACTGCTTTTTTACAATTAGCAAATGGGCATTATTTCTTTTAACTCTTCACCTCTCATGCTGCTGCTAAATATGACATGCTGACTTCACTGAGTCTCATCATGAGCCTATAAAAGGATTGATATCTATCAGTCAGGTATCAGTTCCTGCTTACTTACCTGCTTTAATCTACTCTGGTTTAAAAGGAAGATAAATACCTTCTTAACATCTCTTGAGATAAATGGATAGCATGGAAACCTAAGGTAATTTGTGGTTCTAAAAAATAAAAAATCCAGCATTTTTGGCTGGCAAATTGAAAACTCAGTTCTTGATGCATCAGTACTTTGTGTGAGCAAGAGATGATGATGCTGACTGCTGATAGTGAAACAAGAAAATGCTTGCTATTAGTGACCAGTACAGTTTAAATGTCCTTTTCAGCCTTTACAGGAACTGTGACAGAAAGAGAGTCTGGTACTTCAAAGCAGCACTCAGGTGTCTCCTGCATGTTACATGACTGACTTCCCTTTCTTGTAGTTCCCTTTTAATGCCTTACACACCTGCCACCCAACTCATTCACTGCTAGCTCCCTCAAAACTTACAGTGCATTGTCTTATAGATACAACACTTGTTTCATCATGAGGACTGCTGAGTAGTAAAAAAAGTGTGGAATGGGGCCTTGTAAGAAAATAGTATTTATCTACCTAATGAATGGTATTACTGCGTTGCATAAGCAGCTGTCAGTTCATTGTTTCCCAGAATTTGTGTAAGCTTATATCCTTAACAGTGTTGACACATTTTTATGTCCCATTACCTAGATTTCTCTGTGGGAAAAACTTTATCTCTGACATCTGTACCCAAATAGTTCCTCAAAAGGATCAGAATCATTAAGTCCACCAGTCTGCTGCGTTAGCTGGGTTATCAGACAAGCTGTCCAGCACAGTATGTATGTGCTTGCTGGGGACCAGAAAAGACTTGCGACACTCATGTGACCAGTGGGTTTCAAAGATGTTTTCTGAACAGCAGAGAACTATAAAGGTTCAGGTTCCCATGTTCCTTCCTGTCCATTTCACCCAAGCGTGATGCTTTTTTCCTCTGTTCTTTGTTCTTGTCCTGGTTCCTAGCTGCATTACTGCCTTTTTTTTCCCGGTAGCTGCTTGATTTTCCTTTTCCTTACTGACCTAGTTAGAGTCTTCTTTTCTAGAAGGTCCTAAATCCCAACATGCTATTCCCTCTCCTTACAGCCCAGTTTTTTCTTCTGTCTGTTGCCAAGTAAGGCTTAGGTAATTTTCCAACACATTTCTCTCACACTGCTGATTTCCCTCCATAAAGGCCTTTTGCAGTTTTCATGCGTGTCCTTCTTTCGCCCTTTCTCCTGTCCAACCATTCCCAAGTTTCATGTACTGCAGTTCCGTTTCAGACCAATCACCTTCTCACCTCAGTTCCTCCCCTTCTTGTCCCAGAAGTCCTACTTGCCGCCCTTCCTGGCTCTGCTCTTGATTCTCTGTGCCAGATCTGTCAGGTAATAAAGACATATAGAGAACCTGAATTTTCAACATAAAGCCTACAGAATTTTCGGGGAGGGGGGAACAGTATGGTTTTCCCTAATGATGTTTTCAGACACAGCTGACCCATTTCAGCTGAAATAACTAAGGGAAGAAAAAACATAGGGCTTGAGAGAGGTAACCGTCATAAGAAAAAATCACACCAAATGTTTGAACTGTGGTCAAGTTGCAAGCAATTAAAATCAAGACGTTTTAATGAGAAAAGTCTATGATTCCCAAGTACATTTGCCCTATAGAATTTTTTCACTTCCTTTTCTCTGCCTGGTTATGATTTGTTGTTACAGTTTGATAGCCATGTTGCTGGTAGATGACTACAGAAGGGAGGAGTTGTCATGTTTTACAAGTATTTCACAAATCTTACAGATACTTCTTTCTTTACAAACTTCTTGATCATCCCTAAAGAGAAATAAATGGAATTTAGCTGAACCATAGAAGTTACAAATTACTCTAACAGGTCCAATTAACATTTCTCTCTAGTGCTTTTGAAACCATGGCCTCATTAAAAGCAGCTTAATAAACGTTGCTTTGTATGGGAGAAAAAAGCGTAAAGGTGAAATGAGATGTCTCTGTAACAGAAAACTGAAAATACAATGTAATTGTCATAAATAACTGGGGGGGGGGGGGTGGGGGGTGGCGGGGGGGGGTGGTGTGTGTGTGCAGTTACTGTCTTCCAAGTTCCGCTTCATATATGAAAGTATTCTGTGTTTTACTTACTGGGTACTGAGAGTAATGGACAAAATTGTCTTCAAAGACTTGTCAGGAAGGTGAAACCTATACTTGTATGCAGTTAGTCTAAATAGCGTACAAATCAAAACATTCAGTCTGAAATATCTAATGTATTTCATGGTGGGCATTCAGTAAAGTAGAGCCTTCCTAAACTAGAATCACAAAGCACATGGTTTGACTTTTTTAGATGCTAATTCAAGGGTTTGTATCCTCAGACAGAAGCAGCCTCTGCCTATTAATAATATGCTGATGTGCTTCTTTTAGTAAGTATTTAGAAATAAATGATGGAATAAGGAGATAGCTGTTATAAGCTCTCCTGTCCACCATGCAGGTTCCAAGCAAGTGGAGGGAAGGAGCAAATAACCTTCACATATATTTAGTAAAAGATGGGAAAAAAAGTATTGACCAAGTCTTTCCACTTTGCATGAGGGCTATCCAGAAGTGCCATGAAATGCAGTATGAAAGAGAATTGTCATCTCTACTACATGCTCATACTTCTGGTCAGCTGGAAGTTAGTCAAGAGGTCTTTCAGTAAATTGGTTTATCTGTTACTTAGTGTGCTGGTCAACAGCAGAGTAACAAGGATGAAGTATCCTGATGTATCCTGGTCTAAAGAAAAAAATTGAGCAGGTAGCTGAAGTACTTAAATTCAGAGTGCAGGTGTGAAAGTTTTACAAAGAGGATGATAATTAAGCTTCTTGGAGATTAAAGGATTTTCTGCATGTGCCATGTAATTCAATGCAAGAGAGACTGTAGTCAGAAAAAATCCAATTAAAAAAATTCAGCCTTGTATTTGGTTTAGTGGCATTGCAGTCATTGAAGAGACTAATGAATATGGGACAGATTCAATTTTCTTTATATTAGAGAGCTTGTGCTGTAACCCCAGAAGCTGTATCTAGAAGGGCCCACCTCTAAGGCCGTAACAGCAGAAGCAGAGGCTCCATTCCTGCCTCTGTTCCAGGAAGAGGGAAACACTAAATGTCTCCCAAGACTTCCCCTGTGTTTAAAAAGTCAAGCACCGAACTACCCCATCCTCTTGCCTTTTTTTTGTTGGTGTGACACACACAGACTGTGCCTGACAGGTTAGTCCAAGGGGAGAAAACCTAAGAATCCCTCAGGTCATTTGCTGGAGCACCTGTGCTGGGCATAAACTAAGAGGTTAAATTGGAATGCATTAGGGCAGATTTTCATCCCTTTACATTTTACAGAACATTTATGCTGAAAAAGGATGGATTTTAAAATATTAATTGTTTAAGATGTTTTGCCTAAATATGAACTGTCTCAGTTAATGGTGTTCTAGCACAAAACCGGTGTGAATGAGATCTGAAGCAGATCCTGTGAGATTGCACCATGTAGTATTCAGCACATGGGAGATGTTTGCAGCTCAGAAAAAGACAGTTGTAAGACCTGTGAGCTGGAAATGTAGGTAGGGGAAAAAAATCAACATCTAAGCTGAATAAGTCTATCATAGTTACTCAAAAATAATTGCACCAATGCCAATCTTATGATTTTGTTACACAGAATTATACTTCCAATGGTGTTGCTCAGCTATATGATGAGTGAAATGTTGCGTTCTCTGTGCATTTCCTATTCAAACCACATTCCCCTACAGTAATTTTAAACATCCATTATAACCTGTCTTTGCATCTTTTTCCTAAATGCGTGGTTACCATGCTTTGTTCATTTAAAGGGATCATGTTGCATGTAGCTTGTGAACTAAGTACTTATCAGAGTGGTTTGGGGAAACAGAATTGCTCTGTGTATGTTATTGTATGTTCAGCTAAAAAAATCACTGGATTTTCCTTTTTTTAATCAATTCATTGGTGACTCACACTAGTGGTGTTTGACGTTCTGTCAGTCTCATGATTTTCATTTGTAAGGAAACTGGCCAGAATATCGACAGCTATTGTTTATTGGTCATGTTGCTATTTCAGGGTAGATGCTGGAGGACCTTAACAAAATGATGTTTCTGTGATAACTGAACATGCCAAAGGCAAGCACCTACTGCAGGTTTCATTTAAATCTTACCTGTTTTCTTCTTGGAAGAGGAGAAGTGTGTGGCAGTGATTTTATGGAGAGTGCTTACCTACACCGTTCACTAGTTTCATCTTGAATTGCAATTCTCATGCTAGCAGAGAAGTCATGGCTCACTGCAGCCAAAAAAAGAGTGATGAGCTCTCCTGACGAGATGAGTAATGAAGGGTATGACACCTTCCCAAGGTTACAGGTGAAGCTGTGGCAAGCTGAGGTTTCTTCCTTCCTCTTTGTGCCTCCAGACATTTCTTCACTGGCTGATAAAATCACATTTTTACATGCAGAACCCAGACAGTATAAAAGCCCTCATTCTTGGAAGCACATCAAGTCTTGTGGTGACCCAGACCCTCAGGTTACCAGCATGAAATTTAGAGTAGGGTTTTGACAATAGATGAAATTGGCTGTAGGGCATCAGAGGCAACAAAGCTCTGGGGAGAAAAGAAAGAGGCAATAGGGGAACAGAGATGGGGATGCTAATGAGAAGGAAAGGTCTTTCTAGGGTAAGGTTTCCTATTGTATTACACACAAGCATCTATAACCTGTATTGCCTCTGAATTACAGGGTTAGTTTCACTTTTTTCTGGCAGATACTCCAAAGGTTATATATGTGGATAACTGACTAGCTGAAAAGGGTCACATAGACATAGTCCAGCTGGCTGGACAAAAATGCACATCGCTCTCAGCTTATCTGAAGTAAAGCAAAATACACTGTCTTTGGCTGTCCTTGTTACACAATAACAGGAAGATTTTGGTGGGAAAAGAATGTTGCAGGTGGGAACAGAAAACTACAGAAGAGAAACTAGGGGTGGGCTTGGTATTTAGGCAACTAACCAATAATGAGCTTAACTTTTGTAATATGTATGAGCTAATTATAAGAAGGCATAAAAGGTGACTGTAAGGTACAATAAAAGAAGTCTGCTGATCACTCATATTGAGTGACTGTGTCTTCCCTCCGTCGCGACAATATACATGAAAAGATGGTAATATGTACACCTTAAGGCAGAGCTTTGGGACTTGTTTTATGTTACTTATAAAGTCCCTCAACGCCTTCTTTAAAAACTCCTAGTTGAGTTTTTCTTTATCCTTTGTTTTATATCCAAAAGCTGTTGCTGCTTCAGGTCATCTTGCCTGAGTTCTTAATTGAAATCTAAAGGCTTCAAGCTGCTTAAATTAAAAAAGAAAAAAAAATCCTGGACTGCAGACACAATGAGCCTGTGGTTTCTCCTCTGTCATGAATGTGATTTTGGCACAACATCCCGCATAGCTGCAAAGAAAATCTAAGCCAAACTTTCCCTGCAATTCCTCCTGCCATTTTTTTGCTCAAGGAGACCACCAGCAACTTACATTTAGCTGTTGTTATTCACATTTAACATCCTCATTTTAAAATAAACACTTAGTTCGGGTATTAGATACCCAGGAATTGCATTTTTAGCTAAATGTGTAGTTTTATCTTGATTGTTGAATATGCTCTGCTGGGTGATTCTCTCCACGGGCTTTAGTAGTTTTTGCATGCACAGGAAGCTGCATCTAATCCCTGGCCACGGCAGTGCTGCTGTGTGCTGTCATCTGAAGTGTTCAGGATGAGAACAAGAATATTGATACTTATGTCAGATGCCTTTCATGAAGTTAGCCGAGGCCTGGTCTGAGCCTTTTTGACTCAGTGGGAAGCTTCTCGTTGATTTCAGCTGGGATTTAAAATAGGACCCAAAGGGAAAAATCTAGCTCTTGTCCTATGTTTGAAGAGCTTTGCTCATAGGGAAATAAACAGCAGAGCTGTGCTTCCTTGGCCCCCTCCTCAGCTCTCACCGAATGGACACCCAGTTTATACCAAGTTAAATGTCTTCTGCCAGCATAGAAATTTTCTAGTTCAAGCAGTGCTTGTAGCACGAAATCAAGGTTTTACTTCATTGCCAGCATAAGAGCATCTGTTTTAGGGACTCTACAGCCAACTCAAGTCTGAAGTATAGAAAAGACCTGTATTACAAGGACCTAACTCCGATGCAGATCGTTTAAAAATAGTGGGTTTTACACTGTTTAATTGCACCCAGTTACCACCCAGTCCTCTCCTGCCTACCAATGAAAAGAGAACGTGCCAGGCCCATTTTCTCTTTGCCCCTTTGCTAAGATTATTTCTCTTCTGGTACTTCAGCATTAGCATGGGAACAGGATGTACATGCATGAAATTACCAGTTTTGTGATGAGTTTTACAGGTCGTCCTAGTCTGAAGCTAGATCACAGCAAAAGTCTCCACCTTCAAGCATGCTAGAGAAACTCTTAGATAAACAGCCACCATGCATTTCATTTACTTTTTGGCTTTCATGTAAGAGCCCAGATTTCAAATCTTAGCTTTTGATGTTATTAATCACGACAAGGCATTGGTGCTGCTGGTCTGTCTCTGTGCTTTTTGCCATTCTTTAGTGGGATATGGAATGTGGGAGAAGTATCAGCTGCTATGTTTAAACTAGGAAACAGCTACAAAGGAAAAGCAAAGAAGAAATGCTGTATCCTTTCTGTCCTTCTTTATGATCCCTCTTGCAGAAGGAATGGCTTTTGTGAGACTTCTGTAACCTGGTTCATAGTTAAACCCATGATTTTAAGAACAGTGAAAACTTAAGCACTTTATGCTGAGATTTTTGTTGTGGCCCTCTTCCACTTTTCCCCAGGTAATTGCCTAAGTATGTGGTTTTATTTTTATTTTTTTTAAAAGCATTTCCAGGCAAAATTGTTCTGCCATTTCCAGGAATGAGATTAGAGAAAGTTGTTTTGCCTATGGATGACAAGGTTGGAGAAACTACTCGTTGTGAAGATGTGTCTTCTTGAAGCGCTGGAACACGGACATGCATTCAGTAGGTACTGGCTGAGGGAGAGAAAGCCCTTTTCAGGAAAGTCTTTTTTCTGCTTATCGCGGTGAAAATTCACCCAGACTTAGCTGCATTTGGAAGTTCTTAGAAAGGATACAGTTCAGCGTGCTCAGGGGAGAAGGCATTTTGTGATGACTTTTCCCAAGGATTTTGTGTATATTGGAGGAAAGTTTTTTCTTGACTTTGCAAAGTTCCTTTCAGTTCAGCTCTTCAGGGATGGGAAACACAATAATTAAAGATGTCCGTGTAGACTTACGCAGATGTCTTGGACCATATGTGTTAGGGTATAGATTTTAATTTGAATGATTACATATGTTTTTCCTTCATCAGTCACCTGCTGCATAGTACTAAGTGATCTAAAAAACAGTCACTGGGAGAAATGTTCTAAAGAATAGCTCATCTCATTTCGATGTAGGTGCCTAAACTAGGGCAGGTGAGAAACACTTTTTTCAATGTCAGTTTTCTCCCTTTGTGGAGGGAGTTTAGGTCTCTAGCTCAGTTAGCTACCTCAGGTCTGCTCTGCAGATGCCTGCATTTTGCTACAATGAATCCCAGTGTAGGTGTCTCAGATCATCCTCTCTGGGCTAATGGTTGCTTTCGACCTTCATTTCTTTGATCCTCATTTATTAATCTATACAGTGGGGAGAACACCATGGTTTTGCTCTAAAGGGTGGTTATAAGATAAAATCATGAATAAATGTGTGTTGCAATGAATATTCAGAGGCTGCACCATACAATAGCTCTCCCCCCACCACATATGCTCAGAGAAGGCTGAGAACATTGTTTAGTAATTAAGGCATGAGCATGGAAAAAAAGGGAAAAACGTTGCTGCTCGTTAAATAGTCACTGTCTACCTTCTGCAGGAGGTTCTTGAAGAAGGCAGAATATGTGGTTATTTAATTAAAAAAGGGAGGTAAAAATAAGTTCATCCAGGCAATATTCATTCTAGGGTTCATTAAGTTTGAAGTGCTTTGTGACCATAATATTTTCCTTTTAATGTCATTCTGCTTGTAAACAGACACTTCTGAGCTTGTTTTTTATGTGCATGTATTTTTATAATTATTTATATTGATGTTCTGCTGATTTTAATCAACTCCTCATTTGAGTTTTTACAATTTGCATAACCAGTGTCTTTCTGTTAGGGTCAGCTCAGCAGTGTTGAACGGAATAGCTGCCTTCTGAGCACTGTGACCTATAATTTTTCAAAGCATTTACAGCTTAGGTAAAGTTGAGGGGGTTTTCACTGGTCAAAAAGAAAAAGAAACATACCTGAAAAAGGCTTGTCACAGTTTCTCCTTTACACAAATTGAGTAATTACAAAGTTAGAAATCTGTGTACCTTATGAGCACTGGAACATTGTCCAAAAGAAGTCATCAGACAGGGGCATGAGAGGACCTGGAGTCCCTCCGAGCCTGGCAGCAGGAGCTGTTCTGGCAGGAGGAAGATGGCATGTCCTGCAGCAAAGGAGGGAGCCGCACAGGAACCTTGCCAAGGGTGACCCTGGCAGCAAGCTGGCAGGCTGCCTGCTGGTGAGGCAGATGGAATAGTGTCCTGCTCGTTGCTGGGACTCCATCAGTTGTGAGGTGCTTGGGTTTCTAGAGGGTATTGCTTGGTCGGGATTTGGGGAGAAAATATGTGGGGAATTGTTTTTGCTGGAAACGTACACTGCAGGGAACAGGGGATATAGAAAATTTCTTTTACTTTAAATGTTCGAATACTCCCAGTAGTACTGTTTCTTTATTGCTTGGAAAAAGCACTGGGAAGGGAAAAGCTGGAAATGTATAGGCAACAGATAAGCAATCCTGCATTATTTTTGCAATGTGGGATCAAAGAGCTTATGTTCAGAACCGTGGCTTCTGTGTTGGATTTCAGGGCAATTTACCTAAATTACTTTCTTTTTTTAAAACGTTTTTGCTGAACTGCGGCTCAGGCAGTACCAAAGCAGAGAGAGGACAGTTAATAAACTTGTTTCCTTACTCATTCTACCAAAGCTTTATTTCATGAGTAGTTGGCATTGAATGGCAAAATATCCTGTACAGCCCTTGAGAGCTGCGAAACTGTCACTCTGCTCCTCGGTGCATAAATATCAAGGTCAGATCTCAGCGTTGACCTTCTGCATGGTAGCATTTTATATTGTGGCTGTGCCAATGCAGCAACACAGCTGTGCTAGAGCACAGATTATTGAAGAGAGACCAAAGTTTTTTGGGGAAAAAAGTGGTGCTGATAGTACAAACTTGTAGCATCAGAATTCTTATTGTCAGTCGTGGACAACAATGTAGAGTTTACTTTAATTTTTCTTTTCTTCTGGTTTATATTCATCTAATAGGCTTTGCAGAGGAGTGTTTTAGACTGGTCTGAAACTTGCCTGTTAACCAAACCAAGTCTGTTGATTTCAGTGTTAGCAGAAGCACACCCAAAGTCAGCTTTCCAAGGCAGAGACTGTACTTAGCTTGTGTGCCGAGGCCACCAGTGCATGCAAATGAGTAATCATGAATGTAGGCGACAGTACGGCTCAGCACAGAGGACCCTTGAGCAAGGTCTAGTCATGTACCTCAAGTATTCCAGGCAGCCCAGCCACATGGGAATGGGGCTGCACTTGGGTCAGCCACCATGGCGAGAAGCAGACGTGGCTGTCACAGGCCTGGCACCTCGCTCGTGTGGCTCTGCTGCTTCCAGGGCTTCAGCTCCCACCAGTGGGGCAGAGAGACAGGGACAGCTCAGGTACCTCACTACCACAGCATTGACACGTCCTTATTTGCCTTAACTGTTTCGCGTGCATGTTAGCTCTCTTACCAAGATGTCCAAACTGTCCACAGCGCACCTTTGCTCTGAAGCTTGTGGGATTACCCGAGATATCATTATCCTGGTAGAGCCCTGGGCAAATGGGAACCGTCGGCTCGACACAGTGTTTGAGTGTCCACAGTGTTTGTTCCCATCGGTCACGTGTTGGCAGTGAAGGGCTTTGTGCTCTGTAGGTTTCTGACAACAATCCAGTCCCACTCTAATTATTACTGTTCCTGTTAGATGGAAACTCAGGGTCATTATGACAAATAGACATAATTTATGGATACTGCAGCACTTTATATTGTCTCTAGTAGCGTGTACTTAGAGGCATAGTTTTGAGGCTGGCAGATGTAAAATTTGACACACCAGCTGCGTCTTAGTTTGCAGGCAGAGATGCAGATTGTGTTGTCCTTATTTGTTCTATTTGGTGTGATTAGTCAGGTACAAAATTTGCAAGGGCTGGAGTGTTTTGAAGAAATCATAGTTCTTGTGTATTTTATTTCCTGACCTACTTGCAAGAAAAAATAAGAGTGAGAAGTTCTTTTGTACCTATGTATCTAACAGGTTGCCCAGAGAAGCTGTGGGTGTCCCATCGTTGGAAGCATTCAAGGCCAGGCTGGATGGGGCTTTGAGCAACCTGGTCTAGTGGAAGGCAGCCCTGCCCATGGCAGGGGAGTTGGAATTAGGTGATCTTTAAGGTCCCTTCCAACCCAAACCCTTCTGTGATTCAATGGTTCTGTGATTTTTGTCTATGCTTTCTGCAATAGAGAAAATAGTGTTTTGTATTGCAGGATCTCAGCAGGGTACTTTACAAATCACTACCACCATTTTGGGGGTCTTTGTTATTTTGGGAGAATACTTTAAAAAGTAATTATTTATGAGTTCCATTCCTGGAATGAAATGCAGGCAGAATTCCATCACTGCTGACTTCTGCAATCAATTCACAATCAAGCTAATACTATATAGTCTGTCCAGGGTGGTTTTCAGGACCCATCCTTCAACAGAAAGGTGATGTTTGAGGCCCAGGTTGCCAAATTAACCATAAAAGGTGTACGTATAGGCTCCCGAGTTTTGATACCATGTGCTGCCATCGGGGATGGAGATGTGAGTTTTCAGTAGTTCTTTAAGTGCCATCTGAATTTTCTACATAGTATTCATTTTCAAGGTAACAAAGGAAAGAAATCGCAGAGCCCGGGCTTATTTAAAATGCATTCAGACTAGCCTCAGAGGCAGATCCAGGATCTTCTGTACAGGCACCATCCACGATGTCCCTCTCTGTTGTAAATTCAATGATAGATAAATTGGGTTTTAGATTAACAGGGCACACGAAAAGGAAGATACAGATAAATTAAGAGAATGGGATTTAATACAGCTCTTGAGCAAAGGGACCTACTAAAAATGAAAGATCTCTGAGCATGAAACAGTAGGAGGAAGGAGCATCCCAAGAATTGGGAAAGTCTTTTAGGCAAAAGGAGTTTACACAGGCTTTTGTGGTCTGAACGTGAGAGAAAGTCTGAAGAAGTCCCAAGTGGATTTTGAGTACATCCCCACACACACCAGTGTGAGCACTCTGGAGGCAGGGATGGTTCTTCAACTGGTTAGCAGGCATTTCTTAGCTGAGAAAGGTGATGGGGCTAAGGTTGCGAAGTTTGAAATTAGGTAAAGGCAGCTCCTAAGCTTTTTTTTTTTAAGAACTTGGCTGAATTAAACACATGTACGTGAACTGCAGGAATTAGGAAAGAAGAGGAAAGTGGAAAGACTGTGCAAGTCAGCTGATAAGAATGAAAGTGCTTGTGTACGGGGGAGGAGATAGGTGGCACATTCGTTTAGGGAATAATGTCTCTGTTTTCCATTCTGAGGTTGAGAGGTCTGTCTGATTTCACTATCACTCATTCTGGAGGCATCCTCTTGAAATTATTCCCATTTTTCATTTTTGAAATCTGACTGTTCCAGAGATGAGGTGTAAAATACCATTGGTGGCTTTTTGCCTGAGCAGCAGTTTTATGTTTTCCTGTGGACTCTGTGAGCTTTCTTTCAATTAAGTAGCCCAGCAGCTCCAGTGCCATGCTGTTACTGGCAATAAGGAAAAAGACACTATTTTATATATGTATTTTTAGTACTGGTTTTGCCTCTAATTCTAGCTGAGACGGGTAAAATTAAAATGTCTGTCGCTCACTCTACAGCCTGCCTGAAACACACAGATGCTCCATAAACAAGGGCACACTAGGATCACACATATTTTATGGTAGGTTATAAGCTGGGCCTTGGAGACTGCCACTGACCCTTTGAACAAGAACAATATTTAATTTTTAAATAGTTGTTTTATTATTAAAGAAGCTACCACCCTTTCTCCCCAGATATTGCTTGCAATTTATAATGCCAGCTTACTCTGTTCCAAAATACATTTTTGGGTAAAGGCTCCTATGTCATTAAACTTATTAATATTTTTCACTCTCAGAGGAGAACTAGAAACACTGACAATGACTTTTAGCTTTTCAGAAATCATTATCAGATCTTGCTAGCTGACATTGATTCTAGTTTTCCTATAAGATCTGACATGAAAAAAGGTTACTCTGCTAAATGAAGCATGAATAAAGCCAGGGTGCAAACATTATGCAGTGTTAGTAGAAAGAATACCAAGGCTGGTACTGTGTGTCAGTGCCCTGTGTGTGGTTCACTTATGACCTTTACAGTCACAAAAGTATGAGGAATCAAATAATAATTACTCTGAATGAGTGATAATGGCGCTACCCAGCTGTAGGGTGTCTTGAATGTTGTTCCTGCGCCCCCTTTACACTGCAGAAGTCTCATTCCTGCTTCTCTTCCTTGCTGCTGCTTTCCCTCTTGAAACCATTGACCCATGATCCCAATCTCAATTTCTTAATTAGATAATCTTAAAAAAAATGTAATTAATATTCCCTTCTTTGCAAAATGGAGATTAGGGATTTGTTGAGATCAAATTATATTTGGAGTACGAGGAAAGAGTATTATATAAATAAGCAGCCTTCCACCCCCAAAAATTTAGTATTTAAATAACCCATCAGTTGGCTCTGTGTGTGTATGCGTGACTTAGCTAATCATCTAGTTGGTGGTAAATGTGAGTGAAAGAAAATGCCCTCTGCAAAGGAAATTAAAAATGTTAGCAAGACAGCCTAAGGAATGTTTTAGGATGTGGCTGAAAAACAGTGCCAGAAGTGGATTTTTTTCATCTCTTGGTATCCATGATACCAAGGCATGCTAAACCTGAGTAAAGAAGAAAGGTGTTAGTGGAGAAGGAGAAAGGTGGAGAAAAGCTTCCCTGCTCCCAGCAAATCATTCTCTTGCACAGTAGAGTAACTAGCCATGTCTGGTTTGGGCTTTTGCTTTGCTGGAGACTGTGGAAAAGGCAGGCAATTGGAGGAGACTGACCACCTATCGCTAGGGCAGTCTCAAGGAAACGAGAAGGAGAATAGCAGGGACACAGGATGACAGAGTTTTATGAGTCTCACTATCACAGATAGGAACATGATCTTGCCACCAGACTGTGAGGAGCTGGGACAACTTTAAGTGTATCAGTCTTACAGCGTTTTAATGCATGCAAAGAATGTTCCTTCTGGGTTGGTGTTCATTTAAAAAAGTGGTCCATATGAATACAGTAAGCAAACCACATGGAGGATGGCAAGATTCATTAAGTGCAGTTGAGGATACTGTTTGACAGTAATGAATAGTCTATTGATTAATGAAGAGAAGTGGATGTGAATGCACACAGAATCCTTGAGTGCTTTTATGTTGCTCCACTGCCAGCAGCCAGCTGAGAAGTATAGTAGAGCATTTGGCAGTGATGGGGGGATTCAAACTGATTTCTTCAAACTGATGTGCTATAAACATTCCAACTTTTTGCTCTTAAAGGAGAGGCTGTCAGAGATTTCAGATTTTTTTCCAGTTCTCAACAATCTTCTTTAACTTCACTGGAAATACACCTCTGTGATCCACCCAGCTACTGATCCAGTCTGAATATTGGTGCTGGAAACTTTGCTTTAGGATTAGAAGAGGTTTTTCCTTTTAGGAGAGTTATAAAAACATATCCAGGTGTCATATGACCAGAGCTTAAGTGACTTACTGCTCTGAAAATGTTATCTGGGTGTCCTATTGTTCTAATTAACATTTTGCTTTCTTGACTAGTCTGATCATGAGGCACACAGGTACTGGCTATAAAAAGTAGGGTTACAGAAAAAAAGAAGGTAAAGAATTGGGTGTACTGACAAGAACTGAATGAACAAAAGAAAGCTTCTACCTGTCAGAGAGATTGCTCTACTTGCTATATGTGGGCTTCATACAAGATTTTGTATGAAGGGAAAAAAGAAAGATGTGGGGAGCAGGAGAGCGTGGTTTTTTGACCAATAAAAATTATTTCTGTGAAATACTGTCTTCTAGTTTGACAGGAGTCAGACACGTATAGATATGTGAATACATTCCTACAAAAGCATTAAAACTTGGCATTGGGAGAACAGCAAGGTCTGAGGAACTATCCATGTATTTACTGATCTGAACTGGTACAGACTTGCCTTTTTTTTTTTTCTTTTTTTTTTTAATGCTTTTAGTCAGAGAATCACAATAACAGAGAAGGCTACAGGTGAAAAAATTATTAACCTGTGGACACCTAATAGGGAAGAAGCTTGGCAAGAGGAAAATTGGTGTAAGATAGTAAGGTATCCACTTGTTAGTCAATCACATCATTGCTAGAAGACACAGCAATGTCCAGGCAAGATCAGCAGCAGTCTTGGTTCAACTGGCTCTTAAAGGTCAACATCTGTTTTGACATCCTTCCTTCTTGTTTGGCTCTTTTAAGCTGCTCAGACAAATGATTTCTACCTTGCATTGCCATGGCTTCCAAAAAAAATAAGAAAGCACCCAAAACCTTCCAGTTAGGTAACTGAGAAGCTGCAGAGCACAGATAATAGCAACAGAGATCAGTGTTCCTACAGGAGCAAGTTCACGGTGTAGTAGCACTTCCCAGCTTTAAGTACAAGAAGGCTTTGGGAGGAAAGCATCATAAACTAATAAAATTTGGTTTCCTGTGGATTTAGTTTCATTATTAATATGAAGCTATGACTGAAGCTTTTCCCTTTTTAGGGCATTTATAGGTTCTATTTCACATGTAGATCCTCTGCTGCCTAATACAAGCAGCTCGCTTTGTTGGCTTCCCCACTATGGGGATCCTAGAGGTTTCCTCTTTTCCAGCACCCACCAGTTGTTGAAGTGGATTTAACAAGCCGTAAGGTTTAGCAGATTACATGCATTTACAAAAACAGAAACACACACATGTAATGAGAACACTTTATCAAGCTAAACAAATTATTTTTTTTTCAACTTTGAATATTATTTCTGATTATCCTTTGAGTTGAGGGAGAGTGGTGACATTGCTTATTTTATCCAGAACTTTTTATATATTGTATAGTAAGTTTACACATCATAAAGGTATATTCAGAACAACCCCCCTTGTTGCTAGCAACTTAAGCTGTCAAATAAAAAAGGTGTTCTGCTATCTAGCTGAGAAAATGTATTAGCATGCGGAAAGCAATGCTGCTTCCTCTGGGAGGTTTTAATCAAGCCTCTTGTACTGATTGAGATGCAGTGCTCAGAAGTGAGAAAAATTATTAACAAAATCAAAAATCTAGAGTGTTTTTCATGGAAACATTCATCAGTATATCTTATGTAATTACGTAGCCAATAAATCAACATAGTGTGTAAGTGCTTCAGTCACGGTGTAAATATCTTAATGACTGAAACATCTTCACACATGAATAATTTATACCTGTATAATTCATTTTTCATATCCATGCTTTACTTCAACATGATAAACTAATCCTTCTCTGTCAGGGAATGTGTGCTTGATTATTGCTTTCTGATTTCTCTTCCCTGTGTTTATGTTCCACAGTTAGACACACTCCATTTCTTCTCTTCTGGTTCCTCTAATGTAGTTATCTTATTTATTCATCCTGTCTGCCTTGGTTTGCCTTCCCATTGCATTTGCACAGGCACGTGGGAAATAACACTAGGGCATAAGCTGATTGTGCGTTTCTCAAGTAACTTGAGAAAGGAGCAGCATCCTGAAAGATTTATTCATTCTCAACAGATATTTGCATTTAGTTCCCTCTCCTCAAGGCAATCCTTACAGAAAGAACTAGCAATAGGCCAGTAACGAGTAGAGCTGTGCCATTTTCTGGATCAACATGAGCTCAAACCTTTGTCACAGTACTGAAGATAAGCATTGCTTGAGTTGTCTTTCCCTGTGTTTGGAGAGCTGGTTTGTAGCTCTAGAAACCACTGGAATATTCCAGAAGAAAAGAATTGTTTCTCAGCACAGGAATGGGAATCGGGAATTCTTAAAGTCTGCTCCGCTGTGCGTGCTTATTTGGCTGTATGCAAGTACTGTGTGAACCCTGCCTTACTCAGACCCTTAACCAAAGCATCTAGGGCAGGAGTTAGGTTGCGATGACTTCCCCGTTTAGTCACTAGAGGAAGACAGGTGGCTGCCGAGGGTGGTTCATCCAGCTTTAAAGCTATTTAGTGCCTGCAGCTCCAGCCAGGAATGCTACTGGGTGGGCTCTCTTCTTTTGGATCACAGTTTAAAGTTTGCTTCAGATTTGTGGAACAGCTTATTTTGGTAGTGCCTGTGGAAGTTCAGCCTTCAAAAAGTCAGTCCCAGCTGAATCACTCTGATTTATGTAAATTATGAAAATGATCTGAAAATGAATCACTCTGATTTAATGGGCACTTTTAAAAATAGTATATCTCCCCTTAAAACCCTCAGGTTTCTAACTAGAAAAAAGACAACAGGAATGTAAAAAATATTTCAGATTGTGGGGGGAAAAGGAGTTCTGTAATAATCAACTGATGCTTTACTGGTATTATGTGTTATTCCATCCAAGCACCTTTCTTCACTCAATTTCTATATCCAGTCTACCTACATCACTCTCTAGGAAGAGCACTTTAGCTGAGTGTTAAGTTAATCAAGCTCTCATTCAATTTCTTGTATCATCATATATATATATCATCATATGTTTAGTTTTGTACAATAAATACACTGTTTCAGTCTTTCTCTTTTGTGTCAGAATTACATTTTTGGACTGATATTCTAGATTTAGGACTGAATGGAATATCTTATATCTGTCTTCTCCTCCATACTTTGAAGCCCAGCTGCAGTTCTTCTACAGCTTCAATCTCAGGGACTTCTGAGAGACATCATAGTGGAATGTTTGCTTAGTGTTCTTACAGCAGGCTCCAGTACTCTGTGAATACAAACCTCTTGTTTGCTAGCAGGACGTTTGGTAACTTTGCTCCAGCCTGAGTCTTTTTTTATTCATTTTTTCCTTATGATGATTGTAAGCACCTCCAAAGGCTTCTGATACAGTTTTCTTTGTCTCAGACTTTTTATGTCCTTAAAGGACGTCTTTTCTTACTGTACCTTACTCCACTGAGATCAGTTGATCGATAGGTATCAGCTAGCAGGAGTTCTCAGGCAGTCTCCAGAATGTACTTCACCCTTATCACTGCCTGCTCTGTTTTGGCATTTAGGAAGCATCCTACTGTCTTTTTCCTTTGTTCTGTCTAGCACTTGTCTCTCTTGGGCATAGTTCCTCACCACAGTTGTCAATCATGACTGTTGCTGCCTTCTGTTTTTCTGCTTTCTTTTTTCAGGGTTGGTCATTTACTGTCTGTGCCCTCTTGCAAGGCAGTACTTTATCCAGTGACAGGATATTACAAAAATCCTCTGAACTTCCTCACATGCAGTTTGCTTTAACTCTTACTATTTCTAGCTGTCAGGCCTCCAGCACTTTCACAATTTTCTCCTAAATCGTCCTTTGTTTTTGTGAGGGATTTCTCGTCAACTCTTTCTTTTCCTTCTTCATTTGATTATTATAGCTGTTGTACACAGACGTTCCCCTTCTTTTCTGAAAGCTAGCATCCTCCTCTAACCTATTCACGTATTCATTTTTTTCAGATAATTTTCTACGTTTTTCATTAATTCTGTTTCTTCAGCATGCCTATTTTAAACTCCAGGTAATTTTTAACTTCAGTTGTTTGAGAAAGTGATTCACCGGCACATCCCGGTTCTGTAACCTGGTCCATCTCTGCTTCTGACACACTCGGAACCTTCCAGACATCCCAGATCCACAAATTTCATCTTGCTTTTATAATTTGCAATGTTAAGAGCTGATTCTTGACACCTAAACTGATGCTATTCCATAATTTCTTTAAGTGGCATGTTATCTGGTTAAAGAGACAGACTAGCCGTGGAGATTTTATGTGGGAATATATGAAAATTGCGTAAGTACCATATTGGTATAATACTGATCTTTTGTTGTCTAATTTTAACAGATTCAGTAGCAACAGCATCTGGGCCACTGCTAGTTGAAGTTGCCAAAACTCCTGGTGCTGCTCTTGGGGTTGCACTAACTACCTCGATGTGCTGCAACAAACAGGTCATTGTCATAGACAAAATCAAATCTGCGAGTATTGCAGACAGGTGAGTGTGACAGACGGCTGACACTGCAGGTCCATACATACATTTTATTTGTACTTTGGTTTGGATTTAACTTTTCCCTTTTTTGATAAAACTGACTGAACCAGATGCTTTCAAGGTTGCAGGTCTTCAAATCAGCACTTTGTCAGATTGTTATTCCATACTACTGAGTTTAAGACTTCCAGGACACCATTTACTTCAGCTCATTCATGTAGTATTCAATGGTGTAAGCCAGCCCCCATGTAATATGCGACTGTCTACTTGCACTGTGCAACACAGTTTAGAGGTCTGCTCTATTACATGTAATGCTGTGGCGGAGATTAAGATTTTAAAAAATAACAACACACTGGGATTCTTAAAGTAAGCCCACGATATGGAACAGCTGTTAAGGGAAGTAGATGTTGAGGCTTTGCAACCTTGAAGTGTTCTTTTAGAATATATCACTCATTCTTGTGGCACAGTGAGATGGAACTCCTTATTTCTGGATTTTTTTATTGGTATTTTAGAATGCAGCTGAGGTATTAGGAAGACTGGCTTCTGTGTCTTGAAATTATTTTGCTGTAATTTTTCCACTTCATTTAAACCTTTAAATAAAACCATTTAAACCCTTAAAAAAAAAGTTAGGTATTTTTCCCCAGTGGTCTAAACCTCTGTAACAGAGCTGTGGAATCTTTTTTGGGGTGTGTGCGTGTGTGTGTGTGTATGTGTTTATACATATACAGTGTATTTCTATATACACATCTCTATCTTAAAATTCCTTAAATATTATGTTTCAGCAGCAAATTCCTCCTGCATGATCCCAGTCACCCTACCTTGTAACTCCTCTTTGACAACGGTGCTTTTGGTAGCACCCACTTGTAGCAGTGAGTCTACAGCTCCTCTGTGGGCTTTTCCCTACAGTAGAAACTTTTGAGAGTGACGGCCATTGATCCAGGGGTGTTCTCCAGTTCAATGGTGCAGGATGCTTTAATTTTCTCCCTCTGTTTTCTCCCATTTCACAGGGGGTAACCAATTAAAGGAGCTGTCCACTTGACTGGTACGTCGGGATGCTGACTGCTGTGTTTGCATTTCTCAACTCATCCAGTAGCCAGTCTCTTGAGTGCAGCAAGATTTAGCAGATAGCCCCCTCCCCACCCCACTCCTCAAGTCACCATGCTAGCCCTGGTTTCATTATTTGTTTGACTACTGCATAATGTCATCATCATTTACAGCTTTTGTACTAATAAATGTTCAAACTATAACTCAAAAAATGATGAACTGGGTGCTTGTGTGAGGGATATGTGACCAAGTTATTTGAGTCTCCTTAAGCTCTTCTCATTTTATTCAGCTGCCATTCACACACATTTTTATAGTCAGCTACCCCATTCCAGTTCTGTGAGTGATGTCTTGGCATATACTGTATTAACTGAATTGTTTTTAAGGTTTGTACAAATAGATATAAAGTCTGACCAGTGACAATGCCTACAAAACACAAATCTCTCTCGAAAAAAAAGAACACGTTCATAGTTGTCATGACCAGTTTGAAGGCAGTAAAACTCATTCTCCAAGAAAGAGCATATCTGATCATACTGAGTTTTTCCCCTTTTATGTAGATGCGGTGCATTGCATGTAGGAGACCATATTCTGTCCATTGACGGCACCAGCATGGAGTACTGTACGCTGGCAGAAGCAACGCAGTTTTTGGCTAATGCAGCGGATAATGTCAAACTTGAGATTCTTCCTCACCACCAGACACGGCTAGCACTGAAAGGCCCAGAGCATGGTAAGAGGATCTGTAGCACCAAATACCCCTTTCTTTTTCTGTCTTTTACTTTGCCTGCCCTTGCTGAATGGCCAAGAAAGCTATCGCAGCAGTTATGTCTGTAAACGTTGTTTCAGCTCCCCAGGCTGCGCTTCTGCAGTTTCTAAGAATCTCTGTGTTTTCTCGACCTTAATGTACCCTCCGAGATTCCTATGGATAGAGAGGGAAATGTTTTACTGAGAAATGGCTCTGCACACTTGTAGATGTACATAAAGACACCTGTTGACTCTACTGTTGTGGTCGTTGGGGAGGCAACTAGGTAAATTAAAGAGTAAATGAATCTCTAAATTGCTTCTTAAATTTAGAGCAGGGAGGGAGGACCACAGCCAACTTCTTTTCAGCATATTGGCTTGATTGTCTGTTTTGACCACTTAATAACACCTGTTCTCCCCTAAAATGCCTCAAAAAACACGCCACCGCCACCACCCCAGTATTTTCACTTGTTGATGGCATTATTATTTATTGCATCTTCTTTTAAAGTACTTCTGAGATTGCTTCATGGGATCATTGTCAGTGCTTATGAAAAAGGTTTGTTTGGAAGCAATTCCCTAGATCCTAGCCTTTTCCACCATATTTATTTCATACCAACATGCTTGAAGACAATGGCTTTTCATTTTCAAATCAAGTATACATAAAATGTTTTAGTATTTGCGGATGAGAGCTGCCTGTCTTGTCTTCTGACTAATCCTGAGAAAGTGGCTTAATTCACAGCATTCATAAATTCAGTCTAAAATACTACATGTTGGTGGATACCAGAGGAGTAGCAAGGGTTATCAAATACACAGAGAATAGATACCTGTGTTGCAGCATGAACCAGTGGTACCATTTTCTGAGCCTGTGGTACTGTGCTTCTGCCTCCTTTAGACCAATACAAGATTTCTGAGGCCTAGAAATGTCTGTGATGGTAAGTGTTCTTGGACGTCTATCTAAGATCTAGCCTGTCCCTGGATAAGCAATGCTGTAGTCAGCTTGTCAGAGTGGCGAATATTGAAGTAGTGGCTGAGGAGACACTGATTTCTCCTAGACCAGGGTGAACAAAAAGTAACCCTTGTGGTACCATGGTCTTCCATCATTCAGCTGCACCTCCTTCCCCTTTCTGCTTCAGCCGGTTTGAGGGGTGAGGGAGCAGGGAGCTATACTGCAGAGGAAGAATGAGGTGGAGACCAAATCGTGCAATATATTTCCCTTCTTTTCAGTTATGACAGTGCATTGCAAACAGATCTTTCATTTTGCTGAAGCAAAGATGTCACACAATTTTGGGCTGGTTAGAGAAACTTTGAAGAGTGTTTCTTTTGGGAAGATGAGTACCAGGGCCAAAGATTTTAGTAGATGATTGTATTTTACTTTTTTAAGTAAAAATTGTAGATTACTTGAAGCAGTTGGTTTCTTAACCAACATTTAAAACAAATTGATGTTATTAATGTGCTAGTCAGCTTGACCCAGTTAGATGCTAAGAAAAAGCAATGCTCTTGCCATGCCAGAGTTAAGGACTGGCCGCTACAAAATTCTATCAAGGGGATCTGCAGAAACTACCTAAGAGCGTCTTTCGGGGAGAAATCTCCCTGAGGTGATAAAGTTGTTTTCTTAAGTAAGGCAGAATAACTAGAATGTTCAAAGTCCTTCCCAGCCCCTCGCCAGGTGGTGCCACTGCAATATCATGACCAATGCGAGACGTAACATGCTTTATGGAAGCAAGTACTCTCCTGGAAACAGCCTTTCATCAGGTGTGGTATGGCCTAGATGCTGTGGAGTTGGAAAAGCTCCCTTTATGTGTCTGGGATAAGCTGAGTCATTAGGGCTGTATCTGTTGAGCTCAGTTATTGGTCTTATGGGAACATGTTAGGAATTTAAAATGGGCAGGAAAGTCAGTATATAAAATAAATTGAAATTTTAGCCCTAAAATAAAATGGAGAGCACTATAAAAGATCAGCTTTCTTTTTCATGGGTTTTTTCCTTTATACTGTGCTGCTAACATTCATTTCTCTTGCTGGTCCATTAGTTTTATGTTTGCTGTACACAACCCCGGGTTGGAATAGCTCAAATTACCACTAAATTACTACAGTTGCACACAATGGGATTTATTTTTTTTTTACAGAACTTTTGTTGAATTGGGTTTAACCTTCTACAAGCTGAGCAAACTGAATTTGTGTACTTCCCACTTTGTAGGACGTTTTTATCTCTATTCTCAGTGTGAAAATATAAAAAAAAAAAATCAAAGACTACCAGATAATTTCCTGCTGCAAGCAGTCTTTTTAATTAAACAAGGCTCACCGCAACTTAAAAATAATGAAAATCCACCTGGCCACATTGTTCTTATCAGATTTTAATTTTTACACCATAGTTAAAGTTCAGAAACCTTGCTGTCTATGCATGTAATCAAAGAGAAGGTTTCATCTAAGAAGATACGATAAGTCCGTAAGACACATGTGGTGGTATCAGGCTACTGCTGCTGTTTCTGGGACTCTCCTGGTTGGTGTTTTCCAAAGTCTCTGAGGGCGCTGGCGCCGGTGCCAGTACGTGAGGCACCCCAGGGGCCCAGCACCCCTCCTGCCCCTGGCATCACACCCCACCCTCGCCTTTCTTACCTTTGTGGGGGGGGAGTGTGTGGAAACATAATTTCTTTTGATTCCAATAAGTCAGAGGCAGTCTCAGGGAGGGACGCAGGACCAGGGCAACCCAATGGAGGGCACAGAGCCAGGGCCCCCAGAGTCCCGACCACCCCGCAAGGCTGCAGGGACACAGGGGGTTGCCCTGCGCTCTCCCTTTCCTCTCCCTTCCCTGGTGGCATACATTGTAGTGACATGCATTGGCTGTGGGTCGCAGGAGGGCTGATATGTTCATACACCTAGCAGATCGTTACTCATGAAGTGAAACCAAAGGATAGCTTTTCTTCTGGCAGTGCTTGCTGCGAGGGCTACCCATTTCGCCCCTTATTTTGCCTTGAAGTAAGATGTGAAGGCAAGGTGTGGGTTCCACCTGAACAGTCACGATTTTTGGCTACTGAAGTCCAGCATGGGATCATACGTGTCTGTAACCATTATAGGCACAGCAGGTCACAGAGAGACACAGGTAATACACGGCTCATGGGCCAAAGACTGTAACTTACGTTTCATAGTATGGGTGAATCCCTCGGTGGTTTTAAGGCAAATATTCAGTGAATAGTTCCCAGTTTGAAGTGTGCCTCTACAATTCAGCAAGGACACAGCTATGCTGAATTTAATGATGAATAGACTGTATTTAACAACGAGTGACTTTAATCATTTTCCTTTAATATTTGACACATCAACTGAAATGCTTCCCATTTTCTTGGCAAGTACTGGCCTTCACTTTTGGCATATCCCAGGCTCCCCATATGTAGATTCAGCAGTCAAGTATGGTCTCCAATTTCATTCAGAAAAGGATCATTTTAAAGTTTTGAAGATCAAGTTTTTAAAAAAACATTAAATTGCACATCCAGCTAATCAATAAGAACTCTTTTCTTTAATAAACAGGCTTTGGGATAGAGTTTTTCTACTACTGACCCAGGGAAGTTGTTTACTGCACAGAATAGCATAATGCCAACAATAGATGGTGGCAAAATTGAAATGCCAATGCAGTAAAGTGAAATGACGGGCAAGTAAACATCTCCATTCCAGGCAGTGCTATATATAGTATGTGGTTGGCCTTTTTAGTGTAGAATGCAAGCAGAGACTTACTAACCTTCAGTTAGTGCTCATATGTGATACCTTAGTATTTTCTAAGGAAGTTTGTAATCTTAGCTCCTAAAGCCAGAGTGAGATTAGAAATTGATTAAGTACTTACCTTTTATAAAACAAATAAAAAAGCAAACCAAAAAAAACCAGTCAGAAACATGTATTCTGAGAAAAAAATATGATGTCTATTCCTCAAGTTAGCACCCCCGGTAAGAAGACAAGACCAGGTTATTTATTATTTTATTTTATTTTCAATTTATTTTCATTTTTGGACTTTTTTTTGTGTGTGTGTTTGTGCAGTTCAGTTACTTTTCCCTCTTCTCTGGTCCTTTTGTTTTCTGATTTTCCATCATCCCTTCATGCGGGCAGTGAAGGTTCAAAGAAGCAGCAGGCAACTTACCTGGGATTCGTGTGCCAACAGCCACAGCAGCCTCCTCACCTACCACCATTATAACACCTACCACCCTGACCATTGCAGGATGCCAGCCTTGAAATTCCAGAAAGCGCCTCCTCAAAAAAGCCTTCGTAATGTTCCACGCTTTTTCCTGCTGACGTATTCTCTCCTCCTCTTCTTACTCCTCCTCCTTCCCCTCTTCTTTCACTCATATTTTCCCCATTTCAGACACTAAAACCTTTTCAGTTTTATGGATGCTACACTTTTTCATAGCCACGCCGAGGTTATTTCTGACATTTTATGCCTTCTCTGTAACAAGGCAACCTTTGTAGACAGGAAAAGGCTTGAAAATTCTGAATGAATCAGCTCTTCTGCTATATGAGTAGATCATTAGATTTGAGTAGTGTATATAAAGCTTGACTTTTGAATGCAAAGCATTGCTCACAAATCTTTTGTCAGAAATCACCTACTACAAAAAGGCATTTCTAAAACTGGTGTATCTAGGCATATTGATCTGCATTGGTTCATGGATGTGTGTTGACAAATTTAATTTAATGCGCTTTGCCTGAAATAAGTTGTATACTATGAATGTACTATTTTTTATCTACAGTATCTTTATTACCTTCCAGCAGGTATTTTCATGAAATGCTGGCTATACTTTTACCTACGGTCACCTATGTGGTTTAATGTCTTTGTTACTGGAAACACACAAACCATTCCTGTGCATCATACACATTGTTTGATCTGTTGATGAGTTATAGATGTGCCGCACTCTTCCGTGGAGACTGAGTGCTGTTTGCCAAGTGTTTGATTTCTTACAGCAGCTTTGGTGTCTTCATCCTTCTCTCCTACCTCCATGAGTGCATACAGCCTGAGTTCCCTGAACATGGGGACATTACCTCGCAGCCTCTACTCCACCAGCCCACGTGGGACAATGATGAGGCGGAAGATGAAAAAGAAGGACTTCAAAAGCTCCTGTAGGTGGTAACAGCATTTGCTCAAAATGTGCAGTGAATGGGTGAAAGAGGGGGAAGATACAGAAAAAAGGTACAAAGTGCCTTAATTAATATATATACACACACTAGGCAGAAGAGAGAACAATTGGAGTTCGTGTTAGTTGTAGGGAAACATCAGCATTAAAATACTTGTCCAGTGCTACAATGAGATGAGTAGAGGCCATGCAGCTTAACTATCTCATGTGAAATATATAAAGCAATGTTTTCTTCAGACAATTCTGGAAGAGTTTGTTATACCGTTAGTGAAGTGATTTTCAAATTCCCTTTTCCACTCTTGCTGTTTCCATCAGGGAATAGAATTCATAGCTGAGTAGTCAAAAACAGATTGCTGGTAAGCTCAACCAACTATCACATTACAGAAGGAGAAGAGCTTGCCACAGTACCTCCTAGGTAGTTTTAATGTTTACATCTACACCATAACCTGCACAGTCATTTTTGTGAGGAAGAGTGACAAATAACAGCAAAGACTAAATAGCCTTCTTTCTGACTACTCTCTGGAATTCAAAGCATGGATTTCCCGTGAGTCAGTAATTTCCCAAGCCAGGGTAGATATATTTCAGGCTGTTCCACTTTGCATATTGCTGGGCCGGAGAGTATGGCTGCATCAGCACTTTGTTTCCCAGACTCCATGTAAGTGCCACCTCTCCTTTTGGCTTGTCCATCTTTGTGTGGTCCTCAGCAGCTCAGTTCCTCCAGAGCAGGGAGGTGAGAACTGCTCTCTAAATCATCCGCTCTGGCTAATAATGCTCACAGGTCGGCTCTGGAAAAAACGAACTGATGTGCATCACAGTGCTGCTGCCTGTATTAACGATTTCCCATGGTCATATAGCAAAAGCGGAGCAAACCAGCAGCCTCCAACTAAAGCCAGTCACTGTGCAGTTGTGAGAAAACATTTGAGAAAGGAACTGAGGTTTTGCTTTCTTGCAGTTTTTTGTTGTTTCCATGTTCTTTTTTTTTAAAGCAAGTATTTTTACATAACATTTGCCTGAAAGTGCATTTCTGGTTTTTAATCTGTTCAGCCATTTTTTACAGCTCATTTATTGACATGTTAGCTTTTAATGCATTCTTTTGGGTCATGGGGAGATAGTGTGTCCATCCATGCTATGGTATCACTAGGGGTCCAGCTCTTAGGTGTCCTCATGTGCACGTGAGAAACAGTAGTAATGTTATACTAATAGTAATTGTTTTGAATAGTAAAATAATGCAGATGCAAAAAATAGTTCTTTGATTGTACTATAACTGTTCCATCCAAAAAAGGACTGCAATCCTGCAAAGCTAATCCTGTTACGTATCTTAGAGACAGCTGTTACTTGTTAAATTTTTCAGATATTTTTCTTTCAAGGAAGCCTTGCCCTTGAAATTTGCTGTCCTGCAAAAGCTCAAAACAAGACCAGTGACATTAGATTTAAATGGGACAGTTACATAAGCACTGTAGCTCACCTGAAAGATTCCTCAAGTCAGAAGGCCCTGGGGATGACGGGCTGCTGTGATTAAACAAATCTCCAACCAGGAGGAATTGGGATGAGGCTTTGTTGTGGGGTAGTTTATACACATTTGCATGGTGAGGTCTGGATATAATGCATTACAAAATATGTGGAACTGGCCCCATCACTGACTGAGTCTGTGCCTCATTATGAACAGTGACTGCATCAGCAACCGTGAATCAGAACTGGCTGGCCAGCCACGCTTGCTGGCACTTTCTGTGAGCTTGCTTTTCAGCCCATGCCAAGTTCCTTACTCCTGTGGCTAGACTTACACCCATAGTTGTGACTGCAGTAACAGCCAACATAAGAGACCCACACTGGACTGAATGTGCTAGAAGTGACCGTTGTAGAGAGTGGTCCTGTACCCTTTCACCATCCATCAACAGGGCTTGGAAAACCTTGCCTCTCTCCCTTTGTGTGGGAGACTCATGAGAACCAGGTAGCATCAACAGCTGTCCTTTTTGTAGAAAAGGAATAGCGCACTCTCTTGATTTTAGTGTGATTTATTTTTTTTAATCCAATGGGATTATTTGAGGGTTTTATTATTGTAACTTTTAATAAATCTTTTAGGAATGTCATTCGGGAAGAAAAGGGTGTAGTGGTGAAGGGTGCCATAAAGTTTACAATACCGTTTGTTTAGAAAAAGCTGCATAACTTAATGTGATCATGCCAAAATTCATGATGAAGTGTGATGGTACAATGGGTTACAAGACTTTTATGGCCATGATTTTACAATCATTGCGTTAGTTACATAGATCTTTCCAAACATGTGGCTGTAAAAATTGAAGGTATGCCCTGCTGTCACGAGCTTTATTTATGCCACTTGTTTTCAATTTTTATTCTTTCTCTGCTTGTTTGTTTGTTTGTTTGTTTGAAAGTATGGTATTCATTGTGGACACACTTAGATTATTGCTTGGTTAAAGTTTAAATCCTGAAGCACTTTGTAATAGGTCCATATTAGTACTTGAAAGTGAGACATAATTTTATACCAACTTACTTGATAGTTACTAGGGCTGCACATCTGGTAGAAATTAGAGAGGGTTTTAGACATACACGGGTGCTGTTTTCTCAGCACATCCAAGCTAGCAGCTACCAGGAAGAATAGTGTATGTTTTGCAGTTTCTCAGAAGTCAGAGCAGGAGACTGCAGGCATAATAATCCATATACGTACCTTTAAATACATCTTGCTCTGCTTCTCATACGGCTGCAGGAATAAGAGTAACAAGTACATAATCTTCAAATTCAGGATTATTATTTACATAACTGCAGAGCATATAGTAAACCAGCCCCCATGACTGTTGCTAAGAGTTGGATGAAAACTATTGCAAGTATGCTAAAATGTACACCTAGCAGTAGCAGCCAGGGTTCACTGAAACTACATATACATCCATACCCCCTTTTAAAATCAATAACGCTGCCGTCTGGCCTGTAAAACTTTGAATCCGTCAAGCAGCCAAAAAAATGACAGTGTTTCTTGCTGTAATTGTTGTTGAGTTACAAACCCCAACACACTCTAAGTCATGGGTTTGGGTACCTGTGACATTTTATACAGGCTTAGCAGACAGCTAGTGTTACATGATTCTCATCTCTGCTTTTCTTGTTCCTGTTTCATTTTGTTTTGGAATGGGGGGAGTTCCTAACTGTCTCTTTTCAGTATCCACATCGTAAAAATATTTATCAGAGTGAGTTTTAAATCACACAAATGGTGACTTAATTTCCCAGTGAATTAAAACCTCAGCTGTCCTAAAAGTTGAAATAAATGTTGTGAGACCTTCAGGTTCCTGGTAGGGCATTAGATAAAGAGTAAGAAGGTTACAGAGTTAGCTAGATGCCTGCTGCACTGGGGGAATGGACACATAAGTGATGGGAAAGATACGGTTAACAAGTAATTAATTGTATGACTTAAAGAAAGGGGAAATGGAACTTTTCTGAGCTTGGATGCCCTAAATTTAGACATTTCTAGAAGGTGTGTTAGGGCATCTGGTACTATATTAACTTTGAATTTATCTGGTTTAGTCATATTTTAGCCTTTGCCGTGCTGAGGGCTGGAGAAACCTATTTCTCACAAGCAATAAACACTAAAGCTGGTGGGCATTTCTAAGAACAGATTACTACTATTTTAATTTGGGTATGAACATTTCTTACTGAGTCCAGATAAAAGAAACAGTAAGAAGGAAGCTGTTGAGAAACGGAAATAATACACAGATCTTAGAAAGGAAAACTACAAAAAGATATGAGTGACAATTCACAGTAATTTAGAAGCCAGTTTCAGAGTTGAAAGGAGCTTTGCTGGGAGAAAACAGAAACTCAAGAGGTTTTTGGCAAGTGAAACGTTTGCAACAACTGTCATTGCCAACTGTACCACATTAATCAGATTTTATACTAAATATTTCACAGCAAAAGGCTAATGCTTGTAGCCCCAACATGCGGGGAATACTTAGACAACCTCTGACATCTTTGTACAGCTGTTCCAATATTATCTATATTGTAAAAACAAGAACTAATTGTTTCCCAGATCTAAAAAAAAAAATTCACAGTTAAACAGTCCCTCAGATAAACCATGAACTTTTATCTAATTTTTAGTAGCAATTGCAGGCAGAAATGGGTCTTGAAGGAAATTAGAGGTGGAGAAGTAATGGCTTATAACCTATAAATATGATGTATAAAAATGGCTTATAAATCTGTAAATAAATTTATAACATGAAAACATCCCAAATCCCTGACGTTGGAGGATTATTGTAACTTTACTGGTCTGAACAGGAATTGAAAAACTCCAGCTGTCTGTGTATGACATAACGAAAGACAGTAGTTTGTCACTGGGGGAATTCGAACAATTATACAATCGACATTTAGGCAGAGATCAAGCAGTCTCCTTCTTTCAAAGGTAATTGCATTGAATCTCAATGTTGGTTGTATCTCCATTTGTTCTGTAATGTGTCCTATTCAGAACAAGAGTGAGAACAGTGGGTGTAAATCAGGAGTACAGAAGTAGCTGCCTGTGTTTATCACAAAAGAATCCCCCAGTTCCTCTGAGAGACACCAAAGAACTTTTTTCCTCACAGTCTCTTGAGATATACTGGTTGCTAAAACAGAGAGGTTTGTTCAGCTTGCTTATACTACCCAGTTAGCCTGACAAATTGCTGATGTGTAGTAAACATGCAAAGGAAGGCATCCTTATTTCTTGCAAGCAAGCCTGGGCCATGTGCTTTGTTGCTAATAGCAATGCATTGCTGTGAGATGTTCAAAAGAGTTTGTGGGAATCAGCTTGAATAATAGCTGGGCTTGCGCCTCTTCATTCCCTTAGCTGCTGTGAAAAATCTGCTCATCCACGCCTCAAACCTAATGCAAACAGAATTTAAGAATGTTCTGAGATTTTTGGGGTGGGGGTGTCAAACACATTTGTTTTACTCACTGTAAGAACTATCTTTTTGCATTCTAACATACAACCAGATGTTTTCTATTCTCTTGTATGTCAAAACCATTTATACATAATTTATAAACTTCAGTCTAAATTGACTTTAAAAGAGATGTTTTGTTGACTATGTTTATCGTACACATCAATTTTCTCAAAAAGCTATGGAATTTCTGCCGTGTTTGAATGTCTTTCCTCTTGGTCTGCTTTGTTTTATAGTGTCTTTAGCCTCTAGCACTGTTGGTTTGGCTGGGCAGGTCGTCCACACTGAAACCACAGAAGTAGTGCTGACTGCTGACCCCATAGTCGGGTTTGGGATACAGCTCCAGGGTAGCGTGTTTGCTACTGAGACCTTGTCTTCTCCACCTCTCATTTCCTATATCGAGTCTGACAGTCCGGCAGAAAGGTGAGGTTCTTTCAGCTGACTGCTGAGTGTGTTCTGGTGGGCATTCCCTGGGGTTCTTGAGGCTTGTTGCTTTTCATTTGTGACAAATTGCAGGGCCTTGCTCAGTGGAAGTGTGGCAGGTAGTAAACTGTTCTGACAATGATATTTCATGTGCTTGATCAGCTATAAGAAGAATGACAAGCACCAGTGTTTTTATCACCCAGAGTCCTCCAGCAGGAGACTGGAAGCTATATTCATGCAAAAGCAAAAAAAAAAAAAAAAAAAAAAATCAGAAACATCACTGAAGTCAAAATAGTGATAATCCAATGTGCAATGGCAGAGGCCATGTCCCCCTCTGTTCAGTTTTGGTATAGAACCAAATCTTAGGGAGTATCAGAATTTTGACTTAGTAATGATTTCATTGCAGCATTTCAGTTGCATTTATATGCTTCTGTACGTCTTCAGTCATGGCATGAGAACTATAGTAGCTGCATAGGCAAGTGCTAACTGCCATTACAGAGCTGCAACACCTGTAGCCCAGAGGCAGGGGTGATGCCCAAGGATGGAGTGGAGGCATGAAGGCTGTGCCCCTTCTTCCTGGGTCCCAGAACCTAGAGAGCACAGTCCATGCTGGGAGTGCTTGGTAGTGTCTTGGTGCAAAGGGGCAGCAGCAGCTTTTGTCCCTCTCTGTGCCTGGGTGGCCTGTTGAGCTGCTGTGCCACACTTCCCCTTCAAGGCTAAGCTGAATGTGTTTAATATTGCTGGTTCTGGTAACATGCACATCTGATGGTTGTTTTGTATCATTGTGTACCAAGGTGTGGGGTGCTGCAGATAGGAGACAGAATAGTGGCAATAAACGGGATCCCGACAGAAGACAGCACGTTTGATGAGGCCAATCAACTGCTCAGAGACTCCTCTATCACCAACAAGGTCACTTTGGAAATAGAATTTGATGTTGCAGGTATGAATGTGCTGTTATTCTGTCTTGCAAGAAAAGTGAAGGAATAAATCCCAAGTACATTCTCACATATACACCATTCAGTTTTCTAGTGACCTGTCTGAAATGTGTCTTTTTGTACAGCTTGCTCATTTCATCTAGCCCTGCAGTGTGCTTCAGAACGCAAACAGAAATGACAAGTCCTGTAATAAGGTCTGGTGACAGTCCCTCCTCTGAGTTATTTCCAGACATTTTTTCTGCCCTGAGATAGAAATACTCTGCTGAGCAGAGACAATTCCTCTACAGGCCAGCTAATGAAATGTTTTACTAGACAGAAAAGGATTATAAAAGGGTGGATAAGCAGAAAACTCTGAGGAGTTTCACTTACAGTATCTCAAATCAACAATCTAAATAAAATAATAGAAACTGAATTAATAAAAGCCAGAAAAATAACTGTTAACGTTGCTGCTGAGTCTTTACTATTACTCATGGATTTCCTTTCTTCTGTAATGTGCTTAAGCATACAGAATACACCTATAAAATCACAAAATGTGTAAACCAAACAAGAACACCTTATGTATGTGCACTACTCCACTATTTAAATAATAAAAACTTTTAAGACTTCATCTGACAGTAGCTCTGAAGTCATGACAATGTCAGATGTTCTGTATTTTGAATAGTGTGATTATTGTTAATGGTGTTATAAATTGTGATATCAAAAGCAGGCTAAAGGTTCCTAGAGCAATTCTGTATAAACTTTAGTATGCATGCAACTAGTATAATGTTAAAAAAAAAAAAAAGGCCAAGTACAATATGTACATTCATGTACCTAGGAAATATTAAAAAATAAGAAAACCAAATAATGAGAAAGTAATTTACATACACCTGAAGTCACATGTATTTCAATCCCTGGACTTGTTTGTGCTGTTCCCGTTTGCTCCATGACAGCAAACTCATACTCATAGTTAGACACCTCTGCCACATGTATGTTTAAATGCTTCCATAGCTGTAATTTCAATCATTTTCAAGCCAAGGCTGAAACTTTTGGAAGCTGTGATGCCAAAAGTCAGCATTCAAATACAGTGCTGTTTATTCCAATTTTTTTTGCCTTCAGCTCCAAGCACTTCTCAGTTAGTGATGTTTTGTTTCCTTTTCTTCCTAGTAGAAATAAAATCCATGGCAGTTACCTTAGTGGATAGTTTAAAAAGTGTTAGACCTACAGCAAAAAAGGCCTGAATTCCTAAAGACTTGATCTCCTGTACTTTTAATTAAAAGTTATCTGCCAGCACTAAAATTTTCATGTGTGATCACAGAACTTGCATATGAGCTAAAAACCTGCAGTCTCAGCTGGCTGCTGGCCCATGCAATCTTCATAAATTCAGTTAAATCTTAAAAAAAGTTGAGTTACCATGAAATTACCCATAGAGGTATAAATCATACTTCATATGTCCTACTTCCTTCACTTCTGTGAAACGCAGCACCTGTGTTGCATCTGTGGTTTGTGATGCTGATGGGATTTCATCAACTTACACGTATAGTGTAAATACATGCAGTTGGAGTTGCTGTGCCTTAACAAATTATCTAATACTTTAAATATTATTTTATAGAATCAGTTATACCAAGCAGTGGAACATTTCATGTAAAACTACCAAAGAAGCATAATGTGGAACTTGGCATCACCATAAGTTGTAAGTGAAAATACTTATTTTTAAGACCACATTTATGGGATAATCTGCAGGTAACAGGTCCTGTAGCTATAGACTCATGTTTGTTTTGGTATAAACTTCTTTTTCCTTTTTCTTGAAAGGGATGATTAGCAGTGCTCTGTCTCTGGTGAAATACCATCCTGTAACAGATTTATACTCCCCTTCAAGTAGTTAAAGAAGCCAGAAGTTCACCAGCCTAAAGCTTGACCTATTCCTTCATGCATAGCACATACTTCACTCCCATTAAAATTCTTCAGGGAAAAGAAAAAATGATAAAAGTAGTTAATAGAATTAGGCCCATCCAAAAGTATTTCCATAGCTGGGAAGTTTAAGGCAAAGTCTGTCCTGGTCTCCCACAGGCTCTTGAACAGAATCCCGCTGAACTCAAGGGTTCTCATAGGGATGAGGATCCACATACGTGGAGTTAGTTTCTGCTTCAGCATGCAGAGTCTGAAGATACATCCTCAGCCTGTAGAACTAGTGGGCAGTCCTAAATGTGCAGGTCACATAGCAAAATCCCCTTTCACTAGGGTTTTCAGGGATTGCTAAAGAAGATAACCAGGGTCTGCATTAGTCTATTTCTCAACAAGTATTTATTACTGTTGTTTGAAATCAAAGTGTTTCTATACTTCTTTATTTTGGGAGCAGACAGTAAACACTGTGTTAGGACTGGATTTTGATGAGGTAAAGTCCAGCATGCCGAGTCCAGCCCTTGATGGAAGGAAGAGCAATCCGTATCAGAGTTAATGGGCTTGTCTTTAATGTACTTAACAACAGTGCAGAATCTGGTCTCATCAGAATTAACATTCCTTTATGGTTGTGGCCTCAGACTATTAGTCTTTCTTTGGAATTACTCATGTGTCTCAGGGGAAGATTGTGCTTATATTCACAAAGCTTTTACCAGCACAATGGAATAAGGTTAATCAAAAGTACAGCAGGGAATTCAGTGCTAAGAATTACATCTGAGGAACAAATGAGAGACACGGCAAGCCTGTTCGCTTGCATTGCACACTTGAATGAGTAGTTGTCGGACTCTGTAAGATGTAATGTGATGCTTGAAGCAAAATCATAGGTCTACATGTATTGGTGCAAATGAAAATATTGAGAAATGAGAAAACCTGCAGAGAAGCTGTTCTATTTAAATGTTATTCTTCGGATTGGTAATGGTTTGTAGGATTATTGTAAAAATATGGTCTTCCTAGTAATTTGATTTGTGCTGCTTTTTGGAATTCAGACATCTTGTACTTTTTTTTCTGTCTGTAGGAGTAAACTTTGAATGGGAAGCTAATGTTCTTGGGATTTAGTATTAAGCAATCCTCTTCCAAACTCTGCATACCTTCCTGACTTGGAACTTAATTCCAGAAGGTGGTACTTTATGAAATTAGTGCTTTATACAATCAGGGTGACACCTGATTGGTCTTAGCTCTCCTCCTCTGAGTATACTGCAGTATCTTTAGTACTTAAATTAAATGACCTGTTATATATATAATAATCCCACTTATTAGTAGTATTTAATGCATGTGAAATGTGTCTAGGATTAATTATTTATTTGATTTGAAAGGATTTATAGTAATACTGAAAGTTTGTATATTTGCTTGGTAGAACTTTTGAATTGCTGCATTTCATGGTTGCTTTTCAGTGCTTTGGTCTGTCCTACCTAATTAACTTCTAAATGAGGCAGTGTGATTTGAAGAATAGAAGTGTTTTATATTCACTTTGTCAGGTTTTTGTCAGGGCTTTTTAGCACATTACCATGCCATTCATTACTGATACTGCCAGAAAGCTGTATGATTTCTTTTCAAAAACAAATACTAAGGAAAACTCGGCAGAGTTGGGATATGACCAGTCTTAAACAAGGGTGATTGAGAAAATGAGGTTTATTCACTTTTGGGCTTGATCTGTTTAAGTGCTAGAGACCTGTTTCATCCCCTCTCTTCACAATGTAGTGGGGTTAATGATGAGTGAGAAGGTGCTGTCTCTATAAAAACATTACAGAGAAATGCCTGTCTTGCTTTCCATATCCCCAGTTTAGTTTGGGATTTGGATGAGAAAGTCAGGAAATGACCTGACGTGACAGACAAGACAGCCGTTTTTGGTCAGAAGGGAAACATAAGCCTCACCTCAGGTTGGCACCTGAATATATACCTGTTTTTAAGTCCAAGAGTCTCCTAAGTCAGCTGTTAGAAGGCAAACATCCTGGAAGAGGAATTTAGTTTTCTTTCTTTGTGTAGTTTTCCTTGGTAATAACCACCAAGTGTGCCTGCATGGAATTACAGCCAAGTACTTGAAGGGATATCTGAGGTGACATACAACTCTTTCGACACTTAAGCTAATTCATGGTCTTTGAAAAACATGACATGTAATAGGGTAAGTGACTAAGCTTCTCTTAGTTTCAGATCTATTAATGAAAGAAAAAAAGCAAAACAAGAAAAATTTCAAAATCTCCTTAGACAGAAGAAAGCCCTAGAAAGTCAGACAGAAGCAAGTTTCATGAGCGTCATTATTAATGTTAATACAGGCACTGAATTTTGGATAGTGCACGGCAGTTACCTTGCAATGTGCTGGCCTTGCCCCTTGCTGCCTTCACACACGTACTGGACTTCTGTCATCCTTCTCTTATCTCTGCAGTATCTTTCTAATCTTCCCATTAACAGCTACTTACACTCAATAAAGACCTGATTTCATAGTTTGCAAGTATAAGTGACTATATATTTCATACTTCATTTTCATCATTTTCACACCCAGTTACCTGGTTGGAGCAATTAGAATGTCTGAGTTCTTATAATTATATAATCCAAATAAAGCATGACGCAGCAGTGTCTGTGTGTGATTATGGTTTTATAACAGAACCAGTCCCTGGAAGAAGGATGGCTTTCAAGTAGATCTAGTAGTGTTCAAATCTATTTCAATTTATTTGCCAGTGACATTGATTTTAGACCATGTAATGGAATATAGATTTATTTTTTTTTCAAAAGGTACATTTCTGTGCCACTAGCTACTTTATCATAGACTAATATTTTTTAAATACATTGAATGAAGTCTGAGAAAATGACTTACTAGTACAGTCTGGTAATTGCAGTTAACAGCCCTTTTTTTTCCCTTGTCTGTCTTTCTTAAGTAAGATTCTAATATCCTTACTGGTAATGAACTGCAGCACCTTGTTTCATAAATAATCTCTCTGAAGCTAATGGTATTACTCAAGGAAAAGAAACTGCAAAGCTGTTAAGAATATCAGAATTTCACCCAAACGATCGTCAGTTCTTCTAAAGTCATTTTACTAGCAGCTATACTGTAGTCTGCTTTATTGCTTTCTTATTTCATCAGAAACAAGCTACGTAAATATCTACAGATATTTAGCGTTAACTATGAGAACTTACTTTCTAAAGCATGTTTCTGTATATTTTGAGATTTCATCTAGCAAACCCAAATTCATTTTGCAATGTTATAAGTAATTATTTTCAAGATGGGGCCTGAAGAATCAGGTTTCTCAGCTGCTCCACATGTACCAATACTTAAGGAACAAAACAGCTACATCAGTCTAATTTTAAAAAGCTCTTTTATCTGTTTAGTAATCATAATATTTTTAGAAAGCCTAGTAGCTGTAAAGTAGCATTGTGGATAAGTGGACTGACTTTGTCCATCCCATGAGCATTTTCCTCTGCTTGTTCAGTTTGTTCAGAGTTTGACTGAACTCTAAAACTTGAAGCCAGGCTGATTCTAGTGAGTGAGTTTGGGATAGGTGGTAAGTGCAACGTCCACCCCAAAACTTTGTCTTTTTTCTTTGGGTTAGTAAGCAATTAAGAAAGCAGGGCTGTTTGAGGTTGGTGGGGGTTTTAACCTAATGATCTACAAAACTGACAGCACATCACTGAACTTGCTTTTAGGGGATAGGCAGGGGAAGTGTGTCTTTACTAGTAGAAGTTGTGTAGGGGCCTGGGACAGAGACCTAGGATCACAGAATAATTTAAAGAGAGAGAATGAACAGCTTGCTAAAGATCAGCCTTCCAGTTGCAACACTAAATTTAATACCTGGACAACTTTATGCACCCTTCAGTCCACTTCTAGTTCATCGTACAGACTGTGTAAGTTCTCTACAAAAGCTCAATAGTAGGTAGACTAATAGCTGGACCAGGGAGGAGAAAAGATGAGATCTTCAGTGGACAAGCAGAATGGGACAAGGAGAGAAAATGAGTGGAGAGCCGTAACAGGGAGACAGCAGACGAGGGGAGAGGCTGAGGTGTGATCAGGAGTAGGGGAAGCTGGGACCTGAACAAGAAGGCTGGACATGGGTGAGTGGTAAAGTCCTTTGGTTTTAATTACTACTTAAAACCAAAAATAAGTGAAGCATAGAAATGGAGACTTAAAGCTGTACAGTCTCACTTCAAACTTGTGTTAATTCTTGAGGATATCTTGTTTTAATTAAGGGGTCAAATACTGCTTTCTCACTGGGACTCTTGCTTCTCTGCTCTCTGGGGTGTGTATACAGTGGTGTGTATCAAAGGGGATGGGGCCTGCGTAATGAATGAGGTGAAGGATTGTAGAAAGAAAAAGGTGATCTCATGGTCAAGGTGGTTTAATGCTACCCTAGAGAAATCAGGGGTTTTTTTCCTTTTCTCAGCAATACAGTTGTGCTGTGAAGAGTCATTTCACGGGATTGGGGGGGGGGCGCGGGGGGGGGGGAGAGAATTTCCACAGATGGCTACTTGATTTTCTGTGGAAACTGTTGAGAACCTGGGGTCACACTTGCAGAAATGCTGAGCATCTGCAGCTGTTGCTGAAAGTGCCAGTAGTTGTGCTTTGGACTTAGAAGCTGTTAGATACTACAAACTATTGTGAGACCTAAAGGCATGGATATCTCAAATTGCTCACTGAAAATTGTCATACTTTGACCTAGATGTTCCTATGTTTCCTTTCCTCATCTGTAAAATCAGGATAACAGTAATCAATGTTCTTGCTGGGGACAGTATCTGTTTGCTAGTGTTTGGGAGGCAATCTTAGGCTGTGGTGATATGCAGTACAAAAGTTCAGGAGGAAATTAATGATTTTATCTCTGCAACACAACTTGAATACTTTGTAGTATGTCATGAGCATTGAACAAGAATAAAACAAAGTGTGGTGTAGCTGCTTATTAAGAGCTTGTCAGCATGGGGGGATTCATTTCACACTGAGCTGTGTTTGCTGCTTACAAAAAGGCTTTCATCCACCAGACACAATTAATAGCCCAGGATAACTGACAAAATACTGCTGGGTTCACACTTACTCAGTTTGAAAATGTAATAACTTTGTGTGCAATATCATAGCCTTTGCATCCCCATGACTCTGGCTTGAAACTTTGAGCTCTTTCCACCATTTTGGTTCCTTCTGTCTTCTTTTTGGAACAATAATGGACTGTCTTCTTTAGTACTGGTAATTTTTTTTTAGAGCAGTTTCATAATAACTATATCAATAGTCAAATCTCAAACTGCAGACATTGTACAGTGGTTGGCACATAACCTCAGGGATTTATAAGGCAACCTAGAGTGTAAAACCATAGAATTAAAAAATAAAGTTCATCAAAGTGTTACTTTAAAATTTTAACAAGATACTAACTCGTGAAACAAATCCAAAGAATTCAAGTAAATATGGAACAGTTGTATAAAGTACAGTTGACCCGTGGCAGGACAGTGTGAGAAACAAGCTCTGAAAATAAGAAAAAAGGACATGGACCTGTTGAAGCAAGTCCAGAGGAAGGCCACGAAGATGATCATAGGGCTGGATCACCTCTCTTATGAAGACAGGCTGAGAGAGCTGGGGTTGTTCAGCCTGGAGAAGAGGAGGCTCTGAGGACACTTTATAGCAGCCTTCTAGTAGTTAAAGGGGGCTTATAAGAAAGATGAGGACAGGCTTTTTACAGGGGCCTGTAGCGACAGGTCAAGGGGTAATGGTGTAAACTTAAAAGATGGTAGGTAGATTTAGATTAGAAATTAGGAAGAAACTCTTTACTGTGAGGGTGATGAGTCACCTAGAACAGGTTGCCCAGAGAAGCTGTGGCTGCCCCATCCCTGGAAGTGTTCAAGGCCAGGCTGGATGGGGCTGTGAGCAGCCTGGTCTAGTGGAAGGTGTCTCTGCCCATAGCAGGGGGGTTAGAACTAGATGATCTGTAAGGTCCCTTCCAACCTAAACCATTCAATGATTCTATGAAAATTACATGTCTTAAAAAAAGTAAATTGCTATTCTTTAAATTGCAACATAGACGTTTCCTGAAAGTGTGCTGTTTCAGACAAGTTTCTAAAAGTCCATTTACATCTGTCTTCTGCATTTGAAATATGGCCATTTAGCAGTTCTTAAACTGTTCCTTTGGACATTGAAAGGCTTTTTGGCCAGGGCAGCCAAGGTTAACAAGATCTGTTAGAATATTGTGTTGGGTATGTCATTATTAATACACCTTGTGGTTACTGTAGGTGAAGATGTGTCATTTTCCATCAAAGAGAAGAATTATGAGCTGCTAAAGTAACTGACATTAGAGTTTTGTAGGTGATCCTCCACTATGGGTAGCTTTTTAGGTGATTGTCGTTTAGGCATTGGAGCCTAATAGAAATCTACCTTCTGTGAATGAATGCGGAGCCCTCAATACACAGAGCAGAAATGGCTTGGGGCAGTAGAAGAGCCCTACAAGTGCAAAACCCATTAGTGCTTTCAGGAGAGCTCAGAGCCTTATACCGCGTGGCAAGGTTTTAACATTAGCACACTCTTGTTAACAACAGTCCCAGAAGTCAGTCTGTTCTGTGTTCACCACATGGGCTGCCTCCTGGCCAGAGCAGCTGTAGGGGACGTACTTCATGAAGGCAGAGAGCAGTTGTCTAAAAATGTATCTTTCATCACCCCTGAATTCTGAGCCCACTGCTTACCGTATCAGATCTTCAGTGCAGTCTTCTGTCAGCAAATGGATGAACCCTCCAAAACAATACATTCAGTGAAGGTGCTCCGAGAAACAGTCCTCTGGAAGCAGTCAGTGATCACTGTCTTCCTCTGGGGTAGTTAACTGCTTCCTATGCAACCAGAAGGCAAGCAAAATTGGTAAGCAGATTTCCTGGGCAAGGGAAGCTTGTTGAATACTTTTGCACAAGTCAGTAAAGAATTGCAATTACTGGCATTGTAGAGCAGAGCATACTTGTAACCATGATGGACAGATAGAAAATTCAAAGTTGCATCAGGTACCTCCTAGAGGTGAGTTAGGTGTGCAAGGAGAGGCCTGGTGGGGATTTTACTAATGTGACCGTTGCTGGAATTGTGGGAGAAAGTCCACGATGCTTAAGGCCTAGTATCAGTATAGAGGAGCGAGTTGACTCATCAAAAGAGGCACATGTTTACTTCAGAGGAAGCAGCGTGTCACAATGAAGCAAGCATCCGTGCGATGTGAGCCACATCTGTGCAGGTGTGGTAACTGTGTATCAGCCCAATGGCGTGTGTGGCCGCTACCCACACCATCTCTTATGGTGAAGTAGATTCCTCCTCCTCACCCAGGAAGCATTATCATCCTGTCTCTGCCTTAAGCACCGAATGAGACTGGAGTGGATGTAAAGAATGCGGACTGGCCCACTCTAGATATTTTGCCATAGCAGCTCTGTTGGGCAGGGATATAGTAAAACATGATTTATGATGGACAGAAATACTCTGGCAAAAGATCGGCATTAGTAGTTGTGCTGAAAGGTTCTACTGACAGAAAGTCTTCTTTCTGTGTTGTAGCTACACAACATAGGTTGCTGGACCTGTGTACTGCGATACCTTCGCGTGGTTCAGCCCAGGCCTAACCTAGAATTCAGACATATCAGGTTAAATTCACTTTGCACCAGTCACCTTAATTCTGGCATTTTCTAATTTTTGAGGAGTATGCAGTCTTACTAATATGCTGCTGATGATTGTATTCATGCATGTATAATTTAGGGAAGGGGAGGAATATCATACGGGTAAATAATGTGTATGAAGTTTTGATTTATGGACAGAATTAAGAATTAGCCCATCTGCATGTCTGGAATTAAAAACAGATACTTGTACGTATTCTTTATTACAGCTCCATCCAGTAGAAAACCAGGAGACCCTCTGGTTATTTCTGATATCAAGAAAGGAAGTGTTGCTCACAGGTAAGGCATTCAAGCTCCCATGAGAAATCCGTTTCCAGTGTGTAGCCAGCCAGACTCACGTTAAACAGAGGGAGCTTGTAAGAGACTGTGCTCTTTTTTTTTGTGAAAAACAGTCACAAATGAAAAGTCCAGCATATTAAGAAATAATTGTTTTTAAAAATCCATCTCATTTCTATAGTAATGTCCATACCATCTAAGATACCTTGCTTTAATGTTACTAGCATGTCATGTAAGCTTTTTTGCTTGTTCACAGAACGGGGACGCTGGAACTGGGTGATAAGTTGCTTGCAATAGATAACGTTCGACTTGACAATTGCTCAATGGAAGATGCTGTCCAGATCCTTCAGCACTGTGAGGACCTTGTAAAGTTAAAGATCCGCAAAGATGAAGATAATTCCGGTATTAGCAATAAGCCTCTTGTAGATTGTTGTGTATTTTCAGGATTTTTAGAACACAGAGTTGTTCTTTTGCACTTAATTTTTTTTCTAAACGTGGCTGATTTTTGCTAATGCTAATCAGAAAATGTCACACTAAAAAGAATTGTAATGGTATATAAAGTTTTAAATTTTCTCAGTGACTATATTGCCTGTAGGAGCTGCACTGGACAATGAGGTCTTCAGTTTTCTGGAAAGGCAATTTCCACTCAGGTGCAGCCATATAAGATTGATCTTATCTCAGCATATTGACATTTTCTCTGCTTTTAAGATTGGGATCATGGTTAGCAAAGCATAGGTCCGTGGGCCTCAGTTCTCCAGCAGAGTGGTGAAGTGCATGCTTTATCCATAAACTTACGAACTTGACTTCACTATGACTGTTCACACGCTTGAAGGTAAGTAGTACTTGACACTGTGCTGGATGGCTGACGGAGGAGCCATGTGTGATCAGCCCAGTGAAAGTAATGTAACGGAGCTGTGATCATATTGCACACCTACATCTATTAATATTCCTGGATCTTTCCCATTATGGATTCCTTAAAAGCAGAATTTCTACCTGGAGATAATAGAGTTCTGTTATGCATTCTAGTGGCAGTTAGGCAATTATAACTATCATCACTGCTAGGTTTTATTTTACAGTGTTACGCAAAAGCGTGAACTGTAGATTCATTTGTCTTAAGCTTTATACTATCTCACAGCAAAAAGGCACAGCCTGCCGCACTTTATTATTTCAAATCAAGTGCAACTCTTGATATGGTATTTAGACTTCTGCTAGAATGCTCTTTATCTTAATTGCTTTTGAAAGCAAACAGAAAGTATCTTCTCAGTATGATCAGTACAAAGCAAAGGTGGATGCATTTAGCACCTTGTGCAAATTGGCTTTGATCCAGCAAAGTGAACGGCTGCTGCTTGGCAGGGTATTGTGGTTAGGTCCCTGCAGGTGGGGAGGTGGTACCCATAATTGGTCCATCTTGGACACAGGCTCGCCAAACTGGCCATGGGCTGGACATCCAAAGGGGCACCCAACTGACAATTGCTTTGCAAAACTGAGCAAACCAGATACATTATGAAGAGTAGACTGCAACTGCCCTTGGCAGTTGACGTGAGATGTGCCTGTAGAAGGAAGTTTGAGGTTTCTCCTGCACAAGACAGTGTCTGTCTTTTAAGTGTTTGTAGCACCTGGGATCCCCCCTTCCCCTCATTTGGAAGATTTCTCATTAATAACCCTGCAGAGAAATTACCAACAGACTATAGAAGAGGGATGTGAGTTAGAGCCATGTAAAAGAAGTATTAACTTCTCCCATACTTTTAAATATTGTGCGTTTGTCCTGTATGTGTCATGTCATCCCCCGACTCCTCCTCACCTTGGGGACTTAATATTTTTCTAGGGCAGCTTCCATTTCCATTGGCATTGATACACATTTTCTGTTGCTGTCACTGAAATGTGCATTTCAGTGTCCATTCATGTTCCGTAACATCTTTGCTCTCTTAGGTATTGCACACCATGGTGGCTGGTACAGGTTTTGGTCTCAGGGGAATTCTTATTCCATGGTTTTCCTTTACACATTCACATTTCTTATTTTACAGTTACATCGTATATCTATATCAAGATTCTCACACAACTATAGTGTCTTATCCAGACATGGTTGGTGTAACTGAACAGATTCAAATGTAAATGGGCAGCTACTCAGAGACCTACTGAACAAAATTATCTATACAAATGGTTCTTTTAAGAGTTGACCAAGTGTCAAGGTGTAGTTGAAAGTATTTATAGCAGGTACTTTGAATTATTTCAGGTATATTTCAGGTACTTTGAAATCCTAAGTGAATTAATGCCTCCTGAAATGCTGAAGAAAAATTATTTTTAAAAACGGTGGCAAAACAGTAGCAAAGATGCAGCAAAAAGTGTACCTCAGTTAAAATATTTTTTTGTTTATTTGCCATTAGTTTATTTATGAAAGTCTGTTTTCACAAAGGGAAAAGAGGTACTTCTCAAACTCAACAGAAAATAATCATCAATAAATACCCCAAGAAAAGAAAATTGTGATGCTAACAGATGAGTGGGTGTGGAGCACTCCAAAACAGTTTCTAAATCACAGAATGAGATTAAGATTTAAACTCTTCTTAATTTTGCATGGCATGCTTTTTTGAGGAAGAGATGGCAAGGAGCAGGGGTTCTTCCTCCCTAGGTACTTGTTTCCATGTTGTCTTTCAAATTCTTTCTGTTTAGAATGATTTTTATGTATTTCTAGCTTCTAGCTCTTCTTCCTGCCTTCCACTTTTCCTTCCTTTACTGTCTTTCCAACTCCTCCCTTCTCCAGGCAGTTGTGTGTGTCTCAGAGCCGCCAGGGCAGGTGAGGCCAGCAGCAGGGTTGTACATGCTGTATGCTTCCCCAGACAGTGCTGCTCTTTGCCCTTCTGTCTGTGTTGATCAGATGTTACTCTGAAGAGCAGGAGGCTGGTGGACAGAGCAGAGGTGCTACAGCAGAGGGGCTACTGTCATTAAGTGTGGGTTTCCAAGAATTATCCACAGTTACATCATGAGAAAACAAAGATGGAAAATCTCAAAAACATGAGACCCGAAACGATGGTAGTCGGATTATATTTCCTCTTCAGGTGGAAGTATGTTTTCAGACTTTTTCTCTTTTCTTCTTTCCCTGTCAGCTTCCCAAATCAAGGGCAATTTTATCTCCTGATTAACCTCATGGCTACCGCCCTCTTTTGAATATCCGAGTTCTTCGTTTTCATGGCAAAACTGGCCTTCGTTGTGAATCCAGGCCACATGCATGCCATGCTCTTGGATAGCTCACATTGCTGCTGCCTGGAAAGAGCACCGGAGAGAACAGCATAGCGATTTGACATTTATCGCATTCTGCCATTAATTTTCTTAACTATGCCTAACCAGAAGTCAGACATAATGGACCGGTCTCCTTTCCAGTCATTCACTAAGATCAATAAACTTCCAGCTTTCATGTGGCAGGGCTGCTGTATGATTAATAACTTCTTACTCACTTACTGTTGATACTGGAGAACCATCAGTATTGTGTTGACCCTTAGCAAATACTGGCTATTACATTTTCTATTAGCTTCGTGGATTACTTGTCATCCTTCGGTTGAAGTCCTGTACCATGTCAACGCCACACTTGTGTAAACGTTGTCAAGCATTAGGTCCCAGGGGATCTGTTGTTGTTCCATAAATGCTCTAGAAAGCAAGCAAAAGCTGCCACTCTTCTGCTGTGCAGTGGCAGCTTACGTGACAGCCCGCTGTGTGCCGGCCAGAGGCTCCCAGTGGGGTCTTGGGAGTAAGGTGCTTCTGGAAAGAGCATGTCAGATAAAGTGTAGTTGATGTGAACTAGGCCAGAATGCTGATGATAATGCCCCAGGTAGGAATACAAGGCCAGCACTGGGCATGAAAATTCCAGTATTTTTTGCTGAATAAACGCCACTAATTCTTCTCTCTGTTGACTCTGTATGTGTACCATTTTCTTTGTGGATAGCTAGGGGGAAATAGGAGGGAAGCTAAAGGGCTAAGTTTTCAGCAAATTGAAAGCAACAAAGTAGCTCCAAAGATAACCAGTGTGTTGCCAGCTCTGCTTACAGGTACCACGTTCAGCATTAAAATAAAGCAACCTTTTGAACATTTGCTAGTGATGCAGATAACCTTTTTTCCTTTTAAGGTTTTTCTATCTACAGGAACAGAAATGGGAACATGTGAATTTTCTAACTTGTCTCATGTTAGTTCTAGTAACATACATGGAATGTGCATCCTAGACATTTTCCACACTCACTGAGCTGTTCAAAATGTCATTAGCCACTGATCTAGGAAGAGTGACCCCCCCAGGCCAGACATCCTGGCTGAATACCAATATCATAAAATGGGTGAGGGAGCATTTGTTCTTTTGATCTGAGGAGAAATCTGGTGGGTTACATTTTGAAATATCCCTTCACAACTCAAAGATACTGCAGTTGATTGCTCTCCTGCTGTGATATTTTTTTATAGTATGTAAAGAGCATGCACTGTATAAATACAGGAGCCTTTCTTGTTGCTACAACACCTGTTGGGTATTGTTTATGGAAAATACATTTTATTTAAGCTTACCCGGTGATACATTCCTCTCCATTTCTGATGATTGTTTGGAGAGACCAGAATTTCAAAATAATGCAAATTACTTCGTGCAATATAATGAAATCAATTCTAATGGAGTTATTATTCAACTTAGCTGATAATTCAGAAAATAGACGCTATTTCTGATTCTGTTACAAAAGCTTAAAACTTGTCTATCAAAAACATGGGATATATTTCAGGTTCTCTTTGTAAGAGAGCTCCTCATCTTACAATGACTAATGACTTTTCCCACGATTCTTTTAAGGAAGTTTGGTTTGAATACTTTTGAATTATCTTTGGTTCTAAATACCTTCCATTCAGTTCAAGAAACAGATGAGTACCGTTATTTATACAATTTTAATAACTTGTCTGTTCTCTAATACTGTGCCCTTGCAGCAAAGGCGGCCAGCAGCCTCCTGGGCTGCATCAAGCAGAGCGGTGCCAGCAGGCTGAGGGAGGTGATCCTTCCCCTCTGCTCAGCACTGGTGAGACACGCCTGGTGTGCTGGGCCCAGTCCTGGGCTCCCCAGTACGAGAGAGACACGAACATAGTGGATCAGGTCTAGCAAAGGGCCACAAGGATGATGAAGGGCTAGAGCATCTCTCCTATGAGGAAAGGCTGGGAGAGCTGGGACAGTTTAGCCTGGAGAATAAAAGGCTAATATAACGTAATATATACATATAATAAAAATATATACATTATTATTATATATATGTATATAAATAACTGAAGGGAGGATGTAAAGCAGATGGAGCCAGGCTCTTTTCAGTAGTGCCCAGTGACAAAACAAGAAGCAATGGTTACAAAATGAAACACAGGAGGTTCTTCCTGAATATCAGGAAACACTTTTTCACTGTGAGAGTGACCAAGCGCTGGCACAGGTTAACCAAAGATGTTGTGGAGCCTCCATCCTTGGAGATATTCAAAAGCCATCTGGACACGGTCCTGGGCAACCAGCTTGGGCAGGGGGGGTGGATGAGATGAGCTCCAGAGGTCCCTTCCAACCTCAACCATTCTGTGATTCTGTAACAAAATAGCTTGAAGTGACATTTTAATATGAAAGATGATACAAAGATTTTAAACAGAGTAAAATTTAGTCTTAATAGGATGAGGGGAGTTTTTCTATTGATTTCAATGTAATCAGGTTTTTGGCAATTAAAAAAACCTGCACAACAGGGATTTTTTTTTCTTTTCAAAATAATCCAGTAGAATATAATTAAGAAGTGTATGTGAAATATAATCCTTTGAAAATGTTGTTTGATTACCATCACTAGACTGAATGTGCTATTTTTTTCATTCCCTCTTTCATAAGAAACCAATTGCATCCCCTTGGCATTTATTGCAGATGAGCAGGAGAGCTCTGGAGCAATTATTTACACTGTTGAGCTCAAGCGCTATGGTGGGCCTCTTGGAATTACAATCTCTGGTACTGAAGAGCCATTTGATCCCATAATCATTTCCAGCCTTACAAAAGGAGGATTAGCTGAAAGGTAACCTGGAAAACAAATTATTTTTCAATGTTCTTTTTGTCAAGATAAAGATTTATTTGTTTACCTGAAGATGCTAATTTTCATGGTTTAGCAATTTGGTTTTTATAATTCTTCAAATCTGAGTTTATAATCTTTTTGCTGGTGTTTTTTGATCATTGCCAAGTTCAGGAGCATGAGCAGTATCTTAATAGGATGTTCTTGTGCATAGTATACAACACAGAGCCAAGGATTGTGGTCCTTATTCTAAATCACCTAGGAAAGACTCCTCAATCAACTAGTCAGTCACAGGAACATTTTAGCAGCCTTTAAAAAGCAATAGCCTTGTACAGTACAATAGGCTCTTCGCATGTCTAGGTTTATCTGAACTTATTGTATACATGCATTGCATCTGTATGTGCACTTGCATGCACCATAGCAAGCATTATCCGGGGAGCAGAAATGCGCCTCGTGGTAAGTGATGGATAGAGAATAATGATAATGCTGAGGTCTTCTATTGCCTGTTATTTCTAAGATAGGTGGAGTTATTGCAACTGGTGCCTTTGGTGTTAGTTTCAAAGAGAACTTACAGCACACAAGACATGATACTGTGCACAGCCAGAATAAACAGTGCATTTACACAAAGAGAATCTATTTTCTTCTCTCAATGTGATCCATCCTGAAAGCCCCATTGGTGAAATAGCTAGTTATATGCTCACACTGCCATTGTCTGTTCTGTTGTGAGACTTCTAGAAACTTGACTCATTTCAGAACTTACTGAGCTGTCTGAGATTGCTCTTAAACAGGTGGGCTGCAATGAATATCATCCATAGGTGATTAACTCAACTGCTGCAGAAACACAGAAATCCACATCTCCATGCCTCAGCTCTGCTGTTGTCACTACAACAAAGGTGACTTGCTTTAAGCGTTTCTAGCAAAAGAATTACTCTGTAACACAGCTATAAAAGCAAAATGAAAGACAGGAAGATGAGACTTTCATGCTCCAAATATGCAAAGAAATTGCCTTTGTTGCTTTTTATGCTCTCTTCTCAATGTTTTACTTCTCTCTCTCAATGTAGGACTGGAGCAATTCACATAGGAGACAGAATCCTAGCAATAAATAGTAGCAGTCTGAAAGGAAAACCTTTGAGTGAAGCCATTCATTTATTACAGATGGCAGGAGAAACTGTCACCTTGAAAATCAAGAAGCAGACAGATGGTGAGTATGGCCAAGAGTAGCATCAGTGGTCTCTAATGCATGTGTTGTTACAGATTAACAAGCATTTAGGCCATGCCTGGAAAAGCATCAATGTCAGTAGTCGGAAGCATATTCCTAGAACTGCAGCAAAAGAATGACCACCACCACTCTTTTTTTTTTTTTTTACAATCCTGTTCAGCTACCAGTCCCAAGAAATTTTCTGTCCCTGTGGGTCACATAAGTGAACTGAGCGATGCTGAAGATGAAACCTCTGCTGCACAGAAATCTGGCAAACTCTCAGACTTCTATTCCACTACAGTCCCAAGTGTTGACAGTGCAGTAGAGTCGTGGGATGGCTCTGGTATTGATACCAGCTTTGGAAATCAAGGTACCATCAAGAATGCATTCGATATTCAAAGCAGAAATTATTGCCTTCATGGTTGACCTTCCTTTGCCTTAAAGAGAACTTTATCTGTACCAGCATTAAACCTTGTACTCTGTAATGTGCTGATGTCTTATTATGACCACACTCCTCACTGGGCAGTGTGATTTCTTACACTTGGCTGGCCTCAGATTCATTCTTTCATGGCAATGTGGTGTGTTATGAAGCATTTATCAATACATTAACAGGTTTTTGTTAGCTTTACTGACATCTGAATAGCCCAGTCCATAGCTCATCCACAACTAAATGAGTTTATCCTTCAAGTACAGATCAGTGCAAGACATAGAACACACTGAAGATGTTCATGAATTTGATGCCCATATGCAGTAATTTTTAACTGACAACAGATTTATTATAAACTGCTGAAGGAGGAATGTTAGGTGTTGCTTATGATTTGTAAGTCTTTTGCTTCTTCCTCATTCCTGCAGCATTAACATCTAATTTCAGCTCTCAAAAACAACCATTCTATTTAAAGACATGGTTTTCCTTAATGATAAATTTTGTACTTGTTTGACTTTTTTTAGATAGGATTTTCAAATAATCTCATTTTAATTTGTAAGTCTCATTTATTCAGGCAGTGAGGGACACAGGCATCTTGTAATATTCTGGATAACAAGAAATATATAACTTCCACACAGCTTCAGTGTTTTGTTTAACTCTTTAAAACATTTATTTCCATAATAAAACGGGTATTCCTACTCTCTGGCAGGTATTTGGATGGGTAGATACTTACCTTGATTTTTTTCTCGCTCACTCCAGTTGCACACATTCTTTCAATTTTATTTCTCTGTTTCTTCGTGTTGCTTTTCAGGAGCATGGGTAGCAGCTCCTGGACAGCTGGTTTGTTACCCTTACACAGAGAACTGAAACAAGCCTCTGCCCAGCAGATTTCCCATGTAGACTGAAGTTCTGTGCTGATTACTTCATTGCTGTTCTCTAATGTGTCTGCTCAGTGATAACAGTGGCAGTTTCTTCTGGAAAGCAGAACACTTCCTTTGAAATCTGCTGAGCTACCCGAGATCAAGTAGCAGCTGATGTCACTACTAGTGGCCATTTTTTTCTGTTCGTTAATTTTTAAGTATTTCTTAGCCTTACTGTATATATTTAGCATCAAAACTTATTTAAACAAGACAGTCTCAATGCATTTAACTATAACTCCTGTTTTCTACATTTTATTTTTAATTTACTGTCACATAGAACATTTTATTTAGTACTCAATGGTATTGGGCTATATTCCCCTGTGTAATTTGTATTTCACTGGAATTAGAGTTGGGATTAATTTTTCCCCTTTTCTCTTTTCAGCTGTTTTGGTTAGTTTATCAGAATAAGTCAAGTTAGTTTTTCTTCTGGTATTTTTAAGTTCTAAGGAGAAGGATTGCTGAAAAAGTACCAAAATGAAAGTTTTCATTTCCTGGATGAATTGGTGATATTTGGAGCAAATTGCTCAACTGTGGAAAGGAACAAAGCCCTTTGCTTTCAGAAGTCCTGATGGTTCAGATACGATGCCAGAACTAAACCAGTATCTCAAAGCAGATTTTTTATTGACTCCTTTGAAAAATCAGCCCAGACTTGGCTGGCTACATGACACTTCTGCTAAACAGCCTGAGTGTAATCAGATTTGCGCCTTATCCCTTGCTGTGGTACTAATGTGACCCACATTTCTATTAAAGTTCATTCTGTCTTGACCTGTCAAGTTGAGTTTGGCTTCTCTCCAAACTTTTCTTGGCATAAGCACAGGCTAAGCAAGTTGAGGAGTCTGGGGAATGTTTCTGGAGCACCAGATAATGCTTTATCCTATTAGTTACTAATTTAACGCTGGTGAGCAGTCTTTTCTCTCCTTGAATTAATACCCCAGTTTGTGCCTTTGTCTATTGTGTCTGCCTTACAAATCTGGAGCCTTCCCCACACGGCAGTCACATTTTCATGACCAAAACCCTTCCTAGAATCTGAGAGTACATTAACGACTGCCAATTAGCTGGAAAATGCACACAAGTCTGTAGTTATGTGGGATTTGAGGGATACAGGTCTAGACTGATTTATGGAAGCAAACTGCTCTCTCTAAAGAGATGATGGCAGTGATATTTGTTAGTCATCAACAAAATAGAACTTCTCAATCCAATATGCACTCAGAAAACACCAACAATAGAGCTAGAAAAAGAATATGTCAAGATGAAATACATATATAGCAGCTCTACCATAATGGATTTTGTTTACCAGATCAGCATCAGCTTGTGACAAGTCAATCCATGTGTTCTTCCTGATACATTACTTGGAAGCCAGACTGTCTGGTTCCTACTTGGAATTCAAATTACACTTAATTCAGTTATAGAAATACTATTGAACTAATACCAGTTCTGCTTGTATGATAAAAGCGCCCAGAAATAAACTCTTCAGATATAAAGGCTGTCTGATGCCACTTACACAGCCTTGAGATACCTGGAAATGGCTGGTAGAGGAATCACTTCCTGTGAGGTGAACGTTCCAAGGGTATAATTAGTCCTAGGCATGTGTGCCCACCATGTGATGGGCCTTTTCCCCATTGTCGGAGTCCTAGCGAAAACCAGTAGCTCTTAAGTGCAAGTCCCACTTCCACAAAGGAGCAAGCACACAGAGATTCCCGTGTTGGCCTTTGTGCAGGGCAGCTCAGGCTGTGACAGCACAGTCTTGTGTTTGTATTAACAGTGCCTCAGTGTTATTGCCTCAGTGGTGCCGAGACAGCTGCCCTCCTTCCTGTTCTGGCATTACTCCGGTTAGTGGTCACTCAGGAGCCTCTGCACCATGCCAACTTTTGCATCTAGGTAGCTGTTCTGCAGGTTGGTGGTATTGTGCATAATTGACACTAATAAGTCACTTAATTTTTGGCTGCATTGCTTCCAAACTTGAGAAAGTTACCAGGAGGAGGAAAAACCTTTCTTGCTAGTCATCTGAAAAGTCAAGTTGATGGGTTTTTTTAATGCATCCTTGCAAACTCTTTTTTCAATAGGTCAGAAGTGCAATTTTCTTAATAGCTTAGATTTAACTTTGGACATGTTGCACATGACCACGTATCACATCCATAACACGTGATTTATTCACTGGTATTCAATGTATGATGTCAAATTGGAAATCGATGAATTGTGAAGATATCTAGAACTAAATATCAGAAGGAGCTGAGATGTAAACAGTGTTAGATATATTTAAGATTTTGCTTTCAATGGACTTCCACAGAAGCTCTAGAGCACACCTAATTCCAGGCATAGTTTAGGTCATAAATAATCTGACTGCTACTGCCCCAAAAAAGGTAACAATCGTAAGTCCTCATCCAAGTTCTAGAGAACCCAGCTTCAGAGATTTGCTTTTCTGTCGTTACAACATATACAGTGCCATGAATGTATAATTCATCTTTTTAGGACACAGCTATCAGGCTTCAGGATACAGCTTCAATGCCTATGAATGGAGGAGTTCTAAACAGACTAGTTTGTCCCCTCCAAGCAAACCACGAAACCACCCATTTCATGATGCAGGGCTGAGCGATGACGAATGGGACCGTCCTACTGCAAGCAGGTAAGTTCCCATGCGAGCTTCTGTTTTCTGATTTGCAGCTGCAGTAGTGCCTCAAAAGTGAACACTTACTGTCTGGAATGAAATTACGTTTTTCTAACGCAGCCGTAACAGCTCTTCCTTTAAATATGACATACAGTATTTCATGAAGCTTACTAGGGTAGATTAGTGATGTTTATGGAAGATCATGATTTATTTTGAGTTACTTCAGACAAAAACCCACAGCCTTTATCTCTTAAGAATAAACAAACAAAAAAACTATGGCGTTCCCCTGGGTAAACTTCAGAAAAACCCTGCTCGGTTTTCCACTCCACAAAAATAAACCTACAAATGAAGTGGCTAAAGACAACTGGTATGTTAATCTTTTGTCTTCCATGAAACCTCTTCATTTTGATTTGAGCAAAGAAGCAGAAATTACAGTCTGCTTCCATAAATGCTTGAGACATCTGCAGTGATTCAGTTGGAGAACAAAGTGATCCAGGCAGAAATATCTTGTCCAAAGCTATGGTAGTTTGCTATGCATTCATTCCTCCTCTTACAAGAAGTAAATCTCCTTTTCAGTGAATTGCTCTGCAGGCAAAAGAACTTCCTGAGGGAAAAATGCTTAGCTGACAATGCTTGGAGATAATGAAAGACTTTTATTCTCTATTCTAAGGATGATCCGGCAGTGGAACCACTGCAGAGACTTGGGTAGTTCCTGCCAAAGAACAGTTCTTCCGAAGACAAGGGAAGACAGGCATCACAGTTGGAAAGATTTCTGTGCTCTTTGTACCCATCCTCAGGACTTGCAAACATGCATGCCCTTCATTAGAAATACAGTTTCCTGGTGTAGCAGCACAATGAGCCTGAAATCCCAGTCTGTGAGAAATTAAAGTTTAGTACTAAAGAAAACCTTTTTGGTTCCTGTATAAATATACTGGATAAGTAAATCCATAAGGTCCAGTCTGTTACTTTTGAAATACAAATCAAGGCAAAACTTTAGTGCCGGTGCTGCTTTTCAGAATCTGAATGACAGATCCTCTGATACAGTATATTGCCCAGTGGCATTTTGTCTGGAGACAAGTCTGGCAAGATGATAGCTAAGATCTGGGCAAGGGTGAACCCACGGTCTGTATCCAGCTCCTTTGATCCCTACTGGCCCGAAGCATACTAGAAGTTTTCATAGGCTAGTGGTGGACAATATTTAATAAAGGAAATGACCATAGTTTTCTTCATACTTCCCGATCTTGGTAAGTTAATAGCTTTAATTCAATAGCAGCATCTTTATCCACAGTTAAAACCCATGTTTTGTTTCCCAGGTGAGATGCAGTCATAGATTCAGAGCACCTGCTGGTTTTGCAGTTACATAATAATACGCTACAAAGTTGATAAGCAGTGAACTGGGAAACTGGATTGTAAAATACAGAATCTTCTAAATGAAAAGCATGTATTTACTACAATTTTAAAGCACTGTTCAACAGAAAGTATGCACATTAAAGACTCTTGTTCTACTTGTCAATGTGACTTACACCTGAGAGTTATGGCACAAATTAAAATAATTATTATTTTAACCCCGTAAAATGGATTATGCCACACCTGATGTTTTCCTATACCGAGTGCTGGAGTATTTGAGAAGGGCATGTCTGGTTTTGTAGGCTGTTACAGGAATCCTCAGAAAACCACCTCTTCTCTGCCTCTAGCTAAGCAACTTTTCTTCTTCTCTGACACTAAAAAGTAATTTTTTCTTACCTTTATTTTGTGTAGCACAGCTTCGAAGAATATGTGGCAACAGAAGGAGGCAGAGACACTGGGAGAGAATCAAGAAAACCATCTAAAGCAAACTTCTGTAGAAAGAGCAGGGGGAGAGAGCATCAGGGGTATGAAGAAAGAGAGCAAGATGTGGAAAGGTGCCTCTGGTGGGCAAAGAAAAAGTGGAGGACAGCTGGAAGAGTGGAATACTGCCAGGTAAGAGAACAAAGAATAAGATCCAGCTGGGCGGGGGCAGGGGAAGAAAGGAAAACAGTTGAAATGAGATAAAGGAGAAAAACAGGGTGAAAGCAGAAAACACATCATTAACATGCCATTCAGTGACAATGAAATTTCAGTTGGCAAGCTAACGAAACCAGAGAGCTTAAACGTCTCTGTAGCCTGGTGTCTACCAATCACTGGCAAGTAGAACAAGTCTTAGTTTCTGCTCCAGGGAAAATTTTTTGAACATTGTAACAGTACTTAAAGGAATGAGTCCGCCAGATCATAGAACATCCTACCACCTCCTGAACTAAAAAAAAAAAAATTGTTCGTATGACATTAAGCACCAAATCATAGGCACCTGTGTCTTCATATCTGTCCCTCTACCTCTCCTTCAGCGTTTTTATGCATCTAGATTTCTGATGTCTCTTTGAATAAGAATCAGAAAAACAAATATATTCTCAAACAGTATTTCACATGACATAAAATCAATCTCTCAGGTTATAGGAAAAAAAGCCATCTAGATGAGAAATTATTTTGGTACCTTTTTTTTTTTCTGATGCGGTAGCTGAGCTACAAATCAGTTTATTCACATGGCTGTAATGGAAATGCAAAAGTTGAGCATTTCACACACCAGGAGACAAGGCTCAGAGAAAAGGCAAAAGTGGTGAGGGCAGAAAAAGAAATTGCTTGAGCTAACAAGAGGTCCAGACATACAGGCCTCATGATTTCAGATTTCACAGAAGTCAGAGAAGAAATGGACCTCCAGTTCTAGGAAATGCAGTCTTTGCTGTCACAGACAATCGTTTCAAATAATCCTGTTCATTCACGCAAGTTCCATTTTATATTATAATATTAGTATGCAATCTAAAGAAAGGTATTATAATGGATAAATTAGTCTACGTTTAGCATTGGCTGTTAAAACAACTACTCAGGTTTAGTGAAAGAGCCAATTTCAGAAGTCAAGGATCTTTCTAAAGCCATGTTTTAAATACTTTCTTATCTTGCCTGGGAGGAATTGCATCTGTGGTATCAGGGTGGGGATTATCACCACTGCTGTACCTATTGCAATATCTGGGAAGAGACACTGATACTAGGTGGAGAATCATTGCAATAAGGGATTGAAACGGCTGGCTGTTGTCTGCTTGACTGATCGTAGCTGTAAGCAAGCGTCTCTGAGGCAGAGTATGCTGTGTGTGAAGCAGTCAAGCTGTCCTCTGTTGTGCTGGGTTGTTCTCCTACTTAAAAACTTTTCTATTAACAGTGTTACCTTCATGCTGTTCTCAGTAATACATTGTCAAGCAAGGCCTTAGATGCTTCCATAATAGCCTTTGCTCTGGTTATGTGCTGTTAAGCACCACTAGCTGCACTTGTGGGCAGCTGCTCCAAAGTAACAGCTTGCTGCCACCAGAAGGGCAATTTCTCGTTTTCCTTCCTCATCCTCCCCCATCCTCCCCCTGTACCTTTCACATAATCAGCCCCCTCCCATGCAGCAGCTCGGATGCTTGTGTGAAGCCTCGTTGAGCTGATTGCCCTTACTAAGACAGCAAAAGACTCGTGCTTCCTCCACACACACGCATCCGCTGTAATGGTGTTGTTTTGGGATGTGTTGCTGCAGTCCAGAGTTGCTGTTTTTATCAGACCTCTCTTGCTGGGCAACTTCATCAGCATCGCTGTCACCAACATCTTGTTCAGGAGTGCTAGTAATATGGCTTCAGTGCGTTTATGAAATATCAGAGAGCTAAGTCTCCATGCAAGACAGTTGCATCCCTGGAAATTTCTCTGTGCTTGTGTACGAAACGACTGGGGCAGTTTATATGACGGCAGTCAGGTGGGCTTCAGTTGATAACAGTAAGTGCAGCTTAGGCTGAAGGAATCAGGTAAAAAGCACCACATCCCTCTGCTGCAAAATGCTGTTTGAGGGTTCTTTTCATATTCCCTGCAAGAAGTCTGTGAGGTTGAAAGGTTTTATTGCAAACATCTGTTGCACGGAGCAGCTCTGCACACAGCTGTTGGTGTGTTAATTTTCATAGGGAGGTCCCGGTTTCAATCCAGTAAAAAGGTGTATTGAATTGTTCTTGGAATCCGTTTATCTCCTTACTGAATAACTTGACCCTCAGATCCTGCCAGCTGCTAGCGACTGCCAGGTTATGAGAAGACTTGTCTGTCGTGTGCTCTGCTTGTCCATCCAGCCTCTCCTGATCAGCAGCTCTTCCCCACTCTCCTGCCGTAACGTTCTGTCATTCAAGTTGCAATCTGTGGCAAGGCATGTGTGTAAGATATATTTTCTGAGGGACAAAAAGTCCACATTTTTTTAACCTCTCATTGTAAATCTAGCTTCGCAGGTACCCACGATAACACCGAGGCTGACCAGGAGGAAAATTTCTGGTCTCAGGCTCTGGAGGATTTAGAGACCTGTGGCCAGTCAGGAATTCTGAGGGAACTAGAGGTAGAACAATCTTAACCTTTCTTTCCAATTGTAGAGAAATATAATGGTTTTGGTTTGGTTTACATTCATTTTATTTTCTCCTTTTTTTCTTTTAAGTTGCACTAATCACACCAACTCATTTAAAAGCTTTAACCCCTCTCCACAGGACAAGGCTGACAGGCGTCTGTGTTTGAGAAACATGACTCTCTTGGTACCTACCCTTTACCTTTATATTTTTGCTTGTGCAGCTGCCTCCCCCACCCCTAACCAGAGCTGTTTTCTTTTGTACAATGCAACCAAAATTCTAGAAACATATTCACCACAGAGCTTTTGACTTGCAGCTTCTGCTGTGCATAACCATTGATGCTGTCTGCAGAGGCAGCAAATGGCACAGAACTTCTTATGTGGGCATAACCTTCCCGCAGCAATGCATCCCATTCTCTGACAGACGCTTTATGCAGCTTTTCTTAGCATGTTGTAGATTTTCTTTTAAATGGAAACTTAATTTGATTAAGATGAACATAAAAGAAAATCAGCTTTTCAAAACGTTTACATATAATCTTACCGCTCTGCAAAAAAAAAGCTGCCAATGTGAGGAATGTTCGTTATACAGTGGTTTCTTCACTATGTAACCAATTTTCACATTTCATCCTGAAGTTAATTCCTAACCATACTTTGTGTTACATTGTGAAAGGGGGTAGTGGGGGAAGGGAACAGAGGCAGAGTAACTTTGAGTCTTTATTTTTCTAATCACCTTTTCTCTAAATTGTCTAATCAGAACAATAAAGATTATACTGCCACTTAAAGCTACAGAGTGAAAGGTCCTAAAATATTTTCTTTTATGTTCTTTTAAATTCCTGGAGCTGCAAAACTGGCAGAATCTCATTTTCATTTTTATGTTATATGAAGTCCTTTAGCAGCCAGGAGGAATGTGAGTGGCATAACTGGGTGAAAGTTTTTCAGTACAGATTAATTTACTCCCTCAGATTTATGGCTTTTGTATTGCATGTACGGGTAGCAAAATGTGATTCTCATCTATTTGTTATTGCAAACCAGACAAATGCAGGAGAAAATGTTATACTGGTTTAATTCCATAGTTAGATATGGTTCAGTACCACAGGCTTCTCTTGCAATTTTCAGTATTCAGAGCACAATAAAAGGATATGGAAATAGATAATTCCAAAATGGAAATAGATCATTCATGCTGACCAGAATTCAGTTACTTCTACACATTGAATTTTCCTCAGCTTTTCACAAAAGTGAAATTCAGAACTGCAGGTGCTGTATCATTTATAGCATTGCGTTGTTGCACAACCCCCAGCTCTGAAAAGAAAGCAAGACTCATTCGGTATGACAGGATGCCGAGAATGGCGATGCCTCTATTTTATGAAGTGCCACTGCGTAGTCAAGGACTCCTTACCGTTTTTCATTTCAAGGTCTTCAGCCAAAGAGCAAAGAAGACTGTTGTTTGCCAAGTCCTCTGGATGCTTCTGCTCTGTCAGGCAGTAGTATCAGTCCTTACTGAGCACAAGAGAGACTGCTTAAGGCTACAGTATGTTATCTTGTAGTGAAATTAGTGCTGGAGCTGGGAGAAAGAAGGATGACAGACATGCTCGCCGGTCAGAAGCAAACACTTACGTGCCTGCTTTCCCCATACTTTTTCCCCCTTCCTTTTTACTTCTCATTTTCTAGCAGGCTGCCTGCATCCTGTCCCACTCCGAGTTCAGGTTATGGCCTTTTAATTTCCCTTTCTACTTGTCCATCGGCACCAGGGAGAATAAGCAGGAAATTCAGTGTATCCTACCCCAGCAGTGGCACTTCTGTATGGTGACTGCGCTGAAGTGCATTTGCCTCCCATTCCCCAGAGCAGAAAGTCTTTCACAAGGAAGAAGGCTCCTTGCTGTGCACGGGCACTTTTCACAGCAATCCGTTCCACCCAGTGGATGGGATGACTCCCGTCCTCATCTTTCAAGATTTCACCCTCCATGTATTCCTCCATCTAACATAAAAGGCTAGCTTTTACTGAGATTAAAAAACCAGCAGTAAGACAGGGGCTGATGTCTCTGAAGTATTAGTGCCAAGTTGAGGCAGTTACTCTTGCACTTAGATGTTATGCACAGTTTCTTTCCAGGCAGCGAGCTTACCTGCACTGAGCTTTCCCCAGCCTGGGCGGTATCTGGGCATGCCCTTTGCCAGTGCTGGCTCTAGAGCTGCCTGCATATTCTGCTGACTCACATTTTTTTACCTTGCACGCACAGTCTGAATTGTAAATGCCTTCCTGTAGCTCAAATTCCAAAAAATGCCGTTGTGCCGCAATTTAAATGTCATTTTATTTACATGTAAAATATTTTTAAAACAAGCAATTATACTACACACTCTTCAGTCTGCCAGGGGACTAGCTTACAAGCATAGCCATTCTAGTGCTCGGTATTTTAGTTTGAAATGCCATCTGAAAACTTTTGCCCATAGGGTTCTGTTACTGTTGTGTTTTGTTGTGGTCCTTTATTTTATAGTGACTTGCAAGCAGATTGAACATCTATCCTCTTGCCTTTTGCTGTGCCCTGAGTGATTGTGTTTTAACAAATAATAGAGATGTTTTTCTTAATGTTACGAATTAACCACTTATTTAATGCACATTCTGTGTTAAAAAATAACCTGTTCATTAATACTTCAGGCCACAATTATGTCAGGAAGTACAATGAGTTTGAATCACGAAAACCCACAACCTCGTAACCAGCTGGGAAGACAGGCCAGCTTCCAGGAAAGAAGTACTGTAAGGCCACATTACAGTCAAGCTACTCGTAGCAACACATTGCCATCAGATGTGGGGAGAAAGTCCATGGCTTTGAGAAAAATTAAGCAAGAAATGAAAGAAATCATGTCACCAACTCCTGTGGAGTTACACAAGGTCTGTAATTTTTCTTCTGACAGCTTTGGAATAATATATTCAGCATAGGGAATCTAATTATATGGCAGTACAGTAAGCACTTTTTATAATGATGCCACAGATGTAATTTTGGGGCCACACGTATTAGCTCTTACAAACACATTAATGATACATCCTTGTGGGGCAAACAAACAAATAACATGCATCTTTGTCTACTATTTTGTTTTACAATAAATTCTCAAAAGAGACTGCTCTTTTGCAAGGAGCATCAACTGGTAATTTGAATTAACAATACCAATAACTCATCTCTGCAAAATGTGTTCATTAAGAAAGCAAAGTTTAATTTCTAGAAAATACATTTATTTAGGCTATTACTCAGGAGAGTTTGGGGCTCCCGTTGGTCCTTTTCCAAGTTAACACTCATTTTGAATCAAATTCATGAGATCCGATGTACATGATACAGAACGTTATTTCAGATTAGCAGTTCCTTCTCTTCTGATTCCTTTGTTCTAAAAAGGATAAATAATCTTCAGTCTATGCAACTTTTTTCTGCTCAAGACTGTGGAAGTCAACGTGGTGATATGAAGGTGGCTCTGCACCCCGAGGAAGTACTGGATAAAGTATTTTTAGATACTGCTGGTTTAAATTTCAAGTCCAGTGAGGCCATAACAGCAACCAGTTTCCAAAACTTTGGGGGACATATAATGCTCTTCTTGACGGGAACGAGTGTCCCATCTCCTATACCCATCCTCCTAAAGGTCTGAGATCTTCCCAGAGAGGAGGCAGAAGCACAGAGAAATTGCATTAAGAGGTCACATGACGTCATTCTTAAAGAGAGTTGACTTGCTTTCTAGTCCCCGTGCATTTGACCGAGTTTAGTTTGTAGTTCACTCAGTTTCGTTCAGTGAGGTAAGGACTCGCCGAGCGTGGGCTAAAGGAATGTTCGTAGATGGTACTAGAGAGGGGATCTTATATATGGAAAATTACTCCATTGCCAATGTAAACAATCAATAGGATGTGTTGTGATGGTTTTAAGCTATTCGTATTTCCAGCTTGATGTGAAGTGATTAATGGAGTTAGTTACTGTGCTCAGTTTTCCTGAGGGGCGAATAAATGTGAGATACAAAACAAAACTATGCCAGCAGGCATTTTGTGCTGTGCTCGTATTCAGCAAAGGCACAGTTTTCTCCTATAGAATATAAAGGCAGCCCTTCATGATAGATAAAATAAATCCTTTCCTGGAAAGGAGGAGTCAGATTTCTATTAGTGAGTTGGTATTCTATGAGAGCTGCTAGCTCTTGGAGTCCTGGACAGTACAAAATACCCTGTCCTTGAGCTTTCTCTGTCTTCAGTTGTCTGGTTTTAAGATTGCTGTGACCTTCGGTTTTAGTAATTTCCAGGTTTTGTTCAGACAATATACCCACTTTTCCCCTGTCCGCTGAAGTGATGTGGATGTTGAGTCTGTTCTGTCATCCAGAAAAGAGTAATTTCCTTTCTAAAAATCTACAAGTTGAAGTTACACCAAGGATTTTCCAAATCCTAATAGTCATTTAGTAAAACCAGAAACCAGCGACTGGATCTTACAGTCCAAAATGGGCTTGTACACCTATGATCGCACATGCAGGTTAACCCAAGCGTCATGGGCTGCTTTTGTATTCATGCCAGTCTTAGCAAGTTCTTATTTGTTAAGTTTTCCTACCGGTTCTTGTGTAGCAGTGTGCCTGTTACTTTCTCTCTCCTCCTTCATTTTTGTATTAGACCTCCAGTTTAACACTAGTAACCTGTTCAGTTGCTCACGGACAGCTTGTTTGATGATAGTTTTCCAAAAGAGCTGCAATGCCACAGGAATGACTTCACTGTCAGAGAAATGCCTTGATTTAAGTATTTTTCGTAACATATCTTGCTGGCAAATGTGCTCTGCCCTCGGCAGGCAACTATCGTATCAGGTAGGCCACTGGTGGGACAGCCACTGAAATAAGAACTGCTTTGGAAAAGCGTGATGGTATAAACAGTCTTTGAAACACCATCTAAGGCATAGCTTGCCTAAGACTTACCTCAGCAAGACTTTCAAGCGTGTACCTGAGGGCATGCTGCTGAGCTTTCCCAGTTTCTTCAGCAGGACAGACCAGGTGCCTTCTTACTGTCTCGGTGCAGTGAGTCTGCGTGCCTGTTGAGTCAGGGCCTATGATGTGCCCTACAGATCGGAGCTCATACCTTAAGTTTGATGTAGAAATGGGCTAGCTAAGGTCGATGTTCCACTGGTTTCTCATAACCTGACTGTGAGAGAGCAGGAATATATGATTCTACCAAAGAAAAAGCCATAAAAATGAAATGCCTCGATTGCCAGTCCAACTGTGTAGGGTAAGAGAGGCAAGGCTGGATAAAAACTGCTCAGGCTGCAAACAGAAATGAGTAAGTCTAACAAAACGGCATGCTGAGCGGATGACACTACTAGCTTGTCCTTCTCAGATACAGTCAGAAAGGTAACACAGCCCTGAGGACTGTTTTGCTGAATGCTGCCAACTTTGCAGCAAGTTAACCTGACTTCTTCACGGCTCTTTCTTACCTCGGTGCACTACATTCACCAAATGTGTACTTGAACTGTCTTTGTCCTGAGGAAGCTAGGATTGAGATGGGTTGCACAAATCCCTTCAAATATTTGCTCTAGATGGTTTCATAAGTAATGTTTAATTCAGCTGGATAGCATATTGCTGTATCAGTACCCATATTTAATTAATGCCTTTAATTGATTTTATCTACCTAGGTAATCATATAGATTAATATTTTTCTAAAAATCATAGTGGACCATTTTTTAAGTTTCGTAGAGCACGCATTCCTCTGAGAGCAAAAATATGCACTAGACATCAGATAATTTTTCAATGTTATTATTGCAAGTAGTCATTAACCTAAAATTACAGTCGGTTAAAATACCTCAATAGCTGATCTGTGCAAGATGTGTGAATTTAAATTAAGCATTTTCCCATGGATCTGAGAGACACAGCAACAGACTCAAAACTTGTAAGCTTCTTTTATAAATTTCTAACTATTTAATTGCTTATGAAATATGAATTAAATTTCCATTTCAGCTTTTTCCCTTAGGCTCCTGATGTAAATTTGAAAGTCTAACAAATCACCCGTAATGGAGATTTTGCTATTGAGATCAAACCTTAGAAACAGTTGTGATCAGAAGCACAGATAAAGCAGCACAATTTAGGTGTTGCATGAATTGCCTGTGATCTCATACCCTTCAGACAGGGCTGTACTGCTGGCAAGTAGTGAGAAACCTGTGCAGTAGGGCTTTGCCCATACCTGTTATTAAATAAAAATCTGGGTATTTCAGATACCTGGGGTCTTACTCTGAGATTCCCTTTGAAGAATATATGCTTCCATAAAACGTAGCCCCAAAATTATAACCTGTAATAAAAAGAAAGTTCTCTGCAGATGACTTACACCTAAAAAATGTGACTGCTGTCAAATGTGCAACAGAGTTAAATCACAACCCCATCCCTTAAGTGAGTAAATAATCAGTTTCTTTAATTTCTAAGCTCCTGTTGAAACAAAAGTCAAGAGAAGATAGCCATAAGCAAAGTAGTTTTTAAAAATATTCTAGGACCTGTGGGTCTGAAGAACCACAGAAGTAAGAAAATATTTAGGTACATAAAAGTTGTAAGTGCAGGGTGGTCAGTAATTGCCTTCCACAGTGCTCAGCTCATATAAATCAGGAAAGTCCAACCTGACTGAGTGGAGGGGTAGTAAGACTTCAGATGATCATTCTCAGGTTCTGCTCCCCTCCCTGCCCCCACCATTGCGGTACTTGCCACCATCCCTCTACAGCAACACTCTGCGTTCATGCCCCTTACCGTTTGCAAAGCTCCATTTTTTGACTCACAAGCTAAGGTGAGCTAATGTGGAATGGCACTTCCTATAGGTCTGTACAGCGGAATTTGTATGTATTTTGTTTGCTAACAGACCACTCACTAACACCAGGAAAAAAGCAACATTGTCTTAGAATTAGAAGATATAAATGGGACCACCATCTGTAGTATGCAGAATTATCGTCCGCTCCAGCTTTGATAAGGTCTTGACTGTAATTGAGTGTCCTGTTTGGGATCTGAAAATTAAAGGAGGATGTTGACCTACTGAACAGAGTCCAGAGGAAAACAAGCCTTGTTTCACATCACTGCAGAGAAGGAGAAAATAAAGCAATCTTGTTTCTCTGTGGATAGCAGCAGACGTAAGTCTCTCAAGGGTGATGTAGTTTAGACCCAAGGAAACTATCTGACGCACTGGAAGGGATCACTTTATAATAGACTGTGGAGTTTCCATCAGTGGACATTTTAAAAAGCAAGACAGATAAACGTCTGATAGAAATGGGCTCGATGCAGTTGATCCTGCCTTAGGACAAGAATACAGTCTAGATGACTTCACAGTCCTCTGTTTCATATGCTTTTGTAGTTCGCATGAGGTTGGATCCAGCTCCAGTGCCTGAAGGAAGAGGAAGGGGAAAAGGAGTAAGTGGAAAGGGGATGTTCCGTTTAAAAATTGTGCTATCTGTGCTAGAAGAGCATGTAGGGTTTTTAAGTTTTCTCTTAGGCACTGTATCACATTTTTACATTTACTTTTCAAGGCCTCTTTAAGAAGCAGTTAACATGAAGCGCTCCTATACTTTGTGACGGTGAGGAAAAAAATTACCTCATTTAAAGAGAATTTGTGTCTTGTTCCACTGCTAATTACTTTTCATTCTTGCCAGGAAATGCACACAAATCTGTCAAGAAAATATATCTCCCTCCTTTATCTATTTTTTAGTCTTGCGGAATGGTAGTCTTACAGCACTTTCATAGCAGCTTCAACCATACTTCAGATCAAAGCCATGTTATACATGCTGTGATAGCACAAACAAAAGCCTCTGTTGATAACAAATTATTAGAAGTTTCCCAGAGTCCTGCTGGTACAGCAACTGTTGATAAAAATAAAAATCATTCTACGATGAATTATTTTGGATTTGCAGATAGTTTTTTCAGTAGCTGAAATGCCCATTGACTCCCTAAAAGTCATGCTGAAATGGAGGAAGTATGAGAGGTTCAGCAAGAAGTTACTTTGGAGGAAGGTGGGAGAAAAGAAGGCAAAGACCTTAAACACAGCAGCCGCTGGCAAGTTTAAAGTGACAGCTTATCCCCAAAAAAGGCACTGGCAGGGAGAAAGCCTTCAGCTTGGTTAGTGGGACTTTAGGTGTGGCTTTCTGCTTTGCTGTACTGTACAGAGGGAGGAAAACAAGGGAGGAGGAGGAACTGGTGTAAAGGAAGGGATGAATACTGTGTGTGGGTATCTGAGCTTGCCGTGGCATGAGGCCGAGATGTTTTCACAGCAGCCCAGCGATGCACCACCCGCATCTACAGCCAGAACTGTGCTAATGCTGCAGCAGCTGGCATATCTCACTTCTCTCAAGAGCCGCCCAGGATAGCTACCGAACTTACTTGTGAGTGTTTTCATTCTGATTAAAGCACTGCTGATATACCAGTAAAGTCAAGAAAACTGCAGAGAGCAGGAAAAAAAGCCCCAAATCCTTCACTCCTGTTTTGAGACAACCTTGCCTGTTCTTGCTTCCCTTTTCACAGCGGCAGTTAAGGCAGGACCTCAGCAGCTTTCTGAAGGCAGCGCTAACCAGTGCTGTGCCCTAGTATTCTATGAAATACTGACCAAGTTCTTGCAGCCCGATCTGAACGTGGTCTTGGCCTGTCTTGAGCAGGAGGTTGGACTAGAGACTTCCTAAAGTCTCCTTCAATTTGAATGTAATTCAGAAACACCGGAAAAGTATTCAATGGCTGGCACGCACAAGGATACAGCACATGCAGCATTACTAGTACCAAGCTATTATAAAATTACAGAGCACTCAATGCTGTCATTTTGTCAGCCAACGTACAATAAAACCAGTATTTTGAACGCTAAGTGACATAAGCTGTAGCAGTAAAAGCACAGTGTTGACTGTGACTGTGTCTGCACACACATTTTGTGCCAGCATTAGTGTCAGTCAGATGTCACACAACTGACTCACACAATTTACTTGCATAGGTCTGCATTCCTGATGTGAGATAGAAGCAAGAAAAAATAAAAACCTTACAGAAATAAAAACCTAATCATACTAAAAACCTACAAAGAAGTATCTGAATCTTTTTCTACCAAATAACTAAATTCACAAAACTACCTGCGAGGACTTGTTCTCGGAACACCTGAAAAACCTTTTCCTAACAGTTTTACTTGTATTTTCTGCTTTTGAATGACCATCTCATGGCTATGTAACTGTAAGAACGCTGCCTGCAAGCTCTTCCAGAAGGACCCTTAGTCATACTTTCTTAACAGACTGCATTGTAGCTTATCCTGAGCACTTCCGAGATCAGGCTTTACCGGGTGAACCACTGCCCGGCCAAAACCATGCTGGCTAGGGATTACAGTGCCAGTGGTGCTTATACCCTCTGGAAGTCTTGGAAGACGTGACACCAATTGCTTGGTTGAGGCTCCATCCCTGAAGCAAAACTAAGCCTAATCTTGTACTCAAAGCCTAACAACTAGAGAACAGGGTAACAAAAAACTAAAAGACTCAAATTACACCACAAAAGGTGGGCTAAATACCACAGATTTCCAGCTGGGAAGCAGAAGTGAAAAGGGCTGTTTATTACTGAAGAATAAGGTGGCTTCCGAGAAGATCATTAAAATGTCAAAAGGGGGACAACTCCAATACTGTAAGTACCAAACAGTAGGTAAGTGATCTCTCTAATGTGGAAAAAAAAAATCCCCAAAAAACAACACTAAAACCATCCTAGGAAGAAAGCCTGCCTAATATGTGTGGACAAACTTTTATTTTTTTTCCTTCTCATCACGTCACGTCACCTCCACAGGTAACTTTGTACAAGGACTCTGATGGAGAAGACTTTGGGTTCAGTGTCTCAGATGGTTTATTAGAAAAAGGAGTGTACGTTAAAAACATTCGACCAGCTGGCCCTGGCGATCTGGGAGGTTTAAAACCATACGATAGACTTCTACAGGTAATGTTTCTGGCACCACATAGGCTTAGCATGAAGGCACGTAACACCCAGACTACTTTGTAAAGAGATTTGTAACCACACTAGAGGGTGTTTGGATATCTGTCTACACAGACATGATTGTAGAAAAACTGCATGAAGTGTTTTCTTCACTTATTTGGAACAGCCTTATTATTTATATTGCTTATTATAATTGAAATTATGAGCAGTACTGTTCTGTATTTCTGCTGGGAAAAGATATTTTTAGGGGGATGGGGAAGGACAAATGATCATAATTTCTCTGCGCCACAGGCCCTGTACTTTGCTTGGAGCCTCAGTAAGAGAAGGCAGCACTTCACGGTGACTTGGGCTTTTATGCAGTGGCACTAAGGCTAGGTTTTTCTGTGCAGTCATATTTATATAAACAAATTCTTTCAAAATGTGAGGTATTTCAGAACTCCGAAGGAGATATACAAATGCTCACTGGAAAGCTGGAACTTCCCAAGGCATTTACAGACAGATTTGTAATTTTTGCTGTTCTTGATACAGATTTGAGAATTGTTGCTGTGCTTAATCCAAGTTGTTGACTGATGTCAATTAGCCCAATAAAATAATTTACAAAAATTTAGATACATATTAATTAAAACCAGAGAAGACCTGAACTGAAATTTTAGATGTGATCTATTGCATTTAAATTAATGAACATCATGAAACACAGAAAAACTATGTGCTTTTAAATGTCATTTGTAGAGTGGGCATTGTGACAGCTGCCAATAGCTATCACCAGTGTAAATACGCTACATGCTGTTAAACAGTGAGTAAAAAACTTAACTGGTGTTTTCACCCCAGACACCATGGTTAAATAGTCTTGTATCGGGCGATTCTCTACCTGGAATATTTAAATGAGGTTCCATAGTCTCAAGGATGAATCTTTCTCTTGTGATCTCATTTCTTTCTCCTAAATGTTCAGGTAAACCACGTTCGCACCAGAGACTTTGACTGCTGTCTAGTTGTGCCTCTCATCGCAGAATCAGGCAATAAGCTGGAACTGGTTATTAGCAGAAACCCCCTGGCATCTCAGAAAGTAAGCTCAGAACAGACTTCAGTAAGCGGGGAGTGGAGTGATCAGAATAATGCCTTCCTTCACCAGAGTGGACACGCTAACATTAATACAGAGACACGGGAACCTACAAATACATTATAGCAGAAATTCATTTTAGTGGGACGTTCAGTAACTAAAGACAATTATGGTGCTAAATCCCCTTAAGATTTCTCTGAGATTGATGCTCAGATGCTCTATAGCACTAAAAAGCACAGGAGGTCAGTCTGTCTGTCTGTCTCAAGGCTTGTATTAATTCATCATCACTTTTGAAAAAGTTTTAATTCTTCATTAAGTAAAGTCATTCCATTCTAAACAATCTAACATTAGCAACAGTATGAAAAATCATTAAGGGCCTTTTTTCCCCTAGGTAGGAAATTGGGGAAGATGTGTTACACGTGATTTAAATGTTGTCTCCCTCAGGCAGCTGCTGTTTGAGGGAAAAGCATGAAGTTAACCTCTGCCAAGAGGCTGGTGGCCGGCTTGTGTGGTTGAGAACAATGCTGTCGGTATGCTGCGCCAGGTTTTCTTGTTAAAGGGCTAGACCTGTGATTCTGGGGACCTGCATTCTGCTGGCAAGAAGGGTGCATTCTTCAGACAAAGCATAGTTTAGATGGAATGCTGGTATGTGGTGAACATTACTCCCCCACTTCAGTAAATTTCGTTAAAACATATGTTACTCCCTATGCAATGAAGTTATTTAATGGTACGTCTTGCCAACCAATGAGGATTTTTAAGCAGAGACTTTTTTAGCGGGATAAAAACCTCTGAAAGAGGATTACCAACAAAAGTAAAACTGAAATGAGCTCAGACAAATTAGAAAGAAAGGTTTTAGAGGAAAATGGCTTTTTTTAAACTATGTCAGTGGAAGACTGATACAAAAGCTCTTTAATGATGCATAAACCTGTAAACTTGTACTATCACATGTCGTCAGCTTTTTAAACAGTTTCTTGAAGGGCAAAAGTCCCATTTAATATGTTTTGTTTTCCCCCTGCAACACGTTTTTAGAATTCAAAATTGTAAATATATTTTACAAACACATCACACAAATTCTCTCCTCTCCCCTCAAGCAATAAAATACTGCCATTTGCTTTATACACTCACCAGCAGCTGCTTTGGTTTATTCCGGTATTCAAGTTGTTATTGGTAATTATTGTTATTGGTGAATATAAAGATACTGGATTTGTACATTTGTAGAGTCTCCATACCTAAGCAATCACCTTACAGAGTTGTTTCTGGTCAATTTAAACTGTTTAACTGTTTCCCTGTTGCCATTTCCAATACATGAACAAGCTCACCTGCCCTGCACATGCAAGAATCTCTGATTTCTATTTCAGCACTGCCAGAAAAGCTCAGAATGACATTCAATGCTGAATCATGTAAAAAAAAAGTTCATGAGTCACTTAAATATGTATTTTTATTTGTAACAAATAAGTATTAAACTGTAAAGTATTTTTGTACAAATTTAATACTTTAATAGCATGATATTTATCGTCTATGTTATGGTTTTTTGAAATTCAAACTGTTGCAAATATTTGTATGGAAAAACTGTATAAAATGAAATAAACAGTGAGATTTAAAGACATTAAAAATCTTCTACTTTGTATTTTTTCCGTATTCTGTACACAGCTTTAGCAAAAAAATACAGTGTTTATATTTGTAGTACACTTTTACCTGCCATATTGTAGCGGTGCATCTTGGCTGCTCTACAGTCTCAGGAATCCTCATTAGGCCTTGGCCTCTGTGTAAGAATGTCCTGGGTCTGGCCGAGACAGGGTTAATGGTCTTCCCAGTAGCTCATACAGTGTTTTGAATTTAGTATGAGGATAACGTTGACAATAGTTGTTGCTAAGTCGTGCTTACCCAGTTCAGGGCTTTTCAAGTTTCCCATGCTCTGCCAGCGAGCAGCTGCCCAAGAAGCCAGGAGGGAGCAGAGCTAGGACAGTGGACCCACACTAGCTAAAGGGATATTCCATACCATAAAACATCACGCTTAGTATGACATGAGCCACTGATCACTGCTCAGGGACTCGCTGGGCTTCACTCAGTAACTGTATTGTGCAGCACTTGGGCTTTGGTGTTTTTTTCTTTTTTTTTTTTCCCCCATTCGGTTTAATTCCTCTTTGTCACAATTGTTGTTGTTGTTATTATTTTAATTATATTTTACTTCAGTTCAATTATTAACTTGTTCTTAACCCATGAGTTTTACCTTTTTCCGATTCTCCTTCCTATCCTACCAGGAACTGGGGGGTGCAGAGAAGGAATGAGTGAGCCCCTACACAGCCCTCAGTCACCAGCTGGCTTTAAACCACAACAGACAAGTTGGGCAGTTAAGCATCCCTGCACCATACCAGCAACTCTTGCATGGCTGAGGTGGAGAACAGCATTGACTGTACCAGAAACATTCTTTATCCAAATCATAACACCCTCTGACAGCCCTGAAGCATTCCTTACCTGAATCTGAGTGGTACAGTACCACCATCACTGGAATTTTGAAAATTCCAGTGATTACTGACTGATTGTGGGTAGGACAGAAATTTATTGTTGACTAAAGCAAACCATCTCCAACCCTATAAAAAGGAGTGCTAAGTGAGGCTCTTTGCAGCCTGCTGCAGTCCAGGAGAGCTCAAAACAGCATCTCCCCTCTGAGTGGGACACCACTTAGAGCTTGCGAACAGAAAGATTTTGAAGTCAGGAGGACCGCTGCTGAAAGCTGACGATGGAGCCTGGTACCCCGGCTCCTTAAGGCTCAACCCTTTGCCTGTGGAGACAGGCAAAAGCATTCAGCACTGATATTCCACTGAGCGTCAGGGAAACTTTTAACAGGTACACCTTTATACATTTATTTATATATATATATACACACACACACACACCCCCCTATTCCTTTGTGTCTGTCTTCATGCATGCGTGAATTGATTTAAATACCTCATAGCAAGTATAGAATGAATGTTACCACCTCAGATCCATAATCAAATTACTGTCATGATTGCAATAAACCCTATTGATCTACTTTGTAAATGATAAATTAGCCAACAATTAAGTGCTGCTAAAATCTTGCGATCAAACTTAAAACTGTCAATGAAACTTAGACATCCTTTAGATATAAACTGCTGTCCAAGTCTGAGACAAAGATTGGATCTAGCTGCACCTAAGCTGTATTAAGAGTTCAGAAAGCAAGGGGGTCCACTCTGACCCTCGTGACTCAACAGGAAGGTCTCCCTTACCCTTTCACATCCTTGGTCTGTGTAAATCATTCCAGCTTAATTTTAATTTGATTCTTCTTTGTGTGGTTTGTCTATGCAATAAGTAATAAAGTGAACCTTTCCACTGAACTTTGTGAAGTTGCAATCCCACAAATTCATACTAAAACTCTCTCACCAATACCTTTGATGGTGATTCCTTAAGCAACCTAAACCACTCACTCATGACACATATGTGTTAAAAAAAATAGTTAGAAGCAAGCTGTCCAAATTTTAGTACAATTTGTCTCATGTTTGATTAATCTCAAAAATTACAATGCCACAGGTCACAGTACACCAAAAAAAATTAAAAGTAGAATGTTATTTGAACTCTGGCTTGGAATTTTGCTTTTCTTACCAAGATCATTACCAGCATACAACTATTAGCTAAACCAGCAATGGCAAGTCTACATCTCTTTCACATATGAAGTGGGGAAAATTTTGTGTCACTGATTGCCACTCTCTTGTTCTATTTATTACAAGATGAAAGTCCATAATCTCTCAAAGCTTCACACCCATAAATCTGCCACATTAGAAAAATCTAATGTCCCCTTTGAGAACTATTTTTTAACTCAAGCAAATTGCAGTTTTGGCACAGCAGTAAAAGCCTCTCATCAATTCTGTAGCCATTAGGAGACTGATAAATCTTGGTATGGATAACTAGAGCCTTTAAAATCAGAATTCCCATGCATTTTTAAGGGAACATATGGATTCTGTAAGACCTGCAAGTTCATTCTTCACCAAAACAAAAGAATGATGTGATTTTTTGATGACACCCCGAAGAATCTCCTACTAAAAACAGATCACTGAAAATATAAAAGGTTCACTTTAAAACAAGCTGCTTCTTCATAGAACAAGCAAATACAGGAGAACCTTTGAAAATCATCTGCATACCCAGCTTCTCTGTTCCAAAAATCCTGAACGAAACGGATTCAAGAAAGGTTCATAATGACAGTTAATTGCCTGTTAACTTTTGAAAAGCTTCCTAGGAGTTGGTTGTCCCAAAGTTAGATTCTTAAGCCTGAAAGACCCAAGTGGGGAATCTTGTACTGTTGTCTGTCAAAACAAAACAAAAATGTTATCAGAGTTTGAACCAGAACTAAAATACAGTAACATCATGTTACATCTTCTTTCCCCATGACAGAGCTCAGAAATTAGATGTAATGAAAAATGCATCTGTTAAACATGTTTGACTGTATAAAGATCAACTGCAGCAATTGAATTTTACATAAATCTTTCACAGCAGGTCAGCTCCTAAAAACTGACTTCTGTACACAAAGAATAAGCTAATATAGGCTAAGCCAGCTGATCGATCACACCAATGAGTAACAAGACAAATTTACTGCTACTGACATTGTAACTTATTTTTCCCTATTAGTCCGGGAAAACATCTGCCAAACGTGACTGCTTCACCAGTTACTGGTCATCTTGAAAATTATTAAATAAATACTAATAAATGAATCATAACAGTATCCAGGTGACTTACGGTGGTGAAAGTGAGCACAAAAGTTTAAAAGAAACTTCCTCCACAAGGAGATACTCACAGAGGGTATTTTCACAGCATCCTCAGAATTCTCTGCAAGAGTTTGTTGCCTTTTACATGGACTTTGCTGCAAACTGCCCATCTGATCTTCTTTATTGATAACTGCTGACCCTTCCTGTTTGATCAACTCACTTAGAGGTTCAGATGGGTCAAGAGCAACTTGAGTTACAGAAACAGACTGAGTCTCAAGCTCTTGACTTTGCCAGCTCTTTGAGAGGGGAGAGGAAGTTTGTTTGGGACAGTTGCTTGTTCCTGCCATTGCCTCTCTCAAAAATCTCTGTAAGCGAGTTTTTCTGGGCATGCTCTTGTTAGTGACTGCTCTCCTGAGGTGCAGCTCTTCAGATACAACATAGACACGGCAGCGTCCTCTGGTCACAGCTGTGTACACATGCTGCCAGTGCTGACGGCCAGGATTGCCAACCACATAGACAACAGTTTTTTCCTCAGAACCCTGAAACATATTTAAGAACACCTTATCAAAGTAAGATCTCAAAAAAAGTAGTTTACCAAAAAAAAGAAGAAAAAAAGACAAGAACAAAGAAGTTAGAGAGAACTGGGGACACTCAAGAATATTTTCTGTTCTGCACTCAAGGAATTTTAGTTCCAAGAGAGCTTCTGACTTTCACATGAAAATACAGTGCATTAGCAAGATAAAGCTATGTGAAAGTTCGATCAGCTCATAGCTTCTTTATTTTTACCTGAAATGTGTGAATAGTTCTGGCCCATGCATGTTTTATGTGACATAGCTTCCTCAGTGCCTTATACTTCACAGTGAATGTGGAGCCACATGTGCTGCTGATGGTCAATAAGCGCTGTTTATCAATTTCTACATCCTAAAGAAATAGCACAAGAACACTCAGCAGTAAGCTTGTGTCAGCAGTTTGATCAATGTCTGTATGTCTGTGGGTGCCTGTAGTCTAGCTTTCCTTGTAATTACAATAGCTGCAATGTCAACAAAGCGAAATAGTTTCAACACACACTGAACCCAGAAGTCTTTCACTGACCACCTTCAAGAAAAGTAATGTTGTAAAGGGCTAACCCTAACCCCTTCTGTTTAGTAAAAAAAGTGCTGAAAGGCAGTTTAAAATCCCCAGAAAACTTATGATTATCCTAGGGCACAGCGAAATACATCAGTGAGGCTGTGAGGCCATTTAGCAATTTGTTGCCACAAATAGAGAAGAGCCTACTCTGTCCCACCAACCCTGTACAGTCCCCCTTTTCGGATGCACAAATACTGATAACTTCCACTGGACCCTCTGCTGAGTCAACTCAATTCACTGAACCCAGAAAAAAAAAGTAAGTTTCTTGTGGCTGTATTTTTTGGTCAGCTTACTTTTGTTCCAGAGGAGTGCTCAAGCTGTAACACTAGCTTCATTCTTTACTTAAGACTGTTTCTACCTATATCCAAAACATTATCCATTTCAATTACAATACATTTGAGTATTTACAGAATACTTAACACTGGACACTAGCAGACGAACTGAAACATATTTTACAAAAATGCCCAGAGATTATTTTTTTTTTAATTTGCTACCGTGAATCTGCTTCTTTCTTGCCTTTCACATGACAGTTCAGCAGAAGAACTAAGTATATATGATGGACTAAAATTATGAAGTGTGAATTTTGTTCTGGGAATTCACAAGGGCTGAATCAGTTACCACTGCAGGTTTTTGTGCAAGTTCTTGCAGCAAGGACTTACCCCTGTTATGAAAAATATATCTCCATTGCATAGTCGTTTGTCCTCCTCAGCAGTCTCTGTAGTGAAGGTGATTTCTCCACTTCTGCATTCATGGTGATTAGGATCCTCTCTGAAACCACCGTCTGGCAACAGATCCTTGAGATATGTATTTCGTGTGCAGGAAATCTTGTCATCAATTTGAAATAAAAGTCGGTTGTTATGATCTCTACGTCAGAGAAAGAGGGAGAAATGTATTTACAAAGCATGCATTTGCCATCTCTCAGTATTTCTTCTGTTGCCCCTCTCTGTACTTGGGCCAGATTAAAAACCTTAATAATGTTCAAAACAGTTAAGAGAATTCACATTTAAACAAAAGTTTCTTGAACTTTTGTAAAACCCTTTAGTAAAAAACAGTAGCATGTAGTAGCATTAAAATCCTGCTTCCCTGCTTCCAAAAATATTTCAGAATCTATTCAGAAATAATACAGTGGCAAAAAATAATTAACCTTGAGGGGGTTTTTCCAAGTTGCTTTTATGCCAACTTTAAGTACTAAACAGCAAATCAAAATCTTGGAATTCACATAATGACAATTTAAATGAACAGCAAACAGTTTAATATTATATAATTTATTTCTAACGTAAATAATCAGATCTAGATTAAACATTACAAGTTTTACAATCTTATTTTAGGTCATTGGCCTGACTAACTCTTTCAAAAACAAAATGAGATTGTTCACAGGAAAAATTTCAAAACATTGGCTTACCTGCTTAGATGATTTGAATAGTGTTGGCAACAAAGTTCATTTATTAGATTGCAGTCTTGCCTAAATCATACAAAACAAGAACACAAACGAAATCATGAGCTATAAAACATACAACTACATGCAATGTAGTGACATTAGCATTAATTTATAAATAATGTGAAAAGCCCATTTTAGCTATGATGATCTTCCACCAATAGTTAAAAACAATCACTGATAGGAAGTAAGAGCAGTAAAGGAACAGTTTTATCTAAATACCATAGAAAGTGAGGCAAATATGTTTATGATGCATGCCTAGATTAGCTGGATTTGTTTTTAAGGTAAAGAAGAAAACCAAAGAAAAACTAAAGCCTGGATATATTATTTTCTGTCTGTGGATGTATTTGCTTTTTAAAGACCTGGAATTTTAACTTTTAAATGCAAATTAAGTACCTATAAATAAATTCTAGAAAAATCTTATACAGAATTCTTTAACAACAATACTGTATCTGAATGCAGACTGGAGAGAAAAAAAAACATTATTTCAGAGTTACTCAGCATTCACAGCAAACAGGTAAAGTAGCCAAAATTTACATATCACTTATTTGCACACTAGTAACCTGTAAACAGTGGGCGTTAATTGCTGAGAAAAGGCTCTTCACAAATAAAAGTGGAAGAGTTTTTTCTTAAGTACCCTTTTGTGCAGAAGTTTAAGTTTATGGACTACTGGTGCCACTGGACGTTAGATTTATCCCTTCAGTGTTTCTGTGAGGCCATCCATATTATTCATGCTCCTGTGATGGTTCACATTATCAGTGACCACTAACCTTTCCAATCTTTTTCCAAAGTGTGTTAGAGCCCTACACCCCAGTCCTTCTTAAATGAAGAGTACTGTACTTCCAAATCTCCAAACTGTAGGCATTCACCAGTGCCCAGCAGGAGCACATCAGATTACATGACTAAAGCTGGCCCTTGTCACACGGTCAAAATGCAAGTGTCTTCTGTCATTTGGTCAATCTTTACTTGTGACAGAAGCATGTAGAGATGCTAGCTTATCACACACCCTGGAATTCACTTCTGCCAGGATGGGATACGTTTGAGTATGAACATTTCTTGGTATTTTGCGGGTTCCTTCTGCAGTCAAGCCCTCACCTTTTGCTTCTGAAGGACCACTGCACTGTTAGCAAGCACCAGAGCGCAGGCTCTCATCTCAGAGCATCTACTACAAAACCTGACCACTTAAGTCCATCCTTTGTTTCTTTAACATAAACAGTACAGATGAACATGAACAGTACAGATGAACATGAACACAAAGGCAGAAATCATGGTGCAAAATAACATTAAGCTTATAGACAAATGAAGCAACTCTCCACAGAGGAAAAGACTGAGGGCAACCAGAAATTACAGGAAGAGACACCAGGCCTGTTCTCTCTGGTAACTTCATGATACTGCCACTAGTCTCTTCATTTCAACACATTCAGCAATTTTCAGGTTGTGGCTGCTAGCAAGAATTTTTTCAATGTCTGCCTGCACGCTCTGTTACCTTCTGAAAGCAATGAACTGCGATTGTTTGGCATCCTGCAGTCCTGGTCCTTTTTTAAGTAAAGTCTTTATGGCAGTTTGCAAGTCTGTTTTAGAAGACACAAAAGGTAAGGCATAAAAATGTGCAGAACAAACAATTTAAGAAAGAAAAACATAATTCAATATGAAACTGCCTTTGCTTATTTCTTGCTTCAATGACATTTCAACTTGTTTGAAACAACAAAAACACACACACCCCAAAAAAAAACCACACCACATAACACCCACATATATACTCCCCAAAAAAGTATCATGCAGTTATCCCACTATTAACATCTGAGAGACAAGAGTGATATGGAAGGAGAAAAATTCTTACTTCTTTGTGTTAAACAGCTGCATAGAGAGTATTTCATGTAAAATATGGTTCTAATATGGCACGTTAAAGAGGTAAAGATACAAGATTTTTAAGCCACAGACCTATATATTTAGATCTCACAGAAAAAAACCATTTTTAGTATTCTATTTGCTGAGTAAGTTACTATAGTAAGGTAAGGCAATATTATTTGTTTTGGTGGGTTTTTTTTCCACATCCCCCTTGAAGATTTTTGACACATACGAAGCAAGAGGCCACTCAATCCACTTACCCAATAAAGGTCAAAACCAATGGCCCTAACTCTGACCTCAAAACATTTTAAAGGAAATACTTGCATCCCCCTCTGTTTCCATTTTCTTAACTTGATTTTAGAGTTGGGAGCACATTCCTATCCAACACACCGTCCTGTTGTAGTTGCTGTTTACTCAAATGATTCACCTCTGAAAAAATTTATCATTTAAGGTTTGACAGCTCCAGCCACAACACAGAAAGACAATCACATTTGATTACACTGGTGGAAGCTGTATCACCCCTGTTTCAAAACATAACTGGTGAGCTGGAGCTCTACACCATATCCTTTGCACTTAAGGGTGTTGCTGTGTACACTTACAGAAGGCAAAAGGTAAACTATTTATACTAAAACAAAAGCAGATTAAAATCTTCCAAGAATGTTAGTTCCAGCCAAATAACCTATGCTTTACCAAAAGGAAGATCAACACCACAAACTGTACACACATACTGTCACAACCCCCTCCAGCAGGCAAAGCAATAAGAATGAATTTCTTCTCCGGGCTTGGCATTGTCATTTCTTCATTCCAACCAGAAACTTTCAAGACCTCATCAAATTCAGGAAGCTTCCGGTGAGATATTCTTCATCGGAACAGTGAAGGTTAAACAGAAAAGAAAAATTATTTCCAGTTAAAGGGTTCCAGTATATCATCACCTGCATGTGCCTGAAGTTCACCATTTATAAGTTTCTGGTTATCTACACTACATGCACCAGAAACTCTGTCTCTTGAGCATAACAATTTCGCATTAAAAAAACCTGATAATTCATTCTCTAAAACTTTATACCAAGTATTACCCATAGAAGCTCTTCTCATAGGAGAGACTGGAATAACACAGAAGTCTTACCAAAAAAAGAAAGTGACAGTGCTTGTAAAACACTTAGCAGTTCTGGACATCTTGGAAGTGTTCAGAATACTCTCAATCCCAATCAACATGAAAAGGCAAAAGGCCTTGTGCACTAAGACCTAGATTTTTTTGTTTGAGGTTTAAGGAAGAAATCATATGCTGACAGCAAACAGGATTATTTCCAGACCAAAAGTAATGCAAATGCTAGAAACTAAAGTTCTAGGCATTAATACAGAAAAAAAAAAAAAGACACTATGATTTAATGGTCCTTGACATCTAAACTCTTAGTGTAGTTCGGCCTCGTTTAGCTGTTGTCACACTTTTTTTAAAAAATCAATGTCTTTAAAGCAGTGTCTTTAAAAATTTTGTTTTAGAAAAGCAACTGTAAGTCGTTTTAGAAAGCGTAAAGTTATTTGTGCATACACAACTCACTTGAGAACAACAGAGAGTGTTTGATATTGAAATGTGTCCCATAAAATTCAGGAGTATTTCAGCACGCACACATTTTCTTGTTCAATACATATACCACTGGAAAAATCTGTGGGGGTTTGTTGTTGTTTTGGAGGGTTGTTCATTTGTTACTAAAACCAGTGTTACTGATTTTGAAGAAGAAACTGTAACAGAAGCAGTACTACCAATTCAAATCCTGATGCACTACTATTTTGCAGGTAAAGGACCAGGCCTACTGCCAGAATGCTTCTTATATACCTAAGGAAATCTTACCTTGATGCATTATCTACGATTAGTTGAGATTCAGCTCTGTGATTAGTTCGCAGTTCCACAGAAAAGCCTCTTGATCTTAGACCCTCAAAAATATCAGCTAACATGTTTCCTGGGTCTATGCTTGGTAGCTGTCTAGTATCACCTAAACAGAATGGCAATTATTTGTGAGAAACAGTAACAGATCATCTGTTAAAAACTATCTTGAAAAAAAGAAACACTGTAATTAATAAATACTCAACCCTCTACATTGTAACATGCATCCTCAATACAACTCACCTGAAATAAAACTTCAAAGAATCTAAGAAACTTTGTTTGGGGAATCAGGCCATAGTGTAGTTTTAATTTTTCATATTCCTCACTCAGTAATGCTTTACTAGCAGGTGCAAATCACTATGCATGATAAACACTGACGGTGATTGCATCTTATTCAAACACATTTTGAAAGCTAAGTATTTAAAAACAAATGCCATAATGGCATGCCAAAAAGCAAACTTGTAAGAAAGCTTCTTTAAATGCAAGGAAATCAGAAAAGTTTTCCAGTTGCAAGACGTAATAAGCTACAAAATGGAAGTCATAATACTTTCAAAGTCAGACAAAACACTGTTAAACAGAAATAATGATACTTTCATACTGTCAGCTGAGATGGAAAACTGTCTGTCTCATCTGACCTTATGAATAAACAAAAATATCCAAGTACAGAACTATGCAACGTTCTGGGGTTTTTAAGTGACTCAGTCACACCAGTGGCAGCTCCGATACTTACACTGTATATTGTGTATTATTAAATATTGTAGCATGCTAAACTTGCCATTTCACTTACCTAGAATAATAAGTTTTGCAAGCTGAGCATGCTCACACAGGATTTTTAAAACTAAACTAAGAATATGTACAGACACCAAACTTCCTTCATCCACAATCAGAACTGTCACAGTAGCAAACTTCCATGGCTGTATTTGTTCACTCTGCCTCCACAATTTAAAACTATAGATGATCTAGAAACAAATAGAAATAAATCAAACTCTGACACTAATCAATGGTAAACAACTGTCTTATAAAGGTAGCCAGAGTGTGGTATCTTCTAATGTTGTATTCAGAGCTATGATCTGAAATTCTGAACTTAAATATGTAAAGACCCAGAAGACTCAACCAGTCTTATTTTCCTCCTTGGTGAATACATTTCTAGCTGAAATTATCAATACCGATGTAAAAGCACAAATGCATCTTTTTATTTCTGCAGGGACCCTTAAAGATATAAGGTCAGCCGTTACATTGCTCAGTAACAAAACATCTTCTACTACACCTCACTGACATTAATAAGTCCCCAACATTGCATGACAAAGGGGAACAGGCAACTATCCAGTCCCCAAAGATAAAATAAGACCACGGTACTTTTGATGTTATTGTAATTTTGATTTATACAGATTATTCCACACCTCCAATGTCTTCTTGGTACTTTCCGCTATCTAGGAAAACAGACTTGACCTAAGTTTATTAACTTAGTTTTAAACAAGTTTTTTTAAAACTAAATTTGCTTTCTACATTTTTCCTCAAAAGACACAATATTTAACAGTAATCAAGAAAATACTCTGTGAATGAAATCTATCTCATTATTCAACCCCACCTACTGATCTCTTCATGTATGTGCAGTTATTAGCATGACTGCTAGGCAACAAGGCACTAGAAAAGAGCTATGCCATCTAGAAAGTATTTCTGTTGTAACTAAAAAAAAAAAAACCCAAAAAAACTGAGCTAGTAAGACTAGATGCCCATGAAAGGAACAAATTTGAGATGTGTGTCAGTAGAAAAAAAACACCAAAGTTACAGCAAATAATGTATTTCAAGTGATTGATTTATGATTCCCCAAAATCTAACGTTGATTTTCAAACGCTGACAAGCTGTACCTAAGCATTATCATTAACAGCTACACATTTCATAAGGGAAGTTCAGTAACAAGGGGTTTTGTTTTTTTTTAAAAAAAAAAAAAAAACAAGAATGGATAGTGTCAGAAGGTCCTTCAGAACAGTTTAAAAAAAATATATATTCCTTACCTGATGCAGCGTATATGCAGGAAGCTTAGTTTTTTCACTCAAAAGGCTTGCTGCCCTCCCTGTAGGTGCAGTAAATAGTACATTCAAAAGTTTTTTTGTGTACATATTCTCTGACTCCCAATGATTATCAAAGATATTCCAGTCCTCAGATGCATCCAGGTCTTCTTCAAAGTCCTTAGAAGCAGCTTCTACTTCTTTTTCCATCTGCTTTAAGTAACGAAAAAGGCAGCTAACTATTGTACTCTTCCCACAGCCTCCTTTTCCACTTATGATTGTAACAGGATTAGAACAAATCTTTTCCAGAGCAATTACCTGATCTGAGTCTAACTCTGTTTTACCTTGGCCACCACACATGAACCCCACTTCCTTTTCAGGAAAGTGATTTTCACAGTTATGATTGTCTGGACTATTTTCCTTCAGATTTTCCATTTCATGAGCCTGGGTAAAATTAATTTTGTTATCTACCATTTCTCCTGATGATTCAGAAGCACTAAGTACCTTTCTCACATCGACATCCAGTTTCCATGAGTGGTTTAACAGAAGGTCACCTATATACATTGCAATGTCTTTTTCAGATTTGTAAAGATGAGGTAGAAACACTAGTTTTTTCTCCCTAATCACCACATTCTGATCTTTCAAAAATTCAAGAGATTGCCAAACATGTTCAATGGACATATGTCTAGATACCAAACGAGCTAATTCATCTTGATCTTCGTAAGTGTGTCCCATTTCTCTGCACTGCTTCTTGAGTTGATCATACAGAATTAATGCATTCTTCTGCAAGTCAGGAATCTTCCAGAGGAGATGTTCACACCGACAGAAGGCAGCCCACGTAGCCTCACAGTAAGAAAGGTTCAGTTCCCTATAAGTAATCTTCTCCCCAGAAAGAATAAAAGCAAAGATATATTTATTTCAGAAGATGTTAGTGTCTTGCTGAATAACATTGCTCCTAATAAATACAAATTGCAATTCAGAGGGTGGAAGTCTATGAAAAAATATATAATTTTTTGTAATGCACAAACTTAAAATGCTTTTCAAGCAACATGAAAGCGGGATATTTAAAAGTAAGATGGCATGATAATTCCTCTCGGTCACTCTTCTGTATGAAATAGAAACTTCAAAAATCAAAAACCTGGCACAGAAATTGCGTATGAAGGAAAACTTGTACACAACTAATTAGCACATATTCAAGTAAAGGCACAAAAACTGTAGAAGCAGAGAACAGGAAAGACATTTATCACAATACTATTGGCAATTCTGAACATGCTACTTCAAGAAACACACAACCTTTACAGAGACTACCACAAAACAGTAGAAGACCGAAATGCACAAAAATGTGAACTACCGAGGGAAAGAAAAATGACGTGGAATTGCTGAGCCTTAAGAGAAAAAGCTAAGAGAGTCTTCAAGCAATAAGAAGCTGCAGTGAGAATGCAAGTCCGTAGTACAAGAAACGACAGAGCAACAAGTCTATATCGCATCAAGAAACAGACAAATTTGACATCAGGAAAAGCTTTTTAAACAAAAGGATGTGAAACACTGGAATATGTTTGCTAGAGAAATGTCTGAAATTGGAGGTCTTAAAAGACAAGTCAGAACATCTGTCAGTAAAAGCAATGGGGGGCTGAAACAGAGGCATTAATTAATCACATCTCTGAACTATTAAGCTATAGCTCCTATCTGAGGTACAGGAGTGCTAAGGTGAGCTGCAGCAGCAAAGCTGCACCAAAAGCATAGCAAAGGAAAACAGGAAGGTAAGCAGCAACCACAAATCCCATTATAAAAAACAGAGAACCATCAGATCAGATGGCCTTTTACAGAGTAACTTACCTACCTTACTATCAAAGCATAGATACTGTTTTATATATTAATAACAGAAAAACTCATTTGCTGGTATAAAATTGAACAGGACAGTTGAATGTTGTAAATTAGCTTTCTTACTTTTGGCCCAATTTCTACAAGGAACAGAAAACAAGATACTTGAGGTAAAGAACAAACAAATGGTTGTAACAAAACCACTTTTAAAATCCTCTGAGATTAATTTACTGCAGACCAGCTGGAAAAAAAACCCAGTACATCATCCGTTTCCAAATGATGTAAGCTTCCTTACCTCTGACAAATGCCCAGTTAATAAACCAAACATAACCAAAACAGCACTGTAGTCTAATGAAGCTCAAAGGTAACAAGCACCCCATTTTTCACCCTGCTTAACATTACTTACCCTGCTGAATCCAAGCTTCCATGGCTCATTCTTTAGTATCTCATCCAACTGTGTTAGCATCTTGTCTTGAAAATGTTCTTCCTCATCATCCGCTCCAATGTTTTCTTCAGTCTTTCTTTGCCAACACACCATATTCAACAGAGAGCAAAAATGCCGTGGCAGAAGAACTGGCAAGAACTCCAGTATCATCGGGTAAGTCAGAGCTACCAATATCGCCTTTCCTGCAACTGTAACCACCATAAACCAAGAAAGTTTTAGGCAATACACAAAGATATTCATAAAGGCAATTTAAATTGGCTCTGGCTTTTATCCTTCTGCCTCCCATACATCCAAAATACCTAAATTTCTTCCAGTTTCTTATTCTTTTTAATCCTTTTCGAATTCTTTTAAGTCCGTTTTCTCTGAACTGCCACAGGAAAAAACAGATGACATAAAAACTGTAACTAAATGTACTAATTTGGAAAATACATGTTATACATTTTTAAACTGCATACTCATATACATGCATATACATACATAAACTGCATGCAAAACTGCATTTTGTAGAATGTCAGTTCAGACCTCACCACACCTGCCTCTTACCTAAAGATTATTTTCATACAGATGTACAAAAGAATGTTTAAAATCCAAAATAAGAATAGAGGCTTCTAAATCTGTAGTGGCAGATCAGTAAGGGAACTTAGGAATAAGTGCTTTCCACTGGCTTTCTCAATGACCCCAAACAAGCTAAGCTATCACCTTCCCTGTTTCTATCAGTCTTGAGATCAGCAAAAGGGGTATAATGAAACTGATTTGCTCTGTATCTTGCTTTAAAATAAAATTTCAAAACAACATGAAACAAATTTCAAAAGTTTTATCTTTTGGCAAGAAAAAACACAGAATTTTTATATGTATGTTTGTTATGATTTAACACCAGTTGGCAACACAGCGGGATAGGGAGGGGAATCGGAGCAAAAAGGTAAAAAAAATTGAGGGTTGAGATAAGAACAATTTAATAACTGAAACAACATATTATTATAATAATAATGGAAAGGAGAGAGAAGGAGAGAGGAATAAACTCCAAAGGGAAAAAAGTGATGCACAATACAACTGCTCACCACCTGCTGACCAGTGCCCAGCCAGTTCCCAAGAAGCGACTGCAGGCCCCAGCCAACTCTCCCATTTCATATACTCAGAATGACATTCTAAGGTATGGAATACCCCCTTTGGCTAGCTCTGGTCAGCCGCCCTGGCTGTGTCCCCTCCCAGTTTCTTGTGCCCCTCCAGCCTTTTCACTGTTTGCTTCAAAAGCATACTCCTGATCCAGTATCTAACACTCATGTAGTCACACCACCACAGTCCACAACAGGATGCTCAGCAGTCCTGAACTATCTCCGAGTGGGGACACTCCAGTGTTTCCACAACCTGCTCCCCAGCCACACCAATCTACTGATTGGCAGGGTACAAATACAATTCAATAGCCTAATTGGTGCAGCTGATTTGGACTGAGCTCATTTGCTGTTCCCCTGCACTACAAAGAAGCAGCTATACTATTTCTGAACACGTATTTGTCACAAAAAGTTATACCACCATATTTAAGCAGTGCTGAAGCCATTTTTTAACAATCCTTGTTATACCCAAATAAGCTACAGGAAGCCAGTACCAGTGTCTCTGCATCCCTGGCACAGATAATTCTACTTAATAAGCCTACAGAATTCAGGAAAATCTTTGTATGTTTCTAACTGTATGCCTATCTTTAATTGGTCAGCTGTCCCACTGTCCTCAATTTAAAAAAAACCAGAAGAATCTTCGTATGTCCAGAATTCATTTGAATATACAGTTCATATGAAGACATGTTAGCTTGAACATAGTATCTGAAAGAAAACTCAGTGGCTTATAAAGCAATCAAAATAGCAAAGGATATACCTACATGATTTTGAAACATAGTAGAAGACGTCATAATCCTTGGTGTCTCTTTGTTTAATCCCCATCTGTAAGCGTGAAGCTTGGAACTGTTTTAGTTTTTCTTCAAGATTTCTAAAACTCAGCATAGACTCCATAGGAAGCCAAGTAAGAAACTTCTCTTTAAAATCCTCAGGAACAGCACATTCCTTAAGAAAGAGTGAAAACACTTGTCGGTTGTTTTCTTCTATATCAGTCCGCAGAAAATATGACGGATATCCTTGCACAAAGTACTTTGAGCCCATTTTTTTAGCTTTAACATTAACTCTCCACCAAGGGTCAACTAATGGAAAACGTCCAACTACTTCATACTCTTTTTTGGAGCCATCTTCCTGTATAACAACTGAATCAATAAAAAGAAAAAGAAAACCACTGTTAACTGACAAAGATTAGAAGTTCGGTTTGATTAAAAGTTTTGTTTTTTCAAAGCTCATTTTGTCTTTTGTATAAGTTGCAGTAGTGAAACTAAAGCAACGAGTATCTTTCCAGTAGTATTTAAAAACAAAAGCAAAACCAACCTCAGAAACAACCACTAAAACTGCTTCTGTAAGCGTCAGAGCTAGAAAGTTGAACTTGCATATTGTTGTTTGTTGAGACAATTAAACACACTGGTATATGGTTTAATATTGCATCATTTATGCCAAGTCAAGTTTGCAATTCCATTTCAAAGTTTTGCCACAAAGCACTGCATCGCGGTGCCAGCATTCCCTTCGGATACATTCACGTATCAAAGACTTCTCACAACTGAAACCACCAAAATTATATGTGATTAACCTAACTAACTCTTAGGATTTTGGATAACCTGGTTTGCCTCCTCTTCCATCCTCTTTCCCTCACAAACGTTAATACACCATTCCTCGATCCATGATTAGGGACTAAATGACTCCACCAGAACAAAGCAAGCACCTGCGTTTAGCAGGTAATTACTTCGGTAACCGGAGAAGGAGCGCGTTTCGGTTTCATTTACTTGGAAAACACCGCAGGCGCGCGGCCCCGAGCCCCCCGCAGCGGCGCGGCCCGGCACCAACCACGGGCCCCCGGCCGAGCCGCCCCCGGCCCCTCTGAGGGCCGGGCCGGCCCGGAGGCCGGCTGCGGCTCCCTAGCGTCAAACGGCGCCCCGCGCCGAGCCCCAACCCGCGCTCAGGGGAGGGCCCCGGGGCTGCCCGCCACCGCCCGGCCCCGCCGCCCCTCACCGGCTCGGCGCGGAGGCAGCGCGGCCGCCGCCTGCGGCCCAGAAGCCTCCAGGAGCGCGGCCTCCGCTAAGTGCGGCTCCTCCTCGGTCTCCTCCTCCTCGGTGTCCTCCTCCGAGCCCGCCGCCGCCGCCCCCCGCCGCGGAGGCAGCAGCACCCCCCACAGCTCCACCACCGGCCCCAGCCCCTGGCCGCACACCGCCATGGCGCTGCCGCCGGGCCCTCCCGCGGGATCCCTCCGCCCCGCGCGTGGCGCGGAAGCAGACGGTGGATGGGGCGATGCGGTTGTGCGGCGCCGCGGCCCCGCGGCCCCGCGGCCCCGGTCTCCTGCCGGCCGTGGCGCCGGTGCTGCCTGGGGAGGTGCAGGCCTTGCCGGCGGCCGGAGCCCAGAGCGTGAGTTACAGGTAACGCACCGGTGCCTGTGCGTTGGGGGTGCAGAGAGCTGGTTAGTGCGGCGTGACCTCTCGGGAGCGGGAGAAAGGCGCGGGACGTGGGGACGGCTGAGCCCTGCCCTGCCATGGTTTGCACCCATACATCGGTACCCTGCTGCAGAAACCGCTCCTTTTAATAAATTGGGTGGCAATTCTGTGTGCTGACATGACCCTGATCACAAAACAATCAAACCATAAAATCAGATCTTCAGCGCATCGTATTCAGTTTCACCCAGCTGCCCCCAAAGCTGTATAACTAATCATGTACAACTGGCAAACCCTTTTCCAGCAAGCCCTCTTCTAAAACCACCGCACCTCCCTGTACTGTACCCCGGCAGTTCAGAGGGCTGCTCAGGCTTTGCTTCGGTTCAACACCGCAGGTGTGTGCCTTTCCTGCAAGTTCTGTCATACAGTAGTTACATGTTTTCTTGCAGTCATGGATGACAATACGAAGCTGTACCATGTTTAGTGTTGACCTCTCCTGAAGTCCACCAGAAATTGTGCCATTCAGTGAGGAAAGCAAGCATTTCTAGGATCTGTTTTAAACTGGTTTGCACTGGTTAGCAGTTAACAGGTTAATATTAGCTATTTTATTATGTAGCTTTTTTTTTTTTTAACAAAATGTCACATAGTTGTATTTCTTCATGTTCACCCCTATTAGCTAGTATATGTTTTCATCAAATAATTAAGTTTGTTTGATAAGGTTTGTTTTCAAAAAATAAAATCAATTTTGCTAACTCTTGTGTTTCCATTTGCCCCCTCTTTAATTTTGTAACCATATTTTATTCCAGTTTCTCCTTTGTTTTGCTTTGGGCTGATGTCACACTAACTAAACTAGAGGACACTACGGATATCTTGCTGCCACTTCAGAGTACTGGCATGCAGGTTAAAAGAGAGGCAAAAGCAGTAAGTGCTGGTGCAAAGGCTGGTGGATTCTACCGTTTCAAGTTCAGTAATTGAGTCTGTTGCACTCCAGACCAAAGTGCAACATAGAAATGCCCAATATTACGCTAAATATAACGTACCAGTCTAGGCACAGCAGCAGATAGTTTGCCCAACTTCTGAGAAGCTGGCAGCAGCATAGGCATACCCTTCAAAACAGTAGTGAAGGTTGGTTGTACATATGTTTAGAAAAAGTGATATATAATAAAATACATCAATATACAACATTTCCTTTTGGTCTAAGCTAAAAGACACCTGATCCTTTTTCACATTGTTTCATGACTCCTTTCCATGTATGATCACAGAATGGTTGGGGTTGGAAGATCTCTAGAAGTGATCTAGTCCAGCCCCCTGCTAAAGCACATTCACCTACAGCAAGTTGCACAGGATTGCATCCAGGTGGGTTTTGAATGTCTCCAGAGAAGGACACTCCACAGCCTCTCCGGGCAGCTTGTTCTAGCGCTCTGTCACCCTGAAAGAAGTCTTTTCTCATATTCATATGGAACTTGCTGTGTTTCAGTTTGTGCCTGTTGCCCCTTGTCCTGTTGCTGGGCTCCACTCAAAAGAGCCTGACCCCATCCTCTTAACACTTGCCCTTAAGATATTTGTAAGATCCCCTCTCAGTCTTCTCCAGGCTAAACAGCCCCAGCTCTCTCAGCCTTTCTTCATCAGGGAGATGCTCCAGTCACCCCATCATCTTTGCAGCCTACGCTGGACCCTCTCCAGTAGTTCCCTGTATCTCTTGAACTGGGGAGCCCAGAACTGGACCCAGCACTCCAGACGCAGCCTCACCAGGGCAGAGCAGAGGGGCAGGATCACCTCCCTCCACCTGCCGGCCACGCTCCCCCTAATGCCCCCCAGGATCCCGCTGGCCTTCGTGGCCACACGGGCACACTGCTGGCTCATGGGTGACTTGCTGTCCACCAGGGCTCCCAGGGCCTTCTCCGCAGAGCTGCCTCCCAGCAGGTCAGCCCCCAGCCTGTGCTGGTGCCTGGGGCTGTTCCTCCCCAGGTGCAGGACCCTACACTTGCCTTTGTTGAACTTCATTAGGTTCCCCTCCACTCAATTCTCCAGCCTGTCCAGGTCTCACTGAATGGCAGCGCAGCCTTCGGGTGTATGATCCAGGAGGCCTGTTGCCCACAGGACTACCCTACAAAGAATGGCCCTCTTCACCACCTACCTACTTACAAAATTGACTCAATCACACGCAGAAGCATGGACTCTCCCTCTGTCCTGGCATGGCTGCCTGACACTTCTCCATTTCTGGAATACCTACATTACTGTGTCAAGTAATATCTATAAAAAGACAGACACATATAAATAAAACTTCTATGATTTTTAAAACCAGCTGCAAGTCTCATGCAAACATAGAGTCTTGAAACAGTTGTTTTCAGTTTTTGTGTGAGTCAACTTTAAATAATGGTATTCTTTCTCCAGCTTAATTCACAGATAATGAAATAACTCTTCTACGTGGCAGGCTGAAAACACATGGCCTATAAAAGGGAGGCAGGAGAGGGGTCAGAGGCATTCATGTTAATTTAAAAAATATAAAGCATTAGCTTACTGAAGTGCTTAAGGATGTTATACAGTGATACATTTGAATCAGTGCTTTAAGATACTTTTTTCTTACGAAACATCATTTCACATTAACACTATATTTGTGTAAGTGAAACTGGATGTCTGAGTGCCCTAGTCTATTCTGAAAATACAAATTTAATACTGTATTCAGCAAGTGTGACCCTGAAATTTCCTTGTCTTTTTACAGTCTGTATTATACATGCTGAATTCCTGTATGGTGTCTTATATTTCCATTCCTTTTTGAATTCAGTTAAGGAAACACTGCTTTGTAAAGACTGAGGAACAAATACTGAGGTTTAGATGCATCCTGATTATGAATGACTTTCTGCATGTCCAGCTTCGAATAAGTAAGCCTTGATTTTCAAAAATGCTATTTGCTGCTCAGGTGAAATAAGATTGTTTTTCTAGAGCTAGGTGGTCAAGTGCTGAGAATTAGAGGACCCTTTTGAAAAATTGGGACTAAGTGATTTGCTAATCTCCACAGTGTAGCCAGGTTTAAGGTTCCCACCTGCTTGGTTCTCTTCCCTCCCCTTAATCAATACTGCTGCAGAGAATACAAGTGAAAGTTAATCTTCGATTTTAAGTCAACAGTAAAATTGTTAACTCTAACACAAGAAGGATTCCATCCATGAAAGTCATGAGTGAAAAAGATAAAAATAAATGAACATCTGTATAGATTTAGAAATCTACAACACTTGCAAAAAAAGATTGTTTAACATTAAAAAACAGATGAACACAAGGCCTCGAGATTCAGTCAAAAATTACTCTGTCATGAAGATTTTAAATCATAGTTTGAAAAATACTTTGAAATCTTAGATCAACTTTGGGGACCAGCTTTTTCTCCATCATGTCTCACTTTAAATTCCACCTCAAAACCCAAGAATGCACAGTAAAAGGAAAACGTGCTTTGACAACCCTGTGATTTTACCTTCTAATGCACATGATAATTCATGACTCTTAGCAAATAATCTGACATGACACTAAAGAAGTCATTACTTCTTTAGTCTATGGGGAAAAGTCTGTTCATAAATTTGAACTAAATCTTGCTGCATTCAGTGGAGAAAAAATCCAAAGCATTAAAAAGCAAATAGTCACAATGAACAAGGAGAGATCATTTGCGCTGTCTCTTACTGCTTTGTGTCTTAACACAGTAGCAAGTTTTCACTTAATAAAAAGTATGCACATATGAGTCCCCATCCTTTACATTTGAAATCCTACTCTGAAAACAATTTTCAGAACATTCTGGCAGGTACCATTTATACACTGAAGGGTTATATTAATGCCAGCTTCCAGAATTAAATAAGACTTGCTACATTTCTTAGTGTTGCCCCATGCCAGACATCCCCTTTAAAGCTCATCTTTGAATCTGAGTGGGATCAGGGGGGCATCCCCCAGTCTCAGATTTTTTTGGATATTCACTGCTCGTGTATACTCTGTTGTGATTCAAGAGATTCCTGTCTGCTGAACTCCAAAAATACATCTGAGTTTGCCATCCAGGGGCATCAACTGGGAGCCCTCAGATCATGAAATTAGGTGATGTATCTAGCACAGCAGGAGGCAGAGAGAGGTTTAAACTTTCATTCCTCTTGACATGGAAGGGTTTCGTTTTGTCCTGTGATCTTCCAGGGTGCCATAAAGGAATCATCTCCACAGCAATACTTTTGAGGAAGGAAAATTACGGACAACAGCACCTAGCTGCCTTTTGAAATGCTAAATTCAAGTGCTGGACCTGAACAACCGTGAGCTAGCCAACATGAGGTCCAGGAGCTCTCAGCTAACACCAGAATGACCTAACATTAGAGTATGGTGATTTTGGAGATCTAGGGATCCCATAAACAGATGCCAAGATACAGAAGCTTTTGGAGGGTGGTGGCTAGTGAAAAGGGGCTGTAAATTGACTGCAGATAAATTAAAACTGTTAATTACCAGAGTTTCTCATGTGAAATCTCTTCACAGCTGGATGACATCTCTATAGATAAGGCAGAAAGTGGTAGTTCCATGCCTTTTTTTTCCCCCCTAACAATGAATTTCAGAAGATGTCAAACATACTATGAATGAGATATGTATGTCTCACAGGCTGTATTAAATATCAAACTAGCAGAGCTTGAGATATATGTAAACATTAAACAAAAAAGAAGTGAGAGTTGTTATAAGAACATCATATTGCAGTGTACTTAATAATTGTCTAGAAGAGGGGTTTTCTGAACACTTCAGAGTTGTAGGATAGATCCCCCTGGTCAGGACAGATACTGATATGGAGAAACAGTGTGAAATGGGGATAATGGACATCGATTGTGATTGTATGTGTCTGCTCAAGGAATGTGGGTATGGTGACTAGTCATGGGTGCGGTGTCTGGTCACCTAGGCACACAGCCTTGAGGAGACGCCTACAGTTTTGAGGAGAAGCCTGCCCCTCTTCCTCTAACAAAGGGGAGACAGGGAGACGCCTGCCCTTCTTTCTCTAACAAAGGGGCTATTTAAAAGAGAATGAGAAAAAGATGAGAGACATTCAAATGCTATCTAGAGGGAGGGAGTGCTAAGTCTCCTTGCTGGAGAAGATTGGATGGTCACAAGGACATGAATCACCTGAAGAAGATCGGATGGTCACAAGAACATGAATCACCTACAAACCTGCAAGACCACCACATTCCAGGAAACGGACTGATAAGCTAATTAACATACGAAGCGGGGTTTAGGTAACGAATATGTATAGGCGTTAATTGAATATTCATTTGTTTCATTGTATAAATGTGAGATGGTTCGTCACTTCGGGCATGCACGCTTGTGGAGGAGCGATCCCCCGTGCATCTGCGCGCAATGAACATACCTACTTTATAACTTTCGAGTTATAGAGTCTAATTCCGCACGTCAGTTTCGCCAAACTGGAGGATTTCTGCTCGGCTGAGGGACCAGCTGCGGAGCGGACGCTCCTAGGCGCGCCCCGGGAGATTTCCTCGGAGGAGCCTCCTCTTCTCAGCTGTTCACCCGGGAGCAGAAGGGAAATCCCTGGGTCCACGGATAAAACAGTATGTTTAGTAACGGGGCGGCTGGTGAGACGCACGGAGACGTCCGGCGCGCAGCGTAGTCCCCAGGAGGAAAGGTAGCTTGGGAGGGGGTTTGCTGACCGAGGGGTGGCCGCTAGCGATCTTGAGGGCAGATCGAGCAAACCCGAGGTTACTGCCATTCCTAAAAGCCCGGAGGCCTCGTGACGGAAAGCGGGGGCGGGACGGAATAAGGCGGAACCTCACAGGAACAAGAGGGACCTCACAGCAAAAGGGAAACTTTTGCGTAGGAAAAAGAGGAAGCTAAAAACTTCCTTTAGGTTGTCTTAAGAACTGGGGAATTCCTGGAATGTAACAACTGAAATAGCGCTGTGTCTTGTTTGTTCTATGTGTTGTCTTGTTATATGTTCAAAACTCGGAGTTATGAAATGTATGTTGAAAAATATTAATATTCTGGTAAGTCGTGGCAAATAGCGGAAAACTTCTTAACACTCTGCTTAAGACCAGGAAAAACTGGTTTTTGTTTGTTGTTTGTTTTTTGGCAATTGCTCGTTGAAATGCATACTTTGTGAACTGTTAGTGTTCCTAAAACATACTGCTTGTGTGACTGCGGGCTGCCCGGAGAGTGTGAATGGTGTGATTGAGATGCGCATTTTGATTTTCCGTGTATAGCTTAATTATTTTGACTAAGTGTGAGTGCAAGAGTGCTTGAGACAGGCGTTTGAGTGCAAAACGAGTAAGAAGCTCTATCCGCGTTTCCGACCTTGGGTGGCTAAGGCGGCCGGAGAAAAACAAAGTAATTAAAATTGCAAAATGGGAAATGGAAGGAGTAAGCCCTGTGAAAAATCGCCCTTGGGTTGTATATTAAAATATTGGAGTGATATCGTAGGACATGGTGGTACTGAAAATAAAAGGAAATTGGTTAAATATTGTAATCAGTGGTGGCCTTTGTATAAATTGGAGAGTGATGCGAAATGGCCTCAGGAGGGAGGAACGTTAGGTTATAACACTCCTGCAATTAATGTTGTGTCTGAGAAGAGAAGGAAAATGGGATGAAGTATCGTATGCAGACATGTTCTTCGTCCTCCAGGACAAACCTGAGTGGCAAAAGGACTGTGGATTAGTACCCCCTCGGGATCCTATGGTACTAGCACTAGAAAGAGTGCGGGATTAACATCACCTGATCTTTGATTGTGGCTCTAGAAAAGGATAGGAAAAAACTGAGACCTAAACTAGAAAGATGTTCTTGTTGAAATTTTTGTGTTAAAAAGCTCAGGTTGCGGTTCCTTCTGTGGAGCAACCAGAATGAAACACGTTGTAAGATATAAAAACTTGTACTGATGTATGTAAAACCTGAGGCGTGTGTGTGTGTGTAAGTGTTGGGGTGAGTTTGTACAAACCCCTGTACCCCCTCGAAGGTGCGACTGAATCATGCTGGGATGCATGGCAGGATGTTTTCTGTTTGCCTGCAACGGCATGATATGTAATAACACAGACTTAAAGCAACAAGTAGCAGATTTGCATTCAGGGTAAGAAAGAGTTAAAACAGAAGTGCTGCTGCAGAGGCAGGCTTGTGTAACCTGCAGAGCAGGAAGAGCATCTCCTGCCCCGAACCCTTCTGATGGTGAGGAGGAGGGGGTTGCTATTGCTGACAATTGAGCAGAAGGACCTGACAATGTCACCCCAATTGCTGCAGCATTTGCAGTACAACAGGACCGGTAACGGCCCCTTTAGGGCAGGGAATGGGTATGAGGTGGAATTTTAGTGAATACAAAACCAACTTATTTGTTAAACTTCAGTAAAAAATAAATAAATAAATAAATTTGTTACAGTTGTGGGAGCTGCTGGCCACCAGGAAAACATCCTGAAACCTTTAAAGTACAAACTAAAAAAACAAATAAGAATGCCAAATTCACTAAAATCTTTGTTGGGATGAGATTTATTAGAACATCTAGACGTTTAAAGAAGGGGAAATGAAATTAAAAGTTAAATATGATCAAGTAATTGAAATATTGAGCTTATCTTTAATTCAGCAGAAAAGAGGAAAAGAGGACCTCCCTGAAGTAAGAGAAATTTTTAACCAGGTGTATCTGAAAATAAATTCCAGGAAAGGTGAAAAATGTTTTACCTGTTACAGTAAAATGATAAGGGGGAGGCTTGCTCAGTTCAGATAAAAACAATATCCCTTGGTCAGCAAGGCTGGGGGATATTGGCAGAAAAAGTGAAATAAAATACACTCTGTAGTAGTTCTACTAATGTAAATCTGTGTGTTTTGCCATGACAGTGACTTGTTATGGGATGTGCAGATGAAACTGCATTGACAACGAAGTACAAGGAATAAGGTTGGTCAGGTGCCTCCTACCATAGTCAAGGGCAAGACTGGGTTGGCCTCTGTTTGCCACCAAGAAGACTCTTGAGCTCCGCTGTTGGCTGCAACCCAGTAGGCGTTGAGCGGTGGGAACATATGCCATGCCAGACCTTGATGTGAGGCATGGCCCACTCTGAGGCACTGATTTGGAAATTGGAAACTGCCTGGCCGACCATGAGGCCAGACGAGTAACAGAGGAGGTAGGAAAGGAGGAATTATCCTTAATACCAGATGATAAAATCCAAACTGAAAGTACAGATCAAGAGCCAAACTATTCTAAAGAAAACTTAAAGGTAATTCAGGACATGAATGATAAAATAAAAATAAATAAGTGGATTTATTTAAGGGATGGTTGTATAGTGGTACCATCCAATTTAATATGGACCACAGCCCTATTATTAATAAGACACATTGGGGAGCTGATACTTTATATAAAGGTCTAAATCAGAAATTGAAAGGGCGAAACTTGTATACTGTAATAAAACAGGTGACTCGGCAATGTGAAATGTGTTTACGCAATAATCCCAATACAGCAAATAAAATAAAACTAGGGAACATTAGTAGAGGGAATGTTCTAGGGCAACATTGGCAGATCGATTTCTTGGAACTTCCTAGAAAAAGGGGGGTATCGATATTTATTGGTACTAACAGATACCTTTTCAGGTTGGCCAGAAGCCTTCCCGTGCAGAACTGCTAAAGCCCGGGAAGTGACCAAAATACTACTCCAAGAGATAATACCTAGGTTTGGAGTCCCAGCAGTAATGTCCTCGGATAGAGGACCACATTTTGTGTCCAGAATAGTACAACAGATCAGCCACCATCTAGGAATAGATTGGCAATTGCATACCCCATACTGACCACAATCGAGTGGCCAGGTGGAAAAGATGAATCATCTAATCAAACAACAGATTGTCAAGTTAGGTCAAGAAACAAATCTAACTTGGCCCCAATCTTTGCCATTAGCTCTTACATGAATTCGAACTAGACCAAGAGCAAAAGAGGGGCTTAGCCCATTTGAAATTTTATATGGACGACCCTATGGGGTACAAAAGGGGATGTCTTCACAGATTGGTGAAGAAACAATGACTTCCTATATGGTGGCACTAAATAAATAATAAGAATTGAGAAGCATGTGATGGGAACACGCAGTAGGGGTCTGGATGGACCTGTTCACGATATACGACCAGGGGACTATGTATACGTTAAGTGTTTTGCAGATAAAACCCTGGAACCACAGTGGACCGGACCTTTTCAAGTCTTACTCACCACCTACACTGCAATCAAGGTTGAGGGACAGAATTCTTGGATTCACCATACCCGGATTAAGAAAGCCCCTGCAACTTCGTGGAAAGTAACCCCAGATAAAAAAGAACTGAAACTCAAATTTACTCGGACAAATGGGAACAATGTGGGTGACAAGTAAGCGAACCTGAGCGGTTGTGGATCCACCATATGGGAAGGGCACCACAACAAACAATATAGAACAAAAGAGTCTGGGACTGAGCCAGTGGCCAGTCTTGCCCAACTTGTTATCAGTAAGCCCCAACTCAAACAAAGATATTTTTGATCAAGACAGATTTTATATGTATATATGAGGAACGTTTAGATTCTTAAAATGATCAATAGTGGGTTTAAACCATTTGTGGTTTTTTGTACCCTCTCTCTTACCTACAACCAAGAGCCTGATAACCGGCCTTGGAATCATGCCCAGAAAAAACACACTGGAATAATGGGAAAGGTGGACTCAAAGATGAAACTAGCTATGGTGTTTTTTTCTGAAAATGAGGTGTACCAAAGGAATCAATGGGATCGGGAGGACGTACACAAAGTCGACCGATTATGGGGAAAATTAGGAGATAGGATAAAAGTAGGGTGTCAAACATATAATGAAAAGGATAACACCAAGATTTCGGGAGACACCCTGATTAATGTCAGAAAGGTAGATAAGGAATTTACCCTTCTAAATACAACCATGTGCTTTAATTCACGGGAATGTTGGCACAATTTTACCTTGACCGAGCCCATCTTTATAATATGCCTAGGAAATGAATCCCCAAGAACAGCTCTGACTTATAAGATCAAAATAACAATCATGCTAACCACTGTTCCTACCACCACCACAGTTACAACAACCCCATTAACGCTTGATCTTAAATTAACTAAACCAGATCCAAAAATTTATACAATTGGACCATATGTAATCAGAAATTCAGGTCAGCAACAAATGTTGTTTAACCCAGAATGGTCTCTTAAAAGAAAAGAGTTACAAATACAAGTCAATGTTTCTGATGTTAAGCCATCCTGTTCCCCCTTCTTACGAACCTCTTATGAGGGATGGACAACTTGGTTAAGAAAAAGGGGAAATATTTATCGAAACAGAATAGTGAGAGATGTAACTGGAACGTTGGGAACAGGACTCAGAGTATTAAATTCCATAGATTCAGAGGTGATAATGAATAAACTAGCCACCACCACGGCCGATCTATCAAAACTACAACAACCACTAAAATCTTCATTATTGGCATTAGGGGCACATCAATGGTTGATATCGAAGGTACTCCCCAGGTGGGAACAAATAAACATGGAAGATCATCAACTCATCACTAAGGCATTGGGTGGTTTACAGGATGATGCCGCCCTGGCTCTAAGTTGTATCCAAGCCCAAATGTGGATGCAATCAATAGCTGCATCCATAATAAGAGAAGGAGAGGAAGGCATATTTCCTACAGAAATTCGAAAGATGGTTTGGGACAATGCTATGGAGGTAGAAAGAAAACTCCAGTCATGGTGGAATATGGTGAACTTTACCTACGACCCCAACACACACACCATCACAGCTTTTGTGTTAACCATACATAATGCAGTAATAATTAACATACCCCCCATTGTAGCCCTTGGAATTAACCATAATGGGGTGCTCCTATACCCTTTTGAACATAGAACATGGGCCAGAAAGATAGGCGAAAAGTGGCAAACAGTAGATTTAGAATCTTGTATTATGCGAGAACAGCAGGGCTTCCTCTGTGAAAGCAATACTATAATGGCTCAGGATACTTGTTTAGATACAGATCAGAAAATATGTCATTTCGAGGCCCGACCAAATGCAAACTTGAAAACAGTAATTATATATGCAGGGAAGGGATGTGCGTGTTTGAGAACTAAGTGTAACACAATAACCATAGATGGGGAGGTAAAGGAGACTGCACAGTATTCAAATTATTGTATTTGTAATTTTACTACTATCACAGGATGCGATTTTAGTTACTCAGCCCCAATAGTGTCTCATCAATTCTTAAAATCCTACTTTACCCTATCACAGATAATAATTCCTACCCCCATAGGACTAAATATAAGCAGTATAAAAGAACTATTAAAACATGCAGATTTACAACGTATACTGGAAGAAACCAAAGAAAAGGGACACAAAACTCTTCTTATGATCCATCATGATGTAGAGGGGATCAAGAAAGTTTTAAAAAAGGTAGAACAGGATGGAAACCATAATTGGTGGGATACTCTCTTTGGCTGGTCACCTTCTGCAACAGGAATTCTTAACACTATGGTACACCCCATTGTGATCTTATTGATCAGTTTAGGAATTTCCTTAATACTAACCATTATGTTATATTTGTGGGTTTGGAGAATGTTTAAAAGGGTAACACTTATGTATGATGCTTTATATCATTCGGGAAGACTGCTTAAGTAAAAGAATTTACTTAATTTAATAGAAAAGGGGGGATTGATATGGAGAAATAGTGTGAAATGGGGACAATGGACATCGATTGTGATTGTATGTGTCTGCTCAAGGAATGTGGGTATGGTGACTGGTCATGGGTGCGGTGTCTGGTCACATAGGCACACAGCTCTGAGGAGACAACTACAGTTTTGAGGAGAAGCCTGCCCCTCTTCCTCTAACAAAGGGGAGACGGGGAGACGCCTGCCCTTCTTTCTCTAACAAAGGGGCTATTTAAAAGAGAATGAGAAAAAGATGAGAGACATTCAAATGCTGTCTAGAGGGAGGGAGTGCTAAGTCTCCTTGCTGGAGAAGATTGGATGGTCTACTTTATAACTTTCGAGTTATAGAGTCTAATTCCGCACGTCAATACAGTGATTTGATTTGGAACTCTGCCAATGTAAACAACAGCATTAGCAATAATGTTGAACTCTGCTTGGAAAACATGCTTGGCATTATCAGAGCTTTAGGAAGCAAGACAAGTTCGTTCTCTGCATTTAATTCAAAGTTCTGACACAGGACTGCTCCCTATTAAAAGCTTCAGAAGTATCTAAAAACCAACACAACCTTTTCTTTATCCAAAAAAGCTGATGAAGCCTTGATGCAGTGTGCAGAGCAAATGGTTTGAAATAGATGTCAAAAATCCTACTGAAAAAGACATGTTTCTAAAAAGTAGAGGAGAAACAAATGTTCTTGGTAATGTCAGAAAGGTTATAGTCCTCTATATAGCCCATATAGTTCTCTATGTAGCCCTCTACAATGAAATCCCTTTTAGAAAAGTTCAGCAATGACTTTTTTGTGCCTTGGTTACAGGTTCTTGTTTCATAGCTTTGTGTATTTTCAGCGTTCCCTCAGGGCACATGGTATTTAATGTAGAAGCCAGAATTGCTATGTCAAATAGCAAATGTTCAACTATTATTGGATATAATCAAACGCTTATTGTGTACATTTATGCTTTTCACGTGCCCAGGCTAGTAACACTTTTAAGAACTTAATGTGGTGTGTAGTGTAAGGCCACCTATCTTGTTCTTTGGTATTAATGCAGCCATCCTAATTTCCTCAAGCTATCTAAAAGGACTTTGCCAGTATGTCACAATGACATCAGCTTGTGCTGCATCAAAATGCTAAGTGCAGCGTGTTTGGCAGACAATAGCATTATCTCTTGATCAGACACAAGACAGACAAACTTGACTCAAGGGTCTATAAATATTAAGTAGGACTGGTATTCCTAGGAGTTGTTAATCAGCATGCTGTTTTTGTGGTGTGTGAGCGTGCTGAGATTAGATACGTTGCTGAGAATTGTCTTCCTTTGTGTAAGATCTTAGAAACTTGTTTATTATAGGAAAGTTAGGCTTACTTTTAAAAAACAGTAAGTTTCTAGTTTCAAGGTTGTCAAGAAAATGGATACTAAATATGCTCTGACAAACCCTTCCCTGCCTTTCTCATAGGCAGTGTTCCTGGTGGCCATTTATTTGCTATTCAAAGGCATGATAGATTAATTTTTAAAAGCAAATTAAAAAATACTTTCTTTGGTGTTGCAAGGCTAACTTCCAAAAAAACCCTGGTAGCAGGAAGACAGGCTTTATTCTTCTTACTTCCCAAGACCACAAAATGTTTGCAGCATGTGGCATATATTTCCCCTTACAGGATGGTGACTTCATCTGTAGGATCAGGGTCACTTTAACTTAACCATACTGTTGCAGAGCACTTTAAAAAATGGTGTTATGAGTTTCTTTTCTATAGCTGAGGGAGGAAAAAGCAACACCAATACAAAAAACTTTCTGGATAGAATGGCTGTTGCTACAGGCTTAAAAAAGATATAACTATTTTTATAATTAAATGTACATGTACAAGGAGTTCTGCTTGAATATATTACATTCATTCACCAGGCTCCATGTCATGCTTATAGGTTTGTACCTCTCAGGAGAGAAATCCAGAACCGTTATGTAATTCTCCAGGAACAGATAAAATCTCCCTTAACAGTTTTTTGTAGTGGATAACACTTAGCAGTGCTGTTTCTAAAACAGTCTACATCTTGGTGGCTTGGGGAAAAAAAAAGAAAGAAAAATAAAGACTACATTATCCCAATGTGTTCCATTAATGAAAAGGCTAAGGAAAACAACAACAACAACAACCAAACAAACAAAAAAAACCCCACAAAACCCAAAACCCACCAGAAAATCAAAGGTAGCCTTGCTATGAAATTCCTGGAATCCCCCAGTGCTATTTTGTAATGAAAGTTTGGGTAATTATAATGACATGTGATAATATTTTGGTTTGCTTTTTTTTTTCTTCACCAGTATCCTGTCCTAATCAATGGTTTGGAGGAGAAATAGTCTGTGAATTGCAGAAGTCTGCATTTTTGCAAGAGAATCCAAGATTGTTCATTTATGTTTATAACTTAGACAGCTATGTTGTTCTGTAATGGTGCAACCTCTACACTCCTGGTGCACCACACAGCAAAGATCTAGTTAATAAACTCAAAATTTAAAAGAAAGGGGTCTCAGAAAAGGAAAATTCTCTGTCTTGTGAGACTTTCAAACTAAAGGATATTAGTAAATATTCTTGAAATGCTGTTCTGTACTTGTTCATTTTTCCTTTTTGAGATTAGTTGTCTGATAACAGGGAGGAATAAAATGGGAGCATGATTCCCTTGGGATTTGACTGAAGACTTCAGTATGTCCTGTTCTTAACGGTATTTTTTTAATTATCCTTAGCAGAAGATCATCCTACTGCTAGCAGCATAATACTGTGCGACTGTGGGGATGAGATTCTGGGCCCAGTTTACATCTATATTTGCAAACTGACCTGGGCCATAACAAGGGCTGAAGCAGAGGATTGCCTTCATCCACACTATATGCAGCTGTGGGCACCCTGGTACATTTTGGCCTGTGCCAAGAACACTATCCCAGAAGATGCCCGGGTCCTGAGAGCATTTCTCCCCCTTCTTGTCGTTCAGCTTCAGGACCAAAGAACAGATCCGGGCTGTTTTCTTTTCTGGTTCAGAGGTGGCCACTAAAGCTTCCCAAGAGAAGTCATTTACCTGTGTACAGTTCTACTTTCCAGCTGTTTGCCAACAAAGGCCATTGCTCACATCAGCTATATAAAGCCTTGTTTGATACTCAGATCTGGAAAGTATTTGTAGCCACCTTCCCCCTGTTCAACTTTTCACTGGAGCTTTTCTTGAACAAAGACTAAATAAAAATGAGTAAGGACTTTCACAGTCTGAGGTTTGAGCCTGTTTCCAGAGGGTCCTCTGAGAGCCTTTCCAATTATTTCCCTTCAGCTGAGCTCCTGAGTTTAGCTATTAATCTTTCTTCATAAATAAATCACTGCTGTACACTAACCCTTTTCTGTTACTGTTCCTCCAATTTTTCTATACTTTCCTGGTAAGGAATTTAATGCAATATTTTTCATGTGGTCTTACAACCATAATGAGCAGATAGAAGTGCTAGTATTACAGCTAAAAGTAGCTTAAATGCAACTGTTCATCTTCTTTTGTAACAACAAAATTAATGAATACAAAGATTAACTTCTCACTAATTTTCACTGTTCTCTTTTTCCTCAAATTCCAAATAGGTGTTCTGTTGGAAAAGCAAGGGTTCCCAGGATGATTTACAGAGGAGAAGGGATGGTGTGGGAGTGGATGAGAGACACTAATAGAGCCCAGCATTACAGGAAAGAACTTTACAGACCTTCCATTCATCCCAACTGCTTCCGTGTCTGGACAGATAATAACAGGCTGTAAACCCCACCTTTTAGTTTTGTGTAAGGCACTCCGATACAAAGGGCTTGTGAATAATAGAAAAACTGAGAAGAGTGGTGAGAGCTTGTTGGCTGATGCTGTCAAGCAGCAATGGGCACAGAGGTCAGGAGGATTTTAAATCCACTGGGATTTAACAATACTATGCACTTTTCTCTGTGACCAGTTTCCACCCTAAGTAAACCACCTGGAGAATGGAAGTAGTTCTGACAGGAGGGATATGGCAGCTCTGAACTTAATAAAAAGTTAAAATGCTCACATAACACTGTGCTGGGTCATGCATCTAGTATGGATCAGAAGATACTCATGGAAAGCGAATGCATGATGACAGCCAAATTGCTCAAACCATGTTGATATTTTTAGCATAGGAGAGAGAGAGTAAAATAAAGAAAAAAGCTCCCTTTGGGGTCCTCACACAGAGTGAAAATTAAATTTTCCAGACCAAAATACCAGAGATATTATGGACCAGTAGAAATTAACTGTGTTTTGGGATTGATACAGTGCTGCAGCTTATATCCTTTTCCTTTGGAAATGTGTTTAGCGATCACTGCAGGCCAGTGCAAAATTATAGGATGATTTTTCAAAACTTAAAAGATTTTTCGCTCTTGATTGCATGTAGCAATTCCTTTGTGACCCTGAAACCAGAACCTGTTTTCTTTACCAACATGTTTGCTCCCCTGTTGTTGATACACAATGATCTTAACAGGTAGCGAGTTGTGTGCTCTGGGTTTTGTAGGGCTGTTTCATAGGTTTTGGCTGATGCAGTTTCTGCAATGAACTTGTTATTTCTTCTGAAACATAAAATGTGACATGATGTGTGGCAAATAGACTGAGATAAAGTAGAAGGCTGAGTCTAATGTGGAGCTCTGACATTGGCAACTTAACCAAGATTTCTGTCATAAGTAATGGAAGAGTTCGCAGCGGTAGCCATGGTGTGTAGAGGTCTCCTCCCAGCATCTCCAGTTACATGGTGCACTGGGGTACCCCTGACAGAGCATGCAGAGCTGAAGGGATGATAGGCAACGCAGGCAAATCTGTGGGCTATCTTGAACTGTAAGATGAAAAATTTTAGAAGATGGCATATTATGGAGGGATGGGGGAAGATGTGAGCACTGAAGAGGAAAAAGGAGTTCCTTTCTTTCTGAGGATGCAGAAGGAAAAAGCAGAGTGTTAATCTAAAACAAAGCAAAGGCAGGCAGACTTTCCATAGCAGTTTTTCAAGGGAAACACCACCACTTAAAATCTCCACTCTTAAAAAGCAACACTGTCTTACCTAAGCTCATTTAGAAACCACCTCCTGGCTAGAGTTTTGATTAGTAATTATGAGCAGGTTTCCTTTCACATACAGCTTTCCAGGGAGAAAGGCAAAACACTGACTGAATCCACTGGTAAATCCCACACGTTATGAAGCTACCAATGAATCATGATTTCTCCTTTACTGTGTTAGCACTACTCACACAGTGTTCATAATGCCTCAAACAGTAATGATGCACATATTCTATATGCTGAGATCTTTGTATCCAAATTTATTTAATAATAAGATGGTCCCAGAAAAGCTAGTTTTAAGATGTAAAACAGAGAAAAATATTTCTTGCTGTGACATGTGGCAATGGCTTTCCAGCGACTAAAGGAAGAATTTTACTCTTCCTGCTCCTTTGTGAATGAATCTGCTCACATAACAGCTATTCAAAGAACAATATGCATTTGTTTATATTAATGTGATAGATGTTAAAATTTAAAACTCTTCTCACATACATGCTTTTAATTTAAAAGAGCTGCTCCCACAATACCATGCATGATAACATACTTGTATTTTTTTGTATTCTTTAACAAAGAATGAAGTTCGCTACATTCTGACTTGCCTTGTTCACAGGTGAGAGTGCTTACAGGAGAGCCCCTGAATTCTTTAACATAGTATCAACAGACACTTACATTCAGATTGTGGTTTTGTTACTAATGAAGGTAGAGTCAGTAATTTCATGTATTTAATCTGACATTGAATTAATGAGAGTCAACATGGATGCAAATGTACCAGATCATTCTTCCACCATACCTTCCACGCAGAACTCAAACTTCACGTTTATTTTGAACTGTGCCAAGACACTCCATTGCTACTAAGTTTGAAAGAGGAAGGTGTTTATGAAAAAGGATTTTTCAGTGGTTGTAAGACCAGGCTGTCCTGGTTTCAGCTGAGATAGAGTTAATTTTCTTGGGAGCTGGTGCAGTGTGTGCTTCGGATTTGGTGTAAGAACAATGCTGATAGCACACTGAAGTTTTTGGTTGTTGCTAGGTCATGTTTAGACTGAGTCAAGGACTTAACAAACAGGACAGTTTGGAGGTGATACCTTCCTAAATTCTTTCACCTTGAAGAGACGCTCTGATCAGTTACCTAAGCTCAGGGCATTTTTGCTCTTTTCTTGACTTGGCACAGGGTTTAGGGGAGGAATCCAGCCTCATTTGACACAGCTCTGAGAACAGTTTAAAAATATTTCTTGAATATACCATATTTTCTTGAATACACCATATTTATACCTTCTGTTATGCAAGCATTATTTTCCTTCATTCTGATGTCTGAGATTTGAACTATCTTCAGAAAACAAAATACCACCTCAAGGTAAATCACGCAGCTTCTTATTAATGCTGCTCTATCAGAGCATCCAGATCAGTGCTAAGCAATCTAACTAGCAAGTGGAGGAAATGGTGAGTCATTATTAAATTTATGAGAAACTGCTTCATAAATCCTATACAATCACTTTTTCTGAGCTGACTTGGGAAAATCCTTTAAAGCTGCCTCATTCTATTTGGCATACACAGTAGCTCAGTGTGATAGAAAAGATTTACCTTTCCCCAGACAACTTCCCAGAGCCCTTGCTTTTCAGCTGACAGCGAGGAATGAGCTTGTAGCAGTGTGTTTCAAATTAGAGTCAGGTTTAAAATCTTTGAAGGCACCTCAATTTAAGTAGAGATTAGGCACATAAAACCAAAATTACAACTCAAACCCCTCTCTGTATTTCCCTTACTCTGGAATTATTGAAACACCCTGGGTACCTAGCTTATTTACTTCAAAGCTTCCCGTAACTCTGCACATGGACCTGATCTGAACAGCCCAAAGCCCTATGGGGATCCAGAGCCAGGGTGTTCTGCTTCCTAACTTCCCCGTGGGGTCTGGTCTGCTTCAGGAGCCCTCCTAGATACCTAATCCCCTAGTAAAATCAAAGATTCATAGGCAGAAAGTAAAAGAAAAGGAGCAATATCAAAGCCTGATGATGAGGGCTGGTCTAGGGCACTGAGGTTCTGGGGTCTCAGTGGACATCTCTGATGGCTCTTTCATACCAGTTTGGCTCCTCAAGCCTCTGTCCTGAGCCATAAGCTCCAAACTGATGTGTGTGCCCATCTCCCAAGACAGGCAGCATTCCGGACCATGCACAGCTTTCGAAGCTGCCGGGTGCTCCTTACTGGCTGCCTCCTGGGGCTTAGGGGTTCTGGGGCTTGCAGCACCTTGCATCTGCAGCTGAATTTCTCCTGAGCCAAAAGTCTGGAAAGCCAGAAACTGTAGAAACCATGTGTCCAGAGGACTCTTCGAAGCTGCCTAAAGCAATTATTTTATGTAACCTTTCTGAAAGATTAAGACATATTTTTCATCTTAGAATCACTGAATGACAGCTACATTTTTTACTTCCCATAGCTTTGGACTGTTTCCCAGTTCCAGAACAGAATTTGTTACCTTGTTAATTTTGGAGGTTTTGACATTTTTTATGATCATCCCTCATGATTCTCCTAAGACCCTTAGCTAACCAGCAAACCTACCAGGGTATGCTCCTGGAGTATACTATACTTGTATTTTACATTGGTGACTACTGGCGCAGAATCAAAAAGCCTAATTGGGATTAAATATTCATATAAAATAGAGAACAGCGTAACCAACAGAAGCCTAAATGTGCTGGAATGACTGCATTAGTTCTTTGCTAGTATAGTGTGAAAAACAGTGTATTACTTATCCTCAACTGACATGTTCCTGCTTGCCTGCCTTTGCAATACCTGCGTGTCCCTCTTCTACTCCATTCTTATCCTTGACTTTACAGATTTGTGCTTGTCTCTGAGTTTATATATAGGGTTTTTCCTTCCTCATTGATTTAAAATAGTGGTTGTCAGAGCTAGGCAGCTGCCAGGGTTGGTTTTTTTATTTAAGCCACCAGACTTGCTTTGTTATATTAATAAATGAGAGACAATTTACTTCAAAATGCCTTCCTCTGACTTATGCTAGCTCAGACAATTTCTCCCAAAATTTACAGGGGTTGTGAAGATGAACAAAGCTCACAATTGCTCAGTTCTCTGTAAGCACAGCAGATTTCTGCTTGAACCATGATGACCACCTAAACCATACATATAAAGCAGTGCAATTTTTATTTTAAGGTGCTTCTTATATATTTCATGATCCTCTGCTACAACACTGTGAAGAAAGTCTAGTTTGTTATTATCTTGCAATAGAAGAATTTATTACCTGAGGTTTTTCTTGTTTTAATTATCATAACCAAGTAATGACTAGCAATTTATGCCTGAGAAGAACATTTTTAACACGGGAATTTTAAAAATAACAGACAGAAAGCAATTTAGGAATAAATTATCAGAAACTAGACCTGAATTTTTGGGGTTTGTTTTGGTTAATGGACGAAAATGGTATCTTATATTTCTTCTTATTCAACTTCCTTTTTGTTTGAAATTCTTTTGGAGTATATTGATTTTATTTTTCAGCATTTTTTTCCTTTCCTTTGCAGGAACTCCAAAGAGTGCACATCCTTAAAAACAACTGGCATGCTACAACACCAGCATTGTACAAGTATAGATTATTAGGACCTTAAATAACTTTCATATTGCGTTCAGTGATCTGAATTTTCATGCTGCAAATGTAAATGCCATGTCCAATTTCATTTTCCGCTGCTGTAATGCAAGTATGGATATTGCCATTTTGTGTAAACCCAAAAAGATCTGGCAAGACAACACTGCTCCTGGGCTTGACAGTGATGGCTGTGTTTCAGCTTCCATTAAACAAATGGATAAAGATTTAAAAAATTAAACACCAAGTTGAATATTTCATAGTGACTTCGCTAAACAGGACTGGTCTGTCTCTTCCAGAGACCTGTACAGAAAGTGACATCTCGTGGCAGGCAGAGATGTGCTGTCCCCGAGATGTCTGTCTGCAGGTGTGCAGGGACCCCCGCACCACAGCGCTTCTCAGGCAAGGCTTTGCTCAGCTGCCTGAGCCAGGGGAATGTGGCCCAGAAGATGTGAACCCCAGACCTTGGAAAGGACCAGCATCACAAAAAGACTCGAGAAGTGCTGCTGTTCCTCACTCAGCACCTGGCCTTGTTTTCGTGCAACTGCAAGGAGATCTTCACATACCCTCCCCTTCCCTCCCTAGACCCTGAGAAGCTGAGATGACCTTATGTGTGCATAGGTTTAGACATAAGCTGAGAAAATTAACAAATAGTGAGTAGTTTTTTTGTTCTATTTCCATGACAAAAAGATTTCATTAAAATGAAATAATTTCCACAGTTTTCAGGTGCCACTTCTTAGTTTCTTCCCACCATGGGGGGACATTAACTGTTTATGCCCAGAGCTCTGATGTAATGAGCTCTTGTGGTACTTTTGGGGGGTGTCTGAAAGGTAAAGGGGTGGCTGTGGATTGCAGGCTTGCAGGGGCTGGCAGCACGTGGTGTGCTCTGGCTGGCACTGGGGAAGACAAATAATTACAATGAGGAGAGGAGAGCTAGAGCTGCAGATGCACCTGTGTAGTCAGTCTGCCAAATGGAGGATGTGTCAGTGGTTGATGAGACCTAGAAACAGAGATGTTGCTTGTTCAGGAAAGCTAAGAGGAGCCCAGCGAGGCATAAGGTGATGCTATTCAGCCCATGATCCCTCCTGGGCTCCTCCGCACTGCAGAGGACGCTGGATGAACTGAGGCATCTCTGCTTTGTAAAGCTAAATAGCCATAGTAAAGCAGTCACTGTGCCTTATATTCCATTTTAGTTTCCTTGTGGTCTGCACAAGCTCCATTACAAAATAAATAGCCCAGCAGAGATCTTCTGGAAGCTTAAGTGTTAACAGTTAACAGTGCTTTGAGGATGTTTGCATTTTCTCTGTGCACTTTCATATGTATGCAAGCTTGTATTGGAACTGATCCCCCAAAAAATGGCTTATTGCTAAAATATTCTACATAATATTGGATAAAATTTTATAAAATGCTGCAGAATGTCTTGTATGGTACAAAGCTGCAAACTGCATCTCATAAAAGATTCTGAAATCTGTACCTTGAAGCAGAGGATAGATCAAATGCTGCAGCAAATGAATTTGGGTGACACCTGGCTTTCACAGTGTTGGGTTTATTATTGGAATCTGCTGTGCTGGTAGAGATGTGAGGAGGGAGGGGAAGGCGGGGGAAGGGAATCATGGATTGACATCTTATGTGGTAAGCCAGCCCCAGCCAGGGAATATTTATATATACACAGGAACAGTTACTAGAAACGATTCCTCTCCATCCCTCCCAGCACAATCACCACTCTGGGCAAAGAGCAAAGCCATAGAAACCCCCCTCAACTGGGCAAAGCTAAAGAGCCCTCAGCACCCTAGAATGTGACAAACACTACGTCTGCCTTCCAGGTCTCTTAATAATAAATATGTATGCATATTTGTCTTGTTCTGTGTAAGATGTCACAAGAAAGAAACTGGCTCCAGCTCCTTCCTTGGGGCTATCAGGATGGATGGATGCCAACCACCATGTTCATGGAGGGCTTTTGTTGGAGGGAAGATTTTGTTGTATGGGCAAGGTCTGCACCTCAGCACCACAGATCCTGGTATCCACCTGACTTCTGTGGCCCTCACTGCTGCCCACAGTAATACTCAGCTTTCCAGCCGCTCTGCCCCAAGCCTGCAGTGTTGCATGGGGACCCAAGTGCAGGACCCGGCACTGCTCCTTGTTGAACATTACCTGCCTTTGTCATTAGCCAACATGTCAACAACACACCATACAACACAGTCTTGGTAGAAACCCAAGACCCTCGGGCAGAGCCTTCTGCATGCTCATTTCCCCATGACAGGTCCGGTGTTCTCGGGGCAAGCTGGGTGCTCCCCATCTACAGTTCTTTAATACAGCCTGTTACTGAGGCTGCTATAGGCCTTCCAAGGTAATGACAGGTATTATCTATGATACAGTACTTCAGCAAAAAATTGTAAAATATCCATGAGAAAATATTAATGTAAATGGACTTCATTTTGACCAAGATGATGGCAAAGGAAAGGTAATTTATATATAGCTGGGTAAAAGGTGGTTTTGAAATTCAGATGTACACCACAGGCAACACAACGGGAAAATAACTGCAATTTTGGAAGTCTTCTTTCAATACGGTAGCTACTGTCTTAGGGAAAAAGGGTAGAAATTAATATTCCTACAGAGATTTTACATCTGCACAATAATATTTAGAGACACCAGTCAGCTATTACCTGACTCCAGGGCTAATATGGTAGTGTAAAGGTCTGCTATTTCATTCAGAATGAAAACTGTGCTGAATTCCTGATACCTACACCAAGGACTGACAGCAATTCCCCAAGAAGACGAGCTGCTGAGATGTGACATGACTGACACATGGAAGACACAGAGAGCAAGGGTCTCCTGTGAGTGCTGGTACAAGCGTATATCCAGAGCGTGATGGTGGATAGTGAGCTGGGAGGGTTGGGGCATGTTGCCTCAATATTAGGCTCAGGGGCACACATGAGCTAAGCCCTCAGACATACATGGAGAATGTGTGAACCACAGCCTCTCCCAAACTCACAGGGTTTATTTATTTTTTCAGACACTCTGCTCCAGTGGAAGGTAGGGTACACCATTTCTGGGGTGCTGGGACTGCAATTGAATGATTTCTCAGTCTCCTGACACACTGCTACTGCCTTTCTCGAGTGATCATTTAGGCTTTTGTCCCTTCCTTCCTTCCTTCCTTCCTTCCTCCCTTCCTTTCTTCCTCCCTCCCTCTTTCTTTCTTTCTTTCTTTTTCTTTCTTTCTTTCTTTTCTTTCTTTCTTTCTTTCTTTCCTTTCAGTGGTCCCATTCTTCAGCTGGAATTAATCTTTTTTTCACACCTTAAGGCTGCCTGTTTTCACTTCCAGCATATGATTAAAGGCCTTTACTTTGAATAGATTTGGGATAAAGTCAGCACTCCTTTTAGCATCTTCTCTAAATTCCTGCCTAATACTGAGTTCTACCTGAATTCTTTTTCTTATACCGTATGCATCCTGAGCTGTAGTACACATCCACTGGTTGCTAAATGTCTTCTCCCCTTCCTGGGATGACACCCTTCTGGCAAACAACCTTCTTGTCCCTTACTCTGTGAACTGATTTGTATTTCTATCTTCCTGTCTACCTGAAAGCTGTTTATTTCACTCGCAACACTGTTAGATAAAATTTTATGTTATCTATTTGGGTTTTATAAAAATATTTCCTCCTGTTCTAATGAAGCTGTTTCCCTTTAATACTTCAGCTGTTAAGAGAACTTGCTGAAGTCCAGTCTTGGAGAAGGATAAAAGTGGAGCATACTTGGACTAAACATCATACAGAATCAAACATCCTCTGTGCCCTCCTAGTGGGATCCTGCATGCTTTTGCCAATTCAGCTGCTTTGTCCTGATACAGTTCCTGTAATTGAACAAACCCTGGAGTGGCTCTTGAGTTGGAAATTATGGCGTTTGGGGTAAAATCTTTCTAAGTCTTATTTCCCCTTGTGCAAAGTGGGGGCAATGCATGTACTAACACCAGCGCAGCCCCGCAGCACACCAGCACAGGGAGCATGCGCTGGGACAGGGCATGTCTTTGTGCCTGCAAAGTAGCCCTCAGTGGGGATTTCTCTCACTATCCCTAAAGCTGTAGAAACCAGCAGGTTCAACTTAGGGTGAAGCCATGCATGGGAGAAGGTTAGATGGTCCTAACACCCCAGGTGTATGGTTATTTCTCTAGTGAAGTAAGCAGTGAGACCTCACTGTGTAGCTTCAAAACTCCATTTTATGATGAAGTTGAATGAAGCAGACTTTTTTTGTGTTGAAAAACACGTTCAGCAAATGTACTGCAAAGTTGTTGTGTGGCCATGCACCTACACAGTAGGTGTGGACCTACTTGTAGGTTGACCATTCCCAAACTTGCAGAGGTATGCGTGTGGCAACTTCAGCTGACAAAAAAAGGAACAAATAGCAGAAAGCTACAAGGTCCCTCACAGTAATGGCTGGTTTTTCTCTTTCCCAACATGTAGCAATTAAGTCTTCCCATCTTGTTAAGTGTTATCTTGGTAATAAATAATCTGTAATATTTTTCCTTTGTATAATACTGTCCTTCTAAACTCCATTGCATTATAAGACAGACTTTCAGGCACACACAAACCTAAGTATACTATGGATTTCCTATCGAGTACCCCTGCTAGGTAAAAAGATTGGAGCTGCTGTTGACTGAAAGCATGCTGGATTTCTCAGTTTGAAAGACAGTTCACAATGCATTGCACTGTTCCATTGTGTAGTTTAGGCATATCCAGAATTACCAGCTCATCATCTGAATCTGGATCTATGGTCTCATTCAGAATCAAATGTAACGCAATTAATTTGTCACCTCTTCTGAATCTTGAAATTGTGTTACCTTTTATGTTTTATTAAGATAGACTTCATTATTTATTGACTCATTTTGACATCACATAATATCTCATCTCAGCCTTTGTGGTTTTTTTTCAGATCTTCCTTGCTCTAGAATATTATCTTCTGTAATATTTGTCCTACGCAAGCCCTCCAGGGCTTGACATTGTCCCTGCTGGCACTCTGAGAGTCAGAATGACTGACTTTCCCAACAGCTTTCTGAATCACAACCCTTGCACAGGCAGAGTTAGAAGGTTATCTGGTAATTTCTTCCTACACCCAGATTAATTTGACAGAAAAGATCTTTGGCATCTGGTACTGAAAAAACTTTTGGTGGATTATGCTATATTTAATCAGTGGTCAGCAGGAGAAGTTGTAATTATTAGGTGGCCTTTGAAGTCTAAAGGACTAATGCTGACCTGCAGGTTGTTTGATTTTCTTGTCACTGTAATGCTGAACCTGTTTTTGGCTCTTGATTTGCAGGATACTATCACAGATGTAATGAAAGTGGACTTAAGGAAAAAAAATTCCAATGCTTTCTAACTTGCCTTTTTTTACAGATTATAAATTTTGTTGGCAAGGGAGTGGTATGAATGTAATACATGTAGATATCTGTATGAGACAGGAACTAGCATGACATTTTGACTAAGCAGCTAAACAGGTGACAGCATCATGCATTAAATGGACTAACCACAGGTGGTTAAAGATGAAAACTGGGAACCTTTTTTAAATAAGCCTATTCCTACAGAAATTAGTGAGCTCTTTACCGTTAAAAGTGTAAGTAATAAAAATGGCCACTTGTCTAAAAGTTACGCCTTTGGTCAGTAAAGGATTTAGGGAAATACTAAATCTTGCATTATGGAGACGTTAAGACTAGATAACAGAGTGGTGTCCTCGGTCCTTCAGATCTATTAGTCTCATTCTTACTCTGCACAGAAAGCCTGGGTGATAGCTAGCCTCACTGAAATCAGTGCAAACCTTGTGTTAATTTCAGTGGGTCATAGATTGATTTCTAACATCTGGTTTATGTTATTTAGGTTGTAAACTCTCTGAGGCACTGGGCTTTAGGTCTTCATTCATAATGCGCCGAGTACAATGCGGTCCTGGCCAACAGTTAGTATTGCCCTTGTCAACATTGCCTTGTCAAATACTCTGCTTTTACAATTAGTGAAAGCTTAAGCTAAGATTATTTTAGTTTGATGCTACTCCATTATAAATCCAGATTTACATGTGAAGTAGCAGAATTTGTACATCTGTTGAAGCTGTATATTAAGTAACACATTTTTTGCATAGGATATTCCTCTGCAGTTTCAGAACTACAACCCAATGTTACTGGGCAGCTTTAATTGCACCTGTATGATGTGATATGTTGTGCTTTGAACTGTGATTTTACATTGCCACTTTCACTGTCTGGAAAGTTAGTATTTTTCCCCAAAAACTTTTTGTGGCTCTTCTCTCTCTGATGATTTGTGCTAGCATAGAGTAATCGCTGTGCTGTACTAATTTTGTGCTACTTTGTTTTTTCCTTATGTCTTTCCTTTCACTGCATCCTCTCCCACCCTATTTTAAACCCTGATTGGCAAAGAATATATGTGCCATCTCACTGAAATCAGCAAAGTTCTGCACTGGTTGCACGTTCTCATTGCCAGCTCCAGACCACAGCCTGTCTTGGCTGTTGTATGACTCATTTATTTCTCTGTGCTGCATTTCTGTGACTTTGCTGTTTCTCTGTGTATATATAAAAATTCAGTATAACTACTGACATAGAAAAAAAAAAGTGCATGTATATTTGTGTGCACTGATTATCACTGCATCTGAATAACTGGTAAAATATGGAATATAAACCCATGTCTCTCTGGGGAAAGATGCTCCCTCTTCCTCCAGGGAAGAGGGGATGAAAAACCAGAGCCTTTTAAGGCACTTGGCCATTCTGCCACCTCTGTCACAGATCAGTCATGCATGAGATGTCAAGCTGTCACAGTTTTGTGACACTGGCTCACACTTAAAACATGTTTGAAATATCAAGCGTTTGAGAAGTCTTGCTGACGCTGGAGAGAGTAATTACGTATCTGAAATCGCCCACGTGGTTCCTTGGGCCATATATGCCTGAAGGTGCATGTGCATCGTGGCTGTTGTTTTAAACATATGCTGGTCATACATGAACTCCTGGCAGTTCCTCCAGCGTCTCAAAGGCCCATGCTCTCCGCAGCATACAGTAAGAGTTTGCTCTGTTTTTTTCCATTCAAAGTTCCCACCACTGGACCCCACCAGTCAAGCCCAGCGGCAGAACAGATGGATTTTGATTGCCGGGATGTGGGGACATGATCTGGACAGCTTTCCATGACACCTTGTAAAAGCACCCACAGCCTGTCTACAGCAGTGTTTGCTCCATTTTAAGCACCAACACTGCTTCCACATTGCTAAAACAGCTCTAAAACTTCCCACTGCAGAGAAGGCTGGAGACAGAGCTTCCCCACCTGTCTTCCCTATCAAATATTGCAAGGAAACAACCTTTGCCAGGGGCTCCTATTTTTACACCCATTTGTGATTCCATAGTCCTCCCACTGCAAACAACAGGAAAAAAACCTGCCAGAACCTTTTTTTTAAGTCACTTTGTACACGCCAGATTCATCCAAATATTTCTCCTTTCTATTTTCTGATCAGTTCAGCTTTCTTATTGGGAGTTAAATCCTCTCCCCACTCCCTGAAACACCAAGCCTGTGTAGTCTGCCTCATATTTTACAGTGATTTAATCAATGCTTTATAGAAACTTTACCCCTTAAAAGATGCAAGAACAAGATACAGTGTGTGGGAGCACAGACCACCTTGTAAGAAGCCCAAATGAAACAAAAGTGCCAATTCACATGTAATAAATGCATGTACTTCTAGAAGCTTTGCAAGTATTTCTTCCAAAACTGGAAGACAATCAGTTTATGCAAAATATGTTAAGCTGTCCAGGGAAATCCCACAATTCTCCTCACAAATATAAGTAAAACCAACAATTATACATTAATATAAACCCCATGCTGAAGTCAACTCACAATTTAAAATACTGTGCTTCATAACAAAAAAACATAAATATGGGCAAATGAGGTATTTAACAGACCCACAATTGTGTTTTAATTAGTGCATTTATAAAATGATATCAAATAATCTCCAGTGAATCATTATTTTTAAAAGGGCTATTTATATGTATATTACATACAAATAACTGACGTTTTTAGAAAACTGTCACTATGGGAGCAAATGCTGCTGTGAGGTTCTTTTATTTTTCATCCCATTAATTCCAATATTGAAGTAACTGGAGCCTTATATACTTCACCTATGATGCAAAATCACCTACCGTCTTGCCCAAAGAAAATGTTTATTATACACCACCACTGGTGGTCCAGGTGAGAAGGCTCTGGAGCAAATACCAGGGTACTGGAAGATGGGCTCAGTAGATGGCACTGGCATTAGACCCCTCTTCTGCTCTGCACAAGATTCAGCAGCGCTGGTCCAGGAGACCTATTGAATTTTGTGTCTGTGCTCAGCTGTGCCACAGATTGAGTAGCCCTGCCACCTCCTTCATGAAGAGATACAGTGTTTGTATCTCTTTGTTTTGAGATCATAGAATCATTTAGGTTTGAAAACACCTTTGAGATCATCACATCCAACTGTTAGCCTAGCACTGCCAAGTCCACCACTAAACCATTTCCCTAAGCACCACATCTACACGTTTTTAAAATATCTCCAGGGATGGTGATTCCATCACCTCCCTGGGCAGCCTGTTCCAATGCTTCAGCACCCTGTCAGTGAAAACATTTTTCCTAATACCCAATCTAAACCTCCCCTGGCACAGCCTGAAGCTGTTCCTTCTTGTCCTGTCGCTAGTTACCTGGGAGAAGGGACCGACCCCCACCTGCCTACAGCCTCCTGTCAGGTAGTTGTAGAGAGCAATAAGATCCCCCTGAGTCTCCAGCAGATTAAACAACCCCAGTTCCCTCAGCCGATCCTCATCAGACTTGTGCTCCAGACCCTTCACTAGCTTTGTTGCCCTTCTCTGGACCACTCCTCTGAAAAAACGTCACCAGCTTTGAGATGCCACCAGCATCTTAATCTACACAGCATCTATCCTTCCTAATTTCTCCTCTTCATGGATGCATTCTGCAAACTGCTGAGCAGTGGCATTACCCATACCTGGCAGCAGTCTACCACCCATTCCTTCCCATCATGAATCCCATACAGCAAGAGATGGTACACGTTGGACACAAATTACTCTGCTGTAATCTGTACACCAACAGTTGTGTACTCTGGACACAAACACACTGCTGTAATCACTATCAAATGTGACAGATGTACCAAAAATACCTGAGTCCATTAAAACTGAATAAATCTACCATTTTCGTTATTTTCCAGTGCAGAAGGAGCAAATATAATTTGGTGCCCATTTTTCACTCCTGTAAGACCATGAACATCTTGTTCTAATGCTGCAGTCAAGTAAAAGAAGGTCACAAGCTCTTGTGGGTGTCAGGAAGTAAGGCCTTTTCAGGGCCAGGTTGGAGAAACGGCCCATTGACGATCTCCTTTCAGTGGCAATTTTTTCTGCTGATCTTTAAATTGTTTTCTTTTTCTGTCCAGTCATAGGAATGTGACTTCAAAACCACTATGCTCAAGAGGAATGTTCTTTGCTTACTTGTCCATTTTGGGAGGAGAGAACAGAAAGTTTTGGTGCTTTTTTGTTTTCTACAGGTATGTAATGGCAAGGAGCCACAAACGGGAAACTGTGTGGAAGACTTCAAAGATCGTGGCTGACTGGCAGTGAAACTCAAAGTACAGAGAAGATCTTCTAGTGTCCAGTGCCTAAAGAAACCACTTGGAGAGACAGAGTCATGGCAAGCGAGAACAGCAGGAAATCCTAAAGCTAATCTCTGCGACACTGTGCCCTGAAACAGCACAAGGGTGTTCCAGAGCCCCGGACACAGAGCTGTGAGAAACAATCTATGCCAACCAAGCTTGAGCTTTTTCCTCCCTTGTTCGTTCTCAGTTTGATTTCCTACATCTCTCACCATGTTTTCTTTAAACTCTTTGTTGCTTGTTCTACTCGCAAATTCCTCCCTTCTGTATTCCCTACTGTCCCTTTGGCGATCCTTTGAATACCTTCCTCCCTCCTTTTCAGTCACATATGGTCACATACAAGAAATCAGAAATTGGACAACTATCTAACTTAGAGGAGACAAAATCTCTCAGAGAGTGCTCTAGGAGGTTTAACTCAGATCAAACACATTATCAACCCAAAGTAACCCAAATTTGTCTTACATGAATATATAAAAATATTCATCGTTTACATGGATATATAAAACATGGATGCAGGGCATCTAAAGGAGATCTGCACATCACCAAATCAGCCAGGAAAACACACTTTCACTCTTCGATAGGCTGATGATTTGCTAATAAGGTTGTTAAGCGCAAGGGCCCCTCGTTAACACGTTCCGATGACTGGCGGCACAAGGAGGAACCGCACGGAGACCAGGAGGGGTTACAAAAGCTGTGATGCTGCTGCCACCTGAGGTCTCCTGCTGGAAATACAGCCCTTGTGCGGAGGGGGGGTGCACAAAAACGGGGCTGTCGATGGAAAAGGGAATCTGAGATTCAGCAGTGCCACAAGAGCCTCGCGGATGCAAGGCGAAGAGGCTGTCCTCACGGGCAGCCCCAGGCTGACACCTCTGCAGCACTGCACAGGGGCTGTGCGAGCTGTCTGCAGTGCACGCTGCCGCCAGCAAGGGCAGTTCTGCCCTCGCCGGCCTGGGCCTCCTCCTTGTCTTCTGCGGACACCTGGGCTTTTGCAGCCTCCAGCTGAGACAGATCAGAGACGTGATCCAACTAAAATCAAATGGTTTTCAGACTGCATCTAGAATGCCGCACCCAGATCTGAGATCCCCAGTACGAGCAGAAGGTGTCAACGCACTGCAGCAAGTTTAGCAGAGGGCCACCACGATGGTCAGACCTGGAGCACTCACCCCATCAGAAGAGGCTGAGAGACCAGGGCTTCTTCACTCTGGGAAAGACACCTTCAGGGGGACCCTATAGCCAGCTTTCCAGCACCTGTGAGGAGGCTATCAAGAAGACAGCAGCAGGCTTCTCCCTGCAGTGCAGAGTGAAAGGACGAGAGACAAGAAGCGTAAGTGGAAAGAAGCGGTTCAGACCGGCTATGTGGAAAACCTTTTCCACCATGAGGAGCAGTCAGGCAGGGTTAAGGTTGCCCAGAGAGGCTGTGCAGTCACTGCCCTTAGAGGTTTTCAAATCCAGTCTAGACAAAGCCCCGATCTCACAGCTGAGCCTGCTTTGAACAGGCAGTAGGACTAGGGACCTCCTGAGGTCCCTGCCAGCCTGAATTACACTGCAATCCTATGATCCTTAAGCCAGCTGTGTCTTCACAGACCTTTTTAGCTCTGTGATCTGTTTCAACCTTTTATGCAAAAATATTTTTAGCTGCTTCTACCTTGACCTAACTTAAATCAAGGATTGCAAAGTAACCAGCTGAAGTGAAGGCACTCCACCATTACCTTGCTGGCAATCTTTAAAACCAGAATGCTCGACAACTCTTGCATAGGCCAGGGTCCACACACACTGCTCCGAAGGATCCACAGCGTGGCTGTGAGCTCTGCCCGCTCCACACACCGACATCTGTGCCGAGCAGCACATTAGCAATACTGGTGCCAACCATATAGTCCTGGTACAGTATGTGACAGAGAGGCAGCTGGGGAAAATTAATGGGGGTTTTGAAAAGATCAATAAATACAAAAAATGATATTTGATTATATATATTTAATAATCTTCCCATCTTCTGTTGTTGGAATCTGATTTTAATTGGTAGGTACCATGCTGTCACTTGTGCTCAGCTTTTGATCCTGTTCTTGGGTTTCTCCTACTGTTGTAAAATACCATTTTAATCATAAAAGTTATCATCTCACACAAACTGGTGGACTTCAGCTTTGCACATGATGTACATTGACATACTAGACCAAGCCTTTGCAAGGCATGAATCAAAGCTATTTTCCTCCATCATGTTCACTATAACATCTCTAGCAAAAGTATAGCTTTGTTACATTTAAAAATAAGAAAATTAAGAATATAGCATACCTTATTGAACCGTGACTCTCACCAGCGAAGTGTTCTGAACACTTTATCTCTGCTTCAAAGCCTTTCAAGACTTCCATTATAACCTAAAATAGTACAAAATAAAGTTATGTTATTTTTTTGGATACTAAAGTATTAATAAACCATGAATAATCAGCTATAGCTAATAAATATGTTTTAATAGTTAACTTTTTTTAGAAAATTATTTTATTCTTTATTGCACAAATTCCTTACAATGGTAAAATCATTTCACAATATTTAATATTAATTCAAATAATGCTAAAAGACTAATCAGATAATTTAGAAAAAAAATAGTTTCTTGGTTTACAGAAGTTGACACTTGCTATTCCATAGCTATAGACATAATTTTACAGAGGGTTTGCTCCATTTTAATAACTCCTCTGGCATGTATCTCCAGAACTTTCTGGTATCCATACTTTCAGTGCAAATCTGAAGTACCACACGGGACCTCAGACATGACAGAGCAAAATCTGGTAATGTTGTTTGATTATGGTAATCCAAAAGTATGTTTGTACTGGAATTATATATAGATGTATATATATCTATGCTTATATATGAGAAAAGAGGGGGAGGGAGAAAGAGAGAGTGAAAAATCAGTCAGAGAAATTCAATGATTACATTTTCCTAATGCATCGATTTCTTCCTGTTTATTACATTAGTATTTTACTGTGCATTATAGCTCCAGTGAAGCAATCCCATTTATGTATGTGCTAGAAGAACAGTCTGAAAAAGTCTACCACTTTCACTGAGATTCCTTAGATTTTTTCAAGTTGAGCAGATGCTTAAAATAAGCATACACTGGGTCAATGCCTCACCGCACTATTCAGTATTTATTAGTAGTAATGTGTGGCTAATGTAATAGTCGCTTCCATTCTAAATTCTCTCTTCAGCTGCTCATAACTTCCAAAACCAAATTCCTTTTCGACCTTAAATTCCAAATACCTGGCCTCATGTAAAAAGCCAATCTTTATATATTAGTTCCTGTAAAATCCATCCATCTGAATTTACATTATGTGAAGACAGAAGTGATTACAATGAACTCTAGCTCAATTTTTTCATTCATGTAACTGAGAATAGCCATGAAGATTCAACCATGGTTTAAACTGCACAGTTCAGCCTCTTATTTCACAATGAATCTTGTGCAGATGCACCATGACTCCCACTCACAGGTTCACTGCACTCAACAAAATTTGAGGAGGATCAAGGTTTCACCTGTATGATGTTTAGGGAAGGACCAAGCACCCACAGTCACTGCAAGGGGCCAGGAGCTGTGGAGAAACCCCATGGGGGGGAACAAGCCAAGGCCCATCCCACCAACCCAGCAAGGGAGTGGGGCAGGCTGGGGGGCAGATGGAGGCATCTCCTAGCCCCACTGCCGTCGTTTGTTGTGGCACAACAGGTCTGGGGCCAAGCTGGAGAGTCAATCTGCAAATCAGAGTCTAGGTCACCAGGGTCCACAGCCAGGCAGAGCTGGGATAGCACTGGGGACAGTCACATGCACCTTAGCCAGGGCAGGGACTGACAGCCCCCAGCTGAACTGAGATGGGGTCCCTTGATGCAGCACCAGGTCTCTCTAATGCCTTTTGTTCTGCTAAGAGCTCTTCACAAAACCAGGCAACTGGGCAACACTAAGTAAATTATTTATTACCCAAGCATTTGAAAACTAAAAATATTTCACAGAATTGAACAGTTACACCCTATGGAGTGGTTGCTTCCTAAATACATGTCATGCCATGTTGGTTCCTACTGCTCTGTCCATGTATGCATACTATACAGTATGTATGAAAATGTCATTTCTATGACATAGCTTGATATTCTGCCACATGTAACAGTGCAAACCTGGATAGTATGCAAACACAGAAAAGCTTTAGCTATTCATATTAATATATTCAGGTATGTTCGCTAGGATAGAGAGAGACAGTTACTACAAAAACAGAGGCATTAACTAAGTAGCTACTCTGTATAATACAAAAATTCCACTTCAGAAAGCACAACAGTAGATGACAACCTTCCACACACACACCCCCCCCCATATGATAATTGCTACTCCTTTGATTTTGAATATAGACTGGATAATCACTGAAGGGCTTTGATATACAGTCTAGTCTACATCCCCTCCACCAAATGGTCTAATTTGTCTTTCTTCATTGAATGCCACACAGTTTAGTTTTGTCACCAAAATTCAGAAATAACCTTGCAGCATTTTCACAGGGGCTGAATTTCATATTACTCTTTCTCAGTACAAAATAATGGCACAGCTACTGAAGAAGTACAAATGTATTTGCAATACCAAGACTCAATGCCTTCTTTTCTTACCTTCAGAAAAATAGAAATGCTTAAAACAAACACTGAAGAGATTGGGCTGGTATGAACACCAGTGGTAACAGAGTATTTTACATTGAGTTGTACTGGAGGCTTTCAAAGTCCATTTAATCTTAAGAAAAATCTATTTCTATCGCACATTTCGATTATTGGCAACAAGGGCTTCTCAACTAATGTTAACAGAGCAAATCCATTTTCAGTGCAGTTACGAAAGGACTGACGGAGACATGGGAGATTATGTGCCATCACACATCTTGAAGGGGTGCTGAAAATGCTTTTGTTCTGTACATGGCGGGATTAAAGAACTTTCTGCCTGTCTACCCCCTGTTGCTCCTCTTACATCACAGTAATTAGGATAAACGATCTTCCATCTGACCCCCTGCAATGCCTGCCGTGCACAAACCCAGCCTACGAGACAACACAGGTGTTACACTTAATCCACAGCTCAGCAAAGCACTTAAATGTGTATTTTGAGACCAGATTTAAAGGTATGTTTAAAAAGAAACAGTTTTTAATGGCACTGGTGAATTGGGGCCTTAACAGACTTTCAGGGTCATTGCTGAAGGAAACCATGAGTTAATGTAAATCTTGGGAGAGCTGCACTTCCTCCATGCCTCACGCCAGTAACACAGCTGCATTGCCCAGCCTCACGCCAGTAACACAGCTGCATTGCCCAGCACATCTGCCTGGACTCTTTATACCCAGGTACTGCCCCACAGGAGCCTCTGCTTAATTGCACACACATGCTCCTCCCTTCTCCATTCCAGGTTTCTTCAGGAGCATCATTTGCTGGTATCTACCAAGAACCAGCTTACATGGATATTGACCAGGGTGGAAGTCACACAACAGCCTTGGTGTCCCACGGTGTGGCAAGACGTACAGAGCACTGTGTAGCTACACACGGAAGCAGAAATCCAGATCAATTCAACAAACCAAACATGCTCTCCAGCAAATATTTTTTCTTTGGGAATATATGTTAATGTAGCCAACAACTATATAACAACTTTATGTAGTATAAGCAAATTTTATAAAGTCTGACACAAAATAGAATTGCCAGTTTTTGCTTGTAAATTAAGATTTCCACATAATTTTTTCTTAATATAAAGCAGAACAGCCTATTCTCTGAGAAATACCCATCTAATCTGAGTAGGCTTGAATGAAGAAACCTAGGCATAAGGTAGCTGTTGAATCCTTGATCGCTCAGTAGAAATAAAACGATCAGTATTTTATATATGCCAGTGTGGTCTCAGGAAAATCACTTTCACAGGTGATGGTTATCAGTACAGAACAGCATTAAATGAAATAAAGAGTCATCTTAAGTAAATGTGTTATGAATTTGAATATATCATTGGCTGATGACAATACAAAAAAAAATAAGACTATAAATGAATGCTTAACTTCAAATGTAATGGCTTTGAACTTTTCCTATAGTGTTCCAAGTGCAAATTGTGTGGGTTTTTTTACCATAAATAAATGTTTGGTGGACAAAGCCTGTAAGATTTGCTGGCAAAGATGCACAGCCAGAGCTATAAATATGTGGGAAAATCTAACAGTTCAAATTTACTCCAAAGGTCATCTGGAGTATAAATGTATTCTCAGAAAAATTATGCAGAAATTTTATCATTCTCTTCTTCACATGGCCTGAGATTGCAGGAAATAAGTAAGTCCTCACAAAATATAATGACAGGAAGAGAAAAATGCCTATGCTGTGACTGAATCCAGTTTCTTCTAACAAATTATGATGTGTTCTGTGACATAAATTCCAACCATTAACCACTTCCATAGGCATGAAGCCAGAAGAATAGCACTGTTAAGACTGGTTTTAGCTAACCCCTGGAATATTTTACTCTTGAAAAGGTTGCATTTTCTAGACAAAGGAGGTTTACATGCAGCTTGGCAAGAAGTTAATGTGAAAAGGAAAAGCTAAAACATAAAATCAACTCACAACTGCAAAGTTTCACTTTTTGAATGAAAGAGTTTCCACTGTTTCTTCATATGTTTTGCCTATATATATTAATGAGGAAACATATAATCAGTATGTGAGTTACAGTGCACAGATGTTCTTAAGCCTTGTTAATGTGGGATGCAACTCCTCTATCATAAAGGGAAAATGCAAAGTCATTTACCTTGCTTACATCCAATAATTGTGCCACAGGGGAACGTGCAAGAAGTGGTGTGTTTGCCAGAATAAAAGGTAAGAATAAACACATGCCAGGGAAGATACCAAATACTTTTCCTTTTCCTTTGCTTGCAGAGAGGCACAAGATCCCAGGAGCGCTCTTGCATTGGGAGTGTTTCCAGGACGGCTGTAAGAGATCCAGTTCACACTCCTGTCCATAATGAATGGGAATAAGCTATGCTTCATGGGAGCACATATATGCTAATTAGTACCATTTCTTCTGCAATTACATTTTAATTGAACAATCTTTAACAGAAATCAGGCTGATAGCAAGTCCCCCCAAAAACAAGCACACAAAAAGCCTGTGCCTCTTCAGCTTCAATGGCAGGGAGCTTGGCTTCCCAGTCATGGCTGTAAAATTGCAAGAAAACACCGCATAACAACACCCAAGAAAATTATTACAGATTTCCATATGTACATAAATTAAATAAAACCATGTGCAGATACTTTCTGTCACCTCTGATGTCTCAATGCCACTAGGCAGTGAGTTATTTGTAACATTCTTGACAGCAAAAGGCAAGTTAATTTTCCCTTCTTCTTTTGTTCTATTCTAAACATTTATCCCAAGGAGTGGAATTTCAAGTCATTTAGTTAAAATTCTCCTCCTATCAAAACCACCCAGCAGCCGTCAAAAACCCATACCAAAATAAACATAGATAAAATTAAAATACTCAGATTCCATGCAGCACCACCTGGCTGGCGAGCTCACTTAAAGGAATGGCCACGACCCTCACCCAAAGACTGCACATACATGCACTGGAATGTGAGAAGACAACTCCACTGATTCCTACTTAGTTATCTCAGCCACCATCAGTACAGAGTAGATTCAAAGTCCCCTTACTGATTTGTATTTACTACTAAAAATACTCATCCCAAATTTCAGAATGTTCAGAACTTGATGTTGCACTGCTTATGATGTTTCTTTTCAGCCAGACCTGCAGGAAAGCTATTACTATTTGAAGCACTGTGAAATCAAACCTCAACATGACCAGGAAGTTTGAAACACTAGAGCTGAAACATGCACTGCTTCCAAGATGTTCAAGCTGCTCCTGAACATATTTTGAATTATAAGCAAGGTCACTCTCTGGGCTTTTGTACTCTTAAGCACTGGCAAATAAAGAAAACTAGAAAAAACATAATTCCTGAATGGAATTGTGCAAAAAAAAGGATTTTTTGACATCAAGGAGGAGTACACATTATTAAAACATGAACTGCCAATATTAAACTAAAATTCGGCCTTATGTTAAAGTAATTTCTGTTATTTATATTTGTATTTTTTCACACACTTTGGACTACTTTGCCATAACACACTATTAGATCCAGTCTGACATTTCCATGTGAAATCTTTGAAATTGCACAGGTATTAGTCTTAAAGCTAGCGTAGATCAGTAACACTGCCAGAAAGCATAAAATATCTCATCAATGTCTTCAGCACCAACCCATTTTTTGGAAGCCCTCGCTTATCTATGTGCAACAATACGTTGCCTAAGAAACACATTATGTTAGTAAGAAGATGAGGAAATCTCTTAGCAAGGCAGTGATCTTGTTTTCATACAACAGCTTTAGTTCTACTCTACATCTGCTTTTAAAAAATTAATAGCGTATTTTTGATTCTGAGTATCTGCCTTGCGGACTTTTTCCCTCCAACTAGCATGTTTTCATTGATGCTTTCTGTTGTATCTCTGATGGTTTTAAGTTGATATGGGCGCGCAAGGTTCTTCATAGAAAGATGAGCATTATTTATCAACCATTTATAGAATTGTAACAGCTTTATGGTTCTTTCCCCCTTTTTGTCACTACTATACATTCTTTTCACTGCTGCGTCCACAGAATTAAAACTAGTAATTGAAAAGAGAGTGGTACAAGGATGCTGACGCTGGTTTCTGAGACAATGAGGCAGAGAGAAAAGTGAAAGTTTCTTGCAGGGGATTTTCCCCCTTTCCAGATATAGTAGTTCAGAGCAGTGATACCATGATCGAGAACCAGCACTGCTGGCAGGCACTACACCTGTGCCGACGGCAGGAACACAACTGCAGACGCGTGGGACACTTTAAGCCTCTTTTGTATTCTTCACCTTTTGGAGCTCTTCAATCTCTCCACTTCTTCAATCTCTCCAAAGACCAAAACAAGGTTTACAACAAAAGTAAATAATAGCAATAATAATAACAAAGTGGTAGTACATTTTTTGAAAGAACCAAATGCGAAGTAATAAAGCAGTGTAAACAAAATAGCATTATTGCTTTTCATTTTTTTGTGTTGCCAAAAGTACAGTGGATGATTTTCTGTCCTTTGGGTGTGGATCCATAATATTTCACAAGACTTATATTAGTCTCCTTTTTCATCTGTGTCACAAGAGTGATGCTGAGTTGGTAACAGACTTACCAGGAAAGCAAATTCTTCTCTTTTTTTGCTATTCAAAATTCATGTAATTTTTAAAATATTTATTTAAAAACATTTAAAGTTTGAAACCAAGACGTTTTGGTACATAAACTCACTTTCTCTATTGTCAGGAACCTGACTGGGGTTTTGTTCATCAAGAACTTTTCACATAAAAGACACTTCTGTCACAGAAAAGCACAGTCCCAGTGTTGATTTTTAGTAATTAAAGTAGAAGCTTTATCTTTTGTTACTTCACGATAGTGGTATCAGTGGGATGGGACACAGTGGTACACATCTAGCGCTTAGGCTGATGTAACCTAAGAGATGAAGCTACAGTTTCATAGCCAAAATAAAACTGTGCTAAAGTTAGTCTGTATTTAGAAATACCATCAATGATACCATAAATGGTATCTACGTATTGCTAGATTGCTGAGGAATTACAACATCAGTAAAATTACAAAAATGCAGCATTTTGTATTTGCTTTCTATTCAGTGTAGAAGTAACAAACTTCACAGATGCAGAATGACAGTAGGCCTCTGAAGGAAAAATCTACATTTGTATTCTGAGAACTTGAAGGCACATAACATGATTTTTGTAATTTATTGCCACCATGGGAAGCATAAATTTCAGAAAAGCATGTGAGCTTCTCAAACTATATTCCCAGCATCAGCCCATTTACAGAAAAAAAATTCAACGAGAATTACAATTATACGTGGGGCTGACAAAAAGCATCTTTTCCCACATCGGTGCTGCTAGAAACTGTCAATCAAAGTATATTTAAGTATTTTCTACCTTAATGATGAGATTCAGGGATGCATGTTACACTAATTGTTTCCTAAACAAAAAAGAGAAAGAAACCACTGAGTTCTATTTATTTTTATCAGTGCAATGTTAGAATTTCATAGCTTACCTTACTGTATTAATTTCTCTACAAAATTCAGCACAGCACAGCCAATTAAAAACATGAGTTTAAAATATGCATATGTTGCAATTTGACCTCTGGAAAGCTCTTGTCTACAAGCAGCCAGAAAATCATAACCACTGCTACAACTGGTTCCCCAAACAGAATGCATATGTGTCCAAAGCTCTGCTTCTATGCATTTCTCTGAAAAAAGCCACAGAATATTTGGGGTGGTTTATGCAGGTGCTGTATTTCTAGAGTGCCTAGTGGACACAACAATGTTTTCTAATATTGCCATAAAATCACAAACTTAAATTAGATGAATGATGCCATCGACTTCCTGGAACACAGGATACAAAGAATGTTTAGGTAACATTTTCCAGCACTGCAAAATGTATTCAATTTTTTATATTAGAAAGACAAAATCATTATGATGTCAGCAGTTTTTGTTCCCCTTAGCTCTTCAATAAAACCATATCAATTTAAAAATGTTCCAGGTGTGTATTTTAGGTGGAGGAGGAGCTCTGCTTGGGATTTCTTCCCCCAAAACAACATCTGACAGGACTGACACCTTCAGCTGCCTCCTAAGTGCCTCCTGAGTGTGACCACAGCAGCACAACCTCTCAGCAATGTGCAAATTTCATAGGGATGTGAAAACAGTCTTGGAGACAGTTTAAGGGAGGATTCACTATCCAGATAACACCTAACTTCTGTCATCCACTCCACGCAGGACATACATGAAGACATGGCAATTTTCAAAGTATTTTGAGATTGCATGTGCATTTCCATCTCTGGGCAAAAAATCCTAAGAAGCCCAAGATGAAGTATCAGCCACAACACGTATTTCTGAGACTCGCAAAGTCAAACTGTTGGCACCACAGCATGGCTGGGAACCAGCTGGTCCTGCCACGTACCTAAGCCACACACTGGTACCTGGTGTGTACCAGAGCTCCAATTTGCTGCCCAGGAAGTTATTTTATCTGATGCTGTCCCAAGCCTAAATACAACCGAAAGACTAGTTTTTGCTCCAAATAACATTTAAATGTGGTATTGACAGTGGAAATAGTTCAGCCAAATGTTAACTAAAACTTCAACTTTGTAATTTCAGCCGCTGGAAGGCAAGCTGCCACCCAAAAATGCAATACCCTCTCCCTGCCACCAACCTCTGTGCACCCATCGCCTTCCTCCTGTCGGCACAAACAGCAGCCCCCAGGCAGATCAGCTCATACTGATTATAATCTACATATTGGGTTATTTAGTCTGTAGTTATACAAAAATACACTTGTCTGTGAAAATTCATCTTTGGAAATGTCCACTCCTGAAGTTCCTTCAGGATGAGCTGCTGCACTTTCCATGCATTCCTTCTAACCTAGCCTAACATGCAGTTGCAAACAAATCATTGTATAAAAATCAAACAAGCAAACCAGTTTAGGAGAGAGCAAAGTCATAAGTCAGTCCCAAGTCCGTGCACACTCTGCTAAAGTTACTACTTAAGGTTGGTGCTCAAAGGCTTTTTAAAATGGGGCTGTAAATCCCACCTTTCCAGGATGAACTTCTGGCTCAAGCAATCTCAAATACAGCCCTATTCTACATCCCCCAAAAAGTACACTGATCTTCACAATAATCTGTGTAGCCATAAGTATTGCAAAGTACTTCAGAAAACCAGCAGTTTAACTATAAGGCAATTCCAGACCTAACAACGGAGGTGCAATCCCCCTGCTCTAAGGCAGGGAGGACCAGTGCTAGGCTAGGAAGCCTTCCACAAAGAGACTCTCTACTTTCCTGGGAAATTTGGAGTCTGCCTTGCCAGAGGGAGTTAAAAGTCCATACTGTGTAATTTGTTTGCAGAGAGTCTGCCAGTACCAAAGGAACAAACCCAGAGACATGGTAGAGCACATTTAAGTCTAACTTTTTCTTTAAAACATATTTATCTTTTTATAAAAGCTTTCTCTATTTATTTATTTATTCATTCATTCATTTATTTTATTTGCCAGGGGACCTTATGTGGGGTTTGGAGCCTTTTTTGGACTTTTTGCCTGGAATGCCATCACAGCCATGTGAAATCAGATATTTCAGCTTTGCACAGGAGGCTTTGGACTAAGATCCAGTACTTAGACAATACCTTGGAAGTGATGCTTTGGAAGCCAGCTGACAGATTGCTCTCTCCTTTCTGCAGTTAAGGCTTGAAAAAGGAGAAATCAATGTTTGAATGTAAAGGGCTATTTTCCCCAAAACTTAAGGTCATCAGAAGACCCATAAATAACCTTAATTATGTTAATGCTTTACCTGTCACATCCGTCCTTCCCTTCAGAGGCCTCACAGAGATGATTAAGCAAAATCCTGCCCCAGCTATGATTTTCAGTTAAAGTGGTAGCATCTCAAGCACAGCTGCTAACTTTGGACATAGTGCTTTAAAGGAAGTGCATAGCAGTTGTGAACAATTACACATTTTGACCAGGAATCACAAAAGCACCATAAAAGGGGTTCACTTGCAATTACAGCTGTTTTGTTGGCAGGTATTAATGAATGTGTTTAATATTTTAGCAGAGATACTAGATTTCTAATTAGATTAGATGTTTAACACCAAGTATTAGATGTAACAAATCAATCACTTTAATGGCTGACTCATTAAGATATAGAGACAACCATCTTCCAGAATAATTTTTAAATCTATTTTTCTCATGCAAGGATATCTAAAAGCCAAAAGCACTATTAGATAACTGGATTAGGATGCAATACAATGCAGGTGTGCTCCAAATGATGCATGCTTAAAGAATGGTCAGTAAGATCTCGCACAGATGACAGTAGGCCAAGTTTAGGGATTTACAGTTGAGATTTACCTGGATCACTCAATTCTGGCTGCTTTTCTGCATGCTTAGTATCAACCATTTCTGAAATGGGCTTAAAATCAAACACTGCTGTCAAACATATCTTCCTCTAAATTAAATTAGTGTACTTACCTGTCTCAACATGGACTTTCCCCTTCCCCTTGTTCACATAACTTAGATGACTTTTAGGAGGGAGGGAGCCCAAGCACAGCTTTGTCTTAGCAGAGGACCTTTTTGCAAGACCAAGACAGGACCTACATGCTACAGCCCACTCAGCCAGCACATACCCTAAAGCTGGCTGTTATTAAACACAGTGTGGACATTTTGATCCCATGTGGTAGCAGGCTGACAGCCACCACAGAGATTATCACTCTGTCAAGTGTAAATCCACTCTCTAGCCTGCTTGCCTCTTAGTAGATACATGCTTCTGGAAAAGGCAGCACCATGAATTTTTTACTGAACTGGACAACACACATTTTGTAGAGATAATGCCACTAATAGCAGTCCTTGCTAGCAAAACCTGCAGAGGTGGACATGGAGTGAAATACATAATTCATTCCTTTTAAATGAACAGTGGCTGCTGAGCTGCTTTGTTGCTACAGGAGAAATGATGCTTCTGCTTTTTAAGTCACAGCATTAACACTTGGCGTTAATACATCTCAATCCTAAAAGCACTGGAAAAATTCCACCCTAATTTCGCTTAAAAAAAAATAATCCTGAGGTTTTCACTGGAAGCAGAGTTCATCCAAACATCTTCAACAGGACTAACGGGGATGATGCAGACAAGAGTGCTGAAAAAACAAGGGATTCGACGAAGATGATTGTCCAGCCCCTAATCCCTACAAAGGTACCACACACCAATGAATAATATTTCTCAGGCGCATCATTCAAAAGCAAGATTTAAAAGGAACATCTAGCTAAAAATTCATTAATAGTCATCAATAAAAATTAATCAATAGATAAAATAGTCATTATCCAAACCTCTGGCTGACTAATAAACGACTGTTCTTCCTGCTAGTTCTGAGAATGTCAAGATTACATGAGACTCACTACTGTTCTTAAAAATGGTATTTTAATATTAATTAACACTAGAAAACACTCAGGTGAGAGACCCGTCTTCTACTCTTTTCTCCTTTGCTGGATCAAGTGTGGCATTTAGGGATCTGTACTATTCTTTTCTGACTGCTGTTCTGGAAAGGCACCTTGAAGCAACGTGGAAGTACTCTGCTATGAATGAAGCCATTAGCTTTGTTTCTGCCTCATGCGAAATGAGCAGTAACTATATATCTGAACACGTATCCTGAGACTTAACGCTGGTCTGCTTCACACAACTAAATAATGAACCTTGTGAATAAGCAAAGGATTTGCCACTGACCCACTTCCTGAAGCGCCTGCATGAGACTTGTTCCACCAGCACCAGAACAAGCCTCTCACACCACTTTTGTCCTTCCCTCCATATTTTTCAAAGCTGTGAAGCTCCAGCAAGTGTCTTGAAAGCCACTTAGCTGTGGGAAAAAAGTGTGGGAAAACTAAGAGCTGCTCAATGAGTAACAGCACCTCAAGGTCCAAAACCCCATTGGTACCCTTGGCATTTTTGCCATTTTTTGGTGGTGAAAGACACTGAACATCTCAAGTTTCTTTTCCAGACCCTGTTCAGGGCATTGCAGGAGTTGCAAGTAGCTTCTGCACATTGGGGTCAACCTGTGTGTGATGGCAGCATGAGGAGATGGAGGTAACTTCAGGCATGCCTTGCGCCTCATGAAGCCACTCCAGACAAAACCGCAGTGCAGGCAGCACCTGAGGGTGAGCTGTGCCGCCCTGCCCTCCCAGCTCTCCTAGCACCAATATGCACCTAGAATAGAGGGGGCCATGCTCTGTGTAGGTACTTCTGCACTGATAAAGCTGTGCTAGCAGAGACAGGGACTACACCTCCATCAGATGAGGTTTGCTGACTTGGTTTTATGGGTGAACCTACAGAAGCAAGCCTGCCTTTCCACAGAAATAATTAATGCCTTAATGGTTTTTGCCAGCTCCTCCACCCCCTTTTCTGCCCTTGCTGTGTCCCCATCCCAGCTGTGATATATTTTGCATATATGCAGGGTGACATTGCTCAAGCAGTGGCATCCAGTGCCTTTTAGGATTCTCCAGGGTACCCAAGACATCTGCATGGCTTTGCAGATATAACAGGGGATTTACAGAAGGCTCAGTGCCTTTCTGGAGGAGCAAATGGAATTGAGACTGATACCCTGAGGGCCATAAAATGGCACCAGAGTCTTCTGTTAGGTGTCTGCATGCCACCCCTATTTCCATTGATGGTAACAGCTGCTTAGGCACTTTGTACTCACGTATATACCTATTTATACACACCTAAACACATTGTCTTCATCTGGACCTGAATCCTGTTCTTTAATTTCTGCAGAGTACACCCAACCAACAGCTGCAAAACATTGCTATTTTAAATGCAGAATTTTTTTTTCCTTTAACAGCATACAGACTATTACTGTTGTTACACATGGGAGTTCTTATCAGGATCTGATTGCACTAGATACTCAAACAGAAACAGGCACATCTGACCTCAACTTTTCAAAATGCCAGGAAAAGAAAGGTTCAGAATTAGAAGTGTTCATGACAAAATAAGCTCAAAGGTTTAGATAAACTAATTTAAATGAGTATATCCAGGTTTTAGATGACAGAATGACTAGCTGTGACAGGTGATGTAGGCTGTCCAGTGAAGACAATCAAAGCACATTGGAATTTGTGCAGAAAGAGTAGTTAAGTGTTTTATAAACAGCCTCCATATGGCACTCCCAAAATTCAAGCAGCTCTTACTGCTAAATTAAATCGAAAATAATAGCAAACTCAAACCAGGGTATGTTTTGATGTTTCATTCAGAGAAACAAATTCAAAATGCTTCCCCTTCTGTTTCACAAGGCAGTCCCGCTATTAAATTGGCTTAGTTTGTAACACTACCTCCATGCTAAAAAACCCCCACCACTAAACCCCCTCCCCCCAAAAAATAATATCCTTCTTCCATAAAAAAAGGAAAAATTACATATAACTGGGCTGTCAGTGTAGCACTCTATATTTCCCCAGGATTCAGTGTTACACATGGCTCTTTCTAAAATGCCAGCAGTTACTAAAATAACAAAGGTGGGATTATAAGCAAAGACAGCTTTCAGCTTGATCCTGATCTTAAAATAGAAAATACTTCAGCTTGTCAAAATAAGATTGCACCCTTGAAAGATATGAGACTTGCATAAATGGACAAAAACCTTGGAAGACAACTTTTAATGCCAGGATGAATTTATTAAACACCAGCACTACTCTATTAAACTGCTGAGATATATTGATCCGGAAGTCCTGTTTTCAAAAGGAAACATACCCACCCTGACCCCAGTCAAAATATTTCACCAAATTGCATCAGTCAAAACAACGTATCTGTTCAAAAGCTGTTCATAATCCTTAAAATAAAGGGCCAGGGAATTAACTTCCACATCATGCTCCCTGGCAGGTAAGCTTATACCCCTACACTGATGGACGAGTGCCACCAGGTAGCTCTGTTTCTAGCCTTAACCCACTCCTTATTGCATCTGAGACCTCCAGTGAGTCCAAGGCCCCAAACTAACCTGGTGCATCTTATCAACAATGCATAGGGAAAAAAACACAAAGGAGCTAATCGAGTTACAATATGGTGAGGTATAATGAAAAAAATATATAATGCAGGTGGGATTTAATAGGAAAAAGAATATATATATCATTAGGCAAAGATGCGGGCTCTAGGAAACTAAAGGAACATCGAGAGAACTTTTTCATCATAGAATAATGGAAGATTGACTTGGTGATCTGCTTGCTAAAGGGTAGAGCCTTTCTCATGAAACTGTAAGTACTAAAGAAGATAAAACCCTCTTCCCTTGATCACTGGATATGAAAATTCACCATCAGGGATTTTAGAGCAACGGACGGTGCATCTGTCCCTGAGTTTCTTTGTTATTTTCTTGCCCTGTAAGAACATCATGACAGTTTTGCAGCTACATACTGTACATTTAGCAATATAATTTAGAAGAACTTTGCAATTATGAAATTTCTCCACTTCTCATGGAAAACTTCTTATTTTGAGTGTGAGGATAATTTCACGGTACGTCACGTTTCTTCAAATTAAGATTCCTCAGGGTCACACAATAAAATGATCCCTCTAGCTTAACTAGCCAGCTATTTTGAAATTAAGAGAACAAAGTTCACCTGGGGATAAATTAATGGTTAACAGCCATAGGGATGCACCTATATAAACAAACTTTTCTCCTCTATTTTCCCACATTGTTTTGCATCTGAACTGCAAAACAGTTCTTCTGTTCTCTTTCTGAACACAACTTGCCTGGATGTTACCTTCTTGTTGAAAGGCTGGCAGGCAGCCACAAGGCCCCATGTGTGACTATGTACTCCTGGAACCGCACACCCTGCACTCCAGCAATATTACAGCACTCATGTCCCATGCATTTGTATGGAGCCATGCGGAGGTCATGGACTTTGCAATCTGGGAAGAGAAGACCGCTTAGGCCTGCCTCAACAACAGCTGTGATGATGTGAAGATACACAGATGTATATCAAAGCGATGCTGAGAGGGGTCACTCTGGGAACACTGTTCAAAGCTGCAGCAAATGAAGGGGCTCTGGCACAATGATTTAAAAACAAACCTCTGGAAAGAAGGAGAATCCTGGCAACACTCCAAGTACCTTTCCCAAGTACCTCTGAGTGCCAGATGGACTTCTTCCAGCAAAGCCACCGATTATGTATAACACAGACAAAAGGCACAGAGCAGTTTGTGGTCCTTAACCAGGGCTCTAGTGAGAGCAAGCTTCCTTTCCTCATACTGAAGTCCAAACCAGAACCTGGAGAACAGAAAGCTCTTTCACCCCTGCATGCACACACGCAGAGTGGAAGCGTCTAGCCAGTCCTAAGCAAGTCACTGTGGGACTGCAGCGGTTTCAAATAAAAATAGTGTGATGGAGGTATGTTTATGGAAACATCAAATACAGAAAAGAAAGGCAATGTAAAACATACTTTCCTTTTTATAAGGCATATTTAGCATTTTATAAGGTATACTTTCCCAAGGGAGGAATGGAACACTGCAAAGACATTGAAAGCACTCAGCCAGGCTTGACTTTATTAAACCTTGGTTCAGTACAGTCACTCCAAAGCACTGCTCACTGACAGCACGTTCTGTGTGTGCCTGCAAGTAACAGAAAAAGATCTTAAGACAAGATTCATGCTCTCTTTTGGCATGAAAATCGCAGGCTTTTTCTGTACTGCAGATGTAAATAATTTTTCCATTCCCATCTGCAGCAACCCTGGCAGATTGTGCTCATGAGTAGCATAGAGTCATTTGCTGCTTTGTCTCCCACCTTTCTGAATAAGCCCATTACTACTTCCTGATGGCTTACATTAGACCAGCCTCATCCACACAGGAGGTGGGTGTGAGAAAGTGCAAAGGTACACATACCTGTTTCCTGCAATCTGCTATCTTCCAGCCTGTGCCTAAGCCCCAGGCTAATTATTCCACAGCTTTACCCTGATTACTCTTAAAAAGCTCTCAACCTTTCACCCTGAATATTCCTTACTGCAGTTTAAGCCATACTGCCTCTTACCTGATACCTTCTCCACAGCTGGAGAACTGCAACAGCCTTTTATAAAGTATTCAAAGACTACTAATATGTCCCTCCTTCAACCATCTCTAGGCTCAAACTACTTACAGGAATCGACTCTGTGGAAACACTCTGGAATTTTCTGGTTCTCACACAGAAGTGAGGGCATCTCTAAGAGACGTTTTAAAGAAAATTGCACTGCACAAATTGGGAGAAGGTAGCACCAGATGCTTGTCCAGAACTCTAAATGTTTCTTCTGGGACAACATCAGTATTGTTCTCCTGCAGAGGCAGACGCAAGAAGAGAGATGGTGCAATTATTTCAGAACAGTTGCTATTGAGCAATGCAAACAATGCATAAATCTCCAAATTCAGGATTAAAGCTGAGAGATCCCACTCTGCAGTAACTAAAAATGGAAAATGACGTTAGGAAAACCATAAATACTTCCCAGAATATAAAGTCATGTTCATAGTTTTTGTATCTGCAACTGAAATACAATAGCTTAAGTCAACTCTGTAGAACTTTGCTCAAAATTATTTCATCACAGAATCACAGAATTTATTTACTTCTCCCTTGAGAATCTGAATAGAGTCCACAATTTTCCAATTTTTAAAAGCACATCTAGTCTAATCTATTGCATACATTTCTGAAATGTCTATCACTTCAGTTTCTTGGCATGCTTTAAGTAATATTCACAAGTTAGAGAAAAACATTCTGCACTCCCCATCCCAAATCTCAACATCTTAGCTTTTCTGGATTCCTAAATGTGAGCTACCATCTTGGGTAACTTTTGGGGGTCAATACCACAAGTACAAAGTGCTACGTGACACCCGAGAAACATTAGGCATCTTTGTGTTCTATTGAATTAAACTGAGTTTACTTTGAACGACAGGACACAAAACTGGGAAAAAGCCTTAATAAAAATCTAATTTGCATTAAAGGTCTAAAGACGTGAAACTCATCTCTAGCAGGACATACACCAAGGAAGAGCATTAACGCCCAATGCCTCTTTGATCAGCTATTGCTGAACACTGCTGCCTGTTTGTAGCTGCGGGCAGCCCCAGCTTGCTGAAGAACTCCTTCTGCATAGCAGCTAGAGATGAATCAAAGGTGAAGCCCAGTAGAAGGGCTCATTTTTCAGTCACTGGTACTTTCTTTCCAGACCTTACAGACCTGAAATAAACACAGCGAATGGTGTTTAAGATAAACATGAAGGCCTCCTCCAGCCATCGTGAATCATGCACAGGGCAGGCCTGGGGGGGTAGATGCCCGTACACCGAAGAGATCTTCACAGGCAATCCAGTCCTATTCTACTCGTGCAAATCCACATGTACAAGCTGAAGGCGGCGGGTATCTCTCCCCTTCCCAGGCCACTCTCCCCTCAGCCAGGCCAAGCCCCGCACCCAGCGGCCACCCACCAGGCTGCAGCCGCTGGCACCGCTCCAGGCTCGACAGAGCTCCACGGGTAGAGCTGCTCCGCCGCCGCCGCTATCCTCAGCCCTGCCTGCCTCCCGCTCGCTGCAAACACTGCCCATCCTGCAGGGCCAGCCGGGTGGGCCGGGGGGACGCGGCACAGCCCCTTACGGCCCGGTGCGGCAGCCGCCAGCCGCCCCCGGCCGCCCCTACAGCGCCCCCTGGACGATCGACGATCTCGGCCGCTCGACGGAGCGCCCTGCTCGGCAGCGCGGAGTGCCGCTGCCTCTGCCTGAAGCGGGGTGATTGTCGCTGTTGCCGGGGAAGTGGCGGCGATGGCGGCGGCGGAGCAGCTCTACCCGCGGAGCTCCATCGAAGATGACTTCAACTATGGCAGCAACGTGGCCTCGGCCAGCGTCCACATCCGCATGGGTACGGACTGGGGATGAATGAGACCGCCATATGCTGCCTTCCCCCGCGTCCCCCCGCCTCAGGCCCCCCAGGCCGTGCGGAGAGGCCCCTGCTGCCTCCCCTTGCCGGCGGCCGAGGAGGGTGGCGTACCCCGGTGCTCCCAACACGTTCTTCTCCGTCACCCCTGTTGCCTGTGGCGTTTGGCTGCATCGGCGTCCTGCGCAGTTACTGTAGCGTTCTGGGTCGAGGCTGAGCGTGGGGCGCCGGGGCGTTACCCAGCCCGGGTTAAGCATCAAGGGTTAGAAAAAGATCGGTGGCCGGCGAAAGATTTTATCATTTAAACTCATAAGGGGTAGGTCTTCTTATCAGAGGGATTAAACCCGTGTAGATTAAGATTTGGTCTTCCCCAGGTTTAAGCATTTTGAAGCCCAAACATGATACATGAGACTCATAAATGTTAAAATTTCTACCCATAATTGCAGGAGTTTAACCAGGAGACTGGGGGATTTGAATTTCTTCTGAGGTGTTAAAATATTGTCTCTTCTGCTGGAGTGTTGGTGTGCTATGGGGTCATACTAGCGGCCATGCAGTATTCCCTTGCTGTTAATGCACAGGTCTCACATGCATCGGATACTCTGGCAGAAGGTGCCTCATCAGTAATCCTTGCTGAAATGGCCATAGTGTTATCGGCTAGATCTTAGAATAAGAACAGCTGTGTTCTGTTATTTTTTTTATTAGATACTGCTCATAAACAGGAGAACTCTTCCTATAAAAATACAGTTTTGTTTTGTCTGGAAAATAAAGGACACCATAGGAGATATGAAAGAAGTATTGCCATTAGTAAAATTGCTGATGCATTTAATAATTTGGGGAGAAGGTTGTGCTAGCTAGCAGCCTACTTCTAGGTTTGTTCAGTTTATTACAATGAAGTAGGCCCTCATGCATTACAAGTATGTTTAAATTTTACCTGCTGCAAGCAGGTAATTCAGCTTCTCATAGGATGTGCTTTTAAACTTGTTTAGGCTGTGCTATGAAAGATTGAATTGATTCTCCCTGTAAGCTTATTTCTTTCAGAGCATTTTGCCTCATGGACTTGGTCTCCTTCCATTCAGAACAGACAATATTTGTATGATATATCTGTAGGTTCTGAACCACGTTCCACTATTCGTAATTCTAGAATTACAAAGCCTGTTAGCTTAATTCTGGGATTATTTTTTTTCCTAGCAGTCTGTCTCCATACACGTTCATTACAGTGCAGGTTGCAAATTATGATAAACGATATTTTACGTGGCAGAAGGTCAGTCAAACAGACATCACTATACAAGTTTTTCCTTTTTAAACTTTTATGGCTGTTCCTGTCTTCCACAGAACCTCCAAGTTAATTTTTCTTCATTTAAGTTCATTAGATATCAGTAACATAATGGAGAAGGTACACTACTAGTGATTTCTTAATGAGCTTAAGGTGTATGCGGTTTTTAAAATAGTCTGAAGTAAATTCCTTGCAAATTTTTGTGTATGTCTTTTTTTTTTTATCATTGTTTTTGTTTATATAATGATGTCCAGGGATAAATGTAATTTTGTGGGAATATAGTGTCGTTTTTTTAAGGTAAAATGGCTTCTTAGCACTTTGCTCAGTGCTTTTTCACTGAATAAAGAGTTTTTAATGGTTCCTTATCAAATAGAAAACGCGTATCTGATTTACTGTTGAACTTTACAAGTGTAACTCAGAAGTGATTTAATTTTTTTTTTCCTTATTCTAGCTTTTCTACGGAAAGTCTACAGCATACTTTCCATTCAAGTTCTTTTGACCACCGTCACATCTGCAATTTTTCTGTACTGTACTGGAGTGCAGGCATTTGTTCATGAAAGGTAAATACTAAAATGAAATGGAGATGTTTATGATGTGTTAAGTATAGTTGATGTAGTTTGTTGCTCTGGAACACTTCAGTATTCCTGGTCAGTTTTACACTGTGTGTTTGATTCTGTAATAGAAATTTTGTAACCTGATTAGGAAAACACTTTTCTTCTTTGATATTTCCTTCCTTTGTTTATTATTAAAATTTGTTTTTATTATTATCATTAAATTTTATTTAAATAAATACTTACTAATAGTGCTTACTTTAATATTTGTGTTATGAAAACCTATACATGAGTTCCGGAACATCTCAATTATTGACATTCTTGTTTTATGGTCTAAGTACTTTCTTTTAGACTTGTTGTTTGGAATGCCGCTGTTTGTAGGTACCTGTTCTGAAAAGCTGAATCATGTCTTACTCCTCTCCCTCACATCCCCATCATCTTTTTATTGTGGGTTTTATTTTTTTTTCCCTGAAAGCTAGTCGTGTAAAATTCCTGTGGGCTTGTGTCTTTTTGCCTCAGATTTTCATGAGAGAAACAAGTCTCAAAATCCAAACTGTGGTGAACAGGCAAGGGAAAAGAACAGCTGGAGAAAGGAAGAGAGCATTGAGTCCAGTTTCTGTTTTCCCCCAAGTGCACTTGCAGATTTTGCTTTTACTTCCACTTACAAGCCAGGATAAAAAAGGAGCATCAAACACTATATGGGACTTTCTGTATAAGCTATAGTGTATATAACAGAGGTTGTAAAACCACAGTTTTTACTTAAATCTGGTAATTTAAAATTGTCCTGCTGCTTACTTAGAACCGTTGTGGTTTTGTGTATGAATTTGGTCCAGTTTTTGCTTGGAGGGCTGCTTGAATGATTTAATTGTAGTGATACTTACTGGTCAGTACTGATTTTCTTTGGTGCAGTTAATGCTCTGGTTTGTTGCATTCAGGTGCTTACAAAAAACAGTTCCCTGAATGTAAAGTTCTTAATAGGCAAAATATTACATATACTTTAATACTATTCAGTACAGATGCATTTTACTCTTCATACGGGTTCATCTCCAGATGATGGATTCCTGGGCGATCTCTACCTTCAGTGTGAAAAAAATTGTCTTTACTTGTGACTGTACTTTTTTTAACTGATTATCTGTGGTGGTATGTTTTAGAGCAGTTTTATTGTAAAACGAGCTTTACATTTACTTTGCATATATGGAGCAGTATCTTTAAGTGATCACTTAAAAACTTGGTTTTATAGAAACTGGTTTTTAGTCTTCCAGATACTTAATTTTAATTTTGACCTTTTTGTATGGAACTTTACAGGCCTGCCTTGCTTTTGGTATCTGGGTTTGGATCTTTGGCTATAATCGTGGCACTGACACTCTACAGACACCAGCATCCTATTAATTTATACCTACTTTTTGGATTTGTAAGTATTTATATAAATTCAGTTTTAATAGCCCCTGGAATGTCTTTCATTGTGATAAATGCCTTGAAACAAACTAGTGGTGGGTAATTTGTTTTTCTTGTATTCCTTGAAAGATACCCTGCATACTTATAAAAATGTGAGCTGTTTTTTTTTGGAGATTCTGTCCACAGGTTGTTCCTACATAGCCTCTATGTCAGGTTTCTTCCAGGATCTTTTTAGAAAGAGTGTTAGAACTTGGGATCAGGTTGAATAAGCTTTATTTTTTCCGCATGTGTGTGCGTATGTATATCTATCTATCTATATCTGTCTATCTATGATCATTCTGTTGATGTCAGTGATTTTTCTATGAAACTGCTCAGTAGGAGAGGAGGCAGCATTTCTGTTACCTTAGTGGACAACCTCCAGCAAAGATCCAAATGCAACCAGCCACATGTGTTTATTTCTTTAATGCTGTCTTTTTGATGCAAAGTTCTGAGCCTGTTTCCAACACAGGCAAGTCAGTCAGAGATGTCCTCAAATTATAGTCTCCTGCCTCATGCTGCAAATTTGTACATTATATGCTGTTGCTCCGTGATATTTTGGTTTGTGTATCAAATCAGTCTTCTGAAAATAAGTCACAGTAGCACAATTAGAATTTGATGCTTTAGGAGTTGCCTAAATTCTGTTTGTGATACCATGGGAAGACAAATTTGCTGTGTAAATAGGTACTTAAAATGCTGAGATAGTTAGATGCTTCCTGACTTCTGAATTCTTGTAGGAGAGTAAAATGTTTAAAAACTTTCAACAAGTGCAGCTGTAATAAGGAGCGATGTAATAGTTTGGCCAAATGTGGTGTGGGAAGTTTGTGGTGTGACAGTTTAAGTATTACATTGTGTAGGAATAGGAGGATACAAATCTCTGTGTGATAAATTGATTTAAATAGAACATGGGTTAAATGTTCTGGTTTTTCTGACCATGTGGTTCATGACATGGAGACTTTTCTCATGTTTTATTGTAATTAAACTTAATTTGAAATTATCTTTTTGAAAATCTCAGGGCCCATACTAGCCTTCAGCCCAGACATGAATAATATGTTTGATTTAAAATTAGCTGTTTCAAAACAGGGATGAGTGGGAAAAGGAAGTTGATGCAGACATTTAGCTACCTAACAAGATATTAGGAGTATATTAATTTTACAGCCCCTTGAACAGTTTGTAAAAAGTGTGGTAAGAATGCTTTGTACTTTGAGGAGAAAACCTCAGTGGCATTTTTCTATAGGGGCTGTCTCCCATTCATATTCAGCTTATATTGTATTCTTTTTATGTAACACACCAAATTCCAGCACAGTAAAACAGTATGATTGCCATTTTCTTATTAAAAATGTTTTCATATACAAAGATTTAACAGGAGAGCTAATGCAACGTGTGCTGGGATTATGTAGCAGAACGGGACTTACTGCATGTGAAGTCTTTATGTAAGTCTTTTTGGCGGGGGTGTGTGTGTTATCCTTGTAATTTTTTGGTTTTACTTTTTGTAGACCCTACTGGAAGCACTGACAGTTGCCATTACAGGTAAGTGATAGCCATCCTATTGTCCGATTCCATAAAGAAATCAGAGAACGAATCCAATATGTTGTACTAATTGCCATCTGGGATTCCTAGGTGTGACTAAAATGATAATAAATCCCCTGTTTGAAAGTTTTAATGACAGTTATGTGAGTTTAGCAAAAAACAGGGAATCAAGGGGGAAAACAGGATTCTGATCCAGAACTGGAACCGTACAAACATGAAGTGAGAAATGAGTTGTGCCATCCATTCTTTTGATACAGCTAGCAAGGTTCTTTCCTGTGAGGTAGCTCCTAGCGGAGCTGATCTGCAAGTGAAGTATCCTTATCTTCCCCCTCGGTTTCCTCCAAGGGAATTTTGAGTTTGGAGCGTTCTATACTTTGTTGTCAGGGTTGAGTTGGGACAGTGTGTGGACAAGTCATGGCATCACCTTGCACTGTAGCTTCCAGTATAAGATGAAAGCTCTTTATTGTGGCTTATGATCTCCTGGGAAAAAAAAAACAAAAAAAAAAAGTTGTTTGGGGAAAGGAAAGACTAAGGAAGAAAGAGGGAAGGAAAAGATTCCGCTCATTTTTCTTATCTTTCCTCTCCTATCCCCTAATGAAAACTTTATGAGCCTTTACAGAGGACTGATTTTTTTTTTCCTTGTTTCAGTATCATGAAAAATTCAGATAGCTTTTTCCTTAAGATCTTACATATCTATGCTTAAAATACTTTCGTCGTTGTTGTTCATTATGGTGAGTAGCGAAGATCTGTTACTTCCATTTTAGAAACTACAGCTATAAGGTAACTGTCAAACTTAGGTAGTGCAAGCATCCGTGAGTCCTACGATCATGATTTTGAAGTGCAAAGGCAAGTTCAGGCATAATTTACTTCTTTAGTTCACGGTTCAGATTTTTTTTCCTGTCTGAAAGTTTGAACTTCTGTTTCCTCAAAAGATAACGTAGCAAATACATAACATAGTGTTCTCTAAATGATGGTTTACTTTTTCTGTTTGTAGTGAGTTTCTATGAGGTGTCTGTTGTCTTGCAAGCCTTTGTTCTTACTACTGCTGTATTTCTTGGACTGACTGCATATACCTTGCAGTCAAAGAAAGACTTCAGCAAATTTGGAGCGGGGTATGTTGTTATATTGATGATTTTTTTACTATTTTTTTTAAGATAGTTTTTCCTTTATTAAAGCATGCTTTTCAGATACAATGAGGAATACAGGTCAATAGAACCTGCTTCAAGAGAATAGTGAGGGTGTTACTTATCTTAAATTACTGGTTTTGTGTGGTTCTGCTTTCTTGGTAATAACTTCTTTTCTGTGATTATGATTCTTAAAACCATAGTATTACACTAGAAAACTACTTTACCTAGAGTTTTCACTGAGACAGAAGGCAGCTCTTTCAAATATTTTTTTTTAAAAAGTGAAGTTAGGACATAACTTTTCATAGCTTTATAAAACCAAGTTTTACTGCTGATACAAGTGAACTGTTTGCATCTACAATTATGGAGATTTACTTACAAGATATTGTGAAGAGGTTTTCTAAGAAGGGAAGGGATTTTAAGTAAAATTTAAAAGAAAAGATATTGTTGCTCACAGTTTATTTCTTTTCCAGCCTCTTCGCTTGTTTGTGGATTTTGATCTTCTCGGGTTTCTTGAGGGTAAGATACCTTGTGTTCAAGGTTAAAAAATATTCTTTAACATAAGTCTTTTACTAATTTCTAGTATAGTAGAAATGTTTTGGACAGTCCAGTATAGCTTAATGAAAAATTTCTAACCAGATCTATGCTGGTGATCTTTTAACCATTCATTTCCAATTCAGATTTTTGTTGGATGCTGTTCTTGTTAATGTGAAAGTGGTATTTGAGTTGACTGACAAAATTTGTCAATCAAGATCCACTACTTGATTGAGAGAATGGGAAGGAAATTTGGGGTTTAATTGTATTTTGTTTTTCTCATTTTTATGCTGTGAATATTCTGGAGACCAGAGCTTTTTTTTCCTCTCTCTTAAGTGGAGGCGCTTGTACAGTGACTGGGGACTATATGAAATAAGAACATTGAAATGTCATTGTAATATTGTATTTGAGTGTACATAACAGTAAAAAGACAGTGTGTATCCTTGGTTTAAGTGTGGCATATCATTATGCAGGGGGTTTAAAATTAAAAAGAAAATGAAATTTACAAATTTTCTTTTCATGTTTCATTTGCTTCCAGCTGTTTTTCTATAGTGAGACAATAGAGTTGGTGTTTGCTGCTGCTGGAGCTCTTCTGTTCTGTGGATTTATTATTTATGACACTCATTTGCTGATGCACAAGTTATCCCCTGAAGAGTATATACTGGCTGCAATCAATCTCTACTTGGATATCATCAATCTGTTCTTACACCTGCTGCGTTTACTGGAGGCATTTAATAAAAAATAATCAAAAGGAGTGAGGTTTGACTATAGTGCATATAACGTTAAGCATCTGGATGATCTGCAGACTTAGTTCTGTCTTCTAGAAACTGAATCTTTATTACTTTTTCATTCCATGAATATTGATCCCTCCTTAGGAAAAAAAAAAAGGCTTTTTTATGTAGCTAAGGTTCTTCTCTGGAATATATATTTTATGTAGTTTACATGCTGTCGTCATTTCAGTCACTTTTTTGATCACTGAATTTGCCCTTGACATTAATTCACCATTAAAACGTTTGCCAACTTCTGATTGCTCCAGCATGAGCCTCTCTCCACTATTCTGTAGCTGCTGGGAACGTTTCCTTTGGGATTACACGTGTGTGTGTGCTGCATTAAGGGTAGCCTGGGTTTATCATTGTGCAATGTTTTACTAAGTTAAATTTATTCTAGTTTTTGTTTGGTAAAATGGAACGCTGTCTCTAACAGAGATGCTCTTGTTCTTGTTAGTGGCTGTCAGATCATTATGTAAGTTGGGAAGGTGTTAAAACAATCAAAGGGAATGTGCTTCATTGAAGTATTTATTGCCGGTTTCAGTGTTACGAGAAATCATTTGGAGATGGACTCTGGCATTTTATCAACTTGTGTGTGTTAAGGTTAACTGTCTGTCAATAAAACTTGGAAAACCTCTAGTCCGTTCTGGCAGCTGAGACCAGAGTGCTGTGAGGCACCGAGGCTGAGCCCCGCAAGCCTTGCGGGACAGGCAGGGTGTGCGGCAGGGGAGGGGTGCAGCGGAGCGGCTGCTCTCCACGCCGCTGGAATGCTGGAATCCTGGACGGGCCGGCGAGGTGGAAGCAGTCCGGGAGCACCGGCGTACTTGGCGTTGGGTGTTGGAGGCGAAGTGCTGCTCCGCTCGCCCGCCCTGTCACCGAGGCCAAAGGGCAGCGCGGTACCGGGGCGCGCCCCGTGCCCTGCGTGTGGGCAGCGGGCCGAGGCGGCTGCGGAGCGTTTTGCGCAAGCGTCATCGTTGCTCTCCCCCGCCTGCGGGTTTCGTTAGGAAATGCGTGGCGGTAGCTAAGAATAAAACTTCGCGCTTTGTCCCTCTGATGAAACACGTGTGTTACCTTTAAAGCCATCCCCGCCACCCGCCGCACGTAACCACCCGCCGCACGTAACGTCGCGTACGGCGGGGCGGCGGCGGCTACGCGCCCGCTCGGAGAGTTACGGTGGAGCCGGGGGTCCGGCGGGGCGGGGCCTGGCAGCCCGCGCGTGCGCGCAGAGCGAGCGCGGCCTAGCGCGAGGGCGGCCGGCGGGGCGCGCGTGCGGCCGGGGTGAGCGGGGGGGAGGGGCGGCCGCGTGTCCGCGCGCGGCGGGGGAGCCGTTGGGGCAGACGCCCGCGCCGCCTTAACGTCCCCTCTGCCTGGCGCTGCCTCGGCCTCAGCGTTTCCCCCTCCCCTCCCGGCAGGACATGGCGAAGAGCCTGAGGAGCAAGTGGAAGCGGAAGATGCGGGCGGAGAAGAGGAAGAAGAACGCGCCCAGGGAGCTGGAGAGGCTGAAAAAAATCCTGGGAACCAACGCGGATGTCGTCATGGAGGAGGTCAAGGAGGTGGCGACCGTGCTGTCCCCCAAGAAAGCCCTCGAGCAGGGGGGTGAGTCGCGCAGTGGCGAGAGCGGGCCCCGCGGGGCCGGGTGCCACGGCCCGGGGGTGCCCGGGAGGGCCGCCCCCCCTCGGGCTGCCGGGCGAGCCCTGCACGCGCAGGCGCGGCCCGCGGGATTACTCACGGTCGTTCTGTGACTTCCACTGCCGTGATCAGACTCGTGAGCGTTACGGGTGGAGAACAGTGAGTTGGAAAAGCAGATCTTTTGTCTTTTAAAGTCAAAAGATGCCCTTAAATCGTTGGAGCTGGTCATTTCACAACGTTAGCTCCTATATTGCGTCTGGTCACTGGCGAAGCAAGCTTGGTAACGTTTGACTCGAAGTATGTGGTATCTCACTCTGTGGAGACATCACTTAGCAGTTGTTTCGGTCCCAGCTGTTCAACTGCAGGTGGGATATGCTTTCCCTCCTAGTTTAGGAGGACACTAAGCATAGAAAAGTTGGACCTAAATCCAAAGTAATTTTGTAGAGATTTTTATCAAGAATAGAGTGATTTTAAAATGTATTGTCTCAAGGTAGGTATGGTGGGGACCCTGGTTTTGTATGCTAATTAGTGCTGCGTTGCACATGGTGTGGGAGCGGGTGGTGGTCCGGTGTCTGCAGATAATGCCATCTTCCTCCCGGATCCTTGAATGGGATGTAATCTGTAAAGGAAATAACCCGGGAAGGGGAAACAGAGGTTTTAAGTAGCGATATGTACTGGACAGGAGTCAGAAGGATGCCTTCTCTTTCCAAAACTGCAGTCCCAACTAAATCTTAGTCATTCCTGCTTCTCTGGTTTTTGCCACTTAAACTATTATGATACTGCTGATGTGAGCTTTTTACGTGGCGTGCAGGAGTCTTGAGACACCACCATGGGGATATAGAATAATGCTAGTAGTCACTCTCAGTCACGCAGCTGGTTTTGTCAGTGTTTCAGAAATTGGGAAAGACAGGGAAGTGTTGTGTGGTTGAGCAGTAGAGCCTGTGAACTATAATGAAAATGGAAATAGAGTGCTATATAAAAATTCGTGCCCAGTTAAGGGCAGCTTGGAGTATAATTTGTAATTTTAATGGTTCTGATTTGTCCCATAAACGGGGTGTAAAAGTTGTTCTCTATGGGACTGTTAGAACTGAATATCCAAAACGTTTTTGAACATTGACAGTCTTCTGATGCTGAAGCTGGAGGAAACATGACTGTCTTAAATGTAGTTTCTGAAGCAGATGCCTGTCTGGTTATCTGTCATTCCTGCACTCCCTTCCAGCTGCTGGCAGCTTTTCTACAAGTGGCCAGTTGCCCTTGGCTTTTGTAGAAAGACTGTAGCCTCAGAAATACCTAAGAATATATCTGTTTCACAAAGTAACTACAGATTTTGTGAAAAAGTGTGTCGTCTTTGAGAGGACTTCTCAGCACTAACTGTGGACACAAGGGAGTTCACATCACTGAATGTTACAAGGACCGAAGGAGATGAAAGATTCATCCAGAATATGCACTTTCCATAGATAGGTGAATAATTTTCCAACCTAAGGAAGTATATAGGTGTATATTAGGGACATTTTCCTGTATTACTTCAAGGTGTTTTTCACAGCATGCTGTGAAATAATTTTTTCTTTTTTTTTGTTGTTAGGAAAAAAAAAAAAGGAAGGCCTGGCTAGCCTTTGGTCAAAAATGGGTTGTAGCTGTTTTTAAAACTTTGTGGGCGTGCACATATTTTTCAAGATAATGATATTCATTGAGTCTGTTTAAATAACCCACTTTTACATCTTTTTTTTTTTTTTCTCTTGGTCCTTTTCTCTTTCTTTAACCCCTTTGATAGTTTTTTTTTTTTTATGTCCTTGGACCACTGCTGTTCTGTAGTTTTCCTCCTGTTACTGGTGCCTACAGTATCCTTGAGATTACAAAGTATGATGAAAACGTTGTGCTGTGTGAACAAGTGGTATTTTTTGTCCAGGGGTAGTTCTTCATTTAGTTAATGTTGCAGCTGACATTTATTGTGGATGTGCTTTTTTGCAGTCAAAAATCATGTAACAGATGAACTCAATCATATGACAGGACAAGATCAGAGAAGAAGATCATGCATGTTGTTTTGGTTTTCTTGGGGTCTTAGGGTTTTTTTTGTTGGAGGCCATCTGCCCTTCTATGACATTTGGAAAACAATGCTGTTAAGAAGGGCTCACGTTGTGTTCTCTGACATCTCAGGGGGGGTCTGAAGCTGGGAGTGGTTTTGCTGCTAGTCTGGTGCTGGATCAGCCTTTGGTTGTGCCAGCAGGCAGCAGGTCCCTGTGCTGATTCTCTGCTGACTGCAAGTATTTGTATGCCAACTTCAGGGCTCCCTAAGCACATCTCTCTGGTGCAGATCCCTGTAGACTTTCAGCATGCTTCAACTATTGAAGCAGCACATTGGCCTTTCCCTGCCAACACCAGACAGGCACAACAAAGTATTTTTCCACCTCTGTACAAACTCATAATAAAGCTTTTATTATTGCACATGGATGGTTTGGAAACAAGGTTGACATTAAATAGTAGAGCAGGGTTTGGATCTGTACTTAACAAGGTATTCCTCTTGTAGCTTTGTCTCACTGAGACATGACATTCATGTGGTGTCAGCTAGCTGGGGATACCGCTCCTGGGAGTGACCATGTCACAGGCAGTCTTCCTGATCCTAGACATTAATCCTCTGTTTCTGTCTCTAAGTATGTTAGACTTGACCTCATGCTCACTCCTTGATGTGAATATAGCATCACTGGCTTGTGCTTTGTACCATCATTGTATTTCAGCTTTTCATTCTTCTCTTTATCTGTCTTTATCTTCCACTCAATTTAATTTTTTACAACAGATCTTAAACGTGACATCATAAAAAGTGTTTAATTGTAGATATGTTTCAGTAAGCCTATGGCTTCCTGTATTGTTGCAGCTTCTGATGGAGACCACACACAATACTTTTAGACACGTATTGGAACAGATGACAGACTAAAGAATAAGGTATTTTGCCCAGACATGAGCCTTAAGGGAAAATTTTGCGTATTTACTATCAGCTGTTGAAGCTCCTGGGCCGCAGTTGTGTTGGTTTGGAAAGTGCTTTCAGTGTATAAAGCCTTCGGGTCTCTATGTACATACACTGTTATGTGCAGGGATATTTTTATCATTTTGGGGATTCTAGTAACAAAATAGCTTCTGTGATGCTGATTCATGTATTTTACTTGGTATAAATACCTTTCTTTTTCAGATGACTGCAAAATGGACATAGATAATAAACGAAACAAAAAAACTCTTCTAGACCAGCATGGACAGTACCCAATATGGATGAATTCCAGACAGAGAAAGAAGCTTAAGGCACAGCGTGTTAAAGGGAAAAAAAAATCAAAATTGGCCAAAGGCCTGGTCTGGTAAAATTGGAGTTTTGTAAGATCATGAGTATTTTAGCTGCAAAACAAATATCCCAAATATGTACATGATATTTTTGTGCTTGGCCACCGAGTATAATTTATTGTGTTGCATGAATTCTTGAAGAGATTGTTAGTCCAGCAAATGATGAAAGCAATATCAACTTGGTGTCTGCTGAACTTAAATAAAATAAATGCAAAAAGCAAGCTGAATGCCTTTGTACAGACTACTTGTCTGTGGTTATCTATTTTCTTGAGGGGGAAGGGTTTTAATCTTTTATATTGTAAATGCTGAAAATGCTAAAGAAAATTCTAAAAATAATGAAACTGTAAATGTTTTTTGTACTGTGGTCTTTGGTAATGTAACTTGTCTTTTAGTAAATTTAACCAAAGGGTTCTGTAAACTCACCATATCTTTTAAATTCTTCTGTAAAATTACTTTTGTTGCACCAATTTGTGTTGGTTTTAACATCTGGTAATTAGCAAAAGCGGGCTTTTAACATGTAACTTAAAAGAGATTATACCCTGTAATCAACACCAAGGCTTCATGAAACTTCCGTAGCTAAAAAGACAAAGCGTCAGTCTGACGTTAATTCACAAAGAGAAAGTTGGAACAAGTAAGTATTTTGCTGCTGTCTGCAACTGAAATATTGTAGACACTGAATAACTGAAAGTAAAACCAAATCTTTTATTGTTGATGTGAGAGAATTCAAATGCACGGATTGGAAATAAAATAGTTTTATTTAAGACCTTTTCCAAGTTTTAGTAAAGTAAATGAGAATATACTTTTCCGTATGTGTTTTCAGTAGCCTCTTAAAATGGTATTAATCTATCATGCTTTGCAATGTGGGCATAGGATAAAATATTGCATGATTGCTTAACAGATGCCATTTATATGTGATCACCTACAGTTGGTTGCATATTACTCGGCAATAACATGTGCTGACAGACATGAGAATGAGTTGCCCTGAAAGCTTTTATTTTTAAAATGTCTCATTTCAAGGATGGAAATAATTACAGTACCGGTCCTGCAGTATGTTGCCTGTGGAAGTGCCATTCGTCGATACAGAGTATAATCTTTGTCCAACTTCATCCAGGATGGGATCCACATTCTGTAATTGCCCTCAAATTTGTGATATATGTCTGTTGTGATAACTTGGGCATGGGAAATAGGATTTATTCTTGTAAAAGTAATTATACTAGCTTATGTTGTGCTAAAATCCACTAAGAAGACCTCAACCTGATAGACAGTTTTTCTGGGAAAATACAGTGGAGTTATTATTATTGTTAGGGAAAGGAAAACTATTTTGTTGCTCAGGTAAAGGACTACAAAGGCATTGGAGTGAGTACCAGTGCATCTTGTTTTCACATATGTTGACAGTTAATGAGATTTGGTAAGGTGTACAGACCAAAGTTTACCAAATTACATGCCATTAATAACTACTTTAAAAACATTTCCATTAAGTCGGTAATACCCCCACTAAAAACACATGTTGCTTTCAATTCATTTTTTTGTTTTCTTGGGTAAATGGGTCTAGACTTCAGTATCAAATAGGTCAGCATTTAGATTAGCAGTACTTTAAAACTGGTGATTATGAGGAAAGTGTTCTTTAAGGTTCATCATTATGTTTATCCAGAAATGGGATGGAACAAATGGTCAGTTTGTGTTTCTTTGCTATTTTAATAACATAGGCTGTATTTTGCTTATTGTGTGCAACCAAAGGGTTCTGTAAACTCACCATATCTTTTAAATTCTTCTGTAAAATTACTTTTGTTGCGCCAGTTTGTGTTGTGGAAGGGAGCTTCTTGGGTTTAAGTGCTAAAATTTAGGGTTTTTTTTCTGTAGAGTAAGCACGGTGCTCTTTTTGACGTGCTTGTTTGTAAATCAGATTACTTTCAAGCAGCTGCTGGTGGGAAAGCAGAGTGCTTTTTCTGAGTGAAGATGAATAAACTGGCAAGTACACCCATTTAAATGTACAGCTTCAGAGTCAGTTTATTTTCATTCTTTAGGTGTGCAGCCATACTCTGTCTCATCTTAATCAAGGCTGCTGCTGCTATACTTGCCTTACCTTCTCTGGAGTTGTTCCAGTTCTGCCTCTGCTCCTTCCTTTGTAAGAGAAAATGGTCTGCACAACTGAATAGTCCTTCTTACATCTGCTTTTATGACCTAGCCCAGAGCTTTGTTGCACAAATTTATTAGTTTGCTGCTTTTGTGACCAGATTAAGGATTTGAATCTCAAATGAGAGAGGGCTGACACTGCACTGATCTTTTATTTAGCAGTTGCTTCCTACCAGCTAAAACAATACTGGCTGTGTGAGGTATTTCCTTCGTGGTGTCCAGGATAAAGTCAAACAGGTTCACTGAACTACAGATATTTTTAAGACCTCCTGCTTGATTTTTGAGTTTAAACAGAGAATACAGGAAGGAACCCCAGTCTTTACTGGAAGGTGGCTCTTCACCTAGTACCACTGTACTGTGTACAGCATCACAGCTCACCCAGGTGAGGCAGAGCTCTGTGGGCCAGGAAGGGTTTTGAGAACCCAGTTGGGTGGGATCTGTAACCCAGGCTGGAGGCTTGCTGGTGGGCAGACAGCAGGAACCTGGATAAATGTGGAGCATGGATTAACCTCAGAGGCTGAGTCACATGCAGCAGGGAAATTTTACCTTCTAGGGTCTGAGCGTATACTATGTATGGATATTGTCATTTTGTATTTGGTAGGTCTGCTTTGAGCAGCTATACTTTTTTGAATGTGAATACCAAATTTTTATTTTTCTTTGAATATTTGATTTACATTGTTGAATCTGAAACACATCTGTTTGATCAGTTGATAAAAAAATTTTTATATTTCTTCACAATAGAAAACTAATTCAAACATGAGGTTTTGGCTGAAATGCATGTTTTAAAGGGTTTTTTTGAGGTAAGCTATCTGCCTCTAAACAGCATTCTAATTATAATAGTTTGTTGATCTTTAAAAACTTTCTAGGTTGCGATTGGGAGAAAAGGTTGCAGTTGATTAAGCAAACTGCTAGAGGTCTAAAGGTGTAGAATTGTAATGGCATTGTCAGAGTTGGGGTTTTTTAATGGTGTAATTGCGCTACTGTGAAACTGCTTTGTTGAAACTTCCCACCACCTTAACTGCCACCTACCAGCAAAGTGCTGTGATAGCTGTATTTATTTCATGGACCTACAAACAGGTAGGGGAAATCACATAGGCAGTTTTGAGCTACAAGCATAAATGCCAGAACTCAAAGAACTAAATACTGTCATTTTATTGAAATGTTAATGTGTATAAAATGTGTGTGTGTGTGTACAGTATAAAAATTGCATTAGAAAATAACTGGATGTCCTGCAGATGTTGGCAGTTTCCTGAGAAGATGACAGTGCCTCCTTTTCGACATGGTATGCAAGACTTGGTTTTAAAGTGAGTTATTTCAGGTGCCTAAAATAACTGGTGGTGGTGCAGTTCCTGAGTTTTTCTGGTAACTCGTTCCTGGTCTAGGACATCTTTTCTGCATTCTGTTGACAAGTGGGTTGGGGAACTAATCTAGCTGAAATACACTGAAAATGCTATTTTCCCCCATTTTTTTTCCAGCTGGATCAGTTTACAGCCTCACTGTGCAGAAGGCATTGTCAGTAGGAGGCGATACAAGGCGGGGAACAAACTGCTGGTGGAAGTGCAGCTGTGGAGGGGCCTGATGCTTAAGCACCGATTTCATGTGCCACCTTTTCGATGTCACTAGTGGCTCTTTCTTTCTTTTAATTCGGTTTGCTTTATCTGCAGCTGATATGGTTATATACGAGTAGACCAAGTCTGATTTGGGGATATCAAGCACTGGAGGGAAACACAAAAGCAGTCCTCCTTTATCTGTACAAAGGCGTTACACTCTATGTGTGTTTCTACTGTGCTGCCTTTTCCTCATGCAGCCTAAAGGGTTGCGTGGGTCCTAGTGAATTTGATGGAAGCTGCGTGTGTGATTGTTCAGATTTGTAGTGTGAACTTGTGTGCTGTAAGAGATTATAGGACTACAGCCTTGGGAAATCTGAGAGGTGCAAAGCTATCTGTTCCTCTGGGTGGCATGCTCTAAATTGGGTTACAGCAGTGGTGGGGATGATTAGAGTCTGAAGCGATAGCTATGAATTGCTCTCTTCAGACCAGGGTTTTGCTATCAATTCTAACTTCCCTAAGGGTGAGGTTTCAGGGCAGGACTGAGCCATCTGCGTAGCTCACTGCTACAGGAAGAGGCTCTTCTTTGCAACTTTTCCCCTTCTCCAGCTGCACTGCCCAGCTCGGGATTTCCTACTTCAGGAGAAATAGATGTTGTAATTAATTTCTTTTTTTCTGAGCTAAAAGAGAGAACTGACAACTTTCTTCGGTTTAATAAAACACTGCACGGTTGTGACAAACCCCCCATTCCTGCTGTCCTTTTATTTTTCCTATGCTACTCCAATGCTCCGATTTCAACTGTCCTTTATCAACGCCAACAGTATTTAAAAGAAAAGAGAAGGCAGAATGGGAAGAGGGTGATTTTTGTGCTGCCTCCCTCTTCCCAATCACTTTTAACATCACTCTTGCAGGTCCCTAATTTTTCTGATGCACATGTATCAATATAAAAGGTCTGAAATGTTAGAAACAGTATATGGTATGGGAGCATAGGGTTATGTATCAAGGGTCTTGGACAAGGTAGCATGAGGACTGCTTTCTGAAAGGCTTGTGTACTGAGACCAAGCAATCGGTGATCTGTTTTCCTTCGTTTCAATCTAGAGTTAATTATTCAGGAGACTGTGAAGGTTATGAGTGATACTCTGTTTTGGTAAACTTTTTTCGCATCTTTTCTCTCTAATCATAATTACTTTTCTTTCAATGCTTCTAAAGTCTGGATGTGGGATTTTATAGCATTTTTGAACTTTTGTCTTTAACCAGAAATCGGGTTTGTGGTCAGTATTTCAGAAAACAAAGGCACATTCATTGTCTCAGTGCAGCTCATCCAACTCGGTCGAGCTGATCCATTCATACCTGTTGCTGTTATATGAAATGTATAATCTCTCTTTTTTATTATTATTTCTTTGAAAGCTGGCAAATTCACAATGTATAGATGCAACAGCTATTCCATGTTACAGCTTGCTACCTTGAGTCTTTAAATTACTTTGACAGCAGAGATTCTGAAAATTTGGCTTTGATGGACTGTAATGTCTGTGTACAAACCAAGAACTTTTTAGATCCACTGATGGCGCTTCCTAGCCTGGTGCTATAAGCCTTACAGTTAATTTCTGTCCATCTTGCTTCTGCAAAATGCGGCAGATCTTGGTGCAGAATGGATCAGAGCTGCAGTTTGTCTCACAAGTGAATATGAAAGATTTCTATGAAGGATTAGAGGAGGGGGCTGTGGTCATAGGGCTTCTTGGTCATAGAGCCTCAGGTTTAGATCATGATTACTACTGAATATCCTTGCCCCAGATGCAAAGTTCAAGTTAGTTCACTTAATATAAAAAATATGTGCAAAAAGATATTTAAAAGGAAATTGTTTGTGAGAAATAATTAAGTAAGATATGATGCATTGCCTTTTCTAAACTTGTTCCCTGCCCTGGAAGAGGATGAAAAGAAGTCTGAGACTGAAGTGCACCAGGGAATGGGGGAAGCTGACAGTGGAGCTACATGGTGACTTTGTCCGAACCCTGGCCTCGTGCCCTCAGACACTTTGATTATTTTTTTTCCTCTCCTAAATGTTTTTAAGGCTGTCTTGAGGTCTCATGAAAATGACACAGGGTTAGCCACACTTATTCTAGAGCAACCACAGCCAAAGTGGCCCATGTACTAGCAGTTGCCTAGGCTGCTGCTCATAGCCTTGGCTGTTACTGTGTTGAAGAGGAAAAAAAAATTCCTTGAGTGTTAAGATCAGGCTGTAAGATCATCCATGGGAAAGTTACAGGTTGGTCTGTTGATGCAATAACTTTAGGAACAATTGCCCCAGCGTAGGGTATACTGTGTTTATATATAGACACATATGCTTTTATCCATCCCTTTTAAAGAGGTAACTATGTGCATGTCAAACACTAGGCCTTCTCTTTTTCTCTCTCTTGAGAAAATTGCATGTGGATTTCTTCCTGTTATCTTCCTTGCTGTTTCAAATGAATACTGATCTGCTAAGCCCTCTAAGTGTCCAATATTTTGGAAAGATTAATATTAAACTTGAAAAAAAAATAGATTTGCATTTCTGTTTCGTTAGCCAAGCAGTAAGATTGCTAACAGCCGACACATGTCTTTACCACATGCTATCAAAGCTCACCTCCAGAATTTCATCCCCTTCTGACTGTAGAGAGATTGGAGTTTGAGGAAGTAATTTTTTTTTTTTTTTTCCCCTACGGAAAAGAAACTTTGTGCCTAACTCCTTAACAAGCTCCTGACAGATAACTCTCAGCAGTGGGAACTGAATCTGTGCTTCTGTGGCTGGCAATTGCCCTGTAACACTGACAGGAGGAGGAGGAGGAAGCAAAACGTGTGCCAGGCAATATATTTATTACCCCGGACACCATCTCAGCGTTTCGCCGTCCGTAGCAGTCATCCAAATTCACCCGCACCAGAGACTACATTGGTGTGTAGGGCTGAACGGCATCGCTTCCCAAGTGGTGGCACAGATGAAAGGAGTTAGTGGCTTCAGCGCGCTTCCTCCTGGATCGCGGGCACCGCTAACTGCAGCACCTCCGGCTATTTGCAGAGAGCGGCTGTGATGGATGAGCCTCCCGCCAGGAGCCAGCGGGCGCGGAGCCGGTGCTGGGGCACGGGGCGTGATGGAGGAGCCTCCCGCCAGGAGCCGGTGCTGGGGCACGGGGCGTGATGGAGGAGCCTCCCGCCAGGAGCCGGTGCTGGGGCACGGGGCGTGATGGAGGAGCCTCCCGCCAGGAGCCGGTGCTGGGGCACGGGGCGTGATGGAGGAGCCTCCCGCCAGGAGCCGGTGCTGGGGCACGGGGTGCGCTGGGGCAGCCGCCGCCCGGGGGGCGGCAGCGCGGCGGCCCCGGACCCTCGGACCCCCGCGGTGGGGGGCTGCCGCACCGGCCCTGGCATGAGTCCCCGGCTCACGGACCACGCGAGAAATCACAGCGCTGGCACCCTGTGCAACGTGTGTGTGGGTGGGGGGGGTCTGTCAGAAATAGAGTTAGTTTCTAGCCGGGGCGTGTATTAATTGCAGGAAAGCGCTTAACGCTGTGCACGATGCAGAACACGCGAGGTTCTGCAGTAGTCGGTGTCTGTCTGTGTGTGGCTTGTTCCTGCGGGTATTTCTGCTGCACCTGGGTTCACCGTTTTCCCAACTGCCTGAAAAACTGCTAGAATTAGCGTCGGATATTTTGCCCCAATAAGAAGTGGCATTTAAATGTGTAAAATCATATTTTCACTGATTTCAGTTATCCGCTAAAAATATACTAAAAGCACTACTTGATGCAAATGCTTCCCCAATCTTTTTTTTTTTCTCAAACATTTTTCCAGAAAAGAACACGAAGGGATCCATGACTACTTCTGATATATAGTGTTTTGTTTTTAAAAGGAAGGTTCTTGAAAAGCCTCTTATCAATCAACTGAAACGTTTTAATGAAAATTTCAGAAACTCGGTGGAAAGAGGTTTGTTTTACATTTGCTCTGTTTGTTTGGATTTTTAAATCTCCACGTGGTGATTTCAACTAAGGTCCTGTGGTGTCAGGGAAACCCAGAAGTGAGGTTGACCAGAGACAAGTAAAAATGCCTGTGTTGTTTTCATTGTCCAAATGTAATGATGTGCAATAATTTAAACCAGCAGTTTCACATGGTTAAAAATGAATTGGATTTTTAAAAATTCTAAAAGTAACCTCAGAAACACTCAAAAGGATAACTGTTTGTGTTAGGGTAGAATTAGTTCTGAAACTACAAAAACTGTTTTCTATGCATTCACAAAAAAACCCACAACCCAACTGTGTTTTTATTTTTAGGAATGCAAAGAAAAAAATTTGTTCTGATACCAACAAAGAGTGTTAGAACAAATGCATCCATTTCTGCATCCATATCATTGAAGGTAAAAAAAATAAAATAAACTTAAGGATTTCAGGAGTAAGATAATGTAAAATAATATAAAATTAAGAAGAAAAAAAATTTAAATACAAGATTCACTCTATAATAAAAACATGGAAAACAAGGTTTCTTTGTTCAAGCAGTAATTAAAAAAACAAACACACAGTTATACAGTTGAATAAATGTATACAATAATGTTAAAAAATGAAAAATATTTTTTAACTTACAAAAAAATTTTGCTTAACTGGGAGAAATAGATTCACACTTAGAAAAAAATGTAAGTTAGATGTAGATTTAATTTGCATAAATCTATGCAAATAAACTAAATTTATATTGTACCTAAATTTGCCAGTTTCAGTGAATGGGAATGTTGCTGTTGGTTTGCCTGGAAACAAAAGTTAAAGCTTAAAAAAAAAAAAAAAATAGAGACACTGAAGTTCTAGCTCTCATTAAAGAACAACGAATTAAAATAAAATCTGCAAAAAAGTTTTAGCAAAACCTTTTCAAATGCAAATTAAACAAACTCCTATATATATTTGAAACCATTTAAAAAATATTATTGTTATTGCTATATTCTCTTTCATTCACAGTCTCTACATTTTAGGATCTTGATTCTGTCAGAAACCTCACTAACATCAAAACGTAACCCAACGAATGCAGCTTCTGGTTTGCCCTGATATCTTTAGAGATTGTTTCATGAGAAACAGAGGACCCGCAGCTTTCATTCGCTTTTAGATGTAATGTGAATTTGCTTTGGAAGGAAATTAAATAATTTCCAAAATGATCTTTCACAAGTATCTTTTTGCATTAAATAGGGTTTGGATTCAGTGGCTCCTAATGAATTTGGATATGCTAACACTGACTGGATCATATCCAAATATGACTTGATGGGAAAGCCATTAGTTTTCTTCCCTGAGGTTACACTGGGATCCCATCTGGTGATTGCTAATAAATGTGGATACTTTCTGAAAAAAATAAAAAGAGCTTGTATTGGATTCTAGTTTGAGTTACTTGGGAGTGCAGTTTCTGGAAGTTTCATTCATGCACTTCAGGGAAGCTGAGTTTGGAGTACCTTAAAACTTGACAAAAAGAAAAGGCTCATGTGAGATGTTGCTAACATGACATAAGCCTTCAGTTAATATTTTGTTCTAAAGCAATTGTTTTTGCAATAGAACTGTGTTTGACATCAGGAAAAATGTATTGTTATGTAAAAACACAGGAGAAAGCCAAAAGCAAAACGAATCATTAAAAGCAATTTTATATTTGATTGTAGCTACTAAGTGCTTGCCCTAAAATAGCAGCCGTAATTATCAAGTGAGTGCCTGAACAGCTTTCCTCCTTAGTGGGACAAAATCTAAATCCTATTTATCTTTTCCCTCTGAGCCACCTAGAGCACTTAGGCAAGTTGTTTCATTTTTATATGCAGTGTTAAGGATAAAATCTTACGAGGAACAGAAATGTATGTTTGTCTCAACAAAGAAGAAATGCCCATCCATTTTCAAAATCCTAAAAATTCTTGGAAATTACAGCAGTACATTTAAAATAGTAAGGCTAATGGTTGCATGCAACATATGTTGTTTATTAATATGTTAATACTACAACTATTAATTATATGCAGGGAAAGATTACATTCCTTTTGTAAAGAAAAAATTATGTTGTTCAGGGCTTTTTTTTCTTGACAAAGTAATTATTAGCCAGGGCAAATCGACCCTGGTTTTGATCAAAGGAGCAATTCATCTCAGCCTGCAAGTCCTGCAGCCGAACAGCTATCTGTTGTTGCAGAATGTGTAGGTCATCTTTAGCTTCCAATCCCATCCAGGCATGAGAAAAGGGAGTGAGGAAAGACCTATAAAGCCCAAAATAAAACTGCAGATTCTTCTGGTTCATGTCAGGTTCAGTTACAGTGGGACAGAAACAGCAGTAAATTCACTGAGGCTCTATCAGATCAAAACAGCTTCGTTATAAATATCATTCATATAAACCATGTGGGCAAGAGAGAAACGGTCAGAAGAAGGGGAGGGAAAATAGGTCTTCTGCACTTCAATAAATTATATGATGGTTTTATAGATTATAACATAAAAAATTGAAACTTCGCATATGTATGCCTGTACATGTGTTAATGTGTATATGTGTGTATACCCTCACAGTAGTATTAGACATTCAAATGTTTTACTTTAATAAAATACAGAGATTTCAGTGACTGTAGATAAAATTAAAGAGTGGTAAAAGTTGGAGAACAAGAGCTTTGAAAAAGTGTCTCACGTTTTCCTCAGGAGTTGACTCAATGACTTGAAGTGCTTCTGGTGGAGCTGAACAACATACTCCTGCTTGGCTTTGCAACTGGTGAGTAGCTCAGAGGGTTGTGATAATTAAATACGATGACCTTTAAAGGTGATGGGGAGGTGATGACCAAAGCCCTCGTTTACCTACACAATTGATAGAAGGATATTTCCTATGTCTCCCAGCTGTAATTGAAATTATCAGCAAGAAGCTTAATGACATAAAATTTTGCCAAGTTCTCTGTGCTTGATGGTGATATGTTTGGGTTTTTTACATTTTGAGATGCCTTGACACTATGACTGGAGTACAACTAACAACTAATTTACATGAAATAGTTAGAACTTTCCAGATGATAATGTGCTTTCCTTCCCTTCTGACCTCAGCTAGATCTAGAGCAGTGTCTTAGCTACTAGAGTTCATTACCTGGTGAGAGGCTAATACATATGTGTGGTTCAGTAAATCATAAATAAGAGAGAATGTGCTAGCAAAATCATTACCATTGCAGTGACTACAGCTATACAATAATAGAATAGGAATACATTAAAATTATGGGAGTGCACCAAGCCCTTTAACAAGGGAATTAGATTTGTTACAGAAGTTCATGAGAAGCAAAGCTACCTACAGACTACCTGCCACCTACCAAGATGAGTAAATCTGTTTTCTTCTTTAAAAATATCATACTTCTGGGCACACTGCTAACTGTGAGCTTTAATATTTTTTTTAACAATTTTTACATGTTTTATTTACCACTGTCTCATGATTTCTTGCCCTGGGGAGCTGAGGTCATTGAGTTCTACTGTCAATGCCACACGTTTGCTGGTTTGAGTCCCATGTCAGCTAAACACACAGATAGATACTTGCTTAACTTCAAAGGGATAAACCATGGGCTTCAAGATAAAGTTGGTTCTTATCTGCTTAGGCTAGATTGCTCACTGTCTTACAGGTCAGTCCTTAATGACAGAGCCAAAGAAAAATGAGGTTGACTGGAAACCAGGAGCAGAGAGGAGGAAACATACAGAAACGGGATCCTTAACTTCAAAAGTGTGAAGCAAAAAGACCCACTAGCCACCCTCAAAGCTACCTCTGTACTTCTCTGTTGGGTTCTTGTGTTCACTTGGTGCCTATAATTGTGTCTCTGATCACATCCCAAACAACTGCAGGCTGATAGCACTTCCTTAAGAACAGCTGGGAAATCAGAGCATCATTCATTTGCTCCAGCTTTAGTTTTTTTATGCTAGAAGCTTTAATCAGAGCTGGTTATCCTTAGCTCTCTTTTCAATCAGTACAGGAAATAAGGGACAGCTCAAGAGGATATTTAATCTAATTTCTGTTGAATACTTCTGCATCTACTAATGTGTTGTCCTCTGCCCACTTCTGTCTGCTAACTACAGCGAAAGCCTTGGATGGGTTACTTACATTAGACCTTTAGCACAGGAACTCCCCATGTGTCTCTCCCAAAGTTTCCTCTTTCCCTCCCACACTCCCTTCTCAACGAGCAGAGCCCACAGCCTGGTAGATGAAGCCGCAGGGTGACAGGACAGAAGGGCCTGACTCTTTGCAAGCAGGATTTGTGCCTTGCATTAACCTTGAGACTATTGCATTAGTGGGGCTTCTCCTCTGGCAGTAGCCAAAAAGACAGGGCTGTTAAGTTTTCTGGGAGAAAGGATGTAAGCAGCAGCCAGCCCTCTAGAGAGTTTCTCTGTGGGCTCCCCATGAGCAGATCTCCCCTGTTAGTTCTGGCTCTGGCACTTCCAGAAAGGGACAAGATTCAGGATATATCTTGAAGTGGATGAGACTGGTTTTAGACAGCTGCCTGTTTAGCATACTCTGACTTTTTTGCAGAGCCACTTATGGCTCCTCATTTATTGTAGAGAGTCATTAGGCATTAAAGCCTAAGGATCTCCTCTGTAGTCGATAACCCTGAAGCTTAACATTGAGCACTTTTTAATGGAGTTTATGTCTTTTGTTGAGTGTTGCTGTAAGGGCTCAAGTCAGTAACTTTTGCAGACGTGTGTAAAGTCTCAGGAGTCTGAGAGGAGGAAGGGAGCGTAGAGGAGAAGGGTAACAGCGCTGGGCTCTGAAGCTGCTGCTGCTGCTGCTGCACTGGCAGGCCAGACCTAGCCCATGTGCATTTGCACTACTGAAGAACACAAAAAGCCTACAGCTCTCGCATTTTAAAACTGAAGGCAACATTTGGCAATACCTTTGAGGGACTTGCCATCCTGGTGACCTCCCCACTGCTAGGATGTCAGAAACACCTCCTCTCACTGGGAATTATCCTTCCTGCTCTGCCATATGTTGGCTTGGAGGGGGCAGAATTATCAGTAGCACAGCCAGATATAGTAGGGCGGCCATTTATCCAGAGGTGAATCAGAGTGCGTGCTCTGGGCCAGCATTGTCTGTGGAAAGGGTACTCTGAGTATTGCTAATGTCTGAATGTATAGAACCCCTTTGTAAGGTAAGTGTCTGTGTCTCTTCTTGACTACAGATGATGAATGATATTTTTCTATAATTGTATTTTCTACTGCAGCTGCCAACCAGCCTTCTAAAATAAAAATCTCTAAGCTACTGCTGTAAGTCACTAGGTGGAAGCATCTACCTTAATACTAGTGGCATAACTCCTTATTAGAGAGGTAAGTTTTTCAGTTCCTTTCTGGCTTTAATTTCTGCGTCACATTACAGAACGTCTCATTATCAAATACTATGAATTGTAGTGCTGTTATTGTCTGGTTCAGCAAAGTACTTCAGCACAAACCCCAGTCCATCCCAGGCCCTGACCCTGTGATGTTGATGAATGTGCTTTATTTTCTATGGTAACTAGTATTTGCAGGTTTGGGACTTCATTTGGTGAGACAGGCAAGTATGTGTTTAAACTGGGCTCACAGGAGCAAATGCTTGAGTGGCTTAGCTGGGACTAACGTTAAGTCTTTCTGCCTTGCAAAAGGCTTTCTACCTTTAGCAAAAATCCAGTATGATACCTTCACTGAAGGGCTTTCTGACCCCCTTTCTTTCTGTCCCAGTACCTCCCATTTTCTCTACACTGTGATTTCTTTTCTCCCTTTCCTCTCTCCACTCAGAAAAATTGTTTGCCTTGGAGAGAAGTCACGATGCCAACTGGCTGTGAGCTGGGCAGCCTGGAAAGTGGTATTGTAATGATGGAAAACATCACTAATTTGAGCAATAGGTTGTCTGCAACATCATAGCTTGTTAACTAGATGGTCATGGTCCACATGTCTTTCTTTCTCCAGGATTTGATATCCTGATTCTTCTCCAGATCTGTTCTGGTCGCTGAAGTCTGGAATATTCATTGGAGCTGTGGAAATGGTCAGGTGGAGGACAGTGATGTTAAACAGAAAAGGAGGCAAGTGGAGATGGGCCACCCAGCTGGGCATTGCATTCTGGCTTGCCAGAGTCTAAGGCTGCAGGGTGATGATTTCTAGGTCTCTCAGCGCATGTGGAAAAGGCTTCCCTCCTCTGACTTTCCCTGCTAGCTATTTCTGGCTGGAGAAATGATATAAGCGTCTCCTAATCTACTTTAGGCAACAGCAGCAGGGCTAATTCAATTTAAACCATCTAAGCTAACCTGGTAGATTTTGCATGAAAGTGGATTAGCGAGTGCTGAAACCACGGCTTTGCCAGCAGAGCTCCATAGATGATAACCTCATGGAAAGGGACTGTGAGCAACTGTTGGAGGCTTGTAGTATGGAGGCCGTGCTGCCTTGGCAGTGTTTTACGCTGCTCAGCTGTGGCCCTCCGCAGCAGGAGGGCAAACGAGCCAGATCCTAATTGAGCTCTTCCTCCGCCAGTGGGTTCTCCCCCAAATACCAGTCTTTATTGTGGGCAATACGTGAATTGGAAATCACTGAGCTTGCTTTTCATACGGCAGACTACAACGTTGAGAAATAAACAAAAAGAAATCTGGTTTTTACTTGTTAACTGAGCAGTTTTGATTTGAAAATCACTGACAGACGTCAACTATGGGACCCCACAATGAAATGTTTACAGTGCCATTTCAGAGAGGGACTCCACTTTGAAATTAAGTGAAAGTATGTGGGAAGTTTGCAGAGCAGGGCATGTGTAGGGGCAGAAAATTAAAGCACGATGGAGCCATCAGCATTCAGGGTTTAGGGAAAAAACTGGTATTCATATTCCTCATGTTTCTTCTCAATTGACAAGATGATCCCTTCCATTTGTGGTTATTGGGCTAGCTTTTGTCTTGATTTCCCTGTATTTTCAATATGCCAGCTTTGGCTTTGTGTTACTTTCCTTTCTAAATAGTACTAGCAAACTGTGGAGCTCTGTGTGCTTTATTGTGAAACAAAGAAAATGGTTCCTTTTATGTTTTTCTTCTGTTTGTTTTTGTTGTGTGAACATGTGCAATGTGTTTCATGTGAACCAAGGTGTTATTTAGCACTGACTCTTTACGTGCATTTTAATTTGGCGGAGAAACGCTTAACACTCTCGACACTCTTATTTCTACTTCATTTTCTCTTGGAACAGCAGACACTGCTTTCTATGACATAAATGAAGAAGGCTAACTTGTATAATTTGGCACTCAGATCCGACTAATGAAGTCATTACATCTGATTTTTTTACTGTTGGCAAACCCCAAATACTCCTCCAATGAGGAATTCCTCTGTTAGGCCTACCATTATACATATTATACTCATACCTTGTGTTTTATCTGTGCAAGGCTCATTTGCTTCCCAGTTCACTGTTACAGAGAATAGAGAAAACAATTACAAAGCAACTTGCTTTTTATTTTTAAAATTTAAAAGTTGTGAGCTGCAGTGAGTTGGAAAAACCTGAATAACTCTATGGGACAGAAACACTCTGAAGCACAATCTGCTGTGGAAGTGTAGAAAATGGGACCATCAAGAGACACTTTGTGGAAGTAGCTGGCAGTAAATAAGATGTGAATCTCTTCTGCCTTCTGGCGACAAAGCTCCCTTTGCAGTTTGCATTTGTGTTTCAAGAGGCAGTGGACGGATGAGCGGGGGAAGCAATTCTTCCCTTGTATGATCACACCTGCAATATCTCTTTTATACTCCAGGCTAGCGATTACCAGAAAGTATCGTACAAACTGGAGAATTGCTTAATGAAGAGAGCACGAGAACCGGGACAGCATGGGGGGAGATGGATGCTCATTGGTGTAGTGGAGGGGTTACATGGGCGGTGGTTTAGGGGCCAAGCTGGCAGCATACATGGTCTTAAAAGCTCTATGCACCATGAAGCAAGGGGGGCTAGAGTAATAGGCAAAATTAGGGGGAAAACCTCACAATAAAGAGATAGTAGAATGTAAAATGGAAAGAAACATGAAGAGGGAAGACACAGGCTGAAGAAAATGAGAAGCCTTCCTGTGGGTCAGCGGTATGAACTTGCTGACTGCTTTCCCTGGAGAAGTGGCAGAAACCTTGCTGTTTGGAGCACGTGAAACTAGTCTAAACAAGACCATAATAAATGTTTTCTGGAGAACAGTCCTGTACTGGCAGGGAGCGCTGGGTGACCTAATGGGTCTTTTCCATCTGTAGAGTCTATAAATAACAACAGATGATGAAAAAAAGCCTAGTGAAACTTGCGCAGGCATTTTTCAGAAAGCAAATTGCTTTCCTAAAAAAGAAAAAAAGCAATCTGAACTCACCCAAAGACATTTATTGAACCTTATCTAAGTCTGTTTTTACAAAATGTGTTAGTAGTTGACTGGCGGGGTGAAACCTTGGGCTGATTGATGTCCAGTGGAGCCCCAACAACAGCTTCAGCAGGGCTGGGGTTTCATGGCAAAGGAGGCTGCATTGCCTGGAGCTCTCCAGAGGGGTCCCTTCCTCTCCAGTGGGGAAGGCTAGGACACCACAGCAGCACCATAGGTGTCTCGCTCATGGGGCCAGCTGTGGCTTCCCTGAGGGCAGAGCCAGGCGGGCACTTTGCGAGCAGCAGAGGTGACCACCCCGTCCCATTACATGCTCCCTGCACTGCTTGCATTTATCTCTCTCGTTTTCAGTGGCAGAGGTGAGGGAGTGCTCAATCTGAGTGGCTCCGCTTCAGGTCTGGGGCAAGGATAGCATCAGCTGGAGGGGTGATGACAAGTGGCAGGAAGCAGTGTGGGATGGCTGTCTTCTTCACTGGCATGGCTGGACCCAGGGAAGGTGTTTGCTCACTACCTCACAGCAGGTGGGACAGCATCCACCTGAGGATCCAGTTCTGCCTGGTCCAGATTTTCTGTCCTGCTCTGTCTGAGCAGAGCATACAGCTGCCGGGGCAAGGGGGGGGGCACTTCCCACCGTGGGGGTCCTGATGTCATGTCCTCAGCCATGTCCTGAGGCAGGTGAGGGCTCTGGCACACCAGTCTGAGCAACTGGGGAACCAGAACTGTTTGGTGCATTTTATCAACCAGAACTGAGAAATAAGCTTAGGTGTGGCCCCTGCTCAAAATGTTTTTTTTGTCTCATTTGCCACCCCAAAAAAGGAAAAAGAAGAAAAAAAGGCCACAGCTATTTTAAAATGATCTAACAAAAGATCAGATAAGCACATCGCACTTGCAGTCTCACTCTTTCCTTCTCACAAGCCTCCTTATCCCCCTCTCCCATCATAGTAATCCCACAGGGCTGTTTTGGTTGGTTTGCTTGTTTTGTTTCGATTGGAAAATTCCCATTTAGTTGTAGTTCAAGAATCATGGCAGGAAAACTAGAAAGTGAAACCAGCCAGATATGAAGGGCTTGCTTTCATTATTTTTCCTTCAATTTCAGACAGAGCAGATATTCTCTCTTTTCTGCTTGTCCCAGGGCTGATGCTCTTTGCTCAGGCTTTGACCCCCTTGTCCTTTGGGGATGCTCTGTCCTCACTGGGCTTTCGGCTCTGCCTACCACCCCTTTTGCAGTGATGCTCCTAAGGTTTGGGAACATGAGGATGATGGTGAGGAGAAGTGGAAGGACAATCAGTGTGAGGGAGAAGGGCCGTGCCTCTGCGCTGGGCCATCTGGGTGGGCAGGGGGATGGGGATGGAACAGCAGCATCTCCCCGTGCTGAGCCCAAGCTGCCAAGCTCAGTGGGTCTTCGCGACTCCCTAGTACCTTTTCCTGCCTGTTTCCCCCACCAGCCTCTTCCACTCGGTGGCCGGGCCTCACACTCCTCCTCAAATCCCCCTTTCTGGGGGATTTCTGTGACCCAGGGCTGCCCACCCTTGCTGCCCTTCACTGGAGGGTAAGAGGAGGGGAGTGGTCCCAGCCTCCAGCCCTGCTGTGCTTGCTGGGACTGTGCAACCCCAGGATGTTCAAGAAAGCACAATAAAAAATAGGGCAGTGCTGAGCCACAATATCTTTGATTCGTGCTCAGTAACCACATGAGAGGATCCCATGCTTATAAAACTAAACTGCTTCAGCATTAAGAGAAATATTTATGAAGATGCTGCCAGCACAGCTGACCTGCTAGTCTTCTGCAAACAGACTGATTTCCTGATGTCTCCTCCCTCCCACAACCTTCCTTTTTCTGCCAGCTTGTTACATCTTTCTTTTGTCAGCTTTTGTTCTGTTGTGTCATTTCAGAGAGCAGAAAGGACGGGTCCCTCACCCACCGCACCCCGGCAGCCCCCAGCAGCCCCCCAATGTGCAGCGACCTCAGTACTCCTTTGCTGTATCTGACTGCTGAGTTTGGCATCTCTCTAACCGCTCCCGTGAGCTGCCCACACTTTTGGGGACAGCAAAGTCTACCTCCTTGGAAGCCGTGCCTTAGTCTTCTGTTCTTGGCCTCTCCTGCCAGTCCTGCTATTGCATGCTGTGGTGGGCTGGCTTTACCAGCTCTTCCCTATCACACTCTTCCCTCACTATCAGGCTTTTGAACATCATTATGGTCAGCTTTGCTTTGACTGACTCCAGTGGCTTTCAGGGGTACCTCAGAAAAGATGCCTTGTGTGCTCTGATTCTCATTCAGGGCAATGACTGTGTATGCGAAATTGTCCAAAATGCTCCTTGACTTTCCAGCTCACAGCGCTTGTCTGAATGCCTTCCAGGGAACTCTCCCTGTCGGAAATGGAGGAGATGGTCCTTCGTGACCAGGAAGCGCTCTTCCAGCCTTTTCCCGTGGCTGGTTTGGGATTCCATGATGCAGCAGAGTTTCCCATAACTGTTGGTCACTGTATGCACTGAAAACGTCTCACTGTGCTGTGTGAGCTCCCCATCACACCTGGTGAGCAGACTCACCCTGAGGTTATCTCAAGTGTGGTTCTCCCTTTGGCCAGAAGTTCTCAGCGTTTCTCCCCCAGCCCTCACTGCTGTTGCCTTTTCTTCCTGGCCGTTACACCGTGTCCCTGCCCCTTCATCTCAGTCACTTTCTTGCCCACCTGGCTACTTCCTTGCACTTGAACTCTTACCTCTTTGCCCTTCAGAGAGAGGTAAGTCCAAATTTTGCAGACCACCACATGTGGCTTTAGACATCTAAGCTTCAGAATGTAAAGACTTTCACTGATGCCTGCCCTGGGTCATTCTGTGTTTTTTTAAAAAAGCTCTGGGCTGTTTCAAGAAAGCAGAAGTGCTGGGGGCCTGACTGTCACGTTTTGCTCCCAGCCTTCTCTGAAATATTTAGGCCTATCCATAAGGATGCCTAAGGAGCAGTGTTCATTACAGAAGAATGCATATGTGTGCATGCAGATGCATATATATGTATTCATGTGTGTATGTGGACTCCTTGGTGCTACAGGTGCCAGCAATAGGGTACAGTGAAATGAACACATAATGCTTGATTTTTTGGAAGTGCCAGAAGTCCTATGATTTTGCTTGGCACTGTGGTTGCTCAGAGGTGGGGAACTGTTTTGTTGTCTGACAGTTTATACCTTTTGGCAGGGAGCGGTTTTGGTGGTTTAGACCTGAGGGGCATGAAGATGACATTTTGGACTGGAAGCTGGCAAAGCGTTTGCCAGTAACTGTTCTAAACCATAGTAAAGATACTAATAGGAAATGGCCAATAGTGTTCAACTCTAAGCAGCATGAGGGCAAAGCGAGCCTTAGGAAATAAATAGGTAATAGTGGTGGTGCAGGTTAGTGGATGAGGACTGTCTCCCTTAATTTTGCAGTGAGAGAATGCAAACAGTATTCAGTGTCTTAGAAAGCGAAACATTTCAAAATTTTTAAGAATGGATTCTGCAAGTATCCTACTTGTGGCAGTCATGTGTACAATCAGTAGAGATCTGGTGGGACCCAAAGCATTTCAAAGGCAGTTTCTGTAATTAGATGTGTGCAGCAATGTCTGGTAAAGAGGTCTGAAGTCTAAGTAATGTTTTTAGTTAAAGCAAAACAGAAGATCAATCATAAAGAACTACCAAAGGGAAGATGTGTAATATTTGCATTATGCAGCCTTCAAGATACAGTAATGAAAGCTCTGGAGCTTGCCCTGCAAAGCATCACCCTGCACGTTACAGGCAACGCTCACCTCCCTAACCCCACCAGCAAAGCTCTGAGTGATGCTGCTGGGGCCAACTTTCACCCCTTACCTTTAGTCTTAGAATGCTGCTAATGGCAGTAGCACATAGGCCAAAAGTACAGGCATTTTTTTTCTGCAAAATAAAATTATGACCTTCTCGCAGGAGGCCCCAATAGCCCAGAAAAATTATTTTCCACAGCATTGTGTGGGCTTCTGCACGATGGAAGCCACACATATCTTTTGCTGACTTGTGCCCCAGGAGATTATGGTTTGCAATGTAAAATCGTTGACAGTAATATACATTGAACAACCATTTTTTATTAGGAGGTTGAATAGTAGCGGTTAACAAATTAATCAGGGAACAGGGATACAAACATATGCCTTTATAGCTTATGGCATGGGTAGAACCCTTATTTTTTCCACTTAGTTAGTCTGTATGTTTTAAAAGGAATGTTATATGCTCATCATTTTTCTTGTTGTCCAAGATCTCAGCAACAAAACAGTAGGGAACTCCCATTACACATTTCGGCTCACGAAGTATTCCTTTCTGCTCTCTGTAAAATACGCAGGTCTACTGATCCAAGTTAAACATTACTGGAATTTCACCATAAGTCAAAAACAATATTAATTTTGAGCCCACATATTTTTCTTTTGGTAGGGTATAGAAGTTTAAAATAAGCACACGCTCCAGACAATCTGTAAATGGTAGAGAGCAATGGATGAACCAAGGAAAGGAAAACAAAACAACACACATATTTAACAGCAGAGCAGCAGCAATGTTAGGTGGTATGAACTTTTTTTGGTATGATAGCAGGAATGAGAGTCTCCTCCACCACACCCCCTGGTCTGGTTCAAAGGGAAGCAAAAACTGGCATCATGCCGCTGAGCTGGGGCGGAAGATTTCTGTTGCAGACAAATCCGTAATTGGGGTTACTCCTCTGTGGGAAGCACAGGGATTGTTGCAGAATATTAACATGCCATTTCTGAACTCCCGCATCCCTCGCTCCCTCCTTGCGCGGGAGACACTGAGCTGCTGTTTGTCTGAAGTCTAAGGACTGCCACAGCCATCTTTTTCAAATTAAAATGGCAATGTAAAGTTTTGTAAATGTTAGTTCTCCTAATTGGCAGTGGCTTGTATAATTAAAATAAAATCACTAATACTTTCTCTTGTTTTCTTTTTTATCACCAAAGTTCATTTTTCAGTAACTCAGACAAGGTCTTCATTTTTATGAAGACCCATGCTGACCTCTAAATATCTGATTTTTTTCAGTGAGTGTTTATGCCCATCTGGTTTGAATTTAGCATTCTTATGAGTCATTTCACTTTGATAGAAATACTGTGCTATAGAAAACTTCTTTTAATATTTTAACGTTTTAAATCAAACACTGCATAGTGCATTACCTAAGCCCCGCTACAATTATGGAAACTGGTGGGTTACTTTTCTTGATCAGACCTTGCGTTTGCTCTCTTTGGGAAATAAACGTTGCTCATAGTAGAAAGGTCTACAACACACATGTGTTCAAGTGTTTTACCATCTTTTGCTGCCACATCCTTTCCCAGACTTAATAACAGCCTTTTTGGAAACAGCCTCGGTAGAGGAAGGATGAGTGATTCTATAGGAAGTAAGGATGCTCAGCACTTCCTTACGTCTGACATTTAGCTCAGGCAAAAGTGCTATATTTATTTTTCTATCAACACTGATTTTATTACTTATTATGTTCTTACTACATGCATTTCCTGATGTTAAAGATATAACCAGCTCTTTTGAGCTCTTTCTTTTTGTGCAGGGAAGCTTTTAAATAGGTATTTTAAGAAACTTTTTAACAGTGATTTGCAGAAAAAAGGGAAGGAAAAAAGTTATAAGCAACCCATTAAAAGCACTGTGTTGCAGAGCCCATTATATTTCAAAGTAAAATCTGAGTTTGTCAGTATGTTTTGTTGAGTTATAACTGAATCATCACATAAAATAGAATGGGTCAGTTCCAACCAGAAAACAAATGGAATATTTTAAAATGCTATTTCTTTGCATCAAGTGGAAGTATGTTCTAACACGTTCAGAGTCCACTTCCTTTCTTGACTATTTAAATGCATTTTAGCTCTTAAGAAAACACAAAATAAAATAAAAAATTGATGTTTTCTCTGAGACCCCCAAATAAAAGATAATTAGTTTCTGAGTAAGTATGAGTGAATTGCTTTAAACCAGATGAAACTTATAGTATGTGATATGGGAAAATGTAAGAAGTTCTTTTTAACCTAAACACAAACTGTTTAAGCACTGACTTGTTTTAAGCAAGTGCTTAGTGATTTTAGAACTTACATGTCTTCCCACATACATACAAATTAGGCTGACACTTAAGTCTTTTCCCAGTGTATGGCCCTATAATTTCCTTCTTGAAAGAGTCCAATTCTCCTTTCACTGCCATCAGGGTAAATTGGGATTCAAGTAACAAAAAAGGGGCCATAATCTTCAGATGATCTTTAGCAGACGATGCATAGCCACACCATGAGGAAGTAGCTTCATGAGGATTCAAAATGACCATTTTTTTATACCCGTATGCTAGGGTATATTTTATGTTGACCAGGGCAGCAGAGCAGCTAATGCGCTTTAAGCAATACCTATTCACTGTAACAAAGCAAGTTTTTCAGTGCTATGCAGATCAGTCATTGTGTCTATTTCATTTTGGTTGCATTTTAGGTAGGATTAAAAAAGGGCAGGCCCATTAACAGTGGTTGAAATACAGTCCCTTCGTTTTTATCATTCCTTTCCAGCCTGGAACATGAAGAATACTTTTGTAGTTCACATTAGTCACATTATCATGATGGAATAATGAAAGAAGAAAGGATTTATTTTTAAGTACAGTTCAGAGGTGTAGTGTTGTTGGACTGATGTTAGACACCTTTTAAAAACACATAACCTTCATCAGTCAGGCAGATAAATACTAAAGGCCCTTTCTAATCCATTGAGGATGTTAATCTTTACTTACCGGTTTTAAAGCAGATAATGGAAAACTTCAGCTTTGTTAAGAAATATGGGGATATTATAGAATTATAATTTTTCCAATTTTTGATAATAATTTTTCACAAATTTATGAACATTTTTTGCTCCATGTGCAAAGACAAAAAGCAAAATACTTCCACTCATTTGTTCAGTGTATATACACTATGGTAACTGTTCATTTTCACATGAAGAGTTCTAACATGTAATAGACATAAGAAACACCCATCACATAGTGGTATGCATGTATGCTCTCTGCCAGTTTACTTGTGAGGATTAGGGAGAAGTAGTGGAAGGCTGCCCTTGTGAGTGTGCAAATTATAAGGGCTGCTAAGCAAAACACGTTTTGAAGGTCTGACATAATGTTTTTTCAATAGCTTCGTGCAGGTACTCTCTTCCCTTTGGACATGCCAAGTATGCAACAGTATCACCCACAACGAGCAAAGCACAGAAAGGTGTCCCCACAGAAAAACATGCCGTTGTCGACTTTTTGTTTAATTTCCAGTGTATAAAGGTAGAAACAAGACAGGCTTGCTGTTAAGGCACTGATCAGAAATGCCACGGTGCATGCTATTTGGAATACAGGTATACCCTGTGGCAGGTTCAGGTCAGAACCCCTTTTGCATTCATCTTGTAAGGGTGCAATGCCATGCTCATGTGCTTTACTAGAGTAAAACCAGGGAGAAGGATAGCTCTTGAGACTATGGACACTGGTGGCAGCATGCACTGACCCACAGTGTAGGTGGGGAGGGCCTCACAAGTAAACTGGCCCCTGTTATCCTAGCTGCCTTCATGGTGACAGCAGGTAGCCAGCCTTGGGCAGGGGAATTGGCTGAGAGACCCTTTCCAAGCCTGACCCAGGTACTTTCCACCAAAGCAAACCGGAATATAGCAGCTGTTGCTCAAGCTGTCCCTACAGCTCTGAGCGTACGCCGCAGGAGGGCACAGACACCACGTGCCCCAGGCTGAGAGGGCTGTGGTCCTCACCCAGCTCAGCAGGACCTGGCACCCTGACCAGCTGGGCATGGATTACGCTGTTAGATTTGGTTGCAATTGGCCAAAAGTGTTTGTGGGGAGACTGACAGGCAGATGGACACACTGATTGTATGAACCTAGTTTCCTAAGGAAACTGGGTTAAGAAAGGAGGATAACAGCACTTCCCTACCACACAAGGATGTTATAAGAGTAAAAACATTTCTGGTGGTGATGTGCTCAGGTGTTACAGGGATAGGGAAAATGTAAATTCCTAGGCAACTAGATTAATTTTAGCATCTTTCCTTCCTCTTTGAAGTTGTATACTACAAATGGTTACTTATGGGCGTATCTTTGGAGCCAGTGGCTCTGCTAAAACAGACTGTGTATGAAGTATCAGCAACAAACGAAGTGGAAAGAGATTCAGATTCTGTCTGCTGTACTGCTAAAGGTGTGTGTGGCAAAACAAGAATTCCTACTTACTTTTCTGTGAGGAGACTATCTTTAGAATACAGCATTAATCCCTTTCTCCAGAAAGTGCATCAACTAAAAGCAATCAAATATACTTCATATATATTTTAATTGTATTGTATTTCTTTTCCTTGAACTTCAAAAAGCTGCGCATGTGTAACAGTGGGAACAGCTTTGCCGTTCAAAACAGAAGCAGGTTTGAGACTCAGCTGTGCACAATAGGCTGCTCTTTCTGAACAGAAAGGTAAGCAGCAGTAAATCATTAAAGCTCAGGTTCATGAGGAGCCCAGGCACTTCCAACAAGAATCAGAATGAATTTGGGAAAGTATTCTAAGGCTGAGAACCTCAAATCTGCTGTTCCTCCACTGCCTGGTGCCGCAGGGGATGAAACTGAAAGCACTTCAGTTTTCCACTTCCAAACCCTGGGCACGGCTAGCTCGCCTCCTGCGCACGGGGAAGGCAGCCTCCAAGAGGCCTGTCTGCCTTGGACTGAAGGTCTTCTGGGACCTATAGAGGAGGTATTTCTCCTTGTTGTATCGTGCCTAACAAAACAGGTCTCTTGCTAAGCCAGCAACAGCTCCTTAATGCCCAACGGCAGCAGGATGGGGAGAACAACGTGCTGCCCTGTGCTGGTGGTGCTGTGGTTGCCCCACGCACGAGAGGTGGGGATAATCCCCTGATCAGTTTTCCATGTACTCTGCCCTTGCTGGAGCAATGCCTGTTGCTTAACAAAAGCAGAAATTACCTGGCCAGGAGAAAGGAACTGGTACACCTCCATGCTCCTCAGGAGGGAGGAATCTGGGCATCTGCTCCAGGCTTTTCTTATACATCTTACCTAATAGTTCCTCCATCTACAGGGAGGGCAGGAGCCTGGGCTGCTGCAGACAGACAGAGATATCAAATTTGGGTCTCCCACATACTGGATGAGCACTCCTGCCACTGCATTACTGTATAAAGAAAGATAACTGCCCCTGCCAGCTGGCTATTAAGGGCATAAAAAAGCAGTCTTGCTCTGCTTTTGAAGGGGAGAGAGAGGTTAGCCTCCAAGCTCAGTGGAGGGGGAGCCATGGCAAGCACCTCTGAAACCCTTTTTCTCCTTAGTGTGTGTTTTTCTGGACCATCTCCAAAGACCACTAAACTCCCCCTATATGCTGGGGCTCAGCACCCAGGAAAAAGGTCTAGACTCCTGTATCCGTAACAGGCATCTCAAATTAGGTGGTGCGAGCCCTGGCACGTGGTGATTTGGCCTTGCAGTGTCTGTGTTTGCTTAAAGAGCTATATGCTGAGCCAGGTCAGTGCTTATTGCATTAGTCATAACAAGCTTTCAAGATTATAAATGGGGAAAGTGCTGAGTAACTTGTGATTCAGCCTTATGATTTCTAAGTACGTATTACTAATATGCTCCCTGCTATTACACTACTTCCCCCCCCCGATTTGACACCTACACCCATTCCCTGCACAAAGCCAGAGCTGAGAAAGCTCCACTTATTTTCAGTAGCTGGTAGGAAATGTGGAGTTGGCTGATCCTCCGCCCGGCTTTTCTATCACCCTCAAAAACTCCCTTGGTTTAAACTGTTTACTCTGTGCCAAGATGTTTTCTTTAGAAAATACTAGTGACAGAAACCAGCCAGTTGAAGGCAAATCTGCAAGTTCTGCATCCGCCTTATGCAGCAATCGGTATTTTTTGTCTTTGTATTTACCATGAGTTATCCACAGGATTTTTAAGGAAGGGTGAAAATTGAGCCATCAGGTGGTTTCTGTGGTAAAAGCTTGAATGTTTTATATATATTAAAAAAAGACAACTTTGTTTCTTTTGGCATTATCTTAGATGAAGTTAATGGTGGGTGGAGGCTTCCCGGGAAGGAAATGTGTAGGGGTAAAAAATGAAATTGTGGTGGGCCGCCACCCTGTAGGGCCTTGGTGGAAACCCTGAATAATTATCTGAATGTTTTGGGTTATGGAAGTTTGGGTTCTCTTCAGCTGGGGTTTTGCAGAGTGTTGCAGAAAAGCCTGTTTGTGCACCTTTCAGCTTGCGGGAAGAGCACCATCCTCTTCTGCCCCAGTGAGGGCAGACCCTTGCTCACCAGAATTGGATTTGATCAACTTTACTCACATTGAGACATCTGTTATGCCAAGAAATGTCTGTTTTGAAGAAAGAAAGGTGATTTCTGTGGTAAGAGCCTGCAGGCCTAAAGCACTGGGAGAGGCTGGGAGCAGTGGTGGGGGTTCCCAGCTCCAAAGTCACTCCCCTCCCTAAATGGGGTCCCGAAACTGGAGGCAGAGCCCTGTAGCTCCCTCAGCAGGCGGCATTGCCAACTCCCCTGCTTGCCTTCTGCTTTCTCTCCAGGGGTTGTCAAGGGACCCTGAAGTGACAAGGCTTCTAATTTAGGCACCTTGGTTAAGCACCTGAAGTCAGAAGGAATGAGCCTGGAACCTGAAGTGCAGATTACATCTGTGACAGCAACCTAAGAAGTTCCGCTCTCTCCTCCCCAGCTCCACTGGACACCAAAGGCCCCAAATTTTTCTGGCCTCATCCCAGCGGGAACTTCAACGTGTGGCCAGAGACGCTACAGGTTTATCATCCTGCTGAAAAGTCAGTGCAGTGATGTAGGTGAAGCCCTGGGGATGGTGAGGTGGACACCACAGTAGTCACATGAGGAAGGAGACAGAGGAAGGTTGTGGGTGCCCAGGCCAGAGCTGCAGTGGGGAACTGCTGACCTTGGATGTGGGAAACGCCACATCTGCAAAAGTGAAATCCAGCAGATATAAGCAATTTTTAGGAGTAAGCGCCATAGTAATCATGGGTTTCTCTAGAAATATTGGTGCTGTCTGTCCCCGTTGGCAGAGTGGCTGGGTGGCTTGCCCAGGAAGGAGGGAGATGTGTGCTCCAGCTGCTCCTTGGTTCAAGGAACTTGAAACTTCAGCTTCTGTAGCCAGCTGAGTGTTTTGGCCACCAGGTTTAGGCTATTCTAGTGCACCAAAGTACCCCACTGAAGCTGCACAGAGACATGTAACCCTCGTGGATCTGGAAAAACATCCTGCTAAAGAAAGCCTATTTCTCTGATCTTACAGTGAAGGGCCTTGACTGGAAGTGGGCGAACCTGTTGGTCTAGTCCCTGCTTCCAGGCCTCTCTATAAATTTATTTCAATCTGCAGATAAAAAGACAAAAGTGACATGGGAGGCAGAGCCTGGGAAGCACCATCTTCCTTCCACCACTCCTGCTGCACCACATCCATGCAGTCAAGCCTGGAACTGGCCTGAGGACACCAAGCAAAAAAGGTCCACTGGTAAAGGAGGCACAGGGATGCCTGTTCTTGAGTGCAGCCATCCTCGGTAAGGAGAAAGCTACCTGCACAGTGTGCTCAGCACCACCTTGGATACTTCAGGGAGAATTTTCCCAGCTACAGTCTCCCTGGGAGAGATCACACCTTCGTCCGTGGTTTGTGATCACAGGTAGAAGATGCCATCAGCCCTGCTGCATATTGTCAGTGTTGTATCACACAAGAATACAATAGCTGGAAAAGACCTTCCCAACACCCGTTAAATGCAGACATAAGAAGACATAAACAAAAACAACAGTAAGAATTACAGAAGAACTAGGGGCAGTGACTCATTTGAAGTAAATCCACGCATCCCTTGAAGGCTTTAGTGGTATTGCTCTGGCATGCAACTGCCAGTGACCCAGGGGTGGGAACGCATGGCACAGGTCAGGATAAGCAAAAGGTGGCACCTGAACCTTGTGTGTCAGCAGGTACATCTTCTGCATGGTATCAGTTACTTCAGCCATTCAGATGGACTAAAACAGGAGCTATTTCCTGTGAAAAATAGCCACATGCACTTTCCATTTAATAATTTTCATTTCACTTTCTTTAAACATTTGGATATTTTCCAGTGCTTCGTGGTAGCTGCCATTACAATGCTGTTTCCAACAGAGACTTATGTGACTCTCAGTACTGCCAAATTCAGGATTAATCCTGGAAATGCCCAGGGTCTTCCTTCTACTCTTTCTCCCAGTCCCTTGGGTGTTACACAAGCTTCCTCCAGATTTTATCCTGAAGTCCTCACCATACCACCTGACCTCCTCTTTGTGTTGCGATCTAGTTATTACAAAACATCTTGACCTCTAAGAGGTTAAGCAGGCAAGCTTATATTAAATCCAGAGACATTTGGGTAAGCACTTTCTGACAAAAACAGTTTTACATATTTGCAGTTCAAGATCTGGTTGGAAGTGCTGTTCATAGAAAACAGATAGGCAAGAAATTCACATTTAGGAGCAGAAGGCTCACAACCAGGTTAAGGATACAGAAGGGAAAATAATGTTAATGGACTTAAGTATTACTGTCTAAAGAACGTTCTCGCCTATAACTAGTTAGTTGTGTGCCTGTGTGGTACAATTTGACCTTTTAAAGTTTGTGTCTATAATCCTGGATAAGATTTTCTGCATTACTGAAGTGATCAAAGAGCATCTTTTGAACTATCTGTGATAATAAGGTAAGCCTTTGTGCACATGCTTTTCCAGGATCATGGCCAGAGGAGCTGGAGGAGCAGAGTACTGCAGGTCCTCAGGGAAATTGTGTCTGCAGCCTGCTCCCGTCCCTCTTTGCTTTTTTGGAGGACATATCACAAAGCTCATGCTGCAGAGCCAGCTTCAGTTGGAAGCATCCTTTCTATAGATGCAATTTGTACCAGGTTTTGGAGTGCTTATCTGCAAAATAATAAGAATTATAGACAACTTACAGACTGTGTACTCAGCTGGGCTTGCAGACCTCATCCTGAAGATAAACAATATCCATCAAAGGGATTTGAGGCTCAGCCCTGCTAATTGTGTTGCTCTTTATCTTACCACTTTATTTCCTCTACCTTTTCTTCTGTATGATAGAAATCATTATGGCATTTTTTTGGACTTGTACAGGAGTCACAGATCTCTTTTCTCCGACTCCAGTGTTACACCTATAATGTAATAGGAACTACAGTCTTGTTTGAATTAACGTTGTGTTGCATTTGGATGCTCTTGTGTCTGGTGGTCAAAGCACCGGGAAAAGTAGCTCAAGATCTGTGAAACACATGAACTACATTCCTGTGACATTTAGAAATACTTGGCAGAGTGTTGACTGAAAGGGAGCAAGGCACCATTACCTTCCCTTGTAGTTTGCTTTGTGTTAACGGTGGCTAAGAATGCTGTTGCATAACAATTTAAAATTGCATTTTGTTTAGGCTAAAAGGCCAGTAGCTTTAGCATAATATTCTTTTTTTTTGTGCAGAAAGAACATATTAATCACCACACACCACTGCTCATTTCCCAGTACATAACTGACAACTCAAATGGAGAAAACTTCCTGAAACTCACTGCAGGTAAAGATGACTGATCCTTTACTAGAAAGACCTTGACTGGGCTCTCAGGTTTTATTACCTATTACAATATTTATCCTCTGGGAGATCAATTTCTTGAATTGAAAAAAGTGGCAACATAATAACCAGTACATCAGCTATAAATATCTCTTTTCCTTGCCGAGGACAGAAAGGAAAACAAACCCCACATTCTATACTAAGCCCCACTAAGACAGTTTTAAACATGAAAAAGAATAACAAATCGTAGGTGGGAAAGTGGCAGAACTTAATACAGAGCTGAATACTAGTGCATACTTTGTCACCATGTCAGATGCTCAACTATCCAAGCCTTGGTGAGTTTATTTAGCTGTAAGAGCTTCCTCTACATGGAGGGTATCAAAGGAAACCTTGAACTCTCAAACATCTCCATGCACACTCCTACCAAGCCCTGTAGGATGTGTTGGGATACATCCTTATGTCACGCCATATGACTGACAGGCTGCAGTACAGCATTCTTGTTATTTTGGGCACTTTGATCAGAAAAGCCACCAAAAGCTACTGTTATGACATGGTGCCCAGGGAAGCCCTGTGCCAAATACTTTGTGACAGGGCTAAAGCGTGCCAGATGTGAGCACTCTGCAGCATCTCACCCAGGGACCAGGCTTTCCTCACTGTGGTACCCAAGGCTGCAGTAGCTCTGGGTAGCTCCTGATAATTTCTAACGTAAAGCAGTGCCTGTCTTCTGGCTGAAGAAGTCATGGTTCTCAGAGGATGGACTCAGGAAACTGAACGTTCATTCTTCCTTCAAAGCTCTGTACTCATTTCCTACTTACAGGTGATACTAATGCAGTATCATATACCTATAGCAATAAGTAATAGCTATAATAGCATATAAATATTAATTTATGGTAGGTATATGATACATATCCTATCTGTGTCCTTGTGAAAGCCAGAAACAAAAGCCTCAGCACCTTGCTTATTCCTAAAGGACATACACTTTGAAATGGCTTTTCATGTTACTGCTTTTTTTAAATGGTTAAACTTGCTCCTCAATGACACAACAATTTGCCTGTGGCCCAGCTGGTAGGCAGCTATCAGCAGTGTTCAGGCAATCAGCTGGCAATGCAGGCCCTGTTTGCCTCTGAACAACTGCCCTTGTGACCATGGACTATACCATTGTCTGACAGATGTTATTATCCAGGGCGAGACAGGGCCTTGATCTGAAGGATGAGATGATGTCAGCTCAGGTGGTGAGATGTCTCTATGCTGCACTGGTAGTGGGAGAGAGAGGGGAAGAACAGAGCTATGGACCTCTCACCTTCCTGCACACACCAACTATTCATATTGGGTTTGTTTTCAAACAAAAATGACCTCTTTTTGAAAAAAACAAACACCTGCCGCTGTGTTCTTAAGGAGAATAACAAGGATAACTATCTTCAGGTTAAAAAGACACAGTCTACATTATTGTACATATTCAATACCACCTAAATTGTGCCAAATCGCTAGAAGAAAGCTCTGTTTAACCTCATGCGGTGGTTAAGATCTCCCTGTCTCAGGGCTCCGTAGCCCTAAGCTTCAGGGTCTAGCTCTAGGAACAGAGGTGTAACACTCACTGCTGTGTTAAAGAGCATTTGTTACTGGGGATTAGTAGTTTTGCCATAGCACCCAGGAGCCACAGCCCCAGTGCAGAGCCCCATTGTGCTTGGAGCTGCACAAACGTGCAGTAGTGTTGTCTTTGTAATGCTTCAGCTTGATCCAAAAAAAAAAAAAAAAAGGAGCCTGTGGGAGGAAGGTTTGTGTTGGCTGTAAACCAACACGTGCACAGTTTAATAACATACATCTATGTTCAGTGATTTCAGCTCTTATCTTTTAATTAGAACCTATAGGACCCTAACCCAATTTTAAACAGCTTACAAGTGCAGATTTTATAGTCTTACCTTATATTTTCTTTGTACTGAGGTGAAGTAGTGAGAAAAATCACTGTTAAGGAAAAAGCCCCTACAGTAACTATTATTCCTCAACAGATTTTAAGTTTTTCTGCCAGCTTTGAAGCTGCTATTTCCAGGTCTCCCTTAATTAATCCTGGAAACAGAAGGATTTGACAAAAGTGTGTTTTGCCAGTTTGAGAAGCCCTATCCTTACGAGGTCTTCAATTACATTAATTAATTAGTCTTATATAATTCAATTCACACAGCTAAATAGACCTAATTAAAAATAAGTACATTTACAAGCTATCTTGTTACGACAGCATTAAGGGGAATGAGTTCATTAAGCTCCACGTGAAGACATTATCAGGCTGACAGTGCAGGCTGCAACATGTTGAAGACACTTGCTGTCGAGGAAAGGAGGCTCTGCCAACAGAGATAGCCTATCTGCACCAAAAGCATTTACTTCAAAGATCATAGATAACATTGGAGGGCTTAATGAGGATATATTTTTAAAATGTAAATAGGGGGATCGAGTGGGCACATAAATTGCATAACACTCACAGTATACCCTCCGTGCTGGCTTATGGAAGCAAAGAGGGTAAAGTAGGTTATGTCGCTTCCCCCTATTTCAAAGGGGGTTTCTGCTTGTAGATCAAGCCCTATTAGTACGGGACTGCCTGGTTGTGCTTACTCATTGAAATAGTATCATAAGCTTGAAATAGCTGCTACACACCCCATTTGTCTGAGTACCCCTTTTTGTGAGGTTAGTCCCAAAATGCTAAGCTGGTAACTTAAATAAATAAAAGGTGGCTTGCAACGCTGTCACGCTGCACTGCATTTAAAATCATGAACTTTTGAAAAAACCTCTTTCAGATCACAATATATAAAAAGCTTTATGGTAATACCGAAAATTGGATTTATTTTATGATATGCAGGAACGATAATTGATTCTTTAAAAGTTTGCTGTGTTTTCACATGAAACATTAAAATGTTATGTGCTGAAATGGCAAACACAGGAAATTTTTAATATGCTGAAATAAAATGTACTTAAATAACCCTCCACAATACTCTTGCATTCTTTGCTTTGCTTATATTGAGAACCAGCCGTCACTTTTAAGTTCTAATAAGTTTCATATGTTTTGTAGAGGAACTGTGTTTGGTTAATTCTAACCTTTAATTAGTAGCCTCTGGATTGGTGTATACCCCAGGCACGGGGATGTTATTAGTGTGAACTGAAAGCTATGTGTGTTACTCCATAACAGATCAAAACAAACCTTGTATGCTCTGACAGCATTAAACCCCACTGAGACCTGGTGCAGGATATGGTTTTCCACTTGCAAAAGAAAATTGTAATTCACAAGCCTTTGCCAGATGTTGTCCCCCCGATACTTCAACTTCTTTACATACCTACCGAGTAGGTGGTCACATAAGGTAAAGCCAAGCATGGCCTGTTAGAGCATTTGCCAGACTAAATAATTTCTGAGGTTTTTGTTTTGTTGGGGTTTTTTTTGTTTTTTTTAAAGGGACAATAACAACAGCAAATATTGAAAGGACAGGCTGGAAAATGGCTATTCAATATGAATAGGATCCTGTTGTTTTCTGAGACAAGACCTGCACTCATGATCTCTTATAGAGGGAAGACTTAGAGACTTAAAGGAATCTGCTGAGGACCTGACTTCTGCTGAACAATGTCACTACAGAGCAATGCTGCACACCAAGTGCTGCAGAATCACAAAAGAGTGAGACAAACAGAACAAAGAGGACGGGAGATCACAACAGAATGCTTTGAAAGTGGACTTCAGAAGACATTTTTGGTTAAAATTAGAAATGTTCCTGGAACCAAACAGAAGTGTCCCCTAAATGAGAGAATAAAACGTATCAGCGGCTGCTCATCCTTGGCATTTTATTAGCATGTAGATAGCAGGCACAAATGTGTACTACTGTCAGACTATTATCAGATTTTAGCAGGTCAGCAAAAATAATCTTTGTTATTTATACAAAATGAAGAAAAAAAACTTTTCCCCCAGAAAACAAGTTGAAGCTTTGCATTGAAAAGAGAAATGAGCAAAAAAAGAGATACTCAGACTTTACCCAAATTTACTTTGGGAACAGCTTTGGTGCCCCTGCCTTGATGTCTTTGTAGACTCAGCTGTAAACACAAGAACATCACTTACATGTTCTAAATGCTATTGTAACTTCTGTGGTCCAAGAATATAAGTGATGCAAGATTGTGGGCAGAAATTAAAATTAAGATTGTTCCATAACTGGAAAACATGGAATAATTTTTAGACTTAACCATCTTCAGTAATTTTACATAAATTTCTGTAAGTAGAAGGAGAGGTTTCTGGTTTAGGACATGCAGATAGCTTTTATTTGTTCCAGGAAATTTTGTAAGCATGGCAAGTAATGACTTCAAGTGCATTTTATAAGGTAAGAAGCATTAAGATGACTTTTTAAAAGAAATTAAGTTCTCTCTGGCTTCTGGACTTTTAAAGAAGAATTAGATAAACTTTTGACACTGAATGCCATAAGGTACTTACAGTATGACTACTTGAAGCCACAGAAATCTTATCTGCTACCATGGTGGAAACCAGCCTGTGAACATCAGACATTCGGTGACATACATGGTCTATTTTTGGCCAGGCCTAATGTAAGTGTTGTGATAAAAGGGCAGGTCTTGCCAACAAGTCAGCGCATGAAGGAACTGCAGTGCAAATGCCAATGGTGCCACACAGCAGTGCTGCACCCAGTTTTCCTTCCAGGAGGAGCTCAATGGAGCTGCATCTGTAGGCACAGGTGCTCTCCTGCAGGATCAGGCTTGCCTGCATGCAAATGGGATTGCTTTATTGATGGTTTTGATGCTTGCCTGAATAATCTCTCAAAAGATGTATTACAGCAAGTACTTTTCTTCTGCAAAAAACTCATGTACCTTTAGTTCTGTTGGTGGGCTCCTCCATCAGGAAAGTCAATAGCTGTCATGGAAATTATTTAAAACTAGTCCCTTAGCAAGTCCTAGCTATTTTATTACAGTACACTGAATGCCATATTATTTTCCCACACTGAAACCCCACACTGGTGAACCATTTTGAGCAATTGCCCCATATCTGTCTTTTCACACATCTTGGATTTAGTGGTATCACACTCCATGCCCATGTAATCAAGAAAAACCCCTCTCTCTCATTGGCAGCAAGAGCAAATTATTTTTCTGAGCCTGGCCTTTAAGGGTTTCCAGCACTAAATGGTGTGTGTGGACAAAGCAATAAAATTTGCAGGACAACAATAAGCTTTGAGGTTTGAGATGTCTGAAAAAACAGGGTAGGTTTTTTTCCCCTTGTTTCCCCTCTTTTCCCTTCCTCTTCCTATTTAATAAACAGACCAAGGCAAATCCTCCAACATGTTCTGCAGTGTACGTCTTTCTCTACAGGTAAACACCGCAGGTCATTTCTTTCAAGCATGTTATCTTCCCAAGACTAGACCTGAATTAATCTCTTCTTTGGATGGGTGATTCCAACTCCTTGACAGAAATTTGAAATGGTTCTTGTCGAAATTACAGATCAGCTGGAAGTTCACTTCATCACACAGAATTTCCTCTGGAGGACTGACTGACTGACTGAGAACCATTTTATTTGTCAATTATGTTGTTTGCCTCCAGAGGATAATAGCCAAGCAAATTAATTAGTGAAAATAAGCCACAAGCCCATCAAAACATTCAGGCAAAGCTTCACTCAAACTAACGTGTTCAATGAAACAGAAACTTGGACTGGCAGCTCGGTGTTTTTACACTATTTGTTGATTCTACTGACAGCTTTAATCATTGCTGAGCTGACACTCCAGTGGTACAAATGAGTAAATAAAACGTCGGGTTTGCTTACGATGACATTGAACATAACTGTTAAACCTTGACAGGTCTATATTTGTAGACAAGAGAATCACTTCTTTAGACTATCCTGCAAGAATAACACAGCTAAGATCTGCACAGCTACCACATACATGGCCTGTAACCAATAAAAGTCAGTTATTTTTATTTGCAATTCTTTGGCAAAAACTAATGGTGTAATTTTTTTTTCCTAGTCAGGAGGGCAGAGCAGCTGCACTGTGCACCCGGCCCCAGATCTTGGAGCAAAAGCCCCACCTCACGGAAACTGATGGGAGTCCTGCTATCAGCTCCTGTGGGCTCAGCGCTGGCTCTACTCTCCGTTCTAAGGATTATGTGAAACTCTGGGTTTTTTCTGTGAAAAATCCTGTGTCAAAGAGGTTCTTTGTTTAAGGTATAACCTGAGTTGTCTGTCAAATATGGGCCACGATCCAGCAAAGCACTTAAGCGCATGTGTAGCGTTGTTGAAACCAACAGGACTACTGCTCACATGCTTAAAGTCACGCGTGTGTTTAAGTGCTTTGCCGGCCTGAAGCCTTGCAGAAGTCCTTTATATCATGTTGATTTCAAAGCACATTTCATTATTACATCACTGTGCTGTTCTTGGCAGGGAATGAATTAATAAATGAGACAAGGAGAGGTCCAGCAGGAGCTGCTGGGGGAGTGGGACACTGCATTCCTTTCAAAACAAGGCTGTGGCAATAAGTTTTCAGGAGACATGAATCAGCCACGTAGGCAGTTATAAATAACATGGAGCAGCCAGGCCAGGTGACATACCGCTGCACTATGTACATTGCAAGAACATATCGATATTGGGTACTTTGTGTTTTTAATCTTCCCGCAGACTTGGCATCCACCCACCCTCCAAGGCCAACCAGAGTCTGGTTGGTGGGAGAACACACTCGCTCCTTCTTTGCACAGGATTTTAATGCTATTTTACGAGCTGGGATTGTACGGCTGGAGAACAGCACTGTTTATGCCACGCGACTGGTATGCAAGTGCTCTACAGACACATTAAAGCCAAACTGTCTCCCTGAGGACACAGTGGTAAGCATAGGATTGGGTGGAGAGACGTGCTTGCTCTCAAAGCCCATGAGCTGAGCTCTCCCAGAGAGATGCTCTGTTGCATCCTGGACGCTGTCACTGTACCTGTGTTGCTGTGTGCCAGGGCTAAAGCTGAGCTCCTTTAGTATGCACAGTCCCATTCAGGTCATGCATTTTGGGAAACCCAGGAACCTACCACCATGACATCGCCATGCTAGTTCTTAGGAGCATCCACCCTCCGCACCCTGTTGCTGGCGGGTTGGCTTGGCAGCCGGGTCCACACCTACCGGTGAGGTTTCAGAGTCCACGTTGCAGAGAGCCCTGTGCCACCATGTCGTGGCACTGCCCTCGCACTGACACGTCCCCCAGGCTTGCAAGGTGCAATGGGATCTGTAGGCTGTGCCTGTTTGGGTAGGGATGGTGGCAAAAGCCAGGTTGGTTTCTCCCCTTGTTATTGTTATGGGAAGCCTATTTGGGAAGGGAGAAGCTAAATGGAAAAGGAATAGCACTTTGGGGAACAGGAGGGGGAAAATGAGGGCAGGTGTAGAGGGGATGAGGAAGGAGGAAGAAGAGGAGGAAGAAGGTAGCAAACAATTGTACAAAAGCAATGTCCTGGGAATAGCTGAAGGTCCTTTTTGGAACCTCTCACTGGGGAACTACCAAAGCGAGAATGGGGAAGGGGGTACAGCCATGCTTAGCCGTGATGGTGAGAGCATGTGCTCCATGCTGTGGGAAGAGGGTGCCAGGGGGGGAAATCTAGGAATGGAAATTCGGTACCCCAAAGCATCTGGCCTGTTGTTATCTGGGAGAGGCATCAGTGTCCCTTTTGCTTTGCTGGGATTGAGTTAAATGCAACTCATATTGATCACACACAAATGGGAGGGAATAACAGAAACTACGGAGCTTTCAAAATTAACTTCACACACAATAAAATGTAGATAAATAGCACAAATTTAGTACTTCTTCCCTTGGAAAGTTTCTTTTAAGGAAGCCACTGTGCTACAGATACTGACAAGCAGCTGGAAAAGAAAACTTCCAGTACTGCGGAGGCTAAGCTCCCTGTCAGAGCCTCAGTTCCATATGCCTTTTCTGTTGAAATCTTGGTAGGAAGGAAAATTTCATCTTGGAATTCTAGCAGTTTGGCCCCATTTTTCACTTTCTTGCACTCGTTCAATTTGTTTGCTTATTACTGATAGATTACTTTAATGTCATTCATGACCACAATATAACAGATCATGTAATTAAATGTAGACAAAGTAAAACTGTTTTCTAGCCTACAAAGGGGCATGATTTATATTTATATTTATAATTTATGTAATTTAGATTATTTCCTTGAACTAGGACCCAATGTCCCCTTTGATGAAAGTTACAGGAAAGCTCTCAGCAGCAGCTTAAACACACACTGCCATGCTCACAACAGAAAAGGAGCACTTGCACAGTTTCAGGAGGATGTTTTGCATCCTGTTATTCCAGCATCACGTGGCATTACTGTTATCATGGGGGCTAAATTGTTGCTTTTTGTGGGAAACCTCATTTGGAGGTGGACTACAATCATCTTTTCTGATGCATATATTGCACAGGGTACCTGGTACAAAATGGGGACCTAATCCGAAGCCCCTGGTAACCAATGGTAAACTTTCTGGGATCTGGATCAATTTCTCTGCCTGTAATTGCTAGTATAGGAGGTATGTTATTTTTGCTGTGGTACTTGCATTGAGAATCAGAGCTATCATTTGATCAAGCTTGTTGCAATGTGTTTGCTAGCAAGAGGCTTAACTTCTTTGAAGGATTTAAATCTGCTAAACCATCTGGGGAAGCAAAGATAATGCAAAATGTAATTTTAATGTATGCAAATGTAATGCAAAATGTAATTTTAATCAATGTCAGAAGTGAACCACTTTTTACAATCTGATTCCTATCTGCAGTTCTTACGAATAATGTACTACAGCTTTTAAATTTCTTGTATTAGGACAGCTACTTCACAATGATTCTCCTATTCAAAACGCTTCAGGAGGGGGGCAAGAAAAAGAACAGCTTGTGATAATACACTGTGGGATACGTGTTATGTTCCTGATGCCTGCCACATTCAGCTTATTGCTGTGTGTTTCGTTCTGGTGCGGCTGTGGCTGTGCTGGATAAGGAATTACCCCTCCAGCCTGGGCCCTGTGGTCCACCGCTGCCCTGCTCCAGGGGGCAATTCCAACAGATGGGTGTACCTACCATTTTCTTTACTCGGTGGATCTCATTTTGAACAATTTCGAGTTGCAAGTCCTGGGTAGTGCAGGTTTTTGCCTGGAGCAGCTTTGGGAGCCCTCCCCAAGCAGGAGCTGCCTCTTGCAAGTGATGAGGACCTTGGTCCCATGCCATCATGTTTTGCCACCCCTATGAGCTCCTTGGCCATGGGTTGCCCGTGCAGGACATTATCCATCCTGGAGCTCACTGGCAAGACCAACTCCAGTTGCTACAGCTGCAGGCAGGGCTACGGTGACAACCGCTGATCAAGCTGAGCCTGTGGTGGTCTTACCAGGGAAAAGGTCAAAGATGTTCACAAACTGCACCTTTTAAAAATCACTGAGATATCTAACCCCTGCCACCAGAGAAGAGTTTGATGGAAAAAAATCACTTGGGATCCTCACAGGGATTTTAACCCTCTGCATGCATTAGGCCAAGTGGCTCTATTCAAGCAGGGTGCCTGGAAACTCAGGTTAGAGGAAGGAAGCACTAGTTAAGGTAGGGGATGTCAGTGCATGGACAGGCTGTGGGTAAAATTGACAGCACCTCCCAGAAAGAATCAGTTGCTATATAGCAGTAGAAACTGTGGAGGGCAGAGGTCTCCTGGGGGTCAGGGAAGGAAACTGCTGCAGCCTACAAAGCGCACCAGGGCAGGGAGCAGGGGAGCACCTGGTCACTATTTACCGCTTTCCTGTGCTCTTCTGCCCTCTGCTCCGTTTGGCTGCGAGCAGTGATGGTGTTTATCGCTTTTCAAAGATGGCATTTCTTCAGCATGACACTATTTACTCTGGGTGTAGGAGGAGGTGACCTACTGATTATCCTAACCGACCAGAGGAGCAGGAAGTCAAGTTTCAAGCTATTGCTGTGACTTAAGAAACATGCAAGGCTTTTGCCTCTGGACATAATCAAGTCAACGTGTTTAGTATTGGTTTATGCTTAAAAAGCAAAGTAAAAGCAGATGAAGTGTATTTATAGGCTCATCAACCAATGAATGGATGAAAGGGAAAAAGAAATTAATGGGAAAATGTCAGCCAGGATAGAGGAGGGACTCACTGTGAAGTTCATGTCCAGACCAACAATTTGGAGTTAATTCCAAAGATCAGGGTATCTTGATTTACGGTGGAAGAAAAATTGACACTTTATCAACTCTGAATTTAAAAATAAACCAGTAAAAATAGCCTAGTGCAAAGGAGATCCTTTTGCCAGTCTACCTCAGGCTGGGAAAGGCTAAGGGGCACTTAGGTCTGGCCACTTGCAAATGTGTGGCTTTAATTTGAAACTCAACATCTTAAAAAAGGGAACACAGAAAGCAATGTTACAACAGCAAAGCTTGGGCTCCTTTATACTCCCCAGCTTCAGATAAACCTGGGTGTAACTCTGAAAGCGAGGAAAACAAAAGAAAAGTGGAGGAGTAAAATACTGCTTCTCTCTGTGCTTTTCTGCTCTGCCGAAATTGCTGCTTTTTGTGTAGGCAAAAATCTCATATTTAAAAGCTATTTTTGGCAACATGAAATACAGGGACAAGCAGAAAGAAACAACAGCCTTGTTAATTGAAATGTGAGGGCAGGCTAGTAACACAAGATATGATCGCTGAACCATCCCTCTTTTAAAAATTATTTAGGGAGTTGAGAAGAAGACTTTAAATTTCATAAAAATCTCATTGTCTGATGTAGTCCAGTATTTAAAAGAAAGGGATATGAGGAAAGCAGCATAATGAAACCCAGCCCAAGGAGGCCAGACTAGAACAAAGGAGTTGCTGTTGATTTCGTGTCAAGCTTTGTTTGCCACAGTGTGACTGTGTGATCTGGAGCAAGTCTTTACGTCCATGCTGCCATCAAAGGTGTGATTGCAGCTCATATAACCATGCCCTCGAGCTCTTTTTGCATCAGTTTAACCATCTGTACCAGAGCCATCACACACTTTTACCTCTTTTAAGGGCTGTAGCAATGACTACTTGACATAATCTGAGTTTGCAAAAGTTTTTGTGGTCTTCTGATGAAAAGCATGGAAATGCAAGACACTGTAATATTTCTGCTTGTTGAACCTACTGATAAAGGCATGTGTCTTGCCACTGGAGGGATCCCTCAATAAAATAAAACAAAATCCATTGCTCATCCACTTTCTTCTGGCTGCAAAACTATTGCTGTGAATTGACGCAGGCTTAAAAATGTAAGGCAGAGCACAGAGCTGAGCAATAATACACACATATATATGTTCTTGGCAGTGCCTTGATGCAGATTGTGGCCACGATCTGTTTAACGAATGTATATTATTTAACAGTCTCATCCGGTGTTGATTTAAAAAAGAACAAATTGGAATATTTGTGCTCAAATGGCAACTAGGGGAAGATGACTCAAAACCAAACCATTCCCTTAATTCTGGTAGATAGCAGGGCTAGAATCAGCCCATTGAAATGGCTTTAAATGAGCCTGAGTGGAGTTTACACACTGGTGTTCATAGTACAATTCACGTTCCAGAAAAGTAGTAAGGGAGAACACACACACAATAGAGCCTCCGTGCACAAAGCTTGTAACATATAATTTGTGAGGAATATTTCTTTAAAAATGTAGAGCAGGAGTATTACTTATCGTTCCCACATGGAACAAGTGGTGAAAAGATTGTGGAAATCATTTTTATTGTTATCATATGTTTTCCCTAAATGTTGCTATAAGAGTAAACCTTTTTTGGTATTACTTACAATATGCTATTGTTTGACATCCAACATTACACTTATGTTTGAATAGCTTACCCTTGTAGCATCCTTTTTTCCTTTGTTGATTAAATCTGAGATAAATATACCATTGTTTTCATGAAGACTTAAAAGCTATTCAGTCTCCTGCTGGGTGAATGAATTTTGAAAGAATGGCAGGAGCGATCTTAGTGGAATAACCCGCTCAGTTGCTTTTCAGACTGAGGGATGCAGATTCAATGCTTTGATCTAGTTTCCTTCAATTCCCATGCCCTAGGACGGTGCACCCAGCTTCTGGAGACACTGGCTGACTGTATGACTCTTGCTGCTATCCAACTCCATCAAGAAGGAGAAATTTGCAGTCTGTAGCAGGTCTGCAGGATTTGGGTATAGGAAAAACTTCCTACATTGGTTTCATTTGACTTGTGTGGTCAAAATGAATCATCGTGGGTCTTCTGTGAAAGCTGATGAAGGAGGTTGTGGTGAAAAATATGTAAGTCGCTCTCTTGCAGAATGTCTTTCAAGTTTTAGGGAAATGCAACTTAGAGATGTAGGGGAGGAGGTAGTTTTCAGTGTTCTATATTTATGGTTTTCAAGGGAGCACCTGAAGTTTCAGAAAAAGAAATGCATATATTCTGATTTTTTTTCTCGGAAAATCTCAATTTCTCATCATATATTGCTGTTTCCAGGTGACAGGCATAGCAGGTCACAGTTTTACTCCACATGAAACAGCTGCAGTCAGCCAGGCAGACATCTTTCACTATGTCCCAGCTGCTGAGAAACAGGTGAGTTCTACTGATGTCAATGGATATATGATACATAATTATATTTTAAAATGTTCGTCTTTGTCAAAAGTTAAGAGGTCTGAGACCACCTGACGCAACTCCTCTTCACTCTTCTCAATGTGAGAAGCGAAAGTGCTTTTCTTATGCTTCAAGAGATACAATGTAGAAATACAAAGATAAACAGATATTAAGATATGTAGATACGTAAAGGACTCAGTGTTTCAAAAGCTCAGTGAGTCCCCAAGGGCTTTAGAGGAGGCTGGGGCTCTCAAGGTGCTGGTGGGATCACTGGATGAGGTACAGTGTCAGGGCTGTCACAAAATCATAGGATGATTAAGGTTGGAAGGAACCTCTGGAGGTCATCTTGTCCAACACCCCTGCTCAAGCAGGGCCACCTAGAACAGGTTGCTCAGGATTGTATCCAGATGGCTTTTGAATATCCTCAAGGATGGAGACTCCATAACCTCTCTGGACAACCTGTGCCAGTGCTTGGTCACCCTCACAGTGAAAAAGTGTTTCCTCATGTTCAGGAGGAACCTCCTGTGTTCCAGTCTGGGCCCATTGCTTCTGATCTTGTCACTGGGCACCGCTGAAAAGAGCCTGGCTCTGTCTTCCTTGGATCCTCCCTTCAAGTATTTATATACACTGATGAGATGTATCTTATCTTCTCCCAGATAACTAGCAACAGGGCAAGAAGAAACAGCCTCAAGTTGTGCCATGGGAGGTTTAGTTTGGGTATTAGGAAAAAAATTTTCACTGAAAGGGTGGTCAAGCATTGGAACAGGCTGCCCAGGGAAGTGGTGGAGTCACCAACCCTGGATGTGTTTAAAAAATGTGTAGATGTGGTGTTTAGCGACATGGTTTAGTGATGGACTTGGCAGTCCTGGGTTAATGGTTGGGCTTGATGATCTCAAAGGCCTTTTCCAACCTAAATGATTCCATGATTCTATGATCCTAAGATCCCCCTGAGTCTTCTCTTCTCCAGGCTGAAGAATCCCAGCTCTCTCAGCCTTTACTCATAGGACAGATGTTCCTGTCCCTTCATTATCTTTGTGGCCCTTTGTTGAACTCTCTCCAGTATGTCCATGTCTCTCTTTTACTGTGAACCCAGATCTCAACACAGTGCTCCAGGTGTGGCCTCACCAGTGCTGAGGGAAAGGATCACCTCCCTCAACCTGCAGGCAACAGGAAGCATTTATTACCATCAATGTTCCTTTTGACATAATTCAGCTTCTGGAGAGTGTGCAGTGTTTTAGTGTTCTTACAGACACCTAATTTTCTAATTTGGTCTCCTGATCACACCTAGAAAAAGAACATTTCCAGCATCCATTGATACTTGGACAAACAAGTCTACTACTAGTGAAAGAAATACCTCTTAATCTAGACAACTTAAGGGAGAGTGAGGGGTGGGAGGGGAAGGGAAGCAGAATTCCTACAAAATGTTCTAGAGGAAGCCCAGCCCCTGCAAGCAAGACGGGCAGCATCAATCATCCACACACACAAAAAAAGGGTCCTTGGTTGCTCAACATGGGGTCAGAACATCCACCAGGACATGGTGGAGCAGAGCCAGGACTGCTCCAGCCTGGCAGCTGCCATGGTCTCCTGGACACCATGGGGTGGTGCAAGGCCCAGAAAACTTTAATAAATTAGCCCTGTTGGAAAAAGCAGATGGAGGTGAGGTTGATAAATATTTTCACCAGTCATCTCAAAGAGAGGCGGCGCAGGTCAAAGAAGAGAGCAACCTGCTGCATAGCCCTGCGGAGGCTGTTTTACCCAGCCCTCCTCCCTTCACACGCCTCCCTTCCAAGTGCCTGTACTGCCTAGCGTGCCGGCATGAGGCACAGAGTTTCACCTGGTATTGCCTGTATTTGCTACCACACAGTATTTCCTCACAGACCAGGCCTGATAATACAAAAACTGCAACAAAGCAGGCAAAAATTCCCTGGCAACTACCCTGAGACTGCTGCTCCTCCCCTTTTAGGGGCACGAAGCAACTTCATTTTGGGGCCGGTGGTACAGAAATCCACATCTCTGCAAAAGGAGTTTGCCGTTAGCTGTGAATGACACTCTGCTGTCTGCTATGTGGGCTAGTGTCCACCAAAAAAGGGCTGAAAATCTGCCTGAGCCTGCAGTCACATTACATATAGCTTCACATTGTGCCCTCCGAGGTGCACTGCCGGTATTTTATCAGAAAAGCAGCCCCTTGTGTTAAAATGTATTGATTCAATAAACTTACATCAGTATTTAAAGGCAACTTGCTTTCAAATAATGTGCATAATGTCAAAAATATATGTTGTGTAGCTTATGTAAAGTTTTCATCTCATTTTCAGTAACCATTTAGACAGAAATGTTTCATTTTAGGTAAATGTTAACATTATGTTAAGCTGTATTCTACTTCTGTGTACTAACAAAGGTCATGAATAGAGTAATAAGTGGTTGAGGTTTGCAGGATTGCTTTGATCTAAATTCTATTTGCCACTGGTATTCTTCATTTACCACATATATCCCTGGAGAACGGCTTGCCTGCATAGCTCATAAATTTGTTATAAATCATAATGCTTCTATTACATCATTTCCAACCTATCCAAGCTAAAAGAACAATGTGATTATTTTTTTTCCCTCCTATTTGCAGTTTCCAGTTTGGTGGCATATCTGCTGCATAATAAATTCCAGACAGTCATTCTTTCATGGTATATCTAACGTCTGCATTTTGGACCCAGTCTAGTTGATTATTGAAAACTGTGGGAGTCTGCTAGTGGTTACAGCAGGACCAGAACTGGGTCCTTTTTGTATCTAACTTGTCTTTGCTGGAGCAGCATGCTGGTTTGGAACCAACTTCTAATGAGAATGTATTTGGAGTTGCAAACATCAGATGTGCTAATTGTCTGCTGAAATGCTGGGTTTGGTGCCAGCAGTAAGTGTTGGGTTTCTGATTCAGTGCTGTTTGTTTTCTCTTATGATTTAGTGTCACAAAATTCATATGTTACACTTTGTAACAATGGCAAACGAGGAAAATGCTGGCTTACAACTAACAGTTCTGCAATCTGGCAAAATAATGGCAGCATTGCACCGTATTTCTGGTAGGTTTCTGCTATGCATACTTGCACTTCAAAATAGGGAAGGGAAAAAAATTATGTGATTTCATGTCACAGCATTAGCAATGCTAGGTATTAAATATTGTTGAAAGATAAGTCTGTTAGCCAAGTAAACTGTAAAGTGTAAGCTGCCATTTTCAAGCATTTTAATGCATGTTAGTCTCCAGACATGCATATTCCATTGAATCCAGTGGAAATATTCATGTGCATTCAGTTATTCAGCTGTGTGCCTGCAGTATTGGGACTCTGGTAGGAAGCAGAAAGCTGACATAAAGCCACTTTTTATAATATTCAGAAACACTTTAGCCTAAGAATACCAAATGCACCAAAGTCAGAGTAATCATGTGCTCTGCTTTTGACCAGGGGCATAGTCTGGTGCATACACGTGAGTTTTCTGTTTATCTCTGATAGCAATATAATGACGAATAAAACTAAAACTACCTGAATAGCATTAACAGGACAATCTCTAAAAGTGAACAGATACAACAGAACTTGCATCTTTCATCAAGGTTTTTATACAACCCATGAAGAAGCAAAACTGGATTTTGCAAGGCTTAGTTGTTTTGGGTGGTAAAATGGTGGAGATATTTTTGCAATGCTATTTATGAAAATCTGTTCTGAAAAAAAGTTGAAATACTAATTTTTCATTTGTTCACCTCTGCTCATCTCATTCAGCCCATTCACTGCAAAAGCAGCAGCCTTCAGAATGAAAAAGTGGGACAAGCTGCCTCAGGTAGTGAAACTAGGGAAAAAACTATGATGAAGGAACCAAAAGGGTGTAAGAGGCAGGGCTTTTTAATGAATATTTTGATGGCCAAGAAAGTGCAAGGCCTAGAGACTTTTTGGGTCTCAAGAGGAGGGCAGGTTTTCAGAGGGCTTTCCGGAGATGAGTCTCAGCAATGAAGCCATCAGCAGAAAGCTGCCTACATCCAAGGGTTTTCCAGTGGACCTAGAGCAGGGACACAACAAACCATGGGGAATGCTTGGCTCACTGTGCTAAGCACTGAAAAGATACAGGGAACCCCACGTATTCCCTTTCCCACCCCTCAAAAACACCCTGCAGGAGTGAGATCTACCTGCAGAGCTGAAACGAGAGTTAAAAAGATGCACGCAGCAATGGGTCATTAGGTACACTTTTGCCAGTGATTTCCCACATATACCCAAACTCCATTTAAAACAGAAGTCTCCTATCAAGCAATCCTTTGAAATTATTTACTTTTTTTATGGTTGCAAAACCTGGCGACATAATACCTTTAATGGAAACCCAAATAAACAGCATATGCTGCGAAGTGTCTGTGAGTGGGTTTTATGGGCTTGAATTCTTACGTCACATGCTGGTAACAATTATGACTCCAGCAAATGCCTTGGGGACATAGAAGAGCATATACAGAGTTTTAATGAAGGTATAAACTGATAATGTTTATTTTAAAAGTATATTATCATGCTGAGAGAGGAGGCGGGGAAAATGTCATAAATAATGAAAAGATTTATTGTTGCAAAGTGCTTTACAAGTGTTACAATATATTAAAAAACAGTGGTCCCCAATAAAGGAGTTGGCTGCACGGGGCAGTCTCACTGGCTTGGCAGCAAGCACCACAAAGACCCCATGGACTGGGGCTAGATGGCAAGGTGACAATGTTCAGGCTGACGGCTCGTGGCAGTGATCATCTGCCCTTGGGCTGTCTGGTCCAAAGGGATGACACAGACGTTTGGTGATATACACAGACTGGGACATACAGGGCACCTTTGGGAGTATCCCTACACCTTGTTGGGATAAACTGTTATTAGCTGTGATTATCCAGATCTTGACATCCTCCTGAGCATGCTTGGTGCCAGCTGTAACCAGCCTTTAGTCCTTGGTGGGAGCCATTTTCTGCACATATTGCCAAGTTAAGACAACAGTATGTGACTGCTTCAGCTGGAAATGTTTTAAAACCAACTCTGGTGTGGCTCAGTGTTCTCATCCTCTTCCCATCCCATACTATGCTCATCTCCTTTTTTTATTTTAAAATCTTATTTTCACAGTACCAGAAACATGATTTATTTGTCCCATTAATAGTTGAAAGAAAATTCCTTTACAGCATCATAACTGTCCCATGTACAACCCTCCTCTCCCCAAAACTTTAAGATCCCACACTGTTATGAGACTATTCCACAACTGATGTATTTATGATCAAGCATTTCTTGGCCATATTTGGTGTGTGTTTAGCTGTTTCAATATGTGTTCAGTCCACATATACTCAGCAATCGAACAGTTGTTGTATGTAAAGAGCAATCATTTTATGAACAACTTCAGTGGCAGCTTTCCAATGGCGTGAGAGAGTCAGATCACTGCCGTTTGGTATCTTGCCCTGGTCCCACCCAGCAGAAGATGTTGGCAAGGTGTGTGAGTGCTTAGGTATATTGAGATTAAGATTTGCAAAATGGTCAGAGCAGGTGCCAACTAGCGAGTCATGGGAGGAAAACCAGAAATCATCTAGGGACCTGAACCCAGACCTACCCCACCCTGGTGAATGCTGTAACTTTGGTACCAGCGTCATTTTTAGACATGCTTATTTAAACCCATACACATCCCCTGAACTGTGCTGAGGTGGCAGATCCCCCACACTGCAATCCTGCTGACACTCTAAGGGGGTCCAAGAGCTCCAGCATGATCCACTGCTGCAGATGTGCAGGGACATACCAAGGCAGCCCCATGGTGGAGGTGGCTGTTCTGCAGCCATTGAGGGGGAAAGGGAAGATTTTCCTACTGCTCTGGAAGGAGGAGCCTGGCTGAGCTTGTCACTTGTCCCCAACGGAGGGCTTTCGATCTTCGTCCAGGAGCATGAGGACTTTGGACAGGACATGCGAGCAGTAGGAGAGGCTGGCGGTGACTGAAGATCATAAAGATCAGTGCCTTCGCCTGCAGTGCGAGCTCCTAAATCATCCAGGGAAGGCATCCAACAGCTTTACCCTAACCCACCACATGTGGGATACGTGTTTCCCAAACTAATGTTTTATGGGAAATACAAACTAGAAAACATTGATCCAATCCTGTTCTGTGCTTTTACCATTGCCCCCCCCCCTCCCCAGATGGTGCTGCTGTCATGAGCGCTAATGTTGCCCTCACGCTTCGGTCCGGCAGCCTGGCTTCCTCACCAGTTGATATCCCCATGCACATGAATTATCAGATGACCCCACTAACAACATGCTTTGGCTCCCATCACCTGGATGGCTGCAAAAAACACATCCACTCCATCCTTACTCAGCGAGAGTGGAGGGGCTGTGTTTCAGGGACAAGCAGCAGGTGGTTCTCTCCTGGGTTTCTGAGCACAGAAGCAGGGGGAAACTCATGGGGAAACTGCATCCTGGCACCCTTTGTTGTAACACCTCCCAACCCTGCCTGCTCCCACTCATGCGAAAAGGCTCCCCTGTTCACCCTATATTTAGAACTAGGCCAGTGCTCAGAGCTGTCTGGTGTAGTAAGTACCCTTATTCTCTGAGGGGAAGGAGGAAATCCTGGCTCTGATGAGCTTACAGGCAAAACTCAGAGTCATTTGCTTTATTCTAACAGCACTTAGCAGATGGGTTTCACTGCTAGTATGAAGCCCTGCACCTCCTTCCAAACTGCTTTGTGATATGACTGCTGAAGTACTACAAGATCAGCATTTACTATAAAGCTGAAATGTTAATATTTATACACTGTGTCCACTGGGATGCAGTAATTAATTTTTTATTAAGAAACTATTAAAGCATTTTTCTAAATTGCCCCAAATACGTTTCCCACCTAAAACATGTTGTTCTGTTTTTTTCCTCCCCTACCTTTGTCTTTTCAGCATGTGGCTTTGATCTTTGTGCTTCACAGAAAAATGCTTACAATCCTTCACAGAAAGGTTCTCTTAGCTTACAGCTTTATTCAAGAAATATGGTGGATCTGTAGCCAGGCTGTTTTAGGAGAACTTATGAAGAGAAGTCTACTTGCTGAGTACCAGAACAAAAAGGTTTGCTTCCTCAAAGGTTTAGGAAGACACTTTCCCATATAGAGAAGTCTATTCTGATTTTGGTTACACGTTGTACCACACCTTATAAAACTTGGCCTTTAAAGAATGAATGAGATTTCAGGTACTTCAGTTCTTAAAAAGCCTCTAAGAATGCCGCGGCAAGTCCATGCAAGTCTTCCTGAACGCTTCCCTGGGGTTCAGACAAGCATGAACCCGGTAGCTACAAACGAGTTCCCACCTGCCGTAACTCCAGGGTAGGAACTGACCACAGAACAGAGGGTAAGAATTAGTAATTTGCCATAATCCAAGATTGCTACAGTTTTATTGCATGTCTCCACAAATTACAGATGTATGTGGAACTAATGGTTTTTCTCAGCACTGATATGTGCTCTGCTCAGAGGTATGGAATTAAGAGCAGAAAGATTATTACTCAACAATTAGCACTTAGGCTGCTATTACTGTAGTTTACTGACAAAATCCAGGAAAAAAATTAATCGTATCTATGTATTTTCTTTCTCCTATGCTGTTTTAATTCTTTTTCTTATAATTTCACTTCTGTCTGCTAGAAGCAAATAGGATGAAAGTAGTAAGAAATCCCAGCACATTACAACACAGATCTGAAGTGCCGTTGCTGTTTATGTTTTGTTGTTTAAGCTTCATGAGAGATACCGTTTGCAGGAAAGAGATGCCAGCCACCCTGCAAGGCCAAAGAAGAACTCAGGCAAGGGTAGAGGAATTAACTTTTATCCTGTCCCAAAGCCTTTGAATCAAAATTTGACCCAGGTCTCTGAAAGCTGAGGTGCAGCACATCCAGGGAGGACCTCACCAAGTGCTGTGCAAGCAGGCTCTCAGCTTTGCCCACTTGCAGCATTAGCTGCTCACATTGACTAGAGAAACTAGACATGAGAATCTCATTTGGTTGCAATACCTAATGTAGGTTAGGGGATATAGGTGCTAAAAAGGTGCTTTTGGCCCAGGAACAGGCACCTGTTCTGGGAAATGTGCTGTCAAAAAGGATCTGAATAAAGAAAGGAAACAACCTTTAAAATAAAAGACTTCTCTTTCCCATGCAATGGCTCTACAGGATGAAATAGAGAAGAGCTGGGTTTTTGGAGTTCCCTGGAGTTCAAAAGTCTTCTGAAAATTAATAGAAACATTAGTGTCTCCTGCTGAGGGCTGTAGCCTAATTCACAGGCACTGGAGAACACATTTCTCTCCATGACACCCAGCAGGTTTGCATGACACCAGGGTCGGGGTGGTCTGGAGCTGTGGCTATTAAATTTTGCAGGGTGCCAATGCTGGAGACTTTGGATATGTGCACAGCTGTGTGTGCTCATGGGGGTTGTCCAGGGAGAGCTACCTGGGTATCTGAAGGAGAGTGGAGTGATTGTAGAGCCCAAGGTCCTCACTGTCTTCACCCAGGACTCAGTGCATTCAAACACAAGATTTACTTTTCTCATTAAGGAAGGTACCAACTAAGACAGGCTTCTTTAGACAGTGTAGTGAGTCATGGCAAGGTGGGCCCTTGCAGGGCTTGGGATGTCACGTTCAGCCACACAAGAGTTACTCTGACAGGCCCATCTGCTCCTGAACACTGGAATCCGGCAGAGACCCATCACTGCCCTCCTGGCTCCAGCCTTCCGCTGCTGGTTCCCTTGGCTCCTGCTTGACCACACCAGCCCTTCCATGACTGCCCCTGAACTGCATCACAGGATGGCATCTCTGCTGTTGTTTCAGTTGTTTCCAGGCAGCTTAGATTGAATTGGAAAATGTTGGAAACAACTCAGGGAGAGGGGAGAGGAGAGGGTGCCCCTAGAAGCAGCACAGATTTGAGCCCAGCTAAAGTGGCTGTGCAGCTCCAACCTCATGCTCCTTCACCCCTCTTCTTTTGGTTTTTATTTTTCCCTTCTGATCCCTAAAAGTTCAGGTCTAACTTGCCTTTTTCTTCCACTGTCTCACGTTTCCTTTCTTCCGTAGCTTCCATTACTCACCTCCTGCCTTTTTCTCTCCCATAGTCCATCACCTCCATCTCCTTGATCTGGCACCATTTGCTGGATGCATGCAGGGTAACCTGTTTGCAGGCATACAACTGAGTGTTTCAGTGAAACCCAGCTTGGTAGATGGAACTCCATGGCTCTGGACAAGGTATGGCTGTACGAAAACAGACATGACAGCACAAAACATGGTGACCAGCATGCAAGTGAAGTTTCCATTCTGCCCCTTCAGGCTGCATAGCAAAAAAGAGCTGAAGGAGAGAGGCAACAATAACTGGCAAAACATTATAATTCATGTAGTGTGTAATCCAAAATGCCTGGAGTTCAGTGTAAATCTCTGTATTTACTCCAAGGTTTGGTGTGAGAGTTGTAGGTGAGGCTTGAGCCTGTGAAACTCAATGAGAGGGCTCCCACATCGCCCTCAGATTATTTCCTCTGTGAAGAAAGGGTGCAGGGACCAAGCTGTGAGCAATACTGAAGGATATAGGGAAGACTGCTCAAGATTCTTGTATGCTCTTTGTTACACTATGCGAGCGAGGAGAAAAGAGGTGGCTGGAAATCTAAAATGGATTAAAACCATTTTTTACCCTCTGCAAAGATTGCTTAGTGGGATAAAATTTTTAAACTGACAGATAATAGTAATACCTATATTTATACCAGCTGAATCGGTGGCTGTCCCAGTAGAGTTACAAAATCTTCAGATGAAGTGTTTTCAGTACTTTGCAGTGTAAATGCTGACCCTGCTTCCTTGTCCCCAGATAACTCTGATCCTATAAAATGAATAAGATACATTTTAGATTTGCCCTGGAAAAGTACTGTTGCACTATCCTAATGTTCCGAAGAGAAGTTGTGTTTATTTAACACATGAACATTAGCAGCCAGGCAGGACATTATGATCCATGGAGAGCTGCACTTTTAAACTCAGGAAGTACAAATCAACCTATTTCTCATTAACCTTATCTCAAAAATCTAGTCAATGGGAGATACTCTTAAGTTTACTCCTTTTTCAAAAGCCTTTCCCTCCTCCAGGACTGCTGGTGTTTGCTGCCAAAGTTAGCCATCAAGCTATCTGCTAACTACTTCTTGGATTAAGACATTCTTCTCAAATTGTTCATAGGCTGCTCCCCTCCATTTCTGCTCTGGTCCAGACCTCTGGTTTTTAAATTACATACTGTGTTAGGCATCTTATCCCATCAATCCATGAGATCTCTTCTCTGCTCTCCTAGTTTCCTTTTATTCTAAAATAGATGGGTGCCATATGACTAATCTCCCAACACAATTAATTTCTTGCAAACCTGTATCATTTTAGTGGTTTTTCTACCACACCTTTCTAATCTTAGCAATATTCTTCCCATAACAATACAGTCAGGCTCTCTCTCGCGGCACTCAGAAAGGGCTCTCATCAGTGTGCTTGACACTGCTGGAATAGCTTCAGTGGATTAAAACATCAGGCCTATATACCCAAAGAGCTTGCTTGGCTTTCTGACAACTGCCTAGCAGGGTGCAGATGGTTTTAGTTTATTCCCCATTTACCACCAAATGATTTCCCCCTTAAAATTAATAGAAGAAAAATATTTGGAAAGTGATAGCTGGTTGTTAGATATTACTTTAGTGTTCCTGTTTATATTTTTCTTTTCTTTTCTTTCCCATATGTGCTTGGTTTTATGATCTTGCAGGGTTGTGAAATTATGATTCAGCAAAGCACTGAAGGTGAGAGCACGGCCCCACTGATGCCATGGCCTCCGCTGCAGCCAGGGCCTCCTCCCCAATGTGCCTTCTGGTGAGGTGCTGAGCTTGGTCACCTCCATGACAGCACCCGGGCTCTGGGGTCACCATCACCTTCAGGATGTGGGGAGCTGGTGTGCATGGTGCTGGGAGCAGCAAAAGGATGGGCTGTAGCCGGGGGGGTGGTGCTGTCTCCATGTTTGCCCTGGACATGGTTTTGGGATGCAGCATGTGGATGAGGGAGGTTTCAAAAGGTTTTTAAAGGGGGGTACAAAGAAACCCCCTGTTGTCTCTGGTTTATTGCTTTTGGGGACATTCAGCCTCTCGATCCAGACCATATCAAGGCTGCAGGGAAGAGGAGGCTTTTGATTCATAGAGAGTTGATAGTATCTATTGAAATTAATTCCATATGGGGAAGTAAGCACTGTCTCCACATAGTAACACCCAGTATGGAGCATACCGCCGATTTTAGGCTCTGACTCTGAAAACTCTTGAAAGCAGAACATATGTTTTAGGACGGGTTGAATATACCACAACCCATGAGATATCTAAGGCAGCATGAATATGTTTTGTATAACCCATGAATGCAAAAAAATAGTCTCAGAAGGCTTGAAACTTTTCTTATACATATTTGGTTCAAATGAGTGTAACTGTGGTTTCTGCAGGGTCATTCCTCATTTACCCTCATATAATGAGAATACAGCTCTGTCTTCTAACTGGGTCTTGTTGAGGTCTAATCTAGGTGTTCAGATGGACCTTTAGAACACCTGCCCCCAGCTCCAGCGAAGTGCTGTTAGGTATTACCTCTGCTGCTCCTGTGCATCTCCCCTCTCTTCCTTTCAGTTGAAGAGGCTCTTGAAAGCGTTTTGGTCTGATAGGTCGACTTCTTCAGTGGCATAAGGCAGAGTGGTTTCATTGATTTCCTAGAGCTACACAGATTCACACCATCTGGGAAGCTGACACAAAGGATTTATAGTGATAGTAGGTACATCATACTTTTATTATTTCCTGATGTTGTTTTATTGTTATGACATCACATTTTGGACAATGATAATTCAAAAGCCTCTGTTTATAGCCTTTTTACTGGGCTGCGTGGATGAAGGTTAAGGCTGTTCAAAGGCTCAGCTCTGTAATTTTCACTCAAACTCAGCCTAGCAGGGGCAGAGTCAGCACAGCAGGACCAAGCCCAGCGGCGGTGTTGGTAGAAACATGGGCTTCAATGAACCAATCCAAATCACAGGAACTGTCTGGCTTTTTTTGATATGTTTAGCTGCAATATTATCTATAGCTAAGGGAATTTGATCTGGTTTGGGCTTGCAGTCTCCCATGCCCTGATACCATCATCTGCTCTGAATCAGAAAGAGCAGTGCTGAAGAACTTTCTAAGTCTTGAAGAAGCTGCTGGCTCTTATTTGAAATATTTGTCCTTTCTGTCTGTGACATAAGTGCACTCACTGAGCAGCATTTCTCAGCTGAGATGGCTGTTCTCCACCAGAAATTTAAAACTTTGAGCATTTTTTCCTGTCTTTCATCCTCAGCCCACGAGGAACTTGACTGGACAGAAAGAACCTGAAGTTAAGTCGTGCAGTTTCTACCTTCACTGCAGTGAGACTTCTTTTAAGGAAGATAAAGAAATACGTCTTATGTAGAAATGTATTTTGGCAAGATGGCTAGTGGGTGAGGACACATAAATTCTTTAGTCTAAACCTCCAATTAGCCTTTCGTCTGTAATGAATTGTTCTAGGTGATTTAAAGTTGAAACTGTTTGACAAATTAGAGAATTCAGATGAAGAAAGACCAGAAGACAACTATTTTATACTACACAAAATGCCTCCCACTGACTGCTCAGCTGGTGCAGCCCACCTGGCCCACCCATCCTTTGGGAGAGACTGCAAGATTCACATTAGCTGGCATATTTGTTGTGACCGTTGACCCAGTTCCCCCCACTTCTTGAGTGCTGCACCGATGGCTGAAGGAATCATAAGAAAAATACACAATAAAAAAGTGTAGCAATAACATGACACTTTATTTTTCTCTTTTATTTCCATGGATTAGATGTATACTTCTGTTTCTTTGAGGCTTGAACTGACAATATAAAAAATTAACATCTCCTTGCAGGTATGTGACAACATTGTATAGCAGGACTTCAAAGCATGCATGAAGTCATAGTGCCTCTGATGTACTAGGGACATCAAAGAAGGGACTGGCACATGTGAATAAGTACCTCTAAGCTTTAAGTCTGAAATTACCCTAGCCTTTGAAGAGTAGCATTCAAGGGATAGCTATGGCTACCTGCCCCAGACAACGGGTCGGGTCATGGTGGTTCAGTGGGGAAATGTCTGTCTGTACAAACTCTGTCCCTTTCCCAGCCTGCAGTGAGTTATTTCTGTGATACTGGGACAGAGAGCCTGAAGCTTATTTTGGATTTTATGCACCTACCTTTGTGCATGTCATGAAGACAACTGGCTTATCTCCCCTTGGAGACACAGCTGAAAGAGGAGTGCAAGGGTGAGAGCAGTTGCTCATGAGTAGGAGCTTTCAGCTCAGCAATGTAATTGGAAACAACACATATTCCCATTTTTTGTGGAGCTAGGTTAACATCACTGTCTCAGCTTCCTGAGCAGTCAGTGGGGAGGGATCGGTGATTCATCCCACCCACCTTAGACCCATATTTTAGGAGTGAATGAGTTGCCCTCTGGCTGATGATAACCTTAGATGAGACATCTAACTTCTCAATGACTAAAGCTTGGTGACACAGATCTCCTAAATGCAGAAAACCTGTTTAATTTGGCTACTCTTTTGACCTTTATTTGGAAAAAAAAAACCAACCCCAACCACTCACTTTTCATCAACACCGAACACTTAAGTTTACTCTTTTATTTACTACTATCCCACTGCTTCCTGGGGTCAGCCTGCCTTAGCTTGTGGTCATTTGCCTCAACTGAAAACATGGTGTGGCTGCACTAGTACAGTCCCCAACAATTCCATAGACTATGAAGGCACCTGCTCATTTACTGATGATGTCAAAGTGTCTTTAACTGCCCTTGTGCATGTGGTAAGGGAGAAGAACTTATCTCAAAGGTTTGCACTGCTGACCACTATTGCAGGGCTTTGTCACTGAAAGACTCGGTCCCCTTGGAGCAGGGAAGCCTTTTGATATTTGTCATTGGGAAACAGAGAGAGACTCACACCCAAGGTGTCTGTAGCCTTGCAGCTTGTTGCACCACCCTCCTGGCAGTGTAATATCATGTCTGTACATCTTAATTACCCACTGCAAAACTGGGCGGCTGGTGCAGGTGCACTGAACTTACAAAACCAGGGAGTGTTCAGAAGTTTCTCAGATGAAGTTTGGCTTTTCTCTGCTTAGTCTCCACTGGATAGTTTTATTGAAACCAACTATGGGTGAAAGGGAAACTTCATGTAAACCAATTTAACGCTCTACATACAGTACAGCAGCCTTAGTGAGGTAACTAAAGCAAGGCCAGGTTCAAGGCCAGATCCTGCAAAGTGCTAAATCCCTCGCATTCCACGACAGGATGATCAACACCATCTTGAATGAGGCCCCTAGAATGTAGCATGCTTGGTCAGCTTTCAAAGGTGCTTCAGAAGAAGTCCTGATCTTACCTGAAAGTAAGGGTCTTTCAAAGCCGCTCTGTTGTAGAGCATAATGGATTTGGTGCATTAGTTGTGATAGCATGGAGCAGGCAGGGAGCCGTTACTTCTGAATAGTTTATGATCTGTTTCCTAATTTTTTAATTAGGAAATTTAATTTCCAAAGTAATTCATGGCTATGCTTAAGCAAACAGCAGAATGTTAAGTTTATTAGGAGTTGTGTGTTAGCTTCTGAATTTCCATAAAGTATTTGAGCAGAAGAGAAGCAAAGTGTGTAAACAGCACAATATTTGCCATCTCCCATCTCAAACAGCTGGTGTGAGTAAGGGCAGCAGTCCCAGCCTGCTGATACACTCGGGGATGCCCTCTGCTCTGCTCTGCATGTGTGCATGTGGCTGGTTCTGAACATTTTTGTATTTCCAAGACAAGCTTTTAGACAAAATTCAGGGCCCTGGATGCAGTTTCATTTAGAAAGACAAATTGAGTCAGATGTTGCTTGACCTAAGTCTGCCTCTTTGTGAGGAATATGCCGCGTCTGGTCTCCTGAGCAGAGGAGGAATGCACCATATGCAGCTTCTTTGCCCACAGGTTTAGTCTTTGTAGCCTGCACTTGGGCCAAGAGCTCTTGCTAAGCTTCCCTTGGGCCATGCTCCCAGTGCTACTTGCATTGCTTTGTTACTCCTTTCTCCACTTCTCTTTTTCTCTTGCTTTTTTCACATCTAATTTACTATAATAACAAGAAAATGTCTTTCACTCATTTCTGCGTAGGGAGCAGAGGCTGCAATTTTAGTTGGTCTTCACTTCCATGAAAGAGAATAATTACTGCTAATGCTCATTGCCATAAGCCACTCCAGTAAGATTTCACCTGACTCCCCAGCACTGTTTTCTCATCTGTCTCTGTCACTTGTGGGCACCCCCATCTGTGCTTATTTAGCCTCATGATTTTGCAGGTGTTACCAGAAAAATCATTATTTATCCACAACCATTTACTTTCAGGGCTGCACATCCTAGGAGTGTATCTAAGACCTTGAGATGCCCTGTAATGTAGAGTTCAGAAAAGTACAAAATGTAAATCTATGCACTACAAGCTGATCTAAGTCGAGACTTCATGAGAAAAAGGCAATAGTAGAGGTCATCCTTTCCAGGTCAAGGCTAACTATTGAAAAGAATGGAAACAGCCTTGAAATTGTTGAGGGAAAAGGGATAGACAGAGATTATGAATGCTTCCTGTGTTCCATAGGAAATGAAAACTTCCTATTTTCCTTTCTTAAGCCTATTTCCTATCGAAATCAGGAGCTATACCATTTAATTGTGTGTATTGGTTAAAAAAGATGGGGACTATTTTCACATAACACATACATATAACCAAACTGAGGTGTTTTGTGTTGAATTCTGACAGAAGGAAGCCAGCTTCCATTCCCAGCACAGATAATTAAGTGCTGATGAAGCTTTAATTCTAAGGATTTTAATCAGAAGCTGTAACTTTTGCCCCTATAAAACTGTGAATAATGATGCACTGAAATTTATTTATAAAAACAAATGTCCTTATTGGTCTGGATAATACAAGGTTTCTGACACTCATTCAGGTCTCCTACCCTGTGTCATGTCACTGCTGTGTTGTTCTTTCAAATACAATACAACACTTTGCAGAGTGTGCCAGAGGCATATGTGACGGGGAATCACCAGACGCCTTTGAAAAATCTAAAGTAGACCTTTTTTTTTTTTTTTTTTAGGTGTTAAAAGTATGCAGTCATAGTTATGGTCCTGCTGTATAGCTTCACGCACCCAAAGACAGAGATGTGTCTCATGATTGTAAACTTTGCAGAGGTGAGGGTGGAGTTTTCATTATGGCCACTTCAAACACAAGTTCTGTATCATCAGCTTTGCTACACATGGTGTTGCTTAGGGCAAGACCCCTTTCTCCCTGTGAAGAAGGTGACTTGTCGACCAGTCACGGTGATACCTCTGAGACCTATAAGGACTATAATTGGACAATGAGGTGGATGTCAAGGGCATTGTTAGATCAGCTCTATGTGGTCCTGTTTTTCTCCTGCTTTTTTCCTGCTTTGGGGAGACCAAAACTCTGGATCATGGCAGTAAATGCCAGCAGGTGACATTCTCCAGGTCCTGGATCTCATTGAAGTTACTGTGTGTTTGTTATGATATAAATGCCAAACCTAAACCATCCTGAACTGAGCACATTATGAACCTTTAGCAAAAATAGTCATATAACAGTGCCTTAGATAGAGATTAATTTGTCTTGGCCCCAAACGCAGCTGCAGTCTAGGAGTGGTAATTCATTGTAAACACCTTTAGAGCCTGTCAGGCCTCATAAGCCCCCTGTCTTAGACTATGATGTAGCTTTAAAGACAATACTCTGCAGTTATGTATGACCAAAGCAACTCCTCCTATGCTTCTGCTGAGCTAATTTGTTTGCAAATGTTGATTTAAATTTTAGTTTTTATTATGTGATATTGCTAAAACTGTGAGTTTATGGCAAATGTGTTCCAATGCAATAAAAATGTGCTTATTTTTCAGCCTACTCCCTGAACTAAGAATAAAATGCCTAAAGGGACTATATATATTTAATAGATTTTCTGAATTAAAAACCCCTACGATGAAAATCATAATCTTTGGTGGTCCCACAGAATATTTTGTGCTGACATACATATATAATGTAATGTAATCTTGTTTCTTGATGGGACTTCTGCCTTTGCTAAGTTCCCTCCCTGGCTAATTAATGTTTCTGCCTACCATTGATTTTTCAGATCCACCCAGCTTTCATTTGTTATTTTCTTTCACTGGTTATTTTAATAGCATGCCTTAATGTAGCATATGTTTGGATTCCTGCTTCAGTTTTACCCTAGCCATTATTAACAGTGTAAAGCTCCTCCTTTATATGACAATGCTAACGTTTTTAGCTGTGCTTAATTAGCCCCATTTTAGTAGGGAAGCACTGTTGAAGGCTTGTGTCTTATCTCCTAATGTTTCAATTTCCCCTTTTGCTAGCAGATAAAAGCTGATGATAATCCTGTGCTGCAACTTTGGGACACAACCATCTGCAGCCTTATTTTAGAGTGTAAACAGGCAGATTGCTTCCTACTTCAACTGCTACCGCAGTGGACTGTTATCTTCAGGCTAAACTTAATTACATTCATGTATCTTCAGAGGATGTTAATTATGTGAAGATGCTTTCTTTTTCTTGAATACTGGAACAAGTGCACTGCAAGCCGAGAGCAATAAAGGGGTGAAAAGCATTCAATCACAGGTGGAAAGGAAAGAAATTAAAAAAAAAATTCCAATAGGCCAAAAGGTTGTTTATATGGCAAAAGGAAATAAAAGGTGGGAAGAAAAAAAGACATGTTAAACCTTGCTGTCACATGGAGATGAATCAGCCCAGAGGGTAAGAGCAACAGCAGAGCTCATCACACCAACTGAAGGACATGAGGACAGTCAGAGCAGCAACTCCGCTAGAGAGGGACTTGCATGCCAGAGACGTCCTGGAGCAAGGTGCATGGGGCGGTTTCACTCCTTGTGCACCTGTGAGTGACGTGTGGTGGCAAAGGAATCCAGGGTTCCCCATCACCAGTGTCTCCTAGCATGGCACACAACCTGTGGCTCCAGGAGCCAGGCAGGAAGAAAGCATTGACCCATATCAACCGTGCCACCTTTGAAACATCCATACAGCAAGGATGTCTGTATTTTTCAGACAATGTATGTAAATCACAGTGGCAGATGCTCATTTGACTGAGCAAGTAGATGTAATAAAGCCTCAGTTAGTGTTATTTCTGAATGGAGGCGGCATATAGCAGTTGGACCTGTATTTGTACTAAAAGATATATGCTCAAGTACTTCTGTATGTTTAAAAATTAATGTGAGGGAAGATGGTGGGAGATTAAAAAAGGATGAACTGAGAGACAGAAATTCTACATCCGTGTACACAGAGGTGCCGGGGTGAGAAACATTGCTTCATTCAGGCTTCAGGTGAAGTCTGAGGTGTGACAAATCTGACTGCTCTCTTGTGATCAGAGGAACATGTTGTTGCCATTGCGCTGGATCCTGTCTCTAATGATGACCAGACCAGATGTTTTGGTTTTAAAAAAAGCTGTGGACAATTGAATTGCTGTGCAAGGCACTGGCAGCGCCAGCTTTCAATAATTCTCCATCTTTATGTGGATGTGATGTGATGGGAGTGGAAAGCAAAAGCAGAAACTTAGTATGACCCTTGCCACAGGCATCTTGGATAAAGCAGACTTGGCCACTAGACAAACGCAGGCCCCGATCCTGCAGAAGATGGTTAGTTTAATACACACAAATAGTCCCACTGTGGCATAAAGCATGCAGAAGTTTATTGGAAGATGCCCCAAGAAGGGAAGTGGGAGTGAAGCAAGCTGGAGGAATGACTAGTAAGAAGTAGAAGGGAGCTAAGCACAGGGTTGCAGAAGTTCAGCCACTTGGCTGATCCATCAGGTGGGTGGGTTACAGCTGGAGCATCACATCAGATAAAATAACAGGAAGAGCTGAGTGATGGCAACCACAGGGAAGACGACCACCAGGGAGACTGAAAAGTGGAATGATCCATTAATAACACCAAGCAGGATAAGAAAGAAAGAGGATACATAATGTGATGAATGCAATTACTCACATTTCTGACTCAGGACTGAATGGGTGTTACTACTTAGGGTTTTTTTTGTGATTGTATTTTGGCTATTTTACAAGTAATCAAGTCCAAAAGGAACATGCCATGAAGTCCTTGGGAAAGCAGAGGTTACTAGGCCAAAAGAGATTAGGTGGAGAGTTTGCAAATGAGCGAACACAAAGAACGTGTAAACCTGAAGATCAGAGGAACTAATATCTGAACAACCACCTTAGGTAAGACAGGCATGGTTGCAAATATGAATCAATGGACAGACACCACAGTCTTTAAATCTCACTGTAACAGGCCAGGGGATCATGTAAAAGCAAATGACGAGGAGAAGCCAGAAGAGTCCTGCCTGACTCACTTGTGACAATCTTGGGGGGTGTCTTAAGTTTTAATGCAGAGTTTCCTGAGATCTTCAGTTTGTGTCCCAGACCGTCTGTACTTAGCCACATCCCTGCTTCTACTGCTCCGAGTACCTGCACTTTTTAACCTAATGTCCATGTAATGGAAATTCCATAAACTTGGATGCAAACTGTGATTTTGCCTAGAAAGTGGAGAAGGCTCACCATCTTGGTGGACCCTCAAGAGGCAGGTCCAAGGCCAGGAAACAAAATCCATTTCAGCCTGGCCTGTGCTATGGTGTTTCCCATCTGGTGATTAGGATCACCGGTCCCCAGGTGCACAGCTTAGCACTTACCTCAGCACAGTGAGTCCCAGGCCAGGAATGGGTGCCTCACCTTCCGGGGAGCCTCATAAGATGTGTCTCTCTGCCAAGCACCCACCCCTGGAGCCCTCAACAGCAAATGCACTTCTTCTCAGGCACATGCCTACAGTCCTGGGACAAAAAAAGACTACTTGCATGTGAAGTTTTACAAATTTGGTCACTGTGACCAAACTTTATTACCCATTTTATAGAACTGTGACAAAAGTCTAGGAATCAAACAACATGGGGATCACAGAGGCTATTATGTTTATTGTGCTGAACAGACTGTGATAATCCATTAAAGGAACTTTTTCAACAAGCAAGGGATTTGAAGTACAATCATAGACAGAAACTCTACACAAAGAACAAAGCAAAAAGTTAGAAGACACTCAAAAGAAAAAGTAAACTGTAGTTAAACAACTTGAAGCATTTGTTTTTATTTTTCCTGCGAACACACCTCTCTTGCAGAAATGGTAGAAGAGTTAAATGTCCAGTCTTAGTTAGCAGTGACCAATGACAGCAAAGAACAGTCGTATAAAATTTATCTCCCACAAAAATAAACTATATATATAAAAAATTTTATGATGTTCTCACTGATTCAATGGCCACATGCAATTTTTCAGTCTGAAAAAAATGAGGTATAGTAGGCCCTAAGAGGTAGTAATGTGTTTTGATTGTACTACAATATATAGAAAATATAAGATGCAGTTCATCAGAGTGGTAAGTCTCTCGGCGGTTGAAGTGTGACACACACCCAGCAATTATTTCTGTGTCATCCACTGAATACTGTGGTTTTAAAAAATGCAAAAAAACCCTCAGACCCCAAAAGGGACTTGCTAAGGCTTGATTTGATGCCCTTTGAAGTCAGCAGAACTCCTTCTACTGCCTTCAAGTGACACTGGATTTGGCCTGTTAGAGCTACTGTATAGCTAGGATTATTTCTCTTCCACTTAATATTAACATGTCAAGTTGTAATACTCCAGTCAGCTGTTTCTCAGTGATTTCAGTTACTGAACCCTCTGTGGGCTTTTGAGGAGGTCCACATTTCTTGACACTGCCTTTTGGAAGAAGCCAGTAAGTAGTTATCTTAAACTGCATTTGGCTGGGTACTCAAGCCATACCAACAGACGCCTTCCTGAGAAACTACCCCTGGCCCATTTATTAATACAATGGTACAAAGTACTGACTAGAAAGAGAGGTAGAAGGGAAATAAAACAGAAATAGAGAAAATGAAATAGGACGAGGGAGAGAGACAAAGAACAGCAAAAGTGAGAGAGGAGAATAAAAAACCTCTACATAAGAAGCATTTAAAATAAATCTGGCTGAAACATATTACAAAATCACATTTGTGTAAAATACACGAAAATACTTGTCAAGTATTTTCTTACAAACTACTAATTATTTTTTTAAACACATATTTGTGATTGCATTATGCAAAAGCTGAGCTTGTTGCTTCCCACCTACAAAGCTTCAAGTTTCTTTGAAGGGTATTTTTTGTTAATTTTTTTTTTTAATATGAAAGTAATTTAAACTGTGTTTATTTTCCACAAGTTATTTTACAAAAATAGTTTTGAATTAGGGATTAGTTGCAGTCCTAACTGTTTCAAACGTTTGAAAACTAATGCTGAAAGTAACAAGTTCATTCCATTTCAAGTCTGGAGGTAGGTCTTTGTCAATCAATTAGTCCATTTCTTTAAACAATTCATTTGAGGTACAAACTTTGACAGTAATATTTAAACATTACAGCTAAATTTTTTTCTATGTCATGTAGTGTCATTGAAGAAAATTATCCTCACAAACCTATCAGCAATTCAGTACAAAAATATATTCAAGTTAACAGTACATTACACAGAAGTCTAGCAGAGAATGGGGTAAGTACATTTAAAAAAAAACCCAACAACAAACAAAAAACAAACCAAGAGAAAGAAAAATACATAGCCATGCTGAAACACAATAAAGGTATTGCTTCCTTAACTGCAATTAGGTGTTGAAGTAGAAAAAAAAGGAAAATGCAGATACTCATGATTATCTACCCAGTAAAAATTTCCTGCATTAAATGTGTATAGCAGCATGTATTTATCAGTCTGTTGAGTTATTTGTAAAAATCAGAGGTAGTATTGAATAGTGGGGTAATATTGCATCTGGTGCTAAAAGTGCTGCTTTGAATGAAAAGATGGAGAAATGCCACTGGCACAGAGGTGCTCAGTGAACCATCCTATGTCAAAATACATTGCTTAAAGTAATGCACAAGCTTAGCTGAGGTACGTGGTGTTGGTTCTTACATCATGACTGATGAGTAATGAGGAGAGATTCAATTCTTTTGAAATACTGGTATGGGGTGAGTGGAGTTAGTCGAAACTAAACTAAACAACTGAATTATTTTTGTTCAGATAAATTCACAATTAGTTTTGAGGTACCCTTCTGTACTTTTAAAAACACTTTCCTCAATAAAGACTTAATCATTAATGGCATAAGAGTGTTTGGTGTCAACCATTTTTGTTTCCACAGAAAACGTCTGGCTCTACAGAAAGCCAACTGACTGGCTTCCTATGGTCCAGAAGATAAGGGCTGTTCATTTTGTTTACTACTTCTGCTGATATGTTTGTATCAATAACTATACAATGTATCTTTGTCTTTCTTCCCTTTTGCCAAGTGAAAGTACCTTTTTCATGTTGAATTCTTTCTTCTGATTACCAGCTGAATGAAGTGAAAGATCAGCTTTTAGTTTTTTTCCTGAAATAACAGTAAGTATTAAAATAAAAATAATAAATCAAGTACAAGTCTACAAGAAGATTACAAAGAAAAAAAAAAGAGTAGTATCTATCCCTTATCTTTGGTGTTCTAAAACAGGGAGTTTACTAAGTAGGGAGTGGGTTGCTGGAAGTGTTGTAAGGCTTTATTTAGTGTTACACACCCAGCCTTTTCTATTTCAATGCCCATTATAATGACTATGTTACAAGTTTCTTGTTTATATGTAGTGCAGTGAGTGACATAAACCTGATTTGGAGCTCTTCTTGACCCATTCACCCTTACTTAGCAGCTCAAACAAACTATTAGTAGGTTAAGAAAAAAGAAAACAGTAATTAAAAGTTGCATCATTAATCTGTGTCCCCGTTGTGTTACAGCAGTTTTTCACTAAACCTGGGACTGTGAAGGGATTACAAAGATGATTATTAGACAAATCCTTTTTAAGGTTATGCAATTATTTTTTTCACCCCAGGCAAAAGTGGAAAGACCATGGCAATAGAAAATAAGTGGTCAAGGCAGTGTCTTCTCCCTTCAAAAGACCCAACTGCTGATGAGGTAGAAATTGCATGGTGCGGTCTCCTAGTCTTCCTCTGCAGACTCTTGTGAGGACGTTTCTTCAGTCTCCTCCTGGAATACACAAACAGAAAAAATAAATACTGTGGCAACCGTGCATCTCAGGCTGCTACCTCACACTTCTCTCACAGCTGACAATTACCTCCTGAGCTAACAAAGTGCTCTTTACAGCTGCTTTGACATCTCAAGAAGCCACTTTGGGGAGGACAGGAAGGTCCCTTGCTTTCTGATCCCTGCACTTTGCCTTGCCAGGCTTTCCTCCTACCCCAAGGGGTGCCAAGAAAAAGTAGTCTGTGCTGTGCTCTGTTACGGGCCTCTTACAGCCAGACGACATGGCAGCTAGAAAATGGAAAGCATTTTGAGCAGATATCCAGTGTTAAGTGGGTGCTCTGGCAAGCCTCCTCCTCCTCATCGGCTGTCCTCCTCCTCCCTAGTATTGCCTTCATGTTTGTCTTCAGCAAGCCTGACCAAATGCGATGCTCTTACACTGCTTATTTAACAAATGTGCAGTACCTTTCGGGACACGGGCAGTAAACTGGGGGCAATAAACATTTCTAATAAAAGGGGCTGTCAGTGAAAAGCTGTTTTTTATCAAACGCTGCACATCATCGCCTAAGACAGCACGTGAAAAAGATCTAGGAAGAAGAGGAATTTATGCCCTCAGCCAACTGAGACCTTTTAAGAATGACCAGCTTAAAACAGCTTATAACAGTCTTCATACTTTAATAGATTTGATTTTCCACATGGCTTCATTTTGTCTGGGTGGCTAACTGACACAATTTATAACTCTCTTCCTTTCCCAGGCCACTACAGTACACCATTCAGCAAAGCATGCCTTAAAGATTGCCTGCGTTATATGACCAAACTTCCATTCATTAGTGTTTGAAACACCTCAGCTGTGAAGGGCTCCTAAATGCTACCATGTGTGACACTGCTGCGGAGGAGCAGCATCAAGGAAAAACACTGGGCTTTAATCACAGGCCACTGCTTGCTGCAATCCCCTTTCAAAAGGTTTCAAACCCCCCCCCCCCTCCCCGCAAGAAAGGGCTCAAAAAAGCTGTAAATCCAGGGAATAAACATAAGTATAAATGAATGGATGACAGCTTAAAAAATATAACCATAGCAGCATCAAGCCATGAGATTTCACACTGGTTTTGTTTAGTCTGCTTTGGGTTATGTGGGAAATGTGAAAAGCATGAAGCAAATGCTCCCCCCTCTCCTTTCATACCCCCACCCCCTGCTAAATCTTGGGCCTCAGATATTTAAGCCAGTAGGTTTATACCTCTTGACTAGGAAACAGGCCACGACACTGGGGTGCTCTCTCGAGCACCAGGCATAAAGAAAGATGTAGCATGATCAAAACCGTGGATGGAGGACAGAGAGCAAAGTCAAGTGTCAGCTGCCCTCTGACCTTGAATTTTCAATTAATAATTAAATTCCAGAACACACTGATCTATCATGCAGATGAACAATTACTTCCTCAGAACAACTTGTGTCCATTTGTAGCAGGGTTACACTCACAGTGCTGCTACGAAAATGATCCCCAACTCATGAAACAAAGTAAGCGAGTTTTACTCTGCCTCTCATGGCACTGGGGGACCTGAGCTCACACTCCATCAAGTCCCATTAATGCATAATGCATTTTCCCTGCTTATCTTCCCCACAGAATGGGACTGTGACTGTTACAACATTTTAGTCAAGAAGAAAAATGGTATCTACAGGCACCTAACGAAGGGCTAATTTGGGCTGCATGTGGAGCAACAGTGCAAAATATGTTGGTTTGAGCTTTGGTAATTCAGAACTCAGGATGATCATGGCAAACACCAGCTTTGCCCCCAAGCCAAGTAATTCAGTTAAAAATTACAACTGTGGGTTTTGTGCTCTTAACATAATACAGGTAGACAAGTTTTGGTATTTGATGATGATCATGTGCTTAATTTCTTACAGCACCATGCTTAGCCCCTCGCCTCTCATCGTCATTTCCCAGAAGACAGCAGCGCACACGTGGGTGCAGAGAGCAGCTCTCTTTGTTTTATGCTTGGTTTGTCAGGAAACTACTGAAACCTGATGGACTCATTTTGCACAAAGGTAGACTTCCAGTCACAGCATAAGGATGGAGAAGAGGCAAAGTATGTGGAAGGACATACTTCAGAGCCCAGCCAGGGTGGCCACAAAGAGCTATTTTTAGTTAAGGAGTTGCCCACTCTAGTAATTTTTACTATGACTCTCACAGTATTATTTTTTTTCCTTGTAGCCCATGCTGCAGTGACCAAGAATATTAATGAGAAGCTCTTCCTTCAAGTATATATATATATGTGTTCATGTAATGAAGGATGAGTTTCTCTCATCTGTGTATGTACATGCAAATGTGTGTAACTGTAGTACCTGGAAGGATGAGAAACCAAAAATCAAGCTAAACCCTATAAAATATTTAAATAATAAAGTAATTAATAAAAAAAATATTTGAGCCTGGAGACTTCAAATTCACATCAGTCTTAGGAAAGACTTTTCATGAAGAAAAGCTGGCAAAGGGATCATATTGTTGTGCAGCAAAAAGAAACCTTCCCTTCATTAAGTTCATTCCTTGCAAAAGCCTAAGATAGCTCAGATGGGTGGTTTTAAGCCAACCTATCATGCAAGTCCCTTGTCAAGACACAGATGGAGACATGATTGCTGCTCTGAAGTGCTTACAATTCAAACAAAGGGATAATACAAATCAGACATATATGCATGGAGAGACCCAAAGGAGGAAGTGAGTACAGGTTCTGAAAGAGAAAATGCAGATGTTAAGACAGGAACAGAGAGGGACTTTTTGCACTTGTGAAAACCTGGTTGCAAATCTTAGAAGGTTGTGCAGCTGTGATCTGCAACCCACCCTTTGCCTCTACGGCACTCACACGCACACACACTTCTCCCCAAAAGGTGGAGGGGGGACAGGCATTTCGGAAACCACACTCCTTAGAAGTTGCAAACAGGCTCTGCATGGAGTCATTTCAGCCACAGATTCACTGAAGTGCATTGCTTGGCATGTCAGGGCACTGGGCACCTGAGGGGAAGGATACTTTACTACCAGTTAGCACCCTCCCTCCAGGCACTTACAAGTCCCCACAGACCCGCCACAGCCACGTATAGTAGGATCAATCCCTGAGTCAAAAGTCGAAGGAGGAACTGGGGCTGGAGTTAAATACTTTTTAAGTCCAGATGTGCTTCTGATCAAGCTGAAGAGAAGGGAAAAAATCAAGAAGGAAAGCACGGTCATTAGAGCAGGCATTAGAAATCCAAGTCAGTCAGTCACAGCGTGATTGCCATGCAGACCATAAATTCAGCAGCACCGGCACAGGAAGCACTCAGCCGAGAAGCCAGGGGTTCGGGTTACATGGCAGCCTTAATTCAGGTTGTTCTCACTTTTTAGGTGCATTTACTGTACTTGTGGAGACAGAATGGTGACGTGTGTTAATTGAGCGTAAATGTTCATCGACCCAGTTTTGCTTTGACCAGCTACTCCCCTGGTTATTTGTTTTCTGCTGCAGCAAGCTAGCGAGAGGCGGGGCCAGCAAGAGAAACCTGAGAAAGCTTCAAACCAGGTCGGATCTGGCTAACAGGGAAGCCGGAGCCACTCAGAGCTCAGGGTGAGTAGGACAAACACCTGAAGGGCTGGATAAATACTCAGATGCACAGCTCAGGCTTTCCTCCCTGCTGCTAATACCCCAGGTGGCTCCCCGTGCAGCCATGTGCCCCCCATACATGTATCCTCAGGGGCTGACTGACAAGGGGACATGCTGCAGGAGCAGTTTTACTTGGCATGTCCTGTCATTGGTTGTCCTATGCACGGGGTACGTTTATCCTGAGTTGCTACAGGTCATAGAGTGACATTGTGAGACAAACTGCAAGCCAGCACCCTGAGCTGTTTCCACACTTAATTGCTCTAACTGCCCTGCCAAGCAGGGAGCAACGGGGAGCTGCTGTGTCTCCCAAAAAAGACCATCAAGAAGGCTTTTTCCAAAGCTCTTCTGTGCACAAATATGTAACAGGTCTTTTCTTGAGGGGTATCGCTGGCCAACGGCTGGCAAATGTGGACACCGGACTGGGATCTTCATCTCTCACTGATGTTGGGCCCCAGCAGGAGAGAAAGGACAAATGCTTTGCAGTGGCTCACAGCAGTTATCTGCCCTCAAGAGGGCTGCTTTGCAGAGGGCTGGTACCACTGTTGTTGGCCCTGATTTAACAGTGGTGATGGTAACGAAAAAGACCAGGAGGCAGGACAGGAGGCTTCAGTCAGAAGTGCTATCTGCAGCCAGTATGCCTATTTGGGCTTGCCCAAGACACAGTTTCAAAATATGACATCCTTGGTGGGATCTGGTTGCCTGAAGATAGGAGCCTGGGGCTGTTTTAGATGCCCTGGGTATCTCATCTGGTATCCAGCACCTAGCCCAGAATGGTGCTGGTCTCCTCTGTCATGCCCACGTGCTCTGTGTGGATGTCTGTGATCCCCTGGGACACCTAAAAGAGCACAGAATAGCAGTGTCAAGATGTGTGGACCCACTAACCCTCTCCAGAGCTATGATTGCTGTATCTCTGCTTTTGAAGGTTGTTCACTGTGGAGAAACAAACTGGTGTATACTGCAGGAATATGTGAAGTGATAACCACTAGCATGTGCATCTCATTTCTAAAGCTCAAAGGTGGCATCATCCAGAATGGAGCTGTGCAGTAAATGACCATATTTAAACTACAGCATCTTTTCAGGTCAGAGTCACCCAATGTTCCCATGACCTCGTGTGGGTGAAATATAGCTCTGCCTGCTGCCCAGGACCTCCATTTGGTGATACACAATTGGTTGGTGGAGGCTATTTTTCTGGCAGCACAAGCAGTCAGCAGTGGCATTCTGGTGGCCTTGAGAACAGACAGGCTTAGGTCAGTCTGTGTTGTATCTCTGCATTCCCTCTTTTGGTGGACTCCCACAAAGCGGTCACAACAAGACCTGATGATGAGACAGTTGTTGGCATTTCAGGGGAGCATTGCCCCACCTGCAGAAAGGCAACTGTTTGACATTTTTGTAAAAATGTTTATTCTGTTTTAATATCCTGGGAAAAAGCTCCTTTATGGCTACCTCAAGGTTAATTATCTTTGCCTGAAGAAACTCACTGGCAATTCAGCTGGCAATTCAGTTTTTTCACCTTCTGCTCATGAATTTCTGAACAGCGGATTAAAGAAACTAGAACCAATTCTGTGAGATGAACTGCAGGATCACAGTAATGCTACATATGGAGCCTCTGAATTTGTCAGAGCTTTTATTTTATAACAAAGTATTAGCTGTTGGCACAGATTTTGCTGGCTGCTTTCTAAGCCCGAGAGGGTATGCTTGAATAGATATGTCAAAAAGAACTGCTGACAAGAGCAATTTGCAAACTGTGGACCATTGTCTGCTGTTAACTTGTCTGAAATCCCCTGGCATGCAAACTAATATTTTCAGAGGAGTCCCTGAAGCCTGTGGCTCCTATTGCAGATGCAGGGGCCCACATGGTGCCCAGCTGAGACACTGTGCCATCCTGACTGCTCCACAGCCAACACACCAAACTACTTTAGAAATTCTTACAGCACTAACAGACACTCAGAGTAGGTTTGCTCTGCATGAAGCTTAGGGTGGGATCTGCTGCTTCTATACTGTCTGCAAAGTGCACTGGTGAGCTCAGTGACAGCTGTCATTCAGCAGTAAGGCAAAGTTTAATTCCAGAAACTGGATTCAGAGCTCAAATTGTTGCAAGTATTTACTTCACACGTCACAATAAAAGGATTTATTATGGCAGAGGAGATCACCATGACCCTATACAGAAAGGCCACACAACTCTTCTTACTGCTGGACTAAAGCATGTTTTTAAGGGCATCTAAGGAAATTATTTCAATACAGAGGCTCCGTATATCAATACGTATAAGTCAACCAGCCCACAAGCAAGCAATTTCTGTGCATGTCACTGCTTGCATGCAAGAAGAAGCCCAACTTCTCTAGCCTGGTGGCTATAAGCAGAGTTAAAAATTCTGCCTACGGATCAGTTCTGAGACCCCCTGCCCCCTCCTAGCACTGTTTCTGCAGACACTGGCTAGGGCATGGGACAGCCCTGGGGGTAGTGAGCAGGCAGGTCCCCCTAAGGAAGCAAAACTCTTGGTACTTAAATGATGTTAGAGGTAAATAGAGAAAAATACAGAGATGGCAGCTGATAGGGCAGGTTTGTGTTGAGGACAGGAAACCAACACTCCTGCTTTAAATGTCTACGTTCCTATGGACGTAGCCTTTAACAGCCCGCCTTGTCACATAAGGATGTTGGCCTTCAAATGACTACAGGCTTGACCACAGTGTGAGTCCAATATTTGGATACCAGTGAGCAGCCTTGCTGAGCTGCCACTTAACTTTCCCAATGCCCAATTGCATGCTGGTGGGCATGTGCAGAACTGCCTAATGCTCTTGGGAGCTGCATAAGGGCTGGCAAGTGTCTTAAAAATCATTGTGACTGGGACATGTCCTCAATGTTTCCACACTCAGGAAGGCAATGCACAACAGACATCAAGAATAAGACCTATATTTGAGTGCGCATGTATGCAAGAGCACTGGTTTGGAAATTCACATGCAGACTTGTTTTGAAATCCCCATGCTCTCTGATTTGAAGCAGATACTTCAAACTGGATTTTCTACCTTCTAGGAAGAAGCCTACCCACCAAGCTGTTGCGTATGGAGGATGCATCTTTCTTATGTTGAAGTCACTCCATTTTTATATAAATAATCAAATACTGTGTGAAGGATAGAAGGGGAGAAGAGAGAATAAAGCAAAACGCTGATGCTGTCCCACCAGGTGACCAGCCTATGGCTTTTGAGCTGCATAGTTGGTAAGCAAATTAAGGGTGTCCTCTCACTGCTATAACACCACTGTTTGACTAGCAAAAAGGCTGCTCATGGCGGTTAGTGGATAACCCACATCCCCTGCTGTTAGAGGAAGTGAACTAGCTGGGACAGCCAGAGTGAAATTGCTAGGTCTGCACTGGGACTCAGCTGCTGGTAAGCAAGGCCCAGGCCAACAACAGTGGTAGACATCAGAGACATCTACCATCCTTGCATACCCAGGAATCACTCCTACAAATTCCCTTCCTCTGCTGGAGGAAGCGTCTTGCAAGGCTTGGCCAAGTTTTGGTCCTTGAGTGACAAGGTCAGGTAACTGGAGGGGACCAGGACAGTGCTCAGGAGGATCCCCTCAGGACAGGACAGAACAGGATAGGATATTTCTCTTTAAGTTAAATAGCCTTCTTTAAACATAGATTCAAGTCTCTTCTTCCTCTTAGATTAAGGGGGATTAAAAAACATTTCTCTATCTCCTAGTTTATCTCCCACTAGGAGAACTGTTTGATATAATGGAGTGATAATGAGTCTCTCTGGCTACTTTGAAAGGGCTTATCTGACACAGGATTTTTAAATCCAGGAGGGCTCACACTGAGAACTTCCAGAAACATGAAATACACTGGCAGATGTTTAGATACCCTAAAAAGTACCTGCCTTAGGCTCTGCCTCTTAATGTCTCCTACAGATGGGCTTGAAGGAACCTCAGCTCGCTCCAGATGCCAAACTTTGCCACTGGATTTTAGAGCAGCCCTGAAGTTAACTTAGCAATGAGGTTTCTGCAAGGCATCAGGCCATCCAGTGCTGAAGCCTGCACTGCTGAAGCCTTTTGAAATCGAGACTCAGCTGTCTGTCTAAATTACATTAGGACAGATTTCTTAAATGCGTTTTGGCATCTCAGTGTAGCAAGTGCCTTTCTGACCTAAGCAGGTCAAAACACTTTGAAAAAACCTGCTCCCCATGTGATTAAAAGGAGACTGAAAATCTCCAGCAAAATCTCAGTACTGGTCAGAATAATTTTGCAGGAAGCACCATTTAAAGTCTGCAAAGCACAGACCTAAAGTGAAAATGGTGCTTGAAGCAATCACAGGTGTTGTACTAACACTGACAGACCTATTTTGTCTTGGAGAGCTTCAACCCTACAAGATGTAAACAGTTCTGGTGGGAAGGAAATAAAATATTAAGGAAAAGAAGGCAGAAGTGCTGTGAGAAACATAAACAACCAAGCTGAACTAACCCCAAGTTTGAGAAGCTGCTCTTACAAACCTCTTGTGGAGGCTGTAAACTAGAGGAGTGGTAAACTGCTCTGCATTCACACAGCATGCCATCTCCAGAGCCAAAGTCCAGACTGGAGTGTAAGGCAAGCAGAGGCTAATAATAGTCTCTAATTATGAGTACCTATGTCCTTAATTAGATGAAAGAGCAAAAAAAGGTGGATGCCAATTTTTAAGAATCCTTAGGCTTGTACACTTCACTGAAACTCTGTGGGTTACTGCCTCAGCTCTGTTTTCTTGTGGCAATTGAGATGGCAAAGCCCAAAAGGACACTGGAGCCCACACAGGTAAACCTGAGGTAGCCGGCCTTCCTCCTGAGCCCCTGTGGTACATGAAACAGTGCCAATTTCTGTGCATATTTTATGTTAAGCGACAGAGGAAGGACTATGGTGAAGGCCTCCCAGAATGGAGTAAGGAAAGGAACACTAGAACAGGCTTTGAAATGGAGGTCAAACCCATATAATTTACCTTTTCCCCGCCCCCACCATTTTAGAACATGAAAAGAATAATAAAGGAAGGCCTGTTAGAGTTCTATTACACACACACACACACACACACACACACTCCAGCCTAAAAATGACTGCTTGTTACAAACAGGAAGCAACTGCCAGAAGTTATTCACCTTCAATCCTTTATCGCCTAAAAAAGCATTACGGCTTTTGTCCACGGAGCCACTGGCAACTGTGGTTTGGGAACAGCTATCTATCTGTAATGATAAATAATAAAATAAAGCATCTTCCCTTTTGAATCCCAGCTGAGAGATTCTGCCAAGTGATCAAACTTGTCTGAACCTCGGAGCAGCAGCTTTGAAGTAATAAGAAAAAGATTGAAAACCTGCAGCCAAGAGCCGCACACACCTCATTAGGGCCCAGCCATGCGGGAAGGCCGAACGGCAGTCACCGGCCCTGGCCCCGCATACCCACTGGAAAGGGGCTGCGGGAAGGGGAGATAAAAGAGCCTTTCATAGTGGAAGTGCACTGGTGACATTTTTACGAGCGGCAGCCCCAAGGCTGAGCGGGCCGCGCCATGCTGCCGCCTGCCAGCGCAGGCCTCAGGGCGGGCAGGGGCACAGGGGGCTCTGGCTCTGCCACTGCCATGGCTCTTCCTCAGTCTCCCCCAGCTTTTCCTTTCTGGTTTTGTTTCTGAAAGGGAAACTTTAACACACAGGGCTCTACCTTCCCCAGGTTGTGCTCAGAAAAGTGTGCCGGTCACCACCTCCTCCACCGCCCTCCCCCCCCCCCCAAATTAGAAACATATTTCTCAATGAGAGTGAGGTGGGTTCTCTGATCTGGTTCAGCAGAGTTCATGTGAGACTGTGGTGTAATTCAGCTAAATTATTTTTTTCTTACCCCTCCCCCGCAAAAAAAAACCCCAAAACCAAAACCAAAACAAAAACACTAAAGCTTAACAGACTTGTAAAGAGCTTTTTAAAACGTCTGAAGGGTTTAATCATAGATCTTACCACACAGACACCGGTGAGGCTGTGTGATGGCAGTACAGCAGAGTATTTAACTTTGAGAGCTGAAGTTCTGGGTTTAATTTTCAGTTTCAGACTAAACAGCAGGTCTGCAGTGAAAGGCAGGGCGACGACTCCTGAGCAGAACAGGGTAATGGAAATGCTTTTCTTGCAAACTTTACTGATTGTGTAACCATGGAGCACCTCTTTATGCAGGCGAAAGCACAAAATCAGAGAAGTTTGTGTTGGTTTTAATAAACTCCCCCCCCTGCCCCTCCCCATCCCCTCCCTTTTTTTTTCTGCAAAGAATTCTGCTGCTGTTTTATTATGTAATGCTGCAGGCTAAAAATATATCCCTAATTTAAGCCATCTTGCCAATAAATCTACAAATACCAGGTAATCCAGAAAGGGTAGTTATGGTTTAATGACATACTCTTCTTGTCATCTTAATATGTTCAACTCCTAAAGGATTTAGAGTGATGCATTTAAAGATTTTTTTCAACCTCTTGAGCATCTCCACACAATCTGGTGGAAAGGGAGATAAAGCATGGTCCTTTTCAGCACAGAGCAGCAACCCAACTTTGCAAGCCTCATCTGCACTGTGATCCATGCTACCACAGAGCAAACCTTTTTCTTTCTCTAAGCAAGATAGTCTGACTCAAAGTGAGTGGGGCTGTTCAACTAAATAGTGATTATTTCCTTTTGATTATAGAACCTTTTATGGGAGTTTCTTTTCCAATTGAACACATCTATATTCTATAATCAAATTGAAAAGGTATCCTGGTGGGAATGTGTGTTCAAAACATGTTTTCTTTCAGGACCGAGACAGATTTACTGCAATTTATACCTCAATGGGAACCTATTCTCCTCTTCCTAAACATAAAAAAAATACTAATATAAATTACAGTTAATGCCTTACTGTATAACAGAGTTCTCAGGAGACTATTAAAGTGATGGGCAAGCCGCCTAACATACTGGAACTGTCTCTTTGCTGTTCTGATTTCAGTTTCCAGATTTTGCCTCAAAATGAGCATAAGAATCAGGGAAGGGGGTGGAAGCCGTTCACTGCACTGAATCTGATATCTCCTGGGTCCTAGAGCTCACACGTCCCTTCTTTCCAGACTCAAGTCTGGTTTCAATGGAGCTCTCATTTTTCTTCCCACTAATCCTGCTGTGAGATCAACCATTGGTAACTCTGTGAGAAATTAAATACCAGGATGTGGGAAATCTGAGATCTGAATTCAGGCAGAATGTGGATGATTCATTTTTTTCATTTCTCTCCTTCTCTTTTCCCATGGTGGTTGTGTGGCAAATAACTCTCCAAACCTGAGATCAGAGATCAGCCCTGAAAATAGTGACTGCATTGACAGAGCAGAGGCAAAGCAAGAAGTGCATTGGTGATATTATATCCTTTTTAAATATAAGCAACAGCCATTTTTTTCTAAAGAGAGGTTTTGGCCAACATTTTCTGAAGACATTCTGCCAACATTTCCAGAAATGTCTTACAATGGGATCAGCACCAGAACTTCATCGCGGTGATGCTCACTGTCTGCTGGAGCAGACTTCATTAAGAATTTAACATTTGTGGCATTGGGATCCCAGTGAAACAGGATCCATGAGATAGTTTGCTATGGTGATTTGAGTGCTACAATGTCCAACAATCAGGCAGTTGTTCTGAATTATTTTTTTCCTTCCTCGATGTTAGCAAAGCACATTTATTTATTTAGGTTCTATAAGGATGAACTCAAGAGGCTTACAAACACTGGACTACCCAAAGGTTTAGGTCCTTAGTGCACTGCTTGGCAATGTGTTGATACCTGAAAACCACCTATGTACTCCTGTAGTCTTTAACATGAATTACCTGGGAACATACACTGTGTAGTCTACTAAGACTTAGGTTGTGATGCTCTCAAACTTCTTACTCTATAAATACAGGAGCAATTGATGACCACGAGCTCCGAACAGCCCCACGAACAGCAGCCTGTGCTTGCCATCTGGGTTGCTTCACACCATCGCAGCACTAAGGGACAGCAATGTGAGAGCACCAATGGAAGTGATACAGGATGGAAGCTCCACCGGGAAAATAATTTTAGCGTGTCTACCACGATGTTATTTCACACTGACTTTTATGAATCCTTTGCCTAGTTGTCCTCCTTGAGCTGCAAGAGAGAAGGCAAGCTCATAGGTTCAGTGTATCTATCCCAGCCTTAATGTTTGGCACAGGTGTCACAAGCTGATGGGCTGCCCAGGGAGGCCAGATATCATCCCAGGGTAGCATGGCAGCACTGATTTCAAGGAACTAAATTCATCGAATTCCACAAATGCCCCACAGTGACTGACAGAGTAGCTGTGAAATGCTTCTTATTTTTCTCCTAGTCCAAGACTGTTATTTTGGGCAACAAGGGGACTTTATAAAATTCCCCAGATGTCATGAAAACCTCAGAATAACATATAACATTGGGTTCTTATTGCTTCCTTCCAGAACATGTTTAAAGATGTGTATCAGTTAATAAGAGCTGAGCTGTTCTTTTCCCTACAGAAACCTTTTTTAATAGTGCTGGTACCATCCTAGCAAATATTTTAACAGATAAAAAATGTAATTTCATTGATCTAAACTTTGATTTTCATTGTGTTTACCTTATTCCACATCCATTGCAGCATACCTCATTTTTAACATACAATTTGCAACAGAATTTATATGGTCCTGAACTGGCATGGCAAAGATGTAACAGTTCCTAAAGCAGCGGTTACACAGAAAGTTCATGTCCCATGTTTTGAAGTGCAGCAGATGAGCTGAGTTACAGCCCTGGAGTATCTGTTAATAATATTTATCTCAGGAAACAGAGTATCTTTCATTGACTTCAGCTGGTGTGGAGGAGCAACAATGATGCTGACTTCAAGATGCAGAGCCTTTATAAGAAGCTCAGGAACTAAGTTCTCAGTGAAGAGTGCTTTCTTTCCTGCACAGCCTTCTGACACACCTCATCTTTGTAATAAGCATTTTGATTATTTTTGTTGCTCTGAGTCCAAAGGTTGATTGTTCTGGTAGTTTCAACTTTCTGGATATCATTTTGGAAACATCTTAAATCAATTCAGATTTTCAGGGGGTAGCCAAGTACTGCCTAGAATCCTGTATGTGTGTGAAGTAAGATATCCAAATTAGCAGCACAGACTCTTGTTACTCTTGGAAATCTTGGCCAAAATATGTAGCATGTGTATGCAAAAGTAGCACTGTTTAATTTACTCTTGACTGACATTTTTTTAAACACTGTTTCCTGCCCAGCCATCTTCCTCAATGGTGTTTCCTCAGCACACGTCACAGCCCCTTCTCTTCTGGCTATCATTAGTGAGATTGCAGTTTGCATGAAATCAGCCAAGTTCTGAACTGGATGGAGCACCTCCCTGAACAGCTTCTGTGGCCACAGCCATGGGGTCAAACACAAAGCACTTGGGCCACTGCCATTGCCTGCCTGTCTTGGGCTTTCTCCCCAAGCGGGGAGGGGAGAGGGAAGAGGTACGGAGAGGGCAAAGGGGAGTATTGCTGACTTAGAGAAATATTTTAGCTTACCCCTTCAGCCTCCAGCCTTTTATCACCAACTGCAGCACCTGCTCTGAGTGCTACACATGGAGCAGCTCAACAGCTGCAGCCCTTGAAGGCTTATATGTGCTTTTAGGGACAGGTCCTGCCCAGCACACATAGAAAGAAGAGAGACCTGAGAGCATGTCTGTATTGAATGGGCAAACGTGTGACCAGTGCTGCATTCAGAAAGCTGCCTCCTGCTCTAGGGCTTGTCTCAAGGGAATTAAATTTTACATAATATGAATAGTTAAAATAACCTTTTTTTGCTCTTATCCAGAGCTGAAGGCTCCTCCTGTGTTGGGCTATGCCACGGTGACAGATAGTCCCTGACAAGCCACAAAACAAAAATGTCTTGCTATATCTGATTCCTTTTTAGTCACATGAAATCATGAGTGTGTGCACTCTTATAACTCCCTTATGCAAGAAGGAAGCATCAGCACTTCAGTTTCACAGAAGCGGGGGGATCAAAGCACTGGAAGACTTGCCTAAAATGGGACTTGCACACTGCAATGCTCAGTGCTAATGGCTTCAATGGAAGCAAGAGGCACACACGGCACAGTGCTGCCTGGGGCACCTCTGCTCCTTAGGCAGCATATGGGGTCACAGGGACAGGCACCTCAGCCTGCCTTGTGGGCCACAGGTACGGTAAACAAGGGGGTGCATAGCTCAGTCAGTAAATGCTGACTGAATTTGAATAAGCATCTGAATTTAACAGATGGGACCACCCAAAATCCTGTTTCTTTTCTGCACTCAGGCACTGCCCAGCAGCACTGAGGCCAGTGCTACTGTGAAGCTGGGACTCAGCCAAACTGTCTTTCTCCTGGTTGTTTACTCAGTGGCCCTTTGACCTTTGAATCATTAGCTGCACTGTGTCCCAGGTTCAGCAAGCGGCATGAAGAACACTTCTCCACTGGCAACCTGGAGCGCTGCTGGGATGGAGAAACGGGGGTGCTGCTCAGGTGACCTACTTGCAGAGCAACTCCTGTCATATGAGAAGCAGGCTACCCCTGCTCTCCTGCAAAGCTCGTTCCACTCCCACCACCGCTCTCCAAGTACTGGATCCTAGCAGAGGCCATACAGGATTTCTAAGTTCCAAATAACATGAGACAGGAGACTGGGGCAGGCAGCGCCTTATGACAGTGCAGCTGCTGGGCAAGTGCCTCTCACTCCTGCGGTGAACCTAAGGCGCCTGCTGACTGCAAGGGAGACTGGGCAAGTAGGGACTGACTGGGGTAGTTTGTGATTTTCTCTATTAAACAACCAAATTCTCTTGAAGGGAAATGGGGCTACCTGTATGTCTATCGGCAAATCAAAAAGATTGATAGCTGGATTACAAAGGTTATTTGAATATTAGTGAAGCAGTGGTTATGATGCACACCTAAATGCCTAAACTACCTTTATAAAAAACATCTGCCTGCTCCCTTTGTGCTCTCCATGAAATGGTGGAAATACTGGGTGAGCTCTGCCTATATTTTCATTACTGGTAGGATGGGTTCAGTTGAAGGAAGTACTCAAATGAGCTGTGAGAAAAAGCGATTTTTATAAAAGTGATTTTTATAAAATTGATTTGTGGTAATGATCCTGTAGCTCCAGCATTCATTGCGTGAAACTGTACTTGCTGGCAAAGTCTTTGCCATCCCAACACTGACAGGCCAGTGTGTACCTGCCAATGAAATAAACTACAAAACTGTGAAAAAAAAATTGCCTCATAAAGCAGCAACCTACACCTTCAGATCACTCTATGTATTTCTGATTTTTGACTCTTCAAAGTGACTGAGTATCTAAATATACTCCTGTTCTGAAGGCAATTTTATTCCTTTTCTTCCCTTCCTTCTGGTCACAGTATCTCGACTTTTTAAATTTATTTACAGCCAAATTCCTGGAAGCAGCCATCTCAAAAATATTACTCTGTCATAGCTATGTAATAAATGATAATAATAAAAACAAAACCTTAGAAACCTGAATCTTACATTGATTTGGGTATTTAGATGTAGCTTTATTGAATTATGATATTCAGAGTCTGTTCAGAAATTATGTCATATAAATAAAAAAATAATTGCTGTCAGAAATACCTGACTTCCTCTTCTAGCCCTCATTCTTTAGTACAGGCTACTGCTTCATCTGTTCATAGAACTGATGATTGCAACGTCTATATTTTCACCCAGATGTTTTTTGGGTTTTATTTCAAAAAATGGTGGTTTGTTTGTTTGGGTTTTTTTTAGTCATTAGACAAACTATTCAGTCTCCTTGTCACAATACACTGATTAGAAAAGAAGACTGATGATGTCTTCCTTTGGAAACTGCATAATGCAATTGCCACCATTTTGCCTTGGAAGAAGAAAGAAGGCAAGGATGTAAATCGCGGCACCCTCCACAAGACTGCATCTACTGCATCCATGAATAAAGCAAGAGACTTTCCTGGTTTCCTTAAAATCAAATTCAAACCTCTCCCAGAGCAATGGTAGGTCCATTCCTGCAGTTCAGGCATCCACCTAATATCTTAATAATTCTGGCTGTAGTCCACATTTGATATTATTCCAGTTTTGTTTGGTGGTTTGGTTTTTTTTTCATTTTACACCAAGCAATCATTACAGGTTGCTTGAAATACAAATAGCAGAACTAGTAACAATGGAACATAATTTTCAGATTGGAGCGATTTTTCCTAAGACTTCCCATGACATTTTTATCTACTTGTTTAAATGATGTTTTCAAATCAGAAAAGTGTTTCCAGAACACTCAAAAGCAAAATCTGGAAGGATTTTGCAAAGCAAAATTGTTCAAAAATCAAAATAAAACCCTATTTTGATTTAAAAAACTCAGTCCCCAGGTGATCATAGTATCATGGAGTTTTGGAAAAACAAAAATTCCAAGGACACTTACGGGGAAAAGGGTCAATAAAAACAAGTTATTTCATTGTGAAACTATTTAGACAAAACTTTGTAACAGTTCCAACAAGCGTCATCCCCCTGTCTGGTGGTGGCAGGAGTCAGGGCACTGAGCCACAGCACATCCAGAGCTCAGCCCCACTGGGAAAACTTTGGGAAGCTCCACCGGCACCACACGCCACACGGGGAGGTGCAGCGAGTCTGGGCTGGTGGAGCTGTGAGACACACTTGCTTGGCATGTGTTTACATGGTACCAAGAGCCTCCAGCACATCTAAAATGGCTCCTACTTCTGTCTTTGGTATTTGCTTTAAAATAAACAGTAATAAAAAATTGTAACTTAGCCTTTCCAAGGATGTTCTGGAGTGGTGTATATAACACACATGCACTTACACTAGGTTGAAATATAAAAATTCACATACCATTGGAAAATAAAGTTTAACCCCTCTGGGATCTGACAACTTTCTAACTCTCCATATCAGTAAATACAGAAAAGGTACTCAACACTTAACAACACAGCTTGCTGGATGCAGTGTGAAGAACAATGAAACCCTGGGGTACCCTCCAGGGCAGAGCTTTTTCCATGTTTCTACAGCCAAAGCTCAGTTGAGTAAGGCTGCAATATTCCTGGCTTGGCCAGGACACAGGGTGGGCTTGGCCAGTGGCACATGCTCTCTTGGATGTGTACGTGCACCTGCCTGGGAGTGAAGGATTTGCCATCCTGTCTGTGACCAGTGTCACAGATTCTTTTCAACCTGCTAAAGTGGATCTGTGGAGTATTTCTACCACATTTCTGTCTGAGATTTCACAGAAGGTGAAAAAAAAAAATCCACATGTGGTGGCTAGCATGTATGCAGAATGCCTGAAGCTTGTGCAAGTGCAGATTTATTGCACGGCACAGAGAGGTGATACAGCATGTGCACCGTGGGCCTGCTGGCCATGGTGTCCCCAGCGCATTGGACCTCCCACACAACCACCATGGATCCCAGGCTCTACTCTGCTCACAAAGTCTGCTGCTTTTGGGCTGCACATGAATGTGTGAATCACAGATGTAGCTCCTGGGCTGCAGAGCCTGTCTGACGCTTTTAGTATTACTGTGTCCGACACCGAGTAGGCATATGCATTGGATGCAGCTTGGGAACGCATATAACTTGAGGCTGTGAGGTCATATATTATGACTAATTAACATGCATAACGTTATTGGTACCAAGACGAAGAAATGAGTAACAGGAAAAAATACAGTGAAGCTGCATTTTCTTTCCTATACAATATAACACTTTTCTGTTTAGCTTTTATTCTTGTTGGGATTTGATTTTTTGGGCATTGTTTTAAAAGCATCTGATGTGTTTAGCATTACCTGGAAAAGTACACTGTATATGTACCTTTGGTGTATTTTTTCATACACGTTTTTTCTATGAATATTTTACATGTAACTTTTCTGACTGATACGCTGTCTTTCTGACTGATATGCTGTCTTTCAGGCTCAGATACAAAGGATTTGCAAAGATTTCAGATTTTAACAGACCTCCCAAAGAGATTATAAGATTTTTCAAAGGGCTGTTCTACACTCACAGTACTTCTTCTCTCCAGAAATGATAAAAATAAAACATGTCCTGTTTCCAGAAAACTTTGATAGCTTTCATGATGTTTTCCTAAAAATATCTATTGTCTCTGTATTACTTAAGAGTTTAACTCCCCCATATGGCTGAGTCTACAGCTGCTACAAATAGCTTAAAAATGAGGAAATAGAAAAATATCTATTTCTATTTGGACTGCTTGTTTGTACACATCAGTAAGAATATTACTACATCATGATTGTAAAATCTGGCTGCCCTTCTTTGGAGACAGGGTAGATTTCAAAGGAGTATCTTGTTTTTGAGGTTTAGGCACATATTTACATGAAAATGCTAAACTTACCAATGCCACACAGTTAGGCTGGCTATCTTTTCCTCACTTCCCCAAGGAAGTGCGAGAGTATGTGTCAGTGACCATCACAAAGATATGTACAGACCTTGGTAATTAAAGGTTTGTATTAATGATATGGGTGTGTAGATTTCCAGTGGATTTTACTGCTGCATTCACCATCTATGTGATGGTAGATCTTCAGAGCTCTGGGGATGTTTGAAGATATTGCATCTGTATGGCCCTAAACTGGCCAGCAGATATCCATAAAGAGATTTAGAGCATGGTGGAGCCCTGCACAATGCTTAAAATCTGGGAACAGAACTGTTGTTAATAAAATGCGAATTTTATCTAGTCTTGCTCCTTCTATGTTTTTTAAAATGACACAAACCCAAAAGCCATAGGCATTAGCAGCAGTAGCAAGAGTAAAGGTGACGTAAACTAATGCTCACAGAAAACTTTGAGAATACACCAAAAATTGAAAGCACAGGAAAGCACTCAGAGGCGAAGCCTGACCACGAGTTTCTTTCACTTTTACCAAGGCAGGCTGGGGTAACACACCATCATACAGCAGTTCTCAACTGTAACCTCTTACAGTCCCCACTGATGAAGAAAGGATACATTTCTAACTTAATCCAGACTGCCACATGGTAAAGCCATCTGGGAGGATATTTTGAAGGAAACAGATGGAAAAGGAAGAGATTCCTCTGAATGTAGTGTAAGATTTACATTATCCTCCATGAACTTCCATGTAGTCCCCATGTTTATATAATTTATCACTATTTCCTTAGACAGCTCAGATTAGGAAGCCTGCATGAGCTCATGTTCTTGTTGTTAATTCTGAATGTGAACCTCCCTCCTTTAAAGGGAAATTCAGTAGTGTAAAAAGAAATCAGAGAAAGGCAACTGGACTTAAGTGAAACCCAGCAGCATGAAGTTCCTGATCGTCCCAGGAATTACACTGTTTTATCTCCTTCTTTCAGCCTCAGGAAGACACTGTCATGAATGCTTGCTCAGAGTGATAATTTTTGTTCTCTGCCATGTACCCATACCCAGCAAAACCGCAGTGTTGTGCTAGCATAAGTGCCGATTAAAACCAGGAAGGGTTAAAGATAAGTCAATGATTTTACTGAACATCCCTCAGGCCAAGGACTAAAAAAAAAGAAATGCTCTCTGAGTGAATACATGGCACACAAATAATTTAAAGAGTGTAATTTCACTAGTCGTGTTGTGATGACTGGGGATTTCTAAAAAGCCCTCTCTCTCCTTTCATGCATTCTTCTGTGCCTCCTCGTTTTCTATACAAACATTTCCACTACTAATGGGAATGCCAACGGGCCTCCTTTTCTCTCTCTCTCACTCTCTCACTCTCTCTGACCATGGAGATACTGCCGAGGCACCGTGCAGCAGCGGCTGCATCCAGCTGGCTGAAAACCCCTGCAGCATCCCCACTGGAATCATTGCTTCGGGAAAGAAGGGACGGGAAGATCCATACAGGGAACCCTGGTGCTTTGGTTCAAACACCCACATCATTTTGCCATCAATTAAATCTGTCATTACTTTGTTGTGCTACCAAAAGACAGAGTCCCAGGTCCCCTCTTTGTCCTCCTACACCCCAGCCCAGCCTCAGTCCCAGCCATTTCTTCCTCTCTTGTGCTAGGGCTTGCACTCAATTACTGTTCAAACAAAACACTCACAGAAGTAAGCCCAGGGAAGCTGGAGACCTACAGGCACCACGTGCCATCGGCTGCAGTGGCTTCTGTCAGGATAGGCTGCTGGCAGAGCCACCAGCTCTAGACCCCTTCATCCTGCTGACCCCAGTGGGGATAAGCTCTGCTATGTACCAGAGAAACCACAACACAAACAGCCTCCCAGGGGTCTTCACCTCCCAGATCTGTCCTCCTTTGCACAGCAGGGTTTAAGCCTTCCTGTCTCTCAGGTGCCATGGAGGAGATGGCTGGCTTTCCGCCCATCAGCAGATTTACTACTGCGGTGTAGTAGGAATAGCCTTATTGCAACCCTAAAAGTTGAAGGATGTAAGCGAGACTAGGGAGAGGAAATACCTTTTATTAGAACAACTTGGTGTGTTTTGAATCATGTGGTGTAGTCAGAAAGTTATAGATGGTAAGTCCTCAGGGACTGACTCTGTGTTTCTTGCATAAGCTGTCCTAATAAAAGACATTAACTCTCCTTGCAAAACTTACCTCACCTGAAAATACTACTGCATTCATCCTGTATGTTATCTCTGCCATTCGGAGATATTAATATTATTGCCAGTGCCATAGATTCATCATTGCTGCAACTGTATTGATTTGTTTTGTTGAAACCCGATTCTTGCACATGCTTTGGAGAGTTACATCATTTCACCCCTTCAACTCACAGCTAGGATGTTTTCTGTTTCATATGTAACAGCTCCTAATTCAGATTACAGAGATATTACAACAATGTATGCTGTACAATAATGTATTAAAACCATAAGGTGGAAACCCAAAAGTATTATTCCCTTTTGAAAGCAGATCTCTTTCCAGAAAAGCAACGGACCCTTTATGCTCTTGACTCAGCAATCATTCATATTCATGGCGGTACAGCAGCACAGCCCATTGACTTTGCTGAGCAGGGATGGACCTGCTCCCATGCACACAGGCTTTTTCTGCTGTTGCATACGTAACAAAGTGGCAGAGTTAGGTTTTCAGGTTTTTTAACACAGGACAGGCTGGGGAAAGAAAATGAAGGCAATTGTAAATGCAGTGTTTGATTGCTTTCATGGCACCTTGTGTCTTGCACTTGGTCCAAAGTATTAAAGAACAGTGACCCCATCCAACAGAAGAAGTTTAAATGTGTTAGTCTTTATTATGAATCCAGTCCAGTTACCAAGTTCAGCCTATCTTATTTTGTGGTTTTAGAGACTCCTTTAGACCAGGTGAAAGAAAAGTTTTATACCTGTGCTCCTTCCTTGCTGTAAGAAGTCCCCAGTTACCCACGTTCAGCACACACAGAGATACCTATCACATGCCCGACTTGCACCATACGTGTGTGTGTCTGCATTATCATCACAGGGTAGATGCTGCAGAAGGAGGACATTTCTGAGCAAGTATCGTCCACTGCTTTCTCCTTTCCTTCCTAAGGGCCACCACGTGAATTGTTTTGGTGGTTATGCCTAGCAAGCCAACAGCTGACCCCCAGCTCATACAATTGATGAATTTCTCTTCATTCTTTACAGTAAAAGAGACCAGTTTAAACACTGAAGAATTATTTCATTTAAAGTAGTCTAAAAAATTTAAATTAGCTTTTCTTACCTGAGCAGGCTTTTTTTGAACCACTTGTTGAGGCTGAAAAGTAAAACAAAAGCATGGTAAGAAACAACATTCACTGAGGTCACTTAGCTGTGATTTCACAGACACTGGGAAAAACGTTTTCAAGTAACAGAAATAAAACACAGGCAAAGCCCACATTCAGAAATGGAGTGATAACATACCCACCTGGCTTCTCCTACACCTATCTGTGACCTTGCTCTAAAGCAGTTCAGATTACTGTGGGTGCAGAGAAGTACGCTGTTTGTATAATCAAAACCAAAGTGAACTATAATTTAATATGTTACATCTCCCATCTCTTCTATGGTACTGCTAGATTTACTTTGCTGCATTACCTATCAGACCGGGAGAGTGGCCTAATTTTATAACTATATTCTGTTGTCTCCACTGATGGTGTTCACTCTCTCACCACATTTAGCCATGAGTGGAGTGTCCTGCTGTGGGGAAGTGTCTCCCTCCTGGCCATGAGCAGAAGCAAAGTTTGGGCAGAGAGGTGAGGGACACATAACTCCATTCCGGAGCCAGGGCTTCCCACTTGACCAGAGCCAGGAGGCTGGGAGAGGCAGTGGCTCAAGCCCTCAGCAGCTCTGTTTTGAGATCTCTAGCTGCACAAAGGTGATGCTGTGCTGACCTTTGTGAACCTGTTGACATTATTTTGGGGATGCCCATCATTGGGCAGGTTGGGTGTGTGGGCAGGGAGAGCCAGAGGCTGTGTCTGTCTGCCTATGCAGGACCTGGTGGCACAGCCATGGGCTCCTCAGCAAGTCTCCCTCCTGGCTGCTCCCACCAGGGAATGGGAAACAGTCCCTACATGAGACAGGAGATCCACCAAGGTACCAGTGCCCTTCATCCCCACTCCGGGGAGGAGGAGGAGTACTGATTAAGGAACTAATACAGGCATGCTTAAAATACACCACCACTGCCCGGACGATGTGACAATCCTTGTGGGTGCCAAGAGTAGCGCCAAACAATAAGACCACAGATAAAGGATGAAACCCTGACACCAAGAACACAAAAGTGCTTTTCTTACTTCAGTGGGGCAAAGCTGCTGCCTCCCCCCCTGCCAGGACTTTCTTTTTTCAAAGTGTATGAATTGCACCCAACAATTTTCTTCCTGCCCTTCCTTCCTGCCTATTCCTAATCCCAGCCATGATTTTAGTGCCTCGCTTGGGCAGAAGCCAACATGCTGTCCCTCTGCATGGCCAAAGCCTAATTTTCATGACAGTGTAGTAGGAAATAACTGGAATATTTCTGAATAAACAGTTTAGTGGAACTGGCCTTTCAGAGCAATATTTCAGTGGGAAGGATCAATGAAAATGTAAATTAAATGTAACTGATTCAATTCAGACTGCCTACCACAAGCGTCCCCTTTTAACAAGAGATGCTTTGTTTATTTTCAGTCTTTTTCTAATTCAGTAGAATCCTACTGCTGTTGTATTTTTGTATCTGTGCCTCAGGCTCCAAGTTCTGCTCTCAAATAAATATGAGAAAAAACCTATGTGATGACTGGGTCCGTTTTAAACTCCAGGGTGGACCCTTTTCTTTTCCATTAAATTCCCTTGCAATGGAGAAGCTATTACCAAGGCACACATTTTACTGATGCCTTCTCCAGGTGGACTGCAAGCCCTGAACTCATTTTAATGGACATTTGCTGCCCTTGGACAAAGGAATGATTTGATTCAAAGGAAGCCCTCATAATTGCAGAACTCATTGAACTCTTCAGTACTCTGCCACTAGTGCTTTTCTGCTTTATTTTCTTTTTTTGCCTGTTGATTACACCTGTACACATGTTTACTCCCAAAGCACATGAAATCCACAGACATTCTTAGAGGCTGACTGTTTTCTCCTGCTCAGAAATGCCCATATATTTTTGGCTGTGCACTCTGTATTCATGTGACTCTCACACACTGTAGCTCAATGAAATCTTCTGAAAGAGCTGCCAGCTCACCAAATTTTCCATGAATTAGGTCCTGACACTTCAATGAGAGGGAAGACAATGTCTGAAACAAGGCCAGCTCTGGCTTTCTGCCTAGTATGTGTCACAGTAATTCTACCAGCTGCCCTTCTACACAGCGCTTCATACTTTTCAGACCACCAAAAAGCCCCTTAAATACTTTCAGTGATAGCTGGGGCTCACTGGGGCTCAAGCTGCCAGCATGTTTTCCCAGCCTCTGGCACCCAGTGGCTCTGGACTGGACCTAGAGAGTTTTTTGTGTGTGTTTGTTTTGTTTTGTTGTTATTTTTATGAATGGCTTTCACAGGGGACGGAGTCCAGCACAATCCTATGCAGCCATTCATAAAAAGCAGAGGGAAAATATTGTACTTTGCCCAGTTGGAAACTGTCTCTGATAGTGACCAAGGCTTTCAAGAATCTTAGTCATTCAAGACCTTTGCTATTGTAGTGCTTCATGTCGAGACCTCCAAGGCAGTGCTTGCTTACTGCTGGCTAGGTTTCCACTGGATTTGGGATCTGGAGGTCAGCGCATGTTATGCTTTCTCCCTTAAATGGAAGAAGCACAGCTATGAAAGCCCAGAAGCAGGGCTCACCCCCAAAGCTGGTATTAGTGGCACACACCAGCAACACACCAGGAGCCATGCCCACTTGTGTCGTGCTGAGGGTTCCAGCTTGTGGTGGCTGAATCGCTGCAAGTGCTGGTTTTCAGGGGCATTGCTTTTCCTGCTTCAGCTTGGCTGAGTGGGAGAGCTATCTGGATGAATGCAGGCTGGATAAATCTAGCAAGGTCCAGTCCTGCGAGGACTGCAGTGTCTGCTCACTTAGGTCACCCCAGACTAGAAGAACTGAGGTGTACAGGAATAATGAGAAATATCCCAAGCACCAATCATTTCTTTAACTGTTGTGGATGTAATGCCTTTGGAAACTTTTAGACACACTATAGATACAAACGCCTCAACTCACTAAGCTTTGTGTTCACTGAGTTAAGAGATCTTTTCAGGGCTTCAAGGGAGACACCTCTGATTCAAAAGAGTGTTGTACTGCATGTTCAACTAGCTGGAAAGAAAGAGAATCTGTCTTGGTTATGGAAAAGACTGGAACCATAAAAAAGCCAAGGACAAGGGACTTTATAGAGGTGCTTTGGAGCAAAATAAAGTTGTATGCAAGACACAAGAGCTCTGAACTATTATGTACCACCCCCCACCCCCCGCAAGAGCCTCCAAAGTAAGATGGCAGAACTTCTGCTCTGCCACAGGCTCTCTCACGTCAGTGATCGCATGTAAGGGGAGCTTCACGCAACACAGGACTTTCACATTTTATTTTTAGCCTAAGTTTAAAAAACAGCTATTGTACACTGAATGTGTATCAGCTGAAATTCCATGCACTTGAAAGCAAAATTTTGGGTTTTTTACATCATATGCTAGTACAAGTCAACTTTAAGTAGCTTTCTTAAATCTGTATGAGACAGAACAAGCAATAGTGTTGCAAAAGTCCTATGGCCATGTCATTTAAATGTCTATCAATCAAGAAGAAATCCAAAATACAGCAGAATTTCTTTTGCCATGTTTAAACTATTAAGTATGTGAGCTAAGGCAAAAAAGAGTAACTTAAAACTTCAGGGTAAGATTCCTAACTTTGAACAGAAAAAAATAATAAACAACCTAAAGAAGGAAGTACACAAAGGTTTTGGCGATCTTTGCATTAAGTTTTGGATGTTCAAAGCCCAACTGCCTATCTTCTACAAGACACTTCCACTCCCCCTGTCACCACATCCCTCCTTTTATTTTAGTTTCTAATTATGTTACTTTAGTCTTTGTTAGTACCTTAGATGCATCCTTATAGCCTATACAGTGTCTGGTCAAACAATTTCTTTGCATTCTATACGAGCACAAAAGAGCAGCCAGCCTCATGTGATGAATCTGTATTCATCTTGTACCAGCAGTGAAAAGTTGTATCAAATTCAATTTGTCACACTTCTCATTCGCTGGAGTGCTTCTTACCCTGTGACTTTTCATAGTGTTATAAAAATAAGGAAGGATAAGGGTAAGCCTATGTCAACTAGTATGAGCAATGCTGGAACACATTTTTTATGATCAGAGATAAAAGTGCTGGTTTGAATGGAAATCATCCCCTGACCGCTGTGCCTGAAGCTCCTAGATTTTGTGTTCGTGTCTTCCTCTTCAAACTGAGTATTATGAAGCTGTTTGACTGATGCTTCTTGGCAACACTGACCCTGTTCTATTCCCACAGCTTGACACAGACAAGACATTTGCATGGAGGTAGCTCTGCTGGTGAGACTAAATGACCATGATGGAAACTAATACCCAGTTAGGATGACATTTATAGTGCTGACAGCTCAGTGTTGTGCAGAGATCATTAAAATAATTTCATAGGTCACCCAAACACTTGTAGTTCTAAATTAAAAGATGAGTAAAACCATATTTAGTCTTTTTGTCTACATATCCTCAAAAAATCAGGAAGTTCATACTATACCAGTTGAAACCAATATAATCTAAAATAAATCATGTCTTCCAAGCAGTTCCATATGACAGCAGAGTAACTACTGTTCTGCCCTACAGCCTTAATTGGTTCGAGTCCAGCCCCTCCCTCCCTCTTCCAGCACAGAGTGATACAAGGCTGGGACCAGGAGCCCACGCAGCCTGTAATAGAGCCCTTGCCTCTGGGCAAAAGCTACTTTCAGCTTCATGTCAGCAGGAATCTACCCCACATTGCATGGGGCAGTGTGCCTGCCATTCGCTCCTCTGGTCCAGCTATACTCATTGCTTGTTTTAGAAATGATCTTTCTTTCAAGGGGGTAGCAGAAATGCTTTTTTACCCCATCAGCAGTGAGCGGGAAACCCTCCTCCACAAGCAGGACTGGCCTGTGTTTTGGAAGCTCAGGTCATGAATTCTCCTGCCTCCATCACATGTTTGCAGTCAACTGGCAACCGTGGTGTCTGTGTATGCACACTGCTGTGGGTCATTAGGATCTAACAGCAAAACCATCTGGCTCAGAGAGTTCAAAGGAGATTTCACAGTTCTCTGTGCAGTCTCATAAATGAGGCTAATAGTAATGTGTAGAGAATTTTGGCAAAATCCGTGGAACTTTTATTCTTTATTTTCTATCCTACTTGGCACTCCTCTGAGTTTTTAATACCAAATACAAAATAAGGTCATTCAAAAAATATTTATTAGCTTATTAAACTGACCTCCCCTGACTGCTGCTGGAAAACCCTGCAACATCTCAGGAGCTGCACCAATAACTTTAGCTGATGACAAAGTAAGTAGTATTTCTATTCCACTTGTGGAAGAGAGCAGAGAGCATCACAAAACTTCATGTTTTAATTAGCGAACTCAAAACACAATGCTTCAAACGACTCTTTTGGTAGCCTGAAAATTCAGGCACTGGCACATATATCCAGTCAGGTATGTACGTATCCAATGGAAGTCACACAACTGACTTCAGAAGGGTTAGGATTTCATATATTTTGTTTATAGAGAGGTACTTTCATGACAAAACGTCTGTAACTTGCTACATTTGCAATGGTTTTATGTTCTGAGACAATAAAAACCATGAAAGGAATGTATTGAAAATCAAATTCTGTTTTCTTTTATGCTTGTATAACCCATGATTTTTCAGTTGCTTTGACCCAACCTGCTCACAGAGGTAGATTTCCCACCATTACAGATCTTGGCAAGTACAAATTTAATGGGTAGGACAGGAAGGGAAAAACCATTAATTTTTCTTCATCCACTATCTGAACATTAGTTCAAGCACACCACCACCCCACTGAGTTTATCAAGGATATAATCAAAATTCAAAGCACAGTAGCTGTTAGTTCAGTGCTCTTGATAGACACTATTAATTTTTACAATGTTTCAGCCAGTATTGATTAAGTTTCCATAAAATATTTAGGGTAGCACAGCTTATGAAATACCCACTTAATGGGCTTTGTATCTGTGGTTCAATACTATAAGCAAAGTTTAAATTGGTGTACTGAGCTAAAATCAATACAGTTTGGCAGCAGGAGGCTCTGTGGCTGCTGACTGCTCTTCTTCAGCCACCGCTGCTCTGCTAGGTTCCCCTGTTACTTCATCATCATCCATCAAGCATCTGAGAAGCTTTCCTGATACATTTTGCCCAGATTTAGTTCAGCATCTTGTGCGTTTTTCTGCTCAAATATTAAGAAGCAATTTCTGCCTTTCAGAATAATTCTAGTACACAGTTCAGCACTGAGGTTTTCTTGATATGCACCTAAGGAAACATGAGCTGGCTCTTTTGTCTGGCAAGCGTCATAAGTATCTGTCTATTTATAACTCCCTACACAGACAGACTATTAAGAAAACCAGATGGGAGGTTCCAGTTATTCTTGGTTATAACATAAGGAAAAACCCCTACATTTTAGCAGACAGAAATAAATGATAAGTTATTTGCAAAGAAAGCAAGCCCTTGTGATTCAGGGATATAAACCGATCAGAAACTACTTAGCCTTATAAACCTTGCAGACTTCTCCAGACAAATGACTACTGTGTAACTGTTTATTTATCTCCAGGCTATCTTGTCTGTTTATATACAGCAACCCCTGGGCACACCACGTATTTCTCTTTGCTCACGTGGAAATGATTTTTGATCACTACTAAAAAGGCTAGATTTGAATTGATGACCTACAGGTGAAAAGCATTGTATCGCATTACCATCTGGTTCTGGTTGTTTCAGAGTCTTCCCTCTCATCTTGCTCAGGCACCTCCCACTGTACAGACCGAAAAACCAGGGGCAGGCCGTTCCTGCTTCAGAGGCCATTCCTGGTGGTACCACTGATGGTGGCCATGATCGGCCACCTGTCATCGGTTGATCGGGACTGTCATCAGTGGACACATCTCTGAACCTGACTGGAAGGAGCTTCCAAATCCCCCCGACCTTTGCACTGGCCTCCAGTGAAATAACAGAGTGAACAGGGCAGTAAAGCCCCAAACCAGCCAACCTGCGGCAAAATCTGTTAGTTTGGAAAGTGAATTCTGAACTTCAGTGGTTTTGCTCAAAATGTAACTCTTCTGTTTCTGGCCTCCTACATTCATTCTCCTCCTCATTTTAAGGTCACAAAGACTCCAACTTGTTCAGTAACCGTGTCCTTGTGTCATTTAGAGACTGGAAAATATGCACAGCCCATTTTCAACAATGTAGGCTTAGATACAATTAAACAATTGGATTAATTTCCAGGTCTATGAAAGCCTCTGCCAACAACAGGCCCAAGCCTAGACACAGGGATGGAAAAAGAACTGAAGTGGCACTGATGGAAAACAAGGGGTAAATTGCTCCACTGGGCAGCCCTAGGACTACAGCAGTGTCCCAGCAGTGTCAGGTGGCAACTCTGTCCCCTGCCCCACCACAGTGCTGCTGCAATGGCCACACCACAGCCCAGAGCTGCACTTCTTCACAAGAGTCCCTGAAGGAGGATACTGGTGAAAATAGTCTGCACTTCCCTCAGCTCTTGGGCACCTTCACTGCTGTTCAAGCTGCCTTGAAGGTAGTGAGTCAAGCCAAGGAGTCTCAGGGTCCTCCCTTGGGTATTTCACAGTGGCAGCCCGTGGCATATTTCTTCGTATTTCTTCAGTCTAGCTGCACGCTAAAAGTGCTGCTGCCTCCACAGATGTGCACTTCATGTTTTATCAAGGCACATCTCAACCAGAGGAGGAGAACATCAGAGTGGGCACTACGTAAAGGCAGGTACAGGAGAACCTGATCTGCCCAGAAAACTGCGGACTTCACCTACAGGAGAAAACAATCCATTTGAGGTCCACAGCCTGGCTTGCATCTGTACCGCCTTTCTTCCCCCTGTTCGGGGCCCCCTTTTCCGCAGTGCTCAAAGGGAAGAGCCTGTGGGCCATGCTGTTTCCTTAACCACACCCGGGTACCATGTTAGAGGGCAGAGGACAAGACATTGAAGGAGAGAAGGCTCCCAACAAAAGCACAGATAACTGCAGGGCAGTGCCTGGGGCTGTGCCTCAGCACTGTTCAGCTCACTGAGCTGTGCAGACTCAACGGCACAAAATATGACTGGATAGAGACACAACTCTATCTAGATCCTGTTAGGAAGAGCTATCTGTCCCCTCATCTGCACAAACTGGGGTAAGGATACAAGGGATCTAGGCAGCTTCTTTTGCACTGCCATTTCTGCCCCTTCAGAGATGTAAAGCATCTTGTACAGAGATTATGTGGTCATCCCCAGGCCTGGCTCTAAAGTCCTGCAGGAGCTTCCCCTCCCAATCCAGCCCATTGCCTCTGTGACCTCTCATTGCCCTGTGATGGCTAGGCAGGATTTTCCTCCAAAGAAAAGGCACACAGCACAAGGAAGGCCAATCGACTGTGCCTGGCTGATTTTCTGCAGCTGAGGATCTGGCCTGAGGCACTTCTCTTCAACTTCTTTGTCTGAGCAGATCCATTGGTAGCCACATGGTTGGCTGGGGATGTTTTTGTATGTCTGGGATACACGGATGTCTGATAGTTGTCTGTCTATCGAATAGATTTGATAATTATTACTGCCTCCAGGAAACTGATGCTGCTAAAAGTGTCTGTCAGAGTCTGACCAGAGCCTGCTGACATCCTGGCACAGTTTCATAAAGAAGTCAGTGTACAAAATAGAAATACATTTTCCACGTACTTGAAATATACTAGGGGCTTGGTGGCGAGTTGTTGTAATTAATCCACTTCCTGGCTTGATGCATTTTGGGATCATTCTAGTGTGTGGTATGTTAAATACTCAACTCAGTTCATGCTGTTATTTTTTACATAGAAATTACATTCATTATGTCCAAAGGCATGATTTGTAGGCACTCCTTGCAAAGCAGAAAAACCCTCATTGCATGGCATTTCTAGTGTGCTTTTACCATTTGCTCACTAATAGCAATCTCATCATATGCATCATTGTGAAACCCGCATGACAGGGTCATGTATTTTAAAAGATGGCAGCAAAATTATTTTCTCTTTTATCTACCTACAACCCACTTAATAGAAGATTGCAAAGTCAAAGTCTACAACATCCTATCGTCTGCCTCTCAACAGCAGCAGAAATATGAATAGTGTCAGTGTACACATGCTTCTCTCGATCTGAAAGAGAGAGAAAGAAAGGGGAAGAGAGGGAGGGAGGAAGAGATTCTGCTCTGGATAATCCTGGTGTAACTTTGGAGTTGTTCTATTTATGTCCCTGGACAGACTCTGAATTTAGCCCAGTTTAGGAGAGAAGAATTTGACGGCAATTTTTACAGGACAATTACCTGACTGTCTAGCTACAGTTATTTAATAGCCCTTTGGAAGCTACATCTGACCTGAAGATCCTATTTGTTCTTCGGATCTAACAATGTGAACATCAAAGGCATGTGGTGTTAGGTATGCACACAAATCCCCTGCAGCTTTTTTCATAATAGTACTGAAACCTGATCCCACAGCAAGAATGCAGCCCTGCAGCACCCCAGCACCCTGCTCCCTGGTACAGCTTAAGGTGGTTTCGCCGCTCACAGAGCTCCATCCACCACTTGGAAAGCCGCCTGCTTTTAAACCTTGCTAGGGAGGGCTTGTGAACAATTTAGCAAACCCAGGTCATTTCAGAGAGTAGGGCTGCTCGATATTTACTCTCAGTTTTCCTGACAATTCCTCCTTATATTGTTGTTCCTGTTGCTGAAGTGACAAAAACTGATTTTTCATGTCACAAAGAACAAAGCTCAATCCTGTCCTTGGCTAAATTCCGCCCTTGGTTCAAACCAGTTTCAGAGTCTACCCAAAGAAGTAAATGGTTTCATCTCCCAACTAGTCACATTTTATTGTGCTTGGAACTTATGTGGTTTGGGACATGCCAAAAATACACCAGTTGGTAGTATCTGTGGCTAGGTGGTCCTGGCAGCAGAGGTGAAAGCAGCTTGCTGGATGAAGAAGGATAGCTGGCCTCCAAATACTGCTGTAGTTGGCACAGACAAACCATTTCTGGGAATTAGGTACACCGGGTAGACAGAAGCTTGACTTGCAGCTGAACATAATCTGCCTCTGTGAGATCAGGTATTATATCAGCACCAGACTGCTTCACGGCAGCTGCAAGATCGTTTTAGCATTGGCAGCAATGTGGCCAAGGATACACTGATACTCTAGATGTTAACAGGTAAGGGAGCTCCTCATGGTGTCAAGCAGGGTCCTGCTGGTGGCCCACAGGCTGCTCCCAGGCACCGACATATCCTCACATTCCATGCCTGTGACTGTCTAGCCCAGCTTCAAGCAAGGTTTTATCTGGAGAAGGCAGCCAGGGAGCATGAAGGTGCACCTTGAGGCGAGCCCCATGGACACCAGAAGTTGCTGTGAGCCTATTGCTCTCCCAGGCAAACCCCAGGGCCAGCAAGGAGGCCACAAGCAAAGGACAGCATTTGGCGGAGGGGTGAGGAAACACCAGTATAGCTTGGGACAAGCTAGTGTGTACACCTAGAGCTTCTGGAAATCTTTGGCTGGTAGGGAACAGTGCTGGAAAGTTTCAGTTGGGTTGCATAGTGAGAAAGATCTAAAGGGATGAGATGGAGGAATGCAAGTGGCAAGGAGAGTTGGTGGGGAAGAAGGGGTCCAAATGCACACCACCTTCCCTGCTTGCACACAAGTGGGAACAAAGTCTCTGCACTGCCTGTTATGTCCAAAGAACTGAGAGGAAACACGTAGAAATACCTTATCCATATTTCTTTTTGTCCACCAACGTACACAAGATGGCTGTATTGGTGTCATATTTTTGGCTTCTTTTATGTTCTTAAAAATGTGGGCATTACTGACATATTTTGGGGGGGTTGTGGTGTTTTTAAAGAAAGCAACTGGGAAGTTTGGTTAGAAAGGCTGGTTTTAGGTACTGCTTGTTCTTTTAGATTTTAGGGTCTAAATCTTTTAGATTTAGATTAAAGCGTTTGTAGGCTTTATGGGAGTGTTTCATCTTCTCAGGTCATAAAAAGGAAGAGAAAAATAGGAAGGCCGTGGGACTGTACTGTCCTGGGGAGCGGAGGATTACACCCCTACCCGCAAGCAGAGAAACCACCTGCTGTTCAAGGCTGATGACAGCAGGATCTGTAGGAGCACATGCTCTTCCTGAAGAAGAACTCAAGCCATCTCTCAGCACGGCAATCTGTGCAGAAGCACAGATTCAGCTTTGTGGTTAGATGGCGCTGGCAGCGGGACAGCCAGGACATTCTCTGTTTGTTATACAAGCACTTCAAAAGGGTGGGGGACAGTGATGGGATAAGGAGTTGCCCATGCCTCTTCGCCTTTCATCACCTCCCTGGAATGTCTGCCTTCTGGGCTAATTTAGATGTATTTATGTTAATAAATGTGTGGCCTTTTCAGCCCCTTTTTTCCACTTTAATTCCTGCTGGCACGTGCCCTTGGCAATTTGTGGTTATTTTACTCATTGGCGTTGTACAATTGCCCTGTATTACTGAATATAGTTGTGTTTTTTTCATAGTTAAGCAAACACAGAGCTCACAAAAGTGATACAGTCTAGCTCCATTTTGCTTAGCAAATACCGGGGGTTTTCTCTCTTTTCCTTTCTTTTCCTCAGTCAAGAGACAATGTTTTGCTAACTGTAAACTGGTTTGCAAGCCCAAAACTGATGATTTCATGAGTCTTCCAGATGTACCACCACAGTTCCAGAAAGCTCCCTGACTGACAAGAAAGCCAGGACTTCTGTGAGATCTCTACATCAGGATATTATTAATAAGCATTCTGTACCTCAGAGGGAACCCCCCCACTATCACGTAAGCTCCATATGGCTCCCTGCTCAGCACTGTGGCAGCCTCCTCCCTCCCTCTCCTTACTCCCAAGTGTGATGGGGCCCAAACTTTTGGGCTGGGCTTGGTTGAACGGTCCCTTATGGAGCTACTCAAGGTCTCTGCACTCAACTCCAACTGTGACTTAATATATGAAGACACTTCTTTCACATCCATGCTCATCCCATGAAACAATGAAGTCTGTGCTTGGACCAACCGATAGACATGTGATCACATGGGTGAAGAGCAGGATCCACACAACGTTGTAGAGAAAACACAGTGAAAATAAGGCTGCTAACCCCAGGATAAGGGCTTCCAGAAAAAAGGATACAGTGCAGTTTTGCACTGTTGATAATTTTGGCAGGGAGGATCCAGCCCATGAGCTTGAGTTTACAATCCCTGCCCCAGAAAATGGTCAGTTAATCCATTTAAAATTTGGAACCTTCATTTATAGCACGGGCCAGTAATACCTGGGAGCACCCTTTCCCCCACCTGTCTCAGCCATGATAGACTCCAACTACAGGGCTGCCAATGTCCTGGGAGAATCTTCAGAGTGCAGGAGTTAAGTTCATGGAAAAGCCTGGGATGATGACAAACTACAGAGACTTTAGGAGCAAAATGTGTAATACATTCACTGAATAGCATCCTGTAGTAAAACAGGTACAGACAAGGACATCTAGTTCCTAAAGACTACAGAACTAATTGCAATCTGAACCTGACCTATTGGTACATAGTAGAAAAGGGCAAACCTCAAGCAAAAAATCTTGGGAAGTGCCTGGACACCGTCATGATGAACATGTCTGGGTCCTCATCAGTATCACTCATGGTGGATTTCTTTTGTGGTTTTTTTTCCCCATGTACATTTTTCTTAACACTCAGTGTTCCTTTAGAAACAGAAATTAACTCATTACCAGACACTCAGCAGCAGACCTGTGATGCTGTGTGATGGGTCATACCAGTACTACTCCTCAGTTCAACATGGACTTTCCTATGAAAAGCTCAAGAATATATATCAGATAACTAAAAACAATGATGATATTCAAATACATAATCTTATATATGAATATCCTTTTCATGTCTGCAGCTACCAAAGTGATTTGCACACTTGAAGTGACAAGGGAACCGTATAGATGGATCTGTTTCGTTCTGCACTGCCACGTAGCTATTTCTGGGATGAAGTCTGGCAGCTGTTCTAACAGCACAAGACAGTGTTACATACAGTTGGGCCAGGAGGTGAAGAATAGCATATCCAGTGTGCATGGCAGGGAAGGAAGGATGTAATTATCCAAACTGGAATTTGGCCAGGACACTGGGGTCAAAACCCTGACTCTTTTGAAAAGTGCCATGGGAATCGGTGACCACGAGTAGTCAGAGCCTTGATTTTTACATCTCAGGTGAAAATCAACACCTCCAATGCCAGCTTTCTTGAGTACCATGCAAAGGTATTCATCCTAAGTGAATCAGAAAGAAAAGGACATCCCAGCACAGCAGCTAGGTGTCCTTGGAGGTATTTATTTTGTTTGTCAGCTAGCCTATAGAATCTCATAGCCCAGGCAACATATACATCCCCTTTCACAGCACTGGTGTACAAAGAGAACAGGACACTGCTTGTGTTGGATGCATTTATCTGAAACTCAGATCACAACCCCACTATTTTCAAAACAGCAATATTCCTCCCATGACTACTTTGTGGTTTGATTTCTGCTATCTAAAATGTGAATCATGCTGAATTTTTCATCTGTGAATGGCTACTAACCAAAACAGACAGCTTTCCATTTTGGTATCAGTGATCTACTGCGTTCTGCATGATTTAAGGACATGAACACATCACTGACTTAAAAGACTTTTTAAAAATCACCACCAGGTAAGCAGCAATAACAGAATACATATGGGGCTTAGCCTACTTCAGATGTGAGTATATAAGCAGCACTTTACGCTTATTTTACTAAGGTGAAAGAAGAGTACTTAGCAATGAGGACAGGCTAGCAGCCTGTGCATGGATGGTCACGAACACTTATCAAAGCTCAGCCAGGAATCTGTAACTCAGTCATGCATTAAACATCTTGGACTAGAAATTATGTCCATATCTGTTCTTACAGACTTGGAAAGAGGAACTTAGTGCTAACGTATTAAGATGGCTTACACCTTAAGACTGTTACTTTTTGATCAGTCTTAATTCTCAAAATCAAACTCAGCAACCTACCCGTCCTGAACAGATTCTACCTGGCACAAAACATCACACAGAAAGCCCCTGCTGCTTCTATGGTAAATCTTAGACTCTGCCAGCTCAGAGCTGGACCTAATGGCAGGTGCCTCCAGGCACCCAAATGCCTGTAGTCCTCTACAATAGCTCATGGACTGTACCATGCTGGACTATGCACCACAGCCAGCAGTGGGACGAGGAGCAATCAAATCCTGAGCTACCGGAGACAGGAAAAAACACCAAAGCTGACATTTCCAGGCTGCCCAGCAAATGATCACTCAGGTCCTCTCTCCATTCCTGTCTTCCCATGGCACCACACAACTCTAGGGGAACAAGCAATGAACCCAGCAAGCAAGGTAGAAGGACTCTGGGCAACAAAAATTTCAGACAACGTTGGGAGAGTCAGGTAAATTTACTGTCCCTGCATTAGATGCTGCACAGCTGATCCCCTCATGTGAAAAGCAGGTGCTCCAAACACGGAAGACTGACAAAAGGTGGACTATGAAGTAAAAAGGCCCACAGAGATTAAATGCTTCATCACAGAACATATTGGTGTCAAAAATATTGTTGAATGCAGCTTTCTTGGAACTGGTCTAGACCTCTACTACAGCCCCCATTTTTAAAATATGACTCAGAAGATTCTTAGAGTTTGTCACCTGCATTCAAATGCCATCTGTAGGAACGAATCCCCCTCTGGCCATAATAATGAGCAATCTGTAGTAGACCTTTGCTCGCTTGTGATAGACTGTGATGGCCCATCCTGCACAGGAGGTCACATCATATTATCACATGGTCCCATCTGGCTTTAGCATCTGTGAATCAAGGGTCGAATACCGACGTCACTAGTCTTAACAGGGGAGAGCTAGTCTGCCTTGTAGGACTACTGCCAAGAGGGCTTCTTTTTCACAAGCATTTTCCTTACATAGCAGGATCGTGCATGCATGTGCTGCAGAGAAATTAAATAATAAATTATGATCAAGGAAAATTAAAGGAGTTGACACAAAACCCACTAAGGCCAGATGCACATAAGCAGAAATCTCAGATTTGTTTGAACAGTCTGACAGAAGTGAACGCAACTCAAATCCATCCGGTTGGCAGCATGAATAACTGCATGCAGGAGAGAGCAGGACTGTGGCACTTGAAGAAAATGAATCTCAAAGGTTCTACAAGGTGAGACAAGTTATTATGTAGGTGTTTCAGCTATAAAGTTACATATAATGTAGGAATATGCTGCAATGCCTGTTCAGAAGAAATTTAACATCAGTTATCAGTCTTTGCTTTAGGTAGGCTGGTTTTAAATACACTTAAGGAAACACCCTTATGTACATAAGATCACATTAGATGGCTTTCACTCAAATGAGATACAAGTGGCACTACATGAAGTGTAGACCAGCAAACCTTATAGCTCATCTCCTTTGTATAAAATCGGAACCAAAATTGTTATTTTTGCCTGACAGTAACCAAGAACGCATGTCCTATTTTTAAAGCAAAATCTAGCTGGCAGAAACACAAGTGTGTTTGCTCCTGGTCTCACCATTAGAAACTTGACTGAATATCTGCTTTGCTGGACATATACAAGTATTAGTTAATTTCTCACCCAGCTATTTATTTATTTAATAATATTAATACTGTTAATTATTCTATGTTATTTGCTTGTGACCTTAAAAGCAATTGAACTTAATGTTCAGTGTTTTCTCCTATTTCCTTTCTGCTGCTGCCTTTTCTGTAAAAAGAGCATTTCTGCATCTTAACCACACCCAGGTGCTCATAGCACTAGAAAAAAAACCAGCAACAAACATACAAAATCCAAGCTTTCTCTTGCTTGTTGCTTTACAGTTTACTATCCTCTCATTGTTTTACTTTAATTGCTAGAGCTTGATACTATACTCATTTTCCTCACTCAGTTCATAATATCAATTTCCCTGAAGGTCAGAAACAATACCTCAGGAAATACCACCTGCTATTCAGGGATATAGCAGGAAATTTGCATTTCCACTTTGTACAGTGTTATTATTTTGGACTGACAATCTACATTTATTTCATTATCCCTAAGTGTTGGGATCCCTGAAAGCTAGAAAGAGAGAGAATGAGTGTCCTGGCTGGCCTCCTGCTAGCATTTCATGGTCACTAACAATCAAGAGGGAGAAGACAAACAACTTGCTGCTGCCAAGATGTGCGTGCTTCACACGCAGCTCTCCCTGTCATTTCCACAGAAGTATGGAAGCTGACTCAGCCTCATTGCTGGTCTCCTCCTGCTCGGCCAGCCCTCCTTCAGAGCTGGGTTGCTGCCTGAGCCCATTCTTCCACCCTCTGCAAACAGCACTGAGGAATGAGGTTGTGGATGCAGCCAAAGGATTTACTCCCCTGCAGGAATGCAGGAGGCTTGAGTGTGGCTTCTGCAGGGAGTTGGACGTCATCCTTCTAGCCTTTATTCATTGGGTGTGAGAACACGGTGTTTTGGGACCATCGGCAGGGGAAGGAAAGCTGCCCCCAGTTAGATGCTTGCAAGCCTTGTAACCTTCACAACAGCTGTAGCAAATATAAAAATAAAAAAAGACCTTCAGCCCTTCAGTGGGTTTTCCCCAGACAGTCATTGTGAGGTGGCCACCAATACAAACTCCACTAATTTTATTCCCTTAGTATTCTCAGCACAGCCATGTGGGGTTGGCAGGAAGAAACCTGTCAGAGGGAAGCTGCAATCCTGCACATTTCTGATGCATTTTCTGTACAACATGGGGTACATTAAGCTTTAGGAGCCTTCTTCCCAGCTCTTCAAACTCCAACTTAGCGTCTGCTGTTCTGTTTTCTCCTCCCAAGCTTATGTTGGTGGGGAAGAGCTGTGCACCTCAGTGCAGAGCAGAGTACCTGCTTCGAGCGGCCGCGGCCAGGGCAGCAAGCAGTGAGGCTGCATGTCACATCCCCTCACACAGGGATGTGTCAGGCAGCATGTGCTGCACCAAATGTCAGGGGGAGAGGTATTCACAACTACCTACTGCTTCTCCCAGGGAGCCCGCCCTTCCACCCAGAAACACACCTCAGAGAGAGCATGAGGCAACTGGACTGAAGGCAGAAATGTGCTTAGAAATGGCTTTATTTGTGCAGGTCTGTCCCAGTCCAACTCTGTGGCTCGGGAGGAAGTGTGACTGTGGGAACTTTCTTGCAGTTTCTTCTTGGCTGACCGAACACATCCCAGAGATTTCACTTCTGGGAGGAATGCCTTGAAGCAATTTTTTTTATGATGAGGGCGTTTCAAGACATGTATCTATTTCAAGCAGCAGCACTGGAGACTGCTGAGGGAGGGCAGCGAGCCTTACTGGCCGGATAAAAGGAAACTTTCTTTTTGGCTGGCTGCACAAAAGGGCACGAATGAGGCAGCAGCGGAGAAGTGCACCCCCCGACAGCTTGTCTGAGTCACGCTCCAGCCCTGCTCACGCCGGGGAGCTGCACTGCCACCGCCACCTCCACGCTGGCCTGCTGCCGGGGAGCTCCACGTTATGCAGAGCCAGGGGTGATGCAGGCTCCTCTGCCCTGGTGCAGGGGCAAGGCTGAAAGCTGCTGCTATGCCAGCAGGTCCAAGCTGTAGATGCAGCACTGGCCCAAGCAGCTCCAAAGCTGCCCAAAGTTGCAGGAGCTCAGTTTGCTCCTCTTGCCCAAGAAGAGCAAGGAGGCATGAAGTCACCATGCCCTTTCCCAGACACAAGGACTACTGCACACCGGCTAAGAATTTTCCCCCCTTGGAGAGTCCTGCCCAGGTATTTGGATTTAACAGTCGGTGTCAGTGTTGATGGTGAGGACAATTAAAGAAGCCATCGCTGATCTTTCAAGGAGGCCTGAATGGGTTGTTGCCTTCTGTGCTGTGCTGAACTCAGAAATATCGATCTGCTTGACACTTTGGATGACCCAGGCTGCCAGTCAGAAAGTTCAAAAGGTGAGGAACACCTCTCAACAAGAATAAACAGCTACACACATTTGGAAATAAACCTTGCAATTACAGTTAGCTGTTTGGTACCCTCTCCTGCCTGGAAGTTTTTGGGCTACAAAAGATTTACATAGGAAGGATGGCAAGAAATGACTGTAAACCAGCCCCAGCTGCCTTCAGGGCTGATTTAAAAATCGGGAGGAGGAGAAATGACAATGTTTAATATTTAAACAGAAAAAAGTTTCATTTTTAAACATTTATGTTCCTTTTATGATTGTTATATCAATATTAATACAGAATGTAAACCACTTTATGGCCTCCAGACAGGACTCCCCTGTCACTCCTTTCTCAAGAAGTCTGTTTTTTAGGCAGGTGAGTGCTACCAGTGGGAGGTTCAGAAATGCTGGTCCTAATAAATAACTCCAGAGCGAGACCTGCTGCCCTTCTTCAGACATACTGCCTAATGACATCAGTGAGAATTCTGCCTGAGTAAAAATACCAAGTTTTGGCCCATTACCTTCAAATGAACAGAAGTTTGTTTGTGGTTTGAGGTGCTTCCTCTCGTCTGAACTTTCAGTTTTCCAGTCTTAGCCAAAGAGGTACAAAAGGTGTTTCCTTGATCCTCAAGGTTGTATGTGCACTCAGAAGGGCTCCCAAATTATTCTCTTGAATTTTGTGACTTGAATTTGTATCTGCAAACCCTGCCTTCATTGAGCAGAAGCAGCAGGTAGAGATGGGATATCTTGACAATGAGCTTTGACTGAGTTGAAAAATAATCTTTCTCCAATGCTAGCCTCCAAAGACAAAAATCTTTCTCTAACATTCTTTAGTCTTTATCCCCTCTGCAAACTATGTGCAGTAAGATGCACTGTGTTGCTAAAAAGCTCTCACAACCTCTAGATGAAAACCAGGATGGTGCAGAAAAGCAGAAGTAGAAACAATAGCCAATGGCCATGCTTCCATCGTTTATTTCCATGAGTTTGCTGCAACAAGACTGTCGAAAAAGCAGTGAGTAAATACTCATGAGCAAACCTCACACCGGTCCACTGCGTCCTGCTAACGTCACACAGCTGCTGCCCCCATCCATTCACTTCCTCGTGTTTGAACTTCATTCATCCATTCATTTGGGAGAAGGTGCTGCAGTTCTCCCCGCTGCCAGCCTGTTCATGTATTTTACTGATGTTTTAAAGCATATGGTCCAAATGCTCTGAATGCCGTGGAAGATTACTGTCACATGTCCTAAATCACTGCCTATCTGTTGACACAGTATCACCTTTCATAAATTGCTGGATACCATTTTCCCATCTGCATTGCTCTAAACACAGGAATTATAGGCAGGACACAAATCCAAACAACCCTTATATGCTGAATAAAATAAATAACAATCAGCCCCTTCAACATTTCTCCTTTAAAGGAATTTTCCTTATTTTAGATCAAACACTTCACTGGGATCCACACTAATTTGTACCTTCCAGTGCCATAAATAACTAACACAAAGGAAAAAAAAATACAGCACATTCAAAATCAGCCAGATTTGTATTTTTAAATTCTAAAATACATGCTCATGTCATGCTTTGGGTACTGGCACAATTTCTGAATGAATGCAAACAAAGCAAGATCTGCTTGAATGCATCAGACCCCCTAATGCATACTTAGCATAGCTCCAGGTCAGTGGAGCCAGACCAGTTTACACCAATTCAACAGTTGGCCCGCAAGGTTCACATGAGAGTGGTATCTCTGTAAGTACCACCCTCCGTTCCCTCCTTCTCAAACTTGTGAATGGGCTCATGCTGCATATCTGGGTACACCTCTGAACTACTTGGATTCGGTTCAGGTCGTGGGAAAGCAGGCTGGAAAACACACATGCACCTCTGCCACCTCCCCCCACGGAACACACACACCCCGGCGGAAAGGTAACGTCAGCTTTTCATAGGAAAACTGATTAGTGATACGTTAGTTCAGCACAGACTAAAAAATATTACATCTTGAGGTTTTCCATGAAGACAAAATCTTCCAAAGTGAGCAAGTACTCTCAGCTCAAAATTTCATTTTCACCTGAAACCCAAGTTTCTGATGAAAATATTTCAACAAAAATAGCCTTGTCTGCAGCTAACAAAGCTTTATACTCCACTGTAACAGCACACCTCTGTGTGCTTCTGTTCCTGAAACCTGTATTCTTCTCCATTCCTACACATTTCAGCTTTCAATATGGCCTGCAGGTCCACAGATGGAGCCTTCACTGACTTGGACACGCCCCCCCCCCCACCCCCCCCCACCCCCCGCCGACACCCTGCTTTTATCCTATCACCACCTGCACAAAGAGAAGGTTAGCACATATTAAACCATTGGATTTGTCTGCTCCAAGTACTCAGGGAAAGAACAGTGATATGTTTGAGACCCAAACGCAATACATTTGGGGATGTGCTAGACAAAATCAACACCTGGCAGCTGGTGATCAGCCAGGTTTCACTCCAGAGATGCAGTACTGGGGAGAACTGGCTTGTGCTGTGCAAGGAGATGCACTCTGCCATGGAGAGCGCCAAGAGGAACCCAAGCGTAGAGCCCCTTGGAGCAACCCAGTCACTCAGTGTAGCAGAGTACTGAGATCTCTCTGGCTTACAGTACCATTTGAAATTTGTATGAAGCCCCTGTTGCTACAGTACCGGACAATTTCCCATACACTAAAAAATAGACATAATGACCCTTTTCTCCCTTTCCTGTTGGGTTACAGAAACAGCTTAATTACCCCATTGAGTTCATCTCATCACAAGCGTCAGTGGAGGATGTTCTTAGGAGTGTGCACCAAATTCCAGCACATTTTAGCAGCCACGCTTGTGCACCATAAAACAACCTCTGCCACCTAATCTTCTAAGATCTCCTTTGGTCACTTCATGTTCCCAAAGTCTCTGAGGAACATACATTTGTATGCTAATCCTTCCATCACATCTACATGAGCCTCTGTCACATCCAACGCAACAGCAGTCTGCGAAGTGAAACGTTAATCTGGCACCCTATGCTTAACATAGGGACTTATATTAAAAAAGCCTACCAAACTTCCAAAAGTACCATGTATGTCCTACCGTTTCAGTATAGATCACAGGGCCATTAACCCCTTCCCTGCGGGCTTGTCTGGTGCTGCAGCAGCAGCACTGCCCCCGCTGCCAGCACTCCCTGCAGGACCAGCTGGTGGGCAGCCAGGCTATAAGGTCCAGCAGCACAACACAACCCAGGCTTTGCCTTGTGGCCGTGATGTAGGCACTACAGTCTTAGAGACTCCTTCAGTGCAGTGAGAGGTTACACAGCTTCTAGCATCAAATTTTAAAACCTGAATAAAGATACAGCATGTGTCATCCAAACCAGCAAGTTTCTTGGTGCAAAACACAACGGTGGTGTGCCAGTCCCACTGCAGCAGCCATTAGCTCTATAGGCAAGGATGCTGCAATTGCTGCGTCAGAGCTGTCATTAGCGAGTCACAGACCAAGGGCAAGCAACCAAGCTTAAGACTCTTGTTCCTTCTGATCAGGACTTCAGCACATGACCATTCACTGAAATGATGGGGCTAGTACCTTCCCCGCCCCCACCCCCCCTCCCCCGGCAGCTTTGATAGTAATGATAATACAGTAACAATGTAATCCAGATGAGGGATTATCAGATGCCTTTGATTTCCAGGACTGTCAGGCTACCACCTTTCAAAAGAACTAAAACTCACCTGACAAAACAGTTTTTAAAAAAAAGACCATATATAGTACTGGCTTCTGCAAAACAGGCTGGAAAAGACTGGCAGCAACTTTACAACTTAAAATAATCCTAGAATTTCCAGGTGAATCCAGTAGATGTTACAGACTGACAACACCTACAAAAGCTCCACCTAAAAATCCTTCCCTCTTTTGTCTCCAAAGAAACCCCCCAAAGCAGTCTGCCACCAAGAAACAGGGCAAGTTGAACTGTAAAAAGATGGACTTATCTTCCCTTCAGCACTCTGCTGAGCGACAGGACACTTGCTTTGGGGCTGGCCTCCCTACGCTGAGTGAGAGCAGCAAGGCTGATGTTGGTGAGCAGGGTGTCACCCAATGCAACGGCTGATCCCCCTAGGTGGTCAGCCGATGGGAGCTGGGAGCAAAGAGTGAATCACCAGCACATCAGCCTGCAGACACGAAAAGTGTGGGCACCAGTACATCCCTGCACTCCTAGGGTTTTGACCATGTCACCTCTGCTGTCCCCAAACAGCCCACAGCTAGAGTGCTGTGTGGGGGCTGTACAAGGTGTCTGTGGGGCCATCCTTCTGCCTATGGGTCATTTATTTGTATCAAATTATCAGAAGTAGCTATAGAAACTAAAGGAGAATGGAGAGAAATTAAAGGTGGATTAGTGCTGTTTGACATCTACATCCTCCTGTTTCAAGGCATCTGACAACCATTAACGGCCCGTAAGCCAGACTGAACCTTCCTTCACGGGCTTCCTTCATTAATAACTGTCTATTAGGAGACCGTTTGTATCCTTTTCTGGTGCTGACTACTATATACAGGACATTCTATTAGCAAATCTATGATAAAATACTGTATTGTACATGTATTGTTTTTAAAAGGAAATGCCTACACCGTACTTGCAGAGCGTAAAAAACCCCTATACCCTCACTGCCAACCTTTAAAAGAGAATCCCCTTGCTGAAGAGATGGGGAATTATACCATATTTTCACATGTGTCTAGCCAGTTAAATTGTACACAAAATCTTTTTAAGGTCTAGTTCCTTAATTTTTTTATATATAAAACCAGTAAAGAAAATTATTGCCCATAAAATGTTTGCTTCTGTTTTAGTGAAAGCAATGTAAAATAAGTCCAAATGCAGCCAAAATCCTATTTTCATCCTGTTCTAACTAAACCATGGTCAAACCAATTTCCTTCAAATTTTAAGGAAAAGACAAATGTTCTTGGATCTCAGCTGAGAACTTCTGCACTACCTTTCAATCTGCAGAGAATTTTTTGGCTGTGTTATTACTGATAAACAAAGTTCGTAATGCAAACACTGACAGGACCTCCACCAAAGTGATAACAGGAAGGGCCGCTGTAGTAAATTCAATTAACATCTAATAGAAACTCTGATCTCATCACATGCCGACTAACATTATGCTCAGAATAAAATCAAACTAGCTCAGACTGGCTGCTGTCAGTTCTCAAAAACTGCCATCCTCACATTTCTCCCACAGAGAAGCAGGTTTTATAAACAGATGCAGCTTCTTCAAATCAGCAGAAACTACCAAAGGTAGACTGGATTCCCTCTTCATTTGACCAGATTACACACCTTCAAATCTAACCATCACTGCCGGCTACACAAGCCCTCATCCTCCTTACTGAGGTTACAACTGCAGCTGACTTTGGCTCAGTAGCTGTTGAAAAGATTAAACAAAAATTAGCAGTTCCTGTACAACGAAATATTTGGATATTAACCAGAGTTAAAAATCAAGCCTTGGTTTGCTTCCTGCCTGTCGGACACGCTACACTGAACATCCTTTTTAAATTCCACAGGTAATAAAACTTGCACTAAATGAGGCCGGTCACAGCACAAGTCTGTACTGATGCCAGGCACAGCAATCTCTTTCATGTGTGCTGCTTTGCAAGCACCGAGGCTGCAAGGCCTAGGGGTTCATGAAAAGACACTGCTTTACAGGCTCACTGATAACCTGATAGAGCCGATAACGCAAGTCTTGCTTGCCGGGAGCTGATAAGTTAAACAGATTTTTGCAGTAGTGGCAGAGTAATGCCAGAAATGAGCAGGAAAAAAAAGGCCAGAACAACTCACAGGATGTGAACTTCTGTTTCCTAGACAAGTAAATAAAACAAATCCTTTTTGAAAGGATGTGCCTATAACCTGGCCTCGATATGGCGGAGTTGCAGTCAAGACAATTACAGTGGAATTCAGGTGGGGCTCAGGTGTGTGCAAATATGGCAACACAAAGCATATCGTGACACAAGGTGACTAGATAAGCGATGTAAGGAGCCTAATCATCTGATCCCAGTGAGACAGTCTCCAAGGTGGGAACCAGCCAGTGGAGAAGGAAAGGGAGAGCCAGCTTTGAACCTGAGGACAGGCATCCTTTTCCCGCAGGAGGATGGCACCCCTACCAGCTGAGAGCTGCCGCTCTCCCCACCTTCAGACAAAAGTGCCAGGCTTGCTCAGATCAACCATTTAAACCGACTGAACCAAACTGGCTGATTTTGCATGGAGCGGATTAGGAAGTGCTCGCAGACAGCACTCGGCCACGGCTGGGCAAGGTCAGTAACCTCTGGGCAGGCGGCTGTGATGAGCAGCTGAGGGCAGTGACTTCTTCCACCAGCGCAGCTGGATCTCAAAGGGGACATCTTCCTACAGCTTAACTATGTGCGTCCTCCACCAGCAATGAGCAGCCAGGATGATCTGGCTTCTTTCCTCCACCGACCTCACCCACTTTGCACACCCAGGCAATCAGTCTCTTCTTGCCAGCACACAGCCCTGGGAAGGATGAAGTTTTGCTTTAAGATCATTTTTAGTGCTACAGCAATGTGAGTAGTCTTCATGGTAACAGCAAACCAAATAAAACTCTGGACCAAGGCACACTGTACGGTTTCCAGTCATAAATGAGTGCCCAAACACCTGCAACAGACACCAGTAAGACCAGAGGGTGCCATTGCTATCACATAGTCTCTGACTTCCTGCACCGCATAAGTCACGGTTTTCCCCAGCAATTGTTGCATCAACATCATAATTTCAGGCTGCAGGATTGCGTATCTTTTAGAAAAACATCCAATTGTGATTTAAAGACTGCAAGTCTTGAAGAAAGCAAGCTGTTCCCATAATCAATTGCTTCATTCTTCAAAATGTATACCTCATGTGCATGTGGGAACTGAAAACACAAAGGGTGAGCAAGCCAAGTTCTGGTGCTTTGGCACGAGTGAAGAATCAACCTCCTATCAGTTTTATGAGGTTATTATAACTCCACATAAGAGGCTCTACTATCTGGAAGATCTTGTGCAGAATTCAGCACGAGAAGCGCTAAACATTTTCCCCACTTTGTGAGAACTTTACAGACTGTGTTTCCTCCTGAAGACTAAAATGGACTCGTCAAGCTGCATAATTTTTGCACAAGGTTCCTGATCTACAACAGCCACCACAACGGTAGTAGTACCACGGCCTGTCTCTGGCCCCTAGGCTGCCTTGCTTGCCCAGCAGCTGGGGCTGAAAAGTCAGCTCCTGAAGTTAAAAGAGTCCATGGTGCTATCAATCAAAGAGCACGTTTCGCTTTCCAGCTACAGCTCTGGTTTCTCCGTATGAATCAAGACAGAGGACGTGCTGCTGACATGCAATCAAAGGCGAGTGACTTTGCTGTGCAATCCGACAAATGCCATGCTAAGGGTCAGAGAATTGGAAGTTGCTTGACCCAGCAGCTGGTATTTCAAAGACTGAGGAAGAAAAGTTAATTATAAGTCCTTTTAAAGTGAAACCATCAAAAAAGGTTCATGAAACAAAATCACCAACACAATGAATCAACTGAAATTTCTCATTTCAGATATTGGTACTCAGTTCTGATCACTCATGTTTGTTGTAATCATAGACCGATTCGTATTTCAAACAGAAAAGCAGGCCTTTTCATTTAGAAAATGCCACAACAGGACAGGTAACTTCTTTGGTTTTAACTGAAATGAGAAATTTGTTGAAATGGACCTTTCCTCTTAGGAATCTCTGATTAAACAATTTAATGTTTCTGGATGAAAAAAAAAAATCCTCTCAGAATCCAAACCCGTTTCAGTAAACTCTTACCCAAGCTGAAACCCACACCAGTACATCTCAAATTTTGCCGCAGTTGTCACGACTGCCCTGTGTGTAACAGAGAAGGGATGTACTCCTCGCATCCAATTGGTACTGCTCATGAACTACACCTCTGCAACAGAGAGGAAAAGGAGAGCTGGTGCTGTTCTGGCTGCTCATGGCCCAGCTGCACAGCAGCCACGGGCAGGAGGGAAGCAATGAGCAGTAAGGGACATCTTTTTGCAGGGGAAGTGTTGCATGTCTTTTGTTTTCTTAACCTGGAATAAAGTCCAAGCACTTATGTATGCTGTCATCTGTTCTTCCCTTGAAGAAGACATCAATCCATTAGCACCACTGGGATCTAAGGAGACAATTGTCATCATGTTCTTTCTAGAATGCCAGAAGTATCTCTTGTAATACAATATTTTTTTGGTACCCAGAGGAACCCTCCTAGCTCTTTGGGTAAGAGCCTTAACCTTATGCACCTAATGGGATTGTTTAGGTTGGAGGAAATGTAAGAGATCTACTCTGATTGAGCCGAATTAGAGCTCTTTGGGGAAAAACTCCCCGAAACTCCCCTTGTTCCTTTGTCTGTCCATCTGTATATCCATCTACCCATCTTGGTCTCATTGCAAAGCTATTGGAGAAGGCAGGGCTTTTCTGATATACTTGGGAGATGAGGTGAGAATGAATGTGAACAAGTGAGGGTAATCGGTTGCATCTCTGACAGATTAAGGGGAAAACAGGGTGAGAAACACTGTGGTGCTGTGCAAGCTAACCAGGCTGACTGGCCTGGCCATAATGGACAGACACCCTGGTGGGACACCTGCCTTGGCCATGCCACGGCCAGGACCTGTCGGCCTTACTTCACCAGCTTTCAAGTGCTGTGTTTCCAAGGGGATCACACCTAATAGTGGACACTTGTGGAAATTTGGCAGCTACAGAGGGTTGGGAGAGTACAGAAAGGAGTCAAGGCACTGTCTTGTCAAAAATTCAGTCTCCTTAACTTTTAAGGAGACACAAGATATGAATGACCTCAAGCCCCCAGAGCCCCTCAGCTCTTCCCTGTCAGCCTCCAAACCTGGTGTGCATGATGTTTTATTAACAGTTGCTGTAACTATAAACACTTACTTGGCACCAGTCACTGCGGTATCCAAGGACCTTACTGCATTTTAGTGAATTAATTAAACAGATTACAGTGTTTAATGCCCATGGTGGGAGGTTCAGCCCTGGGCCATGTAGACTCAGAGTTGCATGGTTTGAGGGGGACACATGATTAAAGGCTGCGTAGTCATAATTCCAATCAGTGCACTGACAACTTTGTTTGTTCTCTTTTTAAATTCACCTTCTAAAACACTCATTACCAAAAATACCACAGGGATAATGAAATAATGTGAAAGCAACTTTATGTTCAAAATCATATGTTTCATACCTCCTGAGAATATCTTGAATTGTATAGAAATTAGAGGTATCTTTAAATAATGGGAGTCTTTTTCTCGAAGACTATTGGTAAAAATGAGCTTTGCTGTTCTCAAAGAACTAGTGCTATAAAATGTCAATCGTGGTTTAATTGTGATTCAGTATGTTGATTACATATGACAGACTAAAGGTCTTTGAAGTCTAATTCTTGACTGTGTCTAATAATCTGTTTTTTTATAGTGTTGCACTTTAAAACATAGGCCTGCAGCTAAACTGATGCAGACAAATATAGTCATGAGGCCACATTTAACAGCAATTGAAGATGAAGTCCTTCTGGCGTTCACTTGAAGACTAGAGTAGAGTCATGAAGCAGTTGCCCCAGAGACTTCTGCGTCTGCCAGATGGAATGAACTAGCAGATTAGGGTCCGGTGAGGGTCTTCTCCATAGCCATACCCTTTGGGTGATTTGATTCCTCCAGGTGAAAAAAAATAAATGAAGGAGAATACGTGCTTTGTGTGGGAGATATGATTTACATTGTATTACTTGTTGTTTTTCAACATTTTTAACGTTAACATTAACATAACATTAATAAAAAACCAAAATGTTTAATGACAAACAACAATTGTATTGGTGCCAAGTAAGTGTTTATAGTTACAGCAACTGTTAATAAAACATCATGCACACCAGGTTTGGAGGCTGACAGGGAAGAGCTGAGGGGCTCTGGGGGCTTGAGGTCATTCATATCTTGTGTCTCCTTAAAAGTTAAGGAGACTGAATTTTTGACAAGACAGTGCCTTGACTCCTTTCTGTACTCTCCCAACCCTCTGTAGCTGCCAAATTTCCACAAGTGTCCACTATTAGGTGTGATCCCCTTGGAAACACAGCACTTGAAAGCTGGTGAAGTAAGGCCGACAGGTCCTGGCCGTGGCATGGCCAAGGCAGGTGTCCCACCAGGGTGTCTGTCCATTATGGCCAGGCCAGTCAGCCTGGTTAGCTTGCACAGCACCACAGTGTTTCTCACCCTGTTTTCCCCTTAATCTGTCAGAGATGCAACCGATTACCCTCACTTGTTCACATTCATTCTCACCTCATCTCCCAAGTATATCAGAAAAGCCCTGCCTTCTCCAATAGCTTTGCAATGAGACCAAGATGGGTAGATGGATATACAGATGGACAGACAAAGGAACAAGGGGAGTTTCGGGGAGTTTTTCCCCAAAGAGCTCTAATTCGGCTCAATCAGAGTAGATCTCTTACATTTCCTCCAACCTAAACAATCCCATTAGGTGCATAAGGTTAAGGCTCTTACCCAAAGAGCTAGGAGGGTTCCTCTGGGTACCAAAAAAAAGGAGTTATGGATTGCAATGCCTTAACATGTAGCCTGTTGATCTACTCTTTATGGGTTGAAGAAGAAATTTCTAATGTGCAGTACATGCAGCTTTTCCCTCAACACTTTCCAAACACAGTGTTGTTCAGCAGGATGGAACTGTGAGAAGTTATGTGTGGCACATGGAAGACAGTGTATTCATTGTCCCTCTGTCTGATTCCTCTCTCTTTTAATTTTGGAGAGAGAAATTCCAGCAAGAAAATCGTTTGTGGAAAAAGACTGGATTGCTTCAGGAAATTCTGAAACAAAACCAGCTGGTTTATGTTTACTTATCTGATTCATTATCAGCTTCAAACAAAGATGATTTAACAAATTAAGTGGTGAACGTGAAAATGAATTGGTTTGAAACTGCTGGTTGGAAATATAGTGTTTTTCAAACTCAAAAATTTAAATTGAAATTTTTTTTTAAGAAAAATCTTGCAATTTTTGTTTTTTTAAAAAGGAGCTGTACTGCTCACACCCAAGCTGTTGGTGTGACATTTCATCCAAAGGCATGTGTGATGTTTAAACGAAAAGAGTGTTGGTAGAAAGAGCATTGTATTGTTTAAATTTTATTGGGTCCCATCACCCCACAAAGAAAAACAGAAACAACTTCAAAGAAAAGATGCCGTTCTGTCTTATCATTGGTAGCTGTGCTTATTTTTCATAAATACAACTACTTTTTTATTACCTTTGTGAGTTTAAAATATTGCTTTTCACAACATAACCACTACTGGGGCACTATAGCACTTTTAAAAAAGTTACTAGAGAATAAAACCCTGCATATGTGTTCTCTAAAAGACTACAAAGTCGCTATTGTTAATGGAGTTTAAAAACAGAGGCAACATTTGCTTTTATTTTGGTACCAAGGTGAGTCCTTATTTAACTTCTTTTCCTTCCCCTCTTCGCTGGAACACCAGTTATTGATGGGAATGAAACCCATGCAAGGGAAGACAGGAATCAGGAACCATGGATGCCTCTGCTCTGATGGCATATAAGACTCTTGGAGAAACTGCTGAGCTGCTGAAGCTCGGCAGTTAGTACAGGTTCATTGCATATCCTGGGGCCAAGCACAGGCAGCAAGCATGCCCACTGCCTCCTGAGGTGAGCAGAGCTTGCAGGATCTGCCACTAAAAATGGTCCTAGAGACAAAAAAGAATGTATGTTCATAAAAGCAAGGAAAGGATGAGGAAAAAAACACAAGGAAAATGGAGAACAGAGGGAAAGAGAGAGAAAAAGGGAGGGAGAAAGAACCACACTGCCCTACAAGAGCAGCTTTGTGATTCCTCCAGTAATGTTACTCTGTTTTGTTTATCATGAAAAGATCCCATTAATGCTTCAGCCCCATCAAACAGCAGACCAAGTTCATGAATGGCACCTATCAGAGTCCAGGGTAAATCCAATGATTAGAGGGAATTTGCCAAAGGGCCTTTGTAGCTGAGAAAAATGCCTACTCCAGAGAGGAATGCAGAAAATTCCTGGGAGGACAGGCCCTCCTTTGTTGGCAGTCCAGTGGTATTCTGGAGCAAATAAAGGCACACAAAAAATGGGATCTTAGATGCAATGAACATTTGAAGAAAATGTTCAAAGACCTCCTTGAAACATTCACACCTCCCCCCCCCCCCCCCCCCCCCCCCCCCCCCCCCCGCCTTTCCCAACTGTACTAATTCTGTTTAGGATGACCGAATGGGCCATACTCAAAACACTACTGTTTTAGGATTACATAATAGAAATGTCTCCCGACAGCAACAGCTTTACTTACTTAGTTTTTTCTACTGCTTTTTCCCCAGTTAAAACTTTTGTTGACACAAGCTTTTAGGGGCCAAATCCTCAGCCAGTGCAAATTGCTACAGATCCACCGAAATAAAAGGATCTCCTCTGGCTTACAGCGGTGTAGAATTTGACCTCAGATTTAGCCTGTAAAATAGAAGAAATGCACCCAAACACCAGAATGGACCAACAGCTGGTGGAGAAGGTACCATTGATGCCCTGTCTCTGATTCACCCCACCCTTGTTAATGTCTGTGCCAAATGAATATGCATCACCTGTGAGCTACGCAGTGGCAGCTAAAATCGCTGCAGAACGAAAGATTTCCCTGGATAGATTTGTTTTGAGAGCACAAACACATCCAGGCAGAAATTAAATTCACAAGATTGGACGAGACAAGCTGTCACTTAGCAACTGAAAGGGACACCACACGTGGGTGTCGATTCATTTCAGACTTATGAGGTGGATGCTTTTTACTTCTTCTAAGTTAAGAACTCATTCATAAGAAACACATTTAAATCAGCCAAATTATAAGGAGACCCAGAGAACTGAGCCAAATACCAGCAAATTTATATTAAATCTGCAAATTGTTATATAATGCCTGTCCTTATTTGCTTACAGTGACTTTGTCAACTACATTACAGCAACACAGTTCTTGTATTAAAATAGCCCCAAACCATACCAAACATACAGAGACAATGTTCTGTCTGCCATAGGTAAGGTTCTAATCTCGCTTTCCTCAGTGTAAATCCAGCATATTTCCAACAATTTCATTGAACACCAGCAAAAGTGAGATCAGAATTTGGCCCTGTGCCTCCTTCACTCTGTTTTCCTCCAGAGAAAACAAAACCATTTTTTGTTATTTCTTTGGTGTGAAAAATGAGATACAGATTTTATGGCTGATTTAAAAGATCTTATCTGCTTCTGAAATCTTGAATTGCATAAACTGCATGTAATCACATTCAACAAACATGATTTCCTCCTTCCCTCCTCACTTACTATGCCCTGAACAATCTTAATGACTTTTTTCTTTACAACGTGCACTTAAACACAATATGCTTCCTCATAAACTTTGTTAATGACTTTTATTTTATGTCCCGCATTAAACAATTTGCTGTGATGATGGAGGATTGAAGTAATAATTATACAGTTGGAAGAAGGCTCTGTAAGCATCTATGGGCGTATGCTGCATCTGTTTGTGTGTGTGTATCTGAAACCTAATAAAAATATTATTCGCAACTTTGGAGACTGACACTAACATTCTTCAAAATGGGTGTACATTGTTTGCAAAGGTGTTTCCTTTATCACTCTGCGAATGCTGTTCATTTTACTATTTGTTTTAAATTATCTTTTACTGGTCTAAGCGGATTTACATTCATACTGCAGCACAGTGGCATGGAAGGGATAAAGAGCTGGGTGTACAAACAAAGCTGGGTTGTGCAGAGCACCACCACGTTTTGCAGTGGTTTGTCAAAAAAGCAGTAATGTTAAAAGAGCGCTTTTCCTCTGTTTTTTAAGGAATGAGAGCTTTCCGCTAACACCTAGGTTCTGCATTCTTCTGAATATTCCCAAGCAAGCTTGTTAGGGGATGCTCTAGCTTCCCTCAGTGTCAGTGGGAGCCCTGCCATTGTAACTGACTGCAAAACTTGGGACAGTATCTCCTCTGGTAGGAAAGGGAGTCTTTCACTCTCGTTCGCATTGGCTTGTTTTCTTCAATGGGATTTCTCTGAGACCAACATACCAAACTGCTCTCATGGGTCAGATGCCCTGAGGATGGGGCCTTGAGAAAAAAAATGGCATTAAGGCACCCAGGCTGGAAGGGCTGTGCCACTCACACACACCCCAGGCCCACACATAACACGGACACAAGCAAAACTACAGATCTCAAGATACATCGTTCCTCCAGCAAAGGTGTACAACATCTACGGTGCTCTTTACATACAATGGGAAGTGCAGATATTTAGCACCTTCCAAGGTTAAACAATCAAAGCACAGAGATATAGTAAAAAAAAAGAAATACGCTGAGAGATAGTAATTAAATTCCCTCCAAACAGGGCATGTCTCCCCAATATAGTTCTTTAATTGCCATCAGCTGCATAAATCCTAGGAGCATCTTCCGCAAAGTAAGTATCAGCTTAGAAAACTGGTCATTGGAGAGGTATGCAAAGCCTGCAGAACATATGCACGCACGTGTGCGCACTAACCTTCTCCTGCAACCTTAGTTTATTGAGCCTCTGCCTGGCAGATGGCTGGCATTTTGAAATAGGCTCCTAAAACTACAGATCTGTTTGTTTGTATGTTTGTTTTCCACCAAACGGACCATAACAACTCCAGCCATAATCCATTAAAATCCAGGCTAGCAGGGTAAATGACTGTCACTGGAAGCCTGACTTGTCACGCTGCCACAGAGCAGTGTGAAGCCCTGAGCTCTTCCTCCCAAGCCAGGGTTACATCATCTCACACATGCTCCTTTTACTAGCTGGTGTTTTGAGCTCCTTTCAAAAACGTCCATGAACGACGTACTGATTTACTTGCTGTTCTGCACCGTCAGGGTCCCTCCCCCAGGGAGAAGTTCCTGCTCTACCACAGACTTCCTCTGTATCTTTGGGAAGATGCATACACCCAGGCATTTAAAAATATTTTAGGAACCTAAAGGCACAGACAGATGTTTGCAATAACATGTCAGACCAAAAAAACCTGTGTTAATCCAGCAGCAGACACCTTGGCTGTTCAGATACCCTGGCTCAGCCAGCAGCACAACCTCCCACGTGAGGGGTGACACAGAGGCTTGGGCAGGAGTGGCATGAAACCACCCTGTATGAGGTGGCCGATGGGTGAATCACAGCAGACACAGACAGTAACACCCCAGTGATTTCTGCTCTAAAGGAAAAATTACAGACTGGCTGTTTAAAGAGGGATTTGGTTCAGAAGGTTTTGAACTCTCCTTTCAATCAAAGGCAGAGTTATTTACCACTGCAAACAACCATTAAGTCCTAAGCCATTAAATCCTGCAGTGAAACAAGGATTGAAGCAAGAAATAGGCGACTGGCCTTGATTCAGAGGCTGGTACTGACGAAAAGAGAAGCGGAAAGGCAGCTTGGAGGCATTTTTGCATCCTGTGATTTCTGGGGCTCCTTCAGTTTCTTCGATAGTCTCTTCCAAGGAGTTAGGTACTGCTCATGTACATGGGAGACCTGGCTTCTCCTCAGCTTCTCGGCAAAGTGACCAGATCCCACAATAGCAAGCTAAATAAAAAGGATGTTTGTCCAACATATGTAAGAAGTTAGAACATTTATAGAGGACAGAGAAACAGTCAATGTGTCACTGCCTCTCTCTGGTTACCGCTCAGCATTGCCTCCTTCTGGTTCCCAATTTAGGCTTGGAACTGAGAAGGAATCATTCCAGTTCAAACAGAAGTGCCAACGCAGGATGAGAGGACTGTGGTTTATCAAAGCAGCTTCAGGATGGGGTTCTTCAAAGCCCCAAAGATGCTGACACCACTCCTAACGTGCTGGGAACCCCACTGTAAACGTCAGATGTTTCATCCTCTGCTGTTACAGTGAGGCAGGGAGAGGGCAGAGGGAAAGGAGAATCAGATGAAAAAGTATCTGGTCCTAGAATACTCTGGCAGAGCTAAACTTGACATTTGCTCAGCTTTTGGAGCTGTGGCTGGTGTTCACACCCAGGCTCAGCCGCTCAGCCCCAGCGCGCGAGGCAGGAGGAAGCAGTCGCCATCAAGGTCAGATGGAGGATGCAGTGACTGCCCCTCTGAGCCGCCCCAAAGTTCATCAGGATATGAATGTCTGTGCAGGAGTAGGCGCTGCTTCCAAAATAAAATCTGGACAGTATTAATTTTTCATGTCTAAGCCCGAGGCCTGAAATAACAGTTACCAGCATTTGTGGTTTTGTATACACTTTGAAAGTTCTGGGTAGCTGAAAATGGCTGTTTTTTTTCAAGAATTAAAGCACTTCTGACCTTTTTTTCACATACTCTCTGTGAACATACTGAGATAAATAGGCACACGTTTATTGGCTTTTTGTAGGGGGAAGAAAGCCAACAACATAAAGTGAACTGGTCAAGGGAGGGCAGAGGTAGCTCTGAACACAAAAGGTCTTGCTCTGTTTCTTAAAGGTTCTCCTGTACTAACAGCAATTAGAAAGTTCAGCTGTAATTTCACCCCTCATTCATATAGGACCTTGTCTCACCTCCAACAGGAAACAGGGACTGAGTTAGGAGAGCCTGAATATAATAGAAGCCTGTGGCTGTGGTGCACTGTGGCCATCAATATAAATCTGTCATAAACACACATAGTGAGGAAGAGGAACTTCCATACACTGTGGCCTCTACATTTTTGGATGCAGACGCAAATTTATGGCACATGGGATGTAATAAGCCTTTGAGCCAACGTGGGCCTTGCGAGTGTGCAGGGCTGTGCAGACTGGTGTACCTCAAGTGAACTGCACTTCCACAACTGCACTGGCAACCACCTCCTGGCCAGACATGAGACCTGGGTCAAAACAAGGCTAAGGAGATGGTCTTATTATGCTGGATTCTCAAAACAAGGTTTTGGTCTACAAAAGGGAAGCCAGAATTTTTAAATTGAACTGGAATTGACTTGTTATATGGTCTTCAAACTGCCACCCTGGTTTCTATCATTCCTGAGTGGGATGTGAATGGGACACGCATGCAACCCAGGGCTAAGGTACCATCCTCTATGACGAAAGGTGGGAGAATCAGGCCCACAAAGCCATCACGATTCCAGTACAACTTTGTTCACCTTTCCATCAAACTTCTAACCCCTGATAAAAACAAAAGCCCTACCTAAAAGGCAGTTACATCAAGTGACTGGATTAAGGTGATTACTTTTCTGAATTATGGTATCTTAAGAGAGTTTTTACTTAAAGGGAACTACAACTGAAAGCAGTTTTAGGTAAATTGAAAAACAGCTCAGTGTCACTATTAATTAATTAAAACCAATTTTTCCAAGTTGGCCTAATAGAAGGCTTCCTACATGCAACCAGTAACTGATTGAGTGACTCAAGCAGTAAAATCATAGTTGAGCCTATTTTCTTCATCCTGGAAGGCCAAGTTCAATATTTTTCCTATGAGGCATGCCTTACTATAAAAAGAATGTGATGCTTGAACGTGAGTGTCTCTGCTGTCAGTGCTGGCACCCAAAGCCTTTCCTAGCCCTCCTGCCACATTTCAAGAGTGCAGGATGAATCACAATCATGTGGCTCACCTCCCTGCCAAATTCTTTTCTTCTGCTACCACTGCGAGTTCCTCCCCGACCGCTGCCAGTAGCGGCTGTCCCCCAGCCAAGACCTTGGGAGTGAGTGTTTGCAGGAGAGACAGGGCTCCCTCCCTCCTTCTCCTCAGAGGAAGCAAGCAGGCACAGCGTTAACAGACCCATAATCATGGGGCTAAGCCAGTAAGTGGTGGAGTAGGTCGGGAAGAAGAAAAGGAGGAAGTAGGAGGGCTGATATGGAGGGAAAGAGGGGAAGGGGGATGTGTGGGGCTGGCTGGTTGCTGCAGCCTGCACAGCGCTGCAAGGTGGCTGAGCACCACGTCCCCCCTCCCATCCACCCGTGGACATTCTTCATCTGTCCATCCCATAGCGATCAGTACAACACTGCTTACAACTAGGCAACAGAGACCTCGGCACAGCAGAGCTGCAAAGCTGCCTAACTCTACTGTGAGCAATTTTCCAAGGCTGTAGCATCACAGTCCCAGTCTACAGTGGATGGGAGAGTGGGAAGAAAGTTATTAACCGAGAGGAGTCTGAGGAACATGAGCACATAGGTCACATCATTTCATTTTGCAAAAGGCGAGAAAAGAGAATATAATGTGTAATACTGTTCTGTGGGCCAAGTTCATGCTTGCAGCTGAGGCAAGAATAAATACACTTTACATGTGAAGCTGGGGAGCATGCTGCAATTAAAGCACATGGGCTTCTGGGTGATTCAACAAGCTACTGGACATGCACAAAAAAGCGCAGAGCCACATATGGGAGTTCTTCCTTCACTTCCGAGAGCTGACCACCCCTCACTAAGGGCTGAGGGTAGGGCTGGAGGGATCTGGCTAGACTCAGCAGGGTTCAAGAGCCGCACTCAGTGCCTCACCTGAGCTGCCCAGCCACCAGCCCTCCCACCAGCCAAGCTCACAAACCCTTGCCACTGGCAAAGGTTTCTACTTCAGCCACAGAGAGGAATGAGAGGTTCTGTACTCTTTTCTAGGGTCTTTGCTACTGGCATTGATTTTATGCAGAAGGCACCCAGCAACTGCAGTAAGGGCTGACAATACTAAATCCTGAAATGAGTTTTTTTTAAGCAGAGAAAAAGAGAAAATACATAGCATTTGCAAGCCCTCATCAGCTGAATCTACCCACTAGCTGCCACTGAGTACCTACAGCATGAAGAATACAGTGAGTACCCCTGGTAAAAACTAAATGTGGAAAATTCATTAATTATTCAATGCAGAACTTTCAGACAAAAGAATCCTGCCTTTCAGATGCTTTCCAAATAATGTGCTGATATTATTTACCTGTGCAAAAATCACTGCCCATCTTAAAAGAAAGTATTTCCTTTTATAAGAAGAATGGCAGTGACAGCCCAGAACACTAGACAGGAGACCAAGATTGGAGATTCAGGATCATAAAAGGTTTCATTCTTTAAGCCACAACTAAAAGCATCTCTACCTGGCTTTACAGATTACTGGCCTGCTTCTACATGATTGAAAAATGATCAAGATGAACATTTGGCTATTGGAAAAACTTTTCTAACCTTGGATGGTTTTACTTGCTTTAAGGTAGTATAAAAGTTCTAGTTGAATAATACTGAACTAGTTTTATTTTTTTCCCCAAATTATGCCTTGACTCTTATATGCAAGTGCTGTCCCTATCTCTTTGATGTCTCTACACTGATTTACACAGAACTGAAACCTTGAACTTTTACAGCTTAACTTGTGCCATAAAGAATATGAGAATTAAAAAGGATAGAGTAAATCTAGACTTGTATTATTCTCCCAGGTTTATTCATTGTCCACAAAAGCAAGGAAGGAAATGCACCCCAAAGGATATTAAACTTTGGAATCTTGGAGCTCTGGTGCTTTGTTCTGTCTATGTAGCATTTCCACACCAAGAGACCCCAGGCTCAGGGACATCCCAGAAGTGAATGCCCACATTCCCAAGACATTGCAGCTATGCTGGGAACCCTGCTAAAGCTAGGATGAAAAGTTTGAACTGACTTCTCCCAGTTTACATTGAATTACTCCTATTTCCCTGCCAAATGTCTCTCAGATAGGTTTTCACTACCAACCAACTGCCTCTGGGTCAGTTGGAAACAGGAATCGCAGGCACACAGTCAAGTTACTGACCACATGCTCACTCACTGAGAGCAGTGTAAGTGATGCCTGTTACTTTCCATTTGCAGTAGGCTAAGCGCATGCACATGGCTGGCTATTGCAGGCCAGCCAACAGGCAAAATAGGTCCCACTAGGTCCCACTCCTTTTGTAAGCTTCCTCTACAAAACACCACACCGTGGCTGTCACAGCTCTGACTGGCTTTGCAGGGAAGAGACACTGAGTAAGACCACATGAAATGCCCATAATGTGAACGGCTCATTGACTGGATTTTCCATTTTCAAAGTATTCCTTAGGATGGAGCTGAGGCAGAAACCCCTGGCAAGTTTCCACATAAGAGAAAGGACGATCTTTGAGAAAATGCCCTATTGGTTTCTGAAACACTTTTGCAATACTCTTTTCTCCCAGCTGAGGGATAAAACTCTTCAAAATACATTATTCTTCTTGCAACCAATAGGAAAAATCTATTATGTACTTTAGAACATAATTTAAACTCCTGGAACACACTTACATGTAACAGAACCAGCAGAGTCTATCAGGCAGGGAATGAAGAATTAGAATACACCACCAATCCACTTTCTGCTGCCTGATTTCCTACATGGAACAATGGCATTCTCCTTTACACAAAGCCCAAGAGATCTACATATCAGAAATGTGGTATACGTAGAAGGTATTAAATTTTTCATTCTTGTGAAGTGTACTTCCCCAGAGGTCCAGAGGACTGACAACAAAAATTCTGAAAATAAGTGTCCAACTACAAGACCATATTATTCATGTTAGAAATATTGCCTTCCATCATTCTTGATAGTAAGTTGCTTTAGAAAACATAACAGTCTGATCTGAGTCTTTGAACTACAGCTAGTAAGTGGTTCCACTAAGGTTAGCATAGGACACAGCACGCTGGGTGTACCTTGACCCCCATGGTGATCACATAAGTTGGTGGTTAAGAACAAGCGAGTGGAAGAAAAACTGAAAGACCGTTTTTTAGCTAGACACCAAGAGCAGAATTCAGCCCCCAGCATCAGTAGATACTGTTTCCATGGGGGAAGGCTTGGAATAAACCTGTTTCTATCAGCAAGTGTATCCTTTCAAATCAAGTAGTGCCAAAATGATGACTACCTCGACAAACAGCTTTTCAGTAAGAATTGTGTTCATACTGCCAGTTCCCATTCAGCATCCCAAACATAATTTGTAGGCTATTTCTCTGGAAGATGTTTTTAATTAATTGGCTGATTTTCTTGTTTCCTTACCCCCTCTTTTTCTCCCAACTATTATTCAGTCCCTATGAATATATTACTGTTGTGGCTGTAACTTAGGCATAAGATACATAAGTGTATACCCATCTGCACATGCAAGTTAATGGCTCAGATTCTCTCATATAAACTGGTTTATAACCAGTTTTTACCATTTCCCGGTCAGAAGAGATTCCTACTTTTCTGCTGTACCAGAACTCAATTAAACCATCTAATCAACTTGATCAGTTCAGACCAAGTTCATTCACCTCCACTTACATTTGAGTAGTAAGTGACTTGGAGTTTTCCTTCTGGTGTTTTTTTGGTCTAACAAAATAGCTATTCGAGTTCAGAGAAACATATCCCAGTTTTTGCTTTGGATGTTAAATAAACTTCATGTTTTTATTGTGAACTGAAGAGGAAGGGAAACTCCAGGACACTGCTCCAATACTATTCAGCGGACCTATTCCTTAGCAAACACAGCTGATTTGATGGTGTTTTGTTTTGTTGCTGGATCCACTACAAACACAAGCCATTGGCAGCTCAGCCAGCAACATATGAGAAGGGGCTTCCTCTCCCGCTGTAGTGTTCCTGGCTGCTTGAGCATGAACAGAAAAGGTGGATGGATGCCAATTGGCAAAACAGATAGAAATAGCAGTGCATGATTCTAATACAAGCAGCAAAAAGACCAAGCACAAAACATCGCTCTCTCTCCCATTGACTAAGGTTGCTTTTGGCCAACAGCAGCAGGCGTCTGCATGCTTATTTCCCTCTGGTCAGGGAAGATAGCTTTAGTTACATAGCCATGCAAGGTAATACTGTGCAGTCCTTGGCACTACTGATGTACTAGTGTAGTAAATAGAGGGCAAAAGGACTGAGCAGCTGTTAAGCAGCTCAAAGATACTCCCCACCTTGGCTTTCTAACAAAATTCCACATAAAGGGTGTAGCTGGAGAACTCCTCAGACCAATTCACATGCACTGCAGGAATGCATGCGAAAGGGTGTGCACCTATAGGGAAGGGAAATGTGTCAACACCAGTGATGCAGTAATCCTGGCACATCTATGAAAGGCAGGTTCACTGGGATTCACATGTGTCCTTCATCAACAGATCTTCATTAACAACCGTATGGAGCCTGCACATGTTTCGGCGTGTGCGGAGTATGGCAGTGGGTGGACAATATTCCTTTAATGCTTTTCTTTGTTTCTCTGTTTTAGTTTCCTGCAGGATATTGGCAGCTAAAACCTGATGGAGACCAAGGCAGATATTTCTACCACTTTGCAATGAATATGAGGACTTGCAGGGGTTTTTTTCCCATAAATTCTTATTATTATTGTGGTTATTATTCATTATGACAATGACTATTACTGTTCTGCTTTTAGGGATTCCTCCCTCACCCAACCAACAGTTACACTGTGACCAACCAAAGCAAGATGGCTAATTCAAGGACACCACAGACCAAGGAAATATAATGTAAGATCATTCCCAAATCAGAGGTGACTTTTCTGCCATTGCTTTCTTTTCCTGCCATTTCCCATTTCTTAATGGACTCATTTGCTAAAAATCACAATTGCTATTCTTTGTAAAAGCCTCTGGCAGATGTCTTGTTGCAGGAGGGATTGAGCAGAAAGGGATGGTGATCAGTGTAGTGTTTCATGCTGGGCAGTGTCAACTGATACAGACCTTCTAAGAAGACATGCCCTCTTCAGAAGTACTAAATTTGGTGTCTGCACACTGGGAGACCGCTAAGCACCTGAGGGCAGCACCAAGGGCTTGATCTAATCCTCAGTAAAGCCTAATTTCCACTGACTTTGGTGGGCTCTGCATCAGCCTAATAAATGCACTTACTTACACTCAAGCCAGAATAAATGTGGACAAGTATAGTATGAGCTTCTACGATATCTATTTTCATAGACAAGCACAGGTAACTTGATGCTTACACTGTAGACATGTATATGGCCTCTGACGTTATTGAAAGACGGTAACTGTGAGGCGTATTTGAGGATGCCAAGGTCAGCACTTAGCTAATGAGGATCCTGACCAAAGGATTTAAGAACATCCTAGGATTGGTCCCCTATCCAGGAAGATTTCCAATGAAGTCAGCATCATGCTGAAGATTGACCCTTTAGTATTGTGTCGTTGGAGGCTGATGCTATATGGTGCTCATACAAAAAGAACATGCACAAAAGTAAGAATGCTCATCCTAAGGTGTTCAGCATCTTCAAGTATTCATTCCTGCCTGCATTACTGTTGTTAAGAGGGAAGGCAAAAGAAGCTGAGTGCACTTACAAAATATCTCCACCATTAGTCTTAGGCTATGTATACAGGAATGGTCCTACTAGGACAGAACAGATGTTGATCTATCGCTGTTTTCTTTTTCTGTAAAAAGATGCCTAGAAAACAGGACACACAGAGAAAGGGTAATCCCCTGATACTCTCCAAACCTTTAGTAATTTTATGTTGTGGGAGCTCCTCAGCTACATGTGGTCCGTGTGTGTTTAGTAACCTCAAAGGATCTCCCTTCCATGAATTTTTCCAGTGTTCCCTTGAACCCTCATAAAATGTTAGCATCCAGTGCCCTGTGGCACGGATATCCACTTACCTACATCTTGCCGTTTGAAGAACCATCTCTGCTTGTTCTGAAACAGGCTACTGTTGACTTTAGCTGATTCCGCTCACTCCTGTCTTACAAAAGCTAGTCCACAGCCAATCCCTACCAACTCTCTCCATGCCTCTCGTGACTCTGTAGGCTCTTTTAAATCCCCTCTCTTCCAGGTCTCAGCTTAGTCATTCAGCACAGGGCAGTTACTCATATGGCAGCTTCCCTGATCATCCTTTGGGCCACCTTCTGTCCCACCACTAGCATGAGCAGACCAGAGCCACATGCCATATTTCCAGGACGCTGACAAACACATTAGCATACAGACTCCAACTTGCATGTAAAAATTTGGGGAGCTATGTACAAAGAGTGTCTAATGATAGGAAATAGTACCCTATTGCAGTGAAGATGGTACCACCCTAATAAAAAGGTTTCTCTGAAAGACAGGTCAAATTTAAATACACAGCTCGACAAGTTACACCTTGTCTGCGTGGAAAACAGTTCAAAGAAACAGTTGGCTGAATAGGCATTACTACACATATAGAAATCACATGGTTTTTGCTTGGCTGTGTGGGTGGCTGGGGAAGAAGGATCTGGGTGGAGGGGAGGGAGGGGAGAACCATGCATTTTGTTTGTAAATTCAGTGATGTGGAAGTGTGTGTGTTTTCCTGTGGGAAGTGCCTAGCTCTATCTCTAGTGATCTAAAATCAGCGTCAAAGGTTTGTGAATGGGTTACAGAATGAGCAATGGCACCTCCCATCGTTAGCTGTCTACATTTTTTATAACCACTTGCATACTTTTGGTCAACCACTGTAAAATAAACAGTCCTTCCCAAATGTTTTTGTTTTCTTTGACAGCACAGCAATAATTCACTTGGAATGCTGCAGAATATAATAGCACTTTAAAGTTGTTATAAAGCTGCCTTTTTATGATTTATGTTTGAGTTGTTTTCAAGCAAAAAAGATGTCAGAGCTACAAAAGTATATGAAATTAGAAGGTATATCATGGGTGCATGTATATGATATATGGGGGAGCGGGGGGCTCAAGTGGAAGAGACTATTTTAAATAATTTTCATTTTGTGTGGAAGACCTGATCACTTGCCTGTGTCTTTGAAAAATGACTCAATGCAACAGCCAGATTAACTTCTGCAACTACCAAAATCTAATCAAGATGACCAGAGCAAGTCTCTTTCAACATGAATTCTTAGGACCTCATGCTTGCTACACCCCTTGAGCAGAAAAACAATACACTCATAACTGGACATTGCACTTGACCAGAAGAAACGTTTCACAGATGGAACATTAAATGACTGCAAATGCAATCAGGAAACCATACTCCAGGCTAGAGCAGAAACCTGTGAAAATTACACCAGTGTCTGCTGTCCTGCACTATCAGGGGGTGAGTCCATGTGACCACAGATGTTTATGCTCAGCCAGCATCACTGTATTTACCTCTCTCATCTTCCTTCCGAAAACTCTGGTCTCCAGCCTACACAACAAAGACCCTAAATTGTGCTGTATGGGGAACAAGAATAAGCTGTGTGTTAAGTTTGCTCTTGAAGGCTCAAAGGTTATCGGTTTGGCCATCACACCTGCATTCCTGACAAACAGCTGGAGACCCAGAGAGGCCTGGGTCCAGCTCAGTGCTTCTCCAGTAGAGAGCAGTGATACACTGTCAGTGAGCTCAGCCCTAGAAAGCAGGGCAGCTTCCAAGCTTGAGAAAAGGCTCAAAGCTGGCAAGTTTGCCAATGTGAATGTCGGAGGAGCTGGACTTGGAGAAACAGATGACAACGTGGGGTCATCTGAAAATAAAACCATTAAAAACACCTGCAAAGGCAGTGCCTGAGCCAGCAGCCCTCACTTCAGGAGGAATACTCACGTGAGCAAGAGCTCTTAGATTAGATATGTTTGCAGTATTTTGCACTATAAGCGAAGAAGTACAGGGGGCATTCATACTATAAACTCCACCTGCCTCCAAATTAGTATCTAATATTCTTCTGGCAGCCATTGCCAAAGATGTGTATACCTGTTCAAGTGATGTCAAGAAGACACCATGCTGTCAACAGAACAGCATTTCTTAAAACTGCATTTGAAATGCCATAGTTACTGTAAATTTGACCAGCCTAAGTTGCAAGCAAGGCAAGATTTTCAGGCAGAAATAAACTCTTTTATGAGACCAGCCAATACTGACTTATAAAAAAATACAAGCTTGTCTCAGTCTTTGCCCTGTATATAAGCTGCTTCACACATTACAAAGATAGGCTTACACATATACACATGAACATCCACACACATTGGCACTTCACCCGTTACACCTTATATGTATTTTATCCTTGTATATATTCTTAGCAGCCACTACTAGGAGTAACAAAGTCAAAATGTGAACCTCTCTTAGGCAATAAAAGGTACTAAATATTAAATTACAGATAACATTTCTGTGGTTTAAGCAACAGGTAGACGATGACCTTACCTGTCCCAACCCCAAAGGAACTGATCTGGACCCCTAGAAGCAGGCCTTCCTAGGTAAAAAGGTTTTCTTCTGTCCCATGTGCTAGTAAAATAAATGTTTGGTTTTCATCCAAAGATCTCAAAATATTTCACAATGCAAAAGACTGGAATTACCATTCCTATTTAACCCATGATGAAAACTGAAGAACACAAAGTACACTGTCTGGACTGAGGTCATGAAGCCGGGCAGGCAAGTTTTGCATCATACACTGATGCTTCCTGACTGCCCATAGCCAGGACACCTTGCCACTGCTTTTTTGCCTGCCACATCGCCTCGGCTCTCTGCCACTGCCACTTCAACATCCCTCACCACTCCATTCTCTCCCCTCTGTCCTGTCAACATCAGCTTGCTCTCTCCTCCCTGGACGCTGCCTCATCTCTCCCTCCATCCTCCCATGACAAGCAGCATTGGTGAGGATGCTCATACTCCCCATAGAGCTTTCAAACCAGTGCTTCCTGCAGTGCTCTGGCTTGGCAGGTGACCTGGTCTAATGAGAGACACTTCCTTGGGTGACAGAAGCTGATTTAAATCATAACTCATATTGCCTGGCTTTGTGTCTCACATATAGACACAAGTCTGCTCTTACAGTGGAAAAATCCATCCATTATAACACAGAAATTGTATTCTCTGAAAAGCACTGTTAGGCCAGCCTTAATATTTGAGCTACAAGGCTATTTTGCACTCGCTACCACCGAAAGGTGGCTGTTATGTCAGCAGCATGCGTACCCACACCTTCCACCCCTCATCATGGCCAATTCAGCTCGCCTAGAGCAGCAAAGGAGTCTTTCTTGTCTCAATGAAACCCAGGAAGGAACTGCTCTTTAAACAATGATGATTCAGTCAGAGCTGGCTTTGGGTTATATATAGCTTTATAACCTGGCTAGCCAGTCTCTCTTTCCACCCATGTACAAGATAAGGAAAGCCTGTGAATCCTGCTACACCTCCTGTTGCAGGGGATGGCCAGGATGTAGGAGAATGGGTGGTGGTGAGAGCCTCGCTGGGGCTGGTAGGAACCAGGCTGGCTCCCCTTTTGCTGAAGCCTGGGTGGTGGCAGGAAGGGGGAGTTCAGGCCAGCTTGTATCCTCTGCTGCAGTAACCCAGAGAGATGCTGGCCACTGGCTCCAAACAAGGAGCTTGTCTTGATTCTTCCTACTTCCCTCATCATCATTCCTGCCTTGGTAGCCCAGAGATATTTGCACACCAGCATCTACTATAAAACTTATCTGTAAAACTGATGAGGCAATAGAAACATGTAAGAATTACATTAAAGCAGAATTTCACAGTGGTAAGTATGGGATTCTGCTGTTTTCTCCTCTCATTTCACCATATCCTGCCTGAAGTAATCCTGCGCTTTTTGGTCTCAAGTATGCATTTGGGCTCAATTTCTTTTTTACTCAAACAAGCACAGACTCTTTTTGCATCTTAGGGGCACATGACTCTGCAGGATACAACATGAATGAAAAGGGTCTGAGAAAGAGCTTTGTCTTCTGTAATGGTTCCCTGCCTTCCTCCCATGACTGGGCAACAGCACTAAGGAGAGGGAAGCCCTTGCCTTCTCCATCAGCCTGGGCTGTACTGCCAAGTGTCTTGTTACATCTACGGATCACGCTAGATGGTCCTGTAGACACCATGTAGCCTGTAATCAGCAGCTCAGTATCCTAAATGGTAAAAGTAACCATGAAAGCAGAAGCAAAGATTTTTTTTTGGTCAGAACCTTTGTCACACACTGACCTTATACTCTCCTCTTGCAATCAACACCCTTGTTTCTGTTTGAACTTAAAAATGATACAAGCTCTACCTATTTGCCATCAGCATTTTGAAATTTAAGTCTGGCACCACTTGGAAAGGTAAAGAGCTATTTTTTCTATTATTATTATTATTATTACAAAGAGAGCTGATATTATTTCAAGGACAGCCTCTGTTAGACCTTTCTGATACCCTCTCAACAAGAGAGCTTGAGGAGGCAATTATTTCCTTTCCCCTGGTACTTTTGAAGGCATAAAAACAGCACAGCCCTCCTCTGTGCACATAGCAGGGGAAAAACTTTGGAGCAGATGGTTGTCCGCTCCAGCAAAAATTCTAGTTCAAATTGGTATTTTTTGTAGCTCATTGCTCATCGGTACCAATATGGTTCATACTGGCACATCTTTGTAAGCCTCAAGCCCTTGTGGTGACCTTTTGGGCTTTCAGGAGGAGCAAGAAAACACATATTTTTCATAATGTTGAGGAAATGTGGAAAAAAAACCAAACCAAAAACAGCTAGAGTTTTCATCCAGGATAGTGACCCTCAGGACAGTGACAAGATACTATGTCTGTACCAGTGCTTGTTACCAAGCCTGTAAGAACCAAAGTGATGCTCTCAATATCCACTACGTGTTCCATCTTCAAGGACTGGTTCTTGTGACAGCTGAAACCAAGAGCTTTATGCCACCTTCCTGAGTTCAGCATTCAAGGATACAGCAGAGGAAGAAAGATCAGGGTGGCACCTTTCGCAAAAGGCACGCACACAGTGAGGTGAATTTTGGAGGGCTGGCTCAAATCAAGCGACACTCAACATTTCACATTCCTCTTGGCGATCATGGTCTGCCACTATGCAAAATTCCCTTTGAAGTGATACTACCCTGAGCCCCAAAAGCATCTACTGCCTTGCTCCCTCCTCGCTTTGCCACCACCCTGGGCCAAGCTTGCAAGCAGCAGCAAGTAAAGTGGTGCTCAGCACACCTCAAGCCTGAGCTCCCCAGCTAAGGAAAAATGTGGGCTGCTGCACTGGCTGAAAGGCTTGGGAAAGTGCAGCCCTGCTGTTTCATGTCAACATTCCTCCCCCTCTGCCTTCCCAAGGTCTCCGCAGAAAATCCTTTTTTGTTCTTATCAGTTCAAACAAGAACAATGAATTCCTCAAGCCCTCAAGAATGTGACAAGGTGCCAACAAAGCCAACCAGGAAGGTGATGTATGGTCTATAGGCTGCAGCGCAAATAAATCACTTCACAAACCAGTGCTGCAAGGAGGGAATTCAAACAGCTTAGAGACTCTATTTCTAGTTCTCCCCTTCAGATTTTCACCCGCCAAGTATCCTGAATAAAAGCAGTATGTGTGATGCTAAAACACTGCATGCCCTTTGCTTTTGTTACCCGGTATAACTGTGCAGCATCTAATCAAACTGGTATTACAGTGGTGTGTCTGCACAGCCTTGGTGAAGGCAGAGTTGCAGTTTCCATTATAAACCCCTATATTTGAGAGTTTACAACTGGCTGTAAAACTGGCTTACTGAGCAGAACTTGGCGCACACAGCTGTCAACCAGGGAGCAAACGATTTTTACCATATTTCAAAAATAATTGATTTAGCTCTTTTAAAATCATACTGATGTTTAAAAAAAATGATGTTATTATGTCTGGATGCTTTTTACTGTATATCTTCCATTTCTACAAGGAAACACTGTTCTCCTAGTCAGTCTGATTGGGAAAATAAAAGAATAATGACTGACATATACAGTCATAAAAAGGCAGCTTAGCAGGTACATATCCTGCGTATGCAAGGATTCAGATGTCTCACTCTTTGCTTAGACAATATGCCTGCTAGACAGAATTCACATGATGCTTGACACTGAAGAAATCAGAAAAATTGTTTCATGCTAAATTACACACACGATCGTGAAAATTCACAGTCCAGACAGAATGGTAAGCAGGTATCTAAGATGCTCAGCCCATACACAGGCTCTTTACCAGCCAGCGATTGAAAACAAGCATGCCTAGCCTTGTTGTAAGTTAGGGGCTCCTCAGTCTGGTTTTGCCCTTGCACCCCTACCAGTGCAGCACCAGCGCTAAGCCCAGTGCAGGCACAGTGCACATGCAGGAGATGCTCAGCTGCACAGGCAGCAACTAGGTAGCCCTCTGGAAGAGCCTGTGTGCTATTACTGGTATGTACAGCACAGCTCTGGCCCTAGGGAGCAAACTTTCTGGAACAACCATCCATGACTCACCATCAAACCTTCTCATGCACTACTAATGCTGCCACAACGAACCAGTCATTTGAAAAATAACAGGTGTTTGAAATGGTTCACACTGCGGACTTATTTCTTGGCCAGAGACCTGCATGGACTCCATCAGGCCAGCCGTGTGGAGTGAGCACAAGATGGCTGCAGAGAGGGAATCCAGCTGCCAGAGCCAAGACCCCGCCACGAGCCACAACCCCGCACCGCTGTTCTCACCCAAGGTGGCTGTAGGAAATAATGGCTTACAGCTTGCTGGTGTGGATTTGTGGATACCTCCCCGGCCCTGGTCCTTAGCACTAACCTGTATTAGCATGAAAAACTTTGTTGGTGCTACACCTGGGGCATCCAGCTCTCTGCCTGCAACTCCTCAACATAACCCTGATACGATGCTTTGCTGGTGCAGGGAACATCTTCACCACTGACGGATTTTTCCTGTTTTACATCAGCTCAGCTCAGGACACACACTACTCAGCAGACACCCCAACACTGCTCCAGCTCCACCATCTATCTCCTCTACACCCTGCCCCACCAGGATACATACCACTGAGATGCCCGTTGCTACTAAATCCATGCATCCCTGTCTTGCCTATGTATCCTTAGAAAATAAAGCACTGTTGTATCTCCTGCTATTAGCCTGTGGCAACCAGTCTTTGCTGGGTCTGCCAGACCTAAGCTGGCAATGTTTGCCATCTAGCAAATAAGAAACACAGCAAAGAGGAAGAAATAACATACCTGGTGCTTTTCAGATCAGCTTTTATTGCCTGTGATAGTAACTGATAATACACCAGCAAATGTGCTGCAGAGTACCGAAAAAAGCTACATCATCTCTGTAATGAGAAATCTTAGTATAGCTCTGGATTACTACATTTTTCCTAACAAATAGGGAGAGACAGAGTTGTCATTGTGTGAGGCTCCAGCCTCCTGGCCACCTCTTAAAATGGCTTCAGTTGAAGCGGGACTTGGTTCTCCACCTTTAATGGGCAGACTTGTATGTCTTTGAAGAAGCAGTTTCCTCTAGCTACGCACAGATATGTTTAAAAACAAAACAAACGAAACACACAAAACCCCCCTGCCCTAAATACATATTTTATACAACATACCAAAGCATTCAAGTAAGTAATTCATATGCTGGGTTGAAATTATTTGAAACGGCTGCAGTCTGCTAAGCATGTCATATGGGTCAGGAAAAAGTCCTCCTCAGAGATTCCTATATAAAAGTTATTCTAGCAGAATGGGAAAGGTTCCCTTCTGATACTCACCTTGCCACTTGTACCGACTGGAGGAGTACTTGTGGGTATGGATGTAAGCCTGAGAATACTCATGGATACAAGAACCCCTGGATTATGCCAGTCAAAACCATCATTCAAGAAATGCAGCATTCCTGGTGCGTGAGGTGTGAGGTGAGACGTGGCATGGAGCCCAAGCTCATTCCCTGAGATATCATGATCAGACTGAGCTCTGTGCCACTTCAGTGGGACTGGGGGAGAGGCAGGGAATGGGAAGAAGGGAGGAAAGCTGGGCTACTGGTGCCAGCAAGGTAGGTTATGGAAGCAACAGGCCAGACTGGGAGTGGATGGGATGCTGAAGAGGAGAGAGGATGGCAACGAAGTCTCTTAGAAGAACAGCTGGGAGCTACCTTCTTGAAAGAAGCTGCATCAAGTACCACAATGTGTCCTGTCATACTTGGTGAATTTCTTAAACTCTCAGATGCTGGAGCCAAATGCATGTATAAAAATACTAAAATACATCACTATTAATCTATTTTTAATGTAAAAGCTCAAAATCCTGAAGGCAAATATAAAAGCAGTTTCTCTTTTAAGCCTCTTAAGATTCTCAGCCAATCTCATGAAGCCTGGTATATACGTTCTCTTTCAGAAAAACTTCTGTACAGCTACAGAAATTACATATAAAAGGCACCGAGGCACTTTACAAAATCACATGCATAGTTTTTATATGAGAGAACTTTTGATGTTTTAAAATAAATGACAACTAAGGGGCAAAGAAGAGGAACACCAAGGAATAGAAACTATTTTTACATTATCACTACACATTTACATTACTTATAAAGTGTTGACTGTCTCTATCTGCTCTACAGTCTGCTGGCCCAGCTAAATAGAAATTACAAAAATATAAAGCCCTTTTACATAAAATATATAATTTTATTGTACTCTTAATTCACTTTCGCCTTTTAATTGTAATTCAGACCTTACTAAATTACTCATCTACACCATATAAAGATATAAAAGACTAAAAAACTGTGAAATTACCTCCATTCTTCTGTTAAATCACTTTTTTATTTTATTTTAATCTGTTTAATCACTTTTATTCAAGCTTGAAGCACGCCAAGGGAATTTTAGCGAACAGAGACAGTATATTAATCCATTTCACCTCAACAGCACAAGGTCTTAGAACATATTACAAGCAGAAATGCTCTTCAGCATCCCCTTATTCTCACCTCATAAAACAAACAAGTGAAGTTTGTGCAGTTCAGCACAAATCTCCCAGATCAAGAAAGGCCCCAAATGACATAAAAGCAGATGTGACAGACTGGGGCTGAACTGTAGTAAATAGCCTCCCATCATGAGCGCTATCTCTTGTCTCATACACAGGCATATTCTGCTGCAGCACCCTATTCAAATAAATACATATTTGCATAGCAAATGAATGCAAATTTTTAATATAAACAAATGATGCAGTATGATTAATTACCGATCTCCACTTCTGAAATAGTGTCAAAAGTCAACCGTCCGCTTAACAAAATTATGGGTTAAAAGTAATATTTAACGAAATCCTGTATACAGTTTACCATGTACTAATTTTGTGATGTCTGCTAAAGGAGAAACTAATTTTCCATGTGACCTAAACAAGCATTTTCATCTGGGGGGGAGAGGGCTAAATGACCTAATCCTGCTTGCTGCCAATTTGAATTCACCATGCTCTCAGAAGGACTTCACTGACAACTGACAGTACTCAGCCCCAGGAGCTGAGACCTCACAGTTTCCAAACAGCTGGAGCAGGGCTGCAAAGGTCTCTCGTAATGAAAACAAGTGACTGTAATAGGGCATGCTCAGCTCTCCACTGTTAATTACAGCAGTGCCTCGCTCAGTTGGTTATTAGTATCATGCTATTAGTAAAATCTCTACATCATTATGCAGATCTCAAACTCTATCTCTTCTCCACTACCTCTTTCCTAAAAAGATGAGAATGGGCATTCCAGTTAGCCTATCAAGGCCAGTATCCCTCCTGAAATGGTTGCCAGTGAAGAACACTTAGTGAAGAGCATATGAGTAAGACAAGCACATAGTGATACTTGCCATAATGCTGACTCAGTTTTTGATGACTTATGGCTCTGGGACTTCCTGAACCTAAGCTCTGGTATTGAATAGCCCAAGATTAAAATCACATTCTTTGAATCTGTCCAATTAATCTTTGAATTCCCATAAAAACTTTCAGTTTCTGCAACATCCTGTAGTAAGGGGTTTTAATATGCCTTACGTGATAAAGCACCTTCTTCTGTTTCTCTCAGACCTACCAGCTATTACTTTCATTAAATGACTCCCAATTCTGTTATATGAAGAATGACAGTGAGCATTTCCCTTTCTATGAGCCATGAGTGATTTTTAAGACCCTGTAAAACACATCATACCCACAGTCATCTTCCCTCCTGGCCTAAGAGCTTTGCTCTATCCGATTCTTCACCTGAAATTAATTCTACACCTTTAATTATCCAGTTTACTCTTCTGTGTGTCTTTCCCAGTCCTATTCTCCTTTTAATTCCTCATACCCTCTGTGCTCTCTCACTTTTGGCCTGCAGAGGAGACCCTCCAGGATAGTGAGGAATGCCCAGTGGAGTCTGGAGGAAACCTGAAGCTTACTTTGGCCATGTCTAGACTGAGTAGCAGCTGAATGCTGTGGTGTGCCAATCATCCAGATCAGAGATGTGGCTTAAGCATGCCACAGCTCCATTCTAGCCTGGGTGTTCTGGACTCCTTTGCAGAGGAAAATGTGTATGTGTTTTGGGAGAGGAAATAGTTGGAGGCTGGTCTGCTCCTGAGTCTTGCCTGGACAGGGATTTGGAACATGGCTGGGGTGCACATGTGGAGTTAAGAGGTCACAAATCCTGTCAAGTCCCCTAATTTATATGTAACCTTTTTATTCCAATAAAGCTGCTAATGACTGGCCTAGCTGCTTGGGTAAGTAACAATTCCTGTTGCTCCGAGGGCCAGGCAGTGTTGCAGCACAATCAAACTAGATTCTACTGTACATGCTGTATCTCCTTCCTCCAGAGGCCAAACCACACTACTCCTCCTCCATCCAACCCCCTCTCCCACAATCCTCAGGGCTATTTAACCACTTAGCAGGAACGAGCTACAGCTGCACATCATCCATGTCAATCAACACACTGCCTCTGAGGCAAGGCCACAGCTGCGTGTTATCAATGCTGATCAACCCACTGCCTTCATTCCTTTACAAGGCAGCATACATGAAGTCACCCTGACTTTGTCCTTTACAACCCAATGGAGGGTGGCAATGTTTTTCTGATGATAGCATAACCTCAAGCATCCTAAAAATCCTGCATGCACTTTCAGCACACAGCTCTAGGAAGAAGCCTGTTGCTATCTCAACTTCCCAGTGTCAGATAACTTTGCCCCAAAGACAGGGGATAAACTATATGGCAGTGGCTTGAAAGTTGGTGCCAGCTCATCCCTTTTGTCCCTCTCCTCCTCCGGCTTGTTGACTGCAAGCCTTTCCTGTGACTGTACAGAACATAGCACAGTTTGGGAGCACTTGCATTGGAATCACCACACACCAAGTCTCTGTCCTCCCCCACAAAACAACATCTCAGCTGCAATCTTTCCTCAGGTCCTCTGGCTTCCCCAAAAGTTCATTCTGCACAAGGCAGAGGAGATAAGATGAAATTGGGGACAGTCATGCAGGTTTTACCTTGTTCTTGTCACAGATCTACAGAGATTAATTAACCAGAAGCAAAAATACAGCCTGTGGCTGTTTCACTGAGATACCAGTGTTTCTATTACTCGTGCTAAGCATGCAAAGTACTTGTTCTCAAGGATTTATTTTTGTTTATGGTTTCTTTGCTTTTTACACTAAGCTTAAATTCCCAGAAAGGAATCATGCACTGCATATGCAGGCCCAGCTACATTAGTTTTGCAGCAACCTGTCTTTGCCCTGAGCCGCTCTAAATTGCTCCTCACAACATCCCAGTTCTTTTGGAAAAAACAGGATCTGTTAAATGGCAACACAGTCTTCCTGCAGTTAAAACTGTCCCCTTCAACCAAGGAGACAGGAGCTCAAAGGATCTGGTTTCCCTTCTGATGGCTTCAGTAACTGGACCTAAATTGGAATTGGGAGTGGAACTTTGTGGTGAAAACAGAAACACTGTCATCACATTCTCTCTGCACAGAGCCCCCAGATAATTTGCACACTCAGTAGATTTTTATGTCCACTTGAACACCTGCTGCTCTCCAGAGAGTTAAAGAAATGGGGAAATTAAACGACCACTGAACAACATTAATGTGACAGAGGCAGCACTGCATTATTTGGCAATGTTTTCATGGCTTGAATTAACCTGACCATAAACATATTTTTAAAAATGTGTAACTAGTTCCCCATCTTTAACAGGAACCTCTGTAAAATATAAAAATCTATCTTAATGTGTTCAGTTTCACAAATCACTGTTTAAAGGCTTCATGTCTGTGGTGCAGAAGTTGATGCAGAAGGAGGATCAACCTGTAAGAAACAGGACTGGTAGATTTTGATGCTAGTCCCAGTTGTGCTAAAGACTTTCTATACTTCTCAGAGCTAAACAATAAATCTCATTTTTGCTGACTATAAAAGGGACTGTTACTACCTTGTATCTATTCCTGCTGAATTCACAAAACTTTATGGAGGTGCTCAGACATTGCTGCAATAGGTAAAGGCTGTTTTCAAGTGTTATAGGGGATAAAGAATCTGTACTGGTTTAATGTATTAAAAAACATCTCTAATTCATGCCATGTTCCACTGACATAATCCAGAGGAAAAGGAAAAAAAAACCAAACAACTTCTAACCAGACGGAGACAGTAACTGTGCAGTACTGCAGAACATGTTCTAACCAACACTTCCCTACCATCCCTGTTGCCAGCAGGGCTTAGTCTGTGCAATGGAAAGCTTGCTGGGGACCTGCCTCCTTGCCTGGCAGCCCTGCCAAGTGGTGCAGTTCCACCTCCCAGCACCCCCTGAGGGCATTTGGGTCTGAATCACATAATTTTGCACATTATGTTTGTGCAAAATAAGCTGGGGAATAAGTCAGCAGACTCCACAGACTTCTACCACAGGTGTATCTGACTTGTCATTTTGAAAGGGTGCTTTTAGTTAATATCTTTGCTCTTGGTTTTTTTTCTTTCTTTTTTTTTTTCCTTCGAGGAGGAAGAACAGATTCATAGAATCATTTAGGTTGGAAAAGACCTTTAAGTTCATCAAGATCAGTCATAAAGAGCAGCAGTATGGTAGGCATTATTTTCTTGCTCTGCCTGTATTCATTACATCTCACCTCATGGTATCAGGATGAAATTCAGTGAATTCAAATGTAACTTCTACCACAATACTATCTGAAATTCAGCATGTTCACAATTGTTCCTGTCTGACTAATAAGTACACTTCATTATGTATAACTAAACCAGAACATTTGGAAATGTTTGGGTATTAATATGAAAAGTTTTTTACCTACAGAACTTGCGACACGCCAAAGGTTATTCTCTCTCACAGACACATATAGATGGGTATATATATGTATGATAATGGACATGGAGACGTCGATACGCTGCTATGGAATTGAAGATGCGCTGTTCTGGGACAAATTGTCCTGCACTCGTGTTCATTTAAAAAGTTAATAGTTCTATTCAGTGTTCAGAAAAGTCCTCCTACAGCATACTACCATATACTGGCATATCTAAAGCAGGTAAAGACTTGACAGAAAGCACACAGAAACAACTGCAGTTTCTCTGCATATAAAAGAAATTATCTTGATTTGTGCCATTTAAACATATGTTAAAGTTGGAGGCACACTTCCAGTCCAATGGTCCCAGATACTTCACATCCATCAAAATACATATTCTTTATTGTAGAATATGTTGGAAATAATATTTCAGATTAAATTTGTTATTGAGGTATTAATTATAATATTGAAGCCTACTGAACTAGAAATTAAGACCTTAAGAGCACTTGCAGTGAGTCAGAATACAAATCTGTTTCCAGAGTAGTGCCAGCTCAGACAGTGGCTAATAATGGATGATGAGGGAAAACACACGTAGCAAATATGGAATGATACTTCTTGCATTTTTTAAATGGGAGATGGCATTAAGTCCACTTAATTTAAAAATATCTTCTGTATAACGTCTGTAAAAATCCTTTTCCTGTATCTTACCTTATTCTCTGAATTTGTCTAACAGTTTTGTAAACTAATTAACACATCTGACATGAAGAACTCCTATGCTAACAAGCTCAACAATTCGTGTTGTGTGGAAAAAATACTTCCTTTTGTTTGTTTTTACCCTAACCATTTCTGTTGGTTTTCTAGTTGTTATATTTGAGAAGCAATAAATAATGATTTTCCATTCATGTCCTATACAGGCTTAATTAGATTTACAGGTCTCTGGCATATTTCTTCTTCATTTAGTTGAGAAGACCCCTTGTAGGAGAGTAATTCTGTACCCCTGAACAATCCAATATTCATCTGCACCTCTTCAGGACCATTATTATTTATAGTGTTCAAATCCATTCAAAATCCAAGTGCATCACTGAGTTATCTGTGCCACAATTCCATCTTACATTTTGTTTTCTATTCATTTCCTAAGAATTATGAATATTTTATTCCCTTCTTTTGACCACTGCAGCCACAGAACCGACATTTTGCAAGAACTACCCACTGTGACTCCAAGTTCTCTTTTCTGTTTGGAACTAACAAACTCAGAGCTCACCTTTGCAAAGGCAAATAAGATTCTTCTCATTACCTTGAACACAGCAACACAAAGTGCTGCCTGCCGCTGCCTTGCCAAGCCATTCAGCACCACGAGTTCCTTCTTCAGCTGCTCATAATCCATTTTAGTATTAACTAATTTTTTATCATCACCATTTCATAACTTTGCACAACTAGTTTCAAAATCAGGAATTTTGAGTAGCATAGGTCTAAGCACAATTCCTGCTGGAAGTATACCGGTACCTCCCCTGCACTGTCAAAGCAGCCCAGAAGATGACCTCCCCTCTCCATTCCCTGACCACTTAATTCCTTTAAAGCACTCAATGAATAACACTATTCATTAAGAAAAAAACTGTTTTGGAAAACTAGACACATGACATTCATTGAACCATCCCTAGCCACACATTTACTAGTTTCCTTTCAGAGAATTACAACAGGTTTGTGACACACAATTCCTTTCTAATAAAAGCTTATTGCTTTTCTTATATTATTTTTTTTACTCACTTTATATTTACTCAGATTATACTTACCCAAGTCTCTACAATTTTACTCCTTTTCATAGCTTATATCTATATTCCTGGTGTGGTGGTCAGACCTACTAGCCTGTAGTTCCAGGAGCTCTCTGGGTGTCAGAATGGCTGCCACCACCTCCTCTGGGACTAAGCCACCTACTCTATTGGCCTACAGCTAGGGCTTTGCTGGAGGAAGTTCAGAAATTCCATATTTCAGTTTGATCTGACTTTGACCAGTATTTGGTCCTGACAACTTGTCACTACGGAATTATTGATCTGTTTGAAAACTCCTTCACCTGCATTTCAACATTAAGACAGCTCCCAAAGAATCATTCCCTGTAAAAAAAAGATCCTGGTGTGGAAATCTTCTTAAATTCTTCTAGAATTCCTAGAATTCATCTCTCCCTACTCCTGTGGCCTTGTCTTACTCGAGCTGTCATTTCACTTGTTCAGGATTCATTGCCTCTACAGACTCTTCAATGACCTTCTGTTTCCAGCGCGTTTGAAAGTGTTTTTACTAGTACTTCCAAGCCTTTAACAGGCAAACTGTTCCTCAGCACCTTTTTAGTCCTGCTTCATCAATGCCTCCCATTTAACATGCTTCACATATAACATAAACATGCTTTCCTTTCTCCTTCATTTGGACATCACTTCTACTTTTTGAAGCCTATTTATTTAAAATTGTCCTTTCCACTCATCTCCTTAAAAATGGCAACCTTTTAATAATCCTGCTGAAGTATTTCTGATAGCTGGCATATACATAATTTGAACACTTAAGATGTCTGTAAGCAGCCTTCCTGCGGAGTGAAAGTCACATCACCCCGTTGACTCTTCCTTTTAATTCCCTTTTAACCTCAGTGTTATGTTGTTCCTTCTTATGAACTCTGATATGGCTGTGGAGAAATTACAGTTAAGTAGAAGAAAAAGGATGATTCAGTAGGACATCTTTGCCCAGTATGACTATGACTGTATGGGTTTTCAACATGCTGTTTTATATAGGATAATTTGAGGATCCTTTCCCCAAGAACCAATAAAATGCTTTTTGCTCTGGAATCGTACATTGATGTACAGACCCAATGACGGCTGACTGAGTACTTCTGGGCTTTAAATGCTGGTTGATTAGCTTATATCGAATGAGTCTGTGGCATCAGCTTCACTTCCTCATGAATGTTACTCCTTGGTTCAAGTATACATTTTTGAGGATTTCACAGAAAAGACTCTAGAGCTTGTATTTAATCTACCCTTCAACAGCTTTAGACAAACTGGTGGAACAGTGCAGGCCAACCTGCAATTCTTCCGGCTATGATCATATTTTTATTTGCATGCAGAATACTATTTTAGAGGCCATTTATCCAGCACCTTTAATCAATGTCTTTAGTTTCATTAAGATATTTATATTCTACACAAGTATTGCTTTTGTCAATACTGTTAACCACGGCTTCATGTCATTGCTCTTCTAGATGAATCAAATATTTGTATCCTCATTCACCTAACAAAAACTGTGGTGATAACCATTTTGTGAGAAAACTAATTTAGAGACACTGGTCTTTTTGCTGTTATTGAAAGAGCCTGACCTCATTAATTCTTTGGTTGGAGTTCTGCTTCCAGAAATACCTGTAAGGATTATTTCACAGGTTCATTTTCTAGCTCTTAGATGTCTAATTGCCTAATTTGTAGATGTGATCAGGTAGTTAGTGTTCTAAGTACCATAAATGGCAACCACAATTATTTCCTGAAGCAAATTTGCAGGCAAAAAAAAGGAAGGCCATTTTTCAAAAACAGACTAGAAATGTGTTTTTAATTGTAGATAAAAGCATCCCTAGCAGCACTAAAATACAGCTAGAGGTGTCATGCTCAAAGTGGCAGAGACTAGGTTCATAACTGTTAGATATCGGCTACATTTAGTGAAGCTTTAAATGTTATGTGGTGACAAGCATTATACTTGGCCTTGCCAAACCTTTTCTTAATTATTATGGGCTGATTATCAAACCTAAACAAAAGTTGGTCAAATGCACCTAAGATTGATTTTCCTATTTGTACTTCACTGCACAGTGCCTCTTGCATGTATACCTGTGTAATATAAGTGAAGCCTCCCCTTCTTCTAACTACACGAGGTATGAAGATGATGAGGCTGGTACAAATGCTACTCTGAGTTACTCCCTTTCAACTTCTGGCAATTTCAATAGCATCATATGCTCTGGTCTACCATCATCAGGTCTTTGTCTTCTGTAGATTTAAAGAATGAAAGGTAAATAGCATGTAAGATAGACTTATATAGTCATATACGTCAAATATGTAGTTGTATATACACATATATAGTCAGATATAGTCATCCTTCTACAGGATAATTGGGCTGTACACAGCATAACGCCTTGCATTGACATCAAGCCTCCTTCAGAATATAAGGCTGGGTTATGGGAGCTGACTAATCACCCTGCTGACAGCACCTACTACAACCCTGGTACACCTCAGCATTGATGCTCTTCAGTTTTCTGATGATTTATTCCAACTTATAAAAATGTTTTTAAGTAGTGAGCGCAGCATGCTGGAATCCTCAATTAGTATAAAATGTAATAACTCAATGGAACTATTGCAGCTTGCTGCAGCTAAGAAACCTTATGGAAATCCTTCTCTAGGCCCATTTACCTACAACCTGGCTTCTGCCTGAAGAACTTTCACCCTTGTATTAGAGAAGGTCACAGTAACACAGTCCCCTAGATTCTCTGAAAATGGGAATAAAAATCCACAACAGAAAAAAAGGTATTTTTCCTGTTTTTGCCTTGGATAGTAATGAAGGAAAATTACAAAATCAACACTCTGGAGTACAGAGCCAAAGCCGCCTTTAACTCCCATTTCTTTAACCAGAAGTCCCATCTGTGGAACGCTGGAACTGGGAAACTGAAAATCTGACTCAATGTAAAGCACTTAATTGTCATTAGATGTAAAAGTGAAAGGTATCTCTACTGTACTTCCTGTCCTGGAACTTTAAATGGAACATACAGCACAAGTGGGTGGAGAGCCTGGATGTGAAAATACAGATATGGTTCTCTTTCCAGAAAGACTATGAAGAGTAACTTACTGATCAAATGAAGCTGGAAACTCACAGCACGCCAGGTACGGTCAAGGAATGTCAGAGTTTTAGCAACTGCTCCTTAGTTACAGAGACTTAAACTTGCTTACAGTGTTGGTTATCTGTTACCCATTTGGGTTAAACCCATTAGAAAGAATCAACCCATTCTACTGAAAGGGAAGGAAACAAAGAGAGACTGGAAAATAGTATGTGGACTCTTGGTGGTAGCTGCCTTTCTAGCTGGTATTATTAAGGGACAGAAGAATGATGCAGTGTTGAGTACCTAAGATAGGAATGCTATCTAAATACTCCTTGAGTGATACTAGTGTGCAGTTTGCTGGGTGACGATGCCTGAACCAGTTCTGTGTTATTTCCTTTTCCCCTCAACCATGGACACTAATAGCAGAAATATTCTGTCTCATTGCTCTTATAAAAGAGCTGTCCTCCTACACCAACATTTTAGTCAGAGGGCAGGTCAGTGGACAAAACACACTCATGACTATTTCCTTTGCTTCAGAAACACTTGCCAAATTATAATGGCAAAAGTTCTGCATGTGCCTTTCAGGCTGAATGGTCTGGAGACTCTGGAAACATGCCAGCGGAGAGTGGGACATTTCTGCTCACCACATTGAGCTCCTGGTCAGCCTGTGAGCAATTGTCCTCAGGACTGCTCACTACAGCTTCCCAAATGAATAACACTGTAAACAGGGCATAGCTTCACTGACTCCCCATTTAAATATGCATGAGAATTCTGAGTTTGTACTCAGAAACTCTGAGGCTTCCTCTGGAGTTTTGTCTTTTTTTATGCCACTCAAATTCTAATTTTTTCTGTCCTGTCTTCAAGCTCCCCTCCCTTGTTCTGCTTCTTTAGCCATCACAGAACCACAGGAGTCTGGACTGCCTCATCTGGTCCACTGATTGCAGGGAAGTCCACTGACTTTCTAATACATTTTTTTTATCATGCAATGTAATCTCTTGCTTTTTCTTCCCTCTCTGGCTTTGCTCCACTTTTCCTTTCTTTTATGTTGTACAGTAGATTACAGCCTATCTTTCTTTCCATTTGTCTTTAGTGTGTTTCCTCTTTCCTTTTCATCCAACCTGCTTTTTTTCTCTTTTTCTGTCTGTGATGCCTCTTCTACAGTACCCCCGCATTTTCTCTTTCCTCTTTCTCACACTAAATTTCTGCCACTCAATCCTGTTTTATCATCCCATCTTCACACCTGAAGGCAAGGTCTCCTCATCAAAGACACAGGGGAAAGTCATATATGTCACTGCAGCCCCAAGTATGACACTGATTACTTTACTTTTATACATTATCCCTAGGTTTTTAATGAATCTTTCTTTAACTGCCCTTTCAGCCTCTCTTACTCTGAAAGCATGTTCTTGTTTGCCCCTTTCCCTTTGTGCACGCTCAGTTCCACTGTCTGTGGGCTTTTCTGACTTGTCCACAATCACTGTCAGATGTTCTTTCTTACTCTACCTCTTCTCAATGAGAAGAAACCCAGGGTCTAAAGAAAAAGCAGAACGATTAAACTAGCTGTTGGGAAAAGCTTTTAAAAATAAGAAGGTAAGGCAGACAGGGACAGGACTCACACAAACAGGAGGCTTTAGAAGGAAAGAGAAGCATGTTTTCCTAGGAGGGAAATGTGTCTTACTGCTGAACTAGCAGAGGCAGATGGGAATTCACTGCCAAGAAGTGACTCCATGGATCAGAAGAGAACAGAAGCATCAGAAAGGACATCACAGGCTTCTCACATGACTTTGCTCTTTTACCATAAACCTAAGAAGAAACTGAGTCAGGCATATATGTGTGGAGATTCATTATTTTGCTTAGGTTTCTATAAGCTAGGGCATCTTAAGACAGCTTATATTTAGAAACTCTTTTACATCCATTTTCTTTCATAGACCGTAAGTCTCTAAGAGTGAATGTCATACCGCTGTCAGGATTGGCCCTCTGGGACAGTATGACCCTGAGGAAAGAGTCAGGGTGATCAGTGGCTGCAGAGACCACCTGACTTCAAATCTATGAAAAGTCACAGCTGTAGCATTGGGAAAGACTCCAGCAGACCTTGAAAACCAGTGCTGTAGATACCTTCCTAGGCTGGGAAAGCATGGCACTGCCTCTGCTGGGGCATCTACACAGCGACCTGGCGTGCTTCTAGGCAAGCGTCTGAAATGAGTGGGTTGGATTCCACGAGAGCAGCAAGAGGCAGTGGGGAACTTAAGCAGCAAAACTTGCTGTGATCACTCCTGACCACAGCCCAGCTCACCGTGTGTAAGCAGGCATAGTGGAGCTCAGCTCCCATTTCATTTTCATTTGGTAGCTCTTCTCTAAGTGACCCAGGGCAAGCAGGTTTCCAGTACCACCTCTGGGAAACTGCTTGATGGCCTAATACATTTCACTTTTTTAGAAATATTCCTAATATCCAATTTAAATTTTCCTTTGTTCAGTTTTTCCATTTTATCTTTTAGTTTTTATTGGATCCTTGTTCATCCTTATAGTAAATGTGCCAAAAGTGCTGAACCTCTGCTAACAGCTTTATCGCATAAAGGCATAAGCATTTCAGATACTGTTCTGCATATTGACTCTCAAGTCCCTGATGGAAAAAAACCCCCACTTTAATTATAAATCTTTCAATCATTAATTCCATTATTGTTTAAAAATAGCAATAGCAGCAAACGGAAGAAAAAAACCCCAACAAATCCTAGTGCACTTAATAAATCACTGTATTTTTACTACTGCATTATTCAGGATACTTTACAATGAACATATTTTTCTATTATTTGCTACGTCTTCAAGGTACTCCTAAATTCCTAAAGAAACTCCCAAACTCTTAAAGAAGCAAATTAAACTCTATATCCACATCAATTTCTACTATAATCAATCATTAATGAGTTTTCTATGAAAGTGAATTTTCAGCCCTGTTCATTTAACATGTGCAAAATTCCTTCCTGGGGAAGAAAGTAGAAAAAAAGTCACTGAAAAAAGGTACTGAAAACCAGCTACAAATCCGTTGGGGGTTATCTGCACTGATTTTATGACTCATTACTACTACTGCATCCATTACTGTTGCTATACTGATTTTTATTACAGAAAAAGAAAATTTTAAAAGCCATAAAATTCAGTTACTGCTGTTTGAAGGAGGTGATTTTAATTACAACAGGCTAAGACAATTCAGCAATACTTCTCCTGTCTGACCTACAAATGCCACTTACAAATAGACAAGAGGAACACTTCGAAGTCCAAGTGAAGGGAAATGGTTTTAAAGTAAAAGAGCTTGTCATCTTCAATTTAAATACAAAAACATTTTGCAACCCAACCTAACAGATAAACATAGTCAAATCAAAGTTTTGGACTTCAGCTGAACAAACAGCTTTTACTGCATAGCTCTGCTAACTGCATTCTAGTACTAAAGACCTATTTTGGTAGTAATAGCAAACTGACAATTTTACATCAGTACCTCATGACTATTCACAAATCTCCACTGACCACCACAGAAGGCAATGTTAATAAAGGTCAAAATTACCATCTATCTGCATAATCTTCTCTAAGAACCATGCTGTAAAGGATCAACCAGTCTAATTGTTTAATGTATTTGTAAAAATCTGATTAACCCACACTGAAGTCACAGAAAACACTTCCACAGATTTTAAATACTTGAGTTTGAGCCTGGGAGATGAAGGTACAATGGGTTCTTTATCAAATATTTTAGTTTGATATTAAATTATTTCCATTCCTTTAAAGAGTACATTAGCTGACTTATTAAATCAACTAGTTACTCATTTAAAATTACTTCCTCAGTTTGTGGTACTAGGAAATGACTCTTTAACAGGTATTCTTGAAAATGTATCATTGTTCATTTGCTCAGTAAGGTAAGTCGATGTCTTTTAAAGCAGCATATTGACTCACGATTTTTAAAATAAAACCTGAGGCAGCAGTTAGCTCTATAAGCACGCAAACAAGTAAAAGACAAGACTGTTCAATTCTGATTACCTACACCTAAGCGTAACTCTTCTCACTAACCCCACTAAACATTTACCTTTCGTATTTATTTTGTGAAGTGCTACATTATCATTATTTTCCTGAAAGAGATTAGTTGCTGCAGAACTTCCTTTTCCTAAGCACTTCAAGAAAACCAGTGCACATGTCAGTGAACTTAATGGAAAAGTCACAGGGAGCTGAATGCCACACATAGGACACGCCACATTAAATGCAGCCCAGGCTGCATGCACAGAGAGAGAGATTGTTCGCCAAACGATTCAACACCGCTCTTAGTGCATTCCATATGTTTTATATTCTGTACATAGCAATCCATATTATTTATTCCATATATTTTATACCACCATTTAAGGATTTTTATCACACCATTTTCTATTTAGAGATAAGATGTTTTTGTGACTAAGGACACAGAAGTGTTGATCAATGCTGTTGGGTTGTGTATGACTTCAGGAGCAAGATGGGCTCCTTTAGTGCAAAGAAATACAAAATTAAGTAGCTTTGCTACCACCAGGTACAAACCAGCGATGCTCTCCTCACAACCTGCAAGCTGAACTTGACCCACAGACAACTCAGCCTCCAGACCCGAGTATGTCCCCTACGCAATCAGGCATGAACAGGAGCTGCCACAGAGACTCCAGACAAAATGTCAGCTGAAACGAAGTCAGCTCTCTCCAAAATAATAGCACAGTACACATTTAGGATTCAAAGACAAGCTATTTGAGGATGAAGTAAAAACTACAATTAAAAGAGAAAAGAAACCAAGTGATTTCACTGTGCAGGTTAGCATTTTGTCCCCACTGACTCTCTGCCAGAGCTGTAATGAAAAGTAACTTATTAATAAGTTTCCAGTATTAGGGTTCGCTACTGCAGTGTTTCTACAGGAAAGGTTGTCACTAAAATTTGGTTATGAGGAAAGGGATGTCAGGAGGAGATAAAGCTGATTACCTTAAATAAGCATTTGCATATTTTCCAAGCTTTGGGAAAGCGTTTGGTGAGGGTTTGGGTTGTTTGGGGTGGGTTTTTTTCCAAATATAACCTGAATTCTGAGTATCTCTGGCTTAAAAACATTAGGATTTAAAAGTTTTAACTGCAATATTATTTTCTATAGAATTTAGTGTTTTCTATTTCTATCCAATTTAATTATTTAGGTTTATGTACAATTTAATATTTTCTATTCCTATGTTATATTAATATCTTCTATTACCTATAATGAAAGGTTCTTGCCTTGGAATTTCTTTAGTTTGAAAATACGCATGTCTGTCTGTACGTATAGGTATGTAGAAGTATTGCTCAAATACAGGCACTTTGAAGGACCTCACAAGCCACAGACTGGTCGATCTGTTCTTTTATGGACAGCATCCCATTCACACAAAACCCCACTTCTCATTCCCCATTTCATTCTGATCAAATCAGATCTGACTGATCCTTACATGACTCCTCACCACAGGCACTCACAGCCTCCCGATGTCTCCCTCAGACAAACCAAGGCATTATCCAGGTGCTACAAAATGGCTGCAGGCCTTTAGGTATTTTTGTAACTTACATAAATATACTATAATACCACGGAGGTTTCACATATGTAACAGCTGAAGAATATTGAACCAAACAAACACTAAAATGCGTTCCCACTAGCTTCTGAAAGTATTCCTCACCAAGGCTAATGGGATTAAATACTCATTCAAGAAACAGAGCAACTAAGGAGAAGCTGAAAAAAAATCAAACCCAGAACATGAGACCAATCTCAATTTTTTAACATTTAAAGCTCTTAGTGAATATGTTTCTCTCCAACCCTAGCTCCCCAAGCTGCAGGAAAGTTGGTCTCTTTTTTAACAGAAGTGCTATGATGCTCAAAACGTACTAGAAGCTACTTACTTGGAGCCTGTGAGTTACGCATTCCCAGCTGAGGGAAGCTTCAACTTGCAGTGTGGCCGCAGCAGCGGTGTTGGTACTGAGGATTCCAGCCTGGGCTGCTCCTCACCGCTTAAGATGACACCACAACCTCACTGCGTTAAGATGTTTCATGTTGTTGCTGGTGTAATCATTCCAGGTACAGTTACGGTGAAACTGAGACTAAAATAACCACCCCCATCACGGCTGAAATACGGCTCTGTGCTTATAAAGGTGAATGACTTTGCAGCAACTGCAAGCAGGATTTTGGATTGCTTCAGGTGTGTGCATGGACCAGGAACGTGAAGAGCACGTTATGTTTGCACTTATCCACTGACAACCATAGATTTTCTAGGTACCTGATAAAAGCAACGGGTTTTCTTTTTATCCTCTTTGCCCTTTCTGGTGTGCAAAAACCTCAGCAGACACTAACTGTTGGTATCTGTACATTTCCTCACACAGCTGAGGGGTCTGCTCTTTCATCTACAAGGCCACAGGAAAGCAGTGCCTACTAGGGTAAATATTTATAAAAGTAGCATTTGTATACATCAGGTCTACTTAGGTAAAAGAGAACTGGAAAGAGGTACCCACAGCAACCTGCAGCAGGCTGGGGGACCTGGCCCAGGGTGAAAAAAAGGAAAAGATGATAGGCAACAGGGAGAAGAGGAATTAAACAGGAACCTGACAACTAGTCTTCTCATTTCTCTGTGGCATGGTTTTACATTCAGAGCAAACTGGCAGCTCAAGGGATGGCTGATCACCTCTTACCTTGATTCATTAGGCATTAATCACCTCAACTGCACATCTACCCACGTTAGCTGAATATTGCCCACAGAGCCTGAAAACAGTCCACATCCTTGAAGAGGTGTCAGTACCACTGCAACAACCCTAAAACTACTTTTGCTTAGTACATTTACCTTTATACAGCCTTAATCTTCAAGCACCTGAAGAAATGGTACTGGGGCCAGAGTTACTAAAAAATGCCTGACATTCAAAAGGGAAAAGGTACCATCTTGACAAACAACTGTAAAAGTTACACAAGAAATGTGATTAAAATGGTCTGCACAATACATCCCACCCCCCCCAGGAAGGACTGCTCTACCTCTTCTCCTCTCAGCTCATCAAAACGAAGAGCAAACTCACACTGGCCATTTCCTCAGGATGGATAAATCAAGACTCAGCAAACCCTCCCAGCCAGTCCCGCTGCCCAGGAAAAGCCCTATGCATTTGTTGTTCTTACTCCAATACCACTTGTGAGAAGTCTTTTTGCTGTCTTAGAGCAGCAAACAGAAAATTCCTGTACAAAACCCAGCATGTATGACTCCGTTAACAGGCCATGGCTGGGCACAGAGGATGTAATTATTAAAACTCCAGGAAGCACAGAGTCCCTGTCCAAACTTCGAAATGCTAGGAAAAAAATGAGACAAATCCTAGGGGAAATACTTCTGAGAAACTAAGAAATGGCGCCCGTGGGAAACTAAAGGGGAAAGGAAATTTGGAAAGCGTTTAGGGTTAGAACAACTGGCCCACACAGAAACCCCTCCTGTCATTATCAGAAGAGGGAAATAAGAGTAAGACAAAGATGTCTGAAGAACACAAACACAATTAAGTAAGGCAAGACCTACTGTAACTCATCAACTTTATTAATTGGCACGTCCATAACTATGAATCCTGTCTTGAGGTCTGACATGGGAAGAAGCTGAAGAAAAAGCACAGAGAAAGAAAAGCTCCACACAGAATATGTTGCCCATTTATGAACTCTCCATAAGCTTGCTATCCCTTTCCAGACGCTTTTTGGTAAAGATACCCAAGGACGGAGTAGAGGGAGAAGATTTTTGCCTCAGGGAGATGAAGTGGTTGCAGAGTGGCAGTTACCTATCTGAAGTGAACTGGAGCCAGGAACTCTGCACAGAGCCTCAACATGAGACCAAAGCACAGGCACGGACAGAATTCCATCTGTTAGCAGCCAGAAAGAAGCATAAAAAACAAGCTCCTGGACCTCCTGTGATTTGTAAGCTTTCTCAACAACTTGCCCAAGGAAGAAGAATGAGGAGTACAGGTATACAAACACAAAAGTATGGCTACAGAAACTACTTGGTTTTATGACCTCCAGTCCTGCATCTTCTGCCTTGTTTAAACTAAGGACTCCAATGTATTAAGGAGGAATTAAAAATCTATCCACTTGGTGAGGACATAAGGCAGACGTTCCTGAACCTTGAGGACTGTCATGACTCCTTCAAGTGAGGTTTATGAGCCTCACTGAGCAGCGGAAGTGAAAGAAGATACATAAACCCAAAAGTGAACTTAGAAGTAGGAAACAATCATCAAAAAAATGTGGGAATTTCTGGCATCAAAGGTAAGACTGTTCCTAGTAGAATCTCTTCACCATGTCACTCCAACAGTGAATGCAATGAAATTCATCAGAAATGTTTGCTGCTGACAATCTGATGAACCTTTTGCAAGAAACTCATCACTGCTGTCAGCTCCAAATGGATCACACTCGCAAGAAAGTCCCTGAGGAACGAACAGTATCTTTTACAGTAACAATTATACCTTGGCGGGTTGCGTTGTTTTGAAACAATACACAAGTCAAGAGGTAACTTCTTTCTGACAAACACATCAGCTTTAAACAGCAGGTTCAGCATTTCAAACAGAGATGAGAAAAAATAATTTCTTGCAGATTCATGTATTTTTATTGCCTTCAAACAATGCTATAAACTCACAGGAAATCCTAACAACTGTTCAGCTTGAATGACCGCTGTTGGCACTGCACATCGTGTGTTTGGGGATTTTTCCCCTCCCCTCTCATTCTTTATCAATAGGGTCATTTGCCTGAAAACCTGCTTCTGAAGATTTTGTATGTTCATTCCACACCTGAAGTCAAAATCCTTTGTTTGCAACCTCACAATTGGTTGCTGTGGGAATTATTATGATGTCACAAAAAAAGGATTAGTAGAAATGCAAGTAGGGAATAAACAGGCTGAGCAGATGAACTCTTAAAGAAAGAGACTGTTTTCCTGCAACTATTCACCGAAATGAGAAAAAAAAAAAAAAAAAGAAGAAAAAGAAACAAAAACACTTCCCCCCAAACCTGATGTATGACATATGTCCACACAGTGCTGTCACAGACCAGGGATAGAAGACTTTTGGACTAGCAGCAATGTTCAGAAAAGTCTACTGGCTGTGAATAAATATATTTATTGCATCTTGATATTTCCAGAACACAGGACCTTACATTCAAACTACTGTGAACCTTGTGCTTCTCTTCCCTTCTCAACAAAACAAAAACCAGCTGTCCTGTGGCTAATACATGCATGTTTTTTTCACCCTGGAAATTTATGCATTTGGCACAGTGGTAAAAATAAACTTCTTGATGGACTTTAGATCAAACTAACTAAAACCAACCCCCTGTGGCTTCTACCTGCTGCACCATCCATCAGAGCAACAGCTGCTCATGCATCTTTGCCATGAGATACCCCCTCATGCTCAGGCTTGCAAACTCTCTCACTTTGGCAGGTGACATGGGTGCAGCAAGTCACAGGGCAGGGACGAGGCTGGCCAGCTGCAGGGTCAGGGTGGCAGCACAGGTATTGGCCCAGAGCTGAAGCGTTTGCCTGACAGGGTCTGTCTCTGACCAAGCACCCTTCCCAGCAGCTCACTGATCACTGCAGCCTCTCTTCTCCCTGGCTGGCAGCAGCCATCTGAAGCAGCTGGGTGGCAAATCTGTCAGCTGGTTGTAGCAGGTGAGAGAAAGGCTGTGGTTCTGCATGGCCAGTATGGGATGTGCAGTCCATGCATGTGGGAGCACTTCCACTCTACAGGCCTAGAGTGCTGTGGCCAGCAGAGATCCCAGAGCCAACCATGCCTTGATTGCATCCCAGATGGCTCCTGGATCACCCCAGCCTGGTGTCTAACCATGCCGGTTCCCACTCCCCTGAAGCAATGACTAGCTTTCCCTTCCTTGCCTAACAGACATAGAAGCGCAGCCTGTCATTGCACGTACAGAAGATACCTCAACGGCGAGTGCAATAGAGGGTCAAGAATAGATAGTTTAAAGTATCTAGTACCTTTCTGGCTGGTCCCGTAACAACAACACATCTGTGCCGTCCTGCCATCTATTTCTCCCACTTTCCCAGTCCAGCCACGTGCTGCCCCCAGGTCTTTCTCTTCACAGCCCTTTGGCATTGCTGCCAGGAGCACAGCTCTCTGGCATGTGCCCTGCCTCACCGCTCACAGAACAAGCACAGGGTGCTTGGATAGATTTTGGTCCCCTGCTCTGCCTTTCTAGGTGACACAACAGAAACACAGATGAAATTGTCTTTCACCTTTGTTTCATGATTTAAGGTAAAAAGCAGCAGATTCTCAGTACAACGGGTAAAAACCTACTTAATAATGGGGAGAAATCTCTTCCTCTTAGGAGCAAAGAGCACACGCAGTGCTGGGATGCCATCTGGCTCCCACGAAGACTTCCCAGAGCCAGGGCCCTCGGTCCTCCTCCCTTCAGTTACTGCTGAGTGTGATGAACAGTTAAAGTAAAGCTGGGGCAACTCCACTGTTTATTCCAGGCTTGATCTGCCACAAAAGAAAACCTGTAAGCAGAAAAGACTCAAATACCTGTCGTTTCACAACTGTAAATCTGGAAGAACACGAAGAAAGCCAGTCAGCTCCACAAGTAACTCCACCCAGCTGCTTGGCAAGAAGAGCTGCCTTAGTATGCTCTGGCCATTCTCAAATCCTTTTTATCTGTCCCCTCCCAGGTAAAATGGAGCAAAGCTGACAGGCTTACGACAGGTCTGTGCTTGATGGGGAGGAACTCAGCACACAGCTATTTTCCTTTAACGCACCAGAAGGGCTTAACGTTGACCAAGTCTAATATCTTACTAAATACTTCCATAAAAACCTAATGGAAAAGCCTTAACCCTGATGCATCTCAAACAGATCAACTAAGAATTTGTGCAAAAATTGGGTCCTATTATCAACTTACCCTGGTGACATTCGCAGTCGTTAAAAGATTTAAGATACCATGGGCTCAAGTACATTGACAGGTATAGCATAAAAACATTGAAAAACTGGTTCAGAAGGTGCCTAAAGCTTAGCTAGTCCAACCTCCTGCTCAAAGCTGGGCTAACTTCTGAAACAAAATTTAGATCAGGTTGGTGTGGCCTTTCTCTGGTTGATGTTTGGAAATCTTCAAGGAGGGAGGTATGTCAGCCTCTCTGTAGAGTCTGTCCCATGCTCATCCCTTCCACCAAGTCATTTTTTTCCTTGCTCTGTGGGAATTTCCCTTGCCAAAACTTGTTCTGGTTTTGTTAGGAATTTGGCTAATGCTCAAAGGACACTCCATTCACTTGCATCCTCAAAAATCCTCCACTCCTCATGGCCTGACTTTGTACATACTCCATGACTCCCAGCAGGCTTAGAATAGGGAATTCTGATAAAAGAATAAGGGTGAGACACTTGCACATAGATACAGCACGCAACTGTTTATCCCATCTTTCCACCTGTCTTAAAAATAATTCTTCTTCAAGGTTTCAACAAGCGTAATGCATTGACGTTCTATTTATGCTGCGGATCATTAATTTTAAGAGGTTACAAGCACTCTGCATATTGAGTCAGAGAAGTCACACTTTTATAAAGAATTAAAAATTACAATAACATTTAACTTTCAAAAATAGGTGCTAAAATGTTCTTTAAGAGATATTTACATCTTCTCATTGAAATGAATGTTTTAGCTACACAAGCAACAACCAAAGACCTGAAATAAGAACATGCCTTGCACTTGGTAGCTACACGGTGTGCATGAAAGCTTTGTGACCTCCTCAATGGAAGATCGCTTTTACTTTCATTAAATACATACATATTGTAACGCCAGTAAAAACAACCCCAAAGACATCAAACACCAGAAAAAATACATTGAAATAACATTAAGGATCTAATATAAATCCACAAAAGCCAGGAAATTCAGAGATAAAGACAGGCTTCCAGACGAGGGAAAACTTTCCAATATATTAAACTGGAGCATAAATTCACTTCCTCTTCACATGTTAGCCATCAAGTCATTCCAGGCGCAGAGGGTAAGTTCCTCCCTGGGGTAACTCAAGTGCCTTCAGCAGTACTACACCAAGAATCAATTTGGCCCTACAGAACTATGTCTTAATACTTTCTCTATTTCTGATAATTACCAAAGATATTTGGATTTAAATAGAAACTTCCTCTCTTACAGCTCATTTTCCCATCGTTCAGAGACTGCTGTAAAACTGAATTTGTGAGAACGCAATAGTTTTTGAGATTACAGACTATGACGTCAGTTGCGGGGTTATGACTTCATTGACAGACTAACTAGGAGAACCTCTGTGCAAAGAATAAAATCCACACTCAAATACAAATGTATCTGAGATTAGCAAAGACAACACTGCACCTCGCTGGGCACGGACATTTCCATCTGCATAAATAATATTCTCTACTTTTCACTCAAGCCAAGTATGAAAGTGACCCTCAAAAATTTCTATTTCATTCATAAGTCATTCATGGTGCTGAAGTGTTGCCACCCAAACTAAGCTTGGCGCTAGTGCTGCATGGGCCAACCTTGGTGTCAGCAGCAGTTTAAATCATACGCTGTGGGTCCAGTTCTTTGCTGCACTCTCTCGAAGTGCAAAATCAAACATACAGCTTAAGACAGGATATGAAGGGAATGAAGTGATTTTGAACTGCCTTCCAATTTCCCATGATTCTGACCCTGCCCTCAAGCTGACATGGCTTTTGGCTCTGGGGTCTGGCTATTCCCTCCCTGATAGAGCAAGACAAGTTAGTAGAACATCCCCAGGTATCTGGCTGAGCAATAGAATCCAAAAAAGGAATGTGATGGGGAAAACTGGGAGAAGACAGGATGCACCCTCCTAAACTGTATCTTCCCACAGCTAACCCAGTATGGAAGACAATTAACCTGACTGAGCCTTGAGATACAGAGCAGAACTGCTGTAAACAGAAGAGCTTTCTGCATCACTTCTGTTTCTGAAAGAGGAAAAATTATTTTTTCCTTCAACTTACTAGACTGCAAGAGGCAGAAGTGCTATGACTGACCCCACACAGCCATGTAAAATAAAGAGATGGATAACTTCAGCACTCTCACCCTACACTGAAAATTCTCCTATCAGCACATGGGACACAACTGAGCTGACAACTGATGAGGTCAGATTCAACCCAAGAACCCAGAAATGACAATTCCCCATTGCTCTGAGTCTTGGAGAGACTTGGACTCTTTGTTCCTTCTTTTTGCCCATCTTCTACTCCTTGCTGTAAGGCTTTCTCAAAGACCACCTGAAATTTCTCATATTTAGTCTTGGACCAGATACTTATTTTGTTGAATAGCTTTCAAATAAATACAGACCAGGCATTTTTTAATTAAATAAATACCCTTTTCAGTCTTTCAGCTGCCATATTATGCTCCAATTACTCAAAATGAGAACTTTTGAACCATATTTATGTAGCTCTGAAAGAGGACAGTGGGCAAGCTAAGTTTCAAATGTTGACCTGGAAGAAGATTAACTGAGAATGGATGCAGCTGCAGTTCACCCCTGCCCATAGTGCAGGGGTCCTCAAACTACGGCCCATGGGCTGGATACGGCCCCCCAGGGTCCTCAGTCCGGCCCCTGGTATTTACAGACCCCCCCGCCGGGGGTTGGGGGGGAACCAAGCAGCCGCAGATGACTGCCTGCCACTGCATCCGTGCGCCGGCCCCCTGGTTAAAAAGTTTGAGGACCCCTGCTCTAGTGCAAAGTGTCTGGAATGTTCAAATTGCAAAAGTGCAAAGGAAGGACAGAATCCCTCCTCTGGCTTTTTATTATAAGGCCACTAAAAAGTTTTATGAAAACTAACAAATCAACAAAAAAGTGAGGAAGCTAAACAAATCAATAGAGTTCTGCCTCCCAGTTATCACGTGCTCAAGATACTGGCTTTTGGGGATGTAAAGAAGGGTGTACAGAGCTTTGCAATGTACAAAGCTTGCTCTGGGACATTATTTAACTATCTGAAATTTTAATCACACAAAGCAAATCACAATGATTCATAATTATGCAAAAAGATTGTGATGGCTCTAACTTCTCCCTTAAATAGCTTGCTTAGTGATTTGGAAGGATAGGATTAATAATCTCTTTCTTGGAAACCAATACCATCTGGTTTGCCTGCAGAGGCTCTCAGGCCTTCTACTTCCTGAAATGAGCAATGAAAGAGATGAAGTAGCTTCTTGGAGCAAAATTATTATTATGTATATAATTTTGAAACAGTTTTGTGTGCATGTGTGAACTTCTGCTGTGCCACAATTTCTCTTTGTTGCTTTCTGTGCAATGGTGATTGCCTTTACCTGAGGAATTTTGATCTAGTTTAAACAAATTATGATGCACAAAAGCTTCTCCCTCAAGATATGCTGCAGATTAAAGAGCAAATTCTTTCCCTCACTCAAAACCATGGTCAGTGGCTTTTTGTTAACATAACTAAGGGTTTCCAACATATATATTGCCATTTACAAGTATTTGGAGAGGAAATCCTAACTCCAACCAAGTCAGTTGGAGTCTTGCTATTGAATTCACTTCAATGGACCCACTACTTTACACAGACTTGCCTTAAGAAGACTTTGTTTCAGTGAATAATATACCCTCTGTCTGTGTCTACCTATGACCACATCTGAGCATATCCTTAATGAATGTTATACACACAGAAAAAGCAAGATCATTCAGACATTTTCAAAACCATGCCTTTGTATATCCTTGAAAGATTTGCTGAAGGTTGAAGTACAGCGGTGTCTATATTCCAGTTCTCAAATAGTCCACTGAAATGATTAAACAGAGAAAACTACTTTTAAGAAGCAACACTGCTTATAAATATATATATATATAAAGTTGCTTTATAATTAAAAAAAACATCAGTAAAAATCTTGTCTGTATCTCTGTACAAGTCTAGCCCACCTGTTACTTATACAGTGACTGCTCAAAACTTATTGATATTAATAAAAAATTTATCATACTCACAGATCAATTCAAATACTATTCTTGCTATGTGAGAGTCACTGTAAAGTTTCTGTTCATCTGGTGCCTAACAGGAACATGTACAGATCTTCCTCAAATGAACCCAAGTTGTGTGCAAACATGGCCATTTGCACAATTCATAGAGCCTACAACCAACCAGCAGATGCAGATACAGTTACACCACACATTAGTGGCAGATGAAGAAGGGCTGAAATCCAGGCAACTGATTTCACTAGGAGTTTGGCCACTGACTTTAACAAGCCTAAGATTGTATCATGCATCTCCTGGCTGCACATTCAACCTCCTTGACCAGACGTACCATGTGCCACTGACAGACCATTTGTCTGTCTACCTACCTCAATCAGACTTACATATAAAGCTCAATAAAACAATTGTTGAATGCTTGAATGGTCATCCCTGACTCAAATGGGAAGCTTGCAAAAGAAGCATGTTAAAAATTGCATTCACCTTTTCCTCCTCCAGATAGTCTAGGAATGTTAATGAATGCAAGAGTACGTGACATGGCAGAGATAGCCTTGTCTCCCCTACATTTTAAATACTGTGATCCAAGTACTGTATCTACTTTGTCAATGTGTTGTGTGAGCTTTTTTTTCCAAGACCCAAACAGACAGCTATCTGTGGAAGGAGAGCCCCCAAGCAGATTTTTTAAGACATTTAGCATCATTAACAGGAAACAATGCAGAAGGAGCAGCTAGAGCATAAACGGGTTCTGTGTGAATACTAAGGAAACCCCAAGAACATGTTAACACAATGCAACCTCGATAAGATAGTAATAGTGGTGCTCACGTATGTGTTTGCGTTACGTCTTGTAAAAGGCTGCAATTGCGGTCTATTAGGATAATTGATGTAACAGTCAAAATGGACTAGGATAATACACTAGGTAAAGTCATGATTCATGCTGTATACAGGAGCTACCAGTCTGACTGTTTTTTAAGCTCCCAGAAGTTACTCTGAATAGATGGAATGTAAAAATCCTAAATCTTGCCAATTCACTGATAATCTTAAAGGTTTCAAAATGGAGACTGCCACTATGGGTAAATCACTTTCAGTCAAAGCAAAGCAACCTGTGTGGACCAGACTCTATTCTCATTGACACTGATATACACAAGTAATACATAACTTCAAATGTAATCTATCAGTACTATTATTTAAATCATCATAAGTAGCGCAAAAGTTTGACCTTCCAGTTCTGCAGTTCAACAGTTCTCAGGACTGACAGACTAGAATAAAACAAACTGAAAATAGCAAGTTTACTTTTAAAAAGTAAAAAGAAAAAACAGAATATAAAGACATACATTATGCATTACTAGCCTCCTAAAACTGCTATGGAAATAGCACACACACAGATACACTACTGACTGAAAACAGCAAGTTTACTTTTAAAAAGTAAAAAGAAAAAGCAGGATACAAAGACACATATTATGCATTACTAGCCTCCTAAAACTACTATGGAAATAGCACACAGAGAGATATATTACTGACTGAAAATAGCCAGTTTACTTCTAAAAAGTAAAGAGAAAAAGCAGAATATAAAGACTTATATTATGCATTAGTAGCCCCCTAAAACTGCTATGGAAATAGCTCACACAGAGATATATTACTGAACCGCCAAAAACCCTCTGAAACTCTACAATGCTTGCAATAATAACAGACAATATCATCTGAACTGGGAAGAGAAAGAATTAAAATCAGATGCAAATAGATTAGAGCGAGCTGTTGCCTGCAAAATTCTTGCAGCCACACTATAAAACACACAAATAATGTCTTATGTGTGTGGAGATTGCTCTAGGGTAGGATTTGATCCAACTATTCTCCGCAACTGCCTATGTCGTCTGTAAGTTCCCCAGTTGCCTAGCATTTTCCTACTCAACCTTAAAGCTCTCTGCAGACTGAAGTTTAATTAGCTGAACATACTCAAAATTGTTAATCTAAGGTAGCAAGCCTTACTTCCCAACTAACACCTCACTGCATTTCAAGTTTCAGCTGTCAGCCACCCAAAATCCAGCTGCACCCTCTGGAGAAACCTTCAAAGCTACTTTAACATCAGGACAGAGCCCAGCTCCATCACAGTGCTCGTGCCCAACTTGTACATTAGCATCTTGGAGTGAGAGTTGCCACAGGGGGTCTGCCCATTAGTAAACATGATGAAGATTTAAATCCACACCTCCTATACAAGCATCCTAATCACCAGCTTCTATGCTCTCCTGGATGAGAAGCATTCTCCAGTCCTTCTCTTCAACCTGAAATGCCATGCAGAGAAAAGGCTCCAGAAGAAAAACAAGGAAGAAAAGGGTATTGTTTGAATATTAGTTAAGGCCCATTCTCAAATTGAGATGGAAGTGGAGTTCCATGCTATATTCTCCAATGTCTGCATTTGAAATCAGCCAAGAAGTAGCCCTAGGGATGTCACCTCAGATCCTAACATGGATGCCTAGAGCACCAGGCCAGGCTTCCTCTTGTTTTCTTCTTCTCCCATGCAGCCCCTCTACTTTTAAATGCATCGCTGAACAGCAGCCTGGGGTCTAAAGACTTGACACCCAGAGCAGCTTATGGCACATCACTTCTCTTGGCACACAGGTTCATCCCTGGCTGAGCAGTACCTAGGGTCTCTCAGTGCTTTAGTTATTAGGCTATGACACTAAAGATGGACTTACAGCCATCCTCCACGAAGCACCTATCCTTATGAGATGGCTAAGCAAACTGGTCCTGAACAGCATGAGGGGTACCACCACATTTCTGGTTTCCCATACACAGAGTGGAGGGGTAGATGTGGTCATTCAGTGTAGGCTCAGGGGATCACCTTGTGGAGAGCAGGGAGCACATAAGCTAGGTGAATGGATCTCTCTCTGCAGCCCAAGGGATCTCTCTCACACCACTGACTGTATAAAGACTAAAGAAGAATGGGTGTTGCCAGGCAGATTACATCATCTTTTCCCTTCTAGGACAGGCTCCTAAAATCCTAGTGAGGCAGCGTATAGCTTGTGTGGTATGGATTTTGCGCAATATTAGGCTACAAAAGAAAAAGGATGAAACCCAGAGATGCCTGTGTTCAGGAAACAAACCTACCTTTTCTCCTGCCTGTCAGCTCAGGGTGGCTAGCAGCTGCCCTTGCACAGCAGAGATTCCCCTCCTAGAAAGAAATCACTACAACACCAAAACAATAGAGAAGAAGCCTCCCTACCTCGCTGTGTTGCAAAGAAGGAAATCACACCCCATCAACAGCCACCAATAACGGCAAGGCTGAGGAGCATTTTCTGTGCAACCAGAATCATTCTGAACAGGGAGTAACAGAGAATGGCAAAACAAACAGCACACTATGAGCATTATTGGCCTCAGCACCACGATTACATGCTCTGCAACATATAGCTTTCTTATTCAGCCTGTCATCTTCCCAGGCCTCGGTGTTTCCCATTTCACGGTTCCCCCAAAGACTGAAAATATCTGGATCGTCTTGGACCCAAAAAGATTTCTTCCTCTTTTAGCAGCAGTGTCACTCCTGCATCTTTAAGCCACTAAACTCCATGTCCCAATCCGACTCTTTAAACAGTACAGCCTGTGAAATCACAGTTTTCAAATTTCAGGTTCTTGTCCCTCTATTTTTATTTTGTCTTTCATTTGCAGTCTGATGAATATCTCAGATAGGCCTTGGGATAGAAAAACAGGTACACCTGTAAACGTCATGGTGAACTGCATTCCCTTTGTACTTCAAAGTGGCCCCCATCACAAAATAAATTCAAGACACAGAGGAAGAATGCAGCATGCTAACTGAATTACATATAAAGTACTCTACTGTTGATTAAAAAAATTACATTTTTCCTCACTCAGAGTTGTGTGCTACAGAATTAGAAGCCGCCTCCTGGTGAGAACATTTTGCAGCTGTTTACTGAAAGAAGCCCACTTTCTGGTTGAAAATCTAGCTTTGTACCTAGAATGTAATACTGAACTGCAATTTGAAGTGAGGCTTAGTCCTAGGATTAAGGAAGAGGAAATAACAATACCTGCACATAAAGCATGTAATGACTTTTATTGAATCACCTGAAAGCACTCTCCAAATATTAATTATCACAGTACTAGCCTCCCTCCAACCCTTCCAGGAGAGGATCAACCCTGCATTCCTTCGGCATCCACACTGCCTGCTTGGGTCTGTGAAGAATGCAGAATGAAGCCAAAAGTATTACTCCTCTTCAATTATTATTGTAACTCTTAATTGAGGGGAGTAAATTCACCCACACAGGGACTGACTGCCATTTATAAGATGGCCCTTTTCTATCACTGGCAGAAAAAAAAAGTCATAATTTCTTGTAAGGCTACTGCATTACTGGGGCTGGCAGTACAAAGCAGAATGAAATTAAATTTCATTAAATAAGCTGCACAATTAGTCAGAAATTATAAAAAAGCCTAGAAGTCTTGACTCTGAATCTTCTGTTCCGGATCACACTTTAACACATGGGTTTTCAGTCTCTCTGCACCAATACGTTTCAAGAGAACAGGGAATGGAAATACCATCTCTGGATGGGGTGACCTGGGATGGCCCTGTCCTGCAGCTATGGCTCAGGTCGTCTAGTCCTGAAAAGCAGAATAACCACATTCAAAATGCTCAAGGAACTAGGCACCTTGGTTTCATGACTACATTTGTTGTTTACTGGATCAGTACTGGACTTCTATATGTACTTAAGGTACAAAGATGAGAAAATACCACCAATAATCATCAAATATCTTTCACACTTATACTTGGGTTTGGTTCAAATCCCTTCTGATCCCAAATCTCTCCACTCCATCTTGTATACAGAAACATAGAATCCTTTATGTTGGAAAAGACCTTTACGATCACGGAGGCCAACCATTAACTTAGCACTGCAAAGTCTACCACTAAACCATGCACCTAAACACCACATCTACACATCTTTCAAATACCTCCAGGGAGAATACACAGACGTTTTTAACATCTTACTCCTACCACTCATTGCCCACCAGGTAGACATACGCTAGAGATACTGAGACACTCAGATCTGAGCTTACAGAAACAGGTAAAAGCCATATATTGGTTTAAGACACAGAACTGAAAAGCATGTTTCCTTCCCTCATCCAACCTGTTTGCAAGCAAGCTTTACTGGAGGAGGATGGCCTTGAGCAGAAGGCACGGGGCAGGCTGCCAGGAAATCTGAGTTCTATTCCTGGCTCTTCTACAGATTTCCTTGGGCAAGGCAATTAACCTTGTGGAGTACATTTTCAATGGAGGTGAGGCCCAGCTTCTCTTTCTGCACTCATAACAATTTCAGCAGTGCAAATGGAATTGTAGCAGCAAGAATGAGTGCCTATACTTTTCAATACCTGATAGGTTTTCCCTATCAGGTAGTTGGATGCACAATTGCTGGTAACTGTGCTAGCAACAAAACCAAAAATTAAAACACCGCAGGTGCAAAAGTGCCTAATGATGCCACAACCAGTGTCAGTACTCAGTTTCCTCATATGTAAAATGGGCAATAAGGCTTATAAAAATCAAAATTTAGAGCCAAATGGAAAACTAACTTTTACAATTCTTGAACAAACACCCGTCATCTGAGATCATAACAAGGAAACAGCTCAGAATATCAGTTTATGTTTTACTACAGATGCTGTGGTTTTACTTTCTGCATTGCCTGGTAAAATTTCCTCTTTGGACCTCAAACAGAAGAAAAGATTTTTCTTTAAGGATTCTAAAATGACAGCTGAAGTCAAAATATTTTTTGGCTAAACTAGATACCATTTAATATCCCTTAACAGAAGTGGAAACGAATTAGAGAATGAGCGAAATATCCTTTTGGTGATAAAAATGTATTTTAGAATGAAGTATCATGGTTAAATTCTCTGTTGTGGTCTATAGGAAGACCTGCACTTGAAATAAATGGTGACACATCTACTTGTACCAACAAGGAACCGGACTCTGAGATTCCAAGGAAGGACAGTTTGCTTATACAAGCTTCTAGAGAAATGAAGACACATATGTCTTTGAACACAGGTGAGGCAGAACATATTTTTAGTGAATTTTTATGCATATGGTACAAGCATGCAAGATGATTTTTCCTTTCCCAGGATAAAAAATAAAAAAACTGGTGGGAAAAAAAAAAAAGGCATTAAATATCTGTTAATCATAGGAGAAAAGTTCAACAATCACTACTTCTGTCAAAATTTTCAGGTTTTGAGAGATGATTTCTTTTACAGATCATCTGAACCGGAAAGTAAATGTATAGGTATAAAGCTTTTAAGGCTTTCAATTCATGTCCTTCATCCACTTCTTAATTTTAGGAATCTTGAAGGAGAGAGGTCAATAGTCTGGATTTTGTAATTATGAAAGCCCCCTCAAGATCTTTAGACAACTGAAATGATGACCCCTCCCAGGTGACATCTTGCCCACACAGATGTAAAACATGTTTGTGAAATAGGGTATTTTATGCTACCACATTACAGAATAATATCTACGATCTTCTCAAAGAAGGTAAGGTAATTTGGAAGATTAAAATAACAGCAATTTGCAAATTTTCATGATGTGTCTCACATGAAGCAGAAACACCTTAGATATTGCAGTCAAAAGTTGCTAAGATGTAAAGTAACTGAAATGACATTATTCTTCCAAGTACAAGAAATTGAATTTTTATCTGTGCTATCTTCTATAATTGCATAATTAGCAACTTCCTTTTTCATTTATCATCAAATACATGTGACTTAAGTTTTACCTCAGTCATGGTTTGCTCCAAATGGACCATGAACTAATTCATTCAAACAATTACATTCTCTTAACAATGGAATCTCTGGCCTAGCTTAGGGATGCAGTGGGAAGCACAATGGCATCAAAGGAGGAGTTCTCTCACACATAGCTTTTGCTATCTAAAAGTCAGATATGCGTCTTATTTTATCATCTAGGTTGTCTTTCCCAATGTCAAAAGATTGCTGCCTCCAGGTGAGAATGCACCACACCTATAACAAAGCCTTTTTTAGCACAGGATGGACTATGATCTCAGAACATCCTTCTCTCTCCATCACCTAGTTAAGAAGCTGCATGACTTTAGAGCACCTTGACCTAGACTATGACTTCATATGAGACACAAATGACTGCGCTAAATAAGAAATAAGTTAAACAGCTTCACATCACAGAGCATGGCACTACCCATTAGGAACTTCTACTTAGATAACGGTTTGCAAAAACTCATTATAGGGAAGAAATAGCCTCAAAGTGTTGATGGGTTTTCTGAGGCAAGGAAGGGGGAGGGTCTTTTGATGTGTATTTCTTCAAAATTCAGAACCTTGTTTTCAAGGCCTTACAAGTGAATGAGCATTAGGAGTCCTTTCTCTGACACAGGCCTTCTGGAACTGCTAGCATACAAACATCTCACAAATCCCACGTTTGAGGTTTAACATCTACGTCAAAACTGCAGTGGGAAATAATCTGAAAAAAAAGTTATTAGAAAAACGTGGGTATTAATGTTTTTTTAAAACGTGGTTTGGCATTGCTTAGTGACTTTTAGTATAAAGTGAAACTTTGCCCTCATTAAAAAGAGGAAAACCTGAGCTTCAAAAGTACTATAATGTGTAGTGAATCATGATTAGATCAGATAAAGGTCCTGATTAAGGAAATTAAGTTCATTTCTGATTATCTTCTATCTTCTACCAACCTGAAATGTGCTATCTAGACTATCTAGCAGAAAACAAAATTCTTGAAAGAGAGAAAAGGTTTCTGAGTCACAGTTGTTTCTTGGGCATCAGCAACGAGCTGCACACACTTCACAAGCACCCTGTGCTTGGGAAGTCACTCATTCTCTTCCACTGTTATAAACATGCAACTTCCAGAACTGCGTCTTTCCATCCTTTAAAACAGTTTCATGCCATGGCATCAGGCACCTCTCCTCCCCATCAAAGTCTTGCTCAAAGCTGTAAAAAGCTCTGGATTGACTCTGGATTGATCCTTGGGTTTTTGGAGTAATTCTGCCATGCCTTGCAGTGAATTTGGCATTCAGGTGAAGCAATGTGGAGGTGAAATCAGACAATGCCAAAAAATTCCATCTAAAGACATAACAAAACAAATGGAAATAACATATATATATATACACACACCCTTTAAGCATCAACTTCAGAACTGGGTTTTAGGTTTCTCCATTAAACTGATGCCTGAGAGCACCAGAAGTCCATGAAAGTTCCAGGGGTTTTCAATGCAGTTCTTTGGAACAAACAGCAGGATAATTGATTAATCAGTCTCCTGCTCTACGTTTCAGTCAACTTCTAGACACACAAATTAAACAAACAAACAAACAAACAACTTTGCCTGTGAGCTCTTTACAAAGGGTTATGTGAAGCCATCAGCAAAACTGTTGCTGATTCCACGAGCAGCAGCATCAAGTCTCAGTGGCAAAAACCTGGCACTGATGAAGTCAATGACAAACCTTCCACTGACTTCTGGGAATCTGAATCTCCATGGCTAAGAGTTTGACTTTATGCCTATGCTACATACAATAATTCTGCTAATAAAAAACAGGGTGCTTCATCTGCCTTTTTCAAGCATCAAAGGCCATGTCTACAATACACAGACAATGTGGACCAGCAGGAGAAAAAAGGCTGGTGCTGAGGACCTAAGGTCCACACCACACACTTTTCAAGATGTTTTTATATCACTCTATCCTAGTCCTACCGGTTGAATGCCTACCAGACTGCACTTCCAGCACATCTTCCAATTTTGTTTCATTTGGAAGGAATCCTGCCCATGAGCTCTGGGACAGTTCCACAATGCATAACAGCACTTGGGGACAATTAGGAGATGCACTTCCAAAGCACACTCCTGATGCGACCTAACACACTAATATAGATGCATCCAAAGAGCTTAGAACATGTTCCTGCATTAAAACCTCTAAAATTATGGAGTACCAAGGTCACAAAGAGGTTTACCTCCCTCTCAGTTAACAGGACTCACAGCCTTCAACACGCTTCACTCACGTGCAGCAGCTTCCAGTGAAGATTAGTTTTACAGCAGCAGGCACTGTGTTTCCAATTCCAAATTTGTTAATTTCCCACCTACTTGACCTTGTTATCTTCAAGATTTTTATTCAATTACCTCTCCACATTTAGAAAGCTTCTCTATGTAGTTGAATATTTTATTTTCTGAAGAGTTTGCCAATCTTTACTATCTGTTCAACTGACAAAGGTCTTCTTTTGCTTGACAACTTTGCAAAGTACATGTTATTGCACTAAAAAGATCACGGGATGTCTCATACGCTTGTGATAAACTGTGCTTCTTGCCCTCTTCACTTGGGCTCTCCCTCCCCCTTCCCAGTTTTATACTAGTCAAAAAGATTTACTTCTCTTCTAAAAAATAATATAAAAATAAATACATTGCAAGTCACAAACATTAAATACTTAATTTGAACCGGCAGAAAGACCAGCTACCGGAATTCTACAGTGGTCTGTTAGCTCGTATGTCTCTGCATGCACATATTGAAGGAAACAGCAGAAATAATACTTTACAATTTGATGAACAACATATGACACAGAACCTCTAGACTTGCAAAAAAGGGTTACAATCTTAAGAAAATACCTGCCATATAGAATTCTGTCCTCTCCAAACAAAAAAACCCCACACACTCCTTACTTTTACTAACTGACATCTTTAAGGCTTGACATTTAAATAAACTGGATTAAAGAAAATAATCACCAAGGACTTAAATGAAGTTTGGGTGATAAAAAGGGACACTTTCTGAGTACATGTTGGATGGCAAAACAGAAAGGATGACACTGCGTCATCTGCTCTTAGGCAGAATCCTCCCTTGGTTCCAACTATAAGCTTTGCTTATAGTTGTCAGCACAATGGCTTATAATAATTTAACCACATTTCTTTCTGGAGCAAAATATAACGTTACTCTCCATTTCATCATGCACAGAGGAGGAACCCATGAATCTAATTTAAACTGGAAAGAGAGAAGAAAGAGGGGGGGGAAATGGCAATTTGATTCTCAGTCTATAGAATTAACTCAATGCAAGCTGCAGATAGAAGCGTTATCTCTGAAAATCACAAGAAGCAATCATATTGTCAGAACAAGCAAATAAAAAGACTGTGCTTTCAACAAGCACAACAGCAAAGTAATAGAGTTTGAAAATATGCCTTAGTTTCAAAAAAAAAAAAAAAAAAAGAGTGAAACTGTTGTATTGGTCTCACAATAAAGTAATGCATACACCCACTAGATAACCAGTAATTCCCATTTCTGCAAATTAGATTCTTCATCCAACAAACAGTTCATACTAAACTTCATGCTCCACTGATACTGCCTATTCTTTCTTCCCCAGAAAGATACAAAATAAAAAGGAAACATTCTATCCTAGAAGATGCCACAAAAGTATTTAGCCCTTTTCACTGAAAACTGGCCTTAGTCTCTGGACTATGAGTGCTTGGGAGAGAAAAATCTTTCTGCTGTTTCAGATTGCTGCACCCTCCCGCTTCACAGAGCTCTTCAACCATCCCTGTTCGATCGTCACACATTCCTTATTCAGTGGGGATGGCCTGCCCATTATAAATTACTCAGATCAATCCCCTGTTTCTGCTGCTTCCCCTGGGATTGCACCCAAGGTGAGGATCGAGCAAGCAACACTCGGCACCCACATATGCAAGGTCCCAGCTGGACGGGAGGACGTGGACAGTAACCCATCCATGTTTCACTGCACTTGGTGTTTGCCTTCTGCAAGCTGCCTCTAAGAAGGTCACCGGCACAGGTACGTTTCAATACAGCACCTTTTTCCTAATGCCAATGAGCCTCTTCATGTACCTGAAATCTGCCTGACTTAAAAAATACAGGCATAAGCAATACATCTGGTATGTAACAGTCTGTTGTTTCCAAAGAAATATCCTGGGGTACTTTATCACCAGACAACGCTACAGAACTATTTCTTAAGGTGGATGTTAAAGCCATCTCTCCTGCATTTAGCTGCTGGTACTCTGGAGAACTTCAGCTGTAGTTTTAAGTACCTTCTGGTGCTGTTTGAGCTTTTGCAAGCCTATACTCTTACAACTGTGTTAACATCTATGCAAACTGAACAAAATGAGGGGGGAAATGACAGGACTGCAGAGAGGAAAGAGAAGGCAGAGAAAAACAAGGCAGCAAAATTGAGATGGGGAGGGATGGATTTGAAAAAGTTTAAAGAAAAACGTTGACTGGATAAAGGGAAAGGGAACTGGAAAAAGGAAATTAGAAATGTTAACTTCTGATGGAGCACACAGCCACACCTTCATATCTTCTAATACCCAATCACGTTTTCCAAGTGACGTCCCCATTACATTTATTTTGAAAGCCTATGCATAAGTGAAAGACATGCAGAGGAGAGGTGCACAAGGCACTCTCATTCACTGTAAACACCAGTGAGAACACAGAATTTCAAGTATCTGAGACTGAAATCTTTCTATGGCCAAAGAATCAAAACACATGCATCTGATAGCCACATCTACAGACCAAACAACCAAGGAAAGAGGAAATTTTTAATGAAACATACTACCAGTCGCTACAATTACATAAGGCATGAGGATGGCCCAGAATGAAAAAACTAAATTCTAAGTGCAAGTATCCAGCTGTTCATTTTTGCGCTTTCTCACTGGATTTAAGGAAAATATGCTGTTTCTAGGCAATATAGGACAAAGACCTTTTGGTTTTTAAACTTTATCTTGTGCACACTACATCTGAACGTTATCACCTCTCTTAATCACCTTCTGATGCCTGATAGTGCCCCTTTAACCTTTGGTACTCAATTACTGAACAAGTTATCTCATTGTTACTCTCTTTTGAAGGAAGAGTCATGCCTCTTTCCATGCTTTTGAGAGACACATAAATATTCACTCCCAGCAAACATTTAATAGTAAAGTATCTTGAGCAAACTACCAGAGTCTAAAGGTAGGAAGCTGTGGTTAACTTCTCTGCTATCTTAACCCTTTAGTCAATCCACCAGAACAAACAGACACAGAAGATGGATGCTCTTTTTTACAAATGAAGCAGAAATAACTGTTCTCTAAAAGAATGGACTTTATAACACAGCAAATAAATCAAATGATTATAAGTGAAATACCTACCCATTTTCTGGGCCGGCCTCTGGGTCGCTTTTCACCAATGGCTTCTGCTTTCTGTAAAAGGAAAAGAAACACAACATATTTCATACCTCAGCATTATTTAACAACCTCGGTAAGTAGGACCGCTTTCCTGTAACATTAGCTATAATTATATCTCTTGGGTGTCACCAAGCCCCCCTCCTCTTCTGTGGGTTTTCTGGTGGAATGTGATTATGTTGGTTTTCCCGACATTTCCTAGCTAGCATGGCCAGGGGATGACTTGCCTGTGCCCAAGGGTGCCCCCAGACCTGATCCACACTGTGTCCAAGGGCACAGAGGGGGGTGCCCATGCACACCCCGCTGCTCAGTGCCCGCAGTACAGCCTGGGGTGCCCTGGCCCCAGGCAGCCACGAGGCACGCAGGCTGGGGATGGGGGCACACGGCAATTCGGGAATCTGAGAACCCCAATAACATCAAATCTAGCCTTTCACAGGCTGGCTGTGAAATTACCTGGTGACACCAAATGGGAAATACAGCCTGCTTCAAGCCTGAACAAAGCGGTTTATAGCAGCCACAGTTCCTTCCTTTAGTCTCACGATGTTTATGCATGATAGGCATAAACTGGACAGACTATCACTATGAACATGTGTGTGTTCACATTGGGGAAATAACTTCTTTACTTCATGTGAAGTTTTCCAGGTAAAGCACATCCTTAAGCTGTTAAGTAAGCCCTTCACTGGTCCAAAATGCTCGTTCCCTTCTCAGGTTTAAGGAAACAGCATGGAAGGTGCCCTAGAAGTGACAGCTATATTTATGTAAGCCCATCAGTTGGCCCTGGAGCTCAGCATAAAGGAAATACGGGCTCATTTACACTCTTCCATTAATTCACTGCATGACATTGTGAATACTAGTGCACCACACTAAAATACTTAGAGACTTCAAAATGAAAATTGCAGCTTATCTTCTCTAGGTAGGCTCTGCCCATCCCTATGCTTCATCAGGTAAATAATCCTGCCCCACTGAGAATAACGAGGTTTTTGCCACGAGCTTTAGCAAGGGCAAGACTTGCCACATACAAAGTCCCTGAGAATGAAGTACTTCTAGCACACATTCTGTAACGTGTGCCCACATTTCTATGAATTGCTTTTTTTCCAGTTGACTGTATGTGTATTTGATTTTCCCTTAGAAATCAACTGTGTCATTAAATAAATCACTTGCTGGTCAATCTCTGTAACATATACTGTAACCTAATGCTGTGTAAATCGGATCCCTCTGAAAGAGAACTTGAGCTGAGGAATCTCTACAAAAAAAACTGCCCTGCAAGTGAAATGCAGTTACTTTGAAACAAATATCTCACCAAGAAGAAAGCTGTGAAAAATAAAATTCACACTCCTGAAGGGCAAAATTATCACTCAGACTTGTTAAAAGAGTAAACTCGCTCTTTAATTGTTTATACCAGTGCTACATGTAAGGTGAAACCCTCTTATGAGAATACTTGTTAAAGTGCATTTACTATATCCTGTAGCTGTCTATTTTCAGAGTTTTGTTTCCTTTTAAAGTGTTCATTTCTTTATACCTTATAACCTGAAGGATGCCAAAAAAAAAAAAAGATGTGATTTAGTTTTGACAAGCTGTAGCCCCCTGCATTTATGTTTATTTCACAAAACGCTGGGCATAAATCTTAGAAGATTGGTTTAAATTGTTCTTAACAAATCAACACCTGACATGTTAACAAAGCACAAATGCCATTTATTTTCTTCCGTATTTTACCACATCTGAAGGAAAGCCCCTTTTCCAAAACTTTAAGAAAAAAAAATTAACTTTTTGGAAACAAAAACTGCTTTGATCTCACAATTAAAGTTCGTACAAACCTGACACAAATTGTAAGTTTAACTATAGCGTATAATCTAGTTTGATGGGAAAGAGAACATGAGAGATTTCTTTGAATAACTAATCTTTGCTTCCTTCCATAAACTGTCACACAGTATGGCCGCTTGCCATGAACAGTGTTGCGCTTTACCCTCAAGGAAGGTCCATGTCAGAAGGGGCTAGTGTTCCTGCTGGCTAGTTTGGATATCAGTTTGTCAAGTGCTTGGGGACCTTTCAGATTGAAAGGCACTATATTCCTGCTGTATATGATTTCCACCTCATGTTAGAAGAAAAACATTTCCATAGTTCTTATCAAAAGCAAATCTTTCCCAGAGGTGAGCTGAGCAAACAGTGGGGCATGCCAGAGACAATGTTTTGCAGAGCGATTCTGTAAGTAAATAGGAAGGTTTCACAGACTAAACTGCAAAAAATGAATGACAAGAACCTCCAAAGTGGACATTTTTATCTCCACTCCAACTGAAGAGAAAGACAAAACACTTCTGGAACAACCAAAAGGAGTAGCAGCAGCCCAGTGGTGATGATAAAAATGTGAAGTTTAGCAAAATATTTCACCTCTTTCCCTCTGCATTTTTTTCAGTTTGCATTCTGCAAACACAGCCTATATTTTCTCCAAGAGCACAAGACTGTCTTTTAATTAAAGCACTTGAAGAAAGGTTTTATTGCGTATCAGACAAGTAATTCAATGTTTCTCCATATAATTTTCAAGTAATTAATAAGAAAAGGAACACGTAAGTGCCAAAGCATTGCCTTTCCTCTGAAACAGGTATTTGCATAATCAGAAACATGCCAGTCTGTTGGCTCTTTGCTTTAATTGAAGCATTGCTGTTGAAGCTAGAAACAAATCCAGAGAGAGCCCCAAGCCACCCAGAGGTAACACAGATTCTCGTCTGGGCAGCAAGATGCACATGTTCCCAGCCACCCTACATGCAGCAGCTGGTACCTGCTTAGTCAGGAAGGAAACTACTGCCTTCGTCCTCTAAAGCGCTTTTTGAAACTGAGATGTGTTTGCTCAGGATTTCCTTAACGTTTGGTGCTACGCTATGAGGCATGATCTTGCTCCATACAACTAAGACATGAAATCAGCAAACTTAAAGGAGGGTTGGGTATGTTATCAAACACAAAACATGTTTCATGAAAAATTATGAAATGTGGTATGAATACATTATTTTTGCTATGTCACATTTTAGGAACAGAACTAGACTTACTTGCTTTTAAGTGCATGATCTATATGGGAAATGTTGTGGGTTTTTTTGTCCCAGGTGAGAGCCATTCCAGTCATTGCCATCTGAAAGCAAGCTAACAGTCCCCAGGCAGATCAGCAATTCCCCTAAACCCTGTACCACAGGGTCATCAAACCCTGCTTCCAAACAGTTGCTGTCAGCAACAGTAGGGCTTGACTGGCCATCATCTCTGCCTCCTTGTTGCATAAATGTGCCCTGCTCAGATAAAAACAGAGGCTGTACGACTAAAAGCAATTAACAAGACAAGGCAAGTATAAATAATTGAATGGCTATAAAGTGCTCTTTGGGCATCTATCTATTGTAAGGAAGATCTCAAATGCAACAGAATCCAAATTTGGAGAACTCTATCCACTTTGCAAAATGATCTGTTGGAGACTTCAGATAACATGTGTAAGATGGGTGAAATAATCGAGAGTTCTCAGGAGGAAGATCACTGTTGTCAAACCATGTCAAAAGACCTTGCCCAGTAATGTTTCCGTCTCCCAAAAAATAATTATTTTGTGAAAAACCAAAACAAACAACAAACCTCTTAAAAGAAACAGGCACTGGTTAGATACAAAAATACCACACTTCCCATGTCGTGTTTTACTCATTTTAATTCTAAACCAGAGTCAAGTCTTCTGATTCTCCCATCTTGCTCAAAACGCCTGATTTTGAGGTCTTTTATTTTTTACTTACAACAACCATGTTATGATCACTTAGTAAATCTGATCTTGTTTTCCCTTTAAGCCTGTGGTGGTTGGTGTTGGTGAGAATGAATGAAGCATAGAGAAGCCAAATAGATTTTCATGAACCAATTTAGGGCAGAGTCCTGGTCACATGCGCTTTGGTTTTTTTTTACCTTTGGACTGCTTACCTCAGGGACATGCCTTTCTACATACCAAACTCTGGCCATGTAATCTAGAGACAGCAGTAAGCGTGGTCGCAAACGGTACCACAAGTTCTGGTTTTCAGAGGATGATATTTCCAGTTCTGGAGGTATTTTCAGTGAATTTCACTGCATCAATAACTACAACAAACCTCAAAATATTTTAACTGAAGACGAATTTTACTAAAAAAGTGTTTACTTTTGGATATCCCTGGGATATCCATTTTATTTCGAGACAAACACATAGTAGCTATTACTCCGTCTTTTTTTAACCTCACAGTTATTGTTTCCTCCTTCCAAACGGGAGTATTTATGCCTATACAGTATTTTGGTCAAGCCCAGCTACAGGAGCTAAACAAAGAAAAGCCCTTGAATGCTTAAGGGAAACGTGGTGGGCTAGAAACGCAGCTCAGCCTGGCAAAGAAAACTCAACCATTTAACACCCAGGAAACTAGAAAGGCACATCCCTACTAGCATTTTCCCACAAAACTACTTATTCTTTAGAAAAAAAAAATCTTCACTTTTTTGCTCACTTTTTACAAGTATTTTAAATGAATAACAGAATTACTTGTTTAAAGATGTAACAGCCCAGTTGTGGGGACTCAGTACAAGGTAATTAAGAGTCTTTTTGTGCCTATCTCTTCTCATCTGCTAACATGTATTCCTTCTGTTGGTGAAAATTAAACAATTGAGAAATGGTTTGGTTTTCTATAGAATGCAGTTCACCTTTTGTGCCCAGTTTATAACAAGTTAGGCATGTGTGATATGCAAGGCTTTTAAAAAAATGGGCATTACCTAAAATTAGAGTAATTGCCACATTATTAGCTGTCCAGTTGGTCTTGCAACATTCTGTATGCATTGTCAAGTTTCACATTGCTAATTTCCTAACAAGTACAGTTTGTTTTCAGATGCCCCAAGGCCAGTTTACTAAGACCAAACACAAGCTCTGAAAGCTAAAAAAAATTAAATAAATATAAAAAAAACTAAAAAAATTCCCATGAACCAAGAAATATTAAATACACAACAGAACCATGATACCAGGGTAAAATGTCCCTCAACTGATTTAAGGGTATGTCCTTTTTGAAGTGCAACAAAACAAAGTCCCAGTTCTGGAGTATTTTTAACTCGCTGCCGGTTTGTGCAATACATTTTTAATTGTGATGTGTAATGGTTTGCAAGAGAACACCCAATCAATTAATCATGAGTGCCTTCTCATGGCTGCTCGGTGGGTTCTCCTGGCCGACGTTTATCTTACATGTTGTGAACACTCTAATACATTTCAATGAGCTTTCTTTGAAACACACAGGGCACACACTATTCTTTAGAAATTCCAGCAAATTCCAGTTGCGTGTATAGTACCCAGGTTCACATGTAGAGGGGCTTAAGCTAAGTTAGCCAGCTCTCTTTCTGAGAGTCCAGACAGGCTGTAGAAAGCCTTAGATAAATATATGTATGCATATATATGTCTAAATATGTTTACCACAAAATCAAACATATAGCTCAACTCTTTTAAGAGGTGATACCCTCACCACCAAATGAAACTTTCTTACAGTGCCAAACCCTTTCCATTCATATTACTGTTAGAAGAACTATTGGAATTAATTTTACATGAAAAGATACTTTGAGATGCCTGGTGAGAAGCTGAACCATTTTAGAGAGGGTTAATTATCAATTTTGAAAAAGGGCTAAAATCTTTATTTGAAATGTGACCTCAGTGACTTTCTACTAGTAAGGCTTTATAAGTGCTTTATGTTCTAGAGGATTTATCAAACATTTATGTACTTTACCTATAAACCTAGAAACAAGTAAGACTTGTAATTGCATACCCCTCAAAAGTTTTGGGGTTTGTTTTTTATTTTAATTATAAAAATGATATGTGGTCTTTGGTCAATTTTTCACGTTATCAACACCCAAAAGGGTTTGCTTTAGAGCAGTAACTTGATGCATTCTGAAAATCAAAACGTTGCAATGAAACTGCTTAGTTCATAAATTAAGGTTTAAAAACCCCAACTATATGTACCAGAATTCTCTGGAAAGCTCTTGATTTGATACACCTACATATATATGAATGCTTTTAAGTTATTTTCCATTTATACTGATTTCCAAATCACTCACATAAATGAAATAATGTTAATATTTCTTTTAGAAATATCTTTTTAAAACACATTTCTACAAATTACTTAAAATTTAATCTCATTACAAATATTTCTCCTAGGAAAGCCAACACTCATAAGAGTAATATTTAAAATACTAAAGCTCACATTTGGATTTGCTAGAATAATAAAAAAGTGTGTTCTCTCTTTTGAAGAGTGAAATTTAAACTATTTAAAGTGAATCTGAGGAACATTTTTACTATCTAAAGAAAAAAAAATCAACATTTTAAGCTCACTAGGTTGTAGAGTGGCTTTGATATATTTTAAACACTTAACCTGGAAAGCATTTTTTACTATTTCATGAACTTTTTGAAAGAATATACTGGGTTTTTTGCAGCTCATAAAGTAAAAAACAATTTTAAATTTAAAGAGAGTTGGGAAATGTCCCTCAAACAAATATTGAAAACACTTACAACAAAACAGACATGAAACTACAGTCACCCCTAATGATTTCATATTTATCAGTAATTGCTACAGTAAATCACAACGCTGAAAACCATCAAACTTAACATGGTCAGTAGCATAGGCACGTTGAGAAATCGAACCATAATTAGATGAGGCAACAAATATCTTCCACACATATTTTGTCACAAATCTACTTAAAAGACACTGATACACTTAAGCACTACAGTTCACTACCAGATTTTGTAAGCTTTTGTTTCCAGTTTTGTACCTGTAAATTAGTGCTAACTGCTGTGTAACCATCAACATAAACAAAACTCCCATATTTGTTTTCAAGCCCATACACAGCTATTTGCCTTCACTAAAATAATTCCTACAGAAAGGTACTATTTGCCTTGACAGCACAGTTTTCAAATGCTGAGCTTTCCCCAATTCAAAGAAAATTAAGTCACATTTTCATGTTGTATTTGAGATGTAAAGTCCATGCACTAAATGCAGTGACTTCAGGGAGCTTCTCCTATAGCTGAATGCATTCACAAGCACCAGAAAAAAGTTTGCTCCCATCACCAAGCAGAATTAGTGGTTCAGAAGACTAATAGCACTTCATGTAAAAGTCTCTTTGAAACTGATCACTAAACAAGATATGGTAGGCTTTTACTGTAACTCAGTTTACTTTACCATCACATTCTAAAGCTGTAAATTTCAATATATGCACTTATTTCCATCAACACATAATTGGATTTACTTCTAATTAACCTATGTTTGACAAAACACTTAGCTTTAATATACAGATATGGTCTGTAGTAGTAACAACTGTAAGTGAGCAAGAAATTAATCTTCCTCCTTCAAAAATCTTAATTGAGAGAATAATATCCTTAGTACTGTTTTCCTGACTAGATACAGGAGAACTCAGTAATACATCAAATGCATTATTTCACTAATCTGTACGCTGTTGAAAAAGCAAGCTGCCCTTATAGGTTCTGCACCTAGGGTCTTCATGCAGCCTGTTAATTCTGATCTTCAAAATGCAAAATACATCCTTTATGTAGCTTCCATTATTAAGAGTTCCAACCCCACAGTTCACAGACTAAGTGACTAGATTGTTTTGCTACCAGTTGATGAAAAAACAGCATTAGGAACTCTCTCTCTTTAATAATCTCACCTTCTGAGCTGCTTTAGAGGGACTCTTGTTTTTGCTTCCTTTGGGTCTTCCTCTTGGTCTTTTAGGAGATGGTTCACCAGTTGGTTCCTAAATACAGGAAAACATGCTATTGTGGCAATAGGCTACAACGCTACAACTAACCCAAAAGATCTGGTGGATAGACTGTAACTGAGAAGTTACTTAAAACATACGAATTAACAGTGTAAATAAATAACACGATATTTAAAAAGCAACATGAAAAATTAAACAGCTCGAGGTAAAGAAAAAAACATACTTTGCGCAATAAAACAGTTTAAGTCCCCTTGTAATTGCGTAGAAAACTTTGCATACTCTAGCATGTAAGTTAGAGCGGAAAACACATTTTTAAAAGATGGCTATGATTTCCCTCATACAGGAATGATTATTCAAAAAACAACAGTTACCCATTTAATTTCAATTGCATTTCATTATAGCAAGATATAATTATCATATGCAGTTTCTAGCACAAACTTTTTTGAGGAAAGAAGTTAACTAGTAGAAAACCGTAAAGTAAGTTTAGACTGTTTCCTCTCAAGGGCACAAACGTTTTGGGGGGATTTTTTTCTGTTGTTCTGTAACAGACATTATATTCACACCTATTCTAAACATAATCGATTTGTATTAAAATGCAAATGTGAAAGTTTCTTCAAATGGAGCACTAGCAAGCCAAAAAACCTCGACAAAGGTAAATATCCGAAACAAAACCCCAACTCTAAAACGACTCGACAGGAACACCGATTATTTTAGCTATTTTCTTAACTAGCTCCTCTGCCTGACAGTAAATAACCAGTCCTTCAAAATGGGTATGAGTTACTAAGAGTTTGGATTCCAAATATTTATTCAGTGAATCATAAACACTATAAAACTCTTCTAGTCTTAAATATTATACATTTCATTCAGATTACAGGATGGGGTAAAACTAATTAAACGCAGTTTGTTAACTTAAACCAGCTTAAAACCTTTCAGCTTTTTAATTCCCGGGTAGGTTAAGGGGAGGTTGGCGACGGGACTCCCGAGCCGCTCCGGCGCTCGGTGCCGAGCCCCGCAGGCACTGCACAGCTGGGCTGAGCACGCCTAAGGAGACGCACTTTTCTTTCTCTTCCATACATTCAAACGCTATGGGAGAAGGAGGAGGAAGAGAAGAAAAAAAAAAAAAAGAAAAAAAAAGAGAGAGAGAGAGAGAGAGAAAAAAAAAAAGGCAGCCCCGGCGCAAGCTCGCAGGGCCGATGCCGGCTGCTGGGGCTGGGCGAGGGCAGCCCGGAGGGTAAAGGGGGACGGGGGGCAGAGCCCGTAGCCGCTGCCGTGGGGTGTCACTGAGGGCAGAGCGGGAAAGCCAGGGGCTCCGCTTTTATGCCTTTCCAAAAAGTACTTTCTGTGCAATTTGCAAGAGCACATCGGTGGGAGTGAGGGAGCAAAGCAGCGGCGTTTCCCCCCCCCCCCCCGCTCGGGGATCTGCTGTTCAGCTCCCTCCGCGTTTTCGCAGCCCCTCGCAGGCTCCGGTGGCAGTAGGCTGATGCTAAATGAACGGGAGCAAACATTTTTAAAGCCCGCGGAAGCTCGCTTTCAAACGAGCTCCACAGGCAGCCCTCCTTCCCAGCCGTGACTTCCGAGGAAGGCATGGAAAGGGCTGCGAACGACCCCGCGCTGCCCCCGCGTAGCTGCGGGCGTAATCCTCCCTCGGCGGCGCCGGTGGAGGGGCTGCAGGGGGCTCCCGGGCCGCCTCGCCCGGCGGCGGGGGCTGAGCGTGGCTCGGCATTTCCAGGCGATGCGACAATGGCACTTAGGGAGAGGAAGGGAAGGGAGGGATGGGGGCTGGAAATAACGCACGGATCTAGCAACCTTAGCGCGGATTCTGGTCTTGCAAGTCAAAAACAGGAGCCCAGCGCGTCCCCTTCGGGGCCCGGGAGGAGGCTGCGGGTGCGGATGGGAGGGAGCCGGGCTCCGCGCCCCCCGCCGAAACCCGGGGCCAGTTCCCCCTCGCCGCGACCTGCCTGGGAAAGCGCCGGAGCAAAGGCAAAAGGTGTTGCAAAGGCAGGGCAAGCCCCCTCCGGCTACCTCCCCCACCTCCATCGGCAACGGGGGCACCTCTCTGCATAGGATGACGGGGGCGAGGGGGGAGGTGGGGAAGGGGGGGACGCGGGGGTAGCGGGGGGAAGGCGAAAAAACCTATGCGACTTTCTAGACACCCTCCTCTCCCCCCAACCCCAGGATCGAGGGGCAGTCAGGGGCTGGGCTGGTCAAGATCGGAGGCGGCAGCAGCCCCCGGTGGGACCCGACACGCACACGCACACACACACGCACACGCAGACTGAGACATTGCAAGGGCTGAGAGAGGAGGGAGACGGGAGAGCCCCGTTCCCTGCTCCTCGCTTTCGCAATTTCAAAATCAGCTCGAAATGACCCAGCGAGCGCTGGTTGGTCGGAGCCGCGCTGCTCCATGTTCCCCATTTACATTGAAAAGCCCCAGCTCGCTCCCTGCACAATAGTGAAAGTCCCGAGGAGGCTCCGCGGCTCAGCCACACGCAGGAGCACCCCGCCGCTCCCGGGCCCCGGGGTCCCCCCGCCGGGGCGCCCGGCAAAGCCCCTCGCTACGCCTCTGCACCTCCTCGGCGGGCAGCAGCACACAACAAAGCCCCCCGCCCCGTCTCCAGGACTCCTTCACTTGCAGCATAATACGTACATGTACATGCCTATAATACCATAGATCTGCGGCTCTACGTATCTATACGATACTGACTTGTGGTTGCTTCCTGGGTCTGCCTCGTCCTCTCTTCTGAGGCTCTGCGGTTGCAGGTTGCTCCTGGGCAGCAGTGGAAGGCTGACCGGGTCCCTCACCTTGTGCACTCATCGTGACTTCTGCTGCTCAGCTTTAAACCAGTCTCTCCAAAGCACCTTGGAAGGGGGGGAATCAAAACGAGCTCTTGCTGCTTTTGCTGCTCGCTGCCACCACCACACCGGACGTCCTGGTGCTGCCAAAAAGGAGAAGAGAAGGGGAGGAGGAGGAGGAGGAGGTGATGGTGGTAGTGGTGCTGGTGGTGGTGGAAGAGGAGGGGGAATGAATCTCTCTTACAATTTAAGAATGGTTAGTAGCATGAAGCAATTCAAAAGAGGGGAGGTTAAAAAAAAAACAAAACAAAAACAAAAAACAAAAAACAAAAAACGAAGAAAAGGCAACTCTGGAAGTGCAAGGAGAGGGGGAAATACTCCCGAGGGTAGTCGGGAGCAAACCAAGAAGGGGAAAAAATCCTACAAATTGAAAGCAAGTGGTGGCTATCGCGCTTAGATCGGATCAGGACAAATTAAGATAAGACACACTGAAAATGGACTGAGAACACTGCACAATCTTGCCAGAAGCATGCACCCTGGGAAGACGGGGATTTCGGCAGCAGCGGGAGCAGCGGGTAAAAAGAGCGATCATTTAAAAAATAATAATAATAAAACGATTTGGGAGATTGAGAAGGAAAAAAAAGGGGGGGGGCGGTCCTGGGTTCGTGTCTGTGATGCGAGCTGCTGGGACTGGAAATATTATTATGTGAGTCCTGCCCACGAACTAAACTAGGATGATATAAAAAAAAAAAAAAAAAAGGAAAAGAAAAGAAAAACCACCTTTAACCGTGGGTGGAAAAACCGGGAGGGGGCTAAAAAAAAAAAAAAAAAAAAAAAAGGAGGAGGCAGAGCAAAAAACCGAAAAACCCAGCGACCGGGGGCTGGCGGCCGGCCAGATAAAACATGAGCAGTACGGCAGCCGGGGCAGCGGCGGCAGAGCACGCCGCGGCCGCCTCACGTGCCCGCACCGGCCCGGCCCCGCCGCCGCGGCAGGTTTAAAGGGCCAGGCCGGCGTCCCGGTGCCCCGGCCCGCGCTCCCCGGCTGCCCCCGCGCAGCGCCGCGGTGGGGGAGGGCCGGCCGCCCCCTACCCCCACCCCGCGGCCGGCTGCGCGGGCGCGGGGCCGTCGCTGCACGTGGGCGCCCCGCCGCCGAGCGGAACAAAGGCGGCCGGGACGGGACGGGACGGGGCCGCCCCCGCCGGGCACCATCCGTGCTCCGGCCGCGGCAGCCGGCGGGAGCGCGGCCCCGCGGCGGTCGGGGAGGCGCTGCCACTGCGGCCGCGGGGCCGCGCCGGTGGCATACGCTGCGGCGGGCTCGGCGCCTCCAGGGACGGCGGCCGCCGCGGTGAGATGTGGGCGGTGTAACCCGCCGGCGGGTCGGAGCTTTCCTGCCGGGACGGTGACGGGCACGGGGAACGACCTCTTCGGAAGCGCCCTGCTCCGACATTGTTCCCGTGAGCGCCACCGGGCTGCAAGTCTTCCCGAACTCCTTACGCAGCGTGTCCCACGCCGCCTGCTCCCTCCTTCGGTGCTCGGTCCTCTCCCGTGCAAGCCGCGGCTGGGCGCCCCTTCGCTGTGGCACCAGGCGATCGCCACAAAGGCCGGGGAGGACGCCGGTGCCTGCGCGTCCCCCACAGAACGCGCGCACACCTGGGCTCCATGGGCGGCTTCGGCATTTCCCCCGGCCCCTCACCTCCCCGGCGGTGTCGGACCTCGGCCGAGAGCGAGCCACCCCTGCCACTGCCTCCTCACATGCCTCCTCCCCTGCTCGGGGGTGGACAAACACCAGAGAGCCCTTGGAAGGAAATACAAAGTTCCATTATCGTGTGTAATGCTGAAGAGGGCAGAGATAATTGCTGCAACACTTGTGGCACTAGCTATCTAGATACATCCCGTTGTCTTGATACCTGATAAATTCTTAGCTGGCCATAGATAAATAAGGAAATGTGATCAGGCGAAAAGTTACTCTGATCAAACATAGGCAGTCATGGACGAGCAAGGACTCTGCTGAGGAAACAGCTGAATTATTTTCTGTGGCAAAGTACACTGCAGACAGATGGGCTAAAGAAAAAGTAATCCTAGAACGCTTCTTAAAGCTGAAAATATTCCCAAAGTGTTCTTAATCCAATCACAAGCCTACCGAAGCCTGCTTCTCTCCCATCCCCAAAAGCAACTAGCTATGGAAGATGGACGTGGTCCACCTGTTAAATCTCATAGCTATCAGAAAAGTCTTGTAGACCAACTACACTTTGTCAAATATTCAGTTCCCATCACACCACGAAGAAATCCGCAGGGTCATACTTCCGTTCTGCACATCAAAAGATTAAGCTGCTGTGTGAGATCAGGATTCCAAGCGGAGATGGGAAAGTGTGTAGTTTCAAGAGTAGCAGCAAATAACTTTTATAATGTCCATTAATCTCTTTGAAGCATATTCATGTATCCATTTCTCTGGAAGAAAGTAGTACATGCAATTGCTAAAAGCCTGTAGCTCCAAAACTGCCATCTCCACAGATCTGTCCCGTATGGGCTGTTAATAGTTCCATTAGTCTTCCCTTGAGTAGTTCTAGTGACGATACCATAGTCCAAAGAGTTTTTACATACAGCCATAAGCAAATAATCTTCGCATGGGAGCAATGTTCCTAAACTCACTGTTTGAAAGCTGTTCTGGACAAGAAAAGTCTTGGCGCTTGCACTGTGCCCAAGCATAGCAGAGTCTGGGCCCTTCTCTAGGGATGTCTGCCTACAGACTCACTGTCATAACAAGAATTAGTATCAGAGCTCTAAACGACTATGGGTCTTTCATTTATTTAAAACAGTCTTGATTCCCTCCTTAACCAAAAGTTATTAGATTATAAACCAGTATGATACTCCTGATGACAGCTCTGGGCATGAAAACCTGCCTAGACTAATCAAAAAACTTGCTCTTACACCGTTTATATCCAGAGTACCTTAACATGGGTAAGCAACCCGACATCCAGAACCCAGAAAGCCTGACTTCCTCAAGTGGCTGGTGGAAGCTGAGAAGCCAGGAACAGCTCTTGGTTTTGTTCCAGTTTCCTTCCCAAACGAGATGTGGTAACTGTTCCTTCCAGTGTTCCAGTCCATCCTCTGACAGTATGGATTATTGCTCCATCCAGTGCAAACACCAGTGAATATATCTGTATAATTCATTGAAGAGAATACTGCAAAGTTACTGGAGTAGAGATGGCCTACTTTCCACCAGCTATGGCCTGAGATTTAAGCTTTGGTCTACTAACAGAAGTATTGTGCTTTTTATTTTCTTTTCTGGAAGCATTCATAATAGGGTAGGAAATTTATAAACATAAAATAAAGCCTGTTTTCCACTCTCTATGAGCCTACACACTCAGGAAATTTCCAAAGAAATTAGAGGAATTCCTACAAGATTAAGGAGAATGAAAAATAAGATGGGAGAGTTTGTTATCTAATCTGGAACATCTACAAAGAGGCTGTTTGTTATTCTATAGTCAGTATGATGGCTTGTAGAGGGTTAATTGGCCTCTGTTCCCAGAGGGGATCTTTTTAAATTGTGCAGCCTAACAGCAGCAATAGTACTGTGCATCAGAACACAGAACTCCAGGCTGCAGCAAAGCTTCTCTTAGACAGAAGATTACAAGTTAAATTGGCCTTGGACATCATAAAGAGCAACAAAGAACCCTCTTCCCTTGCTCTCACTTCTGCACGTACCTCCTTTCTCAAAAGTCTGGGGAGGCAGAAGAACCACACGCCCTGTCAATCCACAGGCTCATGTTGTGCACCATCATGGGGAAATGTCATCTATAGATAGCAACCTAACACAACTCGTACATAACTATAACTAACTAATTCCCACCTGAGGGAGTTTGGGAGCTCAGATGGTCTTAACTGGTAATGCATTATACAAGGAGAGAACGTTTTTTCCCCCCCCGAGCCCCTACATTTCCCTGAAGGTCTGCAATGCAGTCTGTGTGATAGGAAGTGTGTCACCAACTGTACTGCTCACCACATATGTGAGAGTGCAGAGGATCAGGGCACCCCTCCGTTCTGCTCAAGGTGGGTCCTCTTTTCTTCACCGTAGTTCCCATGGAGTGCAAGCTACTTGAAAGGGATAGTGATAAGGCAAGTTTAAGGCCCTAGCTCAGGGGAAGCAGCAATGGTTTGACTTTGAAGGAGGTCTCTGGCCAGGGATGGGAGAGCAGATGGTAAAATTCAGAAGTATTTTTCTGCCCATTTCCTCAGTTCCTCTGAGGGAGCTCACAGCTCCCCGCTGCCTCAGAGCGCTGCTTAGAGGAACAGCCTTGGCCTGCCAGTGCTAGAGGCTACCCTGCATATAAGGGTTGTATACTGGTTGGGCATTTCTCTTTTGTGGCCAACCAGAACAGCCGAAGATCTTTACATAGTCAAAGGCTACAGCGGGTACTAAGGGAGCAGGGAATCCTGATACTAGAAAAGCAGTCCTCCCAGGAGAAGTACATTTTGCAAATATTGACTGTATTTGTGGGAAAAGCTGACTTTCGTTTCCCCTGGTTCTTCTTGAATGGACTCCCTCTGATCTTGGGATACAAGAGCGAGGAAGAAGGAGCAGGCACAAGAACCTGGAGTGCACCTATCAGATAGGCCAGAGTGAATTGCCACTCTCCTACTCATTTCTTTTCATCCAACTGGTGGAACCAACAGCGGCTGCTGCTTCATAATCAGCAGTCTGCAGATGGCTGGGAGAATGCTTTAGGGAAGCGTGACTGTGACTGACAAACAAGACCCAGAAAAAAACATTAAGGCTCACTCTCAGGCCTCATCTGCACTGGGGAATTTTCTTCCCTCCTCCAAATTCCCACCATTGCTAATATGAATGCAGCTGCACAATTGTAGGGATGTTGGGAGTCATAATATGAGTTTTCATCTTGTCAGCCATTTGCAGCACTGTGTCAATTAACCCTCCTCAGAGCAGGGTTAACTGATACAGTGCTGAAGACGGCTGCTGGAGCTGAAAGCTGTCTATACTAAGGCTCCCATTGTTGCTAACCCTGGTGCAGCTGCAGTGGAATCAGCCCATGTGGGATCATTTTGGTAACAATTCTCCAACCTAAAAACAGCCTTAAAAATGCAACATAGCCACCTACGGGCCAGAACATGCTTCCGCTGCACCTCAACAGCTATGCATCTAGGCTGTCACCCTTCATCATGAGATTTCTCTTGCAGTCCTTTCAGTCCAGAAGGTACTTTTCGTATTTCTGTATGAAACACTCAGTAGGCTTCATCTCAGCAAACCGGTGTTCCTGTCACCTCCATAGGACTGCCTCTGCTCATTAGTTCTCACGAGCTTTGGACTTGGAAGATGTGTAGACAGCCAATTATCTGGTAGTGCCTTTTCACTGATTCATATATTCATTAATTAAAAAAAAATATTTGCCCTTTCACTCATGGAAACTTTATAATTTGTTTTTAATTTCTATTTCTTTAGTTTATGGCTGGAGAGTCTTGTTCACCAGCAGTTTTGCTTTTTTAATGCTAACAAGTAAAGCCTTATTTATGCAGAGCAGCACTGTGAAGACTCAAGCTGATTTCTGATGGAGTAAAGTTCTGTTTCAAATGAGCAGAGTTGGCAGAATCAGTCCCACTTGTTTCCATGTGCTTTAGGAAGCACTTAAGAAACAGGCTGGTGAAATGGGCGTTTCGGTCCCTGCTAAGACTAATACTTCTAAAAAGCACCTCTCTGTCCTTCTCCCACATCCATGTTCAACACTAAATAAAACAAGGAAGTGTTGTTTCACATTTGTTATACTTCTGAACAACTATTTATCAGATAGATGCTGGCAGTCAGGTTTTTTTAAGTGCAGTGTACAAGTGTGAAGATGTTAAAGCCCAGGCTCAGCAAAAACCTCAGTGAAAAACCCTAGCTCACTAGAGCCCTTGGTTAATGACAAGCAGGTTTTCAATTCATGCACAGCATTTTATGCACATACAGAACACAGCTATATGCAGAATGGTGGGCAACTGCATATACCTGTAAATATCTACAGAGACTCTACCTACCTACCCAGGGAAACAGCAAAGGGGCAGACACAGACGAGATACTGCCCACAGCCTCCAAGCTGTGGAGGTGAGCTGCAGTGCTCAGCTCAGGTCTCTGGGATGCTGAGCAAAAACTGGTTTGGCAGAAACTTGGATACAGCTGAGTATTTTGAGAACAGGGAGAAGAACTGGCTCACTCTTCCTTCACCTCCTGTTTATCTCTCCCAGGGATCCCTTTGGACAAAGTGAGGGAGCGGGCAGAGTAACTGAGCTGCCTGCAAAGCAGGTGTGACAGCAATCCGTGGAAGGAAGGAAGAGCAACGTATTGACTACCCCTTTAGCTCACATGAGCTGTGGGGATGCATGACAAAGTTCTCAGGTCACAGTTGTCACACAAGGAGCCTGCCTCTTGGTAAACATATTTATATATTTGCCTAAGTGGTTTGCACTAATCTCCTGAAATGTTCTTATAAAAATGCTAAACAACTCCCATCCCAAATCCCCGTGGAACTGGATTTCTCCTCTCGCTTAGCCTTTTCCCCCTTCAATATTAGGCTCAGTATCTTGCATATGTTTTTATATGAAACTCTGTGATTAAAAGTACTTAAGTCTGGCTCATTTTTCTCTGCAATGAGTTCAGTTATTTCCTTTTTATACCTTCCAGAATTTACTATACCATATCTAAATATTGGCTGCAGTCCACATGTTTTAGATCATTCTCTATAATGGTCTTGTTGTTATAGAATCCTTTTTGTGTGTGTGAGAAAGAGAGAACATGCATATGTGTTGGAAGCAAGGCAGGGTGCATATAATTGTTTGGAAAGAGAAATCAGCGTATATTAATTCCATAAGTGATTTCTGAACTGATAACATAAAAGTGATAAAAAAATAATGAGCAGTGAAATCATAGACCTTCAATGCATTACTTTGTATGTGTGGTAAATAATATTTCTGATCCCAACATGTTATCCCACTACACATATTCTACCAATAAAATGACTAATTCACCTTTCTTTGCTATACTGTTTTACAGATCAGATTTATAGTTGTCAACTTTCTCATTTTTACTTATGTTCTAAATGTAGATCCTTTGACCTGAGTCATACAGTGTGTTAGTCAGTGGTAAGGTGCGTGAAGATAAAACTAAGGCAGCAGCTGAAAGTCTTTACTTTTTGCACAAAAAAAGCTTATCACCTGCTGAAGACAGTACAGAGAATGTACACAGGTAGGGTAAGTTAATGATCTAGGGGAAAAGCAAGATTTGATGCTTCATTTGACAAATCAGAAGCTTTAACCAAAACAAACAAAAAACTTTACTCACAGTGTCATAATGTGTGGCTAGAGCTTATGAGGATTTAACTGAGAAATGCCTCTCTGCTCCCAGGACAAAACGAAATAAGTAGCCCTGTCCCAGTGGACACCTTTGGCTCTTGCCTGTGACTCCACACATAGAGGATACATTTAAGTGGCAAACGGACGGCATCAGTCCACTGCACGTTCATTCTCCACATGGACCGATCTGTGCACACCAAGTGTGACTTGGCTCACAGCACATTGGACAAACCAGTTTGCACTTGCAGCAGGCTGAGTGTCCTCCCAGTTGCGGGTATGGGGTCATGAGTGCATTGAAAATTTGCTCCCAAATTTCTTTTAACTTCTCCTTGTGGACGAGTTCTAAGACAGTCTGCCAATGATGTAAATTCAGACCACTTACCCACGTGGAGACATTCTCAACCACCCAGAACACAACAGATGCAGAAACCCCTGCACTAACTATTCCACTCATGTCCCACTCTGTACGGCTCTGAGTCAGGGATTAGGCAGTTCAGAGGGCTGAGTGGCTATCATTTTGTGCTGGAAGGAATTTCACCCAAAGAGAGCGTACTTAGTTTCTAGAATTTTTTTCCCCACAACCTAAGATAAACTTCTGCTTTGCTTCATTAACAATAGTTGTATTTTTAATCAGCATTATTTTGTACTATATTTTCTTCGGAAATACCCGTAATACAGTTTATGTGAAATACAAACAAATGAGGGAACAATTTTTACCTAAATATATGAATAGCATTTTGCAATTTGTCATTGTGATATATTTATCTTTTGAACTTTAAGTGAGCTCAGCTGAAAAAAATGCTTCTCTTTAGCACATGACTGGAAAATATATTACACCAGAGAAGTATATTGCTTTTTCAGTTTAGAAATTAGTGGCTAAATATAATTTTCCACTATACTTACTTTCACAAAGTATGTAGTAAATTATTTACATTACAGTAAATTCTTAGTACATATTCCAAAAGGTGTTAAAATCAGCATTCTCGCTCAAATTAATGGATATTTTGTGAATGTGCATTAAAACTAAGATCCTTAAGATCTTTTGTTGCCTGCTGAAGCCTTAAAACCACTGTAATATGACTAGAGCAAAACAAATTTGTCAACAAAATAAACCCTGGGGGATGGAAAAGAAACTAGTATGGAGCAGAAAGATACAGACCAGCCAGCAAAGTAACAAAAGTTTACAGCAGCTGAAGATTTGGGTTTGCTTTCTGTCTTACACCCATCTCCTTCTAGCAACACAGCGTATGCTAGTTACTGCGTGTAGTCTTTCCAATCAAAATTTTGCACAGATCAAGAGATGCCCATGGTTTCCAGCCGGCCATGCTGCACCACTGGCTGCAGCAGCAACCGAGCAGGCAGCCTCTCCGCAGCAGCACCGCAGAGCCCAGCAGCACCGCAGAGCCCAGCAGCACCGCAGAGCCATGCAGGAGCGCGGTGCCAGGCTCTCTGGCCATGCTGGCTGCGCTGCACGCCTGCACAGGTACATTGCTCCCTGCTTCCGAGCTGCCCCAGCAAACAGGGCTGCTGGAAGGCATCAAAATCATTCAGCCCATGCCTCGCTACCTCCCTTCCGCTGGATGGCTGGGGAACGGGGAGGAGAGCTGGCTGCAACTGAATGCAACTCTTCCAGTGATGGCAGCTGCTCCCAGCCGCCATTTTGCCCAGGGGTCATTTGCCTGTCACATCCCAGACATGTAACCCTCATGTGATGGGAGAGCAGCCAAGCAGCCATCAGGAAAGGCTGGGGCTGGGTGGGAGCTGCAGCGGCTGCCAGAAGAATTCATCTGACACACAGCCCGTTCCTTATACACTCCGGGGCTGCACCCAGGGAACAAGGCTGCTGGGAGCAGGCTGTGAGCCTGATAAATTGTCCCATCTGCCATGAAAGCTGCCATTCCTTAGGATGAGCACCTGCTTCCTACCAGCACGCCGTCATCGCGTTTTCAGACTGTTCTGTGGATTTGATAATCAGATTGCTTTTTGTCTGTTTTCCCTATGTGCATGTATGGAGTACAAAGGAGGGTCCAGGGCTTACAGCACCGGTTGGGAGCTCAGGAAAGGGAGATTCCTCCTTTCCTATAGCCAACCGTCCGTTCCTGTCTGACCCTGGGCAAACCACTTACACCCAGCTCCTTGAAGGTGTTGGGATGCCTACCTCCCACCAAGCTAAGCAAGAAAAACAAGTCTGTGCCCTAGCAGGAAAACGCAGATGCGAGTATTCCCTGTCTTCCAGGGTCATTATGAAGATGAAGATGTTTCTGGTCTACAGAAGCTAGAGTAATGGCAGCCATGCACAGATCATATATGTGAGAGTAGTGCAAACACCGAGGAAAAGCTGCATGGTTACCTAAGGCAAAGAAACATCTTTAAAAGCTTTCAGTTGTGACTCAGAATTAGTAAAAAGAGGTTTACCCAAATCTTCATACTTAAAGTTTTGCCTGAAAATATTCCTAGCGTTTTATTTATTATTTTTTGAATAATTATATTAGTAAGACTCCGTTATATAATCACAAGAAAATTAAAACTCTCCAGGGCATGATCTTAGCTGTGTAATTAACTGGGGTGGTTAAAAGTACAAAGTGAACCTGAAGCAAAATTTGTACCAGAACCACACCTCATTATGTTTTGCTGCCTAAGTCTGTCATAAATAGAGATGTTTATTACACATCTGCCATTTAAAGTACATATTACATGCAATGTTATATTTTATTTAGATTTAAAAGTTTTAAAACACACGATGTTAAGCTGTGTTACTATTAACACATGCCTCAGGGACCAGGGGTGCACATTCACATTGTGCCTTAGGTTATATTATAATTCAGTTACTCCGGAGTTACAAATCATTTACAGAAGTATATTGGGTAATTAGTGTGCCTAATTTCAGTACATGGAGTTTCATTGGTGTGAAAGAACAATCCAGCCCTGTATATCCATTCACATGTATTAGACCAGGCTTCGTAATCTGTCCTTAGAACACCACTCCATCCTCTGCTGTCAACAGCAAATGGCACTAAAATCTCCAGCGCTTCCCAAAACATAAGCAGTTATTTTTTTTCCTTATGATTATTTTCTTTCCTTTTTTTTTCTTCACACCAGAAGTGATTCAGTACTGATTCAAATGTGTGGGCAGAAAGGGCAAGGGATGGTGCACCCATTACATGCTTCTTAATTCTCTGTTCTTTGGGCTTGCTTTCCTGAATAGGCTGCCCTCCTGGACTACTTCCAGGGCTGGCTTTGAAGAAATCTTTCACAGAAAAGCTTTCGCGGAAAATCATTATGTCCAGGATCTGCATGGATTGAAGTCCTTCTGCATGCACATGGGTTATTCCCAGCAGATCCTAAGCAATTGGCCAGTGAAGAAAAACAAATGTAATTTCTTTGATGCAAGAACTTTGATGAATAAAAATGCCACCTACTAGTCAGCTTTTCTTTGTAAGCTGGTTATCCAAAGTCAACCTCTACCACCATTTCCTAGTTACCACTTCCTCTTAGTTGTGTGTTAAGGTAGGACAAATTTGGTATATCTTACATATCTAAGATATCTATCTGCATAATGAACATTTGATGTTGTGGTGTTATGGATAGTGTTACTCTGATCACTGGCAAAGGAAGTTAATCTTTAATATCAGCCCTATCAGACTTTTCTGTAGCATTTCATAGTATGGGTCACCTGGCAGTCCTGACTGGTTTCTAAAAAGCTAAAGTAGCAAATATGAACACTTCAAAATGAGTCAGGCCCATCCCTTCAGACAAATCCAGGGAACCATAAAGTCCTGTGGCACCTTCAGCACCCCATGCTTACATGAGGAATCTTTCAAAAGGTTTAGTCTTTGCCTGATCGGCCTATCTGCAAGACTTAGCAAGAGGGAAAGAGCTGAAATGCTAGCAATTCCCAAAGACTTCACAAAGGCTCTGTACTTCTCCTCACCAAATACGAACAGCAGAATCTCCCAGATTCCTCAATACCACACTGTTAATTCAGACTTGCACATAAAGTAACTGGCAAAAACTGAACCCAAGACATCAAGTGTTAGAAAGAGGGATGCACTTAAAACAATTTCCCTAACAGCAACAATCCCCACCAAGGGGACCTCTGTCCTCAGGTTTTTAACTTAGTTCAGAATCTTAGGGTCACTTCAGACACCAAAATCACTCTGACAGAAGAAAAAGAATTAAAATGCTATTTGAGCTTAACAGGAAAAGATAAAGATGCCTCCACTGGCAGAAAAGCTGCAGTGGGAGCTCAACAGTCCTCTTCCTATTTTGCCTGTCACCACCCCTTCGAGTACGCTCAGGCTGGCCAGGCAGTAACCAGAGGTATAGTGTGGAATCACAGCATATATAGTCTCTTGTCCATTTGATTGTCAGGGTCATGGAGGCAGCTGGGTTAACCACACATCTGAGTGACAGAGGATACTGTGGTTGGGGAAAAAGGAGTTGGGGACAGAAGAGGGAAGAGACTACATCCGTGGTCAGGGGTGCTGAGAAAGGCATAGCAAGCATCACACAGAAAATGGTTTAATATATCCCACTTATGAGAATACTTGGGATTTATTGACAATATTTTTCATGCACTTTTTTCTTGCACTTTTGAAGTTTGGCTACCTTTGTTCCATAGGTTTAACTACCAGGCCTGATGGAAGAAAACCCCCACGTATTAACACATTAGAATCCTCTTAATATTACCTAAAATAGCTTTTCCATATAGCAGTTTAATGCACAGCAGTCCAGCAACAATTCTAGGGTATATTTCCACGTGTGAGTGTGTGTAACACCTAATGCCTTAGAGATTCTCGGCTCACTTGTAGAATAAAGTTCTGCATTACCTGATAGGTCAAAAAGGATGCTGGAAATTTAACATAGATTCAAGCAGAGGTTTGTTTATCCCACCCATTAAGGGATGATAGTCCATATTTATGGAAAAAGAGAAATGTTTTATTGTGGGAAGAGGGTGTTTGCAGGGTATATTTAACTACCTGATTTTGGTCCACTTTCAATACAGAATAGTCAGAAACAAGCCACTCCAAACAAGAACCAGTAAAATATATGCAGCGTACACCATGTGTCTCCAGTGTCTAAATGTATAGTCTATAAAGTTACATATCTCAATGGAAATGTGCACTCTGAGCTTAAGAAATAGAAAGTCACTGTTTTCCTTATTTGTCCTTAAAGCCAAATGTTTAAAATTCCATGAGTCTAGTAACAATTGTTTTAAATACAAACTTGTAAGTCACAGTTTCACATAGAGGTATTTAAGATACCTCTTAAGAGACAGAGTATCTTATATTTACTAAAGGTTAGAATAGGTGCTACATCCATATTAGAACGGAACAAGTAGCAACTTTATTTTGATTTCTGACAATGTGTAAGTGGCATTTGCCCAGTAACGTCAGTACAGATGCTTCTGTTGAGTTGAATAAGATTCTTGGAGTGTAAATTGGAGGAAGTCTCAAAAATCTAGATGCCAGATGTCTGAATGTTGGTTTATTGCAAGTGTGTATGTCCTTTAAAACAGGATTTATCTGGAATTCTTACTGTTTGACAGATTGAACACCCTCCTAAATGCATGAACTTTGTGTGAAGTAAAGAAAATGTTGATGGACATTAATTGGCATAACTAAATAACAGAAGAACGGAGCTGCATGGAATATAGAATACGATACTCTTCTATCTCCAAAAGTTTATCTCACTCAAACCAAGACAGCTTATATCTTCATTGAGAATTCAATACTTCACAGGCTCAGTACTTTGGCCAGGACCCAGCTGAGCAGGTAATTCTGTTCTCTTCAGTGAGGTTAGTCACATGCCTAAAATTAAGCAGGGGATTCTGTGCTTTGCTAGACAGAATGCAGAGTACTCCAGATCTTTTCAGATTCTCATCTGTAGGTTGAATATATTGACACTTTGCATTTTTTGTTGTATAGTGCTGCATAGACTTGAAAAAGTGGAATCAAGAGGGAAACTGATGAAACTAGGAACAAAGACTTGAAACTGGTCTCCATTTTGAGCCAAAGGTGACCACCAATCTGTTTTCACAGGATTCTGCTGCTGCTGCAGTCAGCAGAGAACATCAGCCGAAGCTGTCTTTGTTTTGAAGATATGTGGTGCTGAAAAGGTATTTGTATTGCATCAGTACCCCTATTAGGTTAACATTTAGGGCAATTAAGGCTTTACTAATTTTTCAGGAACTTGGGAGTCTCAATACAGAGACAATGTGGGGAAGACTGCAAAGCACCGGAATATTTGGGAAAGGCAAATTGCTTTTGATGTCATAATTTGATCATTTATTTTGTTCTGTACAGAGGATAAGCTTCCCAGAATTGTATACTTTTAAAAGAAAGCCCTAGTACATTCTGCAAAATGGGTGGCACGCCACCGGGAATCATGTTAAGCCTGTTGTTCTTCTAAAGAAACAATCCATTGATTTCAGCCATACTTGAAAGAACAGTCAAAGTCTCAAAAATAATTAAGTTCCTACAAGTCAATGAGAGGAATCTAAATGACGGCTCCAACAGAGGGAAAGTTGGGCAGGATTCAGGTGTAATATGTTAAATTTGACAGCAGCCCTTTATCCAATCAGTACAAATGATTGACTGACCATTCAGAATAAGTACTGCTCCAGGCTTGCTGCAAAACTCTTTTGTCTGGTAGGGAAAGTCCAATGTGGGATTGTTCACAGCAAAGAGAAGGAGGGAAACCAGAGGATAACCAACACCCACAGCAAGTGTGCTCAGGCTTCATTAGCTACTCATAGAACAATGCATATGGTTGCTCCAGATTTAACTGTCATTTAAGACTTTAGATCATAAGGGGATACATGTAGAACCCAGTAGCAGCTAGAGCAGGAGAGTGTGGGAAACAGTATGAACGAAGCAAGAAGGGATTCAAGTGATCAGTGTTTATGAGTAGGAACTCCAGTTATAGAAAGAACATTTTTTGTTCACACTGGAAACAATGGAACAACACACACTGAAGAGACATTTATTGGATACAAAAAATATGATGTTGCAAAAAGTAATAAAAAAGGAGAATAAAAAATCGAATATTAGAGAAGCCAACCACATTTATGTATTCATTCCCTCTAAGAAATTCTACAGTGTTTGAAATCTAAGATTTGTCTCACGCAAAAAGTAATCAAGTGTTCTCATAGATTTCCACAGAACAGCACTCTGGGACATGATGGACAAGTAGGACATCGGAAATGGATAGACAGACACAGGTGCAGAGTTACTGGCAGCTCTGCTCTGAGAGTCCAGTAGGTTCTTCGTGACAGTTCTTATTGTGGGATTATTGCTAACATGTATTGCTGACATCAGTTTTGCATTCTTATTTATTTCTGGAATACTGCCTGCTTTCATGAGATGCTCTTTCGACAGATGAATCCTCAAATACAAGCAGGGGAATGGCAGCCCAAAGACATACTCTTTTGGATGTTCATCTTCTCTGGGGTCATGCTTTGCAGGGAGAGGCACCTGGAAGAAGAACTGAGTCTCCTTCCTTCACTTATAATACTTACAAAACAGTGAAACAAATCCCTTAGATAAAATAATACTGTGTCTTTCCTGACAGTTTAGAATAGAAGAATAATATCTGCGGGCCAAATTTTAAAGTTTTTACTTCAGTCTTATTCATTCATTCCTTGGGCAGAACGCCATTTGTTTCAACAGCTTTGCCTGAGGAATAACCACAGGATTCAGCTCTTAAAGGATACCAAGTATCTTACAGATTATCCTAAGTGCAACTAATAACCTTCAGGTGCAAATGCGTTCCTATACTTTGCAAATTAACCATTCCAGGGTCTACAGGAGACATCATCATAAGTCTTTAAGCAAAAAAATGAAACGTCATTATTTAAGCCTGGGAACACCGGTTAAGGGCAACACTCCTCTGCTTTGATGTTACTGAAAAATGTAAACAAAAGATGTAATTTGTGAGGCTGAGGATTGATCAAGTTTTCAGAGTGCAAAATAGCCCTACAGGAATCTGGTGGAAGTATCTGAAATTACTGTAGGGAAGAAATTTGATCTTATTTTAAACCTAATTAAAGCCTTCTGCATCTCCACAAAAACCTCCAAAACCCTGGAGATCTCTGATGGTTTACCCTCTGGGGAGAACACACAGATATGAATTTTAATAGTGTCTTTTGGTAATGTGGTGGATAAAGACAAATTGATTACAGCAGTCTGGAAAAAAGCAGGTGAAGCATTACCAGGGCCACTGGGTTCATGTTTTCCCAGACATGGTGAAGGCCACCCAGATTGTAAAAGAAAGTTGATATTTTTAAAAACTTGAGTTCTATGATTTGGGGCTTGATATGGCTTTCTTGTTTCCGGATGTGCTGGATTATATCAAAAGAAAAATAAGATGTATGGTCCAAATTCTGTTCTCATGTACACAAAACCAAATCTAGGCTAAAACTTCTGACATCAACCGATTTGCTCCAGATTTACACCCAATAGAAGAGTAGTACTGTCCTTCTGATTATAATGACTATCATTATTTAGCACCTGAAGAGGAAGGTGAAACCAAAAGAGAAAAAGTCTAAGAAATCTGAATGCTGACATGTTTCTATGTATTTGCATGAAATACTGAACAAAACACTCTTGTAGAAGTCCTTTACAAATATACTCATGCCTGGTCTCAAACAACATGATTTTTTGAAATTTGTTTCCAAGAGAACACAAGGCATGCAACCTGATAGGACATAAAGTGAGTGTACTGTGATAACTGTAGGCTCCTGACACTCTTTCTTTCTAGCCCCTTTGGATTTATACTGGGACAATTAGATATACACGTATGAATAGAAAAGACATTTCACTGACACGCATGAATATTACAGCAGATGGCAAGCCAGATGACAATCTTACTAGTGTTTAATTCTCTAGCTTTGAACATTGTATAATTTTGTTGATTAATATTTGGTACATGCGGATAAACACACACTAATACAAGCTTGCACATATGGATCAGATTGAAGTGATCTGCTTTCAGATCTAGCTGGTTTTTGGTACCTGCAGCCTGCCATGGAGCCCTGAACCTGGCATGCTGTGGAGCCTCACTTACTCCAGTGTTCTATGATACTAGCCTAGGTTTGAAAAAGACCATGGATCTAATACTAACAGAAACTAACTCTCCACACAGACGTGTGGCCATGGGAAGCTCTGCTCAGCTGCATCTAGCTGAAAAAAATAAGACACCTCTGCCCATGCCACGGAAAAGCATGAAACTTCTGCTCTCCCAGGTGTGCAGGGCTGTCCTTTATCAGGGCTAGAAATGAAGCATGTACAGGAAATGCTGATAGAATTAGATGTCTTGTCTTTTAAAACAAGTAGAAAGAGAGAAATCCTGAGTTCTCATCCTGTCTGTCAGGACCATTCGTATTTCTAAGTTAATGTTGTTAAGTAGTCCTTGCCAAAAATACAGAAACTACACTGAAAACAGCAAGCGGAACTTTCTTAATCATTAGAATGAATTCATGCTTGGCTTTCAACTTTTTGCAATGGCACCACCCTAACTGAAGGAATGGAGAAAACCCATCTTCTCCCTCCTTCCAGTTGCCTTTAATCTGGTGGTTAAAGCACTCTGCTGGAAGGCGATTGTTTTGGGTGTGAATCCCTGCCAGCAGAGATGGGGATTGACCCTGGTTTCTGGTGTTGGAGGTGTGTGCTCAAATTGTTACACCAAAGGCAAGATGGCTAGGCTACCAGAACTGCAGACCTATTTCAGAAGAAAAATGAGCTGTGCTGAATTCCTGAGAGAAAGGATGTTGATAACCTCCTTCAAGAAGTGCCAGGCTGGAGATGCAGAGTGAATGGAAACAATTCCTGCAGCCTTGATGAGATCCACTGGGGAGGAGGTTTACCTATGTTCTTCAAATTTCTCAACTGGCCAATTCCAGACATGTAGAGCAGCTCAACTTGCCAACTGTTTTGGGATCCAGCTCTTCTGTACTCCAGAGGGAGCCTAGGCATCTAGCACAGAGCCCTGAGTGGCAGATGTCAGAAGGCTGCTGTTGCAAGAATTAACTTTTAGGCACCTAAGTCCTCACTGGATCTGGCCTTCTGCAATGATGAACCATCTTGAACACCAAAGCTAAATTCTTTACTTTCATTCAAACACTAAATTCTTTAGGTCTTGCTGGGCAGAGCAGTGCCTGCATGCCTGAAAGGAGGTCTAGGTGATTTAGCTTGCATTTACAAAGGTATGCTGGCTTAGCTGCCCTTGTCTGCAGGTTGAAGGTAGCCTGGGAGTCTAGTCTCCTTCCTTTGTCCTCCCAAGGAACTTGGAACACAGATAAGCAGATATTTAATTTTATTTGGGTTTGTTTCTTCCATGCAAGGTCTGAAATTACAGAGCCCTGTAATGGGGATTTTTCTTCTGAGTTACAAGCCAATGTCATGCCTTTATATAAATCCTATTTTTTCATCCAAATGTGTAAATAAGGAGATGAAGGTGCTTTCCTACACATCAGAATGAGTCTTCGGCTTGAGAAACCAAACTGGGAGAGGAGACTGGTAGGTACGCAAAAATTGTGTCAGAACAGACAGCATTTCTGATAGATTTACAAGATTGGGACTTACTAGCTTCAGAGAGTGCCTGAAAAAACAGTCAAAGGCAATTTAAATAATATTGTGTAATATCTGTTTGTCATGTACAGTACGATTTTACAGCTAATTTGCAATCTGGCAGAGTTTGTACAATTAATAGAGTGATACATTTAATATAGTATAACAACAAAAAACAACACAATAAAAATGCTCCCATGACTTGAAGATGAAAGAGTATGGGTTTCCCACAGAGCTGTGACAAAGAATCTGGGAATTACATTTTTTCCCCTTTTTTCTTATTTTGCTTTTGACATGAAACATTGACTAGTTTCTCCTATACCCATTCCAGCCCTGGATAGCTGAACTTGTTATCGAGCTAACTGTAACGTGCTAAGCACCCAGGCTGTCATTGGTCAATGACGTTGCCAGAAACTGATAAAAAGTGCCATACCATGGCTCTGACAACAGCAGGAGGTAACTAAGGAGCGTGCATATTGAGTGGAGTACAGTGATCAGATCACTGTTGTGTTTAGTCTGATATCTCATCTCGAAGAATGTCAGCAATTGATGAAGGATCATGAAACCAAACAGAAGGAAGCTATAGGTCATTTTACTGGCATATAAGGCTGCCTGTGCTCAACTAACTGTTTAGACCAGCCACTAATAATTTCCATTAGAGTAAGTTCAGCTTCATGAGCTGAGGGTTTGTCTCTCTACAGCTCTCATTCTTTGTTCACTGTTTTAAACTTAATATACATGGTTGTAACAATCTAGTAGCTTTCTTTGTACTTACTAAGTTCATGGTCTGAAGCTTGCAGCAATCAGTTCCTTTAGCTAGCTGTTTACTGGGTTAAGTTGTATTCTGCTCTATTTGCAGATAAGTGACCTTCAGTTAGGCTGCGAGAGTAAGCAGAAGCATCCTATTTGTGTTCCCTGCATTGTTCACTACTGCACACAGCCTGTAAAAAGGCACACAATAAGCAGTTCCTATCTTGCCATTTGCCTTGGCTGGATCTCCCATCTGACAGGCATTCTAACGTATTACCCATCTATGTCCTCCTGCTCTCTTGCCTTTACAGCCCAGAGTTCAGATTTGATTGGCACAGCAGCAGTTTTGACTAGCTACAATAAAGAAGAAAAAAAAAAAAAAAAAGCAAAGCTACACAGCTATAAGTACCCATTGCTCTCTTTAAAAATGTAACCAGCTTTCAAAAGCTATCCAACACTGTGAGAAACTCATTGACATAACGGTACTGCTGCCAGAAAACTAACAAGAAAAAAAATACCAACTGAGAGTATTCATGAACTACAAGATAGAGAACCGGAGACCTGTTTTCAAAGACAGCAGCATAAATAATACAATTCTGTAGTATGGGTTTCATGTGATGAACTAGCTGTTCCAAAAGCCAGTATTCTTTCATAGGCTGCCAAAGCTGACTGAAGGAAACATCCAGTCAAAGCCTGTAAGTTAGGACCAGTTTTCCAATTGCTTGGGCAGTTTCTGACTTGTACAGGTAGCAGTAAAGAGCAGTGGATTCATATTTCACAGAGCTCAGGTTAAATCCAAACATTGATGAGGGTCTCCCGAGAATTCTTTGTGGGGTTTGCATATACTTTTTTTCCCTTTGACAATCCTGGCAATAATCTGCAAGGAGTTCTTTGTTTGCTCCCTGTGGAAATTTTTAACTGGTTTATGTTTACAGAATCAAAATCAGAATCAGTGAAGAGAGACAGGGAAAACATGAAAACTGATGTAGAGCAAAGAGCAAACAGGGAAGTACCAACCTTTGTTGATACCAACAAAACCTTACCCATTAGCCTTTGTTTACTCTCCCCATGTAGTGTGTGCTCTGTCTTCTCTCATTTTTTACAATCTAACAGATGAGTTAACTGAGAGGATCTATCTCTATAAAATAGGGAATCCGTTTTAGTAGGTTGACTGAGTTAGTTGGCTGGTCCTCCCATTGGAGCAATTTGCTAACAGCAGGAGTGTATCCAGCAAAATGTAGTTCTTCACACAGACCTCCCAAGTTGTCCCATCTCTCCATCAGAGAAACTTTTGTGGGGCCTGGGGAAGGGAGAGTCCTTCTGTGAAAATAAAAATAAAAATGCCATGTCTAGGTGGAACCCTGGAAAAATTCCACAGAAGAAAATCTCATTATGAACCCTTTCCCTAAACACTGTATGGCTAATCTGAAATATTACAGAGGAAGACAGAATATTAGCAGGGAAGGAAGAGAGGCTTGGAGTAAGGGGATCTGGATTCTCTTGCTTTCTCTTGTTCAGGCTTTCTAGGAGATCCTGGGTGAGAGATGCAGCTGCTGTGCCTTACTTTCTCCTTGGGAAATAAAAATTGATTAATGCTACTGATGGCCCTCCCAGAACCATCTGCAGGCATTATTTATTAGGGTTTATAAAAATCTTGTAAGGAGGAACAATATATTTTTTAAACAAATAAACTAAGTGTGGTGCACACTTCAAACGGCTGGTGCAATGCACAGGATACTCCGACAGATTTATTCTGCATGACGCGCAGTGTTCGCTCTGAGATACTGTCTTGCTGTCTGCATGTTTTCTTCAACGTATATACACTATAAAATCTATCTTAGATCAGCTGACTGAGCTATTCATTGGCAGGAGCTGAATAAGTTTTGCTGGCAATTGTTTTGAAGGTTTCTAAACCTGGGTAGTTCCCCCCGAGAATTGCACTCACTTTAGTCAATCCTTAAAGATAGCAAGAGGAGAGATACACAAAGGCAGATTTGATGCTGTTAAAACAGTTACATTAGACTGTGCATCTGACTTGGCTTTCAGGAAAACAAAATGGCTTACATGGGCACTGAGGGGAGAATGACTTAAAAGTGCAAGTTATGCCCCTGAATTATTAAGTTGTTTGTCTCTGTGTTCCTTAATACCTGTTTTCTGTCTCAAAAAATGCACACAGGAGTATTTTCAGACTAAGGATATGTTACAGCCTCTCATCAGTTACATAAGTGGGATTGAAAAATACCAGGTTCTCACTATTTCTTTGCTCTAATGCCTGTTTCAATAGAGATATGAGTTCTGGGAGCACTGTATGACTTCATGCATTTTTTTCCAGAAGTAATGATAAAGAAGTAACATGAAAGACCAGCCCAAACAAAATCTTTGAACTGGAAGATGAACCAGATAACAGATATATATTTTCCAATTCATTTCTATTTGTGCTTGCAAATTTTTGGCAGCGCAAGTACTCCCTTGAGTTCCCAGATGCCCCATTCAATTTGAAATCTTAAAGGCACAACCCAATGTATGGGCAATTTTTCAAGAACAAAGGAAATGGGAAAACAGCAGCCTGTTTGGCTCTGAAGCTGCAGGGCATCAATGGATCAACATTCCTGAGTGCAGGCAACTTTTAAATTAATTTTGTTTTATATTTAAGGAAAACATTTGCATACAAACTTGCCAGGATGTACGTTAGTCAAAATGTATTGTGCACCCCTAGAAAGAGCCAGGGAGGGAGAATATGAACTGCAACATTCCCTGGGCTTCTGCAATATTGCAGCTGCTCTCAATTAAAGTGAGAGGTGGTTTCTAGGGACCGTATCTATGGTATTTATCTTCCAACCATTTTTTTATTATTTTGTAATGATTTCATGAATTACAATTGCAGCTTAATAAAGGGGCGTTACAGTAGTGACCATATTGTCTGCAAATTTCTTCCGTTGAGAATCTCAATACACATCATGTTACTGTCAGAGATTTAAGGTACAGCTATCTATAAAGATTAATGAATATAAAGAACATGAACAAGGCTTAAATAATTAAATCCACTACATCCACAGAAAGCACCCTCTACTGAGAGACAAGAGAAAAAATGGATATGCTTTCAAGAGCCTAGAGAAAAGTACCTGACAAACCACTGTCTCTAGGTTATGTGGTAGAAAACAGACACAAACAAGTCTTGTATTTAAAACTCTAAGTAATTGATGGGGTTTCATCCTGCTGCATAATTTTTTCTACCCTCCTTTCTCTGAAGTAGATAGGAGACTTCCATGTTATTTACTGACCGGCTTGAGCATTGACATGCAGGGGTTAGAAAGGGACAGTCTGCTTGTGCAAGATAAAAATCCACTAATCAATTCTAATTCAATCCCAAATAGTTCCTAAAAGTGGGTCTATTTCATATCTGTCTATTTTCTATTTGTCACCTGAAATCACTGGTTGAGGCATATTTTTATAGCATGTCTCTGCTTTGGGCTTCTTCCCCAACTAGATGACTTTTTAACATTTACCAGTTCTGTGTGAAAGGGATGATCACAACCAAAACTCCTTCCCTCCCTCCTGCCCTTTCTCTCCACAGCACTGGCAAATTGTTACCCCTCCTCCCTGGATGTACCAGGTGGCTCTGCCAGCTGCTGAGTAAGGTGAAAATAACCACCTTGTGCTTATGATGTAGGGTAAAAAAGAGGCTCAAACCCAAGACTTTGAGAGTTCTGTTATCCACACGCCATCAGCCCACATTGGCAGATCTTATCCTCTCAGGTATTATCCTGCAGCTTAGAGCATCCACAGAGTGGGTACCTACTGCTATCTGGGGTATAGCACACTCAGCCTTGCACAGAAATTAGACTATATGAACAGAAACTAGACAATAAGGGTGCTTGCATACTCCAGAGGGCACAGGTACTTCTGCTGAAGTGACTTTTTCAGGCAGACATGAGGGGTCATAATGAGCATGGTTGGTGAGTCTGAGTTTGACAGCCAGCTCATCTTGTTCCTTGGACAACACTACAGCTGTGTCCCAAGAATCTAATCAGGCTAATCCCCTGCCAGGACTATAACATTGGTCACAGAATACAAAACATAAAATAAAATCTCCAAAGTCTGTAGTAGGTAAATCACACAGAAAAAATACTTTCTGTTATGAACTGCTTTTAAGGAATAGCCCTGCCAGCAAAACCACAAAAATGTCAACAAGCCCATCATTTGACCAATATGAGCTTTGTAAAACTGTACTAGCTTGGTTCACAGAGCTTTAAAGAAAACAGTCAGTCCAGAAATGTTTCTCCAATATAAATATAAATTATCCACAATACTTGGTCAGAAGACAGTATAGTAGACATGCCCATATGATCAGGCATTCTCATTTTTTAATGGCTGAAAACACTCCCTTTTCACATAGCAGTCACTAAAAACAAACACAAAAAAAAGGAGTGATCACAGGTTACCAGTGGACATGAATGGAAGTACTCTTTCTAAATGTAGTAGTCCAAGGCGACTACTGGTAGCCAGCTTAATATGAAAAAGAGCACTTTTTAAACCTGCATGCTGCCTCGTTCTATATTAATACTGAAATAATAACTTCTAATTACAGCACAGCATATTACAGTGGCTCCTGTGCTGTAACTAAAATATGCTGGAAGATGGAGTAGTTGAAAACTTCTGTATTCCAGAGAAAGGGCCAAGCAGCAGAAACAGGGAAGGCAGCAGTCCTGGATGGCCCTGTCCATTTTTCGTGTTAAGTACTTGACGCACTTGCAGCACACCCTTGTTAACAATAACACCAAACCTGAGAGTACAGCAGATTAAACTGTTGTCACAGAAGAAAAGCATCAGAATCTCTGAAACAGATGAAGTAGTAAAAAAACCAACCAAAAACACAGAGATAAATTTATGTCAACAGATGTGTTTTACCACTAATGATCATGAAGCCATAATACAGTTTTAATTACACAGACTTCCCCCTATTATAACGGCCCCATAAAATGCCGACTAACTAAAAAATAACGTCAATATACATAAGATGGAAAGCAGATGGATGAGATTTTTGAACTAGAAGTCATTGCTGGAAAAGAACAATTGCTTTTGAGAGTCAGTCGCCTATTTGGCTAGATGCACTCTTTTAAAATGTTTTACTACATGATTAGAAGGTTTGAAAGAGCCAGACACTTGAGGAGTGTGCTAACAGGTACAGAAACATCAAAGAGTGACTTCCCTTTAAAAACACTGGTCCAGATGCTGTCCTCTACAGCACAGAGGCACAGGGGAGGGCAAAGCAACTCAGACATGGCCTTACATAATTTCTAGTACAGCAGAACAAAATTTTGTACTACTTAGTCTTGATAGCAGTAGCCTTATGAACATAAACTTAACAATTCTACCATCAGTATAAGCTTTTATCGTATTCATTATGGCTTTATTCCTCAGACCTCCATCTCACTTTGCTCTCCACACTCTCTTGCTCTCCAGCATGACTTTCTGACTCCAGCAAGATAGCTCCATGATTCCCAACTTCCTTGTTCCACAGTACAATATCTGAAGCACACAATAAAATGAGTTATCCTTGTGAGAGAGTAAAAGGCTGACAAGGAACTCCAGTATGGTAAGAATGAAAACTTGATCCTGGTTGTCTGGATGCAGCCAAAGATTGAATGCCATGGGGTTCTGGGCAAATGACATGTTCTTCAGCTGCAAGACCACCTGCAGAACGCTACGGGGAAGACAAACATGACAGTTTACTTCTCAGAGTGCTGTTATGAGGTGCGACTTGCCGACTCAGGCAGGCACTACTGAATGCATGATACATGCAAACATTTTTTGCTAGAAATACCAATTGTAAACAAAAGGGAAAAACAGGCACAGGAGATGAAAAAGATGAAGCCCCAATTCTTTGGCATCTTCTTTGAAACTGAGGTTGGAATTCCATGGCTACAAAACTCCTGGAACCTTTTTAATAAGACACCTTAAGTTCTCCAAGACAGCAGAAAATGAGGTGTGGTAACAGTCAAGCACTCTCTGTGAAGCCTCTAGATAAACTTACTATGGGTTTAGAGCTCCACTGGCTTTGAAGAAAAGGAAGAAGCCCAGCAGAAGAGTGGTAGCCCATGGACTAGCCCATGGACTCTCCTGGGGCTGCCAAGGAGAGAAGTATTATTTCTACTTCGTGACTGCATCTGAGTGGGAAGAGAAAATCAGATAAGTATACATGAAATCCAGTGAAGAAAGGCTTGATTTGATTAAGGTTTGTCTTCTACAGGTCTTAAGCTTATACATTTTCTACTTGTTCCCAGTGACAGCCCATTCTTCCATGAGTTGGACCTCTCAGGATTCTCTGCATATGTTTTTCTAAATACTGGTGAGTGTGGAACATGGGAACCAACATCTTCCTCCTGAAGTTGTAGGTTTCTGCATCAACCACAAAAATGAATATTAAAGAATTCCTCCACAACATCACAACTCACCTAACCAACTGTAGATACCTACAGTGTGGAAGCTTAAATGATTTAATTGTTGAGACTGCTTTATTAGTCAACGGAAAGAAAGAAGGTATAAATAATCTGGTTCTAAAGTAAACAGCACAAATAATATTGATAAACTGTGCTCTGAAAGTAGTATTTCTCTCCTAAAATGGAGCCTGAGGTGACTCTCTCAGTTGTAGAGGGCTCCACTACAGACATACCAAAATAGGTGAGATGAATCCTAAACCTGTGTTTAAGTGCCAAGTGGTGAGACAGTAATTAGGGAGCAACAGAGAAGGTTCTAAATACTGCTTGATGAGTTTTCCTGTCTCAATAGCACCCGTATAAATTTGTATTTTTGATACAATTACTAAAACTGAGTAAGGCTAGTGGCATTTTTCGCTCTGATATGGAAATTTAAAGCACTGACATGAAATCTAAGCTTCAAACCCTTGCTGGCAGGGACTAAGCATACTCCTGTGTGGATGAGAGGCAGGGAAGAACAAGTCTCTCTCAGAAAAGCTCAACAGTTTTTAGGGCACTGCCTGCACCAGGGTGAACAGAGCAGAAAGAATAAATAATGTTGAGGTCTTGGAGTGAGTGCAACTTTCTATCAGCGGGGATAATTTCTAGCATTCTCAAAATAGTGGCAAGATAAAAGCTTCCCTAAACAAACCATGTTTTGGAAAACCTGCCTTAAGAGAAAAAGAAATTATGCCAGAGGAACTTTTATAACACAAGAGTGACTAACTGAGGAAGACTTCTGCAAGGCAACAAGAGTTTTTAAAAAACTGGCCTAGGAAAGTGTTGGCATGATTGACTTCTGCCTTATGTACAGTACAGTTCGAGCAGGAGAAGCAAAAAGGAGCAGAGAACAGATTGAGAACAGAGGTGGTTCTCCACATGCAATAGTCACACTGTGGAATTACACACCCTAGAGTACTGTGGTTGGTAAAAGTTTATTAGACAAATTGGTAGGGAAAGGAATCCAGTGAGGACTTTTAACACAAAGGCATGACCCTTGACACAGGAAATCCATGAACTGCAAGTTCTTGGAAGCCAGGAGACATGTCTTCCCCCTTATGTCCTTCCCTGTGCATCTGCTTTGGCTGCCGTTGGGGGCAGGATACCAAGGCAGATATATCTTTGGTCTGAGCTGGAATGGCTGTTCCTGTGATTTATCAATGTATTTTTATAGCAACCATTCCATTAGAGTAAGTGTGATTCATGGCCATTTTTTTAAAGCAAAAATTGCATTTTGTCTTAGTTTTGGCAGCACGTGTGAAGATATTAAAAAGCTTTATTTGTGAATGCAGGCATTTTTTATTTGGTTTATTAGAGGTATTGAAGTACAAAATAATTCTAAGATTGAAATAATTGAATGACATTTAGCATTCTCTTCTATACACTACTACACGTTCAAAAGAGACGGGTCTAATTCTTATTTTTAGATACACTGTTTAAAAGCTTAAGATAAATGGCTAATTTTCTGTCTCTTTCCAATGGAGAAGCTCACTTAGATCATCACTGGTGTCCCTGTAAGCAAGGCCAAAGATACAAGCACAGTGAAGCGTGAACAATCATGTTCCCTGCAGAGCAAGGTGTGAAAATACTGGCAGCTTAGTGGTCAAGTAATGTCCACAGCTGCTGTCTGTTGTGCATGTTCAAAGATAAACAAGTTAGTTCAGTTTTGATTATTTGTCAGTCTTGTACCTTTCATAAGTCTCTCTCTCATGGAAAATAATTCAAAACCGTCCACAGCTGCAGAAATTCCTTTACAGAATTCTCCTTTTTCCCGGAGTAATAAGGGTTTCAAATAGTTGGGAATTGCAGTTTATCCAGAAGTGGATAATTTTTTTTACTCCAGCTCTAAAAAGTTATTTAATACACTTCAAAAAAGCTGGACAGACACTAACAGTACAGAAAAGAACAAACCAACCAATTCTCAAAGATTTCATTCCTTTATCATTTGCTCTGTATTAAGTTGCCAGTTTTTTCCATTTTCTACCAAAAGTTCCAATTTTTACATTCATATTAGTAAAGTCTGTCTTGGGGTTCATTTGGAATGGAAAGGAGCTAAAGATAAAAACATGAACTAATATAGCAGCAGAGACAGATAAAGCTTTGGCCTTACCAATATTCTGAACTGCCATGTGGCAGTGATCTAGTGTGTTTACTAATTGAAGAACCCTGCTCAGACAGCAAGTTTACGGGTGTAACCAGTATCATTGCCATCAATTCCCCAGTTACCATCTCTCTTCTACAATCTAAGCAAAGCAACATGACAAAACGTAGTTAACTCCTGCTTCCTTGTTACTTGCTAAAAAAAATATCTAAAAATCATTTAAAAAAAAACCACAAAAAACCAAAGAAGAACTAAATATACAGTTCATGGCAACCAGACAATTTCTGTCAAGACTCTGAATGTGCTTCTACTGATCCATAAAGAGTGGTCCTATACAGTAATTGGCCATCAATAGAAAGCAAAATGGGAGGCAATTCAGCAGCTTCTGGAGCACCAGTTTCACTAAGCAAAGGAATTCTCATAGGGCCCAGCCTTGCAAGAACCTAAGGGTAATCACCTCCTGGTCTCCACAGAATCTGGGGAATATGAGCACCTTGAAGGGCAGGTCCTTAAGACCCAAATTAAGTCAGGAGCAATTCTGAAAAAACCTTCACAAAGACCTATGAAGATCTTATAAATATTTAGCAAAACGTAAAGCACTTGGGAAGATTTACCAGAGCACTGTAAATGTTTCTTGTCACGGTGAAGGAGCCACCCATTCACATTTAAAGTATTCTCTAATTTTGCTGCTGCTTTGCTCCATTGAGGTTTTAGCTGTCTCAGGTAGATGCCCCAACATGCAGACTTCTGAAATAAGTGGATTTACCAAAATTACAGCCCCAGAATCTTTCCGGTTTCTACCTGTTTTGTAAAAATGTAAAAATGTAGATTAATTTAATCTTAATCTCTTTTTATACTGTTCTTCATACTCTAGTAATTGACGTAAGTGGAATGTATTCTACTTTGCTACAGTGACACGAGACTGATTGGACCAGATGATCTTTTTAAAGGCAATAAACCAGATCATATTAACATAAGAAGCTCTCTCCACCTGAGGGCTTCATACAATTAAAGAAAAAAAAATCTTGCCTCTGAAATCTATACATTTAATGTGTTCCATAAAAGCCACCAGCAATACACTTCTTTATAAACAACCTAAATTAGTGGCTTCACTTTAACTAGTTAACATATCCTAGTGATAGGGTAGAACCTCAAACAACAAGCAGGTTTGCAAGATTTTTCTCATGGATTATACCATAAGTGTCTAAATATGTACAGATGTGGTGGGGCACAGCAACAGCCTGCAGCTCACAGCCAAGGATTAGAAAGAAAAAAGTTGCTTTGTCTAATCCTTTCTTCCTAAAGAATGTATTATGTTAGTCTTCTCTTTTCAGATTTCTTTATGTTTACTTAAAAATTGCTAAGCTATATTTACACAGATAGTGAGTTATTACCATTACAAATGCACTCTATCATTAGGCTAGTAGCTGCCAACTACCATCTGCATTTCTCTCTGACTCTGCTTTCAAAACCTGTTCTGAGAGCTCTACCTATCCTTTAAAACCCAGTAAAAACCATTTTTTTAATTGAGTCAGCAAGGCTTGAGTTACTGAATCCATGACTGTATCTCACTTTCGGGGTCTCTGAAGGAAAAGGACGGATGACAGTCCCACTATAGTGGAAACAGGTTCTGGAATCCCAAGTTATTCAATCCTGAGCAATAGGTTTTTTAGTTATTTACTACGCGAAAAACTGATGTTGATCATTTTGTGGAGTTTTGGAAAATAACCACCATAGACTATTGGCAGGAATGACACCCTTTTTGGTGTCTACACATTTATTCAGGGAAAAGACTACAACCAACAGCTTTTCCCGATATTGTTCCTTCTTCACCCTTTATTCATCTTCCAGCTTCCAACTCTGCCCTTCCAGTTTCTCACGGCCATTGTCTCAAAGCCATCAGAGCCAGAGCAACTGGAAGCCAATTGAGTATACTGACTCTTATTTTCTGCTAATTTCTTTTAAAAACATGCCCTCCATTTGTTTAGTGGAGAGCAAGAGCAGGCAGCTTTCTAAAGGAGAGTTGCTGCAGCAAGAAGAAAAAGCAAACCTACGTGAGCATTCAGCTGTGGAGCAATGTTCAACGGCACCATTTGTGGCTTTCCTTTGAGTATAATTTCACAAGGGCCTGAGAACAGAACTAGAAGTACTAGTGAAAAGGCACAGCATGAAAAATGGGAATAACAAGTGCATGATATAGAAGTATTTACCTGGCAACATCCGTAACTGATAGACCAGAGTATGTGACCTGTACTAAACAGACACTGCCTCGCTCTATAATTATATGATGGAAAAATTCTTTCTAATATCTGTAATAAATTACTATAGCATGGAAGGCATGCTGGCACCTTTCCAGTCACAGAGTTCTTACCCTCATTTCAGACTTTGCCCAAAGGATGTGCATTAGATAAGCAAAAGTGTAGGGTGGATGCATGTGGACAGAATCTGAATGGGGATGGAAAACAGGCTGCTTGTGTGTCTGGAGCAACATCGCTATGGGAGGAACTGTGGTTCCCACAGACTAGCGAAAAGCATCAAGGCTGAAAATGCATAAAGATAATGGGGGACAGTAATTTTCTGAAGATGGTGCAAGGGATACAAAGTGAGCGCAGGATTAGAAAGATCGGTATAACACCAGAAATATATGTGGAACCATCACAAGTTCACTTGTGACTTAATTTCACTTGAGACTAAGTAAGTGTGAGGGTAAATGTCTGGAAGCAGTCTCTGCACTAGGGTTCAGAAGAATGAGGAAGGAGGAAGCAACGCAAAGCTGCATTAAAACTGAACAGAGCTATAGGATACTTCTGGGCAATTCCATTAAAACACAGGATTTTCTCCCATCCCACAGAGGTTTAGCTGCCTGTCACACTGCATATGATTCTACATCAGACTTCCAAGTAAGTACAAATTAATCTCAGCACATTTTCAAGAACATTGGTTTGGCCATTTTTAAAGTTGGAAGCCAGTAGTGGTGTGGGAGCTGTTTGGTAGCTGAAAACTAGCTGGTTTATGTTTTACAAAACCAGTCCATAATGATGATTGGTGTTTTCTAAAACCATTTTTGTAGTAGAAATTGGGAAGTTTAATGTTTGCAAATTGGCTACTAAACACATGTAATACTTTCATATCTTAAAAACTGTTGTGGGTGAATTTGGTGCATATAAAGTCAAAGGACAAACTGCAACTGGCCTGAGTCAAGAACTGCAGGCAGACACAGTTCCAGCTGTCACATACAGCTGTCAGTGCATCCAAGTTCTTATCTGCAACACTTCAATTCGAGGCTTGGGCAAAGTCCTTGCAAACGGTGACACCCCCGCATGTTCTGATCCTGACTCTCTCTTCTTCCATGAGTCTTCCCACTGCCATCAGTCAGTCCAGTCAGGCTGGTCACAGTCAAAAGAATGAAGTTACTCCTTCTTCTAGGACACAATCCAAAAATCTCAGCAACTAGAGCTGTGAAAGGCATGGATACTTAGAACTAAGAAATGTCAACTTCCTTAATTTTTATTATAATTCTAAAAGATTTTTGCCTACCATTCTTTCCCTCAGCTGCTTCACCCTGTCAGTTGTAGTAAACACCTACTCAGTTGTCTGGGTGGCTATGCCCAATACCGCAGTGATGAAGCGATGAAGCCATCAGTAGGGGAACAGTCACTTGGACTAAGAACAAATTGTAATACAAAAAATTAAATAAATTAAATAATCCTGACACTTCAGAAAGCAAAATTAGCAGTTGCCATTAAGTATTGCCAATGTGCCCTATCCTTCCTAGTATCTCACATGCCACAACATGCACTCAGCTAGACTATATCAGATATTACCCTGTCCTAGAATCATAGATTGTGCTACTGTACTGTAAAGATTTGAGTTTTCAAGACCAGACAAGCATGTTTATTCGTGTTCAGATCCTCCTGGGAGAACTTGCGGCTTGTGGCATTCTGACCTCTGGTACAAGCTGATGCAGTCACTGATGGACACCTTGGTACTCATCTGGCAGGGGAAGATCCCTTTGTGGCCAGCTTCGTAGGCTCTTTAGGGCTTCTCAGGCATCATTAAGAGAACTCAGCTCATAAGTTAACAAAACCCACAGTCTAATTCACATACCTAACAGACAAAATTATGCAACTCTCACATGTAAATAAGTGGTTCTCAGGTGAAAAAACTGCTCCCAGGGTTAGGCTCTGCAGTTAGCCAGAAGTGACACATTCTGAACTGACACTGAAAACCAAATCCAGCAACCTGCAAATGCTGGCATCTATACTGGCTGTTATGTCTCTCATTTTTGTTACACTTACAAATCATGTGACTGTGTCTGAAAGTTGATTGAAAATGTTGCTATGAAGTATGCTGGTACTGTGAATAAGAGTTTTCAAGGAAAATTCGGTTCAGTAAAAGTTTTAACATCTCATCCCTGCTCTGGGTGAAAACACGTACCAAAACATTGGAATTTCCCATTTTAGACTGCAAAGTATTTTATTCTGTTTTGTGGGTTTGAATTGGTAAGTTAAAGACTCTTCATTCAACACTATTCAACACTATTCCACCTCCCTCTGAGATCTGCATAAACCTTGGTGACATAGTGGTTGTAGGTGCTGCAGTTCCTTATAGTCTTTGTCTGCATATCCACAGCTGAACTAGACATCCAAAGAGGCATCCAGCTCAGACAGACAGAGGTACTGTCAGCCTGACTTTAGTGAGCCTAGTTCAGATCCCTTGACATGTTTCCATCTAAATCAATCTTTCTCAAGAAAGTTAGATTTCATCTTATACTATTTTTCTGAGCCTGTAGTTAAAAATATATCTAGCTTCTTTCTGGGTCCCCTAAGACTTTGTTCAAATTGTATAAATTCAGTTTCTGCCCCTATAAAATTAGAATTATATCTATTTGTCAGATACACTGTAAGACTAAATTGTCTGTAGGGGGCTGAGATTTCCAGTAATACGAACTCTTACTGCAGATTTGACATACTGTACCCAGATAGCTCGGCACATAAAACTTTACTAACCTTCTTAAGATTTCCCCAAAGCATGACGGAATGGCTTCAGTACTTGAAAGTGCCATCACATGATTACTTAAGCTATCTGTGAAAAATAGAAGCTATTCAAGTTTTTTTTAATGCTTTTATTGGTCAGTGGTAGCAGTAAGTTCAGAAAGCTTCTGTTGACACTGTAACATACTACCTGAGTGCTTCCAGTGCTTCACAAATTGCCCTATAAAAGAGGGCAACTTTAGTAGGTGTGATTTTGCTAAACTTTCAGCATGTGCATGTGCTAGGGTAGCTTGTCAGGCCTATAAAATCTCACTGAATTGAATTAAAACTGAACACTGATTGACCTGCAAGAAGTCAGCATGCTAGCGATCTGGTGCTGCCTGCAGCTTGATAGCTAGACAAATGATCCACCACGCAAGAAGATATTTCTTAAAGCAAAATGCAATGCAACCTAGCCTCAGGTCACAAGACCACTCCTGGAGATCAAAACCAAGGAAAAATTTGTCCTACAGATGTGATCTGCCTCTTATTTCTTAAAAAGATGCCTGATGTCCGATGACAGTAACACCTTTTTAAGAGCCTGCTCATGCAGTTGCCATTCTGCACTCCCCAACACACAACAGTTCTGCAGAAACTCAAGAGACCCAAGGAACAAGATCTCTTGTATTTGACAGGAAAAAACAACTTTTATTTCTCAATTGATTTGAGTCATCTGTTCTGAGCAAAGAAGTATAGGAGAGGATTCCTTCAGCAAAGTCTTTCTCTCCTTGCTCAAAAGGAGATGTCTGGTCTGCTGTGGCAATTTCACTGCACAGATGTTCCTTCACATGTGCTATTACTCTACCTCTACATAGGACCTCCAGCGAACACTGACTAAAGCAGTAATGCACAGGAAGGCAGAACAACAGTCATTCCTATAAACAGCTCTTACATCCAAGAGGAGTTTCCTACCCTGTAAATCTCCACAATTCTTAGACAGAGAATTAAAAATTTACATTTCCACTCATAAATCCTTCTCTCCAAAACAAACAGTACCAGGAAAACACACAGCAAAATTTCACTAACCTTTCTCCTCAGCTCTTTGAGTAAGCTTTCCATGTGAGAAGGCTGATATGCCAGGGAGTGAAACATTCACAGGACATATACCAGAGCCCCAGCTTTGGAACCTAGTACTCAAAATACAGGTGGAAGATACACATAATGACACAACTAGCAGGACAGAGACCTACTGGCTACAGCTGAGGGCGCTCAAAAATATTAATTAGTCTTTGGGCCAAGTCAAACTTTTCAGCTCAAATTCTAGTTGCTTTGGACAGTAGCATGTAACAAAGTTTTTTGTTGAAATTGCCAAATTTAGACGAAACCACGACCCTTTTGGAAGCTCACCATCATAAAAGTTGAAGATGTGGGTATGAAGAACAACGCTTTCAAGAGGAAGGTAAGATATTGTTGGATGGTAGTTAAAATTTAAAGGTGACTTCAGAAACTTAAATACCTGAACTCTCCCACACATTTTGAAGAGCCTGTTCAGCTCTAACACTGTCTTCTTTTTTTCAACTGACGTTCCCCTGTGTCTCAGTGTTGACTTCTGACTATATTTGTTGTGATCAGGATTATAGTTGTTTATGACGTGAGAGCACTCAGTGGTGCCAAAGGAGGATTTGCATCTCCCCAAATATAAAGCTGAGTCTCCTTCCCCCTTTTTCTGCTGATACACAGCAATACAGAATCATATCAGACACCAGCTTAGTCCAGGAACTTGTGTCAACCAGCGGAAACAGATAACTCAGACTTAGCTGCTAGAAATCCTTTCCAGGTAGCTTGGGATGGTCTACTCTCATGAAATAGCATTCTAACCCCTAAAAAGTTGACTGAAACTATGAGTCATAATGAACTACAAAGCACGAGGTTTTATTCCCTACCCAAATTATTTGTCTTGTAAACCATTAACTATAACAGGGGATGTTCTTGTTACTATGTTTACCTTGCTTGGAATACTTTGACAGATTTTCACTACAAGATTTTGGTGAAGTCTCAAGTGCCACAGTCAATACCTCCTTGTATAAGAAAATATTTTCTTGGGCTGGTTTTCAGTTTGCCATCTTTCACTAGAAACGCCCCTTGTAAAAGAGGGCTCCCAGTCAAATCTAAGATTATATTTAGGGTTTGGTTTTTTGGTTGGTTTTTTTTTTTACAACCTCTCTTACTTGTCTTCTGAGTGAAGAATGGAATCGGTTCCATTCCTTTCAGTCTTACTTCAGTCTTCCCATGCTCCAGCCCTTCCGTCACATCTCCACAATGGCAATCTCCTTTCGGAAATGGCATGACTAGAACCACACACAATATTCTCATCAAAGAAAAAAAAAACGTTGTTGATTTTTCTGATGGTATAAAACATTTTCTGTGTTGTTCTCCAGACCATTCTTTACCCAACCTACAAAGCCCCCACCTCGAAGACTTTACAGTCTAATTCAAAACAAGCCTTTTCCCTGTCAGACACACATGGAAGGTAGGAAGGAAAACTGTGATGTTCAAGCAAATTCATTAAGATGACAAAATCTAATGCTATGTTAGTCCTGTAATTTTCTTTAACATAATTGCTTTATTTATACTGGAAATGCTTAGGGAATGATTCTCCATCACCTTTGTATCCTAACAGGGCAGCTGGGCATTCCCTGATGTAGGAAATCCCTGCACAAAATAAGGCAGTGTAGGAGGCCTTCATAGGTGGCCAAGGCGGAAAGGAGCAAGTGGCATAGGATAGGCCCTTGGGAACTGTTCTAACTAGCGTAATTTAGAGCATTCCTGCTCTCAGTTATGCCAGGGGCCACTTTGGCATCAAGTCAACCTAGAATTCAGGGAGATGAAAAATGGCTTAGAGCCACTTTCCCCCTCCCTATACTTTGGGCCTGCACTATGTGTGGTTTGGCTGGCTCTGAGGATCTGGCCCTTACATTTTTAAATAAAGCATTTTAAGTTGAAGTTGAAAAGTGAAAGAAAACGGAATATGAAGAGTAAGAGGAGTAGAAAAGTGCTAAAGGGAGAGATTAAAAAAAAAAAGGAGGGAAACTGAACGGGTGGTATTGGTAAGTGTGAAGCAGAGCTCATGTTTAGCGAACTGAAGGAGAACTGGGGAGGTCTGGGTTCACTGCCCAGCTATGCCAGAGACTTTTGAATGCCAAGACTAGCCTATTAGGGTCACTGACAAGGTGACCATTGAGTTTCTTTGACCATCTATCCTAAATATGCAAGCACTGTCATAGAGTCTGAAGTCAGAAGTGCCTTTTAGCCCTAGTTACCTGTAATGGGGACATGTCTGGAAAGAAAGACACTACTGTCTTGATAAGATCCACAGACATAGCTGTGGGATAGCTTTGGTGCAAGGCTGCATGCATGGTACTCAGAAAAAGATACTCTGCACTGTAGCTTCTCCTCTATCATATGACATAAGAGATCATGTTGTATCACACCATGGTAATGGAGAGCCCAGGTCCCACTGTAAGTCTGCATTCAGTGTAGACAGGAGAGGGAGTAGGAAGGCCTTCTATAGCTGGGGCTCTCAGCTGTGAAAAACTGGTTTTGCCTCAAAATGTGCATGTTCATCAAGATTTACTTGGAGTCTCTCTTCATCTTTTTTTCTCAAGTGCAAAATGGGAATACTACTTCCAACAGTGGTGTGGTAAGGATGCAGTGAGACAGAAAATTAGGTACATCCAAACTCAGCAGCAACATGAAAAAGGGGACAAAAAGCCTAAACTGAAGGAACTTCAGCCTCAGATTCAGTGTATCTTGGCAAATAGACAAAGGGCAGGTGTCACTAGCGTTACAATTCAGAATGCATGCAAATAATAAAATCTTGGTAAAGCTTTAAAATTCTTAGCCTTAAAAAGTGGATCATCATATTTGAATCTTACTATTTCTGTGACACTCAGCTTGTGCCACACTATGCACCATCCTGTTCCAACCAGCCCTATTAGGCCCCTTCCTCTCTTTTCTTTCAAGCCTTCTCAATATTACTCATGTATCTTTTCCACCTTAATGATGGGGCAGAGGAGATGTCCTTTCTCTTCCTGTTTGAGCTAAGGTGTTTCTCCTTACCCTCTGTAAAGTGCTAGAGAAGGAATGCTGCGCATGTGGATGGAGGTACGAGAGGTGGCAAAGATCAATTCCCAGCACCATCAGCGTACCTTATCCTGCAGCCTTTACCATAGGATGAAGCCTCCCAGGGATAAATCCTCCTCTTCCAGCAAGAGTAACTGGTAAACAAGAATCTAACAAAGGAGCAATGGAAGGAAGGGGGAAAAGAGAGCTAGAGAATGAGTATATTTCCCATTTACAGCTCCCCAAACTTTACTGACCATGTCTAAAAGGTTTATAGTGTCATAGTAGCAGTAGGTGGTGTGATCTGTTTCTGCAGCATGTTTTTTGAAGATCCATATGGTATGCCCACACTACTGCTTGTCCTGTTTTGTGATGGGAGATGACGTTCAGCAGCCCTGAACATGTTCCTTACCACAAGCTGGAAGTCCCTGTTAGAAGTGCCCAGTGAGACAATACTAAAATTGCCTGACTCGGAGATCTTCAGACCCCAAATTTGAGGGGGTTGTCAAACCCCAACCTCTTATACCTTTCCCCAGACACTTCCCAGCTTAGTAGAACATTCCCCCAAGCTTCTTCTATGCCCAAAGCCCCTTCAAACACTAGCACTATTCTCCTTATCAACCCAGCCTGGGGCTTTCTCCTAAGTATGTTCCTCCAAACTGCCTTCTGCAGTTTGGATCTGCACCAAGCTGTTGCACTTACTGCCTCCATGTTGCTGTCATTGCATCGCTTGCCTCTCCCCCTGTGCTCTGTTACCACTCTCTCATTAGATACTGCACAGGACCAAGCCCACCCCTTGCATGGTTCTCCCTGTAGCAAAACAAAGCAGAAAGAAAAGAGAGAGAGAGAGAGAGAGAGAGAGAGAGAGAGAGGGAGAGAGGGGGGAAACAAAACAAAAGGCCCCAGTTCCCTCTCTGGCAGAGATTTTAAAACACAGAGTGCAATTATGAAAAGGTTACCCAGATGGGACCCAGAGGGCGGGTGAGGGGAAGGAGAGCTGTCATCCAAGGGGAAAAAAAATCAGATGTATGGTAGCTCTATTTCTATAATACGATTCCTATTCCATGTGCAAACGTACAATGCAACGATAGTTCTCTTAGCCAGCATGGGCTGGGTTAATTGGATGTAAGGATTTCTTTTTTTTTAAAATAACCCATTCATTTGATAAAAATCCAGCCCCAGTGATCACACCAAGTACAAGTATTTCACTAAAAGCCTTGTTTCTAATTGACTGGGGGTCCGTCCTGCTTTTAACTGGCAACCCCACAACACTGAAAAACCAACCCTTTTGACAATGTGGTTACAATGTAAAACAATAGGCAAGTGCTTTTAGCCTTTTCCATTTTTCTTTGTATTTAATCAGAGCTCAGGGGTGGGGTTTTTTTCTGAAAAAGCTCCTGAAAAATTTACTCTGGGAAAGACACCAGACAGAAAATTATGATGTAAAGGGTGAATAACTGAAAGGCTGCAATCAACTGAATGGAAAAGGGCTTCACAATGTCCCAACACAAGCAGAGTGTTGCCATAAGCTCCACCTGTACTATGTGGCCACACATAATCCGTAACCATTCACTACTGCAACACTTGCAGCTGACCACTGCTCACTGTACAACTGGAAGGGTTATTGTGTAGGGGAAGAATGCTAAAATACTATTACTTATTAAAAAAAAAAACCTATTACTTACCTCAAAAACTCTGAGAATGACTAAACCCCTGTCCTTAGCGTAGCACAGCTGACACCTAAGGTACTAGAGATGCCAAACTGACTTGCAGTTATCTTTCCACCTCTCCCCTGTCTGAGGCTAGTCAAGTTGCTGTCACAAGTTACAGCAGCCCCAGGACTACCCCAAATTATAGCTGCTCACACAACCCAGCATTCAAAATAGCTCCCTCCAGCTGCATGCCCACTACATGCTACCGGGATTTTTTTTTTTATGGCAAGGGAATCCCAAAATAGGCTCTGAGATAGGCCTGGGTAGCAGCTTCTTTATCCACTTTCCTACTGCTAGATGGGCACAAACTGGGGTGGGGTGAGAAACCTCAGCTCTACTAGTGGTAATTTCCAATTTTGCATATTTAGCTGAGAGTAAAAATTAGTATGATACAATCAAAGCATATTTAAACGTTTAGTCAATACGTACCAGTAAGCAGTATGAAGTAACAAAATCATTGATCACATAAGGTTAATGTCAACTTTCTCACAGTACTAAAACGTTCAAGATATCATGACAGGCAGGTTGTAAGGGTGGATCTAGAGCCAACTGCAGGCAGTCTTCTGACATTCAGAATAATTCATTTAGAAAACGTCATGAACTGCTGTTATAAAAAACAGTTACGTGCTTTTCCCACTCCATCAAAATGGTGTTCTAATGCAACATACTTCAGTGCAAGAGCAAATTTCCATGACTTTGGATATCCCTTCCTAGATGTAGTTTTCACATGTTGGCAGATATGACCAAAGGCCTAACCGCAGCTGGCTTTGAATGGCTGATGTCCACAGTGCAGTTATGTATTGTCTTGGCACCATCCATGCTCCCCCCTCCCCACACTGCTAAAACCGCATGCTATAGGAGATTGCTTTGTACTACCTTACGAAGGACAACCCTCAGCTGGTGCCAAGCAGCTATTTTTTTCTTCTATAGTAACTTACACTGTAAACCGTACTATCCTAAAATTGATGGGGGGAGGGGGGAGGGAAGGGGGGGAGAGAAAGACTGTTCTATATATAACTAAAGACTATATATAACTAGAATGCAGCTATTTAGACAAGACAGGAGAGACAGAAAAAGTGCAGTCAGAAGCCTGTGTGTTTGACTTGTGTGCGTTAACGCCCCCAGCACTTTTCCTCCCCTTTCTCTCTTTCCACAAAGTCTGCATTTTGTTTATTGATTGGATGTACTTTAAAAATCGGAGGGCTCTTCCCCTCACCCCCACCCCATCCAACCCCGCGCTCCTGGAGGAGGAGTAAGAGGGGGAGGAGGCAAAGTGGGTGCATTACGAGCTGATTGTGCTCTTGCCCCGACCTCCAACAGCCTGATCTGCCTTTGAAGTTTTCCACCCCTCGACTTGAAGTGAGATCGATTACAGAAGAACAACAGGGACAAAGAATCTGCTGCTTTACGTGCAGCCACTTTCCCACGATCGGGGCAGCCAGCTCGACAGCAGCAAGAGATCACCACTTTCCCTATGCTCCTCCTTGCCACCATTCAGAAACATGCAGCCCCCGCCCCGAGCCCTCAGCTTCGCCTAAGAAAGCCGGGGGGCGTGTGTGTGTGTGTGTGACTGAAATGAATCATGTTTAAGAAGGAAGGGACTAAGGGGCGAGCAGCACCATCTCGATTTTAAACGGAAACAACGAAAAAAAAATCAAAAATCGGTGCAGGGTGTTTGGAGTGGGGAGGGTCGCATTTAAAGCGCGAGTACATTAAAACCCAGGGGTAAGCGGCGAAGTTCAGCGCCGATGCAAAGCGAGCGCCTCCTCCCCGGCTGCCGCTGGGCCCGGGGCTGGGCAGGCGTCCCGGGTGTCACAGCGACCGGCGGCGGGCATCTGCGCTGGGAACAGGGCAGTGCCCAGAGCCACCCCCAGCAGCGGTACAAACCCTGGACCTTTGGGTCTGGTACACGTGTGTGTGCGTTCGTGTGCACGCGTGTCACTACCGCTGGGACGTTCCGTACACCGGGAGGGGAAGGAGAGCGGGGGCGCCGGGACAGGCTAAAAGGGCAAAACGAGACCGTAAATGCCTTACCGAGGCGAGCGGAGCTGGCTTCTTCCAGCCCAGGGCCGGAGGACCTTGGCTTGCCTCAGTCCGCGGGGATCCCCCTCCCCGTCCCCGGGCGCCCTGAGGCAGCCCCCGTCCCCGCAGCTCCTCCAGCTGGCCTCCCGGCCCCCGGGTCGGTGCTCCCTCTGCCCGCCACCCGCCGGGGCAGGAGCCCCCCCGCCACCGAGACCCGCCGCCTCGCCCACACCGGCCAGCCTCAGGGTAGCGCTCACCGACAACCCCGTCTCCCCCGCCAGGACCTGCCGGCCCGGCCCTCGGGGGAGAGGGCGGCGGGCACCGGCAGCCGCCAGTGCCGCGGGGCCGGGGGACACGGGACACCCCTTCCCTCCCCGGCCCCCGCGGCGCGGGGAAGGCTGTTGGTGAAACTCTTGTCTGAACCTCTCGCACGCCGGCTGGCTTTTTCCAAGAACAAGAAAAAGCGTTTAATGTGTCACCGGGCATCCAGTCCATTCATAAAAAAAAGGTGGGGGGGGATAGGAAAAGGGAAGCGGCGGCTGGGCGCAGGGACCCCCAAAGAAGGTGGCTGCGGCGGGGGAAATTCCTCCCCCTCCCCGCCCGGCCGGGCTCCTCCCCCCCAGACTGCGCGGCGTCGGGGCGGCGAGCGAACGGGACGAGAACAATCAATAGCCACGGTCACAAATTACTGCAGGAAGTGTTAGCTGCGCACCAGCTCCTAAACAAGATCGATTGCCTTCCGCCGCCGCAGAGCCAGCGAGGGCTCCCCCTCCCCTCCCCTCCCCTCCCCCGCCGGGCCGGGCGATCCCGTCCCACTCGGGGGACGGGACAGGGGCTGCGAGGCCGGGTGGCCACGGCGTCGCACACAAACCCGCCCGGGGGAGGACCGGGCCCGCACCCAGGTGGCGGGGCGGGGGGGGGCAGGCCGCCCCTGGCTGGGGTGCGGGCGTGGGTGTGAAGCTACCTGCGCCCCCGGCTCGGCAGACGGTGACTAAAGGCTCCGCGGCTCGTTGCGCGGGGGCGGGCCGCCGCGCCCCCCGGCCGCACCCGCCGTGGAGTGACGCAGAAGCACTGACTCAGCGCCCCGCCCCGGCGGCCGCGGGCCCGCTCCCGCCGGCGTCCCGCGAAAGGAGCCGGGGAGGGGGCGGCGGCGAGGTGACTCAGTAGGTAACTGAGCGGAGCCCTCGGCTGCTGCCTGCCGGACAGCCCGGGCGCGGGCCGCCGCCTCCCGGCCCCGCGGCAGCGGGGCTCCCGTCGTACTCCCGGGCACCGGGTGCTGGCTTCAGGGAAAAGCTGCGACGGCCGGCCCTTCTGGTTGTAAAAATACTCCCCTTGCGCGGTGGGAAATGACCTGATCGCTTTTAGGGCTTGTTTCTTTTGCTTCTTCGTCATCTGAAGTGTTAAGGCAGGTTTAATTTGATAACGTCTCCCAGTGTTACTAAAACCAGTAGTTTCATGCTGATAATTGCATCAGCAAGGTAAATAACAGCTCCGCTTCGAAAGCGTGCATTTATATAAGCATAATTACACCTCCGTACACCTGCGTACACTCATACGTCTGTGTATGTGTCACGACAGGTAACCGAGCCACACACGGAATTAGTTCTGCTGTGTTTGTTTAGATGGAGATTCATTCTCTCTATGGTGAATTAATTGTCAGTAAGGTAAGATACACAATGTGTATTATACACATACATTCCTGAAGACAGAAATACCACAATTTAAAGTAATCAAGCTGTAAAGTCTGTAGAGCGTACTATTTGGAAAATACCCAAGTTAAGGGTGCCGGCTTATTCAAAATGCATCTTCCATCTTGGTGGGGGTCTTTCAATTTAAACATCAACATGCCGGTTTTTCTACTGCACCTTCTTTCAATGCACAGAATATTTCCTACTAAGCTTTCAATAGTTTTTCTATCCTTCTTAAGCCTGGGGCTTTCTGTATTGACAACTACATACTTACTATTCAAGCCTCACATTGAATACAGAATATCCTCACGAGACTGTTCTGTTATTCTTTCATCATATCTTATTCTTAGGCACATATTAATAAAATTATGCAACATCCTTATGGAATGAGATTTCTGATCAGTACTGAACTATAAAAAGACTCAAAGTGCAACTACTTCACCTTGGTGCTCAAAAATTGACATCCTTCACCCTCAGTGATGTTCCTCATTCTCTCCAACAGAAGATTCAGAATTTACCCTCTGTGCCTTTGTGCTGCGGAGATACCAGCTGTACGTGACCGTAGCTTGGGAACTGGGATTAAATTACCAGCTCAGGTGTTGCTAGTAGTAATACACCACAGCAGCACATTGCTCAGCACAGATTAACCACCCGAGGTAGTGCCTTAGCCAGCCTGAAGCAATTTTTATAGCCCATGCTGAGCTGCTTGCTGCTGTGTGCCTCCTGTGAGGAGAACTCATACTACCCCACTTAAGGTAGCTCAGACACCTACAAGGGTTGACCTTATGATGTAAACATATCTTTTGCCTTCAGTTTCAATTCCTTTCACACATTATTCCGCTTCTCTGCAGCCAATGCAGCTGTTTCACTTGACCAACTTTCCTATTGCTTCCTCTTCACCTGTTCTGCAGCTATTTTGTCAAAATCACACACACAAAAGATAAGAGAAACATCTTTCTCACTTAAACAGTGATGGGGTTATTTTAAACCTACAAAGAAAGCTTGGACCAAAAAATACAAATGCATCTATTACCTGTTTTGCATCATTAGATTGACATCCCTGACCTCATTAGTTTCCACACATGGAGATAAATATACACATAGTAATACATAGAGTAGTCAGGAAAAACAAAGCTGATAAAGCCTACTTTAAGAAACCCTGATATTAAAGGCATTCAATGTACATACAGAACATTACTACAAGTCTTGAACTTGCTGTCACCACAGCACCGTTAGTCTACATCCTTAACGTATGTTCCTTAACATACATCTGTACTCAATGTAACTTGTAATTACCTCATTATGGTTAACTACTGCTGACCCCTGTGTGGAACACGTTGACGTACAGAGCAACTGTGAAATAGCTAGGGAAAAGCAAGGGGAGATTTTTCAGAACTAACTTACAGCTCCATTTACACGGTCTGTGCCACAGAGTTATCATTATCATAGACTTTTCTGCCATAATTAAGTTGTTGCCATTTCATAAATATTTCTTTAATCAGCAAAACAAAGAAACAGCTGTAACATGACAGATGAAGCAAGACAGAACTTAGCATAATGCAAGGACCAGGTTGTGATCAGGCCTGGTATCTACAACTCAGAATTAAGTCCCTGGAATAATAAGTCAGAACTGTGTTTACTTGCTTAAACAGAGTTCTTCACAGCACTGTTACAAGAAATAATTAGCAAACTGTGCTTCACCGTAGAGAAACCACACGCTGCTTTTCTCCCACCTCCACTCATCCCAATCCCAGGGCGGTGCTGCTGTGCACAGCTCTGCAGCCTTGGGGAAGGATAACCCATTTCTACCTCAGTTACTGTATCCTACAGCCATGGTTCCAACTCCTGACTTTACCCATAGCACTGACAGAGAGGCACCGTTACAACAGACTAAAATTATTCACATTACATCTCCAGGAACTTCTCCAGCACCTACAAAAAACCTCATAATTATGCACTCCTTTTTTGTATAAATATGGGTTAATTTTCATGTGCAAAATTCCTTCATCCCTGCAGCCTCCAAAATTAATTATCCACCTCTCCTTCCCCCAAACAGTTTAGCCTAGCTGTATTCATTAACTGAGCAGCTGCCTCAGCTGCCACTATTTCTTTAGCTCTTCTTATTGTATGCCTCCTGTTATGGCTTCCCCTCTCTTGTGAAGTAGTGAGCAGGAGAATGGGGCAGCTGGAAAGTGAAGCCCTGGACACCTAGTCCTTCAAAGTGATGCAGTTGGAGCACTTCTGGGTGACTTTTGCGCCAGGAGGCAGGTGGGGAAAAGGGAATGACCAGTCAAGAGAGCTCCTCCTACAGACCCGGTTTATCCCTCCAAAACTTCAAGAGGGCCCGAAATCCTCCAGCCTATAAGGAAAACTATTAGAGCTGGCAACTCTGCTAATGGTTCTCAGTCGCTTGGCTTTCACTCCCTTGGCTCTTGTAATGTCACTGTTTTCCCTTGCTCCCCAGTTGCCAGGGAGATTTCCAAGCCAGACAACACCTGAATTTCTATTGCTAAAAGAAAAAAATACCATTTTGGGGTTTCTTTATGCATCATAAAGAAGCACCAAAGGCCACATGCCACTCAGACAAGCTGCAGTGTTGGCAGCTGGTGAGCCAAGGTGCCTCTGGCTCCAATTAGCAGCAGCCTGCCCATGGGGAGGCTTCCCAGGCTGCTTGCTACCTCCTGCCCCACTGCCCCACCGCTGCTGCCAGCACTCGGGGAAAGAGAGAAACCAAGGAACAGCCCAACCGCTGCTCTTACAGAAGCAGATCTTCCTTCTGTGAAAAACAGTTCTCCTTCTGGCTCCCTTTTTCTTCGCTTCCAGAAAATGGTACCACCCCAGGTTTGATCCCAGTAACACCCTAGAAAACTGGGGATAAAAGGTCTCTACAGGTATAAGATATAGCTGGCTGTTTGGAAAGATGTGGGAACAAAAAAAATTTAGTAGCTGGGAGCCAGGGCAGCCACTTTTCCGGCTCCATGGTCCCTTCCAAGCAGTTTCTGGGAGCAGGGGCCCGGACACAGCCTCCTGGTGGAGTCACTCACTGCAGGTTCAGCTGGAGGAAGGGGAAGGGCTGGGCTGGGCTGGAGTGGCATCAGTCATCAGGAATTTCTACATTAAGGAAAAGCTGAGTTCTCAACAGTATCAGAGAGCACATGGTTTTTGTGTTGTGTTTCTTTTTCACAAGAGCTTTTCCAGAGGAGATCACAATTACTTTGCTCACTATGAATTTGTGGAGTGTGGTAGAGCTGTAATTGTTCTGCATGCGTCCTGCAAAAGGGGAGGAGGTGTTAGAACAGGAAGGTGGGCTCAAATAAAAGGCTGTAAATGACTGCATTTAAAATTTTTCTATCATCCAACTTTCTTGGAGTCTGACTCCTGATATTTTCATTTGCTGGGGGGGTGTAGTTAACAGCTCTGAGTGTAGTGTTTGAAATAAACAATTTGATATCTCCACCAGCAGTTCCCAAACTAAAAGTCATGACCAGAAGTGGGGTCACAGACGTCACAAGTGGGGTCACGAGCTTGACAGAAATGAAATTGTTTACAGCGGCATCTGGGGTTTGCAAGCCCATCAGAAGTGAAACTGTAATGTTTAGTATTTGCTCATCTGCAGTACTTGTGTATTTTTTCTGAAGCTCCAGCTCCCAGAGCCCAGTGAGCTTCTATTTATATGCAGAGATCAGGGAGCACAAGATCCCTTTCTGTGTTGTGGAAAAAAACCATGAAAAGGTGAGAGAAATTTGTCCTAATGACTTAAAGGAAATCACCCAGAGTGGAAAGGTTGTGTTGGGTTTGGTTTTGTTCAATTTTTAACAAATTGATGTTTCTTAAGATGTTCAGTACAGACAACCAGTGCTAAGTGGAAGGGTGTTTCCACTTAGATAAACGTGGGAAAGCTCCTCCCTGGACAGATACCACTTCACACTTTGTAACCTGTACAACTTTGGCACCTCTAATACATCACGCTGTCCACTTTCAAGATTAAAGCTCAAATGTTCTAGTGTGACAATACGTCTATTTTTGTTGTGGTCAATCATTCACTGCAGAGACAAAAACCTTGAGTACAGCAGTCTCAAAGGTGATATAGCACGTTTATTGCAGTACATTTCTAAATCACATTGAAAATCAAGCTACTTTGTCTTTATTTCTTCTGCTGCAAAGACAAGGAGGTACATATCTGTACCTGAAGAAAGATGTGATGTTTGGAAGAAAGAAGTTAAGAATTAGTGACACTGGGACTCGTGTCATCTTATACTATTAGTTTCTTTATTAAGATGAACCTCTTTGGCCTTCAGTTTCCTCATGTGTCAAACGGGAATTATTTATGCTTTACCTGACAGCAACTGAAATAATTAACGATTGTAAATGCTTTCAAAATCCCATTTGGGAGGTGGAATACCAAAAGGCTACAGTATATATTGACGGACTCTGAAAGTATTGATGCAGAAAGCAATTGCTTTATTCTACTACTAGCCATTTTTTGTTAGACCTTTTACTAATAAAAAACTACCTTTCATCAAATTACTTGGTTTGGGCAGTAGGTTTCTTACAGCTCTTTCCATTTTTCAAGGCATACTGTGTGTCTAGTTTTGTCCCAGAGTAAATGCTTAAGGGTGAATGATGAAATCCTTGAAAATAGAAGTTTAAATGGAAACTATGAGACAGTATGACCCATCGTAGCATCTCCATATATGTAATGTTTTGTGATGTGTGTGTATGTGGGTATTTCCTTAGTGTCCAGAATGACTAGCTATTATGCCCAAAATAGCCTTTGTACTTTAGTCAGTTGTTGTTTGTTTTTTTTTTTTTCTTGACAGTCACACTGAGTCTTTGCAGTCAAAATTTCCTAGCCGGTCATACAATCATGAACAGATCGACTGTGTTCACACTGCCAAAGACAGCTTGTACCACAAAGGCTTTTCAGCTTAGCTACTTCTCACAGCTTCCTAAGAACAGCTTTATGAAGGAGGCTTTAGGTAGATGTTTTGCCCATTACCCAGCCCACGCTGTCTCTGACCTGCCCTTCCCTGGAAAACTGACTGGGAAGAGGTTATCTGATTGCTTTTGGGGGTGAAGGGGGAGATCTCCAGAAGATGAGATTTCTCATCACCCATCATTACTTTCCCAGGTGGGCTGCATAGCCCTCTCTCTCTCTCCATACAAAACAAGCAACCTACCAAACACCAAAGTGATGACAACTGCTTCTCTGTGATGCTCTGGCCCAAAGTGGTGCTGTGGCTCCCCTTTTTCTCAGCTGCTGGGGCTTGCTTCACCCATCTGCAAGGCTGGGAAGGCTGGTATTGAGGCTTCGGCAGAGACATGGGGCGTAGCTCCAGCCTTTCGAAAGCTGTTGATTTCCTTTGGGGAGGCAGGGAGGAAACCAGCGTGTGCCCGGTGAGCGCCCAGCAGGGAGCTGGGAGCCAGGCAGGCAGCACCATGCCCACCCGCATCGAGGAGATGCCTCCAGGCAGAGCAAAGGACACCAGAGCTGCTGACAAAACCAACTTTGTTTCTCTGTGCCTTTCTGTTGGTGATAGTAGATGTGTAGGGGTTAGTCAGCCGGCCAGCGAAAGGCCAGTGCTGCCCAGCTTCACTGGAGGGAGTTTGCACCCCAATCAATACAGCCCTCTGAACAAAAAAAGAGTGATTTGCTAATTATTAGACTTTCCACAAACATTATTTATTTGCCTTGAAACAAAACACATTCCATCCAAAATCCCAAAGAGCTTAGATATTTTTTTTTTTTAAGAAAATAATAGTAATAATAGTAAAACCTGAAATGGGTATTATTCCTCTTTGGAAGTGAGTGGTTCTAGAAGGTACCTTTCAAAGGAAACACTGACTTGCTATACAGAATTAACTGGAAAAAGTTACTGATAGTCCAGGCGGCCATTCAGGGGTGTGGGTGGGTGAGGGGGACATTTAAATATAGAAATAGCCATAACTATCATGACTTCTAAAATTAAAAAGAAAAATGAGCACAAAGAAAAATTTACAGTGTCAGTGAAATTAATTCACTGGAAAGTGAGGATAATCCATGCTCATAAAAAGCAGAAAATAACTTCACGCAGTTGACAGTTTTATTATAGGAACATAGGAAAATAGTGACAGAAAATGATATTTTGATGCTGATTGTTTTATTTGTGCCTCTTTCTCCATGTTTTCTTTTTACAGGTCGGAGCTTTTAATACACCCTGACTGTCAAGTAATAAGCAAATGGAATGGTGTGAATTAATTATCTCTTTCATTTAAATGTACATTTTAATTAAGTTTATTGGTGGGAGAATTGACATCTTGAAAAGTTCTTTACATTTTAGGAGATGTTGAAATAACAAAATCACTGAAGCTTAAAGAACATCAAGTAGGAATGGCATTTGTTTTGCTTAACTGACTGGGAGATGTGAAAGACTTACCCCGCTGACTTTTAAAAGACGTAAAAAAATAAAGAAATTAAAATAATTAGAGAACTCAACTGATTTAGAATATAATTTTATTAAGTACTGAATCTGTAATTAAAATAAAAAAACCAAAGTGGTACCTGTAACTAAAAATTTATTCCCCAGGGGGGATTACTGTTTTCTATACCTAAAAGCAGAAAACTTTTAAAGAAAAGTTAATGGAAGGCATGGTTTATTATTTCTGAGGGTGGAAGTAGACTTGGTCACTGATTTTTATTTTATTTTATTTTTATTTTTAGATAGAACCCTGTAAATATTTTTCACACCTATAGCTAAACTGGTAAGATGGAGGTATTTGCTGGCTTTACAAAAGATCAAAAAGATCGACTTTTCCTCTGGCACAGCTTCATCGTTAGCAAAACCAAAACAAGACAAAGCAAAAAAAAGGCTGTTACTTCACCAGCTTGGGTTTGGTAAGTGCCTGGTATGTATCACTGCCGAGAGAGGGAAAAGGTCAAAGTTTAAACGGAGCTGACTGCTTTGCGGGGTCTCTGTTTGAATTCTGCACACAGGGCTTGATCTGTCCTTTCTTGCGCGCCCCTTGCCCCTGCTGCCTTGCTTCCCGCTCCCACTTGCCTTAGCCCTGTGTGGAGGGGAAAGCGAGAGGGAGAGGGAGAGCTAGTCTGGGCCCAGCGTTAGCAGCACCCCTTGCCACAGCAGGAATTTGCCAGAGGAGAAAATGTGGTGCTGGGGGATGGGGCGGGTGATGGTGGTTTAGAAGGGAAACAAAACTGGAGGGAAACAAGTTCTTGCAAATTAAAAGCTGAGTGTCTTCAGCTATAATAACTAAAATACACTTTCTCCAGTTCTAGAGAAAAAACACACCAATGTAGTGGATAGCAGAGAAGCTGTGGAAATAAGGATTAAACCTTTAAAAGGAGACTAGGAGAGAGAAAGAGGGGAACACAACAAAGCCTCCAAAGATTCCCTCTTTTCAGGAGAGCAAAAGGCAGTGGCAGACACGAGCGCAGCATCTTTCCTCCATGTGCTTTGTATTCCACTCACAGGATCTGGGTTTCCTGAGTTGCTTATTCTGAGCCACTGGGGGCCAAAGAGGGGGCAGGGGGAAGGGGAGGCAGCAGGGCTGCTGCAGGCTACCCAGCCAGTGCCTGCTCTGGGCTGTGGTGATGTCCCTCCGTGCTGACATCTGTGGAGGCACATGGGGTCCCTAGCCACATAGCCAAAAGGTAAATCAAAGCAGCTGCTCCTCAGGAGGGCTCTGCCTGGCCAGCACACACCTCCTGCAGGCCTGCTGGACCAGGCTTCTCACAAAAGCCATTTGCAGCCACAGCAGAGGAAAGGGAAGGCACGCAAGTCTCATGGGCTTGAGACGGAAGAGCATCATATTCTGGTCCCCATCTCTAGAAGCACTTACTTATATTCGGCTGCCTGGTGAGTGGATAACATAGACAGAGCCGGTCCCATTTGGTAATTGGGACTCTGCCCACTCCGCACTGAGGAGGCCAGCATCTTTCCCTGGTGGCTCCTGATCTTGACTAGGCTGGGGTTGGGTGGCCCGAGGAGGGATAAGCCCCATCACAGTAAGGAAGGGTCTAAACCTAATTCTCCCAGCCCAGGTAAACGATCTAACCTCCACTATGGTGACCATAACAGGCAGCATATTGGCACCATGGCTTAGTAACCAGCCTCCTGGAGAGAAGCTGAGGCTTCCGGGCAAAGGGAAGTCCTCCTTGCATTTCTGGAGAAAGCAGGAGGGGAGAACAGCCTCCCCAGGGTTATGGAGCTCTGTGCTGGCCTTGGGCAGCTCCCTGCCAGGCTGGCAGGCTGTGCAGGGTCCTGGGGGAGGCACCTGCACCCTCAGAGCAGGGACAGCAGCAAGTGTTGTAGTTGAGACGTGTATTGTGCTGCACCTTGGAGTCAGGGGCTTGAAAATGAAACTCTGCGTCATGCAAGTCTCAGGTGGGGGTCTTTTTGGACCTGGACCCATGTATGCAATTTTGAAAGGGCTTTTGCAGTGGGCTCACTCCTGTTTTAATCAGCATATTTTTAAAGAAAATTTTTTACTTTGTATCCATGGTGAAAAATTACTAAAATGCCAGTTAGTTATGGTTACGCATAGGCCTGACCATGACTGCTGAAACTGAACGTGACCTAAGGCTGCTAGAAGTTGCCCCTGAAACTAAAATTTTAGCTTCTCATTTAATCAGTTGCTCTTTATTTTGCTGATAGTGATGTCTTGGTATCAGCAGAAAGAGTGTGACTCTTGTTTCTGGTTTTGTAATACAAATACCTGTGTCACCTGAGCTACGGCACAGAAAAGCAGCTGGTTTGTAACCCCCTTGATGGCATAGACAATGTCCTTGGTGTCCAGCAATCTCCAAGCACAAAAATTAAACTGGTTAACTTAGTAAACAGGGTGTGTGGGAGGGTTTTAGTTATTTATATTTGTGGTAAGGTGCAGTTGGAGAGTCAGTGCCTTAGATGTAGGGTGGAGTCAAGCAGAGACTAAGGCACAGGTTCTTCCCTTCTTGTCCTGAGCTTTACGTGTCTTGAACTGCTGCCTAAGTAGGCTTGGGACCTCAGGGCTGCTTTCTTGCCCCTGAAACCAATTCTGCAGGTGCAGACACTTTAGCTCACATTGCAAGTGCTATTATATGATTACACATTAATTATATTAGGTTTTCATTACTCGATAGGTAGCTGTTGTGTACCGATAAGCAATGGACTTGCACCTGTCACCTTTAACATTGTCATGTGTTAGGATTTGGATTTGTAATGGCTCAAGTGGTTCCTCTTTCAGTAAAGTTGTAATGTTTTTAGCTTGAGGTGACCCCCAGATAAAATTTTGTTGCAGAATAGCTTGTGCATATGCATATGCACAAAAATAAAGCAATGGAGGGCAATGTCTAGTCACACCCATGAGCAGGACCTGCTCTTGACAGGGGAAACTAAAAGATCACATCTGAATTGCAGTCATTCCCTTTGCTAGGGATGGAAAGGGAGGAGGATGTGGGCTTCGTAGGGCTCCATTATAAACCTGCAAAAATGTTTATGTTGAACATCTATGAACTGGAGTCTCACATGTCTTTCTTTTTATGATTTTTAAATGCAGTTCAGTGAGCTTAATCTAGACCTGAAATTAAATCAAATGAATCCACAAAGTTTCAGTGCTGTGTCTAAGGAGTTAAGACCTCTTACTTTTCTTTATTTTCAAATGCTTTATATAGATCTGTGTCACAGTTCCCACCTTGGACAGGCAAGTAGCTGACACATGAGGGGAGAGGCCATGTCGAACCTGAAGTCACTCTGCAGAGCAGAGGCAGCACTTGAGAGCAGGACCACAGCCCCCCCAGAGCATGAGAGCATTGATAATGAAACACCATCCAGTCCTCAGCTTCTGGCACCCATGGCTGTGCTGAAGCATATTTACCTCTCAGGTTTACCAGTACAACAGCCCCAAGGCATCTGTCTTTATTAAGACTACCTTTTATTTTTAACTCCTTTGCAGTCTTCTTATGTGTGTATGGCAAAACATTTAACCTTTTCCTCCTCCATTTTCCTTATCTACCAAGCTAAGGTAACACCTCCAAGGACTGTAGGACACTAAATTCCTTAGTGATGGCAGGATGCTCTGTGTGTCCCGTTTAAATCCAAAGCATATTTAAAATTGAAGAAATGTTTGATTCCATCTGCAGCTGTTTGCCATGGCTTCTCTGACTCATAAAAAAATGTTGCCATAGAGGATCTAAAAGCTACTGCCTGTGGCCCTTGCTTTTTGCACCACTCTCTTCATTGCATAGCTCACAGTTACGCCTTTTCCTTAAGCAGCTTTCCTCTAGCAAAACACAGCTTTCTTTTCCACTTCTCTACACATTGTCGTGGTTTAATTTGAAAACCACAGCACTGTACTAGCTACTATGAAGAAAATTAACTCTATCCCAGCTGAAACCAGGACACACATGAAGAAAGAGTGCCTTTCATTTGTTTGCATATGAGTTCTCTGCATTTTGTTTTTAGCTTTAATATAACAGTTTTAAATGGAATAGATGCCTTTTATTAAGATGTTATTACATTTTTTTATTTTACCACAATTCTGAAGTGGTTACAAAAGTCATTTCAAGTACAATGAAAATCCAGAAGGATTCAACAGTTTCATGCATCTTCCTAAAAAAAGATGACATATGACATTCATGTTATTTTCCACAGTTTGTTAGTAAAAAAAATAATTATTCTTTTAAGAAGATAAAGTAAAAAATATCACAGCAGTTATAGGGTATAAGCTTCCCTTTTGTTTTTGTAAATGCACTTTCCAACAGAGCTCAATCTATTTGTAATTACTCAACACTACAGAATCTCTCCTTGGGCAGGAGATTAGATAATAAAGTGTCTACGACAAGCACCAATCTTTAAAAGGGCCAGAGAAACAGCACCTAAGATATCAGAGCAAAAATTCTACTTGAAAGAATACACTGGTGTTTCTATTTACTAACTTATCAGCTTTGCTTAAATTAAGTAAGACTGAAGTATGCTCTGCCCTTTTCATCAATTAACTTTTCATTCATTCACAAATTCATTGGGCCTCACCCTGGAATGAGACCCTTCATTCTTCAAAGAGCCGGGGTGAGCTGCTACAGTTTCCAACTAATCAGCGAAACAAAAAAAGGCTGAGATTAAACTCTAAGGAAGCCAGGCTATCTTGGAATTCACTTGCAAGAATAAACATTGTCACTTACAACAAGCAGATCTGCAGATATTTAACAAACCCCAGGGTGTTCTATACAGTGAAGATTTCCACATTTGATTGCCATCTTCTCCACCAGAGGAGTTTTCTTAGGTCTTTATCTAATCAAGGAGTTTAGCTGGTGTGTTAGACAAAAGAAGCTTTCAGCACACTTACAAGGGTTTAGACAACCCTCTATGTACGTTTCCATTGCAGTCAGGTCTGATATTGCAATTCATAAAAATCACATTAAAATCATAATTCAAACAAAATTGGGTATCATAATCTATGTGTGTTAACAATCAACTTATGTGTGACCTTTACTTTTTGTAAGAAAAAAAGAAACACACTTAAAATTTGTTGTGGTTAATGCTGCCATTTCTGAAAAAGCCTTGTAATAACCTAGCATCAATTATCCTTTTACAGAAAATGTTTCAGATATCTTTTCACAGCAAGAGTGGGGTTTGTCCACCGAATGAATGCTTGTAGTTAAACTGAGACCAGTGTTACAGATATCCATAGAAATTAAAAATATGGCTCTCAAGTAAGAAAGCTGGTAAAATTTAGGAAAAAAATTATTTGATCTGCTGGGCTGCTGGACTGTCCTGGTGCTGTTGACCCATGTTTTCATTTTATGCAGCAGAACGTTCAGTTCAGTTTAGATGCTGCCAAGCTGTCTGGAAGGTGCCCGTCAAAAACAGTCTGTGAAAGATCTTAAAAGAGTACAATTAACAACAAGCAATTTTGAGTAAAGGAAGCTTTCTTATACAGTGTTCCATGTTGTATGCCTTTGAAAGCTGTTCCTGATGTGTTCTTCTTGGAGGTGCAAGGTATGAATGGTAAATATCTTCTCGTAACTACTGTGTTCATACAAGGAAGGAGATAAAGCAAGGGAGCAGGAAACTTGAAATAAAATGCTAACCATGCACGACATATGTCATGAAGAATGAAAACAGGACAAAAGGAGTGGTCAGACCAATGCTAGGGTTTCATGCCAGAATCATCACAAAACACCTAAACTGTGTGGATCTCCAGTGATTACTTTGACCTCCTTTAATGGTAAGACATTTCTCCCTATTACCTTTACTGTATTCTGGAGAAGCAACGGAAAATTCTTCAGTAAATTGAAAGACAGAGACAGAGAAAATGGTCAAGCTTTCTTAGACAGGTTTGTGTGCCCCAGCCTGTTCTGCGATGTTTAGTACAGATTAAGAGACCATGGTGTGAGGAGATATGATTGCTTGTGTGTGTGGTAGCTTTTGTCTCAACTGTGCCTTTACAGGACAAAAAAGAAGATATATCTGAATGTCTGTCTGTCTGTCCACCTATCTCTGTCTGTCTGTCTATCTATCTATCTATCTTTCTGCTTCTCTATCCACTTACCTACCTACCCATGTATAATGTTGTAGCAGTGGGTAAGAATGTTAGGAACATTCTTGCAAGTTCTGTAGGGTGAGGTGATGTGGGGATTTTTGTTTGGGTTTTTTTTTTAAGACCAACCAATATGGCTAAAAAGCAGAGATAAGCAGTGGGATACAGAGAGTATCCTTCCAGTCAGATAGCTGCTGGAAAGGGACTGAGCCATCCCAGCAGCTGTTGTCTGCAGTGGGTTGCCTAAACTCTCACACAAGTCCTTCCGCTGGCAGAACTGGGGAGTGCTGAACAGATGGTAGGAAGTGTGAAGCAGGCAGAGATGGTGGATTTGTTGCTCAGCACTACTGGATCTGAAAGCAGATGTCTACCTACCACCTTCACTGCACTGAGAAAAAGAAAAGTACAGCAGCACTGGAACTGAGGCAGATTACTTACCACCCATTTTAGCACAGCTTGAGTAGACACAATAAAATTTTAAATGGCAGTTTGACAGTGAGCATTGTTCCTTACAACACAAACAGGCTATGAAGGGAAAGTAAAAGAGCTTCTTGTACTCTCTTGCTCCACAGAACAACAGTGTAGGGCCTGATCTCACACAGGAGTCTAACTCTGCTCACACTCATGTAATAGTTACAGACTGTGGCGGTAACAGTAAAAAGCCCCAGGGGAATAAATAAGGACTACTGTGCTGAATAAGAGTTTGCACAGGCTATACGCTTTTTACAGTATATGTCTATACTTGGGATGAAATGAGCAGGCTGGTTGCCTCAGTGCAAGCAGAAAACAGGTTTCAGGCTGCACATTTTTCATGGCAGACTTGCAAACTGGTTTCAAGGGGGTACTAGCAAAGATATATTAAAACCACTATTGTCTGAGTCCTTTATCTTTTCTTGTTTAAAATTTTATGTAAGACTTACAAATGCTTTCCTTTCAGTTAACCTAGTTACTCTATATTTCTCCATGCAGGTTGCGGAAAACAGGATTTTATGAGCAATTCAAACTACGCATGAAGACTGTTAACAAATATATAGTGCCAAATTCTTAGATACACAGGACCACTGCAGTAAAAACAAAGGGATTGTATGGGTGGGAATAGATTTTGCAAGGTATGTGGATTCCCAGAGGAAGTGGTAACTTTCATAGTCTTGAAAACCTTTTTTCCATACCCACCATTCTCACCACCTTCTTCTTATATACTGGGCCATTCAGTGCAGCTTGTAGTTTTCTGGCCCACAGTGCCGTGGTATTACGACTGAACAAGAGGGGTGAAAAACAAGCATGTGAAATGTTCACAGTGCAGCACACACCAACACAAAGCCTCGCCTTGGTTTCAAATTTCTTTACCAATCCAAAACCCAGAAAACTTAATTGAAAGGTTTGTTAAGGTTCATGAACCGAAGGATGAGTTTGGGGGTGTGCCAAAAAAAAGAAAGGTCTGGAAGAGCAAGCAGGAACCAGTAGCAGATCTACATTGGGCTCTGCCATAGGTTGGCTGGGGGTCTTGGGCAGATCATCCTCCTTCCCTCCTGTCTCTCAAAACGGTATTCCATGAGTAACACTGCTGAACTCCGTATGTCTCAGGAGCATTGGGAGAATGAACGGCTGAGAAGCCCTTTAAGTTAAGTGGAGTGTTACACTAGGACTAGACTGGGCTATAGAGACTTCCCAGCAGAGCCACAGCAGCAAAGCTCCAGCAGAGACCCAGCTGAAGAATCCTTTTACTGGTTCGCAGAAGCCATCCTGGGGACAATACATATTTTCCTGAAGATAATTTCTTTCACTTCTAATGTACACCTTCTTATGGATTTTGCCAGGATGCCTGTGGCCGCTATTCCACTTCCTCTAACGCAAAGGCAGTAATCGTAAAATGTGGTTCACTAAGCGGGGCATTGGAAGGACAGAGCTTTGGGCTCACCAGGAAGGAGGCGGCAGAGGGGGCAGCCCTGCTCCCAAGTTCACGGGCAGACTGGTATGTGTACATGCATATGGGGAGGTTCCTATCAGTCGTGCTACAGCTCCCTACAAATTAACATGAAGTCACAAACTGGGTTTAGTCTGTTAGGAAAGTTCTGAACCTGGGTTCAGTTTTATTAGGGTCATTTAATGTTTTAGCGATTGCTTTACCGAGGATGTAAGAAAAGATGCTGCAAAAGAAAGAAAAACAAAAGGGCAAACATGAAACCCACAGTTAACACTTTCAAAAAAATATAGGTATTTTCCCCAGGTAAAATTATGCTGCTCTGGATCACAGCTGTACAATTTCATGAAAAACAAGGTGGCATAGTCATTACTCCACTGACCTCAGAGAATGCTTTGTTGTAAAGTTGAGTAAACACACTCATCTCTTTGCTAATCTGTGCTGTTGTTTGGAGAAATGCAACTATTTAAAGTCATGAGATTCTGTGTTAAAAGTATTCACGTGTGTTAGAAGTAATTACATGTAATAAGGTATCCCCCTATGACTCCATATTTAATCGAGCACCTTACTTTGCTGTTTAAATTCCATGATTGCCTTTAAAAGGAGCCATGTGAGCTTTGACCATGTTATTTGAAGTGTTTAACATATCTTGTTGTTTTGTCTATAAGCTTCATTTAAATATTGCAAGTCTGCAAAGCCCTACCCACAAATTCCTGGTATTGACTGGGGGAAGAGCGCTTTTTCATGTCTGTAAAATAATTTTATTGGGTATTAAGATTACTTGCTGCAACCACATTCATTGTGGGGTGATGAAATCAGAGGCTTTGTGACAATCCCAGTGGAGTGTCAAGATATGGTTTACACTGAGCAATTTTGGGCAAATTTCATTTTGCAGCAGCCACACCAAGTGGTGTCCAGTACATTCAAAAAGAGATTTTCTGCTGCGTACGTCTAGACATATGGTCTAGAGAGGGAAGAGAAATACTGGATACAATATTTGCAGCCACATAGCAGGAAACAGGGAGGTCTCTGTTATCTTTACTTCATACGGGATGAAGTGCGTGTGTTGCAAGTTAAGGTTCTTGAATTAGATACTGTTCTGATAGAGGGCTATGTAACATGTAAAATTGTATTTTTAAAAAGGGTGCCAAAATCAAGACTATCAGCTGCATATAGGGCCACAAAAATGATCAGAGGCTGGAGCACCTCTCCTCTGAAGACAGGCTGAGAGCTGGGGTTGTTCAGCCTGAAGAAGAGAAGGCTCTGGGGAGACCTTAGGTACTTAAAGTACTACAGGAAAGCTGGGGACACACTTTTTAGTACAGCCTGTTGTGATAGGACTTACTGTTGTGATAAGGGGTAATGGTTTTAAACTAAAAGAGGGTAGATTTAGACTAGATGTAAGGAAGAAATATTTTACAGTAAGGGTGGCAAGACACTAGAAGAGGTTGACCAGAGAGGTGGTAGATAGCCCATCCCTGGAAACGTTCAAGGCCAGGTTGGATGGGGCTCTAAGCAACATGATCTAGTTGAGTGTGCCTAGTGCAGGGGGGTTGGACTAGATAACCTCTAAAGGGTCCATCCAACCCAAACTATTCTATGATTCTGTATTGTTCCAAATGAGGGCTACCTCCAGCTTCTTAATACATTTGTGTGATTCTCAGCATTTCTGCAGGGGAGAATTGATTCCAAAATGTGTGAGCAGAAGCTGGAAGGTGTACATGAAAGGACTCTTATGGGAACTAGACATGGCCTGGGCCAATGAATTACTTTTGCCTAGGATAAGAAAGATCAGAGGCCATGTGACAATCACAGTGAAATGTAAAGCTCATCTATGGAACTCATCCGCCTCACTAGAAGCTTCAGACAGCTTCAACGTTACTGGCTCACATACCTGTGCACATGTGCACACCTGCACACACACATTCAAACATACCCCCATTTATCCTGCAGAAGAAAAAGAACATAAAACACTGTTATTGTAATTTTCAAGGCTAAATACTTGGACACGAATAATCATTAAGGCTATAACGTATATGCAAGATAGTTTCCACAAATGAAAGGTTTGCTATAAACAGGTCCACCAGACACTTTATAGCTTCCCCCTGCATCTTTATCATTTCTTTGTTCTTATCACTACTAAATGCCTTGTAAAGCCAATGAAATCTAAACGTATTATTACTTCCAATATCTGTATGATTCCAGTTAGGAATTAGTTGCTGTTTATGCCACTTTACATTTCAGAATAGTTGATATATGCTGATTAAATATGACAACCCGTGCAAAACTTGTCAGCTCAAATTAGATACATCAAGTATATCGTTTTACAGAAGATTTTTTTGGAATACATTACATCATACTTCTTTATCACTTTCTGAAAATAGAAATGTGTTTTCCAAATTCATACATCCATTAGGAAGATGGGTATTGCAGATTTATCTCCTATCTATCAAGAAGGAAGCTGAGACACAGGCCTGGATCTTTGCTGTTGTAATTCTTCTCTTGCAATCTAACTACGTCCTACGTACAGAACAATAAATGCCATCCATTTGTTCACTGCACTGTTTTAAACAATATATTTAATGAATTAACTTGTCTATTATTATGACGACAAATGTCATCATTGTCTACTATTATGACAAATAGTCACTGTATATTAAGGAAAGGATGTGGTATCAGTTTCCTCTCTTGTATCCAATACCCTAAATGCTGTAGTCCCATCTGGGATTGTACAGGTTGTTTCGGTGCTGGATTGTTTGGTTTTGGCTGTACTAGGTTCAGGATGGCGCTTGAAGTGTCTCCTAAGGTTCCCATGAAAAAGATGTGTATGGAAGAATCTTAGTAATAGCTGAATAATTATAAACTACATGCTTATTAATCGACTGAGTGCGGCTTTTTTAACAGCTGCAGAGATCTTCTAGGACCATGACATAGCTGTGACTGCTTGAAGCCATAAACACCCACCCTCCGCCTTGTGCCAGGGGCTGCCCGGGTGCGATGGCCTCAGCCCCCAGCAGCATGCCCCAGGGGAACCACACCCTCAGCCCCCCGCAGTGCACGCCCCAGGCGAAGCGCGCCCTCAGCCCCCAGCAGTGCGCCTGAGGGGAAGCGCACCCTCAGCCCCCAGCAGTGCGCCCGAGGCGAAGCGCGCCCTCAGCCCCCAGCAGTGCGCCCGAGGCGAAGCGCGCCCTCAGCCCCCAGCAGTGCGCCTGAGGGGAAGCGCGCCCTCAGCCCCCAGCAGTGGCCTGAGGGGAAGCGCGCCCTCAGCCCCCCGCAGTGCACGCCCCAGGCGAAGCGCGCCCTCAGCCCCCAGCAGTGGCCCGAGGGGAAGCGCGCCCTCAGCCCCCAGCAGTGCGCCCGAGGCGAAGCACACCCTCAGCCCCCCGCAGTGCACGCCCCAGGCGAAGCGCGCCCTCAGCCCCCAGCAGTGGCCTGAGGGGAAGCGCGCCCTCAGCCCCCAGCAGTGCGCCCGAGGCGAAGCGCGCCCTCAGCCCCCCGCAGTGCACGCCCCAGGCGAAGCGCGCCCTCAGCCCCCAGCAGTGGCCCGAGGCGAAGCACACCCTCAGCCCCCAGCAGTGCGCCCGAGGCGAAGCGCGCCCTCAGCCCCCAGCAGTGCGCCCGAGGCGAAGCACACCCTCAGCCCCCAGCAGTGCGCCCCAGGAGAAGCGCGCCCTCAGCCCCCAGCAGTGCGCCCCAGGCGAAGCGCGCCCTCAGCCCCCAGCAGTGCGCCCGAGGCGAAGCGCGCCCTCAGCCCCCAGCAGTGCGCCCGAGGCGAAGCGCGCCCTCCGCCCCCAGCAGTGTGCGCCCCAGAGCCGCCAGCGCGTGCCCGTCCTCCTGCCGGCGCTGCCGCGGAGCAGGGAGGCAGGATTACACGAGTGCCACTGCTAATGATTGCTTTTCAAATAAGCCTGTGGTCATTGACTGGGCAAGGCTGGAAAGCTTCCAGCACAGTTGTTTAGACTACTTGACTGGGTGATGTATAGGGACTTCTTTGTGCAGTGCTGTGCGTGTCTTCACACGAACGCGGAATAGGATTCAATAAAAAAACTTTTCTTGTGTGCGCGGGGGTGCTAGTATTTTATTTTAGCTGGGAGAAACATTAAGTGTTTCAATGTGACTTACCGATGACTGCTGAAGCTCGCCGCCGGGGGCGGCGGGGGGCGCCCTGCGGCTCGGCTTGGCCCGGCTCGGTTCGGCCCGAGCGGCGGGCGGCACGGGCGGGAGGCTGTCCCCTCGGCCGAGCGGTCAGCCCGCGGTCAGCGCTCACCTTCCCAGGCTCTCAGGTTTGCCTGCGGCAGGGCCGGGAGCCGGGACCTCACGCCGCAGGCCCCTGCGGGCTGGAGGCTGGGTTCAGGGTTCACGAAGCGGCAGCCGGGCGCTGGCGGGACAGGCGAAGCCCCCCGGGGCCAGCCCCGGCCTGAGGGCGGGCAGCGAAGCCGGGAGCCGGCGGGGCCGGGCCGCGGAGTAGCGCCTGGCCCGGCAGCCACCCCAGGGCAGGGCCTGGCTGGCGCGTCCCCGCCGCCCCGGCGGCCTCCGCGCCGGAGCTGGGCCCGCTCCCCCCCTAGCGGCCCGCCGCTGCACGCCGCGGGCCTGGGGGGTCGCACCCCCAGGCTGCGGCACCGAGGGGGTGAGCTGGGCCTGAAACCGCCGGCCTTGCTGGGTGAAACCCCGCCGGACCTAAAAATCAGAAACGGCACTTGCTTGCTTGCTCTGCCGTCCCTGCGACCTGAATTTCCAATTCAAACCGATAACCGTGGAGATAGCGGAGAAGTGTAGTGGAAATTAAAGAGCGTAGTTTAAAAAACCGCGTTTCAGCTTCGCCCCCCGTGGCAAGTTTGAACCTGCAGGGCCTACCCACTTAGGTTCAGATTTTGTTTTAGAAAGACTGAAATGAGGCAGAAATTGCTTGACAGAAAATGTCTGTTTCGGAGTGGGGGAGTATGTAGGGACCAGGAAAAGGAGACATCGCATTTGATCCCACATGTGTTTATATGTGCACAAGTAAGGCATGCTTATGACATACGGGTTTCCTAGATTTTCCCTGTATAAACAGAAACATAAAATAAATGCACACAAACACATGCAAAAAGACAAAAATGAATGTATGGCGAGAACCCGCTGCGCTAGGCAGCTGAGCTGCTTGTCTTGTAACTACAACACAAATACTAAAAAGCACCCATAATCACCTCTTTACTTTAATAAATGCAACAGATTTAAACAAATAAGTGAACTGAGAAGCCTATAAAATGAAAGATAAAATTTTGAGGAAAAAATGTTTGTGAAAGTTGTCAACTGCGTAGCAAACTGCCCACACATACTGAAAGTTTGGCAAAACCTTGAATGTAATAAAGTTGCCCCATTCCCTAATTTCCTTGGTTTTATTTGTCATAAAAATGCTATCCAAAAGCTGTTCTTCAAAGTCTGTCATAACTTGTTACAATATTTTTTTTTACTTGTAGACACCAAAAATGATTTATAGAGAAGCTCACCATGCTTTGCAAACAGCAGATATAGTAGCAGCAAACTTTTTAATATATATATCTATATCTCTATATCTATGTTCCAGTAGAACGAATGCCTCCCTCTCCATCAAGTCTTTGCTGGAGGAGCTGAGTTCACTGCATCAAGAGATTTGTAGAATTTGTAAAATTCTGGATTAATCTTATCTAGAGAGTACACCCGGTCTCCCCCTTCTTTCTTTGTACTCATAACTGTTTTCTCAACTTTGCCTCACAGCTGCAGCACTAATAATTTATTGGCTCAGTCACCTCCCTCATACTAGCTGAGCTGAGTCTTCTTCAAAGCCAAAGGAGTGAGCTGTTGGGACAGCATGTGATACAGGCAGCACGCTAACAAGGGGAGATACGAGTCAGCTTCAACTTCTCTTTGGTCATGAGTTCACAAGCCTTGTAAAGCTGCTGGGCAGGGTAACCAGATAAAGCAGAGATTAAGAAAAAATAACCTTTGAGATGAGGCCAGATCATCTTTGATCTAAGGCAAATTTGCACTGCTTTGTTACTGTAAGCTTGCACTAAACCAGACCTAGCTGTCGGCAGGAGAATGGGTGGAGGAGTTGCCTGAGCGATGTTGGGAGGCAGAGGGGTGTTGCTTGCTGCCATCTCTGTGCAAGTGTCATGATAAAAGGGATGAGTCTGAAGGCATTTTGGCATCTCCGTGATCCAGGTGCGGTAGCAGCCCCTTGGAAATACCAAGCGTCGGCACAAATGACAGCAGCCTCTAAGCTGCTCTAGCGTGTACCAGAAGACTGTTCAGCAGCACGTGGGTCAGCAGTTGGGGCAACAGAAAGGTGGTTGGATTGTACTCTGGGCTTGTAAGTGAGCGCAAAGATTGGGGCCAAACTGTGTTATCAGACAAATATACAAACTGGATTCACTCACATCTGGAAGTAGCAGCCAGCCAAATACATTCAGTATCAAGCATTTGGAATGGGATAGTTTCCTCCGAGTCTCCATGACCCAGGCTACTAGCGATAACATAAAATTCACTCTATGTGAGCTAAATGTTATTTCAGTGCCAAATCCCCACCCCCTGTTACCCCTTCCCTTCTGTGCTCCTGCCTGGCTTCATGCGAAGGGCATTCATTCAGTGCTGAGCCAAGCTTCCTTGTTTCCATTTGTTTTGCTGCTCACCTCAATGTTTTCCTTTCCTTTCTCTTTTGGTCTCTCTCAAAGGCTGAACAATGTCATGTATGCAAACACACTCAATCTTCCAGCCACTGGTGAGAAGACCTCAACACCTTTTGATGCTGCTCTCTAGCCAGGCAAGACTCCAAGATAGCAAACTCACTATATGTGAGCAAGTGCCTGTGGGCATAAGCATGATGTCCGGTGCCCTCTTAGACCCACCATGCTATCCACACATCCGCACAGGGCAGCACAGAATCACAACTAGAGACTAGGGAAGACACCGTATGTATCTAAAGCAGCAACAGATGCCATAGGTAGGCAAGCTCCCAGCTTCTCAGTGCTTGTGTAAATTGGAGTAACTGCACTGCCTTCACAGAAGATTTGGGCCCCTGTCAGTTTTTCCCAAATTAAACAAGACTCAAGCTCAGCGCCAAATCAGCTGAGGTTGTCATGCATTTTCAACTGAAGCTGGCCGATTATGTAAAGGTTTCATTACAATCACAGTTTCCAATTAGGCAATGACCATTCTTGAGACCATTTTCACATTTTTCAATAGAAATTTAGAAATATCAGCAATGCCACCTCAAACCCAGTACTTCTCTTTGAACAGAAATTTTAAAACAGGGGTTTCACATTGATCTGAAGAATTACCTTTACTCTTTTACTACTTTCAAACCAAAACATCAGTTGAAATTCACCCTGTGTGTATCTCCCATGTTACGATATTTTGTTTGCTTTTTAAGAGAAAAAAAAAAAAAGTTCTGTAGCAGTGTGCCCACTCAAACCCAGTGGCTTACCAGGGACCTCCTCATATCGAGCTTCCCTGATGTGCAAGCTACTTTGGAGCAAGGTCTGCAGACAGCTTCCAGCAGTGTAGGTGGAGATAATTTTGTGAGTTCTGGCAGGAGTGTTGTCTCATGCTGGTTGTGGTGCATCCAGCAGCAGATCAGCCATACCTTATTGCCCTAGTGGCTGCTGTAAAAGCCCTGCCAGTGCCAGAATCCACATCTCCTGGTAGGACAGGAGCAGGGTGATAAAAGAGAGTGCCAGGTGGGAGGTGATGGAAAGATGCAGATGGAGATGTCTGGGTGAACAGCAAGGGTACAGGGTTGGTGTTCACAGGGGTTGGAGGGGGAAGAGTGGAGGATGCGAGGGCCTGGGTACTTTTTTGGTCATGGTTTGATGGGGCAGGGGACAACCTAGTGTTGGATCCTAGACTTGAGTCTATTGATGGAGTAGAGAAGAAGCCATGCCTTCTTGAGCCCGTATAGATGAGCTGCCACAGGACCAAGAGCTGCTACTGCCATGGATGCCCTGTAGCTGCTGGTTTGTAGGCAAAATGCATTTGGAAACATGGGTTTAGCAATCCCCAAGACTTTTTAACTCATCCTCTTAAAAGAAGAGAAATCAAACTACACTGTATTTCTAAAGGAGCAAAGGAAATTACTTGTTCATCTGCTTATACCAAATAACACGTGTTGGTAGAGACTACACATTTCATTATCATTTCCGTAATAAACAATTTCTTCCAGAGGACCCAAATATCTTCATAAACCTTGTATTAATCTGGGCAAACTGAGACACAGAATGGTTGAGGCATGAGGTTTTCTGAGGGGTGTAAAGGAGTCAGTCACCCAGCTCTTGCTGGCTTTCCCTGGGAGCTGTGCATCTCAGCCCCCTTGGAAAATCCAGCCGAGGCAATTTGCCCCAGGGTCACACAGTGAGTCAGTATGTGAAGTGGGAACAGAGCCAGATGATCCTGACTCCCTGTTTCCTATCCTAACCACTGGACTACTCACAGGATATTTGGTCATGCAAATCTTGTTGCACAATATCTTGTCAGCGAAGTTTTGCCATGAAAGAATTGTCATCCCTAACAGCACATGGGATCCCTTGAAGACAGAAATAGTAAACCCGAGCCGTTCTATGTATTCAGTGCTACAGATGACACACCCCATGGTCAGATCTTATTACAATCAAATATTTGTGGTGAAAGAACCAAGATGAAATGATGCAGTCCTGATGAAATGGCCACTAAAGACCAGATGTATGCACCTGGAAAATGAGACACACTGCATTAAGTATCAGGCCACAAGTATTCCATTTCCTATTTGGGGTCAGATCTAAAGTCAAATGAGATCACTTCTCATGCTGAGAAGATTCTTCTCAGTCTTAAAAATTCATGTACAAAAATAACACAAGTCAGGTATTCATATAGGTTCACCTAACACAAAGAAAAATATGTTACATTTGTATATATAAACTCAGTTAGCCAGTGAAATAAATAAAAATATATTAGTGCAGCCAGAAGGAGAATTTGACACTATAGATGAAACTTTCCCTAGTATACTGAAATTAGTGAGTTATAGTCAACTGTCCAGTTATATAGATACAGATGTATAAATATTTTAAAAGTATTCTTTTAGCACTTGCCCACTGAAATACTGCACTGAAATGAGAAGCTGTTACAGGTACCCTCAAACTGCAGGTTCAGATTTATAAATTATTTTAAATATAAAACCAAACTATATAAATTGTGTCATTTTTATGACATGGGAAAATAAGAATCTAGAGAACTAGTTAATAATACAATACAGTTATCTTCTTGATCCAACAATAAATAAATACAACCAGAATTTAGAAAACAGTTCCCTTGGTATTCTATACAAAGACTGAACTTGCTGGAAGCTTTGCGGTGGGATGCCCATTAAGTGAGTATATGATCTATCACCTTTCCATTAGTGTCTCTAGCTGGAACACCAGACCTAGAAAACCACCATTTTGCCTTAAAAATAGCCAGAGTCTCCCTCAGAAGCAGATTACACTGAGCTACAACAGACTCTCTGGATGCAGAAAATGCTCCTCATTTCCATGTGACCATAGCCTGTTAAGATTATTTACACCACGGGACTTCATAGATACTCGGAGCAGTGGGGTTCATTCTTCTAAGTGCTGTGGAAACATGTCACAAAAAAATAGTACCTGCCTGCAGATACAAGCTTTATGCATACACTGTGCTATTCTGTACTGCTTTGACAGTAGAAATCTGTTCCAGCAACCATTTTCCAATACATTTGCAATGCCATGGTTTGCTCCAGGGTACATGCAAAACTGTAACATGCCTTTCAATCAGGTACCACCACAGATGGGAAAGTGGAGCAGCCAGCCAGCCTTGTCTTTGCATCCAAGTGGGTAGAAGACTCTGCTAGATCATACCTTTGCATGCATTTGTGCCTACTGGAGTGTTTAACAGCTTCATTACCAGGTGAGTCGAACTACAAGAGCCATCTTTCCATTCTGCAAATTCTGTTCACAATGGAAGGTAACCTCTCCTGTGTAGCTGAAGCCCCATGACAGGGAAGGCCAAGGAGCCACTGAACATGCTGGGAACGTGAGCAGCCAGCTCTGAGGAAAAAGTTTAAGGCAGTGCTGATGTCTCAGTGTTTATTTCTTTGTTACTAAAATCAAAACTCAGGAAACGAGTGTATTTGGATACTAATGGGGATGAAAAATGCTTCTAGGCAATTCAGAATTTCTTGGTGAGCGTGCCTTTTTACCAGGCTGCCAGCTCCATTTTGAACACCCGCTGCTTCTCGTCCCCTGCCTTCTTGTCTCCCTGGGAGTGAAGCTCCAGCTGGCGGTGGCACAACCCTCAGCCAAAGCAGGCTGTCAGAAGGGAACCATCAAGCACTCAGGTGCAGGAACCCCTGAGCAGTACTGCTGAGCATGGCCATACAGGCCTCTGTGGCCGCAGTGAGTCATACATCCCACCACCCCACAGAACTTCCTTCTCATTCCTGTTGCGTTTGGATCTGAATTGTCAAAACCATTTGACAGCCTCTCTAGCAAGGCAATAACCTAGCTCCTGCTGAGAGTTGCCAGGGAGGTAGGCCAAGCTGGCAAGGAGATCATGTGTTAGATATCTGTGGTTACTGGTCAGGACAGACCAGAGAGTGTGCTGAGGGTTATGCAGTGGCAAGAACTGACCATCAGCCATCTCCAGAGTTGAGGATGTTAGGGCTGTAGCCAATTTTCCTTCCACAAGCACCCTGAACGGAGTGGGGGGGCTGCACTGTGATCACACCTCCCTGTCTTCTGGCTTTGACAGAAGACCTGAAGGTCAGAGGTCCTCACAGGACCTTCCAGCTGCTAGCCAGAGTAAATGCTGGCCCAGACCTATGGCAGGGAAACCTCCCTTGGGACACCTCAGAGCCTCTTAAATGGGAGCTGACAAAAACTCACAAGCAAGACCAAAACCTTAAGATGGGTGAGACTGTGGGCACTTGGATGTTTGTGTCTATCTTGTCCAGGCTGGGTTGTTGTAGTTGCTCTCTGTGTCTGGATCCAGATGCAATTAAACCTGTTGTCCTCAGTGAGGCCGGTTAGCATGAACCATCATTTTTCTGCTCTCTACCCCTGAATTGGTTTGTTGTTCACTTTGTTCTATGCTTCCAGCTTTTATTTCTGGTTTTCAGAAGACTCTAAGGTTGACTTAGGACCCACTTAAGTCATACCACCACCATGATATCACCACCCTGACTCACTCAGTTCAGCTGTATTCTATGAAGATAACACAGCTTACAAAACCTCAGATGAATCAAGTAAACAGAAAACATTTTATGAAAGGGGATTCACATGAGATTTTAAAGATAGATTTAATGCTGTATGACTAGTGCTTGGGCATGTGACAACATCTTCCCCTTTACAAAGTGTTTTTTTCTCAGTAATAGCACGATGATGATACAGGTGATTAAAATGTTTCCCACTGCCTTGACCGGAGACAGAAAATCTCTCCTGGTAGTCCCTATGAAATATATAGATCTCTTTGACCTCAGTAGCATTTCAACATCCTAGAAAGAAATTCTATAAACCCCTTAAGAAAGCCTTTTTTCTACAGGAGGAAATAGAGTAATTTCATTTATTCATTTAAACTCAGCCAGTGCTGGCTCAGGGTTTGCTGAAAGTGTGGACGAAAATAAAGACACCAAACACTTACGGTACACATGGCTAAAATGCAGCTGAAGGCAAGTAGGTTAAAAAAAAGTTGGCCTGCTTTCTTCTGACAGGCTGGGGCAAATCTCACCTGTGTATGCACATTTGGTTTGTAATCCAGTCCTTAGTTTGGCTCCTTCATTGAGAGTGACCTGTTCTGCCTTAGTTTTATCCTTCCCTGAAACCAGGGTTTTGTGTAACAGCTACACAGACAGCTGCTTGGACAGTTTACATTAGCCTGGTTTTTCTTGAGAAAGTCATAGTTTAAACAAATGGTTATGTCTATTTTAATCATTTTTGTCTTCTTTTGAAGTGTTTTTTCAAACATTACCTTTTTTCCCTTCAAAATCAAGTTTAGCTTTACAAATTAGTCTGCTCTGTCATGTCCCCTTTAAACACAGCTGTTACTACAATGTAAACATAGGCTTAAAAATGTAGATAAACAGTTACAAGAAAGAGGGCTTCAAGTGTTTTTAACACATGGTCAGCTCTGGCTTACTTGATTTTCCTTGGTTTAAAATTAGAATTCAAAATACACTCTGTATTTCACAGATGTCAGCTCTTCAATAATAACACTTACATAGGGCTTTACATTTGCAAAGTGATGAACAGAGAGACACCAACTAATAATCCTCCAAATGCCCCTGTGAAAGAAGCAAGCATTATTTTATAGGTGGCGAAATGGAGTTACCTTGGTGAGGGTAGGAAACATTTGCAACATTTTCCTACCGTTGCAAACAGCTCCAGTCCTGTCAGCGATAAGAATTGTTGGAGTTCTGCTAGTGCTGCTATTACTATATACTACTTCTTTATACAGCAGCAGCCTGTTGGAGCACAAGGCAGGGACCGGGGCTTACTCAGTGGAACTAAACAGTTGGTCCCTGTTCTAAAAAAAGCACGGAAAATCAAAATTAGTGATGAAAACACCCAATGTCATTATATTGGTAGACCCTGTGCTACCAAAAGAGACGAGTCAAAAATAACCGGTGTTTTAGAAATGAAATGACAGGGCCAAGGTCATCACCAAGAGATGCAGTGGCTGGAGTTCAGAATGGAATTTAAAAGCTTCTCTGCTGAGATCGTGGACACTCATCCTTTCACAGCAGCATCACCTCTCTTTAACAGAAGTATTCTCTTGCCTTTTCTGAAAATTTTGCCATCGTGTTCAGCAGCTGGCCTTGCCAGGACATTACTACCCCATTAAAAGAACGTCATTCATGTAATGACAGAGTGCGCATGATTTTAATGTGAATACTTCTGTGAATGAGAGAAAGGGCATGGGGATCATAAAACTGAAGCAAATGTTTTCCTTTTAATGAATTGAGAATGACTTCAAACTTAGGAAGTACTAAAATAAAGTGAAATTGTGAATGAGCTCTCCCTTCATGGTTATCTCTAACAACCAAAAGTAAAGTGTATGGTATTTGTGCTGCATTTATATCTGACAAGTGGGAATGCCTACAGAGCCATTAAAAGTCTAGCATAAAATATTATACTGCACATTTTTTCTACAAGACTGCATACTGGTTCCCCCAGATGAAGTTACACATATGCTTTCATCCCAAAAGCTCATTTTCAGATACTTAGAACTACGTTAAAACATCACCTTTTTGGAATGTGCGTTTCCAGCGTTGGACTGAACTGCTTCAAGCAAAATTGGATAGGCCTTTTCAGAAAATGGAGAGTGGAATAGTATGTTTGGGGCACTATAAAAACTACTTGTTTTGCTTTTTTGAAATTGCGAACAGTTGCTTCTTAAGAAACAGAATTTCTAATTATGCCTGAGTGGTAGACTCAGCATCAGATGTCATCTTCTGTGAAGGTTAGGTACCCAGATCCCTTCTGAGGCTGTGGTCCTCAAGTTGTAGCTTAAGCTCTCTGCGAAGATCAGTTTTGACCTGGCAAAGTTCAGTTTAATACGTTTGTAGGTACACAGCATGTGTTGTCACATAATGGACTATTGATGTAGGAAGAAAGATTTTTTTATGGTTTAGGCACTGAAACTGGGAAAGACACAGAGGATTAAGACTCATTTCACTTTAGCCATCAAAAGAAATTAGGTGTCCAAGTTCAGGCCATCTGTGGCCTATGGCAAGAGGATAGAGCACTGCTGAAGGAAGGTCTATCACAAAACAGTGCTTCCAAGGTGGAGGAGATGAATCACTCCTTAGAGGTACCTTTGCTGAAATAGAGAGCTGAAATAGCTTTTAGTCAGCTAAAACTGCTGAGATAAAAACTACCTTCATACCAAATGCTTATCAGCAAAATAAAACCAAACCTAATTTCTTCACACACCCTGCTCCCTGCGGCACGTCCTTTGTTATGAGTATCTATAGTATGTAATACGGAAGGAGGGAAAAGGAGGTCACTCTTTTACATAATACAAAGCATAAATAATATCAGTTTTCTGATATTCCATGCCAGCATGTGAACCGAAAAGAAATTTCAATCTAGTAGTTGCTCTGCTGTTAGTTTATTTATAGTCGAATGCCAGAGTAAGCAGAAGAAAATGGGCTTATATTTTTAATTAGTGGATGCTTTTAAAATAACCCTGCACCTCCCCTTCTTTTGTAAGATATGGAAAGAACATAGGTTTGTGAAAGGCTGTATCGAAGGAGAACATGCCAAAAGAAGACCTTCTTCTGCCTGGTACATTGTTTCCAGTCATTTTTTAGAGGAGCCTTGCTTTACTGAGCATGAAAATTGTGCTGACTGGAGCATAGAACTGCTATCTAGCACATAAAGGAATCCCTTGCTTGTTTTATTTTCTTATGTACATCTAAGAAAATCCATACCACCCGCTCTCAGAAAAAACCAGGAGGGAAAGGAAGGGAAAAAAGAATGGGAGAGGGAAGAGAAGAGGAAAGGACAAAGAGAGGGGTGGCTAAAGAAGGGGAGAAAGGGAGAAAGGAAGAAAGAAAGAAAGAAAAAGAAAGAAAGAAAGAAAGAAAGAAAGAAAGAAAGAAAGAAAGAAAGAAAGAAAGAAAGAAAGAAAAAGAAAGGAAGGAAGGAAGAAAGGAAGAAAAGAAAGAAAGAAAGAAAAAGAAAGAAAGAAAGAAAGAAAGAAAAGGAGGGGAGGGGAGGAAGGGAAAGGAAGGGAAAAGAATAAAGACAAGAGAATGAACAGCTGTATATTGAGCAACCTGCCTATCAAGAAATATCAAAAGCAAGCTGCTCATCTATCCTTATCTTTACCCTACCACAACAAAGGCTTTTATTACTAAGCCATGTGTTTTCCAACGCTCACCCACAACACACTTGCCTTTTCTTTTCCTGTGATGGATGGTTCATGGTTGGGGATGAACAAGACAGATTTTTTTTGTGTTTTCCCTTTTTTCTAGGGAACTGAATATGAGATGGGCAGGTGGAAGAGCTTTGTGAAGAAAAGATGATGAGTGAAAAAAGAGTTGATTCCTCAGTATCCTGGTTTCAAGGCTAAATTTTGTTAGCTTTTTCAGAGAAGGGTCCTGTTTAAACAAGAGAGACTAGGGATGCTTGGCACCTTTGTTGGTGGGGCCACAGAGGCAATCCTTCAGGACTCTTGCTGCTTTGGACTAATGGACACATGACATACAGATGTTTCCTTGGTTCCCAGCCCTACCATGGCCATGATCTGAACCACAGTCATTCTTTCAATTTGTAATAGAAACATACATGTCACACATCTTCTGCACTGTCATGAAAGCAGCTCCTCTGTGCACCAGGCTACACAGGCTTTTTAGTAAAGAATAAGGCAAGAATTTTCATGTGTTAAGTTATACACCAGAGGGAGTTCCATGAATGTAGTACAAAAACATCCTGATATTACCAAAGAAAAGTCAATTTAAAAATGACAGGACTTGAGTACTGTGGTCTGTAGTTCACACTGTAGCTCCTCCTGTCTGCAAAAATTCACAGCTATCCAGCTTCCTTTGCACTGCGCTTTCCATAAGCAGCCAAACTCAGGGGCTGTTGAAATTTAAATTGCTTCTTAGATTTTTTTTTCCAGGATGGATCCTCATCTATTTCTCATTGAGGAAACCACATTAATTTCATATAGATTTCATATAGTTAATATTAGATAGTAGGATCCATCTAGGTTTGTGTGAAACAAATACAGTTCTTACATTTGGAACTGCTTTAAGACAATATCCAAGATTTTGCAGCCATTTGGCCCTATGTGATGTGTAACATGACAGAGAGCCCTCATCCTCTCCCTGTTCACCCCCTACACAAACATGCAGTTTTAACATCAGCCTGTTTGTTGAAAGGATTTAATTTAATAATTCATCTCCTGTGTTCCTGCATTATAATTCCTTCCCCCTGTCCCTCTGGAAATGTTACAAATTTCATTACAGAAGACCTGCCAGTCCCTGCCTTTTCACCTGTACTTGATTCAGCAATGTTCAGCTTCTCCCTACAGAAATGGTATCCAGAAACCTGTCATATACTTGCTTAATGACTTCAGGAGTTTACTTCAAATCTAGGCTTTAAACCATGGAGGAGATGCAACAGGTCAAACACAGTTCCTGATGTTTTGGCAGATCTTCTTTCCTTTTTTTTTTTTTACTGGCTTTTTGATTGTTTTTTTTTTTGTTGTTTGTTTTGTTTTGTTTGGGTTTTTTGTTTGTTTTGCTTGGTTTTTTCTTTTTTTTGGGGGGCTTGGTTTTTGTTATTTGTTTGTTTGTTTTTTAATTAAAGTAACTAAATGGACTTTGTCTTCTGCATTTTATCAGGCTATTTATAGACTAGGTCCCACCATGTAGCTGAATTTTTTTTTCTTCCAGTAATATAATACAAAAAATATAGTGCCCTCATTGCAGGCAACTCTGTTAATTAGAGGAAAGGCTTGTATTGTGTGAACATTTGATAACTCTGACTGTGGGCTGAGTTGCTGCTACTCTTTGAGAAATTCAGAATCCATTAGGCTGATAGCCACTGTTCTTCTGAGGAAACTACAGCCCTTGTGGCCCTTCCTGTTTCCTTTCAACATTCTTAATGTGATAGTGGAAGAGGATATCCTAAGGTCAGACATTAAAATGTGAAGTTGTGAGGTGATGATTAAATGGGAACACAGTGAAAACTTCACTTCATTATTTTAATATAGTCCAGCCTGTGCTGATATAATCATTTCCAGCAGATATTTAAGGTAGTTATAGAAATGAAAAGAAAGGCCTTTCATTTATTATCTTAATTATATTTTGTGTGATGCTTTTTTCTTTTCTTTTCTTTTCTTTTCTTTTCTTTTCTTTTTTCTTTTCTTTTCTTTTCTTTTCTTTTCTTTTCTTTTCTTTTCTTTTCTTTTCTTTTCTTTTCTTTTCTTTTCTTTTCTTTTCTTTTCTTCTTTTCTCTTCTTTTCTTTTCTTTTCTCTTCTTTTCTTTTCTTTTCTTTTCTCTTCTTTTCTTTTCTTTTCTCTTCTTTTCTTTTCTTTTCTTTTCTCTTCTTTTCTTTTCTTTTCTTTTCTTTTCTTTTCTTTTCTTTTCTTTTCTTTTCTTTTCTTTTCTTTTCTTTTCTTTTCTTTTCTTTTCTTTTCTTTTCTTTTCTTTTCTTTTCTTTTCTTTTCTTTTCTTTTCTTTTCTTTTCTTTTCTTTTCTTCTCTTCTCTTTTCTTTTCTTTTCTTTTCTTAACTTTTTTCTTTTCTTTCTCCCTTCCCTTCCCTTCCCTTCCCTTCCCTTCCCTTCCCTTCCCTTCCCTTCCCTTCCCTTCCCTTCCCTTCCCTTCCCTTCCCTTCCCTTCCCTTCCCTTCCCTTCCCTTCCCTTCCCTTCCCTTCCCTTCCCTTCCCTTCCCTTCCCTTCCCTTCCCTTCCCTTCTCTCCCCTCCCCTCCCCTCCCCTCCCCTCCCCTCCCCTCCCCTCTCTCATCTCTTTTCCCACAGACCAACAGTAAATGTTTGGGTTTAAGTCATACAAGCCCATTTTCAAAGACAATAACGTATTTTCAGCTCTGCATTGCTCTTTGATCTTTCAAAATACAATGCCTCACAAAGTGTTACAGCAGTGTCCACTTCAGCTGAGATTCATAAACTTTTTCCATCATAACTCCATTGTTCCATGATCTTGTAACCTTCTGAAAAATCCCTTTTGGGCTGAAACATCCATTCTCAGTCATTGCATTTAGTTTTAAAACTGGGAAATTATCTGTTCAGCTTTTTTTTACTTATGGGAACAGCAGAGAAAAAGAAGCACCACTTTTCCCGTGGTAAGTGGTTTTCTGAACACTGCTGCAGCAAAACCAGCTGAAATATTAATCTTGAACTTCTTTCTGTGGGTTGACTGCAATTAGTTTCTTTACAGAGCATTATTTTTCTATATCAAACCATATAGGTAGAACAAATAACAGCCTCCAGGTGCATGGTGCTGGTAGATGTGATCTCCCAGCCTCCAGGAAAGTTATGATTCAGCAATGGGAGAGTCCATCAGGATTTCTCACGGGCTTGAAGAGAGACACACGCTTATATACCTCCTGAAAATGGGTTGTAGTTAAAGGGCAAACCCAATGTAACCAAGGCAAGCTCCTGCATAAAACCAACAGAGTTAAATAAAGCATTATGCCCCACCTGGTGAACAGGGCACTAGGGCTGTGGCAGTCTTTGCCTCTCAGCTGCAAGGGGACAAGGGGACGGGGAGGCAGTAGCAGCTTGCAGGTGGCACTGGCAAAAGTCATATGCACCCCGCACTGGCTTTACACTTTCAAGGAGGATATAAACCCAGCCACACAGGGACAGATTTCTGTTCCTGCTTTCATTATTTATATGCCTGAAGTATTAATTATTTACATTTTTTAAAATGGAGGCTCCAAGATACAGAGGTTGAGCAGCTAAATTACAGTTTGCTGTTAGAACCTTACTTATGCATTTCCCAACATTTTGTGATTTTAGCCATTCATCTGTAGCAAAGCATCAGCCCAGGCTTTTCCCCTCCATTTAATTTTAGAGTATAGAGTGAGTACAATAACCCTGGTAAATTAAAATGTCACATGATTTCCTCTCTGTGAGCCAAGCGGATGTGCCTGCAGAACTCTAATGAAGGAGGCTTAGTACAAGGATGGAGAGCTTGCACTCCAAGCACATCAAAGCCCTTCAGTGTTTGTAGAGTTCATCTGCAAAAAACGCAGATGCTGTGTGAAATTCCAAATTGAATGATGTATTTGGATGAGTTGTGATCTCCTCCTACCTGCTATTAAGTCTCAGTCGGAAAGAAAGTACAATAGAAGTGGATAGAAAAAACTTGGACAGTAAAGATGCGCTAAGATCAGGCACAGCAGTAAAAAATTTGAGTGTTTTTTTTTTTTTAAAACTTTTAAGTTTTTATACCTGGCTGGAATTGCAGTCCTTTGCCCATTCATGTCCAGCCTTTACTTGGAGCATGAGCTAACTGTGACCTTGTGCAAGAGGTCATTAATTTGTTCAGTTTTAACTTGAAGTCTGGTATTTTCACTTTTCCTTTTCCTTTAGAATTGCTAGGCACAATTGCTACATCACCTTGAGGAAAGAGAATAGGCTCATGGCATTTTGAAGAGACGTAAGAGACAGTTGTTGGCCAGGGCTGACCTCTTTCAAGTCCCATTACATAGAGTCAAAAGCTTGCAGCACTTCCCTTCAGCAATTTGCAGGAATGGATTCTCAGGATCTAGGTCACCTAATGAATTTTAACAGAGCGGAATCACATTATGAATGGAAAGCACCAAATAGCAGATACTTTTCTTTATTTAAATTGGCTGCCTGTAATTTCTGAAGTACAATTGACTTCTTTCAGTGCAGAATTGTGTGAGGCTGACAGAAGGATTTGGATAGTCGAATGTGGAATTCTACTCCAAAAACTGGCTTCAAAATGGCATTATGTATTAATGATTCCCAGAAAAATTTGCTCAGTTCACAAGTGAAAAGCTGAGGGGGTTTATATCTGCCGGCTTTGCGAATTCCCCCTGGGACACAAAGGTCAAGCTTGCGCTATTTCCCTCTCACACATCATCATCACCGTCATCATCAGTAATAAGTATTATAAGGACCAAACTGTGCCTCGGTTACGCCTGTGTAAGCTCCAATATGTTTCACAGGGTTACACAGATGCAAGGAATTGTCCTCCTATGGCTGCAGAGCCATGCTGCATGGCCAGCACTGTCCAGGGACCTGTGCATGGGACCAGATCCAGCCCTCTCCTGTGCCCTGCAGCATGAGGGGGCCCTGCCAGGGTGTGACAGGTCTGACCCTGAAGCATTACCTCCTCCTGGTCACCCAAACTGCTGCCCCAGGTGAGCCCTGCAGGGATTTGTGGATGGAGTTAGGCACCATGCAGGCAATTTTTCTCATACAAAAGTTGAAGGTCTGCTTGTGAATGCCATGGCCGGATCCAGCACAGCTGCTGCCCTGGTGTGGGTGCTCAGGACCCATGCATCAGCTATGGAAAATCTTTAGACCTCATGTTTGCTGTCTTGATGCCTGGGGATGCCTTCTGGACCACAGGGCTCAGACCACGGGCTGTCTTTGAGCCTGGATTCATGCATGTGTTGCACAGCAGTTCCTATAGCTTCGTCAGCTGAATATGTAAAGGAGCTAAATTACTTCCCCCAGCTTTCTGAAAAGAAAGGCAATATTGCAATGAGATTTAACTCAATTCATAAAATAGTACCTAATAGGGAGCACAGTTCCTCAGGAAAGTAGTATTATTTTTCCTGAGAAGGGTTGTTTTGCCATTCTTCAGAAGACGACTGCGCTTCAAACCCATCTCAGTGTGACGGGAGTGACTGAAATTAAAAGCTGGCATGAGACACATCGTCCCTTTTGCGTCGGAAGAACCAGGGTGTGCTCCAAGGTTTTGTAAGAGGCTCCCAGATGACACTTCTCTGTGGAGATGCAGTATTGGATAGGCAAGCAGCTAAGCTTCCTGTATAGGATTTCAGGATCAGACACTACATGAGTTCAAAGTCTTTCCATAACATGAGTGCAACGATGCAAGTGAGAAAGCAGGTGGCTTTGTGTGCTTAGAGAGTAAGTTCAGGGGCATTTTCAACTATGTAATGGCTTTGTCTTTTATGTTGCTTTGTATTTGCTGTCTACCTGATGCAGACTGTGCTTGGGAGTAACTCCAAGAGCCTCACTGCAGCCACACAGGAAGCTGTAAAAGAGGAGAACTAGACCGTATATTTGTTAAACCTTAGGCTTTGGGGGGTTATTTTGAATTTATTGCTTCCCAAGATTATTTTTTCAATACTGCAGGTGCTTGGATAGTAAGACCCATCTTACAAGCAGCACAATGCACAGCTGACAAAAGCTTTTTTGACACGCTCTCTCTGTACCCTTTTGCTGCTGGGCTGCTCTGGGGACAGCAGAGTTAAGCTGGCATAATTTACATGGCACCAGGTGTGTTGCTACAGAGCAGCAGCAGCAGCAGCTTTCCCAATGGATGCAAGAGGCTGAGAGACTGCTGAAATGCTCACAGCTATGGCCCCCTTCTCTTTACACTCCCCCATCAACTCCTCTGCCTCTAACGTGCTGTTGGCACTGATGCTTCCATGGGGTTGTCTCTGTGTTTCCTGACCCAGAATGACTCTTTCCCAAACCAGTCAGATTCCCTTTGCTGTAAGTGCAACCCTTTTGCAAGAAGGGATTGGAGCAGAGGTGAGAATTTCATTTTTGTGCTAAGAAGTAATCTCATCCTGGACTTTTCTTTCATGCATCAGGCTTCCACCTATGTGAACTACACAGGCGTTTGTGAACAGACACCCTGCTGAGCTACTCTGGGTCAAATTACTGTGTTTGTATCACAAAATGCCAACAAGTTCACCACTAATTGTACAATATGGTGGGAGCACAGAGCCTCGGCTGGGAAAAGCTTGTGTTTTACAGGCAAGTCAAAGGCTGTGGGAGAAAAAAGGCACAAAAAGGTGAGGGGACTTACTGTGCAGCTTACTCGAGGCTGCAGAGTAAATTACTGTGAAAGCCAAGAGTAAAGTCCAGTTTAGCTTCTGTAGTGGTATCCCACTCCCTGAAGACAAGAATCAGGAACCTCTTTATAGATTACAGCTTCTTGCTTCTTTTTTTTTTTTTTTTTTTTTTTTTTTAATAGATCTCTTATTTGCTTTGGAATGAATTAAAAATTGAAACATACACGAAGGTTTAGGGTTGATCATGACCATCCTATATACTGCTTGGTCTCAGAGAAGTGTGCTAGATTTATGTGTACCTTATATACATTGTTATCATTATTTGTGTGTATAGGCACAGCACATGGGTGAACTATAGCTCATGGAAGTGCGTATCTTCCTCACAACTTGTACGCTAGACAGGAAGCCAAGGAAAGGGTAATAAATGCTTTTTTGTAGCTTTTGGCTGCCAAAAGCACTTTGGGTTCCCTGCAGTCTGCAGCTGAGGACCGGAGGGATGTTGTCTGACTTCTTCAAGCACATTTTTTAATTTCACACATCCTCGGTGGCTACGAAATAACCAGCCAGGCTTCCCAGGTAGCCAGGACCAGGAGCAGCATGACTTAGTTACATGTGGATGATAGAACTTACTGTGCTGGTAAGGAAGGAAAGTGTGTGGGACCATAAGGTGGTGTCATTTACACACCACAGGGACTAAAGAGCTGGTTTTCAGAAGGGAAGTCAAGCAGCAGAGTGAAGAATGTAAAGGTACTTGCCATGTACTCCTCACAACCTCTTGTTAGCAGTTTTCCCTGCAACAAATGCTCCTTGCTCTCAACAGATACCTACTTACAGCAGTTCACAGCCAGGTAACTTACAGCACCATGTTTCAATCTGATGCCTAATATTGCACAAGGTGATATGACAAGCAGGCATATTATGACATCATAGAAATGCCCTACAGAGGAAACTAAGTGACCTTAGTCCAGCCACTTGCTCCTGATGTGACAACAACCTTTTCTTTAACAGTATTTAAAAAAAAAAAAAGGGGGGGCAAAAAATCCTTTAGTAAGAGTCTGTGTTAGTCTCATTTCCTTGTTTAATCCTCTGTGGAAGCCTCTACTTTTACTTGTAGCCTTTAGTGTTAACTGCAGGTGAAGACATCTGTTATTATTTACTTATATAGTAGGTTTCACTCTTACATTGTCTGATCAAAGCATCTAGTAACGGTTAACATCGAGCATCTAATAGCTTAAAAAAAGAATTCTGGGTTAGGATTAGTTTTATTCTAGGGAATACTTTAGCAGAAAAGATTTTGTGATTACTGCCATTATTAGAAGTGAAAAGGAAATCACAGAAGTCCTGGGTTCCCTAGCGTGTTTTAGAAAAATCACCTACCTTTGCACTGTTTCTGAGATGCTGGCACCATGGGTACCTGTGGTGTAAGCATTAATGTACCAAGACAGATATTTATACTCTTTTGTTGTGTCCACTTCCTTTGAGCAATGCTAGATGATGGTAACAAGGTTTGTGTCCTCTTCACAACCTTACACCTGTCCACAGCAATCCCTCCCAGCGGCATTCTGCTAGATCCAACTTGTGCCATGTTGGGTGCTTTACTGAAAATTCAGAGAATTATAGGGCTTGCATGGACCTCAAAGGATCCTGTACACCAGAGCTAGCCAAATGGGGACCCATAAGCCAGATCCAGCCCATCAGAACAGCTAGATCTTACCACTACTCACTCCCACTCATAATCCATCCTCCTTGAGGAGGGCCTCCAAGAGGTAAGTAAGGGCTGGGGGGCTGGATGAGCTGCAACACCAGCCCACACTCACTGCCTCTGGGACCCCTTGCTGTGTGATGATACGAATCCCTCAGCTCAGCTTTCAAAAAAAGGTCCATGTATCATCTTGTATCCTCCACAGATTTTCACTTACAGTTATTGGACTACCTCTTGAATGACCATGTTCTGCTGCTTCTTTTCTGCATCACATTCATTCCATTACTGGTGAAAGGGAACACAAATTTCTCTGGATTTTCTGTAGGTTGTTTCATAGACCTGCAACTCTTGTGGTCAACAACCAAGCTGGTTTCTAGCAGTGCTCAGTCTAGAAGTGCATGTAGATATAGCCTTATTTAGTTGTATTAATCTAAGACAGTAACTGGAATCCTTTTCAGTGTAGAATAGTCTCTAAGTCAAACAGAAAACTGAACCATCTTTTTACTCAGTCTGTTTTGTGGATTTCACATTTCTATTGTTATAGTTCCTACCAAGCCAAGTGTTTACTCAGCTTTTTTTGGTTTTTGATTTTGAAAAGGAGACTGGAATTAACCAGCACACACATTTATTTGTATGTAGATGTATGTACATAGAGAAATCTATATAACAATGTGTGTATTTTTAATACTATTACAGCAGAAACAATTCCCTGATAGGTCACTGTCCCCTTCAGTGTTAGATTAACATACCCTTTCAGTGTTCTGACAGCTTTCTGGCTGTCTGGTCATTACCTAGCTTTTGTTAGACAAGGTTGCATTCAGCATCTCTTCATACAAGTACTGACTCCTTTACTCCCTGGGAAAGAAATGCCTCCACAAGCAGGAATTCCCTTAGTTCACTCTGTGTGCCAGCTTGAGGCTAAGCTCCTGCCAGCCCTCCACCAGCCCAGCTGGCTGCTTCCCACCACTTCTCCTAAAAGTTGCCAGCTGCCTTCCTCACCAGCTGCTCAAGGACCCCTCGTCCCTGCTCTCTGTGTTTGAGTATGGTGCCTGTGGAGAGACAGCCTGAGCTCCTGTGGGGAGGGAGGAAGGGCAGAGGTGGGCAGAGGTGGGCAAAAGACTGACCTGGTCTTGTCAGCTCCAGGTCTGCAGACCTCTGGTCCCTGCTGGACACAAGATGTAGTTGGTGTCAGGCAGACTAGAGGGCCCTGGCTCCTCCCTAGCATGGTCTCAGAGGAGCACCCTGCTCTTGCTGGGCACCTGGGATGGGTACAAATCCCAGCTGCCCATGCGTTGGGGTGGTTTCCAGAGCTTTGTCTGTAGTTGCGCTCCTCTCCCTGTCCTGTGGGTTTTCCACGAGCTCCTTGCACAAAAGGAGGAGAGAGGCCAGACATCATGGAGTCTCTGACCCCAGCGCAATTAGCCCTGGGGGTCAAGGGGCTGCCAGCTTGCATCTTATTTGCCTTGTTGTCCTTGTCAGGATCCCTGGCTGAGGCAGGAAAGCAGGGGTTATATAAGCAAAGCATAAAAGCGATTGTTTTCTGGGCAATGAACAGATCAGGTGAAGGCTGTTTCCTTTTCCCATCTGCTGCTTTGTAGACTCTTTTAGGCAGAACAAGTGGCTACACAAAAGCCAGGGGCCGGCTACATGTTTCAGTATTGTGTAGGTCTAATTCTTTAATCCTGTGACATTCTTGCTAAGTGATCAGTGACTGACTGAAATGAAAAATGCCAAAGTACAGATTTTAAAAGTGCAAAATTGGAATCACTTGGACCAAGGCTGATTAAAAAGGAGGAGCGTAGACCTTCAACAAGTGGATCAAATTTAGCTGGTTGTAGGATTGACATGTCTCCGGTGTCGTCTGCAACAAGAACCAAATGCTAATTGCCTGACACTATTAAACACCTCATCAACTGTGACTTAGGCCTCTCCCTGTGCATGACTTCAGAAAAACAAGCCTGCCTTTATGCTTATCCCAGTTTCGTGATTTTCAGTGGACCTATTTTTCTGATGCTAATGGGGGTAATGTACTTTGTTGCTACCGTTTGGCAAACTACTTTTGATGAAGCACACAGAGGAAGCTTTCACACAGTCTGGATTCACTAATTGGAAAAAGACTTGAGACAAGTCTGAATGGCACCATGTTTCCCCATGTCATCACAGAGCTGTTGATACTCTTCAAAAGACCACAAGGAATGGTGGTGACATATTTCATTTTCAGAACTCTAAGAAAGGAGAAAACAGGAAGATTCTAATAAAAATGTTAAGTACAACTTATCTTGCCAACAACAACTTGTTTTATGAAGCCATTATTTACAATAAGATAAAAATATGAAGAATTTGACTGCAGCTTTTTTCAGCTGGTTTGGTGAGGGTTTGGGGTTTTGTTTGTTTGGTTTGGTTTTTGTTTGTTTGTTTGTTTGTATTGCGGAAGTGAGAATATGATCCCAGGACTTTTAAATGGTTGAGAAAGAATCAAGTCAAATTCACAGATTCTGCTGTGGTGCTTGAGTAGTAAAGGGTATTTCTAGGAAGTTTCTAGGAAAGTGGCATGCTGCTGTAGTAAATAAAAATCAGACATCAAATGAAGGGGAATTCTTTTTATATCTGTAGTTTGTAGGTGACACATGCTTGTGAAGGGTTTGCTGCAAGACAGCCTGTACACTGGCAGAGATAATCATATCTGCAATTACAGTTATCTCCAAATCTTAATATTGACTACTATTGTGTATCATGCTACACTGGTTTTGTTTGGCAATCTGAAATCAGTAAGAAGAACCAGAATTCACAAATATAAGTTATCATGGGCAAGCTATGATCTTGCCAACCATAAAACTATGCAATGTGATGTTGTGAAACTAGAGCTCAATAAGGGTTGATATTGCAACTCAGATGGGAAAATGCAAAGGAACTGATACTGATAGAATGTAGAAAGTCTTAAATATTGAGTAGAAAATGCATGGATCATGTATTACTGTCACAGAAGTTCTATAGCCCGGAAAATAACTTTTTACTTCAGACCATGCACCAGATCAGACACAAATTATTCTAGGAAGAAATCCATGAGAAATTTGGGGGTGAAATGACTGCTTGAATTTTAAAGGTGAATAAAGTTTCCAGGAAGATATCAAGAGTGAAAGAGGAACCCAAACACCCACATTGATAAAAGAAACTTTACGGTCTCATCAACTCAGAAATAATGAATTGTAATCGATATTCAGTGGCCACAAAGTTTATGTCATTATTTAAAATGTTGAGGTTCTCAGAGTAACTCAAACCGTAAGAGAAATAAGTGTTCAATGAGGTACGTTTCTTATTTCAATAAAATGAATTGATATTTTTGCTTCCCCTCTTGCAAAATGACTAGAAACTTCCCAAAAGATACATGAAGGTGTTTCAGATACAGTTCAGAGTTTATGCCCTTGAGATACTAAGTTCTAGGGAGACTGAAGCAGGCTTAAATAAAGATAAGTTAAAACTTACTTCATAGATTACATTAGATCCCTGCTCCAATGTCATTATTTAGGAAAGACTTTACCTCTAATTAATGCAATTTTAATATTTTTCCTTACTGATTTTAGCTTTGCTTTATAGATGTATGTTCTATGTTTAGCCAAAATGCATACCATCTGTTCCCTGAATTGATGTGGTTGATAAAAATTATTTTGGTGGGACCCATGCTGAAAAGGACAATTCCAGTGCTCAGCATGAAATGAAAAGGTGCTTTCAGTTTGAAGCAGGACAGTCATGGCTCAACTACTGCATGATTTTATAAGTCTACCAGGACAAAACTGGTGACCTACAGCTTACATCTGCTATAGAATTGTTTTCAAGAAATAACACAATCAATCATGTGCTAGAACTTTTATATATTTATAATTCATGTTTCTTATTAATCCCAGAAAGAATATTGTTCCAAATAGTAGTTTTTTAACATGAGTAAATGGTCCATTTTTGACAAAGTGAGATAATCTAGTTCTGTCCCATACTCTATGTGTCCTTTATAAATAGAAATCCTAAATATTAAGAAAGAGATTAAATTTTTTATCCTAGTCCCAGTACTCTGTCCCTTACAATTCTGTGTGGTAATGCAATATGAAACAAAAGCAAAGGAAAAGGTTTCCTCATCTTTATGGGTCTCATTGAGATCTTCCTAGTCAAGATTATTGGGAGATGCTGTTGAATTTGCATTTTATGAGAAATGATGTTTTAAACCTTTGAAATCAACTTTCTTGGTTTTACAGGTTGAATTGAAAAAAAAAAAAATTGGAAGCAAATGGGTATGGTCTTGTGAGTCCAAGGTGCTAGTTCACAAGGCTGTTTGTAAAAAGTGAGGCTGATTTTGGTTTTCACTATCCAGAATAAAATAACAAATGGGGGGGGGCGGGGGGAGAAAGATAGAAAGCAAACCACAGTAGATAACAGCATGTGCACTGGATTTGTCAAGCACTTTCTTTTTACCAGGATGTAATCTGTCATGTGAGTAAAGAGTTGTGACAAACTGTACTTTTATGTGCAATAAGTCAATTGATTTGTACCATTTCTTCAGCTTGCACAATTGTTCTACATCAGAGAAAATACATCCCTCTCCAGTCAGGCAGTAACTGCAGCCAGCACCTCTCTCATTCAAATCACATACCTTTTTTTAAGCAATATATTACAGACAAAGAAACCATTGTACTTTCATTCCTGACAAATGTGATACAGCTTACAGGAGACAAAAGCGCAGAATGGTTCCTTTTAACAGATCTTGAACCTCCAACTAAATATATGGAGGCTGCTCAAGCGCTAACCTCTGAAAACCGAACCCTGCAGCTTTGATTGTAGTACCTCAACCCAAACTCTGCAGGGCTTGCCCAGCGGTAATTGCAATAAACAACGTACAAGAGCTCCCAAATATTGCTCAACCGAGCACGGTGTTGGCAACCCGCCAGACGTCTGGAGGGCCACTTCTAATCTCATACAACGGTGGGGAGGGCTGGCGGCAGCCCAAGGGACCAGGGTGGCTTTCCTCAGCTGGCTCTGCGGGTCACCAGCAGAGAAGAGGGGAGGCACTGAGGGAATTGTGGACATCTGCGGATCACGTTTGGCCTCTGCACCTCCCCTGGTGCTTACACGTAATGAGTCAGAGTATAATACATACACAAGTTGTGGAGAGCAGTAATACAACAGAGCATAATCGTTGTAGCCAAAATAAACAAGACTAACAGCACTTTCCATTCAGAGTGGTGCTACTCATAGCAACAGGGAGCCTTTTATTATATTTAGAGCAAAACAGTGTAGGGAGAATATGGCACTCAGAGAAATTTGCATAGAGAAAGGCCTGCTCCCATTCACATCGAAGTCACGGACAAAACTCCTACTGCCCCTTTCCAGCAGGCTGGTTTGGCCCCACACCAGCAGCGACTTTTGCAGGTTGTAAGCCTGTGCGTTATCACAGCAGAGCCCTAGTGAAACACTGGGCAGTGAAGGGGGTAATTTTAAGCAGAGGGATTGATGTGCAGCTTCCCAAGTACCTGGGAGCAATTCCCCCGCTGCCTCCACTCCATGCTGTGCTCCACTGCCTTCCCCATAAAATGCGTTTGAACACAGAAAGTTGACCTCCGCGTGTGGAGAAGGGTTCCGAGAAAAAAAACAAAAGCTGAGTTTTCTTTCAGGATTGCCAATGTGGGCAGTATCACCTATTTGTAGTTATTACTGTGGTTGACAGGACGCTAGGGGGAAATAATACCAGCAGAAATACTGTACCCGATGAGAAACCCCAGCTAGAAGGCAGTAGCAAAGAGATCAGGCAATGATGATATATAAATTAATCACGAGTGCATGACAGGATGCCTTGTGCAAAAGCATATTGCTATTTTTGGACACATTCCGAGGGAACCTGAGTAAATCAGTGACATAAAGCATTCCGCTTTTCACAGCTCAGGACTCAGGCATGAAACCCTGGCTCGTGTTGGTAAGCACTTCGTAACAGCAGCAGTCCCACTGACTCCAAGAGCATAACTCATATAGTCTGTTTTGTTCTGGGTCCAGAAGAGCTAGTGATAAACCAGGGCAGCCTAAAATCCAGCAACACAATTGATAAAATGGTCAGGGGCCATGACCTCCCGGGAAAAAGCAGGTAGGCTTTGTTCACGCTGGAGAAGAGGTGGCAATGGGCATATGCCTTTTGTCAGGAGATGACGCAGGTGTTAGTGAATGACTTTAAAAAAAACACTCTAGGAAAAAAGTTCCATGAAAGGGAGAAAAGAAGGTGCAATAATTCCATTATAGGAAAACTCACAAGTGCAACTGTATGAAAAGGTCTGTAAAGATGTGTTCAGTGAGGCAAGAATAAGTATACCCTGAGAAATCACCGAGGTATATAGAGCCTCCCCTGAATAGGTGCAAGACAAAGCCAGACTTAATACTTAGAAGTGAATGTTAAACAAATACAGCATTGAAGTAACAGTATTAAGAGTGCTGCAAACTTATCCTCTTCAAAACCCAGGAGGGCACTCAGTAATGGTTCCCATACCGATTTGGTCATAATCAAAGGACACTCCAATCTCAAAAAAATGCCGAAGCAGATGTGTAAATAAAAACAACAGAAATAAATGATTGAATAGCAACAGTGGTCGTAACAATTTCATTACTGGGAAAGAAAAAACCCCACATTTTAAGCCTTTCTTGATGTGAGAGGGGAAAAAAACCAAGCCAGATTTCAGAAAGAGGAAATCACATGCCCTTGGGCTCTTGGAAGATGACTGATATGCCAAAGGGCTTGTGACTGCAAAATCTACTAAATGTTGGACAAATTGATTCACAAGCCTGAATATATCCAGCCTACTTATAGGCTGGAGATTTACACAGCATTAAGGCTCACAGAAGCGTCACCCTGTCTTGAAAGGTACCCAATATAAAAAAGACACAATTAGACTGAATGTTGTCACAGGACAGAAAGACTGTGAGTACTGTAAATAAGTTATAAGCCACATTCTGGGGTCATGCTTCTCCAAGCTGTCGCAAGATAAATGGGGGAATTACTTATGCAAAGCACATAGCTGGAAATCACGTTTTAACTCTGTAGCCAACTCAAGGTTTTCCAAGTGCAAGGAGATATGAAAAATGATGCCAGTATTATTAACCTGATTCACAGTCTCCAGATAAGTCCCTTCTAGCCAAGAAGACAGTATATCCAGCAACAATATTTCTGTCTTTCCAAAACTGAGGACAAGACACACCTAATGCAGCCAAAAAGCAATAACATTCAGACATTCCTCCATAGCTTAGACTGAACTTGCAGTGTCCACATGAAATACAAGATGAGTATTGTCAATACATTCTACCTTATATTTTATAATGATCTCCCCAGCTGGCTATACTTTAAAGAACTCAGACAGCAAAGCTGACCCATATTTCAGAGTCCTCGGTAAGGAATCCAAGCAGCCATCACCAGGAGTGTATTCCAGTACCCTGAAAGGGCAGGAACCACCGGAGAGCAGCTTCAATTAAAACAGCAATATCACTGGCTGCTGAAGCAACCATCCATGATCAGATACATCACTAGCTGCCAAGAGGTCCAACACAAGCAAAGCAGCTTGGAGATTTTGATCTTACATTAGCAGGAAACAATTTACAGCTTCTCATGCATGATACTGACCCCAAAGAAAGACCAGATGATGGAACAGCATTGGTTCAATGTGTGATGGAAGAATCCCCGCCTTTCTCCAAAAAAGGAGATTTAAGATGGGCTGCACTTGGCAAGTACTCCACAAAAAGAGGTGATTTCTTGACGACTAGGTGAAATGTCCATGTGTTTTAAAATAGCTGGTGTTTTACCTTCCATAAATAATGTGTTAATAATTACTGTAGTTTTGCACTTGCCTTAAGTAACTGTGATGGAGAAAATTACAAATAGTTGTTCTCAGGATATAAGAATGTCAGAGGTGGCCCCAGCAGAAGCTGACCTGAACCCAAACGCATAGCAACTGCCCATGGAAACCCCAAGCTCCTAGTCAAAAGAAAAGGGAAAACCTGCTAAAAGCCAATTGACCTTTTCCAAAATTAACTAAGTATTCATAGCACTTTATAGAAGGTAGCTATAGAAGGTGATAAGCAATGTAGTGCTACAGCCACTTTTATGTCCCAGATTAAGTCATGTCCCCTGCCTCTGCCCCCCAGAAGCCTGTGAAGTCCAACAAATGATCAAATTCCAAGATGCTTTTCACCATTTCTTCTGCAGGCTGTAATCCAAATGCTCCACACCCCCTTAAATGCCAATGGCTTCCCAGAAACTGAGAGGCAACAGGGTATGGTATAGAGATCACAAGTCAAATGTTTCCTTATGAATACATGATGGTTGCTGATAAGCCACTTTCCTGGTTAGATGAGTAAGTTACATCCATTTGTCAGTAGAGTCAAACACCAGAAGCAGTTGTCCAGAGAAGCTGCAAAATCTCTGTAGCTGGAGGTTTTCAAGACCTAACAGGACAAAGCCCTGAGCAACTATGTATTAATTCAGTGTTGACTCTTATCTGAGCAGGAGGTTGGACTAGGGATCTGCTGAGGTCCCTTCCAGTCTGGATTATTCAGTTCTGTGACTTGTACTAGTATGAAAGTTGCTAAAATAAAAATATCTGTTATGCTATAAGGTCATACTGGAAGACCTTGAGTGCAGCATTAAGAGCAAGAAAGAATATTTGCTTGTCATGAGTGAAGTGGCGTTTCAGGGAAGATCTCTGAATCAATGGTCTCCATTCCATGGGTCAAAGCCTGATGGGCAGCCTCACAAATGCTCTCAAATAACATGGGTACAAAGCTTGCATGGAGTTCACAGGACACCAGTCGCCACATACTGAATCTCAGTTATGCTGAAATCCCCTGAAGGACTACACTCCAACACCAATGCCACCAGCTCTCTGGGATCATCTGAAGATTTTTCCAGTGGATCTTTCAATCATTTCAATGGTAAAACTGTCGGTTTTGGTGTATACCCCATCACACACACACACACACACAAAAAAAAAAGCCAAACGCTGCTTGCCTTGAGGGGCAGCAACCTCTAATACTGTGAGTCCACTTGCCTCTCCTCTGTGAGCCTGCTAAATCACCAGTGGGGACAATGGGGACTGCTGTGATGTTGTGAAGTAACTGATGAGTTGTGCAAATCAAAAAATATGTGGGTAAACTGCAATGTTATTTGTATGATACCATTAAAATATTTTTTACTTCAGCAAGCTTACAGACTTGATGAGAGAATTTGAAAAGTCAATTGAAAGAACAAGAACATAATATTTTTGTTGATTTCAAGATTGTTTGTCAAAAGTATTACTAAAATAGAATTATTTTAACAAAATAAAAATAAAATATTAAATTAAAATTGTCTCTAAAAGCCAAAAAAATTAAAGATTTCTTTGACAAAGAATCCTGAACATTGCTCCGTTTCTTGAACAGATTTTTCTTTAATTTTTTGGCTTTTAGAGAAAATTCCAATTTAAAAATATTTTACTGTGAATATGAAAAGCAGAAACATTTTTAAACAAATGCATTTTCCATTAAAATTAATGTGAAACAGGTGTAAACTGAGTAAAAAAAAGACTTAATTTTGACAACAAACATTTTTTCATACCAACATCTCAACACTTCCTTGGTGAGAACTCTTTGTGTCTGGAAGTTACTTCTGATATACACGGTGTAGGAGAGGGAAGAATGAAGCTCTGGTGTGTATAGCACTGTCAGACGTATTGGAATAACCTCAAAGGTCTATGAATGAAAATCCCAGTCAGACTGTCTCTGCAGGAAACAGTCCATTCAAGGTCTGGATTCCTTTCAGAGAATTTGCTAGCAATATGTATTAGCATTTATCAGTAAGCATTAAACAAGTCTTACAGGTATGTTACCAGCTGTTTGTTAATGACCAGTACGAGATTTTTTCCAGGGTCACTGGCTCCTTGTTTGACTTTCATGAGAGCAGAGCCAGTCAATCTCTGGGGCATGATAATGCTTCATCTCTTGCAAAAGACACAGGTTTATCACTCAGCTCTCCAAGGGAGTTGCAGCACGCTTGGATTGTGACAGTTACTTTCTGACATCTAGAATTTAATGTGTGATAAGTTACTGTTTCCATGCATGACTGGAGGGGACTTTTTTGGTTTTCTGACCTAAATTAATCTTTGATTTGTCATCCAAATGCTGGTTTATTTTCCAGGTCCATTTGGAAATTAGTCCAAAAATATTAACAAATTCCTAAGGCTGGGTTCATTCCCCTAGGAATGAGCACTTCTAAAAGCAAGCAAGCAAGCATGAGGCTGGAAAGCCGTCCTGTCCTGCATGCAGGGCTAGGGCCCGGGAATCCCTCAGCTCTGGCTCTTGTACCCAGGTACATTTGTGGTCTCAGATAAGCCCCATCAGTACAAATGAGTGTTGCCCACAGGAAAGTGGGTAGAGAGACCCACCTGACTCCTGATTACCATGAGCAGCAGTCTGTTTGCTTTTCTTGCTCTTCAGGGTGAGCAGGTTGTATCTTTACACTGATCCATTCTCATCTTCCTTTCACTCCCCCTAAATAAACTCATTTCAGATTTTGTTTGGTATAATGCTAATGTCAGCAAGTTTCTTCAGTACTCCCTTCCCTCAGTGTTCTCAGCTGCAGACAAGAGCTATGGTTAACCAGATAAACTGATTCGGCAATGTCCAAAGGTTCACACTGTTTACTAGATCCTGTTTTGGTATCTATGCAGAAGAATAGCTAGGGTTTTCCATGCTTTGAAATGAATTCTTTGTTGAATTACGAAGATTTCAGTGTCCAACTGGCATCAGTTACTACACTGCTGCTATAATCTAAAGAAAAGTCATAATATTCTGCCATCACAATTCTTCCACCCCTGTCCTGCATTTGTTGCTTAAGAGTAGGAGAACTGCTGCAGTGCATCACACTGCTGAACATCGTACCTGGTAATGGCGAGCAAAGGGTACTTCATGGCATCGTAACAAATGAAACCTCTCCACTTCCAAGCAGTGGCTGAGGGACATCTTTATCTGCAGGTTTTATAGAATCATAGAAGGGTCTGTGTTGGAAGGGACCTTTAAAGATCATCCAGTTCAATCCCTCTGTAACGAGCAGGAACATCTTCAACTAAATCAAGTTGCTCAGGTCCCTGTCCAACCTGACCTTGAACGTCCATATGGACACTTGCTGTGGAGTAGCCATCAATAGACTTCCATGGATTTGTTCTAATCCTGTTTTTAACCTATGTATATGTTCAGTCACCACAACATCCTTGCAGCAGTAAAATGCACAATTGCGTGAAGAGATTTATTTGGCTTAAATCTTGTTCTGTCCAGTCAGTTCATTGAAGGTCTCTTGGATTTTGTTTGTGGGGAGAAACAAATAATAATTTCCCATTCCCCCGGGTTTGGTTTTTTTGTGGTTTTTTGGGGTTTTGGGTTTTGGTTTTTTTTTTCGTCCTGTCATATCTCCCTTCATCTGCATCCTTTTCTATTTGAAGACTCTCAGTCTGTTTAGTCTTTCTGGGTATGTTTGCTCTTCCATGGCTGCTTATGTGATGTTGCATTGCTTTGTAAAATTTCTGTTTCTCATACACTGCTGTTCAGATGGGTGTGCTACCCTGCAAGTGCATTCAGCATGGATTTATCTAGTGGCAGTCTAGTGGCACAGCTCTCGAGCACTTCCTCTCGAGCATTTCTCACCAGTTTGCTTGTTTTCCTGACCACCCATCAGTGAGGCTGATTACTTGCTCCTTTTGCAGATCAAGCAAAAATACTTAGTAGCCTAGAGGTTCACTTAATTTCAGCCCAGAATACAACCGCCTCTTCTCCACTCACTAAAACCACCCAATGTGAAGCTCGGTGTCTGTCAGAAAGGAATACAAGCACGCAGAGCTCACTTTAATAAACACACCAGAGCTGATTTGCAGACTTTTACTTTACAGTTCCTACAACATTAACAAAATCAGCCAAAGGAGCAGAATCGAACAGCCTGTGCAGGATGAATTATCTGGTAGCAAGCAGCATTTGATTGTATTTACCACAGCGTGAGCGAAGCACACTTGCTGTGAAGCTTTAGAGAAGGCTGAGTTGCATGCGGTCATCTCTGGGCCAAACCTGGCCTCTGCAGGGCTTGCTACTGTATCTCATTCATCTCTTGTCTTTGGAAATTCTATTAATCCTTGAAGCACCACAGACAGTACAAAAGGTTTTCATTACATATTGGTGAGTGTATTTCCTTAAGAAGGTTCTTGGCATCCCGTGGAAGTAAATGAATCACTGGCTCCTCTAGCTGCTGCATAACTACTTATTGTTTTATTGAACAAGAGAGTAAAAAGTCACATAAAACCTTGCATACTATAAATGGCCAGGGTATAATTCAGACCTGCCCATGTGCACATGAATTTACGCATTGGTCTTCTTGGAAAAAATGTCGACTGAATAAATATAGCTTAGGCTGAGCACTTGAACCACGAATGACTTTTATTATTTTTTTGGTTAAATTCCACTCACCTTTTTTTCCCCCTTTTTTTGGCATGTGAGTTTTTCAAGTGTAGAATGAAACCATTTGCTAACAAGGGGAAAGAGAGCTAGGACTACAGAAAAAGCACATACCTTTTCCAAAGTCATTAAGAGCAACTTTTGGCACTTTCCATATATGGGACATAAAGCTTTATGAACTGAATCCTTAATCTCTAGGTTCTCTAACTGATTTATATGTTTACTTATGGTATTGTGTGTTTTCTCCTTCTGAAGAGCACAGTCAGGTCTCTTAGAATTCATACGCAGGAGACCTTTTTACGTCAATAGAATGGTGTGAATTTCAAGAAAGCACTACAAGCTCCTTAATACTTCAACATCCCTGGAGCCTCAGTTGCATATGTATTTTTTGGAAAAGCCCGATTTTAGTTTCTTTCACAGAAGTACATGTGTCCTGCAGCTTGTCATGGACTTTCCTGGAGCCTCTCCCAGGGCCTGATCCCCTCCACATGGGCTGTGAGGCACTAAGTGCCCACAGCACCCATGGGTGTCCATGAGTCACAGCTCAGAGGTGCTGAGTACCTGCAAGTCCCTCTGAAGTTAATGGAAATAGCAGGTGCTCAGCATTTCTCTGGAAGCTGGCCAAGAGAGATGGGGAGTACCCTGACACTGGAAAAAAACGGCAAGCGGAGGGAGGCCCTAAAGGTAAGAAAATTTACTGAGGTCCCCACACATCCCATTTCCTCACAAGTCCTCCTCCCGCCAAAGCAACAGGGAGCCTTTGTGCTCTGGGAGGCTGTACTCCTGAAAAAGCTCCTGTGCTGCTGAAAACCAGGCTGCCCTCAGGACTGGCATTTAAAGGAAGAGAGGTTAAAAGGCAGAGAATCACCTCGGCAGGCAGGAGCATTACCGGCACTGCACCCCTGCACACATGCATCTGCAGCTGTCTCAGGGCTCCCCCACGAACAGTTTCCTGCTAAACATTTGGGGAGGTGTTGAAGATATTTCAAGTCAGAGGTATATATACGCACTTCTAGCTGGCCAGAGCAGCAAAGCAGCATTTGACTGTACTCCTGAAATGGCTAACACCCTTGTGCCAGCGTGGCTGTGGCGGTTCAGGCAGCCGAGAGCACCTCTGAAGCCCAGGCTCTCTCAGTGTGATCTCCACAGACCTCTTTCATGACGAAGGTATCCGTCATTCCTTGGGTGGTGGCCTGCTGGTACTTCTATGCAAAGGATGCAGACACATTGCCTCGGTACAAAAGTGCTGACTCCTGAGAAATAACAAAGGGAAAGAGCTAGGAGAAACATAGCATATATTAAGTGCACTTACCAGCTGGTTAGAAAAGAGGGAGAAATGGCAGCAGCCAAATCCAAAACGGTCACTTTAGGACCACAGCTGCACATCTGTGTCAAATTTTAAGGGCCAGCTTTGCAACAGTATGAGCAAAACTTAGTGGGAAAAGATCTTTGTAGAAAAGCTTCCAATAAAGGTGCAGTAAGAATCAGTAAAGGTGCAGTAATGGTGTGCCAGGCTGTTGCTGGGTGGTGAGGTGATGGTATACTCCATACATGCATATACAGCATAGGCAATATGTAATAGCACGAACAGCCTATATAGCTTACCTGCTGCTTATGCCCCATTAAAGAGAAAAAAGCACAGCCATCTGTGCATTGTGCTGTTCCATATGTATGCCATAGGCAGTTCTGTAATACTATTAAATTGGAGATGCAAATATATGGAAAGTGGATGCAAGTTCTTGACATAAAAGGAGCCATACATCCCAAAATTTGCATAGGAATTGAACTGTAAATGTACTCTCTTTCCTTTGTATGTGGCATTAGCCTCTCAAATTTCAGAACATGCATGCCTAGTTGGGAAACCCTTCTTTTTGTTTTCAGGCCCTTTGAGCCCACCAGATATGTAAACCCCATGTATGTGCAGTACTGCAAACTGCCTATGAAAATCTGTACTTTAGATAATCCACTAGATGTGGAGGGTATATTTACTGCCTTTACGAATGCGCAAATTGCTACTGTTGCCTTTTGCATTGCTGGGATCGGGGTGTTCAGGCTGATTGCACATTAATCTACATCAAGGGAAGGGGAGCTGGTGATGCAAAGCTCAGCAGAAAGTCCTGTTTTCTTCATGACTCTGTCCCTCCAAAACAAAACATTGCAGGCACATCACCTTTCAGATGATATCATCAGGTTCTGCTACTCAGAAAAACAACAGGAGATCTTCTTGGTCCTGGAGATGAAATTTATACAGGGAGACTGGTTTGCTGGTTGATCACTGTTTTCTATGAAGAGGCTATTGAGGTATTTTACACATATTACAGACAAGTAGGATGAAACTCATGTCACCTAATTGTAAATGTCTGCTTTGCTGACTGCTGGACTAACTAGGAAGTACTTGAGGGTGCAGCTACATCAGTATTTCAAGCTGAATCTGGATAGTACTTCTATAGTGAATCTCCTCATTGCCACCATTTTTCACACTTTGTGTTGTGAAGTCCTCTCCATTTGTGCACACTGGATTCCTTTTGGATGAAAGCTAAGCCAGGAAATGGTCTACAGAGGACCATCAAATGTGCTTTAACTGCTAATGGGCATTCAGGCCACAGACTAGGGCTAGTCCAAAATAAAACCCCCGAAATGTTAAACATGTTAAAAATGTTAAACATTTGTTTAACTGAATATTAGCCCTAGAGGGTTTGGGTAGGTGTATTTTGCTGCTTTGATATTTTAAAGATCTAAAGAATAAACAAATACACTACATTACAGCCTCTGAAATTTAAGGGTGCTGCTTTGTAATTTTGGAAGATGCACACAGGTTCTTTTGGAAAAAAAACCAACCCAAAAACAACCAACCAAAAAACCCCAACCACAGCAGCTTTTTATAGCTGTAAAATTGTGTTTACTGGCATTATGATCATTTCTATAGCTGAATTGTCTCAGATATAGAATGCATTTATAATAACCATTTCATCAGCCTTTCATCTTACCACCAATTTATCTTCCCTTACCTGTATGTGACGTACTAGAGAGTAACAAAGAAAGAATGACTGAGGCTATGCTGATATGAAGTTAATTCTCAGCTTCTGTCACAAGCGTGAAGACTTGCTTTCAGTCTTATAACATCTTTGCGGATAATATTCCTTGCATTTCACTGCAACTGGTTTCCAATAATCAGGAGAAACTGATTTCCAGTAACTAACCAGGAAGACAATTTCGTTCACAATGTGCCCATTTGAGCCAAATAAATCATCTTCGCAGAGCAATCTTGCCACGAAGATGGAGGAAAGCCTCCCTACCATTTGATAGTTATCAGGCACAATGAATAAAGTGCCTCACTGATGCCTCCTCCCAGTTGTGGGCTCTGGGCTTTTACCATGAAGCTGGTAAAAGAGGTACCAATATCATTTGCAGCAGTTTCCCCCATTTTCATTGCAGACTTCGAGCTAATTAAGATGCTGATTTACAGTATCTTTCCTTCAGGGCTCTTTGACAAATAGAGTGTGTGAAAACTAAATGCACAGCATCAACTTCAATCTACATAAAAGAAGAGAGCTGTGATAATATATATGCTAAAGTGTGATACAGATCATCTTCCACAGATCCAGCAAGAGACAAGAAATGATTTTTCCACCGTCCCTGTTGCCCATGCATTACCTGAACTACATCGGTGGCATGTCCCCTGCACTTTCAGCCATTTTCAGATGTTGCAGGTAATGGTATGATTATTTGATTCTACTGAAATAAGTTCTTCAGTGGAAGGTTTGCCTTTCCTCATAAAGGTTTGCATCAGCTTTTTATTTTGCAGTTTTCTATATTCTCTATATCTCGTCTTTACTTCTGAGGTATTGGCTCTCCTGAGATATTTTAAGTCTTTTCTGTCTTTTAAGTTGCTGAAGGTACTTTTAGCTCCATCGAGTGACAATGCCAATATTCCCTGTGCCCTGCTCATGATGCATACACAAAGCATTGGAGAGTCAGACTCCACAGGTTATCAACACAAAGATTAGGATTATATACCAAAGCCTCTTCTGCCTTTGATCCAGCTCTGTGCCAAGAAACCTTGCCACCTCTTAAGAAATACATATTCCATTTTTCTAGGGCAACACCTGGAATGCTACCACTTCCATGATGATACTGCAGCATCATAAGCAGTGGCAGTATTTGTGAAGACGACAGCATTCCCTATGAGCATTTGAATTTCTCTCTGTAGTTGTACTTCAGTAAAAAGAACTTTCCTTCTTGTATCTCTGAAGCAGCAAATCAGTCAGATTTCCCCCATGTTTATTTATACAAATGTTAGCTCCATTTGATTTAACCGTCTCTTTGCCTCACTTGATTGTCAGCTGCAATCCTGACCAACTTAGTGCTCTCCTGGGTATCACGGGTGCTCTGGTCACACAGCTCGGCTTGGCTTTAGACAGCTACAAGCACAAAGGGAAAAGAAAGGAAAGATCGTGTTTATTCTGTGCAATATTTGGCTAAACCAGGCATGAACAGGGGATGGAACTGGGAGAACTGCTGGAGAGATTCCTCATTTTTGTTAAAGAATGGAAACATGTACAGGTTAAGCCCAGAAAGATGCATATGATGGCAGGGCATTATTGAAAGGAGTGACTATAGTTTTTATTGATAATATAAATGCTATTGTTTCCCTTCCCACCAAACAGAAAGAATGCCTCATCTTCAAGAATAATCCCCTTCCCTTGCTGAGATAAATGACTAAAACTTCTTCCTCATGGGTTATTCCCTTGCACACCCGATTATTGCCTTGTAAAACAGAGTATCTCTTCCCATTACCCCTTTAGTACTACAAGTAGCGAAAGCTCATCTTGGTCCAGCTGAGTTCAGTTGGCTTAGATCTGCTCCTACTATTAAGGGAGGAATGCCTTTATTTGTATTACACATGATGATTAGTCCTGATTATCTGTGCAGAGCTTTAAATAAACAGGGACTTTAGTGTCTGATTAAAGAAATAATGAGCTCTGACTTATTTATTTCTTGTGAGTGGAATTTAGGGAAATTCCAGATAGGAACCAAATCCCAGGAAGACAGGGTTCTCCCCCTTTAGAAGGTATGTATGCAGTTTCTGCAGGACCTATCTGGTCTTTCTCAGGTGGTGTAAACCAACACAGCTTTGGTGGCATTAGTGGAGCAAAGCCGATTTCCACCAAATGAGACTCTGGCTGTTTTTCCTGCCTGCTCGAAAGGGTTCTGTTTGCAAAGGGACAGTTGCCATGACTGTGCTTCCCAAAAAGGGCACAGTAATGCACCCACATGATTTTGCTGACACCTTGTGAAGTATTTTCCCTTCTTTAGGAAAAGTCTGCATGTTGAAGCTTCACTGTTCTGTGATACTGAAGAGTTATTTCCATACCCTTCACATTTTTTACTGTCAGTTGCTTTAGGCCAAGCTTCAGCCCCCATAAAGAATCATCAGCAGCCTTTTCATGGACTTTTAAGAGCTTTGGGTGTGCAGAAGCAGTTAGAGATCTCCTCTACAGGTGACAGCCTACAGCAGAAAGGAGATACTTGGGGAAGTTTTGAAAGACACTGCAACAGAAAAGGATTACCATCATAGTGCTTGCAACCTAGGTGGATTCAACAGCAAGACTAAGGTTGTGGTATGGACTGCCAGAGAGACTAAACCAACTTAATGATGAACCAAAAAAGTATGATAGTTATTTCCCCAAAGATTAGCTACCCACATTGCCATTGTAAGGCAGGGAAGGATGCTTTGGGCTCTCTGAGAAAGCCAGAAATAGATTGTTAGAAATAAGCAAACCTCAGAAACCTTGACCTGCCTGAGACACCATGAACTTCCATGTGGAAGAGAAGAATGCATCAAAGGAATCCACCCATATTACTTCAGATTTCCCCAGAAATTCCTCAGGAAAATGGACCCCAGTGCATAACTAAAAAGAGATAGTAAATCTCACATAAAACATTGTTGGGGAGAAAGGTGGAAGGAAGCTATTATGTTAGTGCATGGCCAAGAGCTCAGGGGAGAGAGACAAAACCCAGCCCCTCAGTTTGTCTGTGCAGAGGTGGTCCAGTTCAACATACTATTCTCTAGTTGAAAGAGGATCTTGGCCCCATTCTGGAGGTTCCCCAGAATCATCAAGGAGCTGAGAAAGAAGGACCAGAGTTCCTGAGCTACATCTTACAGCTGTTCTGCAGGAGGTTGCAACTTGCCCAGCAAAGCCAGTGGATGAAACAAGCACTGCTCTGGTTACTGCAGAGATTTTCTGGCTCAACATGCCATCACTGGGGCATGAGGTGTATGAGGTATGCATAAGAACAGCTAAATCCCAAGTCTTAGTCTCAAGGATGTTTAAATCCCCAAACCCAGTCTCACTGGAAATCAGAGGAACTCAACTCCTAAGTCACTTTGGAAAACTGGAGTTCAACGTTTTCCTCATGTAGACGCTTTCCAAATGTTTACTCATCTCTTAATCTTTAAAATGCTGTGCCTTTTGGATACCAGGGAAATTATGGTAACAGCTGGGGAATTTAATGTCTATTTTTATCTTTTTGGTGGAGTGTACATTTGTGTGAGTAGAGCTAAGGAGACATAGCTCTTAAAATTCTTCTATTCCAATATTATTGGGACAAAAGACCTAGGAAAGGTTTTAGTTAGTAAATAATTTAAAATTTTGAATTGATCTTTCCTCTCCAAGGATCCCAATGTTGACAGTCTGCAGAGACAAATTTCTCAGGACTGCAAATATACTTAATATTTTGACATCCTGAGGAGCAGGTGTGACCAGCACAGGTACCCTTCTACTGTGACAAGAGGAGAAGGTGGGGGCACATGTGGGATGGAGAAATGCCCAGGAGGGCAAGGATTATTGTTACTATGGTAGATGAGAAAGTTTTGGCAAGTTTGGGGGATGTTTTTCACTGAAAAAATCAGGCCTAGCAGGTCATGGCCATTTTTACCTTCTCTCTGCTTTGTTGCCACAAGCAGCTTCCCCATTTGTGCTGGGCCAAGATATCTAATAGGTCCCCTTCTGGGTGGGGGCACAGCTCCTTTCTTCTCCTTTTTCTGTGGAGAACAATGGTTTGGCATTCAGAATGTTGACTTTGAAAGACAAGCGAAAAGCCACACTCTTACCTTCCCAGGAGTAAAGACATTTGCCAAGAGTTGGCACCACTGTCCTGGGTGGTGACAGGGGAAGACAGCATTTGGGCTGCTGCTCCTTCCCTCCACCCCCTACCCTGCAGCCAAAGTTTGGCAGTCCTACGGCCCACAGGTTTGGGCAAAATCCTGTCTTATGTGGATGGAAGGACTGGCACAGTTGTGGTATGGTGGAAGCTGGCCGAGGAGCGGCTCAGTACAGGAATAGGGACACATTTTCCCCTTGTCTCCCTCCTTCCCTGAGAAGGAAGCATGAGGCCGGAGTAGGGGCGAGAGGCTGAAGTGAGGACAGGCAGACGGGGAGGGGGAGAGCAGGATAAAGGGGGCCTGGCAGAAGGAGTGGGGTGAAGACCAGACAGAAACCAGAGAAAGCAAGGATTTCCATGGCTCCCTCTGACACACCAGTGCAGTTCATGAGAAAGGCAAGCTTTTGATAAGGAAAATATTTTATTTTCATTGTTAACTTAAACATTTGCAGACCCCTGAGATCAGAGAAACGCTTTGGGATGCAATCACATGCGCAGACAGCCATCACATTAAAGGCAGGAATAAGCACAGCAATAGTACTCCAGTATTATTATAGCCATGAGCAAACAGAGCAGTTGCCGTATTGAGGGCTGGGGGATTACAGATGGGATCAAGAGGTGGCTCATAAGACAATCTTGTCCTTAAAAGCAGTTTCACACCCTGTGAGAGCTTGAGCACATCTGCAGGAAAGCAGCCCCCGCAGACCTCGCCACTATACCTCCACCAGATGTGAGGGCCCACGGGCAGCATCTGGCACTGCACAACTCCAAACCCGAGCGCACTAGTGCTATATGAAAATCCACATCACACACTGCACACAGTAAGTGAAAGCAGAGTGCCGCAGGGGAGGTGCAACATCAAAAAGTGGGCTGCCAAAAAGTGTAATCTTCCTTCAGAAAATTTATTGCCTGGAGGCCTCTGTGCTATTCCCACAAGAAATATTTGCTGCTGGTGGAGCCATGGGCCTGCCCCAGCTGCCCCTGGGTGCAGCAGGCAGGGCTGGGGTGCCAGGGCATCCCACAAGCAGCCAGGGACGAGGCAGAGGCATCTGCTTCTCCTGCCTCAGGAAGGAGAAGTGACTGCACACCTGCACATGGGGACGCCCAGCTGACACTGTGCCACCCTGCCTACCACCCTGGTACTCCTTTTCTTGCTTTGAATTCTCTTTAAAGACTGTATGGGTACACCTCCACAGAGGGCCATCCCTGCAAAGTGGGACATGAGCTTGTGCTTCATGCCCATGGAGAGAAGAGGGGTGCAGCTGGGGTCTGGCAGGACAAGCTCTCTGCTCTCCATCTCCAGTCCGGTCCTACCAAACAAAGGGTGCTTGTCCAAAGAAAAGGAAAGGCAGCCCCCACTGCCCAGCTGGGGACCAGCTCCAGGTGGCTCAGAAATGCTAACAGCATATACCCTTGCTTCTGTCTTTCTAATTTCTGTTTTTACTAACCTTACACACACACACACACACAAATGCTATTTTTAACCTCCCGAAATAAGTTACTAGGGCATTTTTTCCTATTGGCTAAAAGCTGTGGTGAAATGACTTCATATATTGACTAGAGTTTGGCTCCAAACATGTTGAAATATTTGTGTGAGGTGTGTGTATTGGGACCCAGGAGAGTGCTGTACAGGTTAATGCAAGTGATACACTGGTTGCCATGATACTGCAAATGTTGAGATCTGTTGACTGGCCCAAGCATGCCTCAATGCACAAAGCACTTCTTATACCCGACCCTGAGCAGCCCAGCCTCACGCTAACGACGGCTGCGAGTTCATTTAGCTCATTGCAGTCTGTGGATCCCCATTTTCCAGCAGATGTGCAGACCCCTTTAGAAATGTCTCACGCCTAGATGGCTGCACAGTGCATATGAACTTGCTTTGCTTCATCACTTTTTACACACTTCTTGGAAAACCTTGGCTCTCAGGCTGAAAAAACCCACAGATTTCAGTAGCATGCAGCATTTCAGCTTTTAAATGGCTCCTCTTTGCTTCATTGACCATGCTTGACCTGAGGAAATGTGGCTTGTGCTCAGACAGAGGAGAGATTGTTTGCTTCTCCTTCCAGTTCCAGGTGACACATGACATGCTCACCGTGCCACAGGGCCTGCTGTGGGGTTTTTAAGCTGGGATTACACCCAGAAAGTTGGTGCTGCCAGAGCCAGCTTGGGTGTGAGAGACGACCGGTGGGCTGAGTGAAGACCATCTAACCTCCAGGGCTCAGGGCTGCCCCACACGGCTGGACCATCTGTCTCCAAGCAGCTGCGGCGTAACATAGGCCACGCGGTGCCAGCCTGGCTGTTTGAAGGCTGAGCCATATACATGGTGCTGCAAGGCAGGAGGTCAGGCAGCAGCTTTGGGAAGGCTGCCTGCAAAGCCACCCCCTTTGCAGGGTGATGGAGGAATCAGTGCTAGATGGATAGACCTTGGCACTAAGTGTGTGTCCATCCTCTTGGCCAAACCACCCAGGCTGCTGGCCTCAGGGCAGTCTGCGGGTCTATGCTCGCAGTGATGTAGCGGCTGCTGGCTGGACTGGTCCTTGTACTGCTGGGAGTGTGGGACCAGGGCTGGGAGTAACTGTGAATGATCCTTTTGTTCCCTTTTCCCCCTCCCCTTCCTCACACCAGCATATATATATCCTCAGGTGGCCAAGGACCAGAGTATAAATTTGTTTCTCCTCAGTCAAAACTTCCACTAATTTGATCATGGTTTTGCCAAGGAAGGAGTAAATATGGAGTAGGGAATTTGGGGATTTGAGCTATAAAAGTGAGAGCTGGAGAAGCTGACACTGAAGCAAATTTTTGAAGCAAGCAGTCAGATCCAGGCATCCTGGCTCCCTCATATATGTACTTCTGGACAAGACTCCACCTCCTGCCTTCACAACCCCCCTGCACAGAGCACAAATTATCAAGTGTCAGTGGGGGGACCACAGGGCCAGGATGCTCACAACATCCTGAGTTTCTTGAGGGCCAAGTCTGCTCTAGGTCAGGCCAAGCCACAAGGGTTGAGAGCCAATTTTCTCCTTATGACCCCATACACGGCTGTGCACAGCTCTTGGTCCCAAATGCCTGCAATACACTTACAGAGCACACTCTTACTGAGGCAAACTGGAAATTTCACACTTCTGAATGTAAAATAGGTCACTTGTAGAATCATAGAACGGTTTGGATTGGAAGACCATCTAGTTCCAACTCCCCTGCCATGGGCAGGGACACCTTCCACTAAACCAGGCTGCTCAAAGCTCCATCTGATCTGACCTTGAAACTTCCAGGGATGGGGCATCCACAACTTCTCTGGGCAACCTGTTCCAGCACCTCACCACTCTCATAGTGAACAATTTCTTCCTTGTATCCAATCTAAATCTATTCTTTTTCAGCTTAAAGCTGTTACCCCTTGTCCTATCGTTGCCTGCCCTTGTAAGAAGTCCCTCTCCAGCTTTCCTTTAAGCCCCCTCTAGGTACTGCAAGGCTGCTATAAGGTCTCCCCGGAGCCTTCTCTTCTGCAGGCCGAACAACCCCAACTTTCTCAGCCTGTCTTCAGAGGAGAGGTGCTCCAGCCCTCTGATCATCTTTGTGGCCCTCTTCTGGACTTGCTCCAACAGGGTCCATGTCCTTCTTATGTTGGGAGCCCCAGAGCTGAACGTAGTACGCCAGGTGGGGTCTCACGAGAGTGGGGTAGAGGGGCAGAATCACCTCCCTCAGCCTACTGGCCATGCTTCTTTCAATGCAGCCCAGGATACAATTGGCTTTCTGGGCTACAAACACATATTGCTGCATCACATTGAGCTTCTTGTCAACCAACACTGCCAAGTCTTTCTCCTCAGGGCTGCTCTCAGTCCATTCTCCACCCAGCCTGTATTCGTGCTTGGGATTGCCCTGACCCACATGCAGGACCTTGAACTTGGCCTTGTTGGACTTCATGAGGTTTGCACAGGCCTACGTCTCAAGCCTGTCAAGGTCCCTCTGGATGGCATCCCTTCCCTCCAGTGTGTTGACTGCACCACACAGCTTGGTGGTGTGTCATCGGCAAACTTGCTGAGGGTGTACTTGAACCCACTGTCCCCTTTGTCACTGAAAAAGATGTTTAAGAGTGCCAGTCCCAATACCAACCCCTGAGGAACGCCACTCGTCACTGGTCTTCACTCGGACATTGAGCTGTTAACTGCAATCCTTTGAGTGTGACCATCCAGGAAATTTCTTATCCCCTGAGTGGTCTATTCATCAGATCCATGTCTCTCCAGTTTAGAGACAAGGATGTCATGCAGGACAGTGTCAGATGCTTTGCACAAGTCCAGGTAAATGATGTTAAGTGCTCTTCCCTTATCTACCAATGCTGTAACCCCATCATAGAAGGCCACCAAAGTTGTCAGGCATGTTTTGCGCTTAGTGAAGCCATGTTGCCTGTCACCAATCACCTTATTTCCCATGAGCCTTAGCATGGTTTCCAGGAGAATCTGCTCTACGATGTTGTAGGACACAGAGGTGAGACTGACTGGCTTGTAGTTTTCTGGGTCTTCCTTTTTTTCCCTTTTTAAAAATGGGTGTTATGTTTCCCCTTTTCCAGTCAGTGGGAACTTCACCAGACTGCCACAGCTTCTCAGATATGATGGATAGTGTCTTAGCAGCTTCATCCACTGGTTCCTTCAAGACCATGGATACATCCCATCAGGTCCCATGGACTTGTGCACCTTCAGGCTTCTTAGATGGTCTCAGACCTGATCTCCTACAGTGGGCACTTCTTCATTCTCCCAGTCCCTGCCTTTGCCTTCTGTGACTTGGGTGGTGTGGCTGGAGCATTTGCTGGTGAAGACTGAGGAAAAAAAGTCATTGAGTACCTCAGCCTTCTCCATGTCCCCGGTAACCAGGTCTCCCATTTCCTTCTGGAGAGAGCCCACATTTTCCCTAGCTTCCTTTTATCACCAATGTATCTATAGAAGCTTTTCTTGTTGCCCTTGATGTCCCTGGCCAGATTTAATTCTGTCAGGGCTTCAGCTTTCCTAACCTGGTCCCTGGCTGCTTGGACAATTTCTCTATATTCCTCCCAGGCCATCTGCCCTTGCTTCCACCCCCTGTAGGCTTACTTTTTGTGTTTGAGTTTGTCCAGGAGCTCCTTGTTCATCCATGCAGGCCTCCTGGTGTTTTTGCCTAACTATATCTTTGTTGGGGCGCGTTGCTCCTGAGCTTAGAGGAGGTGATCCTTGAATATTAACCAGCTTTCTTGGGACCTGCTGTGTTGTCCCTCCAACAGATATCAGGGTGGTTGAAGTCCCCCATGAGGACCAGGGCTTATGAATGTGAGGGTCCTCCTATCTATCTATAGAGGGCCTCATCTGCTTGGTCTTCCTGGTTGGGTGGCCTGTAGCAGACCCCCACTATAATGGGGTCCATATAATACATAGGTCCACTATAATAATTCATATTTTCTTTATCTTTATCTCTTCCTTTAATCCCAAACCGTTAGCTCTTGGTTGGCTTCTAATCCATCCCCAGCTGGAGCTCCATGCACTCTGGCTGGTCATTGATACGGAGGGTGACACCCCTCCTCATCTCCCCTTCCTGTCCTTCCTAAAAAGCCTGCATACTTCCATCCCAACACTCCAGTCACAGGAGCCATCCACACAATTAGGAGCCATTCCATATGTAGGAGTGACTCTGTACAATGTCCCATTTGTGTAGGCGTATTTAGTGTTGGTGCCAGCATACATATATTTCCAGGTACAATTTATATCCCTATCTTGTGAAAATTCAGACACTTCTTGTCTACTGCCCGAAAACTTGAGATTTGTCTTTTCCATATAAGGTTTAATGTCCAGTCTAGAGGCAGTTTAAATACTCAAAGGACTGGGTTTAAAACCAGCTGAATGATCCCTGACGCAGTCTTAAAAATGGATTTCCTGTTCCCTCAGGTCGGGGGGAGTCCTTTCCCTGCAGCTGGGCCAATGAATCAGGCACCTTATTTCTGTCTCTCTCCTTGTTTCCCTTTAGCTGTTGTGTAATAAGGCACGGCAGGCATCAAGCATGATTTAAATCACCACTCCTACCCCTGCTCAATGTGAGCGTCTGTGTAAGGTATAAGGATATAAGGATTTTTTTTTTCCTTGCTCTCTTTTCTGTTTCAATTTATCTGTCTCACTCAGGAGTTTGCCGATGAATACAATGGCTTCAGACTGGAGAGAGCTGAAGCTAATTTTCTTATTCCGTTTGAATAAATGGCTGTTGGCTCTTACAGAAGTAGGTTACCCTTCCCACGTGGTTGTAATCTCCTTAAGTCCCAGCCACAGAGCTCCTAATGCCTGTTGTAGAAATAATCCACCTCTCATACATGGTTGTGTTGTCCTCGTTTAATTCTTTTTCTGCATATCTCTCTCTAAACATGCTGGCACTGGGAAATGTCCCATTATAAATGTGTATTTCTGAGCATTCTAATTCTCTTTGCTCAGGTAGCTTTTACTGCTTGCCCTGCATCCTACCTCCAAAGAGGATGGGAAGCCTCCACGTCATGAGAAAAAAATAATCTTTTGCTGTAGGAAGCAGGGTCCCTGTGGCCAGGAATGCACCTCACCACGTGCCCTGCACTGGCCAAGGGAGTGACTGGAGACTGATACCAGTTTGATGCTAGGCTCCTCTGCAGCTCAGGAAATGTCATGTCCCATGGCCTCACTCCTCCCACTGTCCTTAGGATTCTTAGGATAACACTCAATGAGTGCTGCTGAAATCTTCCTGGTATCCCAAGGGCAGATGACTACCAGGGAAGCTAAACATGTAGAGGTTCAACAAAATTTACAGCTTGCTATGGTGTCTTTCCATCCCAGTAGGCTACGCACCTTGGTTATCCACAGTAAATCTGCTGGCACCCAAAACATTTTGGGCTTCTGTCACAGTTAGTCTCTATGAAGACCCAGGAATGAATCAGGTCTGTTGCTCTGTTACATACATTTCCATAAGGTGGGGTGGCTGATTTCTCTCTCTGTCTGGATACAGTTTCTGGAAAGTAAAGTGTTGAGTCCTAAGCGTGGAGGTTCACAGTCCCCATAAATCAACATAAGGTGATGCTGCTGTTAGAGGGGGAGCTGCACCCTGGGTCCCTGCTGCCGGGACCGTCCCTCTGCCAGTACCTGCTGTCACCGGCTGGGCAGCTCAGCAGCTTAGACTGGCACAGAATGACTGTGAAACCACATGACAGGGTTTCAGTGCTGCTCTGAGTCTCTCCATAGGCAATCGCAACAGTCTGTCAGGGCTTCTTGTATGAGAAGTAGATGATTTGTTCATAGCCAAATACTGCCTGTGGACTTGAGCCAGCCAGTGGGTTTCACATTCACATTCAATAAGACATTTTCAGGTGAGACTTCAGCATTTCTCACTGTAAATCCTTGTACCTGGTACGCAGCTAGAGCAATCTGAGGGTCTTCCCAAATGCCTAATGCAGTTGTCTCTGTAGAAAAACCTGTCCCTGTTAGAAGAAGCACAGATGATACCCTGAAGTATAAAATGAAGCTGCTCCTATATTTTTTTCTTATCAGTCATGATATGGGTATTAAGAAAACAGGATGTGCAAACATTCTGTCTCTGAAACATCATAGGGGATTGCTGACTCTCAGCTATGTCAGAGTAGGTTTTCAGAGTCATCTGCATGGTACCAGTAATCCTGAGGTGACTGAGCCTCCAGGTTGTGTAGCCTGGGGCTGGGCCTATGGGGTGAGCTCTGCAAGGATGGGTCCCTGCGGCCAGAATATGACCTCTCACATCGTGGGGAAAAGGTTTCAGGAGGACATCCCCTCGTTTGGTTACACGTGTCAGAGGTGTCCACTGAGAACAGCAGGAGAGATGTGAAGGGCAGAGTTTCAGTGGTCACAGACCCTGGCATCTTTAGGTTTAGGTGAGAGCTGAGAAATAACCTTTGGGAATGACAGTTTGAGATGGAAATGCCTAGTGGAGTTAGGGTAAAAATTTCATTCTCAAGTGCTTTTGTGGATCCAACACCTAGAGCTTTGAAAGTGTAAATGCAGCACACTTGACAACTATACTTCACAATTAGTTATAGTGTTGAGAACCAGTTACGTATAAAGAAATATCTGTCATGTTCTAAGGATGATAGGGAATATGTATCATTTACATACCTTAGGATAAAGTTTTAGCATTTGGGATCAAAAAACATGAGCATGAGGAAAACCAATGGCTATCTACCATGTCCTTTTTACTATACCATTCTGTCAAGCATGAATTAGTGACACATTTCCATTTACTGTCATTTCTCAACTGTAAACATTCTGAATGGCTTCAAACACTCAAACCTTGCCATAGCATTGAATAGCTAAGCCACAGTAATGAAAAGTGCAAGTATTTTGCAAGCTGAACAGCATTTGTGTTGTTCAACAGGTAAAAGATACATAGCAGAAATTAAAACTTGGTAAAGTAAACTTTGAAGGACAACATAGTCCTTCTTTTAACATTTATTGTTAACTCAAAGGCTTCAGGTTAATTTAATTTCCTTCCAACATACAAATCAACAGTTTGGCTTTGCTAGATGCACAGTTCTGTTCCTTTGAATCCTAAAAGCATATTGTTTACACGACATAATCAGCAAATGAAAATGATCTTGTTCACAGAGGGTCCGGTTCCCACAAAATATCCACACCCTTCCTTGCTCATGAATTATGGATGCCTGGGGTCTGTGCTCTACCAGAAACTTGGCTGGGCTATGTAAAACCATTTTCTGGAGAGTGTGTTTTATTTTGAATGAAGCAAACAGGCAAGAAGCCAGTAGGATTAAAATGGATTCTTTATTTAAAACAACTCACAAAACACAGCAGCTCCTGCCATTTTGTTAGTCTCCCCTATTTCTCTCCAGACCCCTTTTCCAGGCTTTGGCTGGTGCTGTTGAGTACACTCTGCATGTCTCAGGGTGCATCGGAGGGTGGCTGCTACCCAGGGCTGGTCGCCACCCGAGAGCTGGTGGACACAAGAACAAGGAGACGCTTGTGGGAGCCCCAGCCGCCAAGTCACTGGATCCATTATCCCAACCCTAGCATGAGGAAGTGACATCCATCTTTCTGTTCCCTCAGCTTATAGGAAATAATTCCTCCAGGTATAATTCGGAAATACTGTGAAGCTTTAATTCTCTGAAATCATAACAAAGAGCTCTCAGATTCCCCAATGAAAAAGGGAATGCTGTATATCTATCTAATATTATGCTGCATCCAAAGCTCCCTGAATTATTTGGGCAGTATTAACAGAAGTTTATTGAATAGAGGCAAAATAGTGAATGGGCCACATCCACAAGAGCTGGGATACCGTGAGGTACTCCAGCAGTGCTGAGAACTGTTCTGCTTGATGAAGCACAATGGAGCTGCCTTCTCTGTTCCCAGAAAAATCTACATGCATGATCTCCTTTAAGTCACTGCAACATTTTTCTCCGGTTGCCTTTCTCTGATGCCAAATACAGAAAACAGACAAACCTGAAACAAGAAGTATGGACCTCCTTCACTGAAGAAGAGGTAATCTGACAGCAACAAACAAGCAAACTGAAGTGTCATGAAAGTTATTTGAGTATTGTACAAAATGCTTCTCAGTGCTATGAAATTAAAAGCTGCCAAATCATTCAGCAATGGCCTCTGACAGAAGTCTGTGGCTCAGAGTCCCACCCCCATTACTGTTTAAATGTCAGCTGCCCATCAGGTTCCAGACCCCGTGAGCACTGGATCCTGCCCTACACACATGTCAGCAGAGCTGAAGTGTTGCTGAGCTCAGCCAACAGCCACCCCTAAATGTTCATGAAGGTGCCTGCTCTTACTTACTGCCCATTAGCTCCTTACCATGCAGGACCCCTTCCAAGGCCACTGCCCTGAAAGAAGTCCTGTCCTTTCACTGTCTGCCCTCCAGAGAGCCAAGAAATAACCTCTTCCTCTCTCCTTCCTCAAGACTCTCCCATTACAAAAGTGGCCTTTCCACCTCTTTAATCGCTACTCCTTCTTTCTTATTTTGCCTTGCTATGTTCACTGCTTATCAGTTTGCTCAGCTCAAAGACTTTGAGCTTTACAGGTTGTCAACACTATAGGCACTAACCCTCACAGAGCACCCAAGCTGCGGGCACCACATTTGCTGCCACCCCACACCAGTCCCTGTCCCAAAACCTGCATTCCACAGCTGGGGCTGGGATGGGCAGAGGCAAGCCCTTCCAAGCTGAGACAAACGATACTTAAAATGACAGTGGAAAAAAGGGGAAAAAAAGAGCAAGAGCCCTGTTAGCTGCAATTGGCAGCCACTGTGTAGTTAGAAGGACCTAGAGGACTCCAGAAAGAAAGCATTTCTCTGTGTGCTTTCCAAGATTTGTTTTGAAAAGATGCCAGGCAGAGCTCTGCAGAGCTAAGTGGAAGTAGCAAGCATGATGGTGACATCTTTAAACCTGGCCAGCTACTAATGGGCTTTTTACAGGGCCAGAGCGATAAGGCTGGTAGAAGATTATTTTCTTTGTTCTTGTGAAATCACGTAGTCCTTGTTCTTGATAGTTGTGTAGGTATTCATCCAAGAGTACATGTTAAAGAAATACCTATGTCACTGAGACAAGAGCAACCACCATAATTTATATGAGAAGGCTGACATTCCAGGATTAAGTAAAAAAAATCATATTTGCCATTTTTAAATCACCTCTGGGCAGGATATCCAGTCAGACATTACCACAGCCTAATTAACCTGATAAGAGGAGGGACAACAGTTAATGTTCAAAAATACACAACCTTCCGCCCTTCCCTTGTCTGAAAAGAAAAAATAATTAAAGTAGGATTATAAATTTGTTATCACGTCTATTAATAATCATCTCAAGGGCGTGGAGAAGAGACCTCTTGACAAAGCAGAAATTAATAAGGAATAGTTTAGGAAGATCTACTTAGAGTAGATTACAATTGTCTGTGAAAATGTTTCTCCCCTCCCCATAAGATGCTTGGAGTTGCATTATCATCTGAGGGGAAAATACGGCAAAGGCTGCCAAAAAAGCATCAGAAGAAAATTAATATAGAAAGGAAAGGCTGAGACAAGATGATGTTCCAAAGGTTACAGGCTTAATATTCAGAATTTCTCCAGTCCAGCCTTTGTCCTACCAGCAAAATGTGCTGAGTTAAAATAAAATATATATCTGCTATTTCTATTTGCATATATTACTGGATTGTATGTAGCAATTTATTTCCTACATTATGTACTTTTTTGGCTTATAAGGGAACTAACATTGAGAGATCCACTGTACTGCAAACAAACCCTGTATTCTGGTGTCCAAAAGGGTCATGTCACCAACTTCTGCTATTTCTGCTTGGAGTGATGAAGAAAACTATCTCAGTGTGCAGGACAGAGGGGCCAGCTTGAAGCTTGTGGAAATTAATGATGCTTCAAATTAGAGGGAAGAAGGGAAGGAATATTTCTGAAAATGAGTAAATGCAAAAAATATAAATGTACTAGAAGTCATCACCAGCCACTAGAGTGAGAACTGGGAGTCAAGAGTGTTCAACGCTTCAAGCAAGTGAGAATTGGAGGCGGGGAGGAAGAGGAAGAGCAGAAAAATACTTCTTTTGGTGGCAAATTCCATCCTAGAGGTATATAAATATCCCCAGACAGACACAGTCAAGAAAAGGCAGCAGACAAGAGGAAGAAGACCTACCCAAGAAGACAAACAGTAAGACGTGCTGATGAAATTATGCATTTTCCTGGTGTAATGCCACTGTTGCATATCTGGTCAGTTAGGTATGTAAAAAACAAACAAAACAAAGCAAAATTCACTAGTGCCTTTTGTACTTCAAGATGGAAAGAGAGGAAGCAGAGAAAGACATGCTGGTTTTAAGGGCACGTACTACATCAACTTGTGTAGAAAAATGGAGGCTTATAGGGCTCTATTACTGAAAGAAATCCTCCATGTATTACAAAGCTTCCTAGCTTAACACTCACTGATAGAAGCAGGTACCTTTTCCCATGTACATTAAGGCCTGTCAGAAGCAGTCTTGTAATCACACCATTTAGGTTACTGCTTCCTCTCCAAGCACAGAGTGATCAGGAGAGTGAAGTGCTCCTGCCCATAATATCCTAGCAGCAAAGGTTGTGTTATGTAAAAGAATGGCTTTCAAATAGTCTGTGGAAAACATGTTCAAGGGACTATACCTGACACCTAAACACAACTATCGGCTTGCTTTTTCTTCAAGCGTCAGATGGGTTGAGCCATGCTGGAAAGGTAGGAATAGAGAGTTTAAGGAACCTGGCAGGCATCCCCTGGTGAACTGCACAGTGGCTTAAGACATAGGCGTCCTTGCGCTGCCGCCTTCCCTCTTCCCTGAAGAAAATCATACCCACTGCAGGGTCTGTCTGCCCACTTAAAAGTAAACTCCTAGAGAAGGAGGCTGCTCTGCAAGCCTTAGTGCCTGTGGTTCACCATGCACAGAGCCAGGGGCAGGGCTGATAGCTGTGGGGCAGGGCTGAAGTGCAACAAGCAGGGTTACCACTTTCTGGTAGTCTCTGGCAGCGGTGTCAAGGCTGCAGGACTCTCCTGAGACATTCTTGGCTGTGAGGGCAATCGGGATGTGTAGGCAGCCTGAGCTCAACCAGTGTGGATGCCGCAGCTGGCGGGTGCTGATGGCCCAGAGGCAGCTACATGAACAGACCAGGCTGAAGGCTGCTCCCTGGTCCAGTACCTCAAGGTCAGACTAGACATGTACTCCAATTCAGGAACGACATCAGCTTTTTATGATTCAGCTTACACCATGTGGGACAGGGTTATCATGTCTACTGGTTGAAATGTGTTGCAACACATGCGCCAGTGTACACAACTGTAGACAAGCCCTTAATGTGAAGCACCGGCAGGGTGTGTGTTTTTTCCCCCAAACCGAAGACTCAAAAGCAGAACTATTCTTCCTATGCTATTTAATGAGATAAGACTAACCTGAAGTGAAATCATTGCTGTACAAGAAAACTCTAAGTAATAACATCCATGTGCAATTCCATGTGATATGATCATTCTTAAAAAAAGAAGCCTTAAGTGCATGGGGGTAGTCATTAACATGAAGAAGGGAAAGGTGGGCCACCTTTAGTTTCTGCAGTGTGAAATTCTGTGTCTTTTCCTGTGTTTGTTGAATTTAGCACATATTATCAGTCAAACTGTGACAGATATGTTTTAGCAGAGCAGTCAAGAAAGTCCTCCTCTATCTGCTCTCCAAGATACCGTGGTAACACAAACCATTCCTTTCTCCATCTGTCTGCATAGCTCCTCATTATTAATTGTATTTCCCAAGGTTCAGGAGTGTCTTCAGTAACCTTGGGAAATCTTGTTTTCAAACTCAAAATGTGGTTTCTTTCCTGATCCTTCTTACATCCCCCTCTTTAAAATGAAAGGCTTCCATTCATAGTTACCCTTTCTTTCCTCCTCTTTTGCCAGTTTTCAGTCCAATATGCTCATTGTCCTTCTGTTCCATGACTTCAGACCTTAGACATTTTAACCAACAGTGGAGAATGTTGTCAAATGCTTTCTGAAAAACGGAGTCTATAATATCCTTTCCCCTTCCTTAACCAGGGCAGTAATTTCCTCAAAGAATTCCAACAAATTAGTTAGGCATGATCTCCTTTCCCTGAATTGATGTTAGCTGTCTTTAATCAAGCTCTGCTTTTCCAAGTGTTCCCTATTTGGTTCCTTAAAGGAGTTTCGGAGTCTTTCCCCTTCAGTGAAGTCAAACTGACAAGTCTGATTTTTCCCAGTGTCTGGGGAAGCCGTCTTCTTTTTTCCCATGAGAAATAAATTTCAAGTAATTTCAGCAGTCTCCCACTTACAGACACTTAATCGCTTCGATTTTTAAGCACAGTTTTTGCTGTCAAGACAGGGGATGCATGCTAAGAAGATGAGGGCGAGAATAGAGAGACACAACATTGCAGATGACAGCGTTATATAATTGGATTATATATTTTGAAAGTTGGGAACCAAATAATAACAAGCATTTTTTATGAAGTCTGAGATTCATATGAATTAAACTCATGACCAGTTCCTCCTGCAGGCAAGCAACACTGGGACTTGTACCAGCCTACAGTGCTTCCCTGCAGACCTTGCTGAGGAACATCTGTTGGGATGTGACGTGGCTTGTGTTAGTCTTCAGTGTGTTTATGTACTTATGAGGCTTTGCAGCCTGTCCCCCAAGCTAGTCTTTCACTTCAGGCATGAGTGAATTGCGGAGGGGGGGGATGGGGATGGGGGGATGGGGGCGATTAGTTGGTATCAGCACTGGCAGCCTGTGTGTGCCCTGCACACACATATGATGTGCTGCATGATCCAGGTTCATGATGGCACAGGCTTCTCCCCACACACCACTGAGAGCAACCGCATCTGTGTTGATGCCATTTGTTTGCCACATAGTGCCAGACCCTGTCCCTTGCCCTCGGTGGACATTTGCTGGCCATAGTCAGTAATCTCCAACTGCACTCGGGACCAGCCATGAGGGGCAAGCAGACAACAGCGAGGTGGGAGGCAGCAATACCCCATCGGGACCCCCTCTGCCCAACCACGCCTGCAGTGTCCCAGGGCAGGGCAGCCCGGGGAGCCTGGCACAGGGTGCTTACCATACCCTGCCACTCACAGGTCTGGGTTTGGCTTTTTTTGTGAGTGAATTTCACCTCAATGTCTGCATAAATCACTTTTTTTTGCAGAGGCAAGCTTCATTCCTGCTGTCCTCCAGGGACAGAGATGGTCTCAATGCAATAAGAGAACTGTCCCTGGGAAGGGGACAAAGGCGTGACCATGCAGGATGGCCTTGCACCTGGCCATTGCGCCTGGTCTCACGAAGCAGTGAAATGCCCAACAGATGTAATTGTATCCAAGGAGAAAAAAAAGGAGTTTTCACTGCTGTCATGGAAAAGGGAAATAAAAGAACATCGAAAGAAAGGAGGTTCTGCCTCTTGTGAACTATAAGATCCGCTCAAAGTCACAGCAATAAGCACATCCCATGATACTTTACATTTTGATACAAATTTGGATTGTATGAACTATGCATTTCTCGGATTCCCATCTCTGCGAGGGATACTGTACTGATCTAAGATAAGCAGTAAGAAATCCCTGTATCAGTAGGTTTGTGTCCAGAGTGAAGACAACTGCTGGATCCTCCTCATTTCTAAAATAAGATTGTTAATACAGGCTGTTCTGGGAACACATCATTTACTGCCCAAAAGGAAAAAAGATTCTGGTGGCCGCACCTTTCATAGGTAAAGAATATGCATTTGAAAAGATAACAGAAATCAGTCATTAACGGTTTTAGTCATTGTGTTTTAAAGTCAAGATAACCCTCAAAGTTGTTTCTTTATGTTTGAGAGAACAATATCAATTTCTGACTCTTTCTCCTCTTATTTCCCTCTTGCCACTAAGCACTGTTCATAAAGCATCAGACTCCTGAAAAGGGACTCTTGGATCACTAGTCTAGTCTCCCAGTATCATAAGTAATCACACTAAGTAATCTTGTTCATAAACTCCCTCTTAAAACTCTGTCCCTCTTAAAACGACAAAATTCCCTCTTTAAAAAAAAAAGGTTATTTGCTCCTGTTACTCCTATAAAAAACTATTCAGAAACTCATCTCTCTGCTGTTTTGATTCTCCTTCCTATTTGCAGACTGCATTTTTCATAACCCATTAATGTCCACTTGTCCTTGTACTGAAATTTTCCTTCGACTTAAATATATCTCATTTCCTGAAAGGTCTCCTTCCCTTCTTACAGCATCTTTCTCTTTTTATCATTCTCCTTCCTTTCTCATTTCTGCTCTCTCCTTCGCTAAGTCTTACCTCACCCATGACAGACTGCCTAGAAAAAATGTTGATGGATCAGGCACTGAATTTGTTCCACTGTGCTGAAAGACTCTACAATTAAGAGTTTTAATACATCAGGAGGAACATAACTCGGATGCACCAGTTGAACCACAGGTAACTGAACTTAGCCTGTGGCACATGTCAGGTAAATCATATCACTTCAAAACTCAGCAGAAGGGATTAAGACTAATATCTGAGACATATTAAGAGCATAAGAGTGGTCATTCAGTAGTGCTGCTTAGACCTGTTTTGGAACACAATACAGCAGCTATCCCAGCTTCTGTATATCTTACTCCATTTTATGGATTTCTTCATTGCAGAACTGATCAGAATTAACGAACTGGAAAAGGCAGCAGACACTCCTACCTTATAGCACAGCTCCTGGGGCCAGTACAGGGCCTGGCATAATAAAAAGGGTGAGGGTGTCAGCTCAACAGTGAACACTTGCTTTCACAGTCGGAGAGTGAAAGTAGGGGAGTGGGAACCGCAGCTGGCAGTCCATGTGTCACAACACAGTACCCTTCCCAGTCCTGGCCAGAGAGCTGAGCATACAAGGAGGAGCAGGAGCGAGGGGGAAAGTGAGTTTCATAGCATCACCCGGGAGGCCAAATCCTATTAATATTATTAATTCCTGAAATGCTAATGAAGGATAGCCCTGCAAGACTGTTGATGGGACAGAAAAGGGGCACTTTTAAAAATATTTATAAACCAGTTGGAAAGTATATTGTGCATTGTCCTGTTTTCAAGCAGCAGTCAGATAACCTTCTCCTTTCATAACCAGCAGCTTTTCGCCGCAGTGACTGCACTGTGCTCCAAGGACATCCAGTGCAGCATAGGGAGCAAACAGAAGAGCAGAAGGAGCGGACCCACTTAACCTCTGACATTTCAACCCTGTGACAGCCCAAACACACGGTATTAGCTCAATTATTAAATCTCAGCCCAACTCAGAGAGTGCTTCCAGATCTTCTCCAGAAACAATAAAACATTGCTTCTAAAAAGCCAGGAATGCTGGTGTTTTGATGGGCCATTATAAGACACATTCTACTGCTACAATTTTATCATTCGCGTGTTTTACAAGACCTACAGCAGCTTCTTTTTTTAATCAGGTTTGACATTTTTGATAGAATTCTGATTGACCTAACATTACTGCACCTGGAAAATGTTTTGTTGCTACATATCTGGTGTCTTAAGATCCACATTCGTTCTCTGTTAAATACTGTGATTCAATTGATTTAAAACAGTTTGGCTTTGCGTTGAAAACAGACCTTCAGTTAAAGATGTGCCTCTTTCCAATTCATTTTCACAGACTGCTTTTTTTGGCTAGCTTTCCCACACTGACTGCTAGGCTGGCTCTCGGTAGGCCACCTCATGCCACCTACCCTCAGCCCTTACAGGGGCTCCACACAAGTGTGGATGTGAGGACAGGGACCTGGTTATGTCTTTTTGATTCCTGCTGTGCCCCTTATCCTGACTCAGCATCCTGGTGCAAGCAACGGGCAACGTGATGACTGCTATCACTGTCACTCACCCAGCTGGTGAGGTACCCCCCTGTGGTTATTTGTCTTTGGTAGCTTCAAAAAGCACCAACATCACCTCCTTGGGGTCTACCGGATGGGGTTTAGCAGTCGCCTGCTTTGTACTGTGTGCCCATTGCAAAAGGACTTTTGGAAGAAAACCACAGAGAAATGAACTATAGGTGCATCCCGTCATCCTCCTATGGTGGGCTCAGAAGTCACAGTGTTGTTAGCCTGCCTTAATGAAAAGTGATTTCTTAGCTGACATTTGGGATGTGGAAGGCTAATAAGTGCTCTCACTGCTTTTCAGCCAGCTGATAGAAATCAGTTGCAGTTTATATCTAGCCTTTACCTCCATATGCACTGAGGAAAAAGTCACTGGTACTGTCCACTGAAATCATCTGCATTTTTTCCATGTCCAGTCAACTCTCGATGTTATTCTCAATAGACTAATACAGAACATATGTAAATTGGACTGTAAGAACCTATTTAGTGTATTTCACTTTGAAAAATGAAGTTATGATGAAAAATGAACATCAAGGGCGGGGCAGGGGTTGGGGGAGGAGATGGCTGGGAATAATTTCATCAGGGCACTGCTAATCTGCAACCTGGATGTGCTGCTCCCAGGTGAGCAAGAGCTGACTGCATTTCAATCGCAAATGTGGCTCCTTTTATTTCTGCTTTAAACCAAAGTGTGCTTGAATTCTCTGGGCTAATCTACATCTTTTTCTCATTGTAGAACTTGGCACTATTTAGCACAAATAGCATGCCTTGCTCAAGGAACTGCAAGAGTAATGAAGGCTGGGGCTTTTTGAATCATGTCTGAGATGCATTAGCAAAGCTGTGGGGCACTTCCCACAGCACCTGCCTAGGCTGTTCCTGGCAGTGCTGGGAGCTGTTGGGTTTTCCCTTTCCTGATCCCCAGATGAAAAAAACTTTTAAAGAGGCTGTTCCCATTGCATGTTTGATTTTGGCAAGTAATGGCTGATGCTTAGGTTGGAAGAGAAATCATCCTTCCCTTTTCATCGTGACCTTTTTACCTTAGCTTCACTCCACATCTGGTCCTCTTACCCCATGCCTCTGCCTCTGACACACCTCTTCTTCTCTTCTTTTTCTCTCTTTGTAACTTATCTCCCTCTTATGTTACCACCTTTCAAAACTGTAATAGCCTAACATGATGTTTCCTGCTATCATTCCCTCCTCACCTCCTCACCTGTGGTCCTGGTTGCAGCCATAAACTCTTTGGGAAGCGGACTTCCCATCATCTCCTTTTTGCATCTGCTGGAGGGGGGCCCCAGTCCTCGTTCCTCTGTAGGCTAATAAACACAACTAAAAGTAGTGATAACAAGAAGCAACTTTTCTCCTCAGCTAATTAGGTCCTGCATATGTCAACTATTTTACTTCTTCAGAAGTTGCACATCCAATAGCATAAAATGGGAATTAATCTATAATTTCACATGTTGTCAATTCAAGGGACAGAAGTCACCTCATCTGAGCTGTGCTGCTGACCTGGTGCAAAATTAATTTTGAATTTAAGTAATGGGAATGAATTTGTCATGAACCATTTGAAGATGGAATTACTGAAGATATTTGTGAAAAATATTGCATATCAATAACAAGGAAGTCCTGAATTGCTTCTGAAGAGTTCACAAGTCAAAAAAGTGCTGAACTTCATCCAATAAATTATTCATTGTGAATTGTTCGCACAGCTGTGCTCTACTTACAAGGGAAGTTCAGGGGGTCTAATAATCCCCTCTTCGTGCAGAATATTTTGTTACATGGGAAAAATACTAATTCAGAGGATGCTCAATTTTTATGCTCTTGTAATAAATTAAGAAACTGTTTGATTCTGGCATTTGTGAGGAAAATACTTTTTTTTCTTCACTGCTGTGAACTATCTCAGAAGAGTTTTTAGTGGAAATTATTAGCATGGTTGCCATTAAAAAAATCAGCGTAGGTCCAGCAATTAGCACATAATCCCAAATAATGTAGTACAGGAAAATATATTTATCCCAGAGACAGTGTGTGGTAACTTATGGTAAAAGTTGCTTCTTTAGGAGCAGCCACTAGAACTCCATCTGGTTTTGCTAAAATAACTGTCCAAGTGACCCCAATTTCAACTTTATGAGGCTCATATTAATAGGGAATCTGAAGAAAATGAGCCAGAGTTTAGCTTCATGTCACTACTCACATTTTCAAGCTCTTTATCAAGTATCTCTTAAAAGTGTCCTGTATGCTAGAGATCTGAATGCCTGTCCATAAGTGATGGACTCATCTTTAAAGAAACGGATCCACTTAATGTGTCCAGCTACAAACATGAGCCTATTGGTGCATATGAACTAACATGTCACCCTGTGATTGATGTTTCTCTATTACTCTGCCAAAGTACATTAAGTTAAGCTCCTTTTCATCTCCACAAATAGTAGGGACTACAGATGGCCCTCATTTGTAATCCTCAGGAACTAGCACAACCGAGCAATGTGAGAGGGTGCCGGTACCCATTGCCCGCCTGAAACGGATTAGGGAGATTTCTGTATGGAGCAGTGTTACAAGAATAAAGTAACATAGCAAATAATAACGGAAAGGAAGGGATGCTGACAGTGGCTGCCAGCATTAGCAAACTGTGCAGACGACAATACTCTCTGAGCACATACTTGTTTTGGTGGCATTTTAGTAGCGCTCACAACTCAAATCTGTGTATTCTTTGCCAGTTGTCTCCCATGTACCAAGAGTAATGTGCACCATGAGAAGCCACATCCACTATTCAGGTGGCATCCTGGTCCTGCCGAAGTGCAGGGATAACCTACTGACTCCAGTCACGGTCAGGATTTCATCATGGCCTGGAGCTTGTCGAGGTCCTGGGGGGGAGGCAGCAAGAGGAGCCTAAGGATTGCTGGGCACTTCACAAAGTGGGTTTTTTTTTATCTCTGCAGTGTTTGTGCAGGGATCTTGGGCAACTTGGAGCTGGTCAGGCACCTACTTTTTAGTGTTATACAAAACAAGTTACCTGAGGCTTTGCCTTCAGCCTGTTTGCTGGAGGCTCCCAGCATCAGGGTCATGGCTGCAGCTGGTCAAGGGAGCTGCCCTCTGGCAGCCTGAGGAAGAGGAGCTCTGGCTGCCTGCATCCCGCCCAGAGCTGGGACAGCCTTGCAGCCCACCTCAGGCAATGCAAAAAAGGCCAGGAAACCAAATATTTGGGAAACTGAGTGCAGAAAATACTCTCCTCAGGCAGAGCTACTATCATCCCTTGCAAGACACCCCCAGGGTGTATTTTCTCCAAAGGCTGTGCTGTGTCAGCAAGGAGAGAGGAGAAAGGCCCAGTAACTCCCTCACCAGGGAGAAGGCCAGGGCAGGCAGGGCCGGGGCTGCCGGACTCAGCTCATGGCTGTATGCACTGCACTGATTAAAGCCATTTTTGGCCATGGAGTATGTGTCCCTGCCTGCACATAAACGTGTCCTCTCGCTGTCCTCAGAGCACAAGTATGCAGGGTCCATCATTGGCCAGCCCTCGGCTCCGGAGCCTGCCAGTGCTTTTATGGGAAGAACAGGGGGCTGGGAGGGGGATGTGGATCTCCCTCTCCCATGGGTATCATTTTACCTCATGTCAAAGCTATTTCCATCTCTCATGTAAAGGGAGCACGTCGTAACGCAGATGGTCTTCACTTGATGCGTATTACGAGAGTGCAGTTATGTCACTTCGCTTTTTAAAAGGAGAGAAAAAGAGCAAAGAAAACACGTGTGATGGTGGTTTGGAGCAAGGGGTTTGTGAGGCAGGCGGCGAGCTGCCGCCGACGTGCGAGCAGACAGTGCCGAGTGCGGTTCGGAGGCCAGGCGGGAAGGCAGCGAGGCCTCCAGACGGCCCGACAGATAACAAAGGTCTTTCCAGACACCGTTATCTGCTTCAGCAAAGCGCCGGGACCAGCCAATGGACCTTCTCCAGAGAAAGCTGCACGAGACTCCTCGGAGGTCTGGGCTTAGCCGCAGGAACAAGAGTGGTGTGGATCTGGGCTCGGAAATAGCAGAGACGGGGATATCTGCCCCACCAGCCCGCTGCTCACAGCCACCCAGAAGTCTGACTGGGCTGAATCCTGGCCATGAGACAGATGGACAGATATCATTCTTCCACATTTTCACATGGTGTAGTTAGTCCTGATTGGCAGAGGGTGAGAACAGAAAGGTCCTTCTGGAGCTGGCACCGACCTCTGGCGCTGCCTTGCTTTCCCTTCTTCACCACTCGCTGCCAGCTCCATCAGTGCGGTGTTGTGCTGCAGCCGGCTCCTAACACCCAATGTAGCTAACCTACTGACTTCAGTCATGGTCAGGATTTCATCATGGCCCAGAGCCTGTTGAGGTCATTTTGCCATGAAAGTCACTGCTTGGTATGAACTCCTGGCTGCTCACCCCGGCTACCGCCACAGCAGCATGTCTCCCAACATCCCTCCTTTTGTCACACCGACAGTCATGACCTTGCATGTTTTTCACTCTTTTCTTGACTCTCTGTGCAGAGGGAGATGCACCAATGCGCAATATAACCCAGGAATATCCCAACCTTCCCATCCCCATGCCTCACCCTGAGCAAGCCCACACAGCCTCTCTGTCCCCAAGGGCAGGGAGCAGCTTCACGGCATCTTGCAGCCCTGGCTGGACTTCTTGTCACCCTGCACCCCCCTAGGATGCCCAAGGCCCTCAGCATCATGGTCATGGTTGACAGCTTCCTACCACCCTTCACCACCCATGTTTTTCCCTCTCCTTCCCCCATCACAAAGAGCCTCAAGACCAACTTTCAGGGGAGACAGAAGAGTCTGGAAGCTCCCTCTGGCCCCCAGGTAGAGAGGCAGTGGGGCAAGAGGGAAAGGTGGGCAGGGGAGGGGGAGGAGATTAAGTGGTGGAAGAATCTGGAGGCTGGGAGCACATTCTGGGCAGAGGGTGATTCTGAGGTAAAGGGCTCTTGCCCCTTCATGTTAAATTGCAAATAGTTTTTCCTTTCCATTAAACAGCAAACTTCATAAAATTACATAATTTTTCTTGTCAGAGATCCAGTCCTGGATGTTGCACTCAATTTACTGGCATTTCTTTATCTTAATCCAGTTGAATTTAGGTAAGACTTTTTTCGTTATCTCTGCAGAACCCAGTGTCTCATCCCAGAGCCAACTGCATTTTCCCCTGGTCTACAGCAGTGTGTTTAATAAAATACATTTTTTAACAGTCATATTTATAGGATTCCAATTAGGATGAGCTTGAAAATAATGATACAGTGCAAAGATAAATGTGCTTGAGTGGCAACTAAGTGCTGAACATCCAAACATATCAGTGATGACGAAAGGCATGTAATTATGCATGCAAAGTATCTGTATGCAAATTATTGACAGAATTTTGCATTTGTGTGCATAAAAGCGTGCTTTCTTCTCTTATATGGAAAGGCTATAGGTTGAACTTCTGCATCTGCTTTTCAAAATAAAAAAGACTCCTGAAATAGAACTTATTAGTGCAGGATGGTCTATATTTCCAGGACAGCTGAAAAGGTAGTAAAGCCAGAATTATTCACCTCTCTTAAAATTTAAGTTTTGCAAATACTTGGTTGTTTCATACCTGCAGAAAGAATGTTCCCTTTTGGATACAAATAGCTTGATCCTGCAGCCACTCCATAACCATATGGAACGAAATTGAAAACAAAAGCCATTTTCAGATCTACTGTCAGTCTCCATTTAAAAAGTGGAGCTGAGTGAACCTTCCTGTTCACTTTCTCATGAACATTCCTGTGAATAAGGTTTTCTTTGCAATGGAGTTAAACAATTGCGGGCTTTCGTGTGGGGCACAGTTGGTACTGATGTGTTCATGTTCACTCTCTGGGTTTTAAAGGTTTGGGTGGAAAATCAAGTGTTTTAAGCTCTCCATCAACAAAAACATATGTATGTACCTTACTGAAGAGAAGGACAAGAGTCTTGGAGAGGAACTACAGAAAACATTCCCAATAAGAAAACAAAACCTGTGGTCTGTGTTGATATTAACGTGCAGTACTGAAGGAACTTGAAGAAACCACATGGGATAACTTTTGCAAATATTTTGTAATCTTATTAACTCATTTCACTATATCTTCTAGGAGAAAAAAGGTGGAAGCCCAGTATTTCATTATGTTACACAGAAGGTGCAGTCCTGATTTTCTAAACAGAAAGAATGTCACAAAGAGGATCTGCTTTCTAGTTAGTCTCCTCAGAGGGGTTAGCACTCACGGTGCAGCACAGCTGTTCATTGCCATGCGATCCAAGAGTGTCCTGGAAGATGGCTGGGCTAAGAAGTACAACCATGGTTAATTATAGAGACCAAGGGAGCAAAACTCTTGCAAAGCACCAGGGGTATGTAGAGACTAATGTTATTGGACTAGTAAGCATCTTGCCATAAATAGGGTGAAAATTTCCTCATCACAATTTTTGTTCTGCTAAAAGAACCTAAAAATATGTAAAAATAGTCTATTTCCAATCACACATAATTTCCACTTTTTATCAGTCAGTAGGTAACCTTTGGAATATTGTATGTTCATTATGTGTCACTGTAGGAAAACAAACTTACCTTTGCAAACTGTGTTTTTAAAGAAAGTGGGGATGAGCAGTTCACTACAAATTTATTGTAGCTCTATTAAAGAGTTCAGCTTTGCCCCTTATAGTTTCTCTCTCAGAAACCTGTTCTAGTTCAATGCATTTAAGTGGACGTCTGAATTTTTCTCTCCTAAATCTGTTGATAAAGCTGACATGAGCCCACAGTTTCTTCTCTCACCAAACGTGCCCTTTTCGTAGGACACAGGGGGTCTCTCCAGGGTCTAGCCCAGGATTTCACACAAATGAGCCAGCCTTCTGCATCCTAGTGCCTTATTCAGTTTTTGGAACATCTGCTCTGTGGCAGCATTTCAGCTGTTCATGGAGTTTTCCAGCATCCTGCAACCTCCGTTGGGCATTTTGAGGCTTTCATTTCATTGTTGGTTTCCCCCCATGCTGCCAATGACTGACAGCACACATATTCCCCCTGAGAGTGCGATGGACTGTGTGTAGCTCACCAGGGACACCCTGGCGGTTTGTGAGCTGATGCAGGAAATATTGTCAACTATGTGTTAGTGATATATCCCAGCTCTTCTCATGACTCATATCTTTAAAGTTGTTTTTTTTTTCTATTCCAGCAATTGATGACGACTGGAGCAAACCAAATCTAGTCATTAACCAATAAGAATTTGTTTTAAAATATTCCAAGTTAACTAACTAATTTATTTTCAGAGGACTGACTGAGAAGTCATTTATTTAGTCCCTCTGATCATACCCTTAACAGGGTGCTTAATTTACAGCTGATTCATCATTGTGCATCTTTAAAAAGTAGATCCCAGGAGTACAGCTGCACAAATGCAAGATGAGAATCAGCCGTGAGGAGCTGTGGGAGGTGGAGGAGAGGGCACAAGTGGCAGCACTACCTTGGGAAGGTGCTTCTCCAACACCAAGGGGCAGCTCGGCCTCCCCACACCCCTGATCCCAGCCCTGTGCCCAGGCCCCAGCTGTGGCCACCTGCCCCACAGCTGCCCCAGCACTGTGGTGCATTCCCGCTCACATGTCTTGCAGACAAACACATCTCACATGCTCACAGGTATATGTCTTGCACCATCACACACATAACTTATGCACTCACTTCTCACACACACATCTAACAAGCTCACACTCACACACACATCTTGCACATATGTTCCCAGCCTCCTTCCTGATGTGGTATCAGGCCTTTTCTTCAACACAACCAAGAGAAAAAACTGACAGTGAAATGAAGGACCTTTGTCTCCTGCAAATCTTCTCTTTGACATGTCAAGAGACAGTGCAGTGGAACAAAGAAAATTAATTAATTTATTCTAATCAGTCAACCTTTGCTGATGAAGCATGAGTGATTTCTGCCTCCATGCCACTATGATAAAATTTTATTTAACTGCAGCTGATTTTACTGTTGCTTTGCCAGTCACAACAAAACAAATCAGGAAAATAGATGTAATTGTTGAGCAGTTGCCCATTGCCAGTTGGTGGGGAAACACAGACCCCTGGGTCCAGCCCAGGGCAGAGTCACCTTCACCCACAGCCCTTTGAGCCCATGGGTGCAGCAGGGCACTACCTGGTACCATTTTTATGAATTGTGCTTTCCTGATCCCAAATATCTATCTGCAGAAGGGAAGAGAGTTTGCCTACACATCCCGGGCATCTCCAGGCAGAGGAATGAAGCTACTTCTTAAGGAGCCCAGATCCTCAAGCCCAGATGGCTAAAGATGTTTTCATTGTATTTTAATTAACACTGGGTTCAGTGCTTTTAAGCAGCCAGCTATCCAAAGGAATTCCATTCGTCCCATCTTGGCCATAAGATATCCTCCCACTTTTCCAGCAGTCCATGCCTGGGTTGTGGCACTGTGGGGCAGGATCAATTCTGTCCATGCAGGCAGCACCTGTCCCCAGGCTTGGCTGGGGACACCAGGTGTACCTAACAGCCGAAAGAAAGGAGGGTGTACCACTGTTACAAATACACTGCTTTCAAAACAGCTACCTGCTCTGCAGCTGGTATCTGCAGACATCCACCAGCTCTTCAGTGTCCATTTAATGTATTTCTGATGGTTTAATTCAAATTATTAGTGAGGCAGAATGAACAGTATGTGAAAAGATATCCCATAAACTTGGTGGCGGGCTGAAGTGAGAAAGCTCCAATATTTAGGTGACTGACACCTTCTCACACTCTTTCTAGCTTCTGGCTAAGTCCTATTATCTGGACAAAGAGGGTGAATTTGGGCTTAAGAATGATATTACACCCTGTTCTGTGAGCGCAGTTATTCTGTAAAAGCAGTCATTTACCATCACACCATAAATCTGGTACAACTGTTTGCTGGAATTCAAACTGACAGGTAATGTAACTAGCTGCAACTTCCCTGCTACAAACGGTGGAGAACAGCTCCCCAAATGGTGGAGAAGTGGTTAAAGCTATGATAGTTGTTACAGTTCTGTATTTTCTACTGGCAATGAAATCAGTCTATAACTACAGTATGGAAAGAATTATTCCATACCACTGTCCATTGTTCTGCATCATTACCAGGAAACAGGGTTATTACAAGATTGGGTCTCTTATGTTAACCCTGGAAAAGAAAAGATATACATTTTGTTTTTAAAATATATTAAAGAAAGAAGAAAGTAAATCCTTTCTGATCTGGTACATTGCTACTGTACACATTCATCGAAAAAGAAAAAAGATTTTTTAAAGAACATCACAGGCATAGCACAAACAAAGCAAAACCAAAAGAAATCAAAGTTAAGGCAGGCACTGTGTGTTCAGCTAAACCAGGGATAGCATATTAAATCTTTTCAAGAAAACCACAGCTAAGCTGCTCTGTGTAGCTCTGCTGGGGAGCAGCCACATCCATCATGGGCTGATAGAAACCACCAAGGACTGATAGCCCAGCCACGGCTCAAGGAGCTCCTTCCTACTCTGCCACTGCTGCTATCACCTGCTCCAGCTTTGGTGGTGGCTCCCAGCCTGCAGCAGTTTTGTGCTTTAGTAAGGCCTGTAGCGATAGGAAAAGAGGTTATAGTTTTAAATTGAAAGAGGGTAATTTTAGATTAGATATTAGGAATAAATTCTTTACTGTGAGGGTGGTGAGACACTGGAACAGGTTGCCCAGAGAAGCTGTGGATGCCCCATCCCTGGAAGTGTTCAAGGCCAGGCTGGAGGGGGCTTTGAGCAACCTGGTCTAGTGGAGTCCCTGCCCATGGCAGGGGGGCTGGAACTGGATGATCTTTAAGCTCCCTTCCAACCCAAACCATGCTGTGATTCTATGTGCCATGAAGATGCCAGCTCAGCACCTGCACCAAAACATCTCCATAATGCAGGAACCAGAGTCCCCTCTTGCAGGATGCACCTGCAGCTGGAGCCAGGGCCTATGAATATTTCCCAGCACTGAGTCAGGACTGCTGAAATGTGCCATTCTGGTACACTGAAATTTGGCGAGTTTGATTAATTTTTTATCTTTTGGATAAGTTATACCAGTAAATACCAGTAAACATACACCGTAGATTTTGCTATAGTATGCACTCATATGTATAAATAATTTGTTGTATTATAAAAAATAAAATAAGTCAGTCAAGTCGACAGTCATTACATGTATTTTATAGAAGTGAAAGATGACATTAAAAGAACAGAACAAATCAGTCATTTTCAGCATCATTACCTCCTCGTGCGACATTCTCACTGGAGCAAGGGAGGAGAAGGAGCTGTTTCCAGGCTTTTGCATGTAACACTTTTTTGATCTGCTCCAGTCATCATTTTCAGATGGTTTTCTGTTGTTTTTTACTGCACAGGAAGCTGATTTTCCCTCTCCTGCTACAAAGCCATAAAGAAGAAAGACTGCAAGATGAGTAGATCAAAATCTTCCAGCCTCTCTCACCTAAGTGGCTGCTTGCTCACATGCCTTGGGTCTTCCTGGCTTCTGCCAAAACTTCCTCATTGCCTGGAGAGACCCATGGAGCAAGAAGGAGAAGTGATACCCACCAGACGACCAGAAATACACTCCTTTTTCACTGCCTAGGCCCAAACCAGTCCGCAAGCAGGGTAGGAATTGGAAGCCAGGTCTTCATCATATGGACAAAACTGCCCTCACTAGTGTGGGAGCAGGGGGAGATGTAGCAGGTCCAGGGGTTTCTCCCCCTGCCTGCGTGCACCTGTGTGCCATGGTTGGACTTTGGACATGGTGTGCTTAATTCCCCTTTACCAGGAACCCCACTGCTCCCCAGACAGGTGGCATGGGCTCCCCTGCACATAGCACAGGGCATCCTACTCAGGTCTGTGGCTCAGGCCCAGGACACATAGCAGGAAGAGGGGATTAGCCTGGGCAGTAAGAACACCATTCTAGGCACAGTACCCAAGAAGTGTGTGTCCCACCTGGCAGGCTCACGCAGCCAGCTGAATTTGCACGTGCACACCCAGCAAACACGCTCTTTTAATACCTCCTTTCCTCTTGCCAGCTCCTCTGACACCCTCATTGCCTGTGACTGTCTGTAGTTACTTGGATGTTGAATTAGAAGCATTTAAATACACTCTTTGATCCTCCACTAGAAATGGTAGCCCAACACATTTGGCTGTTGGCAGATTGTGGGGACTGTATGTACAGGCCTGTAAAGCAAATATCTTTGGTTTTGTATAGAAACCCAGCTGTGCTCACACACGTGCCATGGCACATGCTGCGTTGAAGTGTGATGACAATCGCAACTGAAAACACAAGATGCTTTGAAGGCCCTGTAACTGAAGCAAAAGAAGAAAAGGCTGGGCTTAGAGCCCATAGTGATCAGTACCAGGCCATGCACTCAGCAGAAAACTGCCTTGTAACCAGCGGCATTTTACAGACTTTCTAATTGGCTTCCAGGGCTGATGGCTGTTGCTTGCGCAGAACTGGAAATCAGAGCCATGTGGGGCCAGCTGAGCGGCTGAGGTCTGTGCTGCCTGAGTTTGCCTGCAGCCAAATGGCAGCAGAGGTGTTCCCCAGGCGAGGGGAAGCAGGGGAAGGAGGGCTGGAAAAGGCAGGCCACCATCTGCGGCTACTTAGGAAGGTGCCTTGCCACATCAGTGCCCTGCACCTCAGCCAAGGGAAGGGTGTTTTCTGGTGGTAGCAATGATTTCATTACATGCCTGTGCCTTTTTGTGGCGGTGACTTTTAGCAGGAAGTCAACAGGCCAGTCCCACTGCTGAAGCTGCCTGCGAGCCCCTGGCAGCCTCAGCTGGGATGTAATTGCTGGGCCACCAGCCAGCACAAGCCTGTATAATGGGGCTTTTGCATTTCTTATCTTGCCTTATTTGGCTTTCCACAGGTGGGTTTACTCTTGCCCCCTCCCTGTCTCTTTCTAAATACATGCTTGTACATACCCTGTAAGTATATGTAGACCAAAACATACTCATTTATGTACTACACTTGTGGTAGTGTTGGTTTATTTCCATGGGTTAAGGAACTACATGCTAAAGAGGCCCATATGCACTTGAATATTCATGTAATCCTTTGCCAATTATTTACTGGTAGTCTGACGAACTGGGTTTGATTTCCTGCAGGCAAAATTTGGTATCACCAACTTAAACTTGCTGTTCAGAGAGCCAGGAAACTAAATGTCCCATGTCAAGGAGCAGGAAGGACTAAACTCTCTACTTACCAGAGCTTACCAGGGCTTAAATAAAAGAGGTTTACAAGAAGAGTTGAAACAGAGAAGAGAAACACAATAAACCAGCAGCTTGGAAAATCTGGTGAATCTGCCCAGACTCTGAGAAAACTATGGAGAAAGTTGCTCTCCTGCACCTGAAATATGTGTGGATTCGGGGAAGATTACAGCATATTCCAAGCAAAGTAATCACACCCTTATGGCTTGGCAGAAAAGCCTAAGATATCTATGCTGTTATTTTTGTTAGATTCAGCCTAACACTGTCTTGCCAGATACTTGCTGCCATCAGTCTTATTCTTCTCCACCATTTCTTCTCCACCACCACCACCACCCCTCCCCCATCCAAAAAAGCCTGAAAGTACTCTAGCTCTTTTAAATAAGGAGCAGAAACACGACAGTGTCTTTTAGAGACATACCTGGGTGGTCAAGTATTCCTTCCCAGAAACTATGCCCCTTTCCTCATGCTCATTGAGCCTAAATATTGCTTTGCTTTCTACTTCTTCCAGTCCCTGAAGTTTCTGACACACAAGCACTCTATTTCTCTCTACTTTTAAGTACAAAGATTTTTTACAGAAAAAAATCCCAAACATGGTTGTAACTGGCAAAGAAATCCCAGCTCGTGCTCCTCTGCCTCGGGCAGGGGTCTGCCTGGAGCTCTCCCGGCTCAGCTGTTCTTCTCCCTGTCCTGTCAACAGCCACCAGCACTGAGCTCTTGCCCTTTTAAAGCTCCCAGCTCTGTCTGTGTATATGCATGTGACTACATATATACATATACATATTATATATATACACACACATACACACATATGCATGCAGGGAGCCTGTGGGAGAAGGAAACAGCGAATCCTCCCACTCCCCCCACCTCATGGGCACACTGAATTCAGGAAACAGAATCATCTTGTGAAGGACCCTAATAATAATTTTAAAAGATGAAATGAGGGACACTGCACAGAGCCTGTGTGACTGTCTAAGCTCAGTTCCACTGTAAACTAAAGGCTCCCATGCCATGGAGGGTCTCTGGGGGATCTCCACATTGGGAGGAATCTCATTTTGAAGGTATGGCCAAGCTGCACCACCTCTGACATTCAAGACCTGTCCAGAGAAACCCTGGCTGGCCCCAAGTTTGAAAACAACTGCTAGCTGTAGGTCTGCTAAGCTGTGTCTTTGTTAGCTAGCCCACAGCAGAAACCATAAGGCTATGACAATTCTGACTGTTCAGTCACTGGAAAATAATACAGGACTGATTTTTTCTTATTATGTTTTATACCCCTTTTTCAGAATAGTTGGAGGTCATATGCCCAGTTTCATTGTTTCCCTTAAAAATAATAGTTCTATAAAGCAATATCAGTCTCAACTTGTCTCCATTTTCATAGAGCTTTCTTTACAATTAACAAGAACATTAAATCAAGAGAGCACTTGTTTAACATTTCAACACATTTTTGTCTGAAGTGATTCACTCATCTCATTTTCCTGGAAAAGGTGTTTTCTGGGCATGTAATCCCCTAGGTATGTGTTTCATCTTCCAATATTGAGCTGGTATGGACACATGGAAAGAAAATCTTATCTTGTTGAATAATACCTAATACCCTTTCCAGAAAAAACAATAATGATCTGGCACCTCTCCAGCTATTAATGCTTTATGAATAACTAGCTTCTCAATATGCAGAGTTTTCATCCACCTTCTTTAGTACAGGAACAAAAAGTCCCAGGCACATGGAGCAGAAACAAAAAGTCCCAGGCACACCAACCCATTTGCCAACTTTCTCAGGCACCACATCATCATGACTTCCATAGGTGATCACTGTAATAACAAAAAACATGGTGTATTCTTTGGTATTTATGTGGGTATCTCATGTAATTTCATGAGGTTGCTTGCTCTTTCCCTCTCCCTTTGGATTTTTACTTCAATTGCAGGTATGAACTCTATGCACAATACAGAGAACCTATTTAATACACAACAGTTGTTCTCTCACATGCAAGTGGTTTCTATAAAGAAACCATCCATCACTGCTATATAATAAGCCACATCTTTTGCTGAATGGTCTGTCCTTGTGAACTGACATGTGGGGATAAATAATATCCACTGTAAAACAGGGAATGTGCAAATACCAAAGTTACTCCTGGAAGAGTTATTAATTTGAGATAAAACTATTAAAACTGCCCAGATAACTTACGAATCCAAATCCCATTTTCAAAAGGAGGTGAGTTCTAGAACAGTGAAAAGTTGTAGATGCCTAACCAGCATAAACAACCTACATGCTAATGTGGCTGCCCCAGACTATGTTTTAGATCTTAACCCCTTCTCCTGTCCCATATGAGCTGCACACTCATACTTCCCTCAGTGACATTCCCTGGGCTCATATATAGGATCATCTCAGACTTTTGAAGCTCATTCTTACTTCCTGCATGGATTAGTCTCTTTGAAATATCTCCCTTCTCCCACTGGTGACTGGTATGAGAACCACTACGAGAGCTCAAGACCCATGATGTGCTTCACTGCCCACCAAACCAACATAGTTCCTAACTAGTCAGGAATTGGTAATTGATTGATCATAGAATCATAGAAAAGGTTGGAAAAGACCTTTAATATCATCAAGTCCAACTGTTAACCCAGGACTGCCAAGTCCACCACTAAACCACATCCCTAAGCACCGCATCTACATGTTTTTTAAACACTTCCAGGGATAGTGATTCCACCACCTAACTGGGCAGCCTGTTCCAATGCTTGACCACCCTTTCAGTGAAGAAATTTTTCCTAATATCCAATCTAAACCTCCCCTGGTGCAACTTGAGGCAGTTTCCTTTTGTCCTATTGCTCAATGATGATATGTCAAAATCAACATTTCATGAAAATATTTTTGATTCTGGAAACTTTTACCATCCCCAGACTGAAGCTTTCTTGGCAGTCTTGCAGGCTCAAGTGTCCCCTGGCAGCACCTGATGGGCAGCACAACTCTGGGTCAAGAGCCACAGCTCCCAGGCTCTGCTGCAATGCAGGACACATAGCAGGGGCGGAGGCCCAAGAAAAAACTAGACTGAGGGGTTCTTATGCACCACACATCACAGGAGCAGTCCAGGGGATGCTGTGGGGTCACATCTGACACCATTGCACTTCAGACTTGGCAGCCACCTGAGAAGACAATCCCCCCACAGTGAGCATATGTCTGCTGCGTTTGGTTTCAGAAAAAGTGAAAAAAAAAATGTTCTGAGCTTCCCAGAACAAAATATTTTCAGAATTTCATTTCCACAGGAAAGGTAAAACTTTTTTAAGTTTTATTCCAATCCAGAAAGAAAACTGTCTGAAAATGTCAGGATTTCCCACAGAAAGAAAATGCCAAGTTTTGACCCACACTACCCTTAAGTTATTATTTTTTTTTAAATTTTTTTTTTAATTTAATTATTCAGTCTCAGAGCATGGATTGTTAAATATTCTGTGGAAACTGTAGTTTCAGAGCCCTTGTCCCTTATGAGGACATTTCAAATTTCTGCACCAACATCCTTCACCTGGAAATCATCTCATCTGTATGTCCCACCCCACGACTATGTGTTACACTACTGTGTTGTGGGCTATTTCTGTCCAAATATGGAACTCCGGCAGGAAAAGGAATGTCAGACTATCTGTTTAAAATAGAATTAAATGAAATTGTAACACGCGCCAAAAACATAATAATGTGCAAACAGAAAGGACCTGTGTTTCTCTGGGCACCAGAGAGAATTGGCTACACTTTTCCTGATAACACAGAAGGATGAGGTATGGTCAGGTCCTTTTGAATGCATCCTTAGTTTCTCCTAGCATGGAGTGTGGCTCCCTAGCTATAGGTGTGGGACCTGATTCTCTTCTGCTCGATCAGGGACTCTCACTTGCTCCTTGTAAAGCAGCCCACAATGCTACTTAAGGCTGCATGGGGACATTTTATCTTCACTTGCTACCTCCATGCGCGAGTGAGTCTGCTGGCCTGCTCAGAGAAGGGTGGCTGATGGAAAGTTGGAGAGCGACCAGAAAGATGGAATTACTAATTTCTAATGCTCTGAAAAAACGCCAATTTTCAAAAACACAGAAGGCTAGAAATAAACAAGAAATTATAAACAAGCAAAATCCTTTCCATTTCAACTATTTCACCTGAAATTTTGCATACTGTCTTTCAAGCCGGCAAAAGGCCCTGGCTTCTCCTGCCTTCCTTCCTCAGAAGAGGAAGGAGCCCAGCCCTACAGAGGACAACCTTATTCACCAGGATGCAGAGCTCTGCTCTCAGCAGTCACAGTGAGCTGCCATTCCCGCTGGCCAATATGGACTCCAAGCATCTCCTTTCCACCTCAGCTGTATTCTCCACATTCCTGGTTCTGAACCCCTGTGTCATGGTCTGCAAGATAAGAATGTGGAGATATAAACGCAGAATAACTTCATCCCAGCTGAAGCCACAACATTTTTCTTTCTCCTTAATTCAGGAAACAGGATATTCCAGTGGAGGACCTGGGTCTCATCTATTTATCATTGTTGTTTGGACATAATCACATACTTTCAGTACAGAAGATCCAGATTCTTTTGTGGACCTTCCTAACAGGTCTTAACTCCCAACTTCTTGATACCTGCAAGTGAGTAATTCTGCTTGCAATAAAATATAATCTCCCAAGAGGACCTCTGATCTTAAAACAAATGCTGTTTAATTCACCACTCATTAGGAGAGTATCTGGATTGATTTATTGAGCACTTCTGACCCCAAATCTTTTGAACAGCATTCCTTCACGATTAAATAGGGAATGGATTTGGGCAACACTTCTGGCAGACAGACTGGAAGAACACAAGTGATTCTTAAAAACATTCATATCACGTAATGCAATGTAAATATTCTACATGTTGGCACGCACTTGGCACAGGCCAGAATGGATACATTTTCCAACCAAGGCTCAGGCAACTTCTGTAGTAAATATGGCCAGAACAATTCATTAATTATACATCTGTGGATGTCCCACATTTGTGTATTTTAGAAATATACAGCCACATTCAATCAATCAGAAAAACGGCAATATCTTTGGGACCAAAGTAAATCAATGTTTTTGGTAAGTATATGACAGGCTGGGGCAGCAGAAAGCATTATATCCTCTAGGGAATTGGTTTCAGCTTGCTGCTTAATATTCAAAGAACAGAGAAATGGAAAGAAATATCCAAAAAGTCTTTTATAAGTGACTGGCTACAGACAAATGCTTTCTAGATGAGAATACCAAACTTTCTTCCTAGCTGTACCCAAGTAGTTGCAAACATGAAGAATTACATGGCCTCTGTACTTTGAGCATGTAAACAAAAAATATTGAACCTTGTAACAAGAATGAAGAATGCAAAATATAACCTCCTGCCATATGCCTTGCCATTCTCATTTTGCTGTAAAAGCGGAATGAAGCTATGGTTGCTGCATGGAATAGGCTGTTGGCTGCCTGCCTTTTTTGGCCAATGAAAGTATATGCAGTAAATGTGGTATGTGCCTTCCCTTCTTTCTGGTTTCTGGTTAACAGTAGAGTGCAGTATCTGGCTTGCCTCTCCTTGCAGAGATCCAAGAGCAGAGAATTTGCCAGAATATTTGCATCTACATAAATCATTAAGAACAAATGTTGCTTTAGGTGCCACTCGACTCTAAGCAAGGTCATCGGCACTCACGACTTTATCAGAAGATTCCCAAAAAAGTGAGCTATATCTTTAATCAGATCTCCTGTTTGCGGGAGACTAAGAAGCTGGGGAAAGGCTTGATTACTGATTTTTGAAGATGTAGACTGGGGTTTATCCCAACTGACTTTAGGCACCTAACTGCCCCTTTCTGGTGGGCTCCCTCTGCACTTAGCAGACAGCAAGGGCTCCTTCAGACAGTGAACTAGATGATAGAAGGAACTTACAGTGATTAAGGTCCTGAAGTAGGTGCCTGTTGCCTGAAGTTAGCAAGAACTGGGCAGAAAAGACCTACGATGTTAACATGTGGCAACAATAAGGGTCTGACAGCATAAATAGAGGATTTTGCTGTGTGATGTAGGTATTTTCCTGTAAGTCTGCTCCATCCAGAACATGCAGAATCAAAGTTTTCTCAAAAAGGGGCACTGCTGGTCTGGCTCCTCTGGCTATTGCATGGTGTGTCAGAAGGGTTGGAGAGCAGCATCCCTTACTCCATGAGCACCCGCATGTCTGGGAAGGGTAAGCTGGTGGGACAGGTATGGACATCTCATCAGGCTTCCCTGCATGCAGGCTCTTGAAATGAGATTGGGCTGTCCTCATTGAACTGTTGCTCCCAGGAAAGCTGACCCTTCCACAGGCAGCTCCCCAGGGCATCCCCCATATCATGAAGTCGGGCATGGTCCCAAGCTGCTTGCAGAGGTGGGTGCCATGTGGGGCAGCCCACGTGGGTACCATGAGGGGCAACTCACCCTGAAGTGGCCAGGGTGGGTGGTTATGAAGCTGGCCATGCTTTTGGTCCTGCCATGGCATGCCCTGCTCTGGCACGGCCAGCAGGCTCTCTCCTGAGACACAAGCAGGAGCCTCGGCAGAAAAGAATGGAAACTGCCCACCTCCGCTCACTGTCTCATCCAGGGAACAGCACTTCTCCATAGTGCAGGCAGGGGAAGAATCCTTCACTCAGTAGGACCTACACACCCAAAAGCAACACAAAGCCATTAATGACCTTGCACTGCTAACAGGTGACAGAAAAACTTCATATCTTACACCTGCTTGCTGAAAGCGCACTGAAAGTTGTTCACTCTTCTGAAACCTTTCCAAGGGGCCACACAAGTGGCAAGCCGAATAAAGCCAGAGACAGTCAGATCTGCCTTTCGCTTGGGCCTTCTGGATTAAAAAAGATGTGGTACATGAAAGAGCTCTTTGAAGTCACTGATGTTGATGCTGCAGCACATTTGGGCGAGTGCAGAGAATACCACGGCTCACGGTGTCAGGAGTCAGGGGGGCCTTCCTCCTCGCACAGGGAGAAGCTGAGGATATCTGAGAGCTCTTTCTTATATACTATATATCTATATTCAAAGACCTGGGTAAATTTAGATTCTGCTGAAAAAGGAGAAGGGTTCATGACACAAGGCTGAGGGAAGAACAGCATCTGTCGCTTTGCAGTGGTGCTGCATCCTGTCTTGGAGATTGGCTGTGGTGTCAAACCCACCTTTCCCTGGGTGGCTGCTACAAATTATTCTGAAAGCAGCATAGTTTTGTGACATCGGAAAATGTTCTCCGCAGATGCCAGTGAATGGACTTGTTTTTAACCTAAAGAAAACTTGTGATGTAGGGTCTCCAGAATAAAACATACAAGTACCTAGGGTAGGTAGCAATTTTAACAGCAATTCAAAGAGCTGCCAAATGACCTTTCTTCTATTGGTGGTGAAACAATTTGGTGTGCTAGAGATGGAGTCTTCCACATAGATTTGTTGTAAGGTAATTAGAAAGAAAGGGAAAAAAAGCATCATGAAAAACTGATAAAGAGAAAACCATCAGCTTTGTGTCACGTCCAGAGCCACTGGAAAATCCACATCATAAAACAGACTGAGAGTTTGTGTAGCTGGTGGAACTTTCCTCATGTTAGGGTATATTTTAAGCATTATTTAGAAAACAAACGTAAAGTGTCTCAAGCCAAAAGTGCAGCAAAGAAAAAAAACCTTGTCTCCCTTCTTCTGTCAGACCAACAGGCAATCATCTCACCGCCTTGCCCCAGCTGAACGCCTCCAGCTACTGCTCTCCAAGCTTTAGGACAAGCAGGTGGAGGAGACCAGTGGCACTTCTGGGAGAGCAAATGGTGCAAAGGATGGGAGCTGGGGTGATGTAGCAAGGTACTGGCAAAGGAGCAGGATGGTGCTTGTGGGGAAGATGGAGCAGGAAAGCCAAACAGTGAAGGAGGTGCATGATGTCATCACTGAGCCCCTTACCCTTGTCATCTTCCAGTTAAAAAAGGAAAATTTCTGGGGGAGAAAGCAACCCAAAGATTAATCCAATCTGTCCAGCTGGAAGCATTTCCCTGTTCATAAAGTCATGAATGCTTCTCAAATATTCCTGTGTGATTAAAAAGAGGAAATGCAAATACTTTATGAGCTTTGGGTTATGGGATTAGGCACGTAATAGTTTTATGGGCCCGATCCTGTCTCAGCAAACATGATGGGAGGTCAGTTATCAAGCCACAGGGGGCAAGATAAAGCTTTATATGAGTTGCTATTTTTTACTTTTAAAGTTAGTCTTATTGGGCCCAGCCCAACTTCAGCTGAAGTCAATGAAAAGGCTCCTGCTGACTTTAATGGGAGTTGGATTGGCCTTATTCTCCTTTGTTAAGTAAAGTAATTTTAAAAGGTCAAGAGGTGAATTAAAAGAAAAAGAAACAACTACATTGATAAGCTTTATTCAATGTGCACACCTTATAGAGAAGAAGTGTTGTCTTAGCTGGTGAGAATAGTTCAAACTAGTCCTTGCAGACTCTGGCAAGGATAACAAAGTATGGTTTTACTCAAAAAAACCCAAGTGGAAATGAAAATTGCTGAGTTTTGATTTAATGATCTCTCAGTGGCTGCTATCTGCTCAATTTACAAATAAAACAAAAGACACCAAAGTTAGAGCCTAATCTCAATGAAACCAACCTTGTGCTGGTACAATTCCACTGAATTTAACAGATTTCTCCTTGATGCTTCAGTGGATTTCTTCTTGATTGGCACTGGTGGAAGAGCTAAAATAAGATGTTGTGTTTCTAATTGCTATGGCTACAGTTTGACTTGGGCTATGGACATCTTGCTCTGATTTCAGTACAGTCGCTCCTCCACCAGCAGCTGAAGCAACTTGTAGCCAAAGTGGCAGGGGAAAAATTAGGAGGAGAAGAAGATTAGTTAATGAATCTGTTGATGGTGCAAGAATGAGTGTGGATGCAGCTATTTTCCAAATGCTGTCTTGGCTCCAAAGAACTATGACAATCAAAAGGAGAGAAAAACCTACAGGGTATTTTCAAGTTGTGCTGTGTGAACCTTCTGGGGTTTGACTTGCACTCTGGGTCCTCACCAGCTCCAAAGAAGCAGACCACAGGTTTTATCACCGTATTCAGCAGATAAAACTATTGAATGAAAAGTTGCTATTTTTACACAATACCTTTTCAGAGTGCAGTAGCATCATAAATTATAGACCTGTCTCCCTCAGAACAGCTCTCATGCACTAGCTGTCGGAAGATGCTGTTGGCAATCAGCTTCACAAAATTTTTCTTTTCCAGATTATCCCTCTTCCAGGACGCGTTTTAGGATCCAAAGAGTATAAAACATGCTGAATTTCTTGGGAAATGGCTGAAGGAGTTTGGTTTTGATTTCTTTGCATTGTCCTTGCTAAATGCCTCATGCTGTGAAATTCAGATGGTCTTCTCTGATACAGGCAGTAGCTATAGGAAAATTACAGTGTATCCCCCCCCCAATTTATTGCCATTTTATATATAAAAAAAATCTCTACCAAGCTGAGATGAATCAGAGCCATCTTTCCAGCAGATGGTTAAAACTAAAGGGAGAGAAGGATGGCTTCATTGGGCTAATCCAAGAAAGAGAAAAGCCCTCTGAGCAGTTCCCTTTTGAGGCAGGTTAACAGCCCTGTGCTCAGCAGGTTCTGACCATCAATGAACTAACCCTTTCCTCCAACCTTGCCTCCCGCTGGGCAGGAATTCAATGCATGAGCAGAGGTCAGTGTTAATGCCATCTTGCTAAAGGCATCCAGCTTTCATTCACAAAACAAACCACTTTACTGGCTTCAGAGGGAAAAGTAAGTAACCCAGGAGAAAAAATGCGCAGATTTTCTATTAAGTGAGAATCAGTTTACGGTATAATATCAGTCGCAAAAGGGTCGAATCAAACATTGTTATAATATATCTTTAAGGCAGCTTCTTAAGTGAGAATCAAGGAAAGATTATTTTGCCCATGTCTAAGCTTAATGGCACACTTAGACAAATAAGATGAGAAACTACAGCTGCAGCGAACACTTGTGCTGCCTGTTGCAGTTTACAGAACAAACATTTGGAATCTATCTGGCTAATCATGATATATTTTTCATGTGATCATCTGTTTATGCTTCTTTGGTTTATATTTCTTGGGACTGGGCTGTGTGCCAAGGGGCTGGGGGCTGGAGTCAGCAAACACCCTCCCAGCCTCGCCAGACCCTCAGCAGTACCCTCAGCCACAGCTGCTCCAGCCTCACCTCATGGGAACAGCCCCCCCTCAACCCACCCTGCCAATCCTTTAGGATGCAGTGTACTCGGAGCTACATGGCTTAACCCCTCCTTTTCTTCCCACAGCCCCTCTTGCACTGGAGCCAAGGACCGGGCATGCATATGTAAGAACATCTGCATATGCTGTTTAGTGCACATTTTAACCAAAAAAATGCATGGAGCCCTGTGGTAGCTTGACTAGCAGGCAAGGCCACTGATGGAGGCACATGTTTCTGCACTTGTTTCCAAAAAAACCCTTTTTTCTTGTGTGGTTTGTGTTCACCAGCCCGCTTGGCCAGCAGCATGAGGGACTTGCCATGGCTTCCCACTGAGCTGGGGGAGCTGGGGTGGCCACTGCCACTGTGTTCCCAAGCCTCTGCACTGTCATCCCTGCACCAGACCACCTTCTCTTTCTGTGCGTGACTCCCACAGCTGTTTCGCCAGCTGTTACCTTCATCTTTCAGCCACGTGCATCTGCAGAGGCTGTGCTTTCCAGCCTGGCTATCTGCCTTGTGCCTCCCCATCCGCAGCCCCACAGCCTGCTTGTGCCCCAGGGTCCAGGGCTGATTTCTGCCCTCCCAGAACACAGCCAGCAAGACCAGGCTGCCCCCGTCAGAGGCTGGCCCAGGTCAAGTTGCTGGTAGTGCTGCTTGTGCCCACCACAGCCCCCATGGCCTCCACACACTAGATGCAGCTCTCTGAAGCACAGGTGAAGCAGCAACCTACTGCTACTTTGACATCAAATTGCCAAAGCTGAAGAAACAAAATCAGGGTGAAATTTCGCCTAAGCAGCTTTTAAGATGCTGGAAAAAGGTCAGCTGCATGCAAGATCTCCTGTTTGTCTCCCATAGAGGGAGCACAGATTGTCCAAAAAACACTGAAACAGATGCACTTCTGTAGCCATTGCAGAATTAAGAAGTTGAAGTAACCAGAAAACAGGCAAATGATGGCCTGTGCCTCCAGCTCAAGGAAAAGATGATTTTTAGAAGTGTTGCTGCTGCTTGTCCAGCCTCCAGCTGCAATGCAGCAAAAATGTGGTCTCCTTGACACTGCAGCACTCCTGCTGGGTGTTGGCAACAGACAGGAGGGTTCCGAGCAGCACCTTAGGACAGTTCTAGTTTTAGCAAAGGGGTAAGCAGCAGAGTGGCTGGGATCATCCTGTACCTTTGCAAGCTACAGCACTTCCTTGCAAGCACAGCACGACACTTCCCTGCAAGCACAGCTCTGTGTGTGGAGCCCAGGAAAGTACACCAAGGAGAAGGAAATGAAGAATGAACCTGGATAAGGCCACAAACACGTAGCTCCATAACAATGACCTACACTTACATGGTTACCCTGCTGATGGTCACTGAAGCTACACACTTCCCTGATTAAAAGGCAAATAAAAAACACATCAGTTCTCATACAGCAGCCATGCAGCCTCAGGACACATGGTTTGTCCAGCAGATGCGGGTCCAGTCCTGGAGGAGCAGAGCTGACCTCAGCCTCCAGGCACTTCAGCCCTGAGCCACCTCAGGCTCCTCACAGCTCATTCACATTGGGAGACCCAGGGTCTCCTCCAACCCAGAAAGCAGTCAGGCTGTGGTTTTGGTTCACAGTGAGGAGCCCTGTGGGTTTTTTTCTTTTTTACTGTTCAGCTCCATTTCCCAGCTACAGCTGCATTTGTGCAACAGTCCTGAAAGACTCCTGTTGCCTGGAGTGGGTGGACGGGGTGAGAGAAAGCCAGGAGGACCTCAAAGGCACGCACTAGGTGCCCCTGCCTCTTAACATTTCCAGCCTGCAACCACATACTCTCGAGCTGCCACCTCAGCAGCTCTCCCAGCAGCAGCAGAGGACTGCAGGCTCGCTGCACAAGCAGCCCTCCCAGGCAAGGCACTGGCGCAGGGGCGTAAGGGCTGCAGTGTGGCTGTGCCATGAGTTGCCCAGAGGTGCTCGCCCTGGCTCAGCCGGGCTGGGGGCTCCTGGGGTTTCTGGCTCTCCCAAACGGAACTTCAGACCTTGCCCTTCACCGCAACAGCAGCTGGAGAACCTGTGTGTCCTTCTGCACACACAGACACCGTGACTCTGGTAACAGCAGGGGCTGCTATGCCCACTCTCCCAGCACTGCGGGATTTTGCAGGATGGACATCACTTTGGTGCCCAGAGGGCCACAGGCCAAAGCTGTCTCATCTGCTCTGACTCCTGGCAGGATTTGAGCCATTGTATGTGGAAAACAGGTCCTGACATCCCCTCACTGGGGAAAAGACAGCAGAAGTCCCAATACATAGCAGCCTGCTCGCCTGGAGACAAATGCATCTGTACTGTTCTAATGCCTCAGAGCTGAAAGCAGGTCCCATGCGGCTGGGCGTGATGAAGGATGGGGGCCTGGGGGCCTGACACACATGGCTCTGCAACCTCTGTGGCTCCTGGCAAAGCCTGAAAGGGCAGTGCTGCAAGCGGGACTGTCACGCAGAGCAGAAGGATGTTAAATCCCTGGCTCAAAAGGGTGAGTGAGCGTTTCTCTGTGCAGTCTCTACCTCCTTGAAGATGTTTACTTTGCTCCTTGTGCTTCCCCTCTATTTCCTTCCTCTCCATTTCACACCGCTAATACGTTACACGTAGGCTAACACTGAAACTGAAGAATTGAAAATGCAGTCTCAGCAGCAATATCCCTCGAACTGTGCTAGGAGGAGAAAAGTAAGGTAAAGCGGGTGGCTGAGAAAGGGAGCAGTGTGCTTGTCTGGTTGGTGGGTCCCCACAGGGAAGCCCAGGTGTGATGGGCTCTTCCTTCTTTACATCCCCATGGCATAGCATTGAAGTCTGTAAGAATACCCTGCAGATGCAGCCAAACAAAGCCACGCAATCAACCCTTTGTCATCAACTGCCACCAAAACTACTGGTACGTGTCCTCACTACTACGCAGCGTGGCCAAGGAGTAAGACAAGGAGGTACAGTGAGGAACACGCTGGCTGTCAGGGGGAAGTCCTCCTCTCAGGCTGGGATTTCCCAGTTCATTTGCTTTTGTAAAGAAATTATTTTTCATCATGCTTAAAGTCGGTTCCACAAAGTAAATCCTGTTCTTTGTTGTTCACTAGCATCACTGAGTCTTTTGGACAGGGCCTGGAGGCCTCTTCCCCGTGTTGAACATGTTAAGTGTCATGAAGGCGGTGGGGGTGGCTGAACAAGAATACAGCTGACTGCCAGAGAGGCTGGTGGTTGCTGCACTGGCAATTTTTCCTTTCACCAGTCATTTTTAGGCAAGCCAGGATGTTCCCTTCTCTTAACTCCTGGTCTAAAAGTACAAGCTCCAGATTGCTTAATATTCTAGGTGTTGAGGGAATTTGAGATTCCTGCAGTGGGACAAATGTCTACAGAAATTCTTTGTAATATTTGAGACTTTCTGTAATACTTGAGTGGATTTAAAATGTCTTTCTCTTTACAACAGCAACATGAGAAAGCACAAAGCCTCACATATCTGATGATTGCACGAGTGGGATTTTTTGGGAGGGGGAATTACTTCAGTCTGATCTTTCTCCATTATTTTTTATTTAACTATGCATTCCTCAGTTCAGCTTTACTTAAATGAAAAGTAGAAACAACAAAGTGGCCCTTGCGTGAGGAACAGCTCTTGGAAGAGACAGTCCCTGGGAGACCACAGGTGCTGGTGGCCTCATTTTATATGACGGCGACTGATATCCACCAGTGTCTGGAAAAACCAAGTCTATCCATACGAAAACCAAATCTCATGTGAAATACAGGCTTTCATGGATCATCTAGTAAAGGTGAACGGTTTTCATATTATATTGAACCCTAGGAAATAAAAAGCAAACTGCACTGACAGGATGCATTGACAGTGCCCTTTCTATGGCAGATTTTTATGTGTTTTCCAGAATCGTTAATTCTCTTACTTCAGAGTCCCTCTCGCTGTGGATTTATGACACATTTCCTGCCTCCCTCCTCCTCATATGTTCCTCCATCTCTCTTACTTGAACTACTTTAAAGTGACACGTTGTCGCATATCCATGTGATGAAAGCAAGCACATAGCTCCAGACCCAACAGAGCGTGTTTCTTTGCAGCTTGGTGACCCCAGACCAGCCAACACACCCTGTCAATGTGAGCACAAATGCAAGGGACAGGCAGAGGGATTCCCACCAGGCAGGGAAAGGCCGCAAACTGGGACATGGAAAGGCTTGGCTTGCATGGAGCAGTCAAGATATTGCTCTTCTTCAACCCTTTGGATGACTGCTTGGGGCTGCCAGATGAGAAGTAAAACTCTTATTGCTTGTACACAGCCCATGATGGTGGCTGTTTTTGACAGTCTCCTCTGGAATAGTTACTCTCCAGTAACTTCTGCTACCTGCTGCAGGTGTAGTCACCTTAAAAATACAAAGTCACCTCACTGCCCATCAGCACTGTCACCAGTGACACACCCCCACCCCCAAAACCTCCCTCCTCACCCTCACTCTAAGCCTAGGGGGCATCTGCTTGCTCAGCCTCAAGTAGCAGGGAAGCAAGGTCAGCATCCAGACCAGAAGCTAAGGGTCTCTCCTGCATGGTCACACATGTCTGGGGACTAAAGCAAGGATGGCGAGTTAAAGGTTCCCTGCTCTCAACATTACTGTCTGACTGACCTCAGATGGCTCATAACTGCTTTTGTGCCTTAGTTTCCTCCTACGTAAATGATATGAGTCTACCTGTTCCCATGGCTTTTAAATTTTTTTCCTTTCTCCCTGTGTTCCTCCCCCATTCTTACAGATTCAGCTCAATGTCCAAGAGCATCTGCATTTGCTAATGTTTTGAGGTTAAATAATTCAAAACATGTTTTGAAGTCCTTCTGCTTCTCAGTGCACTGCATCTCATAGAGGTGTGAGATTCTAGCACCAGCTCCAGACCCACAAGTGAAGTACATCAAATGCTGCAGGAGATCACTGCCTTTGCCCCACCAATGCACATCCCCATTCCCTGCCTAATCCAGGGAATCCCCTTGCTTCATCCCCCACTAAGAAATGTTTATCCTTAAGGCAGCCTCCCAACTCCCTGCAAAAATCAAAATGCAGAATACCTTTACAAATACAGTGCTTGTTAGTGCCCCTTCCCGGGATGTGTGTTCCTGGGTAGCCTTTCCAAAAGACATCTTGAGCAGCAGTAATCACTTGTCCCAAAGAAACAGCAGCACACAGCAACTTGCTGCCTTTACCTTCTGCTGGGCAGAGGCTTTTGGAAGATTTGCAGTTTTAAGGGATGTTTTCATTTACCTTTGAAATGATGTGGCTGCCTCCTGCAGCTTTCAAGAGGCTGCATGTAGCCTGGCTGCACCATCATAGGGAAATTTCCTGTTCCTGGTCCGTGCAACCATAAGTTAAATCTCAGGGTTTCTCTGCATAAATGTGGATCTGCACTCTGAAAAGCTTTATGGTGCCAGAGTCTGGAGTTCCTCTGTTGTGTAACCTCCACTTGCAGGATGCCAATGCTTCATAATGTTACAACTATCAAGGCCCTTTTTGCTACCACCAAGTAAAAAAAAAAAGTATTTCCACCATAATGCTTTTCAAATGTTTATGTGAAAATATATAGATCTACTTTTTGATCTACTTGTAAAAGTCCCTGCAAGAATGTGTCTCTAAGGATACCAAAAGTTTTCCAGTGTTACCATGACTCTTAGAGCTTGCTATCTATTGAGATTAGCAAAGGGACAGTTTTTAAAGAGGCCCCTGGAAAAAGATTACAAAACTTCAGAGCTGTATGCTCATACCCTTCCACACCTTTGCAAAGGATTTTAAAAATTTGCATTAGTTCAAATGTGTGTCACCTGCAATAAAAATATTCATTGATAAAAACAATTCAAAGCAAGGCTTGCACAGAGCTCACCAGCAGTTGCCCTGAGACAACAGTGCTCAGCACCTTGCAAAATTAAATTCCTCTCCTGGGGTGAAAGACAGAGCAAAGGGCAAGGCAACCATGTTCTCACCCTGGCTTTTCACAAATGTGCATGAGACTGAGGGTCTAGGGTGGGAAGAGTTACTGTAGGGCAAGCAAGGGTGAGCTTGCATGTGTACACTTAATGTGCATACACACGGGATGCCTGAGTGAGCTGCATGTGTCACACTTGATGAGCAGCTGCCCAGGGCAACCTCGCTTAGCCTCCTCTCTCCCATCCATGCCAGTGGTGGCCTCTTAAAGAATATCTGTTAGAAAGTTATCAATCTGCTTCTGCTATAGACTCCCAGCTTCAAGCATTAAATTGGTTAGGATATCCCTGAGCTCACGTTTGTGCCTGTATCACTGGTTTTAAATAGTACATGTATTTCCATAATTTTGCCTAATCCCTTGGAATCATGTGTGCTTGTGCGCCCCATAACGTCCTGTAGCACTGAGTCCCTCAGAGTAACTCTGTGTTGTACAGAAAGGTTCTGTCTCTTGCTTCCGCTAAACTCCCTGCCTGGAAATGACACTGGGTCCCCTCTAGTTCTTGTCCCATAAGAAAGTGAACTGCTGTTCCCTATCCATCTTCTCAACATCACCTTACAGTAACCTGGTCATCTGCCAGGACACTTTATACACAGACAAAGAAGCAAGGTTTGAGACGGAAACAGTTAAAATCTCACTTTGACAGCTGCATATGTGGGAAGCGGCCTGTTCATTTGGAAGTGTGAGAATGAAGCCCGCTGTACACAGAGAGGTGGGCATTGGTGTGATTTCTCAGTTTAGACCTGGTCGCTCCCCAAAGACACTGTTCGCCACCGCTGCAGCAGTTGTAAGGAGCTTTAGAGCAGCTTTTTGGGAAAGTTCCTTAACTCAAGTTAACCCACTGAACAGTCTATTTCAATACTATAGCTTTGCTCTCAGCTCAGATCTGCGTGAATTGTGCTTGGGAGTTTAGCATATTAGAAAACCAAAGAAATGGGAGTGAGCCAACCTCTAATTCCATGGAAGCGTCACAGGAGTCCTACCCCCATCTAAAGTAATCTGCTTTCCAGTCCTCACCTCCAAGTTCACAGGTATGCTGTGCAAAGAGGTTCTCTCACCCAGCCCAGGATGTGGCTGTGAGTGCTGCTGAGCTTTGCTCTTTGTATTCTCTTGCCTTTTTCTATAGTGTACGTACTCTACCAAAAGACCAAGGATAAATCTACTTTCAAAGGGACCCTAAAATCTGAGAGAGGGACAGTCTACCTGAAATCTCTTAAGTGCATCAAGGTAGTTGTCACATAGGCAAAGGCCTCTTCCACGTTTCTTGGCCAACTAAAGTTGGATACACATCTATTAACTCAGAGGGACAAATTTCTGAAGTTTTCTCACGTAGATAGCAGACTCTGTCTTTCCTGTGAGCACAGGATGGAGGTAAACACAAGGTGAATGCTGACACCCACCCAGGTTCATAAGTAACTATGGATGGGCGGCACCACAGGGAGTTTGTTGTGCAAATGCCACATAGAGCAAAAGCCAGCTATGGCTTTTGGGAGTCCTTTGGTGACAGGGCTCCCTCAAGGCAGCATCACCTGGATATGAATTACTTAAGCCAGAATAATATTGAAGAGTTTTCACATCATGTTAAACTGATACTATGGAGCTGGTGTAAGTCTTGAGTGCACATGTCTGCTCCAACTCATGGAAGGGACATTCAGCTTTGCAGTCAATATCAGCTTTTCATTCACTGGAGGCTTTCAAGATACCTTTCAAGACATTTTTGAAGCATTAGAAGGGGTTGGTTAGCTGTTTATATAGATGGGGAAAGAGCAGCAGAGCAGTGAAGTCATGTGCTACAGCATAGCAACTTGTCACTCCCTTTAAGGAGGGTGACATGTGGTCCCCACGATCTCCTCCACAGTCCTCCCAGACCCTGCTGATCCTCCCCTCTGCACCTGGTTACCAGATCAAGGGCTCATCTCACCCTGCTGTAAGTCAGTTCACCTCAGCAGTCCAAATTACCTGTGGCTTTATTGCTGGGTTAGTCTTCTGTGACTTCAGACAGCTAAACCAGCTCAACACCAGTATAAAATTATCAGCATGAGGGAACAGTAGGAGCGGAGGGACAGGGGCAGAAGGAGGGGTGCAGGACCACCATCACCCAGCAACAGGCAGCTGGTGATGGGTCAGAGCCACAATCCAGTTTCACCCACAACTATTCCTATTCCCATTCCTGTTCCCCTCCCCTCTTCTCCTCTCCTCTCCATTCACCATCCCTGGTTCACCATCCACCTCGCCCCCAGGACAGCAAGGAGAGCAAAGCATAGGGTCACAGAATGCACAGCACTGCAAAGGGGTTTGCAGGATAAGGCCCTCAGGTGGGAGAAGGGATCTTTTTGTCACATGCAAAATCAGTCTCAAATGTTCTCTGCGGTATTGCTCACACAAATGGCACAGGGCTGCAGAGGCACGGAGGAACCATTCCTGCCATATGTTGTCAGCCGGTGAGAAACTGCAGGAAAGAACGCACATGGCAGCTCCCAGCTGGCCTGGGCTACAGGCATCAAACCTACACACAGCCTTGCGGACACTATATAATTGTCCACAAGTAGGGCAGTCTGAATGGCACCCTTTGAATCACAGACTTTAATGTCTCCGGCAAATGGAAAAGCAGACATCAATAGATGATGAATATAGTGAGAATTGTATTCTAATTGGAAATAAGATGTATATTACCTTGTACTGGATCAAATAACATGATGGATTAAAATGGCTGTGCTGAATAATTGAGATCCCAGTTGTATAATTTTTCCTATCATTTTAAAGTTATGCCATGGAACCAGCAATATTCCACTAATAAAAAAAGGTTGCTCATAAAAAGGAAAAATATCAAAGAACCATCAGTGAACAGAAACATTAGAGAGAAGCAGAATTTTCACGTTCTTCACCCTTTTGTATGTGCAAGTACTACTTTACAGGCTTTGCTTCTTTTATAAAATTATAAACACAAAGAAAATCATGATGAGCAAGTAGTGTACCTCATACAAGCACATCAGATGTACGGTGATGCTGAAAATTTTCTCTTTACCTTTCCATCCCCAAGACACTGAGCATGAATTAGCAAGGCTTGATTTGATAACCGGAGTAACAGCTACATCCAGTTGTAAACTGGGCATTCAAAACATAAATATTTATGGGGTTTAAGCCAACTCCATCTGAAGAGATCTCTTTCTAAATCTAGGCGTGAGTAAACAGATTCCTTCGTACTGGGGCTGCTTGTCCCCTGTACCACACAAAGCAAGGAGCTGTAGCCACAGGCACATTCAAAGCCTCTGCATCATATTACTTACTAGTAGCTTGAAATTCAGACTACAGCCTCTTTTAAAAGATAGTATTTTTCCAGAAATGTTTATTTTAAGTTTAGAGCTGTTATTGTTATTTCTTCTCACTGGTGTAAAAGTCCAGTTGGAAGAGTTTTCTTTCCTCTGCATTGAGGTTGAAAATTCCTGGAAAGCCATGACAATATTCAGCATTCATGATTACACAGGCAGACATATTTCATGAAAATTGCATAGGCTTTTAATACAGGATTATGAATGAGCTCTAATGTTGAAATTATATTAGATTGAATTTCAGAACGTATTTAACATATTTCCATACAGCAACCTTGCGATGTCTTTTCAATAACAGTGATTATTACAGGCAGGCTGGTTTTTATGAAAACATTTGTTCAAGGTGGACAAGGCTTCCTGAAAAATGTTGTACATCTTTATGGCTGACGTTTTAGTTGTTTTGAATTAACTTTTTTCACAGCCAGAATGAAACATTTCACCATATAATTCTTCATACATGTCTTCAAACAAACTTGGAGACTTTGCTGTGGATTTTCTAAACTGTAATACAATCTCAGGCATGAAAACTCTTTGTGAGCTGGAGGTGAGCATTTTGTCCCAAGTTATCCTGTTACCCTTAAAATACAAATATTCTTAGCTAATGTCTGTCTTTTAAAGCAGTGATTGCCTCAGATGATTTGAAGACATCTCTAAGTATCACCTTGTAAACCATCTCAGGCTTACTCTTTTACAAGCCTCCTACAGCTGACTGCCTGGCTCACCACGGACCTTGATAAGGACAATCTGTTTGATTGAGTGGAATGGAGTTCAGATTTTCCCTTACTTAATGGCAAACACACCATTTACACATTGCCCAGGACAGCGTATGCATTTGAAAAGCAGAAGTCAGTGACTCACCTTTGAGATCTGCCCGTACGAGCTGTCTCCTTGCCTGTCATCATGGCAGGGCTCGAGGATGGTCCCCTGGACCACTGGCTCAGCCCTGCCATTTTGTCCCCTTCTTCCTCCCTTACACAAAGCAGCAGAGTTCATAGTCCTTTCTCTGGAACATCAGTGATTTAAATGTCATTAGTTTTGAAATGTATCTACTGGGTAAGGCTCAAAGTAACAGAGTGTGCCTTAGGCAATTTATGCCGTTGTCTCCTGGGGTTGCTGGACTTGCTTCTCCATATTCACTCGCTGCCATTAAGAGCACCTATATTATGTGTTACATTCATGCTGCATTCTATTTGCCTTTCATTCACACTGGTGTCAGACGGAAGTAATGCTACAGAAAACACTCAGGTTTTACCAGTGTGAGGCACTGGAAGGCTTTCCCTCAGTCATTAGCAAGTTTGATAGCTCTCAGTAGTCTAGTTTAGCCATTGGAGAAGAGCGATGTGTTTCCTACACTGGTGGCATAAACGCTTCCCTCACTTTTATACTGCTGGAAGAAATGTGTATTTTCAGGGCTAAAACAGTAATCCATTCACAGTATGCTTCTGAAACTAACCCTATTCTATTCACTTCTCTTAAATGGTCAAAACTGTGTAACTGGATGCCACAGGCTCTATACTCCTAACACCTAATAGAGATTCTTTGAAGGGATATTTTGAAGACATTTAAAATAGGAAGCTCTGTGCCCTGTCCTCACTGCTGTTGTGAAACTCTAGGTGAGTCCGCATAGATGTGGATTTTTACTGCAGTTTAATATTTCTAAACAACATTTTGCTGATTAAGAATGGGCTAAATCATCTCAAATTGATTTTTATTTTTGCCCTCTAACTTGACCTACAGAATGTATCTACTAATTAAATGTCAACAGGAAACAAATGTCTTCACAGTGGGAAAGTAGTTACCTATGGCAATTTTGGCTTGTGGTAAAAAAGCCAGGATGAAAAAAAAAGTCCACGTACAGAAAAAATCACATACATTTTTAAACAGTGTTATAAACTCATGCATGGCCACCCAGCTAGGGATGGAAATGGCTGGAGACACGTGGTTAAGCCAGGGTGGATTCAGTAATGTCTAGGAGACACGGCCTTTTCAGCCAAGCGGTCCTCAGATATGACAAGCCCTGTACTCTTAGGAAGAGCGGGCTTGGCCGGCTCCTGCTCCATCAGCGTCAGCCTTGCAATGCAATTCAGAAGGGAAACAAAACTCCCTACAAAAAGCACCTCCATTTGTACTAACATTAGGAACCTTTTGCACTGGTTTTTTTTCTTGCCATTCTGTATCACCTTTGCAAAGATTCATTTCTTCTGCTTTTCCATTAATGACCTAGAAGGAAATCTGACTTGTGGAAATCTCTGTAGCCTGAACAGCTGACCCAAATGAAAGATGAAATAAAATACTCAAAGGGAAAAGGAAAACCAACCATCCCACTTGGCACCTGGGTGTACGAAAAGTGCTGCTCCATTACGACCAAAACACTTTTAGATGCAACCCAATACTGGGCACTGTCTCAGCCTTTCAAGAAATCACTTTCCACTGTAAACACTGACTGCAGTCAATGCAAAATATTTATTCCTTTCATATGAAGATCTCCCACATGCTTTGAGGTATTTGAATTCATAAGTGAGAATACCAAATATTATTCCTGTTGTATGTATGTCAGCCAGCTTTTAGATGCTCTCCCTCTCTGTCACAGTCTCAGTAAGGATGAGTGAAGCTGCCCTTTGGCCAGACTGGTGTTTGGTTTAAAATGCTAGATTTGGGTGTTGCTAAGAGCACCTCCCACCACAGATGTCCTTGTTTTCCAAAGTAAACAGCCTCTGGCGTCTTGTGACCTGAACAGCCCCAAGCGTCTGACCTTGAAAAGCAAAAAATATTTTATTTGAAAAGAAAAATCTGTAATCTAAATTATTTGGGGCACTGCTTTCCTTCCTCAGTAGGGTGCTGGAATGCCCAGGATTTGGTAGGAGCTGCTTACCCACCACAGACATACGCTGTAACATATCTGCCCTCTTATGATATATTAGGCAATGGTTTTGAGTTGGCAGGCTACTAAAAACCCTAGCCAAACAAAGATAAAATTGCAATTTATCAACACAGAATAATGAATTCATGGTCACTGGTGACTGCCGGGACTGGTGGTAGCCAGAAAACTGAAGTTGACAACATGGAGACAACAAATTCCAAAGATTCCTCAGAATTTTCTCAGCTTTGGAAAAAAACCCCAAAACTGTTTGGATTTTTTTCCCTATAAATTGTTCAAACTAGGAACAAGATAATATTATCACCTTTCTCAATATCTTGTGCAACAGGGCTGAAGCAGCAGAAGTGTATGAACACACTGTGATTGCAAGTATCTTCTGCAGCACGTTAAAGAAAGGTGTGAAAATGGAGCAATAATGATGCTTGCAGAGAGGTAGCTGGGGGTCTGTCTCAGTGAGGGGTCAGCAGTGCTGTGCTTTAGCTGGTACGGACCTTTCCCTTGAGAATTTGGTCCATGGGGTTTAGTATTCCTATTCTCTGTACTAGTTATCTGGAGGAGTCAGATTATCCAAAGGCATCCTCTTCCTATGAAAGATTTCGAGTCTTGAAAATATTTTATCTCAAGTATGTTGAGGAATCTTCCTCAGTAGACCATAGTCCTTTCCATCCCCTCAAGACTTGCAGGAGCTTTGTTTCACTGAAGTCAGTGGTGTTAGACAGATACCGGAATGAAGTTAAGAAATAGGACCTATTTTTAGAGGGTTTCACAAGCCCATGTTGTCCTAATCTTACAGTGCCATGATGGAAATCCATGTAATTTAAGGTGACCAGGAGGGGCAAGCAGCAAGGGACAAAATGCAAATTCCTCTTTCTTCTTCTTCACCCTCCACCTACCCTTCCATCTGCTGACTGCTCTCTGGCTAGAAACTTGCTCTTACAGCGTGGAATTCCATCTCCTCACCAGCTGCAGTATCACTGAAGCTCTCGGTGATACTGACACAGTGATTTCTGTGAACCGGTACCAGCACCAACTAATTTCACAAAAACAACAGTGAACAGCTAAGAAATCACCAGGGGTGCTGGCTGTCACAGACCAGGCCAAATGTAAAGTGGTGTTCTGGAGGTGAAAGGATCTCTATGCTATTACAGACCTTCCAAGTTTCCCAGTCCCAGGGGTGCACTTTCATGGGAAGAAAAACCTCTTTCAGATCATGCCAGATCTTTTCTGCACTGCCCAGCGGTTATACCTGAGGATGTTCTCCAGATGTTCGTGTTTGTGTGAAACATACAATAACAAAGCTGTAAACTAGAGCAGACAATACCCGGACTGCAAGAAGAAGGGCTTTATGGTGGCCTGGAAAAACACGAAAATTAACTAGCCCACACACAAAATCAACTTTTCCACTTTAACAGGATGATAAAGACATATTTTATTTGCTTTTCCAAAGAACTGCTGCTATTCCCAGCAAGTGGGCACACACAATTTGTCACAGTTCTTATATTGCCAGTAGGTGATTGCTTGTATTTTGGGGAATATTCCTGCCATTTGGGCAGACAAGAAGTGAGAAGTATGCAGTCTAAGACAAGGTGAAGCTGCAGTTCAGATGGTTTTTAGGCTACAGTGAAAAAAAATAGTAATATACCACTGTCTGGAATACCAGCTATTGAAAAACAAAAGAGAAGAAAATCCTTGCAGCAACTGAAAATGGAGGGGATGGAAACAGACCTGCTGCATTAGGGAAGTAAAATTTCCTGGCTAAAAAAACTGAGACCACAGGTATCATCTGTACTGAAAGTATAAAGAGCACCAAATGAGAATGTGCTGGCTAAGATATCTACAGAGTAAAATGTCTGTGCTGTTTGCAAGCTGTCTAACATGAGGTGAATAAAACAGGAGTTTGAAACTGGAAGCCTCTTTTCTTTTCTGGAACCGCTTCTCTTTTTCAGCTGGCCTGTGTTGGCTAAGCAAAAGGTCTGAGAAGGCTGGCTGCAAGTCCTAGGTGGTCTCTGGGGAAGGTTTCTGAGTGTACTATTCCTGCTTAATTTGGGCTGCTCGAGTGTGTCCTGATCCCAAAAACATGTGGACATAACAGAGACCTTTTTGCTTAGTGCATTTACGTATACACATATACCGGTGGCCTGTATAAGAATTTCAGAACATTGCATGCCTACACTGCTCAGAGTCTGGCTATTTCAGTGATTTCACTGATTGGAGCGTGTTTGGAAGTATTATCTTGCCTTTTTTTTGCTTTTTTTTTTTTTTTTTTTTTTCAGAAAAATGACTGTAAAAAAGATACAGTTGCAGACTGCTCTCACAGCTTTGATCTGAAAAGTGTAGTCAGACCCTGTGGTGTATGAATTCTCCTTATAACAAAGTGGGAGCAAGCCAGACTGAAATGCAGCTCTTTCCATACGCAGGATTAAACATTTTCGCAGGTTTATTGTGGGACCTGTAGGTGGCCTCATTTTAATAGTCAATAAAACAAGAACTAATAGTTCAGTTTGCCAATGAGCTAAGCAACATTTTGTCTTATTCTACTGAATTTGGAAGCTGATGAATTTGCTTCTAGTGCCATTGAATACTCTGCCATTTGTTCTGTGAACAAGTGGGTATAGAGCACACTGATTTTAATTTGGAAAGTGTCAACATCTGTTTTGTTTTCATCCTTAAATTCCTTCAAGGATGGGATCAGAGGGGCATGATTTTGAAACTCTAAGTTAGGACCAGCAAAGCAGCCTGTGTCATGTATTTCATCACCCCTCCCAGACCATGGGTGAAGGAGCAGCGGAGTGCTGGCCATTCAGTGACATTAACCACAGACATTTTGTAATATACTGAACAGTAAGAAAAACTAATATACAGCACATATTCTGTTAGAGAAGGCCTAACCTCATGGCCTACGAAATTCAGATGGCTAAAAGGACTGTGAAACAAGGCTAAGTGAATTACAACTAAGGCCTTTCAGCAAAATCAATAGAGTACCAATATCCTCATCCACACCTGGCATCACGTTTATGGTAATGCATTCTTCACTGTCACCCCAATAGAAGTGCTGACTTACGATGTTTTCTTATTTAACTGAGCCATTTTTGGGATGAGGAAGGAGAGGAAATACAATGGAGCCTAGCTAGTGCCACAGAAAGCTCCATCTTTGTCAGCTGTTGAGAGGGCAATAAGGTCTCATACCTCATGCTAGTACACTGGGCAGGTCTTATCCTATGGTTCATTATTATCATTATCTTGTGCTGGGCCACTGGAAGCAAGCTGTGTGCTTCAGTTGTATCTTGTCTTTCATCCCAAGAGATGACAGAGCCATCAGACACCGTTTAACTGTGAGTACAAATAAGGGGCCAAGGCATTACTTCACAATAAGCAAAGCCACGACAAGGTCTCTAGCCCTGCATCTCATTTTAGTGAGTACCTGTTGGTCTCTCGTTTCAGACATTGGTCAGACTATTACAGTTCTGAAAGGGAACTACAGTGGATGCGTAGGAGGCAGAGGCTACAAGGGATTAATATTTGTACTAACAGGCATTATACTAAACTTGTAAAATAAGTCTGTCAGCTGTCCTAGGACATTCTGCAATGTTCAAGAACAAGTAGCAAGTGAATTAATATTCATATAACCCTCTGGTTCCCATGAATACAGACACGAGAGCTGGTTTGAAGACAGCCTGCAACTTCTTCCCCTCTCTTGCACCTATCTTTTATAACCCACTGCAGAGCTGATCTACCGAGTGGCATTAACCTGCTGCCCACAGGGCATTCCAAACCTGCATCTGTGGAGATGAAACCTTGACAGAAACAAACTTTCCAGCCAAATTCCTCCACTGAAGACTGAGCCCGGGCACCGCGGGGCTCCTGCAGCACCCCTGTGAGTCAGCACATCCCGCGCCGCATCTTTTGAAATTGGTCAAAACTTCTGCTAAGTAAAAGTTGAGCCTTTCTCTAAATGTTTCGCCTCTCTGTTGGGCCTGGATGCTTGTGATATTCTCTTGAAAGCTGGTAAGTGCAAGGTAAGTGCAAGGATACCTGGTACCCTGCAGTGCTGCACCCCTGCCAGAAACCTGCTAGAGATAAAGTGCTGATATACAAATATTCACAGTAAGTTAAGGGAAAGCTAAGCAAAAGCAGTTCCCTAATACCTGCTGCAGCTAGGGGTGCAAAAACCTGCATAAAACCAGATAAATAAGGAAGAAGAACAGAATCATTTATAAAGAAATTTATTTTATATTTGTGTACAACAAATATATGAAAACAAATTTAATTTGAAAAATGTGTATTTGATTTCTTAAAAGTATTCAACCCTCTTAAGGAAAGGTTTTAGTTATTAAAAAGGTACCGAAGGCTAAAATTATACTTGGATAATATATATGTGTGTGTACATATATATAAAAAATGTGTATTTTTATATATATAGTATATATAAATAACATGTGTGACTTACATGATATTTTAAGGTATGCTATTTAAACATCTGAGTAACAATAGAGATATTATAAAATATAGTTTGCAATTTCTACACAGTTTGCATTCAGTTTTCATAAGCATCTAGACAGTGCAAAATTTAAACATACAGAAATATTTCCTATTATTTTATATATTGTTCTCAGCTCCCAAGTTTCCTCTGTCATGATCACAACCAGACTGAACCAAATTTGGAAGGTTCAATACTAGTCCTTACTAGCATCTTCGGAGAGCAATAAAAGGAAATCTGTCTTACCTTGCACTGTGGTATAGTTTGCACACAAGAGAGAACAATGCATTTCCTATGTTAAATGTTCTAACTCCCAGAGATCACATACACCTCACCATATTGACTCATTTCATTGCACTCCATATCCTGCAAAAATAAATCTCCTGTAGGACAGCATACATTACTGCATACTGAAGTTTAAGTAATATATTTCTTTAACATAAGGCAGGAATATACTGAAATTTGATAACACACAAATCCAACAGCAATCTGGAATTAAACCACATTTATGTACCACATTTTTATAGATGCTGCCTTTTTTATGTTTTTGTCAGAAAATGTGGTAGAGAAAACCTACTTTTCTTTAATTATAAGCAAGGGATAAAAGCACTCCTAGAAGAATTTGCTAAAAACCAATGGGACCAGGAGAAACTTGACCACCTTGAAACAGCAAAGGTCAGTCTGCACCTTTCCTGTAGCCAATAAGCAATTCCTTGCATGACATCTGGCTCATGTGAGTACTTGCTACAGCAGAGCCCGAGTGTTTTAGCTCTAAATATTTATCATCCTTATTTGCATCTATTTGATGTTAAGATATGTTTTTTTCACGTCTTTTTTATGTTGCTAAAAAAAGGCAATTCTGACCATTCTGTATGCTTTTACAGTAGCTCTATTTTAACTGAAGGATGTTTGTACTTTAGATAATACATCTATTACCACTGACAGAAAAACCTCCATCCTGCTTACATAAAGATCAGTGGTTGGCTAGTAGAAATAAAATTGGATCCAAACATTTTAGTCACAAAGTTTGCTAATAAAAGTAAACACTATATTCATTAAGCCTCTCAATGCTTAAAGGCAAAGTGGTGTTAGCAAATACTGTATGGTAAAGCTTGAAGAACAGTATTTTGCATAATTTCAGGCAAACTGTTATCCAACAAAATCTAACAGCAGTTGTGGAAAACATGTTATGGGACAGCAAATCTTACTATATTAAAATTTCTGGAGCTCAGACAGGCTTTTTTTGAATTCATTTCTTACACCAACCCCATCACTCGTGTCCTACACCACAACTGCACAATTTAAAGGCTGCGGCCTTGTAGGCACTATGTATCCAGACCAGCTAATCTTTAAAAATGGGTACTTGAGGAGGGTATCCCTCTTTCTGCCACATTCATCCCTAACCATCCTTTTATCAGAAACCGTTGTTTTCTGAATCCTGGTAGCAACCAACACGATAAAGAGCCTAGTGTCATCCCTCATCTACTTCGCTTTTCAAGTTTATCTCTGCACTTGTCCATATAATTACCCCCTGCAGATTTCAACTTTAATTCAGATTTGATTTACAGTTGCTGAACAGGCCTCGCAAAAAGACAAAGCCTCATTAGTAGGCTGCAAAAGTGAGCCTTACTAGTTAAAACCTTGATTTAAATATCAAACAAAGGGGGAAAATAGACGCTGAAACAATGTTTACATCCTTTCAATCAGACCCTTGAAATTCTGGCAGTAAATTAGCCAAGGATGGGCTTTAAATCTCATCCATCTCTCTACGCTGGGAAGGAACAGCCGTAACTACAAGTTTTTGCAGGGCGTGGCTGATGCTGGGAGATGGCTGAATACATATGACCAAAGGCTGCATGCTTCGCAAGTCAGAACAAAGCAAAGATGTGCTAGGAATTCAGGATTTTCTTGTGCCCAGAAGTTTCCTATAGACTGGAGATAAACACAAGCCCCATCTCCCACACAAAAAGGAAGTGTTCAAACCTAGAGTAGCACAGCACTAAGAAGAAACTAATAACTAATGATGCCAAAGCTTCTTGATTTAAGGATTCCCCACAGCAATCTCAACAATAAGAAAGGAAAAGAAAACCTGCGGAGTCAGGCAACACATTTTTAAATCCAATTATATAGTAAATGCACTGGCAGGCAAGGCCTCTGTCCTGAAAAGGTGATGAAGAAGGATGGTGCAAAATGCTTTCACACATTTAAACATTCTTAGGATATAAGAAAGCAGGCAACTTAGAAAACATTCCTTGTAAGCTGTGTGGGATCAGCACAGTTTTCTGCAGGCTTTGCTTCATCCTACAGCTCAGCTTTGCCTGTTTGGGCAGGACTGGCATTACTGCTGCCTTCTCCGGCGTTGTTCTTGTCTGCTGGCTTGAAAGATAACGAAGCAGAGTTTGTGCAGTACCGTTTGCCAGTTGGGCGAGGTCCATCATCAAAAATATGCCCCAGGTGAGCACCACACTGAAACAAAATACAAGAGTATCACTGTGTCTCTGTGCAGCTTGACGGCATCACCGCGGTGTTAAGCAACAGCTAGCAGCGGCTTCCAAGGAAGCACACTGGTGCCTACATTCCCCTTTCAAGTGGGATTTACCACCTACATTTATTTGCAAGAGTGATCCAGGAAGATGATCTTCTGAGATACCATGGGCACCTGAGATTTCAAACCCAAATTTGCAGGGCGTTTCCCATCATGCCACTGCATATGTTTGGTTGGGCTACCATTTCTGGGAGGCCTCCCGCCTCTGTAACGATCTCATGCCAAAAGCATAGTTAAAAACATGGTGGTGAGGGCAGCACTGTCTGGTGCGTTTCACATACTGCTGTAAGGTTAGCTGCATAAGAAAGGGGCAGCCCAAGCCCTGGGCTCTCCTCAGCCTGCAGCCATCTGTGACGCCCTCGGTAAGGAAACACTAAACCGCTTTGTCATCTTTGGAGTATGCCCTCACACTCCTTTTCTTTCCACAGCCTGGCACTCTTCTGAGCATCAGGGTCCTTCTGGGTGCACCTCTGCTCCTTGCCCCTGGAGGGAATGGAGCTCTTCCACTACTCATCTCACACTACTTTCTGTAGTATATAGGACATAGGGACAAGGGGACTGAAAAAGACCGGTAGTGAAGTTACGTAAAATATTTCTGAATGAATAATTTTTAGCTAGGAGCAATTATAAATAGGTATGATGCTGAATTTGCTTTTTATAAGGAATATGTAACTACAATGGTCTGTTGATGCTTTCGTTCTGCATTAAGCAGCCTCAGATACTCACAGCGGTATTCAGGTTGAACACCACTGCTCCTGTCTGTAAGAAAGGTAACAGTCCCTTGCTTTACAGAACAGTACAATATTTTGAAGAAGATGATCCAGTTGATCCTTATTCAAGTATTAGGATTACTATCACTGCACACGATGTCTGACAAGTTACCTAGATAATAAGAATTTCTTGTAATTAGTCACTTTACATTCCACAAGTTCATTTTTACAGTCAGCCATGAGAAATAAAAAATAATAAAACCTTGCACTGAAGAAATATTTATCTTGAACAGGAAAGTCATGCTGCTTTACCAAAGAGCCTCCGTCTTCCAAGTCAATAGCTGCTCTCAGTGAGAGCCGGAATGATTTAACTGACATCATAGAGCTGCTCATGGGCTCACAGTCAGACAGCAAAAATTAAAGACTACAAATTATTCTTAACATTCAACAAATCCCAAATACATAGAGGCAATACTGATTATTCGGAACTGTGAATGGGTGAGCGATGGCAAATCTCTACCCTGCAGTTAATGCGTTACTAATGTTCCCCTGCTGTTATGGCCTTTAATTCACTAAAGCAGTAGGAAGGGTGTCTGTAGAAGCAGGTAAAGTCTTGGCTTCAAGTCAAACTCTCTCAGCAGACTGAAAGGCTGAGAGAGGGTCTCACGTCAGCTAGGAGGGACAGAAACTCTTCTTGTTTAATTAGCGTTGAAACAATAATCCCCACTGACCCCAGAAGCAGGGCAGGTAGCCATGTGAAGCCTTAGTGCTCCCACCCATGGATCCCACCCACACAGCCACACCACAGGGCAGGTTCCCTGCTCTTGGGAAAGTGTCACTGAAACAGCCACAGCAGTCCAGCAAGGACACCAATAACAAATAAGGGTGCTTCTAGCCCGTGGTATCAGCAGGATGAGCTCCCAGAGAAAGGCATGGATGACTTTGGGTTAAGCAGCAGCTGCTCAGCTTTGTAAGGAAGGAAAACAAAACATGGCAAATAAGGCAAAGGCAAGTTGCATCGGAACTACAGAAAACAAAGATTCAAGTCTTGTTCCTGGAAGATTGCTGGCTTGCCACCCTTTCCTGCCTTCTCCACTGCTTATTTTATTTCTTTTCATTTTCCTTTAAATTGAAGGCCTTTTCTGGGCAGTTCAGGCAGAAAACCTGAGCTGTTTCTCAGAGTGGAGTCTCTCACAATGAGGCATTTCACCTGATTATAAAGCTTTTCCATACCTTGGGGGAAAAAAAAAATCTAAAAAAACTTAAGTGTCCCAGAGAGAGTATTTTTCTAAATGCTCAGCATCCTAATTAAATCATCTCATCTCAACTAAGAATGCTTCAAAACCTTCTGGCTAGAAGTGTTAAACAGATCTTTTCCAGACTAACATTTAACCAAAGATAAATCATTCCCTCTCCACTGGACAGAAACAGAACAAGAGAAACCATAGAGAGAAACAGTCTGCTGGAGTAATATACTCACATACAGACTACAAAGACAATCTATCAAAAAGGTTTTCCTCACAAAACCTGAGAAGCTGTGTGAGAGTCCAAAGTAGTCTCATTACACCTTCTTGTGATGGCAGAATCACACCAGGATTGGATTACTGCAAAATTTGTTACCTTTTGAGATTACCCCTCACCAAAAATTTATGTGGCTATTCTCTCTGTAGACGACTCTATAACTCATCTGCCCTGAAAAGAAATGTAATTCAATCCTTTGTATCACAGTATAAGAAACCTGGCCCTCAGCTGAGAGCACAAAGGATGAATTGATTTTACTGTCTTCCCCACACATAGTAGGTGCCGACCATTTTTCTAGGATGTATATACATGTCTGCAAAACCTCCCAAAAAGAAACAATCATCTGTTGCGGCCTTGCACATAAATATACTGGGCAGAATGCGCTGGGACAGTGAAACGGTTAGAGTAAAGCATTTGAAGTATGTGTTTGGGAGCAGGCAAGGAGGGGTCACTGCTAACTGCCAGTATACTTGTATCTCCCAAGCCTCCTGGTTCTAATACGCTGCTGGGGGGCATGGAAAGTAGCTTGCAGTCAGCTGATGTAGCCAAGTCTGAGCTATCAATGTGTGAACAGTACTTCTGTGACTACAGAATTCTGTTGATTTGTACAGGTACATATTAACAGCTAGGGAGACCTCAGGGGAAGGGACTCTCAAACAGGAAAGAGGCAAAACCCCCGAGTCTTACAGTAGCGATCTTACAGTATTCCTCAAATTCATTTGTAATTAACTTCTACCTGGCACTAATCATTGACCTTTTAAACACATCCAGGGTGATGTGTTTCCAAAAAACTGTAGAAGTAATTTCTAGAATAATCCCATGAATGTCTGATTAATATTACAGCCATTTTCCCCCAGTGTTTGCTTTCTATAATGGAGAACATTAAAAGAGAGGGCTTTTATTCTCTCAGACAGGTGGAAGGACTTTTAAAGAAAAATTAACTACTTTTTCATCTGCAAAAGATTAATAAAGTTTTGGGTGTGGGAAAGGGTATTTCCCTCCAGTTCTACCAAGGCCTGCCATATCAATCGCACTGCTTTCCAGGCTGCAGTAAAACACTTTTTTTTTGCAGCTGCATGTGTGATTCACATTCCTAGGGCTCTGAGGAGGGGAGGAAATGGTTTTGTTATGGATACACAATGTAGCAGTATTAACTGCGCTGAGCAGTGGCTGCAAAGATGCTCACCGCTCCTCCAGCTATTTTCCTCCGTGACTTGATCATCTGTGGGGTTATTGCCCTAAGAAGATGGAGTAGCTGGTAGGAAGCTGCCATTGGATTATATAGCAACCTTGGTCGTATTTTTTTCTTAATGGTTTTAAATTCAGTTTTCAATTTTGCTTTAATTTTATGGTGTCTGCATGTGACTGCTGCTAATACTGCTGGTCTCAGGTCTGCTAACGCTATTTTGTTTGGCAACATGTAAATGACATTCCCAGATTCCTGGGCCTGACCACAGGCTGCCTTGGGCTCCTCTCAGGTGAAACCAGGAGCTCTGGCCATCACTTGAAGGGTGTCAGCAGACAGGCTCAGCAGGTTGGCAGTACGCTGATTTTAGTACTATTCAGGCTTACTAAGCAGAACTAAAGTGAGTGGGTTACGTTTTTGATTATGCCAGTAATCACCAGTGAAGCATGAGATTCCCAGTCTGCAGTTCCATTGCTACCTTGCTAAGGAATTTAGGGAAATGGATGTTCCCCAAAAGTGTTAAATGGATCTTCTAAAGCATATCATCAATGTAAAAACTACAGAATTATGTACTACACATGACACACTATCAGACATGCTGATTTGGCCATTAACATGTTGGGCCAAACCCTCTACCCAGACTGAAGTTAATGGATTATCCATAAAGACAATCTTGCCTCTTTTTGAAAAGCTTTTAACTCACTCTGAGCATTTATATGTAAGGACTGACTGACTAGTAAGGATGCATATCATCAGGAATGAAATCAGTTATTCCTCCACCAACACTGTCTGGAACCAGTAAATTATCACTACCCAAATGAAGCTGCTGCTTCTCTCAGGGGGAGTTTGAGCATGTGGAGCTACAGGACTGCAAGCTGCTGAGTACATCTGCTGAACGCCAATGTGCCAGCTTCTCCCATTGCTAGGTAATGATTATGCCATTCCCTTCACAGAGAGAAAAGCAGCACAAAGGATGAGAGGAAGTAGAACAAGACAGATAACGGAAAATTTTGGCATGTTTTGAATGACTACTGACTTCATTATTACGGCAGACGGGATTGTTTGAAGCAGCCATTAGGACTGCACTGGGAATGAGTTAACATGGCTGCACAGTAATGCACAGTGATGGAATCAGCACACAGACAGTCGCTCCACTGCTTTCGACTTCTCTCTGAACTGCTCACATGTGGAGTCAGTTGGCAGGCTCAGGCTCAGGAGCTCCTTTGGAGGCACCCTCTTCAGGAAGACAATTTTTGTAGACTCAGCATCGAGTCCAACCGTTTACATCTGCTCTGTTAAATCTCACACGAGACAACAACGTTCATTCCAACAAGCTCTTTGTGCCTTCAGCTCATTCCACCCAGCTGTTATACCTACAACCCATTGTGCTCTCTCACAATGATTACTATTTAATGGAACTGGAAGGTTTGCAAATCTTAGGGAAAGTACAGCATGCTGTAATGATTTTTGCAGCCTTTGCCACCGGAATGGTCTGTATGTGCTATAAACTAACCTGACTGCAGGATATTTCAATGCGATGCATCCCATAGGAGAAATCATCGTTGAAAGTAATTACATCGGGACTGATCACATCATAGAAGGAAGGCCAGCCTGGAAAAGAGGAACAAGATAAGCAAGAAAAGAGGGAGTCTTCATGGCAGATGGCTTTGTAAAAAGCAAGACAGAATCACACTTTGAAAAATGTTTATCTCATGCTACAGCCTGGAAATAACTGAAATGGAGATTCTGGATCCTAAATCACTTAGGTACTTTGGAAAATTTGCCCCCTGAATACAAAGTTAGTTGTTTAAAGGCAAGGACTAAACTGCCACTAGCTGCCCATCTTCCATCTCAACAGAGATTCCTGCACTCCACTACAAGCAGTGGTAGCAGATTAGCTCAGGGATGAAGGTCATTGCTCAGGCAGGCCAGATTCAGCCTCACCATCAGTTTAAAAAAATCACCATCAGTTTAAAAAAATACAAATTCCACCCTGAAGACAAACTGTGAGATTTTATGGAACACAAGTGCTTTTGCTTATGCAATGAAAAAGTAATTTTAAAAAGAGCTGATAAATTGCCATTTAGAGCCCCAAAACCTGTCTTGACCTTTGCCTTCACCAAGGCATGGTCACCCCCAGAAGGATGTGCTCAGACATTGACCCATCACACATTAGAGTCAGTGAAATGACTACTGTTGTGTTTAATTTCTAAACAGTAATCAGTGCTTCACATCAGCCATGGACAGGTAGAGTCATAACTATGCCCATAGTAGACACTAGTAGATGGTCTGCATGTGGTCTGCATCCAGGACAGAACAACTGTACTCATTAACACGTATGTTCAACAAAGCTGCTAGCTGAGCACTATGCAGTATTACCTGACACCAGAATGTGATGAGATTTATACCTGATGTACCAGTAATGGCCACCTACCACCTAAATAAAGACCCTCCACTCTTTATTCCACGCCAAGTCTCCCCCTCTCTACAACATAGCTAAAAAGAACACAGGTCTATTCAGTGTCCCAGTGGAATCCCATTACACAGCTGTAACTTTTCAGCCACCCCTCAAAAACATGTCATCATATGCTCCATTTCCTGGAGCTGGGTTCCCACATAAGAACCTGATAGGCTTTAAGGTCATGTCAACATCTACCAACGCCCATCTGAAATCCCACTGGCTATCTGTCCTTCTCATTCACTCTCTTGCCAAATATAACATGCACAAGCAGCTCTTGCTCTCTGTGTATTACACACATGCCCATGTATGCAGAACTTCCTTGCTGCTTCTTCTACTATCTGTTAAGCATTTGCTACTGATGATTTCATAAATTGACTTGCAATAAGCTATTAAGAAACACAGCAGCAGCTGTGAATCACTGCATGCAGATGAATAAAGGATGTATACAGCTTCCCATAAGTAAAATGAGTAAAAATTCCTATACAGTAAAAGGAGGTGTGGAATCCATCAAGTTTTCTGAATGTGGGTAGAGGAAGTGTGTAAACTGGGAAAAAAATCCATATGTCTTCAGCTGTATCTTAAACCATTAAATATGAAAGAACACTTACGAGAATGCAAGCATAACAGACATAAATTTTTAAGAAAGAAATGCATTTCTCTTCCTTTTGGGAACACCCATACAGTAGCACTCCTCAGCCTGCAAACTGACAGCGCTGCAAGCCCCAAGATGCCTACTACCATCACAAGTCTTTCCACCCCAGAACTCACTGCAGAAGTAGAGTAATTTTCTTCCCCAGAAGTATTGCAAATGGAAGAGTTACACACAGCAGGCAGACTGAGGAGCAAGAACTCTGAACAGGGAAAATATCCCACAAGACAGGAACTCAAACCAGTGCAGCAATGACAACTGTAAAAAAACAATTTATAAATTCTTTCCCTCATGCAAAATATCCCTGCCAAACAAATATCTTCACAAACAGAAAAGGAATAAACATATGACAAGTTTTGTAAGAGGGGTTATCCCGCTGACAGAAAAATTGATACCTCCTAATTGGTGGCTCCTTTCCATCACCATTCACCATCTTCCTAGCTGGGCCTCAATCTAACAAATATTGAGGTATTACATAGAGCTGGTCAGAATATTTTTAATGAAACGTGTTTCGGTTTTTAAATTTAGTAGTTTCGCAAAACACACATATCAATTTGCCCTTGTGTGATGGCAGAGAAGTTCCAAAGAGGGAGCTGTTGGAGCAACCAACTATCTGATCATGTGATCCTCCTTTGGAGGAGGAACACTTCAATGCTGTAGAAATTCTCAAAGACAACCCTGCCTCCTCCATAACAGCAGTAAGGGGGAAGCTTCAAAGGCTGCTACACAGAGATTGAAGCAATCTGTGTCTTGCTGAGAAAATTATCTTGTGAGAAGGGTTTGCAGGAGACGTGTTTATGTCAGCTTTGACATTAAAGAAAGACCATCCATCCTCCTTTCTCCAGACTTTTCCTTTTGGTCTTCCCATTCACCACAGAAAAATTATTTGCTTTGGATGCACTCCATGCACTTTTAAAAAATGAAGTCATCTGAAACCTATATAAACAGGCAAGCTCCTCCTAAAATAGCCTTTGTTCCCAACTGCAGTGACTTCAGTTTAGGCTGTCAGTTCATGCTACACGTGACACATGTTCCACCACTGTTACATATGGTCCCCAAGACAGGGAAACAGACTGCGCCTCCACTGCGCTGACTTTTTTAACTCTTAGTCAAGCCATCTCTTCCTGAGTGACACGGCAGGCCAGGCACCAGCACTACTGTGACAAACAAGTAACTCCACAAGGGTTGAATAAAACCTGAGCAAACCCTGCAACAGGAAAGATCCTGAAGGGCACAGTGAGACACACTCTCACTCTGTTGACCTTGAGAGGAAGACGAGCGAACTGCTCATTGAGCTGATGAGCCAAACTCACCAGGAAAACCAATCCCCCTCTGCCGTCTCATTTCCTCTCTCCTGAGCTCAAGTGGAAAACCCATTTGCTAAGCCGCCTCTGCCCGTTTTCTTTACTTCAAAAGCTGCCAGGAAGAAGCCGTAGAAGCAGTCTGCTTGCTTGCACACCAGGCAACTCCCAGTGATGTAGAAAGCTAACCAGACTCCTGTGGACTCCTCATATGATCTCTCTGTCTTTGTAAGCGGTGAGTGACCCAGCAGTGGCCTCCACTTTGCAAGCCCCAGGCTACTTCTCCTCTCCTGTTGTCTCACTGGCTGGGGCGGCTCCACTCCTGGCCCCTCAGCACCTGCTTCCTTCCTGCTGCACGGCTGCAAAACGGGTGACCCGCTCTACATTTCAGACTGCTGTTAGCGGTGCATTAAAGCTTCAGCCTGCCTTTGAAGGCTATCTGGCTACCTGGAAAGGGCATGCTTTTGCAGGAACGGGGGGAAGAAGACCATACCATTTTGGATCTCTTCTGCTTCTGCTGAGCTCAGAGGCAGAAACAGTAACCCTTGGCACTGCAGAGACCGAGCACTGGAGGAGACCCTTTGCCAACCCTGGTGCTGAGACTCGGCCCTCCCTGGATGATGGCTTTATGTCAAGCCTAGCTCGCAGCATCTGATGGGCAGCAGGAGCAGAGCCGCTGTCTTTTGAAGGATGGTAAAACGTAACAGCAAGAAATAGCTGCTGGGGGAAAGGGGCAAAGGGTAATTGCAGGAGACAAGATGGGGGTGGGGGGAGTCTCCCAGCTGAGTGAACAACTTCAAATGACATTTGCACTTCTCTGTGTGTGTGAGCAGCAGCTAAAATTAGCGAATGCATTTATCCTTGAATGTAAAGTTTAGTTTGAGGGAGAGTATGACACAGGAACGGTCAGCAATTTTTATCACGTTGCAGACATTTAAAATGGGCTCGTTCTTATTTTCACAACCACTTTGCATCACACTGGCAATATAAAAGGGCTTTAAAATAAGAGTCTGTTGTGTTTGTGCTCACCCTGATGACCCTTTACATGGGAGTCAGGCCACTGTGTCCTAAGGGCCAGTTTATGGTACATTAATAAGCCAGCCACAGAGATTAATAGTTTTTCAGATATATGGCAAGTATCCCTTCTTGGGTCTAAACTACAATAAACAAAGCAATGGAACTTTCTTCTGTCAAGTACTTAAGTGAAAACCATGCGTAAACTGAACTTTACTGGCAGATCTTTTCTGCTCCATCCTGCATGAGTAATAGAAAGGATTTTACACTGCTGGGTGTCACACGTAAGAGTCGCATCCCATTCTTCCTCATTCTGGGACATCCCTCAAGTATGTTGTGAAAGCTGCACAGCATTTTGAAAATTCACCCCACACCCCCTCACCAAAATAGAATCTTTTGGTTTTCATAATGGTCCCCATTCTGCAAAACAGGAGACAGCGGTTCATGCTTTTTCAACAAAGAATGCTTTCTTCAGAGCAGAGGTGGCCTGGTACTTCCCTGGGCAGCAACCATGAAGAACAGGGAGAAGTAGAAACATTGGCTTTGGTAGCCTATGGTGGATGCTGCTTTTGCAGCCCTGGGCACAGGGTTTCAACTCATTCAAAAGAGGCATCTTCCCTCTCACTTTCAGACCTCCTATTCTAGGTACGTGACCGAGTCCGTACTACTAATGAGCCGCCTGAGGTGGGTACCTATACAGGCAGCTGGCACAAGGCAGGTATCAAGACAACACGGGCAGCTAGCACACAGCAGTCCCAGACAGCTGCCAAACTGAACAGTCTCCTCCTTAAACTGAGATGCCAAAGGAGTTGTAATGCCTGAGTAAGGCTGCAACAACAAATGGTGTGCCTGAAGTCCAGCCCCATTTGTGCATTTCTGATGGAGATATGAAACCCCAGCATGCGTAGATTGTTTCTTTCACATTAACCCAGGAAGTTCTAAAGCACCTTATCTCATGGGCTACTCCAGGACTCTCTTGGTGATGCTGACCTCATGTGAAATAAGGAGGACATTTTGTTCCCATAAACTTTTGGAAAGGAGTCCAGCTGTTAATTGACGGGTCAACTGTAGAAGCATCTCAAACTTCCTTCCAGTTTCACAAGTATGCACACGTTTTGTTGTAGTTGGATCTCCAACTTCCTAATAAATGGATGTGAGCACTTAAGACATCTAACCATTAAAGTATGAGTCTACAGCTATTTGCAGAAGCAAAGCAGCAGGCTGCTTTTGAAAACCAGCCCTGTTAGTCTATTTTTCCCCCTCTTGTCAACTAATATTCCTTCTAACTCTTTTTTTTTTTTTTTTTAACAGGCCAATTGCAATCGCAAGCATCTCGTGCTCTGACATTATTCCTATTTCATACACCTGTCGACTGGAGACCTCCACAGTTTTTCAATAACTTATGTCTGTAGTTATGTTTTTCATTTCAGATCCCGAAGAGAGTAACTTCAACCTGCATTTTATCATTCTTTGCTGTAATTATTCCAAGCATTTACTTCAGTGAGTTATTTACAGATGGAGAAGTAGAGGGAGATGGAAGATGTTAGAACTACCAAATGGCACCAGATGGTAAAGAGGACCTTGACCTGAAAAATACCTTGTTTCTCTGATGTGCTGTATTTTTAGAATTGATTCCCTTTTAACCTAATGTGGATTAATGAAAACCCAAAGGCTTTTTAAGGTAGAGTCTCATCATTTATCTTCACTGAGAAGCTACGGCTGCGTAAAAACATAAAGCACGTAGGATTTAAAAAAAAATAAAAAAAAGGTAATAAAGCTTCTGCTTTGAAACTGCTGTAAAGCTGAAGTGCCTTCACTTTTTTCTTTCTCACAGGTTTATTGAAACAGAATCTGAAAGACACAGGCATCCACAGCTGTAACTTCTCACATACAAGTTTAATGTAAAACTACAAAGTGACATACTGCTATTCTCTATAATGCCTGTGCATATATAGGGCTTTTTTTGGCTAACATCCTGGGCTATTTTTCATAACATCTCCACGATGATGAATGCACAATAAATATTCTTACTTACAAATATTTTAACCTCAGGTAACACTACTAAATCAGTGAAGGTTCACCTGATTTACCTAAATGTAGCTAGAAACAGAATCAGGCACAGAAACATTCTTGTTCACCAGCAAATGACTTTACATTAGATATGTATTCCACTGCAAAGAAAAGCTGGTCCTTTCCAGCACCATCCAGATACGAGAAGGACAGCACGGTACTGTTTTACAGCACAACATACAGAGCGTAAGAGCAGTAGCTAGGCTGGGTGGGGGCAGGGGGAGACAAAGAAAAAAAATGAAGCTTAATTTTGGAAGGAAAAGAGAGGGCTTATCTCTACCTGTCTCTAATAGCAAAGTTGGGCTAACACAGCAGGCAATACCACTCTGACAGAACAGTGTGGGAAGGGAATTTTACCAAACAATTGAACTTCTAATAGCAGCTTTTATGAGATAATCGTCATCTGTTTTTTTCTTTATGTTTCTCACTTGGGAAATAAAAAAAGTGAAAGCCATAAATAAAGGTGGTATTTGTTTTCTTCCACTACAGCACTGTGAGCATGAAAACAACTTACTATGAAACAGCATATGCAATCCAGACTTATTTTCTTTGTTAGTGGGAGGAGGTTATATTTGTTTAAAGTGATTGTTAAGGGAGATCTGAAACTTTGCATCTACAATTTTATTTGACATCTGTATTTTTCAGAACAAGAGTGCCCCTGATGTCTCTTGAGCAATGAAAGCATGGGGCCTCCTCTCTTTAGCAATTAATAACTGTATCACAATACCGCTACTGCCCTAGCTGTTTCCTTAGTCCTTTTGCTGTGCTCTAAAATACTGCTAAACACAAGACAGCTGTTTCAGAGCCTTCCTCTGTAACGTTCCTGACATCTCCGACGTCTGGGCTGCTGCTAAAATCAACAGGTAGGCAGAAGCTGGGATCTTCCTCAAGTCGTCTTAGAAAGATTGAGTTACTAATGGTTTCTTTCTTGGTTCAGGTTCAACAAAACTACTGAACCTAACTCACTTCCTCCCAAAGGATGGGTTTCTCCCCTCATCTGAACAGTGTCTCTTGTTACTTTAAATCATGGCTAATGTTTTTAAAAATATATCTTACACATAAGTCAGCTGTAGATCTTCAGCATCAAAGGAACCAAACAGAATTGTGTGAAGCAGTGTAACCTTAAGCTATAATTTTAAAATGCCATCAAGAAATGTCTGAAATAGTTTTTAAAATTTACTGTTGACCTAGTAACCTCTGTCCAAAGCATTCAACTTTGAATAAATGTCTTTGTTTTCCTTCCAAAAGCAGTATTAGCAAAACAAATGTATATATTGCAAAATATCTTGCAATTGGTAGAACTATGAGTTACCTTTGTAAGTCACTGAAATAACTGAAGCTTTCATATAGGATGAGTAAATCAGGAGAGCAGTATAGCTGGCAGGCCTTACAATGGAAGTGATTTGACAAAATTGGAATCCTAATACAGTGTGTTCACAGAGAAAGTAAAAAAACCAGCAAATGCAACCTTGTAATAATCAGCATCTGGCACTGAAATGAACGTCACAGATGAAGTACATATTTGAAAAATTTGTCATGGGGTGTCTCAAGTAATGAACATCCACAATTTGTTTGCTGAAAAATTTTCCTTAGTATTGTTACGCATATCTGGGAAACGAAGTTTGTAAAGAACAATCAGAACTCAGCTACACACTAAAACTGAAACTACAGAGGTGGAATTCTGACAGGATTATTAACTCAAAAAAAAGTAGCCTGTACTGTCTTTCTTTTGCAGTTATATTCCTTCTTACTGAGCCTCCTTCTACAGTGCCTCCTGAACTGAGTGCTCTAGCAGACAAGTACCCTCCTCATTACAGCTGGACAAACAGGCTCTCATTGCAGTTGTAAAGTTCTGAAACAAGGGAAAGAGTTATTACACTGATTAAAACAAACAAACAAAAAAAAGACAAAGGCCCCCTTTCTTCTGTTTACTTTAGATATTGAATGAGATGTCTTGGTGAGGGAACTTGGTCACAAATAACTAAGTAGGGACATAATTTTCTTGGCCATCAAGAAAAGCTTTTGTCAGGATTTGGGCCAACACTGGGGTAGTTAGCAGATGGCAATGTCTGCCAAAGGTTGACAGAATAGAGTACTGAACAGCAGGATGAAGACAGAGCCACAAACCACCAGGTCTGCTTTTAAGGGCCGTCTAGCCACAGGACAAGACCCTGCAGGAAGGTGGGGTATGGCTCCTTCTGATGCCACCATGAAGTGGTAGAGAGCAAAGCCCTCTCCTCTTTGCCTACTACAGCTTATTCACTAAGCTAGTTCTTAAAATAGATCCATTTCCAGAGCAGGGTTTTCATTCCAGTGTAGGAACATCTCGTCATGAGCTACAGGCTTGTTAAGCCCTGCAAGAAACCTTGCCATGAAGCCCTCCTTCACCTGGGAAGTGCAGAAGCTACTCTGCGGCTTCATGCAAAGAGTTCTGAGGTACTTCTGCCACCCTGTACCTCTGTGTTACCTTACGATGGTAAGTGCACATTGCCATCTGCCTAAGAGTTTGTCTCTACAACATATGGTTGAAGACCGTGCTTTCACGCACAAAAAGACACAACAGCTATAGGCACTGCAGGAAATCCTAGAAGAAGAAAAAAAAGAATGATTTGCAGGGTTTGATTGTTTGGAGTTAGTGTTGGTTTGGGGGGGAGGTTTAAATCTTTTTAACAACCTCTTATGCAAACAAAGGGAGGTAGGTAATAAGGCTGACTAGAAAATAAAGACCTGTCTTCACAGAAAAGCCTGACAAAAACAATATACATGTGCACACACACTCTATTCCTTTAAGTTTTTTGTAGAAAAGTTCAGCTGTACTTTGAAAACTTCTGAAAACTGAAACTATTGAAATGGAAAAGTTCGCATTTCAGATTATGATGTCCACCTTGTTTTGCTTTCTGCTATGGTTTCTACAGCAAAGCACACCCTTTCTGCTAAACCCCACATCTTCTTTCAAGAAAGATTTCTACAAAAAACTTTTCACAGCTATACGTTGTATCTGGTGATACAGTTAAAGGAAAGAAACAGCAAACTACTTAAAAACGATCTCACCAGGAGCTGTTCTCCTTGAATTCTCTGCTGGGGGAAGCCCAGCTTGCCTCTGGGATCTCCCGAAGACTGAGCAAGTGCTAACACAGCTGCTGCGCACATCAGCTCAGCACAGGTCTCTGATTTGCTCCGGTGCCTGTGCTATTCCTTACAGGACCATGTCTTTGATTTCTTCTGTTTCTTCTGGATTAGCCTTTTATTACATATTTTACTTGAAAAAATAACTTGAGCAAAACAAATGTACCGTACACAAACTGCTCAAGACATGGAAGTCATTTTCAACCTAAGCTAAGAGCATTTGTAATTTGGCACAGTATGAACGGTCACAGTGGAAGTCAATTATACTCACTACATGTTTTTGCAGACAAATAACATCAGTTTATAAACATCCAACTCACTTCAGGATCCTTTTTTCTTTTACGCTATTCTAGGCAAAAAAAAAAATACATAAAAGAGTAATTGGCTTGGAAAAGAAACCTGATGTAATAAGGAGAAATGCAATTTAGAGAGAACTGGCAAGAAGGGAGCGGGCAAGACTTCAGGAGAAAACTGGAGAGGCAAGACACCAGCAGCGGGCACACGGCCCTCTAACAGATGCACTCAAGGCCCTCAAGGAAAACTCTCCGTGTCATGGCGATTTGCCCCCATGACCCAGTGCCTCCCACTGGGCTAGGCCAGCCGCTCTCGTCCGCTACGACACCCCTTGGCGTCTCTCGGATACTCTCCCCCGTGACGCTGCCGGCTGCCTCGTACTTGTGTTTCCCTGGGCCTCCTCCTCCGGGCTACCCCGATGTCCCACGGCGCGGGCGGCGCAGGCCGGGCCCGCCGCTGGGCCTGCCCGCTCGGGGCGCCCCTGCCGCGGCACAGCAGCCCCGCCATGCCGGCCCCCCGCCGGGCCCCGCGGCGCGCACAGCCCCGGCCGCGCGGGGCGGGCACCTCCCACACGAGCACCCACGAGGGAGGAGGCGGAGGGGGCGAGGAAGGACGGGCCGGCGGGCCGTGGCGGTTGGGGGAGGCGAGGACGTGCGGCGTCCCAGCCGCTCCCTCTCCCGCTGCCGCCGGGAGGGCGGTCTGGCGCCCAGCGTCAGGATCGGCAGCGGGACGAAGGCGCTGCGGCCGCGGGGAGCGCCCCGACCGCGGCCCGCCCGGCTGTTCCCTCGGCGCCGGCCGCCGCCTCGGGGCGGAGGGAGCCCGGCGGGGCCCGGCGGCGCGGGCGGGAGCGGCGACAGCGCATAGCCTTGATCTTGTCTCCACCTGCTGATTTCATAAGCAAATATATTTGGGGAAAGTAACCTTACCAATAAATACACGTGCCGGCTAGTTTAAGGCAGCGGTTTGGGGCACCTATCTCGGAGCTGCAGCTGCAAACACCGTGATAGGCGAAAAGGCACTAAAACCAGCGCGGGTGCCCGGTTCTTTTCCTGCTTTTTCACCAGACCTCTGGAAAACAAGCACGGTGCTACTCTGTCGTCTGTTCCTTCCTGTTCAAAGACATTCAGAGGTACCACCGAGCTCCGGTGACCACGGGCAGTAAAGCCTCGTTGTTCCACGCCAGAGGAAAACAGAGGCAGACGAAGCCCTTGTGTAAGGCAGCCAGCTGGCACTGCAGTCACTCCATACATTTCTGGAGCTCACGTGTCAAAAAGCATCACCTTCAATTCACTGAACCCTTCCAAAGAAGCACACACCAGTGCTCCAGCCTAACCTGGCTCTCACTCCCCTCAGAAAGGACTGAAAAAAAGACAGGGAAGGGATATACAAAGGCATTTCTCATCAACTGCTAAACGGTCCAATATACTCGTAATCTTAGGTTCTCTGCTTTATAGCGAGTGATGAAAACCTGATGGGACAGGCTTGAAGGCTGCACTCTGAGCCACTGGGGTGCATTTTTGGAATTGGACAAAAATATTCTGAAGTGGATACCTGGAAAGGGCATGGGCAGCAAGGGGAAATACTGCCAGGAAAGGAAGAATTTAAAAAAATTAAGAACAATTTCTGATTAAAATTTAAGAGGTAAAGTGCTGGCACGAATCAGTTCTCCTGATAGAGGAATCAGGCTCTGAGCTGGCTCCTTAGATGCTGTTTGGAGACCTCAAAAGCAGAGTCATTAGAAAGCAACTTCTTCAAGGACTCCAGCTAAAACTACAAAGACATAAAATTCCAGTCAGACACAGGAAATTCTTAGGGGAATACAAGACTTTTATGAGTCAGAAGGTAAAAATCCCTCTGAATACCTAACTAAACTAATCTAATGAAGTAGTCACCAGGGAAGGAGTGTGATGAATCTGCATGTCAGGAAGGACAAATTTAAACAAACAGGAAATTGAACAACCTGAAGCTATTTTCATTTTTACTCCCTGTGCCCTGCTCCTTTTTTTTTCCTTTAAAGGTGCAAATCGAGTTGATGGCTGCAGAAGCTGCCGTGTAGGTCTGAGGGGACTACTTCGTTTTAGATGAAGTCTCAATTTAAAATAAATTAATTGCCTGGCTTCCTTTCGCAAAGTTGGGAAGTTGTTTAGTTGTGGTTCATTATTTGCGCTATTGTAGACTCTACAGGGTCCAGTGCAATCAAGCTACTAACCATTGCAAAGGAATACAGGGAAAGTACTGATGTGAAGTTTATAACTTAAAATTTAGCTTCCTCCCTAGCAAGCTGAAGTGATGCTAAATGCTTCCTATTAGGTATTTTACCCATGCTAGCAGTTACAGGGTTCAATCCTAAATGATGCTGAGTCCTGGTCCAGCTTCACATTGAGGTGCATGCTTAGCTTTTTGACATGGAAAAGTTGTCAGAGAGGCTTCCAGAGAGATCCTCACACCCACAAAGGGCTTGACTTTAGGTACAGAGTATTTCAAGATCACCTGTGTGAAGAAATATTATGCAGAATGTTTCCTCCTTTCCCTTATGGAGTCATGCATCACCTAGACTAAAAAAAGAAGGGGTTTACACATGTATAGTCTTGTGTCCTGCATGTCTTTTGTAAGGAATGAGGAGCTTTTTCAGTTTATAACCTTTTTATTAAAAATTCATTTAGGAAATAAAATTTAGCAAATTGCACTTTGCAGAGATCATGCTAGAGTTCCTAAAACTATGAAGATTGCAACTATTCTCACAATGTTACTTCTATATTAAAATTAAGTTTGCATTAAAGCTTTTCTGTTACTTCAGGTTTACTTCAGCTTGAAGGAAGTAAAACTATAGAGAAGCCAGATTTTGTTTGTTTGTTTCAATGAATTCTGTGATTTCCAATGTGTTCATTCCAGAACTGAAAAAAAAAAAAGGAAAATCTTGTTTAAATAAGCTTTCCTCCAAAACTGGCCTTGGGTTAACTAAAATGTTTCATTATACAAAAAATTCAATGTATAAAACCAAAAATACTTTATTCTAATTTTTATTTCCCCTTTCAATTTGTATTTTATACTAAAAATTTCAGATTAAAAGTTGTGCTAAAATAATTTTGAGATGAAAAATGAAACCTTCATCCCCAAAAGACAAGACACTGATCTCACAGCTTTCATGGTCTAACGTGCTGTGGTAGACAGTATGTTAGGCATAGTCTGAACTGACTGCAAACTGCTTTTATATAAATTTGGGACACTGCTTAGTTTCCTATCTGAACTGCCTGTCTGGATCCTCCTATTTGGGGTTGATTCTGGACTCCAGTTAAAATACTAATTGTTTACATTAAACAGACAAGAGAATGTGTGATGTATTTTAACTGTCAAAAGTGTTGTGAACAGCAGCAGCTGGAAGAGGCATGTTTAATTCACTCCGTTACCCCCAAGTCTTTTAGAATCCTGTATCAGCAGCTAAATCGTACTCTTGTAGGCAAGAAAAGCAGTGTATGAAGGGGTAGCACTGCAAAGCTTCTTCTACAGGGAAGAAAAAAAAAAAGGGTTTTGCAAAAGTCATAGCATTGTCATTATTAGGTCAAAATAGAGCATCACTAAATCTACAACAGTATTGATGCATCTGTGAAATCTGTGCACGTTTTTATGTGGAACAGCTCACACTTCATGGCTCCTTTCTTGTGCTGCTTTACTCGCATACTCGCACTTAGCTGATGCCAGAGACATGACACAGGTAGTGATGGGAGATATCACTTTAACCATTTGCTGTATGATACTCCTAAAAAAAGGAGTCTTGATACTATCAGTTATTGTAATACTCTTAAATCTTCTGGACAAGGGGTCAGCAGCTTGTGTGGAGCTGTCAGTAAGGATAAATTCCTTCCCCTATGCAATTTATTCTCACAGGACATCTCAGACACATGCTTGGGACAGTTCCCTCATGATAATTACTGCAGCATAAGCTTGTCCTGGGACCATCAGGGCCCAAAACAAGTGTAAGAGTTGTTACTTAAGAGAGGTTAATAAAGGTCTTGCTAAGTAACAGGATCAAGTTATTTTCAACGTTTACAAAAATTTCAGATTTTCAAAAGCAAAAGAAAAAATCCAACCACAATTATACTATTTTGCATATTTCCTTGAGAAAGTCTTCTTAAACATTCTTAAACAGCAGATTAGCTGTACACAGACAAATGATCCTTCTAATGTCAAGGGAAAGGAGATCTGAAACATTAAATAAAGGGATTTATTTATTTAGAAATACTCGGTGGTGCAAAGTCTGGTTGTAGGCCTGGAGCAGCTGATACACCCGAAGGCTGCGCTGCCATTCAGTGAGACCTGGGCAGGCTGGAGAGTTGGGTGGAGGGGAACCTAATGAAGTTCAACAAAGGCAAGTGTAGGGTCCTGCACCTGGGGAGGGACAGCCCCAGGCACCAGCACAGGCTGGGGGCTGACCTGCTGGGAGGCAGCTCTGCAGAGACGGCCCTGGGAGTGCTGGTGGGCAGCAAGTTGCCCATGAAAAGTTGCCGCAGGTTGAAGAAGTTGAAAAGTAGCTGCAGGTAGAGATTTTAATTCTTTTTAATTTCATTTAATGCTTTTTATACTCTTACGTGTCCAACTTCTCATTTTCAGCCCTTCTACTTTATTTCTTCTTTACATTATTTTTTCCTTATGCTACAGGAAAGATTTCCTTCTTTTCTTTTTCACTGAAAAAAACAGTGAACTGGTTGTCTGAACTTCCTCTCAGGCAGTGTGTGCTTGGGAGTGTGGAGCCAAGGAATCATAGCCTTGACTGGACTAGATTTTGGAAGGAGCTGTACAGAGATTTTGAAAGATGAGTTTGTGGTTCATTCTAAAAGGAAAGTCTTATAGAGACTTTCACCAGAGAAGGCAAAATAAAAAATCTTGACAAGGGCTCCGTAGGAAATAATCTATATAAACAGGTTTTTAAACAAAAGAGACACAAAATCCTTACTTGCTGGAAGCAAATGTTTTCATAGGGATGTCTGTTTCACCAGACCCACTCAACCCAGAACAGCCAGTAACCTGCTGCAGATAGGAGATGCTTGGGAGGCTTCTGTTCTGTTTAACGTCTAATATTTTGTATGCAAAGTGGAGAAGCTTTAACAAGCCAGACTTAGGGGAAGGTGTCTCAAGATGGCCGAAGCAATCCATCAGCTTCCTGCCCTTCTCTTGCCCCTGCTCTCAGTTGTCTTGGTCCTGCTGCTTCCTCACTATTCACCAGCTCTGGTGCTTACCTATTTGTGGGGAGAATGTTCAATTCACTAAACCAGCACAAAGTCATTCAGCTTTTTTCCTGGGTTAGCGAGCTCAATCAGTTAACTGAGAGGTTAAACAACCACTGGGGGCAACACAAGGCAGAAGGTGAGAATACAGGGCAAGGGTTGTAAGGATGACTTACTGTGATATCCCTGATTTATAGAAACTCTATTGTTAGAATAAGATAAACCTCTGGACTCAGCATTGACACTATGTCTTTGCACTAGTATCACAGAAACATGATTATAAGCTGACCACATGAACAACAAATTTGATTAAAAGGCTGCTTGAGGTCAGCACCTTTATAATTCAAATAAGCCTGTAATCCCTCTGTTCCAAAGGTCTCTGTCTCAGCATTACAGAAGGCAAAGTATGTGAATTTAGAATTTAAAATAAATTACCTGGATTATTTTCTGACCTAGGTCTTTTCTCTGAGAGCAGGTAGCAGAAGATGCACTTTCCAGGAAAGGCGGTGAAACATACTGTACTTTTCATTCTCTTAAGCATGCTGTGAGCACTTAAAAAAAACAGATCACTCAAGAAAAGCTACAGTATGCCAGTTCCCAACCCGATCTTGGATATAACAAAATCTAACCTTTGACGCCAAGCTAACCCAGAACTTATCCAACTCTATTCAACAAACTCAGACCTTTTTTTTAAATGCTGCGTTAAGTCCCCACAAGTACAATGTCTGTTTACTTAAGTTCTGAGCAGGAAAAGCGGATTTAGCAGCATTGCAACAATGGAAGTTACAGGGATGGGTAAGGACTGGAATCCTGGAGGTTGTTGGGTTTTCCCTCTCTACCTTTCACACGTTCATCAGACTGCCAACAAAATAACACATATTCTGGCTGGGGAGTGCTCTCAGCCTCAGCAGAAGAGGTCTGCTTTCAGTTGTCTAAAAGGGACTGTTCTAAGCTCAGACCTCCACTGAAATGTAAAGGGCATCTAGTACCCTGAACGGTTTTTGGTCAGCCCAAAAAATCTTTGTGCACTCCCTGACTTTCTCCCAGCTCCCCAGGAAGCTGAGGCATACCCGTGGTTTTAAATGATCATGCTGTAATTGTATCACTCCAGGTGTTCTCAATAGGATTCCTTCCTATAAAACAGCTAAAGAGGTTAAATACGGTCCAAATTTCTGCAGGAAAAGAACAGAGCTAACAACACAACCAGTTTCTGAAAAATGACTTGGTTCCCATGCCACAAGCAACAGTCCATAAAGTATCTCACAGAAAACCCAAACAAGCCTTGCAGCTTCTGGCTTTAGAGCAAGAACTAGAGGACCTGAGGACCTCTGACCCACATTCCAAAATGGACCTTAAAAACGTACTTCCCTCCCTTGCGGGCAGCTTAATGACCTGCAGATTTTCAGTACAGGCTGTATCTGACATCAGTTTCAGAGCCATATCTGACATCAGCTTCAGAGCCTCACCTTCAACCAGATTAAAACAGTTGTACATTTTGACATGAAACATGGTGGTGTTTCATTTGCACAAGGCACCATCCCATTGATCTGGTGTATTTTTGAGGGGAGAGGGGGAGTGGGGAGGAGGAAGTATTCCTACTCTGTTGTATTCAAAGCAGCCTCAGTAGCAAAACTTTCAGTGTTTAACCTCTACACTTCAGTGTCCAGCAGTGCTATCAGTAGGTGTAATATTTGTTTCACACTTTTACTCCAAGTAACACATTTTTTAATCTACACCCTAAGAAATGTTAAGTCTAAAATACTTGCAAAACTATGAATTGTTCTCTAGAAAGACCTGAAACAAAGTGATCACTCTTTGGAGAGCTATGTGTGCAATGACTGATCATCTCTATTGTTGGCATTCCCAGGGGTCACAGCGGGGTTCAAGCTGCATTGTACCAGGGCAGCAACCAAAAGAAAGGCTGTCACAGCCGGCTGATTGTGCAGTCTAGGAAACCAACCTGTGGGTGCCAGTAATTAAGCATCCAATTAAATAGGGCCTGAGTTTTCAGTTGATGGTATGTTTGGGAATTTGTTTTTAGTTTCTTACTAAATAATAAAATTGTCTTAAACTGCAGCATCTAGGATCCTAGAAAACTTTCTGAAAATTTCTCAAGTTTTGTGAAAAATTTTGACTTGAAAAATTGGAGAATTTGGACAAAACTCAAATAGCTCAACTGTTTTCCACTCTTCACTACCAAACTATATAGTTCAAGCCTTTGTCTGAAATGTTTCCTTTCCAATATCAATTTATATTAAAAAAACTGGGGGGTATATACCCTGCCCCAGTTCACTACACTGAAAAACCCAAAATCTTTCATTTCTGCTTGCCAACTTTAAGCAAACTTTCCTGGACACACAAGTCCCCAGTCTTGTTTCTCTGTACAGGTTTGGTTCCCAAATAAAAAATCCTATTGTTCTCACAGTTCTAGCTGTGGCTACTCCATACTCTGGGACTAACTTTAGTCTCCTCTATTTGAACATTTTATCTCTTTCTTACAGTAAGAATGTATAGCAAAGGCTAACCAAATATGTAAACTGGATGAGCAGGGCAGATAAAACTTTTATTTGCAGCTTTGTACTAGAAATCTTTCTGCTCTCTCTGTATTTAACAATCTACTTTCCTATGCTCGTCCCATGAGACTATTTTTCTTATTTTTTTCTCACTGATCTTTATTAGATCATGTAAATATTTGCATGTGCTTCAGTAAGTATCAGTTTATTTCCTGAGAGCATAGTATTCTTCACTTGTGCTTTGAATGTTTTTTTAAATACCTGCTATCACTGCTGTAACTCTCTAATTCCACATCATTCATTAATTTTAAAACAGACTTGCACAAATAAACCATAATGTTGAACTAATGAGATATGGGTGGGAAGTTTCTGTAAATATTACCTAAATTAAAGGTAGAAAATCTGCATAACTTAGATAATCTTATTCTTTACATTGCACTGAAGATGACACTGAGTGCCCTTCATTTATTAATCTTTATGAATTTGAAGAATACTGCCTTATTCTTTCAGCTTCTTTAACAGAGCACGTTTATGCTTTTAGATATGAAGTAACACACTCCTATCCAAATGCTAAAGCAGAACTGCAGGCTGTAACACATGTGATTACTTAGGCATTTTAATGTTATTGTCCACCTCCATCTGTACACAGTTTAAGCCTAGCACTGGCCAATACAGTTTATGAAAATTTCCAAAAATATGCAAGAATGATTGGCAGAGGAACGAAAGAAATATACTGTTGCTGCTCGTACAAATGATGAGAAACTCATTAAAGCTCAGTCATTTGTGGATAAGTAAAAACATTCTCAGAGGTAAAGCGCCAGTGGAAATCTCATGAGTTTCAGCTTCTGAACTTTCCCAATAACCCCTTTTGCTGTGGGAAGGAGGTTAGAGGGACGAGGGATGGACAGAGTCTCTGTATGGTCCACCCTTTCTTGATCTGATGAAAACCTGATCACCTTAAGGCCAAGGGCTTTTAGATGAAGGTCTGTCTCCTCACTCCTCCCAGATACAGTCAAGTTGCCTTGCCACTGGGTGCCATACTACCAGGCACTGTATGTGAGCGACAACATGGGCTGCAAACTTGGACTTGTGCATAGTCTTCACAGGAGGTGGGGACGTGGTCAGGTACTCACTCCCTCCTCCACAGAAACAGGAGCCCAGCAGGGGGCATGTCGCACCGGGGAGTCTCACTGGCATGTTACATGTCCTGGCCATGAGTAGGTCCTTTGGGCACAAACCTTCCTTGTGTGAGAAACCAAAAGGAAATATGAAAACTTACATTAATGTATCATTAAAGAAATTACTTTTACAGAGACTAAAGCAAGGGAGTTAAGATTACAGTTCTGCTACATTCATTTATTTGGTTTTTTAGGAGTGGGACTTACTTTTTATATGGTCTATACTGTGATGCCTGGAACCACAGGAGTGAAAGCAGCTGCCAGCATAGGTGTCAACATCATGCTGTTCAACAGTAAAATGCAGCCCTGTTTAATCGTCCTGCTACAATGACACAGATCCATGCCATCATTGTGGGGCAAGGGAAGAGTATCAGACATGTGGATAGCAAAGAAAATAGAATGATTTAAAAAGAGACATCTATACTTCTCCAGCAAAGACAGTTAATGGGGTAAGTGATGGCCAACGTAACTTCAGTTTGCCACAGTCTAACACTAACAGTATCATGATCTAAAGTCCAGCTCTGACAGTACTCTTCCAATCAGGGATTCCTTACTATCCTTGAAAGCAGGGAGGGGTGAAATTTCAGGGAAATGCTATGTCATCCCCTCTTGCCTTTTAAACTTGTTTCCAGAGCCTTAATGCCCTCAACACCGTATTTTATGCAGCAGATTTTTTATCCACAAGCACATTTTTCCCACCAGTTCAACCCAAATATGTCTTAATCAGTTTCCAAATATTGTACTGGCACTGACAACTGACATTCCAAATCCCACCCCTCTGTGAATCCATATACCTGGGACTCTGTTTAAATCGCTTAAATATTATTTAAATATTAAATAAATCACTGCCCAGGGAAGTGGTTAAGTCACCATCCCTGGAAGTGTTTAAAAGACCTGTAGATGTGGTGCTTAGGGACATGGTTCAGTGGTGGACTTGGCAGTGCTGGGTTAACACTTTGGACTCAATGATCTTAAACGTCTTCTCCAACCTGAATGACTCTGTGATTCTATATAGAGTGTGTGGCAGGGAATAAAAAAATCACTGACTCAAGGGAAGTGAGTATATGAGCACTTTCCAAGACCATAAATCTTATGTGTAAACACTTTTTTAATGAGAATATAATAAACAGGACCATTTTGTTCTCATGACCACCTCCTTGAAAAGTGAGAGACACAAACAGAACACTTCTGTTTCTAAATGTTAATGTTTTAAAAATACACCTTTCAGGTTTTGCATCTGCATTTATTGTGTCAGGTGTCCTTAACTTGGTTAGAATGGCTAACACAGACTAAAAGACTTTGACTTTCTAAAGGCTCAAGAATAGTGACATAAAATTAGTAAAATCCCTGCCTACTAAGCTTTTGGAAAATTTCACATGCTTTCTGAAACATGCCGAAGACCAGCTTAATATTTGGGGCCTGAATGAAGCTAAATTTAGTATGTTTACAGTATCTTTGATTCACTCGTGTTACCCTTAGGCCATCTGTCTTTCAGTTAGGTATCTCTCTTCCTGCCCATGAATGGATGAACAGTAGTGAATGATCTATTTACAAAACCCATTTTGTCAGCTTTTTCATGGCTGACAATTCTTAGTGAGAGGTGAAAATTGCTGCAATTCTCTGGGGTAACGCATAAGCAGATTTGGGTTTTTTGAAGAAAGGTAAGAAAAGAAAAGGGAAATGACAATACATAGAAGGAGAAACAGAACTCCAATAATCACAGGTAAACCCAACCTTCGCATAAATACACTGCAACCAAGCTCTGTGTACAGGTGGTTTACTGACACCCAGGAGAAGAACTTGAGAGTAATTGTGTAGCTCTCCTCTTAAATTTATGAATTTCTTCCATTAAACCTCCACAGCAGCAGCTATGGAAGGTGACTTGGGGATCACAAACACTCATCCCCAGCTCTCTGCACATCCATTCCAGATGGAGATAATTTCTCCTAATGTTAATGATCGAAGTTGCATGCTTAACTCTGTAAAGCTGATGGGCATTTAACAGCGTGATTCAGTGCACCCCCAGACAGAATTCTTCAGCAGAAAGGATGAACACCTCTGAGGATGTTTCTCTCTTCCAACTAACTGGATGAAGCTCAGAGGCTGTTAAGGAAGACAGTTACAGTTAGATAAGATGATCCCACTCCCTTGATATGGTAATACCTTACATAAAATATCCCTCCAAATGAAATGCCACTGTTTCTCCCCAGACACACAGGAATTGTGTAAGAGCTAGACACAAAGATAACCTGAAAAGGATATTACGCAATAATCAAAGCACCTCCATTGCTACAGCTAGTAAAGAACAGCAAAGACTAGTGCTAAATTAGATGCTCTAGGGTTTATTCTGAACAACCAAACGCTGAGAATATAGATTTTGTGATCTTGATAGGCATGGTGTTTGGAGAAGGGCATACAGTTCTAAGATTGTTCAGGCACCTGGACCATGGTTGATGAAAAGGCTGGCACCATTTACTCTGTAAAGAACAAGAGGTGGGCATGTCAATGGTACACCAAACAATACCAAACAATACAGGATGGTAGTTCAGCTCCCAATGGAAAACAAGGTTGCTAAGATTCCTGACCAGATCACATAGGGATGCATCTCTTTCCTTGCATAAATACTTTCAGCCCTTGTAACTTCATTCACTGTCATCTGGCTTAAGTCCTGATCATGCTGTCCTTACTTGCATAAAACACTATGCAAATTGTGTCTGACTTAAACTGGCAGCATTAGACTTCATTGGTGTTTTGACTTAGGACTTAATCCTAAGCAGGCGGGTGTTCACATGTACAGTGGCAGTTGCAGTGGTATGACATGAACTTGTCTACTGTTACATCTTAAAGGCTGTGGTTGCCACTAAATTAAGTCAACAAAAGAGAAATTAGTGTTCTTTGCTTCATACTCAGATCAACACTGTAAAGATTTTGATGGTGATCACTGAACATTCCAGTTTGATTAGAAGCAGCTTGCACTTTCCCCTTTACTTTTAGTACTAAAAAACCTGAAATCAGTTTTGATAAGAGACTAAAATGTGAAATACTAAAAGCTGACAGATCTTTTGTATGGTTTCCCACTGGTCATAAATTTACAGAACTACATAAGTGAAAGAAAAACACGAAATATTTTAATCTTTATTGAATCTTCTGTCATTAATAATTATCACTTGGCTAGTTTGTACAATCTAATAACATGAAACAATTTTTTTCAAATAACAGATTTCCTCTAGTCTCAACTAATACTGTATGATATCATTTTCATTATCTTGTATGAAAAGATGTCAAGGGGTTTTTTACTCTGAAAAATCAAGAGGGAAGAAACAAAAACAGCTCGCACCTCTTTCTTATTCCAATTCATAACCCTGTAAACCATGCTAATTGAAACAGAAGATGTGCAATTTTGGACAACATGCATTCAACCACAAAAGATACTGTGCTTAATGAGACATTGCCTAAAACCAAAGCAGGAAAATGCACTTATGGTGCCAAGAAAATAATGAGAAAAAGAGTGAACACGTAGAACATAACCATCCTGTCCTGTTAAATTCATCAAGGCACACAGGCAAAAAACACCTCAGCAGTCGTCTTTGCCTGGTATTTCGCTGCAGACTGCCCCATAAATAAGCTATTGAAGTGAAAGAAGGCACCTGATGTAGCATATGGGGGCTGAGGCAGGGCACCCACTGAATGCCATGGTCTTGCCCTCTCCTCTATCCCGGAGGCTGATGAGGCTGGCAGTGTGGTGCCTGTCCCAATGGTTTTACACAGCTCTGTTTCCTCTGGGCTCAATTCAGGTCACAGCAGTGCCAAGCACCTCCAGATTGTCACAACTGAAACGATGCTATTGCTGTCTCAAGTTGTTGCTGACCTTATCAAAGCTCTGGATTCCCCCCAGAGTGGGAAGGGAGAGATAAAGCAGCTGAAGGAAAGCATCCTAGGCAATTCTTCTCCCTCAGACAAAAATAGGGAGTTCGGTTACATTAAGTTAGGTTTAGTTTGGTTTGGTATGATTTGGTTTTACTGTGAAACTGGAAAGCCAACATGAAGCAGCTGCTAGACTCTGGATAAAAAAGTGGGAACGCTCCTCAGCTGAGAAGCCACATTTTTCATCATCTTTGTCTGATTCGGTAGGGCTTCACATGAGCAGAAGAACTTCCCTCCTCCACAAGAAGCCAAGCAGGAACTGGACTTTAGTATCTCACAGAGGCCACTAATTTTGCCACCTTGCAGTCTGCTCTCTCCTCCTCTGACTTTGTCAGTTTTCAAAGAGGCGGAATAAAAAGCACTATGAGGAACAAGGGATGCCTTTTCACAGGATAATCAACGCAGTGGTCCACCCAAAGAAGGAAGGGTCTAGGAACTACTGACTCAGCATTTAATCTCCCAGCACAGCCTTAGTCACCGCCTAAATCAAGAAAGGGCCCCAACCCAACCTCCTCAGCTGCTTGGCCTCCAGCCAAATAAAAGATGAAAATCTTTGTTAGTCACCAGAAAAGAGTGACTCAGGTGGGTGGGAATGAATGAAAAGGTAATGGAAGTACTTAAGATCTTTTTGTAAACTCTCCTGAAGGGTGGAGTGGAGACCTGAAATGGAGACTCAACATAGACTTCTATAATAAGCAAGGAATTTCTGGATTCAGAGTAAATTCAAGCATATTGGGAGGGAGATACAGCTTAAAAAGAGACTACTTTTTAAGGAGGGAAAACCAATTTGTTTGGAGAATGCATCAGATTGTACCAAATACAGTATATATTAACAAACATCTTATTAGGATCTTTTCAGTATTCACAGGGCACTATCCCTCTGATTTCACCTCCTTTTTCCTTCAAAATCAGTAGTATTTCCACCATAACAGAAAACACCATAGAACTGATCCACAGTAAGTGTGGAGCACCTTCAACCCTCATGGTCTGCAGAAGAGATCAGACCGCTCAGAATTTTGCAAGATTCAAACCGCTTTCACGAACTGGCATTGATCATAACATTTAACATCCTCCAGGCCCCACTGTGTTAAGTATCATTCACATTTGCAAATACAAGTGGGTTGGGTTTTTTTCAGAAATTAATGCATGGGTGAATGATCCTATGATAAGAAGGTAAAAACCTGCCTTCTTAGACCCATATCACTGATAGGAATATTAGTCTTCAAGAGCTTTTGGAAGTTTTATATTCTGATATTATTTTCTGGCCTATGTGCCTAACTCCTCAGATTTATTTACATGCCATTTAAACTCCACTGTTATTACATATTACACTTTAACAAACAAATTCAGGTCTCTGTGTAGAGCCACAGTCATGCATTCTGCTGCACAAATCATGCAGTTCAATTAGGTGAGAGATTCTGGACCTGGGAAGACCATTTCCATGAACTATATTTCTTCTGCAGAGAACTGAGATCCCCTTGACACAAATTTTGTGGTACAGGTGACTGTGTAGGCAGAGTGAAAAACTCTAATTCAGTTGAATACATTTACCATGCTGCCTTTTATATTGCTTTCTAGAGATTCTTTCTCACAGAACTTCATTTGCTCAGTCTAAAAGGAGGCAATTTGAAAAGGCCACCATGATTTGATTTATGGTGGACCTACAAGATGACCTCAACTGAGAAAGTGCTTCCATTGCACTAGCTTTTAGACATGCTTAATAGCAAGAGATGGCTCTTTCCCTGAAAAGCCTTGCAATGTAAACAAACCAGGCAGGAGGAAAAAGGCATCAGGAAAGAGTATTTTGCCCAAGGTCACAGAGCCACCAGACATGCTAGAACAGGGTACAGAATCAGCAGATGCCCAGACAACAGAAAAAACATGAAGCAGCCTTCATATTTTATGTCCAAACCTGCACATCCCAGCTACCTGTATACACCCAGTTGGATGACAATAGCTTCTGCACCAGCAGATTGCAGAGACATACAAATGAAGTATTCTTGTATCCTACAGAATTCTTGTTTTCTGGCACCATGCAGTGAGCTAAACAGTATCCCGTGTTGGCATTCTTCAAAACCTCTGCAGAAGTATGTATATGATGCACAATGCCATAACACTTCACTTACAAATGAATTATAGTTCATATTCCAAATTACAAAGCAGACAGGCAATTTTTTCCCCCATTTTATGGTTTAAATGAATAGAGTACTAATAAAGCAATGAAACAATACGATTGACTTGAGCTGTACATGGTGTGGGTAAGTTGCATTTCAGCTATATAACGATCTCAATGAGCCACAGCTGTGACCAGAAAACCTCCCTGCTTGTCCATTCTTGTGGCTTCTCTTTCACATACTCCATTTTTTGCTAATTAAATAGGACTAAGGCAAAGTTAATTATCACAGTTAGTCTGTAATAGGGTTAATTTGACTGAATGAATTTTCATTTAAAAGGAACAGAGAAACTCTTTAAGAAGTTTGTAAGTGTAGGATAATTCAAGAGTATCACCAAAAATCTTCTGCTTTGTCCACTGAACAAGACTGCAATGCAAGTAGCTCTTGAAAAGTAATTAGGTAGCCTTGCTCACTAAAAAACTGCACAATGCTTAACAAGTCTAAGCAGGAATCACAACATTTTCGTATTTAAGAAATCCAGCCCTCCAGAACAGTAAAGATGTTATGCTGCTGAATGTTGCTAACCCGAAAGAGCAATTTGCTAACAATACGACTAACTCCCCAATAGACCAAACCTGTCAGAAGCAGCTATACTTATGATGAATAAAAAATCCTCAGCCAATCTACTCTATAGTTTATAATTTAACTGAGTAGCACAGTTTCCAATTCCATGTAATAAAACCATTATTTATATATTATTCATGTCTTCTCAGACTACTTTTGCCAAATTGTTTCTTTAAAGACAGCCTTTTGTAGCTATTTACAATGAAATAAAAAATAGAAAAGATTGTCTTTAGTACTTAGAAAGAAGAGTAGAAAACTTTCTCCTAAATTAATATGATGAATTTGCTTACATTAATGATAATAAAATGGAAAACCTCAATCTAAATATTTTCATTACAGAACCAATTTAAACACATTGCAAAATCCTTTTCAGCAAGATCCACAGAGCAAGGCAAGAAACAAGCAGCAATGATTGCTAAAGTGTGTGTAAGACAAAAATAGAAAATTGTGTTTTTCTTTATTGTTATTCTATTCCTGGCTCCACAAGCAAGGCCCTTTAATGTACAGTTCTCACCACGCCGACAGGCAGTGCTTCAAGCAGGAGTGGCACAGTAAGCATGTGTGCTAGCTCACAAGGGCAGAGCATCTTTAAGTAGCTGCCCATTAATGAGAACACAAACAGGATTTTTTGGAGGGAGGAATATATAATACAAAAATACCCGCAAAATAGAAATTATGCAGTTTATTCAGACAGTAAGATTTAAAGCTGTTGTGAGTCCAATCAAGGCTGCTGGCCTCCATTGGTAGGTTCATGGATCTAGCTTATGGAATCAAACAGGTTTCCTAATAAAAATACTCTGACAACTAAGCAGAATCATGCCAATGATAGCAAGGAATAGCCCAGCTCAGACACAAAAAAGACGAACGAAGTGGGAGGAAAAGACATCTGCAACTGCAAAGCCAGTATTAGAATTTGGGAAGTTAGAAATTTGGAGCCTTCTGATAGCTGACTACCTTCTTTAAAAATCTTAGATGAGCAAGCTTGCCTGCATGCTTACAACATTTTTAATCAGTCCTCCACAAATTGAAACATTGTTCTATATGTTGAAATAATTTGACCAACTTTTGCCATCCTTTACAAGAGATATAAGAGCAGGGTGATGATCTGTTACTGCAGATCAGCGCCGTTACAAGCACACAGTTCACTGGGATGTAGCAGTGAGATGTCCCAGCCATCTATACTACATCTATACTACAAGTCACATTGCAGTATGGCCCTGAAAATATTCAACAGATGATTCAACAATCATCTTGCACCTGAATATAATGTTCATCTTGCTCCTGAACAAATATAACAGACCATGCTCTGTTAATGCCAAGAACAAAATGGTGCTGACAAGTAACAACAAGTAAAATAATCTGAGCTGCTGTTCTGTTTATGTAGTTGCTGTCTCCCACTGTCTCTCTATGCCAGCTCACACACCCCTTCAAGAATCCATGCGCTAGTGGTGGCCAGAGAGAAGGAAATAATTCCTCATAGCTGAAAGAGGCTCTGGAGGGGTCTTTTGCCTCATCCAAAAAGCTCTGGAGCATCCCTGTTCTTCAGTATCTTAGCTAATTTTGCCACTTTTCCCTGTTACAGATACTGCAAGTAATCTTTTTATGTTTTTTAATCAAATACTCTGGCTGTAGTCTGAATGATGAACTTGTCAATATGACTTTGTTTTGAACACCAAATGCCTCTTCTCATCCCTGTCCTGAAACTACTCATCCATGCTAAGAAGAAATTAAGAACCACTCTATCACGACCTGGGCGAAGAAGCTGACATCAATAAAATTTAGGAATTGATTTGTTAATCTGTGTTTAGATCTATGATCCAATTGATTGATGGATGATATTACCAAGTACCCTGCTGCTTCAGGGACCTAAGGTTTCAGGCAGGTTAAGTTTCTTTGGGGTTTCCCTAGTAGCAAGGGTCAGTAAGAAATGCTCACTTTGAAGATGTCTTTTGGTTTTCATTTCTTTCTTACTCAGGCAAAGAGTTCCTTATGCTTTTAATAGCTGTACTGATGACTTTCATACAATGGGATTGATGACAGGCTAGGGGAAATCAGGGCTGATAGCGAGAGTTTGGAAAGTCTATTGCTGAACATCTGGAAGTGTAGCCAAGAGGAATTTATGAGAGGAAAACATCTGACCACCCCCAACCTTATAATTTCCTTCAACTGCTCTCTAGCACCTGTGCTGAATCATGTAGCCTAGCAAGTTTGTATGTCGTAGGGGTCACATTAAGGGAATGATACCAGTGAATACAAGAGGTGAGAAAGGAAAAGTCGGGGACTTTGATGGGGACAGAGGGGTGGCAGCATTGTGCGGTGCTGAAGACATGAGGATACACTCACTCTGGTGGAAGAAGCAATGTGCAGAGAGGAGAAATGACCTGCGGAGTCACTGGCTGACACTGTGAGCCCATACAAGGCAGGGAAAGGAAATTCCAGGAACTGTCAGGGGCTCCTTGACTTGCTTTGCATTTGACTGCTGGGGCAGCAGGTATCCAACAAAAGCCCATGTGTCGCTGTCCCTCAGGACAGCCTCTAGCTGCATGGGCAGCTATTACAGCTTAATTTCCAATACTAGTGGGAAAGTTTCTGAAGTATTGACACAAACAGTGATACAAAATCACACAGGTAATCTCTACATTTCATTTGATCTGTATAGAAGCAGGGAGACAGAAGACTGGGTTTTGAAGATGCATCTCTTTTTTTGAGAGAAGTGGGACGTTGGCACAGCAAATGATGAAGAACACAGCTGAAGGCACTGTGTGCCCTTAAGTGCTCCTGTCTCTTCTGCCAGTGCACAGATGCATTTCTACATCACAGTGCTTCCCTGACTGTCAATTTATTGCACCCTGTGCTCTCTGACTTCCTCCATTCCACCATTTGTGTGACACATACATGTAAGAGACTTCACTGGAGGCCACATGTATTGTCTGGGGATTTATCCTTTCTTTTCAACACAGAACAATCCTCAGATTTCTTCCCCTTCATGATTTCACTGCCCACACTATCACTTGAATATCACATGGCTCACCTCCACAGTGACATGCAGGTTACACCAAATAGTACAGGAGATGCCCCAAGAATACTCCAGCCCTCCCAAAAGGCAGTAGAAAACTCACCGTTACCACTCCCTAGTGATCAATGGGCATGCTGAGACAGTTGTTTGCATTTTCTATGCTTACTTTTCTATTACTAAAGTGGGATTAACAGTGTTCAGCAACTGTTTTTGAGACCTGCAAATTCCTCCTGTTATGCAACAGCATCTTGAAGACCCTTTTTTCTCTAAATTAAAACATTTTTTCACTAACTCATTATTTCCTTATAATTATTACATTCTTAATCTGCTAACCAAGCACAAAGCACAATAAGCATTTTAGACACCACTGAAATAAGTAGAACAAAATTGCTTCAGCTCTGTTTTTTGTGGTTTACTTTGTTCCCTAACAAATCCTGAGAAAAAAAATATTTTTCCTACAACCTTTCTTGCTTTTAAATACTGTTTTAGAAAAAAATCTTGTTCCAGTACCAGTGAAATTCATCATACTATGACAGGAAAGGAAAATTGTTTCATTTCATAAGATCTTCTAACAGCATGAAGCTAATCCCATGGTCTCTGAGACAGAAATTCTGTCAGATTTAGACTTATAAAGAATCAGCAGAGAAAAAGAAGTTTCTCAGATAGAACTGTTAGTCATGATATGAAGAATGTGTGTCCCCTACAGATGTTATAGCTATTTATATGATAAATCCCGATCATCACTATAGGAATTCTACAGCCTTCTTTTAAGTTAATGCTCAAGTTCAAATTAATCTTCTTTTGACAATGTTTGCCTAATATTTCAGTGTTGAACAACATTTCCAGGGTTACATTTTCAGTGAGCCTACTGGGCATTTTTAAAGCTGTAATCCAGACTTTGTACTTGCTTCAGAAAGACTTCTTTTAAGTCTTCAGTGCTTCACAATTATTTCTAGTAAAGACAAGTAGAATAAGCATTGATAAATGCTTAACAAGGACACATACAGACTTGCAAGTTAACTGGAATTAACATTAGGGTTAATTTAGAGCATGCAACAGGTTGTAGAACAGCTCCCTGGAAGAAAGTATTCATTCTAGAATAAAAATAGAGCATTCTCATGTTCAACACTTGAACCAGTTTGAGTAACATGAGATAAATGGGAACAAAGCATGTTTTTTCCACTTTGCAGGATTATTGTTTTACACAGGAATCACAGTCTGAGAAATTCAACATGAAATGAGGGATACAAAAACACCTTAAGGTGTCTCCAAGGAACTCAAGGTTGCATAGAGTAATTGGTGTCAAATGGCAGCAGACGTTTTAAAACCAACACTACATTTACACAGTTCAAAGGCCCGCGTTATTGCAGAACATCGTGCTACGCAGGGCACTGCAACCTCCCATACCAGAGAAAGATTTTTTTTACAAGGATGCCTCCCTGCCATCACCAACGCCTCCTTCCACTCCCCGTCTACACCCTTCTGTTCACTCAGAGGCAGCAGGAGGTCTGGGCTTATTGTCTGGTTTTGGAAAGGGATGGCAAACTGTCTAGTGGGGAAACAAAAAGTGATGTTTTATTTGGGTGATACATATTGACTTGATGTCAGTATCTCCACTTCTACTCTGCTCTCATAAACCGGGAACAGAACATAAATTCTAAGTGCTTGCGCTATGTGACTATCAAGAAAACTTTCTTGGAAGAACTGAGTACTGTCCCTGTAAAGGGAAGGCTGCTGCACTTTTCGCAAAGATAAGGGATTTTTCAGCCTTGTTGTTGCTGGCCATGAAATGTACTTTGAGTTTATGGAGTTTCTGTGATTCCTTTTTTCTTAAAATGCCATTTTACATGCGTGCTTAATCTGTTCTTTCTACTATCTTAACATCTTTCCTTGGTTGTTAACTGAAACCTGTGCTGTAAGAGGCAGCACTGATGAGACCAACACATTAAACCTCGGTAATTCTCAATTCTGAGTACAGCATTTGGGGGAATAAAATGAGACCAGGAGCTCAGGCTGGCCTGGCCAGCCACACACATTGGTAATCCACAGTAGATCACCAGGTGAGGAACCTTAAACACCTTGGTGGTAGCCAGGGTCCCATGACAGGAAAGCCCGAAACTATTCCAACCAAAGACTTCCCCAGGGATTTAGAGGAAAGGGATCATAAGCAGAAGATGAAAGTGAAGCTCTGCAGAAAAAAAGAGGAATACATCTAAAATATTCATCAGCCCCAGACCTTCCCATACCGTATCCCTGATGGTATACAAAATACTTTGACATACAAAATACCTTGACATTCATGGTACCCGCTGATACTGACATTCGGCAAAACAATGTTGATAACCTGCTGCAGACAATTCTGGTACACTTCCAGAGAATATTTAGGTGCAGAAAAAGAAGTGGAGACAGAAAAGATCTTAGGTCTTTTACTGCTCATTTACATTTATGCATTCTTTGTGTGGTCTCCTGTAAATTGTCTTCACTGGCAACCCCTTCTGCAACCTCTGCATGTTCTGTGCTCTTGGGGAGATAAAACTGCATCAGGCGTTATAAGGCCAGAGCTCTGGCCTTGTAAGAATAGTTGCCTAAGGAGTGCCTTCAGAAGAGCAGGGCAGGGAGAGTAACTCTAGTTCCTTTGGGCAACTGGGCTTTCCAACACCCCTGTGTGAGAAATAAGAGACCCAAACTCAAGAAAAGCAAGCCAGTGGAGCCTGCAAAGATGAAGAGGAGAGGTTTAAAAGCTCAGGTTCACCCAATGGAGTCTAGTCACAGAGGCCTGGTGACACCTACTAAGCAGGCGTTTTGTCATAGATGCAATAGTGCCAAACTTGTATTGCTACTTTGTGCTCCCCAGGAATACCGTGCCCCTGCCTTCACCGTCAAGGGGAGCAGCATGCAGAATAGTGCACCCAACAGATGAGATGCTTCAACAGAGAAAGTCAGAAAATTGTTTGTAGCTTAATCCACCAAGCAAACCAAAGTTCTGCAGAGAGCATTTTCCTCTCAACCAAAAAGTGAGACGTTTGATATTCTGCTCTACACCCTAGTTTTGGTGACTTTACTGAAAGAAAGGGGGTAACGGCAGACAATATGTGATGGACGCTATCCCCCCATGTAAAACTGTTTTGTCAAGATCCAAGAAGCAATCCTAGCACAGAGGTCATTCAAGCAGTGTTTAAAGCAAGTAACCTCAAACTCACAAACTAAAATCATAATAGAAGCAAGATGACTCAAGTACACAAGATGTAGGAATTGGCTATATAAATACTTCCTGCTGTAGATTTCACTCCCATATAGTTCCAAAGATAAAATCTAATGTGGAAAGAAAAAGCAACGTAATACCTCACATTTCAAACCCAAATCATGTTGTAACTGAGATAAAAGGGAACATGCTATTTCATAAATACCCTGAGTAATACATACTGTAAAATTCGTATCATTATAAGCAATGATAATCACTGCATTAATCAAATCATACAGAAGATAACACCGGGCAGGAGTGTGGATAAAGAAGGCTTTACAGAGGGATCTGGACAAGCTGGACTGATGGGTCAAGGCCAGTTGTATGAGGTTCAACGAGGAGCAGTGCCGGGTCCCGCACCTGGGTCACAACAACCCCACGCAGCGCTACAGGCCAGGGCAGAGTGGCTGGGAAGTGCCCGGTGGGAAAGGACCTGGGGGGGCTGGCTGGCGGCCGGCTGGGCATGAGCCAGCAGTGTGCCCAGGGGGCCAAGAAGGCCAACGGCATCCTGGCTTGTGTCAGAAACAGTGTGGCCAGCAGGACTGGGCAGTGACTGTCCCCCTGTACTGGGCACTGGTGAGGCCGCACCTCGAATCCTGTGCTCAGTTTTGGGCCCCTCACTGCAAGAGGGACGTTGAGGCGCTGGAGCGTGTCCAGAGACGGGCAACGGGGCTGGTGAGGGGTCTGGAGCACAAGTCTCATGAGGGGCGGCTGAGGGAACGGGGGTTGTTTAGTCTGGACAAAAGGAGATTCCAGAGAGACATTACTGCTCTCTACAGCTGCCTGACAGGAGGCTGTAGGCACGTGGGGATCAGGCTCTTCTCCCAGGTAACAAGCGACAGGACAAGAGGAAATGACCTCAAGTTGTGCCAGGGCACGTTTAGGTTGGATATTAGGAAAAATTTCTTCACTGGAAGGGGTGGTCAAGCATTGGAACAGGCTGCCCAGGGAGGTGGTTGAGTCACCATCCCTGGAGGTATTTAAAAGACATGTAGATGTGGCACTTAGGGACACGGTTTACTGGGGGACTTGGCAGTTCGAAGTTAATCATTGGACTCAATGATCTTAAAGGTCTTTTCCAACCTAAATGATTCTATGATTCTGAAAACAAAATTGCCATAATAATGCTAAGTTTTCTGCTTAAACATGGGGTTTTTTTTCTTAACAAAAAATGTATTTTGATGAGCTTTTCAGGCAATGGACATGCCAGCTAGTTTCAGGACAAGAGCCTATTCTTAATTTACTATTGTTTAACTTTAGGGACACCCAGGAATAGTTAACTGAATAAAGAATCGTCTGTTATTAGGATCTCTGTTTTTTCTCCCCAACTGTTTCTCTGTTTGCTGTCCTGTGTTTTTTGTCTTGATACACATTAACCTGTTAGGCTGACCTTCACTTCCCTCCCAATCCCTACAACACATTAAAACTCTTTAAAAAGGCAACTTGAGAGAGACTGCCTTTTGGTAAACCTCCTAAAGCAAGCTCTACAGACTGGTCTGGCATGCGTTGTGTACATGCATCTGTCACGAAAATTTGATGACAAATCATCTGTTTCCTGACAGATAGGCTGCACTGAATTCAAATTCCAATGAAATGTCTTTGTCCACCAGGAAGGAAAACATTCTCTTTTAAAGCAGTCATCATTCTCAAACTTCACTTCAATCCTCCATTTGCTTGTCTGTATTACCATTTATTTGTACTATATTTTTTTCTGGATCAATTAAAGTCTGTCACAAGATACATCTTACTGATCATCTTTTGGGAAAATGTAAAGAGACTAATGAAAGGAATGAAAGCAAATGTTTCACAGTAATAATGCTGTTTCCAGAGGGTGAGAGATGAAGATCCTTTTTAAGACTGACCTACCCCAGTTTGTTTAAAACTAAACTGAACTTGAACTGATAAACTACTTTTTTGAGATTAACCTGAATAGTTCAGCAAAACACTGTAAATCTAAACATACCTGAATTGGAGTCAAACTTTGTTTCTGACCTGCAAAAGAAAATAAAAAGTTCTTAAGTTACAAGAACAGCTTATGCTATAAAAGCCATTTGTCAGACAGATCCCTCCCAGCAAATATCACCTTTAACAAGACTGTCTACCTCTGTATGTTAATACTTAAAGCGTTCAAGGGCATTTGAACCCAAACGATAACTGTTATCTTTAACATTTTGGGGTTTTTTAGAATGTAGAGTTACAAAGAAGGTATTTTAAAACACAAATCACAAAATGAATGCATAAAATAGAATATAAATTTAAAACAGGATTAAATTATATAATGTAAATCATGGCACACAGTTGTTCCTATGAAATAAATATTGTTTTCATTCATTTTCATTTTTGAAAAGTCATTAAGAAGATTTAATTTATTCATGAATGTTTCCAATCTATATTTGAAGCAGATACATTTCATTAATGTCATATGTATTGTATCCAATGATCTGTACTTAATTGTACAACATCCTAGGAGGGTTTAGTTTGTGCGTGTCTTCAATTTACTCACTCTGCACATAGGAATAAGTGGTTTGATTTTCTTAAAAGTGGAAAGCGGGGGGTGGGAGAGAGGGAGAGAGGAAGGGAGCCAGACCTAAATTTTAACTTGTTTTAAAGTCTTTGCAAAAAGACAATCATGTGTGCATTATGCACCATTAGCTTTGGCCGTGCACTGCCGAGTTTTCTCTCTCTAACAAGTAGTGTTTTCTTCTAAGGGCTTAGCACTTAGCAAATGAACCCTGTAACCTGCATATTTAATAAAAGGAAGAAAAAATTAGCCCTTGTGGGAACATCATGTTTCAGATATAGGTTAATAATACTTGTAAATGTAGAAGCCTTTGAAGATCTCAATTCAACTGTGGGAAAACTTAAGTTGGGTAATTACTCTCAAGACGCTGCTGATGTGCTGTCAAGCAGAATTAACCCTATGACTAGGCCTATCTACACAATCTGCTATAAGACAGCATTGTCTATATTGAGCTCTCAAACCAATTAACAGGCATGTTCCAATCAGATTTATATCACCCACTAACAATCAGTTGTACACATGGTCATAGCTGTCACAGCAGGACACAAGGTCTGACCAGCAGGAGACCTGTTAAAGGATGTTACGTTGGCAGCAAAATGCATTTCCCCAGAAATTCTAAGGAGGAAGTACAATGTTGGATCCTTTTACATGGCATCAAGGAGGGGATGTATTTTGGGAAGTTACAGTCCTTCTTTTTTCAAAAGTAAATGACTAAACCTCGAGAACTAATTGCAGATTTATTTTCTTCTTTTATAAGCTTGTACATGCAAGTACATATAGATGTATTTTACATGTACTCTGCATGTATTTTATATAATTGGCATTGTAATCCTGTACCAAAGATAAAAGCTATGCCACTGCAAACATCAAATCAATCATTATTTAAAAAATGAATGAGTTCACACTATTAGTTACAGTTAAAGCCATCAGGAAGGAAACAACTCTCTTCCCTCAGACCTCAAAATCTTTTATGTCTTAAATGTAACTCCCAGGTGGTTAAAAGATGGAAGGGAAAAATCGTAACTTATTGTCCTAACTGGTACTTACAAAACACCACCAAAAGCACTGAACAAAGAGAGTATGTTACTGACGTGCCTTCACAAATACCACCGCCAATAACTGCCCAGGGCACCAGCCCACGCTCCTGTTCAGCAGTGTATTTCAGCTGCTATTTATGGCCAGCAGGATAAAGTCCCCACCTTGTGAAAAGTACATGCTGGTAACTGGGAGGAATTCCCCTGAGCTCCAGGTAAAGCCATTTACTCAGTATTTTATTTACAATATTCTCCTCAAGTTGCAGTATATCTGTCTAGACTGTTCTGTCTTGCTCATCACTGTATTAGCAACACCCCACTACCTACATTGTCAGAGATAAAGTACAAATCTTACCCTCAGCGTCTGTTTATCTGCACAGTCAAATTCTTGCTGCCTAAATTCCAGATACTTGGTATTAGTTGGTCAAACCAAGACCCTGGTTTTCAGCCTGCTCAGCCTGGCACGGACATATGCACTGCAACTTGCGGCATCAACCAACTGGTCCAGGGGCCAAGATGGCTGAGACTACATGGGGAGGAGGGTCACAAGGATCACTAGGCACTGTACTGAGTACCAAAGCTCCAAACAGTCATAAATTACTGGACAACAAATCACAAAACTGGTATGGGGCAATAAATGAATAGAACTTTGTCTGGCAACAGCAGAATAGCTGTGAAAGAAAACACAACATGGGAGGTAGCACTAGGCGCTATCAAGAGGAGGAAGATCATCTACATTTATGGCCAACATGTCACCTTGAGAAAACAAAGCAAAATTTAGGACCCAGTACTACAGAAATTACTAGAGATCTTAGAAAGGCACAGAAAAAAGGGAGGAAAATAATGAAACATCTTTGGCATTGTAAATAAGCAACAAATAGCAGATGTGAGAGAAGCACTCTGCAAGAAAACAAAGTCATCTTGGCTACTTGAAGGAATGACAAAACTTCCAGCATCTTCAATGGAACCAGCACTTTTCCCCCTAGATCTTCCAGTATTTACATCCCTTTCTTGAAACATGCTAGACAACAGTATCAGAAACTAGTTGCACCTAGGTGTTAAAAATACACAACTGAAAAATGGCCAATAAATATGCTAAAATCAAATTCTGAAAGTACATTCCAAAGAGATGTTCTGCTGCACACAAAAATGTTCACCCTGATTCCTTTATACTTTTAAAACTACATTAACTAGAAGAAAAAAAACTTCTCTGTGGATTGTTTGTTATCACTGTACACACTCTGGTATCTAACCTAAGCATCCTACTAGACAAGATGAACCTTACAGAGCCAGGCACTGACTTTACAAATAGTCTTTTATCATTTATCACACAGAGGGGAAAAGAAACAGCAACAAACAGAACAGCTTTGTGTGTATTTTCTCTACTTTTGCCCCATAGAAGTACTCTGAAAGTCAGGAAATCATTCATAGATATCTTTGGAAAGGAGTTTACATGCACAAAGAGAACAAGACTGTATTTATAAAGCGCTTTCCATTTCCAACTGTGATATGGCTCAAATACACAAAACAGATGGCAATACAAATACCAATTAGTTCAACTACCAACACCCAATATACAAGGAAATAGTGAGCTACTGGAAAGGTTCAGCAAAGGACAAGGTGCTGCAATACTTTTAAAGATCTCTGAAATAATTCAATCAAACACAAACAAAATATATGATTGTTACTTTATCTGTACTGCAAAGAGGCGCAGGATTTTGACCTGTTCTTTTTAAAAGGCACTGTAAACCAGGTGCTCAAACTGCCAAGTACTGAGAAACGGATAGTGACCAGACACACTACAGCTGAGGCTAACACAGGTCTGCTATTTGCCAGTGAAGTGGGCTTTTGGCAAGGAGAGGGGAAAGAGGACTTACTGCAGAACCCCTACTGTTGTGTTCAAACTGCCTTTTTCTTTCACACTTCTTGATGAAGTCTTTAACAGATTTATTCAGGTTTTGTTGAAGCCCAACGTTGGGAACAGCTTTGAAAGCTCCACAGCTTTCTCAGAAAGCACCTGATGAAACCTCTGCAGTTCTAATCCTTCCTCTTTAACATCAGACACTGACACACAGACAGCACGATGCTGTAAAGCCCTACTTCTTTAGGAAGCCTGGTTAAAGATATACTTTTGATCTCAGTTTCCTAGACTACAGAAAAAAGATTGATTCACTGTTGATGGATGCTATGACAATTTCTGTTCTGCATACTCATGAAAAGCCAAATTAAAAAAGAACATTTTAACATCATGTTAGTCAATGAGTAGTCTCTGGGTGAATTCTTCCCAGAGTTTATTTTAATGTGAGAGTTATAAACAGATAAATATAGAAATATACAGCTTCTGCAGACATAATAAATAACAATCCATCCTACCTGATTTTTACTTCAGGTACATACATACACGTAATAAAGCGTAAAGGAGGTTAAAACGAGCTGAAAATTAGTTCTTCCAAGCAGGGTGGCTGAGGAACAGTCAATACAAAACAGTCTGAATTACATATCAGACTCAAAAGTTTACAAGGAATCCATCGAAAATTTTCAGTGGAAATATCAATGAAATCCTTAGTAAAATCAGTGTAAGTTATCTATAGATATCTCTAGGACTATGGAAATCTTTGCATTTATTTCCTCTTATTTCTAAGTACCTTCAACAAGGATTTGCAATTCAGCCACACTTAGCAAGAAGTAAATCAAAACATTTTCACAGGCTTGTCTCAATGAGACCTTATAATGTTACATTTCAAGTCCCCCTTTTCCCTCTCTTTTTGAATCCTAATGTGTTTCTCTTAGGAAATCTACATCAACACTTGCCTTTTGGAAAGGACACTTGTTGAAATATCCTCTGCCTAGCAAACTGTGAGATCCCTCATATTCCTGTACTTTTTTTCACTGCTGGAGATGGATACGGTCTGGAGAACACAAGCAAAAGGAAAACTCAAGTGTGCTGTTCTGTTGGCTTGTAGCTGGCAGTCTCATCCAACTTGCACAGCCAGTGACCTTGGCCTGCAGTAATTTAGACAGTGCCTTTACGATGTTTGTGGGCAGCAACCGGCTCAGTACAATAGAGCTGATACACTGAAAAAACAAGACCAGGTGGCTTCTGGATCAAGGGGGGAAAAAAAAGACATAAAGTGGTTTTTGTTTTCCAAACTTGCTCTTCCTCTCCTAATTCTTAACATAAAAATCTTTCCAAACTTCATTGCTTATATGAGGGTAGGAAATGAATATTCAGCACCAACCATGACGCTATTGGTTAGAGAATATTAAAGACTACCCATGAGTCAATTAGGAATGCAGAGTTATTTGCTATGATTCTGCTAGAATCACTGCAGCTCATCTATGCCACACTGGCCAAGCATGCAGTGAAAAGCGCTTTCAACAAGAGCCACCCAGCAGCTCCACCCAAGTGAGCATTGTACCATTCTTGTTCTGAGGGGCTCTTGAGGACCAGGAGGACCAAGTCCTGTTCCAAAACACCACAGAAATACGTAATTGCCAGGTCAAGCTCCAACAACAGCCACATGCTACAGCTGTGATAAGCTGTATAAAGCTTAGCACATTTTCAGCATTCAGATAGGATTAGATGTGGATTCAGCACTCAGGTACGTTCAGATGTGGAAGATGCCATCAGCTGTATTTGCAGGGCAACCTTACTGCAGGGACTACAGCAAATACAGCATTCTTCTTGATGGTCATCCTCAGAGGTGGATTAAACCTCCAGATTCTAGGTGGCTGTGAGGAAGACAAGTGCTCTGCTGTCTTGGGTTTTGGTGAGATGATAAGGAGTGAGTAACAATTTGTCACCCAGCAGTGACACTGCAGACTCAAAACAATGGTTGGTTACAACCAAAACATGAAGCAAGAACAAACCAATGCTCAATGAGAACAACTTTACTAACGATTTTAACTCCATCAGCCTTTTCTAGGGGACAGTCACAAAAAATTGCAGAAAGTCTTGCAAGTTTTAAGATTGTCAAGCTTCTTGGAGCTACACAGTACGTAGTAAAAACCTGGGTTTGGATGAGAAACGTTTGGTAATACTGTCTGCTGACCAAGTGAGCCAGCAGTGTGCCCAGGGGGCCAAGAAGGCCAACAGCATCCTGGCTTGTGTCAGAAACAGTGTGGCCAGCAGGACTAGGCAGTGACTGTCCCCCTGTACTGGGCACTGGTGAGGCCGCCCCTCGAATCCTGTGCTCAGTTTTGGGCCTCTCACTCCAAGAGGGACGTTGAGGCGCTGGAGCGTGTCCAGAGACGGGCAACGGGGCTGGTGAGGGGTCTGGAGCACAAGTCTCATGAGGGGCGGCTGAGGGAACGGGGGTTGTTTAGTCTGGACAAAAGGGGAGACCTTATCGCTCTCTACAGCTGCCTGACAGGAGGCTGTAGGCAGGTGGGGGTCGGTCCCTTCTCCCAAGTAACAAGCAACAGGACAAGACGAAATGGCCTCAAGATGCACCAGGGGAGGTTTAGATTGGATATTAAGGAAAATTTCTTCACCAAAAGGGCTGTCAAGCATCAGAACAGGCTGCCCAGGGAGATGGTGGAGTCACCATCCCTGGAGGTATCTAAAAATGTGTAGATGTGGCACTTGGGGACATGGTTTATTGGGGGACTTGGCAGTTTGAAGTTAGTCGTTGGACTCAATGATCTTAAAGATCTTTTCCAACCTAAATGATTCTATGATTCCTACACTGGCAAGAGGCAACTTACTCCAAATAAATATTATTGAACAGAAGCTGCTGGTTTTGACAAAGTTTGTGAGGAAACTAAGAGTCAGTCAGGGCAGATGAAGTTGGTCAAATACTTCTATTAGATCTTACTAGAGACACTACAGTCGTTACTTCATACGGGCTCTCCTAGCCAAGTAGCCAGTGCTGATTTGTCATTTGGCCTGCTCAAAGGATATAAAGGTTATTAGGAAAGCTTAAATACCATTAATTAAGGACTCAGAACTTGGGCAAGGAAATTCCTTGTGTAGATCTAGCCTGGTGACTGAAATCCTCCCTTGTGCTGTGAAGACAAGAGTGGTGGTGGGCACTGCTATATTGGCCAGCCATGCTTTGCTTTTCCCATGGTTTGCTTTTGGAGATGTCGAGAAGACCTGACACAGCTCAACAAAAATCAAATGAATAGGAGTGTTGCTATTTCTCCTAGCGCATGTTCAGAAGAACCAACACCATTACCAAGAATTTCTTCCAGGAAGCAATAAAGGCAACAGTGGGTGATTTACAAAGACTTGGCAATTCATTCTTTGGCCCTAAGAACTAGAAACTGAGACAACAATAACATTTTTTTTAAAAGAAATCATTCTCCCAGGCTTCCCAGTTCCCATATATATACACCACATCTTTCTCATACAGTCCTGCACATGGTATAAGGACATGACTGTGGTTTATTAAATATGGAATAGCTCCTGTCCTATAGAAATAGCACAAATAGTGGATTTCACTCAAATTCATTCTAACATCCTCTTGCAATGGCTGTGGACAGAATGGTATTTTTGCATAGCGTACAAGAAAATATCTTGAAAAGTTAAAGTAGGTGCAATCCTGCAAATACACTTGACCCTTAGAAGATGCTGAGGCTTCAAGTGGTGTAGGTGGCTCTCTGTGAATTGGTACAGAAACACACAACCTTGCCACAGAGGTTGTACAGCCATGATAAATGTGGCTCACAAAAAATTAACATGACCAAGTATAGTTGATAAGCCTGGTTGATTTGTTTTCTAATTTGGCTGATTAGTTTTCTATCAGATCAACATGTTGCATCAAGATATGTCCCAGCCACACCAGGTGAGGTCCAGTGAAGGGGAAGCTATGAAAAAACAGCCTAGAGACAGGGGGAGCAGGGCTACTTCTTTTAACATAAGCCTGCAGGTAGGCTGGAGTAAGTGTAACACAAAACCACGTAACGGCTGTCTTGCAGAAAAGGAGGTCCTTGAGATTAGTTTATTGTCTCTCATTTATTGCTTTCTTTAGGCAGCTGCTCTGGGATGTTGGAGACTGTCTGGCGTGAAAGTTCAGAGATGGAATAATTAGATTCAACAGCATGATTATGGATTTTATGTGTGAGGCACCTTTGATTGTGGAAAAAGTTAAAGCATGTTCTCCATAAAGCTTGGGAGGTTTCTCATAACACTAGAACAAGTAGGTAGATGAAGAGATGTTAAATTCCTAATTGTTTCTTTTATCTTTCCTGTGATAGAGACAGAGTTCTGTTTTAAAGACGTACCAAAACCCAGGTCTTTCATCTGGACTGTAAAATTCATGTGTTCCCTGACCTCGTGTGTCACATGGTAATGAAACAATGTAAATCAAAAATGTTAAAAGTTGAAGTTTGTTAATATTACTGCTGAAGCTCCAGTCTCCTTCCTGGTTAAACTGACAGGTCCATAGTCCAAATATATGTATTTTCAGATTACAGTGACACAAAGAAAAAAATATAATGGGCACCCAATGAGAAACAAATGGGAACACAAGTTTCAAATGACTACCTGGAAATTAAAAAAAAAAAAACACAACCAAACAGCAAAATGCCACCACAAAAACAACATGCATTTTTGATGGGGCAATGGACTTTCTCTGTATTGTACTACCACCTTACTCCTAAGAAAATACTTCAGTGATTTACACTCTGTGGGGAAAATTCAGTTAATAGCATACATTTTGCATTCTCTGATCCGTTTCCTTCTCACTTTTTCAGCTGTCTGGGCTGAAGCAGTCACCAAGATACAGGAATGTATCTTCCCTAGTTGAGGAAGACATTATATACTGGTATTTTGGGGTCAATAAACAAAAGAAGACAGACTCCTATCAGTCTCTCCATTTGTTGCCACCCTTGCCAGCCACTTCAGAACAACTGGCTAAATTTGATATAGACCAGAGGTGGCCAAAGCTCACAAAGCAACACAAAGACTTTGGGGAGACTGGGCTAAGGCCAGTCCAGCCTTGGGACACAATCATCAAGGTGTTTTTTCAGGTGCACCCTGGCCTGGGTTTTATTAAAAATAAAACCCAACTCCCCTCCTTCCCTCTCTCCCCTCCCATAAAATCCATGGGGAGTCTCAAAGAGAATGTGAAAGCAGGGACATTTCCATATAGCTCGTTTCACGTAGAGAAATCCAACTCATTAGCTCAAAAAAGTCAAGACTATGCCAAAGCGTACTGCGCACTCGAGATAATCACAGGTAAGTCTCATATTGCCATTTTTTCCCATATTAAATAGATTGTGAAAGCAACTGGAAACTAGTTCACATACATTTATGTGAACTACTGCTGTCCAAATCTCACCCCACAAAAACCCCCTACGCCTTCTCCAGCAGACGACAGAAAGGAAGCCAGTCTTGAAGGTAGAAGGTGAAATCCTGGCTCCATTGTATTCACTTGCCAAATCTGAACTGACTTCAACAGAGTCAGGATTTCCCCATAAACATTTAGCTACAGTAAGCTGGGGAACGTCTAAATGGCAGAGTAGAAAACCAGGTTATGGAGACTTTGTGCGCCCAAGCCAAGCACCACAGTAACCGATGACATGAGAATATTGCCTTGGCTGAGTTCGTAACGATCAGTTTTCCAACTCAAAAGATTCACGTTATTACTGAAGTTTCTGCAGGTAATCCTCTTAACAGAGGAAACAAGCATAACAGAAATGAAGTGCTTCTTTCATCTTTACAGACAGTCTCTTGAGAACAACTGTCACTGCCACATCTGGCAATTCTGGAGCTACATCAATTTTATTTTCCTTTGTAACCTATTATAAACCCAATTTTCTCTATTATTAGCGCTATCCTGACCATTCTGCTTCATGCTGCTCTAAAGATACTCTTCAAGTGAGAGGGACTGAGTCAGTGTGAACTGAGAGGGGGAAAAAAAAAGCAAAACCCCAAAATTCTTCATCAGAATGAACACAAGCAGCTAGAAATAAGAAAACTCACGTAAACAACAAGTGAATCCGTGCAGAACAATGCAGTGATTGAGAGAATTCAATCAGCACCGCTTCTACCACCAAATTTAGGGCCATCATTCCCACAGTACTTCTGAAGTGTATTTTCATGCAAGACAGAAAAATTATTATTTCTTTCCTAATCCTTGCTTGAGTTCCTAAACCAGCTCTCCATGTGTGCTAATTGGCATGGATGCATGAAAATTCAGTAAGTAATGCAATTTTCCTGGGTTTTGTTTTCCTAACTGCTTGAATTCTAAAAAATCTTCTACTTTTTTCTCCATTATCAGATACAATGCTGTAGCATGGATATAGCATCACTGCCTGGGATCCAGATCTTAAAGCTACCTGTGAGCAGGGCTAACAGCCAAAACTCAGTATCTATCAGCTCAGTGAAAGGCTGTGTTACAATAACTTGGCATGGTGTGTATGAAAAAAAAAGGAAAAGAAATCACTATTTTCTTTTCTGTCAAATTAACTATTTTACTAGAGTGTTACCTTATTATCTTATTTACTAACGTTTTTTGGCTTTACTGTAAGACCAGTTTTACTGTAGCATTATTTACATTGCTTCTTTTGTATCCCTTATCAATTTGATTGATTTAATTGATCTTATACAATTACTTAAGTACTGGAATAAATGCAAGATTACACAGGAACACAGCACATAAACTAAGAAAGAGACAGAAATCTCAAAACTATATTTAGCATACTCACTTGAATAAAGGAGTCCCACAAACAACACATTTGTATATTCCTTGTGCTTTATGATGTGTGTACTCCCCCTCAAAGGCACTGGGAAAACAACAACACTACATTTTAAAAATAAATAAAGGAACGTTGGGGTTTTTTAATTACTAAATTAGTTAAGACTTTAGAAAAAATGTTACAGAAAACCCCCACGATTTTAAAAGTTGGCAGTTGTTTTTTATTAAAGGCAGCAAATAAAGCAGGCACAGGAAAAAGGGAATGTCCTCATTAGCGTGCCTCAGGTGTTACGTATCATGCAGGAGGAAGCGAATTGTCCCACGGTTCAAAGGACAGAGCAACAACAGAAAGGGAAAAAATGGGATCTTCCCCTGTTCGGCAAGCGAAACATTGCGTGTTTGTAAACACGGACTGTGTGACATGTGGCTCAGCCTGACGTGCTTCTCGAGGTCTGTCTGCGGAAGCAGTGCCCGCGGTGCCACCGCTGCTGGGGCAGAGGTGCGAAGCCCGCGGGTGCCGGCCGATGGGGAGCCGGGCAGCCACCGAGCTGCGGCGGGCTGCCGGGGCGGCAGAGGCATTGTAGCTGAAAATGAAATAATTGGTCCACGATTTCAAGCTGTGTGCGCCTTATATTTTTAGTTGAAAAGCAATATTACAGCTTTAAGGGAATATTTTTCTAAGTTAACAATCTAAAAGGCTAGGAGGTCATTCATCTAATACGAATCAGCTGCGCTAGCCCAACAAAAAGCCTATGTGCTCAGCAGCTTGTTTTTATTATCCTTTCACCCTTTTTATGAGGTCCAATTTTTTTTTATAAACAGGATTTTTAAGAATGACATAATCTCCGATTGTTTGTGTGCACTAAATCACGTTGTTGGTCCCGTACACAAGAGCGAGGAGGGCCGGGGGGGAGGCAGGCCTCCCGGCAGAGGCCGATGTCCCCCTGCCCGCAGGGGCTGCGGGAGGACGAGGGGGGCTGGGGGGGAGAGGGGGGCCGTCCCCACCGCCCCCTCTCCCCCTGCAGATCCAGCCACCGGTACGCGCCGTCAGGAGTGCTGCCGATTAACCAGGACCCCACGTGCGGCGGAGAGCCCTTTCAGGTCATGAATGAAAACAAGCAGTTACATCATTAGTACATTTGGAACAGAGGTAAAGCCAGGGCCTCATGCCAAGCTCAATGGTATAAATTAGACAACAAAAAATGGCTGGGCCTTGGCAAGTTACCTTCACACTGGAATCAGCTGAGAGAGAGACTTTATTCACTAAAAACAGTCTTGGAAGCGAGTCCTTTTTTTTTTTTTTTTTTTTTTTTTCCTCCAGGACTCGGGGCTGGCTTCCAGCGACTAAAGCCATGTGAGGGCAGTTATTGAAAATTTTTGACATTCCAACCACAAATGAGCCAATAAATACCTTCTCCACATGTGCTTCAAAAAGAAATTGGAGAGGGGTGGAAAAGAACTAAATTATGCTACCTTCTTTCTGCAGCCAAAATGTCTATACTTACAATGGCCACCTTCAAACCTCCAGCCTCCTGGCATAGGGCCATTTCCCTTGTGGTTCTGCTTACTGCGATGTCTTCCAAAAAAAGTGTACCTAAACCGCTATTACTTCCACACATTTTGTAGTAAACTAAAAGCAGACTCTAAACATGAGCCTAGTGACTTTATAAGACATGCAGTGGTCATTAAAAGAAAAAGTCACACAAGACCCCTGGCCTTGGCCCCGGTGCTGCAGATGCTTGTCTTTGCAGTGGTGTTAATTTGTAGGGGTTAGTAAACAAGTGCAGAAATCCTGGGGAAAAAAAAAAACCAAACCCAAAACAATCTGGTGGGAAAGGTGAGGAAGTCCCGGCAAGAGTAGGGGGAGAAAAGAAAGATGCCTGTGTTTGGAGGATCGTGTTTCCTTCATCCTGCCTTACCTTTCGGTCCCCTTCTCCTGAGTGACATGGTACTGCAAGGGTGTCAGCCGCTTCCTCAGCTCCTCCTGGGAAAAGACCACCTTACAGTCCTTTTTATCCCTACATGACCCTGCAAAGGGAGAGGATATGGGAGAAGGAGCCTTTTTAGCTTAAATCCTGAATAATTGCTTTGGCAGACAGCCACAGCATAGCTTCTGCATTCACTTGTCAATGACCAGACTGGTCCCTAATGCACGAAGAATGGCTCAGCTGAACTGCAGCTGATTATTTCTTCAAATCCAAGTTTAAAAAAGAGTTTTGCTTGAGAGCCAGGTGATTCCATTGGAGCAGTGACAATGTGCTACAGCCAAAGCCCTTCTGTGTGTTATACACTAAACTGTTGCACACACAATCATTCACAAGAAACTAACATTTTTCCAACTGTTGCAAAAAAACCCAATAAAACCTGCAAAAAAACCAACTACAGCTGAAATGTTCTTTACAGGACATCTATATTGGAGACTTACGGTAATGGGCATATGATGTTCAGCCACAACATCCAACAATTTCATTACCCTTTAAAGTAGCTGAAAAGCAGTTCTGTATCTTTAGCATTCTGATACAACTTCTAGTTGCATCCTTGTCCTTCTACTTTCTAACATTAACCACTGTATTTTTTAACTGCTGAATCACTAGAATAGGAGCCCTGAGGAACAAGTAACTTCTTTAAGCACAAAGCTGTACAAGGTTCAGCAATAAACTTGTCATAAAAATTAGGGTTGCTGTTGAAATTACCCTCCTTTTAAAATCTCGTCCTATGCTTTGTTTAGTTCACACAGAAAATCCAAGGAGCTACATAAGGATTACTGTAAAAAAACATGTGTACAGTGCAAAAATTCACATCAGGAAAGAAAAAATAACAATAAGGTTGCTTTTGAGAACAAAAACTCCCAAAGTAGTAACAGAAATTGCCAAATACTCAAATAACTTTGATAATCACTTGCAAAACTTAGCTGACAAAATATGGCAGGGAAAAACACTCCAATTATGACAGTAATTCAAATATGGTACAATTAGAAATAAACAGTCCCAACAAAAATATTTTTTGCTAGTAATGTATATACACTCATAAAAAGACCAATTGTGTTCCCAAAGTAGAGGGAACAGAACTACCCATCTGCATGTCATTTAGTACAGGAGAGGCAATGGCAGGTTTAAATTACATGGTATTGGATTGCAATTTCCTAACATTGGATGCTTTTCTGCTTTTTTACCTTGAGTCATTACTAAGGAGTGTTCATAAAAAGTAGTTTAAAGCACAGATGCTTGCAAATCATTTAAGAAAAGATGTTTCTTTCTTCCTCCCCCTCTTCTTTTCTCTTTTAATGTGTGGGGGTGGGTGAATAGGGGAGAGAGAAAAAGCACAATGCTGTTGGTCACTACCTACTAACCCTAGGAATTATTTTCAGGAAGAAAAAAGTAAAATTGAAAACATCTGATTGAAGTAAATAGTGCAAACATAAAAAGCTTTACTAGTGAAAGAAAGGTATTGAAAAGCGACTTTATTTCATAGATTAGAAATTACTTTTGATCTAAACATTCTTAAAAACAGATTGTTTTCCACTCCGAGCCATCTCATTAGCTGTGCTGCAGAGCCTTTGTTTTAATGGCAGGCTTTGAAAGAGCACTGCTGTATGCCTTTGTTAGCTTCAATCTTATTTCGGAGAAGGATAAAGATTTCATTCCAGGTCTCTTTGTTTGTCTTTCAAGAACCACTAAAGCAGTATTCACACAAATTTTGCAGGAATGTGCCCTGTGCCATAGCTTACAAATTATTTGGTTTTGGTGCACTCAAAGGTCACCTTCCAAATTAGCAAAATTTTCCTACATCCTGGCTTTTCAACCTTAAATGTAAATATTGTTTCCTAACTGTAAGTGAGGTTTGTTCTTTATAACATTTGGTTGCTTATTTAAAGATGTCAAACTATGGAGGGTTTTATTCTCCAAATGTGCAGTGCTCTAGAATTAATAAGTCTTTCAAAGTACAGCTAACAGGGAAAGGAAGAATATGCATTATATAAGTAGCTAGTCTTACGTTATGTTATGCAGCTCAAAAAGAAACTGAGAGACAGCCTTTGATCTATAATTTCAAGGCTAAGAAGTAGTCTAGAGAGAAGCAAATAATCTTACAAACCAACACATCTTCACTTTTAAAAATATCCATCTGTTTTTTTAAAAAATTCTATTCACTCTTTAGATGTTGCAAAAAAGCACATTAAACGTAACTTCACTTTGCAAAAAGTCAAAGAAGATACCAAATGTTTTAAAGAATGGTCAGTATATTCCCTCTTTAATCTTCTTGAATAATTTTTCATCTATTTTAGAAATTAGTGTTCTTCAATCAATGGGCTCAAAATATGCACAAGAAAATTTCTATATTCCACTTGATCCATGACACAGATCAGAAGTAAGAAGTGTGTTATAAAAGATTTTTTCCCCATTGTTTTTAATAATTAACTGCATGTTCTACAATACAGACAAGTATTTATGTCTACAGGGGAATCGTGCCAAACTCCACTGGGGTAAACTGCAACCTACCCCAACAAAGGTCTCTCCGGGTTTGTAATTTAATGGGGTGTACATCAGCAAAAAGCTATAGTTGCGCTACAAATCATGAAGGAAATATGTTGGTCCACCCTCACAATTCAAGAACAGCCCTATTCAAATAATTGCAGTCATTATTTAACTGCTAGCAAAAAAAATAAAAAATAAAAAAAGAAAAGAAAAAAAGAAAAAGGCAGCTCAGTAAATTGATTGCACTATTTCTTTATTGCCAAAGAGCGAAGGAGGTAAAGCAAGACTCACCCTTGAATGCAGAGGATGTAAGGATACATTTTTTGAAATAGCACTGGCCTACAAGCCTCAATAAAATGCAATGAATCCTGAAAATTACTGGATGAGATTCTAGGAATACTGTCCTTTGGTTAGGAAAAAAATTACATGCAAGAGGGACAAAAGTGCTCAACTTGGGAGTAGAAGACTGTCTGCTTCCATTTTTTCAACTGTTCCTTTATGGCATATATGTCTGCTACATTCAAGCCAACCATCTGTATCTTGAGGGGGGACAATATAAAGCTACACAAATTTATGCCAAATATGACAGAAACTGCCATGAGTAATGCAGCTGTTACTATACTCATTATTCAAGCGGAGAATAAAGGTGCAGGCTGACCACCTTCCTTGGTCTGGTTCCCCAAAGAAGGAACAAGGTATGGGCTGTGGAAAGGGTTCCCAGAGAGGCAACAAACTTCAGCAACTCAGGCATAAAGGCAGGCTCACAGTTCATTTGCAAATCATACAGTTCAAGGCAGATGGGAAAAAAGGTCATCAGTTTTACAAATAGGATGACATCAGTGTGATTACATTAAAGGTGAGACTAAATTAAATACACGGTGAGAATAACAGAGTCTGGACTCATTGGATCTACATTAGGACTCTGGATTGGATCTTACTTGTGCTGTGGAGGTGATGCTCTCAGCAATGGCATTTAGAAGAGTCCAGGACAGCTATGTTCCTAACTCCAGTTAGATCCCACTGTTCAGAGAGGTGAATGCCAGCCTACAAGGGCAGGCAAAATTCCCTTTACATTCCACTGCAGGATTGGAGGCCAGATTAAATCTCTCTAATCAGCACACTTCAGTGCCTTCGTTTGGGTCGGTGCTCATTAGAAGAGCGGTGCACAGGCAACTGTTCCACAAATAGGCATCCGCGTTTCCACTTGAGGCCACCTGTCTTCAGCCTTTTGCCAACAGTTACAGCAGTGCTAAAAGCTGGAGCAGGATGGAAGGCTTTGCGAAGAAAAGGCCAGGCTCACAAATCTTAATGCATAAACATAAAATAAAAGCTGAGGAGGGTGAAACAAACACCAGCTGAAACTCTTTTGGAGCCTTCACAGCATTCCTGTGCTTAGGAATGGCTTTTCTGAAAAGCAACGCAATGCACACTGACATTTACTGTTCACCTGCAGACTACAGGCTGTTCAGCTCTGGAGTCCTCCTCTGTACGAATGAAGTGAACAGAAAGTATTTTCTGGGTGTTGACCTGATAATGAAGACATTAAGCATCTCACCTCACATAAAAATTCCAGTTTCAAACTGACCTTTTCAAATCTGTGATTCCTAACAGAGGCGCGTGCCATTTCCTTCCATATGAGTAATCACAAGAAAACTAGCAACAAGTTACCTCCCTACAGATCGACACAAGTTAGCAGACCATTACTCCTCACCCCTGGGTCCTTCCCCTGCTCCAGCATGCTGGAGGGTGGCAATTAGTGTCTGACATGCCCCAAAATACGGTGGCATTTTGCCTGACGCTTTTCCTTCTTCAGATAGTCTTTTGAACCATTCTAATGATTTTCTCTTACCTTTTTTTGCTTCCCATCACTGAAATTAACTCAACATTTCAACTGTGTGGAAGACAGAGCATACATTTTCCCCCTTCTATGTATGCTTATGTTCCACTAGCATTAATGGACATTACAGTCACGCATTGAGCACACACCATTAAGACTTCCTGAATTAAATACAGCAAGATCAAATGTTCCAGCAGAGCACAGCCATATTATACATTGGGCTTCTAGTTCTCAGTACCACTTCTTTAATATACCCAAGCAGTTTTTTAGGGGCCTTCCAGCACATTTTACTATTTGTATTCCACCCCAGCCCCAATCCTGCAATCCTGTGACCTGTGTGGGCAGACCCTTGGGAATACGTGGAGCTCCAACAACTACATAAGGGTCTACGAATGTACATCAGATTACAGGATCTAGCTCTAAGTATATGTCTCTCTGCTTCCCAAAACCTGTCCCCTCAGAAATGGGTCATACCTTAGTCATCAATGGTAACTTATCTCAAACTGACATTAAGAGGAATCCTGCAAGGTTAAAAAATATTTGCATACATTTCTTTAAATAAATATCCTTTTGTATGCTATTGCTGACAGCATTATTAAAAGCAAAATCTCTCATTTTTATTATTTCAAATTTAATTTACACAGTTTATGCGTCTTGTTTACAGTTTTGCCTCTCCCTCTGCTTAGGAAAAGGCAAGCACACAACTCTCTCTTTCACTTCTGTTTAGTCTGGTCTCTGCAGCCCTTAGTCCGCAACCCTGGGAGAACGCCACAGTGTCCTCTCACTGCAAACAAGCCAGGAACTGTCCATCTAGTCTAAAAAAGAACAACTCTCAAAAATTCAAATTGATGCAAACAGTTCTATTAGCTCGTAACTTGAAAAAGACTGTTTTACAAAACCTGTATTTGACGTGATAGATTTTTTTTCAATCCCATCACAAGCCATTTTAAATTACCTAAGCATGCTGCTGACTAGGATAGATGGTGAAAAGAACTCTGAAATGTTGGGGGGTCAAGTTTAAATAAAATCCAAACTTCATCACTAAAAAAACACTGTAAATATTTTACACATTCAAAAACAGATCTGTGTTTCTTCTCTGAGGGATGTCTCCTTTGCTTTCTTGCTGTAGGTAGCTAACTCCCACCCACTGTTGAAATACCATTCGCAGTTTCATGCAAGCCTTGGGAGTAATGGAGTGAAGACCATTTCCACTATATTTTGCATTAAAAATCCAAAAGTCAGGTATGAGGACAACAGTTAGAATTTTGGGCCAAATACTGTCTTAAAAGAACAATGCCTCAAAATAAACTGAGTTTAAAAAAAAATATTTACTTAACACTCAGGAGTGTCACATGGCCACAAGCAAAGGGCAAGCCCCTTCGCAAATTTGTAAGTTTCCCATGCAATCAAGGAACAGAGCCGTCAGGTTTATTTTTTCCATCTGGTCATTAGCATGGCTCATGTTTTATATAAATGTATGTATTCTAAGTCACTGTCAGAGATCTCCCGTGTAAGACAGCAAATTTCTCAAGCGTTAAAAAAATATCCCCCGAACTCCCAACTAACGCATCTCCTCTATGCACTCATTTTCTTTTCAAAGAAAGTAGTACTGGAACCCCAGTGGTCCTGGGACAGGGAGCATCTACGGGAACAGAAGCTGCCTTGTTGCTTCTGCAGGTCTGCAAGCGTCTTTGCAGCAGGTTACATGGCCAAGGTAGCCACACAAGCCAAAGAGACATTCCCTGGAAAAGAAATCTGAACCTGCCTCCCCTCCTCGTGAATGTAAAAAACACTTAACAAAAGACTGAAGTGTTTTGCATAGTGGGGAAGGGGGAAAGAAAAGCAGCTCCGTTTGTCCTCTCCAGGGATGTCTACTTTACTTCCTTATCTCATGTTAATAAATAAATGTCACTACCAACCACAATCTCGGTCTCACAGCCTTTCCAAATTATAACCACTGAGGACTCCACCATGACCCTGTGCTGGCTGGTGGAGGTGAAGACAGCTTCCCCTGGGGCTTTGAGCTATCATCTTCACCAGTACTACAGCGATGGCAGCATGTGGCTGCTCAGCAGAGGTTGGTGAATAGAAGCACCTTTAATTAAGTGGAGCAAAAGCTCATTATGTTATAAACTGCCACTTTTATTACCCTTTCTGCTGAGATGGCCAAAGACAGAGTGCACGGGGCAGCTGACCTATTTGCCTTACTCTCAGATGCAAACCAGGCAAGACAAGATCAAGATCTATTGGTACAGTGGTGGAGGGGGGAACATTTATGATGATGGATTTCTCTTCCTCTCTCCCCTAACTGATACAGGGACTTTTGTTTTGCTTATATGATCCTAGCACCTTTCACAGGCACTACATTTGTATAAATTAAAAACAAGAAAGGCAGAGACACTGAGCACTCTGTATCTGGTCAGTAGATTTCTGTCAGAATCAATAAAAGAGTGCACAACATACGGAAAGGCATTTTATTAACAGCAGAATTAAGCTGAATTTAATGAGTGCTTTATGCTACCTTTTGCATTTTAAATACTTCAGTAAGCCGTCAAAATAAGTTTATTCACACTGCTTTAATAAAGATTTAACCCTGCAGCAGAAACAATTAAAAAGTCAGTATTTGCCAGCAGTTACCGCAGTGGTATGTAGCCTACTGTGGCATTCAGGCTGTTGCTAAATCCTCCTGCTGCTTCCTCCACAACAGTGATGTGTGGCCTGCGAAATGAGCACTGCGTTTCAAGAATCAAGGTGCCGCAATCTATACTTAGGATGGGGGTAGAGGAAAGGAGCAGGGTGGGAGGAGGTCTTTCTTCTCCAGTTCCCCACAACAGCCCCGATCTGGCCCCCTGCAAAACTTGGTCTGTCTCCAGCTGCTCAGGAACCCTTTTAGCAAAGACACAAGCAGGCACAGACTGCTCCGTGGCCTTTCATCCCACATCTCCAAGCACTGAGGGGCATACCCAGCATGAGGACAGGAACAGCTGGAACATGCTGTGCTCCAGCCGTGGCCACCATGGAATACACTGTAGCCCCCCTCCCCTCTCAACCTGCTTCAGGACTTATGGCAGAGAAATGGCCAAAGAGGTTAGTAACTGCCAACTTCTTTCCCTAGCGGGCCTTCTGGACTTCCCTGCGCTTCTGTGAAAGTCAGCCATGCTTTATGGGTCAGGAAGATAGGGTCAAGCCCTATAAAAGGGCTTTAAAGAGGACTCGATCAAGCCCCTCCCCACTCTGCCCTCCTTGAGACTCCTTGACCTGGGCCAGAGCATTGAGCAGGAGCCTGCAGTGCACAAAGCTGCCAGCACCAGCCCTGGCCTGCCAGCAGCTACCATTCCACAGGAACCTCTCCTCCAGCTGGAGCAGGGGGCACCTTCACACCTGAGGCATGCACCCCTTCCCAACAGAGCTTCTTTCGAAGGAAATCATGAAATGAGACACACGTTTAGCTTGTAACTAAGAACAAAAATTTTCTGCTTCTTAGCTATCTCTGGAACACAATTCCTGGAATTTCCCCCCAGCTCATGATCTGTGCTGTAGCAACCTGTGGTTAACCTAACAGCTATGTTATGGTCATGTTTGTGTTTCTGGTGCCCAGTCCACACTCTAGACTCACTCAATGTACCATCAAATTCCAGGCTTATACACCACCTAAGTGACCCCCTGGATCATCTCCTCCATCACTTCCCAACATACTCTTACTGACTTTAGGGTACACATTCCCACCTTGCACCTTTTCTTGCTTGCCCTCCCTCAGCTTAGCAATACATACGATCTCCTTCCCTTTTGTGGGCCATCATTTCTCCTTTACATCACATTCTTCTCTGCAACCTTCATCATGTATTCCTCAAAGGACAAAGCCTAGGGTTGCTTTGAAGGGAAAACAGTGAAGGCAGACCTTAAAGGACTTCTCAGACTTCCTGTTATAAACAGTCAGTCCAAACCCCAAAAAAGTAGCTTTTCACAGAAGACTTTAAAACACAGAAACACTGTCAGTGCTGAACCTTCATCTTTTCCATGCACAACTAAGCAAAAAATGCAGTAAGCCTGAGCTGCGGAGGGCACAGGAAATTTATGAGCTCCCAGAATTAAAACATTCCCGCAAGAAGGATAGAAATGGCTTGTGGTGGGTCCTTTATGGGAGCAGGAAGGGAATGCAAATAACCTTAAGAGATCCATCAGGGAACACATTAAGGAACTGGCTCTGTGCATAGTCTGGGAGCACAAGAAACATCTCATCATCCCTGTGCTACTCAGTGCCAGATCACTGAGGAGCCTCCACCCAGATGAGGCAGAGACAAGCGCCTTCTGTCAAATGAGCAGAGAGAGAGTGCAAAATTCCACCAGAATGAGGAGCTAAGAAGGGGGAAAAAACAGGGTACAAACCCTAGGGTGCAAACAAAAAGGATATATTAACAAAGAGTTTCTTGTCTTCTTTATGATCCCAAGTTTTGTAAGCATCAGAGACAACAAGAGTATTATTCCCGATAAGATATATACAAATAAATTTCATTCTAAACTGTATTAAATAGAACATTCTAGACTAAATAGTAGTGTACAAAAGAAACATTTGTAAATACAGAATAACATTGAATATACTCCCGTTAAGACAGATATATACAAAGGTAATTTTTAAAACCCATTTTGAAGCCATTCCAAAAATATGATAATGTTATGCTCTACTATGATAATACAGCATTCTACTACATGACTAGGAGGCAGACATACACACAGACATTTATATAATAATGACACCTGAACAGCTTCACATGCTATTTGCTGTTGTGCTCACACAGTGCTTGTTTTCAAGACTCTTTTCAAGCATTTATCGAATTCCTTGTAACTGTTGGGAGGTAGTAAACTAGGTAATTTGTAAGACTGTATTTTAAATTTAAAAATTTATTTTTGTTCCAAATTGGTATTTGGATTTTTAAAAACTTTTAAAGTTTTTTAAAAAAATTTAGGTTCATAGAAATTAGTTTTAATTTTTGCCCCTCAGCCAGCTCTGAGGAAGAAATACATCCAGCTGAGACCTTGTATGACATATTTAAACCCACAGCAAATTTTTATGTTCAAGATATAAACCCCAGAAAAAAGGGACTTATAAGGCAAATTACCGGCATTTAACCATAGCCATACTGGTGGTTTTTGCTACACAACATATCAGTCTTACTTTTATTTTCCTTCAGACCATGTGAACAGGTATCTGTAACAGTACGTCTTTGGTGATACACATTACAGGAAGCTATAGGAAAGTTATAACATACATTATGGAAATTGTATTTCTGAACACAGAAACATACAATATGAAACATTTAGACATACTCAAGTCACACAAAATTTGACAGCAACTACCATACTTTGAACACATGAGACTAAGTTCTTTTCTAGACTTCTCATTGTTAAAGCCAGATCTCACGAACACTACGCACACAGATAATTTCACTGACACGAGCAGTCTGAGAGTTAAGGGGGGCAAATGCATATGAATAACTCATGTATGTAACTGTTTGTGAGATCTGCTCCTAAAAGCAATCCTTTATGTTAACAGATTACTACTAAAAATCCAATTTTGAGACCCAGTAATTTTCTGTTCACTAACTTTCCTTTCAAATACATGAAAAGACATTATACTGAAACTTGGAATTAACATGGATTTAATAAAACAAATTTTGAGAAACTATACTACAGTTATAGATATTTACTTAATGAAGACTTACACCATATGCCCAGCACCATCTTAATACAGATGTATTGTAGTTTAATCCTAGAAAAGTATGTTTTCCTACTAGTAGTTATTTTGGTAATTAAACACTTTGCAACAATTTAATATTACCTAGGACTTTATTATTTCATACAGGGAAAAAAAACCCCTAAGTCTACCCCTGTAATTTCTTCATCATTACTTTTACTCTAATTTTATAAGCACCATAATTTTCTTTGATCTACAGGAGAGGAAAAGCCAGATCATCTCATGCAAAAAATGTGATGTAAGCAGCACAACATTCAAAGTGTTAAAGAAATACAGGATTTTCTTAAGAAATGAGAACCCGTAATAATTAAAAGACACAGCAAAGCAAAATCAGCTATTTTTTTACTTTACAGCTTGGTGGTCTGCTACAGAAAACATATGTACATGGAATCTGTGTAATCGTTACTTGTATCAGTTACTTGTTGGTATGCACCGAAGCAGCTGAAGTAGTTTTTACATTAAAAGTTTGGGGGGGTTTTGTTGTGGTTTTGGTTTGGTTTTTTTAAAAAGATTTAATTTCTCTGAACTAAATCCTGGCAGGTGCTGTGTACATCCTACATTTCCAAAGAAATTTAGAGCATTCAACTCCAATAAAGTGGGTTCAACAAGCAACACTTCTACATCACGTCAGAGACACAACGGAGCTGTTACCATTACTGGTAATGAAGAAACCTTGAATCAATGTGAAGGTAGTTTGCATACGAGCACATGTTGATGTGATTCCTTCCAATGCTTATGCTTTTCTTAAAATACTTGTAAATGTTCATAAGGTCTCAGGATGTATTTTGTGTATGAATGACTCCTAAATGGGAAGCTTTTCATATAGCGCTAGGCGTGCAAAACAGCATATGGTTAGTGCCATCTACTGGGAGTGCCTGCTCATACTCCGACTTCACCATGTCGGCTATAAAAAAATGTTCTGGGCAAACCATGCCTAGGTTTGCACATATTGAAACGCTTAGTCCTAACTTCAGACAAAAAATTATTTTAAAAATACAATTTGGGAGAATAGATCTGCACTCCAGGTACTAATATACAAATAGAAAAAGAGCAAGTAAAAACACTTTTCTAGCACAACTGATCCAGTGTAACTCAAACGTGCTTATAAAAAGTGTTTCAAAGAAGGTTGCCTCTATTCTAAGATACTTCCTAACATTACTTCGTTCATTTAACTTTTTTTAGGGAAAAAAAATCACTTATTTCTGATCTACAACTTTATATTAAATATAAAGTAAATATTGCATTCTATTACTTTGTTCTTTACAGGAAGTACTATTCCAAGCACAGAAATTGAAAAGATACTTTCATTCAAGTCCTTGTCCTGCAAATATTTAACTGCACAGAGTGTAAAACTGAAAGCCCAATTTACAGCTCTGCCAGCACTTTGTTCCCTTATGCTGAGCGGGTAGGGGTTCCAGAAGGTTAGAAAGTCTCCTTCTGTATGGAGTTTGCCACTGAATTAGGAGACCAAACTGCACAGCATTCCAGACTCGGTGGGCACACAACATAGTGGTATGGTTGCAGAGCTCCAGTTCACACAGAGTGGGTGATGGGAAAGGTCCTAACTCAAAGTGTTATGTTATAAAAACAAAAACATGAAAACTCGGGGTGTTTTCCGTATATTGAAAAGTTAAAGTCACAGTGCATTTGGGGCATTTAAACAGATGCTGGCTCTAGACCTCGTTCCCATGTATAATTTGATACATGCTATATACTATTTACTTGCAACCCTATCAATACACCACACACAAAAAACCAAACCAAAGGCAAAGCAAGACTATGTTAATTTATAAGCATCTGGGAAATTTAGATTATGGTTAAAATATGTGAGATATGTGATTGTATATTATTCCACTGTTAGCAAATGAGTTTGGTTTTATTATATATAAATACCTACATATCTCTCCCTATATATATCTATAAAGTAGCCAGCCAGTGGAACTTAATCTGTTAATGTTTGCATAGTTATGGATCAAAGGGACAGAAATAAACAGTAGTGTTGCGAGCTTTTTATTCCAAAATGTGAGTACTGGATTATGCCAGGAAAACAATCTGACAAAATAGCTAATGAAATGTTTTGCAACAGGTACGTAACAGCAAAACCTCCCACGGACTGACTGCGTTTACAGCTGACCAACTGTGAGATCTTCTCAGAGCAGGAACAAAATGGCCAGAAGACTGAGTGCCCCCACTTTAAGGTACACACCAGCCATACGAGCGCACGTCAAAAAGTGCATAATGAGGGCTAAGGAAATTTGCTTGCCCTGTATTTTTAGGATTTTAAATCTGGCTTAGCAGCAAATACAACAGGAAACCAAGGTCAGGCTGACACAATGTGCGCTATTCTCTCTCTTCCTCAATATGCGTTTGCAGCTCCTATCTAAGTTAATGGGAGTTTTGTGCACATGTGCGGGGAAACAGAACACAAATGCTGTAAAAACTGGACTCACATTTAGTTCAAATAAAGTGTAATCAGCTTTAGAAAAATCCATCAGCTTGAAAACTGATGTCTCATCACTAAAAAAAAAATCCTTAAAACTTCACCTCCATATGCTTGTTAAGTCCAGCTCTGGGAAAAAGTGCTCGTAACCTTTTGTGCCTATATGAACCAGTTGTGAGTGTAGTACAAACACCCAAGCTGGTTCTTTTCTGATGCTTCAAATAGTGATTAGCTAGGATTGTATCTTTTTTCTTTGGGTGTCAAGAAAATTCCCAGTAACATTCAAAATCAGCTCAGTGCAGCTTTTATTTTCTCCCACCTAACTATGTACACTGATATTATTGTGCAGACATTAAAGATACTGTTGCTGTTTAAGTGAAACACAAAATACTGAGGTTCAAGGTTTTCATGATACCACCACTTCAGCAACATGGGGTCTTACGGCACCCTTCACAGACCTAATAGTTGAACCTGGACGTTACATGAAAAGTGCAGCTGCATCTGGGCATTACATAGCATGTTTCCATTTATTTATTTAGACAAGTGTCATATAACTAAAGAATATGCTGTCAGAGGAATTAAAGAATTAAGTTTTAAATTCTGCACACTTTTTGTACATAATTTTCAGTGCAACATATTTGATTTATAATAAAAATGTAAAAAGGGACATATGGAGTGTAACTATAGTATACTGCTTAAGATTTCTGAAAATATTTTTAAGTCCAGTGATTTAATAGCAATCAATATGCTAAATTCTTTTATGCATCTTTTTAAAAAATTGTAAATTCAATGTAATAAATAATATTCAGTTTAATTCCACTACTTTTGTCAAGAACAAGGAAAGTAACGTAAAATTTAAGAGAGAATAGTTGGACAAGTCAGACAGCATTTCCAAGCATCCTAAAATCTCAGCCGTGAAAACCCTCACTCAACCCAGTGACTTTCACAAAAAAAAAAAAAAAAGCAAACAAACTTCTGGTTCAAAGGTAAATTTAAACAAACCAGAGCAGCCCACAGCACATCGTTTCCTGCAGCAGAGACACCCATTCCTAAAAGGGCCTTCATTACGCATGACACAACAAGCAGCACCCATTCAACCTGAGGGAAGCCCACAGGCTCGCAGGGCCACTGGCTGGCTCTTTGTCACCAAATGCAGCAGGTTGAATGCAGACATCACTGTGATATCCTCACCAACAAAACCAGAGGCAAAGAACAGGGGCAAGAGCTGAGTAGGGAAGAAAAAGAAAAAAAAAAAAAAAAGAAAAAAAAATGAGAACAAATTAAAACATCAAAAATGTTAAGATACATTCACAGAAAAAACAATGCTTACAATTTTATGAGACCACCACATGGGAGCACAATTCTAAATGCACTTAGTACATTTAGCGCATTTCCGATACCCTCCCCCATAACATTTTGGTATCTATTACGTAATATTCAGTGAAATAACTTTCTATGCTACCAAGTGAGTGGGAAGGGGCATTCTTACAGGGGGCATTCCCAACAGCTGCTTTAGATGCCCAACTGAGAGCAACTCGGGGTACAACCTAAGTGGTCACTAGCGCAGAGATACTAAGGGAGAAACCTCAGGGCCTCACCTAGATAGCAGGAATCCTGCTTTGAACACCCAGGAATGTCAGGCAGCTCAAACGTGCAGGCCTTTTCTGTTTATGTTATTTAAAACAAAATCACACGCCATAACATTTCTGAATGGTGAATGCTGGAAACCAGTCATTGCTAAAAATTGCTTGTTTGGGGAACGTGACATTTCATTGCAATAAACTTGCCAGATATCTTAAAACCATGACTTTTTTCTTTTTTTTTTTTTTTTTATTTTTTAAAGACAGGAAATAATTCGCATTGTAAACTGTCCATGAGATATATTTAAACAATTTTCCGGCCAGTTTAAATATAGCAAACAGAGAGATGGCAGCCGCGAGATTTTCTTTTAGAAGGATGCAACGCATGAATACTAACTGCTTCATTCACCCTGCGGCGGGAAAGAGGCGACGCAGCTGCGTTAAAGCCCGGTCACTCATAGCCGCAGCGCGCATCAGAAGATTATGTGACATCGGGGACGAGAGCCAGCCCCCACCGAAGTCCCAGCGGTTCTGCTGAAAGCAGGATCGGGCCGCAGCAGGCTGCTGAGCTGCAGTGCCCGGCTCCCCTCTCCTCCCAGGTGCCCGTGTGGCAGCAGCGGCGCTGCGGGGTGCGGGTCCCGCCGTGGCCCAGGGCAGGGGCTCCCCCCGGGCCGCCCCACCGCCGGGGGGAAGCTGACCACGGCCTCTGCCCGCACAGCCAGCCCCAGCCCCCAGCCCCCAGCCCCAGCCGCACGTATGGCCAGACCAGCGCATGTGACGGGAACGCGCCCGGTTAACGTGCCTGAACTCTGCCCTATCCCAACCGAAGCCGCTACGACCCCCAAGCGCCTCTGTGCGGCGCGACGGCGGCAACGGGGCGCGGGCGCCGCACGGCGGGCAGCCCGGGAGGGCCGCTGCACAGGCACACACATGTCCTTGTCACGAGTGGCTGCAGAGCTGCTTAGAAAAGAAAAAAGGACAAAAGGACAAACCGCCTCGCGAGCAGACTGACGGCTAATAAAAGACCAGAGGGCTGCACGCGGCCCCGCCACACGCTCGCACCGGCGCTGCCCGCGCCCCTCTCCGCGCGGCGCCAGCAGCGGCCCCGGACGCCCCGCCCCCTGCCCGCGCAGAGCGGCGCCGCCTGGCGGCCCCGGCCCAGCACCGCTCGGCCCCCGCCGCGGCCCCGCCGTTAGGCGGCGGCTGCCCCCGGCCGCCATTACACCGGGGCCACGGGCCGCTCGCGGGGCTTCGTGAGCGCCTGGCTCCGGCGAAACGCTCAGCAGCGTGGCTTTCGGGAGCGGGCGTTTCAGAGCCGCAGCACCGAGGGCCATTCCGCAGGCCCGCACGCCGAGGGAGGGGGAGCGGGCACACCGACCCTAGGCGGCCAGGTCTGTGCCGCCCCCGGCCATACGACCCCCCGGCGCAGTCAGGAAGCCCCCGGCGGCGGCAGGGGCAGGCACCCGCCAGCACGGCACAGAGGTGGCGCGACACGCCCCGCCACCTTCCCCTGGCGGCTCCGGCGGCCCAGCTGCCGCCCCCTCCCCGGTGCCGGGCTGACCTCCCTGCTCTCCTCCCTCCGCACCTCGGCTCCCTCAAGTGCAAACAGTTTAAAGGAAATTACCTGAAATTCCCGAGGATTATAAAATAGATCCTGACCTCTTGAAAATTCCGAGTATTTCAGCGTTCACCGAAATGTTCTTATTTAGTCTCAAGGATTCATAAAGGCTCGGAGGATATATAAGTCCTAAAAGCCCAATAAAATATAACTGAGCGTTCATGAAAGTACTTTATTGCAGTTAACATACTTTATTCTTTTATTGCTGACATTTTGATCGCTATTTTCATTTGCTCGGTACGTTGCAGCAATGCCCGGTAGTTTGGCGCAGGAGGGGCCCTCGGGTGCCAAGCCCCGCACGCACGCACGCAAGCGAAGCCCCGCTGCGGGAGCCCACCGGCCCGGGCGAGCACCGCGCCTGAGGAACCCACACAGAGAGCAAAGCCAAACGCAACGCAATTAGCGCACTTGGTGTGGAAGGGCTTCACCCCTGCCCGCCCGTTCCAGAGAGCAGGCTGGGGATGAATGACGGTAACATTGCTGTGACGGGTTAAGCTCTCTCCTCAGCTCCTCCTGCAGCGGGTGCAAGCTCGGCCACAGCCTGCAACCGTTTCGGGAACTGGGTTTGTGTCTCAGATTTCTCGAACGGTGACAGCCAGAGCAAAACAAGAAACATGGGAAGAAAACACCATCCTGGAAATACCACTGCGGGTGGTTCAAATTCCCGTACCGTGCACACCCAGACCTTTCCAGGTTAAGCAAAGACCCCATGCTGGTGCTGGAGGCGCTGGCCTCAGCCTGGAGGAAACCTAGCTGGGCTGGCACAGCGGCCCACCTCACCAGTGCTGGGGCCAAGCAGCCTGGGGGATGGCACCATGCTAATGCAACTGTCCTGTGCTTGAGCCATGGCGAGTACTGCAGCGTTGCACCCCCACCACGCAGACCTGTCACCCCCCCACCACCACCTTTATTACAGCACTGCAACAGGCCACTTTTATGGCGGGATAGATGCTCCACGAAGACATCTGAGCAAAACTCACAATCCAGAGGAGGGGATGATGGTTTTTTATGTGACATCTTGTTTTTGTTGTTTGGTGGGCCACAGTTTTTTTGAAAGGTGCTGCTTGCTGCACAGCCTGCAAAACCCAGGATACCGCTGCAACCTCTTGGAGCCCTTTCACTACACTAAACTCTTTAACCTGGCACAACATGGGCCAGTGTGGATCTTTCATCTGTCTGGCTCTTGTAAGATGGACACTATGCTGAGAGATAGCTTGTAAATCTTATAAATATAGAGCATACAAATACAGCAGTAACTGTCATTCATTAGGTGGGCTTCGGGAGCCTTTTGCTAGGACAATACACATTTTAACTCCAGGATAAGCCTTCCTTTTAGGATGCTGATAACCTAATGTTGGCATATGATGAAGTACTGCCAGCTTTCAAGAGCTTCTATATTGCCAATTGCAAATGTTCAGAAATCACAAGAAATGTGATTCATTAAAAGTAATGTAGGGGGTCTATCAAATTTGTCCTTCAGAAATTAAGAACTCTGTATGTACTCAGGTTATGTTTTCTCAACCTCTGGCTGCAAGTAGAGAAGTTTCTTTGGAAGAGGGACAACTTGAGAGATTAAATTCTGGTATCATCACATGTTGCTTTTAGAAGTTGTAAGGGAAACACCAAGAATCTCAGGAGCTGATAACATTACTGGTTTAAGTTTTTCCATAGTCAGTGTTTTTCCTGACAACTCAGGTCTAGAACTCCTAAAATTACACAAGAATCCCAGCTCTCACAAGAAAAATGTGAAGTTTTAGCCCTCTACAAGTAAGTAAAAACACCCCACACATTCTTAAAGGAACCATCTTTTTTTTCTTGCCCCAATAATGAGACCTTAGTAGTGTGAGGCTTCAACTTTTTTTTTTTTAATTTCCCTCCCCCCACCCCCAAGTCTCTGACCCCATTTGAAGGGCAGGAAACAATTAGAGATAGATACACAGTAGCCAGAGCGCCATGCTCTTGTCAGGAATTTCTGTGTCACTGGAAAAAGCAAAGAGCAAAAATACTGCCACACTGGAGAAACCCAAACAACCAGAAGTTAGAAGACAGTAAAGACCTGTGAGATTGCTATACTCAAGTGTTACATTAACAGTTTAATTTTAATCAATATTTGTTTGTTAAGTTTCTCCAGTCCAGCAGTAAGTTCAAACAGTTGTTTTGCAAAAGTTTTATGTATTTATTTATTCTGACATAGATCAAATTATAACCAAATGTTTCACTGATAAAGCTTAGTGGAATATTTAATATATACTTTTTTTTTCTCCCAGCTTAGCATTTGGATTTTTTTTATTTATTTGGCTTTTGCTCACCTAAAGCTGCTGCCAGTCAGACTCAGCAGACAGAACAGAGCAACCACCGGGCACTGCAGGAACAAGAAGTGCAGCCTAGAGAGAACCACGTGAGCAAATATTTCAGTATATCATGGATCTCTGTGTCTAAACAGTTATTTACTCTCTAGTCATTTTCCCTTAACACATCCTCTGCTAATTCCAAAGCCCTCGGTCTCTCCTGCTCCCCACGTTGCACTTGGTATTTTTTAGGGACTTTGCTGTTTGTGGTAAATGTCTTAGGTTTGTCTTGGTGTGTGCTAAGGTGGGGATAAAGGCAATGTTTAATAGCTTATAAGGAGATGTTTAAATAGGGTCTGATCCAATAACCATCACCAAGCTGCCAGCTGGGGCAGGAGACTAGAACACAGGAAAACATTTCAGCAGGGGGATGAGGACTGCCAGTTATTTATCAAAGAAAGGAGAAGGGAAGCATTCCAGTTCCCCCTTCCAATCCAAGAAGACCTCTGATCCTGAAACTTGCACCCACTGCAGCGCACGAAGTATTCTCATAACCTTTCTGTCCCGGCCTCCCAACAGCCTGCTAGAACCATGGGGAGGCAGCCTTCAGCCCTCAAAAAAAGCATACATCCTGTGAATACGTATTTATGCTTTATAATTATATTTTTAGACAGCTGCATGCTTCAATGCATCGTACTGTATTTGAAGCACTCAGCACAAAATTGTAAAGGTAATTAACAAAACCTTTGGAAATTCACCTTTAAAGAGAGATTTTATGCTCTGGATTTTCATGTGCTTGTACATCCACTGATAATGCAAACCAGGTGCCTTCACAAGTTTGTGATTTGCTATTAAAATACCTCGCAAAAGCTCACTGTCTGATAAGAGTAAAGTATTCTCATCATTAACAGCTAACAACATGCAGCAAAACATCACCAAGATAATTATAAATATAAGCTTCTCAAACACTTATTGAAGAGGCATAGAACATTCTGAAAGAAACTAATCGTGTCAGCCTTACAGGTCTACAAAAGTACTGTAGTATTTCACTTGCATGCTTGTCTGCATATTCTTTTTCCTCCCCTCATACAATACTAGCTTCTCAGTTACAGCCACAGAAATCAGAAGTATTAGACCTGAATTCCCACTTCACTTTTAACACTCTCAGTTAAAGCAAGTTCTCCTTAGCTGTTTGTGCTGGAATGTGCAAATGTAGACCGAATGGCAACCCAGTCTACCTTTAGGAAGTTTACATTGTGCCCTGATAAAAGAGGTAATTACTGCCATACCTTGTAATATTTGAGTGGAAACTCAGGAAACCTCAAGCTTTGAACTTGAAGTTAGTAGCACCATCAGAAAGGAGCCTGAACAGTGAAGTTCAAAATCTTTTTGCTTTCTTGAATTTTACATATTATCTTATGCTGGACTTTGTTTTTAAACCTTTCCTGTAGCAACTGAGTGTATTTATCATAGAAACTCAAACCTAAGATACACACCCTTCTGCAACACTGAACACACAGTCTAACACGTAACAGATTTTCAAATATTAATTTGGCTAACATACATTTTAGGATACTGTCAGATCCTGCTACAGATGTTTTAATGGCCCTTACAGGAGAGGAAACAGAAAAGTGTTTAAATGAGGAGTATTTTCAATGTTTCATAACACAAACTGTCATGGTTGTCCTTGCACCTGCAGGGCAAGCAGGGCTGGAGGTGGGTGCATGCCTGCCTGGACACACCAAGCACAGCATGCACTGCAGCTGATACAGCTCGAGAGGTGCTGGAGGCCCGCCCCGGTCCCACGGCTTCCTCATGGTGCCCACAGGCCAGACCTCTTTCTTCTCCTGTGAAATGGGGTAATACGGGCCAGCCTATTAATGTTACTGATGTATTTTTTTCATATTCTAGCTGGGAAGCTTAAATAGCAGTATCTTCTATATTCAGCATATTAACAGGTGGAATAGAGGAGAAAGAAGAAAAACCTAAAGGTTGAGATCAGACAAAAAAATACAAGAAGTCAGGAAAAGAAGATGAGGAAGGATCACACAGCATGGAAGCATTGCTCTCCCTGTAGTGGGAATGCATATTCTCACCTGCTCACCCTGAGTCCCACTCTGTGATACGCAGTGACAAGCAAAGCCTCAGGAACTAACCACCCTCCATATTCCATCCTGAGGCTGTGTACAAGTTTCCCGCTGAGGTGAATCAGGAGATCTTTTAGGAGTGCAGTCTGAGCTTTATTACCCACACTTTGCTCCTCCATCCAAGACAGATGAGATTCCCACAGTAGATTTCAGATTATCATGCAGGCTAAAGTGATCATCTTTCCAACAAAATAACCATTAACATATTGGGAAATAAATCAATCCTGAAACCTTTGCACACAATTCAAGATAATTTCATTGATTTCAACTGTTGAGAAAAAAATATGCCAAGTAAGGAGGTAGGGCTCCATATGTCTGTGAGCTTGCACTTATATTAGAATGGTTATCCAGAACAGAAACAAAGATTTATACTTATAAAAGAAAAACACAACAACTGAGCAGAGAACAAAGAGCTATATTTCATTTTCATTTAATCACTGAATTGAGCTATCATCCTCTCTAGCATCAGCTGCCAAAGATGGGAAGCTCACAACCCCTTACAGGAACACCCCTTTCTGTATGCTGAACTGGCAACTGCATTGCTCCCCTTTCCAGCTAGTGAAAAACCAGTTTGGCAACAAAGAGACTGGTGTGCTGGTGTAACTCAAGCCCAGAGGTGTGTCCAGGGGCCAAATCAAAAAGGCCCAAGACATGAGAGGATAATCAAAACAAAGGGGGTTTTGAAGTTGGTTTCCCTCCCCCCTCCCCCGCAAAAAGGGAGAAGGGGAAAAGTGCATTAATGCCTCCCTGTTCTGCACGTGCTTCCATGGAGGAGAGAACTGCAAGGCTGAATTCTTCTTATTTTACCACTAAACGTTTGCACACAGTAGGGCAGTGGTACCGGTCCCCTCTGAACAGCCGAGGGACATGGCCTCATACAGTAAGGATGCAGAGGACCTCTGTGCTACACTGAGTACAGGGGGAGGAGGGCGTTAATTGATTCTCCTTTAGGTAATACAAAATTTAAGAGAGTCCTTGCTCAAGGGACTTTGGTTTGGTTTTTAGGGAGGGGTATAAAATGAAGGACATTGCCTTAGTGTAGAGACAAGACACTGCAAGCCTTGTGGGCAATGGATGAAATGGGAAAAGTGGAACTGTAAAGAGACAAGAAAAATCAGAGACAGGCCAAGGAGAGGAAGCGACTAGACAAGTAAGGAGTCCCCAAGCCTAGGACGAAAGAGGATCCTTAGCTAAGGGCAGAAACCAGCAAGTCTCAGCCTTGCAAGTGCTCACACATCTGTCATTTGCAGATTGTTTCCCAATAGTTATGACCGGCAATACTTCCCAAAGGAGAGTAAATATAGGTCAGTTGGGATTTTCCTCCCATCCATTCCTGTTCCTCCCAGATCTGATGCACTAAAATAGCGTGCTGAGCTGCACTTTAATTTTCCCTGACTTGGTAGCCTGCCAAGATACAGCACATTCCTTTTACGGCAGTGAGTTTATAACTACAACGGTCATAAACTACTCTTAAATGGGTCTTTTCCGAGAATCACCATCCTTTCAACATCTTGAAAAATATCTAATCTTTTCCATTCCAGGCAGTCCTCTCCAGCACAGTGAAGATTTAATTGCTTCTGGTGCTCAGATGATGAGATACAAGTGTTCTGGAAATAAGCTTTTAATTTAACAATTCCTACTGGCAAGCCCAAAAGCTTTTTGCATTGCTTACCAATATAGAATTAATTTTCAGTACTAAAAGAAAAAAACCAAATTTTAAAAACTTCTGAGTTACTGCTGTGAATAGACCTATCCAAGAGGTACCCTAGCACCGAAGACATGATACTTATTTTTACTATAAGGTCAGTCTGAGCAGGTATGCTCTCCCTCTCCACCAATATTTGCCTTGTTAAACTTACCAACACAGCAGAGCTAACAAGCTTTCTATTCTCTCTATTTTTAACTCGGGACAAATCCCATGCATCATTTACCAGAAGGTGGAATACAACTTTCTTTTTTAGCAGTGAACAGAAGCCCTTCAACAGGAATTTCTATTCTGCTTTTCTGAAACAACTTCGTACTAGTTTTTATTTCTCAAAGAAAAATACAACTAATTTTGAAGATTAAAGAAATACATAATTTGGAATTTGAGTTCTTTTAAATTTTGTTACACAGTGCTCCGTAACTCAGCAGACTCCTTCCTCAGCTTACAAAGCTTATTTGCTTGGGTAACGATACACAACAGATATGCAATATGAGACATTTCTCTTAGGTAGAATATCTCATAAAAATGAAGCCAAGAGAAAGCCTCCAGCTGAGAACTGGCATGACTTAACAGAACTTCCAACCTTAAATGTGAAAAGAAGCACACTTTTCAAAAGAACATTGTCTCACTTGTTCTTAAACTGAGACGAGTTAAACCGCCCCACAGCAGTTTGTTCAGTGTGCACTCCTGTCCCACACAGCACAGAGGGGCTGCAGGGCGGGAGGTGTGAAGGAAGCTGCCACTTCTGCTGCACAGAGAAACTGAATTCTGAAACGTCGCAGATGAGTTAAATTTGATGACCCCGTTTTATGAGGCACTGTAAGGAAATGTAGAAATGACACTTCCTAGTCCACCGAAGGAGACAAGGTCCCTGAACACATCAGAGCTAAAACCAGGTTTGGTTTCAGCCATGGTTTTGGCCTCTGATTTAATGAGCTCTCAGAGTAAAATCCATATCAGGGAATAAAAAACCCCAAAGAAACAACAAACCCTGCCACAGCAGCAAACTGAAGCATCCTCAATGCAGGATCAAATGCCATGGGGTTATTACAGTGCACATAGGAAATTACCAACAAATAATGAGTAAGCCTACAGCCAGCAGATTTCTAAGATAGTTAAAAATCTTTTAATTGAAGAAGTGGTTGGTGCTAATATCTATCTACATGTATATGCACACAATGTACTATAAATGCCAGGCAACCTACTAGAAAAATAAACTTCTAGTACAAAAGACACACATAGACACACATTCTACCCAGACATCAGCCTGTGTCATTTCATTCAGCATTTCATTCTTCAGCACAAACTATCTGAAAGCCGAATTATTTCCCTGTATATTTATAATTCACTACATGAGGAAATAAAATTTTTAGATCAGACTAGAACCCAGACCCAAGTATCATCTCATATTTTGTAAAAAAGCTTATGAAGTATGGGGTTTATAAAATTTAGTTAAGATCTCCCTGTGAGCTAGCATAACAGCAGTTCAGACCAATTCAGGTTGGTTAACCGGTTTCTTTTTTTATCATCCCAGCTACAAGAAAAGCATTTTGAGTTAAAGACATCATAGCTGCCAATCTCTCCCCAGCAGTCTCCCTTACATGGAAATTTTCTACGTGGCTTTCTCTAAAAACCAGTACCACTCATCACCACAAAGAGGAGCCATCTCCCTTTCATAAAATTAGATATTACACAGTCTCATGAGTTACCCTTCAAGCAACATCCTTCAAATAACATCCTCAGCACACGGAAGTCTATGCATATGTCAACAGAATAAAAGCACTCTTTGAAAACGTATCTTTGATCACACAGCCTGTTATGCATGCAGAGCAGCCTTGTGAATATACAAGAAAACCTCTGCCTTTTATCCAAAAATAGTTTAAAAAAATTACAGCCTGAAGAAATTCTGATACTGCACAAAAACCATAAAAGAATGGCTCACACACTAACAGTAACATTAACCATCCTAAAACCAACGAACCTTTATGCAGGTGAAAAAAAACTTAAAAGAACCTCTAAACCATACAATAAAATTCCATCAAGTAAAACAGAAATTCTTAAGTCTTCCCTAGTCACAGATGTATTCTGATTTTTATGAACAGCATATGAACAGTAAGAAGATACTACAGCAAAATAATATTTATCTTAATACTTTAAATGTTCTTTGAACTTACAGTACAATCAGATGAGTTAATACTGAATGTCAATGACTGAAAAGTGAGAGAACAAAGAAAACAATTTCTGCCCTAAGAGCAATAACTTTGATTCAAATATAAAGACTATTTGATTTTAAACCGCTGCCCAAAATGGATTAATGTAAAAAAAATACTTCTATTTAAATTTCTGTAACACCATTTTCTTAAAACAAGTCTTCACTTGGTTAGGCTATCATTAAGTATATTAATTAGCAAAAAATACATAACTTTACACTTAATTTTCTGCCACTATTGAATAATCAGGATGTGCATCTACCTGTATTTAGGTAATTACAGGGATAAAATAATTTATTCAGGATTCTTTTTCCTTCTTACAAGAGAAAATGTCCAAAGACAAACTTTTTTTCAATGAAAAATGTTACTTGGAATCTGTGTGAGCTGAATTCCAATTTTCATTTCAGTACAGTTTAAAAATGCAGACACATAATATTTTTTATTCTTACTAAATATATTTACACTGGATGTGTGGCACAAGCACCTGCACCTCTAGCTATTTTTCAATTCATAAGCAAAATAAGTATTAATTCTAGCTAAATATATTACTTTAAACCCTACTTTGATTATTTCCCTTCTCTTTAATTCTCTCTCAAGTGTCCAGAATGCAAAGGCACTACTTCCACCTCTTTTAATTGACTAAAAACAATTAATAAACCTTATATTTTTTTTCAATCCACATGAGTGGATTGAAAAAAACCTAAACGCATTCCAAAGACAAAACCACTCATCCTATACCCGCCAGCTGGACTTGCAGCCACCAGTAACCATTCCAAAGCCTTCTGCACAGCAAGAAGTACTTACCTCGGGGGGTGGGGTGGGGTGGGAAATCAGTACTTCTCTGTTACAATGAGCATATGACAAGGCTAATGTTGGAGTTATCTCCAGGGTCTGCTCCTGTGGCCTCAGCTGTGAGCCACCTGACACACACAGCAGGGTAGGGCACACCACCCAGTTCAGCTCATCTTGTTTGGAGGGTCACGGGGGAAGCAACGCAGGCACCAGCCTTTTGCTAGTTTCAAGGCTTTGTAGTTCAGCTTCCCATCTGGATCAGTATTCTAAGATAAATTTGGAAATTTTCTTTGCATAATCTGTTCTTAAAAGTGACATGCGTTCCACTTCCTTCAGCAGAGGCAGCAGCACAGCACCCACAGGCAGCCCCCTCCTGCCGAAGCCTGCTGTCAGGAGCTTCATTAAGCCTTGCCCCAAAATGCAGTTTGTTTCTGTCCTACTTGGACACACACTACAAAAAAAAGGAAACCCTACACTTAAAACATCAGGAGTCCCTCTTTCTCCTCTTGGTCCTGACATACCACACCGCTCTCACTGACACATCAGAAACCCCTCGGCGACTTCAGCCATGCCTCCACGGCATCCTCAGGCCACAGCACAGGACCATTCTCTTCCCGCGGTTCAATTCAGCACATCTCAGCGCTGTGTGCAAGCCTTCAGCACCCCTTACCAAAATAAAATTACAAAGAACATACCAGTTAAGGTTTTTTTAAACAGTAATTACTGGTTAGATCCTGATGTATTTGTTCAGTATGTTGTTTTTATAGCATGTATAGAAAAGACTCTCATTCCCTTACATTTATATGTGTACTTAAATAGATATTCACAGATAGAACTTATCTAGATGTTTGGAAATTTTATGTAGTTCCTAGGAAAAACAAGTAAGAAAATTAATAAACCAGAAGCTATGATCAGCTAACCCCATCTGCAAATTTCGCTGTGACCCAATACAAAGAAAGCAACACACATAAGAAATTATCAGGTTGGAAATAGGTTGACTTCCTAGATGAACTTTCATGGCAGTATTATTTGAGGGACTTTTAAGAAACAACAAAGGTAATCATCTGAAGTAGTTCCAAGTGACTAATTTCAAATCATTGAAATCTGTTGTGCAGACCTTCCTCTACACTCAAACTGTCAGTGGAGCATGACAGTCACTTGGATCTGTAATGAACTATCTTGTCAATGAAGCTTCTTTTTTTGAGAGAGAACACTTTGTCAAAATCTGTCAAGCTTTCCTTCTCACTCTCAGGAACTCACTTCAGGTGCTTCAGCAAGACTGACTATCAGAAATTGGGCATGCTAATGTTGAGTCACTGTATTCCCAGATGATGGAGCTATCTTGCTGTCTGCAACCTTGTCTAAGGTTGCTCTTCCTCCTCTGACAGGTCAGGAAATTCACCGTGCAGTCTTTGGGAAACAAGCTGGGGTAATCATTCAGAAAAGAGCAAGCACATTGGAGGATTTTGGAAAGGCTTTTGCCTTTCCAAAAGCTCTGGAGTAAGCTGACAACATCCATTATTAAAAAGGAAGAAAAGAGTGATTGGTGAACTACACAGCCATAAGCCTACCTTCCAATACCCAAAAAGCTTCTAAAATAGATACATAAACAGGCAACTGAAAATTAGAAAGCAATAAGCTGCCAAGGTGGACTTGCCAAAATCTAACCCTATCTACCAGCGTACTTCCCCTCTTTCCTTCTATTCAACAGGCAGGAGGAAAGCAGTGAATCCAACAGATCTCAAATGAAAAATACTTCCTGACAGAGCAAACTGGAAAAGCATCTTCCTTCTGGATCAAGGTCCTATAACACAGGTGCAGAGCTGCTTGATAAAACACACTCATTCAGCGCTTCTCCTACTGCCTAGGGTCAAAACCCAGCAAGCAGCCTTACGAAAGCTGCATAGACACCAATCTGCAAAGAGTGTGAAGCACTCTAAAGAGCTAAGCAGAACTCAAGATGGTCTTAAAAAATTGGAGAAATGGTTAAAAATCAGTAAGATGAAATTCAATACAGCAAAGTACAAAGCGCATTTGGACTTTAAAAGAAATCCCCAAATGCACAAAACCAAAGGGAAGAATACAAGACAAGCAGCAGTGCTGCAGAAAAGGATGTCAAGGTTACAGTGACAATAAATTGAGCCAACAGTGTGAGATTATTATTTTTAAAAAAAATTTAAAATAAATTAAAAAAAGAGGCAGATGCCAATCTGGAGTTTATTAAAAAGAGAAGCATAATAAATAATAGCAGGGTCTGCGGAAGAAATGTGCCCTCCTCAGCAGAAGTGAGGTATCCGCTGGAATACCCTGCTGGTTTGGTGTATAGGACAGAGACAAGTCCAGAGGAGAGGTAAAAATAACTAACTAACTAACTAACTAACTAAATAAATAAATAAATAAGAGTGGTTCCGAAAAACCAAATTTCTGCAAAAATTTTTTAAGAACTTGGTTTGTTTAGTCTACAAGAGTGACTGAAGAGATGGGATAATGCTCTGAAAACCTGCATCTTGTCTTAAATAGCATTACATCACTCAGCTGTTACACTGTCTGTATTAGTCACAGTTATTACTTGGCTGCTGTTAGATAAAAACGTACTACTCTGTAATTCATATGTAACAGAGCAACAAAGAAGGCTTGTTTTCCCCCAGGCAGCTACTATATTTCACACTTCAACGGACTTCACAGGCAGAGTTTTAGGGTCTTGCAAAGTATCTGTTGTAATCTCTCCCAGTATGGTTCAACAACCACTAAAATAGTTTGGTACAATCCAGCACCTCTCTGAAGTTCAGAGACAAGTATCAAAGCTCCCTTGTGGTTTTGGATAAGAGATGCCACATTCTGTAGAAGACCTGAAACCAGCAGCATCCAGTGGGTCCCTTTCTGAGGGAGCCACTAATTTGCTACACAAGTTGGTGGAGATCTTGTCCCTTCTGTGTGCCTGCTTTTAAGTAAAAGAAAGAGCACATACAAGAAGTATGCACACAGACAATTTGGTTTCTCTTATAAAAAGAGATGGTAAAAGGTGTGCTGTCAGCACAGGGTATTTTTCCACTGTATATACAAAAGACGTAATGAAACGCTGATTTTAATCCTGAAAAAAGAAAAGGAAAACATGAGGATACAGTCTAGAAGTACAGTTCCCACAGCAAGCAGTTAAATAATGAGGCTTTGACTAACAGAGCTGATTTTCTGCAGCCATTTGAAAGCAGAGATGATAAAGCTGTAGAAAACCTAAATCACTTTATTTGCGGAGTTTCTGAAATTGCATCTCAGGGCTTTCACACAGTTGGCTGATCCACCTCAACTTTTCCACCTGTCTCTGAGATGGCAGCCTATGCATCTGTTCCTGTCTTACTCCCTTCTCTCCCCCAGAGTTGTGCTATGGCTACTGACAGTGCCACTGGTGCGAAGGAGTAGAAGCCTAACCAATCTGGTCTGCAAGCCTTGGTTTCAGCATCATGATCAGTGCACTGCTGGATCACTCACCAGCACGAATTTGACCTGAACGGGCTGCAAGCTGTGACTGCTCGTCATCAGGACATGTAAGGATCTGCATTGGTTTTATGTTTAATATCAAGCTTCCTCGCAGCAGCAGTATGGTGACAATCTGACCCAGGTGGCAAAGCCTGCTTGTACAAAGTTAACAACTGCTAACTATTTGAGCAATACAGTAACTTTACATCAAACCAATGCTTGCCCTTGAACCAGCTGCAGGAAACCAAGGCCAGATTCACTGTGCTGTCAAACACCTGCTGCACAAACTAAAAGGGACATCCATGTGGCTCTGTGGCTCTCACCCCAGCCAACCCACTGCATGCCTCCTCAAAGCGGTTAAAATCACCTATATGCCCTGTGCTGCAGGCACAGCCTTGCCTGCAGTTTTCCTGGAGAACCACATATTGGGGAACAGAGAGGAACAAGAACAGGGCAATCCCTCAGTCAGACTGAATGCTTTCTGGGCTGTTTTCTTTTGGTGAGACTGGCACAGATCACTTCTCCAGGAAGCTGCTAAGGTTCCTCATGTTGCCTTTTTTTTTTTTTTTTTTTTCCATTTTCATTGTGCGGCTGGCGTGAAAGCAGTGGCATTTGGCAACTACTTCCCATCAGTGCTATTGTTACTCTCTGGTAGCAGGGATTTGTTTTTCATCAGGTGAAACGCAAAGGCGTTGTCCCTGTTTGGAAGAACACAGAGTTGCAGAGATCCCTGGGGAAGTACTTCCAAATGCCATGCACAACATTACTCTTAAGATTTCCTGAATGTGGTAATGTTTCCCAACAAAACAATGCATTAGCACACTATGTACATTTTGCTAAACTGCTGCCCACATTTCAAAGAGATCATTAATCCCAGAGTTCAGCTGCTACTGAAAGGAAAGAGTGAACTGGGGAGCTCTGCAGAAGTCCCATCCTTGGACTTTGTGCAACAGTCAAAAGCTGAATCATGTTTAAATCCAAAACTTACTGGAAAGATCATTTCCACTGATCAGCCTAAATAAAGAAGTACTTACACTATTAATTGTATTACAAAACAATGCTAACCTGTAACTTAAGACTGTGAAGACAGTAAACCCGTGTTACCACCTTATAAGTTTAAGCATTATTCTGGCCTGTTTTGGACTACAGGTCTTAAAGTCCTTACTGAGAAAAGCCTCTTTATTCCCAGTTCCAGTTGCTAGACTGTGTGGTTTTCATATAATGCTGTTGGAATTGAGGTTGCTAAATGAGAACCAGAAGGCTGGAGGTAAGCAGATAAATTATAATTTTCAATTACCTCACCATAAACAGGGTTCCCGAAGAATTCTTCTACCCTATCTTCAGACATAACATAAGGATCACCATCTTCACAGATGAGGACACAAAAATCACTGTTAAAACCCAGAATTACATTCTTCCTCTTCTGGTAGAGGTTAATGATGCAGTATGTACTCCCTTTCTTTTCTTAAGTGGTTGGTTGGAAATTACACTACTATTTGGTTACACATTCACAGATTTCCACATAAAATGACTTAAATCTTTAGTTTTGTGCCTTTTTTTTTTTTTTCTAGTACATATTAATACTGAGAACCTAAGATCCTTCTGAGGCAAATGAAGCATCCAAAGAGATACTACAACAAACCTACAGAAGCAACAAGAATTAAGGGAAGGGAAAGTTCACCCGCAGCCACTTCTTACTCTACGTGACACCAAAAAAAAGATGCCCCAAGAGTTGGCAGGTTTTTTGTTGTTACGTTTTAAAGACCTCTAGCTTGTGCAGACAAAGTAGCCTCTAAATAACTCCATGTATGGACATGATCATTCCAGAGCATGAAACACCCTATTTCCATCTAACCTTGGAGTCTTCCAAAATAAGCATACCAACTTCAGAGTTACTCAGGGAAAGATTAATCCATACCTGACTTTATTCTGCAGTAATTCCTAAACACACCGTCAAAAATACACCAGCAATTTGAGGGTCCATTTTTCTGGAGGTCTTTTGGCTGAAGGAACCCTTAAACAAATCAGGGCTAGACCAAGCTATAATAAGGCTGATAGCTTATCCCACTTTCCCATCAACTAAAGCCTCCAGAGCTTAAGTTCACAGCCTGGGTGCTGCCAAAACCACATCTTTTAATAAAAAAAAGAGAAATAAAAGGGGGAAAGAGGGTCATATTCCCTACCTTTGACTAATATAATATTGCGCATAGCTTAGGAATTGCTCTGTAATGAGGACACACTTACTTGAATTATGCAGCTCAACAGAGCTATCTCAAAATTGGATGGCTTTACTGCACTGCTGGCCTGTAGCGATGCCAGTCAGACGCAGACAGGCAGACTTCTTAACCTTCTAGCTGAGAAGATTAAATCCTTAACAGTGTGATCTCTTCTCTGCCCCTTCTCCCTCCTATTCCCCCATCTTTTAAAATAAAAACAAAGGACCCTTTAACAACCCACCTAAAAGGGAAATTTCATTTTCTAGCATTTCTAATGTGATAAATAGGCCAGACCTCCAAATAGAAACAAGTATCAAATTACAAAGCCGACAAAACATGAATAGGTAAACAAGATCCTCCCATACCTTCAGAAATACCAGGGCAAAAGACCAAATATCTTCCTCGTGCAAGTTTCCCTTATCGAACAGCTGTAAGGAATTCTTATGGCACGTACAAACATAAAAATCTGTATTAACCAAATCCCTATGAGACCATGTAACTGCCGCCACTTGGAAAAATAAGCAAGGTCACTCAGTCAAAAGATTTTATTTTTGTCTGGGATCAACTGCTTTATATGGCTTTGCTACCGAATATAGAAACATTACCCCATACACAAAGGCACTATTTTTTAAAGGCTGTGCTTTTGGGGAAAAAAACAGAATTCTTTTATCCTATTAAAAGATCTTTTCAAATGCGTATTATAAAGATCCAAGGAATGTCAGACAGGAAAAGGACCAACCAACCACATTCTGGGCTGAACTATATATGGCTTAACTCCACTAACTTCAGTGGTTTTGAGAAATCAGTGCAGAACCTTCTTTTAAAAAAATGTATCTTCTTTCATCTCAGGATTCTAGGATTATTTAGTAACTCTGGCTAAGCTATCCATCATATTTAATTCCCTACATAAATTTTAAAAGACAATTAAGAAATACTGTTCTAAAATAAGCCACGTCTGCAGCAAGGCAGGCAATTCTTTTAAACTATGAGCAAACGTCTGATTAAGATGACAAGCCACATGGAAACTACTTCCAGAATCAGACTTAAAGGGCACTGTTACCAACCAAATTTGGCAGACAAGGAATCATGACGAATGGCAAAGGCATGCAGCAGCGCAGTAAAAAGTTGGGAATCATCGGCAAATAAGACAGCAAGCACTTGTGTCAACTCAGTGAGGGCAAGAACATAAACAGGACAAATTCTAAGCATTGAACGCCGGATTCAGATGAATGGCACGGTGCCATGGTGGGAGTGGAGCTGGCTCTTCCATTTACAGCCCACTTGCCATAAACAAGCTGTGTCGGCAAAGCAAAGTATCTGCCTATTGCAGGTATCGCATTCTGACATCTATCTTTCAAGAGAGCACAGTTTCAGAACCATTTTAATAGCAATAACTAGGCGCTTGAAAGAGAAAGAACTAAAAGCGCAGTGTAAGGCTCTGTACTTCCTTAAAAGCTGCGTTTAAAGGTCAGAACTCTTACAGAGATCTGACATTCACCGCTGGATAACAGCAGGCACCTTAGCCTTCTCTGTAGATATCCACTGTCAGACTCGGTATTTTAATATGCAGCTATTGCTATTTAATCACTGCGCCTTCTGACAGTCTTTATGCTAAGGGGATGACAACTGGAATTTCAGCTCAAGCAGAAAAGCCAGCATTTACCGCAAAATTGTCAAATACTACAGGAAGCTTAATTGAGTCTCATTTCTGTTTCCAGGAATATTAAGATGCACCAAGTACAGCCACATTAACTTGGAAAGGGGACAGCGAGAAATAAATTACACTTTATCCATTGCACCGACTGTATTTGTCAGCAGCGTAACCCAAAACAAGCCCAGCAGCGATCGCGCACCCCGAGCTCCCCCAGACCAACAGGACCAGATCCCGGGAACGCACGCCAAGTTCCAGCTCCTCTTTTTGACCAACGAAACACAATTCACCGGGCGGGCGACGGCAGCCGAGCTGAAGGGATCCCGCACCCGGCCGAGCGCCGCTCCGCCACGCCACCGTTCCCGGGTACACCCCAGAAGCCATGTACCTCGCTTCCGAGCCAGCGGCGCCCGCGGCACGGCCACGGCCACCGCAGCCCGGGGCTCTGCGCGCCGCCTCCGCGGGTCGGGCGCTGCGGCGGCCAGCGGGACGCCACGGCGGCGGCCGGGACGAAGGGAGGGCGAACTCTGCCAGGGGCTCGCTCCGCGAAACGGGGCTCGACCGAGCACCGACCGGCAGGGCCCGGGGGTCCCCCTCGGCGGGGACGCGCTCCTCGCCCGCCCGGCGGCCGCCCCGCCACCCTCCGCCACCGCCCCGGCAGGTGCGGCCCGGCCCGGCCCGGCCCCCCGCGCCGCCGCGGCCGCTCCTCCCCTCGCCCCCGCCGCAGCCCCCTGCCCGCCCTCCCCGCGGCGCGGCGGCAGGGTGCCGGCGGAGAGCCAGCTGCCCGCCGCGGCGACGCTGCTCCTACCTGCGGCTCCTGCGGCGGCCGCCAGCGCCAGGCAGAGCGCAGAGACGAGCGGCGGCGCAGCGCGCATGAGGGGAGGCCCGAGGGAGCGAGCGAGAGGCCGCGGCCCCCCCGCCCCCCGGGATCGCGGTGACGGGCCCGCCGCCCGGGGAGCATGACGGGAAATTCCTGGGCACCGGCGGCCAACGCCAAATATGAACATAGAGCCGGGAGACACCCGCCCGGCGCGGCACGGCGGAGCGGGGAGGCGGCCCCCGGCGCCGCTGCAGGGCGGCAACCCGCGCCCAGGCAGCCGGCGGGAGGCCCGGCACGCCGCCCGTCCGCCACCGCAGCGCGCCCGGTGCTCGCCGCCCTTTAATTTAAAGGCTGCGCTCCGGGAGGGCCAACCGCGCGGCTATCCGCCTTTTAAAAATAACTTCCCTGCTGCTCCGCAGGGGCCGGGGGGAGCCGGGCGCCCCGCACGGGGAGGCGGCCCCCACCTACCTGCGAGGCGGCGGGGCCGCGGCTCTGCGGGGGGCGGCGGCGCCGGCCCACGGCTCCCACTTGCGGCCAGGAGCCGCGTGGCTGCTCGCACCTTGGCACAGGCAGGGAAACGATGACAGCTCTTAGTGCTCACCTTGCGTTTCTTAACAAAAAAACCCAAAAAAACAAAAAAAAAAAAGCGGGGGACAGGTCGGCACAGGGCGTACAGAGAAACTCTCCTTCCTCCCGCAGGGAAGAGCTAAAAGCGAGCCGGGCAAATGCCTGTAAACAATGGCCTTACGCACCCTTCCTCGGCCCCCCTACCCCACAATCCTTCACCACAAGTCATCACTACAACAATTTTAAAACGGCATAGTATCAATGTCCTGAGGAAGGGAAAAAAAAACCAACCCGCCAAAAAGCCTGCCTTCTGTTAGCCTACCCACAACCCCTTTGAGGCCTTTTCCCATCTGCAGCTACAAGAACCAAGCGGAGGGCACACAGCCCCTGCGCTCCCCTCGCACCGCGGCCAGGAGCAGAGTGGCTGCTCGCACCTTGTCACAGCACGGAAATGATGACAGCTCTTAATGCCCCACCTTGCATATCTTAAAAAAAAAAAACTTCACGCCGACAGGCAATGCCAGCAAAGCTCAGCTGCGTATTTCAATCACAGTAAGCACTGAAAGTCCAGTGGCTATAACAAACTAATCACCACCTTCACCTTCCTGCTGAAAAAACTATTTGAGTCAAGACAACATTCAAATATCTAGAATGTGAGACACATGTAAAAACCCCTAATAAACCTTTAATTTGAGTTTGGTTTGGTTTTCTGTTTGTTTTTACAGGACAGGGTGACAAATTACAACAACCATCTGATTTTTCTCAAATGTTCAGGCATTATACATGTTCCCATCTGTCTCGCAGGAAGGGATATTGGTCAACTTAACAATTTAAGGTAAAATAAGCTGCATAATAGTACATATTACAATAATAAAATGTACAGTGTTTACAAGAAATATATTTTAGAAGCAAGATAAGATGCTTTTGCATCGAGGCGACCTTTTAAAATGCCACAACTATTTTTTACATTCACTCTTGCAACAGGTCACATGATGGGGCCACTAAGGTCAGGTTAACAAATCACTATGATGCACAACAAATACAACAAAATTAGTTTATATACATATATAATACATATACATGTATATTATACATATACATATATGTATATAGTAAAACTCATCAAAATCTACCAGACCTGGCACAATCTACTTACCCATCAAAAATATGTCCTTGTCCTTGGTAAGTAGAATTCTGCATGGCTGATTATATATTATATATACTCATTCATTAGCATCTGAGACATAAAACTGAGGATTTAAAATTTTTCAGTTAACAAACTCTCCAATAATAAACATGGTGCCCACAAAAGCACAAAGGTAAGGCACAATAGGATTTTCTGTTGCAGAATAGTGTGCATCATGTTTACTTAACCATAAGACGTGCATTATTTGTGCAAGTTCATGCTGCAAATCCATCATATCTACAAAGTAAAGTGAGTCTCAGTAAAATTTGTGGGACTGGTGTGCTTCCAGTCTCATCTCCTACAGGGTATTCAGCTGGGTAATTAGATAAAATTGTAGGAGTGGGGATTAGTAAAGCCAATAATCTTAGATTTGCAACTAAGCTTCTCAGCAACAATTTTGTACTTCTAGGTAAACATTAGTACACTTACAACCTTGGAATCACAAGATTTACTGTCAGCTGTACTTCTAGTTTGCATCAGCCAAAATTGTTGCAAGATAGTATGTACCTTTTAAAATTTGAACAGGTAACTGTTTCATTAAAACAAGTTATAATGCATTGGGAAAGTCACTTAATCCCAATGGTATTTTGTCACAGCCCTGGCAATTGTAGTAATAAATACAGCTTTTCACAAAATATTTTTCCAGTATCTGCCAATTGCTTCTTTATTGCTCACAAATTTGAATTACAATTGGTATCAGATCTTTCACACAAAATCATAATCAGGTATTTTAATATAAAACCTATAAAAGATATTTAACCTGTATCTAACACTTTAAAGTATTTGGCCTCTTGTCATGGTACAGCCAAAACCATATAAAACATTAGGTTTTGAATAAAGTAGGAAGCTTATTCACTGCTTCAATGCAGACATCCTCACAGAACACAACCAATTTTTGCCACCACCAGCATTTACATTTATATACAAAACCTAGTACATCCGCATTCAGTTCGTCTTCCCTCACACTTATATGCAACCACTAATGCCAGATTAACTTTCCCCATACCCTAGCTGCAGAAAAAGATTCTTATACAGCAACAAAAAACTAGTATTGACTGAAAAAAAATAATTTTAACTTATTCACCATCAGGAACTGTAGGTTGTTTGTTACAAAATACCCACAAGATTATTTCACAGGAAACTATGGAAATACAGGAAGTCTTCTTTTCTCCATGCTTTTGTATTATCAAAAACACTTCTTGGTGCAAAAGTACAGTCACCACATCTGCAAAATGTATAATGAATTCTGAATTCCTCATGCAAAACTTAAATGCATTGGTTTACTATAGCCCCAGAAAAGTTCCTGAAGCAATTTTTTTTCTCTCTTTTTTTTTTTTTTGTCAGCTCAGTATTACTGCCTCATTGCTAAGTCCCTTTGGAAACAAGATTTCTGGAACGTTCAAACTTTTAATTAATTCATTAAAGTATTACATACAAAAAGCACTAAAAAAGGAAGACGGCGGCCAAACAGGAAAATTCCTGTTGCAAGTAACAGTCCTAGCAGTTGTAGAAAGTCTTCTCAGGAACTTCCCTGAGAATTAGTTGTGCCTGTCCGAAGACGCAGATGTGACATAGAGTTCATGTGTTTGTTTGATGGCTTCAGTGGAGTGTTACAAGTAAGAGCCTGGGGAAAACGATGATGATACCGATCCAATCGCAGGTATTTTACCGTTACCAGTTTTCCTATGAGGCAAAGAAACAGTAACAAAAAAACCTTGTAGTTCAATATTACTATATTTTGCTTCAGGATGTAATACACAAAAACATGTAATTACACTGAAATTAGTTTACCAAGTGATGACTACTGAAATGATCCAGTTTTTGCTACATCTCAATACTTCAGATATAGAACATTTTGCCATTTAAAAGAACCCCAGCTGCACCCATCTTCTGCCATTTCTACCCATGTTTTGTCATAAATCTCTATTCCTTACCATCAAACCAAGAGCCATGCAATGCCTTGAAAGCCTTTCCAGCATACTCTGGAGAGAGACACTTGACATACACACAACCCTGCATTAAGAAAGAGAGGGGTTTGGTTTTTTTGAAGTCCAACAGACTAGGATAAACAAAGCGTTGAGATGTTACTGGAAAGACACTCACCTCACGTGAATTTTTGTCAACAGCAATATGAACAATTCCATCATTATCACTGCATTTCTCCAAGATTGCTTCTTGAATTGCTAGATGCCAGTGATCACCTATTTCCCTACAAAACCAATGAAAGATTTAAATTCAGCACATCATTTTCTGAACGTTCACAATAATCTCATCCTTCCCCACTGAGTTTAGTTTCTCTGTAACTTGACATGATTTTCTGTGAAGTGCCTTTAGGACAGATGTAGTACTTTAGCTATTGAGTGCTCAGTAAATTGGGTCCTATGATACACTTTAGAAAATTCAACCTTAAGAATTCAAAGAAATAATCTGTATTTTGAGGTGGAGGGTGTCCTCCCCTCCCAGCACCCTGCTGTACCTTCCTGTCTGAAGCTGCAAGCAGTGATTAACTCATCTTCCCACACCTGCTCCAACAGGCTGGCCACTGTTCTAAGGAGAAGGCTGCTCCTAGGCTGTCCCTGCTGCAGTGGAAGAGCAGCAGGGGAAGACAACAGTAAAGGCCTCTGCCCCTCTACAGTATCACCTCTACCAGCAGTCACAGAAGGAACATTAAATGTCAGGCTTCAGCAGGCTGAAGGAGCTTTTTAGCTGTTCAGGCACCATTCATCACTGAAATAGCTATTCACTATCCCAAACACAGCATCAGACTGCATTCATCCCACAGCGTACTGATAGAACATGCCAATCTAGATCCAGAAATGTAAGTTATTAAAATCAGATTCCAATTTTGGGGGTTTCCCCACAGAAAATATTTTATTGTCATGACTAATCAATCTTTAGGTACGTCATTACGAAGGACAGAAGTTTTGTATTTTTGTGAAGGTACTGCAGAAACTATCTGGTCCTAATAAAATAAATTTAAGCAGAGGGAAAACAATTTCAACAGCCTTAATACAACTTTAAGCCTGCCTGAATAGCCTTTACACAAAAAACAATGAACTTACTCTTTCAATAATACTATCAAGAGCTTTGGGTAGTTTTAAAGAGTTTCCTCTACATAAGGCCCAAATTCTTGAAAATATTTAATCTTCCCTCCTCTTTATTTTTATTTATGCAAAAAAACATGGTGGAGAACGGAATGTACATAGGAAACTTAATTGGTCAGGGATGTTACTTAAATCTGTTGGGCAGGACGCTAATACAATACTTGAGAGACTGGCAACATGGAACACCACAATTTGTTTGTCATTTGCCCTTGACTGGTTAGAGGATCAACTTCCCAGCCGATGCCCCTTACACAGGCAGATCACATATAAACAAACAGAAGTAGAAGAGGGACACAAGGCTACAAAGAAGATCCAAACAAAGGTCCTACTAGAAGAAGACTTCACAGTGGAAATATCTACAGTTTGAAATCTACTCAGGCTGGAAGAAAAAAAAAGTGTTTTCTTTTTATCGGACGGCGCCAAATGAAGGGAATAGACAAGTCTCCTTCCCCTTCTGTAACAGTGTAAACAGTATTTCCTAAATAACATGCTGTGCTCAAGATGTTAGGGAAATAAAACTAATTCCACATCGCAAAAGCCAGGACCTTTAAAGGTTCCCTCCAACCCGAAATACTCTATTGTTTCATAGAAGCATAGTGCAAGACTTCTGTGCATTCCCTCCCAGCCCAGGACTCGTGTCCACATTTTCTTGAGAAGCATCCTGTCATCAGCAGAAAGCCAGCTACCATAAGAGACCATATTGTTAAGAGTAGGCAATCATCTTTTCTGCTGTGTATTCTTCTCAAAAACCGATATCACTGCATTACTCCCAAGTGCTCATTCCCTGTTTGCAAATCAAGCAGAAGTGCATTCTCAGTCTAGTCTGCTTTTTGTGTTTTACAGACTTGGGATATGAAACATAATGAGTTAACTTGGATTTCTCATAATGTAATAGACTCCCAGCAGGAATGCCTTGCCCTTCCCTGATCCTGCACATGTATGTTCCATTCCTGTCAATATAAGTCTTGCAGGAATGCTACCCATGCTTTATGAGCCATTCTTCTTATTGACTTAGTTGTAGATGCAGAAACACTAGAAGTGGTTTATCCAAATCATGCTTAGCCTCAGATTTTAAAAAACAGGTTTGCATCAGGCATAGTAAATACCTAGAACATACACCTAAGGTTAAGTCTGCTGCTGTGGTCTGAGGGTTCACAATATCCAGGTGAGTCTTCTGACTTCTGGCAGTAGGAAGATAATTACTACTCTGATAGCATTGATAAATAAAAACTAATTGGTATATTCTCCAGATGATTCTCAGGTCAAGACAAAACACCTCTATTATGAACGGTTGCTCTTACCAGCTACGGGCATGTTGGATGAAAACTACTTAGTCATTTATTGTTAGTATACAATAGCTTGACTTAAAGAGCAGCTAAAAACTAATTTTGTTAAACATACCTTGCACCCATGGCAAGTGTCAAAAGAGCATTTGCCAATCTAATCACATACACTGGAACATTTGTGTTTCAGGTGGTCAGTGAAGGTATTCTTCCCTTTCAGATCTCGAACAGTTACAAAAACCTTTCTCTTTTAACACAAGCAACAAAGTAGTTTGTGTTGCACTGAGGGTTTGGGTTTTTTTTTGTGTGTTTAAGATTATTCTAAGGGTGTGATAAATAGTACTTCCTTAAGCAGCAGTCCTCTGCAAGACAGTGCATGGAAGAGGAATGGGCTGGGGTGTGCAATATAGAATTGGATCAAGTATCCCACTATGGCTATAATCCAGCAGTCCAGGAACGGAGCTAGGTCAACTTCAAAAAGAAAAGGTCTGCAAAAAGTGAATGTATTAGAAGTTGCACTGTTCAAAATAGCTGACTGGACACAGACACTAAAGAGAAGTGGTGTCAGAAGAGAACAAGTCCTAGCCTATAAATGTTTGGGTTTGTTTTGTTGGGGTTTTTTTTATGGCACTTGATGGGCATAGACAGGGTCAGTACTGAAAAACACAAGTTGACAGCAAAGATATAGCCTATAAAGGGAGATTGTTCTGACAGAAATAACTCAGTTACTAGTTCCATTAATGGCAGACATTTTGAATAGCTAACATTTTGAAACAAGAAAGTATACAATACAGCATACCAATAAATATTACAGTGAAGCTTCAGAAATTGATTTCTTTCAGTACCACTCAGACTAACCGACATAGCTCATGAAGTTTCCTTTGTAGCAAGGACAATAAAGATGTTGATCTTGCCCAAAATTCTCAGCAAATCTCAATTTTTTTCCATCCTTCCACAGGAAGATCAATCTGCCTCAAGAACAATACCTAAAATTTCAGTCTTGCTCACCCTACTGCAACCTGAAAATTACGAAAGAAGCCACAGTTGGAGTCTCTGCTTATGGCAGTCATTAAATCTTAAAGCCGTTGAGAAAAAGTTTGTAGAGTCCTCCTCTATGATAGTGATAACACTGTCCTCAGCTAAATTAGCTAACAGCTTTCCAATAAGGCAAGCAGCTAAAGTAATTAAGTGTGGCTAGAAACAGAAGAGAGATAGAGCTGAAGAAATCCAAACTTTGCAATCACTTGGGTCCATACTCCAGTGTCTCCTACTATTTCCTCTCCTCTTATTCCTATTCTAACCAATAGCTTTTATTTTCCACTCAACTTCTCATGTTCTTCAGCCCCAATTAGCATCTCACTTTTACTCTGTAAGACAGTATAGCATCTTCACCTTTCCCTTATATAATCACATCACAAAATAAATTACTTCAGAATTTCCTGGAGTTCCTGTATCTCTTCACACTGGACAAACCAGGCTTCAAAAGATTAGAAAGGGTTAGCTGGAATAGCCTATGTGTTAGTCTCCAAATCCCAACATGATCTAGTCCACAGCCAATGGTGATATAACTTGATAGTGAAGTGGATGAAGCTTTAAAAGACTATGAAAAAATTATTCTTCCTTAACATGAAACAAGGCTTGCTACTTATTCATACATGGCACATACTATAGAATTGTATCTGAGCATTAGAAGCCAGTACTCTGCACTAATTTGTTTAAAACCTTCCACTACAAAAATCCGTTTGCTTCAAAACTAGCCAGTCACACTGCCATAAAGTAATAAATTATTTAAATTCATCCCTTTAAATGCAAACTGTGCAAGTTCTCTAGAAGTCTAAATATTCCAGAATACTTGTGTGACCTAACAACAGACTGTAAATTTATGAAGTACTGTTAAGTATCCCCTGTCAGCTGATATAACTGAACATTTACAAAATTAATTCATGGAGAAAGCTCAATCACTGCTCCAAGTAGCTTTGACTAAGTGCCACACTCTGTGTCTTTGGGTCACTTCTTGAAAAGTAAGATATTTTTAATTTTTTTAATCATTATTTTTTACAGCCTGTATGTTTCTTTTAAAGTATTCATGCTTACTCCTCCCAAACCCCTCTCAAAGGAAAGAAATGGACCCTTCCAAAAGGATACAGAAATGCAGATAGGTAACTGGTTTTACTTACATAACTGGATCAAACATATTGCGAATCTTCAGACATGGTGTTAAGCTGTTTGGTGGTGAATTTCTTCTATCTAGATGAAATGCTACAAAGAAAAATAAATGTAATAGTCAATACCTTTCTGGTGTTACTCAAAGAATCCTTTCCTTAATATATGGAAAAGGTTCAAGCAAATTAAAGTTCCCTGGAGTCTTCTACTACACTGAATACGTACCATACTTAACAGTATTTTTTAGATTTACAACTTCTACATTTAAAAAGATAATGCACTCTCATACCCAGTTTCATATCCATATTCATAATACATGAAAGGAATTCAGGATATTTATAAAAATACCATACAGCTGAAGAGAAAGCATTTATATTGCATCTCCATGAAAAGACAGATATTCTTAACACCTGCAACAAATTTTTGGAGCTGAAGGTTAACCATTCAGTTTTAACTGCCTGATGGCTTTTCATTTCTTCTACTTTTGGAGCAATTTACTGCCCATCTGTCTAAGAAATAGGGACACACTTAGATGGATGTTGTATTGCAGTACCAACTGTCAAGGAGCACTCTACAAGAATGGAGCTTTTGTAACCATAAATTCTCTACACAGATGATCAGAAGCTTGCAAAAATCTGAAATTAAAGCACACCAGAGGATAAAACAGATGCAAGACAAATGGAAATTAAAAATAACAATTAGCCCTTTCAAAGCTGAACAATCCCATTAAATACATCCTGAAGTTCTAAAATAAATATTAACTTCTCTGAAGTTCGCAAATTCTACTTGTGGGAGTCACCACAGAAGACTGCACCAAAAGAAAAGGAATAAAGAAGCCTTTCAGATTCAGATAAGGTAGTTGCTGCCTTGTTGGTCCTTCTCAAGGAGTGGAACAGAAATGGAAGGGGTAACCTGGTAAAACAACTTCCAAGGCTTAAAGGAAGTTTTACTTTGAAGACTTGAGATGAGTAGATTCAAGAGTTTAAACATAAGATCAAACATGCCAACAAGACAAAATGATGCTCCAAACTGATACTAATGCGTCCCCTTTGCAATCCCTACTTCAGGCAAGTCTGACAGATTTCAAGATGTTATGTTCCAAGTGTTTTGGAGCAGATGACGCTACAGGCCTGTGCTTCTTACTGCTGACCTTTTAAAATAAAATACTGCAAGAATATCCAAAATACATGAACACTGCTGCTCTTCTGTATGTCACCATAACGAAAACCATGCCACGGAGAAGAAATTCTGTCACGTGGAAGACACTGCATGTGAAAGACAAGCACTAACCAAAAGAAATTCACTGCCTGCAGATATGGTATAGACAAATTTGCTCGTTATATAAATCCAAGGCAAAAAACCCCAACCAATTACCATCCAGAAAAGGTGGCCTCCAAATATAATATAGAGCCTACCGTAAGTTCCCCAAATAACTAAAAATGTTCTTATTAGAATATACACACAGTCCAAGTCACCAATACCTGTAACAATTGTCTAATTTTTCTTGGGAATAGATTTCTAAATATGCTGGTGACACTGCATCTATATCTGAGCTGCATACAGTTTAAGGACAAGTCCTTTTTCAATAGCACATGGTTTTGTAAAGTTTTTTGCCGTTGACTAAAAATTATACATAGGGTATATAACAAAAACTTTACAGAACTAAGCAACATTGAAAAATAAATGGACTTACCTTACTCATGTAAGTTGGCTCCAGCAGATCAAGGGGGTGGGGTGGGTGGGTGAAATGTCACCAGCATATTGTAAACTGGGGCACCACACCATACTGGAGAAGGTGATCAAGGGTGGCCTAGTCATGGACCTGGATCTGAAAAGGCGTGGGGTTGAGGAAATTGTGCTGATTGTTAATAGCTAGGTTTATTCAGCACATTGCAAATAACCTCACCAGTCTTTATCATTGGATTAAAACAGAGACCCTAGGCTCAGAGGATCAACATTTCTGCAAGCTGTTAACGAACTCCAAAAAAACCCCATACTGTTGTTTAAGGCAGCAGCTACACCACTGAGCTATGCAGAAGTAACTAAATGGGGAATTCATGCTTTAGCATAGATACCTATAAAACCCAACCTTTGCCTGCTCCAATTTCTAATAATCTTGGTGTCCTTTTGATTGGAAGATCTCAGTGCTTCCAGAGAAGACTTCAGCCAGAGCATACCACCAGCACAAAACTAACCTGCTACCAAGTTAACGTAACATCACACTAATAGAGTAAGTGTGCTCAGGGCAGCGCAGCATGTGAAAATAAAAATGAATTCTGCTTTTTCTCAAAAAATGTTTCAAAGTCACGATGAATTAAAAGAAAGCTTTGCAACTTAGATGGAGCTTTTTATGTATGAGGGAAAAAAAGTGGCCACAAAAATCACTGAAGTACAAAATTAATGCCAGCACAGTAATAAGTATTAAAATGTATACCAGAAATGGGACCAAAAGGTGAGGCTAGGGAAGACACAGGCAAGCTAAAAATAATGCTGTATCTACCCAGAAAAACTCAAAACAGTGTAGTTAACAGATGTTTCATGAATTCACTACGTATCTGTAACAATTTCCTCCCTTCCTCCAAAAGAGCATGTTTAAGTGACAAACCTATTCAGATTACAGTACTGATTATTTGGAAATTTACACCAGCGTGGAGCATATAAAATATTCTCCTCATAATAAGGGCATAAGCAGACATGCTTGTGGGACAACCGCCTCAATTGCACCATAATTAACTAAGCACCTCACATATGAGATTTCTTTTCCTAAAGAGGTCTCAACAGTAAGACTTACAAGATGAGGGTAGAAGTGAAGAAGAAGTAGGAAAGCAGAAGCACAGCCTTCTTGTGCAGGAAGTCACTGACAAGAAAGTTGTTAAGACTTCCACAAATTCCCCTTGGGGACTAGGGAACGCCTTCAAGAAAAGGAACTCACTTTATTTCAATCATTGTGTACTTCTTTTACCTTAAACTGAATACGACTGTCTCATTCCAGATTCAAAGAACAGCAGCAGCTACAAGTCTGTGCTTTCAACAACCTCTTTATCACTGTGCCTGGAATATGACCATTATGGAACAAGTGGCCCTTGTACAGACTTCAAAATGAACATCTAAGAAACTGCAGTACAGCCTTCTATACCTCTTGAATTACTGCTGGTTTATTGCTAAAGGGATCCCCTGGTATCACCACCATGGGTTAAGACAGTCCAACAGATCTTTAGACATTAATTTGATGTACCTGATAAGGTTGAAGACTTGCATCAAATATAGGTAACCATGTTTCTGAAGAATAGATTCATTCATGTTAAGCCACAGATCACTAATTTATTAAGTAGTAACCCTTCTTATCAAAGGAAAGAACAAAAAGATAAAACATTTAGTTGAAAATGTTGAAGATACGTACTTTCATACAACACTAGGTTCTTCAATAAATAGGAAAGATACTGAAATCAAAATATTACTGAATGTTATTGAGAGAGAGTGTGATTGACTTGGGGATTAATACAGTTAAGTTTAGCTATAGAAGCCCACGATAGGATGGGTACAGCCTTTTTCAACAAGCATAAAATGCAGTTTTCTTGCAGTAGTTAAGAATAGAGCCATGGAGGAAGGATTATATTCTCACAAGGGAGCAGGGGTGTCACTCACACAAGGTAACAGATTATCTTCCCTGCTGCAGGATGAAATTTCACCCTAGATGTGGTACTTCAGAGAATCTCTTTATCTGATCTCCAGAGCTGTCAAGGAACTTTAGCTATTGCTGTTAGCTTAGCTACATTGGAGCTCTGCCTACCTATTTTTCTTTAGAGCTCCAGTTATCAAAGGCATGATAGGACAATAGTATCTATTCTTTCAAAAGCAAACTGCACACATTAGAAACATGGGGTTTTTTCCCTGTTGTTTGAATTAAATTACACTTTGGCATGATCAAGCCTGTTTTTCAACTGACAATTCCTGTCAACTGTTTTCAAAACAGTCATTTGTCCACCATCCTACAATGAGCTTACCTACCCCTTTTTTTTTCCCAGACAGATACTCTCTAATGGATACAGTAGATGTATTTCAAAAGAAGTACACCAGACTTTATTCTGACCCAGTTAAAAAAAAAAAATAATCCCAAACTGTCTGTCAAAACACAAGCTGCATCCTGAAGGACTGGACAAAATGCCACAGTGATGCTTGAACTCTAGATGCTAAAAGACAGTAGAGCCTAGATCTTCATACATGCTACAGGTCCCATATTTAAAATGAATGCTATAATCTACCAATATCCTAGTACACACTGACAAGTCAAGAGGCTTTCTTCCTCAATTGCACATATTCTAGGTATTGTGCTCTGCTACAGAGCACTACCAGATCTCAGAAGGTTAAAAAAATTGTGACTTTGAAATTTATTCACAAGATTCAAAACCAAGAAGTCATTCTGATTTTATATGTACCAAGTTAGTTCAGGACTTAACAGTCTTGAAGAGTATTTTGATTTATGAACTTCTGTATTCAAACATTAGAACTGGAGGATGAACTTAATTCCAGTTGACTTTAGACTTCCACAAATGAAGAAAATGACACATACATATAGAATTCCTAACATCAGGAAAGAAACAGCTGTGCAGAAAGTATGAAACTTATGCAACTATTTCCAAATCATATGAAAACAAGGAACACAAAATAGAAAGAGCCCTTGCATGTGAAAACTGCCTTTTCCTGTTAACTACCAAGATAGTCAAATAACCTATGTCATTTCAGCCACCCCAATTTCCATGTTCTTCTGTTAGAGCCAAAGTACCGAGTATCAACTCTTCAAAGATCTTTGCTGAACTACAAACAGGAAAACTGCTACTAAAAACTGAAACAGGAGAGATTTTAATATATTCTATTCAATAGAAAACATAGTCTTAAATACACATCCTAGGCAATACACAGCTAAAAGCCACAGGTGAAAAATAGTTATTCTATCCTCATTCACAATATGCTGAAGTAGGTGTCAAGACATCCAAATTCAGATGGTAGCTAACAGTAGCTACTACACAGCTGTCTTTCTAGGAAATTTTGGGAACTACTGTTCTGTTGTCTTGAATGTCTATTCCATGTAGCAAAGCAGCACCTGAGCTATCACACACTGAGAAGTCTTCCAATGAAGGAAAATCCAATCCAGTTTCTAATACGGGACAGAATGTTTCAGAGTGATTTATATTACAGTCCAACAGGACAAGAAAAACACGAAAGCAAATGAGTAGTAAATGAGAAATTCCAGAACTGGAGTGTCACATTTCACAGCCTGTACTGAACAAACTACATAGAAGATTCAGCTTTCTAATATATGTAGCTTGCAGAAGCTATGTTCAGTTTAAGCATTTGAAAATCAAATCATGACACTATTAGAGATGGAAGAGAAACAGCTGTTGACAAAACCCACCATTTCTGCACTGCATCTAAAGCACTGGCACATCCCTAATGGACAACGTCCTGCAAAGAAAAGGCTCTGCAACTCCCACGATAAAGTTACCACTCACACCTTACTAACTAAATCATGTAATGCAGTTGTCACAGTAGAATGCCACGTTACTGCTACTGCAAGACAATGACCACAGAACATCAAGCCTGCAGTAGTATTCACGAGGTACTTTAAAAAGAGGGAGTCCTCGTTTCCAATGAATGATTTTAAAATGAGAAATGTAATGCTAAAACCAGTAGCATAACTTTGAGAAGTATATAATAATAACCCAGCATAACATTTTGCACAGACAAGCAAGAAATGGGTCCCAATACTACTAGGACCTCATCAGATAACATGCAAATGTCTCAAAATATTTGGCTTTTCAAGCTGACAAAGAGAATTGTTTGGTTTTGCTTTGAACTTACAGAAAATCAAAATTTTTAAGACCCAAGGGCTGAAAGCATACATAGGAAAACATGCAAATGGCCTGGGACAATACCAGAATGTCAGCAGTACTTTTTCTCAGGCAATCAAGCTTGCTACACGATAAATGTTCCAGGCCCACAAAGAAGCTCTTTCTGTCTGTCTTTGGAAAGGAAATAATCACATTGGAAGGAGCTACTTTAAACTGTACCCTCTTTTATAGGAAACAATAAAAACATTGTTTCTTAAAATGTATACCAGTAAAAAGCAAAAGAAAGAAGCCTATTACTACTTGTATTAGTTAAACCAAGACCAAAATTAGCACACTCGAGAACAGAGTTCAGTTGCTTGCCAGTATGAATTTACTTTGTTTAACTGGGACTAGGAAGGGCAGAAAATCTGTTTGCTTTTTCACTAGGCTTTTTTCAGCACATAGTTCAAAGTCATAGAAGTAATGCAGGATACAATCTTTTGATAACATCAGATTTTAAAAACTGAACTAAAAATTGGAGAAGCAATCACTCCCTCCTCCATCATCAAAATCAGGCAATGAGTTTATAAACTAGGGTTCTGCACAGCATTTATTTTAGTCCCACTAGAGAGATAATAGAGCATTACAGAAGAACATAAGGCAAGACAGACTTTTTGAAAGTCACAACTTTTAAACATTTGGCATTTAAGATTTCACTTTAAGTATTTACGCTTTGCACTCAGACACTGATAGAAATGACCATTCTTTTTTACTGCAACCCAGAATTCAAGTCTTATAGCTTCAATTTTTCATTGATCAACCCCCCCACCCAAAACCTGAAGCTTAACATGAAGAAAGGCAGAAAGAAAAAGAACTAGGCAAAGGTGACCACTGCAGCGGACAAATGCAAACCCATTGAATTCTTGCCACATGGCTCCATAATAAAGCTGAAAAATGACAGACCACTGCAAAATCCATGTTATGACAATGTCCTCTACTATAACAAATGCTGTGCTGCATACAGAGCTTGAAATAAAAACGCAGAGTATAGAAAAAGATTTATGACAGAAAGGAAGCACTACTAGGAGATGCTCAAAATCCATGTTCTGCTGATTGAGAAGTCTTTTGTCCCAGCAATTTCCCTTCCAAAATAAAACATTTCTTCCTCCAAGCTGTCTTTAGATACCCAACTGATAACTTCACAGTAGGAAACTCAAGTCTGCAAGCTTCAATTTACCTGCTCCCAGGTACAACAAATTACATTACTTCAAGTATAAGGCATGTCAGAAGTTGACCAACTAAAGAGTTGGAGTTTTTTAATTCATGAAAAGGAACAAGCAGCTTATTTTGGCTACATGCCTTCTGCTGTATTTCTGCAGTAGCTATACCAGAAAAGCTCATTTTGCTTGAAAACAAGGCAGATGCTGAATGCACAGAAGTAAGTCTATTGAACAACAAGATAATAGAGAAACAGCACTGACAGTTCATAACAAAAGGTGTGAGAGAAAACAAGTCTTTCATGTTCAAGCAAAAAAGTACCATTTAGAAATTAGATGCAGAAATTAAAATGATTGTATTTGTAAAATATAACTAAACTGCAATACCTTGGCCTTGCCACACTTTCGATGGTATTACTAAAATTTTGTCACACGCTGCAGAAGGTTGCATCCATTTCCAAACCAAGAACTCGGCACCACCTATTCTCCGTGTCTCTGTGCGAACTCTAGATTCATTTGCTGCAAGAAAGTCAACTGCTCTATTCCAGACTTTCCTCATTTTCCTCCTTAAAAATTGAAGCAAGAATCACAAAGTTAGCATTATAACAACCTGCATAGCTGACATCCAGCATGTAAGAAAAAGCCCACGTCCCCCTCCCCTTGACCTGTGTCAATAAGAATCTCCAAAATACTACCCTATGCAACCTACTGAAATTAAATAAAAAAAAAATTACTTTTACTAAAATTACTTTTACTATTTTTCCTTACTTATACATAAGGAAATTCAGTACTTTAAGGCGAACATACCTGTCCTGAGGTGGAATTAGAGAATCACGCACGTGTAAAATAGGCATGTAAGGTTGCAAGTCTTTATTATCAGAACATGCCTCGCTGTGACTTCTTAGAACATCTGAGGACACCGTAAGAAAAACTGGTAACCACATAGTTCGTGGAAACATTAAGAAAAATATCAGTTCTGACAATAAACAGCTACTCTGAAAACCCCTCCCAATTTCAATAATTAAAGGTGGTTTTGGCATTCTGAAGCATTTTTCTTCCTAACCATGCTGAAATCAAACCAAACTAGCACCACACAGTGCTTCCAAGTACCCCAAGTAACTTTGGAGTAAAGGTTCTTGCAGTTACTCTTGATTGGTACTTACAAATGTTAGCAGCCACCCACCTTTGAAAATGAGGTGTTTTCCCCCCACCCCAACAAAAGTTGATTTGCAAACAAATGAGGTAGGAAAATGGTAAAAACAGGAAAACAGCTCCTATTTGTCTACCACTTCTGTATTTATGATGAGTGCCACAGATGAAAGTAATAAGACAATTTAAGTAAAACTGCAGTCCAAAACAGAGCTTAAAACTACTAATACAAACTACTGAAAACATTGTGGCTTCAAGTAGAAAGGCAGAATTTCAGAACTCAATTATGCATTCTATTTTAAGAACATAATTTCTGCTCAAAGTGATTAATTAAAAAGCTGCTTTTTCTATGAAAAGCCATTAAGGACAATTAAAGAGCTAGTACACATTTTAGAAGTGTATATTTTAGGAAAAGATAGTTTGAAAAAACAGATATAGGAAGCAACATGTCACCATACTTTAATCAAACACGGCACTTATATTTGTTTTCAACAGCAAGATAAAAGTTTCACCAAGTCAATGGGACTTTATTATAGCCATTTTGATATAATTCATAAATTACATTCTTTACATCAAAAGCTTTGATTAGGTTTAAAGAATGATTAAAAAATCCACATAAACCATACGTTTGACCAAGAACTCTAATAGCGTGATGACTGCCAACTAAACAGGCAGTAAACATAACTGAATTGATGCCAGTACTTTGAAAGCTTGTATGCAGTGATACAGATATATGAGACATGACTCAAGAATCCATACCTATGATTTTTACCACCATATCATACATCTGCCTCGTTTCTTCTTCCTCTTTTGCCCAGCGGTATTTCATGTAGTGCAAAACTCCCCAAACCACTGCTATACCTGCATTAAGATGTATAATACTCTTTTAACAGTATCAGAATGTTGGTTATTAAAGAAAGTTTACAGCATATCCTTCAGAAGTTGGTTAAACTAGCCAACATTTTTGAGTACTTTAAATTTCAAAAGGTAGTGAAATACACTGTACTCACTGTCAATATTTTATATTTTACTAACACAGCAACACAAACCCTCAAAGAGCAGTTACCTTTAGAAAAGCATTTCACTGTTTTAACAATAGCCTGGTATCCCATGAACGTGGTTTGAAATTCTACCCATTTATGAAGAAAAACAGTAAAACAATTATATTGGAAAAATTCAAAGTCATATCAAAAGTCACATAAACTGACAATTCAGAATATGTTAAGATTTAAAAATCCACAATATTCACTGATTCATAGACAAAGTCACATGCTTTAGATATACTAATCTACCCAACTTGGACCGCTTCAGTTAGCTACAGATTTGTATTTCTTGCAACAAAGTACTGCATGCTCTTCTTCCATTACTTTACAGATTATTCCCAAAAATCACAATCCAGTTAGAAAGACCAGCAGCATAAGCTGAAAATAAAAATCTTATTCCTTCTTCTATCCCAGGCTGAGGGCACCACTATACCTGTGATCTCTCAACTATAAAAAAAATCCCAAAATACACATACACAAATTAAAGTAACAGTTTGGTTCATATACCAGTGATTGCAAGGCAATGTTAACTGATAAAATGGTATCCTACAATCTTTTTGTAAGCCAAAATGGGCGTTAATGACAATACATTGAATACTTATAAAATGGTTTATTTTTTGAAAAGGTGCTTCATATTAACCTTAATTACAGATGAGAAAGTTGAGAGAGCAATTTGCTCAGCATTACTCATGAGACCAGTGGTTGACTTAGATACTGAGTTTCACCTCCGCATCCCAATTCACCCCTCATATTGACTATTACCAGAAAAATACCAATGTGGGACAGCTTGCCTTTGATTTTTTTGGTTCCTCAAAAGGCTAGTGAAGGGTTCTCAAAGCCTTCTGCTCACAAGCACGAGATTTGTTAAAGATATTGGCATAAATAAATTATTAAATATTCAGTAGGTGTACGAGATAGATGAACTCTGCATCTTCAGTATTTCTAACCAACCACATGGAAAAAGTGTGAAGTGTCTGCACTCAGCTGTAGCCTATTTTTATGCTGCATAGTTTTCAGTATGGTTAAGAATTAAATGAACTTGAAAGAATTTGAAACTGAAATAGAGAACTATCGAAGACTAAATAAGTTAGTCTTACTGAAAGCTTAGACACATTTTTACAATATAGTATTCAAGGTAAGAATTTTTGGTGACAACCACATTGGGTATCCAACTTTTCCTAAAACTTCATCTTTTCTGTAGTTATGTTTCCAAAGTTCCTGGAACAACAGTGAAATATCCTCAAAATTAAGGCTATCATATCTTTTTACTGAGCATTTTGCTTTTTCAGATCAATTCAATCTGCAATTTTTGAAAGCCACAAGGTATTGCTTTGGCAGGGGAAAAAAAAGAGTTAGCAAAGAACAAATATGTTCAGCTGCCTACAGCAGACAGCAACCACTGTGAACATACAGGGGTACAACAGAAGTGCCAAGCAAACTGCACTGTAATGAAGATACTGATAGGAACTCAAGTTTTATCGTTGAATAAAAACTTTCTCTACACATGGTGTTTACTTTTCCCTGTGCACTTACATAAACACAAGTTATAACAAAAAAAGTTTCATTTTTTTAATTAACTTACCCAAAAGCAATATTGATAATCTGTGAGTTACATTAACAAACGCACGGCGAAAACGACACCTGAAAGACATCTTTGGACTAGTGGATTCCAGATACTTCACATCTGTCACATTAGTGACATCCATCTCATTAGGGTCACTGCTGAGACACCTATTCAAAAATATACAGTATTTACGGAAAAAGATACATACTGTTAGAAGAAATTAAGTTAAGAAATAAAGACTACTTACTTTATGCCAACATCTTCCCCACTATTCAAGATCCATTGTAATGCTGTGTTAAGTACACTTTCATATTCTGGATCTAAATTCTGTCAAAAAACCAAATATTAGTGAATGATTTCATAAATAAGCAGAAAGTCATCATGCCACAATAAAAGTCAGATACTGCATAGATTAGTAGCCAAATTATGTGGTTTTGTTCTTGATTCTTCAGATTTTGCCCAAGTGTTCACTACACAAAGTGAATCTATACATGCTATGAGTATTTAACAGACTTAGTAACATTCCTCAAATTAAGGGCTGTTTGAAATATCAAGCCATGTTCACTGGTTTATTAACAATTCTAACCTACAGCTAGAAAAAATTATTCAGCCACTAAGCAGTGCTCATTGAAAATCTCCTTCAAGTGTAAAACAAACTAGAAATAAACGCAGCTGAAAATGGGTCCAGTTGGGTTTTTTTAAGAAGCTTGAGGAAAATCAGTTTTAACTGATATTTTACACAGGCCAGTACGTGTAGTTCCAGAACTGCTATCACTATATAGAAGTTTACTTTTTTTAATTAGATGGTATCAACTATCATAGGAGAACATTCATTGCGATCTGAGCTAAGGCTGTCTCCATAGTTCACATTGGATGTTCTTTTGCAGAAGAAGAAAAGCAAAAGTGAAAGTTACTATTTTATATGAAATTATACTCTTCAAAAAGATTTATCTCCATCTTTCCTTTGAATATCACATAATATAACTGGCCTAGAATTAAAGGATAGCAACTTAAGAAAAAACAGTAACTGTTTTATTTTCACTTTGAGAGTAAAAGACTGAAAATTTAATCACTGAACATTGAAACTCTGCAAAGGAGTTATATTTATACTCCCAAAATGAGGAACCGTAGGGTTAAATGAGACTTCGCACAAAGTGACAAATATTCATATGAAATTTCAGAGCCTCTTAGAGCTAGAACAGTTGTCACAATAACAACTGTCATTCTTTCAGCACAATAGATAGGTAAGACCATCAGTTATCTGGCATCAATTTTTTTCCCCATGTATTCCCACAACACACTGGTTTTAGCAGATATAGAATATCATTACCAAACTATAAACCAATGTTAGCAGGTTAGGATGCTCTTTGCATTGCCCCTTTGTCTACTATGTAAATGTTTGCCAAAATGTAAAATTTCGATGTATTTGTATATTAAGTCACATCAGCTTAACTCCGCCCCCCGTCAAAGAAACCTTACACTCTCTGCCTTTTAAAAGCTTCAAGTAGGTTTCCACTGAATGATACACAAACATGGGCTAAAATGAACCCTACAGCTGTCAAGGTAAGGCAAGAGTCATCTTTCATTTGGGGAGTAAGGCAGAGGAATGACAGCAGAGAGTGAGATTTCATAATACTGCACAGCTATCAAATTAACAAAAAGGCTGCCTTTGAGCATTTCTATTTAAATGCATCCATGAATGGTGTCTCCATACAGCTGCTGCTCATCAGGCCCCACTGCACAGATCTACACATCAGCCTCTCCTCCCAAAGAAAGGAAGACAGCATCCTCTTCTATTAAGTCTCAAAACATAGTACACTGATTTCTGGAGAAGCTTCTAGAGATCTGAATTTCATGATTTATTATTTTCATGTTGGTTAACTATCTTCATCAATGCAAGTTTTGCCCTGGCGTTTTAACTAAAGGGAAAAAACCTGCATGCCGTTGAAGCACTACTACCTACACTTTTGTTGCAATTAAACCAGTGTCTTTCACCTTCCCACTCACCCAAAATCTCACTACATTCCCAAATAAAAAAAAATAAAAAAATTAAGTAGCATGTGTTAAAGACATCAGTTCCAAACATTTCCAAATAGCATTCAATACTAAGTCAAATTTTAGTCCATATGCTAGATAGGAAACCAGGCCTTACCAATTGGTAACTTATACAAATCTTATATACAACCAATGAAAAATACCTCTTTTGCTTACTTTTAAATATGCAGCTGCCTCCTGGACGGTAAGATTTCTTTGAATAGAGCTGCCACATTCATGTTCCCCTGGTAAAATTAAACTTCTGTTTATTTTGATGTACTTGTTACTGCATTATATAAAATAAAAAACCACTAAACAAAAGCTCACGGTTAATATAATCTACACAAACAGCAGTAGCTCCATAATGCTCACAAGTTCTGCTAAAACCCTGGGAAAATCTCTGGACAAATTTCTCCTTTAGAAAAAGTTAAAAAACCTGAGGACTGTTATAGCTGATATGTACAAATCACATCAACACAACTTCATGTATTGCTCAAAGTGTATTTTGGTATTTATACTGAAAGTAGAACAAAAGGTAGTATGAAGAACTATCAAAAGGACGTTACCATAATAAAACAGTTGCTGTACCCTGACTCAACTTCTTCCAAATAACTTCCATTTACTCTGAAACATGTATTATCTTTTATACAGACCAACTTAGCTCCAGTTGCAACATATGCATAATAGTATTTCGGGCACTGTGAAATTACTACATTTTAGATTGTTCCAAGTTATCACCTTCCTGAACATGCACAAAATCCCAATATGGCCTAGAACTTGTGGTTTTACCATCCTCCCGGTTCTTTTGGAAAATATGCAGAAGTAATCAGGAAATAAGGTATTATGTGCACAATCAGTCCTCAGTGTCACGTGCCATCATCTTCCTCTTTTTTTGCTAAACTGAAGGTACCCAATTCATGCAAAAAAGATACGTAGTGACTTTGTGTTGGTATGACTGTCACAGAGGAAAGGAAAAGGTCTAAGACCAGTTTTATCTATCACTAGGTCATAGTTTCTGAAAAACTGTCATGGAGTGGCAAATCACATTTTTCCTGATCTTTCTAACAAAAACAACAACAAATTCCTAGCATCTATAACTATGACTTTGCTGCCAAAACAATAAAATAGGAAACAACAAATCCAGTTTTTTACTGGCTCAGGGTTAAGTTTGCCTTACCTTCTCAAATCTATGCCAAGCTGTACTATTCCCAAAGCCACAGCAAGGCTAGGAAAGTTTAAGATACTCTTGAATACACAAACACGATCCTTTGATTATACTCTTACAATGTATTTTGAGTTGGAATTGCTCCACACTGGAATACCCTTTAAATGGAGCAACTCTGGGTATTAATCCCCTACACAAAGGAGAACATTCAAGGCAGTCTGAGCAAAAATTTGGGAACACTAGCAAGTTATGGAGAAGCATCTTCATGTCTCGTTCCCAGTAGGGAGTTCCAAAGAAATCAGTGTTTCTATGAAGCAAAAGCCTTTCTCAGACTGCTAAAGCCAAGTTTTGTTTAATACACTTCAACAGACCTAAGTGAATTTGGCCTTGCAAGCACATAAGCATTAACAGGGATGCTCTTCTCTTACTGTTGGGTTATGCAGGAATAGGAACACTGTTAAGAGTGTTCATATGCTACCTGGCTTCAAAGCGCTGCTGGAACTAGACCTGCGTGAATGCACCGATTTTCACACAAGCACTGAATAAAGAACACAAAACTTTAAAAGTTGTTTCACTTGATAATGAACATGCAACATCTTAGACTTTCAAAGTGCCTGATTCTACCTGTAACAGCAAAAATACAGAGATGGTCAGTGAAAACTGATACCCCCTTTGCCAAAAAATACTCTGAATTTAGAAGTCTGCACCAAAATTAGTGTTGTGGACTACTTTTGTATGTAATTTAGGCAGACAATCCTTTTGTGCAGCGTAAACTCTACAACCTATAAATTTAAATGTATACTCATCAGTCATTTCATATTTCAAGATTAGCAGAATTGGGGTAACTATGTATCATACTTACACAGTCTGTAGTGCAAACATTGTTTTAAATCTAGAACTGATGGAATAAATACAACAAAACAAAAATGTATCTCTGTAGAAGCCATATGTACAATCTCAATCAGGTATTAAGTTGTATGACATGAACAAGTCTGATAGGTATTCATCCATTTAAGCTTTTTTTGTTGTTTAGCAAGACCTGAACCCTTCCTGGGGTCTTTCTAATACAGAAAAAGCATGTCAGCCATAACTTGACTGAACAAAACAGCTTGTGAGAGCAGAGGGATGAGACCCTTCTGCTTAGGAGCTTTTGTTTGGTTGGGTTTTGTTTTTTAATTATCTAGATAAGCAGGAAAGCCCATTAATGAAATAAGAAAATACAAAGGGTGAGGTTGATACACAGAAAACAAACAAACAAAAAAACCCACCACACAAGCAGAAGACCAGATCGTGAAAAATGAATTCTTAAAAACAAGTTTCAGGATTCATTTTGGATTTTCAATCTTATGAGAACACAGTATTACCTCTTACAGAAGGACAAAAGCTCCCTTAGATGGGGGACTACTGGATTACTTCAGTAGTTTTAAACTCTAATCTTACTTGCCTTCTTCCAGGAATTAAGTTTATGCAGTATGTAGTCAACACACTGAATTCACAGCTTCTGGACTCATCTTGAAAAACCAGAAGACAGTTTCCTTGCAGTCCTGCTTCTGAAAATTTTTTTCAGACTATTCCCTCTGAACAAGTTTAACAGTTAAAAACACCTTTGCTGCTCCCTGACTATGTCTAAGGCCCATCAGTGCAGACTTCCCTCATGCAATGCTGGGGGGAGAAATAAAAATCACTTTCACCTTGCACCCCACTCTTGAAACAGGCAAACTAATCAGTTACAGAGTTTCAGTCCTGTACAAAAAGCTGTTGGAGATGCAGTTTCTCATTCCAACCCATCTATTGCTGAGAACCATTTAATAACTTTCTTCTGAGAAACTCATGAATTTGAAAGCCTGCAAAAAGTTAGGCAATTCACAAGTCAGACAACCTTCTGTTTTACTGCAAACAGCAGGATATTCCTATATGCCATTTCAGTCACCGCTTTTAGCTAATAGTTCTGCAAATTAAGGCTTACTTTGAATAACTTTGGTGCAATCGTTAACCACTTGGCCTGGAAACCCACTTTCCATAGTCTGAGCCAAAAATGTTTCCCAACTGTTCCATTTGAGGCCCTATATCCAGGAACAAAACTGAAGCAGACACAAAAAAAGCCCCCAACTTTACACAGGTCTGCTGCAAGACACATCTGAGCTCTTTGTAAAAACTGCCCCTCTTAAAATGTCTATTGTGAGCTTACAGAAAGCATGGATCTTTGTGCTCAAACTTTTCTTGGACACAGATAACTTGAAAGTAAAGGACAGTCAGAGCACCATTCTACTTGCCTTTGTAGGGAGGTGAGAAGTAACACATCCCTGCAAAGATCACAAAATTTCCTTTTAGCTTATGTTAGTGTACTTGGGCAAGCCACATAAGTTCAGTTCTTCTCCTAGAAATACTATCAAAAAGCAACTACACCCTCAGTTCTAAACAAACATTTAAGTGTGTTCTCATTTTCTGTATTGAAAGCAATTTTAAGGCAGATCTGCTTTTCCATGCAGGCTGGAATATTTGAAACTCACTTTCATTTGGGCATTTAGCTTAATTTATGAGCTGCAGCACATACATTTAACAGAAACAGTCAGCATTTTAAAGTATTTGCTTTACAATGTAAATCATTCTCTCATTTGGTACCAGAACCAAAACCCAGTGGAAATCTAACACTTTAAGGAACACAGGAATTTAGCACAGATCTCTAGCTTATAGCTTGATGTAATACTATTTGCTTTTTGTATTGGTTGAATGTATACAAAGCATTTGTTTAGCAGGTCTCATGCTTAGAGGTTACTTGCAGCAGGACACTAAGTAGACAGTGAAAGAAAAGCAGGAATAGAACAAGTGTTGAGAGAGCAAGTAAGAATGCCCAATCTCCTGAAGATTAATTCAACAGTTTAGTAACGCTGCAGAAAATCAGAACTTGCTAAATAGTCTTTAAATCACTGGTTGGAAACTGCACAGTATCAATCACCTGCAGAATTGAAGACTAAGGAGTGGCAGATGACACTTGAAATAATATTAATAGTTAGCGCTTTGCCAGGATTTTCTTCTCGTCATGGACTTAACGGTAAGCCTTATTATGTGTGGAAGTCCAGTTTACCCCTGTATCTCAAGGCCCTGTGCTGTCCATTAGCTCAGAAGGAAACTGTCTGACTCCAATGGATCATCACTCTGTGGAAAATGCCAAGCAAAAGAAACATCTAACTAAATAAGAATTCTTTACGTACAAGAGAGTAGGATCATACCCATGGGTAGCTGGCTGCTTCTTGTGGATATAGTGGTTTGATTTATTCATTTTGCAAGCCTGACTGAAAATGGATATGATCTACTGAAGTCTCCCCACGAAAGACAAAGGCATTCAGTAATTAACATGTGCCTGAAGGAAGTCTAATTTAAATAAAGCATGTATTTTGGTTTGGGAGAAAGTGATAGGCACTCAAATATATACTGTCTATAAAAAGCTGCTGCTTTGAAGAACGGCTAAACCATTAGACTAGAACAGGAACACAAAGTTTGACTCAGAACTGGACAAGTAGGCACTGCTTCTCCCTAGAGTTTCTTTTAAGGTAGACATTACTAACTATAGGTTTGGCAGACCAGTAATTCTGAGAAAAAGTGATGCATTAAAGGCAATTTATTTTTATACAGGATCATTACATCATATTAAAGCATCACAGTACCGAATAGGCATCTACAGTATACACAGTATATTAAGTCAAATAACATTAACAAACTGTTACCCTGACTTTTTCTTCCTTCAAACAACTTGCAGTGTTTTACCTTCTAAAATACAAGCCCCATCACTACTTCTCCAACTGAAGTTGACAAGGCAAGAAACTAGCTCAGGAAAAATATTAAGTAGTCTAATAAAACAAAGAGGGCTAGAAAACAAGTTCTGCAGTGACCATCTTCATGGTAGTCAAGATACAGAACAGACTACTGCAAGTTTCCAGCCTGCCTTTTTAATATTAATAGTTATAACATGAACAAATGATTCATAGCCAAGCATGAAATGAGAGAAACTTTTCCAAGTATGTGACACACAGACCTGAAAAGCAGCGCTTTTAGTAAAACTATATTCCTTTTTCTTCTCTTTTCTGAAGTGGTGCACTGAATACAAAAGCAACACTTTTAAACCCTTTCTCTCTCTAGCAGCTTTCTCTGTTCTGTGCTTTTTAAACAGCTTCCAGAGATTGTGCCAGGTCTACATCAATCCAGTATTCAAAAATGGACGGCAGACTTCTACCTCTCATACCTAAGAAACTTGGCATAGAGGATAACTTCTGCCTAAGTACAGACGAATTAAGTAATTTTTCAGACTGTATGAAAGCTACTTTGCCAGGCAACCAGGTAATCTCACAATACAGCTTCAGTTTGGGGGATCATCTAACCAAAAAGGATAGGTATATTTTTTTGAAAGTACTAAAGATCCTTCTGGCCAGGAATAGACTAAGAGAAGTTGGTACACCTTTGAGACCTGGGGAAGACAGCAGTTCTCAGAGCATACAAAACCCTCCAAGGCAGACAGGTAAACATTTTTGTAAGTGTCATTGCACATAAGTAAGCCCCAGTTAGCGAAGAAAATTCCTTTTCTTCCACAAATGTAGAAATGAGGTGCCAAACCTTTTAATCGAGGCAAGTCCATTGTTTATTGTATGGCCACCAGAGGGCCAGATGACACACTGAGGAATCTACTATTTCCACTCCACAGAAGTCAGCACACAGCTGTGTGTCTCCTACAACATTCCTACACATGACAAGTTAGCTACCCCATATGGGAAAAAAAACCCACAACCTTTTGGTCCTAATGATTTATAGCACAGAATTATCTACTACCATCTATTAAGTATGAAATAATTTGAAACAGATAAAAACGTATCAAGAGGTAATTGACCTACAAAAGATCAACACTGAAAGGCATTCAGTTAGAAAGCAACAAAATTAAGAATAAAAAGCAACTATTATTTTGCATGCACTCAGGTTAAACATCATTCATTCACTATTTTGGGTTAAAGAATAAAATAAAGAAGAAATTTGTGGGTTTTGTCCAAACATCAATTTATTCACTGCAGATATTGTAAATGCCCTGGAAACAACAAGTTTTTGCTGGAAGTTTACTCTTGCAATTTAAACGTCTTACAGAACAAATTTCTTACAGATTTCCTATATAGCTCTGACACATTCAATTGTCAGCCTTGTATCTGACAGAGCTGTTTCCACATTTTTTAAATTAATTTAAATGGCTGTAGCACTTGGTAATAGTTTAAAAGCCTTCTTGGTGAAACTTGCTGTTGCAAAACAAATAGTTGGCACAAAGAACAGTAAAGCTTAAAAACAAAAAATCCTGAACCACTGCCTCTTAAACATATTATGGATTGAATAAGCAAGGATGATAAAATAAATGGCTTAATAGTTATGAAATAGATTCTATGGTAACTCACACTGAGCAGATGCCAAAGCTATAAACACAGTCTTAACTTTACCGTTTCCTGATTGTGATGTGCAAATATCTACACAGTTTAAAGCTGTATTAAATATGACTCTAGGCAAAAGCACTGTATTTTATACTTTGAATATTCAATAATACTAATCCTAACCACCATCTCTGACACATTACAATATACAGCATTTTTCATTACTATATAATTAGTATAGTTAAGTTGGACTATTTTGTCTAACAAGGCAATCTTGTTCAACCACTGCTGTGCATTGTATTAGTACCCATTTTCTGGTTGTTACAAAGTATTTGTTTTTCAGACTTGTTTCCACTATAGTGAAATAACTGCCTTTAAAAGAAATACATATTCCTCTCCACATATAACATATTTGAAGCTTTTAATGATATCAGGTTCATAAAGCATTAAGACATTAGATCAAAAACCATACAGGATCACAATACTCAACAGCCTATCCTCTTAAGTAAAAAAAAAAAACAACATTGCAACAAAAGGTGCTACACTGGTGAAAAAGGCAGTGTAAGTATACTAGAAATGGGATTTCTAGTTTCCCAAAAATGAAACTCTAAATGGCTATCAGGGCCCCAGCATATACTAGGTGCTGCAAATCACCATCTGAGCACAGACTTCTTTGTCGCTGTTGCTATAACACTCTTCATCACAATATTTTTGAAGTGTTACCTGCTACTTGTGCCAATTTATCATGAAGTGCATATAAGCTGCTCATCATGAGACTTCTTTCATCTTCCTGAAATTAGAAAACACATTATTAGTATAGATGTATTTTCTTCCATTTACCCAAAAAAATCTTTATATACCATGAGGGAAAAAAAATTGGTTTTACACACATGGGTTGAAAGCTGTAGTGTTTCACACAACAACGATGCAAGCACTAGATTTTGAATCAAAGTATGCACAATATTAATTTTTCAGTTCTTGATTGAAACTAAACTAGATTGCGGCGTGGACTGATGGATCTGCCTGTTAAAACTGATAGCTAAAGTTATTTTAATACTACTGAGAGAACAGTGCAGCAACCCAAAAGAAGTCTGGTGGGTTTGGGGGTGGGGTTTTTTTTTGATAGCTACTATAAAAAATTTCTGAAAGTTTTTGTTTTATTCTTAATAAGTGTGCACTGACACTTCATACAAGGCAATCTAATGTACCACCTGGTCATATTCCTGTGTAAAATTCATAGGCAAGTATGATTTTTGTGGTCTACTTTCAAAACTACACTAAATTAAAAAAAAAAATCAAACAAAAAACCAACAACACACACCACAGAAAGCTGTGGACTATGCAGTCTTGCTTATACTTCCTGCATATGCCACTAGTATAAAAAGACCTAACTCCCAAAACAAGCATGAATATGAGATGTCATATAATTGTTAATTACAGGGGAATTAAACTTACTAGGATAGAGCAATTTCATTGACATTTATCCAGAAACACTTTATACTAGAAGAAATTATTTAAAATATGAATATGAGGAACATGAAGTTACATACAATGAGTACTAACAGCTATTCTAAAACATCAGGGGGTTTTGGTGGTTTTTTTTGTTGTTGTTGGTTTGTCTTTTGAAGTTGGCTCTGCCTCCTGGGGCAGAGTCAAATGGCTGAGATAAGACTAAATCCTTTATTCAGAAAACATGCAAGGAAAATAATTTTCCAGTTTGTGCATCTGCTGATTATATCCACATTGAAAAAACCTAAATATATTTTAAGTTTAGTTCCCTGATGCACCAGCGCTGTCTATTTTAAACACTCCAAATTTCTTCCTTACAGAAACCGCTACCAAAAGCCAGAATACTTGTTTCATTGATCAAATATTTGACAAATTAATTCCCATACATGGTATCAGCAATTACCAGCATCACCTCTCTCTGTTCTGGTCCTACAAAAGAGATTAAACTGGTATAGTTGGTACCCCCCAGAAAACTAACCAACTTTATTAATTCATTTCCTGGCTAGAAAATATTGGGCATGTCAGAAGAGGAAAATCAGTCCTCCACCACACACGCACCACCACCACCAGCAGCCCACGCTTCATCTATTTCCCAGAAGGTACACCCATAAATTCACTAAAAGCCACACCAAGACAGATATGTGAAACATTTTTGTGACCAAATTATTTTCTTAAATTAATGGTCAGACCACCCAAAGGAACTGAACAGCATAACCTCTGACAATCAAACATCAAGCGTGGACCAGGATTACTAGGGAAGAGTACACAGGAAACTCAGAAGAAAGTAACATACAAAACAGGTTCTCAAGCTGCTGTATCCAGTGCACAAGATGCATTCCCTCTGCACTACTGAAGTCATTCTGAAAGAATCCTCACAATTTACTCCACAAAATTAAATTTGTTCAAAAGATTCAGAAACATTTTCTACTCAAGAAACTAGCCAAGGCTGCCTACTTAAAATACACAATTACTCACTTCTGGAGAGCTCAATCCTAGACAAAAATAAAAAACCCAAACAACCAACAACAAAAAAAAATCTCACACAATTATCTTGCAATACTCGATTATATATGCCTAGCAAAAGCATATCGGTATGTTTGTAGTCCAGGCAGAAAGTCTGAAGGCCAAAGGAGAGAACCACCAAAACGCAGGCTGCAGAACTAAGAATAGTACCGATATAGTAACATCTCAAAAATGGTTATCCCAACATTCCAGTTGAAAGAGTAAATATAGGAACAAGTAACAGAATAGAATCAAAGTAAAAAAAAGACTTTAACTTGTTAATCAGTTTTCTGAAGGAGGCTAACCCTTGCTCTTCTGTGGCACTAAATAAGATCCTGGAGTTTCAAGTCAATCATCTCTTACCAGCTGTCCTTTCAAGGCTGGGAAGCCAAATGGTAACAGTAAGAGACAAAAGTTTCAAGACTAGATTTATTAGTTAACACCACAATTCTTCCTCATAGCTCCACACCACAAATTATGTAACATTGTTTTTATATAAAAAGCAACCAGCATGCCACATCCAAATCTTTTAATCCCACTTATATTGCCAGAGATGAAAAACAAAAAGTTAAAACAATTGCAACAAACCTGTTAATCTCATTCAAAACATTCTGAAACTGCATCCTTCCAAACTGATCAACATTGTTTTTATACAATCATTTGACATACTAAAATCTCAGTAAATGGGTTTACTTACTTCTATTTTTTGCAGTTGTTCACTGAAGGGATTCTTGACTGTCAAAAAAAGAGAAAAAATTAATTCTGGAGTCTGAAAATACTAAAAGGATATACCAACCCAGTAGCTTTATGACAACACTGTAATCTTTAGATAAAAACGCATCCATAATATGAAAAATAACAATTAGACAGCTATTAACCTGTGCCTTAACTCCACATTTGATACTGTGCTATACTACCATTTAGGTTAAACGAGAATCTTCTCTCCAAATTCCACAGCTATTTCCATGCAAACAAAACTCTGACATTTGCCAAACTCTTGCTTTAATGACTCAATTGCATTGAAATCACAGTTTGAAGGTTTTACATTTAGTGTATAGTTTAACAAGGTAAACTTACTTTTTTACTAAGAAATAATCTTTACAACACAAAGCTCTACAACTCATCAGCATTTTCTGTTTTGACAGAAGCAAGAGATGACATGCTGAGAGAAAGTGCAGTGTGACTAAATGACCATTCCCTCCTTTCTAAATAAAAAGTTTCCACAGCTCCCAAAAGCACAAGTTTATCTATTATATTCTTCTTGGCTACAAAAGGAAGATAAGTTGAAATCAGAGAAGTAATTTATGCTATGCTTCCGCTTAAGACCAACCAGTTGGTAACTGAAAATTTAACAAAGCAGGAAGCAATCACCATTAAAGCATACCGTCTTGCTTTTCTAAGCCACAAACACGTTTCACCCACAGTTTGACTTTATACAGAAATCAGCAGTTCTATGTGCTATTCAAACAGTAAATGAAGCTCCTACTGACCACACTTGAGGGAAAAGAAGAGAAGAGGAGGGAAAAGAAAGCAAAAAAATAAAAAGAGTACTTTTCACTACTTCTAGGTCTCATGCATTTGCATACAGAAATCTGGAAGAAATCTCAGTCTGGGAAGAATTGCATGCATTTTGAAATCCTGCAGTTCAATTTCTACACCAAGGCACAGTAAAAGACAAACACTATCTTAAGTACCGTCCAAAATACGTAATTCCATTTACATGGTGTAATTACCCCCACACACACACAGGTATTGCAGCTAGTTACATAGCATTTCTGCTTGCATCCAAAGGTAACTCAGCAGCAGCCTCTGACAGAGCTACCAACCTGACTGCTTACAAGGTACTACCCACGCGTAATGATACTGACAAAGCAAGGGCTGCCTCCGCAACAGTCAGCTGATCCACAGTATCCCGACTCCTCAACCATAACCATGATTAAACTGATCAGTTAATTTAGTTATAAATGGGGAAAATAAGATCAAGGTGGACACACTAGATCATATTCATAGCAAGATTTCTCATTTAGGAGAAATGGAGGATACAAAAACTAGGGACCAACCAACTTATAAACCAGGGGTCCCCTAACCTTCGCTAAATGTCATCACATCCAGATAAGTAACTGGGGGAAAAACCAAGATTTTATAACAAACAAAAATAATTATTTGTAAAACAATGTGATTTTTATTATCTGCACAAACTTCCATAGCACTGTCGGCAGGAGCCAGATGCTAACCCACTTCACCTTCGTCTTGAAAGGCAAGTTTGAAGTGGGGATGACTACCATTTCATGGCTCCTACATGCAGCAATGGTAAGGAACTACAATTACAACCAACAAATTATGTATAAAACAGTGGGGCAATGAAATGCTTTGAGTGAAGAAGAAAGCTTGACTCTCTGAAACTTTGCAACCAACAGTCTGTCCACATACCCGAGCTCAGAAGAAAGTTAAGGGTGCTACCTACCCAACAGCAATAAGCACTTCAGCTTCCTGACAGCAACAGAAAAAAACCTACAGAACCACCCAAACACAGGGACTGGTTTTCACAGACATCTGAATACTGGATTCAGATTTCAGATTTAATTAAAACTAATAGTAGCAAATTTTGTTCAAGCACTCTTGTAAACCAAGCCCTATACCACTTCATGATTTCATTCTATAGATGCAAATTCTCAGACACTGCCTACTAGATTATCAAGCTACCAACTTTACAAAGCTTCTATGTATTTCATTCATTAACTCAACAGAACATTCCCAGCACACTAAACTTTTAATCTAAATAGCCTAAAATAGGATTACAGAAACACAGCCAAGGCTCTAGATGACTACCAGCCTCCCACTTTGATCATTAGTTATCCAGACAGGATAATTATGGTCTCTTCCCAAGGTCAATCTTATTGAGCATACATGAAATCTTGATTATATTGTTTAGATGGAAAGGGGCAGGAAAGGGGGGCAGGCATGAGACACAACAGTGCGTAGATTTCAGTATACCCGACAAACACATTTTAGCTCTGATGAAAGAGCCACGGTACAAACACAAATGCAGTATTTCCATGCCTGCAAAAATGCAAACAGAAAACTGTCAGCTGCAATTCTACATATGCTGGAACAGCACAGAAATGAAGGCAATGGTGTTAGACTTTCCCAGCACCACAATCCCATTGCAAAGCCAACCTCACATGTGACCAACTTCATATTCTGATAAACCGGAACACTGAATTCATGAAGCAAACCAGATGAGATGTCAATGTTTGCCTCTCCTTCACAAATACATAGTGGTTAAAGTGACAAAGGGAAAAAAAAGATGACTCCAAAATTATCACAAAAATTTGACAGTCCTTGTAATTCATTATTTTAACTCACCCTATAGGATTTCCATGAAACCCCTCTGAAGTTAGTGATTTTATGGCAAGTTTAGGATGCCTGAAGGCTTAAGAGGCAGGCATGCTAAATGCAACTGCAACAATTATCAGCTGCATATGCAATTAACAACTGTTAATTAATCTGCACCATTTACCACACAACCTTGAGTTAATACGGCCACTCCTTAACTACTTCAGTAACTCCTCTGTTCTGAATCCACCCTTCTTTCTTTTGTTCGGGATCTAAGATCTTACCAAATCCTCCCATGTGCTCCAGCCACAGATGTAGAGTTTTCACTATATTTCATATAGTGATATATATATATATATCTCAATATATTACATAAACATTATTCATACAGAAGGTTTCTTGACAGTTCTTAAAATACCCAAATTTTAAAAGAGTAAGAAGTTTTCCTCTACCAAACTAAGCATTTTTAATAACAAATTACGAAAAGTTTTTTATATGAACGTACCATACTTCCAAAGCTCCTCTTTAAAAAGGTTCAAGGGCTCTACTATACAGCAATAATTACCAGCCTTGCAAGTAGTCTATTTTTATAAACTTTAAAGAACCAATTCTCATCTACTTATACTACAGAGCTAAAAACCATAAAGATAATTTTCCAAAACAGGAATCTCTTTGACTGTTGTCTCAGGGGGTCTTCTCTCCAGATTAGCCAATGAACTGACAACCACATCCACTGCCCTCCAAAACAGAAGGGTTGCAACAAACCAGCTGGACGCAGCAATCTTTGTCCATTAGAACTCCACAGACAGCAACAAAGCCATGAGAAGCATAGCAGTTTTACCTGGTCACACATGAATACTAGCTGCAGGATAAAAAAAAGCAAGAGTACTTTCACAGAAGAAAGATCTCAAAAACTTGACAAAGGGAACCACACCAACTCCCCCAAAAACACTGTAACAGCTAAACATTCTGCTTCAAAGTTTGATACATTGGGAGAAGAGCTTTACTCCTAGCAAGGTGTAATGATAATATAATAGGATTATTTGGCCAGACATAGAAGGAAACAAAAAAGTAAGTACACTAAGGGACATAGTCTTCACACAAAACTTGATTTCAGAACAAGAAAGGATATGCTATTTAAATTCCATTTAAGCAGTTATCTTATTTAAACACTAATAAATCAAGAACAAGACAGTAAGATTACCAAAAAGCCTGCAAAAGAAATCAAAGCGGCATACAAATATTGTTCTGGTTAACAGAGAAGTCTGCTAATGACCCTTAGAAGTACACGCTAATTAGTAATTTACACACATTACTGTTGGGACAAGCTGTAAATGATGACTTGCAGACTACCAGAATTCCTCAGAACGGCAGAACTGGTCTGTCTCAAATAACAAGAAGTCACCAATACAAAGCTAAGGGTCACAGCACAGCTCCAAAGCGTTCCAGCCAAAGCTGTCAACACAAACACATATACCAAGCCATCTCACAAGAGATGCTCAACTTTAGGAATCTAAGTGCAGTCAGTGTCAACATACAAGGTTATTTTTTGCTAAAATACAGAAGGTTTCATCTTTAAAGTAACAATAAAGCCACTCATCATCATCACCACCACTCACTTTCCACCCTAACACATTACTAAGAGTTGCAGACAGTCACAGTATTTACAGGGCTTTAGTTTTCTTGAGTAAGGCAAACAGGGAGTACAGAGTGGGATTTCTTCTCTTTTTCAAAGCATGGTTTAACAGACATGAAGTTGCAGCCTAACTGCAGACATTCACAAACATACAAGTCAGCCTCTCTAGTCTCAATGACACAAGTTCCAAAGACTGACAGCTTCACAGGCAGTCATACACAAATAAAAATACCTTTGCTTGGGACATAAGCTAGAACCACATCATTAACACAGTACCAAAGTAAGGGATTCTGTTACCTTCTGGTCACCAAATCAGGATGCCAGAAAGTAGCTAATCTTTCCACTACAGCTATCTCCTATGTACTGTGGTACTTTGCCCTGAAGCGTTGCTATTCTTACAGTTTCAGTATTTAATACACTTCAACAGATAACATCAAAACTGAAGTATGAAGAACAGTCACACCACGACAAAGCAAGGATTCAACTAGCCCAGAATCCTGCCTCCAGCAGTAGCAAGTTTTACTCTTTTCAGAGACACCTGTTCCTAACTGGAGGCAGGAAATCAACAGAACAGTGGCAAGAATGAGTGCCAGAGCATAAGCATGTAAAGTATATGCTGATACTTCAACAGAATATTCTCCCAGCCATAAAAAAAAGGATCTGCACCTCAGAAGCTTCCCAAGACAGACAGAAGTGGCTTGCCTTCCCCCCTCCCTGCCCTAAATTATCAACTCCGATGTATTTTTCCCTACCAATTTGTCTAGTCCCACATTAATCCCAAGCAAGCTTTTAACTGCAGCAACATATGGTCACAAGGAGTTCCACAACTTAAACACGCATGTGTGAAAAGCCTGTTTCTCTGCTTACTCTGAACTTTTTAACTTGAAAAACTCTTCCTTATACTAGAGGAAACAGCAAATAATCACTCTATTCACCTTCTCCATAATACTCATGCCTTTACTTCACTCCTCAGTCTTTCCGTTGGTCCTCACTCTTCCACACTCATGAGTCCTATTGCTCCTTGCTATGAAAGCCGTACTACGCTTTCGATCATATTACTACTTTCTGAACCTTTTTGAAGCTCTGTTATGTCCTTTCTGAGGTTGGAGAACAGAGTTGGACACCATTCGAAATGACGGAGCACCACAGATTATTAGCGCCACACTGATACTCTCAAATACCCTCTCAAATATACTTTGTTCTCAATTCACTTCCTAAAAAATAGAGAAAGCTGCCATTGATTCCTTTTTGACCTCTACCGAATATTAAGCTAACTTAACAGAATCATTGTAATGCCACAATCTTTCTGAACATAGAGATAATTTGATTTTATAAATGAAAAAGCAACTTTCCAATGCAATTTTAAGGAGCTGTAAAGCCACAGCTACAGAAACAAGAATGATCCCAATTAACCAGTAAGCACTTTATTTCTCAGTGCAATGATACCAAAAGTGCCAAATATCATCCACACGAGGATTCAGCAACTGCACTGCAACACAGGCTTGCACACACCAGCAGCTTGTGCAGAAGCAAGTATGTTCCTCCAAATAGAAAAGTACTTTCCTTCTCCCTAACCACCACGTCAAAAGCAGACTAATCTCAAAACAGAAACAGTATTTTTTCCCACATTTGTCCTGTAAAGGAGTGTTCAGTAAGGGAATAACCCGATGCTTTCCATTAGAACTTACTTCATCAAAAAAATAACATTAGCTGGATAATATATTGTTATCAGAGGAAGCAACAATACTGGAAGCACAGCTACCTGACATTGGTCTTTAGCCCAGCCTTTTTATACATGACTTTGGAAACAAGTTCTCAATAATTTTACAATCCAAGTATTTTCAACATTAACTAACAGATTCTAAAAAAACCCTCTAAAAACAGCTGAATCTTTCCTTAACAGTTCTTCAACTGCCTCAGTTTAGAGAGCTTTTATTGATAATTTTTCCCCAACGTGAATTAATTCTGTTTATGAATAGCTGATATAAGGGTTTATATTGTAACCAAACTATTTCATAATTATTTTTTTTACATAACCCACCTCTAAAATAATTAAACCCACCATATCTATGACAGAAAAATGTGTCTGAACTGACATGTCTATCAGCCCTGAAAATAGCAGTCTTCACTATTTTAGGTAAAAGGGTAGGAAATACCAGAATTTCTCTTTGGAGTTCTTCACTGCTTCTTAAAAAAAAAGAAACCTCTCTGTATTTTAGCTGTATCACCCTTTCTAGGAATGCTTAAATCTACTCCTGCCTATTTAAATACTGGTTAGAGTAGATCTGAATGTTGAAAGATGCTCTTAAGAGAGTCATGTCAATTTGGCCCATATTTAAGAGGAAACACTAGTGTTTTGGAAGAGCTGCTCATCAGATTATTCAGTTTCACAAAAATAAAACAGTAGTTTCATTCTAGTACTTGTATTAATGACTGAAAACCTAGAAATCATAAATTTTGTGCTTAAAAGCTTAAAGAAAGATATTTTAATCTGTAGTGCCTGTAGAGATTCCCAATACTGCAAAAGTGAAACAGAATAGCTAGCTGTAAGTCAGTGCTTCAGAACACCACCTTTTTTAAGCAAAAAGCCTTATAAAATAAACCCAGAAGTGAAACAGTTGCCAAGACATCACAGCTGACCTTAGAGGAAGTTTTCACTATATTACTGCTCCATAAATACTGCTGCTGGCTAGAATCTACTGTATTGAAGTGCCCATTTCAAACAGAGCTGATACCTCACATTCACACCTGCAAATACTAACAAAGAGACTGCCTTTCTTTCTGGTCTCCCATTTCCTAAATATAATCATCAACCATAGCAAGACTCTGGGAAGGAAAAAAACAAGGCCTACAGAGCTATGTAACAGACACCACTTTACTTCACAGGAATGAAGTAAAGGCATGAGTATTATGGAGAAGGTGAACAGGGTGATTATTCGCTGTTTCCTCTAGTATAAGGAAGAGTTTTTCAAGTTAAAAAGTTCAGAGTAAGCAGAGAAACAGGCTTTTCACACATGCGTATTTAAGTTGTGGAACTCCTTGTGACCATATGTTGCTGTAGTTTCAAAATGAAGACTATGCAACCTGCCTGTGTGTATGAAAAAAGCATGGAAGTTCATTTTTTCTGCTAGAAGACCCTGTGAAAATAACTATGCAACAGATGAAGGAACAAGTAAAGAAGCCCAAACAAGAACCAATGCAACAACACCAAGAAACAGAACAAGCTTTAGAACACCACTATCAACAAGAAAATACTGCCTTTTAATTCCTCAATTTCATAGACAGATAGGAAATTTGAGCAGAAAAGATCTGGGCAGTGTTTCATACCCCTAACTCAGAGAGGCACCATCAGAAGTAGCAAGTGCCAGTCACCAAACACTCCAGACAATACTTACAGCTGCTACACCCACCCAGGAACTGGTCTTCACCCCAGATGGTACTTCCTCTATGCCTACATTGACCTCCATGAAGCATACTTATTACAAGGGCAGACTTAAGCAAGAGCACATTAAGGTGCTACATTATTTACAAAATCATTTTTCACGATCTGTGTTTCTGGAAAGATAAAACAATTCTTACAATGAAGTACCCTCCAGTTTTATTTCTACCACTGAAAGGAAATGTTTTACAGCAACAGAATTTGCACACACACTCTTTCACATTGCATTACAAAACATACTACATTTCAATGAATAAACAGCTGTCTGTATTCTATTAGGAAAAATAGCTCAGGAAAAGTGTATTTGCCATGCATTTTAAAACTTAGGTAATACTGCATTCCTTGCACCCACATACACACAGACTCCATTGTAGGTTAGTGTTTATACGTAGGAAAAAAAGAAAGAAACCCCACACTAAGACTGCTTTTATCAGCAGTTGCAAAACATTACCAGGAGATAGTTAGACTTCAGACACCTACCAGCACTTTACAGCAGGTAGAGAATAACTTTGTTTGCAAGAGAATCAAAATAGGCTTTTGTAACAGTTCTCCCTTCTTCTGTGTTCCCTCCCAAATATTTTATCTCCTTATACTCTGTAAGGTCAAAAACCACCTACAACTTCAATAAACTAACACAAATAAAAAAACCCACAAAGATATTCAGCAGCAGGGGAAACCACCTTGAAAACATGACAGCACAGGAAGCTCAATGTTAAATTAGGAAGTGGTCTGCTTTCCTCAAGGTCCAAAGTTCAAGATGGAGTACAAACTTGCAAAGCAAATGTTATTAAAACACTGATGGTTTAAGAGTCATTGGGAATCTGCAATTAAATATTAGATCTACCGTCACTCTGCCAGGGGACCCAGTCTGGATAGAAACACTCCTGTGATCTTGTACAACCAGAAAGGATTCCTGTCTTGAAGAGCTTCCAGTGTAAAAATATGCAGTTATAACCTCTTCGTCCAGACAGACTTCAGCTACAAAGTATCAGTAATATACTATTACAATATGAACAGTTTACAGCATCTAAAGGGAGGGCACTGATAGGGTAACTCTTAAGAGACCCTCAATCATGAGAGCAAAGACATTAACAAAGTCAAGATAATGATCACATAGGGATTTTTCATACTTAAAACTAGAATTATGCTGTGCCTCTGTCCTTTTGACCACTCAGCATACGTTGGTATATCACTGCTTGCTGCACTAAGAGCAGCAGAACTGCTGAACAATCATCTATACAAAGCCTGAACATGGCAGTAAAACTCTGCCAATAGGTGCCCTAGCATATCCGGGGGAGAAAAAAGAGCTTACCCTATGCAGGACAGAGAGAGGTACCTGCTAGCAGGTCTTTCTCATCATGAGAAAGATGAACTTTCACAGAGAAGGCAGCAGCTAGCTTACCAGAAGTATCCATATTAGCTAAACAGAAGAAGGAAAACTGCCTACCACACAATAGCAGAAGTTTGCAGAGCTCAAAACTAGGATAAACTCATCTGTAATTCAAGACATGAACACCACTACTGGAAATTAATAAAAGTAGGCATTATTCAGTGACTTCCATTTTTACTCAGCTGGACTAAGACTTTAGAGAGCTGACTAACCTTCCTGGCTGTCTACCTTACCAGCTGCATTTGTCTGATTGCATAAACTGGCTGGTTCAAATAAAAATTATCTGATGGGAACAACTGGACTACCACACAGCCATACATCACCATTATCCTGAGATATATGCCTTGCCATTGGCTCCTATACTCAGCTGAAAAGTCTGCTTGAACTAAGACTTCCAATGTTATAATTGTTCATTAATTAAACAGGTTATGCTTATTAGTTAAAGGATTACATCATCATCTTATAGATTAAGCTGATGAATCTTCTAGAAGTACTGTGTGCACTTTCCCTTAACTAGGTGGATCTACAGAGGAGAAAGAACCTATCTTGGCCACACAGAAACGGGGGGCGGGGGGGGGAAGGATGGAAAGGAAGAACCAGTGACTCTTACTGAGATCTCAAAAACTGGGGACAATTAAACCTTACCACACCACTGGCTATTTAGATACATAAGAACTCTGTAGTACATAAGTCACTACATAGTAGTACAAAAGCTAGGTACTTTATAAAACAAAGTTTACAAAACAAGGTAACTCTCTGTCCTCAATCCATTTAGCTCATACTTAAGGAAGCATAGCTGGCTACGCCAAAGTTTAAGAAGCTCAGTACATTCCCAACTCCTGAACAGCAAAGAGTATCCCATGCTCAGTTACTGCCTTACAGAAGGGACAGGCAGATCCTGTTTGGCTCTCGGTCTTCAAATCACCAGGGCAGCTCCTTATCAGGGCTGCTACTTTCCTGCATTTTCCTTTTACATTTGCTCTCCCTCCAAAGGAATGACTTTAGTACCATGCATCCCATACAGCAGACCAAGTCTGGATTTAACATCCCATTGTAGGGGGTTTTCCCCTTAGTTCATGTGTACTTGTACTCAATCTGCACATTTTTATTGCCAGTTCATAAGCAGCACCTTTAGCTGAACGTCAAGAGAAAAAAGTTACAAATCAAAAAACGCATTAGCCACTGCATTGTCCATTTCCACAGTACACTAACACAGTACAGCTCAATGTAAACAAGCTAAAAGAAAAAAAATAATCTACAGCATTTCTTCAGGGAATACCACCTTTGATGGAAGTCAAACTTAACAGACACCGGTCATAATACACCTAGGATTACCAAGTCAGACTGCGTACACACCTGCCCATTCTGAATATATGAGCTCTCAGCAGTACTTCTTAAAAGGCTGGTATTTCTGGTTTTCAATGAGAAATCAAAAACTACTAGCTCAAAGGACACTGTACAGACAGTACAACTCGCTCCATTTTATTTTTTTCTGAGTTTGTACCAAAGTATGTGTTTGATATTATATACAAAATATGAAGTAGCCAAATATGGATGTATTCTTTAGATACAACTCAGACTCCCCATCTCCCACAGTGATTTAGGAACACCTTTACCCAAAGCTGCTTTTGCATAAGCAGTACCTCACACCCTCATAGACAAGAGAAACAAAACTGAAAAATAAGCAGTGAGACTTGTCCCTTCTCCAGAAGCAAATCTGCATTTTCTCAGCTAGGCAAAGTCTCCCTAGGACAGCATAAAGTTCCTCTGACAAAAAGAGCACCTTGTCAGCTTCTTCTTTGAAATACACTATGTCTTTCACATCCAGAAGCTTCTTTGGGCTACACATCAGGTGCAAACCAATACAGAAACAGACTAGGATGAATGTGACATTATATTCTCCTCTTCCTTTCAAGATAGCACCAAGAACTTTTATAAATCATTTTCTCTTTACCTACAAAGTAATGGTAAACTATTTCCAAGGAATCTGCAGGAATGAGAAACAGCACAGGCAAGATCGCCAGACTAGCCCTTCCCAATAATTCGGTTTGACTGTGGATTACCACAGCCTGAAAGAGGCCTCTCAAGGATTTGTCACACATGCACCACCCAGTCTGCTGCTCAACAAAATTAACAGATACTCTCTTTGGTCATCTGAAGCATGACACCTGAAAAAGAACAAACAGTCCACTAAACTTTTAGTTATAGGTCAAATGCCAGAGATTAACAGAAAATTTCATGATGAATGTTTTACCATTTCCCAGAAAGTATTCTAAGAAAAAAAAATAACAAACAAACAAAAAACCAACAAAAACCACCACACGCCACAACCAAGAGCTGTTTCAGGCAACACTAACAAAGCAAAACAAAAAAAAAATCCCCAAAACAAAAAATCACACATCTGCCTTCTGATATTTGAAACCTCTCATTCACAGTAAATGCTCCATTGCTCAATATCTATTGACAGGTTTCAGATTCATTCTAGCTAGACTTCTGTTCTCTATGACCAACAGTACCTACATATTCAGATAAAAATTTGTTTGATGAAGTTCTGCTGTGAGACATGGAAATACTCAAGATGAGGGGCTCATGTTGTGCTTGATGATACCGAACAGACACTGGGATAAGAAGTATTACCGAGTGTGTGTGCTGTGGAATGTTTTATTGTGTAACTACATAGTGAAATGATAAGTATTGAGGAGACAGACAGTTAAGGTGAGTGGCTTGATACGTGGCCTATTGAAAATATCCAAAAGCTAGCATAAGCAGTTCTGAAGTCAATGGACAGTCTGAGGCTTCTCCAATACGGAATTCAGAGATTTAACTGACCTTTAAAGAAACGCTTTTCTGTGGAGAAAAGGAAAATTAAGATCTAGATAGATGTGACCTTAAAATCTAGTCTGGAATAATACTACATTTATCCAACTTGTCCCAGCAGTCCTCCCATGATAACGTTTTATTCAGTCCACTGCCTAGCAAGGACAGGTTGATGCTGCATTTATCCAAGACACCACTGAGTCCAAGTATAGAAGTTTCTTGTATTTTAAAATGATGAAAAGGTTAAGGGGATGTGACCTGTATATAAACCCTATATGAAGGCAACTGAATAAAAACAATATGAAGGAAGACTTAGCAGGTATATAAAATTTTCTAACAAGCCATCTTCCAATTTTTAATTAAGTAAATGGCCTTCTCTAAGACAGAGAAAAACTGGCCTAGGAACTGGTCTACAATCCTTTTATTCATGAACAGACCTTTTTCTCACTTACCTAGCACAGCATCACTAGAATGCAATGGATCTTCTAGACTACTTACTAAGTTTTAATGCCACTTCATTCAGTGTCAGACCTCTCTCTCTCATGGGGGGAGAAGAGGTAGGGGCTTAAACAGCATTCTATATCAATTCAGTCTCACTCAGAGTTCATTTAAAGCAGCTAAAGGAATTTAAGATTCTAAAAAGGCAGCTTTATTCAAGATACCCGTGTTACAATATGACCCTCAGTAAGCAGAAAATTTGATCCTTTCCTCTGCAAAAAGACAACTCATCTTTGCAAAACACCAAACATAACAGCACATCTCCCCCAACAAACTAGGCCCACCAGGCACTTCATGTTTGCCTGTTTCACAGTTTGCATGCCTCCACACTCACTTGCCCCTTACCCTCTCGCCCTCCACAGTAACAGCGAAACAGCACTAAAAAGCATTGTGTACAGTACAGTAGGAGTCAATATCAGACATTACAAACTGGAGCAAACCTTCCACACAGAAGGAACCTATATGAGATTAAAGTTGTGCAGTGATTCTTTGATCTAGCCTTGTATCCATCAGTATGCATCTTTCCATCAGTAACACTCCTGCTTTTCCAAGTTTTTCTAAATCAGAATTCCTCAGTGGACAGAAGCCATCAAGGTTACTTTGATCAGTGGCAGAGTTACATCATGTCCTCATTTATTATAATCACAGCAACTCTCCCACAGCTCTAGACCTACCAGCAGAAACTGTAAAAGCCAAGAAAGGAAAAGTAAGGCCAAAGATACCACTACTGAAGTCCTTAGCAAACACGCAAATCCCCTCAAAAATCACTTTTTCTTCTTACATATCTAGATTTCACAATCCTTTAACCAGTCAACTTACTCCCCTCAACCTACCAGAGATCACAACAGACAATTAATTCTACCACAGAATACAAACACTCACAAGAACTTTAAAGGTTTAAGAAATAAATGCCTCATGATTACAACAGACTCTGTGCTTCTCCACAGCTTTGGAACAGCACTTTTATCAACAAAAACTGTTGTACTTGCTTAATTTACTTGCCTACATTTTTCTATTAAGTGACTAAACTTCCTCAAACAGAGCACTCTGACCTGTTCACGTATTCATACTATTTCTGAGGCACAAGCCTAGAAGCATGACAGGGATCAGTTCAGTATGACTCTAGCACTCCCGCCAGCTTAGCTGGGTAAGCAATCATGCCAAAGTTTTGTAACCTACTGCTCCCAGATGAAACAGAGATGTCAACAGGAGTTAAATGTACATGGTTTTTTAGAAGCACAATTAGTCCCCAGGAAAGACTGCAGGCCTGATTCTCCTCTTGTGCTGAGATACTTGAGGATTATGAAACAATGGCAAAGTGGAGCTCCTACAATGCTAAATTTAAATCCTTGGGTATTGTGGGCTCTTCCTTAAAACATTGCCACTCTATCCATTATTGCTGTATGTATCTGTCCTAATCAGAAAGACATTTGTATTGCACTTGCACACTATTAGAGTTGGCAGGGGTTCTTAACATAAGAACATAAGTGCTTTCCCACTCTTCTCTAGTCTGCACTGCTTTATAAACATGACATTGCAAACTGATCTGCTTTCAGATCCCCTAGATCACCCTTTATTTTATTCACATTAGTAACCAAATTTTCTTTTGAGAAAAATACCATGCGCTATGGAATGGAATGCAAACTTTCTATTAGTTTTTGATACCTAGTGAAAACAGATCCTGCTACAGCTCTTCTGCAACCCTGTTCCCCATGCAAGTAATTTTAGTTCTGATTTCCCATGACTTCACAAAAATGCATGGCCTACAAGAGTAATGTTGAAAAACAATTGTAAGAACATATAAAGTCACGGCATAAGGCAAGTTTTGTGCATGTCTGCAAAGAGCAGCACATTTAAAGTATGAATGCCAAGTAAATTAGTTCTAAATATTTTGAAGTATCAAACACCACCATCTACTTAAAAACAGTAATTCTGAAGTTGCGTCATTTTGTTTCAAATACTGATGAGCAATTTTCATATTTATACCTTATACTAACAGAACTGCTGCAAAGGTAAACAGTTTATTATCCTTTAGGAAGTATCTGAAGTTGACAGTTAAGATGAATTATTTTGCACTATGTAACAATTATTTGGAATTTCATGGGTACAAATCACAGCCAAATTTGATACTCATTTTCAAGAATGAAATATAAGTATCAGAAATGTATTTCAAGAATATATTTCTCATATACCATAAGGAAGTCTAGAGTTTAAAAGCATCAAGAATCCTAAGGAAATTGTAAATATTGTGCCTGGCTTTACCTTATAAAGGCAGCCTAAGGTTCTTCAGATGTACTGACCTTGATCCAAAACTCAAAACCACAGAAGTGACATCAGCTACAAGAGAAATTAAGTCTTTAAAATACACATCAGGATTTTCTTTTGTATCAACTAGAAGGGAAAAACTTGCTAACTAGAGTTTAAAGCAATACACAGAAAGCAAATAGCTACATGCTACTATGTCGAAGAAGTTGTTACATCTTTAAATACAAGTCAGAGTATCACTTGCAAAGTTCAAGCAACATTAATAGCCAGGCAACACGGGATTTCTCAAAATATTTTTGGTTTGCTTTTTCCCTTTACTATCTTCTCTTCTATAAATATTTCTTAGCCCAAATTTATTTTCTTCCATTGAAGCCAACACTGTCAAGATAACAGACTCTTCTGAGAAGGTGACCTTAGAAGGCAAGTAGATTTGTAAGTTATCTATGAAATACCACAGCACTTAAATCACAGGCCTGGAAATTACTGTTAAACATTCATCTTTTTGTCTTTTATACAAGTTTAACTTCTTAACAATGAAATTTCCTGCATAAAATCCTATAGAAGTTTTAACAACCAAGGGATTTAGAAGTTGAGAACAAAGCAAAATCAATGGAATAGAATTAAACTTAGAATTGTTATTTACATAAGCTTCCACTTGCAATGTAAGCAACTGCTAAGTCTCCCTACTCGAACACAAGTTGTAGCAAATAAAGTAAGGATTATCCTCCCAACAGTTGTTTTGTAACAAGACCAAAATTACCAATACATGTCACTTTAAATTCTTCTTAGGAGAGGCTTTTGAAACAAGACCTACCTGAAAGTTTCAAGATTACTTTTTTGTTGGGTTTTCTTGAGGGGGGGGGGGGGGGGGGGGGGCGGGGTTTGCCACATCAACTACTCCTCAGGCAAAATACTGTAGCAGAAACAGTGAGAGTAACTTACATGCAAACTATTTCAGATTACAACCTTAAACAGCACCTGTACTAATGCCCTCATCTTTCAGAAAGCAAACCAGACCTGAAAGCAACATCTACTGATCTGATATTGTTACCAGCTTTCCATGAAAAATAACTTTAGAACTAAATCCCATGAGCCACCACTTGAGCTGCTCAGAGTAATATCACAAAATAAACCCAAATTAGTTGCAAGATACACACAACTCTTCAGGGTTTGAAGAGCCCTAGGAAGTAGACAAAAGTAAAATCTACCATTTTCCTAACAAAATACTATGCTGGCTTTGCAAGAAGTTGATACAATTTCATGGTATTCTGAAGGCAGGTGCAAGTCGAACATGCTTTAAGCAAGGGCCAAATCAACAAAGTTACCAGCATGAAGCCCAAACTTGTTTTTCTTTTCACATACAACACTGACAGAGCTAGTGAGCACAATATACACTTATCCACTAGTTGGTCTTTTATATAAGCTTATACAGAGTAGTTTAATTTCAACAGTTTAAGATGCTTTAGGAAAAGCCCCATAGATACTATTTGCATTTTAGTCCGCTAAATGCCTAAAAACCTTACCTCAAGTGACCATATGCAGGCAAGACACAGAAGAATTAGCCTTATTCCGATTTGTCTTTGAACATTTAATACCACATGTGTGGAAAAACTAAAGCACTTCATAGCTGTTTCAAAGCTCTGAATAAGAAATCATTTGAACAGTATGCATGATATAAACCTCTTCTGAAGTTTTCTGCTTACCACTTCTCATCTGTATTATTTTACCTGGCCTAAATTCAACCTCAACACCTAGTTTTAAGCCTCCCCCATTACACGTATCTCCTCTGTTCTCAGATTACAGCCTGACAAATACTACAAGTGCTGATACTGGATGCACTTTGTGATAAATCTTTTCCATGTCACATAATACCACTTTATTTTGATTGAATTTCATTTTAGGTAATGAAAAATTAAGACAACCAACATTATGCTCATTGTGCATCACTCCCTGCAAAGTCAGGATAACAAGCCATCCAAATACACAATAACTGCTTGTTTTCTTTCCTCACAGTAACTATAATTATGGAGATGGGCAGAGTCCAGTAAGTGCTAAAACAGTTTATGATACAGTTTGAAGTTGAAAATAACTGAGTTTTTCACAATCGAATCACTCTCGGCCAAGAGAATCTTAGCTACACCCATCTAAAAGACAGAAAAAACTCAGTAACCAATCACTTAACTGAAAGGCTATTTCTCGAGATTCACACATTTTTATCAAAAAATTATAGCCTATCAGTTCTACCTCTATAAAGAAAACAGACAATACACCCACACAAGCATAAGAACTAAAGGACTCTGATGATGTTTAAACTTGAGGACCATCTAACAGAAAACAGTGCTCTTTCCTTTCCCAGTAGCAATCAGTCTTTATTGGCCTGTCTTGTCTGTTCTTGCCTGTTCTACGGGCCTACCATATTTTTGATGCATATGCCCCTTTGAGAAGTAAGAATTTAGCGAGCATGTGCTGAGCATGTGGGCAGGGAAACTCCATTCATTCCCATACTACTTAAAAGCAGCAGCCTGCTCCTCTTCCTATCAAAAGAGCAAGCCACAAAACCTGCTGTTTGCTTCTTCCAACAGTCCCTATTCCCTCTGTTCACATTTGTCAATGTTGCAAAGCCTGGGGCTGCAAGGAAGGAGGACAGATGAAATGTGAGTGCCAGTGCCAGAACAGTTCTTCAGGTGCTCCCCTGAAAAGCGAACAAATAGGAACAGGCCCAGAACTGGCTCAATTGAACTACCAAGCAACCCTGGGCTACCAGATCATTGGCTGGGCAGCCAAACCTAAGCAAAAGGGCAGAAGAGAACAGTTTTCCCTGTATATCAGTTCTAGTTGAGTTAACTTCTTAAGAGCAATATACACAACACAGTGATCCCACATGCTCTATAGGAAAGTTCACACATTCAAAACCAAGTTTTCTTCCAAGACAAAAAGTTCAGAGTGGATTTCTCTTCACAGTATTATTGCTATCTGCATAGCTAAGACATCCATCTTTATCAATCAGCATGGCAGGCAAGTTTTAACTCAACTACTGAATCTGACAGTCAAAAAGTTTAACCCAGCAGGCTGACAGACCTTCTCCCCTATTAAAATCATCACATTTCAAGACCAGAAAAAAAGTCTAATGCATGTTAGTAGAATTACACAGCTTATCAGTACGTAAGAAAATTTATGTATGTCTCTAGAAGTTATGGCCAGAAGTTAACCACAGAATATGAGTAGTTCCAACAGTCACACTACACTATCTAATTTTAGCTCACCCGCCGCCTATGTTCACAACCTTCCCAAAAACCAAGACTGAACGGTATTAAGAGCCACGTGGACAGCAATGAAACCAGTGCAAATGCTTAAGTCCTTGCTGCTACTGTCCTTCCTAAACACTGAATCCTTTACCCCCTCCCACCAAGGAGCACAAAACAGAATTAAGAACTATTCTGTTACCACGATGTAATGAGTAACATTTGAAACTGAAAAGAAAAAAACCCATCCCACACTGCTATTTCTGCCCTGTAACATGTAGCAGAACCCAATCTAACAGTGGGATCACTCCTTACAAGGCACTGTAGACGTGTCCACACATGAGTATATAAATCCTCTACCATCTATACAAAGAAATATATACACATGCATACACCCCACACACCTTCCTCAATTATTTCAAGAAAAATGCAAGTCCCCAGGAACCTTCTAATGCTCTCACATCCCCAAACCAGGTTTTTGCATAATTTTTCATTGCTCCTGATGGGAAATTAAGACAGCAACGGCATGATTTTTCTTTCTGGTGTTACAATCTCCACTGTCCATTTCAAAGCAGCCAAGAATTGAATTAGCATGAATCACCACCCTTAGGTGGTACGTTTCCATTTTTGTATGCTTTGTGAAAAGAAAATGGTAGTTTCTAAATTCATTCCAAGAAGTTACTTTCACATATTAAAGAAGCTCCCAAGTAATTGATTAAAAAAAGAATGCTCTGAAATTCAAACTAAAAAGCACAACAGTATTTCACACATACTATCAACTAAATTTAGAGAAAAGTACTTATTAGAAAACAATACACAATAGGTCCAGCATTCACTGCAGTTTGTTGTAGTGTGTAACATCATCTCAACCTAGCATCTTTTTCAAGCCTCAGTGCACATAAATGAAAACAACCTGTTTTATTACCAAACAACTACAGTCAAATCTCAGCCCTGCAGGAACCCCAGGTATCTAAGTGTGCACAATTACTTCTGTGAGATTAGCATGAAGCCTTATGTTATCAATTCTCTACTAACCGTAGATCTGCTTTATTGAACAAAACACAAAATTGCTTTGTGTAGAAAACAAGGTATCAACAGATTACAGCAGGGAATGCCCGGATTTGAGTTTATCCTCACATGTCTTGCAAGCTTATTATAACAGCTTGAAAGGTATGTATTTAAGGAAAGGCAGTATCTCTGTGCTCCATCCTATATAGAAAGATTATACCAATGTGGAACCCAGAACTGTTCCAGTCAGGGATGTCTGGGAACACAACGGTGAATTAACAGTTGTATACCCAGTTGCAGAAAGCAACTGCTCTTACCCTTCACCTAATACTTACTGTTGGCTCCCACATCCTCAGCTACTCCAGAACCTCTCATTCTCAGGTATGTGAATCCCAGTATCAGAAAGAACAAGCATGCAGCAGTTAAGAGGAACATGGACAGGTAATGTGCACTGAAGCCTCCAGTGGTGGATACCTCCTCTCTTTTGAACTGCTGGAGAAGCTCCTCCTCGGGCTCTGAGAGATTCTTCTTGTAGGTGTTTTTCAGGTAGGTATGATTTGAACCCGTATGATTGGAGTGGTTGAGTCTAAGAGAGGAGGTGGTTCCACCCGAGGGAAGGCTATTAGTAGCTGAATAGATCCTGGTTTCCACGCTACAGCTACCAGCAGCACCGCTGAGAACATGATTATTGGTCGCTTTCCTAATGGTGCCTGGAGGGTCAGTGATTTTACTGCTGTCCACGTCCGTGAGCGGCGGTGGCAGCAACAATACTGCAGGGGATTTCTTAGATAGGCCAATGCGGTATCTGGGGCTGGGAGGATTAGAGTCCAGATTTTCACATCCTCCTCCTCCCCCCGCCGCCGCCTCCTCCTGATTTCTGCCCCTGTCTAGACTCCCGGCAGCAGCCGCCTCCGCCGCCCTGTCATTCGTTACGACTACACCAGCACCACAGCCTCCGCCAGCCCTTTCTTGGCCCGTCTCCATCACGCCAGCGCCGGCTGCAGCGCATTTGCTTGTTATGAATGGAGCAGGAGACTTGCCGAGGCTCCGTCTGGGCCGGCGAACTGCAGGCTCCTCCTTCGGTACCTGCTGCTTGGCCCTCGCCCCCGCCGCCTCCGCCTGCTCCTCCTCCTCCGAGTCGGAGTACTTGTCCCTGCTGCCGCCGTAGGAGAGGAGCCGGTTACCGTTCACGGTCCGGTTTTTCCACCGCAGCTGCTCGCTCTCCTTCTCCTCGTCCTCCTCCTCCTCGTCCTCCTCCCCTCCTTCCTCGCCGCCGTCCCCGGGCTCCCTCGCACCCTGAGCCGCCGCCGGTCTCCTGGCCGCCGCCCCCCACCAGGCGTTGGGCTTCCGCCGGGCCGCCTCCTCCGGGGGGGAGCTGTTACTCACGCCGCAGGCGCCGGGGGGGGCGGCGGGCCTCAGGCCGCGGAAGAGGGGTGAAGCCCGCTCCCTCCTGCCGCCGCCGGCGCCGGCCTGGCTCCGGGGACTGGCTTCCACATCCGACTCGTCCGAGCTGAAGCCCAGCAGCACTTTGCCGCCCCCGGCAGGGGGTGCTGCGCGGCTCCGGCCGCTCCCGGCGGCAGCCCCGGGGAGGTAGGGGTGCTCGGCGCCGGCCAGCCGCGCGACCACGCCCGGGGCCGCCCGCCCGGAGCCGCCGCCGCCGCCGCTGCCTCCGCCCGGCGCCGCTCCGGCCCCCGTGTTATTGTTGTTGCTGTTCCGGGTCTTGTTGGCGCCGCCGCGGGCCCCGGCCCGCTCGTCCTCGCGCAGCTTCTTCAGCTTCTTCAGGTAGACGGGCCGGGTGCTCTCGGTGACCGGCCCCGGCGAGAAGCCGAAGCGCCTCAGCTCCGAGAAAAGCTCCTCATCCGTGAGCTGCGCGGCCGCCGCCATTTTCCGCTCCCCCGCCGCCGCGGCGTTTCCTACCCACGCGCCGCGCCGCGCTCCCCGCCGGAACTGACGCGTGCGCACTCGGCTGTGGCCTAGACCTGCCTGTCACCCCGCGGGCGCCGCCCGCCGGGGCCAGACGGGGGAAGGGGGGGCGGGGCCGCGCGGCGCCGGCGGCCCCTCCCCCACCCCGCCGCCCGTAACGGCTGGCGCGCGGGGGGCGCCGGCGGCGGCGCGTGCGGGAGACCTCAGGCCGCCGCCGCGGGGAGGATGGCGGGGCCTCGCGCGGCGGCGGCCCGGCCCGGCGCGTCCCCCTCGGCCGCCGGATTTGCGGCGGGGGGCGGTGAGGCGGCGGCCCGAGGCGCGCAGGCACCCCCCCAGCGGGCGGCACCCCGCAGCCGCGCGCCCGGCCGGCGGGAGGCGTGCCGCTGGGGGTCGGGGAGTCGCGACATACGTAGCCCCGGCGGGCCTGGGGGCGGCCGGGTGGGAGGTGCGGGAGGCGGCGGCGGCGGGGGGTGTCGGCGGAGCTGGAGGGGCAGGTCTGGTCGGAAAGGCGCGGGTTTGTGCACGCCTCTGGCCAGACGTTAGAGCGGGACTGCCGGCTGCGTCCCGGCTGTCGGGACACGCTGCGGTGCGCGATGCCAGGCCCATCGGGCACCTCCCCGTCACTCCGTGCCCGGGTTACAGATCTGCCCTGAACAGCCCGCGTGCGCACCCTCCTTGGGCCCTTCCCCGAGGTGGCGGGCGGCTGCGCTGGGCGAGTCAGGCACCAGGACATCACAGCTGTGAGGAGACACGAGGTGTGCCGGCGTGCAGGCAGTGGGAAGCTGCATCCCCACTGTCAGCGGCTGAGCACCACCCTCCTTAAGTTTGCAATTGCCGGGACTTAACTCTGCGCAATTTTTTTTTTTTTTTTTTGCACAAATACAGTCTTTCAGATACATTGCGGTTGAATCTGCCCATCTGACTATATACACAAATACGCACTTGTCAGAATGATTGTGCTAACGTAAAAAGGTGTCACACTGGCATCTCTCAGAGTGTGAGGTGTGCGCTGGCCCTTCTGGATTGGCCCTTTGGCCACAGAACCTCATGTGGAGGCTTCAGAATCTTCTGACCAGCATGGCTCTTATCTGTCCACCCTGAATGACAAAACCCTGGGCTTACCTACTGCTTATCACGTCATAAATGCAGGAGGCTGGGTTTCCATTTTGACCTAACTGACTCGCCTTACGCCACCATGCACAGAAGTGGTCCAGAAACAAGATCCAGCTGCAGGAACAGTTGCATGTTCCCCCTCACAGTCTGCTGCAGTGGGGATGTTGTGGATGTGCCCTGCTAATGTCAAAACTGAAGTTGCTGATCTTGTTATTGAGGAACACTTGCAGAGCAGGAGTTAAGATAGCTGTGAGGCAGCTATGCGCTGAAGAGCAAGCCAAGTCTACAGAGCTACAAGAGTGGCTTGAAGCCATCTTTCATGACGATGATGATGAATGATGACGATTAACTCCTATACCCCACCCTCCACTTATGACCTACCACACCTGGGAGTGCAGAACCTGTCCTATTGTTCATCTAAGCCTCCTTTAACACAACTCTTCTGAGGCTGAGAAGCACTAGGCAGGGCTCTGTGTTACTGGTGTGCTCCACATGGTACCACTGTGCACAGCCTTCCTTCTCCTTGTTTCCCTGACATAGCAGCCGTTTCATATACGGCAGTATTGTGCATGGGAGCAAAGCACAGAACTCCAGCTGTAAGGAAGATTACACTCAACATGAAGTCCGTTGCACATGAAATCGCTAATGTAAATGTACCTGCTCTGTCCTATCTCCCATCCCGTGGTAGCTAATTGATATGACAAATGCCATGAGAAATGCTTCTGACATTCCATTCCTCCTCCTCAGTGAGAAGCAACCCACATCTCCCACCAGCTATTTGGGATATGTGTCTGAATATGCCCCCCGACTCAGTGCTTACCTCCAACTGCCTGTGACACTGGCCAAACCAACAGCAGGCAGTCCCAGAGCAGCCACCACCCTGACAAGCGCACTTCTGGCTAGTACCTACTTCAGACACCTTCCTTCTATTAGAAAAATGTGTCCTGAGAGAGCTGAAGATCCTGTCAGCTTACCAATGCAGTCCATATGTTCTGTCTGTTTATTACAGCAAGGGCATGAGTTAGTCTATAAAACTGTTTACTTAGCAGCAGGAGGGCAGTAAATACTATAGATTGTTAACAATTGAATCACCTCCTGCAAAACTATAGTATGTAGACATACAGAACAGCTGACTGAAAAGTCTGCATATTCCATTTTATGCTTTAAAATCTGTGTGCCAAAATATTTTGAAATGTTTAAAAAACATGTCTTCTGGTTGATACTGCAGTAAGGACACTTCTGCTATCAACCCAAAGTCTCCACATTTCTTTAATAATATACATTAGTATCAATAATATCAATGCCTCATTAGTATCAATAGCTCACATAGCAAGTTTGAAGTAGATACTGAAAGTAGATACTTTTTTAAAGTTAAATGTTGACTGCAAGGAGTGTGGAGACTGTTTTTCATCAGGAAAAAAATCGTAGCTGTTTTCTGAATCAAATATTTTGTTTTATCTTTTCCCTCTCATCCTTAAAGGGCTGGTGTTCTCAGGAAACTGCCAGCTCTTCCATCGGGTGAAAAGGTGCTCTTCTGGAGGTTAGCAGCCATACATCTGTCAAATTCATTGGACTTGGATTTGAAGTTGTATCTTAATACCTCTTTTACCTTTTTTTCCTGATTACAAGTTTGTGTAATTGATATGGAGAAATAGTGTGAAATGGGGACAATGGACATCGATTGTGATTGTATGTGTCTGCTCAAGGAATGTGGGTATGGTGACTAGTCATGGGTGCGGTGTCTGGTCACATAGGCACACAGCCTTGAGGAGACGCCTACAGTTTTGAGGAGAAGCCTGCCCCTCTTCCTCTAACAAAGGGGAGACGGGGAGACGCCTGCCCTTCTTCCTCTAACAAAAGGGGCTATTTTAAAAAAGAATGAGAAAAGGATGAGAGATATTCCAATGCTATCTAGAGGGAGGGAGTGCTAAGTCTCCTTGCTGAAGAAGATCGGATGGTCACAAGAACATGAATCACCTACAAACCTGCAAGACCACCACATTCCAGGCAACAGACTGATAAGCTAATTAACATACGAAGCGAGAGTAAGCGGGTTTAGGTAACGAATATGTATAGGCGTTAATTGAATATTCATTTGTTTTATTGTATAAATGTGAGATGGTTCATCACTTCGGACATGCACGCTTGTGGAGGAGCGATCCCCCGTGCATCTGCGCGCAATAAACATACCTACTTTACAACTTTCGAGTTATAGAGTCTAATTCCGCACGTCATAATGTTCATGCATTTTTGTAAGTTCTTAGAATCTGTGGATGACAATTGCCTTTCTAGGATTAGCACTTCTCTTACTGCAACTTCCTCTAGCAACGAATGCTGTCCAGTTTCTATACAACTCACTGTTGCATACCTGAAACATTTAGAAATCATGAGTCACATCTAAAAGAAATATGACCCTCTTGTAAAACTCACAAATTTGTAAATGCTGGTGTCTTTCTATTTACCTTCTGATTTTTGCTCTTTAGGGTATGTTGAAATCATATTCACATTGTCTTGAGAATGTGACGTTAATGAATGTGAATGTTAGTGAAGAGTAGGAATGTGCTTTTCCTCTTTTTTAAAAGAAAGTGGAGATTGTCACACAATCACAGAACTCCAGGAACTAGTACAGTTTACTCTTATGACAGTATGCATAGGAAGAAATCCCTTTTCACTATGAAAAAACCCTGTATTAGTCTATTTTAAAAATATTTACTCTGGTTTATCCAGTTGTTTCAAATACTACGTGATGAACATGAAATACTTTTTTCTTATAAAACTTAACAGGCTTTTTACTAAGAAAACTTATTTTTAAATATTACAGTTGCTGCCACCATGCTAGTTCTGTGTGAACAGACTCACTTGCACATCCCTCTTTTCTTTTTTCTTCTCCTTACAACTTCCATGTGGGTTTGTGTGATGAGAATGAATCCATCTTTTTTAAACTTAACAGCAGTATAATGGTACTAATATGTACCATTTGTTTATGTATCGACCATGCCATTTTGCATGTGAGCCTGTGTCTTTTGTTGATACATCTTTTGCTGAATATGCTTTTCTTTCCTGAAGGCATCCTATTAATATTCTAAAGGCTTATGCTGTCTCTTGCCTTTGCATTGCTGCTTATTTGTGGCTACAATGTGGGTACCTGCAAGGTATCTAGTGCTTGCACTTCCCATGTGATCCTGGACTGCTTGCATATTGCAACAGCATGAGCACAGTGTGCTAGTACCCTACATCTCACAAAGAGGCCATGTGTTTCCAGATTACAATTCTTGCCTGAGTGTCCCACAGTAGTTCCACTCTCACAAAGTATGTGATGACCTGCTGTGACTGTGCAGTTCTTGTCGCTAAAAGCGAACCATCTTAGTTTATTAGTCTGAGACTTCGTAAGGCAACGGAATCCTCTCCTGCAGGTAACACTTTTATATAACCTGTACTGATCCATGGAATAGTGTGTTCTCAGCTGGGTGTTCATCTCTGATCTGGTCATGTAATTCCTGTCTCACTTCATTATGCCTTTGTTTCTGGGCTCTGGCCATTTTCATGGGACTGTTGGAGGCATTACTGCTGACTCTGTATGGTGAAAAAAAAATCCACAAGGTAGAACTCCAAATCCTTAAGAGTGGCTTAAAAAAATTGTATTTATTTAAAAAGAACAGCTTATTTATGTATAAACCTTTCACTAAAATTTGCTTTAAGTGTTCGGTTCTTTTCTCAGGAGCCAGAATGGCTAGGTATATTTGTTTTAAAACCTGAACTGGAGCTGTCCAACTCCCCAGGAACTGAGTTTAAAGAAGAATGCCAGCTATTGGAAGACAAGAGATTTCATGACAAAATGTAACAAAGAAACAACAAGGAAAAAAAAAGCTAACAGGAAAAAACCCATCAGTAGAGACAAGGTCTTTAGGAATAAAACAAAGGAAATAATAGTGACTAAAAGCTGATGTTTATCACGGTAGTCAGTTTTACATTCCAGCCTCTTGTTTTTGGGAAGCTAATCAGAAACATTCTGGTTACATAGAGGCAGATGTATGAAATCATGAATGCAGATGAATGGTTGAGAGGCCCATCCTGAAGTTGTTCAGAGAGAATGGATAAGCCTTATAAGTAGCACAGTATCAAAATGTCACTCAGCTGTTGGTCTCTAAAACCGTGCCCCATTATCTTATGTCTCAGAGCAATTGCTGCTAGAAGACTGCATGCTGTAATAGACAGTTAAGTGGGTGACAAATCTGTTGTGTAATTAATTCTCTAGAGCATTGTGGTAGATTACATCCAGAGGTTTTTGTTCAAATTTGAAAAGGAAAAAGGGAAGCTGAGCTTGGTAGTCAGGCAGAGTATTTTTCATATTGGTTGACTACTCTTAAGCAGGAACTGGCTAAGTAAAACACACATTTGCTACCTGGAATTGGCAGATGTACTTCTACATATATATAAAGCCCTATCAGCACAGTTGTGGCCAAAAGTCATGGCAATACACTATTCTGGCTTTTGAGCATCTACTTTCCTATTATTAGGTAGACCTTGCAAGTATTTTCAAGGTCTAAGGAATGATAAAATCTCAAGGTGCATCCTTAACACAGGAGAATACTGGGAAGGGATCCTGCCTGAAATCAACAGCACCTTGAAAACCTGGAGGTGCCCAATTTCCTACATTCCTGTACCTTTCTTACTTAAGAAAATAATGAGCACTATGCAGGATACAGACATGTTGACTTCACCTGATGAGATTTTTTTGTGAATTCCTAACCAGCCTGTAATATGGGTGTAGGCATGGCACTCTGGCTTGGGACCTTGATAGTGTTTTGTGGCAATGTGAACAGCAGTGTAGACAAAGCCACAAAGAGCTCACTGTTGACAATTAAATCCTTGACTTTGATCCAAGGCTACTGTCTTTAAAACTTACGTTTATTTCATTCATCTAATGTTTAAAACAAGAGACATCATTCATGGAACAGTAAAAATGAAGTTTGCATTTTATATTTTCATATAAGGATAATTGTGTAATTAATTTCTTGTACCACAAAGCTCTAATTTCAGTTTATTCAATGAATAAGCGGAGTATAAATACATACAATAGACAAAAATAATCAAATCAAAGATATTCAGAATAGGGCCACCATTCTGCTTTCTGTCCATGTCATCAGGATGCTGCAAAGCACTAAATTTGGTGTGTTCCAAACAATTACTGGTATTACTATCTACACTTGTTTAGTACTTGGAGATCTGACCAGTTTTCATCACTCTCGTGTACCTGGCACTGTGCAAACACAAGAGAAGATATTCCTATCTCTTGAATATGCACTTGCCTCCATTACCTCCCACCTGAACTGCAGGCAAGATACATAAGCAGGAAGCCAGCAGCCCCTAGAGAATCCCGTGTTCCTACGGAAAGCACTTGTAGATCTCAGCAGCACAGACTGCCACAAGCAGTCTGTCCTGCTCTCACATTCTTATTGAGTATTGAATTAATCCTCTTGTTGCTAGTGCTCAGTGGCGTTGACCTGGCATATTTAAAAGATTCCCTTAAGCCATGTCATTTCCACTGTCAATAACTCTACTCACGTAGAAAATGTCTCCCACAGAGGAAGGAACTTCCATAAGAACTACTCACAGACAATGGGAACAAAGTCCCACTGGCCCTAAGGACTGCCATTTCCTACTCAAAGTACATGCCACATTTCTAGAACTTTGTTTTCTCCGATAAAAATCAAGTACATTTAGGGAGTGTTAACGATAACCAGTTTTTAGCCTACAGGTAAGTTCTCCATATCTCCATCTAAAAGCAGCTTGGTCCTATCTGAACCAAAGCTAGTGTGTGTCACACATCACAGGAGTCTCTAGCATGTACCACACCCTCCTGTTGTCTAACACACGTAGATGTCATCGTTGTACTCAGTTCCCCTCTGTGAGAATGATGCATTGAAAATTTTCCTTCACCACTGTTCAGCTGGCCTCAAACTATGCTGCTAATGGCTTCTGCCCCCTTGCTTCAGCTTCTGCTCTGTGCCTTATGACATGGCAGCAAGCCCAAGAGCGTGCCTCGTTCATCCTTCAAAGATGCTGAACTCAAGAACTTAATATGCCTGGTCACTTGGCAGAGAACACGGGCAATGCATGGCAGAGAGGACCAGATTTCACCATTTTGAAAGGTAAGGTGACTGCCTTCTGCTCACGAAAAGGTGGCTATAACCCCAATACACATTCTCTCCCTACTACTACTCTTAGGTTGACCCAAATGTAAGCAAAGTGTTCTTCAGAGCTGGGCTACTTTGTCGGCACTGCTGAGCATCTTGATTGGAGAATGGAGGTAGGGATGCCAAGAAACTGATGCCCTGGCCCCACAATAATGCCCTTCAGTTACAAAGCCTTTTGTTCTTTACTCTGTGTGGTCATTACAGGCCAGAGGTCTGCCTCTCCTCTTCTGTGTCAGACTTCATACGAAGGCTGGATCCTCCAAGTCCGGGCTGTATCATGTAGCATCCTGTCCAAAGGTGTTACTTAATTTCTCAGAGCAGAGACACATCTGACAAGCTACTTTTCATTATTGTACCTGACCTAAAAAAAGATGGCCTTCACCTTGCTGAACTTGTATTGGAACTGCAGTCCTTTTACTGTAAACTGTTGGATCAGCTCCAATATCAGTTCGGGGAAATCCTCACAGCAGCAAAACCCTAGTTCTCTACCTGCATAGCCAGACAAGAGCAATGCTTTCTGCCAGCTCTCCAGCTCATCTCTCCACACCTCTGTGATGAGGTGGTCTAGCGTGGAACACCTCCCTTTTCTTGTGGAAAAGAAGCATAAAAAGAAAAAAAAAACCACATAAAATGAAACAAGGAGTAGAAATAGGAGAAAGAGTATCAAGAAGAAGTAAGAAAGGTAAAGGGAATAGAAGAAAGCAGAGGGAACAACAGAAAATAGTAATAGCAAAATAAGCACCAAATACTGAAATGACTGCTTCATACCACATGATGCTTTGTAGGACAGCACAGAGGTGTTCTTATAAGGAATCCTAGGGGAGTGTTTGGAGGAGCTTTATGTGCGTATGGGATGAGGCGGGGCAGGGAAAAGAAGGTGGTATTTTTCATTCATCCACACTGTGTAGGGAGAAGTAGGTGGAGGAGTAAACTCTCCTCTCATCCGCACCATGACTTCATCTGGAGTGCAGTCAGTTGTGCTCCAGATGCCAAATGGAAAAGGAAAATAACATTTGCATGGCTGAAGAACTGGGGGCTTGTAGCACACAGATAATGCACCCCCTGAGCAACAGAATAGAGGCTCCTCTAACTCACCGCTTGCCAACATCTACAGGCACAGGTTTCCCCTGGCTAAAATTGGTCCCTGTGAAAACTTTCTGGGAAAAAACAAACACAGCAGGAAAAATAAAATATTGCTGAATATAACAGCTACTGAACAAAAAATTCTCCCCTGCTAAGAACCTGTGAGAAAGAATGAACCGTCCATGTATATAGCCAATGTACTACTGGAGGGTTTTCAGCCAGTTGTGATCTTAAAAAAAAGCTTAAATTAAATGTGCACTTCACTGTTAGCAGAATAAAGGACCCAAATGACTCACCTAAGGTCATAAAAAAGCCTGTGGCAGAGCTGTAAACCGAGTTAATGTAATGAGGGCATCAGGCAGGAAATGAAGAGCCTTGTTCTTTGCTCTTGGCTCTGCCACTGACTTGCTATGTGGCAAATCACTTCCTCTTCAGGTGACTCAGTTTCTTCCATAGGCAAAGTGAAGTAATGATTCATCTTTGTAAAAGTCCTTTAAGAATAAAGATGGAAATGTTATACAAGAGCAAAGTAGGAATTCCATTCAAGTGCTCTCCCCAGCCCATCCTTTGTCCTCTTCTTGCTGGATTTTTTGCAGAATGATGTCTTTGTTGCTATGAATGGTATTTGGTTAGAGATAATAAAGCTGCAAATTATATAGCAAAAGCATGTTAATGAATTAAATGCCAGATGACTTCTATTATATGCTATAAACAAACAGAAGATGTGCTAGAAGAAAATTATCTGTGTTGCAGAGTTGGTCAGGCAGAGAAAGAAATGGAGGAAAAAGGAGTATGTGACTAAGTAATTTAAAAAGTTGCCATAATGTAAGAAGAAACAAGGTGGGCATGTATTCACAGATTCTTAGAGCTGGGCTGAAACAGGCACAGGTAGAAGAACTTAATGAGAACACATTAGATCATAAAAGGAAGGTTATAATTTTAAAGTCAACAACTTTGTTTACAGCAGAAAAAAGAAACCATATAGCAGTTGAGGTAAGGCAGTATAAGAGGACAAAAAGGAGTACAGGCTTTACTTTGTGGGTTGGTCCCCAGGGAAACTGAATTAACTCTACTACAAGCTTTCTGAAGTAAAATGGGAAAGACAGGCAAACCAGTTTTCAAATGAGCCTTTTATAATGTATTCCTTATCTTCCAAGTGCCCAAGTTCAGATGTATATAAGACCAGTTTTTAGAAATGCTAATCTTTCAAAAATCTAAATGAAATTAATTGGAAAACCATCTAGAAAAATATAGGAGGAAAATTTTTCCAGCTAAGACCTATATTAATTAATTGAATGAAAGTTTTCAGTAACATACATGCACATTTGCAACCTGGTGTACACCTGCTATTTGTTATAACCATATGAAAACCTACAAACAGCCAGCTGTATTTTATATCCACCAAGATGGTACCTTCAAATTAATGCTTAAATCTACATTTTACATATGCAATTAAATGTACATAATTTAGAAATGATGTTTCAATTTTATTTATAAACTGTTTTAAACCCTCTGGCATTGAGAATATTGTTCAATCTCAATAAAACCAATATCCAATAGGTCTTAAACATAATTTTGGTTTTGCTTTTACCCAGGCAGGTTTTCCATGCTCCTTTATCCTAAGCTCAAGAGCAACTCCATGCCCATTTGATTATCGAAAGGATATAAATATACGTATAAAGCTGAACTGTTGCATGAAAACATTAGTTGCTTCAATTGCTTCCGTATATTTTGCATGATGCTATGACATTTATTTTATATCACTGCCTTATAATTTGGGTTTAGCTTTCTTATATACATATCTATGCTTTCCATGGCTTTTTTACTAACTGGAGCATTTCCTATTTAATTTATCATTTACTGAAACCATGCCTTAGGACCTATTACTCCTTGCTGCTTCCCCTAGGAAACATTTTACTATGCACAATTCAGCATTTTTCATATAATTTTACATCATTCATATTGACATTGTGTTGGCTGTACAAGTTGCCTCATTCATTCTGTTAACTGTGAAAGTCTGGGTCCTTTGAAATCTATCTGCAGTTGTCATTAGGATTTTCTGAAGAACTCATGTCAGGCAAAAGTCTCTATATACACATTGTAGATAATGCGTACGTTTTAACACTCTCATTATCCATCTGTTGCTCTCAGAATTCATGTTCCACTTTCAACTTTTCATAATCTCACATTATTTATTCTCCTTTTGACATCTGGTAACACTGTAGTGCTGTAACTTACGTAATGAATGGATTGCTGAGGATACATACAAAATCCAGATACTCCATCACTTCCTTCACTGAATCTCCTCGTTCTATGGGTTTCTGTACTGGATTTACCTGCCCTAGCATACCCACTCTGCTTCACCTGTTTGGTACTTGCTGTGGGGTACTCAGTACCACATGAACTATGCAATTCAAGAACATTTCATGTGCAAAGGAGAACATTAACCTACTAATAAACATGCTATGACGTTGCTGTTCTCACTCTGCTTCAGGTGCTGCCTGTGTCGTTTGAAACCAAAAAACTGTTTATGTTCTCTACAATCTACCACTTGTGTAAAAATATTTCTGAGTCCTGGCTATTAAGCAAACCTCCATCTCCAGGAATTAATACGACAAAAAGAAATCCCAGCGTTGACCTCTCTAAGCAGTACAGTCCTTTTGTGTGTCACTCAGGCAACTACTGTCACTACCTGCCATAGGCATGAACCCACAAGTCCTCTGTAATGCCTACTGCTTTCAGTAAAAAAGCAGCACCAGCCTTCTGGAGAGATTCAGAAGTATGTTGTTTACTCAGAATGCCCAATTTTAATTAGATAATTTTCAGATGTGTCATGAAGTAAGTATGGAGGAACTTTAATGCAATTAAAAGGTTTGTGATTATTTTATGTTTAATGCCAGGCATGTCATATTGTCTTGCTGAGTGGATCTTTTAACAGTTTTTTAATTTGCCAACACCCTGTCCTTCTACATCTGTTACTGCATTTCTTCTCTCAGCTTTCTTCCCTTCGTGTTGAGGACTACAACCTCTGGCATTCAGTTCCTCAACTCCTTTACCCGTCATTACCTAAGGGACTGAAAAGCCTTTGCCCTCAGTCCAGATGTTTTGATTCTCTGTACATACTCCCACACTAAACCCACATTTTACTCTTCCCCATGCCAAGGTAATTGAAAGTCAACAAAATTTTATTGCCTCATGTGTGAGAAATTAAGGCTTAATAAGTGTAATAAACATTATCAGTCAGGGAAAAAAAAGTGCAACTTGAATGCCCAAGGAACATAGAAATTAAAACTTCTGTGGTAGAAATTAGTTTGCTGGGGAAGGAATATTTCACAATTAGAGAATGTAAGAGGCCCTAATTAGAAGTTATTTATTTTCATGGTATAGTCTTCCAGTGTGTCAGATCACCTTTGCATTAATTTTTTCCTCTATCTAGCTTTACAGCTCAATATACCACATTTATTTGTGAATGATGTTATGTTACACGGCTTCCCTCATATTGGATCATGTTGTTATACCTTTGACTGCTTCCCATGTAAGCAGAACTGCCACATGTCCTGTCTTCTGCTAACATGTACATTTTGAATGGAGCTCCTACGAAGCACTCCTTCCAGGTTTCCCACATGTATGCTCTCATCTCTCTGGCTGCGTAGTAGGGAAAGCAGCAAAACTAAGGAATTCAAGGGGTTTTGCTCCAAGAAGAAAAGTAACTGTATTCCCTTTTCTGTAAAAACATGGCAAATAGGATGTGTTTTTTTTAAAAAAGGAAGAGCTGAGAAATGAGCAGCTCCCCACAGTGTCATACTTCTGACACCACCTAAAATCCACACGCATGAAATGCAGGGTACAGGCGGTCCTGCTCCAAACATGAACCACTCCATGTCCTGTTGTATCTCCAGAGGATGTCGGGAAAGCTGTGTGGTACAGCAGCACCAGGAGCCCGGGGCGATGTCTCAGCAGCAGCTGCACAGTTGTTCCAGGAAGATGGGGGCATTTGACATATAAAATGAGACAGAAATTCTGGCCCTGTTAGGTCAATAGCAGTTTTACCACCGCCTTTATTTAGACAAGGATGGCATCCCGCATGCCTGACTCACATTCTACCGAAACTGAACCCGAGTATCAGGATCCCTGCCCTGCCCAGCCTTGCCCTTCAGTTTCTGTGCCAGTTCCAGCATGGGGAGGGTTTGAACTGGGAGGTGAATGGAGCCATGCTCCCCTTTCTTTAGAGCAGTTCAAAGTATTGTACTTTGAAGATGTACATAAAGCTACACTTTATGTGTAGCCTCTTGTACAGTATGTCTGGATCCCGCTCTGCAGCAAAACAGCAGGGAAATGCAGCTGAATGGCTGCACCTCAAAAATCACATCATTTTTGGATTATTTTGTTCTTTTATGCAGTTTAATGCCAGAGGGGAACATATGGCCCAAAGTGATTTTTCCCCACTTTACAGTTCACATACTTCTTACCATATGCTAGGCATTATTTCATGCTATGGCATCTATAATCCCGCCCATGTCTATTCTTCCCTAACATGGGATGGACAGTATACATTTTGTCTTTCTGCTTCTAAGGCATTGTCACTCTGCTGGTCTTTTCAGACATTGGCTATAGTTTCCCAAGAATGTTCCTAAAAGATTTTGACCTGCTTTTTTTATTATTTCTGTGAGAAATGGTGATGGTATCTCTAGTTTTAACTTTGATTCTGTAAGTGCTTAAAGTTTTCTTGCTAGGCAAGTCACAGACCACTTGATGGGTTATCAAAGAAGCTCGCATGATCCCATAGTCGCAGAATTTGAGCTTTTAATCTCCAGTGTATGACATATGCATCAAAGGCTTTGTGGGCAGCCACATTCAGCAACAAATCATACATCTCTCATACCTTTCGTTCCTTTTCAGTGAGCAATATTTATCAAATCTGCCCAGTATCTCCTCCAATAGCTGTAGATGTTAAGTCCTCTGAAGCTGGTATTGCAGGTAAGTAACTTCAATAAAAGAGATTGCTTCATTTGCTACAATACAAGAATAATTTTGTGAAGGATTAATTTCTGTCAGCTCTTATTCATGTTCTCTGTCATTTCTAAGGTAGAAACTTAATTGCATCCACTCTTCTCTCCTTTCTTCTCCTTTTGTTTTGCTAAGATCTTCTAGCTTTCTCTCTAAACCCCCACTAAATTTAGTGTTTCTTAGCATAAAATAATGTTCACTAGAGTGGAAAAAATAAATCCCAGTACTTCTTCACAAGATCCAAGAAGATTTGCCCCAAATAGGCATAAGTAACTGAGTCTGTCGAAAAAGACCTAAAGGAGAGTTAGGTTATGCGGAAGTGGGATACTGAACAGTACCAGCAATCTCAGAGGGTACTGAATCTAACACAGACTGGATTACTACAGTTTGCACCTCATGACTGATTGATTTTCTGTTTGAGAAGGTAACTCCAGCTGAAGTTCCCCCTACATTTGGGGACATCTAGGGAAAAGTAATTCTGTTATATGAAATAATGCATGAGGACAGGCTGCAGTTCTGCCACAGACAGGACATTTAGAGGCTGCCTCTTTTCTTTCTGCTTTGCTGCTAACTATTTGCAATAAGGTATTAAATAAGCTTTGACACCTATACTTAACTGTCAAAATTGGTAGAAATCAACTAATTAGTTCACAGACATTGCAAACATTGTATAGATGTCATTTGCATAGGAAGACAAGCTAAAACATAAACCAATGTTCTCAAGAAAAACTAATGGTGTGGCCTTGTGAATGGCACTTGCTGACATACCTCCAAAAAGAGTATTGCAAAGGTAATGTACAGCCAGAGAAAGGGAAGAAGAATGACCAGGAGCGTGGAAGAGATCTGATACAGAGAAAGCAAGGATGTGCACCAGAGGGAAGGGACAAGCAACTCAAGTAATGATAATATTTAGAGCACTAAGTAACGGAGAGCAGAAGGATAAGGGTTTCCTTCGTCTGCAGAACAAGGGAATGCTCATGGAAAATAAAATAAGGCAATTTAAAACTGGGAGAAAATATCCTCTTCAGCCCCAGAATGGCCAGTTAGCCTCTGGAATTCATTGTGTCTGAGAACAGGCTAAACCCAGTGCCTGAAACAGCCTGTCAGCCTCCTGGCAGCCTCCAGCACTGCTCGAAGATGAGACCCTGTGGTAGGTGGTGTCCCAGGTCCACACTGTGAGCTAGTGTCGGGCGCTCCACATAGTGCTGCCTGGCTGCAAGAGGTGCTGAGCTCCAGTTCTGAGCTGGAGCATCCCCTCAGGGAGCTTTGCTCCAATGAAACCAGAGCAAATGGCTGCCCTTTGTTTCACCCCATAAATCCACCCTGGTAAACAGAATGACACAATTAAACAGGATTTTTGCTTCCTCTGCAGAAGAGCTGGTACGGGCCACCAGACCCTGGGCCACCCACCTACGCTAACTAATGCTGCCATTTCTAGGCAATGTCCCATCCTCTGTCAAACAGCGTGGGACAAAATACCTGGGGGAGGTGGTAAAGTTCTCTTCATTCACTGAAAAGTAGTACAGAAGCTTCATAAATACAAGCAATAAAAGGAAACTCATAGAAATAGTTTTTCATATATATGTATTCCCATATGAAGTTTTCCTTTTAATTATTTCTGAGAATATTTCACAAGTAAATACTTCAAAGCAACTTGGATAAATTAATTTTAGTCTAATTGCTAATCTTATGAATGGGAAAGGTACAATGAATTATGTTAATCCTAAACTAATGCAACTAGTATGTTTTTTGGTGTTTTAGGGACATCTAATTTTCATGGTATACATTTTTCAATGAAATATACTTTTCAATGATAATCAAGATTTGAGAAAACTGAAACTATTAAAAATGTACTTGCATGGAAATTATTTATAAAAATATACAACAACAAAGAATCTACTTTGTTTAGAATTACTTTGGTCTGAGAGTTGTTTTGAACCAAGTATTCACATTGCTCAGTTAAACACAAAATCCATTTCAGAAATGGAACTTGCAGCTTGAAGCAAAGTTAGAAGACATGTCACTGTGAGAGAGCTGGGAAGTGATGCCTTCAGGCTCATAGCAATGATAAATTTTGGGATTAATTGATAAAATCATTAGTGTACACTGTTCCTTTTAAAAATGAAATTATTAAAGTCTAAATTTACTACAATCTATTAAGATAATGAAAATTACAATAAAGACTAATTAAGTTAAAGCAGTGTGATTTGCTACTGCAGTTTAAAAGAAGGTTAGATCTGCTTTTTTAAAAACTGAGAAATGGCACATGCATTATAAAAAAAACCCCAGCATTTAAAACATTGCAAATTCAATGATGCAAAAACTTTTAAAACTCCCAGAACGATGAGTGTGCATGTAACACATGTTCTTGCATCATAAGGTGGTAGCTAATAATACAGTTGCAGAAAACAAGTAATGCCTACTTGATACTTCATTTTCTTCAGTCTTCATCATCTGGCCTTGATCTTCTCGCTATACTATCCTTTTTAAAGATAGAACCATACCTTTTTGCACCATCTCTGCAATAACCTACCTCTATTCTGGTATTCCGCAGACAAGACCAAAGAGCTGATGTCAGGCACCCTGAAATGAAGAACAAAAATAGGTGACCACCTGGGAAAAAGAATGAAGTAACTTGCCTATTGCCACATAGGAGTGTGACAGAAACAAGGACAAGGACATCTCTCTCTAGTTTCTTTAGTGATGTGGTAATTTTTACTTCTGCAAGCTCCTGTCTCATTTGCTATACACTTTTCAACTTCAGCAACAAAGGAGGCAATGGCTCTAAAAATAATTTGTCATCTTCGGTACCCAGCTTGGTTCAAAGCCAGACTAATTCCATGCTCTCCAACGGATGAGCCAGGAATATTGTAGGAAAAGAAAGAGAACAGATAAATAACTGTATCATAAATGACATAAAATAGGGGACCTCTCCTGCCTCTAGAGTGTGTGATGTTACAACCTTGATTGTTGCTTTAAGATAATTTTTAATGCTACAATATAGACCATGTTCTAAAACAAATAATAGTAATGTTATATTCAGAATAACTGAATGTGGAGCCTTTGATTTCCCATTTGAAATTTCAGAAACTTCAACGTATTCCAATTCCAGCAAAACTGACTTTTCTAATAAAAACAGTTCTATGATCCCCATCCTCCACCCCCCCACCCCCCACCCCACCCTCAGCTCTTGATGCTGGTTGTTTTGGCCTAACCAGCAAAAATTTAAGGGGATCTAATTCCCAATGAATAAACTTTGTTTCTGCTGAAACTGGCACAAATTTTGTGATTCACTTCAGTGAATAAACCCAGTGAAGGCTGAGCACTTTTGAAAATCCTGTTGCAATTTGGCATCTTCTTCCTTATTTAAATTGTGCAGGTGTTGGTTATTATCTACTGGTGTTCACCACAAAGAAACAAATAAATAAAATCTTTATTTACTGTTTCTGTACACCTGAGGTAAAGCAGCATGTATAACCTTGGGGATGAAAATTACCACCTCAGGCCATATTTATGCCCATTACTGTTATTATTTATGCATTTTTCTCCCTATTTTTATATTACTCATAATTGATGATTGATGGGCATCAGGCACTGTCTTCCGTATCCCTCCCCAGATATACCATCATTCAAACCATCCATTCGTTAATTCATTCCAAGGCTGTCATCAGGGGAATACTGTCATTTGCAATGAATGTCAGAGCAGGCTACAAATGTATGTGCATTCCTAGGAAAGTTAATGGATCTTGAAGCCACATTCACAATGTAGTTCTGTTTTCATGTATGTTTTTCATTTAATTAAACAAAGAACCACAAAATGTTGGCTCTTCCAAGTATATTCCATTCCACTCTCATAGTGCTCTCAACTCACTTAAAAAGTGACTGTTATTCCCTGAAATACATCATGTGAATTAGAAGAAAGAGACATTTAAATAAGGGATCGAGAAGAAATATAACAAGCTTTTACCTAGATCTTCACGTTGAATGCAAGCAGGCAGCATGAACACAAGCTTTGCAAACCGTATCCTCAATGAATCTCATCGTGGTACAATACTACAACAGAGAGGAACTCAGGCGAATGGACCCTGCGGTACCACAGGCCAGGCTCGGCACTAACGCAGGGCTCATGGAACCTCGGCAGATGTTGCTGAAAAGACCCGCAGCGTGCCAACGGGCACAGAGGTGCACAGGCTGGGTGGGCCCTACTGCAGGTACTGAACAGCATTTCAGCCACTGCACGCTCCTGATTTCTGCAGAAAGTCAGCTGATCACAACTGCATTTTTTTACTAAGGGGTGTTTATATGATACCCTCATAGTTTCAGAAATTATGTTCCAGTGTCATTACTTGGTAGTTAAATTCTCTTCCTTTGCTAGATCTTAAGAAAGCGTCTTTACGTGAAAAATAACAACTTGAATCATATTTGGAACACACAAAATGCTTACCTATATTAAGGACCCATTTTAACCTCTTCCTAAAAGCTTTATAGTTCAGATATTATTTTTCCCCCACTGCATTTCTCTTTAGTAGCAAACTTAAAATTGTGTACTTCTAAGCTAGGAAAAATTAATCGCATTTAATTCTTCAAATCAAAATATTTTTTCTGCTTTCTAAAATCACATCCATTAGTAGCAAATTTCCAAAATAATTAACAGCTGTTGTCCTATACTACCTCAAAACTCCACATGACGTAACTTTATTCGGCATGGTTTTTTTTTAGGAACATCGATCGAATGCCAGTGTCTCTCCCTGTTTATTAGATTATTCAGGAAGGCCCCTGGCAGTGCAGCCTGCGGGACAAGACCCCCGGCCCGCCGCTGGAGCCGGGGGGCGGCGCGGGAAGGGAGCGGGAGCTGTGGCAGCCGTCCCGCCCCGGGGCTTGCGGGGGCCGCCGGCGGCCGGCAGAGGGCAGCCTCGCACCGGCGGTGTCCCGGCGGTGTCCCGGCGGTGTCTCGGCGGTGTCCCGGTGTCCCGCCCGGCGCGGGGGGGCCGCTCCCCCGGGGCGGGCGGGGCGGAAGGAAAGCACCGGCCAGGGGGCGGGAATTCGGGAGCAACCTGACCCGCGGTTACCCTTCGAACCGTAGGTAGTCGGTTAGGGGCAAGCGCAGGGGAGTGCGTAAGATGAAACTTTATACAAAATAAATAATGATAAATAATAAAAAGATAGTAAATAATCACCCTTATCTAACAAGGGTCTAGAGGTGGGGCATTTCTGTTAAGGGTACGTAGGCTGACTCCAGCTTTTGGAGCTTGAGCTTTTCCGGCTGGGCAGGTTTCTAGGGCAGCACCTGCGGATGCAGGAGCACTGCATCCCGGCCGCATCTTCCTCGGATGAACTTGCGCGAGCCGCTCCGTCCCCGCGCGCCAGCTCCCCACCCGCAGAACGCGGTGCACTGGAAGGAAGGCGCCTGCAAGTGCTGGCGGGCGCACGGGTGCCTTACGTGCACTTGCATATGGAAAATGTAGAGGCGGTGTTCTCACGGCGCGCTTCATAGTTACAGGGTATTTCTGACACGTACGCATGCACGCGGTGTGTCAGTACGCGCGTTTCTCCCTGGCGCGCACGTGTGCTGCCCTGGGGGGTTTGACAATAAACCCCCGAGCGGGCCGAGGGACAGAACACGGCGGGGTACCTGCGCCGGGACAGCACGCGAGGCGGCGTTTGTAACGTCAGCCAGCGGCAGGAGGAGGGAGAGGAGGAAAACGGGCAGTTCAGTACGTCAGTGGGAGGGTGAGGTTAGTTAATGTGTTGAAGCATAAATCTTCTGCGTACAAAAATCATTACCAGTTCGGCTGTGCTCCTGGGGCATGAAAAAGCGAAATAATGACAGAGCTCAGTACCTTTCCCTGTGTGTAAGCCGACATGGCAAATCCAGCTCATATAAATCTGTCTGGAAAAGCAAGACCAACTTCATGGTGTTTCCCATGACCCGAAGAATTCTGTTTCAGGCAGTTAATCCAGAGGTAACTTTTGCAGTCATGGGATGGAGCACAGCAGCACCCAAGGCAGCATTCACAGGCAGAAAATACCCTTCGGCTCCTTCCAGAACATTACAGACAGAAACTTGGGGGTTTTACTCAAACTGTATCTACCCTGGTCAGATTTAGGTTTGTTTTTTTTTTTTTTAAGTAAGACTTGGTCTTTTCTTATGAAAGAATCTGAAAAATATAGAAACAGTATTTTTTTTCTTCCTTTAAAGGGCATGATTCTGTTTAAATAACTTTTTGAACGTAAAATTCTTTCAGCTGTACTAAGTTTCTACATCGACCCCGTTCCAGTTTCTGCGTAAATGGCAACACTTCAGTGTCTTTCAGCATCACCACTGTTCCCGAGACCATGGGACACACGCAAGGTGAAAGCCTTTTCTCCCTCTGGCACCTTGTCACCCGCACCGCGCAGCACCCCAGCGCCGGGACGCGCCGTCGCTGCCGCGCTGCTCTGCGGCCCGGCTGTGCCGGATCCCGCTGGGAGCCCCTGCCCGGTTGCACCCCCCTGCCGCTCTGCTGGAGCTCCCCCAGCCCCAGCGCCGCGTGTGCCAGGCGGCCGCGGCGCACAGGCTTGCTTGCTTCACCGATGCGTTTGTGCCCGTGGCGGTGCCGACGGCATTGCCGGGGTGCCGTCGCTGCCCCTGCGGGCGAGCAGCGGGACGGGGCGGACGTGCCGCACCGCATCGCACCTCGTGCGCAGCATGTGCCGGGCACGACGGCCCCACGGCACGTCCCCCGGGGCGGAGGAGGCGTGGGTCACGCACCGTGCCCGGGGGAGCGGGGGGCCGACCGCCGGCTACCCCGTCGCTGCACGTCGCGCCGCCGCCCATCGGAGCTGGGGAAGGCGCACGCCTGCAGCAGCCTGCGAGCACCGAGCTCCCGGCTGCCCGCCGGCGGCCGTGCGCGGCTGCGACGCCGCACGCCGCCCTCCCCGTGCCCGCCCCGCTCCGCGCCCCCCTCCCGCCGCCGCCGGCGGGGCCGCCCCGCGCCTGCGGGCGCGCAGCGGCAGAGGGCAGGCGCGGCCGGAGCGGCAGCGGCAGCCGGCGAGCCCCGGGCGCGGCGGGCGGTGCGCGGAGCATGGCCCCGGCGGGGCGGCTGTGCGCCGCGCTGCTCTGCGGTGCGCTCAGCCTCTGCAGCCTGCGGGCCGCGCCGCGGCAGCCCGACACGCTCTACATGTGGATCGATGCCCAGCAAGCGCGGGTCCTCATCGGTAAGCGGGGCCGCTGCCCCGGCCGGCTGAGCAGCGGGCGGGAGTCGGGCCCGGCGGGGCTGCCGCCCATCGCGCCCCTTTGCCTTTCGCAGGCTTCGAGGAGGACATCCTGATCGTGTCCGAGGGGAAGATGGCCCCGTTCACCCACGACTTCAGGAAAGCCCAACAGAGGATGCCCGCCATCCCCGTCGGCATTCACGCCATGAACTTCACCTGGCAGGCAACGGGACGGGTAGGTGCAGAGACGAGGCGAGGGGCGGCTCTTTAAAACCGGACAGGTGGTTTGGCTGTGGAATAGTCGGGGAGACCCTCTCCGAGGGTGCCGGTGCGCCCCCAGGTGCGGGTCGCCTGCCGCCGTGCCCCACGCCCACGCCGCGCGGGCAGCGCCCGGAGCCCGCAGGGTGCCGGGGCGGCGGGCAGGGCTCGGGGGCGGCAGGACCGGCGGGCAGGGCTCGGGGGGCGGCGGGCTGGGGCGGCGGGCGGCAGGACCGGCGGGCAGGGCTCGGGGGGCGGCGGGCTGGGGCGGCGGGCGGCAGGACCGGCGGGCAGGGCTCGGGGGGCGGCGGGCTGGGGCGGCGGGCGGCAGGACCGGCGGGCAGGGCTCGGGGGGCGGCGGGACGCGCGGCCCCGTCGCGGGGAACGCGTGCTTAAAGGCGGGGTTGTGGCGTGCGCGGTGGCGCCGGGTGTCCCGGGCGCTGGAGGACGCGGCGGGCCCGTGTGAGGCGGGAGCGGCCACCCGGAGCCCGCGGGGAAGACACCGGTTGCCTTTGCTTTCAATAAAACTTAACCTGGCGGTAGTTCGGATGCAATTTTCTTTCGGCTCCCTTCAGTTTATGGACGTACGCTACAGGTTATTCATTGATGTCTATTTACTGAACGCGCATGCTTCATTTGTAGTTCTGGTAAATAATAATTGTCTCCTGTAGTCTTAATTTTATCAAGTTTAATTGCAAAACCATACAGCTCTGTAGTGTATTGGATCCCTTTGGGTTCTTTCATTGAAAAGATAAGAATGACATGTTTTTCTGAAGAAACAGATGCACGATTTGACATGCTGACAATGTATGCTAAATTTGCATAAAGCTGAAACACGTTAGCATACGTTGTGGCGGATACAGAAAAGAAATCAATGTAACAGAAAAACGATGGATGAAATTAAGTCATTTTTAAAATCCGGACGTGGACTTCGTGCAATAAAGAGCTTGGTAAAGATGAAACAATATTTACCTTCAAACATTCAGTGTAAATTGGTTGTATAATTCAGCTAATTGCAGCTTCACCAATTTGGTTGTGGTTTTGGTTGTTTTAAAATACTCTTTCTGACTACAGAACTTGTTTGGCTTTGAGGTGTTGTCTGAGGCCCTTGTGATTTTTTTTGCTGTCCTCACAAAGCCTTTGAGTTCAGGAAACACTTCACCTCTTCTTTTAGAGAGGGAAGGGAATGCAGAGAGACAAAACTTAGTCACAAAGGCTAAGTGACTTGCTGAAGGTCTTTGGTGTTCCAGTTCGGCTTTACAGAGGAAACGACTTTGTACACCAAGGGTTGGCATTTAAGTACCTAGAAATAATTAGTGTGGTTTGGGACGATATTTCCTGTGATGTTTCTCTGCCAGCTTCGCTTGCTGTCCATGATAAAATTTACTACCTCTTTTTGGGAAAGGAGGATTGAGATATTAGACTGAACCTTGCCCTCCTTTCTTGTGCTCTCCTCTCCCTCCTTTGCTGCCTACAGGTAGCTCATTAGGAAAAGATGATTGTAACACTGATGTGGAGTCACAGGCTTAAAGACAACATAAATAAGTGTTCCCCTTGATGCAACTTGCAGGACAAAATCCCTTCTGAGCAGCAGCAAAGCTGTTTAACCCATCATTCCTTCTCCTCTTGGCTGAATTACTGAGTTCCTGTTAGATGAAACATAATTTGTAAGTGAAATACCTGAACGGTTAAAGTCACGTCATTGCACCACTCTGTCCCTATAACAGTGTGTTAACTTTCAGATGTTCATGGGTCAAACAAGTGTTAAAGCTGAGAGACTCTGCATTTGGAGATTTTATAATCTCATCTAACTACTCCTTACAAGTTCATCTGTGTGTACAGTCAATAAAAACATTGGCACTCCAGCCTTATGGCTGTGGATATTTAGATACGTATGCACATCTGCAGATGAAGAGCAGGATTTCAACCAGCAGCCTAAGCTTAGGAAGGAGTTTCAACCCCCTAGTCTTTTATGAGTTGGGGAAAAAATGGATATACTCAGCATCCTAGAGAAAATGTCTTCTTTTGGTATTACAGTCCCGTTGGTTTTTGTATCCCTCAGAGGTGTTTGGTTACAGCTGCCTGTTACTCACTGTTCTTATCATCCTCTGTGGAAACCAGGGCAGTTACTGTCCCTCTGCCAGGCAGCTCTTTATATGATGAGAAAGGGCAGGAAAAAACATGAGTATTTCTTCTGTAGCCCATAGAGCAACAACACCATTGCCCACAGTAGTGCTGCAAAGAGAAGCAGGATAGAAGTTATTTGTGGCAAAAAAACACAGTTTCTCCAGAATTTCCAATATTTTATGAGGGGAACAAATGAGCACATTCTAACATATTTTTTCAGTGTTCTCTTTTGTTTTTAAGTATACATGTTCTTAGAAGTTTCCATTGACGCATCCAGGAAAGTACTAAATACTTGCTACCTTTATTCCAGCAGAATACTTTTTTCTGGGGATTTCCTAAGTCTGGGAAGGGGAAGGGAGGAGAGGAGAGAGTCAAGAAAGGAAGAAGGAAAAGAAATTGAAATGTATTCTTTGAAAGAGGAAAGGCATTCAAGATACTGAGGTACTAGACTGCTTTCTGTGAAACAACTGTTCACTAGCATACAGCTGTTTCCTGTTTGGTAAAGCTGAAATAATTTCTTCTGTGAGTTTTGTATTTTGTGCCTTATATCTTGTATCCCACTTGAGATTTGAAGGTGTTTCTCTGGAGCGCCAAGGTTTTGGGCACTGTCAGTAGCATATGCCACAGCCTCTAGCAGTAGCTAGACCGTTTTTGGGTCTATAGAGACCAGACTTCTCCTGAGAAGGTACAGGAGATCCTGTCTGTGTCAACAGGAAGGGGAGTGAGAGAGTGGCTGGGTGGGTGCCTGGTAGCCAGCCAAGGTCAACCCACCACACCTGGGCTCTCCAGCAGGGTAGGGCTAAGTCTCTCCTGAGATGCACCCTGCATCCCTGTTTACACCTGTGGAAACTGGATATAAACATCCTGTGGGTAGATTCCATCTACCTGCTCCTGGGATAAATAATGATCCAAGTTGTAGGTGAGTAAATAATCCAACCCAGGGAGTGGCAATACTTCTCAGTCCTGCACTGCTGTGTATGTGCATAGTCTAGTTCAAAAATGTCTGTTGAAAGGAGTGTTTTAAGGACTAGATTGTACCTGTATTCTGTATAAACTGAAGTGGTAAAACCCCACTGCGTTTAAGATGTTATGTTTCTAATGCAGTGGCCTTTCTGCCCTGCATCTATTTTACACAGAAAAGACTCTTTATGGTATTAAACTTTTGAAAATTAAGGCCATTTTCACTAGAAAACATTAACCAAAGAAAAGTATGTGTTGCTTTTAGTCCTTAGTCTCTTAGTTCTAAATAATTATTAGGAAATATTGGGGAAACCCTGAAATCTAAGGGTCTGAAGGTGCTAAATACCTACTTTTTCTGGGGAAGTCAGGATGAGCCAGGGGTTATGAGAAGGCTAGAGTACTGCAGAATGGATTTGTTATGTTTTTATGCACTTCATGGTTTTACCTGTGAATTTAAATATAAGATTACAGATGTTACGTTCTCTTTAGAAAAAATGTAATCTGGGTAAATTGGTGGTTACAAAGGTTGCTCCTTGATTTGAAAGGTTTAAAAAAGCAAAAATCAGTGGTAATATATACCATATGGTAGGCATCTGTGTAACCACTGGAGCTCACTGGTGTGTTTCTTGCTCTTATTCTGTATGGTTTTTGCAAAATAAAGAATAATGACTTTTGGGGGTCTTGTCCTCTGGGAAAGATTGCACTGAAAGGCTTCCCAATGAGAGAGGAAGAGACCCTATTATGCTATCTAATGCTATGTCATGTTTCACCATGTCCACCAGTGGAAGGTAGCAAAGATTGCAGTGATAACATAATCTCTACAGTGTTGAGAAACGTATGACAGGTATTTAAGTTCCAAATACACAACCCAATATGTGTGGTTAACTTTCAGTGGGACTTCTGAAAGCAATAGAATTAAGTTCACATGTGAGTATTGGTGGGAGAGAGCCATATTTAAAAAAAAAACGTTGATCAGTGACAGAGCAGCAGCCAGGTTGATTTAATAGACAGGAGGTGAAAAAAGAAACCAAACAGCAAGCTGGAATTTTTGTCTTGTAGTAGTCTCTGGTTTGATCCACAGAAGCAATCAGCCTAGGCCACAGCCTGCCCAGGCTGCTTTCTTCCTTTCGTATGTGGGAGAAGTATTTGGGTGAGAAGCCAGAAGAATTATTGTAGCAGCTTCCCTCCTACTCCCAACTGTCATGAGTACCCCACAGCTCCTCTCCTCTTGCATGGTTGAATGCGTGTGTCCGTGATGTGCCATTTGGTCAGTTGTATGCTGGTGCCTGAATCCCGTGTCTTATGGTGCATGGATATCGCATGTATATTAGTGCTAAAGACATATCCAGCCTGGTGCTGCTGGATGCATGCCATTTTGTGGTGTGGCAGTGGTCGTTCTGCCCTATGACAGGAGATGTGCGTTGTGTGCAAGGGAATAAAGTGCTGGGGAAAGGTCTTTGGTCTGGGAGAACTTCTGGTCACAAGAGCACAAGTGTCAGGAGATAAGGGGGCATCCCGGCATATAGTCCTTGGGGCCCTTAGAAGAGGCAACTGGACCTGACCCTACTGGAATGGCTGGGTTACTTCTGATCAGAGTTATTGATAACCTTGAGTAAAGCAAAGAGATGCGTACCTTGAGGTCATCAAAGAGAGGTCATCAAGGCATTTCCTAGCATCATTTCTATATTGTAAAGTGGAGCTTAGGAGTGCTATTTAATTACAGCTTGTGGAGGATAGTTCTGATCTCAGAGGTGTGAGCATCAACCCTGAATAGCTCAATTGATTTTTCTGGAATTACCCTGTACTGCTGAGATGTAGCCTGACTATGAAGATAAAATGGAATATCCAGCTATGCCAGTAGAAGTTTTGTTTCCTTGTCCAGAGGAAAGCTAACAGACCACCAGTTTTAAGGCATTATTGATGTAATAGGGTTCTCCATTCAAACATCATTATTTCCCTGATAAACTGAAATTTAAAAAAAAACAACAGTGAATTTCAAAGCATGTAATTTTTCAAAGGAAGCCTTTCTTCAGAGAAGCTGCTGATTTTTTTGGTAAATATTTTACTCGTACCCAGCGATTGCAGTGATGCTTTTCAGATTAAAAAATGGCTCATATGCACAATTTAGGGTTTTCTTCTGATAACGGTATTGGTGTTCTGGAAGTTTGGTCAGGGCAGTCACATAAACTTGCACTCCTGGGATTTACAGTAGTACCTTCACTGCAGTTTCATGTTACCAAACAGGGGAAATACTTTGTTTTCTGACCTCTGTACCAAAATTTCCATGTGGAATGCGAAGATGTTTACATACTGTGAGCATGATTTTTAGACAGAGCGTTCTCATATTGAGAGCACAGCTCCAAACCTTTAATATTTAGATTCTGCTCAGCTGTGGTATTTTGCGTCTCAGTGTTGTAGACATGCCACCAGGGATCAAAGTAATGCTGTAGAGATCCCACTTTCTTAGTAAGGCAGGCATGTGCCAGCCATCTGGTGTATCTGCTGATAGAAAACAGCAGTAAAGTTTCTCAAAGTTTTGCCAAGAAGAAAAGAGGGGGATTTATTGCTCAGCAGAGATGAGTTACAAGGCACCTTGTAGTGTAAGCTACATCTGGTTTCCATAGTAATTTACATGGTATATGTGTAAACTACACAATTATTCTCTTTACACAGCAGTGTAAAGCTGTGTTAAATAAACCATTCTTCAAGATTTTCGTTGTTTATCCTTTCTATAAATATTCTAATATATTTTTAACAAAAAAGCTTAAGTAATAAAATATTTCCACTACTTTTACAGTAGTAGCTGCATTGTACAACCTAACTGCTGAGAAGCACTGGAACTAACAGGACACCCCGAGCTTCAAGACTATACTGTGTGAAAATGTACAGATTTTTTTTTCCCCATGTTACTAATGGTTTTTCTAAAATACAAAATCTAAGCTGTGTTGCTTTCTTCTTCCTTGTGGAAGTGAAAATGTTTTCTGTCAACATCACCTCTTACTTACAGACAGCTTCCGAAGCATGTTCTTGGTGGTCCAAAGTTAATGCCATTACAAGTAATGCCATGGAGTAAAAAGTAAGAACTAACCATAACAAGAACTAGCTGGAAGGATTTTTAATGTATTTAACAACTTTTGTTGATATCATGCTTTCCAAAGAGGTTTTGGTTTGTTTTTTTTTTGGGTAGCTATGAGTATGAATGACTTGCTTCTAGTGAAGTGTGAATTATGTACGTATAAAATGAATGTGAGAAACTGTACTTGTCCTAGGACATGCACATATGAAAGGAATACGGTGTGACCCAGAGCTTTCAAAACAGTGATATGTAGTAGTACTGGCATCATGTTGAACAGAATTTTGGGTATTGGCTCAGAGCAATGCATTCTTGATTTCTATTTTTAAAGCTTTCAGGAAAATGCATTTCAAAACCATTTTTTGTTTTGCCTTCCTGTGGCATTACACTTGGCTTGCCAGTTTGTTCTTCTTTTATTTTCTTTTATTTGTGTACAAATTCCACCTTTTGAAAGATGCTACTTCTATTATTCTCTTCCATTCTGCTGTTCAACCATGTTGGATTTTTTTGTTTTGTTGGGGTATTTTTGTTTGCTTGTTTGCTTTTTAACTGTTTATTTGTGGCCTAACTCTTTGCTACATCAGACTGTAGCCCATACCTTGTGGAAAGTGCAGTCACCCAAAATGCACAGCAAAGAACAGGCAGTTGCATTGCAATACATAGTCTTTCCATAACAAAACACACTGTTCTTTGCAGTGAATTATATGTATAAAACGTAATAGATTGCTGCCGCAGATATATGTTTCAGTAGAAGTTAGCTTTATTGCTGTTTTCTGTTATGTAAATGGCTTGTATCACCTGCAGACTTGCTGAAGGTGCACTCTGTCACAACATCCAGGTCATTTATAAAGATGTTAAACAGTATGGACCTAGCATCAACCCCTGAGGTACACTGCTAGTGACTGGCCTCTGGCTGGGCTTGGTGATGCTGCTGATAACCCACTGAGCCTGGCAGTGCAGCCATCCACCTCACTTAATGTAAATCCCACTTCCTCACTTCTTCTGTGGGGATGTTCTGGGAGACAGTGCTGAAAGCCTTACTACAGTCAAGGTAAACAAAATACGCTGCTCTCCTCTCATCGCCCAAGCCAGCCATTAACACAAAATGGGTCGGGCACGAGCACAGAACTGAGACTGGCTTGTACAATCACAGAGAAGCAGCAAACTGAGATCTGCCTCAGAAAAAGTAACATAAATAAAACAAGGGCAGTGATGCTGTTGTAGGACTTTATCCAGATACGATACCTGAAATCCACCACAGTACATGGATTTGTAGTCCATTTATAGAAGACTGCGTAGCTGCACTAAAATGCTGAGGAGTTACTTGACAAGTCTGATTTGGAGAAGAGGCACATGCAGAATAGAAATGCCTTAGTAAAGGCTTACAAAGATTTAGGGTGGATTTTTTTTTCAGCCAAACAAGAAAACACCTGGATTTTTTTGCATCTAGTATGAAAGTTTGCTTTGTTTTGTAACCATCTGGTGGAATCTAGCTTGTTTGGCTGTATAAGGAAAAGTGGGCAATTACCTTCCAGCTGCTTCAGCACTTGCTGCCATCACTGCCAAATACTTCAATAAATAACTTAGAGACCAAACATGGCTTTCAGAGCTGGTTCCACAAATCCTCTGAAGTTGCCCCTTAGCCTGGATAAACGACTAGCTAAACCCAATTGATCCTAAAGGAAATAAATATGCTTGACATCAAACCTGGCAATCTCCCAGCCTCAGGTTTTGACCCATCACCAGGGAAAACAAACTCCCTAAACAGCAGCCCACTAATGAGAAGATCTGTCGCCAGCCCTGAGTGCTGAAGCACAGAAACCAGTAGCAAGAGCAGCAGAGCCAGCCTTCACAACGATGGCTGCCTAGAGGAGGAGACAGCAGGCTCTTGGACCGTTCTGACCAGCAAAGAACAAGTTCAGAGCTTTCAGTACTGCGATTATGAACCTATTTGTTCTGAGAACATGAAAAAGACATGGAGAAATCACAACTTGTTGATGAGCAGGAGAAGGTAGGCTCTCCCTGCAGTGTTTTCTACATGCTGTCAACTTGCAAATGTGTGAATGTTGATATGGTGGATGGGGATCTAAGACTAAAAAACACATAGGCAAGAAATAAAGTCCACTGAACAGCTTCAGTAAGGAGTACAAGTACCAGCTTCAACCTGTTCCTTTTAAACTGCAGCAAACTGCTTTCATTTTTCCAAGTTTGAGCCTTAGTCAGTTCTCTTTCTTGCAGAGGTTCTGGGAAATAAGTTGAACTGTTGAAACAGAATCCATTTGAAACAAATTTATTTTTCCCTTGTGAAGCTACAGGTACAACAAATTACTGCAAGTGGCTATGTGTCTGCAGTATTCCACCCAGAGACCTTCAGTGAGAACAGGCAGGGTGTACCACAGAGCCCACTGGCATCTGCCAGAAAGGAAGGAGAGGCAAAATACAGTTAACTGGGTCTTTAATCACAAGCAACAGATGAAATGCATAACCACATTAAGAGTTAGGAAATAACTTGCTAGCAGGTTGTGTTGACCATTGCATTGGTGGTTTTATTTATTTTTTTTCTTTGTGCTGGGTTTTCTTTCTCTCCTTCCTCCCAGTTTTGCAGAGGAACATCTATTCAGATTGCATAGGCATGATCAGATTTCCCTATTGGCAAAGGAGTGTAGCTGAAGGCTTATGACCCAACATGTTGCTCCCCTCCAGTCAGAGCTGTGACATGTTGGTCTTAAGTACAAGGTGGAGAAGCTTATACTGTGCCTTACAGAGAGAAATTAGAGATCTTCGTTGCATCAAGAACCACTTGGGTTTCACATTTTTACTTGACATAACCGTACCTTTCCTTTGATGGGACAAAGTCTGCGCCTTATCCTGCCCAGTAATGGCATCAGCATTTGAATTATATCAGTGTGAATATCCTGATTAGTTAATAGACTCTTTGTAATTGTCCTTCCAAACATTTGCAGTTGAGTAAACTTCATAATTTATATAGTTGGTGCCATGATGCCACTGTGACTATTATTTGTTTAGACAGCAATTAATTGAAACCTAGCAGTAGAATTACAAGTTTTAAAACATTCCTATTTAACTTATTTATAAAAGACCTTTATTCATCCAAAACTAAGGTTTTCTCATCCTGTACAATACAACCAAGCAGTATAAGTTCTTTCCATTAAATTAATGGGGAAATATTTAAAAGGATGAGGAATCTGACAGTTTGCTGGTGGGAGGAGTGATTACCTGGACTTACAGAGCTCACAGCCTCTGCAAGTTCTTGTGAAATCTCTGTTTCTCCACCTCTGCCCAGCCCCAACATCTCCAACAGAAACTTCTGTCTCTAGGTTTGTATGTTTCCTGTCCCTGTCTGCAAAGATTGAGGTAACTGCAGTAAGTTTTTCCTCTTCCTGGTTTAGAGCAGGTGATGGAGCATACCCAGGTTCTTTGGGATTTCCTCCCTTCTGCAGGCCAGAGGTCTCATAAAGAGTGCGAAGTAGGAAGCCGTTTTTGTGAGAGATGGAAAGAAAGGGATGGCTGTTGCCCTTCTGTGAAAGTGGCATTGTGAAATTCTTCCTTCTGTGATTCCTTTATAGCCACTCCCGGTAAAAACAAAAGAGGATCCCCAAACTAACCCTCTTGGCTCTGAGAGGAGAGCTGTGCCAGTCTCCTGCTTGGGCGCTGTCTGGTTATTCCACTCAGGATTGGAGAAGGTGGAGGAAGCAGCCAGTCCCCAGGGGCTTCCCTGAGCACGGTGAGACACAGAAAGGAGGGCTAGTGCTTTTCTTATAACCTGAGCAGAATTCCTTGAACTGATAATTACGAGAATTTGCAGCACTGTTTCACACATTGTTATTATTGTTATGTCTTGACAACAAATCTGGTTTTGCTACCCTGGCCACATTCAGAGGACCGTTTACATGCATGAGCATCTACTCTGATGGTAATCAAGCAGCAAAGATGTTTACGTGAAGCTTGCTTTTTATCTCTGATTACAGACTTCCAGATAAGCCAGATTTAGTAATGGTATACTTAGCCTTTACCACAGGAAGTAATTTAAGTTATATTTCTGTCAAGGGCAAGATGAGCTACTGACCACTCTCAATGCACTGAAAATATTTGAAGACATTTATTTGAAAAAGCAAAAACCCTTGGATTAAAATTTGTACAACCTGCATGTCAACAGCTCAACCACCAACTAAACATACCTTTCAGTATATCATTGAAAATGGACCTTCTAACTGAGGTGTGTTGTTTGCCTGTTGTCCTTCAGGAGTATGTTAATAGCCTGCAGATAAACCACAGTTTTTTGGAAAACAGATTTCTACTACTTTAAAAATCTGCATTTGAAAACATATGTGGGTTTTAGGAAATGACCAGCATGGTTTGAGCTTGAGAGTTTTTTCCATATACATTTCCCCCAAAAAACATTCCTAATGAATCTTGTTGTCAGCAAGTTGTGTCATTCCAGTTTCTGCCACCCATAATTCATATGAATCTCAGTTTATGAAATACAATTGAAAGGTGGCAGCAACAAACTATTACATTAAGGTAGTTGGCCTTCATGTGCAAGCATGCTTTCCCCAGACCTCTGCATGTCTTGTACTGCACAGCTTGTGACTGTGCAGTTTACTGTGTATCTGCATATTAATGTGTCCAGTTGATGTAATGGGCCAGATTTCCAAAGGCTACCCAGTGTTTGTAACAGCCATTCACCCTGAGGAAGCCCACGGGCCTTCAGCAGCAGTTCTTTGGTTCTGAGATTCACAGTTGCAAAAGCACCTGAGTCACGTCTCATAGATGAGAGTTGGTATGGGCTCATGTACCTAATGAGCTTTGAATGCCTCGTAAAAACAGAGGCAGAGGTAAGTTTGTACATACAGCATTATTCACTGGTATTTCCTGGTTTTTGACTGCTTAACTGGATACCATAAGGCTTCTTGAAAGTTGTTTCTTTTTTTTAACACAAGTGTTTTTTGTATGACATTTTCTCTGTTTCCTTTAAAAGAAAACCAAATGATCGAAAGGTAGAAAGAATTAGGGAAAAAACTCTACTGTGTTCCTCAGAGATCTGTAAGTTTGAAAACAGCTTGCATGTTACACAAACTGAATTGTCTAGACAGCGGTGTGTCTCTTCACCCTGAGCGGAGCAGAGATGGGATCTCCTTCCCCACGCCGGGGAGGCTGTGGGAGAGGAGCTGCAGAGAGCAGGTTGTGTGGGCCTTCCTCAGCCGCAGGGCTCCCCGGCTGTGCTCCATGGTCCTTCTCCGGTACATTTTAGGAGATCCACAGGAGGGAGCCCATATGCTGTGTGCACCACCGTGCTGGCAACGGCTGCTGGAGGAGCTCAGGCTCACTTGACGCAGGAGTGCATGGGTTCCAGGCTGGTTTGCCTGAGAACCTCAGGCGCAAAAGCAGCCGAGCATGGGCCTCACCTTTGCACTAGAACAGCATCATCCTGAGCTGAGACAGGTCATACCCTGACCAGTGGATTTCCTCACTGGCAAACTGTATGTGTGTGGTCAGTGTGATCACAAATGCCTCTGGTGCAGCATCCTTGTCCAGCCTTCCGTGAGACTGTACAACATTTTCCTAAGATGTGGCAAGAGAGTCACTTGAAAACAGATGTGCGAACTGTCTTCACTTCAGCTGCACAGCACACCTACATGGCATGCCACAAACGGAAAGGTGGCACTTGGTGACTCCCTGGTCACATTTTAGAAACATGTTTGTAATCCAGCGTTGCTCCAAAGAAACCTGTTAACACAAACTGCTTAAAACCCAAAGCTTAAAAACATGACAAACCTGAGTCAACTTGAATTATTCCTGGTGTAAAACCTCAGTGAACAATAGCAAGATATTTCTGAGGGTGGGATCACATGTTTGGATTTTTAAGTTTTTCTCAGAGGTAAAAAACCTTGTGTCCGCATGATGACTCTGGCAGTGCTATCGAGAATGCACGTGCCCTGTTTGGGTGTGGGTTCTGTTGCTTTCAGCAGTGCATTGAGGGAACCAACTTCTTGCTGATGATTCGCAGCTTAGCTGCTTCCTCATGCCAGGATAATAAAACGTGACGCCTGTCAATGGCATAGGAACAATTTGCCTCACTTCCAGTGCCATTCCACAACAGCTTCAGCCAGGCTACCAGCTGACACTGTCCCATCTTCTTTCCCATCCCTGGTCACACATTTCCATTCTCTTTGTTGTGCCAGTGCTGATGGGCTGCTCAGGGAGCTGCTCTGGCTGAAAACTAACCCTGCAGAAAGAAGTGATCAATTTTTAGCTTCATCTGCTCTCTTGGTTAGCTCATCACACGGGCCATGTCTGAAGAGGGGGGACTGTGACAGCAGTCTCAGCCTGCCTTCTGCTGCCCTGGTGCAGTCCCAGTACTGCAAGCTACAGAAAATGTGGCAAATCAAATCAGAACAGAGAAACAACTCCCAAACCCCAAGCACCTTCTCACTGGCAGAAATTCAAGCAGAACCAAATAAAATTGACTCAGCCGGCTGGTATCACAGCGAGGCCTGATGCAGGTGACAGGTAGGGCTGGACCCATAGGCTGCTGTCTGAGCACTGCATTTCTGCACCCTGTAGTGATGCAGAGAGCTGACCTGACAGCTCAGCAGGGCCTGCAGTGCATGACATTGTTCTGCTCCAGTGTGTCTTTCTTCCTGCAAGTACCATGGACCACACTCAGTCCAGAGCTACTCACTGCGTTTAGTCAATAAAGGCTGGTTTGGGGCATTTGGAGAACCTCCAGCAGCCTTTGACTCCAGCAGAAGTTAGGGAGTGTCAGCACATCTGGGATGTATTAAGTGACAAAAAAGGACAATTTGGCCTCAGTCTGCAAGAGCAGACCAGATTTACCATAGTTGTGCGTCAAGGAATAAATTACATCTCTGATCTTAGCAAAACTCTTTAATCCCAAATGGGGCTGTTATCTCAAAGCAGAGTATAAGCTTCCGGTGTCATCAGACTCCAGCTGGTTTTTCAATAGAGGTAAATCTGGGGAGGTCCACGTATTCTTGTCTGAAGCTGAACTGTTTCACTGGCATTTTCTCTAATAAAAATGAGGTTAGGGTCTCTGCAAAACATTCTTGTGGGGACCTTTCAGCTGCTAGCCCTCCCTGTCAGGATTTATATTGACAGATGATAGGCCATGTTATCCAGAGTGGAAAAAAACCCAGAAGGATGATGTAGCTTTCCCAAAATAAGCTTCATACCTTTCTGAGTAGGACTCAGTCCTGCAAATGTGTGCAGAGGGTTCATCTGGAAGCTCAACTTGACCCTGACTGTCACAAGTCTTCCTAATTTCTTTTCATCTTCCTCGAATGGAGGGTTGCCCTGGTCATGCCAGCACTGCCTGTACCAGAACACTACTTTTGTCTTTCACCAAGTTCATCTGCACAAAACTTTTAACCTAGAAAGTGCCAGGACTATTTCTTAATCCCACTGAAGATAGGGACAGTAGCAGAAGGAGAAAAAAGGAAAAACCAGCATGGCTCTTTGCCATGTTCATCATCTGAATCCCCTCTAAATAAAGATTGTGACCAGAAGAAGGAGAAGGCGAGAAGGACAGGCCTTGAAAAGGAAGGGACTGGTACACTAGCAGTGGCTAGGGCAGAAGACAGACATTTTTGGTGAGGGGGCTTCTCTAAATAACCCACTTAGACTCAGTGGAATGGTACCAAGTGGAGAGAACTGTGTTCAGCAGCACAGCCACGTGCCACAGCGAAACTCAGGACTCACTGCCTCTGCGGTGTGCAACTTTAAAAACCAGCACAGAGAAATTCAGCAGAGCCCAGGGCACGTGAAGGTGCCCATGCCAAGAAAAGGCTCCATCTGCACCAGGGGGAGTGAGAAAGGCAGTTCAAGACAGCAGGTAAATCAGACTCTCACTGGGCTGAATTGTATTCTGCAAGTGCTGCTCTTTCCTCTGAGTGTCGAGGAAATTGGGAATGAGCTGGCCTTAAGGAAGATACTTCATTTAAATGCTGGGAAATACATTGGACCATTTTGGACCTTAAATCAAAAGGCTGGACCCTGTGAGGCTGGCACTGTAACCCAGGGGTGAAGCTGTGCAGATCCTGCCTAACCTAAGAAACAGCCTGAAAGACAAGTTGTTTGAAAAACTGTTCAGTTTCTCATCAGAAACTGGGGATATGGTAGTACTTTCCTGCTTTATGATGCTTTGCAAAATTTAAGGTATAGTTACGGAGGGCATAACTATATGGAGGCCTGTGTGGTACATGGAAATATTACAGTAATGTATGTCCACATACCAGGGTCTTGTCTCAATAGCCAAATCAGTGTTTTTTCAGGTACAACAGCAAACACACAAGTTCCTTTTCAGATGCACCAATCAAACATTCTATTTAAATAAAAATTTAGTTGTTCTTTCATGGTAGAATTTGCTTTGGTCAATGTCAGCCTGTGAAACAAGAACAAAATTACTCTGGATATTTACAAAAAAAAAAGGCATTGAAAAATCACTGCAGCAGATGTTAAAAGAGAGCAGTGTGAAGGAAGTCTTTCTAGCAACTAATCAGATAAAGAGTTGAATTTTTTCCAAAATGTTTACACCGTAACTTTTAAACACTTGTTTGCTTGAAATACAAGGCTAAAGACCATTATCTACTGAGCAGTAGATAAAGAAACTCTCACTCAGAGGTGCTTCAAGCTTTCTGTCACTTAGGTGCACAAAAGCAGAAGCATCCCACTTTGAGACCCTAGAAAAGGACTCCAGTCTGACAGAAGCTGCTGTGTGATTTCATAACTTTTGGGAAATTTCATTGCTTACATTTTGGGGAGAGATATTTATTATATGGGAGCGCCAGTTAAAGTCAAGAGTGAAACACATGGACTCAATAAAGGCCCAATTACATGACCTTTGCTGTTTGCCATGCTTTTAACTTGTGTAAGTTATTGATTACACTTTCATGAGATCATAATGAGAAGGTTGTTCTTTGGTAATGGTGTGCTAGAGGAGCTTTATCCTCAACTTCAAAGCTGTCCTGTGAGGCTTAAGAACAAAGGGTTGGAAGTTTGAAGCATGGCCAAAATGAATCCGTGTGCATTATCTATGTTTACCACCAAGCAGGAGGTGGATTAGCATATTCTTCAGCTGTGAACTTTCTCTGGTCACGTCAGATGAGCCACCATCTCTAAGGTTTACATTTGTGCTTTCAAAAGCATTCTGCTTAATTAAATGTAGTGTCTGCTCAGATCTCCATCGTAACTAGTCTAAACGCTTGTTAGTGCAATCGTTTCCCTAATTGTAAAGGTTTTATTGAAATTATTTGATATTCTCTGAAAAGAATTTTCAGGCTAATTTATTAGTTATAAATAAATCTATCCAGAGCCTGAAACTGCAAACAGTTTGTAATCTATGTAAAGATGCACTCCCAGGACCAGCCATCCAAGGATTTCACTTATTTTTCAAGCTATGAGGGGAAGAAAACAACCTCTCAGTTTATTCTCAGTGTAGATAGAGCCACATAGTTGTGTTGCAGGTGCTGATAGTAGACCTGTACAGCATTGTTTTGTTAGGAACTAACCTGATGAGACAGGTTTTAGTTTTTTTCTCTAAGAGGCAGTAATAATTTCCCCTTAGGAAATCGGCATTTTGAACATCCCTGATCATGAAATCTCCACTGGAGAGAGCACTGATCTTCTGGTGTGTGATGAAAGAATCAGTTAGCTCTTGTTGAGCCAGAACAAGAAATAACTTCAGGATAATAGCTTTTACCAGTTATCAGGATACCAGAACAATATGTTTCATTAAATATTTGAAGATAATGAAGGCTTGTGTATCTTTAACTTTTTTTAATCTGAACTCTTAAAGCTGTTTTTCTGTTGGGGATATTGGTTGTTTATTTCCCCTTCCCCAAAGCAGAGTTTTCTAATTTGCATCTGTAAGACATAGGAGAACACAATTTAAAGGAGTCTTGTGCACCACGTACACATTCCAGACTGGTTCATGCTGCAAAATATTATTCCTTGCTATAGATTTTCAAGATGTAATTAACTGTGAATCTTCATGAAACCCCATTTTTGTCTCCTTTTAGCTTAGTTTTCTCAGTAGTAACTAGGGAAGCAGTAATAAAATATGTTACATAAAATCTGTTAAACAAGAAAACATCTAAATATGGAGAGTTGTGCTCTCTTGCTTTCTCTTTTGTTTCTGAATAAAGTAAGGTAAGGAAGGAGTGAGAAACCCCAAGACTTTCCTCAACAAGTAGCTGTAAATTTGTTGTGACTGTTAAGAAATTCTGCATGCCACATGCCTTTGTATCGATGTACTTGTACTTACTTGGAAATTGTTGTGGATCTGTTTGCCCATCTACTGCTTTCAAAGGCTTTAGCCTTGTGGAATGGTCCCACTGTCCCCATTACAGATGCCTACTGCATCAAGGGATTGACTCTGATCTAACATTGGCAGGCTGATGCTGGACAGAGATGTGCAACAGGTGTTTGTTTATTTGGCTCTCTGTTTCAGGTAGTCTACTTTTCTTGCGTGTGGGGATGAGTTTCAAAGTTAATATTCTGCTGGTGTATTTCGATTTTTCTTTTTCGCTGGTGCCCATCTTGAACCCCACTCTTTCTGCCAAGCCTTTCAGCTTCCAGTCTTGTGTTGGTTTCAAATGACCCCTTCAAATGCTAGAGCGCTTCCAGAACTCAAGGTCTGGTGGGAGAAAATATCAGCTCAAAATGACCAAGTAGCAGCCCTGTTTCCCCTGTCTCCCAAAGAGTAGCCAACTGCCAGAAACTCAACTGCTAAACGTAATCTAAATCTATTACTTTGCGGCCTCACCAAGCTTCTTGACAGTGATTTCTTTGCATTACTTACCTTTACAGAAATTATTTTCTTATTACTTGGAGGAAAGGTTAATGTATTCTTGCAAAGATTTCTGTCCATCTCTCCTGTGCAAAGCATTCTCAGAAGCCTGCAATGTCACCTCTCAAAATCTGGGGCTCTTTTTGACAGCAATGAAGAAATTCCTCTTTTCCAGCTTTCTAAGTCCTTCTTTTGGAGGATGTGATCTGCCATCCACAGTCACATGTCACAGGAAACATTAAGCACCACTTAGTGATCTTCCATTGACAAAACCAGAGAGTTTTTGTCCCATTCTTCTTCTAAAACCACTAAAACCACAAGTGGTTATTGTTGAAAGTTGCATGCAGGGATTCACTCCCTTGTTAAAAAAGACTTCCTCCTCATGCATGGGTTTTCTTCAGTCTGCCACAGTTTTCTTAACGTGAAGAAAGCAGGCATAAAACATGCTCTGCAGAGCTGTGTGCATTTCACCACAGCGGTGTGCAATTAACAGTCACATCATGTATTTTTCTTTGAGATTGCCCATTTCACTGAATTCTGATTTGGGTCCTTCTTTCTTAGAAACACAAAAATATCTCCATTTTTCCTTTTGTGTGCACCTCTGATTTTGTTAATCCTACTTCTTCAGTTCATTCCCATACCCTTAGCAAACAGGCAGGTTATCCTGTCTTCTGTGTAAAATGGTGTTCTCAGAGTGTGTTTCTGTATCACTTTGTACTGTTAAGCATGCCTCCTACTTTGGGACTACCTTGTGAAGCTGATGGCAAATCTCTTTGAGTGTCACACGGAGGTACAAAAAATGGTTTACCCACTCTGTGACAGGACCATTTATCAAGTAAGGCCAGGCTGCCTTCCCTAGCAGAAAAATAAAACTTTGTAAGCAGACAGTTTATTATCTGCTTGTCTAAGGAGGCATCATTATGATGTTCATTACGGCAGTGTCTAGACTGCACTGCAGTAATAAAATGTGCTGCTGACATACATACTCATACTCTGGCCAGGCTCCTTCAATAGCCTGGTACGTGCAGTATGGTTACAGCTCCCCTCTTCGTTGAAATTCATCTCATTTTGCTTCATGCTTCATCTTGGAATGTAAACGGACCAACTTCTCTGACCTAATGCAGTTAGTATCTTGGAGAAGCAATGGTCCATGCTGTAAACACCTAACAAACACATACATTGCCTCACTTTGTGATTTTATTTATGGCATACGGTGCTGTGAGCATCTGCTATGGATAATGCCTACTAGCATCTTTTAGCATGTGCATAGCCAGAAATATTCATGGATCTGGGATAAAAAGGAACTTTTTTGATGAGTTTCTTTCTTTAAATGTAGAAAATTGGCATTAGGGTATATTTGTCCTTTAACTGGTAACATTCAGCACTGATCCCTTTAAAATAATGAGAAGAAAATACAGTTAATTTCTTACATCTACTTGCAAAGCTAGCACATGTTCTCTTTTCTTTGTTAGAAGGGCTGCAGATTTCATTAGGTTATTGAGCTGTGACATACAACACTTTAAGCTACTCTGCTTCACTTCAGGTGCTACAATTAATTCTAATTCTACATATTTCATGTAAAATGAAGAAAACACAATGCACATTCCTGTGAATGTTTTGATTAAATACGAAACAAAACCAAGGTGGGCACAACATGGCATCTGAGTGATAAGAAAATTCTAAGGCAACAGATCTTGTACTGAGGAGTGGAGTTCTGTAGGAATTTTAAGTGTATATAATTTAAAACCAAACTGCCAACAGATGTTTGCTACAATTCTTGTTAGAGGGCTTCGTTATTTTTATAACCTTTTAAATTCCTCTGATTTATAGAAAACAGCCATTTAAAGTCCATAAAAGTTAATCCTGACCATGGAATTATTTGCCTAAAAAGAAATTTCCTCCCTTTGCTGAAGGCTTAGTCCACATGAGGAACAGTTAAAGGGCAGCTGTGCAGGGCTACCTGCTGCCTGAAGGCACTGGGTCCCCAGACTGTTCACACACGGTCTGCAGGGGCCCTTGCCTCAGTTTCTGAGCATCTCAAAGTCTTTACAGAAAAGTAAAGCGTATTCTTTCTTGGGTGCTTCCTGAAGTCAAGCCAAAACCAAAAATCTTCTGTGCGTGTAGAGTGTGCAGTTGTCAAAGATCAACAATTTATCTCAAACCCCATTTCCTCCGTCACCTCTGATCACACCATTTCTCTAAGATTTAGCTTCGGTACCAGATTTCCCCTCACATGCCAGATGCTTCATAGGCTGTCTTAAAAACAAAAATGTCACGAGATTGTTTTCGTAATGAAAAAGGGATTATAAATTATGAGTTCCCCCTTTATCTCTCAACAATATCCCAGGAAATTTTGCTCTCACTCACAATGACCACTTACAGCATAAATTACGGTAGTCACTAGACAATATTTTAATTGCACAGACCTATCTCTTCAATTAACCATCATGACTAAATTTCATGCTAGGCTGGAGCATGGTAAATATTTGCTGAGAGTGTGTTGTTTGCTTTTCAGTCATGATGATTAATGCAAATTAATTGGCAATCAACTCAATTACAGCGGGGCAGTACTGGAGACTAGATGTAGGGATTGTGTCAAGATAGATTTTTTCCAAATAGATAGGATTTATGGCAGCCAAATCTTGTTTCAGATTCACAGGTCTGAGGAGTTAAAACTACTTTGCTCCACTGTGCAGCCTCTCTAGACTGATTTTTGTATATAATTTTTATATCAAAATTTAACCACCCAGTGCAGTACGTGATTTGCAATCATACTCTGCAGCACATGGCTTCATAACTTTGAAGTCATGCTAGCTGCATCCACATGAGGTGTTTCAGGTCTTCTTAGATACTATCATTTGCAGGTGTCCATTTTTTGTCAGCTCAGCAGATGTACAAACCTTGGTGCAGAAGTGGTGAGAGTAGGTATCTCCCCCCAGTGCAATGTGTGGCTTTCCTCACGAGCAGCCTGTTGCTTGTGCAATGTCTCTTCCCATCTTTTTAACATGCGAGCAGAACTTACTCCTGCCTCGGGCACTAATCACTGCTGCGCCTCTGCTCTGGTTAGAGGAATGCCTTCCTCGTTAGGCGGTGAATATTGTGGCTCATGCAGCAATCGTTCCCCTTTCCCACAGTGAACTTTCTTTTTGTCTTTGTCCTTAGGCATCGTTTCAAGTCTAGAAAATGGGATTCCAGTTCCTTTCCTACAAATTAAGGTCTGGCTCACAAGCTAACCTGCTACAACAGCATGGCTGGAATGGAAATATGGGAGTGGAGCTATTTGGTCTAGTTAGCAGTTCTTGTTTACTAGAGTAGTACGAACATAATGTTTTAATATCCCAACCTATTATGACCTGGTTTAGATACAACCAAACATCAAAGCTAACCAATGAGAAACAGACAGAACGGCATTGACTCACTCATTGTACTATTCTATAGATGTGTGGAGACATATAATTATTTTTCTGAACCAAAGTTTTATTTGAAAACAAAAATGTTCACAATCTGACTTTATGGCTTGTTTTCATATTTTGGCATGGTATATTTTACTGGGAAGAAATGTCTTTAATTAAAAGCAGCCTTTTGAACATTACCCCAGACTTCAATTTTCATCTCCTGTTTTACTGCTTTGCTGTCCCCTCTCCCTCCCGCATATGCTCCATGTGTTTAACCCACCCTTAAAAACTTTCATCGCTTCATTCCCTGTTGTTTTGCAAGGCCTCCTCTGCGGTTTCTGTGCCGACACAACACCCTCCGTGTGGATTGTGCCCCCCACATGCTGTTTGGGGTCTCCTTGGTGTCCCTGCAAAGTGACTGGAGGTGCTGCCAGGGCTGATTAGGAATGTCTTAACGACCTTTCCACCCAGCTCCTGAGTGCCTTGCTGGTGTCACCAGAACCTAAAGGGAGATGGTCCCTCACACACTGCCAGGGTTTCTGCTCAGGTTAGCAGAGCACAGAATCACAGAAGGGCTGAGGATGACCTGAAACCAGACAGTCTGACCTCGAGGTGATCTAGTCCACCCCTCTGCTCGAGCAGGGTCACCTAGAGCCACTTGCCCAGGACTGTGTTGAGTTGGGTTTTGAATATCTTTGCAGATGGGGGCTCCACAACCTCTTTGGACATCCTTTGCCAGTGCTCAGTCACCTACATAGTAAAAAGGTGTTTTCTCAGGTTCAGATGGAGTTTTCTGTACTGTGTCCATTGCATCTTGCCTTGTCACTGGGCACTGCCGGGCAGAGCCTGGCTCCATGTTCTTTACACCCCCTATCAACTATTTGCACACATTGATTAGATCTTCTGTCAACCTTCTCTGAATGGTCCCAGCTGTCTCAGCCTCTCCCTGTATGTCAGACACTCCAGTCCCTTGATCACCTTTGTGGCCCTTTGCTGGTCTCACTCCAGTAAGTCCACGTCTTCCTTGTACTAGGGAGCCAGGATATTACAGGAGAAAAATGACAGTCTTCTCGCTAAGGACATTGACTGCCATCTTGTAGACATAAATCAACTACCTTTTATCAGCCCAAAGTTCTCATAAAATGTTGGTTTTAATCTCTCTTTATTTCACTATTTTAGCTACAAAGCCGACAACAATACTGTCTACTATCAGTGAATTGCTGGGTGAAAACACTTTTTTGCCAGTGCCCTTGCTAAGGTCTCAAGTGCTTTTCTGAGAGCAGCAGGTACGATGACCTGTGAACCCTTATATGCTTCAGGATAAGTGAGAAGCCAGACTTTAGGTTCAAAGGTTCATTTCCACTTGCTCTGCACACCTGAAGTTGTTCCATTGACAGTAGGGGAAGCCTCCCGTGACATGGTAAGATGCATACATCTCAGGTGTATGTGGTGTGTACAGCTATGGTGCTGACGCATGACGTTGCTTTGCATTGAATGCGAAGAAATATTGAACAAATGACTGAACGGAGAGGCCAGGGTCCCATGGAAGAAAGTAACAAAGCCTACAGTCTGTGCCACAGTGCAATATTGGGAGCAGGATGAAGGTAGTGGAAAGCAGTTTTTAAATCATGCCAACACCTTTTGGGGATCGCCAAAACAAATCATTTATGTTGCGGTTAATAATGAGTGACATGAAGCCGGCTCTGTAGGGCAGCTCTCAGCTCCACCCTTGGAGCAGTTTAATGAACTGGGGGTGCACAGGGCAGTGTTGGAGCTTTAAGCAAGCTATGTGTCCTAGCCTGGCGCTCCAGCAGTGCGGCTGTTCATTGCCTGGCACTGTTTCCCTCAGGCAGTGTGCCATGCTGTGCAGATCAGCTGAGAGCAAGGATGGATATTCTCATGCCACAGCTGCGTCATGCGTATGGGTATGTCCTTTAAACTGCACTCGTGGTGCAAGCACATCACCCAGGCTCCCCAGGTAGTTCCAGGAGGATTCTGCCCCCAGAACAGCTTGAAGAATTAGCCTAGCATTCACACGTGTTTTGTGGTCTGCTAGATAAAAGGTGTGGGTTGTGAAAAATTCCTTCTCTGTATAATACTTGTTCACTGTGTGAATGCCATTTTCCTTGCTGTTATGCTGCATCCCGATTACTGTATGGTCACTCACAGTCTCTGAAAGAGGAAATTATCTGAAAATTATGCTTGGGTGAAGAAGCACTCAGCGAAATAATAGAAACAAATCAAGTGAATGGCATAATAAAAAGTGTAGTATTTTTCTGCTGTAGTTTATATGCTAAATAGTTTGCTTCTGTGAATGCAATTAAAATACATACAGATTTTTCATTTGTTTTGTCACAGGCTGAGTACTTCTATGAGTTCCTGTCTTTGCACTCTTTGGATAAGGGCATAATGGCTGATCCAACTATAAATATCCCTCTGCTTGGAACAGTTCCTCATAAAGCATCAGGTTTGTGCTGTTGGTATTATAAATTGTGTTCCTGTAAAAAATATTCCATAGCCAGTAAAGTCTAAATGTTTTATTATGAATTGCAGTTCTGAAATTTATTGCTAAAGAAATGCTTGCCACAGTACTTGACACTGAGCAGTTTGTGAGTGCCTTGCCTGACTACAGCAGTGTATTTTGTCTGAGCCAAGTCACCTGACGCTTTTATGTGTAGATAAATCAGTAAAAACTTGTACAAAATTGTCGCGTAAAATTCATGTGCGTGAATACTACTGCTTAAGTTGTGCAACAATTGGGAAACAAAGTCTTTGGTCACTGTAAGGAATAGTTATCAAATTATTCTGTTTCTCAGAGGTTACAGTTTGTGGACATTTTACTTTCAGCTGAGGTCAGCTGTTGTCATCACACATTCAGCTCAGAGACACAAATTCTCGTTTAGGATATTATCATTTACCACTTCTCCCTCAGTTGTGCATTCTTAGCCCTTCACTGGACCTTTTGCCTCCACAGCAGAGGCTGAGCCCAAGCCAACACGAGTGCTCCAGAAGCACTGCGGTGCAGTGAGCCAAGTGAAGCAAAAAAGCTTCCATGGGAGGCTCTGAAGTAGATGAGTAACATTTTAGATGATTGTTCCAGGGCTAATGTGTGGTAGTCTCTGGCAGAATGGCAGAAATGTACGTCTGGGTGACCGTAGCATCTTAGCGATTATGGTTTCATGATCAGCCTTAGCCAGCCTAAGACCACATGAGATAAAATGAGAAGGAAATGAGGAATGGAACAGGGCAAGTGGACAGGCTGCAAGTGGAGCACTGATACACGAGTTTACATCTTTTACCAGTCTTTCTTTCTCTTATCTTTTTCAATGTATAAATTCTGACGGTTTGTGTTTGATATCCTCCATTTTCAGCTTGTAGCAGAATGGTGTCAAGGTAACGTTGCACATCTTTTTGCTGTGGCACCTGGAATTTAACATTAGTGATTGGTCTCTCCATTCAATGTGGATGGAATGAGTGGTATTGAAAATGGATTTGGGTGAAGTGCTGTGATATTTGTACCATAGTTGCTGCAATTTAATTGGTTGCAAGCCTGACATGTTGGCAAATAAAGACATTTAAATGTAACTAAAAAGGTCACAAAGGCAAAGTTCTTGTTAAGCATTGTTTCCATCTCCATATAAAGCAGGTGAGATATGTGGGAAGCTCTGCACTCAGCATCCTCTAATATAAGCTAGTTTCTCCTTTAATTTTTTACTATCCAGAAAGGCTAAACCAAAAGGCCCCTCTTCCGACTGTTTAGGAAAACATAATCTACAAGTGCAGGGAGGCTGGAGATGAGATCTCATATTCCAGCAGAAGGTCTGTTCGCTGTCAGGATGGGGGAAGGTCTGATTAAAGCCAAAAAGGACTTACCCGGTCTGCAGCACTGGTACCTCTGTTCCAGGACTAATATGGGCAAGTCCGTGGTGTTCCCTTAGGTGGATCATGTGCAGGGCACCACTGCACTTAGTGTATATATAAGATGTATTTAAGTCTTGTTTGGCATTATAGTGAGTCCAGTGTTTAACAGTGATTGATAATCAGTACAACTGCAGTATTTGAAGCACGTACATGATTTAACAGTGAGCCACTAGTATGATGGTGTTTTTTATTGCACTGCCTGCTAGGTGGCCAAAATTAACTAAGTAGCCTTAAATAAATATATGCTATAAAAGTAGTGAATGTTTGCTACTTTGTAGTTATTTATATAATTTATGTTTACAAAACAGTTCCAACGAATCTAGTCTATAGTTTGCCTGGATTTATTGCATTAGCAAATCATTTTTCTACACATAAGCACGTCAAAAGAAATTCAGTCACCAGCTTGTCTTTAGTAACAAATCAACAGTAGCAAGTTATTTCTTGGAAAAGCATTTTAGCCCAAAGGATTACACTAAAGACAATTAAGAAGGAATAAAAAAGGCAAGACAGCTGTCTTAAACATGAGAGTGGGGAACAAGAATGATGATTAGCAGTTAGGTATCTTACTCAGAGGTAGCTGATCCCAGTGGTCTTGTCAAAATCAGTGGACTTTTAAAATTTCTTTGAGGATATTTGCCTATGACCACTAAAGCATAAGTATGGCCTTAGAGCTTTAGGGCCTGCCTAGCCTGTATTTTGTCTTATGTCTGTGAGGAGACCTGTGGAAGACCAAAAGGAGGGCAAGCATATGTGATACTTCTGTTTACCCTCTCAGCTCTGACTTCAGCTCTTCAGCTTGGGGGGTTTCCTGAGTCTTAAGAGTCCATTTTGTCTTCTGGTGTCTCCTTTGGCAAGGAGTTCACTGCCCCCCATTGCATGAGGAACCCCCTCCTGTCGTTTCCAGTCTGGCTGCGACAGCTTCATCTGATGAGCACTAGTCCTTGAACCGGTAGAGACAGCAGTCAATCCATACTGTTGGTCCTATCCAGTATGTCTATCCAGTGACAGTCATGGTTTTGCAGATGTCTATTATGTTCCCCCTAATTTTTCTTTTTGCCAGGCTTTGTCACAACCTACTCAGTTGCTCCTCATTGGATGCAGCCTTATTATCCTTCTCTCAACTTTCTCTTAATTCAGTATATCCTTAATGAGATGAGGTATCAAATTCTCCTCAAATTTAAATTAGATTTAAATCACTTAGGTTTCTCAGACTCGTTGGAAAATCCCATCCCCAAATCCCAGGATTGCTACTTGATTCAGTGCTCACAACATGGATACCGTTACACCTAGACACATGGTAAGATGTTCAGAAGGCTGGAGAAGATGCCTTTCAGTGAGAGCTTGAAAAGCTAAGACTACTCAGCTTGTCCAAAAGAAGATGTTTGAGAAGAGTGTGGGTACCTGTCTGTTGAGAGAAGGCTGACTGCTCATTTCAGGGGGAAGCTTGTGAAGAGCCGGTGGTTCAAACTGAGGTCAGCAAGTTCAAAATGAAGCCAGGTGTTGTCAGTAGTGGCAGTGACCAATATCTTGAAGACCACACTGAGCGAAGTAAAACCAGCTATTGATCTGTGCCTGGAAGAAATGTAGTGGCCTGTGACTGAGAAGGAGCTGGCCCCCCAAGCGCCCTGAGCCAGCCTTTGCTCTCGGCATTTAAACCCACAGCCAAATCTCAGGGGAGTTCAGGGGTTTGCTACGGATTCAGTGGAGTCTGGATATGACTATAGTGCTATCATTAAACTTCTGCCATATCTTCCTACTCATTGCAATTTGCTCAGCTAAGTCACACATCCAAGCACTGATGTCCTGCACTCGCGCTGTAAGAAGGTTGCTGCAGTTTCAGAAGTTCACTGCATTTAAACTGTATTTACTCCACTGTAAGACTTCTTACCACATGGCTGCACGTTTTTTGTAATGGTCTTTTAAAAGATTGGTGTCCAAGTGCTTCACCAGTGAAATGGCTTTATAATGAAAACTGCAACAGCCCTTTCAGTCTGTAGATCTGACTTACCAGAAGCAGAATGTGTTTCAGCAATAAATTATTCTGTATTATAACAAGATAACAAATAACAAAAATGGCTGAATTATGAATTGCAGATATTTTTTTTATAATGGGCAAGTATAGGGCTGCTAGCTCAATATTTGGATCTGAAATCTCAGTCCAGCTTTTGAAGAAATGAATAATCAATTTCTATTAGCTGGATCTACCTAGCAGCTAGGAAGAGCCGATTTTGAAGAAGAGAGATGAAATCGTTTGACGTAAAGCTGGTATAGGCCTCTGGAAGGTCTAGTCCAAGGTCAGAGTCAGCTACAGTTGGACTTGATGATCTTAAAGGTCTTTCCCAACCTAAACGATTCTGTTTGAGATCACTTCAGACAATCACAGCAGAGCATTCCATAGGTCTGAGGTATCAAACCTGCTTCCTCATTAAAATACTCCAGATTTACTGGCCATAATTATTTATTTAAACTCTCTGTAGTTCAAAAGTGTTTGAGTACTTCTCCTGGAAAGGCAATCTCCAAATATCGCTACACTTCACAAGTTCCTTTGGAGTGACGTGTCTTTGTCTTCTTGTTAAATATTTGCACCTGTGATATTATTTATCAAGTGTAGCATCTTGCCAGCATTTTACAGACTAAGTTTTGATTAAATTACTGTCTCATTTAAGTATTAATTACAATATCCAAACCTGAAAAACATATCTAAAGTGACTTTTTTTTCCAAAATGCGTCAGATGTTTTTGCAGAAGTCATATGAGAGCCTGCAAAATTTAGACTCAGAAGTGATCAGCTCAGCTGAGAAAACTGCATGTAGGCTTCCAGCTTGGTTTGGTGTGTCCTTAGACACCTCCACATGAGTAATTGCTTCATCTGCAAGTAAAAGTATGTTTGTGTTAAGATCACTTTCTGTGCTGTAGGCTGTTGGGGTTATGTCAGTAAGTGAGCACAGGCTCATCTCCTGTTCTGCTGTATTTCTAGTTTGGGGGCCACCTATGAGTAAGGTGATTTGTGTATCTCTGTGTTGCAGGTTTTCATCAATGGCATTACTTTAAAGGTTAAATACAAATACTATCTATATTTTTTAGTATTTTGGTGTATGTATATGTGTGTATATATATATTGTATATGTATATATATATATATATGCATATGCATGTAAACAGAAATATTATTGGTTTTATTCTCCTTTAAGTTGTTCAGGTTGGATTTCCTTGCCTTGGAAAACAAGATGGTGTTGCTGCATTTGAAGTGAACGTGATCATAATGAATTCAGAAGGCAATATTATTCTCCAGACCCCTCAGAACGCCATCTTCTTTAAAACCTGTCAGCAAGGTAACACTAAAGAGAACATGCCAGAATACTGTTAGACCAGGTCACCAACTTTCTTGTGTTTCATTCAGGATAAGGGCTAGAGAAGATGGAAATAAAGTGGTCACACAGTGTGTAGCAGTGGTGGTGAATGCCAGGCTGTTCTGGCTCTGTCTGTGGGTTTGCTGTTTGTTTAGTACATGTTTACTAACCCTTTTCTTCCTGTCAACTCCATCTCTCTTAGCAGCCTGGGTTGGAGCCATTTCTCCTCCTGTTCATTGTTCATCACGTCAAGGACGTTGGTAGAAATGTATTATATGAGAAGCAACTGTCAGCAAATTATTTGAGGTGCTTGGAGGAGAGCTAGTTCTGTGAAAACAAGCTGAGGCTAACATTTCCAGAAATGGCATGTAGTTTGGAGAACTGAACTTATGGGATCTGCAGTCGGGACGCTGACTTCAATTAATACTGTTTGGTACCTTAAAATCAACATTTCCTTAAATCTCAACTTGCACGTCCAAACCAAATGCAAAAATCCTAAATCAGAACATTTCTGAAAAAGTTGGCTTTGCCTTTTCTGGAGCTTGGATGGCAACCTCTTGGTTTTGGATACAGGTAAGGTGGTGGAACCTGGTCCTCGAGACTTAGAGTCATCAAGCAGTAAACACACACAGGATGCACTGGTAGAAGAAGGGCACCATGAAGTTATTGCAGTGTTTACTTGGAAAGGAGGGAACCTGTTTAGTCAACCAATCTTTGAACCATAAACACTATGTAGTAAGACTTTCTGGATTAATTTGTTACATTACAAATAACTATAATTATCACTTTAAACTGAGGCCGTGGAAATTGAAGAATTAGTATCTAAGGTAAGGCAGTTATCCCATGTCATGTGGCAATTGTATCAGATTAACCCATGACAGGGCTGATGTACAAAATGAGATTTTTATTCTTCTCCTATGAAATCTTCATTCCCAGTCCCACACTTGCTTCTCTGTGCTCTTTTCTCTGAGCTAATTGGCTGTAGTGTGGCTTCAAAGAGCAATCATCAGGAGCAGGAGCTGTTTATTCTTTGAAACCTTACTACACCTAAACAGCAAAGCTGCTTGTCCCCTTTGAAGCCTTGCTGCTGCCAGTTAGCCCAGGGAAAGTGGAGGAGGGGGAAAAGAAGTGGGCAGAGAAGCAGGAAAGAAAATGGGGGCTTAATGGCAGCAAAATCAATCAGATCTCATGTATGAAGTAGTGTGTTAGATGTAAATACAACACTAAATATTTGCTATCTTTTTATTTTCAGTTCAGTTCAAAGATACTGAACTTAATAAACTTCAGAAATAGTGTTGGGGTAATCTGATAGGGACAGCAGAGTTACAGGTCCGAATTGTGGGAAAATGTGGCTTAAACAGAGAGGGCTCCAAACTCAGTGTAGTAGGTAGGGTTCATCCAAGTTATCATTTCAGTGCTCTTTGTTGTTGTTGTTGTTACCATTTTGATGTGAGATGTAATATTGAACAATTTAGCAGTATTGCATCATATGGCCTCTCAGGAAAGCTGGGGGTGATTATTGTCCCGGTCTTTTGTTCCCGGAGCCAGCTGAGAGACACAAGGATGATTTTCCAAACACTAGAGATGGGCAGAGGAGGAGTTTTCTCAACCTTGTCTCTCCCAGCATGTACTGGAATAACTCCCATTCCTGTCCTCTGTCTGTTAAGGTGGACACCACAGTTCTTTGGAACAGATGCTGAGAAGGATGAGCATGTCCTTACCAGTTTATGTTAGAGTAGGGGTGAGTTTCCTTCCTCTGAAAGACATGGTTCATGGTGAGGAGCTCTGATCCCTCCTGCTGGGACTCCGGTCACTGTTTCCAGTCATTCTTGGCCATCCAGAAGGGCCCCTGCCAGAGGAAGTGAGGGAAACGAGGGAGCAATTTTGTGGGATAGGAGAGGATTTATTGTGGCTAAGAGGCGGCCCCACAAAAAATTATGTTTTCCTATTTTTCTATTTGAAATGGTATGTATTTAAGCATGCATTTTCTGTAATGGATAGCAGCTCTGGATTTGGGTACAAAGAAAGAAGCATATCCAGAGAGAGTCCTAGAGTACAGTGTTGGAACACAGTAAGACCAAAAAGCCTTTACCACTATTACTACTGGTGCAGAGAGCTTTACTTTTAAAGCAAAACTTTTTGCTTCATATATCTGTGGCCTTGGACAGAAGAGCATTTTAGAATTACATCTTTCCTCCACTGTCTTTCCTGTTTGTTTGGCAGTTGTGCACTATATCAAGCCACCTGACCAGCACATCAGATTTTCTTTCCTTTGCTTAGTCTCCGTGTTACCCTTTGCATTCCACTGAATAGAGAGCTATTACATGAGCACAGCAGAATATTGCACGTAGGTACAGCACCCATCATTTCCCATGGCTTTAATCAACTAGTAGATACATTTTCAAAACCAAAAACTTGTGTGTAAGTCTAACAGATGTCACCTGACTCAAATATTAGAAGGAAGAATAATTCAGTTTTTTGAAGTCCAGGGTTATGTTTTCCTCTGTATTAATAGGAGTTACATTTAAAGAATCTCTATGGACTGCAAAAATGTCTCAGGCAACCTGATCCTCCTGAATTTTAGACATCCTGCTACTCCTTGCCAGTTTAAAGAAGTGTACCTTAAAGGCTGTAACTGCTTCTAGTTTGAACTCAGGTATTATTCAGCTGGGAATCAGTGTGAATCAGTGGTACGTCTTTACAACCGAGGGATGGTAGGTGCCAGCACTTCCTGATGGGGCAATGGAAAAGGGGTAAGGATGCTGTTGGCAGGTGTTGGCAGTCACATGTTTACAGCACCGTTACACTGAAGGGAAAAAAAATGTAATGATGCCAACATTACAGCCAACTGCTGTCTGATAGATGGCCTTTGAATTTGGGTTGAGACATATCAGTCTACCTCAGAGTTTTTGAACCTTGTCACTCGGAGTGTCACGCAGCATAGCATTAAGATGAGAAGGTCACACCTACTCTGCTAAACCTGCCCTGTGGCCCTGGTACCACTGATCACTAGTGAATTTAAGTTTTTCTAATGAAAGCTGGGAGCCTCTCCTGCCTGCCTCCTTCCCTGTGAGAGAGCTGGGAAGGTGGTTTTGCGTAACTGTGTTTCTGCCAAGCAGTCATGTTTTCATGGGGTTCCATAGGGTTCGATTCTGTTTGCCTCTTGTTCAATGGACTCCGGTGTTTTGGGGATGGTGGTAGTACCCAGAGGTATTTCTTGTCGTTGTATAATCCAGCCAGTGTTGCCAAATGCTTTTACCAGTGTTTGATCAATCGTTGAGATATGAATAAGTCAGATGATGATATAGGACCACTGTGCAGGAATGCTTTCATCTTCCTTTCTGGCCTTCTTTCATTTAGCCTTGAAGCTGGTTCTTTCATTTGACTAGAGATTTCATCACCCTTACCTCAGTAGTAACAGATGTAGCAATTAATGCAATGCAAGTTGCAGTGCAGTCTACTTAAGGCTGCAGAAGCTGAGACTGGTCCTGCATACTGAGGGCAGGTCTAACCAGCGATGCAAGTCCTGCACTGAGCTGCCTACTCATTTCCACACAGAGGAGAAAGTGCTGGACTGAGCAGAGCATCCACATTGCTCATGCACTTACAGAACAGCAGAGCAATGGAAATGCACAGTCTGTGGAGAAGCACATCCTGCCTTTGAACATGTGATGAAACCTGTATTTGTAGACTAACAAAAAAGAAAGTAATTTCTCTTGAGGAGGTCTTAGCTGAACTCCCATTTTTGTGAGCATTTGCCTGTCTGTCAGGAAATATTTTTACTGTTATGTCAAAGGAATATATTGATCCTACCAAGAGTTGACTGACAGATGAAGTATAGAATATTAAATTAAGATTGTCATTATGTTTTATGAAGCGGAGTGTCCAGGAGGATGCAGAAACGGAGGGTTTTGCAACGAAAGACATGTCTGTGAATGTCCAGGTGGATTTTATGGGCCTCACTGTGAGCAAGGTAATTTTTAAAAGATCTTCTCAATTGTCGTCTTTGCCATAATCTCAAAAAAACTGTAGCTACTGCACTGTAGCCTCTCCTAAAAACAAGAAAGGCATATTCTGAAGATTTCATATATTTTGAGTCCGCATATGTAAGAGAATTACTATTATTGTCCATGGTCTAATGGAAACATTAATTGCTTACAAGAAAAATGTTTTCTGAGATTGCTTTTAACAAAAACTGACACAATAGTTAAGTGATCCTTAATCACAGGGAATCCATTTAGCAAAAAGATCAAATAAAATTCTTCTGCTAATGAGGACTAGCTGGGAAACAAAGCACAGGACTTTAGTTGTTCTGTGCTTGTTTATTTGAAGATAAGATATAATTTAGAGGCAGGCTGACAATGAGGGTGGGAAGATGAAGGAAAGAGTCTCCTTTTCCCTTCCATTAGTGACTAATAGCCCCAAATGACATTCTAGGAGTGAAGGACCAGGAAACTGGTGTGACTCAGCGAGGAAACTAGCTCTTCTTTCTATCTCTTCCTCCTTCATCTATGGCAGACCCTCTTCCAGGTGACCTGAGATGGAGCAAACCATCCCCATAGGCATCCTACTCCAATGCCATCCTTCACTTCTAGACACTGTAGCTACTTCCAAAATATTAAGCACAAAGGATCAGGGACTGTTCTCTGGCCTGGGGGCCACCTGGCATGGCACAGCTTACATTTGTGTGTTTAATAAACACTCTCACCCTCAAAAGCCATCCCCCCTTCAAACTCCTTGCTGGGAGGAGGACATGGCTACCGCTTGCCCCAGGGCCATGCCCAGGAGGGTTTGCCAGTCTTCCAGAGATGAAGCTGTGCCAAGAACAGCACCGACGGTTTCACAAGGTGGATGGTCCTGTGCCCCCACTTAGCCCCGTGCCTGGGCGCTGTTTAACTTACGAGTATGGACCCAGCCTCACTGCATGTACCAGTTGTGGGCAGCCACGAAATGAAGCATTGCCCCCTGAGATGCCTCCATGGAAGAGCCTTGAGGGACGGCCACAAGTGCAGAGAAGTCTTGGGAGAGTGCTGGGGCTCTGGAGAAGGTGCATGCAGGACAGTTTGGCCACCAAAAGCAGTCCACGCATCAGGCTTCCCTAGCCTAACTTAGGTAGCCATGCTTATGATCAGGTGTGCAGAGGGAGAAAGGAGGGTTCGTTGTAAAGCCTACTTGGGGACCCAGCTGGGACACCTCTGAGCACAGCCCCTGAAGAGACAGCCCTGTCTGCAGAGCTGAGGCACCAGCTGCAGCACCAGCCCAGTTATAGAGAGGACTGGTCTGGGGGATTTCAGATACCCAGAGGGTGTAGGTAGGCACTTTGCTCTACCCTGTTTGGAGTTAAACTGTACAAGAGGCAACTCCTGCTTACATATGGAACCAGATTTGAACTTAATTTAGTCTTCACTTTTCTAGTAACACTATATAAAAATTGCCAGATACAAACCAGAGATGTAACTGGTTTAAACCGCTAACGAAGATGCTTTGCAAAGGTGACTTAGTACGTTCAGCAGAAGGAAAAGTAGCTTAAGGAGTCAAAGAGCAGTGTATTTAAATAGCCAGTTGCTACGATGCCAGCCATGTTTTTTCTGTTCTTCCTGCTCCTCAGTGCTGTGTGCTCCTCGCTGCATGAACGGTGGGCTCTGCATTACACCCGGCCTCTGCATCTGCCCCCCAGGGTTCTATGGCATCAACTGCGACAAAGGTAACTGAAGCAAAACCCCCCAGGCTCCCTGTCCAGCAGCCTCTCTTTATTCACCTGTGTTAGTTTCCCTTTAGGAGTGGATTTTGGAAGGTCAGGCAAGTAATGAAGTAAGTTTTAGAAGTTTAATGATTGTTCAAATAGATGCTCTAGCACAACCTGGCAGCTGCTGGAAGAATATAGGAATTTGCAGTGCTTTCACAGCTGGATGTGCAGGCATCCATATACACCAGCTCTGTGAAGGGTAATTTAAATAACTGCTTTAATTAATCCACTGCAAGCTGTGGGACCTACCACAAAATTCACTTGTATTTCTGGCCTAGGAGAAAAAATGATCTCTAGTTGAACTCTAGTTTCCTGGAGTAAAATTAGTTTTACTAATTAGTACATTAATCTGTTGCATCTGGACACATGAAAAAATAAGCAGGCTGTTCATCTTTTGTTGCTGCATTGTGGCTCAGGAAGGATAAAAAGGAACAGTCACTGGTCAGAACAGTAATTTGGAAGAGTGCAAGCTACCACATGGGAAAGCAGAAGTAGTTGCCTGCAGAAATACACGTGACCTGCTCATGGCAGAGCAAATTACAGAACATCACGTTGCATTTATTGTTGCAGAACTATATGAAGTAAAGACTAAATGCAAAAGGTCCTAGCAGACTTTCTAGCAGAGTAATGGGAGCCTTCCTAGGCCTTTAGGTATGCTTGCACAAACTGTTGTTGTCAGTGGCCTTCTGACTTGTATCTGGTCCTTGATGAGACTTTTACCACATTTGAAAAATGTTTCAAAAATGCACTGTAATGAAATGCTCTGGATGTCTTGAAGGATTAATGTGAATCCCAGCTGTATGGTGGAAAGTCACGTCTAACACAGTGTTAAGTAATTCGGCAGGTGAGAGACACAGCATTTGCATCTATGTCACCACACGACAAAAACTTATAAAGGTTTCTTTCTAGTCAAAGCATTAATTAAGAACTGTAGCAAAGTATCCTCTTGTAGAAGTAATTTCCAGTCTTAGGTTGTGCTCCTTTTACCAGACACCGGCAGTTTCAATAGCAATAGTGATCCTCCAACGAGGTTTACATGTGAGGACTGGTAAAGATGTAACACAATCTGTCCTTGCGGATCTCATTGCTGTGTTGTTAACTCATCTCTTTCTGTATTGACTTGTGTGTGTGCCCCTGTAAAGTATTATGTAGGAAAAACTGCATTTCAGCCTTGCTTTGTAAACTAGATGAAAAGATGTTAATGCAACTTTTTAAAACCTACTCAATGTTTGTTTATGATAAGCAGCAGAAAACATTAAGGTCAGGTCAGATTGAATTCATACAGTGACTTAGCTCATTCCTGTTTTATTTGTTTCAGCAAACTGTACAACAACCTGTTTCAATGGAGGAACGTGTTTCTATCTGGGAAAATGCATTTGTCCTTCAGGCTATGAAGGAGACCAATGTGAAATCAGTGAGTAGCATCTCCGTGTGCTTGCTTTCACTTACATCAGCTTCTCCTGATGTCAGTGTCTGAGTGATGATGTGTGACCTGCCTCTGCGGGGCTCACAGCGAAGGTCTCACACAGCAGGTTGAGCGGCTCAGAGAGTCAGATGCCCCATGCCTCCAAATGAGTTTCCTACTGATAAATTTGACTCATTGCTAGACTGTCTCATCCCCTACCTTGTTTTGGTTTTACTTGTAACTGGGCTTGGTAACAGCCCTCAAGCTGTAAGTATGCAAGCAAGTAAGTGTGCAGACAGATTTGCTGCTGTGCCAAGCCCATGTGGAGCAGCTATTTTCAAACGTTACAGCAATTCAGACTTGGGCACAGCAGATTAGGTTTGAGCCCGCACCTCCAAAAGGGCTAATGTAAGTTGGGAATGAAAGGGTTTGGGGCAAAGGGAGGACTTAACCGTAAGAGCTGAGAGCTTTCATATAACCTATTAAGTTGCATTCACATGGCAACTTGAAAATTTGTGTCACAAACATCAAAAGACTTGCTATTTTCAGAAGTTTAGCATCAAAGCAATTCAAAATATTTTAGCTCATGGTTGATCTAAGTCTGCTGTGTAAAGCTGGGGGTGGAGATAAGGCTAGGCTGGAACAGACCTGGGAGGTCAGCTGTCAGGTATTTGATCTCACTAAAAGAATGGTTTTCTCACAGCTTTGTTAAATTGGATTAATTCTATAGTTCCCCACACAAATAGAGTATGAGCATTTTGGTTTTGACAATGTACACCCAGGTTGTTCTTTCTGGGCTTAAAGCTTCTAATAGGACGCTGTGCCTGGAGCTTCCCCTCCTGTAAATAATCTCACTGAGGTTCCCCAGAACCTTCACAGGAGCACGGAGAACAGCATTTGGCCTGGGATACATAAGAGCTGATTTCTTAACATGCATAGTAGAGACAGGCTTTTCTCACAGTTACGAAATTTCTATCATCGAATACTTTGGAGACACATGGGAACAAACTCTAACATGCTGTCAGCCAGTACAGGACAAGAAATTAGTTACTGTGCAAAGAAAGAACACAGGTACTATAGGACCTATATTTTGCTCAGTATTTATGTGTAGATAAATAGTAAATGTATGTAAATGTTTCACCATATCTTTATGCATTTACAAGGCATTTTGCAACTCCTTTTCAACTCACCAAAACTTGAGCCAAACGGAAGCAGCAAAGCTTTATTGTTATTAAATTTACAGAGGTTGTCCTCAGGTACAAATTTAGATCAGATGGCAGCAAGGGCAATAGTGTGGGTTTCCACTGAATTTACCTTTCTTACATCTAGTTCGAATTTGACACTGATGGGACCCCATTTCTCTCTTCTGTCCCCAAGAAGTCAACTTTGTTGTTATTCTTCAGATGATGAGTAAGGCTTGGTTCAAAGTTTGAGACACGTGTATTTTATGTCAGTGGTGTTTTTTTGAGGAGAATTCTTACAACCAATTCTACGGCATGTACAATCAAGGGTAATCCATTTAACCGATCTGTCCGAGGGGCTCAAGCTCCTTGTCTACTGCTGCTTGGGATAGGTGCAACTGACTTTGGCTGCTTTCAAAGGCTTCTCTCTGCAAATTAAATTAATTTGTGAATGTGAGGGAAAGCGATTTCCAGACCAAAAATCAAATTAAATTAAACACAGACAGTAAAATAGTTCCTGTACAAAAGAAAGAAAAAAATTTTCAGGTTCACAGTATGCTAAGGGCTAAACTGGGATCATGTCGATGAGAGCAAGGAAAGCTATGGACTTGCCTTGGTTTTTGTAAAGTGAGGACGGCAATTATTACACTGTGATTGATGTCTGCTACCACTTCTGGGCACTGCCCCAGTGCCAGCACAAAAGTAAAGACTGCAAGAAATGCTAGATGAGTCTTAGAAAACCGGAGAAGCACTACTTGGTCTCTTTTCTTAGATCCAGGGCCAGCTACATTCAGTCATGGGGGTCTTTAAATAACAAGGGGAGAAAACTTCTCAACAGGCAGAAAACCATCTTCTGAAAACTGCAAAGTTCTTTTTTTTTATTTTTATAATGTTTAAAGATTTTGAGTACTTGTCTAATAGTTGAATCACCCTGTAAGACTCCTGGGAAATGTACTGGACCCAGTCTACAGTACTAATAAGCATTCACAGTCTTCCAGATTTTTTCTAGCTATAGTTATGCATTGTCTCTAATTAGTGTTTCAGTTTGAGTCCAGAGAGTTTTATTTTGGTTTGGATTCCTCCCCCATTTGTCACCAACTGTTTTGTTGCTTTTTCCATTTCTCAGTCAATAACAGAGAGTTATTACTCCCTCCTTCGTTCTGTGAAAATACCTTAGTCCAAAGTTAACCGAGCTGTGCTGAGCCAAATGCTTACCTAATGCAACTCTGTGGAAGTTGGTATCACACCCTTTGACCCATATTCCCCAGATTTTCTTCAAGAACTAGGAAAATTCATGGATTTCCTTAGCATTGCTCATTTTGGTCATTAAGTACTTGGGTTCCACATGGTTGAAAATTAAAATACCTGAAGGTTTCCTCTCTTCTGCAGGGAAATTGTGCTTTTGCGCAAAGTCCCCTTAGCATGTTTTGTTCTGTTGGCTGCTTTTGAAGCTCGTTTCAGGGCTATTAAAATAATTATGCACATTAGGAACAAATGTTTCTTTTATATTGATGATACACACATGCATCACAGAAGTCTGCTGGGGTTAAGCTGAGCAGGCGCTGTCTGGGGCATTGAGCTCCCAAGGGGGCAGTCTGTGATCACGAGATGAGTGCATTTGTTGAGGTTTTCAGCACAGCAAGCCAGCGTTGATGCTTCAATTCTCATGTGCAGGTCCCAGTTAACATCCTTTTTTTAAAAAAAAAAAAGAAAAAGGAAAGGAAAGGAAGCAGTTTGCTGTCCCAGGTTCCAGCTTTTGTTTGCTCACAGGTTCAGGTAAATAATAGTGCTAAGTCTAGGAAGGGCTTTTTTTCCCTCTGTTCTGAGGAATCTGTAAAGTGTTGTGGGATTAGAAAAGATGAAAAAAGGTTTTTGGAAAACACTGAGAAAAGCTGCACTGGGACATATGGCCACCAAGGAGGCAAGGGACTGAGGGTGCAGTTCCCAGAGGCCCGAGAGCACACAGGGACGTGGCAGTGAGTCTCCTTGGCCTGAGGGTGACCTGACTTGTGGGCACTGTGCTTGCCCTTCCTAGAGATGAGTGAAGTTTTAATTAGTTCAATAACGCAGATGAGTTCTAGCAATGGGAGACTTGACGTTAAGTTAGAGGAATGCCCTCGGTGCGGGTCAGGCCCAGCAGGAGCTTGGGTGTGGATCTCCTCCACCAACCTGGATGGCTGGTTGGCGTCGCCCCAGGTGAGCCAGGGCCAAACAGACCTTCCTCCAACCGTGCCGGCAGACCCAGACTCTTCCTTTGGCAACGTGTGAATGTGAGGGAAAGCGATTTCCAGACCAAAAGCCTTGACAAAGATCTGTCAGTTCTAATTACTGTTACCAAAGATGCTCTGTTCTTTGCAAACAGGAAAGAAGGGCATGCTTTTTTAATGTGCCTTTGGTTTCTGAGCTGTGGTGTGGAACAGCCCTTGTTGCACCATCCACACCACCATGGTGCTCCACAGCCTTTTGTTACAAGCCAACTGGCCCAGCCAATCTATTTATTGTCTGCAAGTAGCAGCTGTGCCTGTCAGTGCCTGAGCATCCTGTTGCTTAAAATCTCTCTGGGACACCACCAGATTTGCTTCTGCTTGTGCCCCCTGGGTATGGATCCCACTTGCAAACACTAAGTGCTGTCTCAATGAAGGGCAAGGAGAGCAGGAGGCAATACTGACCGGTTGCAGGCAGGACTCTGTGGAGTCTGAGTGGCACAAATTGAGACAGAAACTGTATGGACACATGGGCTTTGGCCATGCCCAATTATTGCTGTATTTTCAAAGCATAAGAACACACATAAATTGGAAGCACAGACTTGCAGCAGAGTCTTCCTGATGGATCCATAGTGTGCACTCTTACACCAGGATCCAAGGCTTTTTTGGGGTACAAGGCAGGCTTCTCAGACACTTGTCTCCAATAGGTGCAGGGGACTAAGACAATTGTTTTCATGTTTTCAATTTCTAGGTAAATGCCATCAGCCCTGTCGAAATGGAGGCAAATGTACTGGTAAGAATAAATGCAAGTGCTCCAAAGGCTACCAGGGAGACCTGTGTTCAAAACGTAAGTACCAAAGCCACTCCATCGGTCCTTGTTGTAGGAGCATCAAGCTGGCTGTACAGTATGTTTTTACATAATGTGAGCATGAATTGTTTCTTGTCAAAGTTCTTCAGGTTAATTTACTTACTGGACATACAGCATACACCAGACTTAAGGGAATTACGAAACTAGAAATGTCTTTTTACAAAAGCCTCCTCGCAGTCTCTTCTGTACTCTGAGTTTCTATAAAACAGCAATGTATCACCTCAGTAATAGCAGTTAGTAGTAGAGAAATGCTTAATAAAATGTCAATACATTGCAAAGTTAAAATCCAATGGGAGCACTTTGTGAGAGGGGTGCTGGGGGCTACTCTCCTTCGCCTGCTGGTTTAGGAGGATGCTCAGCTCTGCTGCTCTCTGCCAGTGACAGAGCCAGACCTTGCAGGTGACGAGGGGGTGAACTGTTCCGAGGCTCTGTACATACTCAGTGCAAAGGCACAGATTTACTGTGAGAGCCCCAGCCCATGCCAGGACCAACCCATCGTGAGGAACAGCAGGAAGAGCAAATATATAACTCTGTCTCTGGATGAAATGCCGAAAGTCAGGCGTACGTGCTCACTTTCTTACAGCTGTCTGCGAACCTGGCTGTGGCCTGTACGGCACCTGTGTTGAGCCCAACAAATGCCAGTGCAAAGAAGGCTGGCACGGGAGACACTGCAATAAAAGTAAGTGAGAAACAAACCTCAAGAGTCCGTGCTGGGGGTCTTACACATCCGATGCTACACAGAAATGGCTGCTTCAGGAGCCTTTCCAGCATAATTAATGATACTGCACTCCATTTTTCCTTTAATTCAAACCATAAACCAAAGATTTTTAATACTCCATCATTTTAACTACTTAAAAAAACCTCAGAATCATTTGAAAGTGTTTTGCCAAGATCACCCTTGTGTTAGAAATTCCGGAGTCTGGTATCAACCAGATTTTTAGATGACCTTGTGTGTCTTCCACTCATAGTGTGGAAGGGATCTAAAATCTTTCAGTACTTCTCAATAATGTCAGCTAGCATTAAAATGTTGGGTAGGCATTTTTAGAAATAAAACTCGGCCAGGTTTTAAAGCTGATTAAAACTTAAAAAAAATGCAGTGTCTTTTAGAAACTTTGGGGAAAACTTGAAGAGTTGTGCAAGATCTATGCTTACTGACTTAAGAGTTTTCTCCTCCTCTTCCCACCCGTGCTCCACAGGTTACAAAATATATTATCCCAAAGCAAAGTTAAAAGTCCTCAAAATGAATTTCAGTTGTGCTAATTGGTCCATTTGACACCTACTGAAGCAATTGATCATTTCAATGGGTTTCTAATAGCACTATAAAATTATTTGAAAAACAGTTGTATATATCCAGTAAGAACTTCAGATTTAATTTTATATTTCGTGTGCAAAAGTGCTGTATTAGCAGATTTTCAAGACACATTCTGTATATCCTCCCATGAGGTATTAATGTTTATCACTGTTAGCTAACAATTCACATTTCGTGTTTTAAGTTTCAATAATAAAAAAGTTAAACAATTTTGCAGCCCTAAAACCCACCAATTAGCCATTAGAAATGTGACCTTTACATTGCAGCATCAACTGAATGTTCATTGTTATCAAATGCTGTTGATGCTCGTGATTTGTATCACATTAAAATGTATTAGAATAAATATAGTTGTTTCATTAAAAAATGAGAATTATCTAACTGCAATGGATTTTGCTGTGGAAATTAGGTTTGGGGAGTCCACTTCTGTGCTGTTAGTTAGTGGACCTGTGTTTAAGTATCCATGCCATTCTCTGAAGGAGAAATACCATTAATATAAGTTATGTTTAGAAAAAAGGAACATGGAAATGAACCAGTATGAACTTCAATTCGTAAGTTCAAGATGAACTTTTTCTTCCTGTTATACTCTTCTTATAAAGGACTCAGATAGGAAGTGAAAAAAAATATGTACCATGGCTGACCATCCCCAAAGAAGTAATTACCTGTACAACAAAACCAAAACTCATAACTGGCTTGTTATGAGGAGTCAACGCATTGTTGTCAGCTCCAAGGCTTTCCAGTCTTCGTTACATGGAGTTTGGGTACAGTCCTGCTGAGTTTAGCACTGCAAAACTCTCTTTGTATACAGCAAGGAAACTGAGAATAGGCCATTTGGGTAAAATTCAGCCCCATTTTAAATGCCCATGTAGGGTTTAAATTACACATACAAGTGCACACACTGAATTCTCTCTTTTCAACTAAAATGAAACATCTGATGCTGGCAGGAGATGTATAGTTAATTTGAGAGACTTGCTTCATAGTCCATCAAATGAATGGCTCCTTGGAAAAACTGTTTTCTTAAAAAGAAGTGGTTAAAAAGCTTGAACAGGGGACTCAGTTTTAATTTCAGAATCATTTCCATGAACTTTAAATAATGAGATGGGTAAGTGAAACTATAAATAATTACAACTTCATACTATGAATTTCATTTTTATTGTTCGTTTTCATTTTCCACAACAAAGCAGCTCCACTAAGCCTGTTTCAGACTGCTTCCCCGCCCCCCCCCCCCCTGCTTAAGTGTTTATTGTTGCTGCTATTCTTTATCTTTGCATTCAGCCATAAACCAAAGCCAAGCTGAGCTGGTGCAGGGTCTCCCCGGGGGGATGCTTACACCCCTCTTTAGAGCCCGTCACTGGCAGATAGGATGACTTTTACCACCTGGCATGGGCTGTGCATGCGTGAACGCAGGGCTGAGTGATAGCCTGGGCATGCTGATGGTCCCCTGGCCTCCCTGGAGAGGCAAGACCATCTTTTCATCTGGCAGCACCTCATCCATCCTGGGGGGCACAGAGAGGGGCGAACACTTGCCTAAAGCATAGCAAAATCCTTTGTTCGAAAGTGGGAGACTGTTTCCACTTGAAATATTAGCTGTGGATCGAGAGCCCACTTCTGTAGTTTCTTTTCTTTTGAAATGGATAATTTTCCAGGGTACGGAGCCAGCGGTCTGAGCGCCCTGAGGCCAGAAGGCAGCAAGCACAGGCAGCACGTGCCTTTGCCGAAAAGGGCCGAGGAGAGGCATGTTCCGCCCGAATCCAATTATATCTGGTGAATTCCAACATCTGAAACGGTTCATGTTACACAAAGTTCATAGCCTTCATTAACCTCTCATGGATTGAATGTTAAAACGCTGTTCATTACAGTTAAGATTACCAGCTGGAATTTTATTAGCTTCATTATAAACCACTGAGCTGATATTTACTATTCCTTTTAAGTTTTATAAATACTTCTATAGCATGATTATATAGGCTTCTTTCAGTGCTTTGGATGGTGTTTTGTACTATACTTCAGTTACATTTAAACTTCCTTTTTTGATTATATAGCTGCAAATGTTTTCCAAAAATTAAGTAACAATATTCAAGCAGAAAACCTTGTAGATGCTAACCTGAATAATTCCAATGACTACAGATTTAATTTGCCTAAGACAAAAGAAAGGTGCACTTTGCATTTTTGCTATTGTGTATTTAGACTTTTCCCTAAGAAAAATAAATAAGTTGCTTAATTTAAAAACTGAATAATTCAATTCAATATTATTTTTGGCCTTAGAGTTTTGCAAAGTACTGAGTATTAAAAGTACCCTGCAGTGGTGCCATTTAACCAACGTAATATATTGTAAACAAAGTAGAACTATAATGTATGAACTTTCTGCATCAGCTTGAAGCAATATAATATATTGTAAACAAAATAGCTCATATGTAATAAACTTTTTATACTGACAGTTATATATAAAATAAAGATGCTGCTTTAGTTTTTCGAGTACTGCTCTGTGTGGCCTGCTGCAGTCTTGTCAGCGCTGGGTTGGCCTGATGGCTTTTCTAGAGCACCCTCATAAAACAGTGGCACAGTGGAGCTGGTTTCCCTCTCATGCTTTTAGCCCCACAGCTCTTAAAAATATTTCAGAAGAGCAACTTCTTCTGCTGCCTTTGCATGGGAGGGGATAGCGGCAAGGGCCAGGGTGTTCCTCTTCCCTGTGTTTGCCCTCCACCATGCCCTCCTTTCCTGCCCTGCACGGCCAGCCAGCCACGCCAAGCTGGTTCACCCTGCTCGTGGTGCTGCTGGTACCCAGGGTATTCTCCTCAGAGCCTCTGTCCAAGCAGATTACAGTGCAGCTCTGGTGATGTTTCCAGTTCAAGAGCGATGGTCCCGTGTTGTGTTGTGTTCAGACTGTAGAAGGCTGGGTGCTGCCTTTTGCAACAGTCAAGGGCCACACAGTTTGCAGTGTGCTGTGGCTAGGAAGCAATGAAAATGGTTTCTCTGTGTGCCAAAGGACAATATCCACTTCAACCAATAATTACGGACCCTTGCTATATTGCTGTTCTGGGAACCTTATTATCTGGGACATAAATTAAAGAACCAAAACAAACAAAAACCAAACACAAAATTTGGGGCATAAAATTAATCTTAATGAGTAAGAGGTTTTGAGTTACAAAGGAAAAAGTCCAGTTTGTTAATCTGACTTTGCTGGTCTGATTTAGTCCAGTTGACCTGTAGGCCGAGTAAAAAGACTTGCTTAGGCCAGATAGAGAGGGAGGACAGATCTCTAAGGATCCATTTTTACATGATCCTTCGTGTGGTGGGACTGTAGATGCTGCCCAGCAAGACTGATCCACCAGGAGACCAACCTCCCATCACCATCCATGGCTGCAGCCCCGCGGCTGCGGTGCAGGCAGAAACGCGGCTGGAAAAGGAGAGGCAGGGCCAGGCCAGTCCCCATTACACCCAGGGCAATAGCAAGAAACAGCCTGAATAAGGTGGTTTGGCCGCTTGCCTGATTTCCTTCTCTGGGATGGCAGCAAAACAGCTCAGGTTTGCTGAAGAAGGAGCTTTCTTAGCACGGATGTGTAACAGCTACGGCTGGTGGGCTCTGAAGTGGTGGGCCCCCATCCCTCAGGCTCATGTCTCCTGTGGGACCCCTTGGCACCTCTCTGACCTGCCAGGGGACTGCGGGAAGCCTGGGGCATGGGGCCCTTGGGTGGCAAAATACCAGCTGCTGGTGTGAACTGGGCTTTTTCCTTCGCTGGGACCAGCAAAAGTGTCTGTGGGGCAGGAAAAGAGCTCAGCCTCTGCCCTCCATCAGTGCTTTCCCAAAACAGGGAGCCTGAGGCACAGGGGAAGACACTTTGGTGATGAAAACCCAGGGGAGGTGTTGAGGAAGGAAACATTTTTTGAGAATTTTCCTTTAAAAGTGATGAAAAGAGGAAATCAATATGAGACTGAGGTTAAGCGTGTAACTGCTCTGTATCTCCAGGGATGCCCAGGAGATGTGTACAAACATGGATGTCACATTTGCCAGCTTTTTGCTCTTTCTGTAGCAAAGATTGGCCTAAGTGATTGGCCACGTGCTACAGTAAAAAGCACAGAAATTTCTTACTTTAAATTCCTCAGATATTTTGGCTGAACTTTTTCTGCTCCTGTCAATATCTTAGAAAGTGCTTCCTTAAAAATAGCAAGTGCATTCTTTTATATGGAGTAACTTATTTTGCTTCTTGTTGCAAAGGCACTAAATGCTGCTGCTTTGTTTTCAGAGTTTCACCACTGATTTTTGGAAAGATCATTAAACATTAGAAGAATACAGTTGGAAAAGTTACAAAAGGAAAAAATATTCCTCAAAGTGCCCACTGTAACACAACTCTTTTTCTTAAATAACATCAACTTTCTACATGCAAATTTTACACCACTTTGCCTTTAATGTCAGGGTGAGCATGAAGTTTCCTGTGTAGAGGCAGTCCCCCATGTCAGAGGAGTTTTAAGTCAAAGTCTGTGATATCTGGCAATGATAAAGGAAGACTTTCATTCCTCAGAGGAAGTCCAGTAGAAAGTTGGAAGCAATTTTGCCATTAGAAAATAAACTACAGAATTTATCATGCCTTCTCACTGGACAGGATACATGTATGGGAAAACCAAATGCATGTGCCATAGATGAAAAAAATAGTTAAACATAACAAGAAAAGACAAAAATACCAATCTACTACAATAGGTCAGACAGAAACTGCCTTTTCAATGACAGCTTTGGAAAGTCTGTAGTTAGCCAGAGTGAGATGCCAAAAGTTGCATTTGTGAGCAGCAGCTATGAGATGGTCAAACTGATAAAAGACCATAAGATGTTAAATCACTACAGCTCTATCCCAGAAATCCCAGTTTAAGCAACTGACAAAATTACATCCCTTTAACTTCAATTATGTCACTTGATTTCAAATATATTACTTTTAATGCCTCTTCACTTGTCTCTTTGGGAGCTGGAGATAATTTGGGTCTTTTCTTGCTTGTGTTCTGTATGAGTTAGCAGCATACCTTCACTACCGCCTGCAAAGCGAGGGCTGTGGCTGTGCTGCTGGGGTAGCAGCGGGCCAGCAGCACTGTGCACACCGGGTGATGCTCACAGGGTGTTTCTGACTGGGAGAGAGCACTGGCTGCCAGGACTGGACACACTTTCTCCATGTGGTGTGAGTGCATGGTCCAGTTGTTCTTCCAGCTTCAACTATATTTCAAAGAATATTAAGGAAAAAAAAATCAGAGCTGTTCCAGATGACTCGCTGCCTGTGAGATTCAAACTCCAAAAACCAGGCTCAAAGCTTTGGCCAGACCTAGTGCTGTTAGTTCAAACACTGCAGCTTTGTTTCTGCTGGACAGACTTGTTACCTTTCCCTCCCTCTGACTTCTCTACATCACCTGTTCTACTGAGTTTGCCCACTATGGAAAAAATTTCTACTTGCAGATCCTGAGGGAGATCTGGCAGTGGCAGAGCCGGAGCTGCATGAAATGACCTAAAGTTATGCCAGGATTCCTCCAGTGCCCGCCCTGCCCATGGCACTGCACTGAGGCTTGTCAAGGCATCGCTCAGAGCCATGGCTTCAGGGCAGCTCTGGGTCTTGCAGTCATTTCAGCTCAAGTCTAAAGAAATGGCATTAGCCGAAAGTGCTCTCATCCATAAAAGGGATTAAATCCTACTAAATCCCACAGGTCTTGCAGTGTGAATATGACATCATGTTCAGTGAGGTGACGAGGTGCTATGATTAGCCAGGTCATAGCCAAACCTTAAGATCATGATTGAACCAGTGACACCTCCACCTCTAAAATGTGCTAGCAAGATTTACTCACGTGATGCTTTAAATGAAAAAGCATCTAGTTGAAAAAAACCTCTCAGGTGAAATGAATCTCAGTTGTTTATTTATTCTTGCAGCTCTCTGACAGGGTCACTAGGAGCTAGAGGCCAGTCACTCGCACATGGCTCCCAGCACCCAGCTCCTGCTGGAGCGTGGCTACTTGCATGGTCCTCAGTCCCTGGCTGGAGGTGGCTGCCCAGCACAGCTGTGCAAGTTTACCAACACTCAACAACGATGCAAAGCTGAACTGGGCACAGAACAAATGGGTTAGAAGAACAGCAGGGTTTGGAAAATGCATACATGCAGATCTGAGTAGATTTATTGCTTACCTCTGTGGCTTTCTAAAATGCACAACATTAAACGATATTAATTTAAATGAACCATCACAATTCAAAGTTAAAACCCCCCCCACTTTATATTTTTGGCTTAGAATAACATATTATATTATTTATACTGGTTTCAGAAATTGCATTTTAATCCCTTTCCACATAGCCCATTAGAGCACAAGAACAGCCTTGTTCACAAATCTTTCCATGGAAAGGTGAATTTTTCAGAGGGTTTAGCACGCATAACCTGTCTGGCCAAGCCACAGCTCATAAGCAGTTCAGATACATATGACAGACATCCTCACAAGTCCTTTATAACACTTTCTTTCCTGGTGTATTCTTGGAGGATCTTTTGCTGGGGACCGAGGAGAGGCCAGTCTGCGCTTTAAGCACATACTTTGCAGAAGGGACCTCTCCTCCAGCCTGGTCTATAGGGATAAGCTCAAATGTCAGGCACACTTGGTGATCATCTGCTTCTGGGCACATGTGCCCAAAATCGACAGAGAAGCTGTGAAATGTAGTGCTGGCTTCAGTATCTGGTCTTGCTGGTGCTACCTGGGGACAGCCTGGGCAGAGGAGGAGGTGAAGCTGCCCGCAGCCAGCAGCAAATGGGGCCACATTACCCAAAAAGAGAAAGCAAAGAGAAACATCTTCTTCAAAAGCTTGCTTTTCTTTAAAACCATTTAAATATTTGTCAGGGTGCCTAAATGTACCAGAAGGGAAAAGGTCTGTGCTTAAGAGAAGCTGTGATTCCAAAACGTTTCAGCTATTTGCAGTCCAAGTAGACTTGCTTCTGCAGGATTAAGGATACAGTTCCAAAGTTAAATGAATGCTCAGCACAATTCAAGTCAAATTTTTAAACCACTTTATTCTGTAAAGGAGTAAAGATTTTTCTCCTTTTACAGTTACAGCCACAATAAAGAGGGTATTTTCTGAACCAGAAACTTGGTACTGACTGTACTGCTTCACTCTGTCTATCACACATGAGACAGCGATTCAGTAGCAATAGTTCCACCTCCAAGGTTTATTCTTAAAAGGAATCAACTGTGTTTGAAATGGAGCTGAAATACTGAACTAATTTGAAACTTTCTTCCACCCCAAAAATTACCAGAGCTCCTGCATGTTTCAGATGGCACAAGTTCGACCAATCCACTTAACAATGAGGTGTGAGGGTTTTCCAGGGAGAGGTGGGTTTAGTATTTTTATTAATTTCTGTGTAACTTTGAGGTCAGTGGGAGCAGGAACTTCCCCAAGCCCAGAGGAGCCCCACTGTCTGGTGTTGGGTAAGGCGAGCAATCCCAGGTGAGGTGGGTGCACTGACCCTCTGGAGGCAAATGGATCTTTGTTGCCTCCGAGGAGCTGAAACTGGGATCACCACAAGCCCTGTGGGTCTCTGCAGCTGTTTCTGAACATCGTTACGATGTATGACTTAGTAATATAGAATCACAGAATCACAGAATGGTTTGGTTTGGAAGGGAGCTTAAAGCTCATCTAGTTCCAAGCCCCTGCCATGGGCAGGGACACCTTCCACTAGACCAGGTTGCTCAAAGCCCCATCCAGCCTGGCCTTGAATGCTTTAAGGGATGGGGCATCCACAGCTTCTCTGGGGAACCTGTTCCAGTGTCTCATTACCCTCATTGTAACCATTTTCTTCTGTCTTATATCCAATCTAAACCTACCCTCTTTCAGTTTAAAACCAGAAGCCTTGTCCTGTCACTATAGGACCTGGTAAAAATACCTCTCTGCCTTTCTTGTAAACTTTTTATACTGAAAGGCTGCAATAAGGTCTCCTCAGAGCCTTCTCTTCTCCAGGTCAAACAGCCCCAGCTCTCCCAGCCTTTCATCAAATATTTGATTTAGGTTTTTCCCCTCTACTACTACTCCCTTTCTTTGGTTTGAGTTAAAATTCAGTAACTTCAAATAAACAAGCAAATAAACAAAAACTTAATTAGACCCAAAGTAACTGAAAACTGCAAGTATTGCATTTGTTCCGAATTCCCCACTTCTGGCATATTTGGAGGAGCCATTCAGTAGTGCGTAACACTGTGTTTACCTCTTCCCTTGTCCATGACAGTACAATAGCACTATGATGTGTTTGAACACCTTGTGGACCACCCACAAGCAAAAGGAGCAGCAACCATGTGGCCAGAAGAATGCATTGGGTGCGATGTTTTCTTGGGGATTTAGAGGACAGTAAGAAAATAGTTTGTTGGTAAGTATTTTGACTGAAATAAGTTTTGATCAGTCAGGCAAGTCTGTTCTGCTTGAAAGAGAGGAGTCTTCTCTGAAGCAAATGAGTAACACAAACACCAAAGTAAAATGCGTGAGCTGTCAAGTACAGAAAGCACCTGAAAAGAGCCATGGGGGTAGTTAAATATTTCGATTCCTGCTCACTTTTTAAGTGGATTTGACATATCCTCATGCAACAGCTCTGACTATGCTGCAGTACTCTAAGATCCGTCACAAAGGTTGTTCTGGAAGAGTTTAAGATAAAAGAAAAAGATATGCCGGACACTACATCTTGATGGAGAGAAAAATGCAAAATCCTCTCCTAGCAAAACCTATTCCTTTTGTATGTGTTCCCTTCAGCATCCCAGAAAATAGAAAGGGAATAATCATAAGGAAAAAAGTGGCTAATTGGGAGGTATGCTTTGCCCATTGTACCCAGCACAAGTAAGGTCCCTAAAAGACATGCCAATGAATGTCCTTTTTAAATGAAGGGGGAGGGGGAGAATCTTTCAAAAACCTTGCAAGTGATTTACAGTAATTATAACCCCATCCATTACTAATGCCACCTTCCTACCCGTCGTGTAACACTCCACTCACACTTCCTCCTCTTATAAACAGACAGTGATTCAACACTGTTATTTCATATATCTGAAGTTCTTATTAGAGGCAAATAATTTTGTTGTGAAACGAGTGCAGCTACAAAGCTGCTGCCTCACTGCTTTGGATCTGAAAACACAGCCACATGGCACGAACCTAACTTGGCTCTTGTATGGGAGGTATTTGGAGTCTAGAAGCAATTACTGCTGTATGCGTGAGGGTCTGTTCAACTTTCAGGCCATCTTGGGTCAGCTGTGTTTGCCAAGCCCTGGAGATTGTTCCAGACTCAGGAGCATCATGAGCTGTTTGATCCTGCCTGATTTTCCCAGTTTAGCAGAGCTGTCCCAGCTGAGTTACCCATCAAAGGGGAGCAGCAATGAGGAGCTGACAGTGACTCCCTTCCCTTTCAGGCGGTACTGAATCATCGCTCACATGAAAAGGGCAAGAGAGGACCTCGCAGTGATGTTGATATAATTTTCTGTGACAGACAGAATTTAAGATCTTAACCAGATGTTGTTATTAAAGAGGTGTAGCACTAGTTCCAGAAAAAAAAAAAGAAGGAGTCTGCTTCCAGTATTCATATTTCAAAAGAGATCTTGGAAAATTTACGAGAATTGAGAAGAAAGCAGCAGGAGCCATTAAGAATCGTGGAAAAGTATGTCTCGGAGAGACTTTGAACATAATTCAGGAGGACTGGCTGAGCTGCCTGAATTGCCCAAATTCCTGCCACTAGAAAAGAGGTCTTTCCTTCACCCCACACACCATCCTTACCAAAAAAAAGGGCCGTTTTCTGCTGAGTGAGTTCAACCATCTTTCCAGCAGTTCAGCAGAAGGAGGAGATCTTAAAAAGGTGTCCCAGCCACAGACTTCAGGTACTTGCGGAACCCACTCTCTTTTACAGAAATGCCCACTGTAGCTGAAAAATTGAAACCAAAGAAATTTCAGACTGGATCCAGGGTACACATTATTAGCAGTGCATTAAGTAACGGCTAGGTTTTACCTGGGACTGCAGCACATTCTTCATCACCTGAGGCTTAAAAGCACAACTTTCTAAAAGACACGCTATTAGCTAAAAAAGTTTACAGGCTTCGTGTAGAAATGGCAAGACAAGGTTCTGGTTCCTTTCACACTATGATCACCTAGTTTAAGCTTTTGTCTAATAGTTTATTCTGGCTTTAAACATATACAATGGTGAATAATCCCAGAACTAAGGCCAAATCCTAATGCAGGTATCGCATTCCTGAGTGCTTCTCCACAGTTTCACTGCAGAGGAGGATGAAACTTACTAGTGGCTGAAGTCACAGCTACACACTGCTCATACACACTGATATTTGGTCCATAAGAAGCATGTTATGACTTTAGCTAGTGATGAGGCAAAGAACTCAAGGCCGTGTCAAACCCTGAAATGTATAATTTAAGAAGAGCTGTGGCTTTTTTATTTTCTTCCTTGCTCCTGAAGTACATTTTTCACTGTCCCGTGGCAACTGTTTCTCCTCACCCTGTTGTTATGTGAGAAATGGGATATTTAAAATCTATGATGACAGAGTTCTGAGAAAAACTTCAAAAAATCACACTATTTAAAGATCGGGAACAGAGAAAGATTCCTAAGGACACAGAGTATCAGCATGCCTGTGATACAAACCTTTGCAGAGACAGCTACTCGCAAAAGCCCCACAGTAGAGTGAATGTCTCAGTATATTTGAAACGAAGCGTTTTTAGGGATACTGTCACAGCTGTGTGGCCTTTGCTTTTCTGGGTACCAAGTGTGGGTCACCGTGGGTTATGTGATTGCCTCTGCATATCTTGGCACGTTGGGTTTCGCAGTCCTGGCCAAACTCCACCCTGGACAAGTGTTGCCTTCATTTGCTGGCAGATGGTTCAAGGGATCTTTTTGTGCAAGTGACAGCTGAAAGGCATTACGTTGTACAGTAAATCATTTAAGTGGAGCCTAGAATGTGTGAACACTGAACCACAAGCTCTGACAGAAGAAAATCAGAATTTATTTTGTGTTTTGAACAGTTTTAACATTAATGGCCCAGTTTAACCACATATAACGAGCGTAATCTGTTCAGTTTTCAGCAAGGTCTTCAGCTGGATACTGTATACCTCTGTGGTGGTTTCCTCTAATTATTTGAGGTTTCTTACTTGGGAATTTCGTTGTTAACATGAATTTTATTCTTTTGAAAGGTGACAGAACACTAGCTGGGGAAGACAAAGTCTGTCCATACCACAGTTCAGCAGGGAAGTAGCAAACCTCACATACTTCCTTCAGTTCCACCATGCAGGAATGAAGGATGAAGAAAGATAATCTGGGATGAACAGCAAAAAAACAGTGACACTGCACACTCATCCTTGCATTCTCCACATCTTGGGGAGGGTCTGCTTCTTTTTTCTGGGTGTCAAGAAGAGCTTCCTTTTGACAGTTTTATCTAAATAAATATATATTCTTATGAGGAAAAAATGCTGGTTTTGAGAAATCAGCATTTTCTACAAAAGCCTAATTCCTAAGTCACTCTATTCAGAAAGTATCCTTATCCCCAGCATTGTCAGTCTGGCTTAGTATAAACTCAAAAATGTAAGCCATATTTTGAAGTCAAAGGGGACCAAGCCAAGGAGAAAGCCAGAGTCTGAAGGAACTGGAGCTCTGAGCAGGCGAAGACAGCTGTTAATAGGAGACCTGCTGGGGCCATGCTGGGAGCTGGGAACCAGCGCTGCTGCTGGCAGGAGGGACAGCAGGCACTGATTTACCCTGGCACTGAAATGCCAATTGGTTATTATAGCCCCTAACAGCTCTGCACCCAAATTCAGCCCAGCTTTTCTTTTGTACAGCAATCACAGAGAAAGCCTCGGTTTGTAAGGACATGAGTGTGCAGTAACCAGTCTAGGGCTTGGAAAGAGGTGATAGTATTCATGTTGGAGCATCACCAAGCTGGGCTTCCCAAGATCTTCTGCCACAGGAGAAGATACCAGACTCACAAATGGCCAGCGTCATGCAGAGGTATCACTTTCTGTTCAGGAAAGGTGCTCATGGCCACCAGGCTGCCTATCTCTTCCACTGGCCTTGCCCTCTCTAGCCATCTATCCATTACTTGGCTGCAGCTTCTGAGTCGACAGAGACCATTCTGTCGGGCTACCAAACTGCCAGGCTTAGTGACATTAGGAACTAACTCCCAAACCACAATAAAACCCACAGAAACCATATAACCCCAAGACATCACCAGAGGAGAGAGTCTCATGGGCACAACAGTGCCGATGTGACCCTGCTCTGGGGGCCCTGAGTCTCTGCCGTCACCTTCGATTTCTCCACCTTCTTGTTGCAGCTGGACCCTTAGTACAGCACAGTAAGCAGAGGGCTTGGTTCCACATGACCACTCATGTCACCAGAGCCAGGATAAGTGTATCACTGTCATTCCTTCCAGCAGCTACCCTCCAATGGACAGACGGTCAGTCCCACTGTGCCCACAATGCTCACTGGGTGATGGCTGCAGTAGCACCACCCACAGCACCCTGCCACCATCCTGTTGGGCTCTCCAGCAGTCCTGATCCCTAGGAAAGATGCTCCAAGTGCTCCCATGTTGCAGAGCAGGATAGCAAAAGGACTTGCTGTGCAAGCACCTTTGGTCCTGCAAGACACTGCCAGGCCACCCTGCCACCATTCAGGGCTCCCACGATGGTGGAGTTTCAGTCTTTTCAACTTCCAGCAGTTTGGATCCCTCCTGTGTTTGAAAGTGCTGGACCCACATCAAACGGCCACGAGCAAAGAATGCCGTTGAAGGATTTATTCAGCCTGGATATGAGTGTTGCTGATGGGAGAGAAGGGAACCACAAAGATTTCTCAGCCACCATTGTGATCTACCCATTTAAAAAAAAAAAAAAAAAAAAAAAAGAAAGGTTCCTTTTACTATCCAAACCATTTGGCTGAGCATTTTACTGCAGACCCCGCACAAGTTCCAAACTGCCTGGCTTACATAAATACCTCCACGACCAGTGGACCTTTGCAGTAGGAAAATGTTTATAACTGAGTAGTAAACCTTACAAAGTGACAACTGTGAGATACAATACATTTTTAAAAAGCCAAGTACCAGATTTTTTAATTGAAAACCTACAACTGGAAATATAAATTACAAAACATTAAGTAGATTAAAACATCACTGTAAATAAATCAGTTTCACGTTGGTACAGTAATGCATCTGGTTACAAAAGGTAATAAATAGTAACTTTTTCTAGTTAAGGAAGCTGATTTTTAATAATAGTTTTTCTTAGTTCCTTTTCTTTTTTCCATACTTTATTTCAGATTCAATCCAATATATTTTCATATTTGTGTGATGTTTAGTGCATTCAATAGAGAGCAAAACCCCAGTCCACAAGTGTATTTGTTCTAACTATACCCATTTTTAAAACTAGTTTGAGCATTAAACCAATACAACTTTCCCTTCCCTTTTCCTGTGTGATCCCAGTTACATCTTTTTAAGCTAGGCATTTCCACTGCCTTCTCATGCTGGTCTTTTACAAGAATAGGAGGCATCCAGGGTGATCTGGACCTCTCTGTAGGGCTTTTCACAGTCATTGGTACTGCCCCTGCTTTAGCAGTGTGTCCTATTACCAAGTTTAAGCAACACTCACCTTTTTCCCTTCCTTGCTTTTATTCTTCCTTCTTTGCTGCCATTAGAACGGGTGCATCTAAAGGGAAGGTATAGAGAAGGTGGAGCCAGACTCTTCTGGGAGGTGCACAGCAGCACAAAAAGAAGCAGCAAACATAAGCCAGAACAAAGGATATTCCAATTCAGTAAAAAAGGGGAAGGAAGGTTTTACCATGTGGATGGTCAAACACTGGACGTACCTTCAGGGAAGGTATGGACACTCCATCCTTGGGGGTGCTCACACTTGCCCAGACACAGCCCGGTGCTGCCTGAATGCAGCTCCCAGCTGGCCCTGCTCTGAGCAGGGGTTTGGACCAGATGATCTTCTGAGTGCCTCCCAACCTGAATTACAATTCTTTAATGGCCCTCAATGAAGGGATACTGACAGGTATGTCTGGGAGCTGTAATAAGATCACAGACAGGTGTGCACTGTGCCTACTGTCTATGTGCTAGTTCCACACATCATGTGGAGATAGATTTGAGACAACAGATAAAACCATCCATGTCAGACCAGTCTGACAGGAGTGATTCCCTCAAACCTGTTTTGTTTCTTAAACATACATCACAGTTCAGTTCTTGGGATGCACAGGCATGACCTATAGTGCTCAAACCAAAACTTTGTTCCATATCTGTACCTGAGGACATCTAAAATTTGAAACAGTCTTGCCCCTCTACACATCCAAAAAACATCTTTTATTGGATACCTTTGCATTTATAAACAGCACTGTAAGCTTAAGGCACAATTTGACCATGATTTGCCATGCTCTGCAATTAGTCATAATCTCACCCATCATTAATGACCAGCTTCACACACAGCTGTACCTTGCAAAGGCTGTAATCCTCAGGACTGCAGTTTCCTCAAGGTCTACTGCCATCTTCCCTGCCAGACACCGGGTCAGACAAGGAAAAGGACAGAAGTGGGTTGAGACCAGACCAATATGAAACAATAAGGAAAAAAAATTGCCTACCAAAATGTGTAACACTTAAGTTTTGTTTAAAAAAAGGACAGGCGAAATCAAGGGTTGCTGGCTTGGCATTTTTTCCCCCCTTAGCACCAAGAGAAATGTTCAAGAAGGACTGTCCTTGGAAGGGGAAGAGCAGCAACAAATTAGTGAGAAGACAGACAGGAACCTGAAATACCACCCCAAAACTCTCCTGCCTTTCTGTCTGGCTGGTGGCCACTTACCTCTCATTTCCTTGCACAACACACAAAGCAAATACCCTCTCCTCGCAGTGCTTTCTTTTTGCTTGATGAGAGCCACAGTATTAAAATACCTAAGTTTCAGTTAGTATTTCATGCTAGTTTGGAAATGCATCAGGGTGTTTTGTGTGTATAATATAAATACCTCCCACTGCAATTAGTCTCTGCCACTGGGAGAGGAACAGGCTGCATCAACATTGCTTTTCTGCTGAAGTGCCGCTGTAGTTTTATTTCATCCTACAAATGTGGTATTGTCTCCTAAAATTACATTACTAATTACAGCTAATACACCCAAGCCCAGATGAATGCAACTTTGATCTGAGTAGCACCCCTACGCAATCCTTCTGGCATGCAAATGGCAATTACACAACAGGGCTCAAATACAGCTTGAAAGCAAAGAAGGAAAGCCAATTTATTTAGTGCCCCTAGACTAAACAAGGTACTTGTTCCAGTGCCAGATTATGATTGACTAAGATTTACTCACAAAACATTTCCCACTAAGAATGTGTGACAAACTGCAATTATTACTAGTCCAGTTGGTTTAAAAGAAAAAAAGTCCATCTTTAGCTGCAGTTTTGGCTGGGCTGCCTGAGAGAAATCAACAGCCAACTACAGCAGCAGAGTAGGTGGGAGGGAGTAGGTGTGGGGGTACGAAAACCAGAACAAGACAGGTTTGGGAACAGGAAGGAAAGGAAGAGAGGGTATAGTTGAAAGGGATGAGGGAAAAAGAGAAAATAAGAGAGGCTGAAGGAATATAAGGACACAGAAAGCAAGCACGGAAAAGACAAAAACGTGAGAAAATGAAGGAAACTGCGAAAGAAAACAGAGTAGACAGGTCAAAAAATAAAATAGAAGGATTAGCCAAAGTTAGTTCCCTTGAACACTTGCCACAGACTAGATCACTAGGGCAGGAGCTGGACCACATGCTTTCAGCTTTTGGAAGGAGCCAGTTTAGGCTTCTGCTGCTGCAATCAAGCACGTGAAATCCCCATTTCTCATACTAAACAGCTACAGGCATGAGTTCAAGAGCAGAGCTCTCCTCAGCACAGCCAGAGGAGAAAGCACTTGCCACGTGGCACCTAGCCCTAGACACTTCGTGCACAAACTCTGTCACAAAAACCTGACTGAAGAAAGACTTCATTTAGGAAAAAAGAAAGGCATGGTCAGTAATGTAGCAGTATCCTGTGACAGCACTGGAGAGCTGCTAAACAGGCATACACATTTGATTAACAGGTATGTACCAATTATGGGGTGGGGGGATGGCGGGGTGTACGGCTTGGGCAGGGAGGCATGTGGAATCAAAGGAACAGAACTTTTTCACTGCACAAAACCAGCAAGAAGCTTTTCTACACACTTCAAGCTACAAGAGGAAGTCACAAGCCAAAACAAAAGGATCCTTTATATCGTCAGCGAGGAAAGTAAGTCATCCCAGACCTTTGGCTGATAAATCAGAATAGAGCTGAGGTGGATAAGAAAAACTGACATTTAATTAAAAAAAAACCTAAATAATCTGAAACTGTAAATGCTTAGTCATTTGAAGAAACACCAAAAAGTGGATTTAGAAGATATAAATGTGGTCTTGCATCTTTTAAGAGGAAAAAACCCCAACAGAATAAACAAAGCAATTATGTCAGAAGGACTGAAGTGAACTAGAGACAGATAAAGTGCCTTAACATGGAGAGTGGTGCAAAGCCAGCACCTTACTTTTTAACTCTGATTTACTCATTGTTTTAATTCAAATCTTATTTCCATGATTTAACATCCACATTTATACACACGAAAATAAAATCTGTGGTTCTCAGAAAGAGTACAGTGTTAACCCATGCAAATAGAAGAATTATTCAGGCATTGAAAAGCACATAAATTTCTCATTTGCAGTAAGAAAAATAATGCAGGTAGCACAAAAATGTTGATGAAATTCAAGCCAAGCAGAAGCCATTTCAGTAGCATCTGAATGATGTTTTTAAGCAGGAGTTAGGGACCAAACTTTGCAGAAGTATAAAATCCCTCTGATGACTCACCCTAAGATTATCTGCTGAAATCCTGCATAAATATTCAAGGTAATTACTATATAATCACTAAGTCATGCTGGCATGTGGGCCTAATTTGTTTTAAGAGAGATGAAAAATGTGGTTTGTCTCTTCAAGCAAGAGATCAGGGCAGGAAACCCTAGGGGAAGGAGTTCAGGTTCTTATTTGTGTGCATTATTGTTTTCGAGTTAAATCAGTCAAGTCAAGCTCACAGAACAGGTCTGACTGCACAATAACCTTTCTTCTCTGAGATCTTTGGAGCAGTAAGTAGGGTTTCTATCTATTTCAGTCCTCACTCAGAACACCCTTTCCTTATAACTGTTTTTTGAAAAAACCACAAACCAACCAAAACAACAAACAGGAAATAATTTGAATACCTTAATAACAGAACTCCTGAAGTCAAAGGTTTCCCTCCATAAACTTAAATAGAACTTAGAAGACTGAAGAAACTATATACCTTCAAGTCATAATCTTATAAAATACCCTTTACAACAGTGGGTCCAGACTCAGCAGGGTTGTGCTTGTATTAACTAGTTTCAAGGCATCCACCACAGACAAAAGGCAAGTGTGTATGTCAAATTTTGCCAGATGAGTCTCACCTACATAATTTAAACCCCCTTCCCTCTCCCCTTGCTGTTCTAAAAAAACTTGCTATAAGAAGCAACATAAACTTTCAGTTCACTTTTCCCCCCTGAATGAAGAGCCACCATAGGTGTTAGTGTGCTAAACTGAGTCGCTTATAGCAAAATCAAGCAATGTTGTGTTGCATGTGTTGACTTTGCCACGCACTGAAATTTTAGTAAGAGCAGGATGACTGCAGTGATGGCGCTGAACTGAAGAGTACTGGGTTTGGCACTCTGCTTTCATGCAAACTTGGAGAGTGAGCTTGGGCAAGGAACTTATTAAATCTCCATCTGTAAAATGAGGGTAATAATTGACTTAGATTTGTCCATTCAGGCCTTGAACAAGCAAATCCTCAAAGCCTGTGACATCCTGTGTGTGGGCAGCCATGAAGACAATAGGTAGCTGGAAGGTCAGAGTTTGACCAAGAACTGTTTTAAGAAGCATCTTTCTTCTGAAGTAAGGCACCCAGGACAACAGGACTACAACGTCAATAACAAACACTGCATTCTGTGGTCTTTTCCTGAGCCAAAAGCAAATGTTCCTGCAAAATATGCAATTAACAGGACGCTAAAATTGTTCTGTGGCTATGAAAGTGCTCAGAAACATTCATTTTTAGCTCTCAAATTATTTGGGTAGACTTTTCAAGGGACTGCATAAACACAGTCATTGTCAACTTGGGACTGGTGTGCTACTTATTCCTATGGCTGTAAATCTCCTGAAACAGTCTGATTCCCTCTAATTAACGCTGGCAGAGCACTCAAGCTATTGTCAACAGATACAGCTTCACAGCTGTAGAGAGCTCCCAGATCCAGCCAAAGCCCGGAAAACCTAAAAGGGGGCAGAGGAGGGGTGGTGGGTGCCCAGGCTGTGCAGGGGTGCCACAGCACGTGGAATGGGTGCTGGTGGCCACTCAGTGCCATACAAACAGCTGTGGGAGCAAACATTACAGGACGAGACACTTCATTTCAGCTGCTGAGGAAGGAGTTAACTGAGCACCTAAATTGGGGGTTAAAGGCTAGATGCATAACAGGTTTAGGGCACGATCTGTGAAGAGTCAGCACCTTTCCTAACTGAGTAGGATCCATGAAGCTTTACATATTCCCTCCTGACCCTAAAACTGGGTACCTCAGGACATCAGAGAGACAAGGGGAGATGTTTTACAGATCCCCAGGTAAATCATAAATGCTGGAAAAATCACTTGGATTGTTTCTGAGGATTTCATCTGTACGCACCCAGTTCTGTGGCTTGCAGCCACCCAAGCTGTGGAGCTCAGCAGGTTGCACTAGGTGTTCATGCCTTCTGTGGAGCAGCTCATCTCCAGCACTTCAGCTATCACAGACACCTGCAGAAGCCTTTTCCAGTGCCTTTTCTAGGGACCCCTATCCAACAAATGTTTCATATAAAACATAGGACCAGTGTTAGGAAAGGTAAGCAAGCCCTGGGACTGTCTCCTCCCAGTGAAGACCTGGGTCACCAGCCCACACACTCTTTTCCTACGTCATTGTTTCTTGAATTACTTTTATCATGACCTGGCTTTGCAGATCTCTAACCTCTCAGGTGAGCACTCTAACCATCACATTTTATAATAATGAGGAAAGACAGCAGCAAGTGTTTCCATGGGTTCCACATGGATTTAAGAAACTCTGGCACCTCAACTGAAAAAAATGGCTTTTTACCCTATACGAATGAAACTATTTCTCAAAACTCTGTGATGAGGAGGTTTATGTTTGCTGCAGTTATCTCCCTGGCCAGTGTGCTAGCTACTGCAGCTCTTCTTCTGAGGGTCCTGGACTTAGATGTTTAGATCAAAGCTTAGCTTTGTTCATGGATGCAGTCATACACCCAGAATTGCCTGATGCCAGGCTGAAAGAACCAGCAGGTTCTTAGGGAATGATCCAATGAAAAGTCCTGCTGAGCCACACATAAACTCGTTTTAAAACCCAACTATTGTTCCAGCATGTAATTAATCTTTTGCCACCTCTTTTTGTGTCTATCTGGGGACTCCTGAGAATAATGCTTCTAGAAAGCAAAAAGCAGCAGCTTCAAATTTTCTCCAGGTCCCTGGGAACTTCTGTAATTTATTTCTTACTCTAGGGTGGGAAGTCCTTCTCTGCTCATATGTGCATATGATAAACACATGGATGGCTAAGGAAAAAGGCTTAGCTTTCCTTCCTCTTAAATAATTTTTTCAGTGATCTTTTCACAGAACATAAAGGTTTTTTTATCTCCCCTTTAAGAGCCAAATCCAATGGGACATGCAAGATGCAGCTTTGCTAAAAACTTGGTGGAAAGAGCTTCTCTGTGGAGAAGAAATATTTGCACATAAGTGTTTGCCTTCCATCTCTCCCCCACCCCTTCCAATCTATACCAACTATTCAGTCCCACAAAATATCAGGTCTTTTACTTGGTTGTTCTTGCTTCCTGCTTGATCCTGTCGGCCTGTCGGCCACCTCCTCACAACTGCCTTGCTAAGGGCCACCTGGCCTGGCTGTGGACAACTGGCAACTGATAACCAACCGAAGGAGTTAGAGCAGCTTGATAAGAACCTTTCATGACTGCTATGCTCTACAACAGGCCCAACTACAAATGGTAGGATTGTGTTTCCACACTGGGACCATCGATTCCGGGTATGCCGGGTACACTTCAAACTGCACTGCACTATGCTGCCAGAGGGACTGAGAAAAATGCATTGGTTGCATGCTGTTTGGTGGCCTTTGACTCCAGTTCATACTGGAGTTCTAGCACATCTGGTACAGCAGCTCTCAGCAGCGGTGTGACTTAGTTCAGGCCTCAAAAGTCCACTGCTAGCCTCCACTGTCTGTTAAGATTTTTGCACTGACCATGTGGGACTATTAAAGGGTGAATGAGTCTTACTGATCACTCCTTGGGTCTTCAGTTGCTGGATCAACTTATGGATGGGAACCAGAGAGTCTTGATCGATGTGATATAGTTGCTGGTGCAGTCATGGTAGCAGTTGGCACCTACTATATTTAACCCACAGCAACCCCACCACAGACAAACCCTCTGAGAGTCCAGGCAAGCTAGATGTCTATTTAATCTTCCCTGTACTCAAGGCAGCTATATCAAAAGCCCACTGGTACCCTTTTGGGTCTTTGGAGTATCCTCTCCTAAGGTAGTCTATGCTAAAGATAACATATAGCCTCTGGACCAGCCACTATACGATGTTAGTGCCACTCATTGCCAGTTCGGTTTACCTCAGCCTCCAACACAGACAGTTCTTGGGATCTTCCTATCACTCCAGAAATACAGATGGATTCTGGCCCTTTGTAATCTGATGGTATTAGAGTACATGGTGCACCGATGTCCACTACAGCCTTATACTCACGTGGGACTGATGTGCCAGGCTATCGAATCCACACAGTCCAGTAAACCCAGTTGTCTCTTTCCTCTGCCTGACCAAAGCAGCACCCCTCTATTCCTGGCTGAAGTCTTCATTACTTGATTTTTGCAGGTGTAAAACAGAAGTCCCTTCATCAGGGTCAAAAGTATGATCAGCATTTCTACTCTGCCCAACAGACACTGCAGCAGTAATTTTCCTGGGTGGATGCTTTTTGGCTGTTTATTTTCCTTGCAGTTCCTGTACCCAAGCTTCTAGTCTCCAGGTAGGTCCACCATCTCACTTCCTCATGTCCTCCCCCTGGTCATGCAGTAAGAACCACAGGGTTGCACATGGTGTGTGCCACCGGTACCGTTTCCCTCGAACAGAAAAAGGCTGACTCTTAATAGCTGAGGCCTTGGCTGGAGTGCAAGATGAAGACCTACCTTTCTCGGCTTGCTCAGACATATTTTGGGTCACTCAGTCCACAGCCAAGACCCAAGCCCACATGGAAGAAGTGAGATTATCTTTTTATTCTCTGAGTCATCTGGCCAGTTCACCTATAGTTGGCACTTCCATGTCTGTCCAGCTCATTGTCACCAGGCTGTGGGTGTATGATGTGGTGCATTTAGTACAAATTTTTGCCACATGGACCACATGCACCAGATTTTGTCCAGGTCTTTGGATGTCTGGTCATCGCCCAGGTTGTTATATGACGTCCAATATGCCTAATTCCCTCAGTTACTGGATACCTCCCTCAATCTTGGTCCATCTGCTTCAGGAATTTTCAAATTCTTCCTTGAAGGGATGCCTGTCCTTCACATTTGACAACAATCACCACCAAAGACTGAGGACTCCTGCTTTTTTTCCAGTCCCCTTGTCAATGGCCTTACCCTTAGCAAGGAATCCTAGCCTCCAGGCTTCCTTACCCTCTAATTCCTGACTACTGGCCCCAATATTCCAGCATCAGAGTAACCAGCTGAGAATTAGCTCACCTGCTTGACAGCTAAAATCTTTGCATATCTCACAGCTCACTTAGGGATAGGGATGGGATGGCTTCTGTCTCATTAATTCAGTCTCTTCCTGTTCTTGTGACTGCTCTGCTGCAAAACAGGCTGCCTCTTCTGATTTTTTCTCCTGCTCCCTTCTAGGAGAAGCTTCTTCATCCCTTACTAAACCAGCTGACTCTTACTTCTGGTGTTTCTTTTTAGTCACAAGAGTGATTGATATAGTGTCTGGTTTAGCCATAGTGTCTGTTGGGGTTTTTTCCCCTCTCTTCTCCCCGTGGATGCTGCATAATATCTAGCAGTGTTTGGCAGATGCTGGCTGGGACCCAGCACAGTGCAGCAAGTTGTGCCTCTTTGGAATAGCCACAGCATTTTTTTTCCCCAAACATTTTGTCACTTCATCAGGATCCCGTAGTTGTTCAGGAGTGAAGTTCCAGATCATTGGAGGTGAGAAGTTCTCTAGATACCTGCCCATATTCTCCCACATGTCATGCCACCCATGACGATACCCTCGTGGAGCCTGCATTGTGTTCTTAAATTGCTTGTTCATTTTAGACAAGAATAAAGGAATAGTCCAAAGAAATACCAATAGAAGTATTTTAACTACCCAAGGATGTTCAAGATACCAAGAAGTTATCGTAACAAGGGAGAAAACACCACAGAAAAAAGCAGTGAAGGTGTCATTCTGTATTTCCTCCAAAAATTCTCTCAGAGGAAGAAGTAGAGTTGTTAATTGTCTCCATGAGATGGTAGCTAAGTACAGTAATGGCCCAAATACCAGGTTAGGCTCAAGGTCAGCGTTTCAGTAACAAACCTCCTAGGCAAAACATCACTAACCACTACAGAGCGCGACAAACTGCAAAAGCCAACACCAATCTTTAACATGTACAGCAAAAAAAGAGCATGGTGCAGATCAGATAAACTAAGAACAGATGAATCAATATCATGACCTGCAACTGTTAACAGATCTAAATCCCTTCTAATATGCTCTGGTCAATCTTATTATCTCAAACCCTCTGAGCCCCAAGATGCGCACCAAAAATGACTGTCATGGTTTAATCCCAGCTGGCAACGAAGTACCACACAGCTGCTCGCTCACTCCCTGCCCCAGCAGGGTGAAGGGAAGAGAATTGGAAGGGTAAAAGTGAGAAAACTTGTGGGTTGACATAAGAACAGTTTAATGCTTGAAATGTAATAATAATAATAATAATAATCATTATTGTGACTATTTTATTACTGTTGTTGTTATTCTTTGTAATGAAAAGGAAAATAACAAAGAGAGATAAATAAAGTCCAAGACTAAAAGGCAAGTGATGCAAATGAAAACAATTGCTCACCACCAGCTGATCGATGCCCAGCCACTCCCCAAGCAACTGCCCACTGGCCAACCTTCCCCCTCGTTTATTGCTGAGCATGGCATCATATGGTACGGTTGGGGTCAGCTGTTCCAACTGTATCCCCTTCCAGCTTCTCATGCCCCCCCCCCAGCCTGCTCACTGCTGGGATGGGGTGAGAGACAGAAAAGGCCTTGGGTCTGTGTAAGCACTGCTCAGAGATAAAGAAAATATCTCTGAATTCTCACAGTTTTCAGTACAAACCTAAAACAGCCTCATACTAGGTACTATGAAGAAAATCAAGCCAACCAAAACCAGCGTGGAGTGGAGTGGAGTGGAGTGGAGTGGAGTGGAGTGGAGTGGAGTGGAGTGGAGTGGAGCGGGCAGGGCAGGGAAAGGAAGGGAAGGGAAAAATCCTTGTTGCTTGCAGCAGTGGCTCTTGCTGATAGCATGCAGTAGAGAGAAGACATGTTCCTTGCTTAGGGCTATCATGAGGTTGAAACATCTGATAGTGGCAGCACTGCTTCTTTTATAGGTAGTGATCAAATGTTGAAGGTGTGGCAGTTCTACCTTTATGTCAATGAGTGTGAGGGTGGTTTTTTTCACCTTTGCAAATCTTAACATTACTTTTTAGCTGCAGCTTCTGACTCAGCATGGTAGCTAAGCATTAGTGTCTGGCATGGAGGCACCCATTTGTTCTGTTTATTTTGAAAGCTTCCTCATTATTGTTGTTCTTGTGGGTTCAAGTACTGTAGGCCTGTCAGGAGATAAAGAAGCCTTTCCTGGCTGCTGAAGCCAGTCTCCAACATCTGCCCTGTCCAGAGGGAAGGAAAGCTATGTTAAAGGAGAAAAAAAAGCCACCACAATTGTTAGCTATGTGCTAGTATGTTTAGGCAATGAGTTCAGAGTGGTCAAGCCAAAGAAAAGTTTGCTCAGTTCTGATTAAGAGAACCAAAAAGCTTCTGGCACATAGGTTTTCATCTTACAGTAAATCAAAAGAGTCTCTCATGAACAAAGCCTTTTTCAAACTTTACAAACTATAAAACACTCCAGTGGGTGTTTACTTGTAAATGACAAAAGGAACAACATGCAGATTTTGCAGTACATTGGAAAACACTGGTCAGAAGTTAGTTTATATTTAAAAGCAGTTATTGTAAACTCGATTGTATAACATGCTGATCTTTAACAGCAAACATCTGCTTATTCCTCTCAGACATTTATTTTCCCACTTTTCTTCTAACAAAATGTTTTGAATACTGGTTAATGAAAGCATCTCCATGCCATGTTCAATCTGCATGCACATAAAGTCAATGTGTGAGCATTTTCCAGGGACATTGCGTGAAACTTGATGTGGTTTTATCTACCTCAGAGCTGAGAGATATGTCTGCCACATAGCATAGGTAAACAGAGCTTCATTTTCATGTCTGTGCTTCAAAAGGCTATTCTATAAACCATTCCAAGTTGTCTGTATCCTTTGGAATATTGTCTGTGATGGAAAAATGATGAGAAACATTTGCTTCCAGACCTAACTCTCTAAAGCTGAAAACTGACAGCACACATGGATTGCAGGCAAAAGTGACCAGCCAAGATGTGCACAGGAAGGACATTGTCACTGGGTTGCATATCGGAAGACCAAAGGTTTAAATTTGCATATTAGCAAATGCTCTTGTCACCTTCTATGGTGCTGATGGTAGGTTCAAAACTCTAATTAATCTGACAAGCCCCACTGACACCTGGAAAATAAAGCAAAGCCCAAGTAGGGCTTTTCTTTCCCATAATTAGGTCAAGAACCTGGAGCTATCTATCTGACAGGTGTAATTGTGGTGTCTTTAAATTAAAAACAAGCAAACAAACAAACAAAAACCAAATAAACTGTAGGGAAATCACCCTTTGCAAATACTACTCAACCCCTCCACCGACCATTCCTGAATTCAGCAGGATGTGTTCAGGCTACATTAGGATTAAGATACTGTGCTGTTCGGAAGAGAAACATGCAGCAGCTCTTTAGCAGCTGTGGGAGCTGCGAACTTAGGAAAGCAACATGTTTAGTCCTTGAAGGGGGAGGAGGAGGATGTGCCCTGTGTTACTCAACAGCACACCTTCCCCCCACCCCCTCCCCACCCCCTTCTTCCTGGGCTCAACTTCACTCCCGATTTTCTCTACCTCCTCCCCACCAGTGGCACTGGGGGATGGGGAAGGGGGACTGTGGTCAGTCCATCACACATTGTTTCTGACACTTCTTCCTCACACTCTTCCCCTGCTCCAGCCTGGGGTCCCTCCCACGGGCAAAGGTTCTCCATTAAATTCTCCAACATGAGTCTTTCCCACGGGCTGCAGTTCTTCACAAACTGCTCCAGTGTGGGTCCCTTCCACAGAATGAAGTCCTTCAGGAACAGATTGCTCCAGCGTGGGTCTCCCATGGGGTCACCAGTCCTGCCAGCAGACCTGTTTCAGCATGGGCTCCTCTCTGCATGAGTCCACAAGTCCTGTCAGCAAACCTCCTACAGGGCAGGTTTCTCACAGGTCACAGCCTCCTTCAGGCATCCAACTGCTTTGGCATGGGGTCCTCTACGGTCTGCAAGTGGATATCTACTCCACCGTTAAGCTGCATGGGCTGCAGGGGCACAGCCTACCTCACCACGGGCTTCACCATGGGCTGCAGGGGAATTTCTGCTCCAGCACCTGGAGCACCTCACCCCCCTCCTGCACTGACCTGGGTGTCTGCGGGGCTGATGCTCTCACATGTTCTCACTCTTTGACTGGTTGCCCTTGCACAGGTTTGTTCCCACTTCTTAAATACATTTTCCCACTGTCACTGATGAGCTCAGCTTTGGCCAGTGGCGGGTCCATCTGGCAGCCGGCTGGCATGGGCTGTATTGGACATGGGGGAAGCTTCTGGCAGCTTCTCACAGAAGCCGCCCCGGTAGCCCCCCCCACTACCAAAACCTTGCCACGCAAACCCGATACATGGAGACACTGTACAAGTGGTGGACAAGGTGCAAAAAGAAAGCAAAGGGACTGATGGAAGGACAGGCCTGGGAGCTGCCGGTGTACATGCTAGCTGAGGAGGCGGAGTACTCTTGGACAGGCCCTGGAGCAGGGAGGGGGGCTTCCGCTTGTTTCCAGAAACTGCCTAAATGACATTTCTCTGCAGTACCTTTCACTTAAAAACAGCTAGGTGAGAGGGATGGTGGAAATAAAGCATCCTGCTTGATGGTGTTTTCCTGGAGCACTGCACCACGGAGGGGAGAAAGAGGAGCTACAGGATGATGGGACTAGAAGATCAAATGAGGGAGAGGACTTTCCTCTTCTCCTACCAGCCCTATAGCTGGGAGAGTTTCTCCTCTCATCTTTGAGACAAGCACGGCACATGGGCTGCATCTTGCGGGTGCCCTGTTATGTTTTCACCTGCTCACAGAACAAAAGCTCTGACCTTTCAAAAGTGTGGGTTCCTCAGGATGCAGTAAGGCACATTTTGCAAACCTACCTAGCCGTTTATTTTCCACTGTCTGCCTGCATACTTCATAGCAACTTTAAAAACCTGACCCCGCAGGAACAAAATCTTTTTTTTAGGGCTTAATATCTTGCCAGTCTGCTAGATGGAATCATCTGATACTAACTCATGTGCCCAGAGCTGTGACAATAATGAAGTCAAGAAGTTAAATGACAAGTTAAGGAGATACTTTTTTCAAAGGATTTGTGGCACTGAAATCTATCTGTCATCCAGAGCTGGAACTCAGGAAAAGTCCCGAAGGGCAGAAAACATCCTGTGCTTCTGCAGAACACCTTCTGGTCTTTCAGGCATAATTTTTAAATCAGAGATCCTCGAGAGCAAAAAACATGGCAGGTTTCCAGTAGGATAAATGCACCTGATGCTTGTTATTTATAGATAGCCACACAATATCAGCTCAGTTATTGAGGGCTGATGAAGCACTCACAACCCCCTCTGAAGTTCATGGCAGATGAAGGTAGTCAATGTTTTTTAAAATCTGGACATATTTGCCCCCTAAACCTCAGAAGCAGCTACGTAGAACCCAGTTAACACCGTGTGAAGCCATGGTAAGCTAAAATCAAAAAGCAGCATTCATGGGTGTTATGACAAGACTGCTGCATAGTTTGGGAAGAGAGTTTTTTTGCCGCTTAATAGATATAGCCACGTTCTAGAGACAACTGGGCATTTCCTGTAGAAATCAGTTAAGGTAAATATCTAAACACATATGTGGACCTGGCATAGCAATACATGAAGAATGTCCTTTTCTGGGTAAAAATTCTGAGGGTCTGCAGTGGATTATAAAGCAGTCTCAGGCTTTCAAGCTGATGCTGTGCACTGCACTGGCCTTTACTCAACCCCACCTCTAGGAAACCTTATGGCAAAGATGTTGCCACCTCTTGCTAACCAGAAAGAACAAGTGTCCTGACTGGCAAGATGTGACAAAGTCTGAAGATATTATAAGCCATAAAAGCAAACCTGAGGAACCTGTGTTAGATACCTCCACTGGAGAAATCTCTATATGCCAACACATTTATTCTTACAACAGCCCTTCTGAAGTTGAAAAAAAGCTTATTATTTCCATTTATGTAGACAAACAAAGCAAAGGGATTTCCTGAAATACTGACTCTTGAGACAGCATGTGAAGAGCCTGGTACCCCGTGTCACCCTCTGTAGTCAGTGAACAGCAGAGCACCTGAACTAATCTTGCCTTGGTGGTTGGAAGTACCTGTGTCCCTTCATCATCTGTGCTAGGGGTGGACAAGGACCCACTTGAATTAGCACTATAAATTTAACGGGCTCAGCTTCCCCTCTGTTGAATTTCACTCAGGCCAGATACTGTGTTAAATCACTCAATGTGGTCACCAGCATTAGGCAGCACCTTTCCTGCTGAGCCATTCTTGCTTTCTAGAGAGAACCGCACCCAGAGCAATACGAACACAGAGTGACAGAGTTCACTAAAGCTGCACTTCTTTAGGAGGGAAAACAGGACATACCCAGGGTTGTTTCTCAAGGAATTCAATTTTTCTTAGCTCTAATGTTGCATCACAGGGAAATCTACCACAGCACGGGCCAGAAGAGGTACAAACCTCATGTGTACAGGTTTTTCAGATCTATTTTCTGTGAGTAATGTCAGCTGTGGTACTTATTTCTAGCGATTTTTGATGACAATAAACCTTGAGATTTTCCTATTCCCAGTAGAAAACTCCAACTCATCTCAATTGCAAGTATTTTTTTTTTAAGTCTAAGTGATAACAAAATGCACATAAACCAGAGCCCTGACTGGATATTCTTAATCTAACAACAATTCCCACTGATGTCAGTGAAAGTCTCTGTCAGCAAGACTGGACACTGCTAAGTAGATGATGTGGTTGGCCTGAAATGTAACTGATCCTAACATTCACATTAGCATACATGTGCCCCTATCTTCTGTGGTCTTGACAGACAGGTATCTGAGCCCATCCAAGGGTACCATTTTAGCTTTAGAATTAAAATACCTATTTCAGCTGTAGTGCCCCAGCTGCGACTGAGATGGTGTTAAGTGATGTACAAACACACGGTCAAAGAATTGATGTCTGAAGTCTATGGCAGCGTGCTGTGAACCTGGAAAAAATGTAAAACAGCTTTCGCCTAGCTCATGCACCCCACAGAACCACACTATGGAGAAAATTTTACACCCAGGTCTCACCTTGACATAGCTGACATGCAAATGGGGTACCTAAACTGAAGTTAAGATGTGGTCTACCCTCATCAATTTAAATGGAGCAAGAAGATCCCTTCTCAGATGTACACGCTAACCCAACCAACAAAGGCCTTTGTCTCCCCAAACTGATCCACTTCATGTCCTCCTCCATGAGGACCCAGCTCAGCAGTCTTATTTTTCTGCTGTATTCTGATGCCTTCTTGCGTCTGTGCCATACTCCTGACTGCTCTCCCTCATTCCACAATGTGCAGGGTTCACCTACAATGTTAATGTAGTAAGACTACTGTTGTTAGCACAAGTTATTTGTTGCTACTTGTTATGGAAAAAGTCCGAAAGCTAAACATATCTTGAAAGTTTGAAGAACAGCTTGTGTGTGAATAGACAGCACTGTAAATATGTAAACAAAGAACAGGGTAAAATATGTGATCACAAAAGTTAATTCTAAACAAGTTTTTTGTTCTTTCTTGACTTTCTAGGTGACCACCAGATTGAGAAGTACATGTTCTAACATTTAGAAAAAACACTGCGGATGGAGAACGTTTCCCATTTGTTTGTTCTGTTAAAATTATACTGTGGTTTCTGAATCATAAATCATGGAGTGGAGCTGGAGCTATATTAGCTGTACTACACAACTTCCCTCCTGCACATAAATTCCCTTTAATCCATTTGTGCCCTATGGTGGAGTTAATACATCCACCTGTGTATTCTTCAGTCGGTAAACACAGAGCAGGTGAAATCAGGAAGAAATTTAAATGAGATCAAAAGATATATTCAAAAGAAGGGCTTAAGCCATCTGGAATCTCTCAGAACAGCCAGCCACACAAATGAGACCCGCTGGCATCCTAAGTGGAATTTCTTGCTTCCCTTTCTGCTGGAGCTGGAGGAAGTTCAAATGAACGCTGGGCTAACAGTTGACACTTTCTTTGTGAGGAGGCTCATTGTTCAGAGAGGTGAGGTCAGGCACAGACTTCAAGGATGCCCAGATTCATACCCCGAAACGTCGCTGCTTTTGTTTAGGGAGCTCTTCTACACAGAAAAAAAAAAAGGGGATTACTCCTTGTTTTTCCATTGTTCCTTAATATACTTTGACTTGTCCTACATCTTTCTTTAACTGAAGCAGAACAAATCTAGGAAGGCCACAGGAAAACGTTTTTGGCTTTTTGTTTGGAAAGTCTCTTTATTTAAAAGAAGCAAAATAAACAAAATAAGCCCCAAGCCTTTGATTTCAGAGAAACTGGTCTGGCTACATGGTAAGTAAAGAAACTATGGACTGCCCTGCTATGATTGGAATAATGTGTGCAACTCCATGACAGAATGAACTAGATTAGAAATCTAAAGTAAACAAATATGCATCTTTAGTCCTAAAGTCAAAACTGCAATTACAGGGAGCCACGCATTTCAAACATCCAACAACATTTACATATCGGGAAGGAACACTGTGCTCTTCTCCTCCTCTCAGGCTTTCAAAACAGGGTTGGCAAAGGGATGCCTAACACAACATATTTAACACATTAAAAAATAGCTTCAGGTCTATCCTTTAGATAAACTGAATATCTCAAACTTTGTCTCAAACACTGCTTTCGGAACGATGCGGTCCTGCGAAACAGGGACACTTCATTACAGAAGCTACTGGGAATGTATTTCATGGGGGCATTTTTTGTTTCAGAGAAGGAGTGGGACAATTTGCAGAAACCTCGGCTAGAAAGAGAGTTGGCTGTTGCTGATGGACTGCCAAAGGATGACAAGGGGGTTTTCAAGCACGTTTGTCTTTTTATGTAGTTGCTGAGACACCCCAAACCTAAGATAGATCTTCTTAGGTACTTCTGTGCCGAATTTCAACTATATCTGAATGGACCTGCATTTGCCCTAATTTTTACCACTGGAAGAGAGGCAACCCCCACAGGCATCTCTTAGAAGTAACCCAAGTTGGTATATCCCTAGACCATGGCCAGGAGAGGCATAAATACATCTGTATCTGTTCAGCCAGTGCCTACAAGACCTACCACAGTGCTCAGTGATGGCAGTACCTGGCTAACGCTGAATTCAACACTGTGCTCCAAAAGCCAACACAGAACATAGAGGCATCATAATGGTGTGGGCATGCAGAACAGGGTCCCAAAATACAGCCTGCTCCTGAGGAAAGTGTAGGTGTAGTCTTTAGTCTGTATTTATTTTGGCCTCAGTATATAAGGACTGATATTTGCATGGGATATTAGAAACTATTTCATTATAACAGTGTCTCTGAAGTGGAGACCACATTTTGGAAGAGTTCATAGAGCCAAGCAAAGTGAAAAAATCCTTTAATGTCTCCAGGAGAGACTTAAGTACATACATTTCTATCATAACTGAAGCCCACAATAACCTGTGTGTGCTGAGCAGTGTTTCATAGCCTAGGAAGTAATAATTTCAGTTTTAGAAACCTAGGAAGACTGTATCAACCACGCACATTGCTAGAAAACAGATACCTTCCTCTTCAGAATGTATGTTACAAGTCCAGCTAGACTTTCGTTACAACACACAAACATATCCTTCAGCAGCAGGCTAAATTTTGAAAAACCTTGCTGCTTTAAAATGTCTCCTATTCTGCAGGACTCTTTTTTGGTTTTAAATAGAAAAGCTGTGTGTACTAGTGGCATTCAGCTGGCAGTTCAGAAACAGAAGAAAACAAAGGACTTGCTAGAAAAGCAAGTCCTTCAGCAAGTTCTCTAGTTCCCATGTTATACTAAAAACATGGGCATGTACAAGTAATTGTAAAAAGAATGGACTACATGCTCTGATATTCCATAAAAGATAAAACAGTAAAAATTCAGAATTAAGGGTGGTGGTGGTGGTGAATAAATGATGTTTGGGTTAATAAACAAGGATCCTGTGAAGCAGTGGAGTGCTTGCGGCAGGAGCAATCAGCCATAGCTGGGTGGAAACTATAACAGGTAAAATGTGTTTGAGCAAGGCCAAGGCTGGATGCTGTAGGTGGAACCCAAACACTGGTTATCAATGGGGCATCAATTCTTTCGTGCTCTCTTGTTCACTGAGACATAACAGTCTTTTCTTTTCCAGGACTCAGGCAGGGCTACCTACAGCTGCTTGTCCAGGACTGTGTCCAAACGGCTTGTGATTATCTCTAAAGATGGGGACTCCACAGCTTGCCTGGGCAACCCGTGCCAGTGCTTGGTCACCCTCACAGTAAAAAAAAGTGTTTCCTGATGTTTAGATGGAGCCACCCATATTTTAGTTTGTGCCCATTACCTCTTATCCTGTCACTGGGCACCATTGAAAAGAGCCTGGCTCTGTCCTCTATGCACCTGCCCTTCAGTTATTTATATACATTGCTGTGACCCTCCATGAGCCTTCTCTTTTCTAGGTTAACACGTTGGGTTGACCCCAGCCAGCAGCCAAGCACCCACACAGCCACTTGCTCACTCCTGTCTCCCAAGGGATGGGGAGAAAATAGAAGGAAGACCAGAAGACTCATAGATCAAGATAAAGACAGTTTAATAGGTGAAACACCAGCTGCACACCCAAGCAAAGCAAAATATGGACTGCATTCATTATGTCTCATTAGCCTTCTCCTGGTAAGCAGGATCTCAGCGTGCATGATGGTTACTTGGGAAGACAAACACCATAACCATGAACATCCCTGCTTCCTCCTCTCCTTGACCTCTTACTGCTGAGTATCACGTTGTTATGGTAGGAAATTTATCCCTGTGGCAGTTTGAGGATCTCTCTCTGCTGTCCCAGCTGTGTCCTCTCCCAGTCTTGCCCACCCCCAGCCTACTGGCTCTGGGGGCAGAGTGAGAAAAAATAGAAAGCCTTGCCACTGTGCAAGCACTGATCAGCAGTAGCCAAAACGCTGCTGTGTTATCAACACTGATTTAGTCACAAAATCAAAACACAGCACCATAGAGCTGCTACGAAGAAAACTGGCTTCATTCCAGCCAGACCCAGTACAGCTAAACAGTCTCAACTCCCTCAGCCTTTCCTCATAGCAGAGATGCTCCAGTCCCTTAATCCTCTCACTGGCCCCTTGCTGGACTCTCTCCAGCATGTCCATGTCTCTCTTATACCAAGGAGCCCAGGACTGGGCCCAGCACACCAGGCGTGTCTCACCAGTGCTGAGCAGAGGGGAAGGATCACCTCCCTCAGCCTGCTGGCACCGCTCTGCCTGATGCAGCTCAGGAGGCTGCTGGCCTTCTTGGCCACATGGGCACATTGCTGCCTCGTGGTCAACTTGGTGCCCACCAGGACCCCCAGCTCTTTCTCTGCAAATCTGCTGTCCAGCTGGTCAGCCTCTAGCACGTACAGCCTGGGGTCTGTAAAACAGCCACTCAGGGTGGCCTAAGGAGAGACATGGTACTGCAGTTATTTTTTTAGTGGGAGTGGGAAGGTGTTTCAAACAAAAGAAAAAAAAATAACTGCCCCAGATACCTTGCTGGATACCTTCTGCATGTGAGGAGGTGATGACTGCGTGTAAAAATGGAAACTTGTTCACAGTTTCTGTTAAGGTTGTAGAGAGCAGACTTACAGCTCCTGGCTAGACACTGTATCCACAGAGGATTCAACCTACCAGTAGGACTAAGGTTCTCTCTCTTTCAATAACTTCAGAGAATTTCTGCCAACTAGACATCCTGAAAGTGAATCTCTGCGTCTAGCATGTTTTGTTTTGTACAAGATAATCTAGAGACCTACAAAATGTATCAGACATTGCTGGCTATTGACAAACTTCACATCTGATTTTCATGAGGTGTGGATGGTTAGAAAATGTTTTATATTGCATCTAATTAATACTACATCCATGGCACAAGAACTTGTTTTTTGGTGAGGTGAGAGGTTTGAATGATGATTGACTTCTACAAAACCTATCTGCAATATTCAGGAAGGAGAAAATAAAGGTTTCAAGGATCTCATGCTGCAAATACATGGTTTCCTTCATTTCTGAGAATCATAGGCAACATCTGAGTTCAAGTATTGCATCCAGCATGGGAAGGACTTATATTTAGCCCTTCTGTTGACACACATGCCATTCACAGAAGTAAGAGGTAGTGGTAGTTCAGGAGCCAGAGATCATTATTTCATTACCTTTGTTCTGTGTAACTAGAACGGAGTCCAAACCAGTAAACTATATACATCCTTGGGGCTTGAAAAGGACCAGCTTTCTACCAAGCTCCAAAACAATTGACTGAAGTCAGCTGGGAGATGACTCCAAAAAGAAAAATGTTAATTAGGAGATATTTAAGAATATTTCACTAGATGCTAAGAAAGCCACAATACCACAATTGGAGAAAGAAGGCTGTGCTGGTTACAAAATAACCTGACTTAGGAGGAGAGCAAAATAAGCTAAAAACATTTTTTTTAAAAAAGTGAATGAAATTATAGCAATGAATAGGCATTAGGAACTATGAACTGTAAAAAGTAATAAGAGAAACAAAGACACACAGGTAGCATTTTATGGCTGGCATATCTAAGAACACAAAAGGACTTTTCTTAATGCACCAAACCAGAAAAGAATCCTAAACCCTGGTGCTGGTTTATTACTGAAGACAAGTGGTTGCATTGTTGCTGTAGAGGACAGTGATTTATTCTGTACTTGAGAAGAGAGCCTGTGGAGAGCAACTGTTTCCCAACCCCTTCACAAACACGTTTGACCTTGAAGACTTAAAGCCTCCCATAGCTAGACTTTAAACCTTCCGTATCTTTTCTTGTCTCTGTTTTCCCTTTCTACACTTTACCAGTCACGCTCAGTTCTTTTCCACTTTCTACCTCAGACTCATGACATAGTCTGCTGACAGGAAAGCAAAACACCACACTAACTCCTTGCTTTACTCATGCAGCCTTTGTATAACTCTCCTGCCTTCAGAAGACTTGGCTGAGTTTAGCCAGCACCCTTTCAAAAGAAAGCTAAGCCCGTGGCAAGTGTCTGCTGACACCATTTCTTGCCCAGCTTCAGGTGATGCCAGGAGAGCCACTAGAGCTCCCCAGATCCATTTGTTCTTTCCCTGACAGTGCGGGATGTATATCCCCCTTTGGAGAACCTAATGCAATTAATACTGATCCAGATAAGTTTGCAGAAAACAGACACTGCTGCATTTTTATAGACCTCAAGGCGAGGCCACTATGTTGCTCTGTATTACTAAGGACTGGTTAAGGTGTCATACCAGTGCCAAGGGAACATGGCAGTGCATAAGTGAATTAGAACCTGGATAAATTAGGTGTAAATGAGGGTGGAAGGATCACTCCCAAATGGCTCTCCAGTACTGCCAGGTCGTGTACTCAGCCCCACTCTAGTTAATGTTTTTTCAGCAATGACTAAAAGAGAGGAAAAGGGAGACAGAGAGTCTCAGAAACCACACAGACACCAAGAGGCTTATCCGAGTCCTGCGGGCAGTAGCTAGATCTTATCTCCTCTGCCAGCTGGTGTTGTGGTAGTGTTCCTTCCTGCAAAAAACTGTAGGAATTTGAGTTTCCAAATCTCCTAAACCCCAAGTTCCTCATTTCTGTGGCACAGCACAATTCACAGGGCAGATGAGGGGAAAAAAAAGCCTGTTTGGCTGGCGGGACAGGACCTCCCCAGGACACATGTACAGGGCTGGACCGCACACAGAGCCCAGCCACAGGGCTTCTTGTGCTCTCTTGGCACACAGCACAGGTTTGAACCCAGTTTCTTGCACCTTGTAAGATTGTGCCCTACAGCTGGGGCACAGGTTAATCTGAAGTGGGTTTCACTCAGCCTCTCCTGTTGAAATAATTTCTATTTGCTTAAATTAATTACGTAATTTTTTGGACAGGATTAAGAGTGTGGAGATTCAGAGATGAGCTGTGCAAAAAACTAAAAGCTATCTGCAGTTAGATTAAGGCAGGGAAAGCTGAAACTGTGTGTGCATACCGACACAGGTACATCTGCTATTGGAAGATTCTTCTCCTCTGAGACTATGTTAGAGATTTCCATTTAAATAAATTCAGAAAATAAACCCAACCATCCTATTAGCATGACTGCCACAATCTCAAGGGATTGTCCATCCCTGGAAGTCAGGCTTTGCAGAAGTACAGGGCTGCTTGTATTTCTCACTGTGGTCTGCTGTGTTCCAAAGCAGGAGGCCTTATGACTGTGTTAGACAGGGAATCAGACAAGATTGTCATAGCGGTTTCTTCTAATCTTATCACATATGGTGGAGGATAACAAGGAATTCACTTAGTCTTACCTCTTACTGAAGTAAGTCCCCCCATATTTTTTAACATTTTGCAGATTTGTAGATTTGCAGGTTCCTACATGGTTTACACCCAGAAATATTCCCAGTTATTCTTAGCTTCCCCAGGCAATTTCCCTTCCCTTCTCTCTGGCTTTCCAGCTTGTTCTTCCAAGGAAAATGTCCTTCATCCCTTTTTTTTGTTAAAGCTTTGAAATTTGGAAGGAGCAGATAAAAGAAAAAATATACTTGAGTTTGGAGTAAACTCACCAGAAAACTGAGCAGAGCTTTGCCAGGAATATTGGAAAATTTAAATAGATGATCTAGCTGGAGGCTCATGGTGCCAGCAAAGGTAAATAACATGGCTGGCTGTCTCCTTTTCAGTTCCCTATGTTGGATTTGTAAATCATCAAATTATAAAGAAAGCATTTTTGAAATTTTGGAGGGAAGAAGGAAAGAAGAACTATCAAGACAAGGTAATTATTTAATTTAAATTTTCACTTAATTTAATTTAAATTTAAACTTTCACAACAGCAAAGGGGTTCAAAGCATTTAACCTGGATTAAGCACACAAACCAATTATTGCTTTAAACTCACAAAACCACAGCCTACAGACAAAGTCCAAATCAGCTGTGCTATGAACAGAATGGCAGAATCTCAGAGAATGGTAAGCACCATCCCACAAATACATAGACCATATACACTCTGCTGACAAATAGCAGGGACCTAGTAAAGACCCTTCTTTGAAAAGGCTTCATGGTCTAGTCACTAGGGGTTTTTTTGGGGAGGAGAAAGATATCTAATGGCACCCTACACTTCTGGCACCTTCACAACCGTTGTTTGCTGCAGTGGAAGTTCTCTCTCCATTGTCAAGAATGAAAAATTTGGCTGTTTTTTAAAACCTTAGGGATGGGGTGTAACAGAAGTCGGTCAATAAGCCACATGACTAAGCCTGACTTCTCCCTTTGCAGTTACAGGTGGACTTACTAATGTAGAAATGTCATGACTAGGCGACAGCCACAGTGCTCATTAACATTTAACAAAGAGTAAAGAATTCTCCATTTATACCACTGGCATAATTTCCACAGTCTCAAGGACATTGAAAGCATGAAGCAAAATTATCTCATTAATTTCATATGATGATCCTTACTCAAGTACTGTCCTTTTCTACTGTGCCTGAAACTCCCCTTGAAATCAGCAGGGAGTATCTGCCTCATAAGAGATGGTCAAAATCTCAAGCCAAAATCTGTATCATCAGGTCGATAATTCACCAGAGGTAGTTTTGCCCTTAATTCCTCAAATATCCCAGTCTTCCTCTGAGTACAACAGTTTTATGACAAGGAAGAATCTTCGTTCAGATGAAGAACTTTCAACTGAATTTTCATTAAAAAGTTGAAATGTTACCAAAAAAAGCACTATGGGGGTAAGAAGCTGTCTAAGCTGAGGGGAATGAGTTAAAGCTAGAAAAGAAATAAACCTGGAGCATTCCATTTTTAGAAAATTACACACAATGTACATGTCAAAGGGCAGGGATTAGAAGAACAGATTTGTGCCAAGACATGCTGAGGAAAAGTAAGTTTATTCACATAAGATACAGGACCATCCAAATACTGTGAAATGGCAGATCATAACTAACATGCCAGAAGCATGACTGAATGCAGAACTCTCAGAGATAGGGTACATCTTACCATAAACCAAATTATGTGTTTTTCAAAAGTAAATAAACATATATAAAATTTATAGTTTCAGCTTTAGTACCCAAGGAGCAAAATGTATAATTAATCAGGCATTGGATGGAACAAAATCCCACAGTTATTATAAAATCGTAAAAGTCTTTAAAAGACAGTGCCACTTATGGACACTAGAGGTTACCAGCTGGTACCCAAGAGGAATCTTTTTTTGTTTTGAATTGGTTATTTTTGAGGAAAATAAACAATTTTTATGGCTGTATGTGAGTCTGGAGATGACGGTGGCTGGGTTCAGCCTCATGTTGGCTTTGGCTCACTGTGCTATACTGAGCAAGCCAATTAACTTCACTATGCCTGTGTCTCTCAAATGATAAAACATCAGAAAATTCTAGCAGTGCAGCCTTCAGACTGTACTGCAAATTATTTGGTTGTCATTTACTATCAATTTCAGGCTTACCATAATGAAATGCCAATTTTGTTGATCTTTCTTGATGCCATAGTACACTATAGCTAGAGCAATAACAGTACAAATAGTGATCATGGTATACAGAGCTATACACTCTCTAGCTATGCAATTCATTCTTTAACAAAACAAACAAAAAAATGACTGTTCAATTTTACTATTATTTTTTACCTTCAGTGTAGTTGATAACCCACAGAGGTGATAACCCCACTTGGTGATGAGTGCTGATGATTAAAAAGACCCTGAAGACAACCCTCCAGGACTATCTGTTTCTAGAAGAGGCATGGACTGAAACTGAACAGCCCCAAAAATATTCTGGTAAAAACTAGTTATAGCAGCTGGTTAATGAGATGACTGACTAAGCAATAGCATTAACAGGGTGAATGACCTTCCTCCATCTGCCAGGAGGTATTTCCTTCAGTGTTTTTATCCGATCTATTGTTCTGTTATACACTCATTATGCAATATTTAATTACGTATTTAATTATAGTTTTCTATCCACAGCTACCTTTAATGATAATGCCAAGGAATGACACAAGGTGGTGAAGGAGCTGAGGCAGACATGGAAAAGAAGAGCTAGAAACAGAGAACTGGGAGAAAAGCTTGTGGGTAGAAGACGTGAAAGGGAGAGCTCCAGAGAAAGTGGAGTTTGCTGCAAACACAGCAAACAACAGACACCACCGAGAATGAGAGCTCCGCCCCTGCCAGGAGGCAACAGGAGAAACAGGAAGAGAAAGGAGTGGAAAAGAGCTAATTTTTTAATGATTCAGGGTCAGAGGGAAAAGATTTAATGGTAGAACATAAATTCATTAGAACAGCCCTATTGGGTTAACTCAGGGGTTCCCCTCACCCAGCCTATGACACTGGCCAGAGACACCAAGGAAAGTTTAAAAACAGGATAAACACAGCGATATTTTCCTGGTGTATTCTCCAAGTGACCAGCAGCCCTGGAGACAAAAGTGATGTCTTCCAGCTAAGTAAGCTAGAAAAAGCGAGCCTACCTACAGTCTCTGTTATAGAGATGTTAATAGCTTTATACTCCTAGAAAGAATACAGCTTTCAGAAGATACCTTTTTTGTAAGAGATATCATTCAGTCTTACATGAATCTCAGCTTTTGAGACAAATGTGCATGATGGGAGTTGCAATGGGAATCCAGGGAATCCCCTCCCAAAAAAAGGATTTGCTCAGGGAGTCTGAGTTAACCTTGGGAAAACCCATTTGCGATTGCTGTGCTTGGAGGTTAAGACCAGCTTGAAAGTTCTGGAGAGGAAACTAGAGTGTGCTGCAGTGCACTGAACCAGCAAACTACCGATTCATAGAAACATGCAGAGGCAAAGTAAAACTTAAAACAATGTGAGGATTAGTTTGCAAGGAACAAAGGGACAGATTGGACAGTGTAAGGGAATAAGCACACTCCTAAGCAATATCCTACCTTTGTATATTGCCATTTTTCCAAGAAACAAACACAGTTTTCATTATATATATATATATATATATATGTACATCTAAAAAGTGCAAAAATTATTCTCTGCATGGTGTATTACCCGTAGAAATGGTTCAGGAGACAATTGCTTCCAGTAACTATACAGTCTTCCGGAATATCAGTGAGGCCTGATGTGGGGGAAAATGTCACTTTATCCTTAGAAGCAGGACGCGGGAGGAGGGCACTTATTCACCTCATGCTGCTTGGCAGCACAAAGTGCCTCAGTTACTTTTGGGAGTGGGCAGGCAATCCCACGAACCCAGCAGCAGGGCAGCCACTAGAGCTAGATATCCACAGATGGGAGCAGTAAGAAAGTATCTGGAATATGAAATGAAGTAAGCTCAGTCTTCTCCAACAAAGAAAACCTACAGGGGTGCTCAAATCTACTGGCAGGCAGGTGTGAATACCCGTCAGGTACATCATACAGAGTAGAAAGCACCTTTGTACCCAATCCAAGCTGTGGTCAGGTATGCATGGTTTTCTCTTAATTTTTCTCTGTCTGTGCTACTTGTATTTGGTACTTCTGTTTCTTATTCTCCACTTCCATTATCCTGGCTGGCACCAGTGTGACTTTGGAGTATGGTAAACACCAAGACTACTCTATCTATAGACACGAGGGTGGCAAGGCACTTCCACAGTGCCCAGAGCAACCACTTGTTTACAGAACCACACAGGAAAGAAAAACACCCATCCACTTCCCCACATGGATATTTGTGCCTTAGTAACTCTGAGGGAGAAAGCGGTAGAGGTGTCTTTCAGGGACAAATATAATAGAGATAAGCATCCTAGAGAAGTGATAGCAAAGAGGGGACCTGAATTCAGAAGGTGCTATGAGAATGTGCAACACTGAAATTCAATAGGAAAATCTCTGGGCAGAACAGTATTTTCCCACCCTTATAACTGGATCAAATTTCTTTAAAGCTGATCATCAAAGGATGCTCCTTGAGCTTACAAGCCTGTTGTAGCTGTACACCCGGTGTGGCTCCCATGTGCAGCAACAGCATGTGAACAATGCAGAACACATCAGGAATTCTTTTCCTGAGCACTGAGAAAAATCAGCTGCTAAATCCACTGCTCTGTATCAGCTTCTTCACTGTATGAAACACGAGCCCCTTTGATGTTAATGGAGCCTTCTGTGTCTTAGAATATTAATCTAACAGAAAACATTAATATTTTGCTCATTGGTTAGTGTTGATCCTTCTCTCCTCAGAGATGTAGAAATCCTTCCTGATACCCAAAAGAGTCATGTGCAAATCCCACTGATAAGAAAAGTTCCAAAGAAATGTAGTTAATAAACCCCCACCTGCTTGGTGCTTTGTCTTACAGTTTTTCTGCTCACAGTTTTGACACGGTTTTATGTGAACTTCAAAAAGCATGATGTCTTTTTAGGAAATAGGAAACCATTTAAAAATCCTTCCCCAAAACCCCTTCACTTTTAATCTTGTGTGGCCAGGTCACTGTAGCTACACAGTAGAAGTTACTTAAAGAAAATCCAAGAACTTTCAAACTTACGTGAACTGGTGCTCAGAAAGAGAAAGAGTGGAAAGGAGAGCTGCACTAGTTTCTTTTTCAGCCATGGCTTGACACCTGAAGATGTATGTGATGTGAGAAAATACAAAGGCTCTCTTGGAGGCAGCTCAAAGCAGCATAAAATAAGCCTTGCTTGCTCACTGTGTGATCTGCCAGATTTTTTTTGGACCACAGGGTGGGAACTTCTGGTCTAGGTCCTTACAGGGGCTCCTTACAGTTACAGTTCATTTCCCAGGACATATTATCTGAAACAAGTGGAGATCTAAGTCTGCTTTCTGGGGTGGGTCTCATCATTTGTTGTTTTGGGGCACTTAGGAGCAAGGCACCCATTCTAGAGAGGGGGGAGAGAGAGAAACTTTGCAGTTTCCAAGCCTCCATGCAGCACGGAGGTACAACTGTCCTAAAAGTGGTAATGGGGGATATTTGTCCTCAGAGCATCCTCAGATCTTTGTCAAAGAACTCCAAGCAAAAGAAAGAAGACACATTTAGGTAATAAAGACACTCTAGTTTAGCCAGGTCTGAGCTGAGGTGCCTGACAGGGCTCAACAGGCAAGCAAAACAGAGGAATATGTGGGAAAACTGAATAATTTGGTTTTGGTTTCACTTTTTTCTATTATTCTTCAGATTTCTTTCCTTTCCATTTCTTCAAATGCCATGTTACAGGACACCCCTTCCTATCATGTTTCCTTGCTTTCCCTACTCAAAATCCAGCTATGCCTTGCAATGGCCTCTCTCCTCTCCCAGGGGTGTTCCTGGCAGCTTGTTAATTAAGTGGAAATCCCTGTGTTGATAAATTTCCTTCCAGTGCCATTGTGAAATGCTGAATAACATCAGAAACTTCTGCTAAACTAAGCAAATACTTGGATCCAAGTCAGAAAGCTTTCTGTTGAACCCAAGGTGTCTGTGAGCAGCAAAACAAAAAGGGGGAGAGTGTTTTCTGCTGAAGTCACAGCAAAAAGTTGACTGACTTATGACTTATTGCAGAAAGGAAGGGTAAAATCTAGTGTAAAATGAGAGCTTATATACCTATTCTCTCTCAAACTAAAAGCCAATCCATCCCTTCAGGGCTTCTCTGTCCTTTAATGATCTCCTTATTTGCTTAATTTGTGTATTGTAGTCTCATTTTGCACAGCTCTGAGCATCCTAACTTAGGAGATTGGTTCAGTTCTGTCTGCGTTAGAAACCAAAACGAACACCAGAAAGCAGTAGTATTTTCTAAGAAGGATGAAAATCAGCCTTAGGTTTCAGGTCAATCTGAATAGCTATTCTACAGGTAACTCAAGGTGTTGCACTAGGCCCACAGCCTCCAGTTACCAAAAGCCAAGAGCCCTTCTGTTCTGTAGGTCACTTAGAATCATAGAAAGGTCCGAGTTGGAAGGGAGCCTACAGATCATCTAGTTCAAATCGCCCTGCCATGGGCAGGGACACCTTCCACTAGACCAGGTCACTCAGAGCCCCATCCAGCCTGGCCTTGAACACTTCCAGGAATGGGGCATCCACAGCTTCTCTGGGCAGCCTGTTCCAGTGCCTCCCCACCCTCACAGTACAGAATTTCTTCCTTAGACCTAACCTAAATCTACTCTCTTTCAGTTTAAAGCCATTCCCCCTTGTCCTATCCCTACATGCCCTTGCAAAAACTCCTTCTCTGGCTCTCCTGTAGGCCCCCTCTAGGTACTGCAAGGCTGCTGTAAGGTCACCCTGGAGCCTTCTCTTCTGCAGGCTTGTAGAGGGATGAAGCTGGGTTAATTAACATTGATAATGTACAGCTGTGGGCTGGCTTCAGGGGCGGTGGGTTGGCCAATGTAGGTAAGGTGCAGCTGTGGCTGGTTCTCTTAAGAGGTTGGGCAGCCAATGAAGAGAGAGGAGGAAGAAGCAGGGAGAAGAGTGAGAGTACCCTGGATGAGGAGAGACTAGGAGAAGGCAGTAGAGGGACTGGCATGAAGAGTATGTTGGTATGTGATGGTAAAAGACCTTGTAGCAGCTGGCTAGTTTGGAGAGTGCTGCAACACAGGCTGAACAGCCCCAACCCCCTCAGCCTGTCTTCAGAGGAGAGGTGCTCCAGCCCTCTGGTCATCTTCATAGTCCTCTTCTGGACTTGTTCCAACAGGTCCATGTTCTTCTTAAGTTGGGAGCCCCAGAGCTGAACGCAGTATGCCAGGTGGGGTCTCATAAGAGCGCAGTAAGGGGGCAGAATCACCTCCCTCAGCCTACTGGCCATGCTTCTTCTGATGCAGCCCAGGATACAATTGGCTTTCTGGGCTACAAACACATATTGCTGCATCATGTTGAGCTTTTTGTCAACCAACACTGCCAAGTCTTTCTCCTCAGGGCTGCTCTCAGTCCATTCTCCACCCAGCCTGTTGCGCTTGGGATTGCCCTGACCTGCTTGCAGGACCTTGAACTTGGCCTTGTTGGACTTCATGAGGTTTGCACAGGCCTATGTCTCAAGCCTGTCAAGGTCCCTCTGGATGGCATCCCTTCCCTCCAGTGTGTTGACTGCACCACACAGCTTGGTGGTGTGTCATGGGCAAACTTGCTGAGGATGCACTTGATCCCACTGTCCCCTTTATCATTGAAAAAGATATTAAACAGCACCGATCCCAATACCAGCCCCTGAGGAGCACCACTCGTCACTGGTCTTCACTCGGACATTGAGCTGTTAACTGCAATCCTTTGAGTGTGACCATCCAGGAAATTTCTTATCCCCTGAGTGGTCTATTCATCAGATCCATGTCTCTCCAGTTTAGAGACAAGGATGTCATGCAGGACAGTGTCAGATGCTTTGCACAAGTCCAGGTAAATTATGTCAGTTGCTCTTCCCTTATCTACCGATGCTGTAACCCCATCGTAGAAGGCCACCAAAGCTGTCAGGCACGATTTGCACTTAGTGAAGCCATGTTGGCTGTCACCAGTCACCTCCTTATTTCCCATGAGCCCCAGCGTAGTTTCCAGGAGGATATGCTCCATGATCTGGGCAAAAAAGACACCGAGTACCTCAGCCTTCTCCATGTCTTGGGTAACCAGGTCTCCCGTTTCCTTCCGGAGAGGGCCCACAGACAAACCTGCTCTTTAGAGAAAGGCACTTGTATATTGTGTGCCAAATGGAGGGAAGGAATAACTCCTCCTCCCTTCTCTAACAGTCATGTTTGGGGAGAAAAAGAACCCCACGCTTCTTCCAAAAGTAAAATGCCAGAGGACTGGGGATCTTCCAGGTCAATTGAAAAGGTTCTTTTTTTATGATATAGGACATATGATTTGAGTTAGATTATATAATGTAAACATTGCAAAAATAGAAACTGAAAATCACAATGTTTCATCCAAAATGTGAGTGTGAGGTGTTGTCAACACCTCTAGATTTTTTTTTTTGCTTTATTTCACTTTCATTAAATCTAGCAAAATCCACCCATAATGTTCCATCCCCCTTCCCTACAAAATGTTAGTCCACCTCTCCTGTTAGCTCTGTACTCCAGCCTTTGGGACCATATCAGCCTCGTTTCATTCAGTGCTATACTTTTATACATGTATAATAAGCTAGTGGTTAATGTACCAGGAGTCAGTGCTCAAAATCATACTGCCAGCTCCCCCGCCCTTTTTTTTTTTACAAGTATTAGAGCTCTGTGCAGCCCTACAGAGATCCTTGCCCTGTGTAGCTCTTCACCTTTCCTACACAGAGCTCTGTGACCGCCAGATGAAGGGATTTTGCTCATCAGCTTGGTTATGGTTTTCAATTTAGCTCTCAACAGCAGCAAGCAATAGTCCAATTTCTTCTAAACTTTCTGCTGTTTAGCACTCTGGCCACAGACTAAAACCTGGTGTGGTAAATCTGGGTGGCCTAATGGCAGTTTCCACTGGGTCTGGATGCCAGTTTTGGGTCACCCACTCTCCACAGGCTGTTATTGATGGTGGCAGCTCCTGGCTGGCTGGCTGCCGTTGGGATGCTCCTTCCCCACAAATCCTCTTCCTTTTCCCGTTGTCGTGTTCAGCCTCCCCAAGCCACTGCTGTACTGTTTCGGTCATGGGTCTAAGCCACCACAGGAGGTTGTGAGGGTAAAGCCAGGGAGGCAGATTTCCTGTACTTCAGCCTTAAAGTCATACTCTCTGGTGAGAACATACAGAAAATGCAGGAAAAGGAGGTTCCTGCCTGCTAGGGCAGCATTTCCAGCCTCAAAAGCAGCTCCCTGTCTCCTCCAAAGAAAACAGCAATAGCGTAGATGGAGACATCCCACAGACCAGTTATCATAGCTGAAGAGCTGGGCAGAACCTACAGCTCAAGCTGGAAACTTGGCCTGATTTAGAGGCATGCTATACCCAGAGAGTATGGGCAAGGGGCACCTTGCTCTCACATCTCATCTCCCTTCAGTAGGCCCAAGGATCTGCCAAACACTAAGGGAAGAAGTAGTCCATCATTTCTCAGCTGAGACCACCATTTGAAGGCAGCTAGGGATGTAAGCTGACATCTTCTTCCTATTCTGAGGTGGCCTTAACATAAAACAAGAGCCTGTGGTGCAAGCAAACTGAAACTCTGCATCGTGGCAACATTGCATATGATTTCAAAAGCCAAAGAAAGAGCCTGGCAATAGGTCCCAGACAACATACTCATATTACAACACTTATTTTAAGAGTAATAACGTCAGGGTTAGAGCATACGAGGCATACTCCACCCCAGTCCATCTCTGCATGTGAGTAGTGAGCAAAACAACATGAAGAAAGTATTTAATCTGTAATGATCTGCATATGTGAATGGCAGAGCTTGAAAATCATGCGGGCACATGTTCCGCCTGAACGAAAAGCAAGCGGGACTTACTCTCTGTTCTGTGATCCTGGATGGAGTTTAAAAGCTAGTGAATAATCAAGATGCAGCTTATCAATCCCACTTCCAATTAGTAAGTCCACTGCATGAGAAAATAAAAGAAGGAATTCCTTTTTATTTCTACACATATTTGATGGCTCTTTTCATCATCATCAAAGTACCTCCATCAAAGCTTTCCATACTTTCCAACAGGACCTCAGAGCAGAACACACCTCTGAAAGAAAAATGACTGTAATTCACTCACTATTCACGTCATCAGTTTTGACTGCAACAAAGTCCCAGTGGCTCCATCTTCTCTGACCAGTGGTAAAATAGTGGTGAAATACAGTGACAGTGAGAAATTTCAACTTGCAACTACTTCTGCAGCAGTGTTAGCTGCATAGTAATTCCCTCATATGACTTGTATTTTACTGGAGTGATTCCACCGAGTGCCAAAATATAGTCTCAGATACGTACTTCACCTGTTTTCTAAGAAAGGGAGGCAGAGCACAAGTCACCGTACAAGAAGGGGAGAGAAAAGCCATGCCCAGCCCAAGCCTCCCAAACTGGAGCTTTGCTCCCACCTTAATTCAAGCTTCTGCAGTTTCTGGCTTATCTTACTCTGAGAAAAGTTGCCTTCATGAGGCAGGTCATTTCTGTGCTGCTGTAAATTTGAATAACCACTAGTCTCTCTGTTTTGAAGGACAGCACCATTTTGCATGTCAAAATGCTAAGAAACCAGACTTTGAGCCTCCAAAAGCATACAAATTCAAAACAGTGATAACAACTTTGGGAGATCCTTTTCCCTTCTTGCGTCCAAACTTTTGGCAAAAACCTTCTCAAAACTAAGAGAGTTAGAAACACAGTGCTCTCGTTTTAGTTTTTTAAAGAAAACAGAGGGAGGGAGTTGGGATTTTTTTTTCAGTATAGCCTGAGATTGGCAGCTAAGTCTCAAAAAAACCCCCAAAAAACAAAACACCAACCAGAGAAATCCCCCACTGACTCAATATCTGACTGGGAGAGCTTCTAACAGGAGAAAGACACACACACAAAAATTGATTAGGAGAAAAATAGACATGAAGAAAAAAAGGGAAAGATGAGGCTGGTTCATAACAGGAGTGTAGGTGTCAAAAATGGCCTTGTTCATCACCAGATGGTGCACTCAGGTCCCTGCAGTGTACTGTAACAGAAAAATCATTCAGCTCTTTCCATAATTTCCCCTGGAAGCCTGGAGACACATCACAGATCTTGCACAAGAGTAAGAAGAAATAAATACAAAACAGAAACCTGGATAAATGAAACAGCACATCTAAATCAGGTAACCATTGTGCAGGTTTTTTTTACCAGCTCTGGAAAATGCTCTTGATTTATGTGGGGATGAAAGAAGGAGGTAAAAAGGCAGGCAGGAAGGGAGACAAGATGAGGCAAGCAGACAAGAGGGAAGGACGGATGGATGGAAGGAAGGAAAGAAGGAATAGAAAATTCTTGGTCTGCCAGCTTTAACAGTGGTGGAACCAACCATGGAGACAAATCATGGGATATGTGAGGACATATCAACATCCCTGGCAAACTAGAGATATCCCAGAAGACTGGAGATTAGCAATGTGATGCCCATCTACCCCATCTACAAGAAGGGCAGGACGGAAGATCTGGGAGACTACAGGCCTCTCTCTCAGCCTGACCTCAGTGCCAGGGAACGTTGCGGAGCAGACCATCCTGAGCACCATCATGTGGCACATGCAGGACAACTGGAGCATCAGGCCCACCCAGGGTTTATCAAAGGCAAGTCCTGCTTGACTAACCTGATCTCCTTCTACAGCAAGACGACCCATCTAATGGGTGAGGGAAAGGCTGTGGATGTTCTCCACCTGGACCTTACTAAACGCTTTAACGCCATCTCCCACAGCATTCTCCTGCAGCAACGGGCTGCTCATGGCTTGGACAGCTGCGTGCTACGCTGGGCAAAAAGCTGGCTGGCTGGCCGAGCCCAAAGAGTGGCAGCAAAGGGAGTTACATCTGGCTGGCGGCCGGTCACAATGGTGTTCCCCCGGGCTCAGTACTGCGGCCAGCTCTGTTTAATATCTTTATCAACAGTGCGGATGAGGGGATCGAGTGCACCCTCACCAAGTTTGCAGATGACGCCAAGCCGGGTGGCAGCGTTGATCTGCCAGAGGGCAGGAAGGCTCCGCAGAGGGATCTGCACAGGCTGGACTGATGGGCTGAGGCCAACTTTATGAGGTTCAACGAGGAGCAGTGCCGGGTCCCGCACCTGGGTCACAACAACCCCACGCAGCGCTACAGGCCGGGGCAGAGTGGCTGGGAAGTGCCCGGTGGGAAAGGACCTGGGGGGGTGGCTGGCGGCCGGCTGGGCATGAGCCAGCAGTGTGCCCAGGGGGCCAAGAAGGCCAACGGCATCCTGGCTTGTGTCAGAAACAGTGTGGCCAGCAGGACTGGGCAGTGACTGTCCCCCTGTACTCAGCACTGGTGAGGCCGCCCCTCGAATCCTGTGCTCAGTTTTGGGCCCCTCCCTGCAAGAGGGACGTTGAGGCGCTGGAGCGTGTCCAGAGACGGGCAACGGGGCTGGTGAGGGGTCTGGAGCACAAGTCTCATGAGGGGCAGCTGAGGGAACGGGGGTTGTTTAGCCTGGACAAAAGGAGATTCCAGAGAGACATTACTGCTCTCTACAGCTGCCTGACAGGAGGCTGTAGGCACGTGGGGATCAGGCTCTTCTCCCAGGTAACAAGCGACAGGACAAGAGGAAATGACCTCAAGTTGTGCCAGGGCACGTTTAGGTTGGATATTAGGAAAAATTTCTTCACTGGAAGGGGTGGTCAAGCACTGGAACAGGCTGCCCAGGGAGGTGGTGGAATCACCATCCCTGGAGGCGTTTAAAATGCATACATGCGGTGCTTAGGGACGTGGCTTATTGGTGGACTTGGCAGTGCTGGGTTAACTAGGTTGGGTGTGATGATCTCAAAGGTCTTTTCCAACCTAAGTGATTCTATGATTCTATAAAATATTTATTCTAAGCAATAACTCATGTAAACACTTCAAAGACTGTATTTTTAGGCCAGTGCTCAAATGCAACAATAGCAAAAAGGAATTTAATAGCATTTTCTGTCCTGGATCAGTCCTGGGTTAACAGCTGGACTTGAGGATCTCAAAGGTCTTTTCCAGCCTAAATGGTGCTATGATCCTATAAGTCAAACCCAGAACATTTTTGAGGTAACTGCTTTTCTGGAGATGAACAACAGTTTATGGGATCAATAGACAGTATTAGCACCAGCAGCTCTGCATGGTAACCTGCTAGCAGGTGAGCATGCTAAAAATAAAAATCACCTGCCCCTACAGACTCTGTAGTTACAGCTTCATTATGGTAAGCATGCTTCTGATTCACTTCTCTCCTGATGTTGAACTTCAGCAAATAGCAACCTTGCATGTGTTTGTAGTGCTCTGTTCCCTCTAACATATCATTGAGGGCTGCACATGGCTTCAGAGACCATGACCTTCTCTGCAAGCTGTTGCTTGAGGTGTCATCACTTCATACACTGAGAGGGGAATGGTTAGAGCAATATTATTACTTTAATTCAAACAGCCACCAATGCTCACCACGTAGATTGGTAACACCTGTAAGGTAACAGCTAAATGCCTGATGCACTGTGTGTCCTTGAAGGAAAAAGATATACAAAAATCTGTATTTTCAAAATATAGACTAGGAAAAAATAATTTCTTCTTGTACTCCCTCTCCTATCTATCCATGCTATCCTTCCCAAGTCCCATCTCAGAATCAGTACCCACTTCAGCTCAAAGTACAGTCAATCTCTCCCGTAGCCAGAGGTGCCCAGGTCTCATTTCTGTACTCAATGGCAAATAGAAATGGAGAAGAAAGTTGGGAAATGACACAGGAGATTTATTATGGGTTATCCTTAATATAGAATGTTATCTGAATTATGTCATTGGTATCTTTCAACTTTTTTTTCATTAATCTCAAGAAATAAATAAACCCCAGGTTGAGATGATTCCTGCACAAGACTCCATCCTCTTTTTACAAAGTTACTGTGTAATATAAAACCTAACCGCACGCAGGTGCTGGGGTCCAGGGCTCCCTCATCCATATGAGGGGCCAGATCTCTAGGACAGAGTTTTTCCACTCTTATGATCTGCAGCCTTTTCAGTGCATGCACAGACCCATCTATAGCTATGTTTTAAACAAGACTATTGCCTGTAACTTTAGAACAAGTCAATGCCTTCCTCCCTTTTCACCCTCATGAAGTCACAGACCACAGGATGAAATCCATCCGTCCTGTGTGGATGGCACAGAGCCATGTCCCAGCATCCTGGAACTTGATTTTGTATCTGCAGTGTCACCACTTCAACAGGAGGCACAGAAAATGCCCCCACATACCATAAAATAGACAACACTCCACAGTGAAGATACTGTTCATCAGGAGGGAAACTGTTGGTTGGAACTGTTCAGGACGAAGGACTTCAGTCATGAACATCACTAGCTGTACAGGGGAAAAACAAATTCCGAGGATAAAAGTAATGCCTGCCTTTGAAGCATATCTCAAAATGGAGGTGTAAAGCAACCAACTGCTGAATTTCCCCAGATACTGATGAACTAATCACATGTGGTCAGAGCTAGAAATGACCACACTCTCTTTAGGTACATCTTCATTTAAGGACCAAAATCAGTCCATTTCTGGCTCTACCCTACTCAATAATTTGTCCTGTGCTGAAATTCATTCTTGAATGGCAAATAGCAGCTCTAGCTGTGCCAGCCAAATCTCAGAGTTAATTAGGGTCGGTTTTTCAGCCTGACATGACTACACTTTTGCTCATATGTGAATTAACCAAGTGGCACAGAGGTGACATAAGCAAAAGCAGAGCTCTAGGTGCTCTGGGAGTGCTGAAGCCAAACAGTGAAATTTTACAGAGCACTAAAGGACCTCTGTTGCTGTGCAGTGGCTGAGCAGGAGTTGTGTTTCTTTTTAAAAATCCTAATAACATCTTGGTCCTGTTTTAACAGCCTCGGTCTTTAAATGGCTCTAGGATGTTTGTTTTTCAAGTGACCTGCATTCAGCTGGTGCTTTTTTCCTGGCAGTAAACCGGCTGGTGCACATTCAGTCAGGGTGTATCAAGTCTGTGTGTCACTGCATGTGTCTGGCCACAAAGATTTGCAGAGCATACTCCTGAAAAGTTGAACTGTACTAGATGAGCTAAGGCTCATCTCATTTTGTGAGGATGCTGGTGATGGCTGTATCTGGGGCACATGTTGACCTGAGAAGTCACAGAATCATAGAATATTTTGTGTTGGAAGAGACCTTTATCGATCATCTAGTCCAGGGGTCCTCAAACTTTTTAACCAGGGGGCCGGCGCGCGGATGCAGTGGCAGGCAGTCATCTGCGGCTGCTTGGTTTCCTCCCCCAACCCCCGGCGGGGGGGTTCTGTAAATACCAGGGGCTGGATTGAGGACCCTGAGGGGCCATATCTGGCCCGCAGGCCATAGTTTGAGGACCCCTGGTCTAGTCCAACCCCCCTGCAATAGACCAGGATGCCTCCCACTAGACCAGGTCATTCAGAGCCCCATCCAGCCTGGCCTTGAACACTTCCAGGGATGGGGCATCCACAGCTTCTCTGGGCAGCCTGTTCCAGTGCCTCCCCACCCTCACAGTACAGAATTTCTTCCTCAGACCTAACCTAAATCTACTCTCTTTCAGTTTAAAGCCATTCCCCCTTGTCCTATCCCTACATGCCCTTGCAGAAACTCCCTCTCCAGCTCTCCTGTAGGCCCCCTCTAGGTACTGCAAGGCTGCTGTAAGGTCACCCTGGAGCCTTCTCTTCTGCAGGCTGAACAACCCCAACCCTCTCAGCCTGTCTTCAGAGGAGAGGTGCTCCAGCCCTGTGGTTATCTTCATGGCCCTCCTCTGGACTCGTTCCAACAGGTCCATGTTCTTCTTATGCTGGAGGCCCCAGAGCTGAACGTAGTACGCCAGGTGGGGTCTCACGAGAGTGGGGTAGAGGGGCAGAATCACCTCCCTCAGCCTACTGGCCATGCTTCTTTCAATGCAGCCCAGGATACAATTGGCTTTCTGGGCTGCGAGAGCACACTGTCAGCTCACATCCAGCTTTTCATCCACCAGTACCTGCAAGTCCTTCCCAGCAGGGCTGCTCAATCCCTTCATCCCCCAGCTGTATCGATACCGGGTGTTGCCCTGACCCAGGGACAGGACCTTGCACTTGGCCTTGTTGAACCTCATGAGTTCACATGGGCCCATTTCTTGAGTCAGTACTGATTGCTGAGGACAAGCAGGTGGACTGCAAATTCCAGCTTTCACTGCAGGCAAGTAATTCTTCAAGGCACAGGATCCACATATGAGAGACCTGAATGTGGTTTTTCTTCAGACTCCAGAAGTTTGAAACACTCATGGGTTCAACAGTAAGGTCTCCAGGGCAGGGCAGCAAGCTGGCAAGTACCTAAGAGGAGGTACTCATTAGTTTAGCTATGTTTTGTTTTTACAGAAGTCTGACAAAAAGATATTTTTTTTTCTTTCAAACTTCAGCATGGAACATCTCAGCTGCAGCATTTATGATAGAAATATCTTCAGCTGATTAATGACCGGCAATATCTGGTTGTCATTGCTGACCCACTCTTCAGACAAAACAAGTCTCTACAAGGCACCCAGTGAATCTAACAACCTTCGTTCACCTGCCTGCACCTGAATTGCGTTTATCAGCTTGTCCTACATAGACAAAATTTGTTATACCACTAAGAGCCTTTAGAGTGTTTCAGTGTACTGCTATGGGCACTGTTTCCAAAGAGACACCATTAAGCTGTCTCTGCACTTTGGAATCGCTGCTCAAGGTTAGAGAGCTTACTAAGAGAAGTCAAATAGAGCAGAGAGGGTACAATGTGAAATCAAAGGTGAATGGCCTGGAAACTGCTCCACATCTGACCTAAAATGGGGAGAAAAACAGAAACACTAAGCTATGCCTGTATTTCCTTTCACAGGAATTGCAGTATAGTTGCGTTTGCATGGAGCACCAGTGGCATCTAGTGACCACAGCTAGAAGATCACGAATTTATATGAACAGAGAAAGAGATGGTGTGTACTGAGGTCAGGGGATAGATACATCACTGACCTGCTGGTGGTAATGGCTGCAAACCTGGTCTAATCTCTAAGAGTTAGCAATATTGCATCTTTGTTGGTCAGATGTTTTAGCACTTTTACAGAAGATGCTATCATGTCTTGTAAACTGAAATAGTGAAATCTCCCACCAACCCTCTGTCTGTCACAACAGCCTGGAGGTTCAGCAGTGGTGTGGGACAGCTTGCCTCTCACATGATGGCAGAAGAAGCATCTCTTCAGCATGAGTGGAACAAACACTTTCCAGTCTGGATGGAAACCAGTGACTGACTCAGTGCTGGCTAGTGGGGATCGAGAACGTGTCAGGCAACACTAAGTCATCTGCCCCTCTGCCAAGCACACAATAATGTTTCTGTTCCCTCTGGAGAAAGGCCTCTTCTCCAAGAGTGCTGGGGGCCAGACAGTGAGCAGTATTGTTACAGCTGGGTGAAAAGTTTACTAGTGCAGGGGAAACAGTATAAAAAATTATCACACGCAGTAATCTGGAGTTCAAAAGGGCATGATGTCTAATGTAACCGATTGGTAGTGTGAGAACAAGCAGATGATCACGTTTACAGCTGTATTTTGGGGTAGGTAAAACAGCGCGAGAGACCTGCATTTATTAAAAAAAAAAGAAAGAAACCCAGTTTCATGAAAAGATGTCATTAGGAGAATAAGAGTAAGATAAGAGTAAGGAAAGCTGCAATTTTAAGTCCCAGTTGAGACAAAAAATTGTAAGATTTCTGACATCACTTTTGACACCTGGAACTACAAGTTCACACTGTAAGGCTTTGCTCAGCGTTCCTCTCCCCAAGAATGTGTGACTGATTGCAGGTGACCTGTAAACCACTGGCCTTCCAAAGTTTTAGCATTGGGCTCCAATACCTACGCTGGATGGTCGCTGGAGACCTTACCTACTTTTCCTAAGAATAAACTTGCTTCCTTCTTGCTTGGCAAACCCCTTCCCTCCACAGGTGTCCTTGTGGTGTGTCCACACTGACTGGCTCCTGCCCCGGACTTGGGCCCGGTGTTCATACCTGTGCATCGCTTGGAGAAGCCAATGGAGCTGTTAGAAAGGGAAAGCAAGGTATGTGCACGGATGCAGTGGAGGCGCCATTGCGGGCAGTGAGCAGCAGGAGCAGAGCAACACTGTTGGGTGCATCCAAATGTCTTCCGTCACTGCATGGGCTGTGTGAAGTACTGGACCTGAGTCTTCAGCCATGTCTGACTATCTGAGGGCCTGTGAGGCTTTCTAGCCTGTTCCCACCTCCTGCCCCTTCGGAGAATCCCTCCAGACCAGCCCTGTGGCTTCTCTCCAGCATGGGGAGGCTGGTCAGCCTGGAGGGAAGGAACCACCATGGGGCTCGATGCGCAAGCGGAGCCTGCAGCAGCAAACCAGCACACAGCAGGAATCACTGTGACAGCTACTGTTTCAGGCTCATGTTTTCTGGTGTTTGTTATTCTTTTCATTACTGGTCATGTCTCCACTGTTATTATTCTTTTCGTGTGAAGGAGGAAATCTTGCTACTGAACCACTGTTTGTGGTCCCTGCTGTGCATGCAGCTGGCCTGGCCAGCACGCCACTTGTTTGTTGTGCATGAGCTGCTGGCTGTGTGACGTGCACAGCCCAGACAAAATCAGATGATTGCCCCAGAGAAGGCTGTCTCTGGGTGCACTGTGTTCCTACAGGACTCCTTTCTTAGGTGTTTGCAACTGTTAGTGGTCAGAGGAAAGATGCTGGGATAAGCCAACCAGCACGGCTATCCTTATCTTCCCAAAAACTCCCATCAAACATACAGTCAATGAACACAGGCAAGGGTTGGGAGTTTATGAAGGGAAAGCAGAAGCCAAACAGGGACAGGAACAGTTGCAAAAACTTTCTGTGATGCAGCAAGTACCCATCTCTTCTGCTCCAGAGTTCAAAAACTGCGGTGCTGCTCAAACAATTTCCCCTTGTCACCAACAATTATAAAATATCAGAAAACCAACAAGTGATAAAATAAAACTGCACACACCCTTAAGAGAAGGAGAGAGTAAGTAACATATTGTGTAGCAGCCCTTCCTACCAGACAAGGTAGGGTTGCTGCTGGCAAGCCAGGCATGGGGGATTACAACCCAAGAGCTGCTTCGGGTAGAGTGGTGCATGCATCCACCTGATCCCCTGCAAACTGGTGCAAGCTGTGGTCTGAGCACACACAGGCTTTCAAAGACTCCACGCTGAGTTAGCAAGCCAGCTCCGCATTGCAGAGCTGCAGCCAGCACACCAGCCTTCGCCAGGGGTTGCATGGCCACATCCATCCAGCAATGGCTTGGCACACCTGCCAGTTAACAACACTTACTAGCCCAGTCTTGGGGCAGCGTCATCATAGCTGCACCCTCCCCACAGAGCTGGCTCAGAGCACCGGCCAAGAGATGTCAGGTGTGCCCGCAGTGACGGCACGTGTTTTACCCTGGCTGGGACTCCAACGTTCGCTCCCTTTTCGATGGCTCACTGTGCGAAGCAAGCTGCAGTGAACAGCATCAGAGGGTTTTCCGCTGGCATCTCCTTCCTGCACGGGCAGGCTGGAAGCAATCACTGGGCTACCAAGTGGGTGGACAAAAACATCATGTGATGTGGCTCCTCACTGGCATCAGGCAAGTCCACAATCACTATGAACACACAAAAGATGGGCAGGGAGCGGCACATCATGCATCCTGTTCATATACAACCTAAAAAGAAGCACAAGCACTGAGGAGTTTGCTTCCCCTCAAAACTTCTGGCACCTTCTGCCTGGATGGGTTGCTCCTTCCCTCCTCCCCAACCCCTCCACCCACATGCATCGCCTCCCACACTGCCACCACGCCTGCCTGCTTATTTGTAGTAAGCCAGTGTGGTTTGATACGGTTTTACCAGAAAAAGACTTGGAAACATTTGTGGTTCTTTTTCAACCTGCGGTGAGCCAGTAAGTGCTGTACGCTGCTTGTAGGATGAAGCACAGCTGAAATGGCATCCTGCAGGCTGGGGGAGGCCGGGCCTGAGCATCGGTCAGCCTGGCACGGTCTTACACTGCAAACAGCTTCCACATCCTAAATCGCGTTATCTCGTGTCAGTCAAAGTCAGCTTGTGCAAGCCCCGAAGGCTCTTCAAGCTCTTCACTGCAGAGGGATGAGCAGAACACACCCTTCACATGTGCACTTTCCTGCGGTGTGCTGGATCCATCCTTCCTACACACGCCCCCCCCCCAGAGGAGTACACCTTCCCAAGGATGCTGTCATCAATGCAGAGGTGTCCAAACACAGCAGTTTTCAGCTGCTTGAGAAACCAGTCACCCAACTGGTCCCCGCTGGCTGATGACACAGGCTAAAGGTGCTTGTCTGGGACGACTGCACATCTCAAATCACTCACCAGGCTACATGATGACCCCCTGCCTTGAATGAATCTTCTGCCAACAAGAAGTGAGTAAAACTGGAGCAAACAAAGCATTGACAAGGGTAAGGACGCATCGGCATGGATTTTTCTCTCTTCATGCTTCAGTGCAGCTGGTGTCAGATGATGATACTGGCTCCTTGCCACTCAGCCAGGCATGACTGCTACCTGTGGACAGGCACCGGGTAACTCATTGCAAGAACGTCAAGGAATATGAATGTCGTATGTTTTAAAATATATGTTGTGGAGGTTTGAAACAGATGTATAGTCTCTCTTGAATTTTGAACATGATCTTTTATCTGAATTGGAAATACCAGTGTAAAGGGCCGCATATGATTTTTGCTTGAAATAACATTCTGTTGCCTTTCTAGCAACCACTTACATTCTTTTGAATAGATTCTGGTAGGATTTTTGTTAAGTATACAAAATTATATTTTCCCTACCTGCAGCTGTGGATGAAATCTACTGTTTCATCAACCAATTGCTGCCTGCAATTCTGAAAAACTGATTTCTACCATCTACCATTTTTACCCCCAAAGTGTAGGCAATTTTGAATAATCTCAGAATGGTTTTGGACCTGTTTCCACTTGCAGGACTGTAAGTGTCCTCAAAATGGAATCAAATGCCCATCCTTTGAGAGCTTCCATTTGATGATGATGAAACACATTGCCAGAAATAAAAGTCAATCTGATCCTAATATAATACTTTCTCAAAAAAGAACTCAAGTTTAAAAAAATCCCAACAGAAAGATAATTTAGTCACACCAAGAGAGCATTAGTACAAGGCGGCCTCAAGGAGAACAAAATGTGGAGGTTTATGGAGCAGAGGCTCCCACCACCATGCTTCCCAACACCCTCAGTGCTGCAATGCCATTCTCCCAAGCACAGCTACACCTACACCACAGACCTCGTTTGCTAAAGGGATTCTTTAGGAAAAAATGATGGGAAACTTCTCTGGAATTTCCTGGTTCTCTAAACCTCATCTTAATGTTCCACCTCAGGACCATCTGATGAAGCTGCTTTTGCTCTGTGTTCAACAGGCAGATTTCAGGTAGACAGTGAACATCTTTTGAGGTACTGAACCGCTAAAATGACATTCAGTTTTCTCATCTGGCAGTACTTAAAGAAAATTTCCTGCAGCAAACATCAAAATAATGCACTGAGTTGCCATGGTTCCTTCATCTCAATTCTAACAGTTCAAGTAGAGTACAAGACCCTCAGAGCGTGCTCATCAATTGTTGGTTAGGTTTGAATCACTAAAATTAGTATTTTATCGCCATTTCTTTCCCCAGACCAGCATCTGTGCAATGCTTGCTGATTTTCCATTGCTCAATCACATCTTAACATGTTGAAAATCCACACAGGTACTCGCAACGTTTTAGCAGTTTTTGCAGAATGACAGTCCTTTTTATTTTTACTGGTTCAGTATACAGCTCCATGATACACTAAAGCTAAGAAAAATCCGGGAGAATGATTCACAGTAAAATTTTGAGAAGTCCATTTCTTCTAAATCAAGGCAGAAACAGTTCTCATACAGTCCATGATCTGTGACTAAATTCTACATTATTTTAAATTTACTTAGCACTATAAATAATCATTAGTGACAATACTACTATAGCCTGAAAATAAGGCAGGGGCAAGAACTGATTTACATCCGTTTTCTGTTTGTAGTGTTCATACTTGTATATTATTTTATGTGCATATACTTGTATAAAACAACAACAAAATAAATCTGTCTCCACAACAGTAAACAGGGAATATTGTACAGCTTATAAATTATGGTATACAGTAAAACTGGTATCGCATCCAATAGGTTATGGGATACATTAATAAATAGATGATGATATATTAATTTGAAAAATTAACAAAGAATTTTAAAAGAGGAAGCAAAATCTGGGACTGATTCATCATTATTGCTTTTACTCCAGTTTAAAAGAATGTCACTTTCATGTCAGGGGAAACTTGGAAACAAAAGGTAATGAAACACAACCAATACATCCAGTTTCGGCAGAGCTGTAACGTCTTAAGAGCAACCTGAATTTCTTGGAGCTCGAGCACGTGATTTTGCAAACCTGAAGTTGAATTATCAACATTTAGTTTCTCTGCCTGCACTGTTTAATATATTGAGGAAAAAAAAAATACTTGTCTTACGGTATCCACTAGCGCTGCTTTTTTGATTTGGAAGTAAATACACAGCTTATTGCTTTGCTGTTGCCCTTCCACACCAAAACAGAACCAAACCATGAAAGCCCATGGCAGTCCCATGGGTCCTTCCCACTTAGATAGTGGCTGATGTGTTGGATTTTAATAAGTGGCACCCTAAGTATCTAATCACTCTATTTACACAATTATAAACCCTAAACTACTTTGGAACATTCATATATTTTACCTACCACTAAGCTGGCAAATATGATTTAATTACAAGTCTGTAATCTAGATAATGGCTTTTAAATCCACTGAAGCCAAGATGTGCCATAATATTCATACAACTACACATATAGTTGTTCCTAATTTTGCAGTGCTGCAACTCTCCAGCAGTAACAGAAATAAACATATGTATGTACATATGTAACAGAAAAGGAGCAAACCAGTGTTGCAAATGGACTTGGGTCTGCTATTCTCATGCCCACTGACTACATTTATATTACAAACAGTATCAGCAGAGGACTGCTGTGGGAAAAAAAGCACAAAATGCTGCTCAAGAATGTCTGAAACCAGATGGCCCACAGGTAAGTGTTAATGTTGGACACAAAGTGGTACTTTTGACTGCCAGGGCTGCTTGTGCTTCTGTTAGTCATGGCTTCTCCAGCTACTCACACCGCATAATGAGGAGGTCTAATAGGGAAGCTGCCTAACAGTCATAAAATCTGTCATACCTGTCTGCTGCACCGATTTGTCCTTCAAGCTTAGAAAGAGACAGGAGGCGGCCACGGGGGGCTGAGGAGTTAAAGGCAGCTGGTGATTTTATGTCTGAGTTAGATTTAAAGAAACAGTATGCTTCACGCTGCAAATCAATGTTTGTTTTTACCACAGAACCATCAGAATCGACAATAGGGTGCCAGAGCGCATCTTCACTAATCTATCCCATAACAACATGGGAGCACAATTTTCAAAGACACATATTTATACATCTGGTAATCACTTTTGTCCCTATTACTTAAAAGATTAGAAATGCTTTGGGACACACATACACACGCACACTTTTTTTTTAAAAAAAGCAATATAAATTTTTGTTGCTGTCAGAAATAGAGTGACAAGTACTACATTATCGTTTCCTGGTCCCACTGTTGCCACTTGCAGACTTATTGAAACTTCTGCTCATTTGTGGGAAGTGTACAGTTGGTGTTCTTTCAGTGGGGCCATACAGCCCTAAATTCCTGGCTGTAGCTGACTTTCGAAGAGGCTTGACACTGGGAAAAGGATTGAAGACCTGTGGCTTTGGGTTCCCAGGCTGGGGAGATTTAGCTGGGTTTCCACTGTTGTTGGATGAACTGGAGGACTCTGATAAACGTGGCTGGCTGGACTGATGGGATGTTGACTCAGCATGGGTTTTGTTATCTGATGTGAGTTCCAGTGTTTCCAGTTTTAGCTGAACCACTGACATGTTTGTACTGCTGTCTGTAGAGACTGGCTCAGACGACTGCCGGTCCGCTTTTTGAGTAGTCCTATCATCCAAACCACCTCCTTCTCCAAAGTCAGAATGTTTGGAAGTCTCCTCATTTGCACCGGGACTATTTGTTTTACAGCTCTCACTCTGCTCATCTATTAGTCCTATGGTATCCCCATAGCCCAGCTGACCTTTAGCCCTAGCAATATTCTTTCGATGAACTCGTATGTGAGTGCGCCATGGAGAGTTCAGTTTTGTTTTAAGATCTTCTTGAGGAATAGGAGACATCTTCCCTGTAGCATGACTTGGGATGTGAATAACAGCATTTTTGAGAGACCTGTTATTCATTTTCATCTTCTTTCCTAGAAGGAGGTGGTTTATCACCGGGGAATGGTTTACCTGAGAAGGGAGGAGACTGGTAACTGGCCCTTTGTCTGAAAGAAAGCATTTAAAAGAAACACAGTATTGTTAAAGCACAAAACGAATTAATGTTTTAAGAACCCATCACCAAATCTGATGCCTTGTCTGAGGTACAGCAAAGGTTTACAGGACTGACTGACATTAAAAAAAATATAAATCACTGAATTTCTCTTACATCTTGGAGCTGAACACAAAGCTGTAACTTCCATAATAAAGACTCCCTGTTCTCCCTCCCTGCTTCTTACCTACACGTAAGTCCAGACCCAAGAATACCAAGAAAATAAGTCATAATGACAACAGCATCTCAATTTTTGGAACTGCACTGTAACATAGTTTAACATTAATGTTGGCTTCTGAGATTTCCCACTCCTTCACTTCTCGTCTGACTGTGAAAGGGAATTCAGTCCCTACACAAGGTCAGTCAAAGAAGCCTCTCCACAAGGCTTGTGTGACAGGAGGATGAACCAATGTATTTTTAATGGAAAAATCACACCAACTCTTTTCTATTAGGTCCTCATATTAAACCAGAGAAGTAGACCCAGAATTAGGTAATTAGGTGAAAGTTTCATTAAACCCCAAACCCAGCCCTGCATCATGATTAGTAAGATTAGAAAGGTTTGTGTTTGGGGGGAGGGCTTGGCAATCCTTGGGAATCAACATTTTACTGCTTGCACTGTTTCTGCTGGCTACAGTCTTTGTTCAAAGAAAGTATTCTCCCAATATTTAAATATATATATACACACACATATTTCCTTGCAAATAATGTTAATGAAAAATAGTATCTCTGTGTATTCAAATGCTCCTGCTACAATTCTCCTGCAGCAACGGGCTGCTCATGGCTTGGACAGCTGCGTGCTACGCTGGGCAAAAAGCTGGCTGGCTGGCCGAGCCCAAAGAGTGGCAGCAAAGGGAGTTACATCTGGCTGGCGGCCGGTCACAATGGTGTTCCCCCGGGCTCAGTACTGCGGCCAGCTCTGTTTAATATCTTTATCAACAGTGCAGATGAGGGGATCGAGTGCACCCTCACCAAGTTTGCAGATGACGCCAAGCTGGGTGGCAGCGTTGATCTGCCAGAGGGCAGGAAGGCTCCGCAGAGGGATCTGCACAGGCTGGACGGATGGGCCGAGGCCAACTGTATGAGGTTCAACAAGGAGCAGTGCCGGGTCCCGCACCTGGGTCACAACAACCCCACGCAGCGCTACAGGCCGGGGCAGAGTGGCTGGGAAGTGCCCGGTGGGAAAGGACCTGGGGGGGTGGCTGGCGGCCGGCTGGGCATGAGCCAGCAGTGTGCCCAGGGGGCCAAGAAGGCCAACGGCATCCTGGCTTGTGTCAGAAACAGTGTGGCCAGCAGGACTGGGCAGTGACTGTCCCCCTGTACTCAGCACTGGTGAGGCCGCACCTCGAATCCTGTGCTCAGTTTTGGGCCCCTCCCTGCAAGAGGGACGTTGAGGCGCTGGAGCGTGTCCAGAGAGGGGCAACGGGGCTGGTGAGGGGTCTGGAGCACAAGTCTCATGAGGGGCGGCTGAGGGAACGGGGGTTGTTTAGCCTGGACAAAAGGAGATTCCAGAGAGACATTACTGCTCTCTACAGCTGCCTGACAGGAGGCTGTAGGCACGTGGGGATCAGGCTCTTCTCCCAGGTAACAAGCGACAGGACAAGAGGAAATGACCTCAAGTTGTGCCAGGGCACGTTTAGGTTGGATATTAGGAAAAATTTCTTCATTGGAAGGGGTGGTCAAGCACTGGAACAGGCTGCCCAGGGAGGTGGTGGAATCACCATCCCTGGAGGCGTTTAAAATGCATACATGCGGTGCTTAGGGACGTGGCTTATTGGTGGACTTGGCAGTGCTGGGTTAACTAGGTTGGGTGTGATGATCTCAAAGGTCTTTTCCAACCTAAGTGATTCTATGATTCTATGACAACTTTATACAATCTAGAAGAGGAATAAAAATTCTCCAGTTACCCATCTGCATGGTTCAGTGTTGACTTAGAAAGATGACACATAAGTGGGAGGAAAGAGTGGAGTGGGCTGTGTTCAGCTTGTGCTGTTCAGGCTAAACCCTACGTTGCTCAGTTTGCAACTGGCAAAATAGGGTCTGTAATATGAATTGATAAATAATGGCCAGCTCAATCCTCACAGCAGTAACATTATACCTAGGTATACTGTCAGCCACAATGGAGCATCTAAGCCAGGTATTAAGCTTTGTAACTTGCCATGCCCAAATGAACTCAAAGGAATTAGGATAATATGGACCAGCTAGGAATAGGACCTGCCACTTGGTATGAAGTATACTCATTTTCTCATTTCACTTCTTTCAGTGCATCAGTACGTTAACTCCAAGAATGCCGAAGATACAAAAGTTTTAATCAGAGAAACCAACACAATGCACCCAGATAGCAAAGATACTTTTAAATACCATTGTTCAGCTGGTCCCTGGGACCTAAAAAAATCCCAGGGTCATCATCTTCAGGTCCTGATAAAAGAAAAAAAAAAAAAAATCACCCTCTCATTTACAATCTGTCTGTATGAAGTAGTACCCACTATTGTGGTATATATTCCATCAGTCTCTGTTGGCTTGCCTGTTTAGTTAAATGTAAAAGAATGTTATTTGCTTTGTCTCCTATGATGGAAGTTAGCTTGCAATAAATAAGTTAATGAAGCATGTCTTGATATGTTACCTGCTCTGATATACACATGGTGAACCTGCTGCTGCTGCTTTTTTTTTATTCTGGTATATTGCTTTTTCAGTGCATTAATATCAGTGGTCATACGCTCCATCATCATGCTGTTAAAAGCAGCATGATACTCGCTTCGGCAAGAGTCTATTGCTCCTGGACTTAATTCCGCAATGTTACTGGAACCAAGACTTTGTTCTTCATTCTGATCTGCACAGAGTGGGAATAAAATGGAGGTGAGGAGTAAATTGGCATACTCAAGAGTTCCACAGATTATCTACAAGAGAAACCTATGTCTGATTCCCATCGTCCTATTTAAGTGTAGTCTTTAATTAAAAAATTATTATAATATGCATATTTAACAAAGCTGCACTATTTATAGTTAAGTATTACCACTGTTTAAGAATAGCAAGGGTTTGAGGACAGTTTAAAGAACAGAAGTCAGTTAATCTAGTAATGCTAAATTACAAGCACAGTTTTTCAATTACCCAAAGCACATCAAGCCATTACAAAAGTACTTTAGAAACTGATTATTAAAGACACTCAGTTGGTCAAATAGAAGGCTAACAATGCAAATTATGAAATACATTAGTCAAGCAGGCATGAGATTAAACAACCAACTTAGTGATACCAACAAGAAGCCTCAAGAAACAGTTATAGCACCACAGGGAGAAAGCTGCTAGTAGCACTAAAAGGGATCACTGCAGAGCAGCTGAGGATCAAGCAACTCGAGAGAGTCTCTCATCAACAGCTGCAGAGCAACAGCAGCAGTGCTATTTATTTTCACAGCTGTTTCTGATGCACCACCAACCTGGCACTCCAGGGTCAGGGGGGCAATTCTTTTCCAAGGGATGTTTATTTGTCTTTGGCTCAGTTTGCAACAGCAGTTTGATGTTCTAAGTGCTAGCCTGAAGCTGCACATAGAGACTTACAGTCCCTCAGGAAGGGAAAAACAAAACACCACAGCAATCAAGAGGAAAATTGCAGCTTACAGGTCTCAGCAAAACCAAGCCACAAGGAATGATGATGTGTAATCGGGTAACTGACTGCTATGTCAGCCTGGGTTTTTTGGGGGGGAAGGTGGGGGTGGGTTGAGGATAAGGAACTATAGCCTCTCACGGGATATTATAAAATCATTGTTGACCCAGTACCATTTCGTAGAGCCTGTTGCAAGTTATTAAATGATCTGCTTTTCTTGTATGGATCAGAATTTTGTTCTGCTTGTAGAGCTTGCACAGGTAAACAAAATGCTGTCAGAAATTTTATTTCAACATGGGGGGATTTGTTTTGTCAGAACACCCTAAACCATACCCAATTTTTTAAAAAAATCATGAATATACCCCAAACATACAACAGTCTGAAGGTTTGGCCAAAAGGGCAGTGAAACGACCTGCAAAATTCACTCACTGCTGATAGGTTCCAATATTAGCCATGCATATGCTAATAAATGTCAAGATTATTTATTACATGTACACTCTTCAGAAAATGCTAACTACCTAACAGCTGTCTTAGAAATAAGCATGGATTTAGCGTGGACTTTTTCCCACATGTGCCTTTTTTTGTGGGTGAGCAACGCTATGGGGTTGGATTTTTAGTCATTACTGCAGCCAAATCCTTAACCCACACTGACATTTACTATGTACATACAACCTTCAAAACTTGACTTTGAAGACATCTTAATGGACATCTAAATGGCAGAGCAAGCCATTTGGTAGCTGCTGTAATCTCTACATGAATATAAAATAAAATTTTCATAGCAGCTTTCACAGTGGAAGCTACAGACAATTTCTGCAAGGTCATGCAGATTTAACTATGTTTTCCAAAATGAACAAAAGCACTTTTACCTTTCATCTGTTTTTGGTATTTTTGGAGCTCTGGTGCCAAAAACCCACTTAATGGTCCAAGACAGCCAATTGCATTGGCAATTGAGTCTTCATCATCTAGGTCATTCTCCTCATCACTGTCTCTGGTTCTGCCTAGCCTTCTGTCAAATGAGTAAATAAGAGAAATAAAAAAAAAAAAAAAAAAAAAAAGAGACATTCTTAAATATGATCACTACCAAACATCTTTATTTTCTTTAGGAGCATACAAGGAAGGATGCCACCTGCCTTTCCACTATCTGTGTACGGTAAGCAATAACCCTATATACCATAAGCAGTGCATTTCAAACTTACCCTGAAAGTGAAGTTGATTTTACTGCTGCAGGGAAAGGAGTAATGTTGTACGTGTATTTCTCCCTTAATTCTGCCAGTTGTGGGAAGGGAAACTGAGCCATGGTATACACAGTCTAGGGGAAAAAAAAACCCACAGCTTTTAAAATTTTCATTTTAATTAACAGTCCCACAGAAGATTTCTCCATGAAGAGACTGTCATAGTCTTGCAGGATTAAATGCTGCATTCTCATGTGTTGTAAGAAAATGGAAATAGTCCAGTTTTATGATTCAGTCAGTATCTCCCGTGAAAAAACATAAAATCCGACTCACTAGAAAAATACCTGGTTCAGAGGAAAAAATAAAAATGGAACTGATAACACGAGATGTAGTGTCCTTTTCCACTCCTACTTACTTAATAATCATTGCCAATCCCTTCCTTGCCAGCACACTGGAAATCATCTTCCTCCAATTATGATTTCACTTACATGAATGCATCACTGAGGTTTTGGGGATCTCCTAGAAGACCTACATTTCTGCTCAAGTATTCAACAAGGTATTGACACTAGCACAGATAGGAAGGAGCAGATGCTCACTTGATGTGGACTGTTAATAGACCCATTACTTCACCTGTGCAGCCCCAAGAGCTTGTGTGAAGGAAACCACTTCAACACAAAAGTTATGGCCAAAGAGGAAGTACCCAACATTGTCCAGCTAACCTTTCTCCTCTTGGTTTCTGGTTTTGATTGTTGTTTTCTGGGGGCTTTTTGTGGTTAGTGGGGGTTTTGGGAGGTGGGTAGCAGTGGTTGTTTTTTAAAAGAAATAAAGAAAATTGTTCTATGGTGAAGAAAGAAACCTCTCTGCAACTCTCTGAACTCAACATGTCCCTATAACTTAAAAAAGGCCATAAGAAACTCAAATACATTTTATTTACTTCAATACTTGGAGTATAAGAAGATAAACAGTTGGAACTGCATTTTCTTTGAGCATTATTTTTGCTTTAAATAATTTTGTAATAACACATCGTGTGTCACTAGACAACCTGGCATAAAGACATATCATATTCATTGCAATATCACTGCTGATTCGTTCCTACTAATTTTAGTTGCCTTTTTTTTTTCCCCCTGCTTTTGCACACTTACTATTCAGGACTTTCAAATAACTGACACACAATTCACTGGGAGTCTCCATGTCAAAAGCAAAACCTAAAAAATAACCAAAATTTCATTTCTCATAGTCTCTTTGAAATATTGTAGCTTTTCCCATCTTGAAAATTACATGTCTTCTGAAAGACAGCAACATAAAAATTTCTCATTAGCTATGACAGGTAATCTTCACCTCCCCCCCCCCCGCTATTGTTAAGTCAGTGACATTTTCATCTGAAGGCAAACAGCCTCAATTAAGATGAAAGGAAATTTTGAACATTTTCTACATAATCCATTCTTGAACCACGCCTTACCTGTGCTAAATACATTAAGGAAAATCACAAACATGAATTCAGTACTAGACTTTCCTGACAGAAGAAGGAAAAAAAAAAAAGGTTTCACTAACAGCAATGATGTAAGCAATGAGAAGCAGGATGGACACTCCTGGCTGTATCAGGAACACAGCAATAGTGTAGCTCAGCTGGCTTCTGCGTGAAAATGTTTTTACAGTTTGTGCCATGCACAGATGCTAAGGCAAGGAGGATGCCTTCAAAAAAACAGAGCATGAACTGAAGCTTTGCCACTCCATGAAACTACAACGCTACTGTGAAAGACAAATATTCCCTAGGCCATGAACAGTGATATTCTGGCAGTCTATCAGACGAAGGAATTTTATGATGTGGAGAAAGACCTACCTCCGGTCCAATGTGTCTGCCTGTTTGTTTGATCTCCACCACACTTTCCTGTTTTCTCTTCCCCCATATGTCTCAACTCGCTCCCTTCACAGAGAAGGAGGTGTGTCTGGAATTTATTTCTACTCTTTATGTCAACAGCCTTTTCAGATAACTTGTTTCATATGCTAGTTACCCTTTAAGTGAAACAGTCAACTCAGAGTCCTTCATTTACTCCTTGCACCTACCATTTTAGATTATGCTTTTAGCTTTTGCCTGTCTCCAGTCTGTGTCTCTTCCAGATCCTGTGGAATTTCCTTCATGTAGCATACATGGTTTTACCTTAATTACTTGTTATCGTATTATAACTGGAGGCCTTGCTTGCCACCTGGCTAAGAGATCCACAAATTTTATGCTGATGCAAGTTCCACTGGAAATCATTTAAAAAATACTATAATCAACACCTGCGATATTCTCACAGCAATGTTTCAGAGTCAAAGCATCCTGTTCCCAGTTTGTACACAGCCTTGGATGCTATTTGGTTAATTCTGGTGAAACTGCCAGAGAGCAACACAGCACACACGTATGAAGCATGATGCAGCCAAACATATTATCTTACTTATGGCCATAAGGGACAGATTCTGAGAACTGGAAAAGCAACAAGAGAAATAACCTCTCTTTTCACCTTAAATCAGTAGCATTTGTCAATCCTTTGCCTTACCCTAAAAATGCAAAGCCATCTACACCCTCAGCAGAACACCATACAGAAGGCAATGGGCTGTGGCTTCCAAAAAGAGGGTAAGCAGTTTTGCATACAGCTCAAACAAACTTATCCCACACTTAGGTTTTAAGATTCTTCTCTCTTTTCACTAAGAAAACAAACCAAAATGCAAAAGCAAACACAGAAGAAAACAGACAAACTGCTACTCAGGTAGAAAGTTAACAGTGAATACCATCAGATCAGGGTAACTGTCTGTGGGGGATAGTCTAAAATGTTAGGGTGCTACAGAGGGATTAATCCCTGTTCCCCTCCACCACAGTAAACATACAGGGATGCCTCTCTTTTTTCCTGTTTGCTTCTCATCTCCTCAACACTGCAACGTTTCTAGTGTGCAAGACGAATTAGTTTAGCTGCTTATAAAAATGCTCACTTTCTGAGAAGGCATGAAAGCATGTACTCAATCTAGCACATGCTGTTTAGAGTATGTGCAGATACCTGGTGTACAGCCTTCTGTCTCCATGTTAGAATCAAAGTTTATTAATAGGTCAATAAAATGACATTACTGAATACTGTATTTAACTTCACCCGGTCTAGCATCTGAGGTGTACAGCACTTATCCTTTATTTACCTAAACTGTTCAATCTGAAAAAGAAGGAAGCTGTAGGCTGGCTTGCTCCTCCAGCCCTGCCATGCTCTCCTCAGCACAACATCGTAAGAAATCCTGCAATGCAAGGGACAAATCTGCAAAAGCTTTAAGCCCTCGATCCTAGGTATATGTACTGTCTGCATGGGAAGAAAGGAGGCATTTTTAGTGATAAAGTTGCACCAAATATACGTGCTAGTTAAGAGAATGAGGACAAGAGTCCTCTGATCTACCTTAGACATCTGCTCTGTCAACACTTGCCCCTGAAGGATCAACCGTACCTCCCTCCTTGAACTCCCAAAGGAAACAGGCCTTTTAGAGCACAAGTTGTTTTCTAGTGGAAGAGAAGTGCCTGTTACTCTGATAGTTTAAGTGAGCCTGGACAGGTAGTTCAGATGCAAATGTGTCACTCAAGTCTAAAGAAAAGCAAGATGATTGCCACCCACAACCTTTATTGAAATGTGTAGGGAAGGGAGAGTAGGATTTTAATCCTTTCCCACAGTAAGGTACTAATCCTCAAGCCACCTTGTGAAAAGTATTAGATGTAAATTCACCATTCTGATTTTGATTAGGGGGAAAAAAAGAAGAAGAAAAACCAACAACCTGAACATTCTGAAAACAAAACAATCTGAACATTCATTTCAGGCTGACTCCTCTGAAAAAGCCTAAAGCAATTCAAAAAACAGTGTCTTCAAACATCCTGGATCCTTTTGTTAATGTAATGGTGCATATTTATTATCCTACTCCAACACAGGGAAAATTTTTCAAATGCAGCAACCAGACACGTGGTGGCATTTATATACGCTAATAGTAAACTCTTGTAGTGCCTAATTCTCTCCGCTTCTGGTAAAGAGAGCCTGGAGTGAACACCTCTGAGACTGCTACACTGCCAGTGCCTGCCTTTGACTTGAATAATACAATCTAAACTATAGTGTGGTTTCTTCAAGGGCATGCATAAACCAGACACACTGCTGCTCTATGCAGAAAATGTAAACCTGCCACATTCTCCCTATCAATGGCAATGCTATCCTACTTAACACCCCTGTCAGTGTCACAAAATACATGTGTACACTATGGAAACACATATGCTTTGCACCAAATTCTTACTTTCTGCTGAACCACAAAAAGACTGCTAATTTGGTATACTTGTAACAGCTAAAGTCTTTCCATCCCTCCAACCAGTAAGTTACCTATGCCTTATCTTCTATTACACACAAGGGCAAAGAAAGAAATCCACATTGAGTCACTAAAGCCCACTTGAGCTTCCCCAACATTATTCTTTGTCACAAATGCCACATCTTGGGTTTCATACTACACTTGAGACTAGGAACTGAAACACCATGAATATGAGAAGGATCAGCTTGTGCTGCCCTTCTCATGCAACCTCAATATCTGAACTGTCTTGTGAGAAACCTTAACACATGTAAAAAAGCATATGAGTACCTCTAAACTGCTACATTCGCATTTTTGAAGCAAAACAAAGCCACAGTGCTTACCTCTCCCATTCCTAGAGCTTGCTCATCAGAGAAAACAATGACAATAACAAAAATTAGAAAATCTGAAAGTAATCTTTTACTCCAGGACAGTACTTCACCAGACTAGGGAACCGTACTATCCCAGATAGTCAATAAGTTTTGCTTCCACTAATGGGTAACAGAAGTCACCTGCTAACTACTGTTACTAAACTCATGCAACTTCATAGACTGAGACTGAATTTTTTCCTTCCTCTATGACAAGTAAAAAATTTCATGTGAATTGTGTGCTGTATTTGCACCCATATAATCACCATGCTCTAACTCATCAAAAGCAAAGTTTCAGAACTGTAGAATCACGTCTTTATAAAACTAAGTAGACAACACCTCAAGGATATCACAAAAAGAAGCATAAGTGCTAATCAACAAAATTGTGTCTGTGATACTAAAGGCCCTTTCCCTTCCTATAACAATGTAGATCTTTGTTCTTGTACTATGATGTATGCTTTAAGAATTCAGGGACTGCAATTATCTACAAATGTCTTTGTTTATAGTTCACTGATGACTGTTCATGGCTTTTTTGAAATCATGAAGGATACTTTTTACCCTTCTCACTTGATAAACTTTTGTCTCCCACAGTGTCTGCAGAATGAAAAGGACACAGTGTAATAAACGACCAAAACATAAAACGAAAGAACACCCTAAAAATTATGACTACTAAAAGATCCTACCTCTTACTTGCATAAATCCAGATGGGCATTATATCACAACAAATTTTCAATTGTCAACATACAACCAATTTTTATCAAACAGAGCCTAGTGGTTGTCTATCATTAATGTCCACAATAAGACTGTAGCTTTAGCTGCAGGCCACCTGTTTGTTTCATTGACATACCAGCTCAACTCATTTTCTTAAACTTTTATACTTGAGAGAGTTTAGGTTTCTGCAGCATCTGAACAAAAATGAAATTTGTTAGAAATCAGCATCTGAATGATGCAGAGAAAACACAAACAATAATCACGATTACTCACCTGCATGAGTTCATTGCTGTCAATCAGACTGTCTTCCAGCATCTCCTGGGTCAGCTTGCCCATGGTACTGTAAAACTCATCTGCAGTTTCACAACACTCTATTTGCCTACGTCAAAACAAATGTTGGTCTTTTATTTTACTTTTACATACAATTATACACCTCCAAACCGAATCTGAACTTTCGGTCATAATAAAATATGCGCTTACATTAGTCATCTTAATTCTTAAGTTTATTGCAATGCTCCCTACACTGCCCAATAATAAAACTGTGCACATCACATTGGAAATGCTGGTGCAGTAGAAGGATGTACTGAGCACAGCTTACTGTCCTGACTGCTCACGATAAAGAACTCATGCGTGTCCAAACAGCCTCTGCCTCTTTCACTTCTACAATGTAAGAAACAATAAACCCTGCCTCCTACTAGCACGAGGAAGTTCTCCCACCACCTCAAAAAGGGAGTATAGAGATTTTCCGACTGCTTTATCACCCATTCTTCACTATGCACTAAACAGCTGAATTAACTCGTTGAACTGTGTTTTGGCCAGACAAGACCCTATTTGCTGGCCAGAAAATATTCCAGTAGAGTAAATTAAGTACAGGTGTATTTATATAATGTCATTATATTCAAAAGAGCTTAGCTCACATAATGCAGAATGAAGGAAAATTCACTCTTATCCTGCATATTTGTGAATGCTATTTCTAATTTAGAGACGCAGACTTCTTTGGTTTGATTTTGGGGCTTTTCTTTTGGTGGTGTGCGCGGCTGGTTTTGTTCTTGGTTTGGGTTTTTTGGTTGTTTTTTGTTTGTCTTTTTTGGATGGTAGTGGGTGGTGTGATATTTGTTGGGGTTTAATATGAATAATATGCTTTCGTGAGTTGCTCAGTTGCTGAACATCCTCTTCCATCAAGTGAAAAATTTGTTTTACTTCTATCCCAAACAAGTACATTGCTAGCTACATATTGTAGCCTCCCCTGCATAATAGCTTCCAGAACGATCAAAAAAGTATACTGCCTTTTTTGTTAAGGAGTAGAAGAGGAAGCTTCCCTTGATCTTCAGTGTCTATAGGGAACAACCATTGAAATATGAAACCGCTACTGAAATCTTAACCTAGTTTAGCTAACAGAATGATTAAGTCGTGGTTTTGTTTTTTGTTTTTTTAAAAAAAAAAAAAGGGAGGGAGAGAGATAGAGAGTGTGGAAAGAATGGGTATGTAGCCAGTTATCACAGATTTTCTGCTTACCTTCCCCAATACCTTCAGTTTCTCATGACCTCCACAAACTGCTTTCTTTACTGCAGCTATTTTTAACTCCCCCATTCCTTCAGTCTACCTCAAAACAGAAGTATGACTGAACCACCCACATTTTAGGAAAAGCACTTCTCACCCCATTTTCATGCCTAGAAAGATAGTCTTGAGAAATATGAAGATCATGAGACTATAGATCACTGCTTCAGGCCCCACTTCTTTAAATCCCCCCTGTACTATTTCTAGTAGAGAAGAAAGAGGAACAAAATCACAGTCTTCTCCCAGCAAAACCACAATGCCCAATCTTTTACTTCATCTCATTTGATATCACTAATCATAAACTTACTGTATTTGAATTCTTGTTCAATTTTAGTGACTCATTGTCTTCTGGATCTCTGGTTATACCATCAGTTTCCCTTTCTGCTAACTGTCCCCAAATCTGCCAGACCTTCTCCCATTCTCCACAAACAACAGTTAGAAGGTGTGCAGTGTAATCAGCTTATTCTTTTGGACATATTCTTACAGATTTCTTCATTCTGTTCCTTCAAGTTTTTATAAAACACATTTCATTTTTGCTTTAAGTTTTATGGTAAAATCTTCAAAGCAGTGACTCTTTTTTATCTGAGTTGGAACATTTGTAGTTACAGCTTCAAAGTGCACAGAGATCCACTGCAATAGAACCTTTTATCTAAAGGTATAGTACAAAGTAATAAAGCACAATGGGCCTACATACAGCTTAATCCTAATGCAAATGATTCATGCAACTTTAATTCACGAACTGAACAAATAAAGCTCTGAGGAAATTATTGTTCTTCAGATTAAAAATTAAATATACTAAACAAAGTCTCTTACAATGCTACTGGCCTGCAGTGCTAATTTATTCAGAAAGAAAAAAAGAAATAAAGCGTTCAAGGACAGAGCTGAACATAAATCCCAGTGGTCCAGTCTCAGGGAAAAAAAGAAGGTGAGTGTTGACAGGCATCACACGAAAAATTCGATGCAGCTGCTGATGCCAGCTGAAAAAGGTTTCCAGCTGAACTAACATCTGCTCGACCTGTCAGAGCTCACACCTCCCACTGAAGTCAGTGACAAAACTTATTTCTCCAGGAACACTGCACACTCTTTGGAATGCAAATATTTTCTACAACAACAGAGGAGTTTAGAACTAACCATCTCTTGTGTTTTGTTCTGTGTGGTGAGTTTCCAAGGCCATAAAGGGCTATAATAAAAATTCGGCTAAAATGTGCTTGAAAGCCGAGTTTTTCAGAAAAAAATTTTTGCAGGTCTTAACAGAAACAGTGTAACACCTGATCACTCTTTTGGTAACACTGAACCCTTTTCTTAGGTATAGCCAATGGGCTCAAATCCTTAAGTGAAAATAAGGGAATTAACACTCCCAGCTTCAGGTACTCAACTAAATTAGCTCATCATCCTCAAGTCTCTCTGTATGTCTTTGCACAGAGTTTATAGCAGCTACCTCAGATGTCTATTCTCTGGGAAGTCCAACCAACTTTTTACCACAACATGAAGATGTTACACACAGACAATACAAACAACCGGAGACATTTCCCGCACCAAGGGTCAATTACCATGCCCATTCTGACATGACATCAGAAGCACATGTTTTTGGGGAAGCCATACAGGCACTTTGTGCAGCTTTTTCAAAGCAACATTATTCTCCTGAACGATCACATATTGTTTAGAATTGAGAACACATTCTTCAGAACAACGTAAGTTACACATATTGCTCATACTGAAAAGAAAAATCGGATTAAAATGACCACTTACTCTCCTAACTTTGCCCAGATAGCCAAAGCTACTCTCAGTATAATTTCAGAGCCTTCAAAGAATACTGAATCCCAGATCTTCAGAACTGTATGGTTAGGCAAGCAAGTAGCAAAGAGTGTCAGAAACCACTGCATTGTGAAGACATTTGTAAGCGGGGGTTCATATCCTCCTGAAATAATAAATGAAATTTTTTTTAAAAAAAAAATGCTTAAATTGTAGTTTACTGTTATTTTACAAAGAGTATAAACTGCATACTGAAATCAACCATACATTAGAGTACCTCTATTATTGCTCAAAACTTACTTAGCCTGCAGCTGTCCAAAGATAAGCTGAGAAAAAGCGTGATAGGAAAATGACATACTTAGCCACCTTTCATTCTTCTGTGCTGCAAAGAGCTCCAAGCAACAGCATTGGGTTTGGACTGTAAACCTTGGAAAACGCCACCACGCTTTTTTATTTTCTCCTTATGCCAGAAACATTGCTTTTCCTTCCTCAAAGCCATACGAACCAAAAGCTTTCATTAAAAAAACAAAACAAAACAAACCCCACACCAAAACCAACCAAAACCCTCTGCATTCCTTCAGAAACTAATTGCATAAGAAGTCTTTATCTACATGAAGGTGAAGGTGACTGTTTTGTAAAGTCTTACCTATTGTTTTAATACCCTGATGCGCTGCCAGCTTAGCAGAAGCAACTAACACATTCAGTTTTCCTTTTGACTTGTTAAGTTTCAAACAAGATTTAGTATTTCAGCCTGAAACTCTGAAGTTTTACTTTCTTGTTATGCTCAGAGATACTTTGTGCATCCTAGTATCAACTGATGCACTGAAGGCCGTGAGCAAATAGGCTGCTGCCAGTGAAAACCCTTTCAAAAAGCAAATACTTCCTTCTTGATTTTTAGACAGTTTGGACACAGTCACTGTTTATTTACATGCGACATGTTAGCAGATCTTTTCCAAGATGGAACTCAGGGTGCACTTAGCTTCCAGACTGAAAAAAAACCAAAAACCAACCAACCAACAACAAAAAGCCCACCATCTCCAAAACACTACTAAATAGAAGACTGAATCTTGCTTAAAAAAAGTAAAAAGTCTGGAGGGAATGCTATACCAGAAAAAAAAAAAAAAAAAATCAATCACAGTGCAAAGCCAGTTTTCAGGTAGCAAGCCAAGACATACGGCTCAGTTTTGCACCTGTGAATTGCTAAAGCACCCAGGTGAAGAAATACTAACCAGTCGCGATTCGGCTCTCACATTGTAACTCTTCCCAGAACAACTATGTAAGCTAGCAATTACAAGAAGCAATGGTAAAAGAGGTATCTTGAGCTAAGGTAAAAAAAAAAAAAAAAAAAAAAAAAAAAAAAAAAAAAAAAAAATCAAAGGTAGCTCTTGTACTAAGCTGTTGTTACAGTGTTGTCACTCCATACATTTTTATGTCCTTCTCAACATGACTCTGTACACAGTCAGCAGTGGAACCAAATTATTTCCCTTTTAATTTTTCCTGAGAGCATCACCTATTTATGTTAACGTTATCAATAATGAAAACCCATCATCTTTCACTTTAAGAATGCATTAACAATTACACAAAAATTTATCAACATCCCTGGCAAACTAGAGATATCCCAGAAGACTGGAGATTAGCAATGTGATGCCCATCTACCCCATCTACAAGAAGGGCAGGACGGAAGATCTGGGAGACTACAGGCCTCTCTCTCAGCCTGACCTCAGTGCCAGGGAACGTTGCGGAGCAGACCATCCTGAGCACCATCATGTGGCACATGCAGGACAACTGGAGCATCAGGCCCACCCAGGGTTTATCAAAGGCAAGTCCTGCTTGACTAACCTGATCTCCTTCTACAGCAAGACGACCCATCTAATGGGTGAGGGAAAGGCTGTGGATGTTCTCCACCTGGACCTTACTAAACGCTTTAACGCCATCTCCCACAGCATTCTCCTGCAGCAACGGGCTGCTCATGGCTTGGACAGCTGCGTGCTACGCTGGGCAAAAAGCTGGCTGGCTGGCCGAGCCCAAAGAGTGGCAGCAAAGGGAGTTACATCTGGCTGGCGGCCGGTCACAATGGTGTTCCCCCGGGCTCAGTACTGCGGCCAGCTCTGTTTAATATCTTTATCAACAGTGCGGATGAGGGGATCGAGTGCACCCTCACCAAGTTTGCAGATGACGCCAAGCTGGGTGGCAGCGTTGATCTGCCAGAGGGCAGGAAGGCTCCGCAGAGGGATCTGGACAAGCTGGACGGATGGGTCAAGGCCAACTGTATGAGGTTCAACGAGGAGCAGTGCCGGGTCCCGCACCTGGGTCACAACAACCCCACGCAGCGCTACAGGCCGGGGCAGAGTGGCTGGGAAGTGCCCGGTGGGAAAGGACCTGGGGGGGTGGCTGGCGGCCGGCTGGGCATGAGCCAGCAGTGTGCCCAGGGGGCCAAGAAGGCCAACGGCATCCTGGCTTGTGTCAGAAGCAGTGTGGCCAGCAGGACTGGGCAGTGACTGTCCCCCTGTACTCAGCACTGGTGAGGCCGCCCCTCGAATCCTGTGCTCAGTTTTGGGCCCCTCCCTGCAAGAGGGACGTTGAGGCGCTGGAGCGTGTCCAGAGACGGGCAACGGGGCTGGTGAGGGGTCTGGAGCACAAGTCTCATGAGGGGCGGCTGAGGGAACGGGGGTTGTTTAGCCTGGACAAAAGGAGATTCCAGAGAGACATTACTGCTCTCTACAGCTGCCTGACAGGAGGCTGTAGGCACGTGGGGATCAGGCTCTTCTCCCAGGTAACAAGCGACAGGACAAGAGGAAATGACCTCAAGTTGTGCCAGGGCACGTTTAGGTTGGATATTAGGAAAAATTTCTTCACTGGAAGGGGTGGTCAAGCACTGGAACAGGCTGCCCACGGAGGTGGTGGAATCACCATCCCTGGAGGCGTTTAAAATGCATACATGCGGTGCTTAGGGACGTGGCTTATTGGTGGACTTGGCAGTGCTGGGTTAACTAGGTTGGGTGTGATGATCTCAAAGGTCTTTTCCAACCTAAGTGATTCTATGATTCTATAAAATATTTATTCTAAGCAATAACTCATGTAAACACTTCAAAGACTGTATTTTTAGGCCAGTGCTCAGATGCAACAATAGCAAAAAGGAATTTAATAGCATTTTGTTGAACCTACCTCCACTTTCTCTGTTAGCAGCTCTTTGCAGTGTGTCTAAATGCTGGGACAGTTCAGGAAGCTTCATTCGTAAAAGATCTCGGAAAACAGCCATATCCACAGAGAGAGCGCGAAGATTATTGACAAAATAGCTATCAGGAAGCACCTTATCAATGAGGTAAATCATGATCTGTGGGGATAATGAAATATTACTATGTAGGAGTTGCAGAGCCGATTATTTTCTAGGAATAACTGAAAAAAATATAGAATTTCAAAGTTACTTGTTCAGTAAAAAATGGTTCAGAGCCAGTGGCAACACATACCTCTGGTACCTCCATTTATATGGGGAGAAAACATTATCGTTTTAAAAACTGACAGGTACTCTAAGTATCCACAAACAATCAAAGTGAAAGGCCTCTTGAGGCTGTCCAGAATTTATGAATCGTTAATGACCAAAATCAATGTCACAGCAAGCTATGCCCAAATTGGAAGCATTACTCAAACCAAAGGCAACATTTGACACTTCTGATGCTTTATGTGTTTATGAGATTCTTCACACTGTTGGGAAGTTCCACTGTCCCTTCTCTGGTTAACTGCCACAGATCTTCTAAATCATCTTGTCTCCCCCTCTCCGAAATATAAGATACTGTTCTTTAAAAAAACATTCTCCACACTTTTTACTGTGATGTGTTACCATGTGCTGCACTTCATCTTGTCACTTTAAAAGGTGCTAAATTAAGCAGCATGAGACATTTTAAACAGACATCTGTTTCAAGTGAGATAGCTCAACTATATGGGTGGTAATGTTATTAACTGGATACTGTCAAACTTTTGAGAATGAACAAACGCAACAAAGAAATATACAGAAGCTGATGCACACCATCAGCCCAACAGAAGATGCTGACCTTCATTTTACAATCTCCATGGCCACTCTACAAATCATATCCAGAAAGCCTGCATGCAGTCATCCCATCTGCTTCAACTCCTTATTAGTCTTTTGTTAACATTTCAAACGTGCCCGCTTATCACCTGTTCCATACAGCCTCTAATGCTTGAGGGGAGCATGGCACCTTCATACAGAGGAGACAATCCTGCCAATCCCTCCCTTTTCACAAGATGCCCGCAAAAATAGCTTGGCAGACACTGAAGTTCCAAGAGCACAACCTTACAGTCTTATTGCTTCCCCTTCTCTCCCTGCTGCTTGTGACCACATACTACCACTTGTCCTTGCAAGATTTTTTCAGGCAGTAACAGTCTTCTGTTACATGTTTTAAAGCATGTAGATCAGTAGTCAGTACAGGCAAATCAACAGGTTTTACACATTTTTGACGGGGTTGGTTTTGTTTTCTTTTTAAGTTTTAAGGATTGAAAAGAAACAGGTGACCAACAAGTAAGCTGGAGTCTCATATTTTGTCAGATGCCTTCCCTAACCTTTGCTGAATACTGGGTATACCTTATTGCCTTTTAAAAACACACTGTACTTTGTTCAGATATTTCAGCCAATGGAAGAACAATTTAATATAGCAACATTAACTTACAACTATGCTATCTGTGTCTTTATTAATTTCTTATGAAGAATTATGACATAAGCCATAAATCCCTATGTTAAAGAAACCATTTTAAAAAGGCTTTTGCTCCCTTTCCACTGAGTGGTATTACTTCAGAAATCTCAGGTATATGAAAGCGCAGGAAAGAACAGAAAATTTTTTGCAACACTGAAGTCCATTCTGTTTCATTGACGTGAATTTTTTTGAGAATGGTGGTTTTTTTTTTAGAAAAGCTGGTATTTATCAGTTTGCAATAGATACTTTCTTTATGACACATCTCTACATATTTATTTTTATTTGACTTTGTAATATTTCCCCACAATAACGTGCAAGAAAAAACCTTTTTACATTTCAGTATCTATGAGATTTTTATTCTTACTTTGATAGTTTCTACATATACATGCTGTGATTTTCTTGCTTATCATAGTTTCAGTAGGCTACCTTTGAGGTGCTCTTCAGGGATTTAACTTATACATGCTTGCCTCAACTACTGAAAACTCAAGCATCCCTGGCTGGGCATTGACTGAAGCTACCCATGTTGGGTCCTCTGCAGTTAAAGCTCCATGGTGTCAGTAGTGCCAGCTGTTTCCCAGCCTCTGGGAGACACTTTCCAGACACAGAGCTTTTGTTTATAACATCCTTCCCAGAAAAGGGACCCGACTGGCAAGCCCCAAGAATCCCCTTGCTCCCTTAATTCCTAGATTCTGCAATAATCCAAACATAGTTTCCCCATAGCTCCAATCCTGAGGGCAGCTTTACAGGCAACAGCCTCTGCAGCTGTTCCGAAGTCACTCATCATTTGCTTTAGATGGCACGACTACAACAACAAAACAGCCAAATGCTAATTCCCCAATTCCTTTTTTTTTTCCCCCCTCCCCTTCCTGTTCCTCCCCCCACTTCCCTTTTCCCTCCCACTTCTGGGGAAATTCCAACCCTGCAAAAGCACGCATTAAGCTTGGAAAAGACATTATTTTCCATTCTTATTTTTGCCACCTAAGACCCATTTTGGTGCTAACAGCCTTCAGTGCTTTACTTCCCCAGGGCAGTCTGGTGCCATTCCATTGTCTCCTTAGCACAAGGAGCCTGATGCCGCTCACAGTAAAAGACAACTTAGTAATATAAGGATGCACACAGTTCTTATAATCAATTTGGACTTCATAAACCTTGGGCAATCATATTTCCTGTATTATCATAATGTGTTTTGGGAGCTTCTGGACAGTATGAGATCACACTAGAATGTGACAAATAGTAATTAAAAATACTGAGGGAATCTTTAGCAAGAGTAACTGAAAGAAAATTTTACTGATATAAAATAGGTATATGATGGTATTTTCTTCCTACTAGAGGCAGCTTTCTAGAATGAAGTATTAAATACTAGCCCAGCTAGCTGGACTCCTACAAGCTTTATATTTTAGGACTCAGTGAATTTAATTATTTGCCATATTTAAAATATTGTTTAAGGCAAAACAAACAGCTCAGTATCTCCCAGTCACAGTCACCTTCTAGTAATTTGACCCCAGCTCACACATACGAGCAAGTTTATACAAGGAAATACGCACATGATCTTGGCAATCCTTAACCACATCTGTAGTAAACAGCATTTCCATTCTCTGGCATATTATAAAGTTCACAAAGCTTTCTATTAATTAGAACAGAAAAAGTCTAAAAAAACCAAAACGCTGTATGACTAATGTAGCCCAGAAAGTAGCTTCAAAGTGATTTACTTTCACTTTAAATATTTATTTTGTGTTTTCCAAGAACTTGCCTTAAAATACAGCAAATTTATTAACTGCTTTGCATGTTACTGCCACACAGGAGGCTGATAATGGACTCTGAAGGTTTCAGCTATTGATGGTGTTTGGCAGCAGATTTGGGATTACAGGACAAGATACTCTAAAGCAAGTAGCAGTGGTCCCATTTATTTTTATTATGACCATTTGTTTCTGTTTGAAAAAACTCTTAGCAGTGATAATAATCAAACTGTTCATTCTAGCTCAGACAGGATAACAAACAATCTGCAGATATAAATTGGTTAACCCCTTTGAGTCCTGCTCTTTTAAGCTGTCTACAAAATTCATGCATTGATTTATTCTAAAGTTCACTAACTAAAAGCAATCTTCAGCACTGAAAAAAAAAATTTACTCACTTTCAGGGCATCCCCTTCATTGCCTTCCATTACTTCCAGAATAAGTGCAGCTAGAATGTTAAATCCTTGACAATAGCCAACAGATTTATTCCACCTGGCATAAGCCAGCAAAACACGTTTTAATACCACTCGATCTTGCTCTGCCTCTTGGCCACAGTAAGAACTGCAACCAGTTCGGTGAAGGTCCTTTGAAGGAGAAAAGAAAAAAAAATAAGCCCAAACCCAAGAACAGACAGAAAAGATGTGCATTTTCCTTCTTCCTTTACTTCTCTCTCCTGTCCCAGTTTTCCTTCCACCTCCGCCCTCCCAATACATATTCCTAAAGTTGATGACAATGTTTCTTTTTTAATCTGTAAACCTTTAGCTTACTGAAGAGGAGAAATAGGTTCAGCAAACTCTTAAGTAAACAATTTACCTAATAGATGTTCATATGATGTTGTCATGCAAGATATTAACATGTATCTAGGTTTTAAAGAGGCAAGATGTAACAGCTGCTTAATTGAACAAATAGGGCAACTGTTTTTATCAAGTTATAAAAGATCTACTAGCCAACTAAGTTTTCAAAACAAAAAACCCAACCAGAAACAGTGTCCTTCATATTTAAGCTATAAGTGAAAAAAAAATACTACTACAACGTTTAATATTTCATAAGTAATATCTAAAAGCTTAAATTACCAAGTACAGATGACAATTGTAATAATCAGGAACACAAAGCATTTTGCTCTGTGTACTCTAATCAGGGTGACTATAGAACACAATCTCTCCTAAACAGAGTGATACCTCCTGAATAGGTAAATAGACTAATATTTAAGTCACCACTGCAATACAAATCTATTAAGCTCTTCCCTAAAACTGCCTACTGCTTTAAATATTAAACACTAATTAGCTGAGAAACATACATAAAGGTGTTTCACTCATGTAAAATAATTGAAATTGCTCAATTGCTATATTCTAAAACATAATTTTTAACAACATTTGTGTTTTTTTATAGAGAAGAGGAAAAAACCTAACTTAGGTTCCTTTGTCTCTATTAAACGCCAGTATTTCTTTAAATTAAAAAAAAGTAAAAATAGAGGGAAAAAAAAAAATCACTAATAGCAATTGTTTCCCCAGCTAACACTAACCAGACCAGTGCAGAAGGAGGAAAGATGTTATTTTTGCCAAAGCAGTTGCAGAGAAGAAAATAAATCCAAATTCTATCTATTAAAAAATAATTCAACTTTTCACTAACAAATTAAAATAAAATAACAAATTAGCTAGCTACCTTTACTATCTGGATGCCCATAGAGTCATCATCAGGATTACTTCTTTCATTGAATGTGAAACGCATAGTTTTATCCCAGTCAATGGCTATACTGTGTAAGTATTGATCAGCTAGAGTCAGCCAAACCTAGAAATACACAAAGCAAGTCAACAAAATTAATTATTTCTTAGGTAAAATATGAACAGTTTCGATATAGACAGTTAGATGAACCTTATCAGTGTCACTTATATGTCATCTGCTGTTAGACTCAAAATACGCAGAAGAGGACTGTATCTAAACCAATTTTTGCACAATTAAAGCAATACCTTACTCCTGAAAACAGAAAGGAAAGAAACAGCCAGCATTAAGTGTCCAGGTCTGTGAACTGCTTACAAAGATGCAAGTCTATTTTCAGAAACTGAATCCACAGAGGCCCTCCAAGATGGAAGCACACAACCTCCTTGTTGGTTCAGCCCTTCTAACCTCATAACCAAAAAGGAGTTTTATAGAAAGGTAACACTGCTGCAGGCTTTCCTCAGACTCAACCATGGATCTCCTGGAAACCCCACAAAAGGAATCCAGTGGTGCCTCTTTTCAGCAGAGGTCTCTTCTGATCAGTTTTGCAGAAGAAACAGCATCTATTATTAGCCATCTGAGACTGATCTGAAAGGATCACTTGGATCAGAACAACTTACTCTTGTAAGAGTGCTTCCTAAACTGTTGGTGCTACAAGGAGTTCTGAAAACAAACATTTTGACTATTTTTAAAGCCTAACAATTACCAGAACAGATTTATGCATATGTATCTAAGACAAAGGCTGGACCTTTATGAAACATTTGAAAGGTTCCTGAACCATGAAAGATATGTGACAGATCATACAATGACAAGAAGTAACAATCAAGGATCTTTCTCTTCAGGAAACTGAAAGAAATCATGAAAGCAAACTGGTAGAGTTTTAGATCAGCCACTAACACACTCAAGTGAGAAAAGCAATTCAGACACTTCCCACAGATTTAAACACTTAGACAGTTACATGATGAAGGAATTTATAGACAGCTCCCAGAATCTCGTGTTTTCTGCATTGAAATGTCCCTTCCTACACTTTTGCAAAGCAACCCATGCAGAGGAATGCTGCTATTCTGCCTCCCAGCAGCCTTTGGCACTGCTGACACCCTACTGATGTTGTTTGACTGGATTCTTTATCTCTCTGCCAGCCCCAGAAAACAAATGTCACATGCCACAGCAATAATGCAGATGTCACCCTGCTCCTTCTGCTTCCAGCAAAGGCAGCAATCAGCATGCTGCCAACACAAAATGCTTCCTTTATTTTGGTATCAATCTCAAAATTATTGGGAAATCAGGGGAATGGCAGTGGAAAAACTACATTCATTTTCTTAATGCTTCTTTTTTGGTTAGCATCATGTGGTCACATGTAAGGAATCACAAAGATGGGCAGAATCAGAAGCAAAAGACAGAGATCCAAGTTAGATGATGTGGCAGGGTGTACCCTCAGAAAGTCTGCTGATGACACAAAACTGGGAGAAGTGGCTGATAAGCCCAAGGGCACCCCGACAAGGCAAAGTGTAAACTCCTGCACCTGGGGAGGAACAACCCCTGCACCAGTATATGCTGGAGATCCCACCCAGCTGGACAGCAGATTTGCAGAGAAGGAGCTGGGGGTCCTGATGGCCACCAAGTTGACCACAAGGTAGCAATGTGCCCTTGCAGCAAAGGCAGCCAGCAGCCTCCTGGGCTGCATCAGGCAGAGCGGTGCCAGCAGGCTGAGGGAGGTGATCCTTCCCCTCTGCTCAGCACTGGTGAGACACACCTGGTGAGCTGGGCCCAGTCCTGGGCTCCCCAGTACAAGAGAGGTACAGAGCTACTGAAGAGAGTCCAGCAAGGGGCCAGTGAGAGGATTAAGGGACTGGAACATCTCTCCTATGAGGAAAGGCTGCAAGAGCTGGGACTGTTCACCCTGGAGAAGAGAAGGCTCATGGAGGATCTCATAAATTCATATAAATACCTGAAGGGAGGGTACAAAGAGAACAGAGACAGGCTCTTCTCAGTGGTGCCCAGTGACCAGACCAGAGACAATGGGCACAAACTGAAACACAGGAGGTTCCATCCAAGCATCAGGGAACACTTTTCTACTGTGAGGGTGACAGAGCACTGACACAGATAGCCCAGAGAGCTTGTGGAGTCTCTTTCCTTGGGAGGATATTCAAAAACCATCTGGACACAGTCCTAGGAAATGTGTTGTAGGTGGCCCGGCTTGGACAGGGGGGGTTGGATCAGATGACCTCCAGAGAGGTCCCTACCAACCTCAAGCATTCTGTGATTCTATGACCTCTGCCACTCATGTACCACAGAAAAGTGTCCGAGAGACTTACTGGAGGTGTAGGAAAAGAACATTTCAGAAAGAAAAAAGGCTGTTAGATTGATATAATGATTCACTGGAGTTAGAGATTAAAAAAATCATAGTGATGTGAGGAAAATGATGGCACTATTCCCCACTGATTTGTAAAGAGGAACAGTTCAGTTTAGAAAGACAGCAAGAAGAAAACAGGAAAAGGAAATTAATCTCATGCATCAAAAATATATGGAATGATATATATTTTATAAAGCTTTAAAAGTATTTTTATCAAAATTGCATTTTTAAAGCTGAGATCATGTCACTCAGTTTTATAGAAATGATGAATAGACATGCCTTTTTTTAAGGCTAGGGAACTTCAAATCTGGTTGAAGAAAGAAATAAAGTAAGCTTAGCAAAATCCCACTGGACCCTTTTCTACACTAACTCAGTGCAATTTCCCATTAATGGCACACTCTACCATTCTACATCACTCGTGACTCAACTTTCCTAATTTAGCCCATCTGCCTTTCCCCCATCAAACATTTCTATGAGCATTCTTGTCAGCACTAGCATCTATCAATTTCACCTTCATAAGTTTGACAGCCTACACTGGAGATTTTCTCTCCTTTCAGTTATCTTCAGCTGCGGGGGCAGCTTCACCAGAGCAATTCCTTGAGACTGACAGAATGAAGCAGTAACATCTGTACCAGAATAAGTTACCTAAGCCTCAAGCAGAAAGAACATAACTATTGAAAACACCATCTTTACCTGTCACCTCATTCTCTCCAGCTGCCCTGTGAAGTTATCATTGAAGAATGTAAAATAGGAAAAATCACCAGTATACAACTTAAAAAGTCCGAATATTTGTTAAAAAACTCTGATAATATTGATGTTATTCACCTCTCCTGAGAAACCCACAGGCAATATTGTCCCACAAAGCATACAGGTCTACTTACCTTTCTTCGCCATTCTTTTGGTACGCCTGTTGGCAATCTGGCCACTGCTTTGAGTGCATCATGCCACTAAAAGCAAAAGCATCCAAAAATGTGTAAAATCCCCCATTAGTTTAATGGAACAGTACAGCAACATTTCCAACACTGCAGACATGCACATTCATTTCATTTTACAGCACACATTTCAGGTTTAACAGCTTAATCCATTCACAGGGAAAATATAGATTAACTACTTAATGATATAACAAAAATATAATATTCTAGGACACAAAGAATTATGAGATATCTGAGTAAACAATGAAAGCCTACTGCATTTTCCAAATATTAATGGAACAGTTCTTGATGCAGCTGCAAATAATATGCTGACATTATGATGACAGATGCACTTTTTAACTAGGGCAAGTACCTTGGCTGGAGAGAACCTAGTCCTTTATAAACTCAAGAGAAAAACGAATTTAATTACCTGCTGAAAACCATTTTGACCTAGAGATGGTTCAAGAGTGAATTTCAATTTTGTATCAACCCCTAGAAACAAAAAGGGGAAAAAAACAAAACAAAACCAAAACATGGTTATTTTCATTTAGCTCAGAAGGGGGCGGGGGAACTCCCCACAATTGAAAAACCTCAAGATTTCAGCTACATGTTTCAACAACCACATTTCAAACTGTTTCTGTGAATTCTTGACTTAACATGTACCTTGAATCCACTGTGAAGAAATACGCAGACAAAATGTTTTTAAAATGCAGTAATACCCTCTTTAATGATGTAGATCAGCACAACTCATTTCACTAAAAATCATGTAGTTCACTATTCTACAAACTGTATTTTTATACTGCAAACTATGATATGTATCCACAGAAAAAAAATATAGAGAGACAGCTTCTGTCCATCTATTTCAGCTTCTTGACATTAAGCCACTCAAAAATAATATCTAAGTTTGGGGTGCTAAAATTATTTTATTACTCAATATCAGGGTTCTACATTGGGTCAGTATTCTCATTTAAGCTCAGATTTTATTTGGGCCGTACGAGACAACTATTTTTGTTTTAAAGCACACCTGCTAATAGTCTATAAAACACAGTATTACACAAACTAATAGGATCTCGAGTTTGGCCCACGCTGGATCCTAACTGTGGCACTGGTGTGTGCCATACCACGAAGAAGAGGAACACTTTTAATTGGCTTTACATCCCACACCGCGAACGCACAGGGCTGGGGTCCTTCCCGTGCCGCTGTCCCGAGCTCGGGTGCTGAACGCCGCGTCGCACCGCACCGCCTCCCCTCCCGCCAGTGTCCCGGCATAAAGAATAAAGCCTTCCTCTATTGTTCCTCCGTAATTTAATATTATGTATTGCTCCATAGCTAAAATTAGGTTATGCATAGCTTTTCCTCTTTCTAGAGCATCAAAGCAAACATTTTTAATAGCCAAGTATAAAAAACGAACATATTTTAATCCTGTGAGGTTTTAAGTATATGAGATCAACAACAGTAATATCAGTGCTTTGGACGACTATGCCTGTGAGTCTGACAGAAATCTAAACTATAGCGGCATTTGATAGTTACGGAATGTAAAATGCCTTTCAGCATTTGCATACTGAAGTGGTAATAAGTAATTTAAAAGCCTTACTGCCTGGTAAATATATATCCAAAGACCAAGCCTTCTCCTTCAAGGCTTTTTTTTTTTTTTTCTTTTGGTGGGGGAGAGGGAAAAGAAAGAAAATTCACACAAAACCCCAGTATTGTTTAGAATTTTTTAGCATTTTAGAATTGCATCACCGAGACCTGGGGACTGGTTCTTTCATTTGCCTGCTTCAGATTTAAAAGACATGTTTGCAGATCTAGAAAACCGAAAGCTTTAAACTATAATAGAAATTGCTTGAAAAACATTAAAGGATTAATAGTTATTCCTGGTAGTAACTGTTTATTAGCATTCTTCCCCATAACTCCACGGTACTTCAGCAGGGACTCAATAGATAAATCTCTTCAGAATAACTCAAAGCAATGTAACAATGCCTGGAACCTACTAAGATGAAATTGCATCATGTCTGTTGTAAATGCAAAAAAGTGAGTCTCACTCCCAAGCAGTCTAGTGGCAAGTACTAGAAAACTCTAATACATACGAAAAGATATCATGTCCAAGAACCCCTTTTGTTAAGGTAACAGATGTCAACATGTTGTCTAACACTGCCTTGTAGCAAAGAAACAACAGCCTTCCAAAATAATCACGTACTGATTTCCAACTCAGCAGCCAAATATTAATAACGTCACAATTTTCCAAGACTTAAAGATCCCAGTAACAACTTCTCTCTTTGTCTTACAAGCTTCCTAAGAAAGATGCAAGCAAACACAGCCAAGTCTGCACAAGATCAAGCACAATAAAATATAACCTCAGAGTAAGGCAAAACGTATCTATCATTTACATGATCATGACCATTACACAGAGGCCCAGACAGCTGTCTCTCTTGACTAAATGAGAATGAAATGAGACCTTTGAACCTCCATCTACAGAAGATGTGGACAGGTGTAGACAGGTGTGATAATTACTAGAAATGAGAATAACATCACGTGATAACACCAGACTCCACGGCATATTCTCTTGAGTATGGTGAGGAATCTCTCAGTCAGGCCATTCACCGTAACTTCTTGTAGAAGCCACAGAGTTGGTGTTCCCTTATTTGTTCTCAGTTAGAAATATTCCCAAAATCAAATTATGTAATAGTTTTATGACAGGGAAGGGGAAGAGCCACAAGGAGTGAGCCACACACCATACAGGAATGGTTCCTTATTCCTATCCATGTTAAAGAATTTACATTTCCTAAAACCAAAACCTTTTTCAATAGCAAGTGGGGAAAAAAATAAAAAGCTGCAACACAAACAGTACAGACAGTGCAAGGAAAGGCTATATCCACCCAGGAACTTCCTGGGGCATCTTCATGAAGGCAACCAGCAAGCTGGGAGAAGCATTTCATTGCCTGTTATTTCTGGCACAAGAACCATCTTGCTATGTGCAGTTTCTGCACTCTTCACTGAATCTGTCCTTGGACTTGTAGCGGTTCAAGGAAATTAATGCCTATCCCTACTCCAACCTCTCCTGGCTTTCCAAACCTTTCTATTTCCATAATTCCCCTTTTCCCAACAAATCTCCCACCCCTGCGCTCCCCCCCCTCCCTTTTTTTTTTGGTAGCACTCAGTCCCATCCTTTTCAGGTTGTCCACTTTTGCCTAGATCATGACCAGCTTTTCCTCAGTGCCTTCTTCCACATACAGTCTTTTCTCCCTTACACTTTTATTGTTTGCTACATCTTACCAGCAATTCCCTTCAATTCTGCATTCAGTTGCCTCCTCCCCACAAACTAACCTAGATTCCCCAACAGCTTCCTCCCCCCTCAGTACTCTACAACCATTCAACCCTACCACAGGCCTTCTGCACCCATTGTCACTGGATTTTCCCTTTTTTGTCAATCCTCTATCTCTGGGCCATTACATAAACACATGTTCTTTGCAGAAAAGGCCCCTTGCATCCTCATGGGAACTTTTCTTCCCAGCTACTCTGCGTGGACAGCCTGGCAGACGTGTACCATATATGCAACAGTAGTTCCTACTCTTGGGGACTGTAACTGCTGTCAGTACAACTCCACACTTTTACATCAAGCCAGTCGGTCTATAGTGTCATTTGACATAGTCATACACTTTCAACTTTCATACCTAACGTGTGCAGGAATGCATTGGGAACACATACGAATTATTAGCTCCACAAATACAAGCACACATAAAGGTACACAGGTTTGGCACCCATCAAATTTCTGAAGGGTAGAGGAATGCCAAAATAAGGCCTGTTCAATTCCCTTGCAACCAGGTCACCAGAAACCACTACAGAAAAGCTATTCTAAGAAGAGAAGAAAAGAAAAAAAACCACAAACAAGAGAAAGATAAAATCCCACATAATCCAATCCCATTAGCTTTTCCATGTAAAATACATGATGACACCTGACAACAAAAGAGGGAAGATTATACCCCAAGGATTCCCAAACTCTAGCAGCCTTCCACTGTATCATCAAAATGTAGCACAGGACCCCATAAAGTGCCACAAGAGGCGAGAAAATTGTCGTGGTCAGCAAAGTACCTACCTGAAGGAATCAAATCTCCACTCCCCAGCAACATTAAACAAAATGATGGAGCACGGTCTAGAATTTTTTCCTAAATACTAAACCAGAAAAAGCGTAGGAAGATGATCTGTTCAGATGCACATATGTGGGCTATAAAGCTATAGCTTCAAACTTACAAAGCACATCGCTGTAGGTTCTTGGCTGTACTTAAAAGCAGATGTTGAAACCTCTCCCATAGAAAGCAAATAAATATTTTAACAAAAACAAACGAGGAAAAAGGCCTGAAGCAGCTTTGTGTGCAGTGGGAGTCCAAGCTGAGGGGAAAAAGTGGCAATGTAAACTACCACCTTATTGTTGCTTGTTGTTTCAGGAAGATTCTCAGCCTTGCATTGTAATTTATCTCTAAATGTAGGTTTTCATCTTCAAAATCAGAAATAAAAGTAACATTCTGAGTAACTCTGCATGAAATCACTTCCGTCAGGAGCCAGGGCTCACTGAAATGTTATCAAAGCATACCTGAAATCTGCAGTCTACAGAAACTTCTCAACACAAAGACAGCTGATATAGACACTAAGAAAATCAGAAGAAAACTTCATTCAGCTTATTTTTTAAGGGCTCACTAGGTGCCCCATCTCCATCACTCTATGAAAGCATGCACCCTGAATGCCATTACTGTATTTACTTACGTATAAACAATATGGAAACCCCAACTCACTGGGATTTCCTAGCTTTAAGACTATAGCATTTGTGGTTATGCCTGTGATCATCTCCCCTGATCTTTGTGGGAGTGTAAGTAAAAGAATGTCATTGTCCAAATAATGTTGTTACATGGGATTTTAAAAGAAAACTGTAGGAGCAGGGGTCTGCGTGAATTATGAATCAGGAAATCTTGATAACAGCAACCCTATAAACCTATACCAGCATATATCTGAGACCTTATTAATAATAATAGCACCTGAAACTCATCTCAAGCACAAAAGGTCAGCATTGTGTGCCTGACGCACATGCAGCTAGTACAATGGGAAACTGAATCTGACATGTTTCTATGTGTTGCTCTGTTTCAGTAGACGCCAGGCTTGCATGTTTCGTAAATGCCTAGGTTTAGCCAACAGATCAACAACATTTCAGCTGCGAGTGACAGATCTAACGTTGTAAATTGAATCTAAATTTCCAATACTTCATAAAAAAACCCAAACGAGTCAATTTCGATGGTAGGCAACCAGAAAATAACGTTCAGTAACGATCACCCATCAGTGCTTCTGCCGAGAGCCCTGGTCCTTCAAAGGTTTTGGTACTGAAGCAGGACCCAGGCAAGATCGCCCGGAAGCCGATGCCTTCCCCCCGAGGCAAGGCTCGGTGGCCAATGTAGACAACACCCTACGGCAGACAAAGGCTGGCCGGGAGGAGGGGTCTTCAGCAAGTCAGGGGCTGGCAGGTTCAGGGGGGAGGCCTGGCGGGGCCGAGGGGAGCCGCAGCGCCCCGGCCTCGGCCATGCGGCGGGCAGCGCGGAGAGGCCGGCGGAAAGTGGCGGCCCGGGGGCAGAGGGGAGGGGAGGGGAACCGGGCACCGCCGAACGGCACAAAAGCGCGGCGAGGCCGGGCGGGAGGAGCGGGGAAAGGAGGAGGGAGGGCTGAAGATCAGAGCGGGGGTCCGCCGCGCGCGGAGAGCGGCAGAGCCCCCCGGGGAAGGGGACAGCGCGCTGCCGCCCCGCACGGCCCGCGGACGCTGCCGGCCTCCCCGCTGGGGCCGGGCTGGCTCCCCCGCCGGGGCCGCCTCCGCCCGCTCGCCAGCCCGGGGCGACCTCGCAGGCCCCGCCGCCCTCCCCGAGGCCGGCCCAGCCCAGGCAGCGCCGCCGCCGCGCTCCGTACACGCCGCCGCGCCTCAGGCCGCGACCGCGGCGCCTCACGCAGGCCGGGCCCCGCCGAGGCAGCCCGTGCCGCTGCGGCGGCCGGCGAGGCGCGGCCATTTGCCTCAGGCCGGTGTCGGCCGCCGCCGCCGCCCCCGGGGCGCAGCCCCCCGCCCCGCCCCGCGCCTACCCGCGGCCCTCATCGCCCTCCGGCCGCGTCCTCCTCGCTGAGCCGCCCCCGCGGGGAGGCGGCGGCCCGGGCTCCGGCCGCTCCCCCCCTCCCCGCTAAGCCGCTTACGGGACTGCAGCCGCCTCGCCGCCCAGCCGGGGGGAGCGGGTTACCTGGCTCCAAGGTGCAGAGCAGGCGCGGCGCCGTCCGGGAGATGCAGCTGCGTTTCTTGAGGACGTTGCTGAGGATGGTGCCCACGCCGCCGCCCGAGCTCTGCCGCTTCAGGCATCGCCCCCCGCGGCGCAGCGAGCCCGTCAGCCTGTCCTGCCGCATGGCAGCCCCGGCTCGCCGGGCGCCCGCCGCCAGCGGTACCCGACAGCTCGCCTAGGGCGGCAGGGCGGGGGGCATGGCGGGGCGGGGGGCCCGGCAGCGGCTCTCCCGGCTAGCGGGGAGCTGCAGTGCGGAGACGGCAGAGTCTGAGTGCGGGAGAGGAGAGGGAGGACAAGGAGAGGAGACAAGGGAAAAAAAACGGGGGGGATGGGGGGGAAAGAAGGGGGGGAAGAGCTGCTCCCGCCCACAATCCTAGCATCACTGCCTGGATAACCGGCAGCCTCTCCTCCTCCAGCACCACCTGGGATGCAGCAGGCGAAGGGCGGCAGCAGCAGCTCCGGTTAGAAGTAACGGGAGCGCAGGAGGCAGTGGTGGGGCTCGGCCGTGGCAAGGGGCTCCAGGACAGCTGCACACAGCTCACCCCGCACACGCAGCGCTGCCTCGTCTCACCTGACGCCGCTTAACAAGGGGCAACGTTAAGATTTCTGCCGAGAACAAAACGAGCTGAATGTCCAGCAAAGAGACTTCTCACATGGGATTCTGGCCTGCAGCTGGACTTGTATACGTAATCCTGCCGCCCCTTTCAAAAAGCTGTCCTGGGAAAGAGTCCCACAGGCACTACTAGACCATGGAGCACGGGGAGAGCGACGGATGTAGCGGTATCTCAGTGCCAGGGCAGGCTGGGGTCAGGTCCCGCAGCCAGGGCTGCTCAGGGTCAGCCCCAGCAGCAGCAAGAGCAAGCAGGCGCCACAGTTTCTGTGTTTCTGACTCTCCAGCACAGACTTTGAACACCCTCAATTAAAATAACAGCCTTCTCTATGCATGTAAACTGCAGCAGCACTTACTACTAACAACACGCCACACACTAAATAGTTAAAAAGCAGCTCTTCAACAGCATTTTATTAGATTCATTTTCCAGTGCTATTTGACCTAATATCATCTTAAGAGGGTTTGATACAAACTTCAAACTAGTGGTTTGACTGACAAGAAGGAAAAGCATTTGAAATAATAATAGCTTTTACAATCTAAACCACTCAGCGCTTCTGTGGAAGATTTATCGCACCACATTAGCTGGGCTCAAAGACCGAGCTACCATAAGTGTGAGTCTACCTGCCAACTTCCATAGCTTTGAAACAAGGATTTGCTCCTTTATTAAAGAGATGTTTTTCTCAGCCACATTATAAAGACAAGAGAAAACTGACAACAGATAAGCAGCAAAACCAATTATATAAAAGAGACACAATATAAACCACAAAGCAAGCCTTTTTTTAAGATCAGTTATAGCTATCTTTAGAAGTTACTGTTTCCAGAGAAGCATGATTTTGATCGTGCCTCTTTAAATATCTGGTTTAGTTTTGGAGAAAAGTCACTACATTTCAGCTGCTAGCTTGCACTCTGAATAGATAATTAAGTCTATGTGTCAGTGGTTCTTTTTTTAACAAAGGTGACACTTCCCTGCTGATACAGATGATGCAAATCACTTTATTTCAGTGCCAGCTGGAGATGACGATTTAGTGGTTAAAGCATTCAATTTGGAATGAATTAATCTCCCTAGGTGTACAGATTGTACCAATGGGACTGTAACAGAAATATTTAAATACAGAAATAACCATGTAATCTCTCTAATATTATTCTCCTCTTCTCCGAGTACCATATGCAAATAGCACCAGTGTTCTCGTATTGTTTCAAGACTGGCTAATCCAATACCACATGCTGTTGCCCAAAGTCTCAGGAGCCACAGCCAAAATTTCAGGAACCACTCATTATCCTTACAGTGAGAATCAGTCACCCCACTAAACCAAACAAAATCACGTTACCTTCAATTTTTAAACAATTACAAATCAGCTCTAAGGAAGACAATAATATTTAACTTATGATGATAACCAGCTTCTCAAAGTGAGAATTCTGTGCCTTCACTACTGCTATTTCTCATCTTGTCACTCCATAAGAAAACTGGAAACAATCAGGACAATCATTCTGTGACTTGAGACATAGCTACTTCCACCGACCAGTGTACCATTTAGAAGCTTTCCTGCATGCCAGCCAATTAACACAACATTACTCTTAAGGAAAAAAAATCAAAAGTGAATTTCAGGAGATAAAATGAAGAAGCCAAGCCATACTAATGGGTTTGATGACTCAGTGAATCATTAGCACAAATGGATTTTTAGAGACACTGATAAGCCTCCCATTAGGCACACATATACATATCTTAAGGGCAAGAGCCTAGCTTCTAGAAAAGTGAATGGCATTGGGTTTTAATCACTGATCAGGCAAAGCCTCTAATTTGCCTGTGGCAAGACGTGCTCTCCACCACTCCCTGAACTTGCAGACATCTAAGCATGACACTGCATGTCAGCAGCTTGTACAAATTTGCTGTATTCACCACTGTTAAGCTGTAAATAAGTCTTCAACGATGGGGAAATTTCAGACAAATCACCGTAATTCCAAGTTGGTGAAAACACAACAAATTTGAACTCAAAGATGTCACTAGCCAGCATGAATTTAGTTTGATCCACCAATGCAGAGAGGTCTGGCCACTTGCACAAATCCTCACCTGCAATTACTGACAAGACAGATGACACTCAGGGGGGAAGGGGGGTGGGGGTGGGAAATCAAAGCGTTTTGGCTAGCCCAGATATTTCAGCTCCAGATATTTTGTAATAATCAACCTGAGACTTTGCTTGTTTTCTCCCTGTAGTTCATTTATTCCCTCCCACGCAACAGAGTCACTTTCTGAAAAACCTTATTTCCTCATTTGGTATCTCTTTGCAGTCTTACCACCACCTGCTAACCATGCCTTTTTAAAGTCAGTATTTCTTACGAAGTATGCTCTATTTCACACGTATAAATTGCGCAATTGTTAAGATTGGCCTGATGGTGATCGGTCTTATGATCACTGCCAGGTTTTGACATAGAGAAACCAACTCCATTTACCTTAAACCTCTCCATTTGTCAGCCCACTTCTCTTCTGTCTGCACAATGAGGTAAAACACAGGCAGCTAGAACAGGAAAATGAGCACAAGCAGACGGGGCAGCGACAGGAACAGCAGCTGAAATGGGGCCACAGACCAATCTTGCTTTTAAAGAGAAGGACACTTTTGTTTGCATGGAGCTTTAACTACCCAAACCCAGCATTACTGGAAGGCACAGTTCACTGGTTCTCTTCTGATGTGTGCAAAGATGACTGAATGTAATTAAAAGACTAAAAATAGTAAGACATCTTCAGCTGGGTCACTGTATTTCATGAACTCCACATCCTCCCCTTTATTTTCACAGAAAAGTATACAGACCTCCTGTAATTCTGATTCATACCACAACATCTCAGTAAAATAGTGAAAGTTTGGGGACAAAGCTCATTTGCCACACTTCTGGACACCTGCGTTAGCAAAAAAATTTAAGGCAACATGTACCCATGAAAAAATTTATTGTATGATAATACTGTAACATGTTTCATCTCAAAGCATTTTAGAAATTGCATTTAGACAGCATCACTACACCAGCTGCTGATACAGCAAATATCAGAAAGAAATATATGTCAATAGGATGAGGGGGGAAGATGTATTGCAACCACAAGGCAAAACCCATTGTATGGGGCTTAGCAGACAGTGGCCCTAGAGTTCCATATACTGCTACAAGAGCCCACAAAATATAACCAGAAAAGGTAACCCCATTACCACTGGGCTTCAAATAGCTCTACATAAGTTAGCAAATGAAATTTTAAATCTGTACCAACACATGTTCTGGATGTGCATTGTAGTTCATCATGAGCTTCAAAAGAGAAAAGATTTCACTTTCAAATTGTAGTATATAAGAGAAAACACATGGCATGAAATATGTCCACTTTGGAAGGAAGAAAGGATAAGGCAGTCTGAGATTCTCCCAGGAGGCAGAAGTATTTTAAATACTCGTAGCCCACTAAACCATCTTCAGCACTGGAGCACAAAATTCCTATCCTACCCAGTTCTATATGTGTTCTATTATTAAACATCCTCTGCCAAAACCAGCCCCACTTCCTTCTGCTTGATCCTAAAAGCCTAAAAACGAGCACGACCCACCTGGAGCTTCACCCTCTGCCAACACACAAGATGGAGCCATCTCTGACAGCCTGAAAAAAAGGCCTCTGGCTTGTTGAGTCTTTGACATTGAGGGGGCACAGGTCCTACAGCAATGCTACAGCGTGTGTCCTTGAACATGAAAGCCTGCAAGGTGGCACAGCTCAGCACTCCTCCCACCTCAGCCTGCAAGTCGAGCATCACCTCCTGCATTGCCAGGCTGTTACTAGACTTGCTACCTCAGGCATGGCAGCCAAGCAGATGCTCTGATCTACCAGCTAGCTGTAACTATTGTGTGGACCACCAAGCACAGAGCCTGTAGCACCATTTCACATGTCCACAGTTCATGACCGTGTGAGGAGGGAGTCTATGGGTGAGAGTGGACAAATCTGTGTTACACAGAAGGAAAAACATGATTTTGAACTAACAGATTCAGGTCTGCCACCGAGCTGGTCTCTGCTCTTAGACAAATAATGTAGGGATGTCTTTACTGGACAAGGGATGGTTCCAGAACCAATACAAAAATGAAGGTTTGGTACTGTATTTGTGCTTACAGAAGGTTCATTTTACACTCTTTCAACAAGTAGGGCTCAGGAAAATGGTGCAGTGTGTTGACACACCATAGTCTCATCAACACAGCATGAATATTTTAAACTTTTCCATTGCATTAGTCATCATTTGTATCACTTTGTACATAAGTGTCACAAAAGAGGTCAGGACCTCACTGTGCCCTAGACTGGATAGCACGAACAAAAAGAGCTGAACCAATCCTTGCCTATAAAGCTATTCAGCACAAATATAAACTACACAATGGACAGGAAATAACATCTATGATTTCCAGAAACAGAGAAACAAGATTTAAATGATTAGTCTCAGGAAACATGCCGCAGAGCTGAGAAACAAATCCAAACAAGCTCAATCCTAGTCCAATACTTCCTCTTCCTTTAGACTTCAGGCACATAGCCTTCTTACTTATTTCCCCCTTCAAACACTGACAGCACAGCAAGTACTCTTTAACACAGTCTTCTCTTGAAGGAAGCCCTAAAACAGACCACTTGTTCTTGGAGAGTTTAAGACAAACAGAGGATCTGGAGAATTTTCTTACCAAAGAGCACTCTCAAGGCCATGCAACTTTGTTTGTAGCTAAGCTGTCTGAAAGAGAACATTGCCTGCACACTGTTTAGCCACATCTGCTGAGGACTGATCTAGAGAACATCATTAAAATAGCACTGTTTAGTGTGATGTATATCTTTCAACAGGAAATTAATCTACAAGACTATTACTCCTGTAAGAAGCTCATAACTATATACACTACATGATCCTTTGACTTTGCACAATCAGGATTCAACCACGAGAACTCTAGACTCAAGATTCTTCATTATGATAATTAATGGGTTTTATTGTTGGGGTTTTTTTTACTTTTTGGGGGTTTTTTTTTGGTCATTCTCCCCCTTCCCTCTTGTACGTACTATCCACTCCTTCCTTCTGTACTACACATGTGCATATACTAGGACAGGACTGATGAGGAAAGAGAAGGTCCCTTCAACAGAGCCAGGTCTCCTTGACCCCAGCATCACCTGCCCACAAATATATGTTGCAATTTACCTTTTGGAAGTGATGGACAGTTACACAATTTACAAGTTGAATAATATTCATAATCACACTGCTTCTTGAAATTTTTGGCAGATACAATACACTCTAAGGAGTATGCCAAACTTTTCCAGCATCAGTGAAAACACTTGAAATATCATACATCTGTAATGAACGCATCTGTAAATCAGTTGTGAAAGCAGTTTCTAGCAGTTTACATCACAATGGGGTGGAGCTGTGATAACCAGTTTCCCACCCAGGAAGGCACCACGTTCATAGATAGTGAATCAGTGTAGGTAAGTGACTACAGTCCCTCAATTCATAGGTTGTTCTTAGAGGGGCACAAGATGCTTATGCAATCAGATCACATAGGTGAGAACATGAAAGCCCTCAAAAGCATCACAGGTTGCTAAAACAGAAGTACAGACAGTTCTGTAACCCCCTTGAACCTGTCTACAACCTCTCTCCATTTGTACACACATAGCTATTTCCATGAATGAAGGAGGCAGGGAAAGACTTGACATCTGTACAGTACCAGGGCTAAGGCCAATGGAACAGCAGAACTGCATGTACCTGTCTCCCAGACCTACACTCAGTCCAGTAGAGCATGAAGCCCCTGTTTCCCCGAGTTCTTCAGGAAGCCACTAAGCAGTAAGCTAGATTTTTTTCTTAAACCTGTCACTACAATACAATCACACTGAAAAGTAGTAATAGATTAATATTCAAATGCTTTACATCACAAATTATTAACTCTCCTGTGTCACCAACTTTTACCATCGCAACATTAAAAAGTGGGTATTCCGCGGCATCTGCAATTCCTAGGTCAAACTGGTTTTAAGGATAGAGGAACTAAATTTGCTGGTAATTCAGCAATGCTGAGGCACACAAGTGACAGCAACCAGTGCCAATGGGCTGGGTGCAAAGGGTAGCCTATTTCACTCCAGGCCCATCACTGGCAACTGACTGTTCTCAGAGCTTAACAGGGGAGAACTGAAAGAATTCCTGAAAAATAGAAACCGACTTGTTTTTTAAACATCATGCACCACAGATCAGAGACACTGCAAATATTTCAGAAGAAAAAAAAAAAATCTACTCTGACAATACAAAATAGATGCAATGTGGAAACCTTTATCTTAGCATAGGGTTCAATGCCTGCACTAAAAGGACAGGCAGAGATTTAACTTGGACCTATCCATGCAGGAAACAAAAAGCGGCTTAAATATAGCATTGCTTGATCACAAGACAGAAGTTAGTTCCCCTTATTGTGCCAGTAATAGAGGACAACAAACTTGCACAACTGAGTATGCCCAACAATCTATTAAAGCTATTTGTATCCACTGCAGTGCCCATAAATCCTAATTCTGGGCTGCAGCGCTATTGCAGTAGGTGCTGGACAAGCAGAACTAAAAACAGGCTGCCTGCTTTAAAAGAAAGAAGAGAAAAAAACCCCACACATTAGCATATGGAGGAGCACAGGGAGACAGCTAGATGACATTGGAATGCATAGTGGACAGCAGTCTTAATATATGATCTGCTACTGTGCTTCTGTAGACTTTATGGCAAAGATGAGTAACAAGGGACACACACAAAGGCATAAGGTCAATAAGAGGGCTGAAGGAGGGATTAGATTTTAATCATCAACTCAAGTTCAACATGGCTAAACGTCTAAAAGGAAATACCAACATGGGGGAAACTGAGAAGGTGCTTGTTTTAAAATATGTGTAGGATGGAGGTAGGAGGCATGAGATAACCCTGAATACTGAGTAAGAAATGACAGGGGTGTGACAACAGAAAAGAGAAGGCTGTGAAGAGCTTCGGATACTAAAGCAATGAGAGCAAGATATTGACTAGATCTACGGTGACCTAAAGGGAAGCACAGGCACCTAGCACTCTTGCAAATACCTGTGTACAAACACCAGAATGCAGGTGTGTTAACTGCAAGCTGAAGTCCACTGCTACATTTCATTCTTTGTACATATATATATATATATAGGTTATCTTCCAAAAGGACAAAAGTACAAAAAAAAGTTTGCAGAAGCTTTCTATGTCCCAAACGCTCCCAAAAAGCTCTTAACCACAGAAAAATGGTAAGTGGATGGATCTTTTCCTGTTGTGAAACTGGAGGGGGAGGTGTGGTGGAATTCAACAACATACAGGTTTCTTAGTATTTTTTTCTAATTTGGTTCAACTGTACAAACAAACTCAAAAGTTATAATCGCCATTTGAGGAGCACAGTGATCTATGTTGTCCTGATGAAGAAAATAAATGAAATGGAAGGGGGGGCGTGTGTGTGTGCGCCCAAGGAGTCCATTTATTTTACTTAACGTCTTCATGTGCCGACTGTAACTGTAGAGCAGATCATACACAGATTAAGTTGTATATCATGAGCAAGGTAAAAGACATGTCATGCAAGGACTGCTAAAGTAACAATCTATTTTAACTGCTGTACTAACCAGCAGCATAAAGTCTACAGTTAACAACAGGAATAAAAGTCATAGCAATGTTTACATGCTCAATAAAGTAAAGAGAGGACCTTTTAAATTAAATACAAAGTAATGAACTGAAGTGAGGTCTCAGAGAGCAAACACCCTTTTTTGTCAGAGAAATTAACTGTCTCTACTGAATCATAATTAAAGATGCTATTTTGGTAAGGAACATAAGAAGAAAAATCACTGAAGAGGCCTACATAAAAACACTGCTGAAAAGCATGATCGTAAAAATTAGGAAGCGTTCCCTAACCTTGCTAAACAATATGAAGGAAATGAATATCTTGGCCAGTATTCGCACCCCAGAATCCTGCTTAAATGCTACATGGTCATTTAAAAAATAAATAAATCACCAAGTCAGCAGAAAAACTAATGCAACATATGAAAAAAGTAATTCTGACAGGTACAATTTGTAGGCATGCTTAAGATATTTGCTGACAAATGGAGGTCATAGCAGATTGCAGGCTCCCAGCTCTAAAACTGAGCTGCTCGTCCTTTATTAGAATGTGATTATTTGCTTAGCATCTGGCATAGAAATTGAATTTTACAGTGTGGATCACCAGCTTCATTGGTTATTTCAGAAACAGCAAGATTTTAACCCCCCCAAAATAATTAAAGAAAGCAAAACAACGCTATGTCCCCAAGGCAGGATTTATCCACAGACAGAACACTTTCAAAGCTCTGATATTAAAAAACGATTGCCAAAGTTAGAAAAGTTACTAGCCCCAAAATGCCTTTGCTTTGGGCCAGGAAGCACCACGGGAATGGGACCATGTTTATACCATAGAAGTTTTTATATGTTGTTCAGTACTTATTTGCAGTAATGCTAAGGACATCCATCAAAGCCTAGGCTCAGGCTGTGCAAGGCTTTCATTAGACACACAGCAGAGACAGGTTGTTCCTGCACTGCTCAAGGATAAGAAAGTCCTGCTTCCAGCACGGATCTTACCTCTCCCAGTACGCAAGATCTCTGTGGACAGCGCTCTTTACACACAAACCGAAACAAAACCCTTTCTGGGGTTGGAGAGGGGAATGGGGTTCACTCCAAGAGAAGCTCATATAAGCCCTGCCCATAGAGCTCTTGGAACCACAAATCTTCCTTCAGTCAATACAGAAGTCCTCTACCACCACCCAAATCCTTTGATCGCATACACATTGGTTCCCATTTGCCGATGCCACCAGTTCTGTAAAGAAATTGAAATCTTCCCACGAAGTTTTGCACGTACATGAAGCTACTGCAACCCCAAGCCCTCTAGACCACATAATTCCCTTCATCTCCCATGTGGGCCATAGCTTCAACAGAACACATTCTGCAAGTGTTGGAAAAGGAAGTAGCTAACAAAGCAAATAAGCCTCAAACTATCAACTCCCTTTCCGGGAAAATAAGTATGTACATTAGTGTCCTGGTTTCAGCTGGGATGGACATAATCATCATCTTAGGAGCTAGTTGGTGCTCTGTTTTGGCTTTGATGTGAGACTTTTGAGTTGTCTGGGCCCTGCTAGCAAAAAGGCTGGGGGGGGGGAACGAGGAATTGAGAGGGAACACAGCCAGGTCAGCTGACCCAAACTAGTCAAGGAGTTATTCCATACCATGGGATGTCATATATATATATATATGTATATATACCCAGGGGGGTGGCCAGGGCGGGCAGGTCGCTGCTCAGGCACTGGCTGGGCATGGGCAGGTGGTGAGCAGTTGCACTGTGCACCATGTGTTCCTTTCTTCCTTTCCCTCTGGATGATATTCTTTCCCTTCCCCTTTTCATTATAACTGTTATTGTCATCATTGTTATTGTTGTTCTTTCATTTTTATTCTGTTTCAATTATTAAATTGTTCTTATCTCAACCCTTGAGTTTTACATCATTTCCAAGACTCCTCCCCATTGCTCTGGGTGAGGAGGAAGTGAGCGAGCAGCTGCCTGGTACTTCATGACCAGCTGGGGTTAAACCAAGACAATTAGTCATTTAAGCAAGTTTGACACAGAGACGGGTTTTTTTTTCAAGTTAGTGTGTAAGATGAAGAGAAAACAGTTATCAGTCACAACAACATTACTACTCCAAGTTTTTTTACTCAACAGTTAAATAACAAAATTTCAGTTCATAACCAACTCTTAACAGTACAAGTTTAATCCTAAACACGTTCAGTTCAATAATCAAAGGCTCATTTAGTACTGAAGCTTTGAGCCATTAAAATTGATTTTGAACATGTGTACAACACCATGCAAGCATGAGTTTTGGTAACAGCAAAGCTCTTATTAACTACTGTGTAGCTTGGGACAACTTACTTCACTCCTCTGAACATGTGCTTCTCCTACCAGTCTTCAAGTAGCCTTGCCTCATTACTAGTTTGGTTTTCAGGGAGCCTTGTACTGTGTGTTCAGTGACCAGCTCATTAGGTTCCTGACTTTACTGGGCCTCTATAGCATTACTATAAATATTAGTCATATTTAATTCCTCAGATTAGTATGCTTTTTTAAAAAAGATCAGATGTGCACATTGATTACCTTCGTGTTCTGACTTCCTTTAGTCTCACCGGATAATTATTTCTCCTTCAGGATTGAGGTCCAATAGCTTTTGCTGCCAATGACCATTGGATGAGATGAGAAATTAGCAGTAACGTATTGAAAAAACCCACGCTGAAACCTCACATTAAACTGTTAGCTATCAATGATACCTAATCCAACCCAAGAACCAAAAACTGTTCATGCTTTGTATTTTGACCATATGTATTGTATGGATGGCAGGGAAAACATATTGATCAGTACCACATTGCTGTGATTTTAGGGAGGTAACTATAATTTACAGTGAACTAAATTTAGAAGCTGTTTCACTGCTGGCAAAACCCAGCAAGAGGTTTCCAGCTTTTACTAAGAGAGAAATATAAAAGATAGGGTAACATGAAGATGGAATATGGACTTTATTTCTTTGGCAAATTTGAAGCGTATGTGAGGAGCATTCACTTACTGCTCAGTAAGTCAAATTTAGGTTATTAAGAGCTTCAAGAAAAAGAGCACTTTAAAATCTGAGGTTCTCATTTAATATTTCCTCCAGAGCTGCTCCAGCACAGAATTATAAGCAGGACTAGTGATCCAAACAGACTAAGTTCACAGCCCACTTCTCTAGCATCTTGTTTTTAAATGGCAGGATTATCTCACAAAGCTGCAGAAACATAGCTGCTATTACCGCCTGATGCTCCATAAATCAGTCTATTCCTAGTCCTAATTATGCCAAGCAGCTGTTATCCTCCACTTGATCTCTAGTATCCAGGATATCTTTTCTTCAAAGACTAACTCAACCAATATCTGGAAATAAAATGCTGTGTTAAAGGCCATGTACCCCACTGGGCATTTTCAGTGAAGCCCCATTAACCCTCCTACAAGTTCACAATGGTAAGAAAACAAAAAAAAAAAAAAAAAAAAAAAAGGCATTTAATTAGGGAAAAGAACAGCACAGTTACTTGTACCAAAGTGTAATCCCCAGAAGAATAAAAAAAGGAGGCAGAGCTAAGCTAGACAAGTGTGAAAGACTATGCGTACAATCTAATTGCACAACTTTTTATCTCAGGCTGTTTCCACATCCAAAAGCTTGTCAGAGAAAGATTAAAGATTGCAATGACATGGTATTATAGTTAGGCAGCTCACACAACCACCCCTGCTGTAAGCTTATACACACAAATAAATCCTTACATCTTGATTGTCTGATGTTTACCATAGATGCCATGGCTTTTTGCTGCCTGCAGAATTGTAGCAGGATCTGCCATCAGTTCAGAAGTGACTAAAGGATTTGCAAAATATGAATGCAGTCAGGTGCACTTCTCACACATCGCTCCTTCACACAGCCTTTGGCAGCAATGGCCATACAGCCAGTTTCATCGCAAATTCCCATTTAATGCAATGAACTCCTAGATTACACCCTGGATGCTGACAGCACCTCACAGCAAAGAACATGACCACTTTTGTACACAGACCTGTGGGCTGAGCCCTTTGCTCAGCTGGGCCCTGCACCCCACTCCTCCATCTCCAGCCAACACTCACCCTGCCGCAGGCAGACACACTGGGCTGGAGTGGGATGAGCTCAGTTTCACACTCTTCCAGAACCTATGTGGAAATCAGCACCTCATTTAACCACAATAATTCTCGAGTGACTAAATAAACGCATCGCTTTTCCAGTTTTTCAGGGAACTATCAGATTAACCAAACTTTACCACTGATCAGGTATCCATCTGAACAGCTGCAAATGAGCAGAGGGAACAGTGGTGCCTGACAGTTACTTCTGATGTCATGACTAACCCACAGGGAGTGTAGACAGAGAACAGATTGTTCTGACTGTTGACAGCAAACAGCAGCATCCTTCCTTCAGGTAACTGCATGCCTCCTCAGTTCGAGCTGATCAAATTCCACCTTCCAAAGTTACTGCAGTACTAGAGAAATAAGATATCACTGGTTTGAGAACCACTTTGCTCAGAAAAAATATTATTATTATTATGTAATACAAGTATTATTTAGCAAGTAATCAAAAAAGCACACAAAAATATATCACAGTAATCCCTATTTCTAATACTCAAGAAGTATTTTATGTAACTAGTACTATCCAGTATGTCAACTTTTCACGGCACAGCTGTGAAAAGTGTAATTCAGTGCACTCAGAACTCTACACGCCTCACAAAACTTACCCTGCCAGGTCAGCTACCACTTTGCAACAGCAGCAGTGTTACAGTTACACAGTATGGAAAAGAAGCCAAGCAGTCAACCTCCGAGTTGTATGCCTACCCAAAATAAACACAGTCTCAGGTGTAGCACTAACTCAACCATTTCACTGTTGTCACAGCTGCTAGCACACTGACAAAGAGTATTTACATCCTATACCAAATGTTGCTGGACAAGAATCTGGTGATTCTGCAATCTATACTGAATTCCTATACTGAACAATATGCATTTTCTGTTGCAAACTGGGCCTAGATTTAGCAGTCAGATAATTGCTTACAAAAGGATTTACTGAATTTCCTGTTCAGGTCCATGATAAGCAATATAGTATTTATTCTACAAGAATAAGTTTTTATATTGTAATCCAGCTGTTACTATCCCATCAAGTTTCTACAGAATCAAATAAAAAATACTGTGGAGCTACTTATTTGGGAGGGACAGAGAGGAAAAAAGAAAACTAGTTGAAGTTAGATAAGCAATGGCTGACGCTTGCCACCTCAGGTGACTATTACAGGATGCCCCTTTCACCTTAGCAGCAGAGGCCAACCACAAAACATACCTACACAACACACTTCAGACAGGTCAGTTTACCCCCACCTCACCCTCAACCCAGATATCTGCTGTTTCCCAGGACAGTTATTCCAAACGGGAGAGAATGAAAGATGCAGTGGTACAGCTCTGAATTTCACTGACCCATAGTTTACACAGAAGTGGGCCACCACAGCTGGTTGACCAGGGTCTCCCAGGTCTCACCACACTCTTTGGGTGAAGGCCTGGTATCTCCCAAATGGTAAGCTGCTGTACTCAGCAGCCACTTCCTTCTGCATGAGGCACATTTGGGGCTAAGTTTGAGGCTCAAACAGGCAGAAGAGAACAGGCAGCTGAAGGTTCTTTCAGAGAGGAGTGCCTGAGGTCTGCTGCTCATTTGCTTCCACCTAGTCCTGAAGCCCTGGCACCTCCCTTTCCCAGGAAAATCCCACCCCTCCAGAGACAGCAGCTCACTGAACTGGAAAATGAGCAGCAGCAGTGCCCCAGGAGGTAGCACCTCCCTCAAGGAGGTAAGGGTCTCTTGGTCATCAGGCTCCACACTGTCTCTAGAAATTTACCAGCAGTAGCAACCCCAACTCTGAATGTGGCCAATCTCCTATTAAAAGTAGCAGTGGAATGATACTTTAAAAAAAGCATCAGTCAGGTATATTCATCAAGCCCAGCGACACTTGAAACTAAGTACCTAGACCCTGAACAGACTTCCAGAGTTTGTGACAAAAGCAATCCTACCTCAGGATCCTGCCACTAGTCAAAGCAGCTGCCAAGACAATTTGCTTAGTTAAATCCTGAAGAATGTAGCTGAAGGAGCCCATAATAAAAGCCATTTTTGAGAACTGCGGAATTTTTAGCCCATGATGGAATATAAGATGGCATTCTGTTCAGAGCAGGCAGGGAGGTATTTTTGATGGAGGTAGGACTTCAGCAGCCAGAGTTAGGGACAAAGCAGCACAGTATGAAGTATGTGACATGGAAAAGTAAGGATTCATATAATCCCTAAAGACGCAGAAGAAAAATCTATGGCTTAGGAATGCATGCCAGCTCCTCAGCTCCCTAAATGCTGGCAATCCCAGGGCTGAACAGCCATGGAGTGAGCTGCAGAGATAGCTGGCTGCACGTTCCCTGGAGGATCTCCGTAACAAAGCTGGTTGGAACCACTTTAATGAAGAGCTCTGCCATAGAATACCAGCTTGTGGAGAGCAAAGTCCTTCACAGCAGAATGTTAACTTTGATGGCAACAATTTCCAAATGCTAAAAGCATAATTTTTATTCTTTTTAGGATTAAACATTTTAACATCTTAAAAATGGCTCGTTACATAACATGAAATGAAAAAGGGTGAGATGTCAAAATCTGAACAAAGCATTTTAGTTCAAAATGTAAGCTTTCAGAATTTTGCTTCATAAGCAACTGACTTCTGTGAGTGGGTGTTTTATTTCATGCTGGAACAAGATATTTTAGTTGCTGTAACCTTAAAGCAGAATTTCCCTCAAAGTGAGGACTCCAGGCTCTATACTGTTCTAAGCACTAGGTTTTGTCATCTTTTGAATCTGATTTTCTGCAGTGGCACAGACCAGAACAACTTTTCAGTGAAGATACGACCAAGTCAGAAAAACGTCAAGTGGTACAGAATAAGGGGTAGATACTGTTCTGGTTTTGGCTGGGATAGAGTTAAATTTTCTTCTTAGTAGCTGATGCAGTGATGTGGTTTGGATTTGGTGTAAGAATGGTGTTGATAACACACTGATGGTTTTGGTTGTTGCTGGGTAGCATTTATATTAGGTCAAGGACTCTTCAGTTTCTTGGGCCCTACAAGCAAGAGGGCTGGAGGGGCACAGGGAAATTGGGAGGCAACACAGCCAGGACAGATGACTCAAACTAGTCAAAGGGATATTCCATACCGTATGACATCATGCTAAGTATATAAGCTGGGGGAAGAAGGAGGAAGGTGGGAACATTCAGAGTGATGGAGTCTGTCTTCCCAAGTACCTGTTACACATGATGGAGCCCTGCCTTCCTGGAGATGGCTGAACATCTGCCTGCCCATGGGGAGTGGTGAATGAATTCCTTGTTTTGCTTTGCTTATGCACATGGCTTTTGCTTTACCTATTAAACTGTCTTTATCTCAACTCAGATGTTTCCTAGCTTTTACTCTTCCAATCCTCACCCCCATCCTGTGAAACTGTGGGGGGAGTGAATGAGTGGCTGCGCAGTGTTTAGTCGCCAGCTGGGGTTAAATCACAACAAGGGCTTACCAACGCTACTGCTCATCAAGTGATCAAAGGTATATAAACTTACTACCTACAAGATCCATGCTCTGTGTGTACCCCACCCCCCATCAACAGCACAACTACACTTTAAGTCTGGGAACTTAGTTGATAGTTCTCTAGAAGAATATCCTGTGAGAGGCAACGGAGCAGCACCGGGCTGCACCACAATTTTACTGACTTGCTGCTCTGTTAAACTACTTCCACTCACACTGCTTCCGTGAGTCTCCAAGCTGGCTGCGCTACTCAAAGATCAGTTCCAAGATCATATTCTCATCAGAAGAAAGTAACCACTACCTAAAACCATACCAGGATTACTCAGTTAGTGATTACTTGTCAGCCTTTAGCACACAGATAATGCTTTCCATGTGGGTAACTTCCAACAGTACATAAAATACTGTGGTAGTAAACTCTCAATGGCATTTAAGAACAGAAATTGTTGCCCTTGCAAAACATCAACATCCTGTTCAGTGTTCCACACTGTTAGTATTATATTTGGTAACACTCACTTTTCTTTCTCCCAGACCCCCTAACAGATATCCATAATACACAATCTAATTTACATTTGCAAATACTAAAGATGACATACACCTACTCCTCGAAACACTTCTTCATGACCTAGTGCACAGCAATGAATTATGCTGTTTGCAGTCCTTCTCCTCCAAGCCTAATATTAAAAGGAAAGTAATCCTTCTCAGTCCAGGCTCCCATTGCAATGGAATAAGCTTTCAGATTTCCCAGAACCTCAGCTGGCTGAAGCAGAGTGAAATATGATAATCAAACAGCAGGTAATTTTATATTGCCCACTCTAGTTGATTCTTCTGAAGGGCTCACCAGTAATATTACTAGATGTCACACAACTTATTAATAATGCTAGATAACAATGAACATGTCTGGTAAGACCACACTTATGTCTACAGTCATTTTCCCTCATGCACAGTCCATACACAAAAGACTGGAAGGTGAATGTCAACCATCCAGATCAAAAGAACTGCTGCCCAGTGGTCCAATGCAGCTTACGGACCAACCACACAGCCCCCATCCCCACTGAGCCAAGCTCCGGCATCCCTAAATACAGGTTGTCTCTGTTTTTAACTGTCCCATTACCTCACTCCCGGCAAACCAGCACAAGACACAGAATGAACTACAAAATCCTTGTTAACTAATCCTCAGTCTACCTCCACGTCTTGAGTCATAAATAACAGAGAAAGCCTTCACTCTACGCAGCATAACTGTTTGACAAAAATAGCAATAAAAATTCAATAGCAATATTCTATTTATTTACACATGTATTGCTACAAATTCTTTAGTCAGTTGCCTAAAGAAAATTCAGCCTACCTTTGGCAACAGCTTAAGCAAACACCTTCAGATGACTATGACATTTTCAAGCTCACAATTCTGTTCCATTCCATTTCCCTTTCCCCACCAAAAGGCTTCAAAGGACAAAAGATCAGCTGGAACTAAATTAAGAACAATTCATTAGGAAAAACAAGAAGTAGCCACAAGCAACATTTCTTAAGTATGCATTTCAAGAAGCCAAGCATCAATTTTAAGGATCAAATTCATGAGCACCCACAAAGGGTACACACTAGTAATGTTACCAAGCACACAAATACAGATGAGGTAACAAGAAAGCTACTGAACTGAAACATGCAGCCAATTGAGTCATTTGAGGATGACTCACAGGAAATCAGACTCCACAAGATGCAAACCTCCTATTCTAACCTCATCAAAGGAGGAATGTACTTTCAACAGATAAGTAAATAGTTATTGCTATAAAAAGTGACTGAAGCAGATTCATCTGGCTGTAGACATCAGAGCTACTGAGTTAAATTTAAAATGTATTAGACCAACACCTTGAAAACGAGACATGGTTTTCTAAATGAATGACCTGTTTCACATCCACTTGGAAATCTAAATTAAGAGTTGGAGATTAACACAGCAAGTACATGATACTCACTCCTTTAATTGGAAATGAAACACTGGAAATCGCACAGATATTAGTATTTTTAAGTTTAATACAGAACATCCTTCTCTATATATTTCAGACATTAAAGTGAGGAACATGAAAAGCAAACACAAGCTTAAAATTTGGCCCCTAATTTATAACAATGGAGATTTGAGGGCAGAGGGTGTTGGCAAAATTGCCACAGTAGCAGCATTCACCGAGTAACTCAATTCTTCATAAAGAAAGAAAAAAAATTAAACCAGGCTAAAAGAGGTGTTCCAGGTTCAAGCATATTTATACAACTGCAACAGTACATCAAACTACTGGGAGGCGAGTGGGGAAAGACAGATAAGCCACATGCATGATTTGACCTGCATGAATATTACATAGGTACACAAGTGCTTGTCCCATGTTACAAGACATCTGATCCAGAGTGATAATCATAGAATCATATCATTGAATACCAGGTTGGAAGGGACCTCAAGGATCACATGGTCCAACCTTTCTTGGCAAAAGCAGGGTCTAGACAAGATGGCCCAGCTGAATCTTAAAAGTGGCTAATGCTGGGGAACCCACCACTTCTCTGGGGAGATTATTACAATGGCTGATTGATCTCATTCTGAAAAATCTTCCCCTCCTCCAAGAACCTCATGAAGTTCAAGTTCAATCAAATCAATATTAGCTGTGTTAACAGTTCACAGTATACTGTATTAAAGCTGTCCTTAGACCTTTAATCAAAATTTCATCCTATGAACTAAAATTTGTGAATGTTTGCCTTTGTTTTTTAAGAAATGTAGAGGGAAGAAGAAAGATGGAGAAAACAGGTGAGCAGATAATTAGTGCATGCAGGAAAAAAAACAAGGAAGAACATATGAAAGAGACCAAGGAACAATGTGAAGAAAACTCAGAGATGGGGAGTAGTCTGACTGACAGCTAGCACTACCACTGCAGGGTAGACAAGACACAGGGAAGAGGAAAAAGGAACACGGCTGAGAAGTGCAATATTTAAAGACTGGGATCAAGTGAGAAAAGCTAACGAAGAGTTAGGAAGGGGGGAAAAAAGTAGAAAATGGGACAGGACACACAGATGTGGCAGGACTGAAGCTAAAGAGAAACTCTGGAGGGAGGGAACGAGGAGACAGAAAACAGAAGTTTAATCTAGATGTTGAAGTACTTCTGCATATCTAAATTGCACTCATCCAGTTTCCTCTGAGTGAGTTCCATACACTGTGAGGAGAGTTGATGCTACAGAGACAGTAACATGTTCTCAGAAGTTGAGGAGACTTCATAGCCCAGACATCTACCAGGAAACTCAGTCCATCCCCTGGGAACCATGTAGGGTACTAATCTGTGTGCAGATGCCAGTTTGTGCTGAGCGTCTATCCAGTTAAGATGCACTTAAAGAGATCACAAGTATTGCTAGTAAGTATATAAACAAACTTCTGAATATCTGTAGCTGGACTCCGAAACGGTCAGCTCACTGAGTCAGAAGCTTCTGAATAACCTCCACAACCATGTGGGAATTAATGATCTCAGTTAGAATTAAGAAGCCATGTGTCACCATTTTTCATCTACTTCACATATGGAACCTATTACTTCTTTTGTGAACAACATTTGTTTGACTGACTTTAAATCTTTTCATCCAATCATGGCCTGACCACATTTGTAAAGTACTTCCCTCCACGTTTAAAGAAAGGATATGAAAGCCATCAACCTATGAAAACCAGAGACGCATCTCTATCTCTGCACAAAATAAAATATTCTGTCTCCCTCTACTGGCTCTGCATTCAATCAAACCAGGAGGAGAAAAACTAGAAAGCTAATGTTTATTGTTATCTTGGAGAATTCTATTCAGGAGGCAATGCTGAAATAATGGAAGAATGATACTTATCCTTAATCGTAGTTTCTAAAACAGTATTACAACACAGCATACTAAAAGTCTTTCTGAACACAGCATGAGACCCATTTAAAGTTATGGTGCTATGTACCTATAATAGCTACACAGCACCAATGCAAAATTTTATACTGAATTATTTCTCCATAAAAAATACAAGGGAATATTAATGAACTTTCTGTTAATATAACTTCAACTTATTCTATATTGAATCAGATTTAAGCATTCCTGCTTGCTTCCAGCCAGACTGAGCAACAATTGAGCTGGATGATTTTACTTTTAAGTAATATATAGATAATACATGCATTCTTTTTTTTTTATTAAAATGACAGGCAATCAAGATTTGTGATTCAAGGAACCTCTGGTTTGCATTTTGATCAGTCAAAATTATATTTAACAATATAAGCAAGCTGTCACTATATAAAATACAGGAAGAGAGAAAAGAATGAGATGTCTTTTGTACATTCTTTAAATCATAGCTGCAAAGCCTTGATTTATTTTTTACTGAATTCCTTTTCTCAAATGATGCAATCAAGGACATAAAGCACTGCTTTCTTTCTAAGATGGGTTTGAAATAGTTCACAATGCTACAGAACAAACTTATATCTTGTTACTCCAAATAAGTCAAAATCACAAGAGTAAGAGAAATGTGTGCCTAGAAGCTATGTTTGCCGTCAGGCCATCACTGTGATTTTTCTCTTACTGCTTTTCTTCACTGGAGTATTTTATTTAAATTTTGGTTTTAAAAGTGTTACTAAAAGGAAACTGGTCAGTCACGTATCTTACAAACTAGAAGTACAGCACAGTGTACTGCTTTTAGCATGTATCCAACAAAACAATTTATCCAACCTCAACATACCCATAGCCATTCATGTTTCTGGCCAAAATGCATTTCACTCTGCAGCCAACTTTGTTTTCTATGGTAATACCTATATGTATGCAAAACATGTATCAGCTACATGGGATAAAGGTCAACAGCACAATGAGAAAGACAGTAAGTTATGAAGTTGTCTCTGGCGACAGTTTGTTCCTCCATATTTACTCTATCCACTCAGGAGTTCAAAAGCTGCAGGCACTGTGCTGGGTATTGGTGGTCCTAAAGCACAAGCAAGCCCAACACGGGCTTCCAAAGCTGCCAGAGGGCCGTGCACAAGTCAGAGAGTGAGCACCAGACAGCTCCCTGTGCAGTCTGCAAAACTTGCAGATGCTGAACTGTCAGATACTGAACACACACAGTTTTAGGCATACAGTTTTTTAAACAGTACCTGTTTCTTACTCTGTTAGAGTAAGACTAAACCATGTTAGACACTTCATCAGAAAATAAGGGATCAAACTTATCAGCCCTGTAATTTCCTAACTAACTGAAGTTACCACTAGGAAGGCATTTGTCAGGCAATATGCACAAGGGTCTGAAAAAGCGAGAATTAAGCATCAACAGAATTTCCATCTTTTCTTGAAACTGTATTTGTTTGCAATTGGCCTACACACATTGTTTAAAGGTAGCATTCAAACATCTGAATGTGAAGTTAAGGTTAATTTAAAACTAGAGTTCTACCTCTACATAGAGATCTCATTATATGGGAGGAAAATATTCCCAGTGTATAAACATACAACAAAATTCTCTATGAATCAGTTGAAGAATCACTTCTTTTGAAACATTAGAATTAATGATAATGCAACTGTAATACATTTTAATTTGCCAATAAATAACATACTTTAAAAGAAAAAATATTTTAAAAAATATTTTAACAACTTTTTCATACTTACTTGATAAACATTTTAGTTCTACGGGATATCATAATACTAATACTGTACACGAAAGCACATTATAAAGCTTTATGGCACATAACATTATACTGCAAGTACATGCTTTCATCAGAAAAATCTGGAACAATGAAAACTTCTACAATTAATAATAATGATTTGAATATGTAAAAATGAGAGGGTAGTCTACAGAAAATCTAGTTTCCAAGGGCTTCAGTGAGCAGAAAAACTCTCTTACATTCTGGTCCGGAGGAAGAGGTGTGCATTTTTTAATGTTCCACCACATTAACTGTTCTTTTTTTAAAGTTAAAAGAAAATAAAATAGATCTTTCCATTGTTTGCATAACAGTTTTGCTGAGACTTTAAGACTTAACTACATACTCAGCAGCTGCACTTCTCAAGCTACTCTAAGCAATCACCTTCTCCTGTGCACCCATTTCTACCACCCTCTGCAGAAACTAGGAACAGGGAACTCACAGAAAAGGAAAAAGGTCTTACCAGATCACATCTCCAATTTGATTATGTCCCACACAGTGGTTCCTACTACTACAAAGGAAATTGTACCAAAGCAAGAATAAATGGTTGGAGGGAAGATGAGTGGTGCCTGCCTTTGGACAGCTGTTGATCAAATAAAAGGCCTGATTACCAGGAAATTCAAAGTTGTACATCCTACAGGAAGAGCTTATTCCTGCATTCTCTGTATAGTGCTAGTACATCTACACTGAACAATAAAAACAGTCTCAATCTATTCCAGAGCAACTGAAGTTTCCAGGATTCATTCAACAAATCCCAGTGGCTTTGGATTAGATCTTGAAGCAAGAATTAACTAAGTTTTTGGTGCCCTGGAATATACATCTGGATTTCCAGAAATACAAGCTGAAAATGAACACTAGATAAATATGCTATATTAATAATTAAAAACAAAAATCTCACTTGAAGAGATGTAATACACAAACCTACAAATAGTATTCAAAAACCTGCATGCACATGCATGGATATTAGGCAATAAACTGCATTACTTTAAAACTTCAGAACTTCAGCTATCTCAGTTGTTACCACATCTTAAACATAACACCCCATTAAGTGCAAAATGGTATCTGAAGTTTGTAAACATTTGTATTTAGGATGAAATTCCGTATCCCTTTCAGTCAATAGGTTTTTACCTAACAAATGAGGTCAGGATGCTCAGACCTTCAAAATTTATAGTCAAATCCTCTAAACACTCAAGACACATGCAAAATTCAAGTAGCCCCATTTAAAAGCAGACTACAGTATACGCTTAAGTGTTAATGGCACTGAGGACTCAGTTATCAAGCTGATGCTGAGAAAGAAGAGTAGGTAAAAGAAATATGCCTACGCAGTGCATGACAGCAAAGAACTTCCATGTTAGCTTTAAGTAAAACAAAGGGACACTTCCAAATGTTTAAAAATTACATTTCACGGTAATAGACAAACCCTTAACTAAACTACATTAGCACATGCCACTACATTAAGATTCTTTTAATGAAATTTTTACATGCATCTCAAAGCTCCTACAGGCATTTTTGTGAAAAGACCATGCTTTGTTTACTGTACCTGAATATTTGTGTACCTGTCACGCTGCATGTTAATGAAAAATAAGACAGGGAACATTAGGTTATTTTCACATGTCCTTTCTAAAGGTGTAATTTCTATTTATTTTTACATACAACATTACACGAAGCTTCATTTTAGCAGAACTAACAAAAGCACTTTAGCCTATCTTTAGATGACAACTTTGTCAAGTCAAATAAAAAGGTTTCACTGTGCTGGAAGAAAAGGCAAAAGAACGAAGAACAACATTTCTCCTCTTTCCCATGCACCCTCTCTGAAACCCCAAAACCACAGATGCTGATAAAGAGGTTTGAGGGACATAGGTTTGTTTTTACTAATACTCCTCATCTTGAATCAACTCAAAAGGAGTTACACACTACCAACAATGCTGTGGGAAAACAACTGCATGTGCTTTCTATAGTTTCCAGCAAGAAGAATTTCCATTTCCAGCTTCTCCCTTATAAACATATGAAAGCACACAGTTAAACACAGCAGGTACGCCAAAAAATTCAACTCAGGCTTTCTGTGAATTATAGCTGAAAAAGCCTGGCAGACAGCCCACAGTAAGGGCTGAGGCTATGGCAACCTTGCTGAGCGAGTTGAACTTTGTCTTTTCCCAGGTGCCACTGACATCACCGGAAACCAGTCTTATCTAATGAATAGCGTATCCTGGCCTCTTGACTTAAAATCAAGTGTGAGGGCTTAGTTGAAACACTGCCCACATTCACGAAGTAAACTACTTACACTAGTACACACGTACACGGAAAGTACTTACATCGTTTCTGGGAAACTGCCTGTAAACAAGCTGTGACAATATCACAGTTCTTCTGGACTTTTTGCACAAGCCTGTCTTTCTGCTTCAGAAGACGAAGCAACTTTGCTGACTGAACAGTAATTCTGTAATTCAGTTCTTGTTTTATAGTTGTTAGTTCAGCGACATCTGCCAATAAGTAGAGAAAATAACTTCAGTACCGGCCAAAACATTCACAGCTTATTGTAGCTGACACACAAAGGGACTTGGCCCATGGACATATACATATACAAACTTCCTATAAATTACAAGTTCTATTAACCTGGATAATTCCCAGTTATAAACATTTTCAGGATCTGAGCCAAAATCTTCAATTTTCTTTTAAACCAAAGTACTTCAACCTATTGCACATAATAATGTTCAAATTATAATGATATAAAAATTATACCATTATAAATTGGAAACATCACAACAGACGTAGCTAGAACATACCTACATTTGTGCAGCCTGTGTGTAAATTTTAAATACAGTACCTTCCAGAAGTTGCCTGTGGAAAATGTGCATGGGGAATAAACAAATGGTAACAGACAAAGGAATATGTTCAAGAAGGTGCAAGCAAAGCTAGAAATGCAACTCCAGGACGAGCTCTAAGTGGGGAACTCTTTCTACTAAGATGAAAACTGGGTGGCTTCACTCATGGCCACAGCTATTTCCACTGGTCAGTCACAGTGCCACCAGACCCCCTTAGCTCACCAAAATGTCTCAGCTTACTTCTACTGTTTCTATTGTCCCCCATGCAGTAAGCTTCAGGTCCAGGAAAAAAAAGGGAGTTGTTGGGGAGATGTCATAAGTCTATTAATTTTTTTTTTTTTTTTTTTTTTTTTTTTTTTTTTTGAGTCCTCTGTTCTGATCTCTGAGGCACACCTCACCACTGAAAGCTTGGGTCTTTGCCTATCACATGCTGGCATCTTCAGCTCTTCCCTGTAATAGCCTGGTACAGCTTGCCACCAGCATCTAAACACCTGTCTGTTCCCTGCAGCTAAGTTTTCAAATCCTATCACTTTCAGTACAACCATGCCCCCCTGATGCTGGAAGAAAAATCAATCAAAAAAATCCATACATTGGTAACCTGATCCAATCAGAAAAATATTTATGCATCCAGGAGAAAGCTACTATTAGTGGGATGGTAAACTCTACTCATACAGCAAAACTTCTTCAATAATTCTGGAGAACTTAAAGAAAAGGACAAATTAGGCTGAAAGGACACTCAGTCATGGGAGAGTAAAGAGCAAGGTATGATTCCAAGGAAGGGGAGCCACTAGTAAAACCATCCTGTATTTTACAGACACTACCCTGTTTCAGCACATGCTGCTCAGCTGGAACTCCCAATCATTTGCACCAGGCAAGGTATTTGAAAACCACATCTGTGGATTTTGAGAGAAAAAAAATTAAGTTGTATCCCTACTGACTTGCACAGTCACCACAAAAGCAGTGAGCTGAATTTTATTCTTTCCTGCTCATGTAAGTTAACTGTCCCTGTAAAAACAATTCACTTTGTAGCAAAATTAATGCATTTAAATTCTACAAAATATATTCCCAAACAAATTTCTTGTTGATTCCCAGATTGCCACAGAACACACAGAAGAACCTGAGCTACATCCTGTAACATCAGATGGCATACCATCTCATTAAGAAGCCAAACACGGAAGCAGAAAGCTGTTTGCACAGGTCTGAAGAACTGGCACATTTATTCACCTCTTGCTTTTCCCCCCCCCCCTTGTCTACAATGATTTAACGTCAGGAGAGAAAAGGCCTTTGTACACCCCTCCTAGCCAGGTCAGCTTGGAGTTGAAAATCTCATTCTTTCACAAACACACAGTGTTGTAGCTACTTCAGCTTTAGTAAGAATCCTTTATCATTTAGATTTTGATTGGCTGACTATTATATCTACTTTTTTTTATTACACCTTTTTTGTTCCTGGAAGACATGCTTACCTGCAAATAAGCTTTACAATTGTCAGGTTTAGTTTAAGTCCTCTAGAACTAAAAAGGACTTGAAAAAACCAACTACCTCTTATGGGACAGTATGCATTGCATCTCTTCTAGCTTAAGGAAAAAAGGAACTTAGCTTAAAAAAAAATAAGAGGAAAACTGGTCATTGATTCATTACCATAACTGAAGAAAAGCACTGAACTTACAGAAGCACAAAAGCGCATGCAACCTGCCACGGAAACTCTAGCTGACCCCATTTTTGCTCCTCATCACCTAAAACAGAGGGAGGACGCAGCCCAGGGGCCCTTGGTTCGAGGAAGGCACCAGCTCCCTGCCCACGGGAAGCCTCCGGGGGGCACGGCCGCGCGCAGAGGCTGCTGTAACGCGTGAAGGAGGATCCATCCATCCATACATATAGACACGTGCGCACAGGCACGGAGGCAGGAGAGAGGGGACTACACCCTTCAAGCAGGACTCCCTTGCAGGCACTGAGAACAGCGAGGTGACAGGGGCCGCTGCCAGCCCCCGCGGGGCGGCAGGCAGGGCAGGGCAGAGCGGGGCGGCGGGGCGCGCTGTACCTTTCAGCCGCAGGTACTTGACCTGGCTCGGCCGCTGCTGCTGCAGCTCCCGGAGAACGCGGGAGCGAGCGTTGCCCGAGGGGGCGGCCGCCTCAGCGGCACTGTAGAGCTCGGTAAGCAGCCCGCTCACCAGCGATGAGGTGCGGCTGGAGCGGCCGCTGCCAGGACCGTCCTCGTCCTCTTCCTCCTCCGCCAGGCTGTCGGCACTGCTGCCCGCCCGGCCGCCCGGGCTCAGCTCCCCCACCTCCATCTTACGAGGCCGGCCGGCAGCGCCGAGTTCCGGGCTCGGCCCGTTCCACAGCGAGATGCGGGGGGGGCAACCACGGGAAGGGGGCGGGAGAGCCCAGGCCGTCGGGACGCTCCCCCGGCAGGAGTGCCGCGGCCGCCCCGGCTCCCTCCCCACACACCGCGCGGCGTGGTAGAGGCCAGCGGCGGGCGGGGGCGTTGCACCTGCTGAGGGGAGGGCGAGGTCTCGCCTGCTCACGCAGCCTCACGGCGGTAACGCACAGGGACGGACCCTGGCGCGGCGTGGCGGGGCTGCCGCGAAGGTCGCCGCCGGCCTGCCGGTTACCTCGCCGGTGCAAGGGGCAGCCCCGAGCTTGGTTCGGTTAACGCCCCACGCCTCCTTGGAGGAAGGCCGAAACGCGCATAAGGAAACGCAGAGCATAACTTCAGCGACACAACTGCAAGGCTGTAATTATGCTGCTGTAGCTCACCGTAAAACGTAAAAAGCAGAGCTGATATTAGGGTTGGTGCGGCCACCAGCCCTGGCGCACCTGTTAGCTGGGGGAGCTGTGTCACTAACGCATCCTGTGATGCCCACAGCCTCTACGCTGAGTAATGCCGCCGCTGCCGCAGCCCTTTCCCCCCAGGCCCGCCCCAGCGCACTAGCTGCCTGCAGCGGGACGGCCCTGCGCACCGACCCGGCCCTGCGCACCGACCCGGCCCTGCGCACCGACCTGCCGCAGCCGCTCCAGTGCCCGCGCTGCAATTGCCCTGGACATCCGAAGTGCCCAGCACTCCCCTTGCCCCCACCGTGCTCCTTGTCTGTTTCTGCCTTGAGCTTTTCCTCAACGTTTCTAAAATATTTTCCCCCCAGCCGAGAGAATTAACTGTCTGGGACGCACGAGGAGATAGCACTGCAAACAGGCCAGACGTTCGCTGCCGGACCGATGGCCTCGGCTGATTAACGCCAGGAACTTGGTAGCAAGCTATGGTATTTTGCAACTAAAAAGACCCCCCTCTGAACAAAATGCTGCGTAGCCCGCCCTCAGGCGCCGTAGTATTCAGCTTCCACAGGCAGCAGCCGGCGTCTGTGAGGGGGTACAGGGCGGACGAGACCCCAACTCCAGTGACCGACCCCCGCTCCCGCCCACATGGCAACAGCCTATCCCGGCTGCGTGCAGCGGGAGGGGCCACGCTGAGGGGGCGGGGGCATGCTGTGGGGCGGAGCCACGCTGAGGGGCGGGGCCTTGCGGCGGCGGGGAGGCGGGGAGCAGGCGGGGCCGCTCCCACCGCGGCTGCCGCCCGGGCCACGTGACACCGCCCCCCCCGCCCCCCCGCCGCTCCCCCGGGTCATATGCCGGGGCGGGGCGGGCCTGTGCCCTGCTGCTCGGGGCTCCGCTCTCGGCTGCGAGGGTCTCGTCGCGGGGTTGAGCGGCACCGACTCTGTCCGTCCCTCTGCCCGGTGGCCCGCCCGTCCCTGCTGCTGCGCCATGGCCCCCGCCGCGGTGGTCCGGGGGCTGGCGCTGGCCGCGCTGCTGGTGCTGAGCCTGGCGGGGGCAGCCCGGCAGGCGCGGAGGCCCAACGTGGTGCTCGTCCTCACCGACGACCAGGATGTCTGCCTGGGCGGCATGGTAACGCCAGGCCCTTGGCCTCCCGCGTAGCTCGCCGCCAGCCCGGCCGGCCGGGGGTCACCGCCGCGGGCCCGCCCGGGAGGGAAGCGGGAGGCGCGGGGTCGTGCGTGGGGCCCGGTGGGAGCGTGGTGGGAGGCCTCGGCCTCGCCGTGGGGGTGCCCGCCGCCCGCCGAGGCTGCGCAGCCTGGCTGGGGACACTGGGAGAGGGCACGGTGTGAGGCGAGGGTCGCTCCGGCCGCTGGGCCTGGGGTGACGAGCGGCGCCGCTGGGGCCCAGCCCCCAGCCGGGGACAGGGTCTCTGTCCGCGCCTACCGGCTGAGTTGCCCCGCTAAGGGAACGTCGTGGTGAGCTTCCTCGGGTGAGCGAAGCTTCCCTGGGAAGCCACCGAGGCTCAAGCCGGTCGAGGCTGGGGCTTCTCTAGTGCAGCCTCTGCAGCTGCAGGTGGTTCCTGAAAATTCCCCATACTTTGGCTTTCTTGGGCTGACTTGCGTAACCGCTCCCGTCACACGAGGCGGCCCTGGCGAAAAGGCAGTCCGAGTGGCTTGCCTGGGCAGTGCCTAAAAACTGGGGTGGCAAACCTTTGTTCAGGTAGTCATACGACTGCTTCAGCTCCCCTACTTTACCTAGCATTCTTACATTCCTAGCTGATTTCTTTTTGGTATCTTTCTTCTAGACCCCCCTAAAGAAGACTAATGCTCTCATTGCGCAAATGGGAATAACTTTCCTAAATGCAGTAAGTGTTTACATTTAACTATTGGGACTTCTGTGGGAGGTATGTGTTTGTGTAGTTTGTATCTAAGGTCTCAAAACTGGTAATACTTTTATGAAGTCTGTACGTGTGTGTGTGTTTTTAAAATTCTATTTCTAACTACATTTAGGTCTCCAAATTAGCATAGCCTAAGGTTACATTTGGAATCTGAGAGGGAAAGTTTTACTTCCTAAAAGTACTTGTGATAACTTCCTTAAGCTGTAAAGCAATACTGAGTAATCTGGATATTTTTTTTATTACAAACTGAGAAGCACTTAAAGAAGCTAATTAAAACTTTCAGCTTTATGCATGCTGGAAACCCACTTTGCTCTTTTGATATTCTAATGTCTTGCCGTGGCTAAAATAATGGGGTGAATCAACTGACAAATAATGGATAGTTGCTACTGTATGAGAACCACATCTAATCTGGGGGGGGGAGGAGGGGGCTGAAGAGTGTATGCTGCAGAAACTTAAAACTGGTTTTATGTGCAGCTTTTCACTAGTGAAAATATTTGGGATGCAATTCTGTGTGTCCAGAAACAACTATGCTTAATGTTGGTGAACATTTTAATCAACCTATTAGCTGATCTTTCAAAACCACAACTTTTGAGGAAAGGTTGTTTTACAATATCAGTCTTGTATTTCTTCATTGTGTCTTTCCAGTATGTTCCCAGTGCGCTTTGCTGTCCCAGTCGAGCTAGCATTCTAACGGGAAAGTATCCACATAATCATCATGTTGTCAATAATACTCTGGAAGGAAACTGTAGCAGCAAGTTATGGCAGAAGATTCAAGAACCATACACCTTCCCAGCACTGCTCAAAACTATGTGTGGTTATCAAACATTCTTTGCTGGAAAGTATTTGAATGAGGTATTTTCTGGTTAATTTTTTTACTGTTACTTGCATTTGTCTACTTTTCCAAAACACTCTGATTTTTATATTTGTAGCTGATGGTGGGTCCCCAAAATGTTTAAAATTGTGTTACTTGAATGAACAGTTCTCTTTGCTGAGTTGGGATAAATAAGATTGAAAGTTCAAATCTTTAACGTAACTTGGTTAAAATCAGGTTCTATAGGTGCCTGACCATTTTTAAAAGCTAGTTTTGAAAGGGTGATGGAATCCAAAGGCTCTTCTTATCACATTCAGATGGGTTAATTTTTAGAGGTAATGATTTTAATGACTGGGGCAAATGAAAAGATGACTGGCTTTGATTCTGTTCTTCAGTACCCCAACTAGTGCCGGACCAGGCTTGATGTTAGAATAATGTTAAAGAAAAAAAACTGGTTTGTTTCAATACTTGTGACTGATATATCCCTTTGAATCAGAGGACTGGTGGTGCTGGGTTTTTAGGAGTTAATATGGTATTTTCAATATTATATGCCCACTGAGGCAAATTCTTTGGGAGAACAGATATTATCAGAGCTCTTTACAGAGGTTACCTAACACTTTTTATTACTGAATCACTTGTATATGTGTGCTTTTGGGTTTTTTATGTTTTTAACTCAGCTGTGGTTTGTAGTAGCTTCTGGTAAGACATAAAATTCAGTGCTGAAAGCTCTAGGATCATGTGTTCCTCTTGTGTGATGGAGTTGTATTTGGAGCTGGATGAGTTACAGGGTTCTTGGCAGCATTATTTTCCTTTTATTTCTTGGTGGAATATGTTGGTGGGATAATTGAATAATGAATTTTCAAGCCAGGCACAAATTTGTTTCTGCTGATGTTACTGAGGCAGCTAGGGGAAGTGAAACTTGTCTGACTTCCTCTTGAGCATCTCTTGACTCAGCGCAAGCCATATAATGGGAGAGGACAACCCTGAGAAAACCCGTTGTGTTTCTCTGAGGCACCCTCTGTTTTGAGTTTGGCACTGATTTAGCAGCTACTTTCCTTTTTTTCAGGCTTAAAGGCTAGTTGTTGTTGATCGCTTGGCACTGAGGTGACAAGAGGCTAGCATTGCTTATAGTTCATACCACATTTTGGGGGAGGGCAACTGAAGCTGCTGGTCTATGTGAAATTGTCCTTAGTATCTTGTGAACTGTTACCACAAAGCCTAAGAGTGTCTTGTTGCTTGTGTGTTTTGATCACCTCTCATTACCTGATGATGTACATACGTTCTCCAGGATCTCTGAGTATTTGCATGTGCAGAGTAGAACAGGGAATAAAATTTAAGTTTTATTGGTGGATGACAAGTCTACAGTTACTGTCCTTCTAGCTATTTAACCCAGACTTCCTTAACAGGCTATACATGTGGTTTTATGTGCATATATTATTTTTTTTTTCCATTCTGACATTGAATTTAGCTTAATGCGGTTTCTGGCTAGTGTTGAATAAAGCACATGAATATGAAAGATAACTTCTAGCTTTTATTCATCATAACTGAAACTGTGAGTCATGGTCTGTCTTTTTTCAGTACGGAGCAGAGGATGCAGGGGGAGTAGGTCATGTCCCTCCTGGATGGAGTTTTTGGTATGCTTTGGTATGTGACCATGCTTTTTTCAAAATACTTAATTTCAGTTGCTTTGTAATCCAACTTGTATTCTAACTTTTCTGGTCATGAAAGAACAGACAAAGAGCATCTAACAACTTAATACAAATTTTCTTACCTTTTTTTCCTTTATTGAATATCAGATCCTTGCCTTTCACAAAGGCTACTCCTGCTAAGGTGGCTGGGGAAAGCCCCTGACCTGTAAAGCCAAAGCAGTGTGAGATAGCACTAAAATAAGTTTTGTTGTTGGAGATCAGTTTTGAGAATCCTTGCAGTGTCCTTATGACAGATGCTTATAACCTATTTGACAAATGCTTGTTGGCAGCTTATTTGGATTATTTCAAGTAATCGGTGTACATGTTACTTTGTATAAATATGCACATGACTTTTCTTTTTCACAGGAGAAAAATTCGAAGTACTACAACTATACTCTTTCAGTAAATGGCAAAGCACGAAAGCATGGTGAGAACTACAGTGTAGATTATCTCACAGATGTACTGGTAAGAAATTTTGCAACACCTGTGTTACAGAAGCTGCTTATGACCAGACAGTGCCCCTTACACTGGGGAGGCTGGGGAGGGAAGGGGATGATAGTTTGTTAGGCTGTATTAGTTTGTGATGACATGCTTGTGCTGTCGTGTTGGTGGGTGGGCATTAATCAGCAGAGCAAGACTCTTGGTATGTTTAGAAATTGGAAGTTTGCATGTAGGAGCTGTGGAAAAGAAGGGATATTGCTCATCTGCTAGCCAGTAGCCTCACTGAGAGAAGCTAGTATTAACTGCTGCAGTGCATGAGGAACATGATGCATGTAGGCAATGACTTAAATTACTTCACAGAAGGATGTGTTTCATTACAATACACAACTTCTGTAACAGATTAACTGGGCCAAGATTTCAGTGGGAAGTTAAGCATGTAAAAATAACTTCATACCATGTTTTGTTTGTTAGATACTGTGATGTGTTAGTATGTTGTAATCTCTAACTACATCAAACTGATGACTTGGAAATATCAGAGGCTAATCAACCCCCCATAGTGTGAGAGGGCAATATATGAACTGTGCAAAATGTGTAGGTGACCGGAGAAGTTTTTTGCCTTTTTACCCCCTTAAGGTAAAGAGATAACAAAGATATCAAATACTTAAAGGAAAGTTGGAAGAGCTGTCCTAGCTCTCTTGAGGCCCTGTTCCAAATATTCTTAGCTTGGGGGTGGGGGGAGCGTTTCTTCCACCCAGCAGGCTGGAGTCTTAATTCAACGTGCTGTTACAGTGTATGAGTTGGTAGTGCTGGGAGGTCACATGTGGCACTCGGGAAGATTCTTCTCAGAGAAGTCTCCTTGTGCAGTTGATTTGTAGTCTTCCATTGAGACTAATTAGAGTTTCATTCCAGTGGGTTCTTGAACATAGACAGCTGCTTGCTAGGAACAGAACTGATTGATGTTTCTTAGGGTACTGAACAACTGTCTGATTTAAATTTAGATTTACGCTGTCTAAAGCTAGATTGGAATTGATAAGCCAGAAGTGAGGCTATCCTATTACGGCATTGTACTGGTCTTTTTTTGATCCTTCAGCAGCTCGTAAGCATGTTGACCAGTAGATCATTGCTGCATAAACATCTTACTTGTGGTATGATACCTATTGATATAGCAGCATATTTTGATTTCCAGCATGTTGCATTCTGCCTTTTGCCTGTAGTCACCAAATATGCATTTAGCATTTCAGAGCTAGTGTTTGAGCTTAATTTGCTCAATGGGCAGCGCACAGGAGCAGATTGCTTATGCAGAGTTCTTGTGTTGCTTGATGTGATGCACAAGCAGCTTTGTCCTGACTGAGGACATCTGCGTACTTAAGTCTGGCGCTGAGAATCTGAACACCTGAATCTGTCCACTGCAGTCCTGACATGTTGCAGTTTAAGCTCCTAGCAAAATCTAAGTTCTATGAGTTTACCTACATCATACTGGCTTCTCCTCCCCTAATTCTGTTGTCATATAACTGGAGTCCAACCCTGCTTGCTTGGATGTACAAGTTAGGAGGAAGGATGGGGAGGGAATTCCTAGTGTACTACTTGTTCTAGAGAAAGGAAAGGATACCCAGAATGGGTATACTAATCAAACAAGAAAGGAAAATGTTGCAAGATTTGAGTAGTGAACAACTCATCTGTGAATAATACCTTTGAAGCTTTAATTTCAAACGCTGAGTAAGGGAAGGTCAAAATGGAACTTACAGCATCACAGAATGGTCAGGGTTAGAAGGGACCTCTGGAAATCTAGTCCAACCCCTGCCAAAGCAGGTTCACCTAGAGGAGGTTCTCTTCTAACTTGCTACTTCAAGTTGTGTATAGGCTGAAATGAAAATTAAGTGGCATGAGTGAGTGGAGTTTGGCACTGTCCTTCATTAGAGCTTCTGACTTCACCAGCAGAAATGTGGCATGCCTCATAAACTAGGAGCTTGCCACAGAATGAACATACGCTATAAACAGTGGGGCTGGACTTTTTTTTTTTTCCAGAACTATTGCTATTTCTGTTAGGCAGGAGATGGCATCTGAGAGCCTTGGAAAGACTCAGACTGTATTAAAGAAAGCTCTGATTTTACTTGATGAAAACAGAGTTCAGGTGAATTTTGTTGATACTTGGAATAGGCACAAACTTTTGATGAGCTTTCCAGGTCATGTTAAGGTAAAGATCTGAAGTAGAAAGCTGTTTAGAGATGTGGGAGAAATGATTTGTTTAACATGAACACTTGAGATTTTTTTTTTCATCTTAAGCTGCTGTTCTGGACATTTGTAGATCAGCAAGAAATAAGTTTCTGAGATAGTTTAAATCTTCCAGTTACTACTGAGCTATATCTAAGTTAAGTCTAGTTTGTATTTTTCAAATACTTGCTTTTCCTTTGGAGGTATGACATTTTCTCTAACAAAACTGTTTGCAGGCCAACATGTCATTGGACTTCTTGGAGTATAAATCTAATTTTGAACCTTTCTTTATGATGATCTCAACCCCAGCACCGCACTCCCCTTGGACAGCTGCTCCACAGTATATGAAGAGCTTTCAGAATGTCAGTGCACCAAGAAACAGCAATTTTAATATTCATGGGAAGGTAAGCTAAGTAGCAAGAATCTGCATAGGTTATACCACCATTTTATGAGAGTAGTAGACAATGACCCTGACCAGGATGTCAAGTCTAAACGGTGAGTAGAATAGGCTTGTACCATGACTACTAGTTACATTAATCAGCCTGTCAGGGTAAGATATGCTTATTGTGACTCTGAGATATTTGCATACAATAATATCTTGTGAATAAAAAAATGTAGTGGCAAAAATAAGGCAGTACAATGGAATTATGATTGATAAATGGAAAAAAGTTAATACCTTGTCCAATTTCCAGACTGCTCTGAAGCTCTTAAAATGTTCTTTCAGCGCTTTCAGGAGAACACATAGGTAGTGTGCTTGGCAAAGGTCAGGTGAATAACGATGAGCACCCTGTCTTCCTATGCACATCTGCTTGTGGGGATGGGTGGTCCATTACTTGAGCTCATGGCAAAGCTGCCCCTAGGTGACAAGCACATCAGACTAACCAGGGGACTTCATGAAATCATGAACTGCAGGGCTCAGAGTCACGAAGGACTTTGAAAACTTACCTTTCATTTGTTGAAATAACCTGTAACCAGAATTGCTGAGCCTAATGTGACAAAGTTGCAGAGGTCCCTGTGACAGGGCAGTCCCTTCCACTGCCGGTAAACTTGGCCAAATATGGTCTAGCTCAGACTAATCCGCTGTGGTTTACTCTGCCAATAAGTGAAAGTCACAAACAGCTAATCTGGTGAAATATTTGACTTACAAAAGTTCTGTATTTTTGATTCAATTAGTTTAAAATACAGAACTCGCTACTGTTCAGTGACTCAATTCAACATTTGTACTGAATCTTAAGACTAAGATAACATGGCCTAAATGCCTATCTGGAGCCCAGTGATACCTCTTCCAAGGTCACTGTGACTCACGTAGTACAGGGTGAAACTTGTTTTTAGCTGAAGATTGTAACTTGCAAAATGACTGTGTGCTTATCAGCATGATATGAAAACATGAGTGAAGGGGGAGAAAAGGGCTGCAGGCAGTAACAAATATTGTAGCCAAACCTGTTAAGTTTGGAACTAGGGAGTAGGAATCAGACTTTTGTGGGGGTTTTTTCTTCATAAAAGGATCCCTAACTTTGTCTTGAGACTCCATTACTTTAATGGAATGTTTCTAATATAGTGAGCCAGAAATAACTTGACCAGCAAAGTCAGCAGCTAGCCAAAAAATACAATGTGGGGGTTCCCTTATGTGGAACAAAAGCTCTGCATATGCCTGTATAACACAAAGCAAAATGATGGGTGGACTTTGTTTGGTAGTTAATATCTGTGGATACAATAGTCTTAGTAGATTTCATGATAGGAACAGACTAGCATTACCCTTCTTCCTAGACACAATAGCTACAATCATTAAGTGTGCATTTCTGTAACTGGCAGTGTTGTCTTGAAGCCTAACTCTTCTTTGAGGTTCACTGTTTTCCATGGCAAGCATAATTCCTGCAATAGCAGTAAATACATACATAGGCTTAGACTCTCAAGTCATTGGTGTTACAATGCTTGGTTGACAGTCTTACATTGTACAGTCTTGATTCCTAAATTAGTGTTGCCTAGCTTCCTTATACAGTACGTGGGCAAGAGGTACTAAAAGTTGGAGCCATCTAGGCAAAACCTCTAAGTGAAAAATAGGAGTTAAGCTGTTGTGCATCACTGGCCAGAGTCTGACATTTTAATTCCTGCTTAGGATCCTCAGCTGTGAACTTTATCAAATGATGGGTAGCTGTTTGGTTTCCCAAGCAGGACTATTGATGGCCCAGAAGGGAGTGGTTTGTATAAGGTGTTCTGAGAGAGAACGTGATTAAGATAAATGTTGGGTATTTCTCTTGCATGCAGTTTTTCCTGCAAAATTGGAGCACAGCTGTGTTCAGATTCTGCTGGCAAGACGTGGTATGCTATCTCAAGACCTAAAGTTTCTTTGAAAATGGGATGTAGGGAGGCAGCAGGATTGGTGGACAGCTTTGTATGTAATTGGTGAAATGAGACCTGACAGAGAAGCAGATGTGAGGACCCTGAGTCAGCGTGAAGTTTATTGAAATCCACAAAGGTGTTTAGGTGCTGTGTGAAGCTTTTAAACTTCAGAGAAAGGTACGAAGAACAAAATAATCCAGAAGAGAGGATTCTGCTGCACTTGGTGACTTATTATCCAGTATGGTTGTGCCTTACGGAGGGCCTCTCCTAAGCACACACCTTGTGAAATATGGTTGGTGGACAGGTGAAGTTGCCAGCTCCTTTGTTCTCTGAAGAACTTTGCTGAGCTGGGGATGGGGTCTGTGATGTTTTTCCTTACTTTTTCCTCTCTCAACCAACACACAACTCATAGATGTTTGGTCTTGACTATGCTGTGTTTTCTTGCTGAAATACACTTAGCATCTCTCCAGAGAATTGTTGCACAGCTACTATAAAAGAGATCTGAATACAACTGAATCAAAATAAACTGGACATGGTATTAAGTCTCCAGGCCAAAAATCTTTCCTTCAGTTGGCAAGAACAGAAAAGAGGGGAGCTGAATAATTGGAGGAGATATGAGTCACATCATTGTGAGTCCCAAAAGCCTGAGCCTGTTCAGTCATTCACTTGTGACAGGAGGGAGATTGCGTAATGAGAGGCTCTACAGAGAGGAGTGACCAACTAAATACAGGCTGAAGCTGAGGGTGATGAATGGGTCACCTCTGACTAAATGAAAAGGGTAAAGCTGCATTGACATGACTTTCTCCTTTATTTGGCTCCCCACTAATACTAGCCTTCAGGTTGTTCACAACAGACCTTCCCATGTGTTTGCACAGCAGCTGACCCTGTTCAGACTGGTGCTTCAGGATGTGGGAGTATCACTTCTCACGAGTCAGATCATCTCCGTTACTTTGGGGGGATGGGTGAGGGGAGAAGGGTAGGGGCTGATTGTGGAAGCTGGGGTTGCAGCTAGAAGAATCAATCATGCTTCAGCTAAAGAAACACTCTTGTTCCAGAGTCAAAAAAATCCAAATAAAATGGTAATGTTTCTGCTCCCCTCCAGTAGTCTTCAGTCCTGAGTTCGTAGGCTAGTGAGAATCTGACAGTGACACCATTACAGATTTTGTCCTCACCTGTCTATAAATTAGGTAGTCCTAACTGCTTTGGATACAGGAGTTTCTTCTCACCTCTCTACCTCCGTAAGAGTGCTTGCCAATCTCAGTCCCAAAAGAACCATACTTTGACAGCAAAGTCCAATCTTGCAATGCTGCTCGATCCTTCAGAATTTCTTTTTCCATCAGGCCTGTCTCAGGCTTTTATCTCTGGGAGACCCTTCCCTAGCTCCTTTCACAAGATTCTTCCCTGAACTGCTTTGAAAAGATCCATAGCTATTTTCTTCTCACAGAGGTAAGACTCTTCTCACCTAATGTGGTTGTAATACATTCTACACTTGCAACTTAGATTTTTACATGAACCAAGGGGGGAAAATTGGAGTCAGGTCAGTTTGATAGCATTGCCTGGCTGTTTCACAGGAATCATGTGGATGTTTTACCCTAAACAACATTTCTGTTGAAATGGTCTAAGAAAGGTTTAAAAGCTGATACTTCTCTCACTAATCTTTTTGTCTACTTCAGAACAAGCACTGGTTAATTCGACAAGCAAAGACTCCAATGACTAACTCTTCAATACAGTTCCTTGATGATGCTTATAGAAAGCGGTAAGAAATTTTTTGTTGCTTAAGATTTCTACTTTTTAAAAAAAAAAAAAGAAGAAAAGGTGTATTTTTTAAAAGGGTTGTAGTAAGTCTGACAATACATGTCAAATTATCTGTGATAGTTGTCAGGCATCATTTTGGCAGACCTGACTTTTGGTTTACTTTTTGCAAAGAAACCTGTCACTGACTTAAGAAATATTTTACTCCCAAATGCGGCCGTCACTGATCATAAAAAAGACTCATCAATGCTCAGTGTCTCTACTGCTTCTTTTTCAGTGCACAACAGCTTTTAATAAAAAATTGCCTTACCTTCTACTTCATTTGAATTCCAGATTCTTACATGATGTATGTCAAATGTGATTATCTGTCATCTAATCTGATTTATTAACCCTGACTCTCAGACTGTGGTCTTTTTACATGGGAATACCTGACTGGCCAAGGCGGGTGCTTGATTCATTTTTATAAAAGGGGATGTAGGGAGTAATGTGAAGATAAGCTTGTTCCCTTCTTTTCATAGAAAGGAAGCGTATTTATTTAAGCTGTATGTATATTTTCTTTAAAAGCTCTGAAACAAACTCAGCGTTAAGCAGTTTTGGGGCATTAGCTTGTCACTTTGGAGATGGAAAACAAAAGTTTTCAGGCTCTTACTCTGCAAAACATGAAAGTAAAATCATGCAACAAAAAATCTTAAATTAAGCCTGGAGACAACAGGATCCAAGAATTGAGTAACTCTAGTTATTCAGCGTAATAGTCTGTGGAGGCTTGTTGGTGACTTAACAGGAGCAGTCACTTGTCTCAGCAGCAAACCCCATGACAAAGGTAACAACTTGTAGCTAGCTGTTCAGGGGGTTTAGCTGTACTGGAATAATGGACCCTGATATTATATGAATAATACAAAATAACTGATGTCGATATCAAGCAAAAAGGATCCCATAATGGTAATAAATTGGTGTCAGTCTTGTATTTTAATATTAAAACCTACATAGGAAGAACTAATAGTAAGTGACCTTGCAGGAGATAACTCTGACTCTTTGCCACAGTGTTGCTTCAAAGTTGGTCTTGACTGTCTCCAGATAAGTAATCAGTGTTTTCATGTCTTTCTCAGAAACTACAGAGTAAAATTAATAAGAACTGAAGACAAACAGTCTATTTCCTATCTTAAATTGCAGCCTCCAAAAGTACAGTGTAGTAATTATGAAGTTTGTTTTCAGGATTTGCAAGCAAAATAATCCAGTTATAGTGCATGCACTGTTGACTTGAAACAATAAGAACGCCCTACCTGCAGTCAGAATTATTCTCAATCTTTCATATTCTACTATGAATTACTCTGTGTAGATGGCAAACTCTGCTGTCGGTAGATGACCTGATAGAGAAGCTAATCAAGAAACTGGAACTGAATGGAGAACTGGACAACACGTATATCTTTTACACATCAGACAACGGCTTCCACACTGGTAAAATTTTCACTGCTTACTGAATATTAGTAGAAGATCCAGGAATTACATAACATTTCATCCTCATGATCACTCCAGAAAATGGGAACAGAAGCTGTGGAAAACTGTAAACGAGAAGTACTGATTTGAGTTGCAAAACCATCTGGAGTTGCAGTGTGGGGTGTTTAGGGATTTTATTGTTTGGTTGGTTCTGGGTTTTAGCATTAATCTCTACCGATGTATCCTGGTATACAAAAAAAACCCCCTAGTATAGAAATGGAGGAAATGTCTTCTCTCTTCTGTAGGAAGAGTTGCCGTGAAGGAGTTAAACAGTAAAAAACTGTCAAAGACCTGTCTGTATGATGTTGTGCAGCTAAAAATGTGGTATCAAACTTGTTAAACTGTAAGATAGGCTTATACTTTGAAGTTGTCTGGATGTAGTTCAGGTTAAGAACCTTTTCTGACTTAAACTGGCTGCTGGAAATTATGTAACACAAGACTCTTAAATGGCCTCTTAGTTTATGTTTTAACTTTTTCCATTTTCTATTGTATAGGCCAGTTTTCTTTGCCAATAGACAAACGGCAGTTATATGAGTTTGATATCAAAGTTCCATTGCTAGTTCGAGGACCAGGGATAAAACCAAATCAGACAAGCAAGGTAAGAAAAGTGAAATTGGAGTACAGATTTATTTTTAATATTGTTTCACAGTTATCAACTTGAGGTAATAATTTATCCTCCTGCATATATATGTATGAATTAAATTGCATACATGAATGATGGAAAGTGCAAAGACCTCAGTCTAAAAAGCTTTGTGTTCTTGCTTGAATCAGTAAATTTAAGTAATTGCAGGCTACAGAAGTAAATGAAGTGTGAAGCTCACTTTCCGAAGACCCTGTCATTGCTTTTGAATGTTATAGGGTCCATTAGCTTAGAAAGATGAAATTAAGTAGTGTTTAGGTGTACCTAAAATTACAAGTAGTTAAAATACAGAATTCTCATTATTACATATGTTAGGCTCTGGTGTTCTGAAGTGAGTTTTCTTTACCCGGCAGATGCTTGTTGCAAATATTGATTTGGGTCCCACTATTCTGGATATTGCGGGGTATGACTTGAATAAGACCCAGATGGATGGGATGTCACTATTGCCACTGCTGGTAAGTAGACAGGCAGACAAGTAAATACTAATTCTCGCAGGGGTTATTCTTCAAAGTGAATACTACTTCCTTCGATAGACTGAGTCAACTCATAACCCAGATTCTTCCCTTGATGTTATTTTCACAGGGGGTGTTCGTAGCTTAGTTTAAAAAGTAGGTACCTTGTTTAAATGTATATGTATTTTCATAAGACCTGCAGCTCTGTAGTTATTTTGTAATAGAAAGTTGTCATTTTTTGGCTAATCCTGCCATTTGTAATGATTCCTGTTTTGAATACTGTATGTTGTTCCTACCTTGCATCCTTCCTCCCCTTTTCCTTGGGATTTCTCAGCACAGACATAGGAGAAAAGTAGGCTTCTTAAATTTCTGGTTTGTCTCAATTTTTAGTAGAACTAGTGTTTCCCCCTAACCTCTGGAAAGATGCCTGTGGTTTCATAATGTAAACCTGACCTTTCCAATAAGTGAGCAGAAGCCTATTTAAATAAAGCTGCTTGCAGTTGATCCATTTAGTTTTAATTAAATTTAGTCTATAAATTGAAGGCAGCTTACTTGGAAACACAGGAGATCATCCAGATTTAAAACAGTGCTTTGCTTTTAAAACCTTGTATCCAAACCTTAAGCTGTTCTTTAGACAGAAGCAGGTAAAAGGCATCTAGTTCAAATTCTGATGGAATCAAAACTGAAACTCATTGTTTTGCTGTATATGCCTGTGATGGTGCTGTGTATTAATTTTAAACTTCTGTTGGTCTTTTAAAATGCAGCTACAAATGGAGCAATTTAAAATTTGGTTGCTTCTTAAAGCTGTTTATCTTTCATGCTGAGGATATCTTTTTCCATCTGTTGCAGTAGTCTGATACAAACTCAAGAGAAACGGCCTTGTTGTAGGGATCTTGTCTGTAATATAGTAGTGTCTGGCCACATGGCTGCTATTTGGTATCGCTGCATGATTCCTTATAAATTGAAGACTACTTTCAAGCCCTCAGAAGAAGGGGTTCTAATGTTTTTGGAGTTGGATCCTTGTCTTCTAGTTACACAAGACATTGTAACTTAAAGCTAAATATTATTTTAAGACTGACTCAAACTAGGGACCATGACTTAACACTAATACTTACAAGGCAGTTTATACCAGGCATGGAGAGCCGCTGTTTCACAGCGGAGTGGATACTAAGTCCCATTAACCTCTTGTCCTAGAGAGGAGACAAAAATGTGACATGGAGATCAGACTTCTTGGTGGAGTACCAAGGTGAAGGATACAATGGCAGTGATCCTACCTGTCCTGGCCTAGGACCTGGAGTCACAGTAAGCAAGACAAGATTTGTTAATATTAGAAAATAGCTGCTGAATTAAAGCTGTTTGCTGTATGGACTAACCTGTAAGTAAGCTCCCAGTGTCTTGGTAAGTAGAAGCTAGCTCTGCAGGTCCTGTGCCATGCTTAAGAACTGGAGGGAGACATAGAGCTCTGCAGAAGTCATGTCTGTATGACCATACAGCCCGCTGTCACCCTGTCAGTGGGAATCTATAAGGTCTCAGGGCTAGAGAAATATGCAGGAAGGTGTGGGCTTGGCAATGTGGGTAGCAGCGACATCATGCTCTTTCTAAACTCCCAGTGACCTCATCGCATAATTCTTGTCTGTGACTATTACTTAAGTCACTATCTAGTTCCTGAATTAAAGAAAGCTTGCTTAAAGTAAAGCATCCCATTGCTGTTCTCTTCAGTAGTGGGTGTTGTGCTGTTCTCTTCAGTCTACATCAGCTTCCCAGGCAAAATGCGCTTAATCATGGTGAGTTTAACAACACTTTCTCAAATTTAGAAGATGTTTTCCTCAAAATCCCCAGTGGAGACTTGCATGTGTTAGACTGATTCTTGTGTTTGTCAGTTAACTGCTGTTGGCTTGAGCTGGTATAGACTCTAGGGATACTATCGCTGGTTCATCTGGGTTTTTTTCCTGCTCTGATGTTTTTGTTCACTGCTCACTTCATAGCACTGCTTCCCAGACTGTGTCTGTGAAGATTCCTACAACAACACATATGCTTGTGTAAGGACACTGTCAACTTCCTGGGATCTGCAGTACTGTGAATTTGATGACCGGGAGGTAAGTCTCTGTCTGACTAGCAGACATCAACTGTTCACAACTGTGCGAGTGACTGTCTGCACTCTTATCTGCTCTCAAGGTTTCCATAAAGTACTCTGAAAACCAGACTAGCATTGCTTCCAAGATAAACAGTGAAGTAGTTATCTACTGGTGAGACTGTTTGACTAGAACTCTGAGGTTCTAGGAAGAAAAAAAAAAAAGGGGGGCTGGGAGTGGAGTGAGGAAGAGACCTAAACTATGATTATTGCCTAACAGCCTCACAGGGAGCTGTGCTGGGTTCAGTTCTCTGTCCTACCCTAATTCCATGTGTCAGGGTCTTCTGTACGACAAATACTTTCTGTTACCCTGTATCTCTGCTGTTCTTGCCTTCACCTGCAACTCTCTTTCTTGGGGAGAACTGAAATGCCAGGCTAGTAATTTCTATTGCTCACTTCTTTGCCTGGCACAACTGTGAGAAAGGTCTCTAACCTTATCATAGGTTGTTTGGGTATAAGGGACATAACGTCCTCCCTTCAGAAACTGCTCAAATTTCACTAGTGGAGCACCCACTGTATGCACAAAACTTGGTGTGTTACAGGGCTGATCTTGACTTCTGCCCATTTGCACACAGTTGCTCCAGAGAGCATGTTGGGTTTGAGGCAACCGGGTCACAAATCTAGTAAACTGCATTGTCAGCAGATGTGTAATAAATACATAAACAGCAGGTATCCCTGGTCATCACACCACCACACAAAACATTTTCAGGTGGTCTGCAATGAAAAACTGAAACCAGGGGACTAAATATTACAAGATGTCTTTTGTAGTGAGATAGCAAGAAAGACTGTATAGGAGACCAAAATGCTGATGAGCAGACCATGCATTTTATTTTTCTACTTTATGACTATTTATGATGAAGTTAAATGAGTGTTGCAGCTTTCTTGAGAAAAGTAGACCCCAAAGTTGATCTGATAATACACTTTGTGTCACTGTTTTTGGGTTTTTTTTTGTTTTTTATCCCCAGTAAGAAGGTATGGCTATAGCATTTCTTGATCACTCAGTTTACCTAGGTCAGCTAAATTAAGACTAACGGTATTGGGAAGATGCAGCAATGTGGCTTTCAAAACCTTGCAGTAAATCTTACAAGAAAGCTTACAACCAAAGTCTGTCCAGATGCATCTTTAAGTTAGACACAACCCAGCCAGTTTCAATCAACGTCATCTGCAATCAGGCCTCACTCTAGCACAGACAAAATATGAGCTGAATTATTGAGATACAGTTAACTAGTGTTTGTCCCACAGAATGGTTTAGAGATTTGATGTACCAAAAATCTGCCCCAAAATCCTCCAGACAAACCTTCTCAGAGCACACAAAAAGGTTCTCAAAGCATATGCACACAAAAAAACTTTCTTGTATTAGGGTTATAGCATACTTGTATTGAGCATATTTTGTACATTTAGTCAAGACATGTGTCTGAGTTTGACAGCTGAAAGTACCTGAAGAGCATATAAAGGTGATGCAGTGGTCATGAAATTGTGTATTTTGATCCCTTAATGAAAAGACACCCAGCTTAGCCATGGCCTCCTGCTGTGGTTTTACAGTCATAAGACAGGTTCCGTTTATGCGTTAGAAAAAAATCCGTAGTGTAGCAGGTGAGTACTTTAGGTGAAAGTAAAAACTCTTCCAACAGCACTGCACTGTCACAAAACTTTAACTTTACCTACACACTGTGTTGTCTTTGACCACTTAGCTGCACGGGTAAGGGTAAATACAGCTTGTGTGGTGATGCTGCAGCGTAGTTGAAAATAACATTTGGGAATATGTGCTGCTATAAAGTGCTCTTCCCATATAATATGATTAAGTGTTAATTAGCACTGAGGACTTAATACAGTGCAGGATCTTTCTTCTACAGGTGTTTGTGGAAGTATATAACTTGACCGCAGATCCACACCAGATCAATAACATTGCTAAAACAATTGATCAAGAAATTCTAGAAAAGATGAACTATCGATTAATGATGCTGCAGTCCTGTTCAGGAGCAACTTGCCGTACACCAGGTGTCTTCGATCCTGGGTAAATGCAGATCCATTATTATAATACTTTTAAATATAACTATGTATTTTTAAAAATCAGCTTTTATAGAGGTATTTATGATGGAATATAATCTTACTGACATATGTTCAGTTGTTTAATAGAGATGCTTTCTTGATGCTTCTATTTTTTAATGCTTAATCTCTATTTTATTTTAACCTACCATATATAACTTGATGGTATTAATACTACTACTTTAATCTTGTCAGCTACTGTTGACTTGGCACAGCTGTAAGCTTCAGCTATTCTAAGTAGCTGGAGACAAGTGACCTCAGGTTTGTCTGCAGACAAAGAAAAGCTCTGCAAGTTTCTTTAGGCAGGCATTTTCCAAATACTTGCTCTCATTGTTCCTTGAGATGCTGTTGGCAAAGATTTCCTGTGGGGACCTAGGTGTATGTATTAGTCAGCTGTTGCAAGTGGTGTAGCACTTCTTACCTTAAAACTACCTTACTCAGTATCATTTGGACTGGAGCTTTTTTAAGCACTATTTAAAATGTCCTTGCAGTTGTGCTACATACATTTGTAACTTGAGGCACCAAAGCTTTCTGTTAGAATGCATCTCCTAAATGCTTGATAACTGTGCTATTGGTATGTTGTAGCTAGCGTGTGTTTGGAGACTATCAGCTTCCTAGTTGTGTCATTATAACGCATCCGTTGTAATATGTAGTGAGATTGTCCCCACCGCCTAGTATTAAGACAGCAGCTATTCCTGTAGCCTTGTACGAGAGCTATTCTAGAAACAGCTGTTCCTAGAAGTGTCGGTCACTATGGGCTATGGGTCACTATGTCGCTCACAGACTGTTCCTTTCCCTAGGTACAGGTTTGACCCACGGCTCATGTTCAGCAGTCATGGTGTTCGGGCTCGGAGATTTTCTGCACAGTCCTTACAAGGCACTTAAGAGCCTCTTGCAATCAGCTCCCACTGACCAGTTTCTCCAGTGACTGCAGCAGGTCTGTCTCTGTAACTCTCGTTGATCGCAGCTGGAAGACTTTTAATGGGCTATCCAAACCCTGTTTGGAAGAAACCCCCTTGTCTTTAGCTGGTTGCCTTGTGCAATATGTGTATCTTACAGCTGAACTCTAACTAAATCGTTAGACACGGCTAATCTGTCTTGCTCAGATAGTTGATTGCCACTTTTGTCTTTCAAGTAATTTTTCACATCACAGACACAGAGGTGAACCTATGCCTATGAATCTGAACAGTTTATTTTGTTCTAAAAATCAGTAAATGCATATTTGAGTTGGATTAGATAGGCAGGTGCTATTGCACAGTAATGCTCACCCATATTCAATGTCAGACTTTTTAGAGCTATGTTTAATTGTAGGTTTCCTGTATCAAGATCAAAGCTGTTAATGACAATAGCAAACTAGCCTAGAATAGCGTAGGAAGACAGTAGTCAAAACCACAGGATCTGACTAGCAAGTGTCTTGTACAGAATTAAAATCTGTATGCTAAATACTCTCAAAGAGACCACTTCAAATGAGACCAATGAATCTTGTAGGACATCTTTGGTAGCTTGCAGACAAGAATGTAATTTCAACCTCCTTCTAGTTTGAAATGCTGGAATGGGTTACTATGTACTACTGAAAAAACTCTTAGGGTTTAATATAGGCTTCTTAGTGAGTTAAACAAGAGTGTGGAGACTAACAAGTATTCAAATAAGTGTGCCTGTGTCTTGAGCTAACTCTTAATTCTGTTTTAATATATGAACAGAGGTAAAACTAAAAAAAGATCCACAAAAAACCAAACTGGGGCACCACAGTAGGGTTGACCTGTCTCTAACATCCAAATGTCTTGTATTGTCTAACATCTTGCATTGATTAGATTCTTGAAGGTAAACTATTTTGAAAGCAATGATTTATTTATTTTTAGCTAGTTTGCTCACTGGAAGTTAGGCTAAGAGAGCTGTTTTGGGCAGTTCACGTGCTTCATAGAGTTGCTTTTTGGTTGAGACCTAACTACTCAGAACCTGCAGTAAGTGGCCTTCACACCAAAGGACTGCCTGTCAGACACCTGACTGCAGTATGCTGTCACTTGGTTCCCCTTTGGAAGTGTGATGTTGTCTTTTCAACCTTCTGATCAGGCTCACCTTGAAATGCAGCCATCCTGTATACCCAAACTTGAGTATCTTTGGAAGTCTTGAAAAACACCTGAACTTGTGTTAGAATAAACTTCTGTATAGATTCATTGGCAAAACACCTTCTGGAAACACTGAATTGTGTATCTTTTGCAAGACAAGCTCATGTTGCTCATGGGCAAATCAACTGTGTTATCAGGCAAGATGATTGTTCCCTTGTCAAACTATGGCACAACTATTTAGTCTTTGGGTTTGTTATTTTGGATCTTTTACCCAGAGAGCCTGATGATTTCAACTTCTGTCAAAAAAACCTTTCTACAAGTAATTAATAAGTAGGCAACGAAGTAATGACTCTTTCGAACTGTGAAGCTGCATAGCCCAGCGCACAGACCCACAAACTGGATACATCAATGCTACAAGAAAAGTTGAACTTTCTTCACTTTTAATTCTGAAGCACAGAAGTTTTCCTTCATGTAGCTTAAAGTTGCAAACTTCTGTGGTGGTCTACAGGTTAGATTTTTACAGAGTTTTTGTCTTCAATCTCACTCATAGTTTCGAATCTCTAGAGTGACCAAATATTTGGAGAAAAAAAAATTACTTGAAAGGTAACTTTTCAGCTGGAGCATCTGTATAAAAATGCAGAGGTTTTTGGATATTCAGACAACTTACATGCTTTTGAATACTCAGGACTTTTTTTTTTTTTTCTCCACTACAACTGTAGCTTTATCCTGGTTTTTGTTTCTCAAGCCTTAGTATTGCCCATCAATATCTTTCAGACTCTGTTTTGTCTTCAAAAAACAAAACCAAAGTTGTTTTCATGCTCTCAAGTGTTTACTTGCACACTGAGCTAAACCTCAAGTTCATTTCTGTAGTGTTTTGCTCAGATAACTCTAGCAATGGAGACTTGTTCTTCATTTAAACTTTATTTTGGTAGCTGTTTGGAGGCTAGCATGAAATACGTTGATTGCTGCATGTTAAACCCTTGACAGTTCTATCAAATCTAGGTCATGTGTCAAGTTCCCGCTTGAGTTGAGTTTCAGTGCAAGTAATGTGTGTTATGTTGCTTCTTAATAGAAAAAAAAACTGTTAGGGGTACAGATATGCAACTCACAGCACTATCTTTTCTTAAAGTGATCTTAAGCCATAATAAGGAATCATTCAAAAGAAAATTTCACTTTTTGCCTAATAACTAATATGAAAGTTGACAGAATTGATACAGGCTATTCAGTACATGTGACCAGGTGTTTTACCCAAATTAATACTTGCTATCTGCACATACCCGTAAAGCATTTTGTAACTAGGCTTAATAACTTACACACTCACTGTCTGAGAACCACGCTATACATGAAATCTGTCATAGGTAGTAAATGTATTAAATTGAAATTCAGAATGAAATTAGTCAGTCCTTACTTAACCAGTAAAATACCTGCTTCACTCCCACTTTTGATAAAGACTTAAGAACTGTTCAGCAAAAGCATGTAGCTGAAGGAAGAACAGGAACTTGTCTGGTGTCTATTTCCATGAAGAGTTAATTCTAAGTATTTTTACAGCCTTGAATGAACAGTGTTAATTCTTATCCTTGATTAAAAAAAAAACACACTATGAAGGAACTTAGATCTGGATAAGAGTCAAATTCCCAACCAAGTGATTTTAAAACTAAATGGTCTTCCTGCATGTTCCATTTCATATGCTATTTGGCTGCGACTGTATCTGTACCTTGTCACTGAAGGCATTTGTGTTAAATGAATGGGCCTTACTGGTACAGAGTTGGGTTTAGGTAAAATGTGATGATTTTTTTTTTGGTTATTTATTTAATTTTTAAATCGTTATTACCAAAAGCAGAGCTGTGAATTTTAATGATCTGATCTGGAAAAGTAAATATTACACAGGGAGAAATGCAGTTAATAACTTTATACATTATCCTAAACCAAAAACCACTCAGTATCATCACTTCAGCACAAGTGAATACAGCAAGTACATGCTTACCCAGCATAGACCCAGTAAATTTGGCTTTATTTTGAGGAATAAAGCTGTAACAAGAATACATACATGCAAACACACACCCAAAGCAGGTATAATACATTTTCAATCAAGTTAAAAAACTTAAGTCTGATTCTACAAGCTAAATACAAATTTCATCATAATGAACCAGTTGTCATTTATTGTGATTCAGTGAAAATTAATTTTATTTGTAGTATTCTCTGTCTGTATGTGAGCATACTTTGCTGTAGCATGTTGTAAGCATACTTCTGCTGTTTTGAACATTTGTTTAGAAAGTGCCCTTCCAGAGGACCCTGTTCACTGCTGCACTTTTGGGGAAAGAAAAAATAAACTGCCTATCAAACTTCCTATCTTTCTGTTAATGAACTTCAGTTAAACCTTTCCACAGGATCAAGCTGTGGCACACTTCTAAAGACTGAATTCCTGATTTATAAGCCAGTTCTCTTACTGCCCTGCTACCTAACAGTGGCCACTAGTGAACTTTTATACGGTCACAGGGAACCTTATTACAGCATCTTGCAAGACAACACGTGACTGCTTTGCAGCAAGAAGAAACACTGAGGTGAGAGAACAAATTTAAATGCAAGCTGTACTTGCTCATATTTCCTTAGAAACTGATGTTGTTGAATAGATGGAAAACTTTAACAAAAGAGACAATACAGAAACTGTTGTTCATAATTCAAAGCAGTGTGTTCTACCTCTGGGAAAGAGGAAGAATAAAATCCTACACAAGGCTTTTTCCAAAATGGGAACTGTGAGCAACAGTAAGACTGGTGCTACTTACCTCTGTCCCTGTTAGATTTTAATTCCTCATATGGTTCTGTGCAGCTGTTTAAAAATATATACGTAACTATTTTCTGAACTATAAAGCAAGTTGATTAGGTACCTTTAACCTATTTAGGTCTGATGTTTTTCACAAGCTTCTAAAACAAGTATTTCTGCATTGTGTTTTCATTTCTGCTTAACCACGTGGTATCAGTTTCATTCCTCCTTCAGTGAAGCAGCAGTCTTCCATTAAGCAGAGAAAATTATTTAATGGCTGCTTGTAACAACATCGCTGTCTGTCTTTTGATGCTGCAGCTTACAAAAACTACAAAGTTTCCTGTAGCACCACAAGAAAAGACAGCTCTGTATTACCTAGGTACACCTTCCTATCATGCTCAAAGACATCACTGACAGCCCAAGCGGTACCACCATCAGGGTCATGGAAGCTTGCCACAATGTCTCTTTGTTGTTAATTTCTAAGAACAAGACATGTTTGTGAAGAAAAATGCTGTAGAATGATAAAGCAGTAGCCTGTTTTAGAAAAAGAAGTACACAGCGTTAATGCTTTATTCAGGGCAGGGGTTGGGAAACTGCATGGCTAGAAAGAAATGGCAGTGCTAATATATTGTCACATAATCTTTTGATAATACCCACTGGACTGTGTCTAAAGCTGGCAGACCAGTAATCGCTCACTAATCTTAAAGCACAGTCAGTGCCTGCTTGCTCAAGAAGGTGTAGAAGTTGTTTGAACTTATTCTAGCTGCCAAAAGCCACCCATTTTCTAAAAACAGGAATTACGTTCCATCAAGTGCCTCTTAACTGAATCAACCATTTCAGTGGTTTTTTTCCTGTGCAAGTTCTAGGGAAAAGGCAGCATGGTTCCTATAAATGTAGCGTGGATAATCATGACCAGCTCCATGACTCTTGCTTGGCAAGAATGACTTTGAAGAGTTTGATTCCTACAGAAGAATCCTCATTTTCTGTGAAGGGTTCTTCACCTGCCTTGACAATATCATGTTGCTGTAAACAAAGGGCTAAGAGCTTACAACTATGGGCTACCTCTGTCAACACTGATTTTCCTACTGTATAAATGGGTTCTTAGTGTTACCACAACAGTAAAACTGCTGGGGTTTAATACATAAAAAAGAAACCAATCAATCCTCAAATGGTCCTGAAAAATCAAAGTTAATATGTCTTGGTATGCTGGCTGGTAAAGATGACGTGTTCTCTTGCATTTCCTAATGAAGAATAGCAAGTTCTTTCATATTGAAAAAATTAACATTTTTGTGACACAGATAGTTAATGCTTATGCAGTGTCAAAGTTATATTTGCAATAAATCTCTTCAGGAATGAATATGGTCCTAAAACATCCAGAAAAGGATGAAAAACTAGGGAAGTCAGCAGTAGATATTCCAGCTCTGTATAAGCCTGTGTTTGATAACCTGATATTGTTTGGATACCCAGGCAGGTTGTCCACAAAAACTACATTTTGGGTTTGTGGGGTTTTTTTGTTTGGGTTTTTTTCCTTTAGCTTCAACTCACCCAATAGCTGCAAAAGGAATTTTGTACATGAGTTACAGTGGCTGCTGCAAAATCCAGCAAGCTTAACAGCATGGAAGAGCTGTAGTTTTGATTCATGCAAGGAATTTTTCAAAATACAGAAAAGAACTCTGCAGGAAATAGTAAATGCAAAGAGCGACTAAACTTCGGTAATACTGATTGAAAAAAACCCTCATCTTTCTACATGTAATATAAACAATACCCCCTGGGGTTCTATTAAAAAAAATGCCAAACCCTATCCATAGAAAATGTTCTGTTAAATGAAAACTAATATTAAAATTTGGCTTTAGAACTTCCATGAAATAGAAACCTGTTAAAACACTGGCTCCCTTTAAAAAGGGAAAAATGGAGTATTTCACTAATAATCCTTCAGTGACATTTGTCCTCTGAGGTCCATTGTAACTGTAACAATGGAGTGAGTCATCAGGATAATTGTAATTGAGTCTGAGGGAATTAGGGCCCAATATATCAGTAAATTGGTATAAAAAAATTGGCAGTGGGAAGTGCAGCTGTTAACCTCTACCTAGAATTAACTAAAACCTGACTCCTGCAGTAGAAAAAAGTAATTTAGGCTAAGTTTCTGACAGCAACCCTGTTAACTGCACAGCCTCAGTTTACATTTTTAGAAAAGTAAGGAAAACCAGAAAATTAAGAACATGAAAATTGTGTCTACAAAAAGATTAAAAACATATGATGTAAATTGAAATGTAGTATTTTATATCCAGGAGGAGAATGGAGGTTAACATACTGTATGATTCTACATATGCTGGTTCCTGCTGTTGGTATGTCACTTTCACAGGGAGACAGTGCAATCCTATTTGCCATGTACCAGCCACTGAGCACCGTTCTTGAAACAGGGTCAGAGGCCAAGAGATAAGCAAGATATTTGTTTCGGTTACCTTAATACATCTAATTAACAACTAGGCTATCAAAATACCCGGTTTCAATTTGAACAGAAAATATTCAGAAGTTGTTTTAACATAAATTAAATGAAAGCAGATTTTACAGAATGGTAGATGGCATCTTTATAGAAACAGTAAGTTCGTACCACTAAAGGAGCCAAGGATGCTGTTCACGTCATTTCCCAGGCTGATCACAGCATTGTTGTAAAAACAGAGGAACCTGGGGGCTTTAAAGCCCATAGCTCAAAACATTATTCTGCAGTTTCTGCCTTAGCAAAATACTGAGGGCTGTCAGGTTCTGTGAACAACTACAACTTCTTCAAATCAAACTGGAAAGCATTCATGAGTGTTTTGTGAAAACAAGTAAACAGCTGACATTTTACTTCTGATAGGAAGTAATTTGAGTATGTTTCTTCTACTAAAAATGTGCAGGGTGGCTTTGAATTATATACACACAAGCCCTGTGAAGAGGAAATTGCCTTTATGTTTGTCCTTGTACTGGTAGTCCCTTGTCAAATGTGAAATACTAAATGGCAAAGGTGTACCACCAAACAATAATTCTAATAGCTTTAAGAAACAAAGTGACAAGTAAGAGATTTCAGCTATTTTTTTCCCCTTTAATAACTTGGGTCTTGATTTCCCACCCCTTAAATATATCTCCTTTCATGTGATTTTTCTCCTTGCTTAATTTTATCCACAGTTGTAGTAGAAATGAAGACCCAATGTAAACTTTGTCTGTGAACTCACTGAATTTCAGCTTTGCAAACAGACGGTTTGTGCAAGATAGTTTTACTCAAAGGCTATGACTACACGGAAGAGATACCTTGAAGTACACCAGCAGTTAGCTACCTTGCGTTTACTGCAGAATAAGTACATGCCTGTAGACAGATGAGACCAGAGAGAAACTAACATGCTGTAAAAATCCAGACTGTGGTGTATCACGTGACAATTCATACTTTGAGGCTTGTGGTTAGTTGTGGGGGGTTGGGGTTTTTTGTTTGGTGGGGTTTTGTTTGTTTTTTTCCCGGAAAAGCAGCTACAGAGTAGAACAGCCCATTACTGTGCCTCAGGGCTAGAACATGCTGGATTCATAGCATGCTTGGCTAAAACACAAGCACAATCAAAAAAGCTTGTCTCTTCTGAAGCCTAGTACACAGTGCTGCCAGCACAAAATCACAACACTTAGGTTGCCTGGACAAAGGGCTGCAAAGGTTACCTCATCTCCCTTTACATTCGTGATGTTGTCTTTCCCACCTGCTACTTGAATCAGTAAAATAAATCACATTTTTCTTTGATATTTCTTATCAATTTAGGAATTTGAAAGGCAGCCCATTCACACCTAGTTAATAAAAATGACTACTGATTAATAGGTACAAAACCACCAAGTGTTCAAAATTACTCAGGTCCACACAATGTTAAGACTCAGACATTGCAATTCCAAATCTCATAGTTAATGCTATCCTCAATTTGTCCCAAGTCCAAGCTCCAGATTACTTTCACTTGCAGGGGAATATGTTCATAATGCATACCAAACCAAAAGCCTCTGACAAATGTAATTGCTGTTGTTTTCTTCTGGATTTTTAAACAAAATTTAACAACGTGAAGTCAGTGGGCTTTCAATCAGTCCCAGTTCCCACAGTAACTAGTACTGATCTCAACTGATTAAAGTGCCTTGATCTTCCAATTTATATGTAAGCATGAGGACCAAACCTAAGATCAATCTGCTTCCCCACTGAACGTAGCATCGCCTTTTTCACTCGATAGCAGGAGGGTTTTCTGTCCTGTCCTTGGATTGACTTTGTACAGGCCTAAATAAGATTCCAGCACAATCACGCTACCATCCTGATCCATTCGGGCTCTGTGGGGCTGGCCACATACTGGTTTATAGTCTGGAGTTCCTGAAATACAAATAGGAGAATATATAAAACCAGGAGGTTGACAAAATTAAGATCCTAAAATGCAAAAGCTGAAAAGCACTGAATTGTTATCCTTGAATAAACTAGATCCTTAAAAGCTTCCTTGAACTGTTCTCTAAAAGTAACTTGCAAAGGAAGTGACAGTATAATGTCCATCTCTGTTTGCTATTGCTTGTGAAAAAATTTGCTCCCACCATTCAAAGAAATTCAGCTCTGCTCTCTTCCCAGACATTTAAAGATGACTGAAGAACAGGTAGGATTATTAAATCAGTAAAACAAACTAGATTAGCTGCTGTTCATTTTATATCCCCAAGAAAACGATGGGAGAAAACTGCTTTTAGGAAAGATTTGACTGCTTTCCTTTAGCTGAGGGGCCCAAGGTCCACAGCTCACGTGAGAGTCCTGTAAGTAATCCTCAGGTAAAACTACAAAAATCAGATCTACCATGTTTAGTATTTTTATAGTGAGTAATTTTCCTGAGCAGTGAAAACAGTAAAGCTTGACACCCTGCAGTTTTGTGACCTAATGCCCAAAATACACACTTTCCCCCAGTACTCCAGTAAGCAAGGGACAACATCCAGTACAGCTCACTGGAGCTGTTAGCAGTTCATTAACACAAGCTGACTGACTGACAGCTGCCAAAAAGTTGACACCTGAGTTCTGGTCTCACTCTGAATGGACCAATTTTTGGCTTCTTAACTTCTACATAGTCAATTATTGACATAAGACTAAAGAAGTTCAGTAATCTTTGAGAATTCTTTCAGATTCAGTTGAGACTAGCCCATAGCACAGCGACTTTGGGGTAGGGCCAAAGCACCTACGTAACTGTCACATGTTTAGGAAACCAGGCTAAAGCAGATCAGCTAGCTGAATGACCTTTCAGACTTGCTTGATTCATCAAAAAGGAACAGGATGAAAATTTAAACATTTCAGTGTTTGTCTTCATCATTTATAAATAAGGAAAGAAAATGCAACCTTGCAGTCCAGTTACTGGTGATGGTACCAGGACATGCTAATCTGAGTCTCTGATTCCTTTGTAAGATTTGAACAGTTTCTAGAATACATTTTGATCTTGAGGCAGGAAAACAATTGGATAAATTGTGTCTTTAGATCACCCTTGGAAAGCTTTTTGTAGAAGGACTTCTTTAAAATGTGCTTTATTTAAATGGCAATCCGTGGCAAGTCAATCTCAACAAGGGCTAGAAAATTGCGCCATTATGCCTTAATCCCACCTATACTAGGAAAAACTATACAACAGCAGTAGGCTTCTCTTAGAAATTTGCACAAAAGAATCAGAAAACATTAACAACAGCTAAAATAGCACTCTGTTTCTCATTCAGTGACAATTATTTGAACAAGTCTGTTGTCATTTTCACATCAAACCAATTGCTCACCACGTTCAGGTATATCCTGCCCCATTTGAGTCATGAAATGCAGCTGGTCACCACTGATCATCCACAGCTTCCCATCCACAGTACCAGTGTAGGTGGTACCTTAAAATAAGTATATTAGAAGACTGTTTTAAAAGAGACTAAGGCAAATAAAACTTGCTATAAAAGAAGGACATGCCTCATTATTGTGTGCCCTTCCTTCTTGCTCCCAATTTATATATTCTATACACACATAAAGCAATGAAACAGACAGGAAACCATACAACTTGCTTTAAATATATTTTTATAAAGCAAAAAGAGCAATAATAAATTGGAGATTAGAAAAAATATGAGTTGTTCATGTTTGTTTTAAATAAACTTAATACATTAAAAGCCATTTTAATGCTCCTCTGGGTTAACAGCAAAGGCATCAAGGATGGGACTAAAGATTCATAGGGATATTCTCATAGTGTCAATGAAAATCAGTGAAAGCATTAGCAGAGCTCACATGATCTACCTGTGTGCCCTGAGGGTTCTGCCACTTTATCAGCCAGCTAAAATGTTCAGTAGACGAAAGGAAAACATTACTATGGGTGATCCAAACCAAGAAAGTCACACTTCTCCTACGACATTAAAATCCCAAACAAAAAAAACAAGTGTTTTTTTCTTTCTTTTCTTTTTTTTTTTTTTTTTTTAAACTCTGATGTTTGGCTTTGGTTTTGAACCACCAGAATAATACCAAAAATGTGTAAGTTTGCATTAAAGGACTAAGCACTTTTTTTATTAGGTACCTGTTCAGCAGTTGGTTTCTCCTCTGCTTCTGAAGTGTTTAAATTAACAAGACAGACACCTCACAAGAAGGAAGTGTTCACATCTTTTGACATTTTATTGTAACTCCAAAAACTTCTGTGTAGAGAATCAAAGGAAAAACACGAGCAATAATTAAGCCCCCCTTTGCAAAATAGTGTCCTACCTTTTGACTAGTCCAGGGCCTGAAAATAGTACAATGCGCATGACCAATCCTAGACTTACTGTTCAACAAAATATACTTTTAGTGTAAAGTCTGTTAACTGGAAACAGTCCTCAGATTTGTCTTATTTACATAGACTGAAGTAAAGTAGACATTTTCTTAAGTGTGACCTGCATTTTCACCCTAGCCTTGTTTACATTTAAAAATGTGCACTGTCACTTGGTGACAGGTGTTAAAAGATACTCCATGAAAGCCACCCTTCTGTGCCAATATTACTAAAAACCCTCAGATTCTGATTTTGTCTGATGAGCACTTACACCAGAGCAGATAAACAGATATAAAAATGTCTAGCATCTGCTCGCTCACATCTGTGGGAAAATGTTGTGAGCAAATAGGACAGATTCTCAAAGTATCAGCTGTCAGATCTAGATTAAAAGAATTCTGTCGGATTACTGGCATACAGAAGGCACCTGTTTATCCAAACGGAGAACTTCAGAGGCACTGTTCAATACAACAACTTTGCCTGGGAAAAAACAGCGGCTGAACTTTGCTGTCATAAAATATACTGGCATTCTAATGCCTCCCCAGGCATGTTGGAAACAGCTGAAATGTCCGATCACGTAACAGATTGTGTATTTAAGGATAGAAATCTTAGACTTGTAATGCTATTTTCTATCATGCTATACACTGGGCCGTGATGCTGTATTTAGATTTATATAGCTAGTGCAAGTGGGTTTTGCACCAGACTTCTCCCATGGGTATTTGTAGTAAAGTGAAGGCAAAACCACTTTAATTACCCGTAATATCCTGCATTACTCATATGGAAAACAGCATTTACCTGAATCAGGCCACACCATCACAACACTTACTACAACCTTGGTCATATCTTATGATTTCAAGTGATTGAATCCAGTCTCCTAAAACACCCTTAAACTCAGGGAAGATCCATGGTAGAATTAACACACTCAAGAAAAGCAGAACCAAAGCAGTAGTTTATACAGAAAGAGGTTAGATTTAGAAACAAAAATCATTGCACCACTGAAACCACCCTTGCAACCTTTCTGAAAGTTGTAGAGGGAGACGTGGAGAACAAAAAGCGCAATAAAAAGACAATTTAAAATAACACCTTTGAGGAAAGCAGGAAGGAAACAGCTTTGAGAAGACATTTGCTAGGAATAGGTACCTCGGTGTGAGGTGTTGAGCTAGGTCCCTTCCAGGCCTATGCTGCTACAACTGAAAACGCTTCTAATTTCAGCCTGCACAATGGCAAACAAGATCATTTCAGATGATTACCTCTCACCTCTGTAGCACACAAGACAAACATGTCCTAGGCTATTCAATATTTCCTTGAAAAATACCATAAAAGCAGCACCAGCAGTATGGAAGGGTGTCTGAACTACCTGGCTCAAACTGCTATGGGCTGAGAGTTGCCTACCTGTCTGCACTGGCTACTACAGGATTCTATTTTATCCACTGACACATGGAGAGGAAAATAATTACTCCAAAATAGGTAAGTCCTGAGTCCACAGCACTAACCCTGTTTCCTAAACAGAAGATCACAGTGTATCTCTATTTGGCTTGAACTTTTGTCACAGTCCCTACTTTGGTCACACTCTGGGTAAGAGAGTTGGTGGAAAGATGCAAAATGGGCTACTCCATACCACTTCAGCCCTCTGCTTCCCACCACCCGTAAGGTTCCTGCACCTACCATTTTGCCACCTCACAGCTGCCGGAAAACCAAGACGATTATGTGGGTAAGTAAGAGGTTTTCTGTTACAGTGAAAAGTTCTTTTCAATTTCAAGCTTCTCTAAGAATATGTTTTTGAGAACTATGCAAATTTTAAAAACAACTCCCATTTGCCTTCTCTCTTTGGCTCCGTGTTCAGTAACAGCTTTTGCAATGAGAGCATGCTGAACTCGGTGACTGAGCTCAAGCAGCATATTAACACTGCTTTTGGAGACCTGAAACAGAAAGGAAAAGGAAAAAAACCCAAATCAACCAAAACAACAAGGCAAGCTTATCACTTGTTCTATGTCAAAAGCCCAAGCTTAGACTCAACATTTGGAAGAATTCCCATAAAAATCTTCAACTGTTTTTGCATGTTACTTCTAAAGAATATGCTAGTTTATAGCTTTTTTGAATTATATTTTAATAAGACTTATCTATGTCACCAATTTGTGGGTCTATGGTTTTTAATATAGTAAGACATTTGCTGTGTCCTTGGGAGCAGCAGACAATAAAATGTTCTGGAAGATTTCCAGGGAAATGTTTACAAATGTTAAAATACAGAAGAACAACATTGTTTGTTTAGCCAACATTCCTATTTTTCCTTCTTTGGATTTAATTTTTAAGTCTTGGATTTAACTTCTTAAGTGTTTTCTTCTAGAAACTTGACAAACAGATAGCATATAACATGTAGCAGATGTCTAATTTTACCCATTTAGAAGTTACCTACTTGCCTCCATCATCAAGTTTAAAATACTCGGGGACCTTTCAGTTGTCCTGAGAAGATTCTTTGTCCACTCTGAAGCTTTTTATTTACTTGCAATGATCCAACTAAGGCAGGAGGTGGCTTTTCAAAGCTGCAGCAAATTAATTATAAATTAGATGTAAGAAAAAAACCAACATTGGATTGTAAAATTATTTGAAGGGAAAGTAATAGGACTTTATTCCAGAGATGCAAGTAACAAGGTATTCTCTCTTTTTTAAAAGAATTTGTTAAAACTGTTAATATTTGTTAAACCTATTACTTCAAACTAAATTAACAGTTCTGCGGCATTTGCAGGCCCAGGCTAAAAAGAATACAGACTTTTTAGGACCTTTTTTTTCCCCTGAAATCAATACAAATAAAATCGTCATGATCCTAGACAGTTTTAACCCTTATCATTCATCTGAGATCTACTAACAGTCTCTCTATGTACATATGTGAATAGTGCACAGGTCAGCGTTATTTTGCTTGAAATTCACTTGTTTAAAAAAGTGTTTCCGTTTTCCAGCTTTAGGTGAGAAACACAATTCCTCCCAGATATGAACTTAAATAACATGTTCTATATGCTCCTGCAGGATTAAAAGTATAGGAGAAGTTTTGAAAGCAGTATTTAATGAGAAACATGTGTGCTATTGAACTTTAAAATTAAGTAGGGGGACATATATGAACACTTCTGGATCAACGGGAGATGGTGAAAAGTAAATGCTAGCAAAAGCTGCAAGGACTGCAGCTGAAAACCTGGGAAGAGAAGAAAACTATTGGATACTCATGCACATACAGGAGGAGGGCAGGAGGGGAGTAAGAGGAGTCAGACTGCAGCAAACTGGCAATTCCTGCCATGGAAAGGAGTGGCCTGGCTGCTCTACAGGCAATACTGCTGTGTTGCTCTGTATCTGCAGGGGAGCTCCTCTCGGCTCTGCATGGGTGATCCAGCCCCTGAACCAGCCAAAACCCACAAGGTTTATTCTGCCAAGTCATATTTCCAGTAGCAGAGACACAAGACCTATTACTTGTGAGGTGAGCAACTTTGCTGGCTCTGGTCTGTAAGGCCTTTTACCAGCCTTACTCTGGCTGAGGATTGGAGTATTTGCTATTAACAGGTTTTACCAGGTGCATGTATGTGTATGCATCCACTCTTCAAGGAACCAGTCAAACCATTATCTCCTCTGCTGCAGGGCTGCAACGCCAAAGGGAAGAGCAACAGCAGAGTAGCTCCATTCTACAAATTCAAATATGGAAGATAAAACCGTTTTTAAGAAACACAAAATATGTAACCAGAAAATTAAATATACAGGTTTCCAGAGAAAACCACTACAAAGCCTTTAAAGATGAAGAGGGGCAAAAGGCACTTTGTGAGGAGGGAGGACCTGGGTATCGCCTCCAGCCCAGGACACTTCCTCACTGTACTCCCCGCGTGTTTCCGCAAGGTTTTTTTACAAGAAGAAACCACCCGCCCGTGGGCTTTCCCGCCAGCTGCGGTGGGACAGCGCGCACCGCGCTGCCGCTGCGGCGGGGCCGGCTCCGTGAGGGGAAGGAAAGCCTCGCCCCGCCCGCCGCCCCCGCTGCCCTCGGCTGCCCCCGCGCCCCCCTCCGCTGCCCGCCGCGGGGAGACCTCTCCTCACGCACGGCCCCCACCCTCACGGGGGCGAGCGGACAGCATCGCCCTCCGCCCCGCCGCAGAGCCCGGAGCTTACATGGCGTCGCGGCGGGCGGCCCCGCCTTGCAGGCGAATTCCCGCCCTCCCGCCCCGGGGAGCCGGCAGCGCCGCCAGGGCGGTAACGTCGGGCGGCGGCGGCTCCTCCGCCCCTCCGGCGGCGCCCAGCCTGAGGTACATCTGCGAAAGGAAAGGTAACCTTCAAGGTGTAAGTGTAAATTTCAAAACACTGGGGTCTTTTTATTGTTGTATTTGGGTAAATCGATTGGCTTCGTTTTTCTGTAGTATTATTTACTAAAAATCAGGAGACAAAGTTAAAATATGTATACAATTATGACTGGGACACGTACACCGAAATGTCTCTGTAGCACCAGGCAAACTTTATTTTTTGCTTAAGGCAGGCTGCATCTCCCCACGCGACTTACCGCTACGAGGTCTCCGCAAGCACAACACCAGCCTCAGGTAACAGGAAAAAAATAAACACACATCACGTAACTAAGTATTGCCAACTTCAACTTTAATAATGGAACCATCACTTTTTTTTTTTTTTGCCATTTCAGTAATAACTTTAAGGGGAATAAAAACTTCCCTACAAAAATAAAGCTAAGCTTGTCAAAATTATAAATAGTTTAAATGTTTGTTTTTAAAAGACATACATTTTAATGTTTCCCTGCATTCCCCTGCCCCCCCACCCCATCATTTAATCATTCTGGTACCATCAGGTAATGAAATTAAAAGTTTTGCAGCGAAAGCTTTGACAGTTCAACTTGATGCTAAAATTAAAAAAACCAAAAAAACCAAAACTGACTAGGCATGACCATTTCTTTTAAATTAAACTGTTGCAATTGCCAGTGTGTAAAAAAAGAAGAAATTAACTCCACACACGACATCTTAGAATAATTAACCGCGGACTAAGACAAAATTAAAATATAAGTTTATTTTGGTCCCCCACCCCCGTCACCCCAAATCAAGACTCATAGTGCATACAACACTGATTGAGGTTTTTGGCGAAAGTAAATGCAGATGCGCCTACTTAAAAGACTGATAGTTTAGTTCAAGTAAAAACAAAATTCACATATTTTTATATTCCACTTCTAAACTCAAACAGTGTTTAAATCTGAGCAACAAATGGTTCAATATTGACAGCTATTATGTAATGATTACATATTTATGGACTGATACATAAATTAAGTAGATGTTAACAGAATACCCACTGACATGCTGCTGCATTCATAGAAAAATAAATTGCAACAAAACATAAAAGCATTCCCTGAACCTTTATAAAGTGTCTCACTTGAGGATAATGTTACTAACTCACACATGCACTACAATGTTACATGTGAAATTAAAACCCAAACAAGATATGCCTTATATATACTTTAGTTAGTCCTACTCTTAAATTTCTCTTAACACTTTAAAAAATTATGATTGTCTCATTAAGCTTGCAAATCCTTTTGACCAAAAAAACCTGTGAAGAGTTTTAAAAAAGTCTTACTAAGGAAAGGAAACAAAGGCACAATTACATCAAATTAAGGGGAAGAACAGAAGCATCTTGGAGTTTCACACAGTATCCATTAGATGTCACCAAAGTTTTAACAATTCCTTGGGCATTTAAAACAAACACCCTAAGAGTGGAGGGAAAAAACCCACCTTCTGCTGCTCTTAAATCGTTAGCACTCTTCCACCTCTTTCCACCCTTCCCCCCGCCCCCAGTATATCATTTCCTCTCTGGCATGATAATGACCAACGTATCAGTTACTCAAATCTGCCTCATGCTTCTATTGCACACCCACTTCTTTGGTTTCTTTTGAACGTACTTTTTTAGATAAATAACTCTGAAAGAACAATTATATTTACAGTAAAGTAAAAAGTTTTCTTGCTACATTTTTCCTACTTTAAATCAAGTAAATCAGCAGTCTGCAAAATTTGGTAATCAGTTTTTCAATTAAGAATTTAAAGACCATAAGGAAAAAAACCTGTATTGCTGTACTCTTAGCAAGAGTTGCTAAGCTCAGTCACCAACAAAGACGATAAATGTTAATTTTCTGCTAAGATGGAACACGAATAACAAGTTCTACTTTCTTTGCCTGACTGAGCCTTTAATAAACAAAGAAACAGAGGAAGCTATTTTTGTCTTTCAGATATGGTAATTCAAAATTATCCAGCCTAAAAATGGATTGCTGAGCCAGAGGAAAGATCTGACTTAAAATAAAGACCAAATGCATTTGTAGTTACAGCTTATGTCTGAACACTTGCTTGATGCCTATTTCTCACAGAGTTATCTGAGACACTTACTGACCACTTTTCAGAATTCAAGTAAGCAGCTTTTTAGCTTTGCTGCACTTTTCAAACTCCCATATGCATTTACAGAACCAGCTTCTCCAATAACGACTTGTACGTGCAGCTCCAATTCCATTCTTATTCAGCTTTTGCCCCTCATTCCTTCCCATTATTTCTATTATCTTTATTTCTCTTCCAGTGTGGATTTATGCAGTTAAAACCCCATAAAACTTACTCACAATATTACAACATCCTAAAACTTTAATCTTGTAGAATTAGTACTTTAACTCTCCTCTGTGTAAATACTATTTCCATTTAAAACCAGTCCTTCTCTGTCAGCTATGAGTTCCCCACCCTCAACTCTTACTTTCTTTTCAACTTTCCCTTTACCTTCTCTAGAAAGACCACTTCCAGAAATTTCACAGAACAAGCCACAAGATCTCATATGCCTTCCCTCTATAACAGTTCTCTCACAAATAATACAGTAACCATTTGAAAACAGAAAGGTAGTGCAAATCAATTTCATCTCGAAGATAGTGCTCCATCTAATTCTTGTCCAGACAGTTTTATTAATTTTTTTAACCCATCAATTTGCACATCCTTACTTGTAAAGCTACCATTAAAGCAAAGAAGAAAAAAAATATCTTATTTCATAACATCCTAGAAAATTGATTACAGTTTCACAGCTTGCACCAAGATAACTTGGAAAACTCTCTAAGCACACAGAGGGTTGCAAACTGATGTACAAACATGCAGAATCCCTTACTTGTGGGTGCAAGATGCTAAGTGACCTGGCTTATGGAACTAAGTCTATAGCAAAATTCAGGTACCCTGGCATCACAAAACAGTCTTCTGAATAAAGAAAACTACTCTCTGCTGCTCTTTGTACGTTACGTTTGGCATGCTATATTGACATTTGGTAGCGTGCATTTTTCCTGAGTGTCCCTTCGCATCCTTTTAGCCAGGTTTCCACACCCCACCAAGGGCTTCTTCAAGTTTGTCTCTGTAAGCTGCGTAACGCTTCTTTAATATTTGCAATTGCTCATTTTCCTCTTTGTCCAGTATACGCAAGAAGTTTTGCAGTTCAGGAATACTAAAAGCTTCCCACTGGAAAGAGAAAAGGATGCATGAGATACACAGAAAATACACAAATAATTTATATATACACAGTATTTTTAAACAAAACCTCAAACATTCAAAACAATTTCAAACTGAAACAGCGTAAGACACCCTTCCTTGCAAATCTTGGGGATCGGAAAGAATTTTACTCTTTTAAACTGCTTTTTGTTCTGCAAGTAATAACCACAAATAAAACCTTTACAAAAGGCACAAAGTAAATATAACAAAAAAACCACTTCCAAAAAATAGATTGTCTGTCCGCACAGATGAAACAGATGCCCACTCATCCATGAAGTTAAACACACACACAAAACCAGCATGTGTGACATACCATGACTTCTCCAGTTTCATGCTCACGTAGGACAAAACTGAGCATTTCTGTTCTGGGGCCTGCCACCAAACGCAGGTAGAGGGGATGTTCTCTGTCTGACAGCTTGCATGTATAAACTGCAGGAGAAGAAAATCACAGTAATTATCTTTACTAATGATGTTTCAAATGCTTCGAATGATTGATGCTAGCTAACGTTAGAACATTTCAGAGATGCATGTGTTGCTACAAAATTTACACATTCTATATACTTTCTACATATTAGTCTACATTCTGGTTTTGAGCAAATGAGTTTTAGGGAGGAGCTGAGCAGACTGATGGCAACAGTGCAACACTACATTCACACAGGAACGAAATGGCCTCTAGTCACCACAGCACACCATTTGAATACATGCAGGGGAAAAAAACCACAAGAAAGAAATGCAACACAGATCTGTTGCTATAACTAAGCATTTAAGACATCAGAGCTGTGGTGTCACTATGTGGATACCTCTTCCACTTAAAAATTCATACACAAAGTCTAAAAGACAACTCTGCCTGCCTGACACAGTTGGTGTGACTGACAGCCAGAAACATCTGTCCTGAAACTGCTCTCAGTGTCCAGGGAAGGCGGCAGATTCTAAGTGCAAGAACACAACGATGGCAAAATGCACTTTTCACTAAAAATACCTTTTGCATCTTCTGGTATTTCCAAACACAATACAACAAACTTCTAACAGCAGTCAGAGCACTGGGAGAGCCACGTGCACTAATTAACACACATGAACACAATGCACGTGCTCACAATGCTCGTCACCTCAAGAACTGTCTGCCAATGCAAGGCCTTCAGGTATCACAGACACCAAGGTTTCTCTTAAAAAAAAAATCTGTCCTGTAATTCAGTCTTACAACACTGCAGTGTTACCAAGCTAGCTGAAATTTAGAGCCTGACAAGGGGGCACGTTAAATAAAATATAATGGACTGCAAGACACAGGAGATCTGTGTAGATGGTTTAGTAGGTTACTTTGCTTTTGTGAATTATCCTAAGTATCCCCAAATTCTTTAGTCTCTTACACATGCTACTTTTCATAAGGAAAAAAGACAAGAAAGCAAGATCCTCACCTCCGTTTATCTGAGTTCTTCCACCCTGCTTATTTCAAGTATTCCTATAGCACAAGTCCCTTCCCAAACCCCTTCACTACCAGAATGCCACAAGCCTAACTTATACCTTGGTCTTCCTTATGACAGCGTTTATAAAGTGCAAACTTTGCAGGGTTGTCAGCCACGAAAAACTTTTTGAGCAAGGCCTCAATAACTTCACGAACAGTATTGGTGCTGCTGATGTGAAGGGTATTCACGTAGCCATCTGGCAAGTAAAAAGCAGTTTCGTTATTGCTGTGAACACACCTCCCCTGGCTCTGGGAAGACTGCACAGTGATTGGTCTGCATAGTTCCATCTGAACTTTGATGAAGCCAGTGTAAATCCCATTTGCGTTCTGTAACAGGACAAAAGTATCAAACTGTTAAAATTAATAATGACCAGTTGTGACATATTAGCAGAGTAGGCTGATAAAAATGGTCACAGTGAACACAATTTAAATGCCACTGTAATATGTGACATCTCATAGAAAAGACATTGTTTCAATAATTCAGACATTTATTCTGTCTGGTATATCTGCTGAATATTAATTTTGTTCTTAATAATTACTGAATTCTAAGAGTATTAGGATCACATCAAGCAAAAGATACTACAAACTAGTGATAAGTTTGTTTTCACATCAGGAGAGAACTATGAAGTGAAAAAGACCACTAGCATGCATCTTTGACAACAGTTTTATGCAGAAACAGAAAAATTATCTCCCACGTTTCAGCTGTGCTTGTAAACTTAATCTAAGGCATTTAGATGCTCAAATCCTGTAGCAAGTGAAAGAACCCAAGAATAAATGCCAATCTAATAATTTCAAATTATTTATTCCAGTTGCTTCTGAAAGACAAAATAGCAAAACTGATCAAACCTAGAGCTAGAAAACTTGTATGCAGTCTGGTTTTAGGCATAAGTCCTGACCCACATGCAGACATGTAACAAAAATCTTTTTAGTATGTAGTTGTACTTATATGGTTTAGGATATAATGGAATTTCAAGATTTCCATATACTATAAACCCACAGGAATACATAATGTATCAGAAAACCTGGACAATGCAGCAACTGAGTAACAGCCTGCCAGGCAGATAGATGTGAATTTTATTAGTATCGTCTGCGGTAGGCTGGATGGAGTCTTAGACCTGGTCCATAATCCTTGGAATGAGAACTCCATACGCATTCCATTGACTGTGTTGTCTGTTTGGGGGGGGGAAGGAAGTCTCATGCTGAAAACCTGTATGACTACTCTGAAAATTAACCCCCCTATAGTAAGTATTTCATGCTTTAAAGATGCTCAACCAATGAGAAAACTTACCGGAGAGATACCTGACAAAAATTTATCTACAAAACAAGATAAATATACCTTCACGTTTACCAACTGAGGGTTTTCATCTGACAAATTTACATCTTGGTGTCAACTGAGAGTTTCTTAAACACATTTCAAATGACATATGCATTTGTTTCTACTACAGTTTGTTTCAATCCATATAAAAGAGCTATGTGGATAAAAAACATTTCAGACATGAGATTTAATTTCTAGATTTAAGAGCCTCTTACAAAGTAAAACAGAGACAGTTTCATATGTAAGATGCTGAAAATAAAATGATTCACATTGCACTACAAAGTTACAGTTTAATTGCTCCTATTAAAAACTACAGCGGTCCTACGCAAAACTTACCAAGGTCATCTTTAATTTATCAGTGACAGATGAATTATAGCTTTGTATCTTCTCTTTAACTTCTTCTTTACTGAGATAAACATGAGGTTCTCTCTCCTTCTGAACATCCTTAAACAACAACAACAGAGACAGCAGTTTTTTAAAAGATGAAAGAAACCCCAATTATTTTATGACTTTGGACATAAGCATTCTTAGTACAAATGGTAATTATTCCAGAGAGACTCAACTTACAGTAATTAGCCATATAGAAACAGAAAGGGTTAATATGTTAGGCAAATCAAACGGAACACTTGGCCTGAATGGAGATGGTGAAATCAGCACACCCAAAGATACTTGTGCCCTTTTTCTGCCAACTGTTTTCATTCAAATATTTATCAACATCATGTAAAACAGCTCGGCTCCATTTTATGGCTTGATTTGCTCATGTCAACGCTATGCAATATTGTTAAGAATACAGTTGCAATTTTCATAAAATATAACTTAGGGTACAAATGGGTATTTCTAAACAAATGAAGAACATACATGAAAACAGAAGCATGTACTAACAAGTAACACCAACAATCTCCACGTATGCCAACAACGTAAGAGCACCCCTGCATTCCAATGTAACAGACAGCATTCTACGCACAGGGTCACTGACTACTACATGACCCATCACAAGTAACTTTCCAGCTGTATCATGTTACACCAAATTCATGGGCTTTTTCCATGGCTAAGGCCCTATTAGATTTTTTCAACAGCTGCTTTTACGAGCTTGCTATGGATTTTACACACAGCAGTAAAACCAATCCCTGAAGTTGGATTTTATCCAAACAAACATTTGTTCCCTATCCATATTCCTGCAGCAAACTAGCATTATAAATACACTCCAGTTTCTACCACTAGCATAGATGCCATATATAGTACGAAAGAGTTTCCACGCTCAGCTTTAATGGTTGAAGACTTCACTTAGAAAGGGAGAAGCTCTGAAGAAGCTTGATGTTTTCAAGGTACATCTGAACACAGGACTATACATTCACTGTATGGATATACCATCAATCACAGTGCTCCAATCTGTCCTCACAAGCACATCCTGGCAAAGCTTATCCTAAAAAAAGGATTTCCCTGACTTCAGTGACCAGTCCTGTATCACAGTCTTTTGGACACCACTCAGCACACACCTTTGCAGGCACTTCAGTTTGCCAGGAACGACCCCAAAGATGAGCGCATCTGGAGCTGAACTCTAAGTTTCCACGTGCCAGGAAGAATCTGCAAAACTTTTTCTGTCTCCTAATTTTAAACCAGCTAGTTTTAGCTCTTTTTGGGCTTAGTTTTGCTTTTCCTATATGGCATTTCACTAAATGACATGCTGGAGCAGACTTTTTTCCCATAGCTATAAAAAGAAAGGTGTGGTCTGAATGGAGAACTGGAAGCCAGAAGACTTAAATTCTGATCTGGGCTCAGATACCCATTTCCTGCATAACACAGAGAGCATACCTTTATTTCACAGATCAGGAAACTGAGGCAAAAAGGAACACCAGTAAAATACAACTCTTATTAGTTCCTTAAGCCCAACTCTAAGACTGCATAGTATCTTGCAGTTGCCAGACCCCACCTAGTCTATTACAAAATATCAAATTACGAAGTGTTTTCAGAATTCAAGTCTCTATTCTCACTAGAGAAATTAAGCTTTCTTGCCCTTCTATTTTTCATATTCACCCTCCCCCATATTCACCCATAATAATGACAAATACAGCTTCATCTAAACTGCTCGCTTCATCTCCCCAGAGGCTGTTACAGCTTTGTAGTGTTCTATTTGGGGGCAAAGAAAAAAAACCCCAAGTAGTAATTTTTTTCTCTGAAATCAAAGTAAATGTTATTGCTGTTTTCATGCTTAAAATAAATATCAAAAGCAACAGCCCATAGTCCAAGTCTGAAAATACAGGCACTCTAAATGTTGACTTCCAATAATGTTGCGAGAGTGGGCCGAGACAACCTTAGCAGTGGATACTGCAGGGACAGGTAACAGCCTGCAGGCCTCTGGCCATGAAGGTCTGACAGAGCATTTGCCGTTTGTGTGACTGATTCCAAGAACCCAGGCTTTAACTTGGAATGTTCCTACTCTGTGTAGCTGCAGAGAAGCTCCTTCACGTGGAAACCAGTCAAGACTCATCTCTGAGAGAAAAGCAGGTTGTGGAGTTCATACCTTGTCAATTTCCTACCACTATTGATACTGAACTTACAATAATGCACACCTCAATTTTAGCATTTAACATTATTCCACTGCTGATTGTTCAAGCAGGTACCTCTCTCACCTACCCTGTTGGAGCCAATTGTTACCATGACTACTGAAATCATCCACAACATCCATTACCACGAATAGAAAACATTAACTAGAAAAGAGAACACTCACCACCTTTCCTATGTTTAAACCCTCAACCTTTGTTTAAAACAAAAAAAAAAACAACCCACTTCACATTAACTTGTGCCCCTCAAGAGGTTTAATTTTGCAAGACAGACTTTTAATAACTATAGATGACAAAAAGAACCTATTGCCTTTGATGGCATAGGGTAACTTCACCAGGCTGACAGCTAGGAAACAACCTGTATGCACAAGAGTGTGAAGACTCACTCTGGTGATGCCCTGGAGTCAGGTCTGTAATGGGTGTTGGAGAATACAGCGCCAAATGCTAAAAAGGCTCTTGACAGAGCCAAATGCGTTTCCAAGAGTGGGCTTGAGGGTGCTGGAACTGATGGGAACAACGGGAGAGAAAGGGATGGCTGCACATGTTGGCAATGAGCTGGATGTAGCAGGTGAGAGGGACTAGCAACAACTGATGCTGAGTCGTGCCAGTCTTCTCACGTGTAGCTCTGCTACAGAGCTGTAGGTCACTGGACATCACCAGGGGAGCTGACACTCCCTCAGCTGAGTTAAGACATGATTCCCTACCTGAACATACCGCTGGAATTTCCACCTTCTTGCACTGATACTAGAGGCCAGGCAATTCTGACAAAGTTTAATTAAGCCCACAGAAAACATAGAGCCCTGTTTACGCAAGAGCTGTGATTCTGTACCATAAATTCTCCTCCTGTAGCATACTGCCAACAAATGTAGCTGTAACGCATTTTCTAAACAACCAAAGCCTTTTAACGGCATGTAGATTATACATTAACTGAACTATGAACTGAATACAAAAAAGGACTACTAGTATATTAAAATATTAAAGAATAGATCCAAATCCATTCAAGAAAAGTATGATACGCAATAGACAAAAAACACTGTTTACTTCAAACATTTTTTTCACTCCAGCCCACCACCTTGACCATCAAGACCACAGACAGTGAACAGTGGAAGGCATCTGTCACAGGAAAGGAAATATAGCTCTACCCCATCAGAAACCTAAGCCTGAGATCTGTCAGGATTAATCTGGAGATACCCTCCCACTCCCAAACAAATGCTCAGAACACTCCAACTGCACACACATCAAAGCACATTACTCCAACTAAGCAAACAAAACATCCTCACTAGCTAGACACCAGCACCTATAGAAAATCACACTGCTGTCACACAGACTGCAGAGACAGTAAGTCCCACATGACTGCTGTCAGGAGAAAGCCAATGAAGAAACACCTCACTGAGTTTATTATGAACAAGCCAGCCTCAGCTCACTGTGATTCACTGGGTCAGCAGCTCTCAGTGAGTGTCCTTAAGTAGCACACACAGATTTGAGGCACCTGTGTATTTTAATTTTCCTAATTAAAGTTAACCAACATGCAAGGAGAAACTGACAAGATGGTATACAGTTTTCTTCCCCAACTTTCCTGGAAATACCAGTTCTGTTTTACTGGTGTTCCTTTTTGCCTCAGTTTCCTGATCTGTGAAATAAAGGTATGTTCTCTGTGTTACGCAGGAAATCAGTATCCAGTGGCACTTTTGCCATACAGCTTTGCCTAGCCATGCTTTCAGTTAAAATAAGTCAGTCTCCTTTGACCATCACACTTAGGTGGGTGGAAGAAGACTAGGCAAATTCATCTCCCACAGTTCTGCAATTTCCTTCCACACATACACCACCTCATAACAGAACCAACTAAAAGTCCTTTGCTATGCTAACTCTGCTTAGGTCCAGCATATCAGATTCCACTTTGTTATCTCAGCAGGTAAATTTATTATCTGTAGAAGACCTTGAGTCATCCAATACAATAGCAAAGTAGCAGAGTAATTAACTCATCTCTACCATGCTTTACAATATGCTTGTATCACCTTGCTCTGAAATGGCCACCAAGGGGCTGAAGCCACACCTGCTCAGGGTGGGACTACTGGAAAAGCGGTTACTCCAACCTCAGCTGTTTAAACAAAGGAGCAAGGGCCTTTCAGAGATGAGGTTTAGATATTGCAGCCAAGTATGCCTACCATCAGTTCTTGTGACAGTTCTGCCTGGTCTGGTGAGAGGAGAAGCCACCCTGTATCACCCAGTGGCTCAATTAACCCAGGACAAAATTTTTTTCCACCGTGGCCCTCTCCCATGGTCCCCAGTCATGCTCTGCAACGCCTAGCACAGTTCCTTGGAGCCAGCGCATGGCTGAGGCATGAGGGATGGCACGGTCCAGCCAGTCAATTAATATCTAGGCCAACTTAGATGCAGCAGATTCATCTTCAGCTCCCTACAAAACACCCAGCACACACACCTCACAAAATCTGTATGCTGGGAATTGTGAAACTGCCTTTCTTCAAAATTTAGTCCTGGTGATGAATTGCCTAACCACAGATCCTTGCATATGTCACAGCAGCAGAGTGAAGTACAAGTGCGGTCAGCAAAATTCACACTGTGTCTTCTTCTGTCAGCCAAGGCCCAGACATTGCTGGGCTTAACAATGGCACTTCTGGGTGCCAGTGTTCAATAAGGGATTTTTCTTTGTAAAACAATGCACAAACACTTCAATGTTATTTCTGGAAAAAACAAAACAAAACCAAAAAACATCTTTAGATAGGTGTGACTCCTCCATCACTTAGCTAAATTATATTCTCAGTGATGGCTGCCATGTCATCACCCCTTCCTCCTCCCAGCCCAACTAAGTGTTTTCCTCATCAGAGCTCCTGGTCTCCTTCCATTCCCTGCTTCTGATGTTATCTGCTAATTCCTCAGCCCAGCACAGATGTGAAAGATAAAAACTCATCTCAAGGAGACAGCTGAATACATCAGAATCTATACAGATGATATATCTGGGCCCAAAACACTACTTCTACTCAGAGCTACTAATGTCTATGAAAATCTTGCTGTCCTTCCCAATACGCCAGTGCGCACCACTGGAAGCCATTTGTATTAAAGCCAGTCCTCAGGTCAACCAAAGCAGCATTTCATTCTCAAATGAAATTCCTAAGCAACAGCTGCCAGTGAGAGGGAAATGAGGCAAGTGCTTTCATTTTCCCAAGGGGAACGGCTGGTCTTTCATTAGAGCTCATGATGCACCGCCTTTTCACAGCTGAGCTTCCTCTCAACAAAAAGGACAGAATAAGTTTTTTCTTTATTGCCTGCCTCCACCCGCCATGCACATCTCCCATATTTTATTGCAGATGTTTAGAGAAGCAGCAGTCTCTTTTAACATTTATGCTCAAAACCCTCCAGAGATGAGCTCAGCATGAATCCTCAAGGAACACAACCAAAATTGCACAGATTACAATTAAAACAAACTGCAAATCAAGTTGTGGTCTCCCCAAAAGAAGAATCACATCACATCAGGGACTTTATGAAAGTCCAAGTCTCACGGTTACTGCCAAACCCTAGTCCTGCAAGCAGTAAGAAAGCACTGAACTCCACAGCTAGCAAGCTGCTATGGGATGAGGCTAAGAAAAAGTTCCACAAAGAAAACCCCAAAACCATAAAGCCCGTTTCCTTGGGATTCTTGCCTTGAGACAGATGCATGGCTTCCCATAACCACTACTATAGGTTTCTACTTATGGAGGGATACAAGAAAGTCTGTCTCTCTCTTCTATCTAATCTCGTTTTTTCACAAAACTTCAATAAATCAGCATCTCTTGAGGAATGGGGAACCAAGCTCCTCTTAACATTTCAGCTTGACAGACACAGGAAAATAACAATGGAAGAAAAGTTAACCCATCCCAGGGACATATTAAAGTAATCAGTCCCTATCCCCTGCCCTCATTTTTCATATTAAACCTTTGATTCAGTTAGATGAAGATGCCCTGATCTTGCTGTAAATTGTGGCCAGGAATAGTTTTTGAAGTAAAGCATTGAGGCTTTGACAAATGAGAAATGCAGCCTAATTAAAAAAAAAAAAAAGGGGGGGGGGGGAGGATCTAAGTCTTGTTCAGTCATAAAAATTGCAGCTAATATATCCTACTTACATGATGCTTGCATTACAGCAAGGATTTAGCTAACAGTGGTATCATACAACAAAAAAGCCTAGCAGAGAATACAGGAAGGAAAACAGAGAAAGGGACTTCTGATCTCAATTGTTGCTACTTCCACAAGCCAGAACACTCTCTTTCCTACAGGCTGCCAGCACTCCCACAGGAAAGAAAGAAATTGAAACCTTGCAATTAAATTATTTTGAAACAAACATCTTGCTTCTCTCTCATCCTAACCCTCCTGTGAGCTCAGTAGCTTTGCCAGCAACGGGAATTTCTCCTTCCATGCCAGGGCAAGCCCACACTCAGATGTGCTCTTCCTCCATTTGAAAGCCTGAGGATCACCAGGTAGAGCTACTGGTCATGTCCATCCACAAGAGGTCAGTCAGAGACACCAGCAGCCAGAAAGCTACGGATAAGACCAACTGGGGCAGGATGGCCCAAGAGAAGTGTCAGCACTCAGGCAGTTCCAAGCATTGCACCTTCTCACATAACTGCACCCTGAAATGTTTGTGTCCTCCTGAATGAGGTAAGGTTGCTCTCTGAGTCAGGCAAAGGGGAATTTTCTGACAGGATGGATGTAGGCAGAATAATCTCTGTATCCTCTTCAGTACCTTTTGCCTCCTGCACTCGGTGTGATCCCGTTAGCACTCCTGTCAGTGGCACGTGAGGCAAGGAAGCAGTCTCTTTTTTAGAAAAGGATTTTGTTTTTCTAAGCAGGTTTGGCTGACCTGAGTCTTAAATAATTACGCTGACAGAGAGTGAGTTCAAGAACAGCCTGCACCATGCCCTCCTGAGGTAGCAAGAGGAGTGGCACCCTCCCAGGTCAGGTGTTCGGTGCATCCAGCCTGGTATTCTGCCTCCAACAGCAGCAAAAATAAAGGCTATTTCTAGAGAGCACATGAGCCTTTTCTGCAGCCTCTCTGCTGGCATCCACAAGTGTTGTAGCAGGAATTCAGAGGGCACCTCCCTTCCGAGTCTGGTTAGTGTCCATTTATGGACCTGGTGTCTATGCATGCACAAAAACCCTTTTTGAACCTGCCGACACTGCCTGTCTCTATGCCTCCTGTGGCAGCAAGTTCCAGAAATTCATGACTTAAGTGTGAAGACGTACTGCCATCTGCATTCTGTTAAAAATATACTGAGTGTCCCTTAATCCTAATACGGCAGGACACGGTGAACCTGAGTTTCACATTCAGCTTACAAATCAACTTTGTGATTTTGTAAACCATGATCACACACCTCCTTTTTTCTTCCTCAAAGCAAGGGGCCCTGGACTCCTTAGTCTTTCCTAAGGTAGCTGCTACATCCTCTCAATCATTTTAGAGAAGGGCAACTAACTGCAGTAAGCCCATTCTCAGATGTGGTGAGCACAGCTGCATGCAGAACTCACAACGCAGGTGCACCAAAGCTTAGGTGCTCTTTGTTTATTAATTTGTACACTAAAGGTCTATGAAAAAAAACTTTAACCAAGATACCTGTGATGCAATGTGGTCTCTGTTCCAGAGCACTTCCGCAGCGGTTAAAGAAATCCCCATGCAACTACCACAACTTATAGTTTTAGCATAATTTTACAAGGTATAGGCATTCCAGTTAATAAGTAAGCGCTTGTTACTTTCAGACTATTTTCAGTTCTTCCCAAGCACCGCCACACAGTGTGGCTTGGCAGGCTAATGAAAGCACTGAATGACAAGGGGTAAAGTAAAACATTATGGCTCCTGTCTGACCCCTCTGATGTAAACACTCAGATGTTTATACGGTGAATATTTTTAAGCAGCAGAGAAACAAAACAAGAACTCTTAACTTCCCTTTATTCCTTTTAACAAATAATTTTCCTTCAAACAGAGGCAATATAAACAGAGTTAGTGTTCAGGCACTGTGAAAGGAAGGCTAGAAAATGGAATCTATTTGCTGGTGATATTAACATTGCTGCTTAAGTTTATCATGACCTCACCTCTGAAAACCCCTAGATACAAACCCTGTCATACCCTATATGGCTGTACTTTTAACTACTGGCATGCAACCCAGTTTTAAAAAGCCAGTCATCTGTTTAAAGTGAAAACCAACTGTACGAAGAATAGTATCTAAGGCTTGGCATTAGATTCTGTCCCCAAAGACACAGCAGGTTTTATGCAGATTTGTACCTTTTTTCCCCTCCATATTATGACATATTTTTAAAGCAATACATTACACAATTTAAGTAACATTTCACAGCTCTATCAATGTTGCAAGTTGCAGTAAACCTAGATGTAAGAAACACCACAAACAGTAAAAAAACTCCTTCAAGTCTCCTCCCCAGAAAGTATGTGAGTTTTGACAGCTGGCTGTTTAAGAAGGTAAGGGGTTTAATGAAGTAAAATGGATTACCCGCCTCTTTGTGACCTGTACAACAAAATCTAGCTTTTAGCAGACCATCAGGAAACAAGCTTATACAAGATATTGTATAGAAAACTAATTGGTGTATCTTGAAAAGTAGGTTAAGTATGGTCTGGAACTTGAGCTATTAATACAATTACCAATCAGGCAATTAAGTAATATTAGGACCCTGGGTCATTACACCACAGTATTTGCATGTGACCCTGCAATGCAAGAATACAACACCCTTCATCTAACAGTGGGCAGGAAGAGGTTGCTTGCAGCAACAACCCCCCAGGTCTCCAAACGCAGCTATCTACATTTTACATTAAAACTGTTACTGAAAACCAACCAGCTGTTCCTGGGGAAGCACAGTGCAGGAAGAGCAAGCCCCATGCCAGGCCAAGGCTTGCAGGCTTCTCCCTGCAGTTTCTGCCACCACTTCTCAAGTCTGAGGCAAGCTCAGTCATGGGCCTTGTCTCAGCAGAAGCTGGGTGATGTGCCAATTTCCACCATGTGCTTCAAACACCATTTTATCTTTAGAGCAACATTCCCTTCTCAGGTTGGCTGGGTAGTTCAAAGATCTCATCATCAAATAAATTTTGTAAGCCTTCTGACAAAACCTGCCTGTATCAAGAAAAGGCAACAACTTCCTAACCAGGCCCAGCTTCAGAGCTGGTGTTAGAAACCATGAGCATGTACATGGTCACAGTTCCACCAACCAAGTCATTTTGTTCAGATTTGTTCTACTTGAAAGAAAACCCCAAACCTCTTAAAAACCGCACAGTAACAATTCCCATTCAGGAAACACCATCTTGTAATGCATTGGCTCTTCACGCATAGTACAACCCTGACAGTTTTTCCCTTATCAGTGACACTACAATGAAAACAAGCTGTTAAAAAAGATACACCATCTTCTCAAGCAAATACTAGTCATGGTGGGGAGGCTCCTTGTTTGCGGAACAGAGTTCTGTAAAAAATTCAAGAAGTTACTGTTACTATCTCTCCCTGGGTCAGCCTGGCACTGATCTCATATTTGAAACTTTTCTGAAGGGAAAAAGCCCTCCTCTACCATGCATACCTCTCAAACCCCCACAAAATCTAGGAAGTACAGTTATCTAACCTTAAATAAAACCTGCATTTTAAAGGTCTCAAAAGCCCATAACAGTAACCTTGGGGGGGGAGGCAGGGAGAGATGTTAACAGTTGTAAGCAATCACTAGTATCTTTAGTAAAGTACACATCCTCTAAGCCAAAGAAACTGAAGTTGTTGAATATGGTCATGACAGAAGAGTCATACACATTTACAGTCAACTTATGTAGCTGCTACTTTATACATGTAAGCATCAAACAGTAGAAGCTAAAAACTAACTCCATCTAAAACCTAATAAAGTTTTGAGTGACTGCAACTCTTCTTCAGCAGAGCAAGCTAGGCTTTCATTAAATAAGCCCATATGAAATATTTTTGCACCAACACTACCCTTCTCACTGCACTTTGTGCAGTTAACACTCCACACAGCTTCCACAGAAATATTAAAAAAGGAACCAGTCTCTTCAAAGAGGCATCCAAATTAGGTATTTCACATACTGTAGACAAAAGGAAGCACCCTGGCAGTTTATTGTGCATGAAGGCTTTCTTTCTTCTTTTACACTCCAGAAAATTTGTATCACCTGGCACATGTCATTAATAGCGAATACTGTAATGACTGCACTGTTCTGTACAGCCTTTATATTAGCATGTGTCCTGGTTTCAGCTGGGATAGAGTTAATTTTCTTCTTAGTAGCTGGTACAGTGCTGTGTTTTGGATTTAGTATGAGAATAAGGTTGATAACACACTGATGTTTTAGTTGTTACTAAGTAATGCTTACCCTAAGTCAAGGACTTTTCAGTTTCCCATGCTCTGCCCATGAGCAGGTGCACAGGAAGCCAGGAGGGAGCAAAGTCAGGACAGCTGACCCAAACCAGTCAAGGAGATATTCCATACCATACATCATGCTTTGTATAGAAACTGGGGTGAGTTGGCCAGGGGCTGCCCATCACTGCTCAGGGACTGGCTGGGCATCGGTCAGTGGGTGGTGAGCAATTGTATTGTGCATCACTTGTTTTTCTCAGGGTTTATTCCTCCCTCTCTCTCTCCTCTTAATTCCAATTATTATTGTTGTTGTTAGATTTTACTTTATTTAAATTATTAAATTGTTCTTATATCAACCCATGGGTTTTACCTTTTTTCGATTCTCCTCCCCAGCCCACCAGGGGCAGGAAGGGGAGTGAGGGAGTGGCTGCATGGTACTTCGTTGTTGGCTTAGGTTAAACCACGACAGCATGTTTTATTAAAAATAGGGTAGTATCCAAAAGACATTTCTGAAGCAGCACACTACAATCATTAGCTTTACCTACTACTGCCAGATCTAATCTGGCAAAAATTCAGTTCAGTATTTCAGGAAAGACAAGAGGAGAGAGGGCAAATTAGGCGATCATCTCAGCACCATCACTGTTTGCTAGACTTACATTGACCTTAATGATGGGATTAGTGTAAACTTACACAGCTCTTCATGATAGGATTTTACCTCTTTTATATCCCCAGCCTTAAGAGGTCAGATGCTGAAAAATAAATACCAGAACCCTTTAGTCAATTATCTACCTCCAGGCTGCAGTAAACAAGAATTTTTTTAGTTCATTCCCCAGCTTTGTTCAATTTTACTGGAGTTCCAGTTTGAACTTACTAAAGTTTCAGAGCTCAGATTTGACTGCTGTTCCAGTAAGAAGGGAAATAAAGAGAGAAAAGCCTTGAACCAGACTTGGATCCAAGTTTGCTGCAATGCCCTGGTTTAAGCTAATTCTTCTCATCTTGCAGACGATGAATGCAGTTAAGCAGCTTAGATGAGAAGAAACTGGCAAGGGCAGTGGGCTGCTGGACCTTACCCATCTAGCCCCATGCCACCACCCACTGAAGTCCACATCCTAGTGACCTCAAGCTCACATGGGTAAGGTGGCACTCCATCCTTAGATCTCTGCATTGTGAGGAAACTGACCAACTGATTCAGCAAGATTATGCCTTGAATAAACTCAGCAGGATGGTACTGATGACCTGCTTTCTGAGGGGTTTTAATCCCTTGTTTTTCTACACCCTGTTTTTATTACTCACACGTACATTTAAAGAGGCTACCAAGCACTTCAGCTGTGAACAGCGGGACTGACAAAAGGACAAGTTTCTTCAAACCTTCTATGTTCTCTAAAAAGAAAAGACAAAACACACTACTGTCATTACAAAAACGGAAAACTGCCACCAACTTATCTGACTCAACCCTTTTTGCAAACTACACTTGCTGCCTAGTTTCAGTATGAATTTATTTTCCAGAATATACACACACATATTTATTTCTTACAAATTAATCCAGATGCCTCAAGTTGTAGACATTCACGCTGGGATAATTTAAGTTTACTGCCTTCAGCTGTATGCCTGCTTCTCTGCTAGACGCTACTGCTGCCTCAGAAACCAGGGTCAGCTAGCACAGTCCTCATCCACCAACCGACCCACTACCAGGCTGCAGACAACGGCCACAAACCCAGGAAGCTACTTTCTTAATTAGGATGAACAAATATTTTTTCTTTTCACAAGTGAAAAAGAACAGGATAAACAAATCGAAAACAAAAGAACTCGCAAAAGGAAGTAAAGGTTTTGTTTTATTTTTGTACAGGTAAAAATTAGGCCACAGATTATACAAACAATCATTAAAAAAGTCTGCAGCATAAGAACTACTAAAGTGCAACAAACACTTTACCACACAGGTCCCAACTTACACAAACACTGCTAGCCTGCTGCCGTGTATAGCAGATAGTTTACGTACCATCTCCAGTGGTGACACCAGCATGCTGCTACCACCTGATCAACCCGCAATTTCTGTCTCAGGACACACAATTCTGTAGTAGTGAGTCATTTCAGAATTGCAGGGCAATTGCTACAGTCAGATTTATTTATTTTTTTAAATGACAACAATAAAAGAGTGGGGTGATTCCAGTGCTGTTTAGATCAATGCTGGCAGGCATGGTGGAGAGAGGAGAACAGAGCAGGAGGTCACAATGGGTAGGCTTTCAAGGGAGGTGTGAACAGAAGATGTTAGAACACAGTTAATGAATATATCCCACTGGAAAAGCTGGATAAACAAACTTTTCTTCTGAGGAAAGGTCAGAAGAACAGCAATTAGGCTGCACTGGAGAACAGGGCTTGCTTGCTTGCTTACAACCTGATATTATGGCCTGATTCCAAACACAAGTTATTTTGCCATGCTGGAGAATGGCCACCAGGAAACCAGGGAAGGGGGAAAAAGATTACATGCTTTGTTCTTAAGCAGCAAATGGGAGAATGTGTTGATTTTACACAAGAAGTTCAAAAGTTGTTCTTTTTTTCTTTCCAAACAGTTATTTCCCTGCTTTTACGGGCAGGATGTTAGAGGCATAAGGAAACGTTGCTGCTACTCCACCTTTCCTTATGCCCAGCTTCTGCTTCAGGAAATGTAATTATGAAGGTACGAGATCTGTTAGAGCTGATATGCATTTCAGGTGGAAGAAGAAGAGAGCGTACTAGAATTTTTCATTAGAAAACCCCATCCTTGTTAATGTTAAAGAGAATAGGGAGAATCAGTACCCACCATACCCTCTGAAAAAACACTCTCAGAAGACAGGACACGTTAAAAAGGACAGGTCACCTTATGGACAAGCATGGGATAAGCCAAAAACAATAGGATCACAGTTTCCTCACGTAAACAACAAATTCTGCAAAGCGAAACAACAAACTAACTGGCTTATAATAGAAGTCCCTGAAATACTTTCGTTAACATTTCCTGTACTTCAACAGAAAATACTAAGAATCTTGATGTTTAATTCACATTTTTCAAGGGACAAAATAATCAACTCTATTTTGACAGAGGATCAAAATGAAACTTCAAGAGAGAAAAAAGAAAAAGCCAAACAAACAATCACCCAACTGGAAAGACAGCATTTACCTATGCCTATAAACTTCTTAAGTTACTAAGTTATACCACTAACTTATTAGAGGTTTATCAATCTCAGGAGCCATTCTTAGCTTACAAATATATATATACACACCTAAAACTATATAGTAATGGGGAATCTCTTCAATAGCTGGAAAAATAGAATGTATCTGGAACTTCTGACAAACACAAAAGCATTAGTCCTCCAAACAGACCAGTCAGTTTATTAGCTCACCAGTCAGACCACTCTCACTCTTCCATTAAGCATATATAACATAGGTCCACTAACAAGACCTAACCGCAGACTTGCCATGTGTGAAGGACCTCAGCTTTACACACCTCAATCAAACATGCAATAAATTAAAAAGCTTTTTTTCTTCTGTTCCAAACCTGCATGGGCAATTTAGCCAGAACACTGAAATTAACTGAACTTCTAGAAGTAGCTCCTTTGTGTAACCCGATTACAAAAACTCTTCAAGTTAACAAATGTCATAGGTTTATGAAAAAAACTCTTCCGTAATGCCTAGTTGCATGGGGTAGGGAAGGGGGGAGAGGAACACACTGATGCTTCTTACACAGCACCCTGACCAGGCAATACCATGTTGGAATGCAAGACACAAGGAGCAGACCTGCAAACAGCAGACAAAAGAACAGTGCTGAGAAGATGTTCGGTTTTCTGGTTTCTGAAGGCATTCATTCACATCCAAATAATCATCTCTGCCTCAATGATTTGTATTACAAATGCCAAAAGTTACAGTAGCATATTAAAAAGTGTCACCTTTGCACATAGACTACAAGGCATCCCTGAACCTAAGAAAGTTCTCTCAAGATGGCAGAACCTGGTCCTCGATTATTTGGACCATTCATTAGTATACCCTAATGAAATCAGTGTTATTTGTCCATTTATTAAGAGTTACTAGTAAATCTTAATGAAAAATCAGTGTGGTTACACAGGCTCTACAAACATACCAAGGTGACACACACTAACACCCGTGTGTACACACACAAAGGAAAGATAAATTTTTAGAAAAGCATGGCAACATCAAAGTATGGAAACACAGGGACTTAAAAGGGAACTTTCTATATGCTTTTAATCAATTGCTTTTTAAGATGTAAAGTGGGAAGAAGCCAGCCACAGCTGGCTGCAAGTATTATTAAAATCAGCATTTCAGAAAAAGAGCAGAGGCAATCTAAACAAGCAAACTACAAAGGATGCAAGTGATCCTAAGAAAAGATAATGGTATGGGGTATACAACTTGAGATGCCACCACACCTTCCAGTTTTGCTTCAGTAAGCTGCATTTTGCTTGTAATTTCTCTGCCTAGTACATCTTACTAATTTACATTATTGGAAAATTAACAAGAGGCCCAAACATCTTACAGGCTTAACCAGACTAGGAAATAACCACATTTCTAGTAAGTCATAAGAAGCTCAGTCCTATCCTAAGGAAAGGCACAGATCAAAACCAGCAACATCTTGATGTTACTGGTAACATAAGAAGAACATGCTCTCCTCTCTTTGTACTCCTAAGCAGTTTTACACGGCCACATAATTATACTAGAAATGAAGCACAACTGCTTCCATCCACCCTCCCACACAGACACCCCATGTTTTGGGTCATACAGCCCATACACAGAACAACCTAGGAGCCTGCTCAAGCACATGGCTTCTCAAAACACCCTCTGCACCAGACAGAGGGACAGGCACTGTGCAGACTCTGCACCACTGTCCCCTCCTACCACCAGAGTCCCAGCTCCATGCCCAAAGCCGCAAAGGATGAAGCTGGACAAGAAATATTTACATTTTCCTACAAAATGAACCCTACTGAGTGCTAATTATAGAGCTGCCCTCTTTTGCTGCTCAGCACATCTCGGGAGACCATCAGCCACTGCTACTCGGTTTTCCTGCCCACACAGGACACCTGCACCCAAGCTGATTTAAAAATGCTTTACATGCACATGAATTTCTTCAAATAGGCAGGTGTAATGCCATCAAGGAGCCATGCTCTTGTTTTAGTTAGTTCAGATATTGCCAATAAAAATGGTAATAATAATTTTCACTACAGAAGTAGATTCTTATACATATTAGTAATACATGATAGGTAGATGACTGACTGCTATAACTGGTGAACACTCAGAGCTGGTAGGTGGAGAGGCGCTTGCTGCCAGCAGGCACTAGGGTACCAGCTCTTTGTGCTGTCTTGCCCACGAACCAGGGGCATCAAACATGCTCCTGTGTATTAGGACTGCTCATGAACTGTGATCATACTCCTTCTGGAATCTCTTTGCAAACTGCTAATGGTTAAGAAAATAATTTGCCAGCACAACTGGAGATTCCTGGGAATATTCTGCAAATCAGCTGTAAACAACAGGCTTAGCAAACCCGTTCTAAATATTACATGTAACAAAGAAACATTATCTCTGCACCCATAACCTCAGCATTCTTGCATTTCAGTTTTCACTAAGTCCCATATATCAGTTTAACAGGACGTTTTGAAATACCAAGTTATCAGGAATGCGGGCAGTAAGATACCAGATTTTCACATTAACTTTTCTAACATTACAAGACCTTCCAGATTTGACTGCTTCGGTTCAGAAAGAGTACTCCTAGTGAAAGGGCTATCACTGCCTTCCACCACAACAGCTGTTTTCAAAACAAGTTCTCTGTTTGTGTCCAAAACCTCAATGATAATTGCTGTCTTGATTCAAGCTGTTTAAATGACTACACCTTGCTGGTAGCTCTGGAGTAGAAAAAGCACTGAACAAACCCAGTATAGTAAGATTAAAACCTAAGAATTAATAAAAGAAAGTGGAGCCAAAAGAGCACAGCAATCCTCATTCAGATTTATAAACTACAGAACACAATTCTCCCCACACCCAGACAGACTCAGAAACTCCCAATATCCAGCTTGCTTAGTAGAAACAAGAGCCATCAAAACGCTGCCAAGGGACACCTGGCCCCTTAAGAGGCCTCTCATTTACTTTCTCTGCAGCTGGATAACGGGGAAAGTCAGTATTTTTCAGTCCTGTATTCAAACCAGGAATGAAGAGCCAGGTCAGATTTTGCCATGAATACACACGTAGTTTTAAGGAGATGAGGTTTAATCTAGACATCTTTAATTGTGTGCCTTGGAAGTGCTGAGCAAGCATAGGTTATAAACTTCACTACGAACTTGAACACAACACACTAAGTAACGGGTTTAAGTACATTTCATTGGAATAAGGCTATGGAAAGACTTAAAAATGCTTTCAGGAGACAAATACAGCACACATGCAAGTGTCAAATTTGCAAACAGACTATTTAAAAAGAACACAAACCATTACATCTACAGCACACAAGCATGTATTGACTGAAATTGAGGCAGACTGCAACAGCCATTTTTCAGTTGATCACAACTTCGACAAATGTTAAAAAGCCTGAGCCTCTCAAAACTCCAGCCGAAACTGCTCCATTGCAACAGTGGGAGAAGCTGCAGGGAAAAAGTAGGTTTGTCCATGACAGAATTCATCCAAGTGTCTCTGGGGCAGCTGTGACTGCAAAGGGAGAGCTGTGAAGTCCAGGAGGATGACAAGGAAGCAGCGGGGAAAGGTAGCACAGGCATAGCAAGTCAGGACCACATGCTGAAGGAGATGCTTTTAGCTATATTTCACATTTGCTGCTCAGTTCAAGGACCACCTACTGTTTAAGTCAGTCATCCATCTTTTTGAGCAGCATCGTTATACTTATTCTCATCCACAACCACATAAAACCTTAGAACTAATTAAAACATGGTTTATAATCAGTACATTTTTCTCCACACTGCATTACTTTACACACACACACTTGCAAACATGAGCATTTTCAGGTGTTCTGTAGCAGTATTTTCATCAAGCAACTGTAATTGTGAGGCTGAGTCTGCAAAATCCCTTGCTGCAGAAACTGGAAGGAGCCCAGCAAAAGAGGCAGGAACAGCAGGAGGAACCTCTCCAGTGAATTTGGCTTGGCAGGAACGGGTTCCACCCCTGCCCTGAAAAGGAGTTTTAAGTACAAAAATATCCACAGCTGATTGCTAATGGCAGGTTCTCTCCTTTTAGGGGAGCTGACTTGAGACCTGATAGTAATTAGAATTTGCTGGGTCATGAACATTCACATCTGCAAGCAAAGCAAGCATGGACAGGATCTGTGCGTTCTCTGCAATGTGAGATACACACAGAAGTCTCTTAGCTGTAGATCTAAACCAGATCAGAAATAGAAGACAGTTCTTTCTACAGAGACAAGGGAGCAAAACAGGGGACAGGATGAGACACTGATCTGGATCAAAACACTGAACAGTTTCCTTCCCATGCCAGCTGATGCCGCAAGACAGGATGAGCCAATAATTTGGGATAAACCCAAGTGCCATATTTGAGAAATCCTAGCACATCTTAAGATGCCTGCGCAGGGCTGGAAAATGTGTCAGAGGTTTATCGGGATGCCTGCAACCCATCAAGTGGCAATAGGAGACCGGGCAGGATACACAACCCACAGTACCCAAAATGACACCAGATATCTCTGGTTTAAGCAACTGAGTCCCAACATACACATTGACCTGGTGGTGAGCTGAACTGCTCTCAGCTCTGCTGCCAGAATTGCCAGCAAGATACTTGTGTTCATGCACCTGCACGTAGGTGTTTCAGTCTGGAGCTGAATCCTACACCAATGACACCAGCAAGAAGCAGACTCAAAAAAAACACAGGAAGATGGGATGGTTTTTGCAAGTAACAGTCTGTGGAATTCCATGTCACAGGACTCTGGGGATCCTACAAGTTCACACGGCTGCAAAAGCAACTAGACAACTCACAGGGGGAAAAGAAATAACCTACCCTGCAAATCAGAGGCTAGAAAAATGTTCTGGCAAAACACCACTGTGTATTTGCCCCGTTTCTTTACTCTTCCCTTTCCACGTACCATTAGCAACTGCCACACAGGATACTGGTCTAGAGAAATCTCGCTTTCGACTTTGCACAGGTATTCACACGTTCCTTATGTTTCAGCATCCACTACGGAATGGGAATATTGCTACTCATGAGAGAGAAACAAACAGCTGGTCCCAAACCCAGCTAACCAAGGTGACTGCCAGACAAGACCTGCGCAGAGCCTGAGGTGAACAGCTAAGGATCACTCAATTCAACCCTAATACAAAACAGACTTAAAGCCAGAAACCTAAGTAGTGGAGCACTTGCAGATGGGAAGAAGCTGCTGCTAGTATGTTGTTACTGGATGGCACGTTCACAAACATTTGTGAAATATTGGGGGGGGGGGGGGATGGGGGGGTGGAATTCATGTTGAAATGATTAATTCTTCTTTTAAAGCAAGCTTTGAGTACGTGCAGGAAATTTCTGGCCTTACGCCACTTATTCCACAATAATGAGAAGGGGAAAGACTCACCAAGATTAGCACCATATATTCTGTGTGCTAGATGAGGCAAAGAGTCTGTGGGAGGGATGCTGGCAAGCAATCGTGTAATTAAAAATTGTAACCTAACCCAGAGAGACAAGGAGGAGAAATTACACTGGCTTTTCCAAACTCGAGACAACATGACTTAGTTCTCCAGTGTTTTTAAACATAAAACACATGCTTTAATGTGGCCATTTATAAAATAACTATTTTATTACCTAGAAAGCACAATCCAGAAGACAGAGTACCATGGAACTAGGATTCATCAAAAAACTATGAAGACTACGATAAGACTTTACACTTAAGGGCAATGAGATGCTTTCAGATGAGAACAGTTACATTTTACATGACTAAATCCTGGCATGCACGCATACATGTGTATGTACACACACGTATATATATGTATATACACACACATACATACACTCATACCTCAACAAGAAATCTGCTAAACAACTATTTCTTTTTAAAAGATTTATGATGAACTAAAAGACGTGGGAGTTGGGCTTGAATGAAAAAATAACCACAAGAAGAGATGAAACACTGCAAAATGTGATCATATTTTCTCAGTTCCCTCCTTATTAAAACAGACCACAGCATACATAACCCTTTTAAACAGATTTTTTTTCAAGAGCTCCTCTCTTAGGGGAAGAGTTTATTTAGCTTTTTGTGCAAATTGTATTTAAAATATATTCTTGCTTTACTATAAATGTTTTATTTAGTTATTATTACTTTACTTTTGCTTCTGATGAAACACTGTTACAGTAATTCCTTTTTTCTTGCTACTAATATTCTCCTCTTGTTCCTTCTCAGCACTGCATTGTCCAGCCACCAGACAAGACGGGAGCTACCTCAAGTTTAACAAGACTGTAACAGTCTTCCCTCTCCTGTTAGAGCTGCATGAACAGTTTTCAAGCATAAATCTGTGGTTTACTACTAAAAGAGACTCTCAGCTTCTTTCAGAGCTTTATTTGAAGCCCACAGAGAAAGCAGTTGCACAAGTTTTCTGTTGCTGTGTCTGGAGAAAAATGTGGTCAACCTACCACAGGTACAGGAGACATTTTAGAGCAAAGATGTTCAGAGGTCTGTGTTGAAGGAAAATAAAAATAATCTGCCAAAGAGATTTCCACTCTCCCAAAGAAAGGCTGGCGCTCCAAATAAGAGGACAAGCTTCAGAGGAGCCAGATCTTGTTTCAAGCCAAGAGGCAGATATGAAATTGTTACAGCTGGGTTTCATTTTGACAGGTCAAGAAAGATCTGCAAATCCTACACACTTACGGCACAGGAGAATTAATCTATCCAACCAGGGCAAAATCAAAAGCAAGAATCACCCCTTCTGTTTACAACTTTCAAGGAGGACAGAAGCTCATATTTCCTAAGATCTGCCTTTCAACTGCAGCAAGCATAAACAGCCTTCTACAAAGGACCAAAAAAAAAAAAAAAAAAAAAAAAAAAAGACGACACCATTTCTGCCTGAATAAAAGCAGTGAAAGAAACAAGGAGAAATGAGGGAAGTTAGATAAGGTCATATATGTTATGGGCCTAAGTAGGGATAGGAAATTAAGAGTGATCAAAAAGAAAAATGAGTTGAACTACCATCCAACTTGCTGCAAAGGATATAAAAAACCCCACCAATCAACCAAATGCCACACATAAAAGGATAATAAAGAAAAGTATGAGCAGATAGGGTATCTGGTCAAGAGTTCAAGACTGCATTCAAGTTTCCTGGGGTAACTGAATACTGCTTGGAAGCCAACAAAACATTTATGCCCTTCCTAAGCAGAAAAAAAATTATCAGCTAGAAACTAACAAGGCAACTTCTGTGTTGCTGGGTATTGGGAGGACGAAAACCCAGTTAGCAAGGTAACCCTCAGCCAATTCCCTAAACAGCCTGCAGCTAATCAGCAGAGTTAATCCCCTTGCAAGACAGACTTTTTCCTAACTGAAAGGAACGTTAATGAGTGAAGTGAATGCCAATCCTACAACATATATTATACATGTTAAAAATACATACAAACTCTGTAAAAACCCACTCACACACTTCCCTTATCAGGGTAATACAGAACAGTAGTACTGGTAGAGGCAAAAGAACCATGTCTAGCACCACAGAAAAAGGAAACTGAAGGTCCTACAGCCTTTCCGTTGAAGCTGCAAAACAAAACCCAAAGTAAACCTTCCTTTGTTCATTTTCACACTTTTTGCAGAAACCTGCACTGATGAGGAAGCTGGGTGTGTGCAAAGAAGTTGTCTGAAAGTACTGTTTGAATAAAAACCCACCTCAAAGAATCCCACAACCATCTGTTGTGATTTATAACAGAGATGTATTTTAAACCATACAATCCCCTGAGGCATGCTGCTCCTCTCACCGGCCCCTCTTTTATGATTCAGAGAATCCTGCCTTGAGTAGCACCAACACATAGCTCCATCCCAGGGAATTAGAAGACACAGGAAGACAAATATCTTTCATTTTATCTAAAGTCAGTGAGTGTCCCTCAGCATTTTGTAAATTCTACTACTGTCCTGATTTTGAGATTTTCCCACAGAAAACCCTTGGGCTGAGGCTTGCACGGAGAGGTGATGGAAGGAATATTAACTTTTCCCAGAGTAAACAGCAGGCTATGCACCAGAATAGTACCGCTCCAAGCAGCTGCCAGCAGGTCAGAGAGGCAATATATACTACCTGGAGACAGAATAAATTGAAAAACCACCCCACTGATGGCAGCTACAGAAAGACATGCATGGGGAATGCCTAACATCTCTCCACTCCCACAGCAGGAAGGGGAGTGGAAGTCTCTTTTACAGCCTTACCACAGGAAAGGTTTCCCCTGCTGCATCTTGCTTTTACCAGTAGAGCTCTGAAGGACATCTCATAGCCACCCACAGAGCAATTGGCTCTGTGCCCACCTCCTCCTCTGAGATCTTGGGAAGCCAGGAAGGCCAAATGCAGGTGTCTCAACCTATAACACGGCTGCACTGACACTGTAAGGAAGCAAAGGCTCCTGCAAATTCACCTGGTTGAAAAAACAGTGGTCTCATACACAGACTCCATGAATGTAAATCAACTGGCTGTCTCAAGAGGGTAGGTTAGAAAGAAAAGTGCAGATCATCATCTGACCTATCCCACAGGGATTAGGACAGAAACACTGGCATTTAGGGAAAGGAAGCAGCTACAGAGAGTAAATACAGCAGCAAGTACCTGCATGGAGAGCAGGTAAGTAGCTGTTATCTGACAAGGGAAAGGAGTGGCTGTAGGAAGTACCAGAGATCAAAGATACAGTAAGTAGAGCAGGGAGGAGATTAAAGGGCTGAGCTGCAGACGCCCACCCAACACAGGCTGAGTCAGTACAACAGCACAGAAAAGACTAGGGAGAGCTCAAGCCCCAGTAGAAAAGAGTCCTGCTGGTCACAAGCCTCTGGGTACAGAAATCATCACTGAGAGCAAAAAAAGCAGCCAAGGTAGGGCTGAGGAAGAGGAACCAGAAAAGATACCAGCCACTGGTGCAAGTGAATGGCAAAACACAGTCACTGTTCCTACATCACAAGCACTTCCCAGCAATGCAAATGCCTCATCACCAGGGTGCTCTTTGGAAATGGCAACGTTCAATGCCATGTCAAACAAAACTGCCTTCTAGCAGAGTCACACTGCCACAGCCTCCATGCCCAGGGCAGGAAACACTTCAAAGCAGCAGCTGGGAAGCCATTTATATTGTATCCCAATATAAATGCTCAGTGGTCCGCGACGTACAGATACTTCTCAACTCAGGTTAAGGATTTGCTGTAGAAGGTCAGGAAACTGCGTGTTAACACTTGTGACTTCCAGCTCTCCAGCAGCCAACCCCATCCCAGGAAGGCTCTGCCTTGGTTTGCAGCTTACCCTGCTGTCTGGTTTAGCGTAACAAATGTGGTTTGATCTCCCCTGCAGCAGCTGCTACCTTCTGCTGCCCTTCCTGGGCCACTGTCAGAAGGCAAGCTCTAGCAGCTTGGCCTGCAAAAACATCTCTTCAATCCTCCTTTCTTTGAGGACACTATTCACAATGTGTAACAAGCAAAAAAGGAAACTGAGATAAAGAGCAGCTGACTGCAACTAGTCAATGGAGTGGTAAGTCAAGTAGTATAGTTTGCTCAGTCATACAATAGAGTAAGTAAAGAGAAAACTGCAGGCAGTACAGCTTGGTGACCTAGGGGTACCCAAAAGAATACAGCAAAGTTGGCTGCCAGTGACTAGTAACAATGAGACGAGTCTGTCCCTCCTCACTGTGAAAGCTAAGGGAAAAAAAGCAGCACTTTTTGACAGCTAAAAAGCTAAAGGGATTTAAAGTGCACATTTAAAAAGAAATGGAAAACTGATTCTCTTCCTACAGAGGCGCACTTTAATTCACCCAAAGTCCTCAAATACCTAAAGGCAGTCACCACTTTTAGCATGCACTTACGGCACCTACTAAGTGTCACAGAGGAAGCTGCTGGGTGTCACTAACTTCAAATTAAAGCACAACAAGACAAAATGCAAAGTTGTTCCTATTGCTACATGTAAAGCAAGCTTCTGAGAAAGCACTGCTGTCAGGTCCATTTTGTAAAAAAATTGCCTGTCACAACAGCTAAGCCATTTTAGGAAGTGTTTAAAAAAGAATAAGCTAAATATAGTGCTAAATTTGAGGCTTACAGACCTCAAGTGCTTTTTCCAAATTACCTTTAATTTCAGTATCACATTCAACAGGTCAGAATATGGAAAGGCTTTTCCAAACTTCAAGAGTTTGAAGCCCGATTTTCACAGGTGTCAAGTGCTTACAGTTGTCATCAGGTTTTCTGAAGGCATAGGACAAAGAACTGTCAGTTGCACTAAAGAGAAAACATCATTTAATCCTTTCCACAGAAGACAAACTAGTAACAACAAAACTTATTTGCACAGTGAGGTCCAAAAGGACTATGAATTTAAAAACTAATGGTTAATCTTGTCTTTACGTTTAATACCAGTGTGCCTGCAGTAACACTGAAAACAAAGCACTCCATCACTTGCTGCAAGCTTGATATTAGTGCATATTTCATATTTCTCTAAACATATTTAAGCTAGCTTTGGCAGACAGACTCACTATGTTTACAAATGACTTCTGCATAGTGTAGATTACCTGCTAATAGGTATTTTCTAAGTACTAAGCAATGAATGGTTAGACTTCAACAGTGAAATACAGTTTCTTTCTGATTAACTGCCATTTGCAGTGGCAGAAATTAAATATTAATATATGGAAAAAGACAACATGGTAGTCTTGCCTCAATTTTTTGTGCTTTAAAATAAAAAAATAGATTTCCTGCCATTTTTAACATGTCATCCATTGCCAGTTTAATTTTGCTAAGATTCCTCTTTAGCCTGTCACTTTGATTAGCCAACAGAGGAGATAGAGAGCACTTACAAGAGTTGTTTATGAGATGACAAATGCTTCAAAGGGCCTATTAGGTATGTATTAGAACATCAGTTCAGAGCAGTGGAAGTTACTTGTGGAAAAGAGACACTCTCCATTAGCGTATATATATATCTCTCTCCAGAAGATATATAACGCTTTCAGCCTTGAAGCTGTGCATCTAATTTAAGATCTTCCAACAGCAACTCATCCAAAATTGAAGCTATGATTTATTTTCTTAATGTTCAAGAATTACAAGCAGTATGTAGCACTACACGGTACAGTGCATCACTTTAAACTACCATTAACAGAGAAATTAGTTTTGTTTTTAAAAAACATTGTAGAGTCAGTCCTCTACTGTGGGGAGCTGGGAGGATAATGTGGGGAGAGGCAAAGCACACTCAGTGAACTGTATGATGCAAAAAAACCCCACGTAAATTCTCTCCCATGTTCTGACATGGCTGGTACTGAGCTCCTGTGAATAAGCCCTGCTGAACCTAAGTCAGCTCCTCCACAGACACTAAGGCATCCCCTGCAACACACATCACTGCGGAAGAGCTACAGTGCAGGATCTAGTAGTCCACGCGTTGCAAAACCCTCCACACCCCAACCAGTCCTCTCACATTCCAAGCGTGTTGACTGGCCAGCTTAAAGCTCCAAATGGAGATACACTCTTTCCTGCTGGCAGACATACTCACTCCCTCTTTTTTTTCCTAGATGAGTCATCACCAGAGTTCTGTCATCTTACATACTACAGTCCCACCAAAAGCTGTAATGGCGAGTGAAGAACAGAAGGAACCAGTGTTACACTGGGCAACACAGCCACCAATTCACGTCACACCATACTCTTAATGGCTTTTATTTGCTCTAGGGAGCAAACACTAAAGCTTTATCACCCAGACTTGGTCAAACATGAGTGTTAAGTTTCCCTAGCTGTGACACAACCCAACAACTTGCTGCTCTCAAGGACAAATCAGGTATTTCACTCACCTTCCCTACAGCTGTGAGGTCTCACCGCCTCCCTGGCGCTCAGCATTTATTCAAACCCTTTGTGAGGGAGGCTCAGCTGACTAATCCTTCAGAAAAGTAACTCTGGAAGAAAAGCTAAGCTAGCAAAACAAAGTCCAAGCAGGACAGGAGGCAGTGCACGGACAAACCACCTAAGATTTGTCTTCAGCAGCTTCAAGCTGCTCTACCCAGTCGACGACTTCCTGACCCACTCGCACCATGCAAGCCAAATGTCCTATAACAAGGTTTCTAGGGTTTGGGTCGGTCACTTCTTAAAAGCAAGAAAATATAGGCATTTCCATGCAAAACTGGAGATAACATGCCCTAATCTTCACCGGAATCCTTTAAATTACTCTTTGAAGAGTCTATTCCCCTCAGAGAAGTGCCTGACATGCCGTCTGAGCAAATCAGTAAGGCAAAAACTCAGTATGCACAAGTTTAAATCTAAGGATCTGGACCCATCAGATCCTGAAAGGATTTCAGACTTTGAGCATACTAATGTGAGTTTTGAAAAAGGATTTGTTCACTACCAGTGAAGCCATTGAGGAAAGTGCATCATACTGACTACACATGCAGAACTTCTTCCTAGTTTTATTTTGTTCTCAACTTCAGAGAGATTGAAGACCTTAAAGAGCAGCTCTGGTAGGAAAGGACAAGAGACACCAGGACTGGAACTGCTTGTCTCATCAACAGGAGACAGCCCAACAGCCCAAACAATAACGGAAGATGACATCGACTGCAAAAGACTCTGTGCATAGACAATCCTTGTCCAGATTTGCAAGCCCAAAACAGCAAAACTTCTAACTACTGAGGCCACAGTTATTAGGCATGTCTAAGCAGACAACTGACAGCCTTAGAAATTCAACATGTGCCTTGAAACTCAGTAAACCCCCCCTCAGGTGAATTTTTTTCGCCAGAAGCTAATGGACAACCTCACAGGTTACCTCTGCACCAGAGCAGAGGCCAAGCCTGTGTGATTTTGCCCACTCTAGTCTGTAATACTTCTTCAGTTAGATGATACATTTCCTCTGCAACCAGAATGAACTGTCAGCTCTCCAGCAAGGGACAGCTGTGATGTCTATTAGATAAGCACCATTCAAATTTTGACTTGGGGCCTGCAGTGAAGAGAATTAGTATGGGAAAACACTACTTGAAATGACGCAAATGACTGCATGCCTGTTATGATATTACAGAGTCAGCGAGATAAGTTTCATGCATTCTAAAACTTTCACACACTCACTTAGAAAGGTATATGCTTAATGAATTTAAATGCTAATCTCACATGTCCAGTAGCCAGCTATTAACATTAAAAACAACTGCTACTGGAAACAAATAATGGAAAATACTTACCCAGAAAGTATTTTAAAATTACAAAACTGCAAATGTCATGCTGTCCTTCCGCATTCAGAAGTATTTCCTTTATTAATATTTCTAATCAGACTTCATGCTTAAACAGTTTCCTGCTGTGCTTCATGATTTGTCCATAAATCATTTGTTTATAATCCACCCTGCAGAATGAATCATCTTTCTCTAAAGCAAAGTCATCCTCTGCAGTTGATCACACATGACAATGAAGCAACTCATCCTCAATGGGAAAGGAAGCATGGCTATAAAAGGAAGGCATGGAGAACATACTGAAATTTATCCAGTTGACAAGCTTGAATATTCTGTTATTTTATTCAAAACTACTTTCCTGCTTTAAGGTATTTTTACTGAAACTACAAATACTCTAGCTTTCCTCAACAGCCTGTCAGTTTATTGATACCCCAGAAAACAATTAAAAATAAGGTAAGAATTTAACATGCTTCCCATCAACTTGCTGCTATGGACAAACACAGTCATCTGCATGATCCAGCTAAGACAAACCAGCCACCTACAACCACAAAGAACTCAAAAGGAATCCCATTTTCCAAAGATGGAAGTGGCAAAAGCAGAAAAGAGGAGAAAGAAACAGCATCCTTTGCTCTGACATGTAGTGTCTATTGCCTATGACTAAATCCTAGGTCATACATAAACTTTGAAATGAAAACATTTTTTCCCCCTTTTGAAATACAGATTGCATCAAATGGAAGGACATCTTGTATATTTGCTTATAAACCCCAAAGTTCTCAACCTTGTCCCTCTTACATCAACTGCTGGGGTCAAAAAAATAAAATAAAAAAACCCGATAAATCTTATTCAGGTCAGACAACTGCAAAGACCAAGACATGCTGTGTGTTCCCTTTGCTTTATTCTAGAAAACATTAGCATGATTAGCTGATTAGTGATTGGCACAGAGACAGATTTGATCTGTTCTTCCTAATAAAGGAAGAAAAGGACTTTCCATAGTTCACTTCATCTGGAGATAACTAGTCTGGTGAAGAGCGCTTCAGTCCATGCCATACACTGTGAAATGGACCTACACACAGGTTTTTCACAAAAGTTATCAAAAAGGGTTGTTTATAGCACTGATGACTAACAGATTAAACTGTTTTAAGGAAAATTAGAAACCACCTCGCTTCTTAAATTCATTCCTAAATCCCACTCCTCATTGGAAATAATCTCCAATACCATGCAAAAGGTTTGTGCTGTGAGAGTTAAGGGAAGGAGTACATAATGCTTCTGAAGTAATCCAGGGAAGCTACAGCACAGGATGGAAAGCCAGATGCCTGCTTTAAAAGAAAGCCAAATCCTTTGAGGTTTATAAATTCATTGAAGATGTATGTGTCCATTTTTATCCGTGTCTTATGATAGGAATGGTTAGTGGAAAGCAGGCATTCATAATCCTGCCAGAATCCAGAAGAGGCCCTCTGCTGAGGACAGCTAGCCCAGGAGCTTCCCAGCCAAAAAAGCCCTCCGAAGGAAGTCCTGCAGCACTTCATCCCACAAAAGCAAGCACTGAGAGGCATAAATGGGGGATGGGAAGGAAATTCAAGTATCTGTCCCTCCAAAGGGAAAGGGGTAAAGGGGTAACCTCTGTTCTGCAATAAATACAGAAAAGTCCAGGGAAAAGGTAATGCCAATTCTCCTTCACTGGGAGCATTCATAGCTCTCCACTGTTTAGGGCAAGAATTGAACTATACCAAACAACTGTGCAAGAGAGTAAACACGCATAGGACACTTAGTCTTTTCCAGATAAACACACAGAACTGACAACAGCACAACCTCAGTCAGCAGCAGACACAACCCATTTCCCCTCCCCACACAGAGCACTCACAGGGTGCCACCAACGCCAGAGGGAAAGCAGAGGAAGGGAGCTGGAGGTACAAGCCAGAACAGACATGTAGAACAATGCTCCTGCTATAGTCCCTGCCATAAAGAGTCCAAGCTGCTGCAGGCCATACAAACACAGTCTTATTTACTCAACTTCTCAAAACTTCCAGGTCCTCCTTTGTTCTAAAAAAGCAAGGCTGTTCTAAAAACATTTTCTGACTCAAATGACCCAAGGTCAGGGACAGCATCAGCTCCTTTTAATACTGGAAATTATTCCAGTAGCCTCTGAAAGGGCAACAGAAAACCCAAGTGGTTTGCATGCAAAGGAACTAATGAAGCCTAGTTTGCTAGAGTCTTGCGTACAACCTACTTGTAAACTAAACTGCACAAGACCTTCACATGGATGGCTACAAAGGGTTAAATTGTGATTGAAGTTCTTTTCCCTTGTACCGATTATACAGCTTCTCTTTTGAGTGGATGCTCTGATGCCTCAAATGGCATCTGCTCCCGCTGCTGCCTCTCTTTTGGTCAGAGCAGCAGCAGGGTCTCTCTGCAAAACCTGCTTAAATAAAGATCAGTAAAAGCTTCAACTACCTGCATATTTCCATCTCTTTGTGAGATCTAGTCAACATGTTATCTAAGCTTAGGAGAGGGAATGGAAAGATCGCAAGTAGTCTCACTTCTGTGGGAAACAGAGCTAAAAATGGGCAGCCCAGATAGCTACCACCAGCAGCAAGTCAGGACAGGTTTGCTGTTAAGTTACCTCCACCTGAGCAATGACTGATTTTGAAACAGCTACACACTATGTTGAGAGACAGCATAAACTCACTTGTACATCTACCACCCATGCTTCTACTTGTGCCATGCACAAACAGCTTCCAGTTTTTCCAGGCATCAGCCAAAGTTGCTACACAAATGCTACAGATTGTTATGCCACATGACTGTCTTACAGCAATGAAAAGGGAGTTTGAGAGTTTCAAAAACACCACTCTCCTAACAGCTTCTTGCAAGATGCTACTGTTACATTGGTAACATGGACGGAAAAGCACAAAGCAAAAATTTCATACATGCACTTTCGTAAATCATGCAAGTATTCAAATAAAAAATGAAAACAACTTATATTGCTCAGAGAATTACTTTTTCCTCCAGAGACAAATGTAATGACATGTTGCCTTGAAAATAAGTCTTATAATTAACACAGAACATCTTCAAATTAAAAGGAAAAACAAGACACCATCAAGGTTTAAGGCAAAAAACCAAACGAATTGAAGAACAAGACCTCCTTGGAAGGGGAGCTTTAGTTGCATAGCCTTCACAGCAGGCAGCAGGGACAGAATTTGAAATGGGACACAGCTGTAATTGCATGGGCATTTGCTAACTAGGTCTGTATTTGCTAAGTAGGCCTATGTATTCTGTTCTGCAAAATAATTAAAAAAAGAAAATCAAGAGATAAGCACTTCAGCCTGTATAGGGCTTGGACACCTTCCCAGAATTAAGGGCATAAGCAAAGACTCTCATAAGCAATGAAGGATGCCAGAGCAAACACTTCTATGCAACTGGTCTGCATTTGTCTGTCTAGCCAAAAATTAAACGATGCACTTTTTTCTTTTTATTGGCAAACACACGGTACAAAAGTGCAATTAGTGGACAGCAGTTTTACAGACTTCAGTCTCCCACCCACTTTCACACATCACTGTATGTCAACACCGAAATTTTAAACACTGTTACACTTAGTATGTACTTCATATGTTAAAACTCAGGAAAATAAAAAAATCCTGCTTTCTACATTTACTTTCAAACAAGTTCTCTGGAGAACAGCCAAAGTGTCCTGAAGCCTGCTGGCAAAAGTCAGTTGGATTTCCAGCAGTCATAATCTGATAAAAGGAGCTTCAAATCCAGTCTCAAACTACATGTAAACTCTAAAGTATAACCGCTTCACCTTGCAAAGACAGTCAAAGGACTAGCATTAGGCAGTGGTTGCTAGACTTCAGCTTGGACAAGTATTTTAACTAGTCCATTAGCAGCAACCATCTTCAAAACTCCAAGAGACCAGCAGCCAAAAAGGTGTGATTTACAGTTAATAACTACCCAACATAACAGTGTTTACAAATAGGCTTGCTTAACAGATGTCTGGTAAGTGGTATTGATAAACATGATCTGAAAAGCACTTGTATGCAGCCAGGTATCATTTTGTGACCTCTTCAGGCTTCACAGCCATGAAGGAAGAGGTTTAAAAGAACACACAAACCACTGAAAGTTGAATTGATGGTATCAGTGCAAAGCCAGTCCAGCCAGTCCTGACAAAGAAAACAAAAAGGCAGTGGAAGAAAAGATGACAAAAAAAACCCCCCACACCTTTTCCCATACCTAAGCTGATCTCATAAGCATCACTGTTTGTATAGCACAGACTCACAGTTCCTTCTAGATCAGGTCACCAGTCTTCAGAGCTCCCACCAACCCATCACCAGCACCGCTGCAACAGACATCAGCACCTCGACCCAGCCACCAGCCTCATTGAGGTCAACTACTTACAGCACCCGGTTTCTGTGCAAACCTCCACTCCAGTTCTCAACAGGAGCTCCCAGAGCCACCCGAGCCATCCTTCTTGCCGTTCAGCTCTGTGGGCTCCTCTCCCCCAGGAGACGGGGCCCAGCACAATGCCAGCCCAGCCCCCTGCACCACTAACTGGAGTGCACTGAACACCCAAACTATAGCGCCTGCCACCTCCTCCCAGCCCCAGCACCCCTCACCCACACAGAAGCCAACCTGGGGCTTGCCCCTTCTTTCCAGGTGGCTTGGTTGCACAGATGCCTCATCCCAACCCAACTCATGGCAGAGCTCTCTGGAGAGCAGCGAGAGTGGCCTTTTCCCCAAGGCCATGGCAGCAAGCCCCTGCCCCTGCATCTCCCCCCGTTCACGCTGGCACAGTGCACTGGCATGGGGAAGAGCCCGTTTGGAGCAGAGGCTCAGCCACAACCGCACAGCTGGGCTGGGGCATGCGGGGTTCTTACCTCTGCTCACGTCATCCCCTTTGCTCAGGGTAGATGTTTTAATTCTTTGCATAGGCACTGCACAGAGAGAAGCTTTGAGCCAGGGAAGAAGGAAGAGACCGGCCATCTGATTTCCTCTGGTTCCTTGCCCTGACCAGGACATGCCATATCCCCAGAGGGTCAGACGCACACATGCTCTTCCAATCTGATGGCTGCTGATAGTCTTTTCTCCCTTTTTCAGCTCTCAATAAAACACAAGGGACTTTGCAAATAATTCCTAAGGGATATTGCTAATTGGCACAACCAGAATTCATTGTACATAAATCTAAATATTTGTACCCATTTCTCAGCATCCCACTGCACTGCATTCATCTGAAGGCTGAGTTCGGAGACTATTATGAGATTGCCTTCAAACTGCCAAATGCTTTCAGGTCTCGGCAATGTCAGTCAGGCTTTGGTCCTTCTGCTCCTGCTGGTGCTACACAGTTCACTGGTAGCTGTCCATACTTGTACCTTGTTTGTTTTAACAAAGTACCCAAAGCAGACTCAGACATTTGTAAGAGAAAGATCTAAGAACAAGGAAGGGAGGGAATGTCTTGTACAACAAAAACAACCAAGGTAAAAAAATAGATCTAATCTGCCAAACGATGAGGTATCTTCTTACGTATTTTTTAAACTTGGTCCCTATCTTACTTTAATAGCATACACAGCTCTGCTATTTACTATGATCCTGACTGTACTAGTGCCTTATCCATCTGAGTCCTGTCCTAATTTTTCATAGTCAGTCTTGCAACGAGAAGAAAGAAAAAAAAGGGATGAAAAAAATAAAGGAGGGGAAGTGATGACATTGCTTTCCAGTTTGTCCAGAAGCTTATCAGGCGATGCTCTCCCTCTTTGAAATAAGCAAAATAATTTATTAAACAGTCAGGAATCAAGATGCTCAAATGTTCCCATTTCGTGATTAGAGAAAGGCAGGAGGAGTGCACAGCCCAGCCTTCTCTGTCCAGTGGTCCAACAGAGCAAGACATCCTGCCAAGAGGAGCTGCCTCTTCTGCTGTAGCTTCTTTTCCACCTGCTTTTCTCCGTGGTTTTCATGCAGCGAAAGATACTTTCTTCCTCCCAAGCAGCCGTGGTGTCAAACAAGCCACCTATACTTACACTTGTGAAAACAGCAGTAACTGTCATGCCATAACCAATAAAGCCCAAGATAATGAAGTAAAACCATGGCACAAGGTTGATTACTGCAATAATTATCACAGGCAGATAGTTTCACCTGTGAAACTTTTTATGAAGTGGCATGAAAATAGATAGCAATAATAAGTTTCTCAGACAGATTAATAAGTCCTTTCTAACCTTCTCTCAAAACTGGCAGGCAAGGGAACTTACCTGCAGTTTTAAAAAGCAAGCAAAGGACTAAAACTCAATTTCCATTAACAGGCTGGCACTTGCAGCAGAAAATTCTTATAACTGCTTGGGACTGAAGTTAGTCAAGGCACAGGAAAGAGCGCAGTTACCTTTTGGTGTGGCATAACATTTAAAATACATTTCAATATGTTTACAATAGTGCCCTCAACTTTATTCTCTAAACGGATGAACTGGCCTGTTAAACCTGTTATAGGGAACAATTAAGGGAAGATTCTAAAGCCACGGAAAATAGGAAGACCTAGAAATGCATATATTTTTAAAATCAGGAATCTGCAAGTAAATCCAGGGTTTACATTGCGATCTTATTTGCTGCACTGCTTCAGTAGTGTATCTGCTGCCATCCAATCTAAAGCACAAACCATTTTGGATCACCTCTCCTATGAAGACAGGCTGAGAGTGCTGGGGTTGTTCAGCCTGGAGAAGAAGAGGTTCCAGGGAGACCTTACAGCAGCCTTCTTTGCCTACAGGAAAGCTGGAGAGGGAGCTTTTACAAGGGCATGTAGTGATAGGACAAGGGGGAATGGCTTTAAACTGAAAGAGGGTAGATTTAGATCATACACAAAGAAGAAATTTTTTACAATGAGGGTAATGAGACACTAGAACAGGCTGCCCAGAGAAGCTGTGGATGCCCCCCCATCCCTTAAAGTGTTCAAAACCAGGCTGGATGGGGCTTTGAGCAGCCTGGTCTAGTGGAAGGTGTCCCTGCCCATGGCAGGGGGGGTGAACTAGATGATCTTTTAGGTCCCTTCCAACCCAAACTATTCTATAATTCTACGATTTTTTCCATTCAGCAAGTCCTACTGCTTTCTTGTTGCTTACCTCTTTTCAGAAGATTTATTCATTAAAAAAAAAAGAAAAGATAAACCAAAACCACACAAAACCAAAAAGCCCAGACTTTTCCACCTTCTGCTTACCTGTAGCATCTCTATCCAGTTAAGAAATCTGTCCAAGCACCCTAAGGCACGTCTCCACTGCACCATCTGCTGAGGCGCTTCCTCCCAAAGCACAGCTCCAAAATGTAAGGCAGGCCCAGATAGAGCTTCTTGAAGTCCCACCCTCCCTGTCAGCCTCCCCACCTGCACATTCCTCCATCCACTCTAGCACCAGAACTGCTCCTCTTGCAACCACACAAAGATCTGGTTCAAGGAAGGCATCTGGCAAAAAACTAACTTAATTAGTTTGAGTTGAAGCTGCAGTGGAACCACACCCTCCGCTCAAGTGATGGCAGACACTCTAAACCAGCCTTTGACCTGCAGCATCCACCTTGTAGGTGTGTGGCTGAGATGTTACAGGGCACGACCAATGGAAGCAGAATTAACTACCCTGTAATAATCCCTTTGTCTTCTACCTCTTGAGACACCATTTGCTCCCCTTGGTTCATAGGGTAAATCTAGGAGACTGGAAACCTGGCTGTGCTCAGCACCCACTACAAAACGTACAAACAAAAAGAGTACTGTAAGTTGCACCGGGCTTGTGTATTGACATGTTACATGCCGTGAAGCAACTTATGTTTACTATTTAGTTTACTACATTTTCACCAAAATGTTCTGTATACATACGCTTCAACAGAAGTGGAGTACGGTGAAGTTACAGACCCAAAAGAAAATACTACCTACCTATTTACAGATAGCCTGTGCAGATCAGCGAGCCAGTAACTAATGTGGCTAACAACTTACACCAGAGTCAGAAGACTTCTTTGTGAGCAGTCAAGAAACTGCACAGAGAGTGCCAGAACAAAGAGGGAACAGAGCAAGCGCTGCCCAGGGAAGTGTGTCCTGGTACACATCTGAAAAAGAATGAGACCCAATTCCAGCTTCGAGTTGCAGTAGGGCATCCCTGCCATACTTCAAAATTTTTTGCTTGCCTTTGCTGGGAACAGTCTGGTCAAAGTTTGGATTTTCTGGGAGGGCAGTATTGAGATTCATTTGGCAGCATATAATGAGGGGACAGGGAAGAATATGAAAGGATCCCTGAAAGTATCTAAAAACAGGCAGTTCCTTCCCACATACAGGGAATGGTACCACGTTTCTAATGATTACACTTAGCACACTGTAATGCTCATACCTACAAGATAATGAAATTTCAATGCCAGTACTAACATTGCTGCTTCTATAATCCTTATAATAATAAATACTCCTCTGCTGCCTTTTGTTTCTGACACAATCGCTACCAAATTCGAAATGCCTTCTTAAAGCTGTCTTTTTTTTTTTCCCTGTCTCTGAAGATGAAAACATATAGGTTACTACTTGCATAAGAGATTAAATTCAGACATACAGCATGGAGCTCCCATCCTGAATTCTCCACATAACATTTTCAGATAGTGCAGTAAAAGCTGTATTATATATTACAAATTTTTTTCAGCACTGGCCATAAAGGTCTGGCTAGAACTAAACTTATTTTAATACAGGGGAGGGAAGAAGAAAAAGAAAAAAAAAACCAAGGGTGGCACACTAGCATCCTTACCACGTGCTTCACCAAGCTGCATCAGGGGCTGTTTTGAGCTATAGATAACTAAAAAAGAAGTCTGCCATCAACTTTGGCTTTTACAGGAAAAATTACTAGGTTTATAACTCCTTTTCCCTCTTTTTTTCTTTTTTTTTTCTCAGTACCAGGCTATTTTCACAGAACATGTCATTTTATTGTCTTATGAGGTGAACATCTACTGCACTAACGGCCTATTATCATCACAACTCAAAGCTACATCTTCATATTCCAGTGGTAACTTAAAAAATGCCTCAGGGAAGAAATCACCAAATTGTTAAAATCAAATATGCTTTGAAGAATATTTGGGGTCTGTATTTAGGGGTGGGGAAAGATGTGCCTTTTAATTAATTTTTAATTAAATCAACTGTGAGTTTTAAAGTTCAGAGCATTAGAAACTACTTTGATGTTTCACTTCACATAATATGAACCTTTTAGCATAGTATAAACAATCATGTTCCCCCATCTTGAGACAAGCCTCACATCATGTGAACATGCAACTGAATCAAAAGCAGCTGCCAACTTAAGACAAACTCATCAACTCTATACATAAAACAAAATAACCTGAGATATAACTCCAATAATAAATGACTGGGCAAATGCATGCTGTAAGTGGAAAATATTTAGAAAGACATTAAAGGTATTTTGTAACTTCTGTTCTATTAGAATAATCTGTAACTTATTTAAATCCTTTGACATTCCTATTAAGGCACATGGTATCACCTCTCAGTCATAGGAGAAGCAGTGAAACAACAGTTTGGATATTCAAAATGCCAAATGTCATCCTATGACCATCATAGCAAAGGCCTTCACTAGAAGAGTCCCCAAAGTCCCTGCAGGTAGGGCAACCCTTTCCAGGGCAGCATATTAAAAAGAAAATTATTTCCTAGGATTCAGCTTAGCAGGTGCAACACTCCTCCCAAAAGCTTCCGCGCCCACTGCTGCCACTGAGGGACACGGTAATGGCAACTAGAAAAACAAAGACACTCAACAGAAGCAAGCCAAAACAAGAGTATGCTGCCAGTAACTTCACCAGCTGAAAACACATTTCACTAATTCATCTCAAGCACAGGTGTGCATAAAGCTTTTTCTTTGTGACAAAATGCAGGACTAATCTCCCAGGAACCTCACCACAATTTGGTGATCAATGAGAAGTCAAACTGATTTGCATTACACCACCTGTCATGTTTCTAGCCAACTTGATTTTTCTGACAGCTGCACACTTCTATAGGGTTATTGTTTTACAGACAGTTCCATTCTTCTTCAGAACTCGAGAAAGGTGTGTACCAGAAATTATTTCTCCTGTATTTTGTAACAAACCTGCTATCACAATATCAAGGCAACCACAAATGCCCTATGGTTTAATAAACCAAAGGGGAAATCCTGATGGAATACACTCCACTAGCAACGGATCCACTTTGACTTGACATCCACTGATTTAAGAAGCATCTCTGGTTCTCCTCCTTGCTTACATACTTGGCATTTATTTAGGGTAGCGTTTATGTATGGTGTGATCAGGTCTAAGATAGAGGAACTGTCTATACTGTGTGCTGACTAACTGGCATCCAGCCTAATCCAGAATATAAAAATTTCACCGTACTAAGCACATGAGCCGTCTGCTTCATTTTACAGAAGGTCATGAATTCCAACCAGGGTGACAAAAAGCCAGAAATCCCACAGCCAAATCCACTTCATGAAGCCTCCTTGCACACAGGCTTGAGCTAGCATTAAGGGCATTCTCTCAGTTCTTCTAATCTTTGATAACAGTTACCAGTCATTTTCTCAAGAATAAAGTTGCAACTTACTGCACAGAATTAAAAAATCTTACAGAAGATACTTTCTTTAGTACATGTCAGTTAAAACATGGTGGATTTCAGTAAGCTGAATTTTATTTTGCTAATGTTGTATTTTTTAAAAAGCAGAAAAGATACCTCTCATAGGCAAGCAAGGGACCAACAGAAGTTCAGAGAACTGGATCACATGGTCAGCTGAACACTAACACTGTTTTTCAGATTCTATGAAAACAAACTTGTTCCCATGAAGGCCAAATTGGAGCCCAAAGCGATACTTTGCAGCTGATACAGAGAATGTTGAGAGAAGGTATTTAGATTTGTCAGCAGTTCTGTTGTAAACCACAGCAGTTCAAGTCAGCCTTGGACTAAAAGGAGAAGGGAAAGTGATTGGTACTCAAAGAATAAAACAAGTTCTCACTTGGCCAGGACCTTGAAGAAAAAAGGAGGAAGGAGGAAAAAATAAAATCATTCTGTTAAAGAATAATGCTTTAAATACTGTCAGTCATGGAGCCCAAAGAAACAAACTTAAGAAAGGCAACTCTTTATATAAATTAATGAGAATAGAAAAATGTAGTTGAAAATAATGTGATGATCCAGTTCAGAAGTTTATCTGACTGATGTCTCAGACAGCCATATGTACATGCAGTAGTCTCTTACCACTTCAATGAATTAAAAGGTAACTAAACCGATTCAATGGTATTTCAAGAGTCACTTACCCAGTGAAATAACTAAATTATATTAGCAAACAGAAGAAGATAGTCCGGTCTTTGAACTCCACAATGGTCCCACTCCACAAGAATACCTTATTTAGCTACTCTGAATCCATCCACTTAGATCCTGAGATCCACTCACTGGGCTCTGTAACAGCAGCTAAATTATTTTTATTACAGAAAGAGTTGATTATGACTCCTGTCATTAGTCACCACCCCACACTGCATATTCTTTGAAGGGGCAAAAACGTGTTCCTTTAATTCAACAACTAAAAGGCCCCTGAATATCAAGTTAAATACTCCCAGGACCTCGTTTATTTTAACCTGACCTGTTAACTCATGCAAAAACTGCAAACTGTCCTTAATATTAGATTTTACAACAAAATTAGCTCAAAGATTTAGAAACACTTCTAAGTACAGAAAACAGTACTTTAGAGTTACAAGGCCACAGCATATGTAAACACTGCATAAGAAAAGTAATGCTGTGCTAAGCTAGGCCCCACGAAAGCTGAGAGCATCATAACCAGAGGAAGATTTATTTAATGAAAGATCAAGTTCTCCTTAATAAAGCAGACTTCTCTTGTGCAGATTACATGGGAGTCTGGTTACTGCTCGTGTCGGGTTGCTTGCACAAGTGATGTTCCCCTGCCCCTGTGTCTGGTGTTCTTCCACTGCCAGTGTTTGTATATGGGCACCCAATGTAGTAACTGCTCCAAATACAAACCTTTGATTAAACTGTCAATTTTTGTACAGAACACAAGACATCACTCCCTGGCACGGAAATATGCACAGGCCACTTTTCAGCCTACCCTTATCAGCAGGACCGATATAATACTTTTTCTTCTTTCAGTCAAAGCACCTGAAAGACAGCCAAGTCACAAATCAGCTCCCCATCTCAAATGAGACTTTTAACATGCCTCACATGCAACCATGATAATTTGCTCCTATTTTCTCTAAGCAACAGATAAGTGTTCCTACAACAGGTGGAGCAAGCCTTCTACGCAAAGATTCCTTCCTTCTCCTCCTCCATTCCTTAACTATCAAATATGAAAGCAATACCTATTTCCAGCCTTCAGCTGCCAGGTCCACACCTCATGGAGAGTTAAGGATTTCGGAAGTTTTCAGGACCACTACTTACTAAGGCATTTACCTCCGTACTTTATCATGAAACAAAAGCCATCACATGGGTCTAATTTTTGGATCACACGTACCCTGGTGCTGGAAATGGGGAGCCTGCATGTTTGACAGGATTAAAATGAACTTCTGTCCTGCTCATATTTCTGTTCCTTGGTCTTCAGTACTTAGGTTAAACAGTTTTACCTGACTGATCCAGAAACCCTTCCGCAGAAACCCTCTCTCTTTCCACCACTTTTCAAAGTTAAACATACGTGCATAGTAACAAAAAAATCTGCTGATCAGTCTTTAAGACACCAGCCTGGACAGCTGGGGGGGGGATCAGCTCCTGCAGCTGGCTGGCTACAGCACGTACCTGCTGTTCACTTCAGGCATAGCCTAAGTCACTTCCCACATACCAACTTTTCTACTACTAGCAAGCTAACCAGAGATGCAAAAAACCCAATATTTTTTTTGCCTTTATTTCAGAAAGAGTAATACAAGATGCTTGTCTATGCCTACACTACATAATCTTTGCATACTTCAATAACATCATAATGCAAAAATCATAATATAGCAGTTCAAAATACATCTATCATTAAAAAAAATTGCACCGATTCTTACGCTGATCTCACAATAGCATTGAACCTTAAACTTACTCATTTCAGACATTACGACAAACAATGCAGGTCAATTCTCCCATTATGCAACATGCAACCACCATATTCTTAATCTTTTAAGCAGTGCCAAAGAATATGCCGGTTTCTGTACACATAAGCACTATTGGTCATGCTGAAATCCCTAGTGCAGTTGCAAGAGTTTATACAGCCAGACACTTCTCTCATGAACCATGAAGATACTTTGCAATGAAACGAGTAGTTCTGAACAAGAAGACTTCCATAATCTTAGCTTATGTATCTGTAAGTGAACACACTAGTTCAAGCTGTTGGTGGACCAAACAGCAAGATGACCAGGTTTTGCTCCTGAGGAGCAGAACTCTTCAGAAGAGAGCAACCCAGCAAGAGAAAATTAGTGCTCTAAATGAAACATCTGAACTAAACTCTTCCAAGTTTACAGGCTAGTGTGATCCTAGGCACAACTATGTATAAGAAGTCACTGAGAGGAATTTCGCTATGATAGATGTTATTAGCCATCAAGAAAGGCATTAAGGCACTCTTGCAGCATTAACAAATTTGATCTATCCCAAACTTTTCTTTGGGGGCGAAAAGCCAAATCATGGGATCCCTGCTTCAGTGGAAATAAGATTAATTATTTAGCAAACTATCATCTCCAAAGCAGAACTTGACCTTCAGTTTTTATTATTACTAATCAGATTTAGAGAGATCATATTGATTGGGTGCTGCAAACACAAGATACAAGGACTGTGCACTATGAGAAGGAGTACAGCATGGTGAGACTGCGCATCCATGCACTTGATCACACCTCGGATCAATTAGGAGACAGAACACAAGACAAGCAGTCCTAGTTATGGACAACAGGGATAACTATAAAAGATTACAGACAACTGCCTTTGTAACTTGCCCCTACTGTATTATATTGTATGTAATTTCTAAAAGAAACGCACTTGCAAACAGCGTTTTCCCACAGTTACATAGTGGGGAAAGGGTGAGATGGAGAAGCTGACAACCAGCACACCAAGTACTCCTACATACCCAACATTAACACTTGATGCTTCCTCTGAGGCAGATGGACCACTGCTGCTTTTACTATTATTTTCAGCACAGCATAGATTCCTCCATATACGGCAACACAAATGTCTCCAGTACACACAGATGAGTAACTAGAAAGTGATCTTAATTGCTACATAAATCACATGTGGCTACTTAGCATAGCCAAATACATATCTGCATAGGAAGCACTCTCCTCAAAACTGTCTGCAGTATTTTGCAAAAGACCGTGTGCACCAAAAAAACAGAAGGAAAGCCACAATTACTCTTCCCAAGTCAATTTATATCTGTCTACAGAAACATTTGGGCTTTGTTACAGGCACCTAAACACATACAAAAGCTTGGCAATACTGTAGTCAGGTAAGCACTGCACCAAAACTGGAGGGGATGACAGCACAGTTTCAGTTCCACTGCGGTATGCCACTAAAGCCTGCAGGATGTCCTGGTTTTAAAGCCTTTCCTGAACATTGGTCTCAAGAGGTACAAATCTGTGTGTGTGTGATACTTTCTAAATTTTTTTTTTTAATGTAAGTGCATATATGCATACATACATAAAATCCCTACTATTTTTACCTGCGAAGAAAGTGCAGTACCTGGCCCTGCATACTGCTTGCAGAAGCCCCCAGGGCTTCAGCTGCCTGTCCATTAGAGACCTGTCACTCCCACTTCTCTCTTCCTGATGCTTCCATTGTTTGGCTTAGCTCACAAGTACACCGTCATAGGCAAATGCTGCGTTACAGATCCACCACTCCATCTAAAATCCTCCGTTAATTGGTTTATTTGCAACTGTTAATCCAACACTGGTGCCACTGGCTTTTTACACAAGCAGCAAACAAACTGCAGTATCAGTTTTTACTTAGTTTTTCTTCATAATTTTGCTCTTGCAGCAGCTAAATGCTAACCAGCAAGAACCTCTTCAAAACGGTTATTCTGATATTATTCTTACACACAGGTCTACAGCCAAAATAAGAGATCATGAAAACAGGGTACCAAATTCTCTCCTTTCTCAAGTAACTGTTTATGAGATTTTTTAAGTATCTTCAGTGTATTCAGATGACCCTGAGCTCAGTTGCTCTGCAAATTCCTTCCCCCAAAAAAACTTCCCCAAATTCACCACACTTCAGTTAAAACAAAACTCCTTACTTTTAAAAGAACCAGTTCAACATTATTCTGCATATGTTTGGAGAAGAGCTGAGTCACCATCCCTGGAGGTATTGAAGAGACATGCAAATGTGGTGCTAAGGAACATGGTTTAGCAATGTACTTGGCAGTGTTGGGTGAACAGTTGGACTCTACGATCTTAAAGGTCTTTTCCAAACTAAATGATTCTATGACTCTATATGTCTAAAGAAGCCTAAGTCTAAACATTTTGGACCATGAGGCTACAGGTGCCCAATACTTTCTGACTTCAGTGAAAGTTCAAAGCTCCAGCAGTTGTGCTCTTCTGTCTTTGAGCTTAGATTAAGCTACAGGATTATCCCAACTCAATTACATCACTTAAATCACAAAACAGCCACACATACTAGGTACTCCTGATCTTACCAGTGAGAAGCCTGAGTGTTGGGAGTACAGTAGCTATATAGGTGAATCAAAGCCTTTTTTTCTCCAAATAAAAGGAAAATTAAAAAAATCCAGTGTTTATCTGGTGGAATTCAAACAGATGTCAAGAACAAAGCCCATATCACATTGCTGGTGCTCCAAAAGTTTATGCTAACAGAAAAAACTGCCTGAGACACACCTATAGTATTATACATATATATAGTATTAATACAATAGATTAAAGAAAAAAGTCGAAAGAATCACCTAGTCTGAATACTACCTGCCACTCTTGCTGCATCCATGGCACTTAAAATAAATTGCTGAATGTAACAGCATTCATTAGATATTTTAGTGGCTTGAACTCTTCTTGGGAAAGTATGTTAATACATCTCTCCTAAACTTATTTCTTAAACTTTTGTGATAGTTAAGTCTCCAAAATTCAAATTCTCCAAGACATAGCTATCAGTGTCCTCTGCACAGAGTATAAATCTCATCTTACCTCCAGAGACTTTCAGATACCAGAAGGGGACTCTGACTTCACCCAAAAATGGCCACCACACTCATCCAAGCCACTGACACACACCCCCTGCATCAAGTGCTCTCAGAGAACAGTAAGGCAAAAACATAGTTAGGACCACTAGTTTACTCTGACAGTGGTGTGGGCTTAAAATAGACACAATCTCTACCCCGCTTATTCCTTCAACTCTTAACTTTCAAGTATTTTAGTTGCGACAATGTTTATCCCATAATATTCACTGACTGCCAGTGGATTTTGGAAAAAAAAAACCAAAACCATAAAATGAAACATTACTGGATATTTTTAGTTGTTTTTTTTTAAAATAAGTTTCATGACTACATGTCAAACACAAACCTAAACTTTTTGGCTCCAAAGCGGGCCTATAATTAGAAACCTCATTTGTTCTGGTAGTCAGGAAAGCTGTTTTCCCTAGGGAATGTTACTGAAAGGAAACCCAGGAAGAGTTGCAATGGCCAAAGAACGTGAAATTTATTAATAACGGACACTGGTAACACAAAGCCATACTAACTAGACTTGCACAGCTACAAATTGCATTTTACTCCTAGAAATCATTTTCTTCCTAAATAAAATGCTTTTTTGGTCTCTCTCTCAATGAAGTGCCTCAACTCACTGTGCAAATTCACGTGGAACAGACCTACTAAAGGGCTTCTGCACCCAGAAGTTCATCTTTCTCAAGCTTGCACCAGCTCATCCATTAAAAAAAATAATTGCTACATCTTTCCATGCAAACCTCCTCTTCTGACAGTGAAATGCAAGATGACTGGTTATCTTGCCAGGACTAGTTAGGGATGAGACTTTCACCCTCTGCCTTTTGCCTCTCTCCTTCATACCTCCACTGCATTTTTATATCCGCTTTCCATTTCCAGCTTATTTTTATGAACTTCCTTTCCCAGCCCCATTACCACACCTGCAAATTCCACTGACGTGCAGAAAAGACATCCACAAAAACAATGTCATGGCAGGGGGCACTGGGTGCGGGTGCAGGGGAAGGAACTAAGACAGCAAGTGGGTCTGGAAGCCGAGAAGACTGAGACGAGTAAGAGGAAGAGAGAGGGAGAAATTAGACTTCAGATGCAAGGACCAGTGTTAACAGCGAAGCAACAAGCACATTCTCAGGTGCAGGAGGAAAGCATGCATTTCTGGAAACTCTCCATGGAAGCAATTGCATTTTTCTTGCAAGTGCTTGCACAGAGCCCTACGTGAAATGGTGAAAAACAGCATAAACACATCGCTGCTTTCTTCTTTAAAGAAAAGAGCAGCATTCAAGTGTCAAACTTCCTATCTCCAAGCTAATTTGCATTAGACATCAAGCAGAGCCCTCTCACATTTTGCATGTAAAATATTCATTATTCAGATGCTGAATACAAGCTGCAGGATTTGCCCTCTTCTAACAACTGGGATCCCTGATCTTCACAGCACTGCCAGCTTCTGAAGCAGTGTTTCCCAAAGCACAGCAGTGTCCGCCCTCACAGATCCCTCCTGTATAAGGGCAGAGAGATACCTCACCCATCATCTCTTCTCCCATTTCTAACCCTTACAGTTCCAGTGGAAGGGGATACCTAAATGCAGAGCAAGCAGAACCAAGCACAGGGCGGTCCCCAGGCATTTACAGTGACCCTCCTCACGGAAGACATGAGCTTAGCAAGACAGGGAACTAGCCCAGACACCAACCACAACGCTTGAAATGCCATCGTCCATCAAGCCACCTGAGAAAGAAGTATTGCGAGAATTTACATCAACACTGTTCAAAGTGGGAGAATATGGGGGACTGGTGTGTGTAAGGGAAGCACAGAAAACATATGCAGGAAGATGCATATCCCTCCAACACATGGTAGGGCTTGCAGGAGCAGGCATGACTTTTTTCACTTTTCCTGAAAGGATGGATGTGGGTGGGAGGAAAGAGGAAGAGAACAGGGTTAGCTTTCAAAAGTTTGCAAAACATCTAAATGTTGGTATTTTCTCTACAGGGAATGGACAATTTCCAAATGCTTGATAATACAGAAGCATGAGTCTGATCTTGCAAAAGCCTGTGTACATGGGTAATTTTACCTCACATGAGTAGTCACACTGGCAGGACAAAAATATTTACAGTTACTCTTTTTCATGTATTAAATGAGTCACTGCAAACATGAAACAGGGCCGCACTGAGCTTAATCTAGCCTCTGATACTTAAATTTTACAACAGCCACAGAAGATGAAAAATCTTAACTAAAGCTAAACTCTCACAAGCAACACCACAGCATAAAGCAACCTGCATTTTATGCATGCTGCCCTCAGATTAAAAGTTATGTCTTGCCTAAGAACGAACTTTGGGGCCACTGCTCAGCCCCAAAACACCATGCTGCCTGTCCTATGCTGTAATGGGTTTTATGCTTCATTTTTTTAGAAGTGGTCTATATAGAGAGAAAGTCTTTAACCACTCCAGGAAAGACTAGGCATCTTAGTACCTTTGGGCTTTGCCTATCACAAGATTTTTACACCAGAATTGTATCAACCCATTACTCCTGTCTTAGCTGCAGAAATTGAGGTACGTAAGTAAGCCCATCACTGCCCCATAAAATGGAAAAAAAAAAAAAAAAATCACCCAGCTACTTAGTTTCCTTTTTTCCTTCTTTTCATTGGAAATCCATACAAAACAAGTCCAAACACTACTACAGAGTTTTTCTGCAGGCATAGCTGCAAACCAAACATTCTAACCCCCTTTCTGCGAGAAAGGGGGTAGAGGGAACTAAAACGGAGGGATAAAAGTAATTGCCAGTACTTAAGTCTTCTACAAGAAAAGAAACCCACACTGCAAAACTTAATATCCGTATGGTTGAGAAAGACACAGAAACAATAACTAACAGCTCCCCTCTTTTCTCTTTGCTCAAGGGGACATAGTATGCATTTTTTGACTAAACCTCAAATACAAACCAAAAGTAACATCCTCATCCGTACAAAGAGGCTTATTATGACTGTTATTGCTGGAAGGGGAAACTCACTCTTACTGGCCACATGACTGTTGAAATCTACATTCAGCATTGTTTGGGGGTATTTTTTTTTCTTTCCTCTGTAACTCAGCAGCTCAGAGCAACTGGTAATAACTTTATGACTAGAAACATTAACTGAGTGTTTCTGATGCCGCAGAGTCAGCAATACACATGAATTTGTTCCAGGCTACTAAATACATACTTAAACATGTACCCTGCAGCACCTCACTGCAGCATTCTTTTGGGAAACATTACTAGGGCACAATATCAATTTTTTTCCCATCCTTCCTGCCTTGGAAGCATTAACATCGCATACAGTGATTTACATGTTTGCACAGTTTACTACTTATACAACTAGTATTTAATAACACAACTCATACAACAACGTTATACAGATACATGTGGTTTTAGGATCTGAATCGAGACCTGGGCCTTCTCACATCTGATGCTACAGTAGCTATGCGCTGCTTGACAGCAGTTAGGTATCTGTTCATACAGTATGGTCACACCACGGCCCTCCTCTGTAAGGGCCAGGTGGCAGCCAACGCTGGTCAAATAGGTTAGCAAGTTCAAGGATGCTCGGCTGGACTCGCCAACTTCCAGAGGGTCCCTCAGGTTACTGGGAGGCTGAAACTCCAGATGACTGACAGGAAGATGACCCCTGAGGAGGGGTGCAACGATAAGCACCCATGACCAGATAAAAAGCTGGTCCCAGCCTATTTGCAGAAGGTGCGTGAGCTCAGGTGTAGGGAGAGGGTGCGTCCAGGCTCCCTGCCAAACTGCAAAGGAAGCTAAAGCTCAAGAAAGCTCGATGCACTTCCTTGAACGGGAGCAGGAGTTTCCTGAGGAGCAGTTAGAGGGCTTAAGTTTTAAGCAAATCACAAACAGGGCATAACAGATGGAGAACCTCACAGAAACAGAAATCATGGTTGGCTTTCTGCAGCACAACATAGCCTAGAGGAAAAGCTGTGGGCAACGAACAATGATGGTTCTTGACAAGCCCCACGGGGGGGGGGGGATCAGAGGGCATCGGAGATATCCAGGTTTTGACAAGCAAGTTTATAACTAGGCCTCCATAGCAGCAGTAATATCAACACCAAAGTCCAGTGGGGAAAAAACACCAGAAGTTTGTACAAACAGGCACTAAACAGAGAGAAGCCACAGGCACTGGTGGGAGCAGGCAAAGAAGAGCTAGCATAAACAAACAGGCTCACTAGCTCAGAGTTCTCAAAGGTACAGACCACCTGTGGAAAGAGATCCTGCGCTTTGGGAAGAGAAAAATAAGAGGGGCTATACTGCTTAGCTAAAGAAATGTGACGTTTACCCTATATGGTTTAACAACTGCTCTAGATTGGACAGGGGCTGTTCCATTTCATATCCCTGCCGCCAGTTTTGCCCCTTGGAGAGGGGAACGGGGTTCGTTACGGCAAGGCTTCCTCAGCACACCAACACTTCGCACTCTGCCCACAGCCCTGCAGGTTCTCCGGTGAAATTTCAATGCCGACCACAAAGGAGTTTGGTTTGGGGTTTTTGCCTTGGTTTTAATCAGTTCTTCACTTCAAAGCCCACTTGTAACCGATTTCCTGGGCTTGCGTGCTTAAACCAAGACACTTAAACACTTCTGAGGGCCTTTCTCCGCCAACAAAACAGCTGAAGAGGCTGTCATTCATCCTGAAATGAGCTCCGAGAGGAGTGAACAAGCAGACCTTGCCGTACCCCGCCGCAGAGCTGCCAGCAGCGCCGATAGCAGAGCTGATAGCGCGGTTACTCACCACAGAAACATGTGATTTCTGATCACATCCCCAGCCCCCCAGCCCGCCGGGCTCCGCGGGGCCAGGCTTGCAGCCTGGCTCCCTCAGGCCGGCTCCCGAGCCGGGCACCGCGGCGGGCTCTCGGAGCTGGCGGGGGCCCCTCCGGAGGGACGCCGGGCCCGCGCAGGAGCCCCGCTCGAAGCCCGGGGCGGGAAGCCCTTCCCCGCCGCCTCCTCCCCGCTCCGTGGCGGGGCCCGGGCGGCTCCCGCGGGTCCTTCCCCGTGGGGGAGGGGGGGCGGCGGCGGACACGTGGAGGCCGAGGCCGGAGGGAGGGAGGGAGGGAGGGAGGGAGGGCAGGGGACGCGGCCCGGCCCGGCCCGGCGGCTGCTGCCCCGCGGGGCGAGGCCGCCCCTCAGCCCGGCGCACGGCACTTACTTGAGGGGCGGCCCGGGTCTTGCCCGGCGGCCTCCTGAAGAAGGAGGTGCGGGCGGTGAAGAAGAACTCCTCGGACTCCTCCTCCTCCAGGCTGCTGTAGCCGCTGCTCATGCTGCTGGTCCAGGTCATCGGCGGCGGCGGCTGCTGCTGGTGCTGCTGGGGCCGGGCGGCGGAGAGCGCCGTCCCGGCCGCCGCATGGGGCCCCGCCGCTGCCGCTCCTCTCCCAGCGCCGCCGGGTCCGGGGCGCAGGAGGAGGAGGAGCCGCTGCTCCGGCGGCCCCGCTCCCGCCCTCCGCTCCCTTCCTGCCGCACAAGTTTCCGCGGGCAGCGCCGCGCCGAGCCCGGCCAGGCAGCGGCGCCCCCGCCCGCCCCGCGGGACGCCCGCCCCGGGCAGCAGGTGAGGGGGCGGGGGCCGACCGCTTCCCGCCCCCCGGGCCTCGGAGCACCGGCCCGGCACGGGCAGGGGGGTCCCGCCGGCACGGCGAGCCCGCAGCCGGCTGCAGGGCCCGACCGCCGCGCAGGGGGGAGGCGGAAGATCTGCGGATCCTCCTCCCGGGCTGGTGCCGGGAGCTGGGCGCCCCCTCCCCAGTTACCCGCGGCGAGGCGGGCGCGGGGCGCCTCGCTTAGCCGTGCCAAGCCCTCCCTTGGCAGCTACGCGGCTTGGCTCTGCTGCGCGCCTGTAAGAGCAACGTTCTTAAAAACGAACCGACGGCAGAATGACGGCGAGCCTCTCCGGTACTGCTCCTCTGGTAACCTCTGGGTTTAAGCTTTGCAAGCGGCAGCAGACCCAGTGGTGCTGAGCAGCACGGCCCTGGCCTCGCCTCGCCCCGCGCCACTCGGGCCCACGCGCTGTTCAGTCAGTGGAATTCATTGCCCCGGGATGCGGTGCGGAGTGAGGCTTGCGAAGGCTCAGCAGAGATCAGATACAGTGAGGCCTGTGAGGGCTCGGCAGAGATCAGATAGGTGTACAGATGGCAAGAATATCCAGGGCTGCAACTGGGGAACGTTTAAAAGCACAGAAGGCCTGGTTAGACGCAGGGCGTGCATCAAACGTGTCATTAGTGGGGGAAATGACAGACAATGCCTGAAGGCCAAGTCGCTCCATAATTACCTGCTTTAGAGTTTCTCATGTCTTCCCTTAATTTATCTAGGGCTGGTCACTGTCACCAACAGGATACCGGGTTTAAGGTACGGCTTCCTAAGGCTATGCAGCTGCCCAAAAAAGCAGGCTTGCCTTTCCTGCAGGCCCTCAGCCTGCGCTCCCGCCGTGCCCCGTGCCACGGCAAGCGGTCCCACGGGGGGAAGTGAGTCACATCAGCCACCGCCGCCACCGCAAACGCCCACAGATGGGGCTGAGGGGACCAGGAAAGAGGGCGGGCTACACCTTTCAGCAACAGCCCAGCCTCCGATTAAACGGTGGAAGCTGTGTGTTTACCAAGCCATGGTCTAAGCCAATATATCAGTTCCCATGGTCTCAGCACTCAGCTGCAGATGTATCTGGGATGCCATTAGCTGACATCTCCTGTCTCTCTTCCCCATCCCCATCTTGCTGGCCTCTCACAAACTCGTCATCTGCTATGTGTGGCCATTCCTATTCCTCCACCCAAGTGGGAACTGGATCTGTTTCTGCCAGGTAGGTGCTATTCGCACACCAGTATGTCGTACATACCGATAAAGTCACCTCAACACCAGCAAAATAATTTCCACTGACAACTAAAACCAGTTAATCAGTTTGGGAGGTATTAAAACCTTACTTTCCCATCAACTCCGATTCTCCCAAGATTTTTACATGGTGTTTGGCATCTGGCAGACTAGAAGGCTGCGTAACTTTTCAAAACAAATACTTGAGTCTAACAGCGTAGATGCAAATGTGTTAGATCTTGAACCTACTTGTTGGCACTGTAAATCCCCATGGTATTCAAGATAGCTTTAAGTTGAATGCCAAGTTACTTGAATGCGACTAAAACGTATTAAAATGCTTGCTTTAGACAAATGATCTTTGTGTTACCTGGCTCACCAAGATCAGCCCTATGTCAAAAGGGAGTTCCACCAGAGATCTGCCTCTGAACTTGTCCAAGACCCAGTAACCTCAGTTTACAAAGCTTTTGGATAAAATGCCCCTAACCATGATCACCATTAAGGTGAAAGTTTTTAAGTCACTTGGGTATGCTACAAAATGGGATTTGTGTTTTCAGACTATGAAGGTGTTTTTGTCTGCTGGCACACTGGATGGACCTCCCAGCAACAAAAGGCACTTGTGTATATAGTTTGTTTGCTTGGCCACAGCATGGGTGGACCATCGAGCTGGCAAAGAGAATCCTTGAGACGATAAGCTGCTGCAAGGAAGCTTGGGTCCATCTGTGCAAGATCAGTTGCAAGTCCTGGACTTGAGTTTATATGTTCTCTGGAGCAAGGCATGGCATTCACCTTGTCTGTGTGAAGCATCATTTACATTGGTAACACCAAATGTACATTATCATCTTCTGCTGCTACAACAAAGAACGATGAAGAAAATATGTCTAAGTTATTTGTGATGTCTTCCAATATGAATTCACTCCTCTGTTTTTAAGTGTACTGATTTCGACAGTGATTTTTCTGCTTTTATTTTTAGTTTTCAATTTAACAGTGATTTTTTACTTTGATTTTTTCAGATGTGACACTGAATCAAGTAATTCACATGAAGGTACAAACAGATGTGATGCCTTTCAATTTTGATTTGCTTGGTGCTTGCAAATAACATATCCGAATCCTGGCAAGTATTTCGCAAGGCTGATGCTTAAAGATGAATTGGTACTCCTGTGGGTTTCAGTGTTCCCAAGCTACTCTCTGTTCATAGTTTTAAGGTCTCTGTCCGCAGACAAGTACTCTTCCACGTTCTCAAATTGACTTCTTGATCTTACCTAGGTAAAATTCATCCAAGACTCTTTGCTAGGTGCTGCATTGAAACTCTACACTACCAGCCTTGCATTAATTTTGGTTCACTCTGGCAGGCCTCTTAAATAGTCAACCAAAAAAAAAATAACACTGTATAATGAAAACAAAGACAGTCATGTCTCAAGATAAGGTTAGTAATAAGCTTTCTGAAAGCTAACTTGTTCTTAAGGAGAATTATTGAAGCGTTAGGTAAAAATAATGAAATTAAAAGCCAAGGAATGTGGCACAGGAGAGAGATTTAAAACATAGACAAGCACTATGACACTCCCAATCAGTTCTTCCAAGAAATAATTCAATCCAGTGAGAAATTAAGCTGGCAATCAGTTATCACAGGATCACACAGGCAACTGGCAAGAAAAGGGAAATGCTTTTTAAAAAAAAAATGATAATTGAGTAGCAAGTATTGCTACAAATGCACCTGTGAAGAAAAGGAGAATAAACTTTTTTTGGTTTTTATTAAAGCTTGGTGATGCAGATAGAATTTTAGAATATTTTTAAACTATAGCCTATTCAAGCCAGTTAAAAGTGGTGACTCAGGTAACGCAACCGAAAATAGTAATGGGCACTCTGTGTTCCAAAGCAAGACTCTTGCGAATAAACAGCAATCACAGGCAAAGATAATCTGTGTGATATACAGTTATTTGTTGTGTAGGGGGAAAACCAGTATCTTAAATCACTGTTATATTCAAGGATAAAATTCAGTCTTAAATCATTTCGTGGTTTTGGAGAGTCACTTTAGAAAAATGAAACATCTAGTATAGCTTCCAGAAAAGTGAAAATGAAAGCTGAACTTCCTAAATTGCAAAACAAGTGTGAATAATTTCATGAACTTGGCAAGGATTAGGACTTTCAAGTACCCTAACTGAAATAACCCTTAGAACCAGACATCAAATTGCATAAAGGTGGACTGCTTCACAGGGTCCTGCAACTTCATTTATTTATCTGCATTAAAATATTACTTTATTGAAGTGATCACAATACCACAGGAAAGTATGGTTGAACAGGAGTACAAGGGGTAATTCAATAAATTCATCCCCTGCTCTGAAGAAGAACCAAGGACTTTACAACATCCCTTATAGACCTTCATCTAACCCGTTCTTGAAACACAGTACAGTAATATAGCATCTCCCCCGTAAGTCATCCCTTCAAGTGTTTAAGCTATTTGTTGAGTTAGAAAGTTTTTCTTAACATCCCATTTTAAGTCCTTAACCTTGCCCGTTTGCTTTTAGCAAAAGAAAGAGATGGAGAACAGTCCATTGCTATTTTTTATAGCAACCTTTTGGGTACATGAGGACTCTTTTTGTTCCCCTCATTCTTCTGCTTCCCAGACTAAACAGAGGGACAACTGATAAAACATCCTATAGCGTTTACATTAACTCCATCAGCAACTGCATGATGTTTATTAAATGTTTCTAAAACATCCCCTCAGCCCTTTGACATAGAAACTTGGAGGACTCATTAAAATGGGAAAGCTACTAAACATTCACTGGGCCAGTAACGCTGCTTTGAGCCTCAGAACCAAGATGCTCCTTTCTGCACACAAGCCTTGGTCTTTTCTCCAGATTTTTGCCAGACTACATCAAAAGGCACTGAGTCAAAGGAGCAAGAATGCTAAAAGCAAGGTAGGGAGGGCATGGGCTTGGAGAGTCCTGTAGCATTTAAAACTACATTTCTATTAAAATAAAAACAGTAATGTGGAGATCTCCAGAGAAGAGTCTACAGATTGCTCCTTTCCTACCCTCCCCTGACTTCAGTTCCCCCTGGGTGAAAACCTGCAAGGGTGCTTTCATGCTCCAGCAAGCAGGACCTGTGGTGGCCCCTGTAGCTGCGGGCAGCAGCCTCTGGAAGGGTGGGAGCAGTGATGGGAAGCAGGACGTGGGCTGTGGGATGGAAAGGGTCTGAGCAGGGACTAAACTTCCTTACCCCCTCTAAAACTTGCATTAGTATCCCCCCAGTTTTACCAGTGTTTTGCCAGAAGAGTTTCATTAACAACCCTAGCAGTATTTATAGTTGTTATGAATTTGCAAGACGCCCCCAGCCCCTGGCTGCTCTAGGAATCCTGCTGGTCATTTCTAGAGTCCTGCTGGTCTCTCTCTCCCCCTCGATTCCTGCCTTTATATGTCTTTGCAAGCCCTGGCGCTGATCCTGTAAAGGCTTGACTATGGGCTTAACTTTATCAATGACTTGTCGCTATGGGACATACTAAATCTTAAAATATGCTTAGGACTGAATTCCAAAAGGGTTCCTACCTAAGAGAACATTGGAATTGGCTTCTTTGTAACACATTTATGGGGAAATACAATTATTCCATTATGTTCAATATGGAAATTCTGGCTGTATAGCAAGGACTACCCAAAAACAAGTCGCAGAGCAAGGAAGTTTGTTACAGGCTGTCCCTTCAAAATCAGAATAAATAATTCAGAAATGCTGTAGCTTTAGTTTTTTCCACATTCCAGCTGAAAACAGTGGTAAATTCAAATGATCAAAGCAAAGCGATAAAGTTGAAATACAACCAACAAAGAACATCCACTCAGGCCTGTAGTTTCCTTACACCAGTAAACTTTCTGTTTACTCATTTCTCCCATTTGTCTTGAATTAATAGCTCAGGTCTGTTTAATACCACTGACAGCAATGACAATTACCCTTTGATTCACACTCAGCAACTTGTTAATTCAAACAAGGTCATTCTAACCACACAGGCACATGAGTGCAGCCTGAAAACAAACAGGAGCAGCTAAACAGCCTCTCTCCATCTCCTGGTGAAGAAATGCCATGGGGATATGTACTTGTTATGGCAGATACAGCCTTAGACGGTATTGTTAGGAATCCTTTTCCAGCTCCTAAAATTCTTAATTCTGCCCAACCTTTAAGGCCCCTTGGCGCAACTCTTTCATCCAAAATCCTCAAAATGAAAGGGATACCTGGAAACTAAAAAAAACCCATGTAACTGCTTTCTTACTCACATGTTCACACACTTGCAGTCATGCACCAGACATATGGTCTTCATCTACCATACTTGGACCGGTCAGAAGATAACAGAACTCAGAGCAAGTTCACCTCCACAATCCCATCTAGGGGCTGTGCTCAGAGCAGTCAGACCTACATTATTTTGAAGTGGGATAGAAAGGGGATGGAACAAGGAGATTGTGCTTGTCGGCTTTCTTACAGTGCTGCAAACGTGGCCACCTACCCATGTGCACAGCCTTCCTGAAATCAATAGAGCTACTCATAATTTTAAATATGCACATAGTTTGGAGGACTGGGGACTTTATCTTGGTTGCTACCAAAGATAAAATTGTACCTTCCTGACAGTTTTGGAGTAACCATAGCCCTCAGGTCAGAGTGTGACAGTTTCCCAGGATATTCAACAAACACCCCTTTTCATCTCAGAGTTGTGTCATTGATCCAGCTTAGCAAGATGACTCAGTACCGGGTAGTGAAGACTACAAGTACAATCTTCACTAAGGGAATATTTGTGCAGTTTGAAGACACTGCCATGGAGTCTGGCCTCATCACGTGGTGCCAGCACCGACCTTCCCACATGCTGCTCCAAAACCCACTGGGACTAACTGGAAGACTACCATTGCCTTTGAAAGGATTTTGATAAAGCTTATAACACAATCCTCTGCTGTACTTTTGTGTATTTTCCTTTCAGGTTATTTGCATCCCATTTAGGCAGAAGTCTGCTCCCAAACAAACACATTTGCTAGTAATTTTCCTTTCTTCCTCTCCTGTTGACTCTAAACTGCATTATTAAACAGGTACTTCTTGTCATAGATACGAAAAAATAGATTTTGTAATACAAAAGATGAAAAAATATGTCATATGTCTGCCAAACATTTAATCAGAGAGTTTCAGAGTGCTGTGTAAACGTATCAGAGTGAGTCTTGCCCTGCCCCTCACTCTCCCCTCAAAGGCTGGATTTCCGTGGCACGAACAGATCAGCAGATGTGCCAGCAGTAGTAAGAGTTCAATGCTGAGAGCCGAGTTACATTTGGCAATTCGTTCCCTGCAGCAATGCCGCCCTTAGCTTACGCTGTAGCCAGCCCTAACCACATCAGATCACAGGTCTGTCAGCACCCAGATGTAGCCCAGAAGCCCTGACTCAGTAAACAGGTGAAGAACTCATCCTTACTCACACAGTTCCATTGATGTGAATAGTCAGATGTAAGTATAAGCTAAGGCTGGCGTAAGGGAAGCTCAGAGGCCTGGGAGTGCTGTCATCTAATTCTCTGTAAGCACCCATGCCTTGCCAGGGTAAGCTGTAGAGCTGCTATATGAGAAAATATAATCTTAAGAAAATATTCTACAATAAAGTGTACAGAAAGCAGACATTCCCCTACTTTTAATTCTGTTCTTAATTGCTAACAGTATGTAAAAATACTCGGGTCAGTAAAGTTAACCAGGACTTCTGTTTTAAGTATAGAAACCACAACTGTGGAAGCTCAGCATGCTTTGTGGATACCATGAAAATGTGAGCCCTAATGTGCTGTAGCTGCAATCTGATTCCCAGCATCTGTCCTCAAACTGGTGAACTGGTGGGGGAAGGGGCCTTCTGGTCAGAGAATCACATCCCCATTGTCATTTCCTAGACAAAGAACAAGAAATTGTCCTGTTACACTGTGTAGAGATGATATTTTGCTATTTTTAGTGAGTCTGATTGTGATAGATAGTAGAAACTCCCTAGAAACTGTCCACACAAGTTTAGGACTTCTAGTAAATCATCTTGACAACAGTCTGTGAAGAGAAGCATCCCAGAAAGACAGTGCTGTTTGACAGCACAACAGATCTGAAAACTTCTTGCTGAAATGCCTGAAATGTCTGAAACGCTGAAATCTGAAATGCTGAAATGTAATCCATCCATTCCACCCTTAGCTGGAAAAATTTGAAAAACTTAGCCTGGAAGTTCAGTGCCTGTGCCTGCTGAGCCAGCCTTGCCAGCTGAAATGCTGGGGGGCTGCAGCAGGGCAGCCCCGCTTGCATGTTTGTGCCTGCCCACTTGTTCCCTGGCTTGCAAGCCCAGCAGGCAACGGAGGAGCTGCCAGCTCCTAATGCCAGGTAATTAATTCCCCCCCCCAACCCCTGCACTTCTGCAGTGCTACACAAGATGAACATATTTCACATTTTCAGTAGGATGTGACCACTTTTGAAAATGTTGCCCTGTATCAGGCTTTCTTTTAGCTAAATCTCACTATCTCCTTTCACATTTGGTCGTGTCCCATTCACTGGCCCAAGAGCTCCCCGATTCCCACCTTTGCTGTCGTGCCCTTGCTCTCCCACTGTGAGAGCACTGGCGCAGGGGAAAAGAAGTAGGACAGTTTAAAGAAGAGACAGCAGTGCAAAAAACAGCAGTGATAAATAGGCAAATTGGCAAAGTAAAAATCAAAGAAAAAAGGTAGTATTCTGAAATAAGATTTGGATTTTTCTCTCCTTCCTGAAAATCCCTAAACGAATGACCAGGGAGATTTCTGGGTGGAAAAATGACATGTCTGGGAAATCTGAGATGTATGTTTCTAATTTTGAAGAAAGACTTAGAGAAAAAAAAAGTACTGAAAAATTAGAAAGGAAAATGATCGGAAAAATACTCTGCGTGAAAGGGCAGATAGAGAAAGGCTGTGTACTAGGGCTGAGAAGACAGTGGAAAACTAGAAAAGATAAAACAAAAAAGGAAAATACGGTGCTTCTATTTTTTCTTTCAAAATTGTGGAATGATGTACACATAGCATCTCAAATCCTCAATTTAAGAGAGTTAAAGCCAGCCTCCTGGCTTCATGTATGGAGGGAAGAGGAAGGGAGAGTGGACGCCTTACATCAGCGAGAAGTCCAGCAGAGCTGCAGACTGCCCGGGGCTGTTAGCCCTTGCAGAGGCATCCTGCTTCAGTACAGCTCTGTCTCTCCTCTGCCTACATTTTATCAATCAGATGTAGCACTTTGGGGTGAAAAAGAGATGACCGGAGGGAAAGAAAGCAACATTTGCACTCAGATGCAGTAGGAGCACCATCCCACCCTGAGGGACAGAAGCTGTTTGTGCCTCCGCCTGCTGCCCTGTCTGGTCCAGCGATGGGTGAGGAGGTCACAGTCTGGAGCCCTGGGCTGATGCAGGGAAGCTGTCGTTACTTATTTTTATGTTTCATTAATGAAAAGCCCCTGATGCTATAAAAAATCAGACACAAAGGGAACATATTTGGGTCTCAAAGGCACGTACTTGTAAGCTGGGAAATGCCTCTTTCATGACTGACTGCCTTGAGCTTAACATGTCCCCCCAGCCCTGCATGCAGGGCGTGACCAAGACCCTCCTTACTTCTCTAGCCTGCAGCACAGGTCAGACACGGGCCAGTATTCAGGTCCCTCCTGTAAATCTGGCATTTCATATACTTTTGTTTATTCATTATAAATAGCCTCTTATACATAACATGTATATGACCTAGAATTTATAGGACTTGGACCTGCACTGCCAAATAATTCAGCTTCCCAGCTCAATCCCAGGGCCTGGTGCTGATAGTCTTATTTCACATGTTCATTTGTGGGCGCTGTTTTACAGCAAATCAGTGCATTTCCTTCAAAACAAACTCCAGAGGTGCTCCCAGGGGTAGTTAGCACCAGAAATCACACTGTCCTGGCAGTGTGGACCCTCCAGCCTTCCCCTGCTCTTCACCATCCTCTTACACTATCCCAGCCCTCAGCCTCCCTTCATGTTCTCCAGACAAAACTGAACAATAAAGCACACACGCCATATCTTAAGTCCACGGGTATGGGGGTGTAGGACACAGCCTGCCCTGAGAAATGTGGGCCTGAGCTGCTTTGCCCTACCTGGCCTGAGGCCAGGGGTCACTCCCTGGGACGGAGGCCTTTGGCCACAGAGACAAGTAGTCATGGCTCGCTCACAAGCTGTGCTGCATCTACTCATTATTTTTCAGTCTTAACTTTAAAAGCAAAATATTTAATTAATTTAATTCTACAGTCATTGCTCATGTTTACATTGTTTATAATGTTAAGCTTGTTTTCTAAAAACAAGTTTCTAAGCCGGTTTTCTAAAATCAGGGGGAAAAAACCCCTGTATTCTTACAAAATAAAATTATTTTCTTATTTTACTAAGTTTGCATGATTACTCTTCCCTGTGCTTTGAAAAGGGAGGATTTGAGATTTTTATGCTGTCATCATCTGGATAGACAGAAATAGTGGAAGGACATGTAAAGAGAGGTTTTACACTGCAGAGCTTTTAATATGAAATTTTGCCAATTGCACGTCATAGCAAATTGTACAGAGATCCTACAGAAGCACCATCTCTGGTATTTTCCCACTGCAGCAATGTCCAAATTCTGACACCATGGCTGTGGATTGATTTTTTAAGGTTTTAAAAAGGTGTGAACTCTGAGATTCTGGAAACCAAACTAGTTGTAAAGTAGCAAGATTTTTATAAAACCGCTTGTAATTGTTATCCAATCCTTTTTCTTCAGACATGGCTACAGAGTCCCTGCACAGAAGCACTATTTACATACCGCTGTTTGAGAAGGCAGGCAGGCTTACGTTAGGCACATGCACAGGGTGTTATACAAGAACTGTCTGTATTTGAGCACTGTTCCTCCAGCCTGACCTGTGCTTTATGGAAATTTGGTTAAAAATCACAGAAAATGCTACATCCAACGAAGAAGCTGGGGGAAGGGAAGCAGAGGAGGTGAAGCAGATGTATCTAACTCAGGCTGTTTTACAAGCTATGACTCCAGCATTCAGTACCAAGCATACGCTATATTTTCTACTTGAAAGCTGACTACCACTTCAAATGAAAATGGTTTTGCATGTGCTGCACCATAAAATTACACAGACACAGAGGTCCACACTAACTAGCTGTTTACCTCTATGCTTCTACCACAGCACATAACTTATAATCGGAGGAAGGAAACTCCTGGGAGATCTGAAGGCTTTAATTGTTTCAGCGTGCAGATGGTTTGCGTTACAGCAAATCGACACAGCTCAAGGTCAATTCATAGTTCAGCAATAGCTGCTTCAGCAAGTGAATTTAGTTTGTTTATGCCTCTTCTGGGGAAGGTTTAACTGCTTTGTTACCCATGTTATAGATATTTCCAGGCTTAAGAAACACCGCAACAGGTGAAACTGGAGGAGTGTAGGTTGCCACAGCCATTTCCTTCATGTCTGGTACTAAGCAATTTTTAGAGCAGCTAAATATAGCTGGTTTCCTACAACATTTGAACACTTTGTTTCAATGTGTTCCCTTTTCTGTCACTGACATAAAACCACTCTCTTACAGACAACTCCTGCAATACCAATTTTCTTTGCTATGTTGAGATGTGCCATGCAACCGCTGCACCTAGAGATTGAGGTCTTGCCCTTTGCTATTAATCTGGGCTGCCCTTCTCCCAGAGGTCCCTGGTCCTTCTGCACTGGCAGCTCAGCTGTTCGTGAAGCAGCTGCTGAACTGCCTTAATTTAGGGCTTAGATGGTTAGGATAAACTGGAACCTATTTTGATTATTATCGTTTTTTTAATAGCACCGGGCTGAAATCTGTCACAGTACAGCAGCTGCTTCATCAGCTGAACATCCCTCCAGGCGAAATGGAGCTTCTCAAGAAGAAAACAGGCTGGGCACTAGAGCAGCAGGGGAACTACTGCAGTGATCCCAAAGTAAGATGTTACTGGCCAGAGGCTGGAAAGCTCCATGTAGGCGAAGAACACAAAGTACTCTGGGGCACGAAGCACCTCCATGAGCCATAAGCACTTTCTTTTGTGCCATATATCAGCTCGATCCCAGATCTGTCTGGGTAGCTGCCATTAGAAAGGCAATCCCGCCAATGCTAACTGTTGAAAAACTGCATCTGGCAAAAACAGTGCATGATTTTTGTTTTAAAAGGGGTGGTCTTTTTTCCTCAGACCTTGTCTTCCAGTTCTGCTGATCAGTGCTTATTCCCATCAGTATGCTGTCTCAGTTTACCTTCTACCTCTTGTCCCGCAGGGGCAGTACCAAACCCCCACATAATCATGGGGCAGCACTGTGTTTTCCCACCTGCACTTGGTGTCTGGAGTGCCAGACCTGGAGAGAAACCACAGCAATGCATCGCCAAAGACAGGTTGTTTGTGTGACTCAGCAGATGTACAGATGTGTCCATATGTCTATATGTGCAGGTAATTTAACACTGTGGGTGCTCCACCCCTCCCCTGACATGCAACCAAATAAGCAGTCACAGGATAATTGAAAGATGGGTTGTACCTCAAGTTCAGAAAGCAATCAGTGAACTTGCAGTCTACTTGCAGACCTCAAAATATGTCAGAACCATCACTGAATGTAACATCACAGCACAACAATGCTAAAAAGCTCATGCTCTTTGCTGTATGCATTAGGGCATCTACCTTCATTTTGTTTGGGTCTGAGAGTCTTTTTAAAAACTGTTCCAAAGACCTGTTATTAAATTCACTTAGGAAAACTCTGTAGCCTTTTAAAAGAGGCTTGTGGCAGGGCTGTGAGGATTTGAAACAGAGGCACACCAATGCTGTGAGCCATAGCTAAGAATTTCACATCCACGTCTGGAAGAAATCTCCTGCCACAACCCCCCCACCCCCACCGCACACTCAGTGGTCCTCAATGTGGCCTTAACATCTGCTTCGGCATCTGGTCTTTTGGGAGGATCTGTCTCCATGTGCTTTGCTGCTTCCAAAGGCCTGCCCGCTGCTGCTCAGGACGGCTGGCAGTGTTCACCACCGCCCTGCAGTCGGGCAGATACCCGTACAAGGAAGCACAACGATTTGCCCCCCTCGTCGGTGGGAGTCCGGCAGGCACATCCACCACTGTAAATCTGTAATCCAGCTTTACTGGGTCCATTGAAAATAACTTTGGGAGGCATAATGCAGCCTGAGCTTTAGGTCTAATCCTTTGCATAGATAATAAGCTGAGGTGCATTTACAGGACAGTGTGTAAAGTTTGTCTAGCTCCTAACTTGGACACGAAGCTGCAGGCATCTGGGCCAGAAGGTGTGTGGCTGCCAAAACAAAGCAGGCGGCTGGAAGCAGAGCAAACTGCCTCCAGCAGCCCTGCCAACAGATTCTGCAGGTCAGCTATTGAAATGATTTGCACATCAGCATATTTCAAATTTCGAATGCAGCCTTTTCTAAAAGACCACAGCAAGAGTGTTTGTAAAGAAGGGTTGTTCTCGCAGGAAAACAATTTCCTAAAGAATCTGTTTCCTTACTCAAACACCACAAAGGTGGAAGGTTTTCATAAAACTGGCACCAAGGGCATATCTGTGACATGGAGATAATTACTGGAAGCAGCCAGTGAAACTGCCAAATCTGACTGCAGCAGAACTGCCAGAAATTTTTTTCCTTCTTAATTGCAGCCAAAAACCACAGGTGACTTAAAAGAAATGAAAGTGTGGGCAAGAATGCAGAATGACCAGGAAAGACTGCTCTTACGCACAGTGCTTTAGCACAGTCTAGAGGACTTGTCTATGAAATGCTGCCAACTGTTGGACCATGGCCAACTCGTCTTAAAATCTGGGTAGCCTGGGGGTGGGTGGGATGGAGGTATGCCCACTTCCCTCACATCAGAGACCCTATGTCTGCTAACCTCTTTCTGGCTCGGGATGCAGGGCAGTTCCTGTCCCCAGGTCTGGGACATGCTGTGCTAACTCCCAGCAGGCAATCTCAGCCCAAAGAAGGCTCAAAACTGCAGGCTGAGGACACTTTAAAAAAATAAAGATGGGTAATAGATGCTTACAAACTGTTAGTGCATCTGGATCTGTTGCCACAAAACTGCTCTCACTGACTCTGCTGGACCCTACATCTCCTTTTCACTGTCTAAGCTGCTGCAATGATTCTCAAACCCAAGTGTGTGGCTGCCCTAGGAGGTCCAGGCTGCACGATGGGAGACAGAGGGAGACAAGAATGAAGAATCCAGATGGCTCATGTTGGCCCCTCTTGTCCCTTTTCTGTTTCTCTCTTCCTCTTTCTCTACCACTGAGGGTCTCTCCTCTCTCCAGCCCCACCATGGGGGACGAGCTACTCCTGCACAGGGTGGAAGGCAACAAGGGGGTAAAGGCCAGTGGCTTGGGGACTGCAGGCTGATGTGGGGGAAGCTGTGGGAGCTGTGCAGCCCGGCACAGCTTGGGAGGCTCCTGCTGGGAGACAGAGCGCAGGATCTCAGAAAGATGGTCCAGCCAAAGGAAGGACCCCTGACTTATCCCCAAAGTGTAACATTAAGGACATTTCTCAGACAGACAGCAGCTGCCTAATTACAACTGGAAATATGGATCCTAGGCATTGCCAAAACACTTGTTTCTTGTATTCATTCACTCCAATAAATCATTCCTGTCTCTAGCTGTATCTGTTAATTGTGGGGAAAAGAATATAAAGAAAACAGTAAAATCATAGTTCACAGATGCAGCTGTCAGAGATTTTCTTCCTTCCACTCTCTCATACTGAGTTACCTCTGAATTTATCTTACCTGTAATCCTCAATTTTAAGAATTCTTCCTTGCTTTCCTTCCTTAGATTACAGATTCTTTAACAAATTCAGGAATATTCATAGAAGTTACAGGTAAAGCGTAAAGAAGAAACAATCAAATTCTCAGAATGTAACCCTGTGTTGCCGAACAGTGCATTTATTTGCCCGTAATAACTGGCAAAAGTGAGCTCATCTTCAGTGTGACTATGAGCAGCAGATAGGCAGGGAACATCATTCACAATGTCACCATTTCCAAAAACAACCCCTACTTCTGACTCCCCACCCACACTGAAACATATTTGAGGTAAAATGAAGTAGCAGGTTTGCATACCATGGGCACCTCCCTCCCCCTAAAAGAAGGAAGAAATGAAAGCTGGAGGCAAAAGACTAAGAATTAAATCAGCACATCTGAAAACCAAGGCCAAATTGACTTGCTGAAGGCCATATCTAATCAGTCATTAGTAGAGCAAGGACTGCAAGTCTGGATTCCTCAGTCCCAGTTTCATGCTCTAATTCCTAACTCCAACAAATTGCTTTATAATAATCATAAGACCTTACTGATTAGTCATATATGCAGATAAAGGAAATCTCTCTTCAAGGTTACTGTAAAGGAAAATATTAGTCAGATGGCTAAAGGTTGAAGGGAAAGGACAGAGAAAATGGAAAACTCAAAGTGGAGTGTCGACTGAGCAACGTTCCTCCAAACACAAATTTAGGAGTACTGGGAAATGTAAAAGTAGTGTTCAGCCTTGCTATACACTGGTCTTCCTTCCCCTGAGAGTAATGTTGCAGAATTGTCTAATAAGGTCGTTGTGAGAAAAGCTTAGTGAAATCAAGACAACGTAATTTTATCTTGAAGTCGCTAGGTGAGGTCAGTCCCAGGCAGGATACACGGTGCTGATGGTGCTGACCTCATCCTGCTGCCCCATGGTAACTACCAACAGGGCTTTGTGGTCACTTAAGATTGCAAAGCAAAATAATCAATGATGGTATTTACCTTGTTGTAGACACTCTGCCAGAGAAGACAAAGCCTTAAGAGGGGATTGACCATGGCTACATAGACATTTGCAAGCACTGGCAGAGAAAGAGATGGAGAAGCACAGGAGATGACTTAGGCAAAGCAAACAGTTTGTATCCAGTTACCCAGCTGACTGCAGCACATAGTAGGAGAAATACCTGAAATGGGCACCTGCAGCTCTCCATTGGTTCACAAGACTAGTTGTAATGCATCTATTTGAAGATCTCTTGTGGTCCCATGATGAAAGCTTTCTTCTCAGATGTAAAGAAGAGGTGATTTATTCCATTTTTCTCCAGGGATTATCCACATAGGGCAGACATATAGAGAACAGCTGAGTTTATCTTCTTGGGGCACCATCCAGCTTCCAGGAAGCATGGCTCCAGGATCATCTTGGCCAGGAGCTTGTCCAAAATTCATCCTTAGGAGAGGCTTCTTGATTAAGAACCAGGTCACAAGTTGTAAGAAATCTAAAGGTCACCGGTGAAAGGTGATCAAGAAGTAAACTACCTCTGGATCAAAAAACTCATCTGGAATATCACAGCCATAATGTAAGGTGTATATCTTCAATGAAATGATGAAGGGACTTTCATTTTTGAAAGGGTTGTTATATCAGTTGTGAAGTAAACATCACAGAAATAATAAAAAAAAACAAACCACAACTGATCACCAGTGTATTCTTTAAAACAAAGCAGATCTAAAAAGCTTGTAAGAGTCTACATTTTGTAGCTCTGTCTCTGAATTCAGAATAACACAACAGCCTTTTGTATCTGGGCAGCTTCTTTTGCTTGGCAGGAAAGGATCAGAAGGTCAGAGAAACCAGAGGTGCAGGATCCCCACTGGGACCTATGCTGCAGGAATGGAGGCTTACAATAGCCTGAACAAAAAGGGAGAAGGAAACACGACAAAATTACTATTGCTTGACATGTCCCACAAGTGCTACAAGAACCCAGTATGTTTCCATTCAGTGAAAGCCAGCTACTTCTTTACGCTTTGGGTAGAAACAAGAGGACTACTCCCCAGAAGTTTAACTAGTATGACTTCATTGCCATTGCTTTTAAATGACATGTAACTGGTGACAGTTTCCTCCTTCCCAGTATGTATATTGAACCATTAACACTTACTACATTGCTAAACTTTTACAGTTTATACAATTTGCAGAGTAAATGGGGGCCATGAAAGTTCTTATCCACACTTTGGGTGGAGCAGACTGACATGAGACAACAGATACAAGAATGGAGCTTCACTGTAGAATGAAAAACACAGAATCCCTGGGAGAAAGGAAACCACCACACAGCTCGCACGTGGAGCTGGGGAGAAACTGAGCTCATGCGAAGAGGCGGGCTCCTCTGCACTGAGGAAGAATCCGGAGGGCAGTTTTTAGGCAGTGTCCCCAGTTATAGGAAACCATGAATCAGTAAGGAAAAATGCTACCTCCTGTCGTTTGATTGCTGTTCTCTGGGGAAACAAGGCTTTACATTCCTGTAAGATAAACAGGACTGCATCAGAACAACACAGGGCTGTGTACTCTACCTGTTTTCCCAACAGCTGTCTGTGGGGCTGCTGATCGGCAAGCCACTTGAATCAAAGACTGGGAACAAATATTTTCATATCTTCACCCAGCAATGTTATCATTAAAAATAATCAAAAACCACTCCCCGCCTTCCTTCCCCGCCAGGGAAGGTTTTGCATCATGCTCTTCCTGCACTGAGTCAAAAGGCAGCAGCAATCTCTTCTCTGTGTATTTCCAACAGCTGCTAAAGCCATAAGCCAACAAAAGAAGCCTGATACTGTAAAACAAACCAAAAAAATCAACAACAAAAAAAAAGAGATAGTGTGAAGCTCCAAGAATATTTTAGGCAATCTGGATGAGAAAATGGGATGTGACTTTCACAACAGTTCTGACTTTCTCTTCTAATCAACTCTCACTGCCATTTTGTTATTTGCTTAGGGCAGGTCTACGTGGGGTGAATTAAGTAGTCTGCAGTCATATCACCAGCCCAGCTACCTTCCCGAAATTTCAGATGCAAAATAAAATCAGCCTTGTGAATAAGCACACTAGAAAGTGTATTATATTAAATATTTCTTTGGACACTTGTTCTACATGGAAACCAGTCACCCCTGTGGATTAACAGATCAGGACAGACCTGACATGGCTGCTGGTAATTTCATTTAGATCAAAGATGTTTATGGATATAAAATAAATAATCAGGCTGCCTGTGAAGGGGCGAACGAAAGCCACTGTAACCTTGCTTACCAGCTTACTATCTCTAACAGAAAGGTGAAGTTCCGTTGTCCATCTGTCATCCCAGACACATGGACTTCAGTGTTAAAATTGCACCAGGACAGACTTGCAGGGGCTGGCGTTCACCCCCCACTTACCAGTTTCCCAGCCAGTGCTCATTTTCTTTGCATGTTTTGAGGGTTGAATAAGGCACTCAAGATGCTATCATAGTTAGTGATTTATCACCCAGCAACTGGGCAACTTCTACATACAATCTTAATCTGCAATATATAACAGCAACATACTCCTCTTCAAGCATGCACGTTTTGATGCAGGCAGCCAACCTCCATTTGCCTACACACACCACATCAAAACCAGTCACTCCAGTGATCGTTGTCCTGATCTGCATGTTGAAGATTGACCCTAAAGATAAGAAACTGTGCTCTGACCTCTCAGCTGCAAACTATCACAAGTCCAGCCCTCAGGAGCCTGGCTTGTTGCCAGACCCCTCCTCTGCTTGCTCAGGCAGAGCCTGGCCACCCCTCACACATGTGCAGCTATATCACGCTATATAACCTACACAACACATTAAACAATGTTTTAGAGGATCAGTTCTCCTTGAACTTTTTCTCCAATGCAATCAGGCAATGCTGTTTGACTATAGGAGAACCACCTGGAATGCATGGGATGTGCAAGCCTATATAGCTTATAATTTGTAATGTGATCATCTGTGCTCTGCTGAGCCTGCTGAGATACTGGAAAGTTATTAATAACTTTGAATTAGGAAGCAAACTGCCACAATAAAAAAATGCTGTTGATATTTTACATCCTGTACCCAGCACAACACTGAAAGCAGAAATTGGAAAGAATTCTGGAAAAATGTGTGTGGTAAGAATAGTCAGTATTAGAAATAAATGGAAGAAGAACATTGATCTTATAATGACAGCTGATAACAAGGCAGGTTGAAGCTGGCCACATAACTAGGGAAACACGTATCGTTTTCTAGGGAGACTATACAAACCTTGACTATGAAAGCACGTAACTGCAAAAATCAAAAGTTCATTTTCAATGTTCCCCTCATATTTTCCTGTACTTTCTGCAGTATTTTATTGTAATTTGAAGCCTTGTCTGCTTCTCCTACGTAACTAGAAAATCAGAGCTGTTTGACTGGAGTTGATCTGGTTGCCAAACAACCGATAATTGATCTGTGGGTTTCAGCAATGTGCTCTTTAAGCAGTGAGCTCGCTACCTTTCTGTTTGAAAGGTCAGGCCCGTATATTACCTGAGTACTTTAAACGGGTAAAAAACCCCAACAACCCCAACTTCAGAAAATAAGTTTAAAGATAAATTTACTGATCAAAATGTATAAATTTAAAATAATGGTTAAAAAACATAGTGGTGTAACAACATGACTCGCTTCTATGGGCATGGCCTGAAAATTCCTGCCAGGTGCCAACAAGCTGAAGTCCACTGTTAAAAATATTCATTGTAGTATTATGTTATCTGGTGGTATGATGATACAGGTCCCCTCACCACATGCCTCATCCAGTCTTTACTTATTGGGCTTTAAGATCCACTTTTAACTTTAAAAAGCCCTCCTTGTTTAAATGCATTTTTTGGGTTCATCCTATTCGCAATATTCATCTACTGCCTCGGTCACTATTGCCTCAGTCACTATTGGCCCAAGCATTTATTCGGTCTGCTCCAGCAAATCTGACAGACTATTCCATGATGTCTATGCCAGAGAATACTAAAGAAGTCCAAATATCTGATCTAGTAAACTCGGCTTCTTTAAAACGCTGCATTTAATTTATAATGTAAAGATCTTAAGTCAGTACTGTGCAAAGCCCATTTTAATAATACCCCTGTGAAGGAAGGCTGCAGATGGTAGTGCCCCAAGAACTGTTGTGGATACTTTCAGATTATTTTTTGAAAGCTTGGGACCAATTTCTAGTTTCTATAATCTATCAAGGCTTTTATTTTTGCCAGATGGATTTTCCTAAAAGTAGCCTGAGCAATATACACAATTAGAACTGTAATTAGCTTCAGGTTTGGTTTAAAAGTTTTCGGAGCCACTGGCAAAAATGAAATGATGCTCCGCCTGCCAAAACAGACATAATTCATTTTTCCTCTTTTCGTTCCAACTACTACCAAGCATAATCAGGTTTAACAGACATTTGAAATACACAAGCCATAAAAACTATGTCCACTGTACAGAGTACACACCACCACCAAGAGTTAGTAGAGGAGAGCAATCAAGAGCTCAACAGTAGCTTTGATTATTAATCAAGAGCTGTACACATCTCCACCATGGTATTTTGCTCTGTGCTGTTAGTTTTTCCCCAAAGAGGTTATTTTTTAAGAGATGTCAAACTACCTCACCTCTGAGTGGGAGGAACTGAGGCTACTTGAGTTCCAGCTACATTTAGACAATAACTTCAGTGCCCATCCAGGTCCAGAAGTTTCTGTATGTGCACTGTAAGATATTCTCAGTCTTCTCCACAGTAGATTCATGCATTTTGAAGCAATCTGGGGGTGTGGGTGTGGGTGTGGTGTAGTACCCAAGCCATTTGGGACAGCCTATGTCCCTTCTGTGCTTTACCAAGTGCCTCAGGTCTTGTACAAACCTCATCTCTGACCACCCCTCTGTCTTTGGGAAAATTTGAGTGCAGCGAGACCTCTTTGAGAGGGCGTGCCATCTTGAAGGAGAAAAGAAATTGTATCTGTAGCTCATACGTAAGAAATTTTAACATTTTGATCCATCTGGGGTGGGGAAAAAAATAAAGGGAAAAAAATGAAAGCCCGCATAATGGCTTTGATACTTAGACTTTAAGAAGCCCTTGGCAGTGTCAGTCAGAAGGTGTTGCTGCTGTAATGGGTGATGTGGCAGCACAGGAGAGGACTGCTGGAAAGCGGCTCTATTCATGTCCATCAGCTCACTCCTGGAGAAAATTGTCAGCTCTTTCCACAGCTCTTTCTGAGTGCTCTGTTACAAGATCACAGAGAACCTATATCAATCATTTCCTCTTTAACCTCTATAGGAAGCCTTTTCAGGAGGGAAACAGTTAACACCACACAATCAGCAAAAGACCATCCCCTTTTCACCTGAGCTATGTATTTCTGCCATCGAGTACTTGCAGTATGTTTGAAATTGTGTTTCATTTAACCCTGCAGCCATAGTGATCTCTTTGAATAGCTACATAATGGAATTTCTTAGACCTTTTTTATAATGAAATATATATATATACATATATACACAGAGAGAGAGAGACAGAAAGGAGCTCAACGTTGAAGACTTTTGAGCTCAATTGACTTGTTAACAAAGTCAAGCAGCATGTTCATATTCCAGATTCTGAGACTACCTGAGCACTCATGGGTGCACCAAAGTGCTCCAGTTGCTGGCAGAATTGCACAGGGTGGAAATCCCTTGGAAATCTGTCGACTCCTTTTGCAAAATTAGTAGTTAAGAGCCTGTAAGAAAGTCCTCCTGCCCATATGGGAAATCCTAAGCTCAGATTCTCAAACTGTGGTTCAACAAGACATTTTTCAGGGTTATTTAGAGTTTAAGATGTTCTGACCACACCATGACACTCAGCCCCTGTTGTGCTGACAGCACCATTCACAAGCTGTGTTGTGAACTAAAGAGCTGATCAGGCTTTGCAAGAGCAAACATTAGAAGCCACAACATTTCCCTGACCCATATTAAAACATCATTGTCCAAAAGCAGCAGTACTGGCATCGCTGGAAGTGGAAGGACAGGGGGGAACAAGCAACAGTGTACAGGCACGAACGAAGATCCAGGACTGGAAACTACAGCTGAGCCACAAGCTCTGCTGCAGTCAGAGCCCCACAAGGTCATTGCAGCAGGATAAAGTGCAGTTTATATCACCCAGATCAAGTAGAAGATATATTCACATTGCCTAACCGGTCTAAAATGGTCTTAGACTGTACAGAGTTAGGTCTCAAAGCATTTGTCCATCATCATACTCAGAGCAATCATCTCCCTGTGTGGAGGAAGTTACCCAAGTATAAAGGTACCATGTCCCTTTAAAAGAAAAATCTAAGCTGTACCAGCATAAGAATGCCAATATAACAACGTCAAACTAGTGCTTTGCCCACATAAAATTATTTTGTTTAAACAGAAAATTGCAATTCAAACAAAATGGTTATCCCAGTAGGAAGAAAATGCACAAAGCCCAACTCTAAGGCTTGTTAGCAAGTTATTCCTCTCCATAAATATTAGACAGTTTGAGTAGTTCTGCAAAATGCCTCTACATTTTAAGTTGACGCTCACTGTATGGGCGAGACATCCGCAAACACATGCATGGTTGTTTGCAGCTATGCATTTGACTAGCATAGCTAATGCATAATTAACTGGTTTTGCATACCACGTGATTGTCAGAGTCATGAGGTAGATAAAGCAAAAGCAGGCATCACTGGAACACTTACTGGTTTGCTACTCCCTAGGGACTGTTCCGTGCCAAGTAAATGATGCCTACATTAGCAAATATTGTGGTGCAACACCAGCAGCTCTGTAAAGCAAAGCAAGTGGTGCTGCGAACCTAAAGTCCTCAATATAAACACTTCACAGGTTTTACTTGAGAGAATCTCTGTTTTGATATTGTGGACTGAGTGCCCATTAGTGGTAGGTAGGCTCCTGGAGTGCCTCAGAGGTTTCAGGAAACAGCTTCATTTTCATCTGAAAGGGAATTAAGTTTATGTGCTCTAAGGCTGCTCCCTGGTATAAACCAAAACAAGGGAGGTGAGGACAACTGGAAGATTTGCTTCAAAAGCACACTCCTGCATCTAACTAAAACCCTGCAGACTAAACACTATCCACTGAATAAGAATGCAAGAATAGTTTTGTAGAGGAAATAGATTCAGCCTTTTTTCCATACTCTGACTCCTTCACTATCTTACACTAAACACCTACTCAGTTGTATATGTGAGATGGAGATTCAGACTTCAAGCAGAAAGAAAAAAATCACCTTAAGGCTGAGACAAAGCCCAGAAAATTTTTGCATGGAAGGGAAAAGTAATTTCGAAAAGGCAGATGAGCTGGTAGTATGTATTTTTATTGAACAGCAACCTGTAAATGCCAGCTCTTGTAACAACGTTTCCATTCAGAGATCTTAAAATTATTTTTAAAAATTCTAATTCCTTTTTTACCCACAAGAAAAGTAGGTAAGTCCTAGAAAGATGAAGCCACATGAGCAGGTAAGTAGTAGAGGAAGGAGAGAACTCAAACCTTGCAGCCTCCAGCAGTAGCTGTGCCTGTGCTGTGTACATGGGACAGTCGTGCACAAAGAAAATTACTTCACTGAGTAGGAAACATCCCAGGTTTTGCACACGTAAATGATTGTTGCTTCAAAACTAAAGGATGATGGATGCTGAAAATAGCATCTCATCTTACGTGTATCACATTGACCCAGACAGCTAGTGAGGAAAATGGAGATTTGCAACCGTCATCCACAGCAACCAGCCAAATTGTGACTTCTTACAAGGAATCAGTAGGAAAAAGCAGTACTTTGGTGCAATCTTGTCACACACAAACAAATGCTCATGATATTCAGATTCCTGGAGTACTGTAAGGCTCAAAAAAGAAACAGTTTCCTGTTCAGTATTCATAGCCACTGCCCCCAAGACAGCACGGGCTCCTTCTTAGATCTTGCATAGTCAAGCTGTACATGCCTCTAAGTATAAATGCCTTTTAACGGCCTTCTCTTTCTGCTCCTGTGGTATTTTCTTGCTGATAGTCACCCACACTTCTAAAATCTGTGTTGCCTTGTCCTTCCTCCTCCCCACCCCTGGTACTCTTCCTTTCAGCATCCAAGTTATTTCCCTTCACTCTCCCCAGCAGCAAGTCACAAGGAGCTCACAAGAGACACTCTGTCCTCCGTCGCAGTTTGGGTGGCTGGAGCAAGCATCTCCCCTACCAAATAAATGTTGCATTTGCAGAGAAAATTCAGTGCTGACCAGGAGCATGTGCAGCAAGCTCAGCAAGGGCACTGAGAGATTTTGGGGCCCTCCCAGAAGTTTCTAGGTGTAAATGTTCAAGGACTTAACATCTGATTACTTTTGGGTGTATTTTTGTGGAGGACAAAAGGTAAATGTATTTGAAAATGCAAAGAGGCATGAGCTAATTAGTACAAGGCAACCTTTACCACATCACTAAAGTTCTGCAGGGCTCATTATCACTGTATGAACCTCCTTCTCACAGGACCCCCCCGGCTCTGTCTGCAGAAATGTGCTGCTTTGATGTATTGCCTGAACAAAGAGAAAGGCCCTGATGTCGAGGGTGAAACACAAGGAGTGACGCTCTGTGGTGGTTTAAGGAAGGAAATGAGGAGGCACACCGCAACCCATTGAAGCTGCTGGGGAATCCAGGCAAGGAAATTTTAAATTATCCTAAGAGGGATTTGATGAGGACTGGGGGATTAACACCAAACACAGTAGGATCTTTAACGGTCACAAATGGCCAAACTCTTAGTTTTATTTGCCTCCCTGTGGCACCACACCCAGCAGCACAGGACACCTTTGTGAGCTGCTTCATGGTGTGGCCACGTCTATCTGAAGTGAAGCTCTGTCCTCACATTCTCATCCCCTGCCGTACACACTTCCTCTGAGCCCACAGTGACCCAAAACAACGGGAAAAGTACCTTTCTGTGGGACTACTTTTCAGCCAGTTTAGCTGAAAACTAATCGGAGCGGGAGCGACGCAGCTGGCAGCAGCCCGTGGCAGCTCAACCCAGCTGTGTTATTACATCACAGCACTGGGTGGCAAATTTAGCTCTGCTGGCCATGCCAAAGTGAGACATCCCTCCTGAGCAGCTGTGTGAGCAGGAAGACCACACTTCTTCACAGAGCTGACAAGAGAAAGGGGTAATTACATGAACACAATATCTATTACCTGACCGTTGTTGTAAGATGGATCTAATGTGTCATGTGGAGCAAGGCAGTCCATTAATTTTCCATTCCGCCGGCAGCCCAGGTGCACCATATCTTGGCAGTGAGCATGGCAGGTGTACTTGCAATCTGAAAAATGCACACAGACACCAGAAGAAAAAAAAAAAAGAAATAAAAGTGGTGTTTAAAATTGAAGTTGCTGCAGGCAGAACCTAAGAGTGAGACACATCCTCATTTGCTACGTGACCTCAGAGAAACTACCATCTCTCGATCCCACCTCTCCATCCGTACATAAAGATAATAACAGTTACATATTATTTCAGATGTAAATTCACTGGAGTGAAGGCAACAGCGCAGCACACCTCCCAGTGACACTGACAGGGCTGCAGCGATGCAGTTCGCTAGTTAGATCGGGGCTGCCTCGGTGAGATGCTTCTGCAAAATGTCCATGCCACAAACCAGGTATTAACTGTTGTAATGTAAGCACAAAAGGGACCATTCTCAGCAAAGTCACAACACTTCTGATTTACAGATAAAAAATCCTACCCACCTACAATCACTGCTAAAAAATGGTTTTACATGTTTTAAGCTCTAGGTTCTCTTCAGAACATGCACATGAACATTGAAAACAGAATGAGAAGGTTATCTGAAGCCATAATTAACCCATAGTTAACTAATGTTGCCTTCAGGAACGATTCAGAAGTTTCACTTGCTGGCTAGCAGTCAACTAAGCTTAAATTCATCATAACAGAGGCAGATGGCCCCATCTCGAGTAAGAGATCAGATGACGCATATGGCCTCTAATCTCGAAGAGAGTATCACTTTAACAGCACTTGGAAAAAACAACTTGTATTTGCTTTGAAGCCTTGATGCATCTGCTGGTTTTCTGTGTAAGTTGGGCAGTTCATGATAGCACCTTTGTCGAGCACTGAATGTCACATTCTGGTTTTAGGTTTTAAACTGATTATAATTTTGCCAAAGAACAACCACTTGTACTTCAGGTTTCCATGCTAGGGAATATCATGCTGTTCGGTTTAGAACATTTCAGCTAAAACAATGTAGCCATTTCCAAGAATTCATTCTGGAGGAAATGTTTTCATTTTCCCTAACCAAACTATACTTAAACATATTTTCTGGTTACAAAGCTTTACACTTTCCAGATTTATAGCAGAAGCTGAATTCTGGATGGGCTTTCTTGTTGTTCCCTTATCAGCCCCTCAAAAATCTCAGTTTCCCTCACGTTTGATTAGATTCCCATTACAGCTCCTGAAGACTAAATTCTTGGTTTCTCATTTTCAATCCATACATGTCAGCAGTGTTATGGGGCAAGGCAGCAGTGTTCCCTGAAATGCTGCTCCTCTTGCTAGGGAATGGGTCTTTAATGTAAGATACCTGCACCAGCAGAGCATCCAGAAGTAAAAATTAAAATGCAGATAAGGTGTAAATCTGCAATCACATTTCTGTGACTGATACAGAATTTATGCTATACTTGCATCATGGCAAAGGTAAATATATTTTATTTGACTCAAATCTGCCAATACAAAGTCAATCAGTCAAAACTTCTCCAGTAGCAGTGACCCAGCAGAGTGAGTCCACCCTGGATCAACACTCTGGGTCAGATAATCATGTTTCTGATCTTAAACCAGACTGACGATATCACCATAACACATCTCAAGTCACACTCCTCTTGGGACATCAGCAGATAGCTTCCAGCTATATGGGGCACAAAGGACCCTGTTGCAGTATAAATCAAAACATTGAAAAAAGGCTCTAACCCTCTAAAACCATCACTGTATTTAATGCAGAATTTGGAAAACATGAGGCAAAATAGGCAGAAGACTACAGCGGGGGAAAAGCAGGGTTAAGGCAGCTGTGTGGTGCTCAAGAGAAATGATGGCTGTGCCTGCACCCTTGGGTGATGTTGGCAAGTCATACCAGACCTTCCCCAGTTGCTTCCCAGTGTTTCCTGGGTGCCACATTTGAGCTACTTCATCCGATGTAGATGGATGGAAACATGGATCATTCACAACTGCAACTGAAGTCAGGGAGAACTGCGCTTTTAACTCAAATGAGGTTTTTCCCAGGGCTCTGTTTTATGCTTATGCAGCTGCGATTATTTTTCAAACAAATCACGTACCTCACGGAGGAGTTCTGGAGAAAAAGGACACTTGCATTTGTGCAGTCATTGAGAAGAGAATAACCTTGTATTTGGGAAAGGACCCTGTAAGATGCAGTTGAAAAGCCTCACCCCTACCCAACAGGATTAAATAAAATTTTGAGCCGTTGTTCATTGGGTGAGAGAGCAGGGCAGCTCCATGGGAAAACTGGGATGGGAGCACTTAATTAAAAATGGCATTGTAATGCATACACAAAAGAAGGCCAAATGAAAGTAATACTTGAATTTTGCATTTTTCTTGATTTCTGAGTGCTTTACTTTGCAAGTTGATTTATCTTCTTCTTAAGAAAAAATGCTTATGAGATTGCACTGTATGTCTGCCTTTCTATTCTCCCCCTGTAACTCCAAGAGAACTGGCAAATTTCAACGACAGATGACCTAAAAGCTAATTAAGTTCATATGAGTTTTGTGAAAATTATCTCCTGGCTAAAGGAGGGAAACCCAAACAAATACCCCAGCTCAGGGCAAGGCAGGCAAAACTGAGCTGTTATGCCACTGTCTGCAAATGGCTGGACAACCAGCTACTGCACATCACCTCCATGGTGAGGAGGTTACGAAGAACGCGGCACAAATCTGTGGGAAACCAGGCTTCAGTAATTCCCCAACTTTCTATGATTATGCAAACATATATATCCAGCATGCACCAATTCTAAAAATGAATTTTCGCAAATAATATTAGGAAAAAAATCTGTTAGCTAAACAGTGTTTTGAAACAGGATTACTAATTAAATTAGGAATCATTATCTCTCAATGCTATTTTGTTTGTCATTTATATTCATTTTAATTTGCGAGTCCATAACGTCATTTGTAAGACAAGCCCATAATTTCTGCCTGGCTATTACAGGCATAATTGCAAAAAAATGTAAAAGCTTCATCTCTGTAACTCTTTCAATTGTAAACTAGATTTTAACATACTGATTATAAGTTTAGTGAGCAAGACAAGAAAAAAAAAAATTTTTCTAGAACAGTAATACTTAAACTTTTTTCTCCTGTGTGTTTTAGCTTTAAACACATTATTTTATTCTATTCATGGCATACAATGTTTCACAAATGTCCAGGTAGCATCAAATTTAAAAGAATATTTTTTTCTGGTAATCCTTTACTGGAGCACTCCCAAAATTACCATGAGTTCAAAAAGTAGCTGTTATTCTGGAAAGACTGTTTTGGTCATCAGATTGTGGATTGCCATATTATTTCTGCTTAGAAAGCAATCAGAACCAGGTGCGCTTTCCTGATGTGGTCTGAAATAAATGCTGTCCTTTGAAATCAAAGGCCTAGAGGCTTTAACTGGGTACAGTTGAAAAAAGCATTCACTGGCATCTAGAAAAGCTAACAGGCTTATTTTACTAATGCTCAGACTGTCCTGTACACTGAAGTTATTTATGAAAGTGATGCATCAATGCATATTGAATATGCATAATTGTTCTGCATTGTTAGAAAATGCAAAGTATGTATTTTTAAACATACAAATATTTAGCTTTAAAAGTTGCATTGTCAACTACAGAGACATAATGTAACATCAAGCAACAATAGCTTGACTAGAGTAACAAAAAAAAACCTTTGCAAATTTTGAAATTACATGAAATTAAGACTACTTCTATCCTGCCTTCACAAGGGTGAACTGTAAGACTTCAACACATTCATTTTACGTCAACAGGCCCTACCTGGTTTGGGTTTTCTTCACCCAAGATTTTGCCTGATCGCTTATAAATAGCTGTTCCCATAACTGATTTGCTCCAGGGCAGCACAGCAGAAAGCATGCAAGTGAACAGACAGGCTACCCAGCAGATGCTCCGACATCACACCCTAGTAATTGGCCATTAGTGAATCAGGCAGAGGCAGGCTGAGGCTCAACAGCAAAGTCTCTGTCCTGCTGTGGTCTTCCCTGCCTAAGAAATGTGTGTCTTCATTTCTGTGACGGCTCAGAAAAATTTAATTTCCAAATGGATATGCAAAACGTATGTTGTGCCTGAGCGACTGAAGCACATGGAAGTTCAAAGCCAAATTTGTATTACGGTTGCGTTATTTATCAACCACAGTAAGACTGAAGAAGTCTTTACTAGAAAGCACGAGGAGGGTATAAAACTTGGTCCTGCTATCTCTGTGTTAGGCAGTTAGCAAGTAAAATCATCTTTACTTGAGAGCCTGTGGCTTGGTTCCCAGCAATCAGAAGAGAGAATACTGCTGTGCTTGCTCCATGGAAAGTACGCCTGTGAAGCTTCTTGGAAAAATACTCAAGCTACGTAAGGTGTTTAATGCATTAATTCTTAATCCATTTTCAGCCAGCAGGTCACAAAAAGGAGAATGAAGTTCAGCAGTATTTCTCCTACAAGGCAGAATTGCATTGTATTTCTACAAAACACTGACATCAGCAAACCAAATTTTGGGTTGTACTTAATACCTTTTGAGTTGTTCTCCTTTTTGCTGATGCTCAAATGCCTACATTCTAGTTTGATGCCAAAGCTGCCAACAAGATCTTTTTAGCAGTTTCAGTAGAAGCTGTAATGGAATAAGGAATCTATTGGGATAAACAGCCTTCAGAGAGAGTTAAGCACAGCTGCTAGGGGGTGGAGATCTGCTGTGACATCAGTTTTATCTCTGTGCAATTCCCTTTATTTCTGATTATTTGTTTATTTGTTAGTCTCACTTAACATCAGTCTGAGATTAAAATAAAGTTCATTGTAACTGTATTTCCCAATTAGTGAGTCATGGGTGATTTTTAAGGGATCACAATCACTACAGATGAGACAAACTTTCCTAGCTCCTTATGGGCATCCTTTTTCCCAAGGAAAACTCCACGCCCATTTTGTGCTCCTTCCCCATTGTGGAGCTAGGCAAGGCTTAGATCAGATTGTAGTTAAGCAAAACCCACATCTTCCAAACCCCTATAAAGCTGTGGCTATCCACAAGTACCACTTTGCCACTTAAGGTCTTCTAATCTATTTCTCTGTAGAGTCTTCTTTCAGCAGGTACACTGGCCATTCCCACAGGCACTGCTCATGAGGCCCTATAAGGGATATACACTTCCCATAGAGAGGATCCTCTACCATTTTCCCAAGCACAGAAAGACCATACATAGAACTGACTTTAATTGCTTCCTAAGGACATGCTCCAAGAAGCCTGCTACAAGTATCTCAAAAAAGACAGTGAAATCATCTTGTTTCTCGAGTGGCATTGGCGGGGGGAGCTGAATTAGACCAGAAGATGTAACCATATGTGCCTTATCCTGCAAGCAGATGAGTACTGTCTACTGGAAAGCAGGTGGTCTCTCTTACTCAATTCCTGCTTCCTACAGCTGTCATAACCCACTTGAAAATATTAGCATGCAAGCACAGATAGAAACAGCAAAGGATGAGACTTTCAAAGTGCTGGTGCTAAAAGTAGTCTTTGAGATTTAGAAATTAGACATCCACACAGAGCAGGAGTCATCATCAGAGGCAAAGACGCTCATTGCTTACAGAGCACTCAAAAGAAAATTAGGGTGCTCAATATCTTGGAAAAATGAAGCCACTATTATGCAAGTGCCATGTTTGGAAAGTTGCAGCTGTTGTGTCAAATTTTCCATCGCCTGTTCCCCTCCTGCACTGCAGAGCATGGGAAGCTACAAAATCAACCTCAGTTTCCTTCCTTATGCAAATACATGAACCGCCATGCACAAGCCACAATAAGAGAAGTATCTCTCTATTCAACATTTCCTTGGAGAACAGTAACAAAGAACAGAATATCTGACATGCTGCTTTTCAGAAATGTGATGTCCACTGTTAGAGAAGTACTACACCAAACTTCAAAGATTATTAACATTCGTAGTATCTTAGTATCAAAAGGAAGGTAGGTTTTTAAAGCGGAAGAAAGAGCACAGAAATCCATGATGCTTTGAACAGGAATACAAAAGAAACAAATGGAAATGGAAGGCAGTCAGCTGCTAGAATAGCCTTCATTGTATAAATGCATTTTTTCTTCAATTTCACTAAAATCTTCATCTTCTGTTTTCACACAGCTGGCAAATACAATTTTGATTACAATCCAATTACTAAAAAACACAGGCCTCTCAAACACTTATCTACCACTACATCTAATATATTCATACATTTTACTAGTTAAGTAACAGTCTATAAAATGTTATTTGTAACAAAACCCTAAAACTGAAGCCAAAAATCAAAGGAATATAACTCAGATAGGGGATTTATCAAGAAGAGTTAAACTGTGATCTATTGGTGACTTTAAAGAACTGCAGCTTTTTTAATATTAGTCCATGAAAAGCCGTCAAATTATAAACTGCTCTTTATGTTTAATATCGATTTAGTGAACAGAAAAACTTTGGACAGATAAAGTCACACCAAAAAACTAAAATGAGACCAGTTATTGACTGTACCAATATTGCTCGATGAAAAATGTGCTAGGTACAGAAGCAGATTTTATATTACAGTATAAATGAAATGCAGACATGGCACTTTAAAACATGCTCAGTTCAATTGGTTTCTATGAGAAGAAAAAGTTACATGGCTACACATGACGCAAAAGTTAGTTCCAAATTTAAATGACTATTTGGAAATAATGGTATTTCTGCAAATTTGTTTCCAACACTGTTGTTTGACTTCTATCTTTCTGACTATTCAACAGAAATAAGAATTATTCTGGATCCTGACTAAAGAACCAGAATTTCAAGGCTCCTCTTCAGAAGAGTGGGAAATTGTTAAGACACTTAAAGTTTGGTTCCCATCCTGCAGTCCCACCAAGCCAAGAAGGGCACCTCTGGAAGTTTTTGTGCTGCTGAATCACAAGAAATGATTGATACACACTTACACTGATTTTTTCAAAGATCTCTATACTAGCAGCTGTTGTTTCTTTCTGGCTGCTAATTTTTTCAACCCTGCATCCTAGCATTGTGCAACCCCAGACATTTACATACACACCAGATGAAACCAAATCTCTGCCAGGCTTGGAACCCCACCTGAAACTGCCACAGCCCCACTCAGGGTCAGGAACCCTGGTCTGGGAACCAGATAAGCTCCTGTAACAGGCTCTATTAGGAGCTACCCATGGTGACTGAGGTAAAATTAACCAGACTGCCTATGGCACAGACCTGCAAAATCATGTATTTGCATATATTTGGAGCTCAGCAGAAGGCAGGAGCTTTAACTCTAACAGAACAGTCCAGGACCCAACCCAAAAGCTCACCAGGTTTTTGTCTGCAAAGCATTTTACCAAGCTAGAGTTTGAGTACTGCACACAAAAAAAAAAAAAAAAAAAAAGCTACATTACTCACCAGTTTGAGATTCAGAGTTTTTAGATAACAGTTTATCTATCATCTAAGCAGGCAACACCCTGACTTTGCCACATCCAGAGGACATTACATTTGCAAAGCAGGAGAGAGCCACCAGCCTTTTGGTGAGAAGATGAGAAAACTTTTTCTTGAGTGAATCACTCACTGAGAACTCCAGGGAGGCCTGAAGGAGAAGATGAAGTATAAAATCAGCAACCTCCATGTACCTGGGACTGTCTAATGTCTCCGCTGCCTGGGAACACAGGGGCCATATCTCTGCTCACATGCACCTGATAGTAAATAACTGGTTAATAAATAAATTCAGCATCCCAACTGCAAAACAGGTTGGAATGTCAACCATTTCAGATTAAACAGCATTGCCGCTGGTACCTTTATAAACTTCTACAATCCTGTAGCCTCTTTTGGAACTTTAAAACACTTAATTTTGTATGAGCTGATCTTAACCTGGCTTGTGCCAGAGGGTTTGCTAGATAACTGGCAGGCACCAAGGCACGTGCGTTCTGGGGACATGGTCATCTCTAGCCCGGGGGCGGGGGCGGTGAGACAGGCTGGCCAGGGCTGACAGCCGGCCCACCAGCCCACCCCGAGAGTGGAAGGAGACGTTGCCATCTAGCTGCACGTTGAAGAACTGGGATGCAGGAGTTGGCGTGGGCGAAGCATCTTTGAGAGACCACTGTTAGCCGGGTGAGCTTGCTGGCAGCCGCCACAGAGAAGGTCCCTGACCGCTGATGGAGGCCTGTCCACTCCTCACAGCAGCGACTGTACAACCCACGCGTGAGGAAGGGTTAATGCCTATCTTCAGCTACTAAAATCTACCCTGGTTTTCAGATGCTTGTAAGTCTCTGAGCATCTGGCCCTAAGTGGCGTAGGAACATAAATCCCACTGATTTACCCTAGAGCTATTAAAAAATTAAAGTAAATTTAATCTTGGTAAAGCTTGCTTGTATTTTTATTAACATGACAACAGCCTCAGGTCTTCTCCCTCCTTCCAGGGCTTGCCAACAGGCTCTAGCTATGACTTGTCAAAGGAGACCCTTGCACAAACCTGAGTTCCTATACAGTCAAACTAGAAACAGACCGATGCTCCTGAAATCTGCTGCACCCCTTTTGGGCTGATAACACTCCGCGTGCAGTTCTGTTTACAGTCAGCACTCCCACAGAAACAGAACATCCAGCATTTGCCAGGCCACCCTGAAATAATCACAAAATCTGTTTGCGAACAAGGCTGAAAATGTTTACTTCATTCAGCTGAGATAAGGGTTAAAATGCAAATTTGCAATAGTGGAAACAGTTTAAAAAGAAAACCATGAGACAAGAAAATACAAGTTTAGATTATATTTACTTCTCACAATGTCCTTTATTTGTTTCAGCATCACAGCTAGCTGGAGAGCTGGGCCACATCCCCTCCTGAGGCTACCCCAAGGTTACCATGCTTTCAGGAGCTCTTAGATCTTCCTGATTCTGGGGGGGGCAGACTGAGGGGCACAGGCTGAGCTCTCCTTTCCCAGCCTGAAATGCTTCCTCCCTGTAAGGGCTTCCCTGGAGCTAACAGGAACACCACAGTAATGCCAGCGTATGAAGGAGAGGAGATACCTCATTTCCCCTTCCTCCTTAGGTTCTCTTGATATACACATACCTACAGCATTCTTTAGTTGGTTTAACTTCCAGGCTACAGCTTTAAGCTGACTGCTTGTACAGCCTTCCAAAAAAATGGTCTGAATTGCAATGCACACTTTGAGAAACAAGCTCCTCAGGCTGATAACATGCCTTATGCCCTGAGCTTTGAGACCAAACATGAACTGATGAAACCCAGCAAGGGGGGTTTCAGTCAAGCGAGCTTCCCCTCCCCATGTACCTGGCTAGTTGCCTGGGGTCCCCTTCTAGGGACACTGTCACACCCTGCCAAAAACCTTAAGATAACCTTAAGATTTAGTAGATTTTTTTAAACACCCTGTAGCACTGCAATTCCTACTGTCTTCCAAAGCTCCACACAAGAGAATGGCAAGACCTGGTAATACTCAACCTGTTAATAAATGCAAAGACTAGCAAATCATACTCATACTTCACAGCAAACGTGAAGGGAATGACAAAGTGCTCAGCTCCCGCTAGCACCTTTCCAGAGGGCAGAACTCAGAGACAACTGCGTGTTCCAGCCAGCAGACAGAGCCTGCAGCTCCTGCTTCTCCACACCAGACAGGGGCAGGGAGGCCAAATTCCTCTGTGTAGTAACTTCAAACAAGGGATTAGAGACAGAACTCAGCTGATATCTTGATGTATTACCTTGTCTGTCCTTTCATGATAGATTCAGAGAGCACTTCTGTACTGCTGACACAGCAAACCATGCACCCATACAGGCTCACGGGAGAAAACAACAGTGAAAATCTGATGGACCTGGACAGTGACAGACTTTACTGACCATGTGTGGCAGTGACCAAACCAAGGTACCACAAAGCAGCTGTATCTCTTCTTCAGTTCAAAAGCAGAAGGATTACATTCCTGGAACACAAAATAAACCTTATTCTCCATTTCTGATGTTAAAAAACCACAGTGAAGTTATGCCACAAAAAGAAAAAAGTGCCCTGTAGATAAAGTCCAAGATTAGACTTGCCCTGGAAAGCAACTTACAATAATTTATTTACATGTGATTTTCTATAGAACTAGTAACTGCTCCTTTTATGCTTCTTCGTGTCAGACTGCAGTAGGCATTAGGTATCTCTACAAACGCTGAGCAGCACAGGGGAAGAGCACAGGGCCAAGCCCCTAGCCAGCACCCGGCTCACAGCCTTGCACTGAGCCACAGAGCCCCCCGAGCTGGTCTGGAAGCAGGCAGAGGGACAGACACCAGCAGCTGCCCAACAAGTGCTGGTTGCTTCTCTCCACCTTTTCCCACCTGCTCCATAAGGTCAAGCAGCCGGAGAGAAGCTGTGGCATTGCACTGAGTTACGCTTGCAGCAGCAACGTGGCAGCAGAGTGGTTGCCATGATAAAATGGAAGCTACAGGCCCTTTCCTCTGACAAAACTGCCCACAGGCATTTGGACACTAACTACCAACCTAATCTACTGGACTCAGTACGTTCTACCAATCACTTAAAAGCAGCTCAGGTTGTCTTTTAATCAAATTAAGTTTTCATATAGAAACCACAAAATGCAGCAGCTTAGAGCACATACTGAATTCCCAGCCTCTGAGGGAACAGAGCCTGAACGAGGATGGGGACCTGGGTGCACCAGCTTCTCACGCCTGATGTCGCTTTTGCGGTAGTTTCAAAAAATGCACTTAAAATCCACCTGTGACAGAATTAAAGGCATCAGATTTTACATTCATTAAACACTTGGCTGAGAAACACATGGCTGCATACATTTCTGCACTGCAAGTGTGACAGAAAGTAACAGAAGGACTTCTGTTTAAAAAGTCAAAAACTGGTCCACAGCATCTACGCAGTTCTACCATGTGTCATGCTGGTATTTTGGGACTTCCACTTGCTCTGACTGTTACCCCCTTTCCAACGTTAAAAACCTAATCAAACGGGTAGAAAACCCCTTCCAGATTAAAAAACAAACAAACAAACAAACAAACCCCAAAAGACAACCAAAGCCGCCCAGTATCTCTCCTCCGGTGTGCAGAACTCACACGCGTACTGCTTTTGAAAGCGCTTACTCTAGTGCCCTCTATTGCTGAACCCCCGAAACAGCCAGCATGAAGTTAACTCAAAAATCAGCTCTTCCTTTTGGTTTTCCTTTAGAAGAAACCTGACCAAAAAGTAAGAACTGGAAAGAAAAGTGTGGTTTAGGTCCAGCCGCCTGCGCTGCTGAGCTGTGAGTTCCTGAGTTAATAAACTCCCTCTTCTTGCTGAAATTAATAGCAGACAAGAGACACCACTAGCAGTTTAGGGAGGGGGTGGATTATAGAAAAGGACTCTTGAGAGCTCAGAAGAGACCTGATTTACCTGTTTTACTTGGCCACAACATTGGGAGTTCGCTCTGAATTGCTGCTGAAGGATCAATGATCACTCTATCAGGGGAGATAAAACCAGCAATTATACCCGAAGTTCAAAAACTTGAACTTTCTGCCAAACAAAACCTGCAGACTGTTACGTTTAAATGTGAAATTAAAAAATAAAAGTTGAATCAAACTCATCAAATTAAATGAAGCTTAATACAAAAAGAGTTGTGCTTGTGCAGATCACTTCTAGCACTGAGTACAGCTCAATTCTGATCACTTTTTTTTTTTTTTTTTGCATGCTGTATCCAGGCTCAGTCTGTTTACATATCAGGCTCTAATGTTACATTATCTCTTCAAAATAGGTAATTCCACACTGCTAATTTATTAATGTTCCTCTTCATAAATGACCAGTCCACAGCTTTTATTTCAGATGCTATAGGTCATCACTCCCACCCTGAGAGTGGACCTTGAAGCAGATGAGCTGCAGAGATGTTTAGTTTAATGCATACAGTTGGTTGTCCTCTTTTTCCTCCCTTGTCTTCCTACGAGCTCCCAGGGCAACAAAGGGAGGCAGTGGAGAGAAACAGCATCTCCCAACTGCTATTGCTTGACATTGACAAAGGAAACAAGAACTGTGGCAGCAGAAAAACAGAAAGTAAAATTAAATCTTCCAAAGTACTTCAGAAGACACAAGCCCACTATAGGCATTGGGTGTAACAGCAATTCCTGATGATACTGACATCTCTCACGTGTTATGGACATACACTTCAGTAATTCTCATCCAAGCAGTGACTGGGCCCGTGAGATGAAGTTCAGTCTCTGAACATATTTTTTTTCTTACTTTTATCATAGGCTTATGAAAATCTTAATAACTCTCCAGGTACAAATCAGGATTTCCTTTGGAAGGGTGGCAGAGTAGCCAAAGAGATTTGTCTTGTCTCATTTAAAACTGGTAGAGCCAAGGAAAAAGGAATTTAGTGGAATGCCACGTTTGCCTCATCTAATTATCTGAGAAATGCAATAAAACAACACATGATGCAATTTGCAAAAGCCACATGACTGGTAAGAGCCATGAATGATAACCACTACAGCGAAAAACACACCATGGATTATCCAGACACAGAATGCGTCTCCCTTGGAAAAATACAGACTCAGAAATAACAGAAAAACTAAACAGTTATTTAATGGGTGGAGAATTACACAGAAATCAACAATAGCGAGTCAAGCTTTCATATTCCCTGGCCTTTATCAGTATTGCCCCTGAAAAACACAAAAACAGATGGACCAGGTTAGACCAAAGATCTACCTGGGCCAGTAGCCTGTCTTGGGAAGAACCTGCCACCAGATGCTTGGGGAACATGTATGAGAAAAAAAGTGAATTTTGAGTGATATTTCCCCTTATGCCTTTCTACTCTCTAGCAATCTGCAACTTGAACAAATGAGCCAGAGGCTGTATCTGCATCTGTTTATTTAATATCCCTTGATGTCTCTTTCCTCCACAAATTTCTCTAATCCATTCTTGAATCCATTTGTACTCCTAGTCTCATAAACACCCTGTATCAACCAGTTCCACAGCTGAATTACATGCACGCGTATGTATGTGAAAAAGTAGCTTGTTTTAAGCCCCTGGTTTGGCCATTTCATGGTATGGCCCTGACTTCTACACTATGAGAAATGCTAAATAACTATGCTGTTTTCAATTCTGTGTGCTGTTCTTATTGGTACAGAAGCATATTCTCTTAAAGCCGCCTCTAACCAAGAGGAAAAGCCCTGGTCTGCAGGAGTTTACTAATTTCTTTGATAACCCAAAATCTTCTCTTGTATCTTCAAATATTACTATACCCTCTTTAAGAGGGCATGGTGACCAAGCTGCTTCATATGACATGTGGGCACAGCACAGTTTTCTGGGTTTTCACTTTATTTCTTTCCTAATACCTCTATATACTCAGTTCCCTTTTACCTTGAACATTGAGAAGAGTCTCTTCAGAGAACCATCCACATGATTAATTCTGTTTTCCAAGTGATAAAAGTGAAATTTAAGCCACTGCTCTAGAAGTGCAGCCAGCGTTTTCCCCATATGATTTAGTTTGCATTTATCAACACTGAATTATGGTTTACTGCCCAGTCATTCAATATGATGTGTTTCTTCTACAGCCTTCTACAATTAACTTTAAACTACACTGATGACCTGTTAAAACTGACACCCCACACCCATCTTCTTATTAATTTTGTTAATAAATAATTTTTTATTACAGATGCCAGAACAGCTTCCTCTAGAACTAGGTAAGTGCCCTTTTAAGCAAATCATACCAAAAAAACCCCAAACAAAAACATATATATATATACTTAAAATGAAAAGACACAGGAAAAGCACATATAGAGATGTTTTTGAAAAGGAAAGTGGAAACTAAAATCATGCTTTCACCACACAAAGGATCTTTAAATGGCACACTTCCATTAATAACCTATGTGATCTTAAATGAACACTGGACACAGGCTATTAATTGATGATTAAGAACATTCAAAGCAAATGTGCTGAAATGTCCGAAGCAGATGAACAAATATGAACTGAAAGGACTGTGCCCAGTCTTAATGCAGGCGGAAAACCTGTATTTGTGGTCTGATGGTAAAAGGCCACCATCTCCTACCTTCTTCCAATTTGCTGCAGTATCCTACCCATCTCCAGCACAATATAAATCGTAGCCATGAACTAGATGGTCAGGAAATAAACAGATACAGCAGTCTGAAAAAGCTGAATCACAAGTCTTGGTTACCCACTCCTGCAGGTCCTAGTGAGGTACAACCTTGGGTTGCTGCATCCACACTCCAGAACATCAATGTGCAGTCATAAGCTCACCTTGTCTGATATGACATCAAGTTTAAATAAAAGTGATTTACATCCAGGCTGGCTTCCATCGAGACAGTGTCCTTCTGCTTCCTCTCCCAAACACAGCTAATTAATCCTTCAGATGATATTCCTTTGGAAGCAACCATCTTGTCCACCCATGTGAGCTTGAATGCTCCAAAGCCACAGTTCCCAAATGTCCCTACACTCCATTTATCATCTGTATTGGGCAAAAACTCTCCATCACTCGCAGAGATGGACGCCTTCCTGAGCACCCCTCTGCAAGCTCTGCGTGCCTCGCTTGGCCTGACGTGCCCGTCACACCACAGAGCACTGCTCCTATGCACAGCACAGCTGATCTGCAGAAGAGAACTGGGGCCTCAGTGACCTGTGGGGATGGCCAGGTGAACATTTTTTTTTACTAAAAACACATGAGACCTATAGATGCTCACTGGACAGTTGCAGGTACCCATGCAGGAGACACGGACCTGACTACAGGGACCACAGAGATGTGACATGCCACTGACCTGAGAGAGCAAGGGAAGCAGTGGCTTTAACCGACGGGGTTTTGACAAAAACACAGAAATACAGTGAATTACCTGTTCATTCATTTCCCTGGTGTGTAGTCTCACAAATGCTAGGTATGCTACCTCTACATACCCAAACTATTCTCAGAATAACCTGGTTAAAGAGGTCACATAAGGACACAGGTGTTTACAGCATAAGCCATCATATATTAGCTGGCCAAATATGAAAATCAGAAATGAATTTACAAATATTTTAAACTAAGCCATGCTATATTGACATATCACACTAAAATTATGTTCTCCCTTCCCATATGTGACATAGATTTATTTTGTCAGCTGGATATATTGAAGAGAGATTTCAAAGGCTGACTTTTCTCTTTGTCTGATCAGTTAAACCTTTGTATGTTAATTCTTTCAGAAGGCTGCAAATTTAAGGGGTATCACCATATATCTGTTCAGGTTTCCATTTACTTTGGGTAACACATATTCTTACATAAATAGGATTTTATAGTGGACGCTTGACCATTATGACCAAAAATCCTTCCAAATCAATAAAAATACTAACTTTACTGTTAGAGAAGGACTAAAAGGGCAAGACACTAGAGCATAAAAGTTGCAAAAACCCCCAACCAACAATGAAGGGTAAAAATCAGCTTCAGGCTGTGTGAAACACAGTTTAAGATTTGGTCAATAACTTCTCACTTCCTGCCCTCTGAAAGAGCCTTCCAATGCACCTGGTATGACAGTAGCTCCAACTGATGGGAACCCTCCCCAGCCAAGAGCTGAGAATAAAGCTCTTCATGAGCCAGGAGGATTTGGCAAGAAACACAACTACACAAAATTGCCCACCTCAGACTAACTTAATTTGTTGTATTTATTATAATGGCTTCAGAACAAGCAGGGTTTGTGCCTAGGGCAGTTTTGTCAAAGTACAAAAAATGACAGCAAGCATTGTGCTTTTCATATTTTTCACAGAATATTATAGGATGCTTTTCTGAACAGGTCTAAAATCTGTTTTTCTCCTTTATAAGCCTGAAAAATATCATAAAGGTTTAAATCAATGCAGATCGTAAGATCATCTCTGCCAGGGGTGAGCATTAGCTTAGGAAGAAACTGCAAGAAACAGTAACAGCTGTGGGATCTGAGCCACAAAATTATCTCAAACTAATCCTTAATTGTTAAAAATTAGCTTAAACCCTGAAGCAAGAAGATTTATGTCTCTTTCAAAGATCTTCTTGTAGCTTCAATTGTCATAATATTCAATATTCTTATTCTTCCAGACCCTCTTTAAATCTTGTTACATTCCTGACCTCAGCAGCATCCTCTAGTAATCGAGTTCTACAATTTAATTATATGCTGAATAAAAAATAAAAAAAATATTTCCTTTTATCTGCTGTACATTTGTCACCCCTCACCTTATTCCTCTGCTATAAGACAGAGAAAATAGGAGCTACTTGTCCATTATGATTTTTTTGATCATTGCTTTCTATAGTCTTATCATGGCCCTCTATAATACTTCTTTTTCAATTTCTTTGTGTTTAAATACCCCTCCATGTCAACGCAAATTCTATGAAGATGTTGTAGCAAAAAATCCAAATGCATTTCAAAGAAATAAAGGCTCCAGAACCCTAAATAATGCATCCCTCAGCTTAAGCCTCTTATAAAATGTTAGGTACCCTTGATGGAACTAAATGCACTTAAAACATTATCAGCTACATTTAGTATATTCTGAAACATGTCTAAGGTATTCGTTTAGTCCTCCAGTAAGTAATTTAATCAAAACCAGTTACTGAAGAGCACCCTTCAAATTTAGGAAGTAGCATGTTAGCTGTAGGCAATAGACCGTGGCCAACAATCCCAAAGTATCCCTCCAAGGACATGTTGGAAAACTAACAATTTTTAGGAACAGCAACCTAATTATGCTTTGATAACTCTTTCTAAAATTGCACCAAATGCAACTTTCTGAACACAGTTACCTACAACAGTTCTAAATTCATTGTCATACTTAAAAACCGATTTTGTCAGTGGCAGATTTTGTTTCTGGGTCAGGCAGAGAGGACAAGGCATCCTGAGACACAGGGTGACAGAAGCTGAACAAGAGCAACAACTCTGAGAGTACTATACAGAGGCGCAGTGCCCATCTCTTGGTTCAAATGCTGAATGATATCACACAAAACCTATGACAAAGCATATTAGAGAACATAATCTCTGCCCTTCTTAACATGTCCAAATCATGAAAGTTTCTCTTTTGTTGTTGTTAAAACATTTATTTTATTTTTTAAAGCATAAATTGCTAAAAACTATGAGTATTATTGAAAGCTTTAATTATCAGCTGGTTTATTCAGCTGTGGAAGAAGCCTAGTGATGCAGAATTGTTCTGCTGGCTCATCCTGGATGACCCATGCAAAAAAAATTCTGTTAGTGCCAATACTGGAAGCAATCTGGCAGAAAGACAGAGGCAGAGATAAAGTTGAAAACTCTAGTATGCTGGAGGTGAGGGTAAACCTCTTTGTGTAACAAGGTAGCTATATGGTTAGTACTGCTCAGACTAGGCTTATGCGTTGGGGAACTCTCTCAGAAGGATAGAAGGAGTAACTTGGTTAAGAGTAACCAAAATGTAGTGTTTCAGAGTTAAGGAAGCATGTGAGTAATCTGGTAATTCCTTAAGAACCCAAGGAAAATTCTGGCCACTCAAGAAAAAGGCAGAAATGTTCATGGACTTCAGTGTAGCTAAGGTTTCATGCCACTTGCTCTCTCTGTAAAGACTAAACAGTAATCACTGGTGCAAACAGGAGCTGTACCCCTTCCCCTGTGAGAGGAGCACCAGGGCTTCAGCTGCCTGTTTATTACAGATTTATTCAATGAGACTGGCTTCTGTACAGTTATGAGAATTTTTACACTGAGATTTTTTCTGCTTGGATGCAACCTTCTGCTAAAATGTCACATTTCCACCAAAACCACCATTTGGTTATAATCATCTCATTGTACAGGTAGAAAAGGACACGTAGGGCACTTTTGACACTATTCACAAATTCAGTTCAAAAGAAATGCTAACACATACATTAAAATCATGGTAGAAAGGCAAATCTAACTCAAACCACAGGATGTAGAAAGATATGGGAGAAAAAACACAAAGAAGTGTTATTTTTAAAGCAAAGTTCACATTGTTTCTTGTTACAAGTCATGGATGCAATATTCTTTTGTAGTTCTGAGGGAAAAGATAACTGGCATGTAACACTTTCACATATGTGCAATGGCCAGCAATTAAAGCTCTCAATAACATTTATTGATACTTTTTAGCCGCTTATGCTTTCACAGTAACAAACGAGATGCAGGAATTATCTGATGTGTTATGAGGACTCAGGATGATTTGATGTATTAGGGGGGACTTGAGATTACCAATATTGAAAGAGAAGTTAATCAAAGTTCTAGTTTTAGTCAAAGGATGTTTTGCCACAGACTTCAGTGAGCTAGGATTTCCCTCTGGATATTTGAAATCCATGGACTCCTTCACATGGGAAGAAGTCACACACCATTTAGACATGTGGCCCAACACAGATCTCAGATGGCATAACTTGTCCTTCCCCTCTCAGAGTCACAAATCTGTTACATGAAGCACAATACTAAATTGCTCAACTGCAGAACTGACCCAAATCCCATCCCATAAAAATTATGTTCTTAATGTTGCAATACTTGCAGAATTGACAAGTTCACCATTTTGGTCAACAGAGTCCTCATCGAAAGAAAACCGATCTTGTACAATTAGTCCTTTAAGAAGAACAGAAAGAACTCAGCTTCCTAAGCTATGGCAGTGCAAGTTCCTCCAAAGCCCTGAGAATTTGCCTCGGCCCCAGCTTTAACAGACCACGCTAAAGGGACAAAACAGTCTTTGGGCTTTAAGGGTGTTTATGAGAATGCTAGTCTGAGAGGTGCAAACGCTTCTCTGCAAGAACTGGACAAGGATCAGAGCACTGAGCTATCGTTAGAAGCAATGCCTTTCACTAACTGGAGAGCTGAGCGGTACTGCATTTCAGCTGATAAAATGGAAGTGAAGGACAGTGCATCACTGTTGAACACAAGCCCTCTCTAAACTGCTCATCACTTCCTGTGAAAACTGGTACAATGAGTTAAGGTCTTTAGTCAGTTCAATCTTCTCACAGCCTTCTAGATCAATTAACAGGTTAAGGCAATTCCAAATAATTTTCTGGCGTGTATTCAAGTCATATTAGAGCTTCTATATACATACCTAAGAGAGAAAAAAGGTCTACAAAAACAAGACACCAAATATCATTGACATGATTATTAATAAGAATAAATTATACAGCTGCAAGAGCATTCTTCATGTGAGCAAGCCTAATGAACCTTCTATTGCATTTCCAGAATATTTTTACAGTTTTGCTTAATGAGCCTCAGAGAATGGAAAAACACAAACAATGCTGGCCTGGAGAAGTTAACCAGATGAATGGAAATAAATTATTTTTGCCCTTTTAATTTCTTTTTAGCAGGAAAAAAAGTCTAAAGAAACATAGCAGCAGACTTACCAGCAGACTTCCAGAGAAGTTTTACTGTCCTTCTCCTTGAACTGCTCAATGATTTAGGAAACCAATAAAAAAAACGTGCTATCCTCCTGATGGATTTGCTCAAGTCATTTCTTATTGCCATAGCTGAACAGGCTCCACAGCTACACCAGGAACAACAGACACATGTATTCAGGCAGAGAGAGGAAAGACCATGAATACCCACACGGAGCGTGCTCGCTCTGAGCTCAGCGTCAGCCAGCACGTCTCAGGACCACCTGTTAGTCCTAAATCCCCTCCCTCTCCGTCACTCTGCTCCAGACTTCCCTCGTTATTACAAGAAGCAGCTATATTAATAGATGCTTTGGCTAAAGAAAGACCAATGCTTCAGAGTCTTAACCTGGTACTGTGTTTCCAGTGATGTTAAAACAAGACATGTTTTCCATAGGAAGGTTTTGAAGGGCTCATTTGTTCCATCTCAAGCTACCTTTGCTAGGCTGCAAACAAATAAACCCCAAAACTGATAGACACAAGTCCCCTTTCAAAACTCCCTGATTTAAATCAACAGGATTTTCTGTAGAGTGTTTCTCAAAGACCTTCTTATGAAGGTTCTCAGCAGTAAATTTAACAGAGATTTCTATAGATACACAGGGTGTTAAAAATGCAACTTCACTCTTAAATGGATTTTAAGGCAAATGTAAGAGTCAAATCACTCACTGCCACAGCTCAGTTCAGAATCAAGCATCTATCAACATCACTATCCAAAGAAATTAACAGCATCTAGGTAGATAAGACTACACATGCTTCAAACATGATATATGCTAAATTGTAAATCCAGAGATGCTATGAACTAATATATGCACCCTATGACATTTACCACCAATTCTAACATACATTTTTTAACAGCAAGACTATTTAACCATTTCCCAAGCTCAGTATGATTTCCTTGACTATTTCCCCGTTTCTCTTCAGCTTCTCACATTTTATTTGATTTTTTTCTTCTGCTAGATCTGAATTGTAGAAAACACTGAAAATCAAGACTAATGTCGTTACAAAACAAAGATCCTTTTATACCAACCTTTAAACTACAGAAAGTATGGGCTTTGTTACACCAGCTACGTTCACAGCATGCAGTTAATAACTCTTCTAGAATTCACAATGTATTTTTCTACGCTAAAATATGTGAAGTATTTAACCCCATTTTAAACATCCAACATTTTTAACATACTGCTGCTTCTCAGGACCAAGCTAGATAGATTGCATTTCCTCTGGTCAATATGTCTCTGAAAACAAATAAACATTTCCATTTGTACTGTATCTGCCACAATTCTTCAGCCAGTGTCAATGAAAAAGCAGAAGGCAGGACTCAGGCTGCCAGACATGTCTCTTGTTTGAGCTCCACCCCATCATACCAGCAGGAATTTAGTAGCAAAGTGACGGTTTTAGCACAAGTAGGAGGTCTGTCACCCAATTCAGCACACGCAAGGGGCAGAGTTAAAGGCCCAACAGCTAACTCGCTTCTTTCAGGAAACAGCGTGGGTCTGAATGTTTAAGAACATCTGCCAAATACCAAATCAAACAATAATTTTTTTTTAAATGTATACATATAAAAATTGAATGAAAATCCAAGTAGCATTAAAAAATCTCCACAGTATTTTAGACCAAGTGAATATGTGTGTTAAGACAACTAGTTTTATAATTTGATAAAGAATCCATATAGGTATGGATCTTTAGCAGTATATGAAGGGCGCAGGAATATTTTTTTTTCATTTAACAGAAAATGCTGGTACAGTCTTTTTGTTATACTGGTATTTTATGAGGCTTAAAAAAAATATGCAGTAAACCACACCAGAATATAACAATATAAAGAGGTAAACTGACTTTGCAGATTAGAATAAAAAAACCTGCGGAGGTTTATACCTTACAGTGTTTAGTGCCTTACTGGAACAAAAAATAGGCAAGAGCACAAAACGTTGCATATTACTTTAAGGCAAACAGAACTCATTCTATACAAAAAGAGTCAGTTCGGTGAATCTGACAATTACGCTATGCAACAAACCAGCTAATACAGATGAGAACACGGACCTCAATTCAAGCTGAACCGAACAGCAGTGCTAGCTAGCTTTGCAGTAGTTTCATGACTCCTTCATCACTTCACATCTCTAGGCCCTAATTAGGTCAAAATGTAGAGCTAATGGACAACAGCCTGTCCCCCACAGTTCACGGATGAGGGGTCTGTGATGATGATGGGGCTTCCTCTCAACCTGAACTGTTATCTTTAGAATATGAGCCACTGTGCTCTGCACAGCAACGAACCGCTGTCAGCCCGCATCAGCTGCATCAGCTGGGCTAGGGAGAGTTCACACAGTCCCTCCTAAGGCAACTCTGCTTACATTACACTGCAGCATTACTAAATTTAAGAATTCACTGTATTAAAAAGGTACTGCACAGGGCTACCTGTGTACCTTTCAATCTACACTGACCAAGAGACAGTGCATGGAAATGCTTTCCAAGGAGTACCGAAGGACCTGAAACGTGAGCAGAGTCACACTCTTGATCCCTGCCTCCCTTTAAGGAAAAAAAAACAACCATGTAAGGCTTTTTCCCTGCAGCAGCTTTCAACCCCCAGGTCATACTCTGCTCATCTAAGCAGGGTGCTGGAGGAGGGGAGGGAGCGACTGCTGCCCGCGCTGCAGTCCCACCTGCCTGGGAAGGGAGGTGAGCAGCTGTCCTCTGCTCTGTGGACAGCCTCTGACCTCCTGCCTCCCCGCCATGGTGCAGAGGTCAGTTCTCAGCAGGCCTCCACCGAGGGCAGAAACAGCACACGCAGACTTCATGTGTGCAGCGCCCATGCTCTCCAGCCACAGGCTGGGATGTGTGGCAGGTCACTGCCTTGGCAGGAGAGCTGGCCACATCACACTGCTCTCAGCAGCTGTCCCACAACCCGCTTTCCATGTGGAAACCTGCGCGCACCATTGGAAAGCAAAGGGGTGCTCATGGAAGGTCCAATGGTTTAGACACATCACTGTATGTCTACCCTGACATACAGAGCCTGGCAGAGCAGCTCTGAACAGAGCTACAGCGGCTGCCTTGCCGTAGCCCTCCTATGCCCACTGCCCGAGCTGGGAAAACCAAACAACCCAAACCCACCCTCGCGGTTACATACTCTTAAACAATGAACCGTAAACAACCAGCGGTGTCTGACTGGGAACATTCTCCTGGAGTGTGCCAAGTTTATACAGTTTTAAAGCAAATTCTTTGCCAATAAGCATTTGTTAGAGCAATGCAGCAGCGCTGAGATACCATAACAATGAAGGCTAACTATGAGGAAGAGACAGTGGTACCAGATGGGGGGCAGATGCAGAACTTTCTCTGCTCTAGGGCAGAAGAGCATTTTTCCTCAGTGAGGAGTTACTGCCATTTCCACTGCTAGGTAGCAAATGACTGGGATGAGCGAAGGATTTTTTTTGCTTTGACTTAACTGGAACTTCTCCATTTAGTCTGCTTTCAGGAACAAAGATACACACACACCTATCCACAGTGGGAACTGCGTGTAGGAAAAGCTAAACGTATTAAGGAATATCCGCTTGCCTGCATTAGCAAATGTCCCTATTGGCTGGGCTGAAAATGAGTTTTTGCTTTCTTTGTAGACAGTAATGTACTTGGAAAACAAAGTGGTGTCTTTCCAACCTGTCACAGTATAAGTATGTGACACTATGCTATATGCCACACTGACAGGCAGAGTTCAGTGTGGAGAGGTTCACCAGCCATTCTTCACAAGGATATTTTCCATATTGATGGAGCTTAAAACTTCCAGAGAAGGAGGAAGAGAATTCCAGACCTCCATGGACTGTTTCCCTCCACTTTTTGCCTGACAGAGATCTGAAATGGACTAAAAGATTTTAGCAATCCAGAACTGGGTTATGCAGAGAAACACTGTACCTATGCACTGGGCAGAACTGAATGTGTGAAACATACTTAACTAGAAATTATAAACAGAAGCAGTGACTTTCCTTAAACCCTGTTCAGCTGTGTGTCAGTTTTATCCAAGTAGTGAGGGAGGGGTCCTGCCTCACTGGGTTTGAGCGCTACTGCATTTGCATGACACTGTCAAGACACAGTATCACAGATTTCATACTAAAATATAATGTATAACATCATCATGTGTGACAAAGCTATGCAGTTGCTAGGAAGCTTATAAAGAACACAATACAACTACTAAAAGTAAAGAAACAAAAAACTGCTGCATTTGAACTTAGTTCAGCAAAAGTAGCATAATACTTCCGATTCCCAGCTCAGCTGTTCATCCCTCCCTAATCCAAATAAGCAGCTATATTTGTGAGCTTTCTAAAAAAACTTCTGATTCTCAGCAGCTGCACACACACAAAAAGAAGGGATTAAAAATTAACCAGTGATTGGCAATCTGCAACTTCCAAAACTTTGCCTCCCTTTGAAAGATGGAAATTGAAGAACTGTAGTAGTCAAACTGATGTAAACCACATTTGTTATCAGATTTAATGACCTATTACTTTACAGATAAACAAATAAGGTTAAAATAGAATTGCATAGACACCTTCCTAGCTGTGGCATCAAAAGTATTTCACATGTTCAGTTGTCTGTTATCAAGGCTTCTGATAATTTGTACACTGATAGGTAATAAATGTGATATGAAAGCAAAGAAAACTGACAAAAGAGAAGGGGAAAAATGTTGAAAACCTTACACAATGCACCACAGGTGACAGTTGTGTCAAGAGACAAAGATACCGTAAAAAGATCACACAACCCAAACCTTGCTGCACATCAGACTCTACTACTACCAGATCTGTATCTCTAGAAATTCCCATCCAACATTTTTTTCTGAAAAACATGCTGCTAGTCCAGACACTTCCCTATGTTTAGAATGACTTTTAAAGTAAAGCAGCATGAAATTTGGATGAAACTCATCCAAAATGGAGAGGAAGCAAATGAGTATTAAACAAGCATGAGCAGTTTCAACACTTTTTCATGGCCCTACAGAAATCTCTCTGTACAAGCAGGTAGCTGGGCTTCGTCTAATTGAATACAGATGTCTGCAGCTGCACTGGTTGTCATGGCTGCCTCTGCAGTCAGCAGAGAAAGACCAGTGCCTCTTGGGCAGCATATTTATTCCCATCCAAATCCATGAGGTGAACTGTGCCCTGCACAGTTTCTGGTGAAACCATGGAAAGCAGATTGGAGCCTAGGAGAGCAACAGTCCTTCTTAGCACTCAGTCTGAGCAGCAGTAGGGGCAAAATGCGGTATCCTGGCTTTTCTGTGGCACGCTGAGGACATCTTACATGGAAATCCCTGAGGTTTTTCAGATATGTCATCTCTGTTAGAGATGGAGGACAGAAGCCAGAATGATGGAACCCAGACAACCAACAACAGCAGGTCTCATTTCAGAGCTGTGACATAAACACACAGAAGCACTCTCAAATACAGCGGGGTTTCGGTTCATTTTCTTCAAGCCTTAAGTGCTGTTTATTCAAAATAAAATACATAAATTCAGCCTATCAATCATGTCTCAAGGTACTCTGAGATTAATTTCTTACTTCTTCTACAGGCTATCTATTGGGGAATAACTGGATTTCTCCCTTTGATAAGTAAGGAGCAGGAAGGTTTCTTCTGAGCAATAGCTCTGAAGAAACACATCCTGGATTTTGAGGAAGAAAATCACAGCACTGAAGTGCATTCGTTCACACCTGGTTGCTTCTTATTTCACTCTACAATATATTACACTATCACTAAATATTTTCCTACATTGTTACATGGAAAAGAGTATCTCTGTATTTCAGTAACATTTCTGCTTGATTCTTTTCAGTATCATCCCTCGTACTGTAAGTTGTTTCCTGTTTCATTTTGAATACTTCAACCTGTAAAATTTGTTTTAATTTGCTTTATGTTATTTTCCAGATGCTGGAACTGTGCAGGGGCAGACAGGACCAGCACAGTACAGTGATGGAAGTGAGTGTGTGGGAGAGGACATTGGTGTGCTGATCCAGCAGAGCATCAGGAAGATTCATGGACTAATTTCTGGAGACTGCTGCCAGTACAATGTGATGCACATTAAGGCTCACTGCGTGTATGTAGGTGGGTTTGTGCACTGAAACTGAAGTTGAATATAAATTAAAAAAGCTAAATGCAGAGAATAGTAGTGCAATGTGAAAATAACACATTAGTGTTAATTTTAGCCATGTAGTAGATATTATACTAGTAACGGGAAACTCAGGAAAATGAACAGTCTTTAGGAAAACTACTTTTGCACACACAGAGCTATGCTTCAGAGTATGGGAAAATAAAACTCAAGGCTAAAACTGGAGAGAAGATACTGAGGTGCCTTATAACACGGTTTGACACATAGGACTTGACTGAGCGAATAACAGACCAACTTGCCTGTGGGCTTTGGGTGACTTTGTGCCAAAATTAATAGACTTCTCAGTGAGAGCTTGCATGGAATTATCACTAAGGGAAATCAGATGGAGGTGGAAAAGCAAAAATATGCGTTAAACATTGCTAAAACAGTAAGTTTATTCAACCTAATCTGGTCTGCTTAAAATTAAAAGCTGCCTGATCATTTTTAGGGTACAAGAAAGCTGTGAGCATCCTTCTTTAGACATCTGCATGTAGTATGAGTGATTACGTGCAGTTTGCACTTGAGATTAACAAGGGTGCACCTTGTACATTTATTCTCTCTTAGAAGAGTAAGATGTTTCTTACTTTAGCCATGGCAGCTACTAGGTAATAGATGAATATTTAGAACTGGAGTCTAAGAGAAAAATACAGAAAAGAGATATTGCAGAGCTCAACTTTCATTGTAGCCTTTCACGCTTTCTTCCAAGCTCCTACACTCACTGTCAGGCTGTTGTACCCGAGCTACTATATGTGATGTGCTCTTCCTTTACTGAGCAAAATCAAAAAAGCATTCATCAGTACTCAGTATGGTGTGGAGAAAACAGCCATGTCTAGCAGCTCATAAAGCCACCCGGCCAAAACCAGAATCATTATTTTCTTTCTGTTGTGCACACTGCTGACCTGCATTGACTGGATAAAGAGATCCTTCCAAGCAGGCTGGAGGCTTCTAGTCAGTGCAGCTTAGCAACAGAAGGAAGAGATGACTATGGCTCCTGCATGAGAGCTGAACTCTAATGCTGGCTTGGCCAGTGACCTCCTGGGTAACCTTGAAAAAGTCACTTCACCTCTGGGTGCTTTCACCTGTGTCTGTTTCACTCCTAGCACTTCAGAGCAGGGGATGCTTCTTCCTGCACAAGCTCACTGTCTATTATGGACTTAGGGTGGTTGAAAGCTCCTAATGCTAACAGCAGATTAAAAAACCCCAGCAAAACAGTTGGAAGAAAAACCTTAGCAATGAACTATGCTAGTAGTTTATCAAAATATACATTACCCTGTAAAAACTTTACCTTTTTCCCCAGTGTGTTACAAGCATAGATACTAGCAATACGTAAACAATATGCAGGCACAATGTAATTGAAAAGGCACCTGTATCGTTACTTCCCGCAATGCCTCAAACTCCTGGCCAAGCAGTGCTAACTCTCTGTTGAACTTTGAGTACAGTAGGACTGTACGAAACAGGCATTAAGACACAGCAAGCTCTCCAAAGCTTTCACCTGACAAGGTCAAGTTTCTGCTTGGTTCCCCAAGGCTTTCCAGCAAGCAGAACATCACGCTGGCAGGTAATGGCAACATTTTTATGATAACATTTTTTGTAAACAGATCATTGCTTTGATGTTGTATTACACATCTTGAAGACATCCTAGGTTATGAACACTGCCTGCAGAAACACCTGTGTTATCACTTTCTCATTAGCAGACTCCTTTCTACTCCCGTATCAGCTCTCAAATACCTACTTGTTCAAAACGAAGCCGTAGGGCATCTGGCCTCCTTCCACCCTGTGTGTGAAACGAAACACAGGGTATCTCCACATCAGGAGAGGGTTCCTGCCCACTCACAACAGCCTCTGCAGCAGCTCCCCACACAGTGGCTCCAAAACACATGAGGAAGACAAGAGGGAAAACCACGCAGCATTTTCAGAGCCTTTCAGTGTTAGCATCTGAACATTATGGGGTGATTTGTTAAACTTTTCTCTTCACCACTATGCAAACTGAATAACAACTGCTTGTATTCTCTGTAGCCTCTTAGGGTTCTGTCTGAGACCCAAACTCTGAAGGACACCATAATTAACAGTTAACCATTCATGAGATGGTGAAAACAAGAACAAAGGAAAAGATGCTCAGAGAATGGGTTAAAGCCTCTATGTATGACAGCATATGGCTTAGGGGTGGGAGATGGGACTCACACAGGAGGAGAAATGTCAGCGGCCAAGAAAACAAGACACACAGTAACCAAGGAATTCAGTGAGGGGTTACCGTTCTCTCCAAACGGGGGAGGAAAGGGCTCAGCTTTGCAGCAGTGGGAGCCTCACTGTGGCTGAGGAGACCACAGAAATGCCCCTGGAGGTGCAAAGAAACTGAGGAAGACAGCACGCATTAACTCTTGAAGAGCAAGCTCCATCAAAGCTGCTTCTTGCCGGCAATTTCCACACCTCTTCCTTCCTCCCTGCACTAGGCACGCCAGCCTCCAGCTCCACCAGACCTGTGGAGCTCCAGCAAAAGCCTCACTGGGGCAGCAGATCACCCACTCCTGCAAACCCAACGGGGAGGAAAACAGGGCTCTCTCTGAGCAGAGCTCCACCAGCACAACCCAAACCCTGTTGCCTTAAGCTGCTCCAGCCCCTATGGATTCTGGGAAAATTTGGTAATTTTGGATTTAAAAGAAAATAAAGAAAATTTTGGGAACTGAGCATTGTTGAGCAGCTCTCCGCAGAAAGAACAAGAAAGGCAAGCAGGTTTCCACCACTACTATTTCTAATTTGCCCCCTGGTTCTCACTCTTCAGATAAAACTTTCAGAGGCTCCTTCAACCCCCAACAGTTTTGGTGATTCAAGTCGTAACTCTAGAAGCAGCTTTAGCAACTTAACCCCCTCATTACATGTGATTAAATACAAACACACTCCTACTGCAGAGACAGTGGACAATGTTTATCCTCTTCTTTAAAAACATGGAAAAGTATGTTACACAAATTTGATGTCAAAAAAATATCTTTCTGAAGGAAAATACCACTGTGCATTTGCTCCACATTTTACCCTCACTTCTGTAAGGGGGAATCTATTTCTTTACCACTCCTGACAGTTAGGAGGCATTTAGATAACATACCCTAATTTGTTCTAAGGAGATAAGGGCTTGGGGTTTTGTTTTGGGTTTTGTTTGCTTTTACAGATACTTAAAAAGCCCTGTAGTAAGAGAGCTATACCACATATTAAAATGTAACCCCTCTGTCCTTCAACTGTGCTCAAAGCAGGAGTTAACTACTGAATATTCAGAGCCAATATAAAAAACCCCACATTAGAAACTGAACAAGGCCCCCATCAAAATACCCATTTCAGCAGAGAAAAACCCCGAAGGCCCTGATAGGCCCTGAAACTGCTGTACACTTCACAAGGGAAGGTCGCTCAAAAAACAAAGTCTGAGAAATGGGTAAAAAAGGTGTCAAGAAGATTCAGTGAATGAAGCTGAAATGACCACCCGGCAGATTTGAGAGGAAGGGGACACCTGCAGTCTTACCCATGGGCTTTTGCACCTCTGCAGAGCACCCTGCAACCGGAGAGGCTGCTATGCCGGGACTGGGGTGTCTGCCTGTGCATGGGTCACACTACACCCAGATAGCGTTACAGGTGTAACGCCACGGGTATAGAAAGTAACAGTATAGGTAAGGAGGAAACAGGCTGAGGGACATCACTTCCAGCTAGCATTAAAGGACGCCCACTGACTCCATCGATTGCACCTTTATAAAGGACTCCAACCACCAGAAATCCAACTGAAATATTCTGGTGTTTCCTTTAGCAGGCAACTTTTTACAGGCAACTTAACCCATACTTGTGAGGCTCTGTTTGCTTCACAAGCCCCTTACAGTATTACAGCGTGCTGGTCTTCACTCCCGCAGCCCCACCAGCCTCGCCATATAAACCCAATACACACACCAATGCATATGTTGTCGCATGGGCAACGTACAGTTGGTAAGAGTAATAAATATCAGTTCTTCAAGGTCATGCTTTTAACATGCATGGGTAAATGAATCTCCATGCATAAAAGCATCCAGGAATTCCCAACCAAGTCCCACCACAGAATACTGGAAAGGGACAACCTGTTTTCCACAGTACTTCTAAATACCATATCTGCTTACGTTATTTACCTGCATAAATACCATCTGCTTAAATATCTTCAGAAAGTTTGAACCAAAAGTCATGTAGGACCTATAACTTCTCTATATTCTTTTGAATGAAGAGCAAAACTTCTGAAAAGGCCAAGCAGCATTTCTATTTGGTTCAGTGACCAAGTGTATCAGAAATGAAAGTGTCCAAATGCAAGGTAAAAGAAAGTTACAAAAATGAACTAGGAGGTCCACAGCAAGTAGTCCACAAAATAATTCCTTTCACACCCCCTCCACCTTTGTACACCCCATCTGTTGACCAGACTATGGGGAAAGTAAAATCTTTCCGAAACTGTATTCCAAAGCCTGGCAGTACTGCCTTTCATCTAAAACCATAACAAATGCCTCATTTTTCAAATGCCAAATGATACAGTGAAACAATGCAACAGCTCCAGGGTCTCTACACTACATAATGCTACACACCATGAAACCGTCAATATGATGTAAGAAACTGAGAAATTTCACTCAGAACACTATCAGATCAAAAGAAAAATAGAATGCTAGAAAAGAAAAAAACACTTTTTACTGTATGTCATTTCATTGGTATAAACCAGAATAGTCCTGACTGCCTCCATTTCAAACAACTTTATGCAGTGAAGCCAGGCCAGGCAATGGCATCCTGCATTGGCACAGCATCACCAGGTTTTACTCCAAATAACAGAGGTGAAAAGGTGAATAGCAGCGCAACTCTGGACTGCTAAACCAATTAAGTCTTTCTTGAAAAGGAATCCAAAACAAAAGCAAGAGCTCAGATACTTCTGAAAAAGATGCTTTGTAGTATTTCATTACACTTGGCTTTCCTCCTGGGCTGAAGTCCAGAAGTATCAGCAATGCCATATTTTTTTTTTTTTCAAGAAATAAGTTGCTTGAATAATGTGCACCTTGTGCACTGCATTGAAACAGATGATTGTTTATCTCCTTGAAATTTTTTTTCATTCTGATCTTTCTTTCCTGAGTTATATGAAAGTATTTTTTCACCTTTTAGCAGAAGCCTGAAAACAGCCTTGTGAAATACAAACAAAATTCACTCCAAGGATCCCACCTCACTTTATGGTGTGTACCAAGAAGCGTACAAAACCCCAAAGACAACCACAGCTCCACTGTGAAACGATGAAAGCAAAGTTGAGCCTTTACTGAAGCTCAGCTCGGGTATCGTCCTTGTGGGGAAGGCAGGACAGCGACACACAAAGGAAATCCCCGCTCCCATGAAGACGTCACTGAACTTTTCTCTTAGACAAAAGTCTGCACCTAAATACTTTAGAATTACTCCCTTGATATGCCCTTGGACTGCTTCCCTGCCCCAGAGGGAATTTCTCATGCATTTTAATTCTTATCGCCAAATCCACCACCTCTGACTGACTGATCTTGTCTGAGGACAGCAATCTAGTGAGAATTAACTTCAACCAATACTTAAACAGGGTAATTCAAATAAATGTATTATCTATGTCTTTGTGACTCAGAATCACAACAATTTAGTATCTAACTCCCTCTTTATCAGTAGTGGACCATCTGGAAGATGCTGTTGTGTTTTGCGTTTTAGTTGATGTGAAAGTCCCTACCACTTGTGGCCACTGGAGAACACAGTTATCTGGGAACCTTTCGGCACTGTCACACCTTGCCAGGCAGAATAAAATCTTTGAGAGGTACTTGCAATTTTAATCTCAGTTGTAATCTCTGCTTCACAAAGGATACCCAAAGGAGATCATGGCGTTTTTCACAGAGGTTACCACAGTGGCCACAAGTTTAGCTGTAGTCCTGGTTGCATCTGCTGCAGCTTTCAAGACCAGTTTAGACACACTTTAGATGTTGAGCACAGCTGTGTCTGCTGGCTTTCCAAAGCAGGGGACATCTATTTCTTCTGTATTCACTTACTCACAGAAGAGACTGTGACTATGGGTGCAGACTGACGTCTGACCACAGAGCGGATTTAGCAGCTCTGAGCCGGGAGGGCAGCCGGCCACACGTTCCTTCACGCCTCTGTGCTGTCCTGGCACAGCCGTATCTGTTCATCAGGCCGGCCCGCTGGCGAGCCTGCAAACTGGGAAAGAACAGAGGTTCTTGCAGCAGCCCTTGTGCACTTTAGCTATTGTTTCCTTTCATCTCCATAGCACTTAACAGCTTTTAAATATTATATTCGTGCTAGGTCATAAATGCTGAATGCTTCCTCTGCTACTTAAACAGCAATTAAAGAGAGCATCTTGAAGTACTATGCCTCATAAAAATTGAGTTTGTCATGGAGGAGAAGGAAAAGCATTGTAAGCTGTAATCATTCTGAGAAAACGTTCCTGGGAGCTATACAATCCTACGTGACACTTGAAGTTCTTGCCATGGAGCATCTGCTCATAAAAGAAAAAATACTCTTTTTAAGGTTTATTTTTACATCAGCGCACTATACACTCTTGTCAGAGCAAGCGGTGCACTAACTTAAATGATAAATAAAATACATTTTATTTTCACAGCCAAAGTATTTCCATTCCAAGAGTAACTGTAAAAAAAGAGCTACTGAAAGTGAGCATAACTGTGAGAACACTAGATCATAACAGGAATTTTGTATCTCAGCAGAGGACAGTACAAGGTTATTACATCTCCTTAAGCCACAGCAAAGCAATAGGGAAAGACTGACCTTTCTGTCCTGCCTTGAGTGTCACACATCACCTGTTAAACAAGGGCCCAATGACGTACATGCAAAGCAGCGCACACACCTTAACGCCTTGCTCCACCAGGGACAGTGTGAGATTGTCCCCCAAAGCGCAGCCGCACGGCCGCCACGGGTGAGGAGCAGCCTGAAAGGCGCGCTTGGCCGCAGGGCTCTGCACCACAGCCACTCTCGGGGGTACCGTGACACCCAGCGGCGTGGCCCAACGCTTTTCAAACCAAGGGATGGCGAAAGATGGCTTTTCATCAGCACAACATTGCGTATGTTCTCCTACCATAAAGAACTGGAGGTAGCAGGTGAATGAAGTCACTGTAGATACACTGCCGTACACTTAACACACTTTTAAAGTACAGTGGCAGTAACCATAGGGCTGGAAAGCAGCGCAGTTGTTTTCTACACAGGGAAAGGAAAATGCACCTTTGCCTACTGTGAGCCAGAGCCCAGGGACGGACGGACACGTACGTGGTGTGTCCATGGGACGTGCGATGCTCCAAGACGCAGCCCGCCGTCTCCTCCTGCCTGCAGGACCGGGGAGAAGGCGCTGTGGCTCCTGCCGGGGGTGGGAGCCCACCGGAGCCCTTCGGAGCGGCGCCGCCCCCACGCCCTGGCACAGGGCTACCTGCCCGACGGGCGCAGGCGGAGCGCTTGTCCCTGGATCGTGCCGCGCTGTCACCCCGCGGTCACCCTGTTGTCGCCCCGCGGTCACCCCGCGGTCACCCGGCCGCGCAGCACGAGGGTCCCGCAGCGCCCAGCCCTCACGCTCCAACGCTTCGCGGAGGGACCGGCGGCTCCCGCCGGCGCCGGGCGAGGGACGCGCTCCCAGCGGGTGGCGGACAGCCGGCCTCGCCCCGCGAGCCGCACGACCCTCGGTTCTGCGCGACCCGGGACCTCCCGGCTCCCCGGCACCGGCGCCCGCCCGCCCGCCGCCCGTGTCCCGGCAGAGGCCGCGGGCGGGCCCGCCGGGGCGCTCACCCGCGCAGCGCAGGCCCTGCGAGAGGACGAAGCGGCAGCAGAGGTCGCACCACGTTCCCGCCGCCGCCGGCCCGAAGCGGTGCGGCGGGAGCGGCGGCGGCGGCGCCTCGAAGATGGTGCGGACGTGGCGGGGCCGCGGCGGGGCCGGGCGGCGGCGGTCGCCGTGCGCGGCGGGGCCCGAGACGCCGGCGGGCGCGTCCGGCTGTGGGAACGTCGCCCGGCCCCGCGGCGGCTTCCCCCGCTTGTCGCCCGGGGCCGCCGCCATGCGGAGCGCCGGCCGCCGCCTGCCTCTCCCCGCGGAGCGGCCCGGGCGGGCGGCGCCTCACGCACATGACACCCGCGGGCGAGGGGAGCGGAGAGACGGCGGGGGGGCGCCGCACCGCACAGCCGCACCGCACTGCACCCGTGTCCTCCCCCGGCCCGGCGCGCTGCCGCCGAGCCCTCCCGCCATGAAGCGTCTCGGGGGGGAACGACCACGGGCGGGGGCTGCGAGGCGCCGCCGGCCCCGTTCCCTCGGCCCGCCGCCGCAGAAAGTCGTTGCCGCAGCCAGGAGCTGCCGTTCTCAAGGCAGTCGCTAGCGCTGTGCATTACACGCAGGTGTGAGGCGCTTGCAGGAGGTACGTTTTACTGCCGTAGATAAACCAGCTAAGACCCTGCTGCTTGCGGCGCCTCCGCTTGTTTGCTGCCCGCGCCGACGGGAAGCTCTCCCGGGAGCGACCGCGGTGGGACCGGCGGCACCGGCAGGGCAGCGAGCGGCGGGCGCGGGGCGGCCGGAGGACGGGTGGCCCCGCCGGTCGCTCCTCCGAGCCCGGCCTCCCTGCTGCAGCAAGCTGGCGGCGAGTCACAGCGCCGCGGGCAGGGCGAAACCCCGGTCGGCCAGGCCCGCAGCTTCAGAAAGCATTGCCGCCGAGCTGCCTGGCGCGCCTGACGGGCACATCTCCCGGGCACTAAAACCGCCTGTTTTAACGCAGCCTTGCACAGGTTTTAAGTGGTGTACAGTGAGACGTAGCCCGGCTTTTAATACGTTTTCAGGATGTGGAGCGACAGGGTTGATGAACAATTCATCTGCACATTTACGCAGATGATTCCAAAGAATGAAAGTGGAAAAAGAAAAAAAAAAGTGAAGCCTTTTCACCTGATTCCTTGAAAAATTGCAGACTGCTCCTGTCTGCTTAAATCTAAAGCTGCTGTAGGGCCGTCACCGCTGGAGCAGCACACGAGTGCAGCAGCACTGTTGTGTCAGTGTCATCTTCTTCCACCGTGAGCTAGCAAATGCGCCTGCCAGACAGAGCCGCGGGCTCACCTAGTGCGGTGCCAGGCCCTACTCTCCCCGGCACGGCACGGCCGGGCAGGCTGGCTCACAACCAGCGCTGCAGCCAACAAACCCCAACATGTAGCCGCAGGTGCTGAAGCAACCTGCACACTGGCAAGGGGCGAGCCAGCAAGAGCTGGTGATACACCGCAGCAGGTTGCCATTAAAATGATCTGCCTAGGTTTCTTAAAGCAGCTGGTCTGAGAAATGCTTCCGGTGGCCAGGCAGCAGTGACAGAACCCACACCTGGATGGGAAGGCTGTGGAAGCCCAGCTAGTCAAGCCTTCACTCTGTGTAAGTTTTGAGAAGCAGAATACAAGTCCATACAACTGCAGCGTGCCCATGGTTGTAGCATGCCAGCATCTCTACCAGTTGCCGTCAGTGTTCCTTGTCAACAGGAACCTAAGTTCTCCAGAAGATGCACATCTATAAGTACAACTGCTACTGGCTGGGCTTGTACCAGTGTCAAAAGAGACAACTCTGCTGAGGGATGGTAGCCCTACCACATTTTTGTGATCAATGGAACACATTGAAAAAAAAAAAAAAAGCTGTTCAGAGCACAGAAAATTAAAAGGTCATGCAGCCTTGGCAACGGCAGGACCAGCCACCAGAGCTCCCAGCAGTTACCCTGTTCTTAAAAACCCTGTGCAACCGACCCTGTGCAGTTCCGGCACTTGACTCTCTTCACTACATTTTCCCAAATTTATTGTCTAGAGTTTTTTGTTTTGTGCACTACAATTTAATCTCTACTCCTCTCACCAGAGTCACGGTGGTTAACACTGATCTTCTGTAACAGCTTTTAGATAACTGAAGACTTTTGTCCCCCAACCCCCCTTCCAATCTTCTCTTCTTTCAGCCAACCAACTCCCATTATTTCCCAGTCCCCCTTCTGGTGAGTCTTCCAGACCCTAGCCATTCTTTTTTTTCTCCCCTAACTTATCTTCAGGTAACCAGTATCTTATTCTTATAAGCCAATTTAGAAGCGCTCATCATTGAGTAGGTCACAGGTAAACCAAGTTTCCCTCTGCACAGAGCAGGGTGAGCGTCCACCCCACCGATTTTCAGGTCCCTTGCTGGAAGCCATCACTGGCTGAGCTAACCAAATGTGGCTAGCCAAACTAATTTCCATGCCCCCCCGGGAGGGATTTCACAGTTACAGCAGGCTATGCAATTACTCAGTAATAAATCTGTGTTTAATTTAACCCAAACAAGTTTATGCAATGGCAGTTTATTCCACATCTCCCCTCTTCTAGGCTTCAAGCTTAATACCCCATTCAGCCTTTTTAATCCTTGCCATAGTATTAGATCCAAAATTACTCTAGCATTACCACTTCTACAGTGATTAACTAAATTAGTATTGACTGTTCCACACCGAGTAGAGAGACTAGGAATTTTGCTACCATTACAGAGAACTAATATTGTTCAGAACACAGATCAGCAGAGTGGTCAAAAAATAAATAAAAAAGATTAGTGGCTCTACCATACAGCCTGTGCTAGTGGTGCTAGTGACAGGAGAACTTTCCTGGAGAGCCGGCTAATGCAAGCTAAACTGCGATTTGCTGCTACAGGTTTCAGGCTTTGTATTGTACTTACAGGGAAATAAAAATTATAAGGTAGTACTGAAATTAACAGGAAGTGAAATTATGGAAAGACACAGTACACACCAGACAGTAAGTGGCTGATGATGTCTTTATGCCATTAAGTCATTCACTCATGCATTTTCACAATTCACATGAAGACAGGTTTGTTCAAGTAACAGATAATAAACATACTAAGCTAAACCCCCAAAACTGTAAACCAGCTTCAGGAGGAAGAACCATGTATTACTTTCTATTACTTCTTTTGGCAAATCAGTAGGCATGACTGATAGAATCAGGACACTTAGTTTGAGCCAAAAAAATGATGGTATTATACACTATGCTTGCTTTGACTTGAAAAATGTATTTGCTTCATAAGAATGTAATCAGTAGATTATGAACTGATTCCTTCAAGTTCCTTAGCTACTGCTTAGTTAAAATTGCTTCAGAAAAAGAAATTTTAATAAGATTAAGATTACTGATGTATTTAGCAGCACTAAACCCAGCAATGTTTAAAATGAACATAAAATATAACAAAACATTTTCAACCGTGTAAAAGAATGCCACACATACTTCAATATACAGACTATATTACTACTACAATTAATTTTTTTCAGACTGCTTCAGTATAAAGAAGTTGAAAATTATATATTCCAACTAACTCTTGATTCCTTTCAAGATTAAGAACCTTTGAAACAAAGTGTTACAAACTTACCATTGGAAAAAAACAGAAGTTATGCACAGTTTGAGAGCCCAGTCCTTTTAACACTTACGCATGTATTTAAATGACACTCAGTGAGACTGCAGACATGAATGAACAAATGTGTAAGCAGGCATTAAAACATTCCAGTTAGACATGATTCCGTTATTTTAAAACAAACAGTTAAGAATGCCATGGCTAACCAAGGAAAACATGTAACAAACTGCTGCACGCCTTTTGCATAGCTAGATTTTTTTGGGGCAAAGCTCTCAAAGAAAGAAGCTGTTCATGTGGGTATAAAAATATCTGATCTGAATTCCCTTTTAATATTTGACTCTCACCAAGAACACTGGAAAGCAGGTCTTGGACATCAAGGCAGTGAATTTCCTCTTCTTTTAACAATAAAAGAATCAATTATAAATTTCATAAGTTTCTAATCAAATATTTTTTAAAAAATTCAATGAAAACGTTTTATATTCTGACCCGGACAGATAAACAGGGAGTAAGCACCACAAAACTCAGATGCTATTACAGGTTACTGCTGTTTAGTTTATACCTAAATGTTTTACCATTAATTGTAGAAAATTCTGGAGTTGGTGTAGATCATCTTGCAGATGTAACAGAGCAATCAGAAGTACTACTGGACACCACTGAACATCCATGACCAAGTTTCCACAAAGAAAGAATGAATCCCGTAATATTTGCATGCTCTTCAGCTGAAACAAGTAAGTACACCTGTAGTATCCAAGTAAAGTGACAAATGTTTTCTGAGTTTTTGTTTGTTTGTTTTCCTCTTTCTTCTTCCTACACATACTGGAGCAGACTGTTTTATTCTGCATCTCTGCAACCTGATCATGTAGCACTTAAAGTAGTAACAACTGACACTGGAAAATAAATACATAGTCTTACTAAATTTTCCACCTAAGTTTGATATCTCAGTCAGCAGCAGGTGTGGTCCCTTTTCAAGATCCAGACCAGCAATTTATTTTTCCAATAATCAGTTACCACTGAGGCATGACACTATCTAGTCTGCTGACTGCCCCACAAATTCTCCTTAACCTTTTAAAAAAATTATGCCTGCAAACAGGATTCTGAAAAAGCTATTTTAAGAACCCGCTTCTCTTGTGGTGAGCAACATGATTTCAGGGCAATTCTGAAAATGCTGTACTCTGAAAAAGGAATTTTTACATTCTGTCTGACAACCTGGAGTGCAAAACTTCCATATACAGAGCAGTCAAATGATTACAGGTATCATGGCACCAAATACAGAGAGGAACTTAAAAAAATATCGTGAATTTGTTTTCTCAAGTAAAAGTGAACTAACAGTTTGGATGTGAAGGAAAGAGAAATGCATTTCCATTCTGTCCTATCTGCGCTTTTAGTCCCTATTCACACTTACTTAAAAAGATCTCATTTAAAACAATTGTCATGTTCTGTGATGATCACAGTCATTCAGCTAGACTCCAAAATACTAGTGGTGGTTAAAGGAAATCCAAAACCCCTTTTAAAGACTATTCATGATGCTTAGAGTTCTGCAAGTCTTCTTGCAATAAAGACTAAACTGCATTCTGAAAAACGGGCAATATTCAAAGCAAACAAAAATGTCAACTTCATCAACAACACTTTTTCCTTTAGGACTTAGTCAGAGATCCTCCAAGGGGCTAAATTCCCTGCCAGCAGTAATTCTATCCTCACATTGACCAAAAAAAGATATATATTTCTTTTATATTTACATATTATACATATTTACATTTTTTTAAATACTACAGTTGTAGAGGGAAAAAAAACCTGGACAGAGATTTATTATCCACCTTTAAATGTCCCAACGTTATTTTTTTTTCTCCTTTCAAAAAATTTACAAGTCCTCTTCAGGTCTTTTGAAAGCTAGATACAGTCCACGTTCCGCAGGCCACCATCCATAGTCAAAGCACCAAATCTAAAATGAAAAACCAGTATATTCTTCAGTGAATGACTAGATTATAGAATCAATCCTTAATTCATTATAATTTATTTATGGGGTTTGCCTTTCCCTTGCCACATGCCAACACACATATTTGTATCTAACTTTGTATGTGAAAAGAAGATGGAAGAGAAGATGCTATGCTCCAAGTATGGGCCTGGGGCTGGGGAACAAAACCAAACCATTACAGTTTGAAGCTAAAGAGCTCCACCAGAAATTTACCCTGAAGCTTTCAGGAAATCATTATTTTATCATCAACACAGGAAAAATGCAAAGTCAGTCTGTATGTGATAACAACGTTACCCTCTCAGGACTGTAAGAAATATGTTCGCCTCTTTCTCTTCACTTAATTTAAGTGATCTGAAAACTGCAAAATCATTCATTCAGATTGGTATAATTCCACAGTTGTAAAAATTACGGCTAAAGGTGAGGAGTTAAAAGATTGCTTTTAAAAGTTAAAAGTGTTGCACAACACTTGATTGCTGCAACAGTATTGTGTTTAAATTCAGAATTAATCTGTCTGTGCAACAGGTATTTTTGTTAGCTAAACATAAGTAACATGAAACAAAAATGCCCCAAATGCTGTGTCAGAATGATTTTACAATAATGTTTAGAGGTTTTCAATACTTTTTGGGGTTTTTTTTGTTACATCTCTGATCAACAGTTCAAAATATATTTACAGTTAAAGAGATTACAGAATCGTCCCTTAGTTTAAGTTCAAATGTACCAAATTAAGCCCATTCCTATTATCAGCCCAAAAAGGGAAAACAACTGCTTGCCTTTCCAAAATGTGATTGTTCTCAGCCAGCTCTTTAACAACCCCTTCCATTTCCTCTTTTAGTTTCTTCATACTGTAGTAACAAGAAGTGAAAGAAAGGTTACAATTTTTATAGGGACAGTTACCTGCCATGATCACTCACCACCACAAAGCTTTCAGCAACTTGTCATTACATACTAAAATAAGGGACAGACAACAGGTTGCTTATTTATTAAAAGTGGCAGATAATAGATTACTATTGTCTCCTACTCACTTCCAAATCTGTACCGCCACTGTAGCAACATAAAGCTTTTTCTGCAATATAAAACTCTTTCTATTAATACAGGAATCACTAAGTCAGCTGTAAATTCGTTTTTTTCAATTCGCCTGTACAACAGGTATAGAATATTACATCAATCCAATTATGAAATTCTTACCCAAGAGTCATTTCCACTAATGTGTTTGAGCTTGGATAGACTGTGTTCATTGTATGTTTCATCCCACTAGAAGCTGCAAACATTTTCTGCGGCAGAGCATCTTGTAACTGAAACAGACAAAAAGGAAATCTAAGTTGCAACATAAGTTGTCATATGTACCTTGATGTCCACCTTAAAATCTTTCTTTAAATTTGCCAGTGCTATGATGCCTCATAAAATCAGTACATTAGTAAAGCAGCTGATATTCTCCAAGCTGAGATTATTGACATGACCTATAATTCCCTGATTTGTTCCATCTTCTTAACTGTCTTATACTTTCATAAGAAACTCTTAAAAGGAAGAATTATCTATGCGTTATGTTTGCAGATATCCTAAGGCAACAGGATCCTAATCAATAACTGATTTTGGTAGTGCTACTAAAATACAAACAAGTAACAAGTGGAATGCTGCTCTCCATCATTCCTTAATTGTTTTTACACCTGTCCGGTGCTTTAATTTAAATTTATTTTATAAAGAATAATAATTTTACTGCATGAAAATGCTGTAATTCTCTCAGTTTTGAGGTAATTCTGCTAAGTTTGCAACCAGCAGAGTTACCATCCAAATTTTAACAAAGTATTTTCTTTCATGTCACCAGCAGCATTAGTTTAGCATGTATCCTCAAGCACATATCCCCTAATCTTGATTATGGGACTAGTGTTTTTATGCTTCATAAGAGTATTAAGATAATCCTCTGGGTGCTCAGATACCATTATGATAATAGCAGTTACCCAAAATGCTTTATAATGAACTCACATCCATTTGCATATTTTTGCGGGGGAATGCTAACACTACAAAAAGCCAAAAACAACCAACCAAAAAACCCCCAAAGCAAAACACCAAACCCACCAAAAGAAACCAAAAACCAAAAAAACCCCCACCAAATTCCAAAATCAAGTCAGGACTCAAAAAATCACACCACTTTCTACATCACTCTGACATTAGCAATGAAGCTGTTATAGACCAAATACTACATCCATACAGCCCTATATTTTAATACGACTGCATTAGTGTAAGACTCGCTATAAACAACACTACTGACATTAAACAATATGGAATAGTCTTTTATCTATGCAAAGACTTTACATAATTTTGAAGCATTCTACCTCATTTATATAATCCTGGTATTTGGACACCTCTTCTTCAATATCAAAACACTGGTTGGTAAGAGCCAGTAACTGCTTCCTTGTGTGAAGCATTTTCCTAAAACAAAAAAGTTTTCTTTTAAAAGCTTCCTTTGTAAAGTGGTGCAATGAACATTACCGAATACTAAAGAAATTAATAGCTTGCCTTGTCCAGTCCTCAGCCTTGCCCAAAAATGTAACATACTTGCTGACACATTCATCTTTGAATAGAGCTATGGCTTTCGTAGCATGCAAATACAGCTTCTGCCTGCAACACAGAAACAGCCAAACAGTGTTATACTGCTTTCAAAACCCTGTCCCTCTATACTAATACTTTCTGAAACATGGAGAAGAGGTATGTGGACTTAAAATCCCTTCAGCCACCTTTATTCACGCTGCAACACACTGCATGAGCTGACAGTTTATATTGCAGAAATATTCCCTAGCAGGGAGAAAAAAAATCACTTGAAGCATTTAGTTGCAATTATTTTTATATGAACAAACGATCAAATGTCTTCTTTGAGTCAGTATTTACCTGAGCAGGTATATTTAAGGAGAAGGGATGCTAAATGGAAAGGACAGAATTCCTTATTATTTCTTATTTGCCTTCTACATATACTTGGAACTTCCAGCATATTGAATAATCTTTGTGCTGAGTAATACACATGCAAGAAAAAACCCAGGATTTTTGTGTCAGCTTATATTTATGACAAGAGAAAAACGCAAGCCCATAAGGACAGGAAAGCAAAACAGAACCCAATTCTGGTTAGTGCTGCAGACAGTAATCCCAGTAACTGCCTTACCATGCTATGCATTGCACCAGTAAGCGAAACTAAGGGGTGCCAGGACACTACAGTCCAACACCTGCTTCTGGTATTTCATTAAGTCTTGCATGATAGCTATTGGTTAATCACATTCTGGCTAGAGTGTAGCTGGACTGTCATCAGGCACGCACACCTATCATTCAAACAACAAAAAAATACCTAAACTGAGTGCTGCTCCCTTGTCTGTCTACTGGTAAATATAACAAAGGCCAGCCCTCTGTTGCTAATGGCACACAGTTCTTAACAAAAACCATTGCCATTTCTCTCTGGGGTGAATCAAGTAAAATAAGATGTAGTTAGGAATTCAAAGATATCTGAACATTCTCAAGGAGAAATTTGTGGTAGAAAATATACCAGTATTCAAAACCATGAAAATCAAGCCTATTTATTTAGAGTTATTCACTATTAATGCAGGGACACAGTCTGAGTAGTAGAAAAAGCCCTAAAGTTTCTTTGATCTGCCCAAGGGAGTGCAGATTTAAAATGAGCTATGGACTGCATCCCAATGTTTGTCTGTTTTTCAATCTTATCCTTAAAAACATGACAAAATTATCACTCACATTATCTCTCACATTAAGTTCAGCCCCTTGCTGTTGCAGGCCAATAACGCATCCAAGTCTCTTTCAGCGTATCAAGATCCGTCTTACAGGTTTTCAGCCCCTACTGTCCTTTATCTTAAGGCAACCTCACCTCCACTTGGCAGTTGCCCCATTTAGCTTTCACTATGGAAAAATCAAGTGGCATCGCTGTGAAAACATCGGTAGCTTTCTATCTGTGAATGAAGCCACACTAGTGGTAGCAACAGCAAGAACATTTAGAAAATTACAGAAGCAGTGTCTAAATATAGCACACAGCAAAGTCTAGGGAGCAACTCAACTGGCTGGCCACTAGGAGAATAACTTAATTACTTAAACATAAGCATCTAGCATTATTTGAGATGCACAAGGATACCCTGCCCTGCTTCTGTCTATCCAGAAAGGTGTAGGTTTCCCATTGGTCTTGTGTCCTACCTCCCAGTCTAAGAGCATGTCTCAGGTACCTTAGGGCAACTTAGATAGTATTAGGCACTTGCATATGAGGAACTGAACTGATTCTGAGACAAGTACAGCAGCACCAGCAGAGCAGCTGTTTACAGTTGCTCGAGAATTAGTCAAGTGTTGTTAGCGGAGTCTAGACACTCAGGTTACATACAGACACTTAATGTGGCCACCTTTCATAAGTGACAGTTTTAAACAAGCATGGAGAACTGCATAAAATTTGTATGCTGTATTCCTGGGAAGATTAAATCATTCTAGAATTTCATTCCACTAGCCCATATTTTATTCATCTGTAAAAATTATCTCCACGTTAGTTACAAAGTCACTTCACTCTTACTGAGGAAAAAAACCGTATTTTCTATAAGACAGTTATGCCCAGAAAATGAACAGGTATTTCACATCTACATTTAGAAGTCTATCAGTGAAGGAACTCCACTGCCAGGAAGTTATCATATACTGGCACCCCTATGTATTTAGGATATTTAAAGGAATTTTTTTTACAGAGCAATCCTAAAGAGGTTATAATTTACAATAAAAATCAAAAGATTATTGGCAAAAGCAACTGAAGGACCTAAAAGCAATTATGTTATTTCCCAAAGGTAACTTCAAAACTTACTTGTCAAACTTGTGAATTTGTTCTTCATTATAAGGAAGCCCTAGGATCAGAGCAGATGACAGACATTACCAGTTTAATTCTGTTAGTTGTATTTATGTAAAACTCCACTAAGTTTACCCATTTCCTATATGATTTTCTTCTATTTTGATAGGTAAAAGTGGTCATGTACTTTTTTTTTCCTCCACATCTCCAGCCTTGCAATTCAAATTTATGATTAATAGTGCTGTTTCATTCATATGGGCTTCAAGGCAGTATCTCACTAAGACAGACCTACAGACGTATTCACTGTTGCTAACTCACTCTCCATTCCTACCACAAATAGCCTAGTGGAACAAGGACTGACCTGTCTTTTACATTACAGTTTATATTAAAAGCGAATCAAGTAAGTTACTTACTTCGTTCTGCTTTGTCTTTTTTGAACTGATAATAAATATCTGTGATGGAACATAGCAGCGCCTGCAGCCTTTCTGGACTAGAGTGACAAAGGGAAGAAAATTACATATTTTATACATAAACTTAAGTACCTATGAATGAGTTTTATGAACTACAACTCAATGTAGAATTCAATACATATTAAAACAACTAATACAATTACTCACTTTCTGTCTTTTGGATGCATGCCTTCCTGATTTGCCCAGGTGTCAGCCAGTAAACCACTGGGAGAAAGTTTGGCTTTGATATCTTGAAGACTAGTTTCTATTGTACCCTGAGAGCTGGAGAGCTAGGTAAGAGCAAGAAAGTTCAATTTTACCACTGAGTAAAGTGAAAAATTACTTGAGGCTGAAAACAGACTGAGCATGTTAATACTATAGAGCCATTTGTTTCACTGACTTCATTAAAGAAACATGCCCAATTATCCACCTAGGCTTTGCTAAAAGCAGATAAAGCATGACATTATTAAAGAATAATCTCTGACACTGGTACTTCTGTTAGTTAATATTTTTCTTTCAACAATTAGTTTCAATCTTTCATATATTCCCCATGTATTTCTACACTTGCTTTTTTGGTTTGTTAAGAATTTGTATAATGACTATACACATAATTCATACCTTTCTTTCTCTACAGTTCATACAGCCTTCAAAATAAAAATGCACTGATCAACTTTTTCTTTTAGAATGGAGAACTTTGTACCTGTTCCCAGGACACCAGTGTGTAAAGTTATTTTCAATTTTTCCTTACTTCTCTGGATACACAATGCAAATTTCAAAGCAGATCACTCTGAAGTGTGTTTGTATATGAATCACTTTAGAAAACCAATGAAGTAGTTTAAAATTCTTTAAGGAAAGGGGAAAAAAACTGCAAAGTAAAATATATTTCACGGTTATAATTTCTTACTTGAGTATTTTAGAAAATGAGAATGTATTTTCAGGAACTGATTATTTTCACTACACTAAGCTAATAAAAGGATTTGCTCTGTTTTCAGAAAGATATCCACATCTCACTGTGAGCATTTTAACAACCTTAAGCAATCTAGAAATTACTTTGAGAAGTCAGGGTTGTTATTCACAGAAACACCTGTGTTATTGTGCATTTGGCTTTTTCTTTAGAAACACCATTTTAAGCATGATACAGGCTTTGTAAGATACTTACACGTAACAGTTTTGTGTGTATCTCTGAAATTTCATCCACTTCTGATGCTTCCAAGTTGATCTGCATCAAATTCTCATATCTGACCACAAAAAAAAGCACAGTTAAAAAACAAAATAAACAAGCAGTGAATACACTCAAAATGTTCCTTGAATCTAGACTGTAACAATAACTATGTTTTCTTTTACATGAATTACAGTATTTCCCAAGCAGCAACCATGAAACACTGACAACTTTAAGTGGCCATTAGTAACGGAAACATTTTACTTATGAAAAAAAAAATCCCTTCATTTTTTTCCTACATTTGAACTGTTAAAAAGAAGTTTGAAACTTCCATTCCTGACTTCTTTATTCTATTCTCATTACTTGTACTTGACAGGCAGTAGAAAACTATTTCCTCTCATGGAATCATTATTAAAAAGTTACCAAACCAAAGTTACTTAAAATAGTCAATGACACACAACAAACTAATACTCCCATGCACCAAAATGCTTTTCTGTGGAAACTTATTGGAAAGGCTCGTTACCAAAACCTTGGGTTGGTTGAGTTACCAGAACCCTTAAAGGCTGGGTTAGTAGCACCATCTGTTCACAGTGATACTTGCCATTTGACCACAGCTCAAGTGCCAAATAAATCATTTGGGATGATAATTTTCCTGTTGAGTCTCAGGCACATTTCGTTTTTAAAACCACCATAAAACCCATCTGCTTTCAAAATATACATACTTTGCTCGAGTTCAATACTTTGTTTAACTTTTCAAATAAAAGTTTTGCATTGCCATGCTTTGAAGCACAGCCTTGAAAAGGGAGGACAAACAAGAAGGTGTGTCCTTTGCTAATTCCAGAAAAGTCTTCTGAAGTCAAATAAACTGAAAATCCTGACCCTTCATAAGAGGCTGAAAGACCATGTGCAAACACTTAGCAAATTTCTGTTCACATGAGAACGACTCCAGTTCACAAGTGAAGGCAATTTTTTTCAAATCACTGCTCTGAGATACTGCGAAATGCACTAGTCACAAATCAGAACCTGCAGCAGTTTCTTCTGAGCTCTAAGTGGCTTTCATCTCTGGGGACCTGGCAAACTGCAGGAAGAAGCTATCTGAACCAAATACGGAACGAACGAAAACTAGTCCTGTGAACTAGCGTAAACTAGCTTGAAGAAGAGTCTGGATTACAGCCCTGATGATTTGTAACTAAGCTACACAGGTATACTGTTACCTTGCTAGTTATCAGTTTTGCTGGTTTCACTGTTGTTGTTTCTTTGTTTTTAAAGCAAGTATCTTAAAGCCCAAGTGTGTCAGCGTGTATATGTTTGGCATGCACAGAGCAAATCTGAGAAATCCTTCAGTATCCATAATTCTGACACGCAAGCTGTTCAATTTGCACATGCATAGCAGCTCCAACATCCTTAAGTCTACTGTGCAGACCCAAGGGCTCTCTATGTGTGCATTAACTGCCTGGGGGCATCTGCATTTTCAGAGCAGTCTGGAAGGACGGTTAGGGAATCCTACGACCAATACAGCATTTGGTGGACACTGGCAGCAGGTTGAACAGGAAAACAACTACTCATAGAAGAATCCTATGAAGACCTGGGCTTTAACGCTCATATCAGACTGCCTAAGAATAACAAACCTTAAAGATGGAGCTAATGCTAGTTTGTGGAGAGACTGCAAAGATACTTCAGGAGTGGAAAAGAATGTGACTGAGAATTGGACATTGAGTGGGACTCACAGGTGAAACAAAGGTCAGGAGAGAGAAAAAAATGAAACTTTTAGGAAGAATTCAATGTGCAATCCCATCTCCTACAGACAGCACTTGACTGAAAGAGGCTGGTCAGAAGAGTCTGACCACTGGAAAACATTTCCTTCTTTGAGATGGAAGACAAGAGAAATAAGTGTCTTCTGTGGTCTTTGAAACTTGGAAGTCTCCTACGCTAAAAGATAACAATTCTTTAGTTGCTCCTTATTATAAATTTTGCCAGTTTTAAAGAAAGCACTCTAAACCACTTTCTATTCTACAGATCTAAATGGATCCATATGGGCAACAGTACGATTCTGAGACACAGACCTCTGCCATTTGAATTAACCAAAATAGACAGAAATAACACAATAGTCGGGCACTTAAAAAAAAGTCAGGAGTAGAATTTCCTGTGCAGTTTACTTTCTGCATCCCTGTGTCCACACACTGTGATCTAGTGATACCCTAATACAGCTTTGGTTTGGTTTTTTGGGGGGGGAGGATTGAGGTTTTTTTGCAGCTGCTCTATGTTATATTTCAACATTAAAATTCCTTCCATGCAGAAAATACTACAGTCTTAAAGCTGTGAAAGGGTCAGTATTTAAAGTCATCCTTAATAAACACACGCAAGCAAACTCAGTGACAAAAGCATTAAAGCACTAATGGAAGGAAAGGTACTTGATTCTTTGTCCAGGCTTTACTACAGCTTCTAAAGTCAACAACAGCAAATGAACTGAGTCAGAGAAGAAAGGGGAAAAAACCCACGTATAATTACTACTCAATAGCAATTACTTGTTCCTGATAGGTTAAGCAGCAAAATTAACACTCTAATTTGAGTAAAGTGTATTACTAAATCTGCTTAAGGTACTGCCATCAGCAAATCCATGCCAATTCAGATCTAATTTTTATATGCAAAACCTCTGTAAATAAATATAACTTAAAATACTACTGTCATTAAAGATAATGAAAAATCAATGCATTCAGTAGCGCTCCTACTCACATTTTCTCAGCTTTCTCAATGTTTCTGCTGCAGAAATCCAGCCTGATGACAACTTCTGTCTTTTTATGAACCACTTCATTGTAATCATCCTTAATTATTTCACTGAAAAAGTGAAGCATTAATCTATAACAAAAGCATTCAACTGCCGTCTTACCAGCGATCAGTAATACAGTAATATACCTACAGCAATAAGTGCTAGTAAGAATTGCTTTGTTAGAGATGCATTAGCATAACCCTCACATAAAACTATCTTGTGCAAGCTGCTCAATTGTACCTGCAGGTCACCAGAGGTTAGACTTAAACTATCCCCAGAAGAAAGTGAAATTGCAAATACCTAAACCTTATTGTCAGAAAATATTATTTTTGTTTCCTTAATGACAGAAAGAAGGAAAAAATTCAGAAAGCTTGTTCATATTCAAAGAGTAAAGAAAACCTCCCAAGATACTGGGAGATTACAGAATTATGTATTGATAATCAAGGCATATCTCAATTAAAAAACCCCAAACAACCACAATGAAATTCAATCAGTTGCTTACATTAGCCATCGTATTCCTTTTCGCATCAGCTCCTGGTAAAGTAGCAAAGAAGTGGCAACTCTACAGGCATAACATACGATACCTGTTACTGCCTGTAGAAAAAACAATCAACATTGTACTAATCTGACATTTTCTTAACTGTTGTTTCATGTCAATTAATCACAACAAAGCAACACAGATTAATAAAAGAAAGAGAAATATGAAGGTGGTAGTTTAAAATGCATAACTTTGCCCGAACTTTAGTTGGTAGATAACCAAACACTCATTATGGAGGCAAAGCTAAACATGGTAGTGAGTTTTTCCAGTGATGCTGAAATATCTATTAGGGATGAAAATAAGTCCCTCATAAACAAGAAGGACACCACTTACTCTCCAGATTTACTTTCATTTCTGGAAAGTTACAAGTGCATTTCTTCAGTAGTTTAAGAATTAAACACATACATTAAAAGAAACTTGTTAAAAACGTCACATTTTTAAATTACAAGGCTAAGGACTCTTCATTCACTTAATTCCACTTAAAAGTTTGCTGCATTATTTCGAATTGTGAGCAAAGATTCAGAAATGATAATTTGCAACATTTTAAATAAATACTATCAACTGATGACCTTCTGTTTATTAATTTTAAAGACTTTTGTTATTCAAAGACATATGCTTTCAGGACTACCATGCCTGAATACAAGGCTTCCCAGCAGCCAGTGTTTTATAGGTATAGTATAAATAGCAATCACAAAGTCAATGCATGGCAACACATATGTTCAGCAGTATTAGAAAAATGACCAAAAGAATAAAACACCCTCTACTTGTCTCCCACAGATTCTGAAAATTTGCAAGAGAGACAACAGAAATTCTGCTCTTCTGCAGACTTAGACACTCCTCTCTATTGAGAGAAAGATGAAAGTTATTTTTCTTATGTTAAGTTTTGCACCATCACAGAGGACGTTACGAATCTTCTGGCTAGCTTCAGGACTCCCGAGTAGCAGACTCCTTTCCACCCATCACTGAATTGTGCAGTAATAAAGCACTCTTGAGTTTCAAAGGCTGTTTTTAGGGTTTGTTCTTTTTAAAGAATTATACTAACTTATTTTGCATATGAAGTATGGCTTTAATGTACTTTTGGAGCCTTTGTTAACAAATACATTTCTGTCAGTCATAATTCTCACTAGCATCTTAAAAATAGTTTCATTAACATTATTCATCTGAAAATCAAGTAGCTTTCATTTCAGTATCATTATCTGAGACAGGTATATAAAATCATAGTTACTCACTTTAGCCATACTGGCATCTCCATCCAAATCATAGCGTTGATGTACTTTAGGAAGTAAAACTGAAATATAACACAAACATATGTATTTTCTTATTTTCCGTAAAAGACTTCAAAATTTCAGATTGTTTCCCCTCCCTACACTGTTTTTATGTGTATCTACAGGGATTTTCATCTAATCTGTTACCACCAAGCCTTTTAATATCCTGTGGTTCTCATGCACACCTTCAAAACCAGCCTTTGTCTTAAACACTTTAAATAACTTGGTAACTTCAGCAAACAGTCCTTCATTTCCTTTTCCAGACTCACTTTTGAACACGCTGCACAGCACAGATTTCATGCAGGTCTCCACTAGCAATCTCTCTCCACTGAGAAAGCCCATCGTTTATTTCTGTTCTTCAGCTCTTATGTTTGTTCGCATGGGAGACTGTTCCCTCTTAGCTCATGGCTACTTTGTTTCACTGAGATTCTCAATGGCAGGACTTCACCCAACTGCTTTTCAAAACCTAGGGTAGCCTCTGCCAACTGAACCTCTTTTGTTCTCATGCTCACTGACTCCTTCAGAAAGCTCTGACACAATATAAAGGCCCTGTTGATCCTTCCACAAACAACTCACCTACCCACACTCTTTAGCACCTCTGTGTGAGTGTCAGCTGGCCCGAGCAGTCAGTACGTAGGATATACGGAAAAAACAACGCTGACCTCTCAAGTGGAGGCATGTCCTCCAGCTCAACTCTTACGAAAAAAGGCTTTGGCATAGAACCCTCTATAAGCCTCTCAATGATAAATGGAAATACAAAAATTTCATTTATTTTTTTCCTGTTCTGACTCTACCTTAACTTCTAAACAAAGGTAGGTTGTTAAGACCTCCTCTGTTAAATGAAAGGCTAACCACATTCATGACCAAAAAAAAAAAAAGCAAAACTTGAATTTCCACTTAATGAGTAATGGAACAAAAGAACCAGCTTCGAATTACATTCTGTGATGTTCCCTTCTAGTTGTTAAAAGTGTCATGCTTCAAAAAATTTCAGAACTCCATATACACCACTACATCTTAACACACAAATGCTCAGGTTCACAGCACTAGGAACATTACAAGCGGCTACTATTTCTGTAAAAATGAGCTGGATATTCAGCATTTTTGAAAAAAATTAGACTGCATACTTAGAACTTCACGTATCAACAGAAAAATTGCAAACACTGTCTCTAAGACGTAAGTCATAAAGCAATAAGCCAAACTATTTACAAAAGATAGCTATAAGAAAGGAGAAATTACTTTCATATACCTTCTTCATAGATTAATCCAACAATGTTCACAGCCTCCCTGCTTACTACAAAGATAGGATTCTCCTCAGTTGTTCTGGGGAAGTGCTGCGCCAATCTGCCAGGCTCTAGTATGAAACGCCGACCTTCATATATCAGTTCTTGATTCTGAGATGGTATTTTTGTCTGTTTGTAGACCAACTCATGAAATATAGCAGCTCTATAATACAAATGATATATTCAGTGTTAGACAGACTCACTACAATAGTTCAACAATTTAGATTTTGTATTACATAAATAAAAATCCCTTTTACTTCCGATTAATTAAGAATGGGTTTTACACATAAAGCATTCAACTTATAAGCAGAACAAAAAGCAGCACACTGCCTAAAGCTCCAGGTTGCTTTGTTACAAAAACAAATGCTGTTTCCTGCAAAATATCAAACTTCCTGTTCTACCTCTGATCTTCCACCAAAGCATGTCTGTGTAAACAAACTTGCTTTGGCCTGAAGGTCAGTAAAAACAGGCAACACCAGATGAGAGGAAGGAAGCATACTTGAGTTATCGCAGGCACACCCATTTCTTCAAAGGAGATGGATGGTGTCTCCAAAAGTCTGGTGGTTCACATGTCAAAAAGCACGCACCTTAAATTCAGCCTGTAAGCTAACAGACAGCTAGATTTATCTCCTAAAACAGGAGTAATAAGGAAGACCAAAGAGACTCTGATATTTTATTTCCAGCAATCAATGGATACAAGGTGTAAGAATTTATAATAAACCTTCCCCACCCCACTCCCCCGCTCAAAAAAAACCCCCACCCAAACAACAAACAAAACCTCCCACAAAGAAGAAAAACCTTAAGGACACTAACAGGAAGGACCAATTTGCCTCCTGTGCTACACTAGTGCACTGTCTCTTCTTAATATTACAGCTAGTATATAAATAATTATAAAGATAAATAATAATAATAATAATTTTTAAAAATAAAGTACAAATAGCAGTTTGAGCTACAAGCAAGTTTTCTCTGCAAAACCAGTATTTGAACTCTTTCAAAATACAAATGACAATAGAAAATAAAAATTGGAAAAGGCCAGGACTGTATTTACACATTTGATGAAATAACTGTATCTGTTCGCATATTAGAGAACAACACATGCTCTGTATTATCTGTAATAATGCAGAGAAAAGGCACTAATTTTTGTATCAAACTGTAAACCAGACTTTACAGCTTTTAAGATCAGCACTTTATGACCATGAAGTGAACTACATATAACCCAGGATCCTAAATTGTTCCAATTGCAATTTCAGAACCCCTGTGAGAGTTTTATATCAGACACAGATGATGTGCACATTTTTGTATTCTTGAGGACAAGATAAGAAAAGCAGTGGTTAAACACAGTTTCTCGAAAACTACTTTGTAAATAAGTAACATATACAAATGTGGGTAAGCTTGTATTGATTAAGAACACAGACACATTGTAAGATTAAGTCTGTGTTCTCTTGCTGATTAAGACCAAGTTTAAGATCAGTTGATTTGACCTTCAATGATTTTATTTTTATTTCTGGTCAACATGCTTCTGTGCACTGTGACTACACAGAAGAATCACAAGCTTTCACTCCCTCAGATAAACCACCAAGGAAAGGCTACTGAATTTGTAAAACTGGTTATCTGAGGTCACAGTAGTGTCTGCCTGAGCAAGAACAAAGTAATGAAAACACAGAGAGAACACTTACGTATTATAGCTGTGAATATAAACTTTGTGCAAGGTCATCTGCTGTAGTGAAAAGATGTGGATTATTATTCGATGTAGTATGTCACTGGTCTCTGCAAAGAACTGGTCAAATCCCCAGCATTTTTCCTGGTCTGCTTCAAGAATATTCGCAAGGACAGGTGTGAGCAGTACTTGCAGACCCCTAAAGGACACCAGGAATTGATAAGACTACTTGGATCCTTCTGCCTTGTAACCAATTGCAATACTTCGTTTGACTTGTCTCATGAATGAAAATCTATTATCACTTGAGGAATACGCCAGTGCTTTTTTTGTCCCCCTCTACTGAACAACAAAATGTTCAGTGGTAATGTTCACTGTTTTTCATTAACACAAATATTTTATCTCTTTCATTTTTAGGGTCAGCTATCAAATTTTTTTTCCTTGGTATTTGACAAATTTCACGGGCATTGGAAAAATGGCATGCAATTTAAAAATTCTGCATTGTAGAGCTAAGGTCACCTTCTACCACTGCTGGGTATTTTACCCAGCTCACCCCACACACGACGGTTTATCATTTTGAAGGAAGCTACTGCCATTTATGGTTTGCTGGCTGAGCTGCTTGTGTGTGCACACTATGTTGCTTTCAATCAAAATCAGCTGGGTTAGCAAAGCCTCATTATTTAAATTGTCAACACTAACAGAATTCATCCCAACTGAGACAGGACTAAATAAATACTCCATGCATGCAGCTCAACTGTTGCAAAGAGAAATATGCAACTATTGCCTTACAGTCATTACTGTTCTAGGAGAAAGGCCAGCTTAAATTTCTTGCATTTCTACTTTGAGAATCTGAATTGCCAGAAACTTTATGGATCCTACTCCGGTGTTCTCATGAACAACTACTTTAAAGTTTTAACATTATGTATATGTCAGACCTGAATCCATTGGTAAAACTGGTAATACTTTGAAGCAAGCTGCAGTGGCTTACAAGCACACTTGATGGCTCCATTAGAGGTCAGCGGATGCTGTGCTCAAACTCACTTTAGCACTAAACTTATAACAGCAAATACTGTTTAAAAGCTACTTGAAAAATATTATTGTGAACAGATGTTTAATGAAAAAAATCTGCTTGCTTTATTATTTCAAGCACTTCAATTATATGGAATATGCAGAAGAAACAACTGAGCAGTGTCATGAAAAAAAATATATAAATTGCAAGTTCTACACACTATAATGAATTGATTGATATAAACCAGACTTCCACTCTACACCCCTTATGGATCTACATATTTAGCTTTCAGAAAAGTTTGTTTCTAGAGTCTGTTCACAGAACAATTTCTTTCTCCCTTTACCATGAAAAAGCAGTAACTTTGAAGTACCGAAGAAGTCTCAGGAAGATAAACAGATAAATGGGTTATGGGAAGTGTTTTTAAGATCAGACTGAGATCAGATCTTCCATGGCTCTTCTCACTTAGTATTATGACATATGAAGCAAAAATATGATGATAAAAAAATTTAAAAGATACTATGAGACTATGTTAAAATGTGATATGATTTTTTTTCTGGCAAAAATAGAAGTCTCTGAACTGTATTTTATTATAATTTCCCTTCTGCTGCCTAATCTTTGTAATGTCTGAAGGCACATATTTTCCAAGAAAGGGGGGACCATCAATTCAAAGGTTATTACAACATCATACTCTTTCCTGAGGGTGAAGAATGTATAGTAATAATCTTTCTTCTACTCATAGCACTTCAGATTTGCAGATGCTCATTTGTAAATTAGCAGTCATAAAACTATGGGACAGATGGAAACAAAAAATATTTGACAACCTAATAGCAGACTGTACCAATCTACTGAAAAGTTCAAAGAAAACAACTGCAATAGACAGATCTCTGTTCCAAAGACCCCATCCTGACAAAATAACTGGAAAAGCCCAATCAAGCAGCACTGAGACATTTTGTGAGAAGTTCAAACTTACTTTGAAAGACTACAAGAAACAGGCATCTCCCAACTCCACTCAATTGGTCCATTTTCTGCTTTCTGTATTCCAGAAATAGCACCAGAAGGCTTTCCAGTGATTATTTTATACCTGCGATACATTATAAAAATACACTTTTAACTACTACCTCTTACACATACATAGGTCTAACAACTGTTTCTCAAAGGGGTATCAATAATATAAATCTAAACAACAGGCTGGCCTGCATTTGTAGATGGTGCAGTAATTGGGAAGCTTTACTTACAAGCTGACAGTGAGTTGTGCTAAAATAGTACACAGTGAAAAGGAAACACTTCTGGCTATGTGGGAAAAGCAACTTTGTCTACCTCAGGTTTGGGGAAAATGTAGGAGAGATTTCAGGCATCACTGAAGGAAGCTGTTTTTTTCACACCATGTTAATTGTTAATTAACACACATGGTTAATGTTAATTAACCAAAGATTTCCAAGGCAGTTCAATTTAGGCATTTACATGACTAACTTCTAGCATGTTCTATGGCAAGAGATGACATTTAGCTGCCACAAAGTCACTTGGGGATAAAAAAGGAACAGGAAGTGGGCTCTGAGAAACTACTTTAACTTGGAAACATCTAGCAATTTTGATACATTTTGGCATTGTCTAACTTTCTATTGAGCAGGCCAGAATTTCTCAAATTTCTCGTTAAATTAGTCAGGAGCAATAGGCTTTTTGCAACAGAAAATGTGAGTTGTGCTCTCTCTTTTTGGAGGACAAGGTACATACAAAACATATGTTCCTTGCTTACGTCTTAGGCAGATACAACAAGAATGCCTGTGGGATGATCAGAGGATGGGCAGTTTTTTAAACTAAGAAAATTGGAGTCAGCTTTGCAAGGAGTACCAGAACAGAGATGTAAATGGCTTATTAGAGTTCCTAAGTATCACCTTGCTTTATTTTTTTAAATGTAACACACACAACAACAAAATAGAACTAGATTAAGATGAAACAGGAATCAATTCCAACTGACATGTTGTAGACAGAACTTCTGTTTCACATTCAGGAGTTACCCCTGTTATCTTCAGCCACAGCCCACAACTATGCTACCCAAAAAATGTCAGTCTCATGGGTAGTACATGCACTTCAAGATTGCCTGGGAATACAATCATTTAAAGGACAAAAAAAATTTGTGGCACTGAAATCCCCTTTCGTAATACCATCATCTTGCCTGAATATCTAATACCACACTGCAACAGACCAGCTTAGTGCCATGGTGAAGACATGTGGAAAAAATCAGTATTTTGGGGGAGCTTGGATGCTTAATTCAGATCCTAAGGTACCAGTCAACTCCTTGCTGAAGAAGAATGTTTGTACCGGTTTTGGCTGGGATAGAGTTAATTTTCTTTGTAACAGCTCATATGGTGCTTATGGTCACAAACACAAAACAATGTTGGTAACACAGGGATGTTTTAGCCATTGCTGAGCAGTGCTTACACAGCATCAAGGCCTTTTGTACTTCTCACGCTGCCTTGCCAGTGAGTAGGCTGGGGGCAGGGAAAAAGTTGGAAGGGGACAGAGGAGGACAGCTGACCCCAAAGGATATTCCGTACCATATGACATCATGCTCAGCAATAAAAGCTGGGGGTGGGAATTTGCCAGGGTGGCAGCTGGCCAGGGACTCAACCGGCTGGTGGTGAGCAATAGGGGATTTTTTGCATCACTTGTTTTTCTTGGTTGTGTTTTCCTTTGGGGTTAGGGGTGGGTTTTGTTGTTGGTTTTTTACTTATTAAACTGTCTTTACCTCAACCCATGAGTTTTCATACTTTTACCCTTCCAATTCTCTTCTCCATCCCACTGTGGGGAAGTGAGCAAACAGCTGTGTGGTGCTCAGCTGCCTACTGGAGTTAAACCACAACAAAGTTAAAGAATGTTTTTCCTGAAATATCTTCGCTATTTTAATGTTTACTACACATATGTAGGACTTCTTGACAAAAAGCATTTCATGGACCGACCTAATTTATGAACAGATAAAATTCTCCTTCTAAATTACCTACATCACTTCCTTGTTTCTACGAGGTCCTTCAAAAGGTCGGAAAGGCAAACTCCCTGTTGCAGCATGGTAAAAGGTCACACCTATGCTCCACAGATCAACTGTTGCTCCATACTTTTTCTGATGCTCTTTCCTCAAAACCGCTCGTTCATACATATCAGGGTGCTAAAGAGAAAAAAACAAAAAAAGTAGTTAGAATTGTTTTATGAACAATACAAAGAACAAAACCCCAATCTATCATTTCACAGCAAGATCGTTTGTCATTCTAAACTTTCATCTCTTTAATCAAAATGCAAAGTTAGCTTAATTTCCCTAAGTTATTCTGACAGAATATCACAAAAGTGTTCCTAGGTATGACAGCCACTTTACTAAAGGTTTGCCAAAAGTATTTTGTAATTTAGCTGAAGACTGACTACTAGAATAAAACACCACTAAAGAAGAGGAGAAAGCTGGTATTCCTCCAGATCATTTTAAAACAACAGAAACCAAATTAGAAAAAGATCCACCACAGAGGAGAGTATCAACTACGACATTACATGTGGGAAAACATGGCAGGAATAAAATTATGCCTAAGTTGCTTGTACTGATGCTTCTCCGCCTGCCTCTCTATGGTTAACTAAGAAGTCAAGTGAACTCCACATAACATGATACAAGTAGCTCAAACACAAACTGACAATTATCTACAGAGATAAAGGCAAAGACATTCATAACTAAAATATTGTTGTTGTTTCTTTCACAAAAGGCAATAGGGGAAGTTGGACCTGAAAATTATTTAAAGGCTACTGTGCTCAGATCAGCAAAAGAATGGCATGACCCAAGGTAAAGAAGGTGGAAAGCTATAAACCAATTACAATACAAATGTTTAAATACTAATGCACAATAGTCTGACCTTCACCTACTCAATCACCAAGGGCCCTGGGCTTCAAATATTTCTTCAAAAGATAGTGAAATCATATGGGCTTACTAAATACTCTTCTGTGCCGTAGAGAGAAACAAATTGTTCATCATCTTCAAGTTCTCTTGCAGCACCAAAGTCTGTAAGTTTGTAAACAGACTGACCATCTTCACCTATAACACGCATTATATTGCCTGGCTTGATGTCACGGTGCACTATTCCATTCTCCCGGAGATGATTCATCCCAGCCACTTCAATAAAAAAACCCCAAGAATACAGAATTTATGTATACAACTTGACACAGACTGCACAAATATTGAATCGTAACTGAGGCTAGGAAGCTGTATGCGTTTACTTTCTCATTGGGAAACGGGAATGAGAAGGGACACTCAATTAACAAAAAGACCAGGACCAGAGACTTTTCTAAGCATTTTTGCAGGGTTGGTTTTTTTTCAGACAGTGAAATTACGACATTTCTTGCTCTCAGCAACATCTTTCCAATAAAGTAATGGAGGAAAATTTTGTAACAGGCAGACACAGGTAAACCTCATTAATTTTCTAATTTATTCTTCTGAGATTAATTATCACAATACAAATAATCTTGATACAAATGAACAAAAAAGAATTATAACAATGCTTTAAACAGAAATGGCTTCTTAATGCAGCTATCTATACCAATATAGACATAAATAAAATATGTGACTCAATATGACCACATTGTTCAATTAATTGACAGTCATTCAGGTTCCTCATCTCTTGCTGTTACAAGATAAACAAGTATGAGTTCATTTCAGTCAACAAATTAGTCTAAAGAGCAAAGCCTACATACCCACATCTCTCAAAACAATTAAGAACTCAGACTCCGGCAGACCAAAGGCATTAGACGGCTCCTCTAAAACTGTATATAGACTCCCACATGGACAAAATTCCATAACTAGTACTTTGTGTCTAGTTGTTGTCTGGAAAAAAAAATTAAAAAACATAAGTCTGTGACCATTGTGAAAACAATGTCAAAAGCTGCATATAACAGGATCTTACTTTAAATAAAAAGAAAAATAAAATCTGTAGCTAGATCATAAATCCCATTTGGATAATCTTATTCAAAAGAAGTGCATGTGAACTTTTATATTGTTTCATGTATTCTAACTTGGAGAGGGGGGAAAAACTAAGAAAGCCTCAAGTTCTAGGCACTTAAGAAGGTTGACAGCAGTATTGATGAGTGGACAAATGAGAAACTACAGCACAGAAGAGCAGAAGGAAGCGTCTGCCCTCCTCTCCTATTAACTAATCTCAGCATCTGGGTAATTTCAACTGATCAGTCTCAGTTTCAGCACAACTACTGCAATTCATACATTAACAGACAGTTCTACATGTCCTATGTCGTTATTTTAGCTGGTTGCAAAGCAAAAGCATAAAATTGTCAGAATTATTGAAACACCTCCAACTATCAGTATGTATTAAATGTTCATATATAGATAGCTTAAAAAACCTAATTCAAGATAAAGCTTAGGACAGTGGATTCTCCACATGGCTTGGAAGCCTCTGCCTAAACAGTGAAAGCAAGCATATTCTTTCAACAACAACAAAGAAAGAAAACCAAAAAGCAGTGATAATTGGGTCACAGCATTTGTACCATATATGTTACCATTCCTTAAAAATGTAACTTTATCCTCTATAGTTATGGATAAAGGAAAAGACAGTTACTGTGGTTACCACCATGCATCTCAGATCACAACTAGAACGATCCATTACCTCTTCTTCAATGGCAAACAACTTGACAATATTCTTATGATTTAGTTTCTTCAATACTTCAAACTCTCGCATCTGAACATCCACAGGACGAAGGAAACTTATACTGTTAAATACTTTGACAGCATACAAATCCCCAGTTTTCTGTTAAAAACAAACAAATTACTAATCAAACAGAAGCAAAAGATTGTAAGTGTACACATACGCATTATCCAAGCATTCTGAGATCTTCTGTTTTGCATACGAGCATATGCAGAGTAGAAATAGTTCAAAATAGTATTTTGTGTTAAAGTGGAAATAAAGATTCTAGTAGAAAAATTAAAATTACATATATATTGGTTTAGTATGATATAGACTAGAAGCAAACAGACTAGCAGAATGGAAACTCAGTGTTAGCCCACAAAATCTTAAGTGCCTTAGAAAACAGAATAGTTAGCATAAGAAGGGCTACACATTTAAGAATGACCCATAAATGTAGCTGAAAAATAATTTTTCAGCAAGAGGTAAGCCACTTACACAAATCAATGAGACATGCACATATTACAGTTGAGAATCTTGGCTTGTTGAAGTTAAGAGACAACTTTTGGAAGATGAGCATTGCTCTCTTTTTCTTTCTTGTACTGTTTACACTGATAAAACAGTATTTTGTTTTTTCAAAGAAGGCAGTGTTAAGCATTACATACAACTCATGTTTGAAGCAACTCAAATCCACATCATAAGTGACAGAAGCACAGTCACAAGCTTAATCAGAGACTTAAGTTCTCGAGTGGGACTAAGCCACAACATGCTCAGGCACCCACAGTGCCAGCTGAGAGTGCAATTCCTGTCCCTCTCAGGGAAAAGTACCTCCTTGCACCCACTATAGGAATCAGCTTACATTAGCAGTCGTGTGAGAGATTCTTGCTAAGGACAAAGCCTTCCTGAGCTTAGACTAGGTGTGTTGTACATCACACCTAACATGCACTACTGATGCCCAGGCAAAAGTTTTCTCCTGTTGACAATGAGCTGCAGGTCACATCCTCAGACTAGTGAGGGTGATAGGTGCAACCATGAAACCATATGCTTTACAGGGGAAACATTCTGTGTTGAAATTAACTCACCCAGAAAAGCACATTAACTGCTAAATTATCACTTAGGTGTTGCTTCACAGTATAACACTGCAGCTTATATATCACTTCATATGGATTTCACACAGACTGTCATTACTGGAAGAGAACATTACTTTCACAACGAGGCTTATCTTCATTTTGTGAGACATACAGTGAAATTCATAGAAATAGAATGACCTACACAAGTAAAGATCATTTTAATCCCTCACTCAAGTTACAACATACACATCAGTGTATCATTTACACAGCAAAACTGCTCCAAGATGTACTATTTTGTACTGATTACTCAAGGTATGTCACCAAGAAGATGTCCTAGACATATATGAAGCACTGACTTATGGACAAAAATAAATAGCAACTTCATCCTATACGATAGTACGTTAAGAATATTTCACTTATGGTACAAAATCATAAAAATCACAAAAAAAATGGTTTTTAAAAGAACAGGGAAGAACTATCAAAAGAGAATTTAACAAAGACAAAAATGACATATCATGTAATAAAAACTGGTAAGGCTTTTGTTCTTAAATTCTTAAGCAAGGAGGTTTTTTTCTCATAAAACTGAAGAATGAATGAACGAAGAATTAATAACAGTTAATATTTTACAAGGACAAATAATACAATATTAACAATGAATCCTCAGAAATAACTGTATAGAACTCTAAGTCACTGAATGAATATTAAAAATTAAAAACTATGTGTGAATAGTTACAAAGATGTATTTTTTTTTTTGCTAAATCTCAAACAGTTTTTCACTGATTTCATGACATTACTCACATATGAAAAATTTCACTTTTACAGGTTACTCAGATTTGTAATTCATGACAAACCTTATGTCGTCCCCGGAAAACATTTGCAGTAGCTCCCTGCCCCAGAATGTCAGACAACAGCCACAGGTAATTTGAAGTGCTCTGCATCCTTGCTCTTTGATTAGACAGCTTTCTTTTTCACCTTCAAAACAAAAGGTTAAATACACTGAATTTAGTAAAAAACATGAAAGGAACTTATTTTAATTAGAAGGAAAAAAACAAACAAACAAACTCCAACCAAGCTCCAGAGACATACAAAAATAACTAAGAACAACCAAGTAGAGGAACACAAGGTGAAACAAGAAACAGAAGCAAGCTAAACAATCAAAACTAATGCCACAGACACAACACGCTCTGCATTTGAGGTCTTCACAAACTGTTTGAAAAAAATCAACTGGAAAAGTGAAAGCTTTATAATCCCTTTTCTGCTGTAAACAGGTGTTTAAATGATACAGTAACAAAAACTGTAGGAAAGAGTAAAAAATACGTGCACAAGGTCTTCTGAAAATAAGCAACACTTGTAATAAAATTCCATTATTCAGTATGTATGCCAAAGAACAGACATCAGAGATTATGGCAGATATGTATACAGATCTTTTAGATCACTTTGGCTCTGAAAGTTACACTTCCGTACAACTGTAAAGGAACTGGACTAACTACTTACAAAAAGCTGTTTTACACACGCTTGATAAAAGTCACAATTAAGAGAAGTATTTTCAGCTACCTGCTAGAACCACCAATTAGCACTGGAAGAAATTAAAGGACATTTCTCTCATTTCTAAAAATTCTCATTTCATATGTCACGTTATTTCTAGCGAGACAGCCTGGCTTCACCACCCTTCCTGAAATGTAAACTGTCAGATATTCAGGTCTTCACAGATTCAGAAGAGAAAATAAATGTTTGACTAAAATAGTGAAAAAAATCATTAGGAATGCCAGAATTTCCTCCCTTACCAAAACAGCAGGAGCTACAGGTGAATGCTCTTACCCTTTTGCTTTAATTAAAGCACTGAGTTTGCCATTAAATCTAGCAAAAGGCTCTAAGATCATAGATGTAGCTTCCTGGATCTAAAGAACCTTAAGAGCAAAAGAGCAACTGGGCCAGGGGAAGGTCCTATAGCAGCAGCCTTTCCTCACAGCCTGGCAGGGGACCCTGCATCTGCCTTTGTTAACTGACAAGAAATGGCTAACTGATATTCAAAAGAAGAAAAAAGTTCTTCCTGTAACTACTGGAAGAAAAGGTATGACAGAATTTCCTATGCACATTTATTACAAGAAGGTGGTTCGAACTTTTTGATGGCACCACCAGAAGCCCCACAGCATGCACTGCAGGGAAGTGGAAGAAGCCACACACCAGCCATCGCAGCACCTTTTGCCCATCCAGCAGCCCGCTGAAGCACCTGCCTTTGTTCCCAACTGTGCCCGTGCCATGCAGCAAAGATACAGAAATTTTCTCATGACTTTGAACACACTTCTCTACGCACAGCAACTGTGGATTTCATGTTTTCATTTAGCTATTTGTTCATGTAAGATGTGGAGTTCCCTGCAAAGCTGTTCCAAAACATCCAGGTAATGACATGCAGCATACTGAATGCAATGACACAATGCAAAGACCTGACATTGAATTCAGAGTCATGCAGCAACACCATTTTAAAAATCTAAATAAAGTTCTTAATGCCTAGAGAAGGGAAGAAAGGTTTTATCTCAAATCTGAACCAGAACAACCAACACCACACCCCAAACCCTTACAATTCTCAGTTAACTCTGGTAAGACAATCTGCAGTAGTAGAATAAGGTAATTTCTCCCAGCTGGCACTTACTGTAGATGCCAGAGAGCTATCTATGATGCAGACACAGAAGGTAAGGAAGAGGGTCTACAAAGAAATAATGCATAGCCCACTCTGTAAACCATTTGTAAAATCTATGAATTAAATAACTCCTCATAATCAAAACTCTCCTTGTAATAAGCCAGCTGGCACATTACCAGTAAACATGTATTTTGTCATTTATTTCGAAGTAACACTTGACTAATACCAAGATGCAGAAATATAATCAATCCTTTCCAAGCAGACAGAAAGTGCACAGAAGCAAATGAAGTTTCTTTGCCAGTATCTATTTGTGTACTAAAAATTCTAGCAGCCTATTAGAGACTGAATTATTACATTGCCCAAAGTGACAAAGATGAGATACCTCATGTATGAGACCAGTTCTCTTCCTTTACCTCCTTACTTTTCTAATTAAATTTGCATGAAGGTCAATGGGTGAAAACAAAAGGACAAGTCAGCTTGACAGATGAGCTTGAATATCATTCAATGGATAAAAAAAAAAACCAAAAAAGCAAGTCACTAACAGGTTCTCAAGGTCTGGTTTTTTTCACTCATGAAACTACAGATACAGTTACGCCAGCATTAATCCCAGGGTACATATCCAGCACCAAACTCAGTGTTACACTATTACATTATTTTTGTCAAAATAATATTTTTATAATAATAACAAAGTCTACATTCTTTTGGCAGTCTTCACTTTTAAGGCATAATGTCTCATTCAGCTTTAATTATAATCAGCTTATAATAAGCTTCAAATTATAATAATTTGATTCAATAACTTATGTTAGACTTGCTTTAATACCTTTCCTTTCTTAGTCTGATTCAGAACTGATCCTTGCTAAACACTCAGCATGCTGAGTTTTCTTAAATTTCAAAATCAATTCACTGTTTCATACTTCAAAAAAATAAATCTCTAACTGTACGATTGGTCCTGTTGCTAGATTTAATGCTGAAATTTCTAATTCTTCACATCTCACTTACGATCATTAAGTCTGATACCAGAGGAGTCAGAAGTTCCTTACATACATCTAAAGGTATCTTTCCTACCAGCACTTTGATTTATTTTCCCCCATGACTCATTAGCATTTCAAGGGTTTGGGGGCTGCTTTTGGGTTTGGTTTTGGGTTTTTTGTTTTGTTTTTTAATATTTTTCTCCTTCTGGTGATGCTACTCCTTCTTTATTTGTCAGCAGGGGGAATTATAACAGAAAAAGACCGCATCACTGATATGGTTGTTTTTTTTTTAAACTCCCAAAGCTTTGAAGCAGGAGTACTGACTGCTTCCAATTATTATGATGAGGTTTGCTGTTACCTCAGACACGCGGGATAAGCGCACCAAGCAGGTACTTCCCCTGTTAACAGCTGCAATGTACAAGTGCACCAAGCAAGTAGGGACAGATGATGAAGTTAAAGCGAAGGTTCCTTCTGTCTACAGGGAAGATCCTATATGCCACCAGAGCTGACAGGCAAGGTGCTGAGGTTCTGAATAAATATTAATGTCAGTATTATAGAGTCTGCTAAATACGAAGGTTTTATACTTCCCTGTATGCCCTCTCTTAACACCTAGAAAAGAAGTTTCTTCCCCTGAAGTTCTGCTTCCTTCACCTCGCCTGAACTCCTTCCAGGAGTTCCCAGTCCAACAGCTGGTATCTGAATTACGGAATTACCCTGCCCTGGGCCGCACACGGTGCTGCTAGAACCCACTCGAGGCAGCACATGCCCCCAAAGGCCCTACCCCCCCCGCGCGGCGCATCACCGCGGCTCCAGGTGTCCCCGCCCGTCACGGGGGCGCAGGGCTCGGCCTCCGCCGGGGCCCGCAGCGGCGGGGAGGCTGCGAAGGGCCGCGGGCTCGCCTGGGCCAGCCCGGCCTGCTCTCGGGAGCGCGGGGCACGGAGGGCACAGCGCCGGGGGCCACCTCCACGGCAGGACGTCCCTCCCGAGGGAAAAGTTTAACAACTTCTACAACCACGGAGGTGATGCCACGGCGCCACTGCCTAAGGAAACCTTTACACGAACCACTGACCCCCCCCTTCCCAATTACAAATTCTGACAATATTCGCGCGGATAAAAGTCACGGAGAGCGGGGCAAGGGACGAGCCCCAGGCACGGCACCGAGGCCGCAGGCCGGCCACCACCTCGCCCCTCACGGGCGGGGGCCGCTCCGCGGGGCGGCCTGCACGGCCGGGCGCGCCGCTGCCTCCGGGGGCGCCGCCACCGCCGCCGCCCGCGCCCCTCCTCGGGAGCCGGCACCTCACGGGAAGGCCCCGCCACCGCCCCGGCAAACCGAAACCACCTCGCCCCGGCGGCGGCGCGGAGGGAGCCGCTTTTTCTCCCTGCCACCGCGGCGGCCAGAAGCGGCTCCCTCCGCGCCGCCGCCGCCCCACCTCAGCTCGGCCTGACGCGGCGCCCCCCGCCCTGCCCTGCCCACCGGCCCCACGCACCGAGCCGCCTCTCGCCCTGCCTGCCCAGCGCCCCGGCCGCTTCCGGCTTCCTGCAGCGGCGCCGGGGAGGCGGGGCGGCACAGGCACCGCCTCGGCGCCCCGCACCTCCCGGCCGCCCCGAGCCCTTCCCCGCCCCGAGGTGGCCGGCGGGGCGCTGGGTGGCGGCAGCCGGCTGGAAGGGCCGCGCGTCCCCCGCCCGCTCTGGGGAGGGTGAGGGAGCGGCGGCCGCGGCCCCTGAGGTAGGAGGACCGCCGAACAGGGAAACATCGGGGGAGCGTCGAAAAAATGGAAGTAGGATGTTCCTTAAAAATGGTCATTCCGGGTCTTTTAGCCGGTGCGATGTTCAAAACGAGCTCAGAGCGGTTCCGGTGAGGATTTCCGTGGTGATTTGCTGCTACGTGACCGGTTCAGCGCCGGTGTCGTTTCTTGCCGCCCCTCCTGAGGCAGGGCCGCCGCGCTGCCCCTGCCTGCCGCCAGCAACGGCACCTCACCTCCCTGGCCGCTTCTTCGGGGGTACCCGGGAGACACGTTGCTCTTTCACCCTTTTTAAACCTCACAGAGCACTGGTATTTTTCATACTTACCTGCTCCCGCTAATTTTTAGTATTGTGTTATTTATTTGCTTCTTCAAGCGAAGTTCCTTGCCCGTTGGTTTTGTTTCTGTCCGTTCAGTAATGTTGCTGTTCGAATAAACGGGCTGTAGAGTTTGTACGAGGAAAAATACTGATAGCTTTTTTTAAATATGATAATTTATATATAATGTAATTTAGACATATTTATAGTGGGAAAATAGTCAAAAGAATTCCACCCACCTACCCCCCCCCCATCCTTTTTTCTTTGATCCTCTTCGTTTCCTGTTTAGAAAAACCATCTTCCCCAATCTTAGAAGCCTAGTCTCTCGAGGGACTGACACAAAAGATCGTAACCTTTTGCTTGCAGGCTTTTCTTATTGTTACTACATTACCTTTCTTCAGCTTTTTCACAAGTCCAGACTTCCACTGATGTGCTTATTACAGGGCACTAATCTTGTTCAAAAATTCTGCTTAGTGAAACTGTTAAATTGACTTGGATACAGTTTGTGCTGTTAATATAAATGCTTAATTTATGTTACTCATTTGTTGGCATCTGAGCTTTGTTTTGCAATGCTTCTGCATTAGACAGGGAACAGTTCCCCACATTGCGTTCTGTCCTTGCACCTTTCAAAACACTGTAGCACTCCTCAGAACTTACATGGCTTATTTCTGCTTACCCTTTCCTCTGTATCCAGCTTTGCAAGCAATTTTTTTTTTCCCATCAGGTGGATATCCATGAGTCAGCTTTGTCTTCTTCAGAAATAGTCATCAGATCATTCATATGGATTTTAACAAAAGCCCTCTCAAAAACAGGGAACCACCAGTGAACTCTTCTTTGTCTCTTGAAGGTATTTGCTTCCCCTTCTGAATAGAACCAAGCTGTTGGCGCAGTATGTTGATGCTTTCTGGAACTGGCCGCCTTAAATAAACAGGTCTCATTCAGGCTGGACAGGACTTCAGGAGATTTCTGGTCCAACCACCTGCTCAAAGCAGGGTATTGACCACAGACCAGATAGCCCAAGGACTTTTTTCACTTAAGACCTAGGAGTCTCTCTGTTCCAATGCCACCCTGCCCCTAGGTCTGGCTGCTGACTACTGTTCTCACCGCAGTTACCAGCTCTTTCATATGGTTCACAATTCAATTGCCCATTTTTTTATGCAGGGAGGATCTTCTCTAGCATTTAAATGTTTCACAGTATGAATCACAGGAAAACAGCATTCCTTGAATCTGCAGTAGCGCTTGTCTCACCCCATGATGATAATTCTGGCTGGAAAAACTGTCTCCCACAAACAGTGAGTAGCTTTGTAAATAGCTTTGAATTTATTTTTTAATAGCTTTGAAGTTTTTGAAAGTAATTATTTTGCAAGATTAGCTTTCCACCATGAATTGTCTTGTTATGGAATCAGACAAGTGCCAGTGCTGACAGGAGAGGGGAAAAGGGCAGATTGGCGCTCTGGGCAGCAAATAGCTGCTAAAATGTCTTACCTGCATTGATAAGCCATCCCCTGAGAAAAAAAAAAAAATGTCTCTGACCTCAGGTGGCATGAAATTCATTGCCTCCACTTCACAGATGAGCTTGCAGGCTGCAAAGCTCATCTGTCTTCAGCAAGTACAGGAGTTTGTAAATAAAAGATACTATCTCTATGGAAAGGGTGTTTTCTGTCTTAAAGACTTGCAGCTTTGTTTCCCACTTAAACACGCTTCACAGAAAGAACTTCTGCTGTGCACACAAATTACTACCGTGAGGATGTTTCATGCATCTTCGGTCCAGACAGGGGCATTTTGACCAAAGCAGGTTCACAGCAATGGTCATACAGGAAAGCTGCAGGGGTTGTTTTTGTTGCAGCCTTTAAATCAGAAGATCATGCATTATCTGAAGAAGGAAAACCTAATCTCTCAAGTGGAGTGTTCTCATCTATTGGGCTTTTTCCTCCTCTCTACCCCATAAGAAGTAGCTTTCATAATATGTTCATGGCATTTAAACACTGCCTGGAGAGTCTAGTTAACACTCTGCATATATGTTGCATCACCAGATTTCTCTTTGGAGATAAGTACACTTTTCCAGTCCACATTTAAAAAAAAAAAAAAAAAGCACAAAGCAGGAACCCAGCTCTTCAAAGTGAAACTGTAGAAACTGACCAATTATTACCTTTCTCAACTTTGATTCTTTGCAAAGGTATTTCCTAGGCACTGCATACCCACCACAGAACAACTGCAATACAACAGCTGCAGACCTGAGGTCTCTGCACTGCAGATGGAAATTGCAGAACAAATAACCTGCTAGGTAGCCAGAATCAGTGTTTACATGTTTATCTAAAAATACAGAAACCAATCCACGCACCCTGGTTTACAGCTCACACCTTGCATTATCCCTGACAGTATACCTATGCTGATGGAACAGTCAAAACACAGGAAAGTAAACAATCCTTTCTGAATTCTTCAGGCTGAACAAAATTAGTTTCTCCAAAGTTCCAGACTACTTAACCATCCACCCTACAATGTACTCTTTCATTGATGGATAGAAGGGTACAAGTTTAGAATACAGCCAGTCCGACAGCTGCCATGCACAGCTCGCTCCTACGCTCTGCACATTCTGCATTCTCACCTGACACCGCCGCAGCAGGCACCATGCTTTGAGGGGGAAAGTGTTTCTGTCACTTCAGCTTCCTGAATAGCTCATTATGGGGTTAGATGAACACCAGATTTAGCACACAGAGAAATGGTGGGGATGAGGAAGAAGTGCAGTCTCTTTTGGCAGTGGCCAGTTTAAAGACTTTTCTCACGAGGGTGTAATGTGATAAAAGTTAAATCATGCTCTGTTAGGCAAATGACACAGTCAATTACACTAACAGAATTAGTAACTGCAGGCTTTTTTCCCCTGCTTTTTACACAATACTAAAAGAAACAGTATTACCCTTACTTCAGAAGAGAAAGTTTAAATCACGTATGAAAAATAAAAGTGACTCCATTACAATGACAGTGTAATTCAAAACCAAAAAACCACTCTGCTGAAGACAGAAGAGCCCTACCTTATCGTACACTTCATAATCTGCCTACTGAAAGCTCTTCCCTCCATATAGTAAAGCTGCCATAACTGCAGGGGAAGGAGACCAAGCCAAACACACAGAAATGACTGACAGCAAACACAGCAACAGCTGCAGTGGCTGGAGGTACAGCACCTTGAGCTGTGGGGTGGGGGCAGCTGCAGAAGACCCACAGAATATGAGAAGCATCAAGTCAAACATGGAAGGCATCTCGTGCTACAGGAGAAAACAAAACAGCTATTGGACCCAGGGGACCTCTAGCATTGGTATGGCAGGAAAAGGAGGAAAATGGGACAGACTAGGAAGTATAAAAAACACAAGCACTTACATCTGTCATAAAGCAAATCAAGTAACAAGAAACTTTTGATTAGATGTACAAAAATCAGGAACAAAAAAATATCTTATAAAGTGATACTATCATACTGAAGAGTAGTAAAGGTAAGCCCTCTGCCTTTCTTCCCTCAGCGAAAAGGGAGGGAATTGCAGAAAGCATCCTCAAAATGCCACCATGCTCCACTGCTGGCTGTTGCTTCTGATCCACCTCCTCGCTTACTTTCCATTTAAACTGGAAGAACCACCTAGTACCACAAAGCCTAGAAAAACAGACATCAGTTCTTGATGAAAGTATATTAAATCCCATGCATGGGAAGACTCATAGCTCCCCCTTGTCCCCATGAAATAGCTATGAAAACTAATGTCATAGAATTAAAAACAACAAAGAAACAAACTGACCAACCAATACATTTTAGGACAGAAGTAACAACACCCTGCTAAAACCTTTGTATAGACCATCGACCTTACTAAAATACTGCGGTGAATGCCGTTCTTTCTGCCAGCATCTTCCACATGCAAGACTGCAATACCATTTTTTATCCAAGCATAAGAAAAATTGCCAGGTTCTTCCCAAATGTAACAGCCAGAAGGTCAAAGAATGCTGTAGCTTCTAAAAAGTCAAGCAAAATGATTCAAAGAGACTTAACATTTCACTGGATAAAGTTTTATTTTTTTATAAAAGAAGATAGAACCAGATGCTACTTTTAAATGAAATCATTTATTAAACCAATCTGTTTTATAGGAGGTATATATATATTTTATCATTAAGACAACTTCAATAAAATGACTATCTACAAGAATGACTTTGATTGTTTTATTTTCATGTCACCATACATGAACAAATGATTTTTATGTCTTATGAAAACATTTTACTCAGTATCAAAAATGTACACATTTTAATAACCATTGCTATGATCTGAAGGGTTTTTTACATTTAATTTCAAAAATAAGTGTCATTTCATTGCTGTATGTGTTACAGCATAAGCTTAAATCATCCTATACATAAGAAAAGTTTGTGTAGGTATACAGATAATTTTCATGTTGTCACATACCTTCATGGTCGAGATACAGGTGGGGGATTTGCATTTCTCTTTTTTGTGAAAGGCTAAAGTAGGTACTGACGTGAGCACAAAGCAACATTTCTTAAAAACAAAACCAGTCTGAATGGCACAAGAATTAGCATTTTTATAAATTAACAACCAGAGTTCTGGATTATGGAAACATGGGAGTCCAGTACTTTCCTTAGGGCTTTGCTCTCTGGAAGAATACCTGTTAAAGGTTTATTAAAAAAACAAACAAACAATGTTTTAAGACAAATGAAATATAAAACATGGAATTGTTGACATATAAGATAATTAGCTTGACGGAGCTCATTTTCTTGTTTAACATACTGGTTAACACACTAGGTTCAAGGATGTGACTTGTGCAATTACATTCACACCCTCAAAAATGAAGCGTCCTGACATTCTCTACAATCATAGCATCACTTTTTAACTATTCAACTATCAAACATAAGTCACAAGAATATCAAGCTATTGAAGAAATTGCAAGGTGCTGAGGATAAGTGACAGTCCTACAGTTGTAGGTTTGTTGCTGTTGTTGTTTGCTCCTTTCCAGGTAACCGCATTTACTATGTAAAGATTCCCTACAGCTAAAAAACTATTAAATAATTCAATATTTCATTTTTATTTCAGGTCACTACCATGATTGAGTTGTATGATAAAGTCCAAATAGAATTAAAAGCTATTTAAATAAAATAATAAAAAAAATCTTTACCTTTAAGTAGTTTTTAAAAACTTTAGCATCAGGCTGCTGAAGTGCTTGACAGAATTCCTGTAAGACAGAATAAAATACTAAGTAACTAAATGAAGCATCAAGGCAAACTGAGATACAAGGTATTTATGTGCTCCTAATGTATGTAAAGCCATTGATATTAGTTTGTATTTTCCCTAATGTGCAACCAAAGAAAAGCATGTTCTAGATAAAAAAATTGTAATAGGCTATGACAGACCAAGTGCATTCTGGGGTGAAAAAACTGTATTTTCAAATACAGGATATCACATTCACTTTTAGCTGAGTAACAGAAACACAACTATCTAAGAGGACTGCAACCAAGGGGATTCTAAGTTTTTTTTTAACTTTCCCAGTAACTTTTGGTGGCTTTGAAATGAGTACTTCAGACAAACGTTTACACTTAAAAATTATGCACACACTAAGTGACTCTAGATTACAGCTGAATATATTTGTCACTTGAAAAAGTTAGATCAGAAAACACTGGGGTGCTGGCAAGAGATAATACTTGGATCCTTACATATATTTAACACCACTTAGAAGTTCTACAGTTTAAGTCTTACTATGAGTATAATTGTCTCCTAATGCAGCAGACCTGGTAACTATAGTATCCAAATTAATTGCAATTAACTTGTCAGTGTTCATCTAACAATTTCTTTACAGCAATGCTTACCATTACAGCTAGCAATGCTTAATGTTGAGACAGCGGTCAGGTGTGAAGTTTCACTTTTTGAGAACCCTTACACTACTCCAAAATAAACATGCAACCCACACACACACTTATTGTACATAATTTTTGACAGTAGAACCAGTGCTGTGGCTTAAATTTCTGTAGTGTGGAATACAGCCTTTATCCACACTTCCTATACAGTCAACATTGTTCATGCTACTTTTGAGCTATTACTTTAAGTATTCTGATACTTTTACCTCAAGTCAAAATTTGAGCTGAAGTAGGAAGACAGTCACATGCACTGAACTTTTTTTTTTTTTTGCAAGGTACTCTTCCAGTAACTTTACTCCTTATGCTAAATAAATCCTATTCTGATATGCAATATCACAGTAAGTTTTACTGAGGGATAGTAGGAGGTTAACTTTGTCAGTATTAACTTAGTTCCCATTTAACATTTACGATCAGTAAGTTTTCCAAATGTCCTTTTAAGAACTCCTACCTGAATTATCTCAGGAGCTACTTGCAAAGAAGGCAAATACTCTTGCTGAAGGTACTGAATGCACTCAGGACCCTAAAGAAAGCAGTACATAATTTGTTCAAGTATGTTTTTATACAAATGACAAGTCATAGCTCTCTACTGTATGGTACAAGAGAGTTTGAAGACAGGTGGTCTACATGACTTTTACAGAGAAGTTATGCATATCAAATGCTCATGTTATTATCAGCTGATAGCAAACAGAAAGATTTCTTAACCTTGGCATTAAGGACTCTACAGCAATTTGGTATCATAGAAGAAGAATGCACTGAAAATTGCACTGAAATAAGAATTACAATACAGCCAGTCAGATCGTGACACGTTAACTGTAAAAGTCAGTTAAGTAAGAAGACGGCCCTTATTTCACTATCTGACATATGAAAGACACACCCCACCCCTGCCCTGCCCCAAACCTGGCAACTAGCATCTGCCAACTGCTTTACCATACTACTCCCACCGTGAAATTTAGTATCCAAGTACCCCTGGATGTAGTGTTTCTCTTCTTGTAACACAGACCATAAATTTACAGTGGACTAAACTAATAAAATGGAACTTCTAATCCTTTGAGAGATATCTGCATTGATTAGATACCTCTCATCAGAAGAGGGACTACTGTACACTGGCAGTATATATAAACATAACCCAAAACATCTACCACAGGAAAGTGAATTGACTTCATTAGTTCACACAGAAGTTACCTTAGAACTAGAATATGGTATACAGTTCATATGAGGGGAAAAGATGTCACATCACTTTCCTGTATTTGTAGTATTAAGAGAAAGAGTACTTTTAACAGGAAGTTATTTACTAAAGCTGGATTTCCTATGTATTTATCTTTTCACTGCTTTTGGGGAGAAAGGAACAAACTCAGAAGCTCTTCTCAATTAAAAAACAAGCCTCTTCTCTGCCAGTTTATAACTTCTCACAATTTTTGTATAGTTGTGGCTTTTACTTGCATTTGAGAAAAGCATTAACCAGCAAGTTAAAGGGCGTATCTGCAAACAGTAACACAAAAACATAGAAACTGTTTCATTTTCCATTAAAAATGGAAATATGCTACAGTGTTTTAGTCATTAAACAATGCATAAATCACTTTTTTCCATCAATGTTTTTCAATGTGGTCTCCTATACATCAAAAGATACCTTTTTCACAGAAGTACTTTATAGTACATCTCTAATTGCTCTTTTATGTCAGTTTAAGTACTACACTGAAAAGTGAAAGAATGCCAGTTCTTCAATTAAACACAGTAACAATCAAGTGAGCAGTTTTGTCCTTAATGAAGAGTCAATATTTTGCAGTAATTATCAAGTGGTAGAACTACTGGATCCTGTGTCCTTGCACAGCATTACGGTCATCCTATTATTTTATCAAAGAGTAGAGTAGTAATTCACTCTAGTAAGTATCTAATTTTTAGAAATTGATAAAGCACTAGAAAGAAACCTACAAGTTATTCCCTGCATAGTATGAAACTTACCCTTTTGAGATGAATTGTTTTTAACGTCACTGCACATTCTGATAAAGCCTGCAATGTAATACATAACATTAGACTGTTCAATTAGTCTACTGGTTAAATATTTAAAACCAAAGAACCTAACAAGGCTGAAAACAAGGGCTAGTTCGTGCCATTATTCCCTCATCTTCCTCTCACACAATGTTAACTGAACACCTCAACCTCCCAATTTTTGTTCCACTCTAAACAGAAAAAATTGTCATAGCTGAACCCAAAATGAACTAAAGGACAGCCACCAATGTGTGTTCACTTTCACTGAACACGAGTTAATAAGTAACATAGGTCAATGCTAAATACTCAGATCTGTGACTCGCTAACTTGGTTTTGAGCATAGGTGAACTACAGAAGACAGCACCACAATATTCAATAATTAAATCATCCAGGTACCTCAATAAAAAACAAAGTATTTCATTTGTGAGATGATTATGATCTTTGATACTACATGGCCACTGTAGGTTTATTAGCTTGAATGTGCCCCACAAGAATGAAAGCAAAAAACCCAAGTCTGTAATACACACCAGTACTGTCTGGGCATCCGCCAAGTCAAATGTTTGCTTCAAAGGTGCTACAAAACATGCAGGAACAATGTGCTTGTAGACAAAGTCTGCAAAACCTACTGGTCCATCTTTACCTCCTGAGAAGAAAAACAACGTTCCATATTCTATTATTGCTTCATGGTTAGTAGCAGCTGCAAAGAAATTACGAATAGACAGCCTTACCCCAAAGCTCCACCAACTTCGAAAGAATAATAAAACAAGTCTTCTGTGCAATGGGATCTGGGTAATCCACTGCTCCTTGAATGACAGTGAACAACACACGCTCCACATTCTCTGCACCTTAAACACATTAAAATGAGCTTGTCATTTCAATTTGCAGCCTAAAATGTTTCTGTGCTCTTACAGTATTTCATATAAATACTGACCTGGAAGACATGCTTCAACTTCAAAATAACTCTTTTTTGCACAAATCTCAAATATTTTTGGGAAGTTTCCCCTACGATGCAAGACAACTCTTATTTAGGTTATAATCATTATTATTATTTTTTTAAAGTTTGTTTGTATTAAAGGCCAGAAGAGCAATTAAAATCTCCAAAGGTGAAGCAGGGTACTTGGACCTGCTTACAAATTTTTCTCCTCTCTACACAAAACTGGTAGAGTTAATCAAAACTCAGCAGCACTTACCTTCCAATATATGGAAAGATACTTTCACCACAAAATTTCTGTGCTGCGTCAATGTTTATTTCCATTTGGTTCTTTAAAAAATTTCTTGGCCCATCACAACTGCCAAATGCCTGTCTTTCAAGAAAGCTCTCACTACTGCTTAATGCCACTCTTTCCCACAGGTACCACCCATCATTTTAGGATGGGGGGAAGGAATTTTGAGCTCCACCTACCAGCTGAGTCCCTTCAAAGCTTTTCAAAGCCCCTAGCCATTCTGATGAAATACAAACCAAGAGAATTACTTAAAGAATCAAGAAACTGGACATTTGACTTTAAATTCCTGCTTTTAAAAGCACTAATTTGCATTTCGCCACTAAGGGCAAGGAAAATCTGGTAACTACACAGATAATAAGTCACATGATGCCTTTTACTATCCCCTGATCTTGATATCTATAGTAGTAAACAAATGACAGGAGTTACTCATGTGTCCTTCAGAAAATGAACACCACAACAAATACTGGCAGCTGTGAGTGGCCTCACCCAACAGTTTGAACACTGCTATACATTATTATATACTGTATGATCTCTGATTCACCAAATACCATGATGCACAGGGATGGATACACTGTTCTTGTCCTCGTAGACACAGTGATCACATATAAACTGAAAAGATCAATGGGAAGAACATGCCTATTACGGCAGGATTCACAAACCTGAATTCTTGCACAACAGGTAATTGGAATACTGTATTTACATTAGTCCATTCTACCTTAACATCATTAATAGTACTTGACAGGAACTAGGCTAATGATTTTAGACAAAACTTAAGAGAGGAATAACCATAGTACTATCCTTTAAGAAACTGAACTACTTACCTTGATTAGCTATGACTTCACTCATTCCACTGCCAGTTACTGTCTGCAGAAAAGCAAAGTAACTTCTCCGTAGCATTTGTTTTTCTAAAGCAGCAGACTGGTCATTTTCTTCTGCTGGAAGGAGCAACACCTCAAAAATAGCATGAAGCAGTGGCATAAACATCTGTTGCAGAAAAGGTGAAACCTGTGTCTGTGGAAATTGGAAGAGGGCATCAACGCCAACAGTTATAGCAACTGAACATTTCAGAATTAAATCTTAAAGGTTCGTTACAATTCTCAGCTTGATTCACCTTTAAAGTTAGTATTTTCATGTACCAACTACTTATAACAAAATTAATCACGTCAGTCACCATGAACATTACTGCATCTTGACTTACTCGCCACCGATCTTTTGCACAAAAATACCTAGGCCTATATAGTCTCATTCTGAGTAGGAACAAAAGCTTTTTTTCCAGGCTTTCTCATCCTTCTGTTCAGACAGACACTAATTCAAATCCCCTGAAATACCAAGGGGGACTGTTGTAAGGTCATTATAGTTACAACAGAAAATGCATCTCTAACATTAAAGCTGGCAGCAGGCCACCTTTTGTAGCACTTGTCTTTAAAGACTGCTTAAAGAAGAAAGTTTTCCTGAGCTGAAATACTACTAGCATTACAGGATAAACTTGTCATTTACGTCCTACTTGCAGTGAGAAGTATAAGGGCACTAAATTAACTGAACAATTCCCAATTGAAAATCTGAAGGTCTGTGCTATTCAGCCACAACAGAGTTCCATAAAGAGGCAACTCAGATGTTAAGTTTCTTAATGCTTAATAAAGGTTTTATCTTTAATCATTTTACTGTACGTTGAAAATATTCAAGGTGAGACTACTGAAGCTAGGATCTTTAACATATTGTGGCAAGAATGGTACAGTATCAAAGTTAATTACACCTCAATAAGGTATTTGTCCAGTCTTGCTCCTGTGACTTTTTTTTTTTTACCTGCCTTACCTCACAGACTATTTTTAGTTATCTGTTATCTTGAATTGCTCTTAACATAACTTGCTAAAAGGACTAAAATAGTAAGTCTTCCCCCATAATTTCTGAAATACTTGATTTTTTACAATTCTTTCTCTCTGCCCGGCAGATGGGATACTCCAGAGGTCCACATACTAGATTCACCCAGGTATATTTATAGCTGTTCTACTGCTCACAAAATGCACTACTTCTAGTAATTTCAATATTCCATTCTGCTGACAGACTTATTTAAGCCTATTTAAAAGGGCTTCTTAACCTTCTCATACAGCAATGAATTTCCCATCACATTCACAACAGTGCAATATTCTTGTGGCAGCTCCACAGAACAAACCATGCGCAACAGGTTAGTAACTTCATCTATTTAGTTGACTTTGTAGAGCTTTTTGGTTTCACACAGTTCGAATGCAAAGGCTATACTTCAGGAACCTTTGCTAAATAATCAGTTGACAGTTCTACTCTCAATTAATACTATATCATGTCTCTATTTCAAAACCTCCATATTTGTCCATCTATTTTAAATAACAACGCATTAAGCCTGCATACTTTTTTATGCAACACCACTGCATTGACATCTTTTAAGTCAATATTTCTCCCAATACACAGATCTGATATTCCTGTACCTCTACCTCCTGGAAATCTCAGTGTAAGAAATGAGAAAATTCACTTCAAAGCTTGCATAGTTTGTAATACTAGTTTAACACTTCAGTGGGAGGCAGGAAGTTACTTGTGTCAATAAGAAAAAAATCTTTGCGTTACAAGTAACATTCAAAAATATTAAACCCCAAAATTTAGAAACACCATAAAATTCTGAGACTAACGAAAGAAAACCACTCATTTAATAACTGCAAGTCCAGCAATGTACAACTGTGGCTGAAGACAATGTCTCCCCGTAGCAGCCTTAGAAATGTACTTACTTATTAATTGTGAGATAAGGTTTTAACACAGGTATTTTTCTGGAACCAGAAGAGATATCAGCAACACTTTGACCCCCAAAAGCTTATGCAATATCATACCTTAAACTTAGCTGTTATTTGGTTTATAAGAGGAATGAATTCTTGAAGATCTTTTGCTTCACAATCTTTAAGCATGTGTTCAGAGGCAGAAGGAATGAATGGAAGAACTTCTTCCTCTAGGCAAATAATCATGCGGTGAAGGAAAGTGCGGACACCACTTCTCAGAACTTCCTTTTGTAATGGACAACTGAGAGCTGGCAAAAATGTTTGTAAGCAGTCCAGATAAACCTCTGAGCAGCCACATTGTTTTACAGTTTGTTTATTGCTGAAAGCCTTGCTGGTTCGGCTGTAAAAGCAACGCACCGAGTATTATATAAGCTCATGTTCCAATATAGTGAAGAAGCAATAACACCAAGAGTAACATATGGTTTAAAATCCATGCACTAAACTACAATATTACATTTCATAAAATGAGAACCAAACACTAGAAGAAATGAACAGAATTATTTGATATGAGGTAGCTACGCTCTGGCAGTTTTGGGAGAATAAAATTCTGATAGTTTACAAACAACATAGGATTAAAATAGCTCCACACAATTCTTTGAGGAAGGGAATAACATGCTGGTTTACTATAAACTTGCTCAATATTCCCCTGTATCTACAGCCATAGCAGCCTTTTTTAAAGGGGATTTAAATAATCTTCTGGGCTATTATAAATTCTCAACCACTGATGATTTTCTAGGTCAAAGCAGCACAGGTAGAAACTCAGCCCCTCCTCCCAATCAATCCTTTATATTTCCCTTTCACTCAAACCAGAAACACACAGAGAGTCACTGTGCTGTACCTACCTAGCAAACCCAACAGCATGATTGAGGCAGTCAGCCAGTGCCATCTGCCTGTCCTCATCTTGTGCCATCATCAGTTTTTCTAACAATACTTTGAACTTCTCCATCAGTGGAGTCAACAAATTCCTCATTAGAACCTGTTTTCTTTCTGCAGAGTATTCGCTGTTAACTATTAATACTCCAGCTGTTTCATAAATGAAAAGTTGATCATCACTGCTTAACAGAGCCTGGTAACCATTTTCCTAAAATGGAAGATAACAGGCATAATTCACTAAATGTCCTTCATCAAAAGTTGTCTTCCCAAAGTTTAAAAGATACTACACACTGTCTTTAATCATGCCTAAGTAATCTCTATAGTAAGTTTACAATTGTTTTATTCTCTTCCTACTGAAGCAGAGGCATCAAGTATAGGCAAAAATACAGTTGAAGAAACAACACACACCCATCTCTATACTATACTCCCAAACCCCCACATAAGATTATTAAAATTAGGTATAAATGTAAGCATGGCAGTGATCTCACACCAAAGCAGAACAATTATTTATGCTTAAATGTTTGCGTGCTAAGCTTATAATTTAACAAGTATTCAGGCACACCAACGAGCAAGTGTAAACCTTATTTATTGGGAAAGTCTGCTGTAAATACTCACAGGAGGAGACAGTTCCAGCAGGTCTTGTATTCTATTCAGAACATCTTCAATAAAGGGATTCATTTGCTTACTGAGGTAAAACACAAGTACATAACTACTTAGAAGTACGTGCATTTTTACAGGTTTTCTGACATATTTTTAAGCTGTAAAGCTAGACTCCTAAACTACCCTTGCAGTATAGAACACCCCTTTAAATATCAAAGCACTTTTGTAGAAAAATCTGGCCGATAGAGATAGTACCTGTGGTAAGCCAAACAAATCCATGGCAGAGTGGGAAAAAACCATTTCTTTCTTTCCCCGCCCCCTTTTTTTTTTTTAATATACATAAATAGCCCCACTCCAGATAATGAAAATATTTCACTTAACAGGTGAAAAATAGGTTCCTTCTGAAATCTGAATCATCTCCTGCCTCTACATTAAACGCATGCCTGAGAAATAAGACCAACATGACAGGACTATTTGAAGGGCTCTAATACGCTGAGAAAATGTCATCAGTATAAATTCTGTAAATATTTGTAATTTGGTCAGGGACAGGGAAGAGTTACTCTTGGGAGTCTTCAGATTCACTCACTCTTAACTGTTCACTGAAGAAAAGCAGAACAGTCACTTACACTGTTAAATCAGTTTTAACATCTAAAGCTAAGCATATGTATTCCAGTTCTTCGTTCTGTGAGTTTTTCCACTGCCACCTTAGTATCACACAATAGGACAACTCTGCTAGAGCACTGTTTTGATATCTTAATTTTACTGCAGTACATTTGAAGCCCAGCCTGTTTCAATGACAACTGTGATGTACAGAAGGACTATGTATAGTAAATTTAGTGCCATTTGGTTACATCTGTAACAGCTTTACTCACTTAAGAGACTTGACAAATCTGGAAAAGAGGTAAGCTGTTCGACTTCGTACTTTGGGACTTGTATGGCGAAGACCACGGTGATCTAAAAATGCCATCTGCAATCGAGAAAATATCTGTCTTAGAATCCCTAAACAAGGCAGGAGGAAAATCTAATCATTCAACAATTTAAGAAGCTCAGCTTCTTTAGTGACCCTCAGAAACTAAGAAAACTTCCTAAGTCTAAAGAACTTATCTAGTCAAAAATGTAAATGAGATGAAACTTACTAGAACAGTTGGAATGTGCTGAGGTTCAACAGCAAAGAATTTTTCATATCTAACCACTGTTTCAAAGAATTCCAGGGTCACTGATGTATGTTGATAGGCACTGACACCAGAAGTCACCAGCTACAAATAAAAAGCATTAGCAAGTTAATGCTTTAGCCTTATAACACCAAGACTACAATGTGACATGCTGGTAATTAAGATAAACCATTTGAACTAGAGTGTTCCAGTCTTTATTAGCATTTTTAAATACCTTCCACACCACACATGCTTACCGTTCTCATCATGTCTTGTAAAGCCGTAGCTTTTGTAACATCACCAGAGAAGTGAGCACCATGAGATACAGGAAGAGCCTCAGCTAACATATACAGCAGCCTTATGGCTACTTCTACTTCCATAAATCGCGTAGTCTGCCAATTCCTAGAGAAGGAATATGAAGATCATGTTAGACTGTAGTAGCTTATGAAATAATCACAGTTACACCACAGAAGTATTTTCTTTTGAGCCTTCTTCAGATGCACAGTATAAAAAGAGCAGATTTAAACTAAGAAAAACACTGTAAGACTAGGCAATATTTCAGGATGCTTCTCAAAGACTTTATCCACAAACACATCACCTATTCACCACAGCACTACCAATTTTCTTTTACCAGTTTCAACCTGAAAGATACAGATTTCTTGAAGTGCTTGCTTAGGTACAAAACCACCCACAATGGCCCATGGACAAGCCATTCAGCTTCACTTAAAATGAGGGCTCACTAAAGAGCAAGGTACAAGGAAGCCACCAACAATACTGGAGTCCTATGTGAATACACACAACTGGCCTTTAGTCAGGCAACTAGTAATAATGTTTCTTTATTTACATGCATAGTTACCACGATGGGTTCTGCTCTTTTTGCAAAAAACCACTTCACTTTGTTTCTTTTCCTTATCCACCCTTGGTTTTCTAATAGCATTAATACACAAAAATATTTGCCATCTCTCAAACATTTCCTTGAGGTGTAAAGTGAACACTTGCCCAAATGGCTGTTGCTTTGTACATAAATGACTAGGATCAAGTAACAACTCTAGGGAAAAAGAAATTATCCACCCTTTAATGTTACAAAAAGAAAGCTTTTTCTTTCTAAACAGCTCAAGGAAAATTATACAAAGTTATATTTATCATGAAGTTGTAACAAGCTCAATTCTATCAATTGGCTTCCCTTGCTACACCACACATTACTTACAAACTCCGAGAGTTACAAAAGGTAAAAAAGCTAAGGGCATAGCGTACACACATTTAAAAACCCAACTTACTGAAGCGTAGTGTTAAAAACTCTGCGGACAGATGCCAACAGTAACTCTGGTGAGACCTGAGCAAGTCTGTCCAGTAAGAGTTTCAACTGTTTTCTGTACTCCACAAACATTGCTTCATCTTCCCCCTACAAAACATTCACATGTCAGTGAAGTCTGTATTTTTGTGTTTAAACAATTACACCTAAAACAAAAACGTACCTACGAGAACAGTATACCACACTCAGAATTCAATAATGCTTACCCTATGCTCTTGCAACATAACAGCAGGCTTCTTTTTTGGCTGGTTGTAATATGTTGAAATCCACTGCATTCAGTCCAGAAACATTAAAAAGGCTTTCCAAACTGAAAACTAGCCAAAAGTACACGAAAAAAAATAATGCTCTTGGCAAAGCCTTATTGACCCAGTTCTTGAAAATTGAGTCACTCCTCAAAGGTGTTCTTTCTCAGTATCTAATTTAGTTTTAAAATTAAACTGACAGAAACATTTATGATGGACTGCATACAGTTTAAGCTAACCTTTTTAAGACTATAGAGCTCTCTGAACAGCCTGGAGCAAAAGTGAAGTCTAACATAGACAATCTTTGTTGCTGGCTGACAAGAGACGTAAGCATGGGAGGAAAGTGAAATCAATGCCTTTAGCTTATTTTTGCAGAGGTCTGACCATCTGAAGTAGGTCAAACAACATCCCAAAGAGTTTCATTACAAAATGTTTCCCAAGTCTTTTTGCAAGACAGAAGTGATGTGCAGAAACATGCAAACTTACACTGAACAAGCCAGCTCAACAGCTATGTTTAGCTAACAGCACAGCCATATTCGCTGAGGAATAGTTCTGCACAAATGCAGCCAGAAACACCCTGTTAATTGAACTGGCTTGGATAGCCCTTGACTATGTTATTTTTTCAAATGCAGACATGCCTAAAAGTTGAAAAAGCTTTCCACATAGGGAAAAAAAATAATCAGGCCACATATCTTTGCTTCCTACCTTCAAATCCTTAAGTCTATGAAAAATACGGATTTTAAAAGCGTGAGCAGGTTTTACTACATGCAATTTAAATTGCATTTGCCCATTTACTCATATAACACAATACCTCATTTTCAAAATTATATTCTTCATCATATGTCAACTTCTTCATAACAGCCAACATGATTGCCTAAGATAAAAACAGAACTGTAAGCACAGAAGCAGACAAGTGATAAGAAGCAATGGTTAAAATCCTACAGTAAAGGAAACATTAAATCAAGTGTTAAATGCTTACAAATATTTTAAATCCCATTTGAATTATTATTTTCAGAGGTTTAGAAGAATTAACAGTCCAAATTAAAACAGATTGATTATATCTAAACAATACACAGATGCCATTCCAGATACACAGCATAGATAACTTGGAGCTCTCAGTCTCTGACAGTATTACCTGGCTTTGTTTTCTGCTTGTAATCTATGCCATTTGTTTCACATGGAAATAAAACAATTAAGATGACTGAACTAGGTAGAGGAAGCTAAACAGGCTGTCCAAGATCTTATTTGAAAGGCGCAGGTCAGCTTAGCTGTAATATTAACTTCTCTATTAACTGAACATCCTTTAAAGGTTGGGGTTTTTTTTGGGACAGGTTAACAAGCTGAATTCGTTCACCAAAGAATCCAACAGTAAGAGCTAGGAGCAGCAAACGAGTGAGAAAAGCAAAACCTTCCCTTTTCAGCAGCAGCAAGTTGTTAGATCGGTTAAAGCACTGACGTGCAATTTCACCTTAGTAGGGACTGTTGGTAAGTCCTAAAAGAGCAATAAAGACTTGACCTCATCTCTACTGAAGTCTCAAACTCTAAAGGTATCACTTTGATCTTACTAAGCATTTACTAGTTCAGGTTTTTAGAATTCCAATTTAACGTTTAAAATACATGGAGTACTCAATTCCATTCACACTTTCCAAGATGGACAGAAACTGGACTGACACACACAGTTAGCTAAAACAAGTGAAAATTAAAATAGATTTTTAAATGGCTGAAAGAAGAAAGAATGGTATGATCACTTCTCAGTTTAACACAAATCCTCAAGAGCTGCTCAGTAAAATTAAGAAATAATTCTAACAAAGTTCTTCAGTATGAACGCAAATTTAACAAAACAGACTTCCAGAGAGTAACATATTCAAATTTTAAGTGCCTTAAGTGCACTGCAGTAGTAATTTTGCTTGATCCAGTTATAAGAACAAACGAGACATAGTAACAAAAATAAAAACACTCAAGTGATGTTATCAAACTTCTCTTATTGTGTTACCTCATCCAGTTTAAACAGACGTTAGACAAAACCAGGTCAAGATAATCTAGACCCCGATTATCTATATTCAACTCTTCATGTTAGAACAGGTACAGAATTTAGTTTTCTTTGTAAAGGAAAAGTAATCACAGCTATCGGCTGTATGAACTTACAAAATACTTGCACTGATCTAACCAGTTCAGCATCTAAATTAATTCATCCATATTGGTGCAGAAGGGTCATAGGAGAAAAAATTGTAAAAGGACTGTGCTAAAAACCCCAAACAAGTTTACTGCCTCCAGAAGTAGACATAAGCCTTATTTAACTTAATGCTTTATATATAAACTTAAGCTTATGTATAAACTTAAATGTACAGTTTAATGTAACACTTAACATATAGCTGCTCACTCTAAGTACAACTGTTATATTTGGATTGCAGCTTCTTTCATAACTTTAACTTATGATACTATCAAGGGTCAAATTTTATGACAACCCTTCCCACACTACTTCCAATCCTTTGGAATTAGGGCAGGTTTTAATAAAAATACAAAGCTTCAGGGAAAAAAATATCCACCTCTTCTACCTTGATTTAAGAATCCCCTATCAACAGTACAGACTGTGCAGGAGCTTACCAACATGTGCTTAAGGGTTGCTTGGGAAGACCAGCTCTAAAATAGCTTTCATCTTCATACACAATTCAATATAGGTTTACTATTTGAAGAAACAGCCGTAGTTATTCAGCAGACGATTGAACATACTGTCCTTACTTTCAAGTCTTCCCTTTTAATTATTGTCACATTGCACATTTTAAAGCACAGAAACAAAACATGATTTATTTTAGCAAAATGAAAGATTCTGACCCAAAGTGTTACTGAAAGAAAGGATCTTTAGTACAAAGTACTTACCTCTACATTAGCTTTTTGTTGGTCTGAAAGTGCAGAAAGCTGCAAAATAAGTTTCAAGTGTTATTTTTTGTACAGTAACTCCTTTACTGCTGTCTAATAGGAAAAGACAGGTTTGCTTTAACAGCCATATGATCTGCAAACCTTCTTCCCACTTAACACAACATTTAACACAATTTCTTCAGATTTCTAACACCACCACAGAAATAACATGACCACAGCCATTAAATATTCTCAAGGCTAGTCAAAAAACTACTTCACAAGTCAGCTTGCACATAGTATGAGATTCATATATTCCCACAGAAATCAAACTAAATCATATGTCAAAAAGCAATGTTAAATGAAAGGCAGATGTATTTACTTGTTTCAAGATGTGAAGGTAGTCATAACAAAAGCCAATGATATTAGATGAGATGTCATCATCTTCATGAATTAGCAGTTGCAACATTAGGGCCACTTTTGCTTCAATAGCTTGCAGAGTGTCTTGAGCACTCTTCATGTCACCATTTTTTATCAGTTTAGTCCAACTAGCTATTAACGCTTGCCCCATTCCATTGACCAGCTTAGAAAATCTGGCCAGAAAATCCACATCATCTTCCTGCAAGACAAGATGTCCAATTAAAAATACTAGCAGATCTTATGTTTAAATGGGATGAGCTTACAGACTGTTCTACTCGTGTCTAGCATGTAGAAATAGTAAAACCAACATTTGCCTGCTAGATGGAAAGTTTAATTGCCCGGTTCTTTTTCCCCAGGGAATGGAGAGAAAGAAATTAAAGCAATGCCAGATTTGGCTGTTCTCCATAATACAACAGTAACTTGCTTCGTCTCTGCAGATCCGTTTCTCTTTTTACTTTACATCAAGAAGCAGGTTCAAAATAAACACAGCAGCACATTCATACCCATAAATCTTAGGCTGTGTAAGAGGAAAATCTTTTTATGGGAAAACTGTAAAGAATTAACAGCTGTAGCTCACCAGAATACTGATAACAAGTAACTTTCAGTACTACCTTTAAGAGTGAGTTAATATTAAATATTTATGGCTTGCTTTTACAGAAATACGTTGATTAGAATTGAAAAGTACCCCTAGACCAGTCACCCAAACAGATGCTTTGCTCCCTGCCATAACTGTACAAAAGCAGAATACAAGTCTTCCTTAGAAAGACTGAGGTAAGATTGTTAGACATTTTCTGCATTTTAGTAGGAATACAAATTTGACAAAGGCTTCAAAATAAAGAGGTAATTGTCTTGCCATCTAAGGACTACAACTTCATAAGGACTGGCTCCCCTTTCTGCATGGCGGGTAGCAAACAGCTGTCCTTTAAACACTGCAACTGCCAGGGAACGTGTACTTGATTAGCAGGTGTATTTTTCCAGCTTATAGCCAGGAATTTCAAGCCTCACGTCTGATGGTGCAGATACACAGAACAGCATACATGCACTCAAAAAAGCTCTTTCCCCTACCTAATAATGCACAGCTGATCTAATGCATCACCATAAAAAACTACCTTGACTACAATACCTATCACAGAATCATTCACTCAGAAGAGAAAATTCAAGGCAACAAAACACAGAAGCAACATTAACAGTAAGCACGACACTTCAGGAGAGGAAATAATACTTTGCTTCTAAAATGAAAAACCCATGCTAAGGACAAACAAAATGCAATGGGTTTTTAATTAATGGGTATTAATAACAAGCTTTTGAGTATGAGAAAACTGTAAGTAGTGTTTATCTTTGATGCAGAAGCACAACTAATTCTCCCTAATCTGTGGATGTCATTTTATAGTTTTCTGTTCACTTGTTTATTAAAGAACTGTTGGAAACCTATGACTCATTCCTATTCTAAAAATCAATATACAAACCTGATCAATACTGAAGAGGCCAGCAGACTGCAATACTTGACATAAAGATTCAACCAATTTTGTTTTATCAATTGGGTCCATTCCCTTATTTACAATTTCAAACAAACAATCACAGGCTTCTTCCCGGAGAACTTCCACAGACATGTGACCTAGCAGCATATTTATAAACCTTCAGAGGAAAAAAAAAATATTTTTATATGTACATAGTAGCATTGTATAGAAACTTTATATTATTTCTGTGCATATTTACAACAATTGCTTTTTCTAAGACAGTTTTAAAGTCTATTGTACTGACTAAACACAGCATTATGTACTTTTTAAGGAGAACCCAACAAACTGTCTAGTGTCTATTTCAGCCATTATATTGGCTTGGCTTACAAAGTCAATCACTCTACTAAAACCCCCAAAACTCCAAAGATTTATATATGAAGTCCTTTTTCAAAGATTCATTTTAATTCTGTTTCATAGAAATACAGTAAGCATGCTATCAATGTTATTTTTGCAAACACATTCCATCAAAAAAACCCCTTACCTTTCATTGGCTATGAGACTCAAATCTATCCAGGATACATAAGCTCCAACTACTTCAAGGCACTGGCATGTCAACTCTGAGTTATTATATTGATAGTTTTGTAAGATTTGGTACCATGATTCCACCAAACTTGGAATGCACTGTTCTCTCATAGTATCTTTTAATAAGGTGTTCCTACGAGCCTCCTATCAATACAGAAAAAGGATAAATCAGACTTGTCATAGATTAGCATCTTGTCAAATTAGTAGCACTTTTGTGTCCACTACCAGACACCACTTGTCCTAGCAAGATAAATAACTCAAATCAGAAACCCAAAGAGAGCACATTTTATTCTTGGAAGAAATAAAACCAAAGTATAGGTTTTGCTCTTTTTCTACCACAATGCCCAAACACTGAAGAAAGGCAGACAAAGGTGAAAAGCCCTCTAGATCGTTAAATAGATTTTTGATTTTAGAACTCCTTAAAAGAGGCACTAGAAGAAATTAACATTTAAAAATGAGTCAGTCAAACATTAAATTGGTTAACTCAATCCATCAGTCTTCTTTTTGCTAGCTCTTCAAGTAAAAAATACATTAACTAGAAAGTATGAAATCATAAAAACCATTAAACAACTTACAGCTTTTGGATCTAAACCACCTAAAGTCTCTAAGGCAGAGTTGCCATAGGAAAACACCAACATATCTGCAAGCCTTCTGCTCTAATTGAAGTAAGAGAACTTTTTAGAAAATTAAAAAAAATGTTAATGCAAAATAACAACTTGCCTCTGACGTATGAACAACATCCCGGTCTACCAGCTCAGCATCAACAGCCATCAGGATTCTGAGGTACATATCCACCCCTCGTGGATTAAGGTCAACTACTGATAGAATATCAAAAAAAAACTTGGGCCATTTTGTAAGATACTCAGTAACAAAAAGCAATGCAAAGACTTGCGCTGCTTTGTTGCGAATAAAAGTCTTCTCAGGCTGGGGATTCAGCATCTGGTAGAAACAAGATATTTTATTTGTATATTCTTACTAAATTAGAGAAGAACAATACATGCTTGCTGATATCTGTAGTAATAAACATACTAACTCTCTTCCTGACTGATATAAATAAAAAGCCTTACCTTTCCAAGGATTTAGAAGAAAATTTAGCTAAATCGTAGTGAAACAGGGAAAACATTGTCTCTGGGTGATACAGTCCTAAGTCTTTAATTCAGTACTAAGACATTAAGTGTACTGTTCAAAGACTAAAAGCTAATCTGTCAGTTTGGTGAAAGGAATAAACAAGAACTTCCAGACAACAAGTTACAGTCCTCTTGTAGCTAGCTTGTGCCTACGTTAGATGTTAGCTTTAAGAGTAGTAAAGGAAGTTTCTAAAACTAAGCTTGTTGGGGGAGTGGGGTAGAATCTGTCACTACCAATCTCCCTCTCTCTCCTTTGTTTCCTGTAAACTCCTCCTAAGGGGAACAGTTGCCACAAAGAGAAATTAAAAGCAATTTAATCCATTTCACAATGATCTGTTCTTTTTCAAGTTATATTACATTCCATTTCCTACTGTTAGGTTTTCTACAAACAAAGCAACTATGTTAATTTTGAATACAGAAGTGGAATGATAACTAGATAATGGCAGGTACAGGCAAAGACTTGTATATGCTCACTTGACAGTTCTGCTCATTACAAACTCTTGGGTCCAACTGTGATACTGGATGTTCAGCTACATAACTAATTCCACAAGAAAGAATACTATGGCAAAGCACTGGCTACTAACAGACAAGTAATGCAGTTAATTCATAAACATCTGCTATTCTAAGTAGACAGGAGCTAGGCCAGGAGGGTCTTAAAAACAGAATTACTGCTCCTTCTCCAGTCAAGAACATCAGGAATCTGGATTATATATATCTCTAAAGGGAAACATTTAATACTCCTTATTTCAGCTACAACGGATTAAACCACAATCATTATCTGATTTAAAAGAGTTTTATGTTTAGTAGTAAGTTCAAGCACAGAGTTCTTTACAATGTCTGATTTAATGAATCTCTAATGAAGACTGGCACATCAAAAGCTTTTAGCCATCAGATACTGTATATCTTCAGGAAGCCATCTTTAAACTCAAGTGACAGATTTAACACTTAGCCCACAGTCATCGCCTTACATTAGCCTACTATGTAAGATTGTTGCAAAGGGACATACTTACCTGTGCTTGCAGCCATGTTATAAGTGTTTCCCTAATTAGCTGCTGCTGGACTTCAGTAAGTTCAGAGTATCTGAAACAAAGCATAATGACATCAAAATACATGCCTCATGACAAGTGTGACACTCAGTGAGGCAAAACCTCTTTTAATATTACACACAATACTGCACATTAAGGTAAACAAAAGGTTCCTAGAAAAGCAATTTACACAGCTACTTGCATGTTAAAATTTTGATTTGAAGACTAAAAATAAGAAAAAACATTCTGCCCATATTAATGGATTACATTTTGAGGCATTAACACCTTCTATATTAGAGTAGAAGCTTGAAATCTTGCAGGAAGGCTGGTCTCAGGGACAGGACTTATGACCCTGATAAAAATACATGCTTGACCATAAGCCACGGGGAGAAGGAAGAGACATCTGTATATGCTCAGACTTGTTTACTACATGAAGACTGTCAATAGTGAGCACAAGGAAGTCCTTCACTGATCTGACCTAGAGTACATTTATTATCAGACACATGTCAAAACAAAAAAGCAAACAAGTCATTCTGCTTTATGTCATACATACAGTCTTGGCAAAATTTGACATTATACCCAGCCCACTTCAAGTACTACTCACACAACATGTTCCTTCCCAGAACTAGCTCAGCTTGCACTAGAACTAGCTATAGGTTTGGTACAGTCCTCAACAGGAATAACTGCTGAATGCAACTCCAGTGTTCCTGTCACAAGTACCCAGTAAGAAGAAAAAAGCAACCTCACTGAAAACGCTTGAGAAAATAAGCAGGAAAACAAGAGAAAACATACTGCAGGAAGCAGGTGACGAGAGTGGAACAAGGAGAGGAAGATGGACAATGAGGTAAAATCAGGTAAATAAAATCACAGAAAATTAAGCCTTTCATTTTTACTCTAATACATAATTGTGAAAATCAGTGGCAAAATACATCTCATTCCTATCTAAAGCCTGACCCACATATTCAGTGTATTGCAACCAGTCATGATGATATTCCAAGACAGTCACATATTATTTCAAAGTATTTTTTCCTAAATTTATGATTCAATGAAAACACCATTCAGTCAAAAGACTCTTAACATCTCTGTCACGGTTATTGAATGAATAGAGCTTTGTCTGAAGCCCAGAACCCTGTACTGAGCAAGGCTGCTGCTTGCAGGACTCTTTTCTGCAAAAAATCAATGAGAGTACAGAGTAAGGCTTGAATCTCCAGAAAGGAATGACTAAGTTTCAAGCAATCCTTGGTAATTGGGACTGTGTTGGGCCATACACAGGTGTTAGACTAGCCAAGTCAAACATGCTGCTCAAAACCCAGCTACTCTTCTCCCAGGAAAAGGTGAAGCAATACAAGAACGTCCTCTGGACCAGATTAAAACTACCTCATCAACCGAGATGACAGACACCATTTTAAGTTTCTTCACAAGCAGAATAAACAGGAAAAATTAAATGGATGTATAAGGCTGCTGTCAAAAAAGAATACTCACTTGAACTTTATTTGATGTTCAAGAACTTGAAAGCAAAAGAATTTGATGTGATCATCACTATAAAAGAAAAGAAATTGCTGTTAGTGGTGGCAATATGGTACAATTCTCTGGGAAGGAAAAAATGCCTTAAATATTACAGCCAGGTCATTCCTTTGGCAAATCAAGAATTACTGTGCACCAGAAAAATTGCTACTGCTATTACTTCAAAGCAAAAATGACAACTACTTGAGCAGTTCATTTGGTAAAAGAAACTGTTAAATTAATATCTATGTTTGATATTATAATCTTCTTTTCTATAGCCACCAATTTGTGATGCTTCGATTTCAGTACTGAACATACAAAATTGCAATGATTATTGTATCCTGTCTTTATAAAAATCTGTCAGGCTTCAATAATACATTCATGGTCTGTTAATACACTAAGTACAAGTTGTACATTACATCTTAAAGAGCAAAGCTAAAGACAAACTGAGGTATAGATTAGGAAGAAACATTCCCCATTATTACAAGTTTTAGACTAGATGAAAAAATAAGTAAAAAAAATCTAAAATTCCAAAATAGCTAATCTAAAAAAAAAATCTAAAATTTTACCCATGAGTTTATCTAATCTAAAAATTTGTAACAATCATAATGTATTTTGGTAAAGATTATAAAATGCTGTTTTCAAATCTTGTGTGGTTTTGTTACTGCATACTCTGTTGGAATCAGAAGTTTGATAAATCATTTACAAAAAAGCATTCACTATAAATCACTGTTGCTGTTCAGGAAATATACATCTCGTTTTTTTTCCAACTTGAATTATTCTGCAATACAGCAACAACCTAGCATCTGAGATCTAAATACACAACTTCGTGCAAAAATTATGGTGACTAGACACTCTTCCCATCTTGAAAAGTGGGATGGCCTACTCCACAGAATATGGGCAAGAAACCGCTTCTGAGATTACTACACATAAAGCTTGTAGTCTTATCATGGGAAATTTTCAGCTCTCTTCCCCAAAAGACAGCACTAGAACTCATTCTTTTTCCCTGGATTTCATAAAGCAGCAGTCTTTAGGCTACAAAATTAAGGACTTTTATTTATACATTATACAGAAGCCACTGTGATAGTAAAAATAGCATGAAGACCATATTAACTTTCAGCAATGTACAGTTTGCCTATTATGCTGCAGAGCTAAAACCAGACCCAAACATATTACTAATGAAAATAAACAATGATCTGCATTACCTGTATATACTCTGAGCTAATGCTTCTGCACAGACTTGCCAAGCATCCTGGGATATCTTCAGCTGCTCAAAGTAGGCTAATGCCTGCAAACATCCAAGTAAGTTTCATTTTAAAAAAGATGCAAACCACACAGCAAGACACCTCATTCACACCTAGACTCACATTTGAACAGCTCTCCCTCAAAAAACCAAACAGTATTTGGATACCTCCAAGTATTTATATGGCTCCCTAATTACCATAACACAAGAGAGTTTCTTCAAATGCTAATATTACAGGTACCCAATTTCCCCTTTACATTCAATACAAATATTTTTGTTACTTTAATATTAAAGTCACAGAAGCAGAAATATTGAAGTTAGAAGGGACCTCTGGAGACAGGGTCAACTAGAAGCTGCTCAGGGCCTTTACACATAGGTGGAAGGTCACATCCAAGTTAATATTCTTTCCACAAATTCTACAGAGAAAGTGATTTAGATTTTTCACTGAAAACAACTGCACCACAGCTGTATTCAACACCTCAAGCTCAAGAAATATTCAAACACTGAGCACCTGACAACTGTCAATTTAGGAATCTATTACAGAGTAGAAAAAAATTCTACCAAATTTTAGATAATCAAGATAATCAGAACTTCTAAAAAGCTTTTGACAACAGTTAACTAGATCTAATTGGATTAAGATTAAGTGTGGTCTGTTATACAAAAGAATAAAGTAACTTTTGAAACAGAGATTAGATTAACAACATTATTTCAATTCTGTGAATGCATGTATTTCAAGAGGGTTTTCTGGCTGCTGGGCTTTTTTTTTTTTTTGCATTATTTCATAATTGTCTCCGTTCACCAAAGTAATTATTTAGTAAGTTGAAACAAGTTCTTAAAACAAGAATTCACTTCCTGTAGATAGTACAGGTAATTTTCTAATACTGAACAGTTTTACTAGAAATTGTTTGATACTTCCTTTGGATATTACATCTTACATGATTAGTGAAAAGGTAAGTCACCTTTTATAAAAGCTATTTCCAGGTTAGGCAGACTGTATAGTTAGAAGGTCAATAATCTATAAGCTCAACTTTTACAGTGATATTCTATTAACAGAACACTTAAAGACTAGTTACATCTATCTTTTCAAAAAGGACAAACATCCAGAACCAATGTATTTAACAGGCTGCTTAGCAATATTAGCCACATCAAACTAAATTTTTAACTGTCTTATACATTCCAGATTTGTTTCATGAACACAAAAACTAAGGTATTATCATCCTCATTTCTAAAAGATTTTACTGGAGGTTATCTTGTAGACACTTGAATCAACTTGATAAATCAGTAAGCAGAAACACTTATTCATGAAATAGTTACATAAATTGTGATACCTTTTCATAGCAGCATCTCTCTTATGAAGTAACTGTTACCACGCACCACAATTACTTTTTTAACCTACTCTATGCTAATACAAGCTTCACTACAGTTACAAACACAGATTTCATTAAAAGACACTAAATATCATCTAAGAATTGAAAGGGCAATTGCAAGCAACTCACTGTTTTCAGTGGCTGCTTTCCATTCTCTGGAGGATGGAGAGTATGGAGCCTCTGAAAGAGGCTGAGCAATAAGTACAAAGAACTTAAAGAGTCAGAGCCCAGAAAAATAAATTCTATGCACGTTAAGTGTAATTTCACAGAACTGGTGACACAGGACCTTCAGCTTACAACACAATTTTGTTTTCTGCCATGAACCCTATACACTGGTTAACCAAAAAAATCTAGCCAAACCCACAACCCCTTGCCCAAGGAAATATGAGACTACTGCACTGAAATAGCACCCCCAATTGTTAAAGAGATAAGCAAGTTGATTACATACTCTTTGTCTGAAGTCTGCATCAGCATTTGGGTTTAGCCCTAAAAGGGCTTGTTCATCCATCTCTATTGCTATACTTTTTGTTTCCTACTCCTAACTCGTTTGCCCACTTCTAGAGAGGAAACTACAATCATCTGCAAATAGAGAAAGAGAAACTTTATTTGTTCGGCAGAACAACAAAAATTAAAAGCAGCACAGCAACAACCACAGAAATTTGCCCACAAATCTCAAACATATAGTACATACTCCACCAAAACATGAATAAGCACAGTTCTGATACAGATATCAGTATTCCGAGTCCTTTAATAAACTTTTAATAGTACCAAACTTCTTACTGAATAAAATAAATTTAAAGTGTCCACATATTTCAATTCTCTTGAAAAGAGCTAATATCATCTTAACAGATAAATGGCATGATGTTGTACTATTCAACTGAAAGGCTTGAACTAAAATTTCAAGCATGCAGAGAAGATTTCAGCAAGATATGACATAAGCATAAATCTCCTACTTAAATTATAGACTGCTGTATTTTTTCCCCACCACAACCTTCACAACTGCAAAAAAAAAGCTACTAATCTCTAATATTATTAAGATGCTTCATAAACCCATTTAATGAAGTATTTTCCCTAGGGGAGCAAAGCCATTAGGAGGTCTTTCCTCTAAAACAAGCACACACAAGAGAAATATCTTAGACATTAACGACAAAATACATCACACTGAGTTACTAAAAGTTTTCTGTGCCTGGTAATGGGTGCTAATTTACTAGCAGTGATTTTTATTTAGAAAATTCAGTGTAAAATTAAAAAGTAAACTAGGCAAATGTTCTAAAGATTATGTGCCTCTGCAGGCTATTCTGCAATGCTATGGTAAAACAGAAGAGAATTTTTTTAAAAAAATAATTGTCAAATACTAGGATGCCGTTAAACACCAAGAGGGGACAAAAATCCATCTATCCTTCCAAGCTCACACACAGACACCCAGCAACATAGTTAATTAGGCCTGAAATAAGGCCTTCTTACATAAGCATGTAGGAGGTAAAGGAAAGCAAGGCAGACAAGAGGAAGAGATGAAATACAAAGGAGCTGTGGTTTGAAGCTGCCTACATGCCTATAGGTAGCACTTCTGATTTCTTAGTATTGCATGTCTTATGCATGCTCTACTGTTCACCCTCCCCCACTAGAAGAAAGGTGGCACAGTGACAACTAACAGCAAGCATGCCTGAAAAAGGGAGCCCAAAACCTAACGTGGTAACAGACACACATTGCTACAAAGCTCATTACAGAATACACTGTAACAAAATGCACCACGAAAAGCCATTTAAAAAGTAAAATTGAATTCGTACCAAAAAACCCTGCAGGTTGTGGCCCAATAGAAACCAGAAAATCTGGAACAAAGTGATGACTCGTGGCAAAACAAGCTTCATACACTGCCTTATGACACAGAGCAATCCCCCTCAGGGTCAAAACCTTTAGGGATTAAAGTTGCTCTGCTGAGTCTTCTCCTTCTGCATCCCCAGCCCCCACCTTGTTTTCCCCATAATCGACATCTAAAAGCAGCCAGATTACAATAAAGACAAAATGCCGCCGTGGGGGAGGGGGGTTGGTTGGTTGGTTCGGTTTCGGGTTGTTGTGTTTTGTTTTGTTTTTTTTTTTAATCTTTTGATTAGGGTCTGGCCCAGAGTTATACAAGTAAAACCATTTAATATACAGAAGCATATTTTCAGCATATTTTCCTGCTGATGTCACTACATTATCTGCCCAAAAGGCAGTAAGCTGCTACACCTGGATGACAAGTTTTGCTATTAAAAATAACCTGGCTCAAACATGTATTCTCTTCACTTGTTTAATTAACAGCAATGCAAATCATGCTAACATGAGTATATTTAAAATTTCATTTTCTACCATACACCCTTTTCTAAGAGTTTCAGCTTGACTAGCCAACTCTAAAAGGCAATTAATGAGTTAGACTATTTGAATGAGCCTTTTGAGAAGCTAACAAAATAGCTTCTTGTGCTATATGTTTTTAGTTAAGCTGGTAACTTTTCCCCTACAGATCTATTTTACCAGCCAGTAACACTTCAAAAGCAAACCTGAACTGCAATTTTAATAGTACCCACAGTTTGCAAAACCCATTGCAAGGTACATTCAGCTATAACATCAAGTATATCAATAAAGCAAGTTTTATTTATAAAAAATAAGCAATAACTTTAATATTTAGTATGCAAGTGTGGAAAGCATTGTCTTATTTATGTAGAGATGCTTTTTTTGTTAAGCAGTACACTATGATGGGTGGCATCTATATGACTAATTAGGAAGGTGCAGTTCCTTAACAGCAAAGTCATACAGGTATACATATCTCTTATTAATATTGTTTTTTCCCTTTCACTTATCAAATACTTATAATGCATTTGATAGTATAAACTAGTTCCATACAGGAAAGCAGAAAAAAAAAAAAATGTAGCCACAGTTCAAGTGGGGAAGATTGCTCAGTTTAACACCACTAACATGGTCAAGGGTGTGTAACTTAGGTCCAGATATGCCCTAATAATGAAAGCATTCAAAGCACTTTAACTACAGATGCTAACCCGGGGAACAATTAGCAATTGAAGAGTACTTCACGACAGCACTCCTTTTAGGTATCTACAAGATTGTGACAGCACGCAGGGAGCCAGTGACATGCTTCATCTTAATTCCCTCAGGTTTTCTCTCTAATAAAACAAAGACAGTAAAAGATCACCTTTCACATTCTTTTTTTGATCTGTTTTGCTTGCTGCAGATCTTGAGCATACTTACAGACTCTCAGGCTCTAGAGCTTTTACCCTGACTTAACACACGGTTAAAATGAACAGCTGTGTAATTATAGCTACTTCGAGAACTTTTCGACTGGACTAGAAAGTTTCTATTTCTGAAGGTGAGATGTTAGGTCTTCCTATCAGGCACATTCTTACTGGCCAGGAATTCCCTGTGAAGAGTAAGGTCTTCTTGCTCCCCCCAGCCTGCTCAAGGAACCCAGCCCCCACTCGCCGGAGCGCCAACACCGCTGCGTGGCTCAGCTCAGGGCGGCAATCGGGCACTCGCGTCCCACCGCGTCCACATCTGCGGCGAAGACACCGGGGCTGCAACTTAACCCGTTCAGCCCCTCCCCGGGGCCACTGCGGAGTGACAAAGCACTCCTGCCAGGCCTGCGGCCGCCCGGGGCCCGGCGGCAGCTCTCCCACGGCGGGACACCACCGGGGGCAGCGGGATATGGAGGCGGGGAAGGCCCCTCCCTCCCCTCACTGCAAGCTTACGGTTACTTTCCTCTCCCACCCGGGACATCACGGAGGACGGCTACCGAGGCAGCCACCGCAGCACGGCGAGCTACGGCGTACGTGAGAGGAGAAAAATCCCCGTATTTTTTGCGGCCGCACGCACGCACCCCCAGACTCCCGGCTCACGGAGGGCAGGCACGCCGAGGGCCGGTCGACTGCGCCGTCACCCCCCGACCCCCAAAGCCTCAAGGCCGCGAAGGAGGCGGCGCCGGGCTGAGTGGAACTGGCCGGGTGACTCGAGGGAGCCCGCCGCCGCCGCCACCTCAGCAGCGACGCCCGTGGGCGCCCACACCGCCCCTTCCCCGCCACTGAGGCGCCGCGCCCCCCGCCAACGGCCGGGCAGGCCCAGCCCCCGCCACCACCGGGGCTGAGTCACCCCGCGCCGCCTGTACACGTCCTGTCCCCGTCACCCCGCGCCGTTACCTTCCCGGTCACTCCTCCATCGCGGCGGCGCTGCCCGCTCCCACACCCGCAGCTCCGCAGCCGCCACGAGCATAGGGAGCGGGTCCAGCCGGGCCAGGCCGCGCCGCCTCGGCTGGCGGCGGGAGGAGGAGGAGGACGCCCAGGGGAGGCGCTGCGGCCCTCGCGCGTGCGGAACGGCCTCCGCACCTCCGGGAAACGAAGCTGCCGCTGCCCCCGCCCCTCGGCCCGCCCGCGGCGGGGCCGCCGCGCCGCAGGACTACAGCTCCCAGCGTGCCGCGCGGCGCCCTCTCCGCTGGCCCCGCCCGCCGCGCTGCCCTCCGCTCCCCTCCCCGGGCAGGTGGCCGGGCGCAGGGCAGGGCGGGAGGTGCCGCCGCCGCGGCCCCGCGGCCCCCTGGGAGCCGTAGTCCCGCCCCCCGCGGCGCGTGGGCAGGGCCCCCGAGCGGCTGCGCTTCCTCGCTGCTGGCAACGCCCCGCGGCGCTGTGAAACCAATGGCGCCGATTTAACCAACCGGGACTGGCCCGTTCCGCCCCCAAGCTCCCTGCGGGATCCGGAAGTCGTGCTCTGTCAGCGGCAGCGGGGCTGGGGCGCTCGGTGCCGCTGTGGTGCAAGTTTCGCGGTCGGGGCCGGAGGAACCTGCTCGGCGACTCGCGCGAGGAGGGGCCCGAGCTCATGTGCTGCAAGAGCATCGGCGCGGGCTTTCCGGTGAGGAGACGAGTAGCCGGGGTGGTGCCTGCAGATGTGGCGTTGGTCTCTCCTGCCAACTATTGTGCAACGCAGCGATGTATGGGGGGATCTTGCCTTATTAGGTGCGTGCGTGCCTGTAAATCAAGACTTACAGGAGAGTAAAAAAAGACTACATGCAAATAACTGCAGCAACAAGATGTAGCTATTTACAGAATCGTTACAGCAGGGTTGCTGCTACAGTAACTTTCAAGACAAATCCCGTTGGCATCTGATCGCTACAGCAGCGCAGCTTTCAAAAGCGTATGACGTGCGCAGCGCTGGAGGGATCTGAACCGGCCGCCACTGCGGGGCCGCTCCTCGCCCGTGGCGCGCAGGAGTGCGGGTCCTCGGGACCCGCCGTGACCAGGATCCCATCGGACCGTGTGTGGGGATCCACAGGGACAGCCTCACGGTAGCCCCGCTCTCCCGCGGGACCACAGGGGAGGAAGGTTCCCCCGGCTGCCCTGCATGCTCGGCTACCGCCCCGAGGGGGGCGCGGCGCCGGCTGCCTCGGCCTGGGTCCTCCCTGCCACGTCCTCCGCAGCAACGCGAGCACGGCCGGCCGGCAACGGGGTCCCCGGCCACGGCGACGTGGAGAGGGGCCCGCGGCACTCCTGGCTCCGGTACGCCGGGGACCGCGAGCTCCCGGGACCGTCCCGGCGCACCGCCGGGCTACCCCACCGCGGGCAGGGTCCGGACCAGGCCACGCGGACCCCGCCGGCCCGGAACCCGGCGCTGGCCGCCGCGGCAGCAGAGTGACGGCTGCCTCCTCCAATCGCGCTCCCATCCCAGCCAATGAGCGGAGAGGACGGCCGGGGGGCGGACTGCAGGCGAGCGGGTGACGGAAGGCGGCGCACGCGGCCTTTCCTTTCCTGCGGGCTGCGGAGCAGGCAGCACCATGAAGGCGTCGGGCACCGTGAGTGAAGGCCGGGGCGCGGGGGCACGGCCGGGATCGGGCCGAAGCGGCCGTTGGGAGGGACGGCGGCGCGGGCTTGCGGCGCTCGGGAGAGGCCTTTGCGCGCGGCCTCTGCGCGCCTGAGCGGCCCTACCCGGCCCTTGAGAGAGGCGAGCGGCCAACATGGCGGCGGCGCCGCTCCCGCAAGACGCGTGAGGAGGCCGCGCCGCCCCTGGGCGGGGGGCCGTGATCGGCGGGGGGCCGTGATCGGCGGGCGGCAGAGATGGGCCGGCGGGGTGACTCGCCTGGGCCGGTGGGCTCTTCCCCCTTCCCCTGGGTTGACCTGCTCTCGCCGCGCTCTTTATATGTGGAGCCGCGGTGCCTTCCACGGGGCCGGGCCGCGGCGGGGTGGGGTCAGGCTGGCGCGGAGGGCCTCATGCTGCGGGCGGCGTGTCTTTCGTCTCCCTCCAGCTGCGGGAGTACAAGGTGGTCGGGCGATGCCTGCCTACGCCGAAGTGCACGACTCCTCCTCTCTACCGGATGCGGATTTTCGCTCCGAACCATGTTGTCGCCAAATCCCGGTTCTGGTACTTCGTTTCTCAACTGAAGAAGATGAAGAAGTCTTCTGGAGAGATTGTGTACTGTGGCCAGGTGGGGGATTAAAAACCTATAAAACTGTGAGATTTATAGGGAACTCCAGCTGGTATATGTGGAAGGAGTTTATAAGAGGCAGTGTTATTGGGGGTGAGGTTGACATTCATTTATCCTTAAGTTGCTGAGTGACACGTTCAGTATTAGTAAACTAAAAAGAAACTTAACTTCTCAGCACTTCAGAGTTTTAAACTATGCCACCAGTAAGTGCTGCTGTCTGGTTATTACACTTGCTTTATGGTGGAATACACCTTTCAAGAGTCATCTGGACATTAATAATTCTTGGAAAGTATGTATTTGTATGCTTATGGTCCTCTACTTTGACGCTTAAAGACAGTTTTTAGAGCTGAACTCTTGTGTGTATGATTCTTTACACCCTGAGTTACAAAAAATTTTCACTGTGAAATACCAAGACTTGAATGTAGCTGTGTTGCGGCAGCGAAAAGGAACAAACAGTTGGTTTTGACAGTAAAACTCTGGACAGTGGTTTCATTAGAGCTCTGAAATATTTATTCTTGCACTTGTAAAATGCTGCTGATGTACTGTCTCTAACTACTTTTGTGCTCTTGTGTAATTCCAGGTGTATGAGAAGTCCCCTCTGCGGGTAAAAAATTTTGGTATTTGGTTGCGCTATGATTCTCGTAGTGGAACTCACAACATGTACAGGGAGTACAGGGATTTGACCACGGCCGGTGCTGTCACTCAGTGCTGTAAGTACATCTGACTGAGGTACAAAATGGTAGGACCAGTATATAAGCACAGGATTAAATCTTAAACTGGGCATAAAGCATGCTGACTTGATCTGTGCTAACTGAAACACACTGGGAAAATAAAGTGGGGAGTTCCCAGAGAAGTCCGTAGATCTTTATGTATGTGGTACCTTATGCATTACCAATCTTTATACAGCTTCTCTAGCTCAAAATAATCTCACTTCATCTTGGTGTGACTTTCCACAATTCTAGTGACGAGTTTCACTATACAGACTTGAGAGTTTCATGATCTTTTAGGTGCTGTATATATTTCCTGCACTATATTTATTGTTTTCAAATAATTGAGTATATCTTTCAAAGTCTTGTGGAGAGAATGTGTTAGCTGACATGTGGAACATAATAGCCTCTGTCCTTTGGAGAGCAAGTAAAAAAAAAAATAATCATGGAGTCGGTGGGTGGCTGAGGAAGTCTGTGTTACTCCAACATCTCGTTGCCTCAGTTCAGAGAGAAGTAAGGGTTGTCCTGATTTCAGTCTGTTTTGTGAAGTACTTGAGGGATAGACCATTTGTATAGCTGATGCTGTTGATACTTGAATCCAGAAGTGTTACGAACACTACAGGATGCACATAAAAACCCAAAGAATATTGTTCTTAATAATGATATTCTTGTCATGTGTGCAGATATTAAATGTATCTTGTCGCCTTTCAAAAGCTGAAGTGCTGTTGAAAGTGAAATTTAAGGTTCTACATTAAATTAGAATAATTCCTGTTAATTAACATACTGAATGACTTCATAAGAGACCTGAGAACTTAATTTGTCATGATACAATGACTTTGATACCTTTATGTTCAGGAATACTTTTGACAGGTAAGTTTTTTAATAGGTATGTTAAATCTTCATGGGAAGCATCGTAAGTACAACAGTATTTCAGCAGGCATACCTTGTGGAACTAGCTATGGACATCATGATTTGAAGGCAGTGATTTGCACTGCCACAGGAAAGCCATGTGCAGATGGCTTCCTGCTGCTTTGAAAGGCTAATTATGTAGCTAAATATCAATGTATGTTTGTATCACTTGTCAGTTTTAAGAAAAGTAAAGATAACCTTAAATTCAACCTTTGCTTGCACCTTCCTTTTGGAAGGGAAATTTTTTTGAAATTTAGAAGTTCAGACGTCTTTCCCCAGTAATCATATTTCATTGTTAATTCCGAATCAGTTTTTGTGTGCAAAAAAATGAAATAGTCTCACATAGATTACTCCTTGTATGTGTGTGCCTTCTTGAAATCAAGCAAGAAGAATAAGATGCAGTTTCATGGATGAGTGAGGCTATGAGTTCCAGGAAGAATTTGCTGCTGCATGTTGGTTCTGTGATATTTCTGTCATCACTTTAGATATTAAAACGAGTGTGATTAAGTAGAGTTGATCTGAAGTTTTAAAAACTGTAGATGGTACTATAAACACTTCCTGAACAGATCATAGTAAGACTTTTGAACTGAAAATGTCTTAGGATTTATTGAGTTCTCTTGTTACAGACCGTGATATGGGAGCCCGTCATCGTGCCCGTGCTCACTCTATTCAGATCATGAAAGTTGAGGAAATTGCTGCCAGCAAATGCCGTAGACCAGCAGTCAAACAGTTCCACGTAAGTGAAGTAACACTGCAGTGGCTGGTGGGTCCTGGTCTGACATTGGACTGGAAGGGGGTAACTTTCTCACCTGGTGCAGGTTTGTTTTGCAGGAAAAAATAAGGAGGGAACCAAACCTATATGTGTAGGTTTGCAGTCAAGACTTTCAATGCTAGAACTGTTTGAAAAGAAGTAAAACTAAACCAAATAAGTGTTATGTTGCAGAAAACTTGCCTTTAGCAGGCATTTCTTAAAAAAAATATTGCAAGACCAAGGCATCTGTTAGCTGCTATGAAGTATATCTAAGCTGTGCACGCATTACTTCTCTATACATAAGTTAGCAGTTAAATGTAGCTTAGCTATTTATTGCAAACTACTCTGTTGTTCATCTAATATCTCAATAAACATAGAAACATTTTTTTTGCAGGATTCTAAAATCAAGTTCCCTCTGCCACACAGAGTTCTGCGTCGCCAGCACAAACCACGTTTCACCACCAAGAGACCAAATACTTTCTTTTAAATATGAAAACGTGCTGTCAACTCTGTGTTGTAATAAAGGTCTTGAACCATTGACTCCCAGTTGTCTTTTGGAAACAGTGTCCTGGATACCTCAGAGTCCCCCTCCCTACTCTGTTTTCTGTAAACTATTGTCAGTCTACTACTTACAGGTACAGTTGCCTTGAAGCAGGTAAATGTTTCAGGTGCTGACTTAAATTTCCAAACTAGCCCATCAATAAACTAAAATTTTAATAACCAGCTTTCCAGGCCAAAGTCTATTGTTGAGCAGGTGTAAGATCCCTTCAGCATGCTAAGTAAATACAGTTGAATTCAGAAAGATGGGGCAGCTTTTTGTGCATACAGAACTCAAACTTGTCAGCTGTAAAAACAAAGACTTCATAACTTTGGCTGCTTCGAGTTTTAAGCATTTAAAGCAAAACTTTTAATTCTAACCTGAACCTTTTCAAGGATGTTAGGCACTATTCTGAATCGTGTATGCATACAGAGGTGCCTGCACCTAGAAATTAAAAGTGATGAAGGGTTTGGCAGACTTATCTTTTATATTAGATGAATTGTTCTGATGAAAAATTTATATGCAACCTTTAAGCTACCATATTTACAGTATAATGCCATGGTAAAAAAAACTATTGCTGACGCTGTAGTAAAGGTTAATTTAAAAGGCTGCTTCACACCTAAAGCCATTTTTTACATCTGGTGCCTATTGAAAATTACAGTGTGCTTTTGAGTTTTCTAAACCAGAGGTAGGCAGCTTGTTTGATCGGTATACAGGTCTTGCCCAGAGTTAAGAGAACATGCTGTGTTTTGTCTGGCTGCCAGCTTAAAAACAAATGCAGGTGTGAGTAGAGTACAGGGAAAGACTGTCCAGAGAGGGAACTGGGAATGTTTTAGTTTTGGGGTAGCTAGAGAGCTGCAACTCGGCCCTGAGAGGAACTGCCTGTTGATTTCAAGCGAGCCTTGCTTAGGGTAAAGAGGGTGGCCCACAAGAGTTGGACCAGTCAGTGCTACCCCAGCAGCCCCCAGTTAAATCCACAGCCTCGCGGCCCTGCAGCTGAGCTTTGAGCTCATTGCCTCCACAGTGAATCATTTCGGGGAGCTCATCTGGGCTGAACATTGAACATCTGGTCTGAAGAAAAGGGGGTTAATTTCAGCAATTTACAATCTCCCAGTTGCAAGGGAGGGGAAACTGTAATGGCAAAGTGGCTGGATGGCCCTGCGGCAGTCCCACCACGGTAATGCCAAAGGGTAGGAATAGGGTCACCAGCAAGACCTTTTATTTTGGAACTTTTTAACTTGAGAAGAACAATTTCACGTGACAACGGGCTTCAGGTTTGTTATGGTTTAACCCTGGCCAGCAACCAAGCACCATGCAGCCACTTGCTCACTCCCCCTCACCCAGAGGGATGGGGAGAAGAATCAGAAAGGAATGTAAAATTCAAGGGTTAATAGGTAAAGCAAAAGCCGTGCACGCAAGCAAAGCTAAACAAGGAACACAAGGAATTCATTCACTACTTCCCACTTGCAGGCAGGTGTTCAGCCATCCCCAGGCTCCATCATGCTAATGGTTACTTGGGAAGACAAATGCCATAATGCCAAATATCCCTCCCTTCCTTGTTCTTCCCCCAGCTTACATACTCAGCATGACATCATATGGTATGCAATACCCCTTTGGCTAGTTCGGGTCAGCTGTCCTGGCTGTGCCACCCTCCCCCCAGCCCTCTGGCTGGCAGGGCCCAAGGAACTAACAGTCCTCGATTCAGTATAAACATCACCCAGCAACAACTAAACTCTTCAGTGCGGTGATTAACATTGTTCTCACATTACAGCCAAAACACAGAAGAGTACTAACTAGTAAGAAGAAAATTAACTCTATCCCCGCTGAAACCAGGCCAAGGTTCCTAAAAAGCATCGCGGCAGGGTGGGAGAGGGCTCGTTACCGGCAGCGCTGCCGGCGCGGGCAGCCGAGGGCATCGCGGCGCGGTGCGGGCGCGGCCGGCCCACGGCTAGGCCGCGGCTGCGGTTCCCTGGGTTAGTCCTCCGGCTTCGCAGCCTCCAGGCCTGGGGCCTGCCGGCAGCGGGGATGCCGCTGGAACGCCGCGCGGCTTGCGGCGCTGCCTGGGGCCAGCTCCCCGCGCGGCCGCCTCCCGCCCGCCAAGCGAGCTGCCCGCGGCCCCGCCCGTCACGTGACCCTGGCGGGCTCCCGCCTCCCCGCCTCGCTTGTCACGTGGCAAGGGCAGGCGCGTGAGTAGGGCGGCGCCTGCTGCTTCCCTCACGCGGCCGCCGCGCCGGACCCGGAAACCGCCGTCGTTGCGGAGAAGGCGGCGGCACCGCCGGGCGGGATGGGGGAGGCCATCCCGCTGGGCGCACCGGTGCCGGTGGAACAGGCCGTGCTGGAGACTTTCTTCTCCCACCTGGGCATCTTCTCCTACGACAAGGCCAAGGACAATGTGGAGAAGGAGCGGGAGGCCAACAAGAGCGCGGGGGCCAGCTGGCTGGCCCTGCTGGCCGGGCTGGCGCACCTGGCCGCCGCCGAGAAGGCCTACCACAGCATGACCTTCCTGGGCCAGAAGCTAGGTACCGCCCGGCCGCGCCCCTCGCGCCCCGCGGGCAGGGATCCGTCTCCGGGCCCTCGGGCCCCAGTCCCCCGGGCCCCCGCCCCCGCCCCTCTGCGGGCTGCCCCTCGCCCGCCCCAGAGGGCGGCGCTGGCGGCGCGGCGGCCCGTGCCCGCTCGCGGCCTGCCCCGGCGTTAGCTGCGCGGGCGTCGGCGGCGCGGCGGGGAGTGGGTGGCTGCCGTCGCCCTGTGCGGAAATCTGTTGGTGCCCCGGCCTCGGCGAGGGGCGTGTTCGTGCGTTTGAAACGCCGGGGCTAGGTTAGCGAGTGTCCGTGGCCCAAGGAGAAATCGGCCGTGCCGTTCGGGCTGCCCCCGAGGGATAAATGGGAGCGCAGGTGGCTGGCAGATCGGTGCGTCTCTTTCTTGGCCGGTGGGCTACCTACCTGCATTTCCCAGTATTTAGCCAGAGGTGCCTCTGTACTGGGATGCTCTGGCTGAGATTCTGGCAAAGGTGAGCTCGCTGGGGTGACCAAAGGACTTTTTCATGTCACAGTTCTAGGGCCTAATATTAGAGATGGATATGTGTAAGGACTTGGGGCTGGAGATAGCCTCCTAAGAATTGTTATTGGTGCAGACTCTGCAGGGTCTCAGGAAGTCGGGGCCATAATCTTGGCTGCTTCTTGCTCTCTCTGTACATGAACAGAAAAATCCCAAACTGGCACAGGATGAGCTGTCATGTTGCCCTCTGGGCAAAGCTGACGATTTTCTCTTTGAACTGCAGACTGGCATGGAAAATAGATCAAGGGATATGCATCTGATGTGTAATGCAGTAAAACATCGAGAAAATTCTGCTTTGGTGTTTAAATGGTAAATTGGAACTATGCTATAGAAGATCTTTACAGACAAAACTCAGTCTGTAAGGCAGACTTTAAAAAGTGAATTTGGTGCTTGTAGAAAGGATAAAATTGACAGCGGAAGGGACAGAGTTTTGTTTGTTTATATACTTAATGAACAACAGCAATAGATGATATTTCATTCTGCCCATGACCTGTGAGGCTACTCTTGTCTTAGTAAGGTAGCTGTTTCACCGTAACAAGTTCTCTGCCTTCCTGCTTCAAGTTGCTGAGGTTGCTTTTGAACATTACATGCGTAAAATGGATGTGAAAAGGGCTATCCACCATTACAACATTTATAAGCAGTTTCAAAGTGGAACCTAAATTTGGAATCTCAAAGTTCTGCAGATTTAGTCCCTGTGATCCTTGCTCTGCTGCAGCTGTTGAGTACCACAGTGGCACATAAGGGCATGTGTTCATAGAAATCATGAAATAAGGTTAGTACCTTTGTACAGTCTTTTGGTAACATCGAAGTTAAGTATTTTTCACTTTGACCCTCTACTTCTGTCTTTTCTTTTTTTAAATTCCTCATAGTGTTGAGCAGGTTGATAAGCACAGATTTCCTCCCCTGCCTAGTTTTAGTTATGGATTAATCTGCACTGTGGTCTCACTGAGATAAACTGTGATTGTTTTCCATTTGAATTCTGGATTATGTTAAGATTGTGTAGGGACAGGAAACATTAGGTTTGTACACACAAATGTCGCATAGTTCCGATTTAAAGCTTGTGTTGCAAATTTGAGTGCTTTACGATTGAACAGATATCATTAGGGGAATTCTCTTGAAAAGATCTAGAGTTATTAATAGGAGTGGAGGCTATTAAAAATTTCCTGATGACTCGATTGTTCTGACTTACGCAGATAACAGTATTGCCAGGCTAATAGCAAATTTAACTAAAGCCTTCTTTTCTGAAAGGTCATGCCAAAACTAAGGCAGATGTGAGTGAGTTGAAGGTTTGCAGCAGTTGTTGGCTGCTGAGATATGAATTGGGACAAGTCTGACTTGCATGAAATTACCTGAAATGCTTCTGAGTATATGCTATGCAAAATTCAGTTACTTGCAAAATAATATACTGAAATTCCTGATTACAAAAAAAAAATTACACGTTGATCAAACAACAGTTGGGAACACCTGGGGGAAAATAAGCATTATTTAAGCACTTGTATATAAAGTTATATACAATTTTCCAGTATTGCTGTGTATCTTTTCTGTCCCTGGATTTTGGTAATACCTCCATATTTATCTGAACAGGTGGTCAGTCATTCTTCAGCCGAAAGGACTCCATCCGAACCATCTACACATCTCTGCATAATGAGCTGAAGAAGGTGGTGGCGACGGGTCACAATGCACTAGGAGGAACAGCTCCTCACTTGGAAGAGCTGCTTTCTCACCTGTCTGAACAGCTCTGTTTTTTTGTTCAGGCTCGGATGGAAATTGCTGACTTCTATGAAAAAATGTACACGCTCAGCACCCAAAAGTTCATTAACTCTGAGGAACTCGTAAACATTTTGGAATCCATCTTAAGGAAATACAGCTCAAGGTCAGTGCTTATTTGCTGGCAGTAAGTATTCAGACACCTGATCTGTGATAAATGATGTTGAGGTTCAAAGCAAGCCTAAAGACTTTACCGTCCTTTGACTGCTGAGCAGCACAGCCCCTTGCATGAATTCGTGCATGAAGTTAATGTTGGTCAGCAGCATCAGATGTGTGGTCTCAAAATATGACTCCTCTGAAGAAGAATAAAAATGGGAGAGTGTTTCTGTCATCATGCTCTAGGAGTAATCTTTCCTGTTCCTTAATTAACATTAGATGTGTTCACGTTCAGCAAAGAGGAAGAATCATTTTTGTTATGTGTAAGATTTCTTGTGCTTTTTCACTGGGAGTGGAGAGGAAACAAGACTTAATTCCATATGAACTTCAGTAAAATTGATACATAAATGAAACTGGTATTTGTGTGACAGTTTTACTTCTTATACTAGAATATGTGTCTGCTTCATTCTAAAAGCTACACCACAACTATCTGGTCTACCTAGTAGGGTTTTACAGTGCTCTGTCATCGTTTCTTTTGAGAGGTATTAGAGCCAGCAGAAGGAGCACCTCTGAGTCTTTGGTCCCTGCCATTATGGCCTCTTGAAGTTAAGATCTAATAGTTCCTGTTACAAGAATCTCAGGATGTTTCTAAGTTACTCTGGGGTGGGTATTTCACATCTAACAGAAATGAGCCTTCAAAGTGATGGCAGTTTAAAAAAAGAGAGAACAGATTAGATTCTACCTCCTTATTTTAAAGCAAAAGAAGGTGGCCATTGTAGGAAGTTAACTTTCAAATGTAGTTGAATTCTTTCAAATCTTTTGTTAGTGAAGTAGTGTCTAAGATGACGTTTGGGGAGAATATGCTGAAGTAGGTTGGTTGGGTTTTTTTCCCCAGTTATGATTTTTAAGGTGTACATCTAGCAGAAATAATTCAGTGCTGCTTTCTGATACTCCAAATCGAAGCACTGCAGCTGACTCCTTTTTTTAGGAATAACTTGGGAAAATTGCTATGTAATTTTGTGATTTGAAAATCAAAACTAGTGTATATGATCTTACTAGTGATTTTTTTGTGAACCCGTAGACTATCAGGGCTGTTAGTCTAATACAACATGAAATTTACATATTTTTTCCTTGATGTGATAAACATTAAAGAGTAAAGGGAGGTAAGTTGGTGGTGTGTTTTTTTTTTTTTAAATTGATTTATGTTGTACACTAACAATTGCCATCTATTCTGACCATGTCCCGAGTCAACAGCACCATTAAAAGTCTGAAAAACAAAATTGATACTTTTGATGAAGTGACTGGAGACTGTAATATATGAAATGTTTTACTAATAAATGTGCCATTTAAATTAATTTCTGTGACAGGTCTGTGCTTCTAAGGTAGTGTTATAACCTCTTTAAAAAAATAAGCAGTGTCTCCCTGGGAAAAGAACTGACAATCTTGCTTTGGGTTAATGAGAAATCTCTAAGATAGAGACTTTCTAAGATGCTGTTAGAGCTAATTAAGTAGCTTCTGTGTGGTTCTCCCCAGTCACATATAGAATATTCCTGGAAAAAGTGGGTATAATGATAGCTTCCTTTAGATTCCTCAGATCAGTTTCTGGGGGCTGTTATGTTCATGTGTGCTGTCTGGAAACCTGTTGTGTTTTACAGTCTGTTGACCCTCTCAGGTGAAAGGTCAAATAAACTCGTCCTTACCCAGTCTCTTTCCTCTGTCAATATATTCTTCAGTTGCAGTTGAGGATGTATGCCATTATTTTAGCCAACTGTGCTAGGGCCAGACAGGGCATCTGTTCTGTAGAGAGGTTCTGGCCTTGGTTTCTGTCCTTTACATCTGAAAATAGCTGCTCAGATAACTTAGAGCAAATAATTACTTGCTGATAAAGGAATGGCAGAATTAATTGACTGTCAACAACAGAGTCATATTGTTCGTATCTGAAAAATCATTAACTTTTGAACAGCTTAAACCTGTTTTGGTGATACTTACTGCTGACTTGAACATAGCCAATACTAGACATTTTTCTGTTTTTCTATAGAATACAGCTGGAGAAGTAACTTTTTTGTGGGTTTTTTAACTGTTGGTTTGGGTTGGTTCTTAACTGAAATAATTGAAACAGCACAAGAAGCAGGATCCTTTAAAAGCTTAGTACAAAATGAATAAGTAACTATTAAACCTATTTTAATGTAATTATTTTTAAGTCTTAATGTTTTTAATCTAGTCAGCATTTGTGTCATCATTTTAGTCAGCATAAATACATGCATGCATGGGTGTTCCATGGAAGGAAGTTAAAAGCTCAAGAAAAATGAGGCTTCTTCATAGTCTGCAAAACAAAACTCTAGCATCCATCTGCTTTTGAGAATGATTAGCTAAAAAAATCAATTTTCCACTGTGGTTTTAAGTTCTTAACACTCTGGTTTATTGAAATATTATAAATCCCTGTCTGTTTTAAGTGATATTGAGCTCAGTCAGATGCTTCTGTGTGTTATGAAACTTAATTACAGCAGATGTGCTGAGTACATTACCTGTTAGTTTGCTCTGCAGCCTTATCAAGCTTCTCAGCTGTGGCCGAGGTGTGGTTTTTTGGATTAAAATGGTTTAGCAAATTCTGCTGTGCAGTGAAACATGAAGATAGGTATGCGCCATGAAGAAAGTAGAAATCTAAAGCTATTCATCATAATGTTAATCCAGGAGACTTGGCAGTGCTGCATTAGCATACATTTTTTTTAATTGCTTTTAAGACTGAAGGATAACCTTGTTTGACTGCAAGTGTGTTGAAGCCACATTGCTAAGTGAGCACTTGATAGGACTATCTGGAACAAATAATGTTGTATATGCTTTTTTTTAACATATGTGGCAGCAAATCTCTGAATACCAGAATCATTGGAAATACAGAATGTTGACTATTAACAGAGTATTATTTCTAATTGATTCTTGTTCAAAGAAACGTAAATATGCTCTGGACTTCTCAGCCCACTGAAGTAGCCAGTAATCACTGTATCTGGTATAACAGGTAATGTGATGGTTGCTGACATGTACTGTGTACAGAAGGTGGCTGGTCAACCTAGCCTGTTTGCAGAACATGGTGCATAAACTGATTTATGATATTAATAATTTCATTTTCTTCAAATAAATTTGGACATGTGTCTGAGTAGAAAATCCTTTCAAGACATGTATTGTGGCTGCCAAAAAGATGCTTAAAAATAGTGGTAAAATTGTCAGACGATTTTCACAAACCTGAGAATTAATGTTTTGGCAAGATCTTGATGGAAAGTCAAAAAATAGTGAAGGGAGAGAGGATGAAAAGCCTAAAATTCTCATTCTCTCCTCTGGTCCACAATGGAATTAAGGGTTTTGGTTTTGAACCAAGTATTTCTAAAATGGATTTTATGTATTGTGTCCTGGGAGCTGAGGGGAATAAGGGAGTTGCTTTTACTCTGTGTGAAGATGAGCTGTTAAAGGTTGGAAGAATTCAGTATAAACTTCTTTGTTTTAAAACAAAAAGAAGACCCAGGATATTTTCCTGAAATGAGGGGATAAATCTATCTTAAATGGAAACCTCGTGAAGTCTTGTCTTTGAACTATTGGTCATTCTTTGCTGGAGATTTCTTAAAGAGTCTTAAATGCCTTTTAGGGAACACATTTACTAAAAAGGCCACTTCTGTGTTTGCTGAAGACTCATTCTTTCTGTAACTGGAACAGTTTTGCACAGTTTAAGTATGTATTTATTGATTATGTTGATGAGTTTACAAGTCATTTGAGTATCAAGGGAAGGGGAGGTAGGCTGGATCTTTTTTTTTTCTGCTGGCATTTAGGAAAAAATAAAGTGAGAAAGCTATAGAATGGATCTATAAAATTCCATTTAATCGAGATTTGTTCTAATGGTAGGATCACTTGTGAATAAGAAGTGCAGTGGTACTTTTACTTGGTAGATGAAGCGTTGTGAGTTTGGGGTGGGTTTTTTAAAACATTTGTTAAATTGAGAGCTGATCTTGACCTGAATTTTTAGTAAGAGAAATTAGTTGTTACAACATCTTCAGTATGATATGATGAAATCCTGCCAAGTGTTTTTCCCTTTCATTGCTTTTAGTTCACCGAGGTTTGAAGTTTGAGACCTGGCTTATTGGTAAATACAGTTAATCATGGTTCTATTGACTAATTTTCCATCACAATTCTATTGTGTTTTTTTTAAAGAAAATAAAGGCTTGGCTTCCTTATAGCTCCACTGTACAAACAACAAATTTGTAGCAACTCCTTTAATTTAACTTAATGTCTTACTGCTATTCCAGAACTATCAAGATGTGTTTTACCATCAGAAGGGATTTTAAATTGGAACAAAGCCACTTGAATTTAAAGAGAAATGGTGTTATAGTAGTTCATGGATCAAGATGAACAGTGATTGTTCTTGAACTGATCAAATAGAATTCCCTTGCTTTGATAGATAAAGGTCTTAGACATGTTGTTGTCAAAAGTGAAGTACTGTATGTTCATTAAAATATTTGCCATAATTATGTTAGAAGAACTATTTTTAAATTAACATTATTTTCTGGTTTACACTTTACTCTGTTTTAATGTTTGGTCTTCTGTCTGTGAACTGACAAATCCTATCTGATTATTTCACTGTTGTGTATAGCAGTTCTCATGTCTTAACTAATGTTGTTTTCTAGATTTCATCATCCAATCCTCAGTCCTCTTGAAAGCAGTTTCCAGCTGGAGGTAGATGTGCTTGCACATCTCTTAAAGGCTCAGGCTCAGATCTCAGAGTGGAAGTTCCTTCCATCCCTGGTCAACTTGCACAGTGCTCACACAAAACTACAGACTTGGGGCCAAATTTTTGAGAAACAGCGAGAGACCAAGAAACATCTGTTTGGAGGGCAGTCTCAGAAGGCTGTACAACCTCCGCACCTCTTCCTCTGGCTGATGAAGCTCAAGAACATTCTCCTTGCCAAGTTTAGCTTTTACTTTCATGAGGCCCTTAGTCGACAAACAACAGCATCTGAAATGAAAACTTTGACTGCTAAAACAAATCCTGATTATTTTGGGAAAATTTCCAGCTTCATCCGGAAGTATGATGCCGTCAATGTTTCCTTAATTTTTGACAATCGTGGATCAGAGAGTTTTCAGGGACATGGTTATCATCATCCCCATTCTTACAGGGAAGCACCTAAAGGAGTGGATCAATACCCTGCAGTGGTGTCTCTGCCCAGTGACAGACCTGTTATGCACTGGCCCAATGTAATCATGATTATGACTGATAGAACCTCTGACCTCAACAGTTTGGAGAAGGTTGTTCACTTCTACGATGACAAAGTCCAAAGCACGTACTTTCTGACTCGCCCCGAACCTCACTTTACCATTGTAGTTATTTTTGAGTCCAAGAAGTCAGAAAGGGACTATCATTTTATTTCTTTTCTCAATGAAATTTCACATTCCCTTAAGAACTCCAAAGCTTTTGCAAGCTTGAAGCCTGGATCCAAAGGGTAAAATACAAACTACTTCCGAGTTGTCAAGGCAGTAAGCCAGCCTTGGTAGAGCCGTAGCTTTCAAGGGTTACATAAATTCGTGATTCTCAGAGTCTAATTAAAAAGGAACCATTATTTTTTAATGTTATAAGTTCCCTTTTTTTTAAGCTAACAGACACTTGAAGAAAAGTATTTTTGGGTAGTACTCAGTGAGGCAACTTAATTGTGAGGTGCTAAATGGCCACAGTACGATATTTTTTTTGGTGTGGTTTTCAGTATGATTTATTTTTTCAGTCCACAACTCTGTTGCCTGTATCAGAAAGGAATATATGCACTTTATCTTAGTCTGATCATTGACTGTCTTCTACAGAGTTTATTGAAAATGTGGTGAGGATGGAAGATACTATCTTTTCAGGAAATTGCATTGCTTGACAGGAGTGATTTTTGGGAACTAAGCACTGATACAAGGGAATACTAAAAAAAGGCGAACCTGCAAGAACACATTTTAAATAAAAATACAAGACTCACAAAAGGCACTACTGTTAATTATAACTTTGTTTTCAAATGGTTTTAAAAGATAATTGAGGTTTATGACACTCTGTTAAGCACCAGTCTCTATTCTGAACACCCTGTGTCATAAAGCTTTGTCATTGCTTCAGAATGCAGGCTGGGGCAAGAAAAGCTGCAGCATGGGCTGGAAGGCCAGTATTCACTGGTATGTTGTAACATTGTGTGTCCAGGACCAGTCTTGGGTCAGATTAACTGAAGGACACAAGCTGAGATTGAGCATGTATTCTGGAAGGAATAGCTCCATGGAAAAAGCAGCAAAGTTCTTTTCAAATTGTGCTTTTGTCTGGCTAACTTGAAAAAAGAAAAAAAAAAAAAAAGCACAGTAGGAAATGCTCGTTGTAAATGAGTGATTTTCTAACTTGCTGGTAGAGCCGACCTGGATTTGTTTTCAGATTTTTGTAAGTATATAGTTTTTTCTTTCTGTTCAATTTTAAATAACTTCATGGTTAAGCCAAATAACTTTTGGAATTTGGATTTAAATATATAGCCTATGCAGTATGTTTACCTCATTCTAAAATGTCTCTCTTGCCACTTACTTCTAGACTGCAGGTTTGGAAAAAGTATGTTTTCTAGTTACCCTGAAAGTGCTTTATTTTGGAGATCAGTATTTCCAAATACAATAAAAGGGTCAATTTGGCGGTAGCCTTACATTGCGTGATTCTTTTGACCTAGCTATGCAGTTTGCAAGCGCTTTCATGGGAATTCAGGAGGACTGATATGTACTTGTAGTAAAGTTAGATCCTTAGTTGACATTGCGTAAAGTGTAACAATATCATCAGGTTTGTTTTAAAAGGGAGTTTAAGTCATAATGTTGGTTTCTGTTAAGACTGAAATATAAAAGATACCATTGCAGACATGGCTTTTACTGATGCCCTTTCTCTCCTCCATGAGATCATGGTGACTTGTCTTGCCTCTTGCTGCAGGTACCAATTTCTTTACAATCACATAAGCATGTTCTGTTCTCAGAATGTGAGCTCTGACTTTTCCACTTTGTACCAAATAGAGCTTTGCTATAATTATATATTAGTCTGTTGTGAGTATCTGTGCTACTGTCTTTCACCTAAAGTCCGTGACTGCAGTATCACTCAAATGTTTAATCTGCTCTTTGCCATTGGAAAATAACAGAACTTGCAAATAAATAAGCAACTGGCCGGTACCTGGTTTTAATGGCATTACACTTTGCAGCTTGAATTACCCTTTTAACAGGACAAAGTTGCAAATGACAGTATTGCCAAAGTTCGTGTGCTTCCCTCTGTCGGACAGTGACCTTGTAAGAACACTGTACGATTGACTTCCTCAATCAGAGTAACAGAAAAGAGGCTGTTGCCAGAATTGATTCCAAGTCTTCAGCAGTGTAATAAAGCATTATACAAATTCTGCCTGCCTGTACGGTATTTTCCTCTCGTATTGTCTGTGGGAAAGGAGACTGGGGAAAGAGAGTGCATGTGGTACAGGCACCTTCTTGCTTATTTCTGAGTTGCAGGGGATATGTTGGAAGAGGTGACAGAAATCTGCTGCCCTTCAGAGCAGATCAGCAACTTTTACCAGTTGCTGAAATGCCTGGAGGTTGTTCCCAGTGGTTTTTATGGAGAGATGACTGTTCAGCAGACTGGGTGGTTTGCTTCACTCTCCTGCCACTGGTTTTGGTGAGTGGTGTCTCTGGGAATGGGGAAGAGATGATAGGTGGTGTTTCTCTGCAGGGGGAGGTGAGACTTGCTTTGCCCCTTATCAGTGCTGGGATGGTTTGCTGCGGTTTTTTTCAGAGGACCTTAAGGAAGCCACCAGAGGAGCCATCCAACTCATGGGTAAGAATTTCTGAATATTTAGGTTGATGAAGAGCTGAGGGAAGCCACAACCATTACGCTCATGGTGTGAGAAGAGCGGGAATGGGAGAGAGAGATGTACAAACAGTGGGAGAGAATTTGGTGCTGGAGGGAGAAAGTTTTGTGGAGCTGTATCTGGGTTTCAGAGCCCTGGTTTTCAGTCCCCGAGGCTCCTTTAAGATCTCAGCTTTCAATTAATACAAGGTGGTGAGCAGAAAATTGAGGCCGTAGGAATTGGCTTGAATGAAAACTGCAGGGGTGAAGCTGAAGAGAGGGTACACGAGAATCGGTATCAAGTGGTTTTGCAGAGTTGAGGTGTGCTATGACCAAAACCGAAGTGTGCGTGGGGTATGAGTACTTGTGATGAAGGAATGTTTCTAGATTTGTTAGCCCATGCAGACTTGCAGCGCACTTTCTCATTTGGTACTTGGAGGAGTTTGTGTTTTAAATGACAAATAAGGTAACAGGGAGACTTCGAGTTATCTGTGATGTAAAACTGGCTAGGCCAGTAATGAAAACCTGCATAATTAAGGACACGCACACGTATCTGTGGAGTTAGTGAAAGTGACCAGAAACTCAGTAACTGGGAAAAATACATTCATTACTAACTTCAGTACTGGAAAGATTGATCAGTCTTACAGGAAAAGAATTGGAGAACAAATGTGCTTTTGCTGAACTGGGTGATATCCCATCTGCCAGCTTTTCCTCTCTGTCAATTTAGCTAAGCGAGATTGAATGTACTAATGTACTTTCAAAGTCTTGTATAAATGACTGCTTTAAGTGCAAGATGTAAAGATGTTTATGATAACATAATGAAAGCCAATGCTTCCAGATGTATTTAAAAGTTTTAGAAACAGGTACTGAGATTTGATGTTCTTGGTGACACTCGGGTTGCTTAGACTAGCAGTGTGGAAGCTTATCTTTTGTTACAAATCTCATACACCTCATACTTACCTGAGTCCATGGGGATTTTGGGGGGACATTTAATTTGGTGTCCTTTGCCTGGAGTGTGAATGTAACAGCAAATGTATTCTCAGGCCTCTTACGTATTTTATATTTATGTCTTGTAAACTGTTTTCTTTTACATGTGGTGTAGAGTTGTTTTTTTTCTTGAATAAAACATCTTTTCTCCCCCCTTTGCATGAAGACAATGCGGGGAATGTAAACTATTAATATAGTTCGTATTGTGCTGCAGAGGACTGCAATATACACATAAGGTACGTAATATTTGGGGTTTAAGGATCTAAAAGTAACACAAATTCCTCATACCTGTTTGAATTCTAACACTCAGTGTTTATCTAATTAACTTGAAAAAAAATCTGTGCTGCAAGTGGAAACAATTTCATGGCCCACTCCCAGTTAATTATTGCCCTGGTCTGCTGCTCTTCATGTATGAGCCTTTTGAGATGCTTGTGATCTTTCTAGTGGTTGTTCCTTGATACCAGTTTTCTGGGGCTTCCTTGTGTACGTGTCTGCAAGCCTGCTGCCGCAGGTGAGCCTGCTGCCGCAGGTGAGCCTGCTGCCTTTTACTGTACTGGGTCCCAGTTTTCTTGTAACCAAGCTTTGCAATCAGCAAATCAGAAAATCAGCAACGTGCTATACTTCATTCCTTAAGTCCTGGGTTTTTTTGGCCCTTACCTATAACCCCTCAACTTGCAGTGAGTGTCGCACAGCGTGGCTGGTCCTGGGCTGGTGGTTAGCTCAGTGATTACTTCCAGAAGTGCTGGCACTAAGCTAATTAGCTTGGCTGAAGCTTCGGTGTTGCTGCCCTGTTTCTCCAGAAGTCCTGTGTTCAGACTCCCAGAGATGTAAGCCAGCGCTGCCTGGGTGGATGCAGCTGAGGCCAAGCACTGCTTATTTGCTTGGGCTCTGCCTGAGCCTCGAGAACAGTTAAGTCAGTGTCCTGCCTGTTGGGGACAACTGTTGTGCTGCTCAGCAGGGGTGGCCTTCACGCTGCAACTGTGAAAAGGCAGGAGCCGTTTATGGGGAAAAGCAGGAGAGGCTCTGGAAACGAGAATGCTGACAAAGGACAGCAATAACATAAAACTTTGCAGAGCAGGCACGCAAAACAGTAAAATGCAAGATGGAATGGCACCTTGGTTTCCTTTTCCTGTTAGTGAAGGACTGATTTAAAGATCAAGTCTGCTTTGGAGGATAAAGGTAACGGATGCTTTTGCCATTAAATTGTTTAATACTTGATCTTTTTCCTCCAGGAACTGCCTCTTTTCCTTTCTTGTGCATGCATGCTTTCAACATGTTGCCTGACTTTTGTGATTGCTACGGAGCTTTTCTGAGAGAGTTTTTCTGTTCAGTTCTCTCATAACTTTCAACTTGGTTTTGCGGCAGACTAACAGCTCTCCACCTTGCAGCTGGGACCTGGCCATGCCGTAGCTGCACGTGGCCGTGGCGACAACAGTAAAGTGCAGGAGGAGAGGAAGCAAGTTGGTGCAAGGTGGGCTGGGGCAGGTGACAGCTCTGGGAAAGACGGGCAGGGAGAGAACAGGCACAAAAGGACTGCCATGCAGATGGACCACGAGCAGAAGGTTTTCGTTGACCCTGTGTGTTGCTGGCCTAACTTCATAGGAATCTGTAGAAATTTTATATCCTGTGAAAGCTGTGCTTGACCCCGCCCATAGCTGCAGCTGCTGGTTTTTACGTGGCTACTTTAAAATAACTATGTTATTTCCAGGATGGCCATGTCCAATCTTTAGGTACCAACAGTCTTGGCAAAGCAGCTGATTTTGGCCAGATGATTAAGACAGGTGTCACTGTATCCCATTATTAGCTGGGGTGGTTAGCTATGAGTAACGTGAAGCTTTAGAGCAGTGCAGTGTCACGCTTTTTATCTGCAGCTTGCTGCTGATCAGATAAAGTATTTAGTGGCACTAAATTTTGGCTCTGTGGTGTACACATAATTTGCTACAGAAGTACTGAGAGGTTTTTTTAGTGTATGCCAGTTGAATTCCTGAAGTTAGAGGCATGAAGAACCAGCACTGGGTACTGATCCGGTACTGGGATGCACAACCTTGAACCAAGACCTTTAATTTTCCTGTGGGGAAGGACAGTGTTGTCCTCGTTCATAGTGGTCAGAGGCAAAATGAGGACCAGTAAGAGATGCTTAGGGAGGCTGGGGGTGTCTGTGTTAAACTGAAGTCCCAGCCTTTGATTTTTGTCTTGGAGTTAGTCCTCTTGGGAACTTGAGCAGAGGAAACGTTACCCCACAGTATGGAATAGTGTGACGGTCTCTCAAGCATTTACATACTGTCTTTGACCGGGGGAATCCAAGTCAACATCTCCCCCCTCTGCATGTTTACACGGATGTTCAGCAGAGCCTCCAGGATTCCCTGCTCTCTCAAGGCTTCCTCTCCCTGGCCCTGAGTCATTCTCTTGGCAAACTGGGGATGAGAAATCAATTGTCTATTTTCTGAGTGGGTGCAGTCATCTGGCCACTGTGTGAGCAGCGGGCAGTAGTGACATGACCACCCTGCTTTCAGCAGGATTGGGGTGGCTGCTGCAGCCTGGGGTTACCTGTCATCCCAGTGCACTTGCTGGGTCTGGTTCTTCAGGGATGGGGACTGATGCTTCTTCAAGGACAGACTGGGACTGCGTGGGACTCCTTACCACCTGCAAGTAAAACTCTAGGAACATACAAAACTTGGAGTGAAAACTTCGATTATGAGACCATGCTTTTTGTCTGGGGGCTCTACATTAGACTTGTGGTGGGAGAACTGAGGCTGCTTTTGCCCCCAGCAGCACAGCTGGCCCATGCCCCCAGCCCTGAGAGATACCAGCACTTGTCAGAGGGATGGGGTGAGTGGTTGGAAGCACTAACAGGTTTAGCCTTATGCTCTTCATCTGGTGCTGCAAATCTGTCTGAACTATTTTAAAAATTTGGCTGGTTGAGCCCCATTCTAGGTGTGGAAGGCTTTTTGTAGAGCTCACCTTGGAGTAAAGCGTGTGGAGATCTGCTGAAGGCAAGATGTATAAGCTGAGTAAAAACTGTCTTCTCCTTCTCTCCATGTATCCCTGTCCAGAGAGAGCAAAAACAAATTACATTTGACTGTCATTGGGTAATAAGTTTTTAGAAAAAGCCTGTTCCTCATTTATTGTTACAGAATTGCAGCATTAGTGCAATGAACCAAGTCCCCACCCAACCCTCTAAGCAATTTATCTACACCATTTTGCCTGCAAATTCAATATGCTTAGATGTAGTTTATCATATTTCTATGCTGAAGGTTATACTCTGCACCCAGGCTGGCTTTGCTTGGAGAGCTCCAAAATTTTGTAAGTTGAGTTTTCCCAGCTCAGTGGTTGCCTCAAGCTGACTGACCTGCAGAGCGTACCTCGCAGCAAGAGAAGTGGGAGGCAGATTTTTGAAGTTGTACGTTACTCACTCTCTACTACGTATAAAAGTAGATGGGTCTAAGTCTTGGACCAGCCTAGTGGGATTCATGGCAGTATGTAAATTTTCTTGCTATCCCTATAGACTGAAATGGTGCCCCAGATCCGTTCATCCCCAAACGTGTAAGGTGCTCAATATCAATACGCTGTGGTGCCTCAGGCCTATCGCTGTTAAAACTGGCTGCTAGATTAGGAATGGCTCATCCTAGATGTTTCTGACTGAAATGGTAAAACAGTAAAAAAAAATCCCACCACCATCTTATTGATGAGTTTGTAGTATGTCCAAGAAGGAGGTGCAAGTCCAGAGACTGAACTGTCACAAGTTCTTGCCATAACTCTCTTTCAAGCTGTTGACCAAAGTATCTTCAGGAGATAATAATATATTAAAAACATAAGGCTCAAGCATCAGTGTGTAATTTGCTTACCAAGCACCGCGGAACTTGCCCATCTGGAAGGTTATTCTGTAACTGCATTATAGGGACTTCAGTATTTTATTTTTTTTGTGGTAGCATTTTTTTAGGCACTTGTTTTTTTAAGTTATATTTGAAACGAGCCAGATAAGTCTTTTTCCAAAGCTGCAGAGATTCAGAGACTGCGGAGTGTGGGCGTTAAATTCAGCACAGGTAAGCAAATTGCTGTTTGCAATTTTTGTACCATATTTTAATGCACAAGATCACTGTGTTAAACTACGTTTTTGTTTCAGCAAAGCAAGAAAAACTGCCACTAGAGGGTGGTATTAACATAACAAGAAAAAAGTCATTTTGGACTCTTGTCTCTTCCAGGATAAAATAATTTATACTCTCCTACATGTTTATAAACATGGGATAGATTTTACTGCTGTGTTCAGATTTGTTTGAATCTTGTTGGTTTTTTTCCCTTGTAAAGTGATTTATGTAGTTCTGTTTCAGCCGCAAACAGAAATAGCGGGTACCTAGTTTCATCCTTTAATGTATATATGAATACTAAGGATACGTTGTTTCATCTTCTTTGCGAGGGACTTTTTTTACTGGCTTGCAAAAAAAAACATAAAAAAGTTTTTATGACTTTTCTGTTGAAAACTACCCATTCACTTAAAATTGCATTCCATTTTAGAAAAGATGGGGTGGTGTTTTTTTTTTTCCTGCTACTTCCTTTTATTTTATTCTTAAACAGTGGAAGACTTAAATTATTTTTTACCAAGGTGTAGTGCAGTATGATTGAATGACAAAGTCCATTCAGGGAGCATCAGGCTAGGGTTTAAGCTTAATGCAAAGTAAGAGGGTTTTGATAGTTTAATGTGGGCAGAGCTACTGTGGTATACAACTATATGTATATGGTAAACCAGTTTGTATATACATATGTGTGTATGGTATATGGTATAACTATATGTTATATGGTTATACCATACCGACCCTGAGCAGCAGAGGCCGAGGTGTGGAGATGGGGTAGCGTAGTGACTGGGTGGCTCAGGTGCCAGGGCGATGTTGCTGTGCTACTTTGGGCAGTCACAAGCACTGTCAGATGCTGCTGGGTGTGCTCGGGCACAGGGGCTGGCTGCAGGTGCCCGTGCCACCCCACTGCTGCCCTTTGGTGTCCAGATGAGGGAGTTTTGCCAGCGCTGCAGCCTGCATCGACCCCAAGGAGAACCTGAGGGAGGCAGAGGAGGGATGTGAGAAATGGAAGTGGAGGAAACACAAGGGCCAAAGCAGTGGCAGGGACCTTGCCCTCTCCATGTGCCCTCCAAGAGGAGAACTAGCTAATTTCATGACACTTTCAGCATGATGCATGCAGGGCAGACCTGTGGTGCTCGGCAGGGTCGTGGGCTTGCTGTGCCCAGGAGCTGGGTGGGGACAGTGCCCCTGGGCCATCGGGGTATCCCCAGACCCCCGCTACAGACTGCTGCAAACTTGCTACGTCCTTCTGCGCTGATGGCCAAGCTTGTGCATCACCCTTGCTTCACCATCTGCCCCCAAGCTGGGTTGAAATCCAGTAATAATTGTATTTATTTTTCTTTCTTCCATGCTGGAAGATAGCTGGACAAAAGACATTATCTAGCCACGAGCTTTTGGGCTTTGATGTGATCTGAAAAGCATTAGTGTGTGGCTCCCCTGCTGCTGTGCTATATCACCACACACGATGACAACTCTGCCAGGGAGGCAACGGCCCGGCCTGTGCTGGTGTGTTAAAATGACGATCACATGGGTTTCGGTGGTGCAGAGCAAACACATTCTTTCTCCATGACGATGCTGAAATCGTGGCTCTTCAGGGGACAGGACAGTTGGCGCCTTTGAACTGATACTGCGAGTGCGTGCGTGGGATGCAAATGCACTGTGTAAAGCCACCCCATGGTGCGCTGGTTTAATAGAACAGATTTTCAGTGACTCATTGGGAAGACAAAATTTTTCAACTCACATTTAATCTTAGCTTGATAAATCACTCGGGGGGGGGGGTGTGTGTGGTGTTGGTGCTGGAAGGGATATGGGTGGACAGTGAAAAAGCAGCAGTAAAATGCATGGAATTAGTGCTCTGGTGATGAGACAGACTGGGGTTTGGAAAGTCAGCAGTGGTGGGGAGCTTGGCTGGCGGTGTGGGGCTGGGAAATGTGGAAGGAGGTCGGATTAAACCACAAGGATGGGTTGGGGTGGGACTGGCTGCAGTGGTGGCCACTCCTCAGTGGCATGTTGGCCACTGTGCTTGTGGTTAAAAACTAATGATGTTCAGCTGGTTGCTATGGCAATGATGTAGCATGAGTTGTCATGGTGATGGAGTGAAATTTCTCATCACGTTCCTGCAGGAATGTGATAGATGCCGTTTGGGGGACACTGAACCTGACCATTTGCCTCCTATCTTTCTCCTTGGTTGAAACACTGGCACCTGCTGCAGTTGGTGAACGTGCCTGTCCTCCCAGTACTGTTACCTGGTTTTCTGATGCTGATTTTTTTCTTTTACTTTTAGTAAATTAAGATCAGCTCTGGTAAACCATGAGTTGCTAAGCCTAATCTGATTATGTGAACTGTTATACAGGGTGTGTTAATAAAACATACTTCTGCTAGTGAGGCTGTTTCCAGACATTCCCTTAATTCTTGCATGTGCTCTTCACCTCTGTACCTGCCCATAATACAATTCAATAGGACATTAATTGCCTATTTGAAAAAAATAATTTTAAGTTGATCTGGACTAAATTTACTTAAAATATTCCCTTTTAGTGCAGAATAATGTATGATCTGTCTTAGAAATGCATGTTTTTGTTGCAGTTTTATTTAAACTGTCTTTGTTTTCTCTTCCTTCTTGAGCTTTAAGAGCAATGCACAGTCTTTTTCCTTACTCATGAGCTATACATAAGTTCCTCCTTGTCAGGGTTTTTTTTAAATTCAGGTCATCAACAGGACAAATATACTGTATGTAAATTATATTGATTTCAATGGTTCTTTCCTTAGGAGAGCTGGTGGAACTCCTATTTTACTTCTATAGAAACCAAGGGCATACCTATGCTATGTTTTTTCAGTTGTGCGAGAAAGTAAACTCCTTGAGTGCAAAGCATATTCAACAGTTTGGTTTTGTAAGGATAAAAATCTCATATTCAGCTTGACTCAGAATTAAAAAACCAAAACATTCTGCTCATAATCTGCTTTTAAGATTCCCTAAACCCTTCGTTACATGTAAGTTTCTGTGTTAAACCATACCCCTCAAAATGAAGTCTGAAAAACAGCATTAGGGCTGTTTTACAAGGCATACATGCTGCTTTCATAAAGTGTCATTTGCAGGCATCAGGGAGTCTGGGAAATGGAAAATCTGAATTTGGGGTGTACAACTGAATAGCATTGATATTTTGTAAGTGCCTCCAATATTTTATTATTTTCTGTGCTTTTCAGCAGGTAGGTTTTGGGTGAGCTAGCAGAACTGTATTTGTTGCCAGGGAGCACGGGAAAAATGTTGGCTCTAAAACGTCTTGGGATTTGGACCTCTGTAGTGCTGGGTTGGAATCTGGGTTATGCTTGAGGCTGTATAGCTTTATATTTAGGAAAGTAATGGCAGTAATATGTTTGCTGTGTGCTTCAGCACATGACTAATGTGAGGAGCTCCTGTCAGCTACACGTGCTGGAGTGCTTGTTCTAGCTCTTCTAAGAAAAGTTCAGTGTCACTATTGATGTCTACAGAAAATACTTTTACTTATTTCCTTGTTCACGGCCTTGCAATTACTCCCATAAATGATGTTAAACTCATTGACCTAAGAAACTAAGTTTTCAGAAATTCACTGAGCTGTGTGGTTCCATGTACTAATTTAAGAAAACAAGAAAAAAAGCCAGCAAACAAAAAAACAACAAAAAAAGCAGCTTCTGGGTGAGGTAAACTGTCAGCTGCAAGTTGCTGGGAAGCAGTGAGGTACCACCATGTGCAGGTCCTGTTTTTCTAGACTTTCCTGGGTATATCCAAGGGTCTTTATTAGAGATGAGGTACAGAGCTACGTGGACCTGTAGTCAAGCCCGGTGCAACCTTTCTTGGTTGGCTTCTGAACACAGGCTTCTCAGAGCCATTAGTTTTACAAGCTGTGTAAAACTTTGGGAAAACATCACTCCGTCTCATTAAAGATCTTGCAAATGTGACACCACTGCCATATCATCTCTGCTTCTTACAGTTTGTTGCTTTTCATACAAAACATTCTGTGCTTTTACTTGCTTGAGTCTTTTTAAATGCTGGGCTTCAGTCCAGAGTCTCCTTGGGTTATCCCACTGTTGCAAAAAAAAAAAAAAAAATCGCAAGGCCTGTGTGGTGCCCATCTTGTTTTTTGGGTGTTTCATCAGCCCTGGAAGCTGTTCAAAACCTCCCTAGACAGCCCCTCCCCTCCACTAGGGTCTGCCCAATCTACTTCTGTTTGGGTTAATGCAAGTCTGTGGCCATGGGGAAATTACGAATAAACGAAGTATGAAAAACTTCATAGGGTCTTTATTTGGATATTTACGCAGGCATGAACTGTAGTCTGAACGCGGCTGGGTCCCAGATTGGGTGATGCCAGTGAATGAAGGTTTCTAAACTGCATTGCTGTTCTGCAGGTATGTTACTGTGATTTGTGGCAAGTGACCTCGAGAAATCTCATACCGCAGTGATTGTTTTCTACCTTATCAGTCTTTCAGATGATAAAAGAAAAGCTGGCTTTTGAAATAGTTAGTAACTCTGGTGTTACACAGGTATAGATTAGAAGATTTATGCCCAGACTTGTTGAGTGCTCCGTCCCCTCTTCCTCCCAAATGAAAGACACGATATCTGTCACCGTACCTTGAGAGGTGGATATAACTGTGTTCAGCTGCTGAAAAACTTTAAAGCTTACTGAGATGAAGGATATTGTTTGAAGTTACGCTAGTATCTGCTTACAGTGGAGGCTGCTCACAGGATTAGAGCATGCACAAGCCTGCTAATGAGTAAATCTGGGGTTTACAAGCACCGAGGAAACTTCAGTGATGTTAACCTAACTCTACTAGATACAGTCAAAACCCTCATCTTTTGGGAAAGTGTTTATGATGTCAGCGTTGGTTCAGAAACTTGTTCTCTGGCTAGAAGGAGGGTTTATGAAATTGCTGCAGATATTTTAATAGGAAGCTCTGATGAGTGAATGTTTGTCCTAGAGATTTTTCTAAGATGTTCAACAAACTATTACAGTTAGTAGATGAGTGGAGGCAATTTAAAGAGCAGTAAAACTCCTCTGGTATATGTACTTCACTGCTTCTTTACATGGCAAGGAGTGTTAATGAGATGCTGCAGCATGCTACAAAGAACTACCAAAATAAATTGATGTGGTGGCCTAATCTTTTTCCTTCTGTGAGCAAAGCCAAGCAACAGATGATGGACTCTTGATGCTCTGCCATGAGTGTACTGCAGAAGGCTGCTTACTAAAATGCAAAGAAAGTCCAGAACGGAGGAGAGGTTTGGCATCCATGTGAAGGTGACTGGGCTGTTCATGAACTGGTTTTAATGATGGGAAACACATGCACTACATCAAAGAGGATTGATGTCAACTTGTGACATCACTTTCAGCCTTCCTAAGTATGTAAATAAATGTATATCCATAAAACACCTGAGGAATGTTTTCCCTGTTTGATGGGTCTGTTGGCTGAGGAAACATGTTAGGGAACTTTGCCAAAGCCTTGGGATTAGGAAATCTTCTGTCCTCCAGGTCTGGGCTAGGGGTGTGAAACCAATTTGTGAGTGTGTGTTCATGTGTCATGGGGACTTGAAAGAGAAGCCAAGAGCTATCAATCTTATCCATGCAGGGAAAGTAATTGGTTGCACAATAAATGGGAGAAGTGAAAAATGATGTAGCAGTTTAATCAAGTGGCTGCCATAAATACATATATATATGGGGAGTATTTCTTTATAAAGCACTTTAAAGGCTCACCAAGAGACACCTGATATTAACAGATACATTTAAAAGAAAGCAGTGTCAGAAAAATAATGTTTGTGAAAAGTCAGTGGCTGCAGGACATTTACAAACCCTGAATGATTAACAGCTGGAGTTTAAAAGACTGTGAGTTTCTGTCCCTTCCCACGGTGCTTGTGACCTAAAGGAAAAGGGTAGGTAGGAGCTGAGACTCTACAGTCTGGGGTAAGACTTGACTCTAATATGAGTGTTATGAAACCCTCAGTTTATACGACTTATATTTCACTGGGTGAACTTCTTCTCGGGGCCCTGCTGAGCAGAGGACGGCGTGCTCTGGAGGAAGGGAGAGCAGACGTGTTTCAGTGTCCTCAGACCACTGGGCTGAACTCCATAAATAAAGCATGCACCTGCTAAATTTTTTATCTGTCTCTCTCAAATGGAAGTTCTTAGTTGGACAGTCTTCCTTTTGTATTCTGAAGTATTACTATTTTAATAGCAATATTTGCCCACCAGCACCCCAGCCTGGAGTCTGGGGTTTCCCCATGTGCCCTGGGGGCTTTCTTTGCACAAGGGAGCTGGGACCTCCCAAAGCTGTTTGCCAGAACTGACCTATAATTTCCCTTGTAAGTCGTTGTCTCATCAGAAAAATGCTGCTTTGTGGAACACAAGCTATCTCCTGAAGACATACTTAGCAATATATAATTTTAGAGAGAGCAAAAAAAAGTATTTTCCTTATGTTAAAGCAGAATTGTTTTGTATAAGATATTACAATGAAATGCATTTATCCTATAAGGATGAAAAAATTGCAGCAAAGCATTTTGCTAAAAAAAAAATAATTTAAGAACAAGTTACCGATGTTTTCTCCATTTTTATTATGGAGAATATATTTAAGCTTGTAAAATTTGCTGTGAAAGGGAAAATCCTATTACAAGTCAGCTTTGTTTTCTCTCTGCGCTGCTTTGTTTTGTTTTATGTCTTCTATTAACAAGGTGTTCGGCTGTGCAAGAAATAACATTTTCTGAGTTTGTGGTTGACCTTTTGATTGCTTAAACTCATTTGCTGTATTGTATCTTTACAGTCTGTCCTTCTGTAATTTATAACTTAGTTATACAGTACTTCATAAAGATGTAATTTAGAGTTAATATAGAATATCTAAAATGAGAGATGCAGTTGATTCTCATTCTTGAGTCGCTTAAAGGATGGTGGGACTCACTGGCTTGGCATTTAAGTCTGGAAGGAAGGGTGTCCCTTGTGAAATAATTAGTCAAATTTAAACAGAAGCTACTTATGGGGCATTGGGCAGATTGGTTTAGGCCTTTGGGAGGGTTCTTCCTCTATAAAAATCCAAATGGTGCATTTTGGAGCACAAGGCAGTAGAGTAAGTCCTATGTTTTTATATAGGATGACTTGCTGATGTCTTGCTGGAGGGTGCGCAATGTGCCGTGGGCCAAGCCCCAGTGTTGCCGCTATGGAAAGTGCATTTGGCTCTCCTCAGAAGGTAAACCCTACAGCAAACCCATACAAACTATGAGCAACTGAATGAGTTAATTGACCCATGAATTTTTAATATTTGGATACCCTGAGGTACAAACTAGAGCTTAAAATATATTGCTTTATATCTTTCATACTCTGAGTAGTGCATGTAATGATACATGAAGAGAACTGAAGTTTCCAAAGGGTTCTTTGCTTTGGGTTGAACAGAGCGCTTTTACAAATAATCACCCCAGAGACAGGTTTGTACCAGACTGTGCATGAGAAAATAATCTGGTGGTGCCGTCCATCACCTGTCCATGTCTGGTGTCTCACCTCCTGCTTGGTCAAGACTTCTTGCGTGGCCTTGGTGGTCGTTGCAACGTGAGCTGTCGCCCCTGCCTTCAACAATAAGGTAACAGGCACAGAAAAACTTGTGGTGGATAGGAAGCTTAACAGGAATTGAAGCATCACTTTTCACTGGAAATATTCACACCACACACCCCACCCCACCCCCACCCCCCGAACTTTTAAGTGTTGAAATGTTGGAGGAAACAGGGCTTGAAGTGTCCTGCAACTTCCCTTAGCCTGTGCTGCTTGCGTCCCGCTGTCCTGGCAGGGAGAGGACCCGGCTGCAAAATACCTCCTGGCATCTTGGGTGTGTAAGAGTAAGTTGGACCCAGTTCACTTCCTCTTTGCTTGGATCTTTTGCTTAAAAAAACCAACCAACCAACCAAAAAAAAAAAAAAAACCCAAAAAAAAAAAAGGAAAACTTTCTAAAATGAGTGCATTGCCATTGACAAACCCAACGGTTTCCATCAAAGGGTTTTTTGCCTTTCATAGGAATTGGAATAATCTCCTTGGAAGGAAATGCTGAGAGATCAGCAGTAAACCAGCAATGTGGTCAGGAAACTTTATTTTTGCTGTTGGGGCTCCCGCAGCATCAGATGCCACCGCAGAAACAGCGAGTGGGCGCCTGGGGCTTGTGCAAGAGCTGCCTGGTGGAAACGTTTGGTGCCACAGAAAGCTGAGCCGGGCATTGCCCAGCGTGGCAGCGTTTGGGGGGGCTGCCTTTCGTTTCACACCCCCAGGTGATGGGCGGTGCGGAAGGAGGGCAAGGCTGGGGCAGGCAGCCAGCTGGGACCCTGCCCAGACATCATTCAACATGCAGTGGCTTTCCCGTGTCGCTGTCCTAAATGCCTGTGTCTCACGGAAAGTAAATGATTTTGGCTACAAGATTGCTGTTTTGGGCTACCATCTTAGAAAGCAATATCTCCTCCACCCTTCCTCAGCCCCTCTCTGTCCTTTGTTTTTCCGAGAGGAGGCATGGAGATTAAAGATGTAAAATCCTAAATCTCAGTGCAATAAACCAGTATATACAAGGGGATGGCTTTTACAGTCTTTGGCTTTACCAGCTGAAAAAAATGAGTCTTGATTTCAGTGCACCTTGCATGCAGATATATTTTTCATTCTTTTTAATTTTTGAATTTATTTTTACTTGTTGAAGTGCTGTATTTTTGTTTGTGCAGGTATGTGGATGTTATCCTCAGAGGTACAGCTTACATTGGTCTTTCCTTCTCTCTCTAAACATTTTGTCTGGGGAGAAGCAGAGCAGCTAAAAATAGTAGGGCAGTCAGCCACACATGGGTACCTGTTTTATTGAATGCTGTAGGTGTCATGCGGAGAAGAGTCCTGGCTGGCTAATGGATAACACATCAGCTTTCCTTCTCAGCTGTCCCGTATTTTTGTCACTCCAATGCAGAATCCTCTTCTGACCTGCTTAAGACCATCCCATACTCAGGTCCTTCCCCTGGCTCACCTCCGCCTCTGGCAGAGCGAGATGCTGGCAGGGGCTGGGAGGGGGCTGCCCAGCACCCCCTCACCGGGGCTGGCAGATGTTACCAATGACATTTCCAAGAGATCCAGGCTGAATAACAAATGCCCAGGGAGCGAAGAGCACCAATGTCATTTCAGCACTATTTTGACACAAGGTATGAACAAACCAGATTATTCCTGGCCATTACTCAGAGTACTGTGAGCAACACTGAAAAATATTCCTGCGTGTAAGCGTAATGGCAAAGTGATATATATTTCCTTTTGCAGAATTGCAGCATCTCACTCTGGGAGGATTTCTGCCACACACAAATGTGGTTTTCCTGCCCAATGTGTTTTTATTTGATACTGAGATCCTTCCTTTAATCAGCTGAGACAATTGTTTTGAGTGCTTTGAAGAAACCCATGCCCTGGATGCAGGGGGGAAGCCTGAGCCACCGCAGGCACTGGAGATGCTTGTGTTGGCTTTAGCAAAGAGGGAAAAGAGCCTCAGGGGTGATGTCTGACCATCAGCAGCTTTGAAGGGACAGCACAGGTTGCACATTTGCCTCCAGTCCTCCTCCATGTGAGCAAGGTGTGGATCGACTCCTACAGCATTTGAATGCTGCTTTACTTGGACCGTGCCACAGAAGTTTCAGATTATATTAGGGGAGATATATAGATCTGATCGCTCTCATGCATAGTCTTATTCAGGTTAACAGAGGGGAAAATGTCCTACTGATGTTGCTGTGACCAGAGCTGTTGGTGCGGTGAGGGCTGGAGGCTGTGGTGCAGGGACCAGGGTAGCGCTGCCACCCAGCGCAGGCACCCTCACACAGGGCTCCTTGCTCAGCTGACATCTGGGGTGGCCAGAAGCTACTGGGAAATTTGTAAGGCTTGAGCAGAGCTCTATATTTTCACCAAAAAAAAGGGAAATATTGGGGAAAAACTAAATTATCTGCAGGAATTGTCTTCTCATCAATTTTATTTATACTAAGAATGAAAACTACATTAAGCATAACTGAATTATTCTATGACTAGCATTGCTAATAGATCTCTGGAAAGATTGAGTTTACTTTAGAGTAATAGGAAATGTACCTGATACTGGAGATGAATTGTAATGCACGCAAAAATTGTGTTTAAATACTTGAGCCTGCTGGTACACCTCTAAAGTAGGAAAAATTAAGAAAAAGTAGAACAGTGAAACAGGAAACACCAAAATTGATGACTTGTAAATGGAAAATCCAGTTATTTCTATAGAAGTTAAATCAGAGATGCAATATTACAATGCAGGTACAGAAGAAGCTTAGGTTTCTATGGAAAAGTTTGTAAACCAGCTGCTGCTTCACTGAACACATGCATTTTTACGTGGATACTTCATTGTTGTACACAGATACGAATGGCATTTAGGCCTACAATGCCTAAGAAATTATATGATTCCTAAACTTCTAGTATTTGACAAAGTTATGCTTTAATACTGGGAGCATTTTGCAGGACGGAGGTATATGACGGCATCAAGGCAAACATTGCCCTGGGACTGGCTGGAGCAAGCTGGGCAGGACCCGCAGTGCTGCCAGCTTGGGGTGCAGGAGAGGAGTGGTCCTGTGGGTGTGTGAAAATGGGGGTCCCTCCCACAGGGATGCACTGTGTCCCCCATGCTGCTGCCTGCCACTGTGCCCCGCTCCCACCTGCCATTCACGCTGTGCAGGGATGGAGGGCTTTGTCCCCCCGGCAGACCGCATCACTGTGTTTTCTTAACAAAACATGCAGCGGGAATTTTGCAGTGCACCCGGCTCTATGCTTTGGAGAAATGATATGTACGTATATATCTATTTTATTTTTGATTAGTGATTTTGGAGGGGGAATGAAGGAGAGTTCAGAATTAACTCGTGATTTGGCAGCCCACAATTAACCATGTTTCAATCCCTAATTGTAACCTTGTGCATGAACTGATTTTGTTCAGAAAAACTTTGACTTAGCCGTAAAATGTGCCTTGTGATGTGTGTGACAAATTAAAAAACGCTCTTAACACTAGATCTCAAATTAATGTTTCACCCATGCTTGGAATAGCATTCATTTAAAGAGCTGAGAAAAGCATAGTGGTTGAATACTGGTGGATAACCCTGTTGTATTCACCCAGATGCTGGTCACCAGGGGTGCTGGTGTGCTACTGTAATGGCTATCTCTGAAAGCGTTGTAGGCAGGAAAAACCCCAATTAAAATATCTGTTGTACTGGGTCTCTTTACAGTACTCAGCAGTTCTTGGTCGAAGTTGTGAATGGTTTTATTTTCCACCTTTGGCACACCTAAATTCACTATTCATGACTCTGGTAACAACCTCCATGTTAATGCTGTTTCATTGCAGTCAAGAAGTCACTGCTAAAACCCCAACCATTTCAGTGACTGTCTTATTACACTCCGGAGCAGTGCTGGGCTCGGTGATTTGTCCCTCCCGGAGGGTAATTCATTCAAATAAATGTAAATCATTGGTTTGTGTTGTTTGGTCAGTGTTTATAGATGTCAGTGTACACCACTGAAAATGGACATGGCAGATATTAAGGGAGGAATTGATGTGCTCCAATGTTTTTGGTTTATCCGTGCCGCAGTACTGAGTGCAGCTACTATTGATTTCAGTCCTGGAAATGTTTGACCTCTTTTCTACAGCACAACTTGTCTATGTTTTACAGCCAAATTTGTTACGCCTTGTACTTCCAGTCTTACTCCATTACTATGCTACCTGGAAAAAAAAAAAAATCAATGCAGTTTGTTAATTAAAAAAGGAAAACCCACTATCTCCGACCCCAGACAAAAAGCTGCTGCTGGGTCTCTGCAGCGACCGGTGTGGCCTGACCCTGCTGGGAGATGGCGCAGACACAGCTGAGGGATGCACCGTCCTTGTGCGGCTGTGGGGCACCGGCTCAGGTGACCACAGGGTCAAGTGTAAAACCTGTATTCCTGCATTTTTTTAATCTGCACGTACGTACTGAGAAAGGTGAAAGAAAACCTACAGAGACTTGTCCAACTCAGCCAGAGCCAGATTATTAAATATTATTTAATGCTATTGAATCCCTCAGTCAGCATCAAATTCTGCGTGTCACCTTCCAGCCCGTGGGCCTGCTGGCTCCCGCTGTATCTGCCACGGGAGTGGGAAGGTGAGGAATTACACCGCTCTTTTCTCCCCGAAGTCTGGCTTAGCGCTGCCACACAAGTTTTGTTCTCCCATCTGGCTGGGATGGTGGATGAGATGGCCTGGTTGGTGACCTGCCATGTTCTGTTTTCCTTTCCACCAGTTTTGGCCTCGCTGATCAGCGGGGTGGCTGGATGAGGGGAACGGGCGCACCGTGCTGGGGCTGCAGCCCTGCTGGGGAGCAGGGTGGTGGCGGGGGGGTGTGTGTGCAGCAGGGCTGCGTGCCGGGAGGGGGCTGGGGGGGCCGTGTGAGCCAGGCTGAGGCCGAGGCTGTGGCAGTCTGTCGATCAATTTGGGCTTTCATCTATTATAGATTGTTTTCTTTCCTTTCTCTCCCAAGAGCCTTGTTCATGGGAAAAGCAATATTCTTACCTACAAGAATGGTACTTGGATCCTGTACCATCGCTAGCTTCAGCTGGCTTCAGTTGTTCCCCATACCAGCACCATCCAGACTAATGTCAAGGCCTGTTCCGCAGACTAGCAGTGATGGAACAGAGTGACCGTGGATCCTTCTGGGCAGGATAAGTCCCTGCGAGCCACAGAGTAAGTAACAAACCCTGCGTCTCTACCAAGAACTTAAAACCTGGGCTGCTCCTCTGCTGTGTCCTTGGGCCGGTTGGGGGTGTGTGTTTCTGTGGGCTGTGGCAGTGCCGTGTCCTGGAGCTGCATGTGGCTTGAAACAGCGATTTTCGGCAGCGGCCCGAGAGCTGAGCACCCCGCTGCTGCTGCTGCTGGTTTTCTGGTCGGTTAATTGGTTTTCCCAGCAAAACAACTCACCGCCCCTTTGCGTTTCTGAGTACTGGTAAATCAGTGGTTCCCTAGTCACCTGGCAAACCCCTTGGCTGTCTCTGTGAGAGCTGTGTTTTTTCCCACTACTAAACCTGGAAGCAAGCTAAGAAGGCAGCACAGTGTAACACCGAAACATCACGTTACACAACAGGAGGAGACCCCTCTTCCTGTGTGTCCTTATTTATTTTAAAATGAATGAAAGGCCACCAGAAGCCTCTCTCCTCACTAGCGTATGGGCTGACTGTGGAAATTGGCTTATGCATCCTCCGGGCTGTGCGGGACCTTGAATGAGCAATGAATGACCTTTGCTGTCCCCTCCTGCATGTCTTAGTCGGCTTTTGTGCAGTAGGGGATGAGAAGAAATACTCAAAGTAGGTCACTGGACAGGGCGATGCAAGGGCTGACACCACGGGCTGATCGATGAGCCCACTAACAAACAGTTGCGTTACAGCAGCTTTCCCAGCACGAAGGGAGCCGGGCTGGCTGGCGTGTGCCTGTTTTTCCTGCGGGAAGCAGGAGGGTTGAGGTGAGGTGCCCGGTGGGTGGGTGGCAGGCAGTTCCCAGAGCCAGCAGGAGCAGGGTGGGCCACCCTTGATGGGTGCTCAGGCAGAACCGCACGAGGTTGGTGGCTCTTTGTGGGGGGATCTCCAGCTACAGAGGGACTTGAGCGAGTTTATGGGGGTGGTGCTTTTTGAGCCTGTCGGGGGAAAAGGACTTCTTCAGGCCGAGACGATGATGGGAGCTGATGCAGGGGGGTGTGTGGGTGGCTGGGGGTGCTGGTTGTTTTCCCTTTCTGTGGAAGGTAAAGGTAGATTGGCAGTCCATGTTAGAAGATAACGGCAGTTTACCCAGCAAAACTACACGCACAGACAGAACTATCTTCTTTATTATAAAGATACACTATGAGGAACAAACCTGAATGTATACTGAAGCTTGTAATGGTACATGCCAAAAATGTACAGTACTATACATAAAAGTGCATTGTCACAACAGATTAACAGTACATTTCTCTTCCAGAACTGTGAAATTTCCTTGGTTTTATTTGTTTTTCAGGAGTGGAAGGAATGCAATGGGAATGCAGCCATACAGGAACAGAGAAGGATGCAATGGAAATGCAACAGTACAAGAGCAAGGCTAAAGCTCCTCTAAAATTTAAAGGCACTTTCACATGTACATACTACAGATGTACATTGACACAATTAGGTAACAGTCAACAAGCAGGAAGCTACCAGTACTGCAATTCATCAAACTTGACAGTAAAGGACAATACTGATTGGATTAGGTGTGCAGGAGTTACCCTTTAGTACGTCTGTAGTTGTAGCAGTCTTTCCTGTTACATATCCACTTACTATACTTTTAAGTATCTATAATAACCATCAAACTACACATTTAACTGTGTGAATGCACTAAGTGGATGCATTCACTAAATGCACTGTTTCTAATATTTTCTTTTGCTAAACAATTTCTAATATAAGCATTATGTAGTCCAGTACAGTTATTTAAACATACAAAATTCCCTATGCAATTTAAAGATACAGGTATCCATCTCAATTATGCCAGGTGGGTTAATTTAAAAATGCTAGACTAAAACTGCATGTGAATGAAAGCTGAAATTCCAGTTTGTTCCACTGATTCTAGTAAATTGGGGAACTACTTGAAAATATCTCTGGTCCTGACCAAGTGAACAGACCCTATAGATCAGTGCTGGTCAGCAGCTGGGGCTGCCCTGGCTTAGGCTCTTGCCCCGGCATTAGGACTAGGCAGTATGGTCGAGAGGGCTGGAGGTTCGCTGACTGATGCAGCACAGTCCACTGTGGCGGATTAAGACTTTGCCTTTAACCTAGACGTGCATGAAGTCTGCAGCTGGATCGAGAAGGGTTTGCAAAGAGCAGGAGCGGTTTGGGTGTCGGAGGCAGTTCATGAGGTACTTTTCACACCTGGGGCTTCGCATTAGCTATCTACAGGGTGTAAACCAGAGCAGGAATAAGTTGTTCCTAAACAACAGGAAACTGCTCCCATCACCTCAGTAATTATGCCTGTCAAATGTTGTTGTTATTCTTCTCCCAGACTTAATTGTTTATGTATAGCGAGTGGTACCACTCCAAGCTTTCCAACAGTGAGATCTTAAAGAACCCATGGAAAGACAGATCTTACTTAAAGCCAGTTGTACTCCTGTTGGTGGACCACAACAGATTCTTTTTCTTCCTCCCATCTTCTTCACTGAAACTTATTTTATGGATTGGATGTCGGAAAATATATTCACAGAAATAATACTATGGCTTACTGTTGCAATGTGCAAAACAGCTGTACATTTAGTTCACGCCCAACAAAGCTTAACAACAGTGCTCTAAGCAAAGTTAACAGTTGTCACTCACAGACAGAAGAAAGGTACTGGTTTCTGTCATTCAAAAAAAAAAAAAGGGGGGGGGGAAGGAGGGGAAGTTGTTATGGAAAACTTTAGTCAGCTTGAATCTAGGCAGTCGAAACTCAGCTATCTGTCCTGTGAGTGACCCCTGCATCACTGGCAGGAGGTTGTCCCTCTTCAGAGAGTCCCTGTCCTGGTGCCGTCAGCATAACCCAGGACGGGTGCAGCGCTTGCGCTGCGCAAGGCAGCCAGCGGAGCTAGGTCAGCTCAAACTCCAACCATGATGACTCACACTGTGTCTTTACTTGGACACTGAGCAATAAAGTCAGTGGGATACTTGGCTGAATTACTGTGTAGTTGATCCTTTCAATTGCCTATCAGCCTGCCTAATGGACCAACAGGTTCACATACTCCCCCAGAGCCTGGCTTGCTCAACTATGAACTTAAATGAATTTAGCTTTTGTGAAAAACATGGTATCAGGGAAAGAAGGTCTAGCTTCATAGGAACAGGGACACTATTACAGAGGGCTGCAAAAGGAGTTTCTAGATACTATCCTGGAGATGTGCCTTAGCTGTGACCTGGAATGCTGCTTTTTATCGGTGAGAGCAATGTGATCGCCAGATCCATCTAGCGCTTGTCTCTAGTGAGACTGCCAACGGGAAAGCTAAAACTTGGTGCCAGTTATAAGAGTTGTGAGGGTTTGGTGGGGTTTTTTTGGTGTGTCTTAAATAAGAACTGTGGCCTGAGATGACTTAGACATTCCACAGACACTTAATCCTCACACGCTAAATTTCAGCTCTTACTAACCTGCTTGAGATTTGGTTTGGTGACCCAGAAGTGAGAGGTCCCACCTCCCTTGACCCCCTGCCCCTTAGTTTCGTGCAGGATCTGTTATTATATAGCTACAGCAAAACTGTGAAGTATGGTACAACGTGGCAAGCTGTTTGTGATCTGTGTTGTTTTTATTACAAATGGTGCAGCATCAAGTTTTCAAGTAAGTCTATGTTTGTTTTTAAAACGATGCACAATTGTCCAGTTTTTCTTTTAATTGAAACCATACAAAATACAAATGCCCATGTTAATGTAGCTAGTTTCAGACAATACATTCAAAAACACTGAAAAACAAAGCCTCTCCAGTTACAAACATGAACAAACAATGTTATGGAGCCCTGACTTCTTATTTTTAATCCATCCCTTTCCCTAGCATACCCCAGCTGGGCACTGTGGGTGGCTGAGTTGTCTACATTGTGCAAGATTTGTCGGCTGGACCCTGGGAAGGAGGGGAAGGCCCTATGCTAGGATTTGTTTTTGGAAGAACAATAGGTTTTGGCCTAAGAGCAGGAGGTTTCAGCTGCACTCCCATTCTAGGGGCCACCATGGGCTTGAAAGTACTCATGGTGTCACTGGAAGAACTAGTGCTACGGCGGATCTGGGGCTCGGAGCTCCTTAAAACGACACTGTGGAGAGGGCTGAGTGACTCCGTGGAGGTGGCAGGGGTGGGGGTGTTTTTCATTTGTTCCAAGGTGTCCAACACAACATCGGGGGCGTGCTTCGCTGAGCTCTGCCGCTCCAGCTCACGGAGCTCGTTCAGTGCCGTGTTCATAGTCTCCTCGATGTCCTGGATCAGAGCACAGAGAGAGCAGCAGGTCATTTGAATTTCTACTGAACGCAAAGCACCAGAAGAGCAATGGGAGGGGGTGAAAAATGCATTAATTAAGTTGCCAACCATCCTCTCTTTAACGAATATTATAGTGCTAAAACCAATTTCCACCAGATTTATTTGAAAGACACTATGACTGACAAGATGGTAGCTTTGGCTGGACTTTACAAATATTTAACCTTTTTACATGACGGAATCAAAAAAATCAATCAACCTGCAAGCCATTTCATTAAATGACTGTCAGGACAATGGATATTTGCTTAGGAGTGTTTTTAACTGTAAAGATTTCTGCCACTGACAGCTGTAAAGATTTTAGTCCACTTGCTAACTGCTCCCCTTATCTAGTGCCTCAGGCATTCAGGATCTGTATTCCCTCACATGGATTATAAGACCTGGTTTTGTAAGGAAACAAAACTTGTGTGTCTATCAGCTCCTCTCTCCTCTTGTTTCTCTGAGTTACATCTTAATCAGAAAAGACCTGCAAGATATCATTCAGTGAACTTACCTAAGAAGTTATTTCCTTCATCAGGATTTCTGGCACAAATGCTAAAAGAATGCACCAAGACACTAATTTACTACTTTTCAGTGGTACTGAGATACAACTACGGTTAAAATATCTGGTGTTCCCTGCTTGCTCACAGTGACTTTGACACAGTTAATCAAAGTTTGGGTTCTCTCGCTGCTGAATGATCACTAGTCTAGGCAAAAAAAAAAGGCAAAAAAAAAAAAAAAAAAAAATAAAAAGCTTCAGCCAAACAGCACTGTCTGTAGTTCCAGGAAAGTAAACAAATAAATTACAGAAAATAAAACAAAAACAACATTTACACTTTGTAACTCAAATACATGGTTCAGCTTTCTGATGCAAGCATGACCCTTCTGCCCTCCGCTGGAAGCAGAGTTTGAAAGTAAGCATTACCAGTACATTGAACTTTAAAATACAAGTGCCAGCGTTATTGTAAAATACTTTTGCAATCATATTGCACCCACAGGGTGCCCCTAGTAATCATGTTATTCTACCTAGACAAAATGCTAGCTCTGGAGACAGTGCTATCTATCTGCTCAAGAGCTGTTACCAGCTCTGTACACCAGACCAATCTGATGATCAGGGTGCTCCCTAGTCCATCCTTTTCAACTCTTCACTGCCAGGAATGAGACCGGTGTGTGTTCACACAGAGATAAGATGGCCCACCATTTATGCATGCACATCATCTTGCACATTATGTTCTTAGGCTCAACTATAAGCACCAAATCAAATACGGTATGACCTATATATGAACTATATGAAAACTACGTAAAATCCACAAGGCCCTGGAATGTAAATCTGTGCTTTGAATGGCAATGGTTGCTACTCACCATCAGAGCACTTTTCTGAATACCATCATACTGAGACATAATTGAACACTAATTACATGCAAGTTAGAATAGGCCAACCTTCATCCGAGCAGTGATTTACGTAGCTGTTGTAATCATATACCATCCTGGTGTTCCGTGTGGCTGAGGCAATTTCGTTACAGTATAACGGAAAATAATTTCTTTTTATTGCTTCTGCAATGTCTATTTCCCCTTGTGCTTCTTCTATCCGAGACCCCTTAATTCATCTTCTTCCACACACACTCTGTTTGGAAAGCTAAGTAGGATATTCTCCTGCACACGCACTCCTACCAGCGTCTGTGCTCTGTGCTATGCTATTCACCGAGGCTTTCTTCTCAGAAAATCACAGAGTGACGTAAAATAAAAGAGACACAAACCTGAGCTATTGACTCTGGGTCCAGTGGTTTATGGTCATTGAAACCGGTGTACTGACCAGATGATGTAGATCTTCTAATTGGAGGGCTATCAATCTTCTTTAGAGAATCGTGCCTACTGATGTTAGTGAGACTGCCATGCCCAGGTCTACGCCGTCTTTCAGGGCTGTCAGCATTGAGGTTGCGGTTTTGAAGGAGGGCTCTGGGACTGCAGTGAGTTGCCAGGTTGGGGGAACCTAGCTCCACGGATGAGTTGGAGAGAGGGTGAGGTGCGTGTACTGGGCAGTGACCATCACTGCTCCTGCCAGGGCGTCTTAGAGGAGGTGGAGGTTCTGATCTCTTTCTTTGCCTGCGCCAATGAAGAAGCGGTTACAGGACAAGTTGCAGTGACCCACCGAAAGCATGTGGAGAAGTAATTGCTATGCTACCTGAGCTGTGAGCAGTACTACTGAAAACATGTTATGCTCAAGCTTACCTTCCTGAATACACATCAGAGTGACGGTCAGTAGGAGAGTTCATGTCCTTTGATGATGACTTGTCCTCAGTTATGGGTCCGCTGCTGGCCTCACTGTCTGCTTTTTGGCTCAGTGTATCTGAGAAAGTATCATCCCTAAACAGAACACACATGGTGAGAAGTCAGTGAGTTAAGTGTGACAGAAAGCACCTTGGCACTCCCAGATTTTAACCCCCTTAAGAAAAGCTGGCATGTTACAACGCGCTGAAGCCTCTCCATGTCTCCAAATATTGCTCATAATCCTTCTGTTTATTGAGCTTTTTACATTTTGAGTGTAACCTTTCTGTAAAGAACAACTTTGTCATACTTGGCAAAGCACATTCTTAATACTATAAAACAAGAGTTCAGGGCTGCATTTCTCCAGCCCTTGTTATTCTGAAATTAAATGTCAGCAACTGCTACAAAGAGATAGTCAAATTAAAAAAGGTGCAGCAGCATCTGTCTCTTAATGTTCTGGGAACATATCCATAAACAAATCAGCTTAACCTCACGGTAGCTTTTGATTAAGAGCTGTCAATTCAGGGCAATAAAGACAGAGGCATCCTGCACGGAAGGCAAATGTTTAATCTATCTGAGCCTTCAAACCACTGTCCCATTTGGAAGTCACTTTGTTAACTGCTTCAGCATGTTTTTACACCCCACCAAGAACTTAGTCACACCAGACACTGCTTACATATCCTGCACCACTATGTACTGGTGAGGGACAAGGCCATCAATTCCGTTGTGCCTTCCTTCCCACCAGTCTTCAGATGCTCGGTGATAGAGCAGAAGGGAAGCTCCTTTCTTGAAAGACAGTTCTCGTGCAGATCTTCCAATGTAGTCAAACTTGGCTATAGCTTCTATGGGCTCGCACTCTGGGTAGGGAGGGAAGAAGAACAGATAATCAGATTCCACACTGGCTTATCTGCTCATTTTGCTTTCATAAAACCCATTTATTGCATTTTCTCAGTGCTCATTCTTATTGAGCAGAGCTGACTGACATCAGCTCAGCTAAGGCAGACTTCAGGCAGTAGTTACGTCTCTTACAAAGAAACATAATCAATCTGTGCCCCATGTGTGAAACATCTGGGTTGCTTTGCAAGCTGCAAATAACAGCATACTCAAAAGTTGCAATAGCTGCAGCTGGGAAAGGGCCTCTGCCTCCTGCTGCAAGGGCTCCTTCATGGCTGGGGAGCGGGATGGAGGTCAGACAATGAAGACCTCTGAAAATAAGATGAACAAACTCAGATGAATCATCAGAGGCTTGAGGAACCAGTGTGATAAAGGAAAAGTAAACAGGAGTGCCTGTAACATCTGCAGTGGCAAAGGAAGGAAGACAGGATTTCCCTGTGCAGGGATATTCTGCCTAATTGGGCTAAGAGATTTCTGTCTTTTATGTGATGAGTGTGCAGACCTAGTGAAAACCTAGTGTTTTACACAACACTGAAGCCTAGTGCTTTAATCTCTTCCTTAACACTCTTTCTGAGCGAGGCACATGGCTCCAGACTGCCTCAGGACGATGACTCCATGGGGGCAGTCCCTGTGTGGCCTGAAGTTGCCTAAGGCAGCTCTGCCTGCTCCAACATCCTGAGTTCCTCTGGTTCTGCTGGTATTTTCTGAAGTCAAACATTGGTTACAGCAGTCCTGTCAGTATGCTGGTAAATTCAGCCTTACATTGGTAATGGACTCCATCCTGTAACCTATGCTTGGGTCAGAAACCTACTGATGTCAGTGAAGGGTCCCTGCTGAACGTCTGCCTGCAGGTATCTTCAGAGCTGTGCCCAGACATCAATAAAACAGCTGCGAATTTAGCAACCTGTAGTTTCTTCTGCACAAAACCCAAAGCACCTGCACTCAAACAGATCAAAATTTATCATCACGGTCTCAAAACATAATGAACAACCTGCAAAATACGGGTTTAAAAATCACACGCTTTGTTGATTCCAGTAACCCAGAGTCTCCAAAATGACGAACTTCTTTACATAATTGGAGCAATATTTAGATGGAAATTAACATCTGGGCTAATGACTAGTATAGCAACTCTCTGTCTGGTACAAATTAAAATCGCTGAGGTTGTAATTCCCTAAAGAACCAGGCTGGTAATGAAAGCCACTGTCCCTTTATGACAACATTTTGCAGAGGAATGTCTTTTTAAAATTAACTTCATCCTGCAGCATGAAAACGTTAATGATAGCACCTTTACCGAGCTTATACTTTGCAGCTCATTTTTTTAATAACTTGCCCAGCCTGCAGAAGGCTCCCTTGTGGTTTGCTGCTTCTGCAGTCATGCTAAGAGCTTCTGTCAGTGAAAAACTCCAGGGTGTTCAGGAGTCATAAACTTGGAAACTTTCCAGAAATGGCATAAAGTGGTATGAGGAATCCACTGTTACAAATGCAAAAGTGATGTACACTGGCAGAAATTACTTTGATTATATAAACGCAAATAAGAACCCAGCAATGATAGTAATAATTCCTGAAAATGCATCCTTACTGGATGGCTCGCTACAGGCATTCCCTGGTGGGTGGGTGGTGATATATTTCTTGGTTTTATGTTTTTAAGCGAAGAAAAGGTAAAGATGACATAGAAAGAAACGTTCTGGAAAATGAAACCTTTAATGCTGGTGTGTATATTCTAATATACAATCTTGTTTTCATTTCTAGATACTCTGTTTACAGTATATCCCTAACAGAGAGTACAGATGTGACAAAGCGACTATAGGCATGGAAAGACACTATTGACAAATGAAAAGAAATAAAACTGAACATGCCTGTTTATCTTCCATCGTGTTGAAGATGACAATATTCAATTGAATAGCAATAATGTAACACTGACAAAAGAATGCTGTTCTTAACGCACCTAATGCATGTTGTTTGTGGAATTCTTTATAAGAAGGTATTACTGGAATCAGGTAGGATTCAGAAGGAGCAGACATCTGTATGAACACACTGTTCTGAGACTGCAGGTAAGTTATGGGCTATGGAAGAGCGGGTCAAGAATTCAGAAGCAAAAGCTCCCAGGTTTCAGAGAGCCAGACACTCACTAGCCAGTAATACTTTAAAATGTAAAAAACCCCAACCAAACTATAAAAACTTTACATCAAGAAAGAAAATCCCAAATTTCCTGTACCTATTTTCCTTTGACATTCTCTGAAGGTAACTGGTAACAGTCATGGGTACTGGACTGATTGATAGATGCCTATGCTGATTAACTATGGGATTTCCCATTTCTCTGCTAATTTAAACAGACCATATTGTATCCCACATTTTTGTATACAGGTCTTTTTATTTACAGATTAATGGACTAAACTTGAAATAGTTCTACCTCCCTCAGTAGAGTTACACTAATCTAAGTGTGGTGCACGACAGGAATCTGGTTTTTGTATCCTTCCGTCGCCTGCAAGACTCACACACTTTCTCAGAGGTCTGAAGGAAGCTGCCCCACTGGAACCAGCTGTATGAGTTGGTAATGTGCCCATAACAAGTGTGGCTTTTGAGACACATTCATTAGATCGCCTCGGTAACAAATCCCACCTCTACTGGGAGGCGTGCCCAGTAGATCTCACACAGTTTTCTTAATAGAACCAGAAATCAGTTCAGACAGGTTTTACTGTCTTGAAAGGGGCATTTTCTTTGCTCGAGTGTTGCTTTTACATGGAGTGAACTTCCCTATAGCAAACAGTACTGAGACTACTTAAACAGTAATTCACCTTGTTACAGGTCAAGCCTTAATAGTTAAAACCAAAGTACCATGACAATTACTCCTAGAAATAAATGCATTTTGAAAAGTTAAGCCATTTAATATCAAGGTTACTGAATGACAGACAAGCTTTTCTAAAAAAGCAAAGGTGATGAAAGCTAGATTTGGGATCTGTAACACAAATTTTGTGTGGTACTGAATGTCTAACTGTACAACTGACACCTTGGAGGAAATGTAATTGCGCTGTTCTATCCATTCCTGGGGGCATTCGCCTACAATAGCAAGAAGTATTTGACGACATAAAGGATCTCACCAGCTATCATCTCTAGTGACTCAGGCAATGCTATGGAAGTGAAAAATTAGGACAAACTGAAGAACTGTGGGAAAATCTTCCACTGCTTGGAAGAGCAGAAAGGGCAGAAGAAACGTAAGTGCTAATTTTGATTTTGGGATTGGAGTGCCAGATGTAGCAGTAGCCTCCCTACAGAGGTGATGGCACTGAAGTGGCACCGCACCGCCCTCTGCACCTCAGGGTACAAGGAGCTAAGGAAAATGGGGGAGACCATCCCCTGCGCTTTTGTAGGGAGTTTGCTGTTGCTCTGCTCTTCCTCAATTCTCCCAGATGTACCCTGGCTGTCAGGAAGAGTATGTCCTTGAACTCCCTGGGAAGATGCTATCTTTTGATATCTCCATCCTCTTCTTGCACCCCATCAGAGAACAGCGGCTTTGCAGTTTCAAAGTCCTGCCCTCAGGACAGCAGCTCTCTGACTGGGGAACAGCAAAAGCAGAGAAGTGTTGCAAGGTGTTGACAGAACAGAATTTGGCAAAACATTGATCACAGCATGCACTACTGAAAAGCAGGAAAATTACTAAGTGTTGGGGACACAACAGTAACTTAACAGTCTTACATGTCCCTGCAATTTTTGTTCCCAGCAGAACTACGATCTCAGTTTTTACCCTATGTGCATGAGATGTCTATGAACAGTATGACACTAATTATATGTGTTTTCCCAGGAGAAATCCATCTGTTCAACTTCCTCAGGAAATTCTCTCTTACTTCCTTTGAAAACAAACCTACTCACCCTTTTCCATATGCCTTCAACAAGAATAAAAAACCTCCAGCAAACTGAAGGTAAAGGAAATATGCTAAAAACTGCTTCAGCGAAACACGACCAACATCCTTTGAATCTTTACTGCAGAAACACTTGCAGGTAAAGACTCTTCTGCAGCCAAATTACAGATAGATTTTTTTTGTGCCTCAGCCTGAGCCCAGATGTTCTGAACTTCACAAATTAAATCTCATTTCCACATTTTGGAGAAAAAAAGAAACTTATGTGTTTTCCTTAATAGGGATACTTTCTGCACATTTAAGAAAGACTGAAAACACTGCAGTAAAATACAACTCCTTCTCTTTCACTCTTCCCTTTCCAGTGATCAACAGAAATATAGAACACCAGTAACCTTAGAAAAAAAGGGCAATTTATATGCTTAAAATTAACAGTTATTAAGTATTTACATGCTCAATCATAAGTTCCCATCTTCTTTTCCCCAAGCTACCAGATTTTAACTCTGCAGACATAATTTAATTTTAATAATTCTTGTGTTTTCTAAATTGTAACTAAACATTCCTAGCACTACTGAGCCAGTCCCTACAGATGGCTTTATTCTAGTAGGCACAGAGAGAGTCATTTGTAGTTTAACTTTATACAGCAAGTGACTCTTATAACAAGAATAAAGTAGAAAAATAAATCCCTTCACTTTTGGTCATAGCCTCTCAATTATGTTTCAATAACTGTAATTCCTATGGGATTAGCTGCTTCGTCTTGCATATACAACATTTCAGCATAAAATTAATCAGATTTTCAACATAACCACCCCTCCATTTATAGAACCCGTTCCTTCCATCTCATAACAGAAGGAAATATGTAAGTATCATGTGTCTGATCAATACAGCAGCAATGCTATGCCTCTCTTTTTCTCTCTCCACATACAGCTGGCAGTGATGCATCCAGCTTATGATCAATGAATCATTCACATTAAACCCCCAAAATACTCCAGACCCTTTAACAGAAGCTTTTTTTTTGTCCACCACAGGTCAATCAGTGACTCTCCTGAAGCTCAATATGCAAACTGAAAAGTTCTCACCTATTCTCATACCTAGTGAAGAACATTTTTTTTAAAATAATTGTCCAAAGGACAAACATATGAATATATGTGCAGAGATGATGAATGCATTTAATTTAAAGCCTGTAACCTATGTTAGAAAAATGTGCTATATAACAGAAAGCTGCATCCATGGAAAAAAATGGGTTAGAGCTGGCAGGAACTGAAGACTGACACTGTTTTGTATGTGATCCAGGCTTGTTAATCTTTATCTTTGCAGCAGTATTTCCCTAGATTACAAATATTTTTGTGCTAACAATTATTTTGCTGTAAACACAAATGTCCACTTCCTTTCAGCACTGAATTAATTAAAAAGGTGTGATGGGGCAACTAGAACTAAATTGCTGGCCAATCTGGTGAACAAAACAACATTTCTCGAGCAGTGAAATCTTTTAACAGAACTTTGTCCTTTCGACAGCTATTCTCTTCAGGGTTTGTCTTCACCAGTGGCACAGTCATAACACAGGTAGCACCACAACAGGAATGTAAAACTGTTGTTATAACAACGCAGTGGTGGGGTAGAGCCCATGATTATCGAGGCACGGGTGATGCATTACATGATGACATGGTCCTGCTCCCCTGGATCCTGCTGATGTTTCATTCTTTCCTAGGTGTGGTTTTGAAGTAACCGCTTTCGATTACTGCTGAAAAGCTGTACCACTTTTTCATGCCTGCTTGGGCCTCAATTTGGTCACGAGACCCCAAAGTTGGTCGCAGTATATGGAACTGGTGTGTTGCCTGCTTTTCACTACTTCACTTGGGTTCTAAATGACAGACGGACAGACTTCTTCAGCTTCCACTCTTGCTTCATACCTCTAATGGAAGAAGGAGCTCTTATAAAAGTATAGCTATACTGTCTTGAAAAAGTGCAATTATGAGTTTGTTCATATCACTTAGTGCCACTGTGTTGGAAAAAGACGGTGGGTTTAGCTCTACAGAGCTGGTCAAGAGGAACCTATGCAAAAGCTGCCTCATAAAACTGTCAGTATTCCCTACTGTGGGTGCAGGCATGGGTATACACCCCAAGCGGAAGATTAACACTGACTTCTCAGTTTTTCTCCCTTCTGCGGTGTCTGCCCACCCAACTGTCCCTCCTCTCCAAACAGCTGCACTAATAGACTCTGCCTGCCCCTCCTCACTGCAGCAAAGGGGAAGAGACAGGCAATCTGTCACTGACAGCTTGTCTACGTGACAAAAGACGGGTACAGCTAGAGTGGAACTATTGTTTACATTGTTCTGTGTGCAATGGGACCAGTGCAGCCAGTTTTCCTATAGATACACCTTCCTGTTCCCCTTCCTTATGGCAACTGTCCCAGCTCCTAACCAGTATCCCTTATGACATCCTTCTAAAAAAAATTTAAGAATTCCCTCTCTGCTGTAGCTCACTTCCTCCCCTTTCCCCCTCTCTGTCTCTTCCTCTTCCTCTTTCCATGCATTCTCTGAGAGGGACAAGAGGCAACTTTTGTTTCTGCTGGTGCTAAGTGCACACGTGCTGGTTGCTCTGTCTGCGTTGCCTGCTGGCCAGATATGCAGTGAGCTCACACTGCAGCTATTCTCTAAAGAAAGCATTATTCTGAATCCTTCACTTCTAACTGGCTACTGATTGTCAGGAAAATTGTAGTTATTTAACAATTTTGACACCTCTTCCCATCTGTTGCATTTTCTTGAAACTGGGCAGAAGTTACTGGGAGGGACATCTGAAGGATGGTCCAACTGAAATATGTCAGTCAAATACACCTTCAGGAAACTTGGTTAAAAAGAATTGGTATGATAGAGATGCATCAAATTTTTCATTCACATCTATCATACCAAGAACTGTCACAGTTTATGTGATTAATAGGTACAGCAAATGACTATTGTTCAAAGTTTCATTGTGGGGGATACACACATGTTTTTCAGTCATTTTAAATCCCTTTGATGGAACAGCTTTTAAATTCACATAAAAATAGAGCCCACTGAATGGCATATATACCTTAGTTGAAGTATTTAAAGACACTTTTGATAAGTTTAGTTTTTGTGGACGAAATACAGTCACTAAAAATGTTAACATTATATCAGAAAATAACATGTGCTGACCGAAATAGTTTCTCTCTTGCCCTTCCTGTGTCTGGGCAAATCAGGAGAGAACAAGGAAACAGCTGGTCAAACACAGATGAATCAGTGTGAAAAAGCACACAAACAGAGATTAAAGATGCTGGCTTTGCCACAGAACACCAGGACTGAAATCTCCTTCTTTCAAATAGGACAAAATTAGGAAAGGAAGAAGGTTTCCCGCATGGAGCACCTGTAAAACTTACTCCCATCAAAGGCACAGCAATGTAACAGACATACCGTCTTCACTGGTATGGGGCTCTGTACTAGCATCCTGGTCCACTTCCTCTAATGTACCATGTTCACTGTATGGGCTGTCACTGAAGGGAAACAGAAGGTTGAGGCAGAGAGAGAAACCACACGTATCAAAAATACGCCACCCCTATGAGATTATTTACAATTATTCTTATAATGTTATAACGTTATGTGCAACATAATTCTCATGACATTCTATGAATGTACAATTACTGAAGAAGCCTACACACCTCTCCTTCAAACAACATTGTCAGTTAAGAAGTTCCCAGAACCTTTGAATCCTTGAATTTATAAAAGTGTATGTTGCTAAGAGAATGTCCTGGTTTTGGCTGGGATAGAGTTAATTTTCTTCCTAGTAGCTGGTACAGTGCTGTGTTTTGGATTTAGGATGAGAATAATCTTGGTAACTCACTGATGTTTCGGTTGTTGCTAAGCTATGTTTACATTAAGTCAAGGACTTTTCAGCTTCTCATCAGCACAAGAAGCTTGGAAGAGACAAAGCCAGGACAGCTGACTCAAACTGGCCAAAGGAATATTCCACACCATATGATGTCATGTTCAGTATACAAACTAGGGGGAAAGCTGGCCTGGGGCTGCTGCTCCGGAACTGGTGGGGCATCGTTTGGCGGGTGGTGAGCATGACTTGCTCACTTGGTATTGTGCATCACTTCTTTTATATGTTGTTGTTTTGTTGTTATTATTATTATTTTCCATCTGTTTCTGTCCTATTAAACTGCCTTTACCTCAACCCATGAATTTTACTTTTTTTTGCCAGTTCTCTCCTGCATCCCACTGGTGGGGTGGAAGTAAGAGAGCAGGTGTGTGGTGTTTAGCTACCCTGCTAGGTTAAACCATGACAGAGAGGAAAGGAGCAGGGGGAAGGCATCATAAGCTGAAATTTGTTAAGGTGGTTCACAGCCAGAAAGCCAATTTCCTACTTGGCTGTGTGCTCTGCACGGTACACCTGGAATTCTGGCTGCATCTGGCTGCTTCATGGTTTTTTATAGCTAACACTTTACTATGCAAACCTAAATGCTCTTCACATTTATCTTCATAAATCTATTGCATGCGAAAGTAATTTTGTATTACAGGAGTTACCCAGACAAGCAGCCTAATGATTTTCTTAAGGATAAGATAGAAGGGTAATACTCTGACTTACCAGTAGTCATCTCCAGCCATGCATTTTTCATACACTGGGCCATCAAGTTCTTTAGCATCTGGAAAAATAGCCTCATGATGGATGATGATGGTTTTGATTATCTCATTCACGTGTGCCTGACAAGATACCTGGTCTTGTATGTCTGGAACAGGCATCAGGGTTGGCCCAAAACAAATGGCCAGGTTGTACGGATCCATCATGTTTTCATCACTGTACTGTGAAAGGCTGTTATAACATAAAAATAAAGAAAAATTGACTTTTCCACTGTGACTAACCTTATTCTGAAAACTGGAGAAACTTTATTTTACATCACAGCTTAAGAGATCTCCTGTTTTCCTTGAAACTTAATCCCACATAAAGTAACAAAACAAAAAAAGAGGGTTTTTTCAATAGGCTATATACATTATAAAGTGAGTTTAGAGCACATATATGTAAGCATATGTATGTGTTCCCACATTATTGTGTTTAGTGTACTATGATCTAATGGGCTAATGTAAAATGCATGACCTGCTGCTGCTTCTCTCTCATCAGTGCTTATCCCTGGAGGCCCAAGAAGACAGGATGCAAAGTGGGTATACATGCCTATCATTTCTCATCAGACTTCAATGCATCTCTCCCATCAACTGGCTATATAACTTAGGCAGACCGGATTGTCTTCTGGAGGCAACTAAGTTCCTGGATCTGGCAGAGGCTCTTGCAACTTCTGGTTTGCTTTTACCATACAACCCAAAATCCCTGAGCATGTTGCCTTCTGCCCACAAACTCCCACAAGTTTCATTTTGGAAGTGTCCAAATGAAAGGCTTTGATTGTTCTTATTAAACAACTTTTGCAAGCTCTCCTTTCCGCCAGAAAATGAAATATTACTAGTTTTCAATTTTGATTTTGAATGAAAAGTTGCTATTTATTTCTTTGTTTAGAAGCACTGACATTTCTAGTGGAAATGCTGGCTTTTGAGTGGTTCTGTTCAGGGCCAGTCAAACAGAACCTGAAGCACTGGGATGTCCTTTGCCTCAGTGTTGCTCTGCACTCTGTAAGGCATATGAATTATTATGTCTGGTTGTATGTAAATACAGCATCATATTCCCTTTAGAAAGGGCATTTTAGAGAGTGCTTTCCATGTACAAATAATACAAACTGAAGAGGCAAACCTTCTAAATGACTTCCCTCATAACTAGCTCCTCTCATAACTAAAATTCATCATGCTCTCCTCTTTTTTATGCCGTGATTTATTATGTCCTGTGTGTTAATTGGAGACATCTTGTTGTACTGTTTTATAAGGTGATTTTGCCTTTCTATGTGTGCAAGAATGCGTAAAAAAGATTGTATCTATCATTGTGAAACATGTTAAGTTCTGCTGGTGGCTGGAGACGTGGTGCTCCTCAGGGCTCAATACTGGGGCCAATACCATTCAACATCTTCCTGTGAATGACCTAGACAATGGGGTGGAGTGCACGCTCAGCTGACGTACAAATGATGCCACACTGTGGAGGGGCAGTAGATATGCTGAACGTCAGGGTTACCATTTTGAAGGACCCTGACAAGATGGAGGAATGAATGAACAGGGAATTCATCAAGTTCAATAAGGATGAATGCAAAGTCCTGCCCATGGGATGGAATAATCAGATGTATTATTACAGTCTGGAGCTGACTGTTGGATAGCAGCTCCCAAAGGAAAGCACTGGGAAAAGCACTTCTTGGACAAGGGGTTGGATGTGATGCAGCAATTCCATACGCCCACAAAGAAGGCTGGTTGCATACGTGGCTTATTAGGAAGAGCAAAGCCAGCAGGCCAAGGGAATTGATTATCGCTCTTCCACTCGGTGCTCACGAAGCTGGACGTGAGGTACTGTGTCTTGTTTTGAGAGACTGACAAACTGGTACAAATCCAGCAGAGGACTACTGACACAGCTAGGGAGCTGGAGCATGTGGATTATAAAGTGAAGTGGAGACAACTAGGTTTGTTCAGCCTCTAAGAAGAGAAGGCTACTGAGGAATCTAGCTGCAATCTTCTACTATCAAAATTAAAAACAAGAGAGAGTCAGACATAGGTGCACAGCAAAGGGATGAGAGGCAATAGATTCAAGTCACAACAAGAGATATTCCAATTGGAAGTGCACACTATATATATATATATATATTCACTATACGAGTGACCAGGCACTGGGACTGACTGCTCAGAGAGGCTGTGGATTCTCTGCCCTTTGAGGTTCTTGACTGGACAGAGCCTTGAGCAACTTGTTCTAATGTTAGAAACTTTAAGCAGAAGGCTAGACCAAATGAGGTTTGCCATGAGGTCCGATGACTTCATGTGGCCAAGCAGGCATAACTGCATATGCAAAAAGCAGAATTGGATTTGCAGAAAGTCAGAGGAATGTTTTTCCTGTGGATGCACCAAGAGCAATTTGGAGGCAGTAAGGGATTTAGGCTGCTTTCTGCATTGCATTCCTGTGGAGAGCACAGATGTAGCTAACAAGACCATGTAACAAGCACAACCTCATACAGCTCTGGTCAATCTGTATATCTAAGTAGAGGAGAAGCTGTGATATAAGCCTTTGAGACATTTACACAGCGTCACTTTTGGGGGATGAATTAATGTTTCAAATGAATGGTTATTTTCATAAAACTGTAGATCTCTGCCCCTCTCTTAAATATTGCTTGAAAGTGGTTCACAAATTACTAGAAGAAAGGAAATGGGAACAGCTGTGAATACAGGCATGCACACATAACCGGGCTGAAAGACCCTGTTTCTATAGGAACAGACAGGATGAATGAAATGAGGAAGGTCATAAAGACAGAATGAATCAGCAGAGGGCAAATTTAGGGAAAAAAGAGGAAGAAGGCAATACAAAATCAGATATAAAGGAAACAGACAATATGACAGCAGAAAAAGAAAAGCTAGAATCAGGGCAAAGTGCACAAGAAGCAAAATTTTCAGTGAAAATACCGGGGGTCAGCAAAACCAGAGAGGGCTGTGAAGGACTGGAGGGAGAAACACAGTGTAATTGCTCAACCTGTCTTTTATTTTCTTTTTGAGAATGAAGAAGTTTTTCTGGGATGATGAAGACTTGAACACCACTTTCCCTTTCTCACACAACCCTCCTTCCAGCAGCTGCCTCTGTTTTGCAATGTGAGAACCAAGCTACTTTATATCGAAGCATACACAGGGGATGCATGTTCTCTGTACTGTAGCCCTATCGCCAGAAAATAGAAGCAGCAACACAAAGTCTCACCCTAGCAGTTCCTGGCATCAAATAGGTAGCTTGTAGTGCCTGTGCTGCTTGAATATACTGTTTATTTTTCCCATTAGGAGATTAAATCCAGCTTGAGATACGGAAAAAAATTTTCTACTTTTAAATTACGTAAACCATGTCTAATGTAGATACAGTTTGTATTTGTTATTTTTCTTACCAGCTTATTTTGTTACTGGCTTCAATGCTGTAGCCTCCCCATTTCAGACAACAATTTAATCTGTCTTATTACAACCTTGCTCAGTTTTGGACAAATAGAATTTTAATTTGAATGAAAACTGGTGTTTTCCTTCTATTTTCATTGCCTATTAGAACATCATCTTTTGTGTTAAATGGAGCTTAAATATAAGTTCTACATACAGCATGAGTAAACCCCAAGAACTTCAATTCCAGCAGAGGAAGGCAGATAAAGACACAGTACCTCGGGAATTATAAAGCACTTACTGGTTGAGGAAGGCGAAGAGGTATCTCATCACTATAAGGACCGACCTGGGCAAAGTGAGGAGGAGTTTGCGGATGTGAAGAGCCCTCTCATAGAGATTGTCTATTCCTGAAAAAAGAAGAAAGTATTTTAAGTTCCCTTTCATATAATGGTCTAAAATAGCATTCAGTCGGTTTACTCAATTTACTTCGACTCTTTACCATCACATGGACGTAGCCAGTATCTTCTCATTTTGGCCTATTAGAAAAACAAGATCTAAGTCCTTCTCTCTCTCATTAAAACCACAGTTTTAAAAGGAACATCTTTAAATATCAGAAGTCACAAATCTGCCTAAGTCAAATTCTGGCCACTGCTTAAGCTAGACAGCTCACAAAACCACAGTATCAGTACATAAATAACCTGAGGGAACCAAGGAGAGATGTTTGCCACCAGTTTCAAATACAGATTCCTTCTCTTTATTTGAACGCTCATATCAGATATAATATTCCAATCACCAAGCTTCTCTAATGAGTTTTCTTAACCAAATTTTCAGCTATAACTCTCTTAATGGCTAAGCAGGAGAAAGGCCTTATGTCTTACGGTGTGTAAGCAACAAACACAAAGACCAGATGTATTTTCCCAAATGACTTCATAGCAGTCCACAAAAATTCTTCTGAAGCAGGCAAAACAAGGTCAGCTTAATAAAAGCATCAGTTTCTAATGTCTTATAACAAGGATACATTATCCTCTACGTTGGTCAGAACGATGTGGCTGCAAGTGGGACAGTGATGGGATAAAAGCATAAATTGTTTTTCAAAATAAGTAATATCTCAATTTTTTACTCAGTGTGTTTTCTGTGTAAATGACACTGTCAGAAACAACCTAAAATTTCAGTAATGCTTTTTATGTCAGCCAGGAAAGAATGCTGCAATTAACCACATCTAGGGGAAATCTTAGCAGACTGCATAAGAAATACTGTCGAGTGGCACTGAGATGGCTATTAAAAAAACTGGAGATGAGAAACAGAAGCTGATTCCAATAGCTGAAAAGCCATTTGTACCCCAAAATGTGGTATTTAAGAGTACGCATTTAGAATAATTACATAAAAATGTGCTAACTGTAAACAGAGTTTTTGGTGTTTATTTGTGCTCTTTGCTATGGCTGTTTCTACCAATCAGTGTTTATTTGTAGATGCAAAATGTGTGTTGACTTATGTTTCTTAGAACAACTGGTGTCTAGTAATTAGTATTTTGGTACCCAGTACTAAGCATAAGCACAGCACATTGGCAGCGATGCTTCTGTTTACCACACAGAAGTGTTATAGTACATTAGGAAATGCCACCGTAGTAAACTGTGGGTGCGGGAAACCTGTTCCTACATCTGCACTTACAGGAGATTCCACTGTCTCAACACCACTAGTGCGCTGGGAAACAGAGGGATGGGATGAAACTCAGCTCCTTGAGAGTTTCTGCAGGAGAACAGCCCACCACTGCTTGCAAGAAGAAAGTCCATTTGGATTGTGGTATCTACTGCAGGAGCAGCAAAGCGGAACTCCCACAGGAGATAAAAGTCTATTCCCTAACAGAGCAGCTGAAGGCTGGAATGGTGTGTCCCTGATGAGATGCCACAGAGCTGGCAGGAAAAAGGACTGCTAACAAGTTGTATGATTTATAACCTAGTGAGTCACACTGAACACAAACTCTACCTGAAAATCAGTTCAGGCCACTACATTTTCTTAAGCTGAAATTCATGCATGAATCAAAAACAGTAATTTCTGGTCACTGGTTAAGGAGTCCATGGCAGGGAGATGCGAAGCCTGGGAGCTGCCTGCACAGCAAGGTTGTTGCACAGAGCAACGATTCTCCTCTCCTTTTTTGGTGCATACCACATCTTGCAGGTATCAATGCTATGTACCCTCACATCTGCACTGTAGTGCCACGCTGCTGTTCTGCAAAGCCCCCAGCCACTAGCTTTAGTGCCAGGCCTTTCTCCTCCTGCCTAAACTAAACCACACCCAGGCAAGAACCCTGCCTGCACCTGCAGTCCCCGTTCTTCTATACGAAAGCAGCTGCTGTTACAGCTAGGGCACCTTGTGGGTCTCCAGCTCAGCCGACCTTCCCCCTGACCAGCCTGTCTGTGACTCTCTGTACACAGAGCTGTAACTCTAGTCCAGGGGTCCTCAAACTTTTTAACCAGGGGGCCGGCGCGTGGATGCAGTGGCAGGCAGTCATCTGCGGCTGCTTGGTTCCCCCCCCAACCCCCGGCGGGGGGGTCTGTAAATACCAGGGGCTGGACTGAGGACCCTGGGGGGTCGTATCTGGCCTGTGGGCCGTAGTTTGAGGACCCCTGGTCTATGTGGGTTTGAGCCTGTGTGCATGTGCACAGGTGGATTTTCTGGAGTGGGGCTGAGGGAGGCACGTCCAAAGGTGCTTTTGTTACATCTTCCAGCACTCCCGCCTCAGCAGCACTGCCGTGCAGTGCTGTGGCACAGCTCCTCTCCAGCCCTTCTGCTGGATGTGGGAAGCTGGAGGGAAGTCGTGATGCAGCACCTGGACCTGCCTTCTGCATTACAGTCTTTCCTGGCCAATGCCTTGTGCTGCAGACCTGCCTCTTCCAGCCATTTCTGGAGACCAGCCCTGGACCACGTTCAGTCATTGCTGAACTCAAATCAGAGCCGAGAAATGCACTGGCTGGGCTCCCCGGTGGGTCCAGCAGCTCTTTCCAGCAGTTGTGCTGCCTATCTGGATGCAATAGCTCTGTTTAAACCAGTGAGCTAAACCAGGATGGGGCACACTCTTTAACACTGGCAGGCAGCTAACACAGTAGTTACTACACTCTCCGCTGTGCTTGTGGTTTGGGCCAACTACAACTCTTCCAAGCAGTTCCTAGACATGGTTCGCAGGGTGCATGAGCCAGGAACTGGTCCCACTAGGCAGCACGGACACAGCAGAGTAGGTACAGTGAGTGGCTGCATGGCCATGTGTTGAGCTATCTGTGCTGCCCTACTAGGAGCATGATCAGTACGAAGTATTAGCAGGTCACCTCTACAGTGAAGCAGTTACAAGCTATACATGCTGGAATGAGGTGTGTGTATTTCCAATACCTTCCTGGTAACCCAGTTCCAGCTTCCATGAAAGCCCCCCTTATTGAAAATCCAAACTACTGCCAAGTGGTAAATTCATGTGCTTTCCATGCTATTTCAAAAGGCTCGTTTTTCTTTCTCACAGCACTGATTTGGTTTAAAGGAGATAGGTAACAACGTCATGTATTTGTATGTTGCTTTTAAATGAGGGGCCAGATTTCATAGTTGCGTGTATGCTGTGTGTGAGTGTTTGGGCACATAAGGAAGGAAGAATGAAAACAGAGTGATCTTTCTGCACCCAGGCAAAAATAATTTGCAGCTCTGCAGCTTCGCATGCAGAGGGAAGAGAAAGCATTGCTTTGCCTCCACAGGCTCTGCTTTGCTGAAGAGCACCTCAGGGCAGAGCGGCCATCCAAGCTACGAGCTGCTGCTGTGAAGAACCACTGGCAGGCCCAACACTGCAGAAAGCTGGCTGTGTCTCCCCTCTCACAGCACTTCTGTCGTGGCCCTCTTTTCATTACTTTGATTTTCAAGAACTGTAATTAGCCCTACCTCAGTGCCTGGTGAGGTATTACCCATTTCTCAGCTAAGAAAACTGAAGTGCTGATATTACACGACTTGTCCTAATAATGCAATTAGCTGCCAAGCAGAAACAGAAATCAGGGGATTTGAAAACTGGTTCATTACTCTAATGATACAATAAGACTCACATTCCCAAACACACGCAACAGGACAAGCCTCTGGCAAGGCCAAGCACAATGAGAACTAACATGTTTTTTCTGACTGTGGAGTGAAGGAGGGAAGGGAGATGTGTGTGAAGGACACATGAATATCAACCACAAATCAAGACTACCATCAGGTAAACATCACAAATATAAATGGTTATTATTTTTTAGTTCCCAGTTCTCAGAGCAGAGCAAAACTTTTGGAGCTCCGGTCTGACACACCTGCCTTCCAGACCCGTCTCAGCCACCGAGGTCAAACCCCCAAGCAGAAGAGCTTTCTGCCAGCCAGACGTGAAGGAGTTTGGTGTGGGAACACTGTGCTTCTGTCAAAGTGGAGCTACAGTGCAGCCCAGAGCACAGGAGACATTTGTGGGGTGAAACAAGAGAAGGGGAAGAGGCCAGCTTCTGGGGCTTCATGACTATAGCACTCTGTGCAAGAGCTGGGCACCTATGTCCAAACCTATTAATGTATCTTTATCAGACAATAATGGAACAAAGCACCCTAATAATATAAGGACCTTGATTTTCTGTGTATCCATAAAATTATCTAGGCATCTAAGCATCAGAGGTACTTGGGATCTAAGAAGCCTCCACCAGCTGCTGCAGAAAACATTAAAAAGAGAGCTCAAAGGACTCTTCAGAGGTCATTTAAATCTACAAACTCACCCTTCAACTTCACCTTAATCACCTCTGAGAGACAGCTGTCCAACCTGTTTATAAAATCCTCCAAAGAGGCAGATCACAACCCTCACAAGAAAATCTGTTGAGGTACAAACTTGCATTGCTGTTGGAAAAGGATTATTTATTCATGTCCCACGTGGATGAGTGAATCCAGATGAGACTAATGTCATTGTGTAAATGAAAGAATTACTTATCAGCTAGCTGCCACTTTGTCAGCCATGAGCTAAGAAGCAGTTCTCAATAGCATGAGATAAGCATAAATGCTAAGTACTCAAGCCTTAAAAGGTGTGATCTTCAGCCTCCAAGAACCCTGGAACCTGTTCTGGAGAGGTGGTGTCACCTTTGCTTACTGCAGAGACACACAGAATCAATGAATGTCCACTTTTCCCTTCCACGAGAGATAACACATTTTAACCGCTTGGTCATTCACGATGAGTTTTTTGCAAAGGCAGACTCTAAAGTAAAACAGATCAAAAGTGAACCATCTGCCTCAGAAGATCAAAGGAAAGCTGAGAGGGGAGCAAACATGATTACTAACATAAGCCCCTAAATACAAATAAAACAAAACTAAATTATAAATAAAGACAGGGATGCAATCATCCTAAATAACATTAAGAAAATGTAAATTGATGTTTAATTAAGCAGTAATCCTGAAGTAGTGGAGCATGTAAAAGGCAATAAATATTCAAATATATAAATGCAGCGCTTTGGTGATGGAGAACAAGAGACTTTTGTAAGAGAGCAATTGCTGGTGGTTACAAAATATTTTGGGCCAACTGGACAGCTATGTGCCTTTATCACTCTGGTTCAGCTAAAAATGCTACAAAAGCACTGTACTTTCATTGGTCTTGGGTCTACTCATGGCCTCTCCTGCACTGGTGGTGAGACATGGTTATCCAACAAGAAGATTCAGCCTGGGAGCAGTCAGAGCTCAGAAACATGAGCGTTGTGTACGCTCTGCCACCCTGTGTTACCAGACAGCCCCCATGGGTCAGTAGTAACAAAAGGATTGCAAACATTTGGCAAAGGGAAGATATTACCAATCAGAACACGTGGAAGGAGAAAGCTGGTGTCAGCAGTGAATGAATTGTGCTACATCAACAGCCGGTGCTGTGCAAGGTAAGCATATTTCACAGGCAAGGGTAGCACAAAGGAGGAAGAAGCAAGCAAACAATGGTAATGTAAGACATCTCTCCTTTAGGACCACTGTTTTGAAGGATAAAATCCAGTGTGATAACTCTATGTGGGGGTCACTTGCTACTTCCACTTGGTGTGGTGGCTACTAGGAACAGAATGAATGCCTAACATGTATTTTACACACCTGCTGGATGTCACATGGGACTCAGTTACATTTGCAGATGTAATTTTTATGATCAGTTTGCAGCTGACAAGTAATCTTCATGAATATGTATTAGTGCTGAAGTTAACAATTTGTGCCTCTTTCCACTCTGGTAGATGAATCCAATCCAACTCAAAGATACGTATACATTAACTCAGCAATGCCACTTACAGCTCTTTCAGATCTATTTAAGAAGGCATTACAGGAGGACAAACACAACGGTCTCCACTGTCACTTAGGGAAGGAAGCTGTTGTCATTTTGTTGAAACTTTTTCAGGAAGAGTTGACAATTCAGAATATAGTTCTTTGCTTTTTAAGTAATGGGCAATAGTCTGAGAAAGCAATAAAATAATTTCCTTTCATAACATTTACGCCTTTAGGTAAATAGGCATTGCTGGCAGCAAGGGACTGAAATGAAAATCAGAAGGAAAAAAGATGTAAGTTTTCATCCAGCCTGGCATCTTAGTATATCAAATTTAGGGCAAGGGAGATGAAACCATGAAGAATTATAATGACCTGAGCAGAAGCTAAACAGTCTGGGTAGCTGAGATGTGTCTGCTGCTGCATTGCACAGCTATGTATGTAAATGTGAACTGTAATTCACATGTCTAAGAACTGACACAGGAGAAGAACTGCAGTCCCCCAGCAGTGAAGGTGAATTATGGCCAGCCCTAAGCACAGCTTCAGTATCTTCTGTCTTCACCTAACTTCTGTTACGAATATTTTGCTTGTTTCTACAAAGGGGCAGAAAAAAGAGTGCAGTGCAACATCCCCCCCCCCCCCCCCGCCTTATTTTACCCTCTGGATTGCCAGATGCTGCTGGGAGCAATAGTAGCCACTGCTTTTGCTGACAATGCAGAATTATGGCCCGTAATCAGATGGATTCTTTACGTTCTGTCCTATGAGAAGTCATAACTCAGCCCAAATTTTATCTAAAACAGTTCATAAACCCAAACAGAGTAACATTGTTCTCATGAGTGTAATTAATACAAATTGCCCTAAAAGTCACAGTCATTTTGCACTGTTTCGACTGTATTTACAAAAGGGAAAGCATTAAATCACAATGCTCTATTTCATTTGGAAATATATGCATAAATGCAAAAGAATTCCTCAGTGGCTGTACTGAGGAAAGGTTCATTTTGCAGCTGCAACCTCAATTATGCTTGACATCCATAACCAAGTACTTCAGTTTCAAGGGGTTTTTCACTGGCAACGTTACATTTCCATATAAAATGTGTGACATTCTGCCCTTTTACAGTTTTATGTGAACATTAACCTTATGAATTTGCTTTCTCACTCCCCCCCCTTTATAACAATTTCTGCCAATGATTAGGAAAACCACACTGACATTTATCTTGAAAAACTATTCAAAAACAACTTAATGTTTATTCCTTTCCTCACTGTTTATCAGACAGTGAATGCAATATGAATTAAGAGTATTTAAATCCTCACTGTTTATGAGACAGTGAATGCAATATGAATTAAGAATATTTAAACCCTCTTAATTAAAAATTGAAAGCTTTCTGGACTTTACATATCAATAGTGATCTAAAGAAGTTACAGTGCTCTCAGGCACTCAGGACACATGAGCAGAGAAAAAGAAATTAATGCAAACAGGTTCAAAGTCTGAATTGGGAGAAAAATCTTGCCTGCACTCTCTTCCTTTTTGCCAGACATACAAAGCACTAAGGTTAAAAGATAGCAATGGAATGGGTGTTTGAGACCAACAGTTTTTGATAGTATGTGCCAAGTAGGTGCTATTTAAACTAAACTGTGACAGGTAGTCTATTCTGAAACTCTTGTAGGTTTTTTGGTTTGTTTTTTTTGTTTGTTTGTTTGTTTGTTTTTTGTTTTGTTTTGTTTTTTTAAAAGCAGCATCTTATCCCTGGAAGTGGTAGACCACTTAACAAAGTACACAGACTAGGTACACAGCTGTGAAAACACTCCACCTCAGGCTTCTCAGATAATCAGAATATGCAGATGCACAGCTCTCTGTTCCTAGCATGCAGGTCTGGGGCTGGCTGTGGATGCAAGGCACAAGAGATGTTTCTTTCCCTCCTCATACAACATTCAAGCCCCCCACTGTGACAACACAAAGTCAACTCATCCCAATGTGCTCAAAGCAAAAACTGCTTTTCCAAAGGGTTTTTGTTCCAAAGTGAAAACCTGCTGTGTTCCAAACTTACTGCTCCTCCCTCTGCTGGAGGCAGGTATTGACATACCATTTCAGAGTGCCCCTCGTGATAACCTTGTGGAAACCAAACCAAACAACAAAATCATCCTACCCTAGCTTCCTCCAAAACCTGCCAGACAGATCTGCGACTCTTACAACACATTATCAGGAAGAAAATCCTCTGCTTTCTTCTGCAACAACAATAGCAGAAGTCAAACCTAGCAGAACTACTCAGTCGTTACACCTTGTTTTGACAAACTGTCATAGAGATGATAATCCAGACTTAAGACAGCCTCCAAAAACAGCCAGTCTAAACCAGGATCAGATGGCAACACCTCTTTCCCAATAATTGTCTCATTGTAAAATGTGGCATCGAAAGGCAGTAACTTTGTTCCAGGCTAGTCGTCGTTACCGATTTCAAATCTGCTGGATGGTACTATTATTCAACAGAAAGGCTGTCAACTCTTCTGCAAGAAAATAATCTGCTGCCTACCTTGAACATGCAATAGCTGGACATGCTCAAAGGAAACCAAGGCCTAACGCTAAGGATCTAGTATTCATTGCTGTTTTTCTTGAGGTTCTTTGTAACAAAAGACCATTTGGGGATACCTGAACTGGATCCCTCTCAGACAGTGATGCTCTGAGAGATTGGTGAATCTCTCCTGCCTCTGCAGGTGCCACGTACACATAGTACACATTGAACTTCCACCCCTCTGTCCAAATACTCCATCCTGTCTTCAGAAGCTTCAACGGTGAACTGAAACTCTTTGAAATTATCCAGGTTCCCCTTCCTGGAACACATTTAAAAAGTTGTTCTGTGCAAATATTTTTCCATCTCCTAGCACTCACCTGTACAATCTCTGTACGTTGAATACTCATTCTTGATATTTTACAATTCTATTTAAAGCTTTTCAACATAGCCATACCATCTCCACATGTAAGAACCGCCACTTATATTTTTCTTAATACTTAGTCAAAATAATAAAGTCATCAAGAGATCCAATGGGCAGAATCTGACAGCAGAAATTTTGAAAAGGAAATGTGGTACAAATGTTTAACGATGAAAGTGATTAATCATTTGAACAGCTTATCCAAGAATGTCGTAGATTTTCTGTCAACTGAAGCCATTAAATCAATAATTTTTTTCCAGCACAGACGCTTTAATTCATCCAGAAGTTATGGAAATCAGTGCAGGATTATTAGGTAAAGTTCCATCATGCCTGTCATGCAGAAAATCACTCAGTCAAAATGATCCGGTTTTAGATTTCAGTTTCTACGACTCACAGACATTTTCTGGGCTGTGGCACCGCAGTTAGCTAAAGCTGAACTCAGGTAGAACCAAGATCATGGTTCCTAAAGAGACAGCGTGCCCCTCAGCATCAGGGATCCGACTGTTAAACTGCAGTTTTGAGGTCCTTCAGGACTTCTCAGTACCACCGAGTCTGTAAATAGCAACAGCTGCAGAAAACCCCGCAAAAAATGAAACACAAGGTATTGCACACAGAGCTGGTCAAAGCAATCCATGTATTTGTAACCTCCAGACTGAATTACTGCAATCCTCCGTGTGCGGAAAGGAAACCACACATGTTGGGCTCCCCCAGCAAGCAGCAGAAAGGCCCATCTGATGGCCAGCCAAGGACACTGTGCACACATCGATCTGCGGTCCTGCCTGCTGGGCTGAGACCCCTTTGCCAAAATAACATGGTTTGGAGAGAGCCTGCCCTAATTAATATCCCAAAGGGCTGGCCCTCGTTACCTGTGAAACTGCCGCTTTCTCCATTTGGCTGAAGCAGGCAAGCTATAAAGGAAAGGTTGAAAGGAGGAAATTTTTCCGCAAAGCTAGCACCTCTGACCGCTTCTAATGGACCCACTGGGAACAGTAAGCCTACTGATGGTTGGCTCAGCCTCACCCCTCCTCAACATCTGCCGGGATCTGTGAACTGGGAGAGGTTTTGTGCATGCCAGAGCAATTCACTCATCCACTGTGAACTTCCTAAATTACTACAGCCTCTCTGTGTCCGGCTACCAACACCAGCAGTGCACAGACAGACCCAGGCACCACTCCTCCAACACATCCCATTACGACTTGTGTATTGGAAGGCAGACTGGGCTCTTCTGCAGACAACATCTAGCTGCTCCCCCCTGTTCTCGCATTGAGGGGTTTTCCTGCTGATTGGGTCGGGGTTTTTAACCCGAGCACAATAAAGGTCCGGAAACACACAAAGTTGAGCAGTTAGTTACTTATTCACCAGTGCTGACTCCAAGCTGCAGGGCATGAAAACCTTTGTGAAAAGTAACGTAGGCTGTTTGCATGGTCATGACTTCATCCCCTTCTGTCTGCCCCAGTGCACAGAGGAAAATAATAATGCATTTAAATTTAACTATCTCCTGTATACCAAAAGATATTCTTCCTGCCCTATTAAACAAAGAGTTGTACTGTACATTAATCCCACTGGAAAAAGGGAACAACCACAGCTGCGAGTATGACTAATAACTGACCTAGACTTTACAGATGGCAAACAAACTGTCTTAGAAAAATCTGTGAAGTTAGCGCTTTTTTCAGGCCGCTACTGTATATGTGAAAGTAAAATTTTATTGAGAAAGAAACAGAGATTTCTACTTACTGATACAAGAAATAAGATCATTAAATCTTTCCTTAGGAAAGACAGGATTTTCCAGCCCTCGGAAATAGAGCTTCAGTACTCCAGCAACTGAGTTAATGTCATGGTTACTTTGGTCATCTGCCAAAGGATTTTCACCTTGAAAAGTAAATAAAGCGAATGAAACACACACGCAGGAATATTTTTGCATGCAAAATTTTTATGAGTGGTTTTTTGGCGGTTTTGTTGTTGTTGTTGGGATTTTTTTTGTTTTTAGTGTGTGGGAGATGGCAATAGAAGCATTCAAGTAAGGTAATAAACACTGATTTAGAAATCCCAGGCTACGAGTAAACCAAAACTAGCATCCTAAATTAAGCTTCCTTTAAATTACATAACCTAGTGATCTTCTAGGTCCTGAACTTCCAACTAGGTATTTATGGATATGTTGTAATTTACAATTAGTAAAATGGAAAAGCCAAATTTTCTTAATTAAATAGGGTTTCTCAGACTATTCTTTGGGAGCTTACATAAAGAAAATTGAGTTAGATAACTCTTTGAATTGGAAACCTGTTTTCATTCTGAAAAATTAAACCATTCAGGAATATGTGCAACCATTTTGTGCAAACACTGTACAGGAACCCAAAAGCCTAACTGAAACCTCAGCCATGGCCATTTTAAAGACTTAATCTTTGTTTTAAAACAGTTCAAAATGTACGTACCTTCCAGAACAACACTACATAGGAGAAGCAGTTAACAATAAGGCGTATTTAAAAGCTGGAGAATAGGAGGATGTGGCTTCCTTTAGCTTGTAAAAACATTTGTTTCATATGACTTGTCAAAGATGAGATCAACTTTAACAAGATATATAACTAATCTTGGGGAGAAAAATACTGTGTGTATTTTTTCATGCTTTTAGTCACAAGACTTATTGCTCCAAGGGTTTTCTCATTAGCAGATGATATGCAAAAGATTTTTCTCGAAATAAAAGAACCAGCTTCTAAGACCCAAGAAAAGAGAATGTAAGATTTTAAAAAAATGTAACTAGTATTGTTTTAACACAATTAGGGGATTGCTGGATCCTGGCTCCCCTTGCAGAGCAAACCTAGGCTGAGTGTTGCAAGCTACTCATGTTTAAAAAGTTGTTTTCACTTCCTGGTATCTCTCCTGTAATTCCTTCTGCAGGGCTGCAGTTTACCTTCAGTAATGAAAACAGTGGTTGGAAATGGAATGGCTCTTTCACAGCCTGTACGCTCATTGATCATGATTCCACTTTGGCAGAAGGACCAGAAAGATGAGCACTTGTATTGCAGAAGATCAAGTAACAGGGTTCTCAAATTGTGTTAAGTAGTCTCTTGAATCTAATTAAAACCCACAACCTTTCCTTTCTGAGGATCTTTAAAATAAAATATAGACAAACTATTACTTGCAGTTTATCATTAACAAAAGACTAAAGTTTACAGTTGATTCAAGAGTCATATGTCTCATCTAAAAAATTAAAAACAACCTAAAGCTCTTAAGACATAACAGGAAAAGCATGTACACGTCATCACTACACTTCATCTTTAAGCATATGACGGTGCAAAGTTTTAAGTACAGTATACAAAGTGCACACACACTGCTTAAACAGCCAAGAAAGTAATTAGAATTTAAAAGATCTTTAAATATCAGTTAGTAAGGTGCTCAAATAAATGAAAATGCAATTACCTCTCTCAAATGAATTTTTAATATCATTGACTTCCACCTGGGAACCAGACACCCTAAAAATTCCCTGATGCTGAAGACCTGTAGCAAAGATGGGAGACAGTGGTGAGAAATGAGTCTAGTTTTTAAAATACTTTTAATCTCTATTTTAAAAACAAAGCTGTGGTGATAAATGCATTATGCAAAAGATACACAAAAAGTCAGGCAATAGTGAAATGACATAGTATGTTTCAAAGCTTACCGTATAAATTGATAAATCTGATACAGCTTTCCACAATGAGAGGAATGACTTGTCCTGAATCCTGAAAAAACAAGAATGAACTGCAGATTGGAGAGAGGAAACCTCCCTACTCTGGACTGAATGTGAAAATACATTTTCTTGGTCAATTCAAATGGACATACAGTGCTGGCAAAAAAACACATAAGAAAATACCATTTTTAACAGAGTTCTCTTCCCATTTAGGGAGGGAGGGAAAGGAACAGGCGAAGAGAAAGGATTACAGTTCTTCATTAAAATAACTGATTTGGGAAATTCAGAGACTTCACTGTCTACCTCTGACACTGTATCTGGCTAACACTGTATGTGACATCAAAAGCTCATGCATGTGTTTTAGAATTTTGAAGCCAAATGAGTTAAAGCAGTGAATTTGCCTTCTAAAAAGTTTTATTATTAAGAATAAAAATTCATAATGAAGGTGATCACTCTGCATCCATTTAACTTACCTTTCTTTTCCTGGTGGAGAAAATGCCACACGGAACTAATTACACAGGATTACACAGGACCTAATTCCTTGAGGTACTTCCCCCCCACCCGGTAAAAAACGTTGATCACAAACAGAGCCACCACATGACACTGCATGGGGTACCAGGTGCCTCCCTCCACACCTGAGAGCGCTCCCATGTGCTGTGCTGATCTGTGTGGCATAGGGCAGATGATGGCCTGGCACATTGCTTCAGACTGCTCTAACTAGCTGGTAGTATGCTGGTGGTAAACCTCAGCCACTCTGAGCTGAGCGTGTGGTTCAGCTGCCTCTTCTGTAGGCACAGAGGTCCCGGGAAAAGCACGTCACAGCCTACACCTCCCTGCCTGCAACTGGCAGAGCTCAGGAATCAAAGCTCCCAGCTTCTGCCATGATACAGCAGCACGTCTACAGCTACATCTTCAGTTAAGTAGAAGTGTTTTAATAAAAGAGAAAAAATGCTTGTGATGGGAGGGGAGAAGATGACTATACACTAGTTTTCAGTGAGTTGTCTTTTACTTTTGGAAAATCAGCATTTTAGAAGAACTATCACAGTCCTTTGTGTGTTTTGGCACTTTAAAAAATTTGTTTTAACACAAGCACATTAATGACTACAAGTCATCAAATATCTATTAAAGAAAAATCACATGATTAAAAATTATTTAGAAAAGTTGGTGCTTATGCTGGAAAAATTACTGTTTCATAAATAATAGGTACCTCTGAAATTCTTGTCTTGGAAGCTATAATTTTTCTTTCAAAATGAATTTCAGTTATGTAAGAGCTCAGAGAATTGACTAATTCATTTGGAAGTTTAATATAAAACCAGTCTGTATTACAAAACCATGAATTCAAAAGCACCCTGTAACTAAGAATAGACATTTCCTCTTACAAACTAGTACTTCATTGTCATGCTAAATTACACTAATGGGAAATTTATGAATTAAGCCCAAGTAGAAGAACAGCTAACTACTAAAAAAAGTTTGAAAAATAACACACAGTAAAGCAATGAAACAATGTACTTCCTGAGATAACCTAAGTCCTGATCTTCCGTGTACTCCATGTTGTTTTAGTGGGGCTTACAAAAGACTGTACCACTAACTATGCTGTTTAAATTGTAGCTTGTTTGTCTTTTAATTTAAAACCTAGCAAAGACTGGCTAGCCAAGAGCCAGTAATGTCTGGATGAGCATTTTCTGTTTGAGTTGTATTGTGATTCAGTAGCAGCTGAATAAAACCACCCCCATGGAACAGGTCAGTTGCTAAACCCAGGAATACTTCCATCTTCACCAACACTGAGCAGCCTGGCTCTCCAAAAAAGCAGAGTATTAGAAAACATGCACAACATGCACCCGTATCTCCTGTTAGTACACTGGTTCATGCAAAGAATGTAAAGCCTTGGGAAAGATAGCGTTTGCAGTAAGAAATTAAAACAAAAATATATTACTTTCATACCTGGTTTTGGAGAATCTTTTCACAACCGCGCACAACTTTGTAGTTAATCAATTCCTTGAAATAATCTAAACAGCTTTGTGTTTTGGATCTGGTGACAGGAAAGTAATTTGAAGTAACAATCTGTGTTGGTGAAATGTCAAGAACAGTGACCCTACTGCTGCTGTGAATTTAATCTGATGTGTGTAGTCAGTGAATGTATGTTTGGGACTAATTCTAATTTCTTATGATGCAAAAATGTAACAAAAACCAATTTGGTGCAATACTGTATTTCACTAGCGCTAATCCTTTTCTGACTGTCAAAATGACTCACCCCTATCAGGAATGACTCGGTCTTCGGGCAGGGATGCTTTCCTAGGTGAGCTCCCACAACAGCAAACCTGCCATAAGGCTACCAGCTTTCTTTTCCTCTTTCCTTTTGAAAGGCTAATCATGTAGGATTCTCCACTTGCAAGTAAGCCCTGTCACCCACACTGCCATGCAACATAACCCTGTTCTCTGTGAGAGAAAATGATGGGGTACCATTTCTCCTGATTTGCTTGTGCTTCTCTAATCCAGGGGCTTTTTGTTGTGGGAGTTTCTGCTTCTTTGCTTACTTTCATCCTTGAGCAAGAAACTGTCCATGATATTAATTTCTTACATCACGTGATGATTTCCTGAAAGTCTTTACACCTCGCAGCACCATCTGCATAATAATAATAATAGTTTTTGCTATAGTTGTACTGAGGGTGGCTGAAAGCTTGATTCAAAGACAGCTAAACTGATATGATGCCACTAAGTACAGCATTTGTTCTGCAAAAAATTTGTCACTAGCTATGCTGCACAGGAAGAAGAAAAACAAATGCCTGTAACATTCAAACCCAGTGCACAGACCTTGCAGTCAAGAATTTAATTCACTGTGTTTATAAATGCACTGTTACATATTTTTTGAAGATTTCTTTCCCTTAGCTCTGTCAGCTGGTGTCCAGAGGTGCCAATTGATTGTGATGGGCAGGTGTTTGTTAATGAATAAGGAAATATCCATCATTTAAGACTACAATCACTCCAGAGTTGTGCTCTGGTTCAGTTTTGCCTACTGTACTCGTACACTCATTTCTTAATGCAAACTTCTCCCTCCAGCTCCGTGGAAGAACTAATTTTGAGCCAGGCGTGAATGCAACCCGAGAGCGAGGTGGAGATGGTTCTCTTGTCACCAGAACTATACCTGATGTCTTGTGTGAGAGTTCCTTCGGCCTCGGCTAGAAGCATTATTAGGAATAAAAGTATAAGAAAGAAGAAGATAGTAAATACAGCAAAGATACAAGATCCAGAATAGTGGTGATCACAATTTCACACAATATAATACATTCCTAAAGTCATAGGCAATCAAAAGCTGGATATCAAACCCAGGGCAATACTGCCTCCACAGACTTTGAATACTGAATGTAATGAAGATGGCAAGCAGGAAATTCTGCGGAGTCGTGGGATGCACCACTACATCCTATCTTCTACACAATGCTAAGTTTCCTAATAAAGCCAGGCTGCAAATACTATCCCTACTTGATTAACAAAATCGTAGGGAGGCTAATGTGAGAAATTCCTCTTTCCCTCTGACTTCAGGAAGTATTATATTGATCAACCGGGAAAAAAAAGAGCCCCAGGACAGACTTAAACATAATGATCTGCCTCAGCTCACGTGAGGTGGTGACCATTATAGTAAGAAGTGTTAGGATCAGCCACTGGTGTGGCTGGTGCCAGTACCTTGATGAATGACTCCAAATCACCATTAAACAACTTAGCACTATACTGTGATCGGGGTCTGGGCTTCCTGTGTTTCTGGGGCTTAGGGGGAAGATTTGGAGGCCTAAGGGAAGGGAATATGATTACTGAGCAAGGTAGAATTAAGTGACACAATAAAACGAAATGTCTGTAAGCTCATGGCAAAACAACAGAACATTATAAAGGGAGAAATTAACACAGTACTTATCAAATAAAGACTTCCCATCAAATTTAAGTGTAACAGTGATTAACGAGTAGAGAACTCCCCCATGAAAAATGCATTACTTATGGATAAATAATGACATTCTTTATGAGTCACTGCTTTGCAGTTTTACCATATACATTTATTCCAAACACTGCACAATCGGAATGGCCTTTTTTGTGGCGGTCACGCATGAAATGTGCAGCAACCACTGGAATTCATCCTGCCAGCCATGGCAGAACACAGGCCACTCCAAGCACCTCTTATCAAGCAGAAAAGTTGCTTCATACTGGAGAAACTTCAAATGCAAATTAAAGCTGCTCAGCACACTCCTAAGATACTTCAAAACCAAACCATCTGCATTTTCAACTAGAGCCAGGAAGGCTAAACAGCTTTAGCCTTCTACATCCAACCATCAAGATCTTCACCCATGAAAAGAAACATATTGCAAATTAGCTAAAGGAATTAAAAGAATACCATCAACTTGAAACAAATAAACATAAGCAGCATAACCAAAAAAAAAAAGGAAGAACACACAAAACTGGTCTGCAAAATGTTTACCTAGTGTGTTACACATGTGATAGTGACAAATGAAAGAAATTAAAGGGAATAAATATTGTTCTCTAGGTCAGAATTTATTTTGCGCATGTCATGCCAACAGCTACATGCCAACAGCTTCCCTAGTTCCACTGCACCAGGAGTCCAATCTTTCCATAGGTTTTTCAGGAATTAGCAAAAAATCAAATGTTTCTGGGGAAACAGTGAGAACAGTAACACATAGAGTATTTAATGTTGGGACTTTGGCCTGTTTGGGTACTATCCGGTATTTGCAAACTCATCTTTAAAGATATCCTCTTCCCTTCTGCAATTTAACTTTGACCTTGAAGTACATCTCTGTTTGCATGTCTCAGAGTCTGGAAACTTAACTGAACCTTGGGGCAACAGGCAGGTCCCAGCTGCAGTGGGGGAACTCGTGCTGAGGAATGGGTGGGCAGGCCTTACTCGCTCAGTTTCTCTCTGTAAACGACCAGCTGTGAGAATATAGGAGGTAAAATGGTTTGAAGCTGCTCCCTCACTTTACTAAGGTAAAATCACTGCCTAAATCCATCGTCTTCTTTCAGCTGCTTACACAGCAGGGAATTTAGGATGATGTGAGCCTGAGGAGTCACCTGCTTTGGAGTCAAGAATGTTTTTCTGATTGGACATAAGCTTGCTGACTTTCACGCATTCCTGGTAGCATCTGGGGGCAGAGTTAAAGGCACAGGTCTCAGAGTTAATGTCAGCAATTGGAAAGAACGCTCTGATTTGTTACTGCTTTTCAACTGGGGTCATGTAAGGAAAGATGGTAAGTTCAGCTCTACAGAGCTAAAATGGACCATGGACTGGTGGGAGAATGGCTGGCTTGAAGTCTGTAGAGTTGTCCCCAGGAATATGGGGGCCAGGCACAAGAAATTATACAAAATCGAGTGGTCCGGCAAAGGCAGAGCCAGATCCAAACTTCTTAGCTGGAGCACAGGACTTTTTTTTTTTTTTTTTTTTTTTTTAAGTCAAAGTTGAGGGGTGGTGGCAAAGCCATTCATGACCAGGAAGCAAAAAGGAGAAAGAGGAGGCACTGAGCAAGGATGTACTGCATGGAAAGGGAAGAGCAGAGTGGGACTAGGAAAGCTGGGCTGAATGTTCCTGCTGTCATCAGGACCAGAGGGGTGGTGTCTGTCGCAGTGATACACACAAGTGGCAGCTGCAAATCCAAACAGTTGCCATTGCCGGCCCAGGGCCTGATACCCTGGGGGCTTCAGCATCCGTGTTTATGTTGGGAGGCAGCACTGCAGATGTACAGGCATTACACAACTGAAAAAGTATGTGCTGCACAAAGCAGGGAGATCTACTCCTGTATCCCTTTTCTTCTGTGAATATAGAGACCTATTCATGTATCAAACACAGGGATGTTGGGGGAGGCAGGTATTCCTGTCCAGAGCTAGGTTATCAAAGATGCAGCCTATCCCCTAAATTCATGTCTGTATCAGAGTCTTCTGAACTGTGTATATTGACCAAATGAATTACAAACCGTGAGAAGCAAAGCGCCCTGCAACTTTCAAATTTCCTGTGTGACTCAAAATATTTTTAAAGGCCTCCCATCTAGTCCCACCTTTGACAATGGCCCAAGCAGCTCACAATTGAGGAAAATGAATATTCTGGTCCTTTACCCTTCAGCATGCAGAAGCAGAAATGCTGAATGTTAAAGCACACAGGGCCTGGACACAATTTATGTAACAACAGCAACAACAACAATGTTATATACCCTTATGGACTTATTCTAAAATTTCTAATTCCTATGATTTTATTACATTTGCAACTAAATCAAGTCAAATAAAAATATCTTACCTTGTTGTCATGTATTCAGCCCTGTGACCTAGAAAAGTTCAATAAACAGGAAACAATCATTTGTAGGTTTTAGGCAGATTTTTTTTGTATCTAAACTATGCTTGGCAAATTACCGTTAACCCTAACTTTCACATTACCAGCAAAAGATAGACAACTATACAACAAACAGGGTAGTTCAGTTACCTACCATCTCCACAGATACGTGTAAAATATAAACACAACCCATGTTATGGAACAACTTTTAAGAGGCCTGCCCATAGACTAGAGAGTCACTTGATACTGTAAATAATTTGAAGGAAAACTCCAAACAATGTCTACTGTTTGTGCTTATGTGTTTTAATGGCTAAATCAGTATGGAAATAAGAGCTGCACCACGATTAGATTACATCTCCCCTCGTGCATAAACCTGTACAGTGCTGAAAATCCAGAGCTCTAGCCATCAATGGCTTGCTATTACAAGACTCCTTCCGCTCTTTTGTCTGTGTATTGCAGGGAAAAAATACAACACTACCACTGGGAAACACCACATAGAACTGTGAAGAATTGTGAGGAAGCAAATACCATATTCCAGAAAGGTTCCTGGATAACCTTTGCAGAACAGCAGACCAGTAAGACAGGCATGTGCACTGTGTCAATTCATGATAATGAAAAGTAAAATAATGAAACAGTATGAAGGTCATGGTATGATAAGTTCCAACCAGCCCAGTTTTCCCAAAGGGAGATTGTACCCTATTAATTTATTAGAATTCTTTGAACATGTCAGTAAAATACTGGATAAAGGAGAATCGGTTGAATTAATTGACTTAGATTTTCAAAGGCCCCTGGTAAGTTTCTTCACAAGAGGCGACTAAAGCAACTAAACAGCCATGAACTGAGTGGCAAAATATTCTCATTGATCAAAAGCTAGTGAAGAAAAGGGAAACCAAGTGGAATTAAACGATCTTTTTCATCATGACAAAGTATAACACTCATTTACTCAAGCCTTCCCGTTAGGACCATTTACGTAATACATAATACATTTATTAATGTCTTGGGGAGATCAGAGCAGCTAAGGAGGCAGAATATTGTGCAGATGACTGAAATACTTTTGCATCAGAGTTCTGAAAAAACCATGAAGCCCTTCAGAGGGGTTTAACCACATTAACGAACAAGACACACAACAGAAAATGAAATTCAGTATCAACAGGTTCAAGAAAGATATTAGGGAAGAAAGAGCTAAACGCCTATGCAGCTAACAGAACTATAGGTAATTATACTGACTTTGAAAATCAGTCTGAACGTCACTCAGGCTAGGTCTAAGCATACCGCTCACTTCAAAAGCGATACCAAAAAAAGTCAGACTGCAGAAAGAACGAAAAACAGTGATTTGCAAAACATAACATTATGTGGCAATGTCCAGGTGCACCTGAAATACTGCACAGTACTGAAAACCCTAATCTGAAAATATATGTTGCGGGAGCAGAAGAGCGGGGATCTGCAGAAGATGGCACAAAGAATAAGCTCTGGGAAAAAACTCTGGCATTAATAAGACACGTGAAGATTGTTGGCATCAATTTCAAAGAGAGGTGAAAAAGAGGCATGAAAGAAGAGTACGTAAAATAACCTATGACAGAAGAAGAGTAAGCCAGGGACTTCTCCCTACTCATGTAGCCAAGGGAAGTTCATTGAGACTAAGAATCCCAATAATAAATGTTAGTAAAACAATAGATGTCACAAATCCTGAGTCTGGGGGATTTTAAACACATCTTTGATATTTAACCCATTAGAGCAAAAACTATCTGGGACACAGGGGCAATTTAATTTATAACTGCTTATTGTCTTTCTTGCATTTCCCTCGGCTTTGCTCATTTGTTTGTTCAATAGATGAGCCTTGGGTCAGATTTAATATAAGTATCAGTGTGCTTCCTATGCTTTGTAACAATTTCATTTAGTATTTCTCATTTACTTTTCCAGATTTGTAGGTGCAGACTCAGCGCAAAGCACCTCATCTCTCTCCCTTGTGCAGATCATGAATATGTATCTTCTATGTCCATAAACAGCAAAAGACTGTAGTAGGCAGGTGATGAGCTGGAACAGAAGCCAAATGCTGTCAATGTTGTGGACACCAGATGGTAATCTGGATTTACTCAGCCTACGCCCTTACACTGTACAGGTTTGAATAAAAGCAAGCAAGGATGCCAAGGGAAAACCTGCAGTTCAGACAACCCTCTCCCCCCTCCCTAATTCTTCCCTGCATTACTTAAATACAGTGCCCCATGTTACTTGCCTGCTGTCTTGCTGACGTGAAAGTTCCCAGAAAAGGCAGTTTGAGTGCAGCAGGGGAGCAGTCCCCTTCCCACAAATTCATTTCTATACTAGTTACAGCAATAATGTTCATAATTCCACTGTAATTCTACCCTTTCCATCATCCCCATTCAAGGAATGTATAGAATCCAGGTGCCCCTTCCCAGGCACATGCATTTTAATGCAGGACATGCCTCAATAGAAGGGGGTACTTCAACTTTTTTATCTATAAGAATGACGGCTTTTCCTCCAAATACCATCTTTGAACATGATGTTTGGGGTACTATTTGTATGTGCTGTGCTGTGCTATGATGATGTGACAACTATGTGCAAAACCACTGTGGGCAACACAGATCAACTGTTCGGGGTTACAGCTGGGGGGGTCGAAGGGAACTCTTCAAACTGAACAGTCCAAGCATGCCCAAGCACGGCAGAATAGCTGCAAGCCTGATGTCAGTTTATCACTTAGGCCACCCTGCTGAGAAGTTTTTCTTTGGATTTCCTTTTATACAGCTCTTTCCTTATTTCTTTCCAACATGCATTAGGCAACAGATTCTGTTGCCTTTTATCTTTCTCCCTTCAGTAGATGATTATGCATTTTACCGGGCTTCCAAATAACATTCACTTTATTTTTCCAAATACATTTTCTGTGAGCCTTTAGAGGAAAATTCTCCTCTTTTTTGACTAACATCAGCTGCGCATTCTTTTGCGTGAATAAACTGCTCAATGCACACATTAAAAAAAAATTCTATTCAATGAAAACTTCCATGAGAAAGAACATAATATAGCCAGTTGTCTAAAACCAGCTACCATATTCTACAGTCCAGCTTTGCAAGAAAAAGCTGTTTATTTCCTACCCCCAACCTCAGTCACCCCCTGGCCAGGGGCTTTGTTTGGGTCATACCCACTGAACTGTTAATAGCTCTTTAGGCACATCCACAACTGAATTTGTGGATCTGGGCTTTTGTATTAAAAGCAAGAAGAGACCTGATTAACAACAGATATTTGGCAGCAAAAAGAAAATAAATTGACACATCCTTTAGAGACACTCTTTAGAGAACAAGTTTCTTTCTTGAGTCTGAACTTTGAATTATAGTCTTTAACCTTCAGAAGAGGATTTTTATTCTTTGTGGTGTAATTCACTTCCCCTCAAGTCTGTAAACAGTCTGTGTGGCTACTCCTCAAGGCTTGCAGGGTGATCCTCCTTTTCCCTTTGGTCCATGAGGAAGTGCCTGTTGAGAGGGCTTGTAGGAGGTGGGCTGGAGCTTGGTTTAGTGCCTGATTCATTACTGCCCTAATTCAGCTTTACTGTATTTGAGCATGGACATCTGCTGACTTGGTTTATATTTTAAGAAGCATTTTTAAAAATTGCGGAGAGTGTTCAGGACAACAGATAATTCTCTGCTATCATAATTTGTAACACAATAATTTTATATGGAATAATTCTAATCAACAGGTATACATCTATTCATTAAGTTTTAATTTATTCCAGTTCACAACATGAAAATACTGTGTAGAAACCCAACATTAAATTAAGTTGATACGAATCTCACTACTGACATCAGTGAGGTCAGGATTTCACCTTTTACCTTTCATAAATGAGTTGTTAGGCTGCAAGAAGGACATTCATGTCCATGTGTCAGAAATGTTGAACTAGTGAGTACATTGTAAGAGATGCACCCTGGATAATTTTGTAAGCTTAAAAAAATATCACTCTCCCCCAACTCTTAGAAAAAACTCAAGTCAACAGTAATTGTTAGGAAGTAGAAACAGTACATTTGTCAGAGCTCTTAAATCACCCTGCACTGACTGTGTCAGCTCTCCATTCAGACACAAGATTTTTCATTCAGCAGTTCCATTTCCAAATATAGTCACTTGTCTAAACGTCTGCACAGTAGGAATAAATATCTGTTGAAGAAATAAGATCAATTTATAGTGCTTATCCTTATCATTGCACCAAAACTATGACTGGTAAAAGTCAAATCTATGTTTACTGGATAGTTAAGCTTTAAAGGTTTTTTTTCCTGCATACCTTTGGCATTTCAGTGGGTTCACTGTAAAGTCCGGAATCACTTTTCAGTTTATCATGTGATATTTACCTTCTCCAAGTGTCCTCTGCAGCAGGTCGTGTTTTGCTTGAAGTTTTGTGATGAGATTACTACCTTCCAGATATTCTCTGAATTTCTGTAGAGATGCAGATCAATCTATTACTATGTAGGTACATAAATTCCAGGAACTTCTGCCTAATGTTTACTTCAGGTGTTTGGCTTGTATCACGAATGAGGAAGCAATCAACATACCATGAAATAGAATTGCTCTGTTTCCTGCTGGTTAGCTCTTCTTTTTGCAATGCTAGGCTTACTCAGGTAGGTCTCAGAGACTGTTGACTTCACAGATTCTGTTGAGCGACTGTGCTGGAAACACTCTGACACATCATAGTCTTCAATGGTGACCATATCTTGTATGGTCTGCAGGGTAGCCTCTGTCGTTTTCTTCACCTGGTGTTAAAAAGCACAGTTTGCCAAATACAATACAAATATAGATCAGAACAGTTTAGAAAGGAGGCTCGTTACCCAAAATAATTCTCTGGCACACTCCCCCAAACAAACTGGTGTTTGAATGTGAAAAGTTAGGCATACTATAACAGATACCTATGTAACAGAAGAATGACATGATTAGGTTTCCTATCTAGTTCTCTGCTTTACCATGCTCCAATCCACAAACATGGTTGTACTCTTGTGCTGACTGGTAACACTCTCAAGCATTTGTTTCCTGAAATTAGAATCGAAATGTGACATGATTTGATTATGGTCCCTAATCTGGGAGGTAACAGAGATGATACACTGCTCTGAAGGGTCAACTCTTCTAAGTGTGGTCAACATGTTAGATTGAATATGTACATCCAAGGATCTGGCTGCCAGAACAACATGGTCTTCCAAGAAAAATATCTGTGACACCATTCTGTGGAGTGGTATGGTGGGGAACACAGTGATGTTTAGACTGCAGAGGTGGAATACCCAGCTGGAGGAGGAGTCTGAAAAAAGAACAATTTACACCAGCCTCAAAGCACTTCCTACGAACTACAGAGCACCACTGCTCAAAGTGGAAACCAGGGCATGGAGGCTGTGGAACCATGGATGCAGCATTCCCACAACGCAGTAATTAACTGGCAAGATTCACAAGGATGTGATTTACTTCCCAGTTCTGCTTTAGGAAAGTCTCTAGTAGAGTCAACTTAACCAAGTCATACCCACATCTTCAGTGCAGGCAAACAGCCCTTCTGTGTCTGCCAACATGATTTCTCCCCCTATGCCCTTGCACTTCACTTTACTGAAAGAAATTATCTTTCTCCTTCCTTTTGTCTTTATTACCTTGAGATACTTTTTGACTTCAAGTGTTGGGGTTTTTTTAGACTACTGTGCTTGTCTCATGGACATTAATACTTTGTTTTAGGCATTCAGCACATAACATAGAATCAGAAAAATTGGAGTCCTGAAAACTGATCAATAAAGTGCACCACGAAATTAATTTATTCCAATGTGTTAATTTAGGAACAGAGTCTCATTTAAACCAAGGGCCTTTCACATTGCCTTAAATGTGATAAAAGTACAGTTTACACACACTGGGAGTCCTCTCTCTGCTGCCAGAGCAGGGCAAAGAGAACAGCATAGCTATGTTTTACAAAAAAATGCATTTTATTGTACTAGGTGAGCTATTCTCATCACAGGCATGCAGTACTCACATTTATAAATAGCCGTAGCTGACAGCATAAGAGATTTTGACTCAGCTACCACAAAAGACAGTCCAAATTCCTTTGTAGCAACTTGGGGACTGGACAGAGGGTGGTCACAGAAGACAATAACTGTGCTCAGTGGCTTTCTGCCCCTCAAACATTAAAAATATGTGCTCTAACAAGTTTACACTGAAGTGTCTGCAAAACATAGAACTAACATGAATGGCTGGACAGGTGAAAGATGAGTTTCCAAACCTCTATAAAGCAGACAAGGATCTACCTTAGTATATTTGCCAGTATTTGATTTTTAAAATTAAACCAGCTCATATAGATTGAAGCCATTTCAGGGTCACTTACAGGCTTTTGACAAGGTAGAAAATACTGCACCTTCTTGAAAATGGCGTTCAATGCATAGCCCTTGTAAACACAGATCTTACCTCCTCATTTTCAATTTTGAGCGTGGCCAATCGCGACTGTAGTTGCTGATACCTAAGCATAAGCTCTGCTTGCACGGGTTGCTGGGCAGTGACTTGACAAACCTAACAAAGAATCAAAAAGATTGTAAGATGCAAGGAGTTAAAAGACACAGTCAACAGTCTGTGGTTGCTGTCCTTAAAACTAGGTTTGAGATTTGGCCTACCAAATCTATTAAAACTTAATAAAGCAGACAATAAAATATGTCCATCCAGATTTAAAGTATTTATGTATTACCAGGTGTGGAACTATGTACCACACCTTACAACTAGAGAGCACAGCCTTGTTGTATGGCTGCTTTGCATTGCTGCTTTACCACACAGAAATGCAAACCCTGGAGTTACCTTCAGGTAAAAGGTGTACATGGGTGACTGCATTCTGCTTCACCACTGGCCTTTGGTGCAGCAGAACAGGGCACAGCTGGGGTACCCTGTACACTTGAAATCTCCAGATGATAAAATGGTGGAGGAAGAAGGGGAAAAGACTGCATTACAGCATGTATAATTTGGAGCAGCTCTGCAGTTGCTCTCAAATAGCACCCACAAACTCTGTTATGGGTGAGGCAGGTAGTGAAGACAAAGTCACTTACTAACACCAGTGCTGGGCTGAGCACAGGCTGGCCAGCAAATTCACAGCAATATAATTATGATTAACACAGAATATAATATCACACAATGGTTTTTACTTGAGAACTCTGAAGAAACTCAGAAAAGCGCTGCCAGTTTTATAAAATGCTAGCTGATCCACTTGCATTTGGGTAGCAATAACAGCTTTTACCGAACTCTTTGTAAAAACAGATTAATTCTCCATCTTGTTACACAGAAAAAGAAACAGTCACCATGGGGATACTTGTTGGTATACAGACCTCATCACCCATATGAGATTGGAACTCAAATTTCATTGGTGGACAAAAAGCAGTGGGGTACATTTCCATGAATCTCTGCTTGTCACTTCGTGGCTCCAAGCTGTCAACTGCATTTTCAATGATGTCTAAGCCCTCATGCCTTGAAGTTTCAAGGTTATACTCTGCAGAAAGGTATGTTCTTAGGGCTCTGTTCAGACTAGCATGGTATCCAAGATCGCAACACTAAAAACACAAGAAAAGGAAAAGAAAACAAATTAAAAAGGAGGAACACCATTGCAATATTCCAAGCCACAAATTACACTAAAATTTTCTGTCCTGAAATTCTTCTGCCTTTGAAATATTTTATAAAATAATCTAAACTAAAATACAACACTGGGGTCAAGACAGTAAGCATTTAGTATCCTCATTTTGTTCAAAGATCAAAGGACAGTTTTAGAAAGGAGATCAAGTGTACATATATGGCAATATGTTTGCATTTGTTTATCAGATACAGATGTGCAGTCACTGTATTTACATAGAAAAGATCTGGGACTCCACACAAGGGGCTTTTCAGTATTATTGTCATATGTAAGCCTCAGACCATCTATTCAAACCCAGCCTGACATAAATCTACCATGGAAGTCAATGCCAGCACCAAGCTGAAAATTAAGCAATTCCTGCTCACAATGTCTTTGCCCAAACAAAAACACCCACAACTGCCTCTAGCATTAGTGACCCATCAAAGATGCTTTTTGATGCAACAAGAATGGTTTACCATGTTTTTCCCGACAGTGAAAATGTATTTACTGTAAACACCTTATTTCCCCTGCTCAGACAGAGCCAGCAATGTACATCATGTTACTAAATGCAGAAAGTCATAATCTGTGTCTTTTTTTCTAGGGGTGAGAATAACACTGGAATGTAATTGAAACCTAATTGGTAGAACATAAAGTTGTGTTTGTTCTTGAATTTTAAACATCCTTGGTCTGCATTATTCATGATTGGTTAATATTTTAGAGGAAGAGCTGAATATATTTTTAAAATGTCACTGCAGTAACATATCAAGTGATTGTTTCCTTAGTTTTTTCCCCACATTACACAGCAAACAATACCCTCAGCTTCTGCTCAGTGAGTTTCCAGATAATGGCAGACCTACTGCAAACCTCTCTGTCACCCCAACAGGGGCACATCAGTCTGCTTACCATTGCAAACAGAGCAATGTTCTTTATGTGAACAGGAGAGATCTGTCCCAGTCAGAGGCCAGTGCCTGCCCAGGGCAGTCAGAGAGCACGCTGCTTCAGGGCACCCCTCAGCCCCCAGCCCCCTGTCCTGGGTGCCCACTCGCAGTTTGAAATCATCCCTCCCTGCAGGACTCACAAGTTAAGTGAGGCAGTTGGGTAAAGAAGTAGTTTGAATTCAGTCCGCTGTACACTGTATTCAGTTTGTGTGACCAGTATGTAGACTACAGTTTGGTTTATATGTAGACTCTTTACATGCATACCTCCCTCACAGCTATTATAAACCCTTAGGATTCATGCAATCATGTGACCTGTTCACCATACCTAAACCTGTGTGTAGAAGAGAAAGGAACCCCTCCTCATACCTTGCCTTAGGTGTGCTAATGACTAGTGATCAAACTGCCCTCCCAAGTCTGACAACAGAGGGCTGTTTTATTCACAACAAAGCTTCTAGAAAAAACAAGCTTTCAGTCCTAGCCTCCAGGTAGGGACAGTGGCTCTCCAAAAAAACATCTGCTGAACCATTTAAAGAAAATGGAAAAAAAGATGTCATGTTCAGTCAAAGACACATAGGTTAACCACTCTCTACTGCATTTATAGAATGGAAATTTGTGCTACGCTTACTAAAGCAGCCACTCAACTTCTATACTAAAGCACATCCATATTTCAAAGACCTCCAGCCTAAAAAAATTGTTTCTAAAAGGAAAAGTCTCTTGGTGTTTTCCTCTTGTTCGATGCCAAGTAAGATCTCATATTTAATTCACTATCTTGGATGAAAAAGATGGGCTAAAAGTGCTGATAACAAAGTGGATCAGGACAGCTGTTTTATTTCATGTGCATTAGTTTCAGAGAGAATTCATGGAAGATTAAACTGAGAGGAAATTAGAAACAGAGGGCAATGCCAGTTTTAGCATGGCCAACTATCCATGCATTATGAAACTACAGGCATCTAGAGCCCAAATTTTGGTTCTAGAGGATTAATCTGAGTATTAATAGAAAGTTTACCGATTTACAATTAGAGCTGTCTGGGTTTCTGATGCAGATTTTTACAAGTTGGAATATAAGATTGTAGCCTTTATGCTGTGACGGTACCAAGAACTTCATTGTTTAACCCTTAATCTACTCAGTAACTATCACCATGGTCATCTTTTACAGGTGATGACAGCTGAACAGGGTAACAAAGACGGCCTCTCGGCCAAGAAGGATTCTTCAAGTGAAGCAGAACATCCTGCCAAACTAAGGCATTTTCTTGCAATGTCAATGCCAGCAGAGCAAACGAACTAAATCCAGAACCTGAACTAATGCCTTATCACCAGCGCTCTTTGAATGGAATTTAAAATGCCTGAATTTGGAATTTTGCTTCAACAATTTCAGTAAAAATAGAATTTGTATGAGGAAGTTATTTTTAAAAAGCAAAAATAAACACTCAGACATCACAACTTTTACTTCTGCCAGACCATAGCTCACTTTCTCAAAAATTTTGAGACAAAGATAATTTTCACTGGGGAACGGCTCTGTCACAGTATCAACTCATGGCTATTCAGAAAGAAAAGTATTGTTTCAATCTGCTAGTACTAGTGATGGTTTAGAAAGAGAATTGTCTATAATAGAGATGGCATTTGGGGTATTTGTTCATTACTAAGATTAAAAATTTAAGGTACTGCCACTAAACTGCTGTCATCACCACATCCTGTCTGACCACGCTTGGAAAAAATCATCACCAACCTTTCTGGTGTTGCAAAAAAGCACATATGTACGCAGATATACACACAAACACACACACCTGCATGCACATTTATATGACTTTCAGGAAAAATCTGTAGATTTGTAGAAAGATATGTAAAGCTGAAGCAAGCAACCACACTGTTAGCCAAAACAAATATGAATTTTTGAGGTCGACTAATCAGCATACCAAGGCTACAGGCTGGATGGCTAATGAGATCTGCTACCAACCTATGGGCTAGAGAGATGTCAGTTGCTGCAGTAAGACATGAAGATGAGAAATGAGAGAATGAAGTCATAGGCCGAGTTTTATTGCATTTCTGGACTCATAAAGACTTTTGGTTGGGCAAAGTGGAGGGAGATGAGTGATGCATTTGGGATATGTGTGAAAAATTAATTTTGTAATTTGCATTTTATTCTTATTTGGAATTAAATCTGAAGCAGTCTCAAGAGCATTTACTGTCTTTATTGTACCCCAGAGTATATTTAGGCTTGAACAAAACAAACTGCAGTGCTTAGCACAGAGCTTCAACCAAACAACCAAGCTGCTCTTCATTTCATTTCAGGAATAATAATAAAATTCTAATGCCAATGCAGAGAGAAATTCATTAAAAAAGCCTTAACCTCTGAGTAAGTCACTTTCTAATCATCCTGTTACACAGACATCAACATTCAAATCAAAGGGATCTGGCTGCACATATCATATTTATGAGAACTTATGTAATAAAGATTGCGAGCTGCACACACTTTACCCTAGTTTTAGACTTGGTTCCATGAATGATAAACAAAGAACCTTTACAGAATAAATTAAGTTCATAATAGCTAAATGCTCCCTAAGTTCTTAACCATCCAAAGCATGCAGACTGCAATTAGAGATTCAGAAACTCCACTCAAAAAAGATCAACACATGAATATTTTATTTATTCCAGCAGCAGGACTATAGTCAAATTGTTTTTGATCACTATTTCCTAGCATTTATTTTCAGATCATATGAGTGCACACTAAGTCTGAAAAAAGGTCCCTACCTTCCTTTTATACCCAGATAAATCTAACAAACCCAATTACATGGAAATCTTCACCTAAATGAGTAATAGTATGTGCCATACAGACAGATGTCGGTACTAACAGATTAGCAGAGGTATGTACTCTGTTGCTCCTCTGAATCCCACAATTAAAAAAAATAATCTACATACTAGGCAAAGCTTATTTAATTTAGCTAAAAAGTAACGTTTACTATTTTCTACATGATACAAATAAAGAAAAAAACTAATCCTGTCCTCTATTTGAACTAGATCCTACTACATTGTCAGCAGAAAAGAAATACTCAACAGAAAATTCCAATTCCTCTAGTACAATATGCAAAGGATATACTGTGCATATCAAATCCTGTTTATCTCCCTACTTCTCTGCAAATGTTGGTCCCAACCCTCAGCTCACTAAACATCCAGCAATATTTTTATCTTGCTTTTATCACAAGAGCTTAAGATGAACAACACGTCATCATTTTAAGACAGAAGCCCTGAGCCTTGTTAATGAAATGAAGGGGTTGATCAGTTCAGACCGAGTTCAGCTGAGGAACTGTAATTTAGGATTCACCATATGAGCCTCACAAATGGAAAATGCAGTGGAAACCAAATGAAAAAAACAGTAATTTTTTTTTGGTAAAAAAATAAGTCCCACAACCCTCCCCAATCTTGTTGCAAAAAAAAAAATCACTGAACAGTTCACCACATTCCTTCATGTATTTATCCCACTTTTATCAGACTTATTTTTCAGTAATGTAGGAAAACATTCCGTTTCATTTATGGGCAACACCAACAGCTCAGGGAGATCTAAATATTTTCCATGTTAACTGGAATTCAGACACAGGAGAGGTAATCCCCTTCTGCACAGGCAGAGAGAGAGAGTTCAGGAAAGTACAGAAAGTCTGTCAGGCAGATGGGGACAAAACAGAGAGGGCAAAGAATGAAATCGCCACTACTGCTCTGAAAACTCCAAATTGTACCATGACATTAATAGATTTACAGACTGAGATAGCCTGGACTGTTGCAACATATGGCCAGTGGGAAGCACGTCTCACATTCCAATGATATAACCCCAAAATCTTGCCAAGACTCTTGCATTTACAAAAAGCGTTTCCTTTGTCAAATAGCAAACACTCTGTCTAGATACCAACACTTTCACAGCATATTCTAATTAAATACAAATGTCTGAAAGACACCATTTAAACAAGCTCACAATTGGATTAGATCGGCTCTGAAGCAAATTCTGGTTGCACATGTTTACAGCCTACTCTTACAAAACAGTGATGGAAAGGGCAGCTAGACTTTCCATTTAAATTCCTTAGGGAAGAGTAATTCTAAAGCCATTTTGCCAAAAGAATGTTATTGTCTACATTGGTCCACAGCTGGAAAAAGCCACACAAAGTAGGTATCATTTTCCTGTGGTACTGAATATTGTAGAATATATATTTATATTAAAAACTAGCAGTTAGAAAGCTCTAGTCTTCATGGTTGTGTAAATATCTTTACATACACTAACTCCAAAGAGTATTGCCTTTGTATATGTATGCAGAGTGCTTCACTTCTCCCCTTGCAATTCTTTGAAGCTCCAGGGCTGTGTGGTTCCTCTCCTCAGCTTTCACTGCTATGGCAACCTCTGTGGACATCAATGAAATGGCTAAGAACCAGGTGCATTTTCCAACCTGAGAAAGTTCTGACCAAGCAGAAACATGCATGGAGACATGCACTGGGAAATGAGAGCTCCAAAAGGGAAGGCAGGAGAGAAAGCAAAATGAGCATCTTTCCAGCTTCTGAAGGGGTAGGGGTGCTGCAAAGAGAGGGAAAGGGACCTTTCCTTCCTTCCAGCAGTCAAGAAGAACTCATAAAGTTCATATTTATCAGACACACCCTAACCAGAGGATAAAAATCCATCATCCTTTAAGTAGTATTAGGAAAACATTCCCTTAGGTAGGGACAACTCACTTGGGTGGTACCCTAGCAAGTATCCTGCTTGTCCTTAGTCTTCTGCCCTGGTCATCTGTCTATTGGGATCCTGGTAAATGTTTTCATTGCCTGGGCAGGTCAGGTGGGTGGAGCAGGATGAGTAGGTGCATGGGTGTAGCTTAGACAGGGACAGAATACAGCACAATAAACCAGAAGAAATCAGAAGAGACGAAACATGCAACGGTGAGTAGGAAAGAGGAAGAATCCAGAAATGTTGAGATAAAGACAGCAAGAAATACTGAAAACACAAAAAAGATACATTGCCATCTCTTATAAGAAAGCAAGAAAAAAATGAAGCAAAACCAGGGAAAAAACGTTGAGAGGGAAAAGGGAAATGTTATAACAAAATCAGGCAAGATTTTATAAATTACAGAAAAAACAGAAATGACAACGAAAACTCACTCTCAGCATTTAGAAAACATATAATAAAACACATATATGCAGCTGTTGTAGTCCATTCATCTCAAACAGGCTTTTTCCCCTTTCTCTATCAAGCTTTGCTTCTCCAGACAGCAGAAATGAGGAAACCTCTTGTCAAATGCTCTATTAATTTATGCTGTATCATAAACCAGAGCTTAGCTGGCTTATTTATGTGATGAACATCCCACCAGAAATGACTGTATGTGAATGTCGCTTACTGCTGTAACTACTGTTGCAGTAGAAAGTATATTCAAATATCTATGATTTCATATGGGGCACAGGGTTGTACCCACCAACTTACTTAACACTACACTGCTTGTGAAAGAATACTGTTGAGCTTGCGTTTGCTGTCTCCAATTTTTCTCTACCAAATATGTAGTCAAATTATGAAGAGGGTGGGACATAATAGAATGTGGGACACTCCCTCTGTATCATGCAAAAATGCCAGTGATACAGGTTCTGGAGACCAAATGCTGGTACAAGTTAACATCAGTGTCTAACCTTATTCTCCTAGGATGTTCTCACAGGAATAACTTACTGAAAATCAGTAACAATTCTGTTGACAGTATAGAGTACAGGATTGATTGTGTCTGTTCTGCAAACTGCATGAAATAAGAAGAAAAAGCACTATATATTTGATTAAATGAGTAAATGTATGAAACTAAATTATTTTGAAATCACAGAGGAAATGCCTTCTTTTGAATTAAATACCATTATTAGATGCCCATTTACAAAGATTAACTCGTAAAAAGTATCTGTACCCCAGAAATCCTTTTATAGTACAAAATGGAAATTTCTACCTTCTTGTGTTATTCCTGCCAAACTTTCTCTTGTTGCATGGGGAGAAAACATGATGTTCTAACTTTAAAGGAATGGGTTCAGCACGTTATTGACATTTTATTTTGTGAAATACAAAGCTAAAGGGAAAATCTGCTGATTGTATCATAAAATATTATAAATGATAAGCATATTGTAAGCAAACCATATGACTAATGTATTCCCTTTGAAAATGAAAAAAAAGAAAAAAGTATTATTCCTGAACAGAACAACCATAAAAACAAATGTGCCAATACTTACGTCAATTAAATCTGAAAGGTCATGAATATAATACTTGAAAACGGATGCATTGGTTGCTTCAAGGGTGAGCAGGTATTCATTACGGGCCTTAATAGATTTCAGCTTGTTTTCAGAATATTTTGCTTGACGCTAGGAAAGAGATTGTATAGTAATGTATTTGAATTACTTCATTTTTCGTATGTAGCAAAACCAGTAACAATTCAAGCACATATTCCTATTAACAAGAAAGAATCTGAACTGCCAGCCTGTTATGCATATAAGTGTAATGCAAAGTGATAACTTAGTATTTTGTTTCAAATGTGACAAACCATATTGTAAGAATTATACTGGGAATAGAGTATTCCCCTCTCTGAACTGCAATTAAGTTATCTATAACTCACTGCTAGTTTATTACGTGTACCTTGTTTGATTTTATTTCTCAGCTGGACTTCTCTGTCTAAAATCATGCTAAAGAATGTCAGAAATGCACTGAATTTACTTCAAATGAATCTAAATAAAAGGAATATTTACTTTTTCCTTCATTTTTTCAATCTTTTTCACAGAGCTCCGTCTCTGGTGCCTTTCTTCTAGTCGAATGTGAAAAACAGGGTCCCCTGACCTCCCAATCTGTTTTTCTTCTTGCTTCTCTGCCTCCTTCAGTTTGCTTTCTGCACTGATGCTCTCTGCATGATACATGTGGTATGTTTTCATGACCTGCAAAAGACAAGAGTCAAAGGAGAGTTAGGAGAAAATGAAAATACAAAGGTATCTACAAAAAAAGTCACGGGGTTGCTGGGTAAAATGTTCTCTTATACATGTGAACCTTGGATAAGTTTCTTAGCCAACAGAGACTAAGGACTTCTGGTTGCATTTATCTTTTCTAATTTATTTAATAGTATACCAATAGGGATTTTTTTTTTCATTGCTCTGATAGGGAAGAGCAAAATCCTTCTTATTAAACTTCAGGATTATTGTCTTTAAGTGAAAACCTGAAATAAGGAGCAATAAAACTAAAGCCATATCAGTGCCATATCTATCTGACTTCCTCAGAGCTAAGTTAACAGCTCAGCTGTGGACACTGAATGTTTGAAAGCGGAAGAACCGTCAGCACTGAGGAAAGAGGAAGGAAGCAGGAAGCCAACAGGAAGCTTTGGTCTGGGAGCACATCCCCAGCCAGCTGGGTGGCTGTCCACAGCCTGGGATGAAGTGGCTCCCAACTGTGCAGCCAGCAGATTGGGCACAATGTAAAACCAGATGAGAGCTGGAGAAGGAGTTTCCTGGTAAATATGTCAGACACTTTCCCCATAGCCCCCCAGTTAATACCATTATCTTCCCTTTACACACATGCTGGCTCTGCAGCCAAGAGAGCTTGGGCTGATAGCCTGCAAATATGCGCTTGCACAGACCACAAAGAAGGAGAGGGACCGGTTCAGCCCAGTCCACCCTTTCTTTTTCAAGCAAGAAAAGCCTCAGCTTGAATGCTGTGTAGTGGGCAGCAAGCAACCACAAACCACCCACCTCTGCTGGGGAGGGCTGTCTCTGCCCCCTTCCAGAAAAGAAAGCCTCTTTCCACTGTCCCCAGCCTTTTGCTTTATTTTGTTGGGGGTTTTTTGTTTGTTTTGTTGTTGTTGTTGTTATTGTCTTAAGTTTCAAGCAAGGAACAAAGCAGGAAGGTATCCTCAGGCGGATGGCAGCCTCCTCTTTTCTTCACAGGGTGCCAGAGCTCTCACCAGCAGATGTTATCTTTGGGCCAAGGCCACGCAAGCCATTTACATCTCCTCCAAAGGACACAGTCAGGGAGGAATCAAACTGGCTGTTCCTTCCTCAGCAAAGCTTTGTGTGACCCATGGCAGAGATGGACTAGATTGGGGAGCTGCCCTGAAATACTCCCTAGGGAGAGGAGTACTTTTTGTAACTGAGTAGTCAGGCCAGGCTAAGGAGCATCCATAGAGTGGCAACATGGGGGACACTAAAGCTAGATAGTGCAAGTTCACTGCAGCATGGCTTAGTGTGGATTGACACAAACCAACTGCACATTGTGTTGGGTGATGGCTGAACTGATGCATATTTAAAGTCCTGTGCAACAGAAAGAACCTTTTAGAGAGTTGCAATTTTGCATAACCACGTATGTTATGCCTATGTTATATACCATAACTGTGTATGCCACTTTAATACTGATGCCATGCTAATGATACAACTGAAATAGTATTGATATTAAAAATTAAACAGGCAACTTCAGTAACTTTCTGTAGGAAGGTAAAACAGTTGGAGACGCCCATCAAAAAGAGTGGCCTTGTTTTAATTTTTAGAAACATATGTTTACAGCTCTCTGCTGAAAAAAAACCAAGCTGCCTGGAGCAGGGCTTAGTGTTGCTGCTGCTGCTGCTATTTTACAGCACAGTTGTGCTTCAAGGCCTGACCGGAGTGCAGAGCTCTCTGCCCGAGCACTGCCTGCACCTGCTGGGAACAGCCGCTGCCCCAGCAGCTCAGTCTACACGGATGATGCAACAACCAGAAGATGAACAAAGCCAGGCTGGGAAGAGAAGGCAAGCCTGCAGAGCTGAGGTCTGCACGGTTCCTGGCTTAACCAAACGGCATGTTCAGCCTCCTGTATCCTGCACTGTTACAAAGGCGTTCCTAAAGTTGTCAATAACTGTGCCTTGGGGTTCTAACTCATACAGCCACACGGAAATAAAAGAATTACTGCAAAGAGAAGAAATGCACTTCTTAAAGAAATGATTTATAAAGTAATTCTGAGAAGCACAAGAGATATGTCTCTATTAAAAATTATGGGAAAAGGAAATTAAAATCAAGGTTTTGTCCTTCTCCTTTGTCCTTTTTATTCAGTTTTTTGAGTGCTTCTTTACAGAAGGCTACAGGAGTTTGCTTTTATTTTTTTATCATTTGTTCTGTGTCAGCTCCACAGACTTTTTAGTTGGTGGGACAAGACTAACCCATGTGTCTTACCACCTAGAAAAATTATTTTCTTTTGTACTCTCTGTTTTTCTGCCTGCAAAGGGAACAATAATATCTCACACTTTCCTAACAGCACATCTCAAAGCATCTGACTTAAGTGGTGAAGCAAGGATTTGTTCTGCTTGCCAAAAGCAGTAAGCACTGAAGTTTTTCAAACAGTATTTCCGAGTGCCACATAGCCTACCCAGCCAGGCATAAATGTCCCCCTGCAGTGGCTATGAGAATTCAGCTTGCCTCCTTGTTGTGTTAAGGAATACAAGTGTATCACTACTAGCTCTCACCAAGAGGCTCAGATGTCTCCATGCTGACTCTGCTAACCTCACAACACTGAAGAGTATTTCTTCCCGTCACTGCCTGCTTACAATAAATATGCTACTAAATCCAGACTGTCTCACTCCACACTGTTTGAAAGTCAAGTTTTGTGTGAGAACTACATGGAGCTTATAGTTTCTATCAGGAACCAAGATGTCTACTTGAAATCCATGTTCTCACAACAAACTGTGCCCAAGTTCTTGGTACAAATTCCTGAGATAACTAAAATTGAAAAAGAAGCCCTCCCTTTGGCAGTGTTCACAGGGCTGGACAACAGTTCTACCCAAGCCACACTAGCTTAGAAATCAATACAAACTATGTACAGAGATGTATTTGACTCCTGTCCAGTTTATGTTGATAGCCGTGCTTATCTCATGCACTAGTGACATCATTGTTTTGCAAGCCTCTGGGGAAAGCTGACAGCTCCAGCCTTTTCCATGATTTGTCCATGTTCATGTTTTTTAAGAGCTAATTTTGTAGCAGCTAACTTAAACTTGAGAAAGCACTAGAAAGACACACATGGAAAATAAATGGGAACAGGCTAGGGAGCTGGCTATGAAGTATTTTAGTGCACACTTCCTCAACAAATTAGCTTAGAATTTGGATGCTAAATTGCATATATGACCCTTTGCCTTAACATTATACCATCTTTTCTCCCTGGAATTTTTAAAAGATTGTTAGATACTGTAAAAGACAGTAACAGGCTTGCCTAGTTCTTGTAAAGAGACTTACTGTGTGAAGAGTTCTGAGATCCACAGATGCCCGATCCGTGAATATGTAACAGAACCATAGATCCGTTATTCAAACCACAAACAATCTAATGACATAAGCAACAGTGCTTGTCAAATGTCCACCAAACTGCTGAACTGATAGACTATCTTGTGAGAGTATCCATCACTGAACTGACTTTAATTAGTCCCCAAAGTGCTTATTGATCAGCCATCAAGCATGCACTGAAAAGAGAGAGCAAGGTCGTAATTTTGCAGATGCTGAACTGTCGTCATGGCATATGCTGCACTTCTCTGCTATAGTGAACAAGAATTGCCAAATGCGTACTAGTATCTTTCTAAAATAAAATGGTGAGTTTATCTCCTATTAATTTAGCAGGTTTATTTTGCAGATCCAGTGATGTAAAATATAGATTTCTGTCAGATAGCCAAGTCAGACTACAAGCAGATAAAAAAAGACTATGCTACCCAAACTATACACTCTCCCACTTGTAGGTGACAGACTGTTCACTTAGTGATATAAATGTTTCATTTTGTGTGCCAAATTTCCAGCAGCATTCGTAAGACCTCAGCAAGCAGGCTTAGGGCAGAAGATAGCAGTTGTCACAGTGAAGGGCACAGCAGAGTAAGCCCTTAGATAATTACTTCATTTAAACCCACAATTGTTATCTGGACAAATACATCAACAAGACAGTAATTAGTGCTGTACTTCTGTGGGCTACAAGAGAGGAATGTTTCCGCAGCAGGGCGCTGGCTTTCCTTTTCTACATGAGTACTTCTTTTCTACAAAACTTCTTAACCCAAGGTACTAACACTGAATGCTACAAAGTTAAAATATATTGGAATTACCATGTCCTACCATGCGCTTTATTTTTTAAATAAAACTGCATAATTAAGAGCTTTTTCACAGTGTTTCTCAGGAAATAGGCGTTTACCAGAACAGTAGTTGGTGCCTGTTGCAATTACTGTGTTTGAATTGTTTCAGAATTGTCTCTGCTAAGTTTATGAGTTCTTATTAGAAGGTGGAGTTGCAAGGGATTCTGTAATTCAGGTTAGCCAGTACTTTCCCCAAGAAATAAGTAAAATCTCATGCAAATTTTACTACATCAGTGGCCTCTAGCAGTTAAGTAGGCTCAGCACTAGCTGTTTTCAGCATCCTGTTCACTTCCAAACCAACCTCTGATGTGGTTCTAGGAATTGTCACAGATACACTACTACCAATACAGAATGACTGATTTCACCTTCTTAGATCTCTGGTGTGCTACAGTAAATTGAACTTAACTTTTCTGTAAAGAGACTAGATTCTGTGTTATTTCAGCAAAGAAAAAAGAAAATCTGGCAGCAACTACCTTGAGAAATAAAACAGCCAAGATTTCTAAAGAGTAAGATAAAGCAATGGAAAATGCAAGAGGCAAAGCAGCCCTGTCTTGCTTAATATTGAATTGTTTGCTTTGGACTGTCCCTACTTCTTCATTTTTCTGAAAGCCTTACATTTGTATTGCTTGTGAAAAGTGATGCCAGTAGGAGTAATTTGGAAAGCCAAGTGGGAGACATGAAGATGCATCTTTAATCTGTGCATCACTTTTCTCCACCATTCAGCTTCACCCTTATTACTGAAGCAGCTCTGTATTTTTAGCAAACTTGCCACCTCATTGATACCCCTCCATGACTCCTTTAGAGGTCATTTATGAGTATGTCCTGACACCTAAAAAAATCCAGTAGAGACCTCCCTCCATTGCAAGCAAAGAGTCTGCCTACCTTCTGTTTCCTACCATTCCCAATCACTCAGATGTTATTGCCATATTCCAGTCCTTGGTTTGATAATACAAGGTATTTTAGCTTTCCAGAGAAATAGAAGAGAAGTTTGACTGGGGAGTGCTCTCTCACAAAGATGATCTATTGTAAAATCAGTAACTTGTTGCCTCTTTCAAGTCAAGATGTAAGATTTCTAAATCCCTCTGTTCACAAAAAATACCAACCCAAACCTCCTACAGTTTTCAGTTTCACCAGTTTTTCCCCCTGTAATTTCCAGGAAATAAACTCTGCTCTGTGACACCACACAACTAACCGGGCTCCTCTTTCCCCATCCACGCTCACTCAAAAGATACACCTCACTCTAGTTTCCATCGCTTATATCCTTACATAAAACATGGGACTAATTACTAGTCTACATCAGGTTAATGTGTAGTAGGGCAAGGAGTAAGAGAGGAATGCAGCAGCTGGGATGCCACCTGAAAATACTGACTGGCTGGCACCGCCAGGGAGAAACCATTCATAATTGGAAGTACTCGCCACTTGCGATTTATTGCACTTGCAAAGATACAGAATGAAGCTTAGCTATTCAATTGTTTTTAGCATGATCACTTGAATCATAATTTAAGAACCAGTGCATAAAATACTGACATTTGAAAATATAATCTTAAAATGCATTTTTCACTAGTCATATAACACACAGAAAACATATAAATAAGTAACATAATGTGTAAGAAAATCTTCTCTATGTGAAAGAGATAGAAAATGAAAAAGTTTCCCTTACAAAATTCTGATTATTCTAGCAAAGTAAGCCTGCTTTGCTGACAGGTTCTCAGAATATCTTCTGAAGTTGTGGTTCACCTGCTCCTGCTCTTATTTTTGAACAATCCGATACATGATGCGTAATTTTAATGAGGATGGGACAAGTCAACGTCAACGTCAACACAAGCTAAGCTACTCCCAGGGAATAAATGAAGACCTATGGTACAAATTTCCTATTTCCACAATAATTCCTAGTAATGAAAATGGGAAAAGGAATTAGTTACATAAAGTGTAAGCAAGGAGAAAGATCTCTTATTAGTGTGCATTTTTAAAGAACAGTAGGTATTTAATACTTCAAAGCATCTGATTATTTTTTTTTACATTTCATTGCAGTTCTGAGTTTTTCCACATTAAATAAGCAGCCAAAATGCTTTCTAGTCTCTCTCAAAAGGCAGAGGTTAAAACTTTCACAAGTTAAAAAATATATTTGAGCAGAAAGTTTTTTAAATTGAAAATATTCATAACGTACTCTTAGTGGAAGGTGGCATGTCTCTACAATTTCTTAGTAATTTCTTATTTTCTACTCTTAGAGCAGCTTCTTCTTTGCAAAATCTACAGCACTGCTTATTGACTTGTTGGATCTAAACCCTGTGAAAACCAATGGACACAACTCCCTAACTACAGCAGGTTTTAGATTTGGCCCTATGAACAGGTTAAACAGGATTTTCTGAGGCAGAAGTGGAAGACTAGATATTCAGAGATGGGTCCCAAAGTCACCTTATTTTTCTGGCACCTTCTATGATACAAAAGACTAGGACACTTGATACAACATTATCACCAGAAAAAAAAAGTCAGTTATTATTCTGATAGTAGCTTGTATTTGAACCCACCCAGTAAAAACATCTGGACCAAACCAGTAGCAATTCCTTTAAACATCCTGTTTATTCTGGATCATTCTAGATAAACTGGTTTTGAGATATCTCGTGCTTGAGAAGTCTTGGTGAGGCCTCAAGTCTGTCTGGCATGCTAGAGATGGGTGGTAAAGCTTCTCATCATTTGGGTTTGAAACAAGCATTTAATCCAGGCCTTGATCCCAAAGCATTAGAGAAACTCAGGAACATGCCGTCTTAATTTGTGTGTCTAACAGACCCACTCCTCATCCGAGAAGTTCAAGGAGTAACAAATAAAACATGCAATTTCCTTACGTTGGCTACATATCTGTGCCTCAGAATAAGTACTCTTACTTTAGCTTTTAGCGATTTCAATTCTCTTCTTTCATTCTCTTCAATGCACGCTTATGCACAACTGTTTGGTTTTTAATTCTGAAAGGGGACCTCAATTTAGACCTTTCTTGTAAGATATGGAATGATGATAAGAAGTAAACAAATTATTAAACTCTTCTTCAAACACATTAAAAGCTCTGATACATTCTCCTCACTCAAAAGTTTTAGATGTATTTAAACTCCAATAAGGCTTCATATTTTAAGTTACACTTCATGAAGGCACCATTCCTTAAAAAAAAAACCAACCCAGAACCAAATAGTAGGGAGAGACTTCAATATCAGTACATTATTCACAGACTTGAAACTAATTTGGTCTCTTTTGGACACAAAAATTTATCTCACAATAGTAAGATTGAATTCCACCACCCCCCACCCACCCCCTATAAATCATAGGGCAAACAGGAACATGATTTCTCTTCGTAAGTGATTGAGAAGCATACCCCCTGGAGATTAAAATTGTAGACGTTTGTTTTGGTAAGGCCACTATGATCTTATTCTGTAAATAGTAAATGTCACAGAATTAAAAACCTGTGCATGAGGTTTCCATCTGTCTAGATATTGTTCTACCTTTATGTACACAAGCAGCTATAATACACATATGCTGATGATCATTCTAAACACGCAAGCAATGGAACAGATGCTACCCTGCACCATATTGTCACTTTACTAAAAGTGGGCTGTATCTGGCTAAATGTGGGCATCTACACCTGAGCAAGTCCTTTGCAATCAATGAAAAGCTGGACAATGGAGTTAACAGTGTAATCATTTCATCTGAAGCAGATGCTTGAATCTGATCAGACAAAGGGGTCTGATCTCCCCATATTAGACCTCCAGTGACTATAACTGGAATCCAGAAGGCAAGCAATGGTATTTGTACCTACACTGCAGATGTCTGAAAATTAGGTTAAGTAAATTCCATCCCAAGAAACCATCATGCAGCAGTAACCTAATTCGAATTGTGCATGTGCTTTGTATTTCATTAACTTCAAAAAACTTCTTATTTTACGAAAATCTTAAAATTCTGAGAAAGGAATTAGCATTCACTGGAAGCTGTAACATGGAAGTTAATATCTGAATAAATCTGTAGCCATCAGGGGGAAGATACAGTGCCAGTGTGAAGAAGAAGAAGAGTGAAAATACCGAAGTCCGGTCTTGCAGATTTTCACTGGTGATTCAGCAAGTATTTCAGCACATGCTTCACTGTTTTCCTACCCTGAGAGCACAGGCACTAATCCCGCGCCTCGCTAGGCACTGGAGTTATGCAACTGTTTAATTGAAACAAGACTGTATCTTCAGGGCTTACTCACCGCTGAAGCCCCACTTGTGCAATGGCTCCTATAGTCGCTGATCCCCTGCAGCTGTGAGCTGTCTGCGGCTATCACTACTTTGCAGAAGCTGATCCCAGCATACCTCACTGACTACAGGCCTCGGCCAACAAGGTTTTGCAGTATTACACCCTACAAAATCAGTGGTGATTCAGAAAAAAAACAGCCCCGAAGAAAAGCCCTCAAACAAACAAACAAACAAACAAAGCTCAGGCATATTCCAGCTGTGCATAACTACAATCCAAAAGAATGCAGGGCAGTGAGAGAGGTCTAATTTTCTTTGGATCTCCTTTTTGCTGCATAAGTTGTTCTTCAGTGCCAATGCTCTTCAACCCATCCACTGATGGATGCACAGTTCTCCCCAGATCAAAAGAAAAACTGACAAGATGTACAAAAGTAACATTTGACTGATCTCTGCTTGAGGGAAGCTGGTCTCTGGTATCTTCCTAAACTTCCTTAAAATCACAAATTGTTCCTTGATATAAATGGGGGGTGGGGGATGGTCCCACAAATTTTGAGGATAGGGAAGGGAGCACTTTAGAATTGTTATGCAGGGTACTGGAGCATAGATATTTCAGTTCTTCCAGTCAGAAAAGATAATTTAGATGTACAACAACCTTAACCAGCAGGAATCAACAGATTTTTATAAGAGGTAGATGTTACCAGTTCCTCTTCATTTTATAGCTATGTTTAAAAAACACCCAGTAATTCTTGCTTTCTTCATTCTCAGAAAGTACCCCCTCAAAAAGTATTTGGGAAAATAGTTATTAGGTAGACAAGACATCATTCTGTAGTAACAAGTTGTGTAGATGGGTTTCAAATAAGAAAACAACTTTAGACCTAACTCCTTTCAGAGTTTTCAATGGGTTGGCAGCAGCTTGCTAAAATGCTCATGGTATTTTTTTCTTGACCTTTCTAAATGGTATGGTATACAACCCTCTATTTTTCATTATTTACTTATCCCTTATCAGGCGGCGGGGGGAAGGGGAGGCGGAAGGGCACATAGGTAACATTTAGACAGCACAGCACTGGATCTGCAAGCACCTATGATTTTTACTGAGTGTAGCCCATGAGTTAAACCAAGCAGGATGTCAGCATGGACAAAAACAAGGCAGAAAAGGAAGCTTTGCTCTGGTAAGCTCTGAGTAGAAATGTCTCATTAATAATCAACAAAACTTATAATAAACTAGCTTAGCAGAGTCTGGGGGGAAAAAGGGTTGAAGTAAATAGTAATCCTGAAAGCATTAGCATATGTATTCTAAACAAGTGAGCAGTCTTCCCAAAAGAGATAGTTTAGACTTGTGTAAAAGACAAAAATAGGCATCTCCACTGAGGGGTATAAAAGGCCACTTAAAGCTTATAGCAGAAGTCTGATATGGAATTTGTATAAGATAACCTAAGAAAGTAACTGTACTTACTGTGTAAAGCTCGTTAAGTACTTTCATTAAGTCTTCATGAAGTTGAAACGCAATCTCTTTACTCTGTAATTAGAAAGAAATGATCAGGAAAAAGGCACAGCAAAACTGCAGCGTACATTTGCTTCTTAACATTCGCACTCATTGTTCATCCTAGATAGTGAATGCAACATTGGTCGCGATGACACTGCTCTGACAGGATTACAGTACGCTAAAAATAATGTTTCAGGGATGCAGAGGTAGACAGATAACATAACATTTAGAAGACTTCTAAAATGAAACCCAGAAGTAATTGGAGAGGTTTTCCCAGGAAGGTTAGGTGCCAACAGATACGGTGAAGTTCAGGATTAATGCTATAAGCCTTTTTAATGGAACAAACTGTGTACTGTTTTATAACTGCCATGATACATACGAAAACTAAACCATGTGGAATGTGATATTCTAGAGGGACAACCCACCCAATTTTACATCTAAAATAGTCTTTGTTTCTCAGCACATGCAACTATCTAAATATTTATGCAAGAAATAACTGTGGCTCATCTTTGAAACAGATACCCAACTGCATAATATTCCACAGAGTGGGCTGCTGAAACAGCTTTGTTTAGCTTTTCTGGACTGTGTCTTTACTTTCATTCTGACCCAGAAAAAAATGAAATGCTTAGCAGCAGTTAATAATGAAAGGAAGTTTGTCAAAATATGAGTATTTAATTGGAGTCTCATTCAAATATATTCCTTTGTTAGCTGTCCATAGCAGTTCAATCAGATGAAAATTGTGGCAACTGTGCAAGAGTTGAAGGCATTTGTACCACAGCCTTTGGAAAACAGCTATAGAATAGAGCTACGGGACCTGGCAAACAGCCTGGCTGTGTTTCTTCTGCTACTCTCAGAGTTGTAACATCCATGCTGGAAACGTCAGCTTTTTCTTCTGTGAATAAATTGACAAGTAGCCTAGCTTCTAAAAACTCCAATTTCATGATAGATAATGGCCTTAGCTATGAGAAGTACTTTGTATATGTATAGGAGCCAAAGGAAAATCCTCAGGGACAACTCATCCCCAAAGCTGCTAACACATACTTGGCCATCACTAAAACACCTGCAGGACTAATGTTTTCTGAATGAGACTTTCCAGTGCAACACCCACGTACGAGGAGGAACTACGCCACACATCCCACCCACTGTGTCTTCCAGGAGGATGAAACAGACACATACAGTAGCTGGAATAGAAAATCTTGATTTTTTTCTCCTATTCCTACTGTCATACTCCTAACTCTGGGCAATATTTTAAGGAACTAGCCATATCCCTTATTAGCATTCACTCCAGTCCCTATACGCAAGATGATTTTTAACCGACAAGAACCTAGAATATAAATTAAAAAAAACTTCAGTGAAATTCTTGTATTCCCAAGGGCATTAGCTGTAGTAGCTAAGGCACAGTGAGAGAGACGCTCTGAAGCCAAGTTACAAAGAACTACTATGAAACTTTCCTTATTGCCCACACTTTTCAAAGTCTGGTGTTTTTCATGTGCTCTACTACTGAATTATCTAAAACATAAGGCTTACTACTGACATTTCTTTGCAAATATCAGATTATTTTCATCTAATATTAAGGACAAAAATTCATATGCATAACAGTGCACAGAGTGCTTGTAAAGAATTGTAAAAGGACTGCAGACTTGCAAGCTGCTGTAGGGGAACATAGTAAAAGCTTCAGCAAAAATTTTGAATTGCTTTTCATTGCTTTACATTGGCACCCTGCCTTTAAAAGTCAGCAGCACAGCTCTGACACAGCTTACACATTTCCTCAAAGCCCCAAGAAGCAGAGGCCACCTGTTTTCTCTTGGATAGCTGCTTCTATAGTGCTGAATATGAGTGGTCTTTTTTTGTAATTTACTTTATCAGAAAGAAGGACAAAACATATAAATAAGATGGCTGACATTAAGACTGGAAGATGGAAGCATACACGTGTAGGGAAAAAAACTGTAGACAAACTCCATCTTCAAGCAATTTATCTCTTTCAACTATTGGTCACTACCATCTCAAAGCTGATGACAACACAAGCCCAAAATACAGCAACACAGATTCTAAGGCGGCATGCCTTAACCTAGCAGTGCAAAAGTTTATTTGAGAAGATGAGACCAAAATCCACAAACCAATTTTCTCTTTCCCTTTTGTAGATTTTGTTGTAAGCAAAGCATGCAGCAGTTCACCGAAGGACGCATCCTTCTTTTCTGCTCTTCAGTTACACCTTAACGCAAATAAGACACCGGATGAGTTGAGGATTTGGGGAATGATCACTGTTTGCTAGGACCCATTTCTTCTCTTTGCTCTTGTAGAGCTTTATGCCGCACTGAAGCACAAGCAGTCCAGCCCCCGGGATTTACTGGCTACCATGCATACATGATCTCTTCCAGGTAACATGTTGATTGATGGTAAATTTGAAGTGAAGGGAAAAGATCACAGTAGAGGAAGGAGGGAGATATTTTTAGGAAAGGAAAGTAGGCTTTAAAATGGGAAGCAAAAAGACAGGGAGGGAGGGAGGGAGGGAGGTGACCAACAAAAAGAGTAAAAATTAGGAAGAGACAGCCTAGCAATGCCACAGGATCACAGAGGAGTTATCCTTCCACCAGTTCATCTGGGGATCCAACCTGCAGAGCGTGTCTGTAGTGATGGATAACATGTCAGTTGCTGCCACTTTCTGATGAAAGATTTTGTAGGAATTGTCCAATAAAGATCAGGAAATTTGGTTAAGCTTAGCAGTATAAAAAGGATTTACTGTAAAGAACCAACACATTTTACATTAGCATTTAAGATCAAGAAATACTGACTCAAGTGGCAAATGATACAGCTTTTAGTGTGTAATATATAGCATGTTAGAGCACCAGATAAGAAGTGCATTTATTTTCAGTGGTTAATGGCTCTCCTATTTCTCTTTTATGCTACCTATTCCCTGCAGTACTTTAGTATGTTTGAACTGTGTGCTCCTCTAGGAGCCTATCCTCAGGGTAGCCAAACAATAGAATGTAAGATGCAGCACGCATTTTCCTGGAGCTGAGTTGATAGGTCTGATCAGGCTATTAAAACCTGACAATCAATCACTGAGGTGCTTCTTTACTCACTATGACTTAGAGAAATGTATTAGCATCTATTAACCAAAAGAAGAAAGAACATAAAAATGTTAGAGCACATGCAAACTCTTGCTAAAAATATTACATATGTTACTAATCTGGTTCAAAGCATTAAGAAACATTGGCATATTTTTTTCACCTGTTAGTAGGATAGATCACGCCCATGCAACAGACAAATAAGTGTACCTAAACCACCCTTTCAGTATGTGCTACCTTTCAACACATCAGCGGTCCTACTGATGTTATCAAGATTTACATTTATGGATTAATGCCTGAGAAACTTCAAATTTTACTCCACACTAATACCCTTTCATTGAAGTATGTATGAATTTTCCCATCCAATTCAGTTAGAGCATAACTGGGCACCCAAACTTTACTCTTTTGGGTTTTTCAGTGAAATTTAAGAGTCAGTTCAGTTCTTCCTGGAACTCTTTAGTGTCTGTATTTAGCACACACAATGCTACTCGCAGTTACATCATTTAGGGAAAATATTCTATGACTATTGCTTTTAAATGAGTCTGCTGTAGGTCCCTGGGGGAAGTGATGTGCAAACCCTTCTTTTAAGGAGCTTTCATGAGTTGCGTTAACACTGACAGAACCAACTTATAGTAAAATTTTGTCCCAGATTTGCTGGTCTATAGCAACAAATAGCTCTGCTATCCTTTTAAACCTTTAAATGTTTAAGAAAATGTTTTAGATGCAAAAAATCTCAATATATGCCACAATTTTTATAACATCAAATAGATTTGGCAGGTAGTCATATTCCTTGTTAATAGCCAGATTATGGAACTAAAATATTTATTGTGCTTGGCTTCTCCAGCATCTTTTACTGTAAACACTGGAAGATATGTTCATCTTGGCTCATTATGGTTTCTGTCCAAAGAAAATACATGTTTATAAATTATAAATATACAAATCTGCTTAAGGATTTTGTGGGTATGTGTTTATACAGTTGATTATTAATGCTGGGGTAACCAGAATCACTGCATGAAATGTTCTGCATAATACTTTTCCCTTCTGCTTGACATTTTTCCTTATTACTTTATTCTTTAATTGTTCCCATGAGGCCATCCACCCCATCTGCCTGAAGAAACACGCAAGCATACAAGGTTTGAACTCTGCTACTTTATGTTCGTATTTTTATGTGCAGCATGAAGGCCAGGCATGAACAGCAATCTGTACTGCTTTTATATGCCAGCAACTAAAAAGAACTTAAGTGCCTATCTGGAAGTATGAGGCCTGACGTAACATCATCAGATAAATGCCACAAAATCTCTGGACTAGATCCTATCTTTGTCCTGCATTTAGTACATTTAAACAGATGCTGGTTCCTGACCCTTGGAAAAAAGAGCTCCTGGGAGAACAAAATTAATGAGTATCTACATGTTAAGCAGACCAGTCTAGACAGGAAAGCTATGTACAACCAGGTGCCTGAATACAAAATATCCTGGCCCATCAGAACATATATGGTAGAACCAACAGGGATGACTTCACCAAAGCAATCCAAATGTTGAGACAGATGTATAGATGCACACAAAAGGAAGAACCAGAATGAGGAAGAACAGACAGTTGAGACAAGGGTAATGTACAAAGACCAAGGGGTACAGACACTCCTCATCACTACATTTCATATAAACCAACACTGGGTACCACACACACCTTTTACAGGACTACAGAAAGGGGTTGCTACAGACAAATGACTTTGTGCTCTACCCCACACAGGAGACATCAGCAGGAGAGGGAACAAAACAATACTCTACTGGTAAGCATGTCCAGGAAATGATGAAATTGTTTGATCTTTTCTTTACGACAATTCAATTTAGGCTAGCATACAAACAGTATCTCTCTAGAAAATGTTGGGCTTACTTCATGGAAAAGTTTCATTTGAGGACCTAAGTGCCCACCAGTGAGGTGGAAAAAGCCACTAAGGGCTGCCGCCGAGAAGCTGAGTAAGAAGCCTCATCCTCTTGGGAGGAGAGGGGAGGAGAAAAAAGAAGGAGCAGAAACAGCCAAGAAGCTCAGAATGACTTTGCTGTTGTCTCTCTGTATCTTTCTTGTGAGCAATAGGGCAATCCACTCAGAGACATTTTTCCCTTCTGCAACAGGCAGATTGAGGGTTCAGAGCAGGAGAATGGAGATCTCCTCTGTAGACTTGGCATAGTTACTCTCCAGACTTGGAAGTAGAGTTAAAGCATCTCCAAAGATGCAAGAAGCTGCTGCCAAGACTGAGGGAGAAGTAAACCAAGGTGATAATAGTGATGCATAATACTATTAGGTTGATAAACTGGAAGATACATAATTAAATGACCTAATTATTGAATACAGAGAAACTTAATTAGCTGGTATTTGGAAATTACTTAGAAAGATATTAAATGCTCCTATGTGCAATGTTGTGAAACCCAGGAGTATAGATATGTTAGAAGGGTGTATTTCCTGCTCCTGACCATGGACTGCAGTAAGATATTAAGCATGCACTTGTTAACCTTCATTTTTGAAATCTTCACGTTACTGCTGTTATATTGACTTTTATTACTTATAAGAGAGAAAGTACATATTTCACAGAACAGTATGATCCAGACTCCAATGTAGAAGTACCTGCAGTCTCTGGTTGGTCTTTACTTCAATCTGCAATCTGCTAACAGTGAACAAATCCCATAGGCTTTCATAGGGATGACACCCACTGAGAGTGATTATAGTTCTCTCCAACAGAATTTTATTCCAAATCCAGTCTTTTTCAAAAGTAACGTACAGAAAGTGACATAAATTGGTTAAATATTCTATTTCATGTTTACAGATCTTCAACAAATCCCACAGCATTTTCTTCAGGGAGAATAAGATTTTGATGGAGAAGAGTGTTGGATGTCATCTCTTTTATTTTAAGTGCCCCTTCTCTTTGCTTCTGTGACCTCTTTCCAGTAAGGGGGACTATAGTACAGGGCATGTGTTTTGCACCTGATCTCTTTCTGTTGCCTGGTGGACACCCATTGAGCAGTTTTGAGACAGTCTGTGACATACCTTAAGATGCTTTTTCACATCTGACAGAAATTACCACAGAATCATAGAATAGTTTGGGTTGAAAGGGACCTTTAAAAATCATTATGGTTGAAGCTGCCCATTTGGACTAAACATAGATGTAGGCAGCTTATGTTCGTCATCAATAAAACAAGCCAATTTGCCAACAGCTTCACCTCCTCCACAGGCCTTGGTTTTCTCTCTGTCCAATGTTGTTCACCTCATTTTATAACTCCTTTCCCTTTTCACAGAAGAGAAACCAGAGCTTCATCATCATTCAAGGTATAATCAGTTCAAGGTATTCAAGGCATAAGCAGCTGGTATCATGCAAGGTATAAGCAGCTGGGAACTAACAGCAAATAAATCACCAGTACTATGCAGCAAGCACCACAGCGAGAACTGTGCACCCTGGGACTCAGTGGAAATACCAGCCTTCTCCAACAAGTATTGATTCCTGATGGACTGTCCTAAAAATGTGTGCTCAGAATTGATACTGGTGAACAGCCGCTGCCACATTCAGGCCACACACCCATGAAGCTCACTTACGCCATGCCAAGGTGCGGCGTGTCTTCCTGCCAGCCTTCCCCTCACATTATCAGTCTGGCTCAGGTGCTTTCAAGCGGCTCTTGGTGATCTCACTCTGCCCATCCTCCACCTCAGCTAACAACTGTTTGATGTGACTCTATCATGCCAAGTGTTAGCTGTCAAACCCTGCTGAAGGGTAAGATAGGGCTGTTGTGAATCTGGGCTCCACTAATGTGTGTTCCAGGTTGTATGCAGCAGGACTCCCTCAATTTCCTTTCTCTTCTTTCCCTGTAGAAGGTCCAAGTCAGGAATAAAAAAGCAAGAGCAGCTACTTGCTCTTCTTCAAGAAACCATGCTAGGAAGAGAAAATTTGAAATGTTGCACCTTCCTGGACACAACATGGAGTGAAGAGATGAGCCTGTCAGGAAGATGGGATGATATGCCTCCTGTTAATGCACTGAAAATGTCCCCGTATTTTCCTCCTCCTGAGAGATAAGCTGCAGCAATCTCCATTTATAAGTTATGAGGAGTAAAGAAGGACACACACTTCACAGAAAACTTCAGGCATTTTTGTACAGTCCATCTGGAGGAAAGGGAAGGAAAAGCAAGATTTCCAGTGCTAAAGAACTGAACAAGCTAGTCTAATAATGCACACTTGGTGAAGAAGAGATTTCTGAGGTATGACATAAACAACTGAAAAACTATTCCAGATTCACTACTTAAAAATTTCTACTGGTCCAAGCAAGTCTGAGATGCTACACATAGACAGTACTGTAGCACACTCAAATTGCTTTTCCTGTTATCTCTTCAACTTCTATAATAATCTTCCATATTGATAAGTTTAGTAGTTTGTGAGCTACAGTTTTATGCATCAGACCTACTGTACGAACAGACCGTTACTGATTGAGAAACTATAAATCTCAGCTCTATCACTGTTACAGGTTTCAATCCACACCAATGAATTTGATTCATGTTTTTACCTTTTTTTCCTCCAAGTACAACCTATGTGCTCCCTAAATGATTCTTCTCCCCACCACATTGCTATCTATCTAGGATTGTGGTCAGGTATATTTGAAATCAGTTCCCTACTTAGAAAATATTAATCTGGTACCCTTGCTGTCATCTAGTCACACACTTTACGTTCTTTAACCTTTATTCTTTTTGAACTGTATTTTCTATGATGCTTGCCTACCAGCATCCCACTGTGACTGATGGATATGCATTTATAATCTATTTTTATTTCGGAACATTATAACAACAATGACTGCAAACACATTATGTAGATCTCAGACTAAGGCTGCCTAGAGTGCTTGCGTAGCACAAGAGGGATTTACACACTGTATGTGTTATGAAAACACATAATGGGCATGTACAAGGACAAATGTACAGAGACAATGCTTAAATGATCTCATAGAAGTAGTTATCAAAAATATATGTTTATATTTAATATTGGGAAGGAAAGAAAACGCTTTTAGGAGAATTGCAGCGTATACTACCACCTTTACGCCAAGGTACTGCAAGGCACACTCTTACTTTGGCTTGAATCCATTTCTCTCATGACAGAGTTACAATGAAATACAGTTTTTACAAATAATTCATTAATACACAGCATTACTATTTTGGGAGTCCTAAGTGAAAACTGTTCCCTTTCTGCATGGGTAGACAAGCATGCTTTTGAGAGAAGAACAGCCTTTTTTCCTGCCTTTTGGATATTTGTGATTCAGCTCTTAAGGTCACCAGCATATACAGCAGGTTCCCAGACATTTCAGCACTAAGGATTTGCTCTGTGAGAACAGTCATGAAGAATTTATATGTGTGCTAAAACAGATTTTATGCTACGTGTGCTGAATCTTCTCCTCAAATGCTACCTATTAGGACACTTCTGCCTCACTCACGCATCTCACAAGCCCAGCTGGAGGACTGCAGGGGAAGCATTACCTTCTTGAACATTCTGGTGGAGTCTTCACTTATCTGCATGAACCGCATGATCACATTGTTCAGGTAGATATCACTCAATGTTGCATGGTCTTTGCTTTCTCTTCTCACCTGGTTCAGGAGTAAGTACCAGCAGTTCACTGGTGACAAGAGGTTCTGGTCTTTCCTAAGGAGGAGATACACATGTATTATGTACAGAAATGAAAAAGTTACATTATTAACACAAACATATCCTTAACATTTACAGTCATAACTTGCTGTGTAAAAATGGCTGCTTCTGAACAGTCAGATAATCCATTCTTGGAATAACTTGGGTTAGGTAAGCTTCAGATCACTTTTAAGACATACTCTACAAATCCCATGAAGCGTGGATATAAAAATATAGAAAAACCGTAAGAATTCAGAGCCACCTGAGAGTCTAAAAAAACCCTTGCCACAAACATTACAGCTGCTTACAGGTGGAGCCCATGTAAATATTCAAAATCAATAAATACTCAAAATCAATAAACACTCAAAATCAATAAAGGTCACTGCTGAAAGAGCAACAGTAATTAATTTTTGACATTAGAAATAGGTAAGCACTGCAAGCGCATCCCAAATCCTTCATGAGCAAAATTGCAGATGTAGCTGTTTCACTGTGACGGATTTGTATAACTGCTATAAAAGTAGAAGGAAATATCAGAAGCATACATATTCTGTGATCAGCGTTCATAAATTCACAGCACTCATAAATATACTGCTACTGCCAGTCCCAGATGGTTCAATTACAAGACAATCAGCAGGACTGGACTTTTTCCACCGCGGTCCAGTTCTGAATTTCCTTGACAGACTTTTTGCATTGGAGGCCCACGCCAAGCTTTTAATATTACAAAAACTGAAATCACAGATGACTTCTCATTTCTTTCAGCAACTGTTTCACAAACAACAAAAGCCTATTTATGTGCTTTTAAATGTACGTTATGATTTTATTAAAATTTTAATTTCAAGTTTGCCTTGCAACTAAGTGCTCTAGAAACTTGCTGCTCTTTTTTTTTTTTTTTCTTTCTCTTCCCTTGTCTTGTGCAGGTTTCTTCTATAGTCAAAGGGATCAAGCACATGAAGATAAAACAGCCAGAGGTGGTGATAAACTGAGGGAGAAACTCCTTCAACTCTTGGTAAATTGTTCTAATAATTAACTGTTCTCACTGTTAGAAATATGCCTTTTAATTCCTCATCTCATTGTCTACCTTTAGCTTTCATCCTCAGAATCAGAGCAACAAGAAGTGATTAATAGACAAAAGCCTTTTCTTAATCATCAGTGCCTTGCTATGAATCAGAAGTGAGTTAAGGAGACTTCCCCATTTTTGGTTGGAGATGGACATCTTAACAGTGTTACTCACAGCAAGGAGCTTCAGGGTTTTATCAGCCAGGTCAGCCAACAGAAGCACCCCTGAAGGGCTGCGCTGACCATTAAGCTTCTGCACGTCCCAAAGCCAGTCCCACATATCTTCCTGCCTGTTCTGGAGGGAATGGTGGGAACAGCATAGGGGACCACCAGCTAAAGTGACTTTTGCTGCAACCTCTTCTCAAAGCAGAGAATTGCAGAACAAAGCCAAAGGCAGGGCTCCAGTCATAACCCCTGTGCACATCTGCCAGTCTGGATTTAACATGTTTAAGAATGAGGAACGATGTTTGTATGAGCAAGGCGAAAAGATTTTGCCACAAGCTGAATAAATGCCAGAGCTCGCTCTCTGAAGTAGTGACATATGCACACATTGGTTATTTCAGAGAAGCATTGAGTCACTTAACTGAATTTTAAGAAATATATGTTACTACTCTTTGAACTGTGCGAGATGTATTTGGATTAACCTTTCCTTTGCCAGATGTGTTTGGAAAAGACTTTTTTTGTGAAACAAAAGCTCTGTCTGTGTATCTCTAGCACAGCACTAACTGGACAGTGGAAAAAGGTACTCATTTTTCAGTTTTACAAACACAAAATATAGCATAAAAAAAGCATAACAGGGTCAGGCAAATGCATTCATTAATCAGCTCAAGTCAGGAAAATAACCATGAGACTATGCCAGCCAGTAATGCATCTAAAACACTTTGGAAAATGTGCTGTACGCACATTTTGCCAGACACTACCTGACCCTTTTGTTTTGCATACAAGTTATTAGGCCATGAAAGGGATACATTACATTGTAAGCAAGGCATAACATTCACATCATCTTCATTTCCAGGAGTAAGAGGAGTCAAGAGGTAGCACAAGGTCACATGCAACAACAAATCAAAATAGTTTTTCTTCTTAATGGCTTTTTTTGCCAAAGTTCTTGTCTTTTTTTATTATTATTTTTTGTAATGGTGATTGACCTTCATTTAGACACTTCCAAACCCTATCAACTCTACTGCAACAGATCAGCATACAGCTTTCAACCCCTTTTGGGGCTCTGCATCTATTCTAGATACTGTATGTATTTTGGGTGGTTTAAATTCCATATGGTAGGTTAGCGATAACATTTGTGCAGCTTACCTTTTAAGAAACTTGTCAGAAGCTTACACGAATAATTGCAGAGGGCCAAATCAACAAAACAGTATTTAGGCACCTGTGTACCTTCAACAGCAATGAGAATTCTTATGCTGCTAAATAGGGGTGGGCATTTAGAATATACCTTTGAACCTGGGCTCAACCTAGCGGTACTCAAAACCAGCAGAAGCAGAGAGTGGTGTAGCACTCCAGCAACGGCTAACATGGGGGTGAGGGGGTAGGAAATCTCTCCTACTTGTACTGCTGATGATCCTTTGTACTTCTTGTTTTTGCCATGAATCTCTCTGCCAGTTTTTCCAGGTTTCGTGAATACTCCATCTCTATTTCTGACTTCTTGCGGAAGAAATCCTGCAGATCCTGAAGAAGCTGCACTCTCATTTCAGTCTGCTGCTCCAGGCATTTCTGCTGCTCGATGAGTTGAGCTCGGATCTCTGATGAAAGAAGCACATAGGCACTCAGGTCAGCAAAAACAAATAACTGCACGTTACCAGCCAAAACCACAAATACTCCAGTGTACTTCAGCGTCATAGCTACATGAGCTGGACCTGGATTTGAGGTCCTGTGGTGGGACACAGCAGTGGCAGCTCTCATTTCTGTCACCACATGCTTACGCCCCAGCATCCTCCCACCCATGGTCTGTCTCACAAGTGGCTACAGCAAGGGCTCTGCTGGGCTTATGTGAGCAGAATAACTGCTGCCTCCTTCCTCTCCCATCTCTTGCTGGCCTCTGGCATCAGCACATCTGGCTTGGAGTTACCTCCTTGCAGCAAATGGTGTGCAACCGTTTGAGCACCAGCTGCCTCTGCTCCCCTGAAAAATGGCAGGATAAACAAGCACCCTTTGGGCTGGGATCAGCTTGCTGACTGACTCCCAGGTGGACCATGCTGGTTGGTATCATCATGTACGCCACAGAAACAATCTTATGATAAAATCCGGAGGCATTATCCATCTTAACTGTGCACAGATGAATTTCTGTATCTGCTCCATTTCTGCCAGGGAGGGAACTGGTGTACTATACATGCATTCACCAATATTTTACAGTGTATATGGAGGAAAAAGTGTACGTATATTTAGAGATAGCTATTGAAAATTTGCACAATGATCCAGAGACTGTGGTATATTTATTAACATAAAACAAACCCAGTCAATTTAGAACTGAATATATGCTTACAATTATTATCTAGGGTAACAGGGAAAAGCCTCCAGATTTCTTACCACTGCTATACGCACAATTGCTATGTGGTAGGGTTTTTCTTTTTGGGTTTGTTTGTGGTTTGGGGTTTGTTTTAGCACTTCTATTTCTTGAGTGCTAAGCAGTTAATCATATTCTGGGAACACTTAGTCTAAAAACATCCCTCTGGTTCTTTTCAGAGACTGGTTCATTAAAGTTTTGCCAGCTGCCCAGGCACAGTGTAATCCAACATTGTGGGGTAAACACAGGAGTAAACATTTTGTGACCGTAATATATGTATATATTTTTTAAACACTTTAATGCTATAACAAGGACTTATTGATAGCGAAACAACATGCCAGAAGTGATGTCTGCGTAATGCGAAATTGTTGTGAACTTTTACTTGATTCCTAACGATGTAACCATGCTGTGGGCAAGAAGATGTTGGAAATCTTAGATGCCTCACTGGTTTGAAATAGGGAATCATTCTAAACAGCACTGCTAATATCACAGGGAACTGCAAACCAGTAAGTAGCAATAACATTGCAAAAATTATCTGATGCAACTAGGAACTAATGCATCCTTACTGATTTTAAAGCAGGTATGAAGGCAGAGATCCACTCTGCTGGGATTCAAATGTGTACGCTGAAATAAGGAAATATGAGCACAGAAAACTGTTAAGCCAATATAATTACTGGAGGAGGGAGACACTGCAGTGTTTTCTTCCAGATCTCCTTTGAGCTACCAGCTGCTGTGTTAATCATTAATGAGACCATCCATTTTTACAGGCTGGGAGGTGAACCAAAAAACTCATGGTTCAGTTTTCATTTAATTTCAAATCAGTTAGTTGGAAAAGGATCGTGCCTCCAGCAATGATAAGCCACTGTAATACAAGACTATTATCAATGACATTCATGTATATAAAGAAGTTCACATTGGAGCTAGAAGGTTATCAACAGAAACAAAAACCCAAGACTGCTTTTTTGGGTGTCCGCTCCTTTTAATATTGCAAGCATAGAAAATTCCTGCATATAGGAAACGAATTGCACAGATTCACTAATCAGAAGCAGCAGCAATTTTGCTCATAAGGTGGAGTTTTAACTAAATTTAAATCCATGTACATTGTCTCTGTACTTTGGCCATCTCCCTTTTCCACTACAGATTTTCTGCCAGTTACTTTAAAAGCAGAGGTCTGTACAGAGCAACTATGTTCTGATTATTTTGTTGGTCAGTGGATCTTGCTGCTATAATTCCTCCTTTTTAGGCAGGCTTTTACCATAGCAACAGGAGAGAGAAAGATTTTAGAAACAGGAATATATGAATAGAGATACAAGAAACAATGAATAAGGGATGACAGATACAATATGAGAAATTGCATTAGCTTTCTGACACTGTCTGGATTTCCAGTGGACAGTCGTGGCTTGTTTCAAACTTGTATACTAGAAAACAAAATCGAAGCATGATCTCTGAAAGCTGATGGTGGCTGGAGGTGTCTAAGCTCTGAGTAAGGTGGTAAATTAGGGGTACAGGGGGACTGCAGCTTTATGAAGGAAGTTCCACAATTCATGGCTATTTGAATCTCGGCAAGGAGAGCCAGCGTGCTGGCTTCAAAACGCTGAGCCTCTGGCCTCCTGCTGGAGGAGAAAAAGGGGAGACACGTCCCACTCATACCAGCTGACCAGTCTGCCCAGAAGAGACTTGAGCATAGCAGTTCTCTTTCCTGTCTTTCACGTTCTTCTGCTCCTGAACTTTTTAATTCTTTTACCAATAATGTATGGAATGCCTTACTGGCAGGCTGAAGAAATGGCAATGAATAAGAAATCATAACAGCAAATGTTGTGCTTTTTACGCTCTGATAAGAAAAAGCTGTGGATTTTTGGAAAAAAAAAAACAAAACAAAAAAACAAAACAAACAAAAAAACAACCACACCTAACACCCCACCCCACCCCCCACCCCCGCCAACTAACAATGGCGTAACAGGCAGACAGCCAGGTTATGCATCACAAAATAACAACTGTCCAAGTACTATTAACTAACATAGACTGCCCATTACCTGCTGCTATGGGAAAATGCACCAAGGCAACACTTTCTTCTCTAACCAATCCACGTGTGATTTCCCTAGGGCTACAAAGAGTGGCATGGAAATTTTTTGCACTGTATTAAAAAACATAAATACCCAACATGCCGAGAAGGTGCCGAGTTAAAAACTAGTAAAACCCAAACTCCATAGATACAGACACAGGCGCAGCAGGCAACAGAAGAGTGCCTGTCTTTGATGGCACAATTTAAATTCAAAGTCAAACTGATACCAGCTGTAATGGACAATGACATTATCCTATTCTGCTCTGCAGGGTGTCTGATGTCAAATAATTGTCAGGCTATTCTGTGCCAGGAACAGGCACGTTTAAACCCTGGACAAATTAACACCTTCTCTGTACAGCAGCTTTGAGTCATGCTTACTGGTTTGCTGGCCAAGGACTGGTTCTAAAGAAATCCCATCCAAATGGAGCTCGAACAGACTGCATGCACATCAAGTGAAAATAAAACAACCCATCCTTCATCCAAGATCTGCACACATGACTAAAGCAAGGAAGCAGGTAATGTGACCATAATTAAATCAATAACCTCTGTGTAAAGTTTTCTTTCTAAAGATTTTCATGTTTAAAATTGTATCAATTATGTACTCATTGACACCATGCTCTAGAATTACTGCATTAAGTATAAAATTAGATTTTGTTTGTGGCAGCCTTCAATATGTAACTCTAACCTTTTCAACAAATCTGTATTTTCTTCTGACTAGGGGTTAAATCAGTACACTATGAAAAACAAAAGGAGACAAGATTATGGCTGTTTTGAGAGTTAAGTACAGAGCAGATGAAGCCGAACTCCTGACATCACCCAAATCATAATCAGAAATAAACTCATCAAGGTTACCTCTCTGCACACAGTAGAGTATTACAAATAATGACGTACAGCACTGCAGTCATATACTGTACTATCCTGAGGAAGATATGTGTAACCAGTTACGGGCCAGTGCCTCACCTGAAGGCCCCTGTGGTGAGATACACTGCAATGTGACACACAACTATGACGTTGGCAACACACCAGCAAGCAACAAAACTCGTCATGTTCACTTCCACACACACCAAAGCACCAGGCTCCATCAGACATCCTGAAAACCCACAGGAAATCCCCTCCTGACCTCAGAAGCTGGACACTTCATAAATACACAGTATTAACCAAAATAACCCCTGTCAGATCAACACGATGCACGCAGACTGCCACCCTACCGCAGTACTGTCCACTGCAATGCCCACATCCTTGCCCTGAGATGCTGCAGCACTCCTGCCACACCATGCTAGGCTGTGCATGGTCTTGTCAGCCCTCAGAGACCTTCCAGACCACCATGAACCCTCCTTATTAACTCTTGACCAAAGCAACTCTAATGAATGCTTCAAGGTGCTGTTACATGCCTGTTGCAAGCTGCTTCCTGGCCAAGCTACCCCAACAGCTGGTGCAGCTTGCCACCCTGAACTCCTGTTTAAGAAGAATTAACTTTTTTGCTTGCAGAGCAGCCCTGCCATGGTTTTGGGTGTTTGCTGAAAGCTCTGGAAGGTGATGGAGGGCCATACACCTCTCCCTAGTCGCCACCTCAGCTGCACTGCAAGCCTCCCACCAGCTGCCTCACTACGCCCAGCACGGATTACAATACACAAATGGGGCAGACACATTAATCCAGCGCAGCTACTGGATAATAACACAAAGAGCCTCAGGGTCCCACCCTGAAAACGATTACAAAAGCAAGTAGCCCATCAGAAGTGTACAAAGAGGCTCTCACAAGGCATTGTTATGTTTGCAGGTTTTGTCTCCTTGGATAACTTCAGACAAAGACGTATCACCTCTCATCTCTCTTTAAATACCTCTTTCATGCACACACCAAAAAAATTTAGATCAGTTTTAGAACACTCAAAAATGTCTCATCAAATATTGCACTAAGGACGATATCTTAGACTTTGATTTCCAAACCATTACAACTTAGTAATTTTCTTACCCCAGTGAGCTATCAACACACATCCCTCATTCTCACATTTATGATATCCAGATCATAATTCATAGGAAAATATTCAGTCCTTAAATTCAGTCCAGACATCATCTGGTGACTGACATGTGCTTGTAATTAAGCAGATATTGGAGCATTAATCATCTTGCAGTTCCTCCTTGAAGACACTTGAGTCTTACATGACTCTCACTGTGCCTTAGTTACGTAGCCTGCTGCTAGAAGCTGGGGTGCTGCACTGCGGAGGGCTGATCTTTCCAGTTTCACCCCAGCTCTCTGCCTTTTTAAGGACTTGCTTTTGGCTTCTCTGTTGAGATGGGCAGAGCTTTGGTCCAGCTGAACACAGCTGGCCAACATCTGCAGTTAGGTTTTGTTTCAGGAAAGCACTTGGCTCCAGCCCACTGAGGACACTGCTGGCAGAGAAACCGCAGCAGGAGTCACTGAGAGGGGCCTGGAGGTGCCCCTGTGCATAGTTAGTAGCCCTTAATGCTGCGTCACTCCTAGGATCAGTGCCTCCACACCTCCCAGGGTTGTTCCTGTCAACAGACAAGACAAAGATGGTAAGAGGTATCAGCCCTGTGGTGGGTGCTCTGGCCCAGCTACTGATACTCCTGTCTGAGATACACAGCCTAAAGATACTAGTACTGGACAAGTTTTAATTTCTCAGAGCAATGGCTAGACAGCTATTTAAGTGTTTCTATGACAAATAGCAAGGAACCTCTGTGGTTGGCAGGGAGTCTGGCTCACACTGTCTTCCAGGTCCTCGCTACCGTTTTCCTGGACCACAAGCAGGAAATTCCACCAGCCTGAAGGCTGATGAGAGATGTTGGGGTGAGAATCTCGCAGGTTGCTGCAGAAATGCCTTTAAATAGATCATGAGTCTGTCCCACACCATTAACTTTCTATGACAAACTAGTGGAAATCACTTCCCTGTGTTCAACATGCAAGTTAAGAAGTGTGGCTGCATAGACAGTGATGCCCTTGAGCTTCTGGAGGCAGGACTTTTGTGACTTTGCCCTACTGCTCAGCTGACTTCACTTAGGACATTGAGCATACAGCTTTATGCATGTTCCTACTTAAAGTGAAAACTGTGCAATACACACTCCAGTTACAAATTTACTGTTTGGCTTCGTGCCATTTCCCACAGAATTTATTTCAGACTTTTTGTTTGTTTGGGAGTTTCTGGGGATGTGGTGGAGGTTGCATTCAACAGAACACATCTCCAGGCTGTAGTAGCTTGTGGAAATAGATGGGGTGTGAGAATCACACCTGGTATCTGAAGGGCTGTACAAAGGGTCAGGAATCTGAAGCCTCTGTTGACATCTGTCAACACCTTTAAAAACTGTAAACCTCTTTCATTCAAGCACTTTGGCATGCATAAAGATAAAAACAGTCTTTGTGCAGCCATTAGCAGAAAAGCTGGTGTAGACGTCCTCTGCAGGATGAAGACAATTGTTTACCGGTTGCTTTAGTTGTGGTGCTGAAACAAAGAGAGTAAGCAAAGAATTCTCTCCTTGCAGCTGCAAACATTGTTCTAAACACTCAAGCACACACACTCCTGGCTACTGCAGCCTCAGACTGAGCAACAACATGCCCCCAGTCAGAACCGTGTAACTTGGGTATCCCAGTGGATGGGATCCAAAGGGGTGGATGCATTAGGTCACCTTCCACCTTTCAGTTCCCTTGAAATGGGAAGGCATTTCTGGAAAAGCCAAGAAAACCTCCATACATAGCTAAAGAAGCTCTTCTTCTTGTTGTTCTTGGACTAATGCCCTCCTGCTATTCACAGCCACAGCTGCTGATCACTTGGCTGCCTACAGTCCAAGCCTGAATGGAGGGCAGCATGCCAGCTCACAACTTGGCAGGACACTTCTTGCCACAACCCTACTGCCAAGTGACCATGGATTTAAGCAGGCACTTTGCCTGCACCACATTTTCAGTGCCACTGCTTTTGTGGCAACTCCTTCTTTGTACCCATAACTAAGTGCTGGCACCAGGTCCTACCAAACCTTAAGCATGGCATACTTTGTCATTCTGGTCACAGGAGCTGGGACTGTGAGGACAAAAACTTCTACCCCTCAGAGGAGAAGAAATTTGTTTTGCTCAACAGTAAAATCCCAGCTCATCCCAAAACACTGCTGACCGGAAGAGAAGCAAGCAAGCAAAGCAAAAGATGCCTCCTCTGCCTCAATGGTCTGATGCAAAGTCTTTCACCAGTGTGATCCAGCGCTCACTTTCTGCTGCAGGAGCAGATGCTCTCCTGCAATTGTAGAATCATTTAGGATGGAAAGGATCTTTGAGATCATCGAGTCCAACCATAAACCTCACACTGCCAAGTCCACCACTAAACCATATGCCTAAGCACATCTACATGTCTTTTAAATACCTCCACGGCTGGTGGCTCCATCCACTACCCTGGGCAGCCTGTGCCAATGCCTGACAGCCCTTTCGGTGAAGAAATTTTCCCTAATATACAATCTAAATAGCTTAGTTTGCATTCAGCAAACATGAAAAGAAATCTGCTCGTGGGTCTTTGCTGTTAAGTGGTGATCCTGAACACACTGACACACCTCTAGCTTTTTCCAGCTGCCCCACTTCCAAATGGGCAAATGAGCTCTGCAAACCACCAGCACACAAAAGAAAAACAAAGAATCCACATCAAGTAAGCCACAAAACACATCTAAGAAGAACAAAACAAAGCCTAAACTACCCCAGATATGGCGTTCATGGCAAAGTTCTGCAGCCTGAGAGAGGAAAGAAGGTGAGGGGAGGAAGAGAGGAGTCTCTGCAATCTCTGTCTGCCAAACAGACAGGCGATCATGCAGTAGGTGTCTGAAAAGCCATTTAGGCCATCCAAACTGTCAAGATCTATGTGACAACTTGCTCTGAAGCTTCTAAAGGGCTTTGACCATCGGGGGTGGGTGGGGGGGGGGGGTGGGGGGGGTTATGCTTGTTAAAGTTACCATGAGCCTTTCCTTGCAGTCTTAAATTTTGGGCACATGAGAAAATTAAAAGGAAACTTAGTATGCCCAAGTATGCCTTCTCTTCTCCACAATGAGGTATGTGCCAGCAGCACAGAAAAATGACTCATGGATCTCTGAATAATTCTTTGCAGCAATGTCTGGAATGCTGGACTGACATGAGCACTCTATACAAAAAAAAACCCCAAACCATACCCCTTACTGGCCACAGATTTCTGTAAGTCTATTATTTAATTTGGTTATTATAGACTGCTTGATTGCTCTAATTGGTAGATGAAATCTATCATTCCTTCTGATTATTTTCTCTGTATAGAAAATTCTTTCTTTATAGAACACAAACTGTGTTTAACTATTCAACAGAATTCACCCAGTGCATGCTCTGTGCTGTATTCTTGTTACATACTTGCTCTCGTCTGTTTGGATTTAAATTCTACATTTTAACTAGCATCTGAGGAAATGTTATTTTAGCTATGTCACTTCTTAATGTGGAACAAAAGAACCCCTTCATTTCCACAGCAATAAAAGCGGTTTTAGCATCAACCGATGGTCAAGATCACATCTCCCAGAAAATTCACGTCAGCAAAAGATCAAGGCTTGTAAGCTAAATTCTGACCTCCCTGAAATAGAGATTTGTCACTAACTTTACTCAGGCTGGGATTACTATCTTTACTTAAACTTACAAGAAGCTTATGCTCATCCAACAGACATACTGCTGTCAAAGCAGGCAGTCTTCTTCCCTCTAACATCCAGGCTACACAACTCTCCCAGGTCACCATGTCTCAATAAATCATAGAATCATTTAAGCTGGAATATCATCAAGTCCAACCATCAACCTAGCAGTGTCAAGTGCACCACTAAACCACATCCCTAAGCACCACATCTACACATTTTTTAAACACTTCCAGGGATGGTGATTCTACCGCCTCCCTGAGCAGCTTGTTCCAATGCTTGACCACCCTTTCAGTGAAGAATTTTTTCCTAATATCTAATCTAAACCTCTCCTGGTGCAACTTGAGGCTGTTTGTCCTATTGCTTGTTACCTGGGAGAAAAGACCTACCCCCAACCCATCTACAACTTCTCTTTAGAACTACAGACAGAAGGAAAAATCCATAGCGGGAGAAGTGTTTCCTGTCAGTTCATGCTCCACAAGTATTTTCAGAGCAGGGAAGAGAACAGCGGGCACAGCTCAGACCACTCATGTCAGTGTCATCATAGATCAGCCTCAGCCTCTTTTGAAAACTTCCCAAAAGTTGGTAGGTATAGCCAACATAATTTCCCAGCAGCAGCTTACACTGGTGAGTGAAATACTGTGTTCTCCCCAGGCTTGGCAGGAGCATGCACGGACTCTCTGGAGAGGCTGCCTGTTTTGCACTGACGGCAGCATGCAGGTGCTCGGGGTGGAAGTGGCCAGGCTGGGGAGCAGCAGAGTTGGGGACACACATGCCATTGCCGCAAGACTGGGACTGCAAGGGAAGCTCAGCCTTATGAATGGGATGATCTTTGGGGATCAGCAGAGAAGCTGTTCTGATGTGAACATACCACTGCTGGACAGGTGGGGTGGTTTTACTGCTCCTAAGATGCCGTATCCGTTCTGCAAATTAAATCACACTACGAGATATCACTTTTCTGAGTGACAGTCAATTCTCTTGCTCTTCATAGACAAACTGCTGGCAGGTTTTATCTTTCTGTACGTATAACACTTACCTGTTGTGCTTCTAATTCAGGTCACCTGGAACTTAAAAAAAAATCTCCTTATTTTTGTAGAAATTTTCAGTCTGTGAATTCACTATTTTAATGAAGAACTCGTAATATTTGCTTTTTTAAAATTAGTATAATAATTTCTCCTCGGTTTGTGTTTTGTTACTTTCTTTTAAAGGCAGAACAGACTTGAGAACACAGTTACAGTTTCCTACCACTCAGGGCACTGTTTATAGAGCTAATTATCTGTACAATGAAATAAGCAATATAATGTGAACCATCACTGAGCCTCTGCCAATGGAAAATGACCATGAAAGTTCAAGAAATATATCTTAATCAGCATTCCCCAAAACAGTTTGATTTCAGTTAAGCTTCCAGGCCCAGTGCCCCACCTCCGGCGGTACTTCTGGGCCCACAGCCCTAAACTTCTCAGCTACTAGATGTGGTGGTCAACTAGCCACAGAATTTCCTTATGAGGTGGTGTGGACTCCTGCCCTCCAAAGGGCTCCTCTGACATGAATCATGTACCCATCAGACTACAGCAACAAATGGCAAGAAATTGAACAGGAGCAGCAGCTGGTAGTCTTAAAGTTGATGGTAAAATATAAAAGCAATGCTGGATGTATGCAGGTTTACAGACTCTGAGATCACCATCATTGACTGTACACTAAAATGCAAGCAAGTTTGTTAAAGAAATCCATTCTTGCCATGGAGGACTTCTGGATAGTCTTTTGTTTCCCACATGCAATCATTTTTGGTCACTGCTATATTTGGGTTTGCAATTTGTCTTGTAAGCAGCAGCAAAAAGGAGAAAATTGTAAGGCTGACAAGATGCGGTAGTCCCTTTTTTCCCCATTTTAATTTGCACTTTGGAGACAGTGTTCTGAGTGTGCAGGAGCTGCTGAAGCACTGGGGAACCTTCAGCCCTGCCCAACGCTGCTTAATTATCTCAACACAGCAGATTTAGGTCCACTTTGTTCACTCTTCTCTAGCACTTAGAAATTATTGTAGTGTTTTTATTAACTCATGACTCCTTTCACTAAATTTAGATGGTAAAAAATACCTAAAACTGATTTAAGACAGTGCTATGATTTTTCAGAATAACATCCAAGTGCAAGTTAGAAAATAAGATCTGTAGTGAAAGCAAGTTCCCAGTTACCCTCAAAATAATTCAAGGCAACTCCTTCAGAACCCTAGTTTTAGATGCCCTTTCTCTTCCCTGCTTCCACAAACTCAAAAAGTTTATTTTCTTGAAAGGTGTAATGCAACAATTCAAAGAACAGTTCACATCATTCTGCCCTAGGCAAGATTAAACAGAAACAAGTAGTCAACTACTAGAAGCTGCACCAGTACCTCAACAAGCTGCATATGTATGTCCACTAACCATAAAACATTTGGTAGCTGCAGCATCTGCTTTCAGAAGGTTCTTCTAAAGTTTCTTCAAAGTGCAAAACACAGCATAAAGGTAAATACGCAGCAGAACCCCCCCCACAATTTGTCATGATCCGAGCAGTAATGAAAACCTACTGATTTTAATCAGCTTCCTTACTTGTAAGCTGGGTGAAGCCAGGTTAAGTCCTTACCCTGGCTGCTGCAAGGCTGAGGATGGAGCTGACTCTGGGCAGTGCAGTAGCGTCCACTCTGCAACAGAGACTGCACCACCTGTCTGCTGATGCCTCCCTGAAATGATCCAGGCTTGGTGCTGGTACACATCCTTTACCTCCAGAGAAGCAGAAACCACCCTACCACACAGACATTTCATTTTGTAAAGCTCTGCCACAATAAACCCCTTCCTTCTTAATATGTCAGGTGGACAGCTGACAAGTGAAAATGTCTGCAGGCTTTTTCTAGAAAATAAATGTTGATAGATGTGTCTTTTCTTGACAAAATATTAATTATTCTGACCCTCCAGCAGGTGACATAGCTGCTAAAATAATAAGAGTTATGCTGGCAGCAGTGCAGGGCAGGAACTCCTGAGCAGCAGGACAAGCGAGATAGCCAGGAAACCTGCGCAGCCATCAGAAATGGCCGCTCCTGCATTGGTGACTATTGGTGCAATAAGACTCAGGAATTGGTAACTAGAGCAAATGCCTTCCCTACATCCTGTAAAAATGGTTCTCCATGCATGGCACACCTTTAGGAGGTCAGTAAAACATTTTTAGCACAACACACACCCCACTGCATGCCATAAATAAGAGCGTACGTTTGACCCAGCCATGATTTCCAGTGACAGCTTTTTAAGTCCCAAGGTGAAGTCACAGTCCACTTAAGGACAAAAAAAGAAACTGCAATCTGTGCTCTGTGTGCCAAGATTTTACCCACATCCCTTTTCAGCCCAACCTGCCTAACAGGTTTCACTATGGCTCATTTATCTTCCATACATTTAACTCCCCAAAAATGCAAATTTAACATAGTGATTACTTTTGTGGTTTTCTTCTTATGAAGATCCATGACAGACCTTCTTCATTGAGACAAATATCTATGCTATTGTGATGCCTTCAACACCAGTTTTAAAACTTGATGTCCACATCCCATGCTAATTATCACCTGAGTACATCCTTGTAGTTGCATAAGGTCCTGTTGACTCCAGTCAAGCAAGCGGGGGGAAAAACCCCTGTCTTGGGGAAAAGGCCAGAGCTGGACAGTATGGGTTTGTTACTTGCACGCCTTTGGGCACAGTGTTAGCCCCTGTCCATAAGCACCCTCCTCGCTCACACCAGCTGTGCAGGGCTCAGAAGACAGCACGGACCAGGGACTGTCCCCATCACCGTGCATCGATGAGGTGGCCCCATGGCAGTGGGGGACTGGAGCTCCTCCCTTACCCACTCAGTGCTGAGCAAAGGACGGGGTCTACCATCCAATAAATTTCTGAACTAAATCGTATCACCATGCTTCATACTCCTTTATCTGTACAAATGCAAGCCTTGCTGGGAAATACGTCTGCCAGACCAAATGGACCTTGATCTGCATCATCTTTCAGTAGAAACATGGCCTGAGCCTGTGCAAGGCAAGCCCCAGTGTGTGATTACTGGTCCTCTGAGCATGTCTACAATGCTATCCAAAAATATATTTTAATGTATTGTCTCCATTTCACATAGCCAATAATACTGAACTTGATTCAATAGATGATTTAAGAAACATGACAACATCACATTCTGGGAATGAAAAAAAGGTTTCATATGCCAAACTTTGAGCAGAATAAGTTAGTATTTTTACTAATTAAACAAACCAATAACCTCTATCATGATGGAAGAACTACTTCTGTCTGTGGGAATCTTAAAAAATGTAAAATGACAATCACCATGTGGGTTGATTATAAATATCAAACAAATAGTAGTAACAGCCAGGTATTTTTATATGTCACTGAATTAGTAAGATTATATAAATTCTGTCAAATTTCAAATACATTTGTCTACATACTGCTCTGATTTGGTAAAATATATAATTTCTAAGTGTGAAAATAAAATCCCTACCTCAAAGGAAGGTTTTCTGACAAGTTTGAACCCAATTACTCACAGCCCCAAATTCCACTAACAGCAGCTGGGAAAAAAAATCTTCAGTGTCACAGAGTGGGTTCTTTGTTCCATCTTCCTGCTACAGGGAAGTATAAATTGGATTGTGGACCACATTTAATTAAATTTATCTTCAGTTGTTACAGTAGGAGAAGAAGAAAGCCCCCCCTGAGGCTCCTGCTAATGGAAATAGAAAAAAAATCCAATGTGAGACTGCTTGTAGGTAACTCTTGCTCATTCACTCAACAATAAGAGGAAGAACAGTATCTGCTAGTAAGTGAACTTTGGGCTAAAATCATCTGCATATTTCCAGCTCCCCTGGAAACAACCTTTACTCTGTTAGAAGTTAAAAAAAACTGTAAAAAAAAAAAGTTACTCACATTTGTTTTTATGAGATGACATATCAGAACCAGCAAAATTTAAAGTTGATGATTTGTAGAACCTACTATCTGCATCGTTTTCCTGCATTAATTCACTGGGTTGTCTATCCAGCAAATGTCTCTCTCTGAGAGACATATGGGTGGTTAGGGTTTCCAGCAGGGCTCCAATGACTGCTCTATGGAAGCAAAGGCACCAAGAACAGCTGTAGAAAACAGATGTGCCACTTAGGGCACTTTCAGTGAAAGGCCAAGGGATAAATCCTTCATGTGCTACTTAGTTTAGGATCCCTTTATAAAAAAAAGGTCATAAAAAAACCCAACTATTGGCAATGTTTTTAGCTTAGTTCCACTTAGAAGTAGACATTATGGTAGCAAAACCCTGCTGGAGTGAGTAAAGGAGAAGGGTTACAACGGGCAGGGCAGGACAGTAGCTCCTAGACGCTTTCTGGGGGCTAAACTGAAATTGAACCTGAGCAACTTAATTTTCATATGCACAAAATACCAGCTCTGAGAAGCACAGTAGCAGCCATAGCAGCTGAATGGCAAAGTGGCAACCTGCAGAAATAGTTATCTATTATCCTGGGAAAAAAATGTAGTTTGGTAATTCACAGAAAGAAGTGTGCAACTTAGTGAAGAAATCAAAGCTTGACTAACTAAGATGGAGAAATCTCCATCCTGTAACAAGCCCATCCTCCAGACTTGAGCAAAAAAACCAGGGGAACTTCTGGAAAGAATAAATGCAGTAAACAGACACCAACTGGGGAAAAAAGCAAGGGTATTCGAAAGGACAAACTAGACATGCCAGCAAATGATACGAGTCTCATAGGCTTCTGACAATTTGCCAAAGGAAGCTTTATTCTCAGTTAAGGATGACAGGAATACTCTAAATACTCCTGATACTGGTTTTACAGCAGTGCTAAATTTCCAAATGTGGGCAGCACACACCCACTCAGCCTGGATGAGCCCAGGGGTGCAGTGGCCAAACTGATGACAAGAATGTTCGTGTGTCCTTCACCCCAGAAGTGGCTGCTGTGACCAAAGGGCTGGAGAACATCTCCTGGAAAGGGTGAGGTGGCACAGAGAGAGATGTCAATGTGTTCTAGGCAAGCAAATCACAACGAAGCTCTCATCAGAAATACTTATGAAACAAAAGTAGGTAGAGAGATAAGGAGAAACCAGGGCAGTCCCTGGAAAATAAAATTAGGGTGGCAAGCTATTAGTTACTCGAGCTTATCAACAGGTAATGGATAACTTAAACCCAGCTGACCTCCAGTTTCAAGTTACCTGCAGTCCTTAGCCTCAAATTATTCTATTACTGCTCCGTTTAAAATCTATCAACAAACCTTTAAGGGCACAGAAAATACAGATAACCCAGGTAAAAAGAATTTAATCTTCCTCATTTCTGGAAAACCTGCACTTTGGCTGCAGCTTCCTTCCTGCACCTAGTCTGTCAAAGTACAGAGGGAGTGTTTACTCAAGGATCAGTCTTGTCCTCTCTACCTGGACACACATTTTCACCTTAGTGTTAAGCTACTGCTTTAGTACTTTGGTGGTAATCTGTCATAATCCAGCCACATAAAAATCACAAAGAAATGAAGAGTCTACATCTGTATGAAGTTCAAATTTGTCCTAGTTGGCTCCATACATGCATCACAGACATCTGACACGTCTAAAATGGTAGATCACTTGTGTCCAAACTGGGCACCATCTGTAAGACCCCCGCTGAGGCTTCTCTAGCCAACCACCATCTCACAGCTAGCTGCGCTCTCCTCAGGACAGCCATCTATTACCCAGCCGCTACTTCCAACTTACTGCATGCCTGCACAGCGCTGAACAAAGTGCCAAACCCAGATGTGACTGTAGGCAGCTACACCACACACATCGAACACTAAAGGTGAAGCCACGGCAGTCTATAATTGACTCACCACTATACACCTGTTTATGAGCACGTGCACAACTACAGTTCAGAAAGGTACAAGACTGTACCTCCACACAGGGCTGGAAATTGTATGATCCTGATGTTCCACACTGTATTTATAAACACTACTGTACTACAAATAACAAGGTCTAAGCATCTGAGATTGAAAGGCAAGTTACAAATTCTAAACCAAACAGTCTTATCAGAAAGTGTGGAGACACGTTTTTACTTGTGGACACAAACTCTCAGGTTATGAGGAACAAGAATAAGATAGCCAGAAGATGCTAAAAAGGGTTTTGAATATAATTTGCTTTTTTCTACTTTGAAGGAACAAACTGCTAATAGGAGGAAAACAAATGAACTTTTCAGAATGGAAAGTAACAACAGTAAGTGCTCTGATAGTACTTAAGCATGCTGCAAGTCAAGTCTTTCTGACACACTGTTCAAGGTAATGGTTCTTTCCTTGTCGGTAAAACTCAGTTCCATCCCAAATTAGCATTGGTTAATGGTTAGCCATAATAAAACAAAAGAACTTAATGCACGAAGAACGCTGGTCAGGAAACTCAACAGAACTGTGAAACCCAATCCTGCAGCAAATGAGTCCAGCTAACTTCACCAGGAACACCCTCTTGCTACCTCCAAAGAACAGTAAACTTGTTTGGAGAACAACCAACCCTGCCCAAAACTGTCAATTACCCTGAAACTGTTTGCAAATACAACTGAAATCTACTGAGAAGTTGCAACTAGACATTTGCTCCTTGCCCCAGAGATGGATTTACAAAATTGCTTGCAAGGCAGAGGCTGGCAAATGCCTCCCTTGGTCTGGGAGATCACTGCACATGGCACCAGGCAGGCTGCTGAGCTCAGCCTCCTCCTCCCAACCAGCCAAGCAAGCTATAGCCAGAGTGCTCTAACTGCACAGGTATACGGCGCTCATGAAGGAGAGATTCAGATTAGAAAAAGCAGTAGCTCAAGAAGAAAAAGCTGGTTGTAAGCCAGCTTGCTAGGAAAAATGTTTTCCAGAAAACCTACAAGCAGCTCACACTTGGGCCAAAGAAGCTGCTCAAGATCCTCAAAGCAGACAGCAAAGCCGCCCAGAATTAGTGTAGTCTCTGACTGAAGCAATGTGAGGAGATGACAACTGGAGACCTATCTCACGTCCTTTCAGTGAGAAGCACGTCTGCAACAGTTTAACACTTACAAATAATCGTTTCTTGAATCATCATTAAGGCTAGATGTAAAAACTGTATTTTGATAGAAACATACCAGATTTCAATTTCAGGGTAGGTCACTTACAACTCTGAAAAAGGATCATTCCTCTCAAAAAAACTCCTCATTGCCATCCTATCAAGGGTACTGCTCACCTTCACCTGCCTCTGGCCCTCAGGTGTTTTGCTGGGAATAAGGAGCCAGCCAGCCTGCCTCCTCCCGGGCACTGCCTGCCTGCGGCTCACTCCTACCAACACTACCACTGCCAGCACTGCAGATCCACCAGCTTTGTGGAAGAAAAGGAAAGATGCTTTCACAACTTTCAAAGTATATTTCAACCCATGAGGGTGCATGGACAGTGTAGGCAAAAGTGATTAAAAAAAAAATAATCTAAACAAATCAGCAAAGTTGTTAAGCATTCATATTCAACAAAGGAGAACAAACACATTCCAGTTCTAAAACATCTAATGATTTTAATTAAAACTTCCCTCCTCTGCAAATTTTCAGTCTTTTGATTTATTAAAAGCTTGTAATTAAGATGTAAACAAAAGTTCAAAATATTCTCATTTCCTGCAGGAGGGAAATTATGATCATTTTTTTTAATATTTCATTAGTCAGTATGATTTAGACAGAAATTTTATAATTTAAATATCCAATTAAGAAGACCTAAACAACTGCTGCCAAAGGAAATTTAAGGGAAGGAATAAAAAATATCAGTGACGTAACAATAGTGGATCCAGAAGAAGCAGCAACCTTACAGAGGCTGCATCTGGCAGGGGGGATACCTGACAAACCTGTCAGCATTCTCACAAGTCCCAGACTTTTTCCAGTTTGCACCTTCAGATCTATGCCTTTGTTCACTGAAATATAATGAGAAAAAGTGCCGTCCTTGCTCCTTGTGTTGTCACTCTGCACATAATCCACTAGCTCAGCGCCGTGGCACGTCTCAGACACTTGGTCTTATTAGAAACCCGCACTCGTTCACATCTTAGCTATGCAAGAGAACACGCTGTCTGGCCGGACGCTGTTCGTATAATGCCAAATATATCCGCCTCTGTTGCGGGCTGGATTTACCACCACCTACGTCCTTCCTCTGAACTCTGTGCATGGGTGACTTCAGTACAGTGCTCCCAAGCAAACAAATCCAAAACTACCTTGGTATCAGTTTCAGGTCTTCTTTTGGAAATGGGTTTTTGGATGCCTTCCCTGTATTTCTCCTGCCCTAGACAGATACCCCAACACCTTTTGCCATTGCTCAAGAGCCTCCATTGATGCTCCGTGAACGTGGGGAGGGAGGGACAGCAAGAACCTTAAGTGCTTGGGGGCAAAAGGAAATCCTTTCATTACATTTTTACACAGGCAGATACGTAAACCACACTGATTTGCTGGACGCTCCTCTCTATTTACCAAGATGTTTTACTTAGCAGGCATATGCTCACTCTGTATTTCCCATATGTTTTGGGTTTTTTTAAAAATAAATTTGGACGAGTGGAATCATTTGCTCCATTGCAGGCAGCTGATACGAGAAACATTTGAAAGTGCAGAAGAGGATAGAAGAATCTACTTGATAAATACATGAGATTTTTGATCTTTCAGTTCAAAAACTTCTGCAAAAATAAAGAACAAGGCTTTGTGATATTAAGGACATTCCTTATTAAAGCCTGTAGACATAAACATCTGAATACAGGTGTGCTACTTAAGAAAAAAATCAAAAAAGGTCAGCTCAGCTCAGAAAGCTGTTCCTTCCCTGCATAAAAAGACAGAATATTGCACCCCCTTCAATAGGAGACATCTTTTGTTAAGATTTGGTCAAGGAAACCATTTACAGCTCACGACAGCAGCTGTATTGATCAAATGAATGGATGTGCAGCTATGCTCATTCTTGTGTGGTACATAATGGTGACCTTTCTATCAACCATGTCCATCTCAATCTCAAACCACTGTTTGACAAATGCTGCACATACAGGAACAATGTGTTTTTCACCCGGCGTTAAGTATCCCATGCCAGAACTCAGACAGGCAAGACAGGAGCTGCCTGGCTGAGGGTGAAGACGGTACAAACACAAAAGCTGGGAAACAAGAATTTTATTCTCAGCTTTCACTAAATTCTCATGTGATCTAAGGTGAAGATGATCTACCTTCTCCTGTACTGAATTCACAGTGACACTGCAACTTATCCATCCTTTTCAAGCATTTTTTGTACCCTCAATTTTTGAAGTTCTTAAAAAAAAAAGGAAAAAAAAAACAAAGAAAGGAAAAAAAAAGTGTGGGTTGTTTGGTGTTTTTTTAATAAGGGGAAAGGCATTTCAGTACGAAGTTGAAGTTGGATTGTTACCAAGCAGACAACCACATACTTTTTTTTTTTAACCACTTATAAATGAAGGAGTATTATCTCAAGATGAAGCTGTCTAGGAGTGGTCTCTGTGATGAAAAGAAAAAAAACTTCAGTTTGACAGGACTGTATCTGGCTGTGCTTTCTCTACCATGGGCCACTTATCGCTGCCTAAAATCCAGCTGACCTCCGACAGCAGCATGGAGGCAAACCCAAGCTCTGTCATTCAGACAAAGCAAAGGAGCGGGAGGATGAGTCTACTTTTGTGTTCTGAAAGCAAGACCTAAGAGATTCTTTCAGGAAAAAGGAAATCCAGCAGAACAAAACCCCAGCAGCCACCCTATCTACTACACATATTATTAACAATTCTGGTTTTGATAGTACATCAAATTTGGTGTTATGAGAGAGGGGAAACCTTATTGCTTATCTTTGCATTTGCTGCTAAATCTCCATCTGACTCTGCCCTTTGCACACCGCAGAGGTGCAACTTAAGCTGACCCAAGCTGGATCTAAAGCAGCGCATCTGCGCTGTAACATGTGTTATGCCTGCTCAGGGTGTTGATCTCACTAAAAATTAACAAGGTAAAAAGATTATCCTTCATATCAGTACAACCACACTGCTGCCAGCATGAGAGGAAAGAGAAGGCAAGAACATGTAATGAGGGCTAAGGTGGCTATTGCAAACCAGACTGGTCATGGGACCTAGAGTGCAGATGGACTGAAGCCTCGGCTGTTCTCTGTTAGCTGACTAGTTGTGGGCTGCTGAGGAAATATATGGTTTCACCTTCCCTCCTCTCCCTGCTTGCTCTTCCCACCTCTTTCCCACTAGCCCCTCCAGTGGTAAGATGCATGTGGCTCCTTGATCTGTCAGACCAAGTCCTGAATCCAGCCAGAAAAAAAAAAAAAGCAGGAGAGGGAATTGAGAGTAAGGTTTGTTTTCCACCCATGCCAGTTCCCTTATATTAGGGTTGCATTATCACTCTGTCCTAGGAGAGCTCATCTTCCACCCTGCTTCTCTTTCAGCCACTGATTCGGAGCAGCAGTCAAGTGCCATGTGCACTGGTCTGCTCCCTGGGAGAGCTGCTCCTCTCTCCATTGCCGACAGAGGGAACCCAGAGAAACCAGTCCCTTTCCAAAAAGATTTGATAACTATAAACCACTAGTCTCCATACAATCCATTTTTTTGCATCAGCAAACAGATCTGTAGCACCTGAAATGGCAAGTGGCAGCTCCTCCATGCCAGTGAGTCAGCGAGAGGCTGAATAAACAACGGCACACAGGTGCAGCAGCACATGGGCAAAAATTCACTTAAATTATTCAGATGTGCGGTCACATGTTTCAGAAAAAAAGGGTCAAGAAAAGCCCTCTTTGCCCTATGTTCTACACTGTCACCTGATCGCATTCTGTACCATTTCTCACAGTGCCTGGCACAGGCGCGGTCTTACCTGTCAGCTGTGCATTAGGCACCCTGGTGAGGTACCTGCAAGGATACATTTCCCGAGAAATGACGCTCCAATGCCTTGGCAAGAGTAATGGCACTAATGCCAAGGGCTCGCTGTCTTCCAGTCCAAACCCTACAGCACGGGGACAATTTCTATTACTGTCAGCCATAAACTACAATGGATATTGTCAAGCACTTGAGTAAAAATGCATGTGTAAAGCATTACCAAGAAGGATGATGCAGCTTCTTCCTTGATAAATTACTTTCTTGCCTAAAGCCTGCCGCAGACAACCACATATTTCATCTCATTTCCTGTGGACGAATTTCCTTTTGGTTTTGCGGATCAGACCATCATTTCACACATCCACCTCACTACTGGGTTTGCAGTGGTACAGAGCAGCAGTCCACAGGATGCTGTGGTCTCAGGAGGGCAAGTACTTGTGTTGGATATCTAAGCCAGATACAGCAGTACCTATGTTCAGGAATCTAATTATTCCTCCTACATGAGGAGTCCTCCCGCAGGGAATTTGAGGCAGGCACAATTCCCAGAGTGAATACCTCCTCCACCAACTTTAGGCAGGTTCCTAATCCTGAGGGTCCTGGACACCTGTGATGAGGGACAGGTAATCCAGTACGGGGAGAACATGGATTCCCATGTGCAACTGAATCATGGAGGAAGCTGAGGAGGAAATGGTCTGTCATATAATTGCTTCTTCACGTGTGCATTAAGCCTGAGGCATGGAAGTGTCAGGATGTTACTCAGTTGTGAGGAAAAGGAAATATCCTGTAGGTCTGGTTATTTTTACTGGGGAGAGAGAAAAAGACTCCCACGACAGGAGTTGGCTCTCTGAAACGGCCAGTCCCAGAGAGGTAGGACACATCTATAGGACTGCTCAAGACTTCTCCCTTTATGTGAAAGGCTGGATACAACATTAGCCCATGCATCAATGCAGGAAAGGGACAGATTTGCCAAGCAGGAGCCTGGCCAGGTCACCAGCTGGCTAATACACATATGCTAGACAGGGACACATACTGCTCTTTTCTGAGGGAGTAGAAACATGCCTCCTTGCTGTGCACCACAGCAGACTGACTTGAGACAACCTCTCCTGCACCAGTGGGATGCCTTTTGTAACTACAGCAACACTTCCCTTATTGCTACTGGTCTTTCCAAGTTGGTTTTTTCTCTGTTAGGAAGATAGGATGCAATATTTTTGATGTCCCAAGGCAACTACTTCAGTAAGAGCTCTATGGAAGATGATATCCAGCACATATTATGGATCAGAGGCACTCAGTAAGGATGTTGAAGTTCAGATGTTGGAATGCTAACACAAAAGAAGTTATGAATGCCTACAAACACACTAGTCAGGAAAAAGTGTAGTTATGGCAATTAAATAAGGAACAAAAATATCTTTCTGTTCAAAAAGACTTACAACTATAAAGCAAATATATCAGAAAGGAAATGCTATGGCAAAAAAACATTCACAAGAACAAAACAAGGATCTGTCTCAGGAGGAAGGAATTATAATTATTATAAATGTCACATCAAATCAACAGATAACAAACAAATGCATTTGAGGGAATTCTACAAGGAACTGAATCCTTTGTTAATGCTTTCCAGGTGTAAGATGATAGCTAGAAAACCACAGTAATAACAAGTCCATAACTATGGCAGAATGAGAAACACTAATGGGGCAATAATCTTCCCAGAATTGCCTCTCTGCAGAGCTCAGCTGGCCTGGCTTGATTTCCCTTAGCATTCCCAATCTTAAAGGCATACCACCAACTCCAACTCAGCCAATCTCCAAGCTGCCAGACAGAGTCACCCAGGTTAAGATCTGTGACTTTACGGTTTTTTGGAGGGTTTTTTTGCTGACATATTAAAAACATCCTCACCAACAAAAAATGAAAAGGCTCCTGGGGAATCAATGCCATAGGAGAAAGGAGGAAAAATCTAACTATGTGTTGAAATACATGGGGATCAAAAGCCAAGAAAATGAAAAGCACTTCCCCCCTCTAAACTTTTGAGCTAAGTGTTCCCCTCCAGGACCTACTGCTGCTGTTTCCAGGTGTCTGCCATGACCTTGCGCTGGCTGCTGGTTGTCAAAGCAGAGTGTGTGATGGACCCCCGGCTCAGAGCAGCTCTATTGCACACAGCCAGGTGTCAGGGGTGTTACACTGCTGTTCCTAACTCAGTGTTATTCTTCCTGTCCCCCACGTCCTCTGCTTTTTGTGCTCCAAAGACACAGTTGTCAGTCATTCTTGAAAGCTCATTTTCAGTCCCTTATGCCTCCTTCCTGCTCATTTTTTCCTACTCAGCTTTCTCGGGCTACTGGGGACAGACAGAGTGTGGGAGAAGGCTTATACATCTCACGTCTTCCTGTCTGCCTGCTGTCAGGGAGTAAAAAAGAGATGATACGGTCTCTCTCCTCTTGCTGCCATCATATACTGAGGAGAGTGGTTTTGCCACTCTATACACACAGCAGTAGGGGAGGAAAGGTGTATCAGAGTATCTTCTTTCCTTCTCCTGACCTTAATGAAGTTGGGCACAAGGGACCTGAGAGCTACATAGATTAGCGTACATCTCCTTGTCAGAGCTCACAATCGATTCTCCTTCCTCAGCTGCTCCCCCCCATCATGACTCTATTCTAGTCTCCTGTGGTTAACACGAGCCTCCAAGCTACAGGTGCTCATGTGCCATGACTCACAGAGGCAGCCCTTATTAAAACAACATACAATTAATACTACAGTGAACTCCTATGCTGTCTTTATCAAAGCACTGTATAAAGTCGGGCTGCTATTGGTATGCCATTGTGGTGCCTGGGGAACCGAGACAGGCATGGGCAGGAGGACTTGTCTGAGGTCCCACTGGAGGAAACGAGGGCACGGCATTGAAGAAACAGCTGAGTACCAGGACAAGGAGCTGTGACTGAGAGCAGATTTCTGACACCAAAACTACCTCCTCCTGATGGCTGTAGACTCGACCCCATAGCACACTGACAGATACAAGGCTTGGCATCGATGGTAAAGGAAATCCAGGAGTAGACAATTAGGGTATAGAGAGAGTATGAGACACATTTACCCACATACCAGTACTTTCAAAACAGCTCATTTAAAAGCTCTGCTGCAGGTTTGCATACTAATAACTTCCTCCTGCTTCCTAAGGAAAACATTTTGTTCTAGGTGTCAAGAAGCCCATTTCCACAACTCAAATATGCAGATTTCTGTAGGATGAAGAGAGGAAATTGTGTGCAACCCTGCTTTCAGTGTGCAAAACAAACATCTGCATAGTCACAAGCGGTTTATTGTCCAAGTTCAAAAGCAGAAGAGCCCTACAGCTGTCTACATCTACTTCCAGCAGCTGGGGCTACAAGAAGAAATAAGTGCTGCTGTTGAGGACAGTGCATGAGGTTCCATTATAATGGCAAAATGCCTAAATGAGAGAGGAATGACACAACTAGACCACAGTCATGTAAAAACATCGGAAGTATGAAGAGCTGCTATAAACTGTCTGGCAACACTTCAACCAATCTACATTTACATTAAAGGTTGCCCATTTGTAACCTTACTCATCTCTGAAGGCTCCAAAATGAAGTTATAGCTATTCTGTATTATTCTGGCTGCAAGTCTAAAATTCTAACTCTAGAAATTTTAATGGTAGTTTTTAATAATACAAAGTTTACGATTTTCTGCTTCTTGTCTGAAAAATGCTATCTGATCTGGAAAGTAGTTGAAGCATACATTAGTTAGATAAAAGCTGCAGTTAAAGTAAATTCCGGTTTACAAACAAAATTTATTATTAAACTGCCTTTCTGAAACTTTTCAACTTGTTTGAAGAAACTCAGCACACTGACCGCATTTTACAGAGTGGAGAAAATCTTGTGGAAAATCCCTAAGTTAAAGTTCAAATCTTCAGACTCAAAGAAAGCAAGCCTTTTGTGACTCTTGATTAAAAAGTGCCTCTGAAATGTAGGGTGACACTCTTATTGCCTCCTAAAAAGGAAAAACATATTTCCTTCAAAAGTAAAAGGACATTTTTCTGATTACAAGCCTGCCTGGTGACTTGCACTGTAGCAGGCAGCAGAGCTGCAGGGTTAGCTCCTAGGTCAGTGTGCCTCTTATAAAACCACTGTTGGACAAATAAGCTTTCTGTTTGCTTCCTTCCGAGTCCATTACATCTTTACATCCTAAAACTCATCTGTATGTTTTCAATGATCTGGGTATCTAACAAGATATATTACCATACAAACACAACCTCATTTCAGAAACTTATTTTTTTCAAGACATCCACAACTTAAGGCTAGTCACAGCTCAGCAGAACTGTTGCAGCAACAAACAAAAGCCAAGGTGGCTGAAAAAAGACATTGGAATACATTTCCTCTTATAAAACCTTGACTCCACTAAACATAACACAGGAGAAGGCTGATTTCAGCCAGTTTTCCAAAAGACATTATCAAAATTTTCTGTTCTGATTTTATGTCTTTCAAATTTTATGTTCAATTTCGACCAACTGTACAAAGATCTTGTTCAATGCACTACAAGGCTTAATGGCCTGATCTTTCTGCAGTGCGGACATCCATTTCTACAGATGCTGATATGACAAACAAGACAGAAAACATTCAGGATTCTGGACTCCTTCATAGTAAAACTAGGATCAAGCCCTGATCTCAACTTTTAGAGGCATCAAGCTGAATAAATTCAACATCTTTTAAGAGTTACATCATCTACAGCTGCATGTGACATCCAAATCTATCAGGTTTTTCACATCATTATAGGCACAGTTGCCTTAACTGTGCAAAGCAAGGCAGCACTGCTCTAAATCTTGATAATTTCAAAAGGAGAAGAGTTATGTTCACTCCAGCTTCTCTTAAAGGAAGGTGCCCTGGATTTCCAGAAAGAGAATAATCAGATAAATACCTTTCACCATATAGCCTAGACACAAGGACATGAAGATTTATCTATAAATTTCCCCTTCCAAAATGAATAATGTTGTTCATCATTCAACTGAGACACTTCCTGCCTTTTCCTCTTCACCCTCCACAGAAAAGGTAAAAACTTTTCCATACATTTTTTGCATAGAAATGTTGTGAAGCATCTGTGAATTCTCTATGGTGAAAGCTATTAAATAGCGCTCTGACAGATGTTATCAGGGAAGGCAAAGCCAGAAAGCTTTATCAACAATTCAGAAGCATAGGAGTTTTATGGATTTACAGTGTGTACGAACTAGATGCTTTAATATCTTTAGCCAACATACGTTCACACACCTAATATATAGGGTGCTGAAAGCAACAGTGGCAGAATGAAGACTGTTAAAACGGAGTATGGATTCTGATTTAGCTCATTATCAGCACATAGCTCTTTCTAGGAGGCTGGCTAGGTGAAAGCGTGACGGGAAACATATCTAATTAAGAGGCTGAAGAACACCTATTTAACTATCAGTCAGCTGGGAAGAATTAAATGCCTAACACTATCAAAAAAGAGGAGATAATGGACAAGTGCTTTACAGATAGGCTTGACAGCAGCAGTCTGATGCTTAAGCTTCTGTCAGGTTCCTAGCGTACGGCAGGTCTGGCTGGAAACCCTAAGGGGCAAAAGAAGCTAATTCTTTTCTATAGCTTCTGCTTCTTGCGTTTTGCGATACTTAAAGTGCACCAAGTTCCAGAAGATTTTTACTTCTGCAATGCAAATTGGAACCATCTAAACTTAAAATGTCACCTCCAGAATTCTTTTTTAACTGTAGTAGAAATTTTGGGAGCATCAAGGCCACCCAACATTGACTGCTATGGCTGGCCCAAATGTCCTGGGTGCCCTGTCACCCATGGGCACTTGTATGGTTGCAGGGAAACGCTGTAGGCTAGGCTGCAGTGGAATAAACCAGTTTTAGGTCTTTTTCCAGGAAGTAAATGCTATGGAAGACACTGACAATCTTCAGAAGCAAAGCCAGGATTTTTATCAAAAACCTTTGGGCCTTTCACACCAGAAGAGTTCAAACTCCACATTATCAGCATTTTACTAATACCATTTCTGCTGGAGGATGAGCAAATCCTGTTGGTGGAACAATGCAATTAACCTGAGTGTAAAATGATAACATCTACTTTTCAGATCAAGAAAAGCAGGACTCAGTAAATTCAAACTTGCTGAAAGCCGCCCATCTGGAGTATGATATTTGCTGGTGTGTAACTTATGTTTTACAATAATACACTTAAAAAAATTGAGATCTATTTTTATGCCACTACTCCTGCAACAGAACTGTACCAGCTACATCAGAAACACTGAGTTCAGCACAGAAGAGAACTAGCTTTTCAATGAACTAATGTTGTAGCCAAAACTAAACGACCACTTTTCCTAGCAACCATTAAATACTCACATGCATTGTTAATATATTGCACCTGGAAGCAACAATCTCTGCCCCAATCTAGAGTAAAATTGCCTTTTTTCCAGTCAAGTGAAAATAATGTACAGTCACTGCTACAATAACAGGTCTAATCATTTCCTTAGGCTGTCTCCATTCTCCGTATGTCAGCTGTGCATAATTCATAGGATGTGCCATATGTTGTCTGAAGCAAGTGTCCCTATAAATGCTTGTGGTTCTACTTGAAGGCATGTCTTCATAAATTACATTGTGATATATTTAACATTTTAAAAAACAAACAGGGAAAACAATTCAGTGAAACATGATCTGCTCAAAGTTTACCACTTTGCCATTTGTTGAACACTGAAGCGATTAGCCCACCAAAGAACATTGTTACTTCATCACACACAGATTGCTTCTGCTGGCACCAGTTTTAAAGGCAAGAAGCAATTTAGCTGGCTCTCAAAATAAAGACTTGGTCCAGCAACTCCTTACACACAGAGATTGCCTCTGCTGACTTCCCAGAGCCTGAGCACACGAACTAGGATTAGTCACTTGAGCAAAGGATGGCAGGATTAGACTTTCCCCTGGCTGCAGCCTTGCAGCAGAGAACCCCCCGCCCTGTACAACTCGGGTTTCCTGTTTCCTGACAGACCTTGCAGCTTCAATGGCTTTTCTGACTCCCAGCTGGCCTCCCTGCAGCATCTCCAATAATTTTTAGGTGAGCAAAGTTCAAAAGATAAGCAGCTGTGGAGCAAAGACAAGGTATTGGTCAAAATAACAGGATGACAAACAACAGGATCTCCCAAGGGAGCGGCATTGTTCAGAGAGGGGAAGCAAATGGTGAAAAAGTATAGCAAGGGCAGAGGAAAGGAAAAAATAAAAGCCGAAGGGATGAAACCTGTTTGCTTCTGTCTCCTGATAGCTAATGAAAGATGAGCTAATTAATTAGCACATCCCTCAGCTGAAATGGGAATAAAAACTCCCTCCTACAGATAGCTATGCATATTGTAAAAGCTCTCAGGAGCATCCTGTCTTTCAGACTGCTGACCCTCTGGCCCGTGTGGCTGAGATCTGCCTGCCAGTTCAAAAGGTGCTGGAGAGAGGAGGACAGGCAGCCGGGCAGAGAGACACAGCAGGACCTCGTGGTACATGTCTCCTTGGGAAAACAGGTTAAAAATCTGAAGGATAAAGAAACACAAACAAGCACGTTCCTCTTATACTGAGAGAAAACAAATTATCTTCTGAGGCTTTTAAGAGGGAAATGGGAACTGGCTGGAAAAGACAAGCAAACTGGAATGCTGATGGGTAGCTTTGTGTACTTAAGAACTCAAAATTTTAAGACAGCTTCTCAAAATGCCAGCACAACTGTGATAGTAAAATCCCAATACGCTGAGAAAGTCAGAAAAGGAAGCATGAACTTAAACTCTGAAGTGATATGCATTTTCTAAACCATAATTTACTTCTGATGCTCACAGCAATAATGTCACCAAAACCCACTGGCTGTTACCACAACAAAAAATTTCATGCATAATATCAAAATCTCCTACACAGCCATGACCCTGTGAAGAGTCATACATTTCCAGCATGAATAACACAAGCAGTCACGAAACACAAGCTTACTCTTGTAGTCAACAACTCAGAAAAGCCTGAACCTCACAAAAAAGAAGGCCATGCTTTCCAAGTCCAGCGCAAGAAGGGATGCTCCAGACTGCCAACAGGAATATTTGAGTTTTAACAGAATGACCCATCAATATTATATAATGAGAGCAAAAATAGCCAGACATCCAAGCACTCCAGGCAGCACTATGTTTACATTTTTATCATAGAATCATTTAGGTTGGAAAAGACCTTTAAGATCATCAAGTGCAACCATTTACCTGGGACTGCCAAGTCCACCACTAAACCATGTCCCTAAGTACCACATCTACACGTTTTTTGAACTCTTCCAGGGATGGCGATTCCACCATGTATTTTTATATAAAAAGTCAAGTAAATAAAACAAGAATAATTAAAATAGTAATGGTTTCTTTCATTGAAAGTTTAGCTTTAGGAAGAGGAAACTTTTCAATGCATTGGGATTTAGTTAATCAGACAGATCACCTAAGTCTCTCAGTTTTCATTTATGCAAAACCACTTGTAAGATCCAAGACAAGCAAATCAGAGACACAAGTCTTGCAAAAGGCACCACTGACAGTTCAATACAAATCCAGTACGTGATTTCTTCAATATTTCAAAGATTACAGTTCTTGCTGTGTTTCGATGTTTTGGGGTTTTTTTTTCAGTGCTGTGAATTACTATTAGATGAAAAATTTTAAGTGTGGAAAACAATGAAAACTAAAGCCAAGACAAACATAAGGATGAAAAGAGCACTGTTCACTTAAGATCCAGTTTTGCACCAATGAATCAAAGCAAGTTCTACTGCTGACTCTGCTGGAGATGGCATCAGGTCCTCACTTGTGGTTCTTGATCTTCAAGCCTTGTAGAGACACAAGTTTAACTAGTAACACCCAGAACCAGGACATGCCTTTAGCCATCAACACTACAAATGCCATTATCTTTCTTTGTCCTAAACAAAGAGTAACAAGAAAGGAGATTCACAATCATAGATGTGAATGCAACAGTTACTATCAACCAACAAGTATGCACTTTGAAACTTGCTGAAAGACAGAACACACACTTGAACATTCAGCCTCTTAATAAATGCAAGGTGAACTGTTTACATTTGTTACTTCCCATCAGCAATTGTAAAAAATGTCCTATAAACAACTGCCTTGTACCTGTGGTTAAAATCTCAGGTATGAGGAAGCAGCACAGCCATAGCCACCTTAGGGACAACTGTGGAATACAATCAGAGATATTAAAACTGGAAAAGGAAACAGCCTGAAACAGCTTCTAGATGTCACCATGATTTTTACCAGGTAGGAGTTGATATTGCACAGGAAATGCCTAACATTTCAAAGGGTTCAGCTATAACTGGAGAATCATGAAGCCCATCACAGAAGCTTTAAGTACAGTTTAGGTGACCGCACAGTAGTTCCAAATTCTATTGTTGTGGTGGGCCTTTAACAGGAGAAAAGGGTGAAACATGGTGGCCTCCACCTTACAGCAAGCTCAGTCATTCATGTGTCTGCAGAACATGTCCCCTTCATCTGTGCTGCAGGTCATTCCCTGTGAGCACGAGTTAAAGGGCACACATGACTGGGCACAAGTACATGCTTCTACTGTTAAATCCATACCTCCTCCCTGCTCAGGGCAGGAGAGCTCCAGGAGGAAGCTTGGGCATGAACAGCCTGTTGCCATCACAGTGATTTGTGTAGCTGCCTCCCAGCTGCCATTTGAGTGTCCTGCAGTTATGGGCAGTTTTCATGGAAATGTGCTCCTTGTCACCTTCTTCCCCGATTCCTTTCCCTTCTGTATCAGCAGGACATCAGGGGAAGTTCAGGCTGGATATCAGCTCTCCACTGAAAGGGTGGTCAAGTACTATAACAATCTCCCCAAGGAAGTGGTCATAGCCCCAAGCCTCTCAGTGGTCAAGAAGCATTTGGACAATGCGCTTAGATCTATGGTTTAACTTTTAGGTTGCTCTGTGTGGAGTTAGGAGGTAGACCTGATGATCCTCATGGGCCCCTTCCAACTCTGGGTATTCTATGATTCCCTAAATGGCAACGATGCATGAAGACCATCTTCACTTCTGTTACATGCTGAAAGCAGAGCTGGTTGCTTTTAGCAGAACAGCTAATCCAGCCTGCACTATGCTCCTGGCTTGACTCTGTAGGCAGAAAAGAACACACCACAGCGACCTCCTGAAGAACATATGGGACTGTACAACATGCCAGCTTGATATCTCATTCATTAAATTACAGACAAGAAGAACTGGGGTTTCTTGATGCAAATCAGCAAGAGGCTTTTCTAGAGGAAGCTTCATGGGAAGCTTGATTTCACTGGAATCCCCCGGAAGATTCCACTGTGTTTTGTAATTAAGACAGAAGTTTTTGCCTAGTTCTGTCAATTGGAAAAAACAATAGTTCACCTGAATTGTTGGTACCCCCTGCAAAGAACATCTTTGATGGAAGCACTCCAGGAGTGCACTGATACTGACAGAATCTTGAATTAATTTTTTATTGAGATTTGTGAATATCATTTGATAGCCCAGTTCTTTCCACATTAGAGGACTACAAACTCTTTTTCTTTCAAAGCAGGTTTTGAGTGTAAAAGATTTAGTGGGGTATTTCTGTTCAAGGTTAATGTTCTTCAGTATCAAGTGTATATTTAAATACAACAGTTAAGTGTATTAAGTTTATTTCCATGGCACAAAAAAAGTTAGCTATCATTTTCATTTTTTTGAAGATGTGCATGGCTGAACAATTGAAGTAGACAGAATTATTTCATTCCTTCAGTATAAAAGCTCCCAGAAACCCCAGCTGAGAAGGAACCCCACTGTGCTAAATGATGTACAAATATAGAGTAACACACAATATTCTCCCAAAGTTTACCAGCAGCAGGATGACAAAACTACCATCCCTGCTTTACATTGTTCAAGCCACACAGGAAAGCTGAGAAAGGAATCCAGGTCTGCAGAGATCTGATACAATGACTTAACCACAACACAATGTCTACCTCCAGCCATGGTCAGGATCAAACTAAGAGGTCTTACCTTGTGAGAGTTACTAGTGTACTAGTAGGAAAATGAAGGATGATGTCCTTCAGAAGGTATGATCTCCTTCAGCCCTCTTCCCCTTGTACTGCCTGCTCACTCCCCCTCCCTCGCCCCCTTTTCTTTTTTTAAATTGTGGCACATTAATGAGTTATTTGTCATTTCAGAGTCACCAGTAGTTCAACTCAAAGTGGCTCATTAAATTCTTCCCTACTTACTATTAACAGATCACACATTTCCTTGTGATTTTGTCATGTTCTGTTTTAGCTGCAAGTGTTTTAAGCTTTGTTCTGAGCAGCTTCTTTTAATGGTTACTAACATCCATTCCATTGGAGATGATGGAAGCAGCTTACCTGTAGAGGTAGGTCTTAAAAAAATTCCAGGAGACGCACAGAGATTGCTCTCTGCTTTTTTGAAGACAGAAATATCACATAATTTGCAAAGTGCTATTAAAGAAAACCACACTGTGTTGTGTAAGTCCAGCACACTTAAAAGAAATGCTATGATAGGACCATAATATGCCCCTGCAGTAACAAACGTATCAATATATCAACCATGATTCAAAAGATGGATGATATAAGCTGTGAAATAGAAGCAATACACAACAAAACTATGAATACTAAGAAAGCTGCTATGCAAAAGAATAGTTAAGGCACTGCAGCATAAGCCAGTTGTTGAGACTCCGTAACTCAGCATTGTCTAACAGAGCAGTTATTGTATGTCTTAATGCTGAAATTCAATAGGGCTGTGGGAAGAGCAAACATGGAAGCAACACAATGGGTTCCCAGATAAGAACATTTAAGCACACTCCTGAAATACAATGGGCCAAGCTGTTAGCTTCAAGGAATTGATTTCCTCTGTCTCCAATTAGGTGCAAATCTTGCTTTGCAGGAGCTGGCACAACCAGACCAAAGACTTACCCGACAGGATAAACGGCACCTTTGCTGCAAAGGTTGGATGGGTTGCCAGGAGTTCCTCAAAGTGTCAGCGATCCCGGAAACAAGGTAGCAAAGAGGGAAGCTCCAAAGAAGGATCTGAGCTCATCCAGTGTTGGCTAAACATGTAGTAAACATGCACTGCATTTAAACCATTTTAATGATTTCAAAGCTAAAGCTTATTTTGTGCAGGTTTTGTTCTAAAACCAGCATGTCCTTGCTCCAGAAAGAACAAAATTACACAGTCTAGGGAATAAATTAGGCTTGGTGAGGAAACCACAGTCTATAATTGGAGGACTGAAACTCAGGGTACCACCTAAGAGTGGGAGAGTTAGAGGTTTCCTCCCTAAGATGAGAAGGTTCAAGGTCTCCTGGCTCAGACAGGGATAACTGGAGATGCCAGGAAGGCACAGGCAGGCTGCTGCCCACCCAGCAATCAAGGTGCTGGCTACAGCAAGGTTTTTCGGGATGTGCATTCTGTGGCAGTCACTGCATCGTATAGTATTATCTGAGGGAAGCAAAATGAGCATACAACCTGAATGAAGTCTGCTATAAATACATGTGGAGGTAAACTGACCAGCAAGATTTCAGTGTAAGCCCATGTGAAGAAAAGCACTTGAAAGACAGCTTGTAAGTCTGAACAAATGCAATCCTCCGAAGTAAAAACCATCCCTGCTGTCATCAGTTAGGAACATACAAATTACCTATGTAATTAATTCAGTTAAGTAAATGATAATGTTTATAAATGATCCAATAAGGTGACACTGCCACCCTAGTCCTTTTAAATGCAGAATTACCATGTTCTCCCCATTAAGAATCAAAGCAGTAGAGAATCAAATACTTAAGAGGCAAAGTTAACAAAGCAACCTAATTCTTTCCATATTGAGATTACCTGAATATTGTAACTCTGGCAAAGAAACCGATGGTTTAGGAGCAAATTAGTGAAATGAAAGATTTATTTTCTATCTTCTACAAGAAGACTATCATCTTGCAGAACATACTTCCACCATCACCACCAGTAAGAATAAAAAATGTCTCAATTCACAAGCATTTCCTCCTATTATTGAGAGGAAAGAGCATATTCTTATGCAATTCTGCATTCTTTTTATGAGCATTTTGTTATGAAGCTAAAATAGTAAATGGTACAGGATGTATTTCTCAGCAAATGCCATGATATTTATTTGCTTAGAATGGGCAGGGATACTGTTATTAAAGGCGTATCATAGGCCTTTACAGAAGTCTCACAAAAAGTTATTTCCTACTCTTGTGTTTTGCAGTTCTACTATAAATACCCAAGGCGAACCAAACAACCCATCCAAACCCCCAAACTCTGCAAATTACATAAAAGGTACTGAAAATTCAGATTTTTTTTCTGGTTTACATAAGTCAAATTTTAAGGTCAAATCAATTTGTTCTTTCATATAGTATGAAAGTCCAGTATTAAAACCATTTTCATTTCCAGAAAAAAATCAATTCTTTTACTGAAAACTTTCCAATCCTTTATTAAGCCTGAAATAAGGTGGTGTATATGGAAGAGCATTATTAACTTCAGTGACAAGTTTCAGCCTTGTTCTAAGCTGAAACTAAGATCAGCACAAAAGCAAGTAGGGATATCATGTAACACAACTAGGATGATGCCAGCAGCATCTGAAAGCCACAGAATTATGAATTTTAAGGCAACACTTAAAATATTAGGGATAGTTTGCTGATTTAAAACTCAAATATCCCTGAAAACATTGACAGCTCTGAACTACACTTATTTTTTTTGTATACCAAAGATGAACAATTTAGGAGTATAAGCATGAAATCTGTGGAAAAAGCCATAAATTCTTTGGTATTTTCCCTGCAACCATAGGCATCACCAGGCGTAGTTCTTAAAACAGGTACTTCTTTCTCGCTAGTGTTGCACCTCATCCTGACACTGGGCAAGTGATACAATGCTAAGACATTTGATCTGGTCCATTCTGTAAGAATGCATTCTGCTTTCTTTTGTTGCTTTCTTCTTCTTACAACCGTCATCCCAAGGAAAGCAGGTCTGTTCCAGCCCTCTAAGAACACAGCACGGGCAGTCACCTGCTTCTACACAGACTTTTGCACCCTCTGCCACCCTCTTTGCAACCTTGCCACTGTTCCTGCATGGGCTGGCTTCTCCTGGACAGGTCACCTCTGCACAAAGCACTCTGTCCCCACTGAAGCCCTGTGACTGCCATGGGTTTGGCTGGGCTGCAGCCAGCAGAGCTGCTCGGTGACTGCTTCCCAGGAACTTGAAAACCCTGTCAGCTTGTTGAGGCATATATTGGGGAAGCAGGCAGGCAGCAGCATAAGTGCATTGGCATTCACATAGCGCAGTCTGCAACCTCACACCCTGCTTGCTAACAGCAGCATAGCTCACCTTGAAGACCCTCTTAGCAAAAACTTAAATATAGCAGTCACTACAGCGAGATCTAATTTATTCCAGAACGTAAAGGAGGCCCTTACTCCAGAACAAATCCCAATGACTTTTCTAACCATTTGTTTTACCCAGAGCTCATCAGGCCACAGACCAGTGAAGCCAGTTAGAACACTAACAGCTGCTGCATCTTTCTACTACCACTAAGTTTCATCAATACAAGCCTGACCGACCAACCCAGGCTGCAGCCCAAAGAGACTCATTTGGAAATGTTACATAAGAAATGAGCTGCTGGCTTGGCTGCTTCTTTTTTGTTTAGCCACACAAATTAAAAAGTGTGGTCATGCGTAAGTTAATCGATAGCAGAAAACAGCTATCTCTACTTCTTATGCTGGATGGCCTATTTATTGCTCTCATTTTAAAAAGCAGCAATAAAAAGGCCACAAAACAGAAGATGTGTCAGACAAGTGAAGGATGGTGACTGGCTGGAGAGTGAGCCAAGGTGTGACATACACCAGTGTGTGTTTCCCAGAACCCAAGTATAAAATTGGCAAAAGTTACATATAAACCTCAAGCCAGCAATATACATTAAGACTTAGTATAATGCAATAAAGTCCTGGACTCAGCAAAGTAAACTTTAAAAAAAGGAGGCTACTGAGCGGTATGAAGTAGATGAAAAGGTATTCTCTTTCAAGAGAGCACTGTAAGAAAATAAGAACAAATAGAAAATCTCTTGACTGCCACCAAGGATGTCATACCCATTATTTAACTGCTTCTAGAGAAACAGGACATTTGGATATAGCAGTCACCCTTTCAAAAATTATGGAACAATTGTCCCAGGATTTGCCAGTTCAACATTTTGAATTTCCAGTATCCTTTTTTACTTAATATTTGTAACAGTATTGTGAAATACTTCCTCCCAATTTACAAGCTAAAAATAAAACAAACACAAATAACACATCCTCTGGAATGTCTCCAAGCTGTGCATTTAACAACTCTGTCATAGTACCCAAAACAGAAATTTGTCGATGTTACCTAAAATTCCCTGTTAAGTTAAAAAAAAAAAAAAAAAAAAGCAGCACCTGCAGGAGGTGACCATTTATACGCTACAAAAGTAAAGAAGCTGCAAGCTGTTACACTGTGGACTTATGCCTAATATGCATTAAGTGTATGCCCATCACAACTGCTTTTCACAGCCATTTCATATCCTGACAGCTTACCCTGAGGTTTGAGATCATTACGACGCCAACCCCACGCAAGCCTTATGTAATACTGTCTGTAACTTTTTTCAGCAATGAAGAATTACTTTGTTCTACAGCATGTTGTTCTTCAGCCATTTAAAAAAATGTTGAAGTAGGGGGGAAAGGGACTGCTCAATCCAAAGGCCAGTTAATTGAGATGGAATGTCTCCTGGTATTCACATCTGACCTTAAGATCTTTCAGGATTTCACTGGTCTCCCTGGTGATAGTTGCTATGAGCACTTTCAGTGTGTTTCATGAGAAATACTTAAAAAGAAATTTTTAGTGCTTTCACACAGTCCTTCTAACCTTCACTGTATTAACGTTTATCAATGTTGTTACCCCTAAAAAATAAGTTGCAAAATTCTTCTCATTTTTATTTTAATTCCCTTGGGGATCCAAGCCCAAGCACCAGATGGGGTTTGCCTCTGCCTGCCACAATGAGCTATTTTAAAACCTTCCAAGATGAAAAGTTTTTTTCAAAGCTTGCTCTCCAAGGAATGAGCTTGAGAAGGTGAAGGTGCCTTGTCCCTCTAAAAGGCTCAAACCAGGTCAAACACATCAAGGTGTGATGCTAACTAAATGAAAGCCATGGGGCTATGTTCATTAGCTTCAAACATTGGGCCCTAAGAATCTCACTGCATTTTATGCATCTGAACAAGTTGAGTTACACTGTTTGAGAGGCCAATATAAACCATATTCAATTCTCTTTCCTTTTTACTAATTTGAAAATACAAGCATTTCGTATGCTTTAAATCATATAAGCCTCCAACCAACAAAATGCTTCTTTATAAACCTTAGAAAGTAAAACTAGCTTGTTCAATACCAAGGTAAGTAAGGTCCTGTTGTCAAAAGTACCACAGCGTGCCTGCTTATGCGTGGTATATTTTGAGCAGTTAAACCTGTTGGCATCACTATAACAGAATCAACCACCATGGTTCAGTATAGCAACTCCTCCTGCCTTTTTGTTTTGTTTTCTGGATATTCCAAAGCAAGTTCAAATTTAGTATTTGAAAAGCACACAAAACCTACATCCATTTTATGCTTCTTTGTGTAGTAGTAAAGAAAAATTACTTGGTTATTAAAAAGAGTCAAAAGTTCCAACCAAATCAAAATTGGCTGGAACATCAGAAACCGCTACTACTTATACAAAGATGAACTTCCAGAGGTCTTGGAAAACATGATAAGGCCATCATCTTCAGAAATCACTACAGCACAATTCCTCTGGCAGCAGTAGAAATGCATCCAGATGTATTAGATGTATTAACCATCTGCTTCAAAGCTTTCTAGCAAAATCAAGTCAAAACCAAATTTTGTATTGAATGGCAAAACTCTAGTTTTTCCTATAAAACATTGCTTTACGCAGACAAGATTTTGATATTTTGTTGGAAGAGAGCCTGAAAGAACAAAACAATTCAAGCTGAAAATACCTGGATTCAAAATGGAATTGTAATTCTCAGGAAGATGTAATTCAAGTGCTTTATACCTTCCACTACCATCTAATGGACAACTTCAACTGGACTACACTGCCTTAAAAAGGAAGACAAAAAAAATCTTATAATTAGAAAATACAGCTGACAAAGGACTTTTGAGGCAAAAGACTTCCATATTACAATTGCCACAGGAAAACAAAATGGCAACTTGAATGTTTTTCCACATTTAATCATTGACTAAAACACAGGGGAAGTCCTGTTCTCAGCTACCTAATGGGAAGGCATTACAGAAGACAGACCATGCTATTCTCAGAGGTGCAGAGTGACAGAGGGAGAGCCAGTAGACACAACTGCATGACAAGAAATTCTTATTAGCTGTAAGGAAAAAGTTTGCTCTGTGATGGTGGTTAAACAAGGGAACAGGTTGCCTAGAGAGGTAGTGGAATCTCCATCCTTGGACATACGCAAATCTCAAGTGGAAATGGCCCTGGGCAACTTCATCTAAGGGGCTGCTTGGAGGGGCTGGTCTAGATGCCCTCCAGATGAGCCTCCCCATCTAAATCATAGCACGATTCTATACAGGCACTGAAAAGATAATCTGCATCTTCACCAGCAAAGCAAATGTACATGTTCTTCTTCATGTACATCTACTTCTGAATAATAATTTTGCTACACAATTAGTTAAAGAAAACTTAACTGAACTCTTCTTTGCATTGTACACAGTCCTTTAGACAAGTCAGAAATTTTTTTTCAAATAAACAAAATCATATGCTAAACTCATTTGGAAACAAGAAAAATAATTCTCAAAATAAAAATACTCAATATTGTTGTACATACAATTTGCCTGGATCAGGAAGACATTGAAACCTCCCTAAGAGAATACAAAGAGTTCTGTAAAGAACTGTGTGAAAAACAAAGAGACTGTTAAATATGGTTATTTGATATGCACATTTCTATTATAAAGCAATATTTTCAGACAATTTGTGAACTTTGAGTCAGTGACATTTTTCATAGAACAAGGCTTTCTAGCGTTCCCAATACTTGGTTTTATCCTTGAACTAAATATTCTCTTCTTAGCAAGGAATTAAACACAGCACACATAACTATATCCTATTCATAGGGTACGGAGGCAATTTTTTCAGTTGTCAGTCAGAAGATATTCCCACCTACTTAACACTTCATGAAAAGTTTCTTGAGAAAGAATTTTCCATCAGCTAGTCATTTTAGCCTATGAATTGTAACGCTTCATGCCCACAGGCTGCAGGAACCAAGGTTATCTGTATGAAACTCAACATTGTAAACATTACATAAAAATAGAAGAACAGCCCTAACAACTCAGTCCAAAAGCCTGTGCAGCCCTGTACATTATCTCTAACAAAAGCCAGGGTAAGTGGAGAAACAGGAAATGCAGACTGGCTCCTGTATGTGATTCCAATCTTTGACCACTGGTGGCTGAAGAACTTGCAAGTTGGCAGTTGCTTCCCAAGTTAGAGATCACCACCATTCACACTGGACACTTCTAAGGAGGGCTAATAACTGTCTAATTCCTTCCCAATCCTATGCATCCTCTGTACTCACGATCTCCAGGAAGAATGTGTTCCAGAATGTCACTACTTCAGTCATTCCTAGTCATCTTCTCCATGACCTTCATTATTTTGCTGACTTTAGTCACACACAACTTCCCCTTTCTCTCCCCAGCCATTTCTGCCCAGGCTATATAGAATCACCTTTGCACCAAAGTGGTTCCATACTTCTGACCACCTCCTGTACATTTTTAGTTATGCTACCTTCTTTCTGAGATAAAGAGTTACTACAACCATATACAATGTTATTTATATAGCAGACTCTTTCTGATATGTAGCTTGGAACACTTAAAGACAATGTATTAAACCATACACATGGTTTAATAGGTTAACCCATGGTTTAATCCATATTCTATTATGTATTTGCCCTTTCAGCTGCTCCTTTTAATATGCTTTTGATTGTTTCCTCATTTTTATCTACTTCCTTTCTGAAACATTATAGTGGGAAGTAAGAGGGTTTTTTTAAGGCCTTTTCATTTTTAATGAGAAAACTGAATTAAAATAATTACATTGTCTGTTACAACTCTTCAGTATATAAATTGTGAATGAAGCACCAGGACAAAATCAGATTTTTTCTTGTGGGTTCTCTAAGAAAGTCATTTATACTTGACCATTATTTCTACATCATATCTTTTGTGACTTCTCCTTTGTGTATGTAGAGGTAACTGAAGTCTCTGGTCATTATTGTTTTCTAGCCTCACAGCAATCCTCCTCTTTGTCTGTATCCTGCATCATTAACACCTGTTATCCACCGCGCTGTGTCATAACGGCCAGTATATTGCCAGGATATTTCTATATATTCACTTAATTTCTATCCACATGGACTGAGTCACTTGTTGATACATTTGGCTTATTAATGCTATCCAGTTTCACTTTCCTTAAAGCACAAAGCCATTACCCTAATGGTGTAACCTACTCTTATCATGACATACAAACCAATATTACAACTTCTGGGATACTCACTGTGAATGTATCCTAACCGAAATCCAGACACTCAAATCCATCAGCATTAGCTTTAAGGGTTTGACATTTGGATAGAAGCAGACTGGGTCTTGGTTTGATTAACCTGGTTTTACGTGCTCTGTTTAAAGGAGACTGTGAGTTAGAAAGAAACTTTGCAGTTTGATACAACTGGTAACTCTCCTATCTGTTCTTCCCAGATAATCTTTTTATACTTTTTAGTGTAGAAGAGACATCATACCAAAGTGTGTATTTGTTTGCATTGATTTATTTTTCCAAATCTTTAGGTTGGGAGGGGAAGCAAGAGTTATTTGTTCTAACACAGTATCATGCAAATGTAGTTCTGCTGCTTCCCAGTGCCAGGACAAAGATGTTTGCCTTCCACTGTGAAACAGAAGGGAGTTTGCAGGGGCTGTATCTGAGGCTCAGAAACAGCTCCCTGAACTGAGATACACACACTTCAGACATTCACTTCAAAAGAGGATTCAAACTTCTAACTCTTCCTTGAAAGAAAGACAGGCAAAAGAAAATGATATTCAAAAGTCTATTGTTAAGATTGGTCACCAAGCATGACACAGTCTAGGTTGAAGTTCTGTCTGAAAGAAATGAGAGCAAGGCTGTCCCAAAAATTGAGGTGTGGACTATCCTGAGAAGCTTCACTTTATCTGAAAGCCAGACAAAAAGAATCCAAGGCTAGAAGACGTTAAAAGCTGCTATAGGTCAATATATGAAAAGTAACCCAATGTGATATTGAAAGAGCTTCTGTGACTTCTGTTCTTCAAAGTTACTTAAATATTGCTGCAGCTGTTTAGTTAATGTAGCAAAAAATCACAGATTATGAATCAAAATGAACACTTGTGTAACGATAGTTTATTTTCTTCCCTGGATACCTTTAATTTTTTGGCTAGAGTAGCAGTGCTTTAGGTATTATTCCTCCACTAGGGAAAACCTTCCGGAGAAACAAGTGTTAAGTTCTATAGTTTGTAGGCATTCCTGTACCCAGATACCTGGTAGCCATGGCAGGAGGTGCAGCTGGGCATACAACTGGAAGTTGCTTGTAATTACCATCTACTGAAACGCAGGTGTCTTTCCCCAGCACATGATGGGAGAGCCTTAGTTAACATTTCGGTGGTGTCAGCAGGGAAATTGTTCCCCCTGGGATAGAAGAAACCACAGCATGATCTGTCATGACTAATTGCGGTCTGCAACCTAGCCTCCACCTGGTCCAGAAAAGAAAGTAAAAGGTGCAGGCTGTGGACGCTGGGGATTACTTTGATAAAATTACACAGAGCACTTATAGAAGAAAGTTTTGCATCTCTCTTAAATAAGCAATCTACCAGAAGATGCAGTCCTCCCTGAATGTATATTATGATTTTGTCTTCTCCAGGGAGCCCACAGGTACTTTGTGACTCCAGCTTGCCAAAGATGTTTAGGCACCTGACAGGCATCAGCTCTCTGAAGAGGCACAGGGAACACTTCACTCCATGTCACTGCTTCAAAATAACATCATCAATCTGACCAGACAGCCAAATCTGGTAAGATCTGTGACCAGCTGCACCTGCTGTCTGTTACTTACCAAAGTGTGTGTGTGTGGAAGACCTTGCAGAATATACTGGGGTAATTCCAATGGTTAAACTGGAAATTGGTAAAAGATGATGATCCTATCTACTTAAACCAAAACTAGTGACTCTAGGGAGATTAGCAATTGTTTTAATTGCTAACAGCAATAAAGTCTCAGTACAAGTGCAACAAAAATACAAAGTATTAACCCAAATAAGTCCTGAAATCCTTATTAGGTACTTCCACCTCAAAGGTTTGTTCAGCAGTGCAACTTCTCCTATTCTGCATGTGCACAACACACAAGTTATGGTGGATACACAAAATGATTCCTCTCTCCTTGCTTCATCTATTATTCTACAAATATTCTCCAGTTTTAACTCTGGCAATATATCCTTACTACTCCCTATACACTAATACAGGGATATTTTCTTGTCTTCCATTTATCATATGTAAGTACCTGCACAAAACACAAATGCAGTTGCTAGTAGACCGACATGTTTATTGATGAATCTTTCTGTTTACAGACAACATGAAACAATCATTGCCACTGAAAAGTAACAGCAATTATTTTATATTTTCAAACTGAAAAGGCTTAAAGTGACATTTAGAATATTTACTGTCTTCTTTCCACTGTGTCTGTTCTATTGATAAGTGTTTCTTTCCTTTGCAGATAACTGTGCTAGTGCACCTTTCCCAGATGGGCAAGAGTGATAAACTGTTTAACAAGCAAGCAAACAAGTCACTGTCAGACTGGCTTCTTGGGCTTCCACCCAAATTTCTTTTGTCTTCAAACAAGTGAGGGAAAAAATACAAAGAAAGGTGAACTGGAATAATCTTCAGTATCTGCCATTCAGCATCTTCACAGCAAGCACTAAACACTATCGCTCAGTAACAGTCTGTCTGATACCCAGAAAGGTCAGCAAACCTCCCACCTTCCCCTTCACAGCCTTCGGGCATGCAGCCTTCAGCATGCATCCAGACAAATAGTGTCAGGAAAGTGCTGATACAGCAGGCTTACAGTACGATTCTCAAGTACACTAGATATTTTTTTTTTTAACTGGTTTTCTGGGTTACCACAAACATAGTCAAAGACCACCATATGTTTAAAATGGCATCCTCATACTATATATCTCACAGATATATATATACACACAAAAGTATGTATGTATTTAAATTAGGTATCAAAAGGAAGTGTGGTTACTGTCTCTGGGCAACCAAAATGCCACACAGGAAGGCCATCATGTTAAAATGCAACCCAATGTTTCACTGACAACCTGCAGATGCAAAGCTATTCTTTGCAACTCATTCATTAAGCAGCAATGAAAGAAAGACCAATGACCAGGGTAATGGGCACTGAGGTCTCACTGACATAAATTTAGCGCATGTGGTAAGCAATATATAGTACAATTTCCCTCTAAGTCAGTAGGATAAACAGGCCTGCACTTGCTGTGTAGCTTTAGATATCTCCCTTTTGGTTTTATCAACTTTGGAACCTTATCAGACTATTGCTAATGGCAAATTGTCACTTTAAAACTACTTTTACTTCCTTAAAGGCAGCATGATAGTTATGCTCTGTACCTATCTTCGTACATAGCTACAAAAAATTACACTCAAGTCAAATTGTAATTCAGATAAGAGTATGCCAAGCTGTGCCTACCATTGCTTGCAGAATTTCAAAAGAATTGTCAGGCAGAAGCCCAGGAGCCATAAATTGAAACACAGGCTGCTTGTGTCCTCTTAGCTAAGTTTTAGTTAAATTGAAAGGTTCAGAAAAACACATTATAAATGCACTAGGTGTTTTCCTACACACCAGGTAAAACGTGTTACTGGAATTAAGCTGCATTACTATGCTGACTGGCAAGTAAAAGAATCTGTAGGCTGAGATAAGCAGTGCACAGCAGACCCATATATACTGGATTTTAGTTTTGGTTGTGCTGTGCAAATTCATAAATATTCTTCAGAAGAGGAAATTAACCTGATGAATAGAAGTGTGGTTCCTTTGGGGACCAGAGAAACAGGAAGCATGCAAATGATGCCACAACTAGGAAGGCCTTTGTAAGAGCCAAGAAAACTCTATTCCTCTCAATGAAGTACTTCTAGGACTTACCCCCAGCTGCCAAAGTATTCCTGCTGGATCAACACACGTACAGTCTTGCTCAAACTGAACAACACATGCGACTATCCTCACCCAGAGTACAGCATGCAGTACGATACGAAAACCAAAGGTGAACAATACTTCCTTTTAGGTAAAAAGATAGAAGACATTATTACTTCGATTTATGTATGTTATGCTGCAAGATACACAGTATTTTTAAGTTGTTGACACTTCAAAAACTTGTGATACCTTGTGTTCTGAGTAAAATATATTTTTAAAAGCTATGCTACTTTTTCTTTACGCAACTCAATAGGTTTTATAGCAAACTCAAAACAAAACAGATCAAGTTCCCTCTTTAACTACCCAGTTCCAGTAGTAAGTAGGTTTGTTCAAACAGTTATCCAAGGAGAAGCTGGGGGTGTAGGGAGAGATAGGGAGAGGAAAAACCCCACACATTTTGTTTAGAAGTGCCTTTACATTCTGCCTTATTTAACAGATCATCATTGAGTGGAAATGTTCTGATCTACAAGTTCTATTTGGTTCTGCAAACTGTTTACATACCCATCTGTTTGTAGTGGCTCCAGGGCACTGTTCTGTTCTTTCAAGATAAATACACAACCAAAATATATGTGAAGTGGCACAGAAGCAAGTCCTCATGTAAAACATACACAAAAATTCCTTAATAGTTTGCCTCTTATGATTTTACTTTGAGATTAAAATATTTAATCAAGACATAACAAGAGCCAAGTATCCCCTCAGTAATATACAAATGGAAATCCTGACTTAAGTAAAAACTGAACTGCAGAGCCATTGTATAGAAACAGCTGATGTGCTAGGTTGGTACGCATAACATGAAAACATGTCAAGTGGGACCATGCTAAAAAGCAGGTCAAGTCCATCCATGTAGATCTTTTGCATATACCATTCTTTGGCTCTCATGACACTGAGAGACTGCAGGACCGGGCTATGAATACTTTGGAAGAAAATGAAGTACGAAGACTCTACAAAGTAGAAATGCTGCAGGTGTGCCATGAGTTGACCTTTTCCCCTTTCAAAAAAAGCTCTTTAAGACAGATGTCTCAGAACTGCTAAAGGGAAGAAGAACTGTTCCAGGTGTAAGAAAACTTGTACTACTTAGGAAAAAAAAATTGCTTGGGCATGAGAAGATAACATTATCACATTATCTGTATCCAGATGACATTAAAGTAATAGAAATCACATCACTCAAGTAAAAGTGAAAACTATAGATGAATGAATCACTCTCCACTATGAATGCCATAACTGGGGAGAAGACTTCTACAGGGTACATACAGCAACCTGAGTCAGTAAACACACTTTTACCCATATTCCAGGATGACACCACACCACAATTTGGACTAAGGGAAGAATAAAAATGTGCTAGCAACTTAAAGCACTGCACCCAAGTCAAGTAACACCAAGGAGGCTCTGGGTTCACCACTAAGACAGCAGAGTCAGGAGGTTGTTTCGTCAGCTTGGCTCCAGAGCAAAGTGAGCTTCCATGGTCCTACAGCATGAGCGTGTCTAGATGACTTGCCATTAAGCACAGGCAGGACATTAGGAAAAGGCACAGGCTGTTAGCTCACTCTCTGAAGATCTACTGAAAACAGGGTGATTATTTTTTAAACAGGATTAAAAATATATGCGCTCTATCCTATCAAAATCAGCTACATGACTCCTAACTTCACTGTGGTTATGACAGGAAGCTGCGATTTTACCAGTCAAACCCACTGAAACACTACCAGGAAGATAATGCTGCAAATCAGCAGCAGACAGAAAAAACACTGTCCTGGTTCCAGCTGGGATGGAGTTATTTCTTCTTAGTAGTTAGTACAGTGCTGTGTTTTGGCTGTGATGCGAGAACAATGTTGATAACCACACTGATTTTTCAGTTGTTGCTGGGTGATGTTTATACTAAGTCAAGGACTTTTCGGTTTCTTGGGCCCTGCCAGCCAGAGGGTTGGAGGGACACAAGAGACTGAGAAGGGACACAGCCAGGGCAGCTGATCTGAACCAGCCGAAGAGGTGTTCCATACCATGGGACATCATGCTTGGTATATAAACTTGGAGGGTTACCTGGGGGGGATCGTTGCTCAGGGACTGGCTGGGCATCGGTCAGCGGGTGGTGAGCAGTTGTACTGTGCATCACTTGGGTTTTTTTCCCTTTTCCTTTGGATTTTACCCTTTTTCCCCACCTTTCGATCCTAACTGTTAATATTATTATTGTTATTACTGTTTTTCTTATGTCTTTATTCTGTTTATATTATTAAATCGCTCTTATCTCAACCCTCAAGATTCTCCTCCCCACCCCTCCGGGTGGTGTGGTGCTTGGTTGCTGGCCGCACACTGGGAATTTTATTTAACTAAAGTATTATAAAATAAAGTCTAATTTAAGGAAAAAAGTAAATATTTTTAACCCTTTTCAGCTTCAGCAATGTTTTTAGAAACAAAATCCAATTGTTGTTCTGTGTCTTTCACAAGTTCACCAATAGCTTAATTCATTTTGATTAGAAAAAAAGAAAACTACCAAAAGACACTGAAGTCTAATGCAATGTATCTATTATTTTTCTGACCTTGACTGATGTGGAATTTTTAATTGCACAATTCTTCTCTTACGAGAGTTTAGAAGTCTAATCAAGAGCATGTGTAGGTTTTATTGTGTTAAAGCAAAACAATTTTGCATTGCAGTCCTCTTGGCATCACTATGTATCCATTAGCAACTACTGATTGCAGCTTTTAACAGCAACTACAGCCATATCAATTCATGATGCTGACCTCTATTTTTCTGAATGAATTAAGAGGAAGAGAAAAACGTGGCTTCCACTAAGCTTCCATTCCAGCACAGGAAATCCTGTGTGGTTAGATACTGTATGCATCGTGCTCAGAGATTTCATTCTACTCCCCTTCAAAAGCCAACACGAGCAGCATGTCACAGGAAATTCTTCCTTATTTTCAGTAGTTCATAGGACAAGGCTTCTTTGGAAACAAGGTCAGCATGAATAGAGCATTGCTTCCTTATCGCTGCTAAGCAGCTGCATTGAGGATGCAAGAGACAACACTGCACCCTGTCCCTGAATACCTCTTTTCATAAACTTTAAGCATATGCAGCTCAAGCACTTAGAAGTTCCTTTGTGTTTTTTTATTTTGAGCTTTTTATATCACGTACCTCCCAAAAATATTTCTTTAAAAACATACTGAGTAGCTTTAAGGTTAAACTCCACCTAAAAAAAAAAAAAAATTAAAAAAAGAAACTTCAGCTACTTTTAAACAGTACGACACATCAAGGTGGAGAAAGAAATTAATTCTTTCTTGAGTCAAGGTAATGAAAGATGAACTTAAAGCACAGAGGTATGGCCACCTCTTTGGGAAGTATGAGGCCCAATTCCAGCCTCTGTTGCAACGTACCGCTTTCAGTGTGTTACTGGAAGTCTCAATCTCTGCCACTTCTCAGTTTCATGTAAAGCTCCAGCTGTAATTAGTTTTTAACTTAATAAGCAACTTATGAAGGAATTATACGCTTGAAGAGTGAAAGCAAATTTCAGTTCTTGCTGATATAACCCACTCATAAATCATGCAAACTGTATTCCCTATCCTTTGTACTGGAATGCAAAGTAACCAAACAACAACCACGCAACCCAGCGATACTGTCAAGTACACTGCTGAATAAGGTGTTGCTAATTTCTCTCAGGAGAATGCCTCAAAGCGTTTGCATTGGTAACAACAGAAGTACCTGAAATGTTTGCTGCTTTTTTTGGCATATTTTTGAAAGGAAGTCAAGGGATGGAGGAAAAGGAGCCTTAAAAGCAGCAGTGGCTTGTCACGCAGAACTACCTAACTGGTAACCAATAGCAAACACCACAAAACCACAGGAAAACCTTTAAAACTAAGATGTTTAAGCCCCGCAGAGACAAACAGACACAAAGTGGGCAAGGTCCAGCCATCACAGAAAGACAAACATCACAGTTCCACGCTCTTAGCAGGTGAGACACAGAGGGAACACATTTGCTTTCATGGTGCTGATTAAGAATTCACATGGAGGAGCTCAGAGGTGGGACTCTGCCAGCATGCCTCTGGCAAAAGGGTAGCAACAGCCACCTTTGAGACACAGGATGCAAAAGGAGTGAACACAACAGAAAGGAAGCATCACAGAGCAGTGAAAAATGGTCCTAGCAGTTAAAATAAATTGTAGGCAGAGGCATACAGCGACATGCAGCACCCTGGCTGCACTGCATTTCAACCCCATTTGAGTTGAGCAACTCCACAAGTATTTTCCCGAAGAGGTATATACACAGCAAATACAAGTCTATTATCAACAGGTTTGCCTTCCTAGCCTTCTGGGTCCAGACCCCCTTAGAAGTAGTCACGAACTCCCAAGTGTCCTTGCACTGAAAGCTCTCATGTAGCAACAACCTCAAGCTGATGAGTTCTGGGATCTTGTATCCTCCTGCCAGACTGGAATGCTGAAATATCCCTCAGGTTCCTAGATGATATGAAAATGGTCTGGGTGACCACAGTTACCTGGGGTAGACTCTATCCTTCTCTTCTGAAGAAAGGCCATAAAGCAGGATAGGTCATTGGAAATAGGTGTCTTGAAGGAAACTATGATGGTAATAACCAGCATGCAAAACACTTGCCAGGCATTTCAATTCTGTCATAGAACATGACATGTCTCTAAAGGTGATAGAGATGCTTTCAGCTATATCATCAGGTAAGGTGAAAAGTCCTATGCTGTTCTGGGTTTTGTGAACATCCAGAAGCCATTTTACAATCTACAAAAACAGTTACAACAAATTCTGCTGTGTGTGGAATGGCAAACTTGATTTTACAAGTATCTTCTAAAATAAGTGGCATAGGATAAGAAAGTAACATTTTAAAACATTAAAATAGTAAGGAAGTGCATACAGAATTACTTTGGGCATTTAAAGTAGGTAATCGGCAGAATATTCCTATGACACTGGGACAATATAAATGAGGTTAATTTTGCAGTGTGAATAGCAACACTTTGGCTTTGCCCTAAAGTGCAGAGTAGTAACTCCTCACAAAGGAGGAAGGTTTATCTTCATGCATCCAAAGCTTAAGCCTGCCCATTTTTTCAGGATGCTGCTGTTACCTTAAACCTCAAACCTCAATATAATTTATGCAGCCAGCACATTTTATTTAATACCTTAACTCCTGTTGGATAACTAACAGGATAGGTTTTCCTTTCATTGTAATGTAAGGCTAAAAAGAAAAAAAGAAAAGGAAACACCACACAAATCACATCAGACTTGTTTTAACAGTGTTTTTGGATTTGCTGTTCCATCTAACTTACAGCTGTATCTGAAACCAGACAAAGAAGGTACAACCAGTTTAAATGTACCAGGAACTACTCCCTCAGCAGAGAATACTGGTACTCCAAAGTTTTTGCTTTAGATTTATTTATCCCCTGAAATTTGACTCCATGTGCAAAGCCAGCAAACAACATCTTAAAATGAAACCCACAAGCACTTGTTAAGTTGGTAAAACTCATGGACATGTCAATAAGATACTCTGTTTGACTCTAGTGCATTTGACAGGGCAAGGCCTTGATTTCTTTCTGGATGTGAAGTTAAACTGAAGATGAAAAGTGGGGCTGAAATGGTATTTCTGTTCTGACAGCGACTATGGAAAATCTGAAGTAGTTCTTTTTTAGTATTACTCAAGCTAGTAATTAAACCTGACCAGTGCCTGACCAGTTCACTGAAAGGTTGTTTATCTGTAGGTGGTAGGGTCCCAGAGCACAGAACTGAGGCAGTCAGCACACACCAGGTAGGTGCAGGAGGTGCCAGAACTGCCTAGCACAGAGGCTGCTGAAGCAGTTATGGTTGTTCCCAGCACTTGCCCGGGCCAGTTCCACATTGCAGTGGAGGGCCCAGGCTCCAGCTCACATCACCCGACTGCCACCTCTGACGCTCCCTACTCTCAGACCTCAGAGCTCTACAGTCCCTGGCCTGCAAAGGCTGACTGTTTTTTCACAAGGCTTTGAATTTGTGAAATCTGTACTGCTTGGCTCAAGTATATTTGTTGCTTAATCTACCAGCACCCATTACGTCAGAAACAGGGAAAAACTTCTGCCTGAAATACATACAGCACAAGCTACTCTGATGTCATGATAAACACAGACTAGCTAAGAAAGGAAACTGCCAGCCTAGAAACCGACCCCCAAACAGAACGCAGCTTCCAGGAAATCACTATTGACAAATTCTAGTAATTTACATCATGTTTGTTTAGGGATTATTTGCATGCACCAGAGCTGAGCCCAAGCAAGGCAGCAGCAAAAAGCATGACCACAGAAGCAAGGGGACATTGACTGAATTTATTAAGAAGGACTAGCTGCACAAGTGACTGCTTTAGGTCAGTGTCAAATTCCTTTCAGTTCTTTCAGAATCACGAAAATCATCAGTTTTCATCTCTTTCCTGGCAAGAAGTTTCATTCTTTAGATTCCCTTGTTAACAGAATAATCCAGGGAGAAGGAAGTTAGAAATTTCTTTCTGGAACAGTCAGGCCCATCGCCCTGCAAATAATTTTCATCTTATGGGAAGAAGATTCACCTTTTTTAGTTCCATCTTTGGCACCGAAGTATTTAATTTTAGTGACCACAAGCTGAAGTACATTAGCAGGTGCATTACCTCTCATACACAGAAATATACTCTTCTGTAACTTATACCTGTCTGGCTGAGACATTTCATCTAGCAACAGACTCCCAGGTGTAGATGAAGGAACAAAAAAACCAAATAAAACATTAACGTACTCATAGAGCTGTAAAATTTGTGGGGCAACAGGCCACACAGAAATTACTGAGGGCCTTAGGGAGCTGAAAAATTCTACTATAGCACAGGAGGCTAACCAACAGACAGCTTCAGTGGTATAAGGGTGGCAAAAAAAAAAAATCCAAACCAAACCAAACACCCACCACCAAAAAACCCCCACACCCTAATTAAAATACAAATTCTAAACATTATGGGGCGATTCATTCAACTGGTCTCCATAGTGGCTTGGTATTTTCCATCCAGGAACAGGCATCCATTTCATCGCTGTGGTCACTTGAATTTTAAGGATTCCCTGGCCAGTGGTAAACTGATCTGTCAGAAGCCACATAGGATCCCATATAATAGGAATCAGGTTTATTACTTTTTATTGTTCTTTCAGGCAAGAACTATTTTAATCTCACCAGAACCTTCACCAGGCTGCTAACAAACAGGCAGGTCACTTGTGCAAAAGCTTGCACCCTACTGTACCAGAAAAGGAAGAAAATGGTAGTTAACACTTGGAAAAAGCAGTTCTGATTAAAGACAAAAACAAAACAAAAAGCACATTCACATGGTCAATAAGGAGGATTTGGAAGATTTACTTACTAGCTCTAAAACTGTACTTTTTATAGTGTAAAGAGTAAGATATTTGGTTAACCAAGTTACCATGACTTGGGAAGACAACTGACAGAGTTCCTTCAATCTATGTAAGGACACTAACATTTGAGGATTCAACACAGAAACATTACAATTAATGCCCCCAATGTTTCTAACAGTGTACAGCCAAAGAGATTTTTCCTCTAATGGAATTACAAAACAGAAGCATGCCTTGTCTAGCACGTTAACAAGCTTGCATTTACTGCTGTCAGCATGAGACCTCCCAGTACAGCCATCATCCACATAATCAATAAAAATAGTTTGCAAAATGCCACTCTGATATCAGTCAGACAGAGTTATTCACCCAAGGAAAGATCCCCAAGTTTAGGAATAAGAGTAGCATTTTTCAGCATGGAAACTGGTTTGTCAACAGCCATTCTTCCCCTGTACAAAACCTCCGACAATGCCAGCTCAGAGCAACAGTAGGCTCATTTATTGGCGGGAAAAAAGGCGTCTCTTTGTACCGTCAGTTTTGTGCCCTTTCAATAGCAGCTCTGGTGGTAGACTGGTGTGGACAGTCGCAGTGACCATCTGTGACTACAAGACAGTTTGATAGCTGCAAGACTAACTTAGGTTTGACATCGTCACATCTTGCCCTGCTGAGTCTTTCATATGGCTTTGAAAAACTTAATGAAAATGGATACATTCAAAGCTGCATAAAGAGAGGTCTCAACAGGCTTGACCCTAAACCTAAACAATGGAACTGTAATGCCGGCACCATTGTAGCAACACGACAGATGTAGGTCATGCTAGCTTTCATCTGTAGCTGTGACTGATAGCTTGCAATTTGCTGACAAGATGTATAAAGTTTCCATTTTCATTTGGTTTGTAGGCATGAATTTCAAGGCTTCAATTAAGATGGAGGATGCACTTTTTTTTGGTTGTTCACAGGGAAAATTCTTGCAAAGACTATAGTCAGCATATGTCACTGACCTAGGGATGTTTTTCTCCTAAATCCACCCTGCAGAACTTATTCTAGAATTATTCAAGACAAGATTGGTTTAAAAAGTTTACTGAGGAATATCATTGCTTAAGCAGAGGTTAATTCACAGTATCTTTAGTATTAGTCCAGACTTTAAGAGCTATATAGTAGTATTTTCCTGATTGCTTTAATTATGTAATCTAAGTTTTATTAAATCTAATTACCTCCATTAATCCATCCATCATAAGCACACATTCACTGCCAGTACATCCTCACCACATGTTCCATCCTATTTTGATCAAGGTGAAGAACTGATTTTAAATCAGAGCTAGGGAAAAACAAACAAACAAAATCTCCTCATCTACACAGATGACTTGAGGAGCAGTCATGGGGAGTTTTACAAGGCACACATTCTTCTCTGTTCTTCCTGAACAGAGCAGTTTTGCTAATTACCCAAGGGCAGCAGAGCTAGCTCATGTTACTGCTGCCCTGGCATGACAAAATGTCTCCAGAAGAGCAACACGACATGACAGCAATTGATTCCTAAGTTCCCCTGATTTGTAAGCCACCCCCTTTCTCTAAGACACCCCCTTGCGTGTCTGGGTGGATAAGCAGGGGAAAAGTGGCAGACCTTAAATCAGTACATACAGAAGGACATCAGGAAAGCTTCCTGGATCTTCTGCTTTCTCCTGCAGCTAGAGTAAGTGATGCCATTTTGCACAGAAACCTCTTGCAGGCTGAAGGCAAGCTTCAAGAAAGCAGTTAGAAGATTCAGGCAACCTTTAAATGACTGGGGTCATGGAAACATAGTTGCATTTAATTTCCAAAGAAAATGCTTCTTAATAACAGAAACACACTTTAAAAAAAAACCAAAAAACAACCTACTCCCAATTTTTTCCCCACTGCTTGTACAGAAGGCAGGGGGAAGAGGAAAAATCTAGGTGATGGCTAGGAAAATTTTAGTAACTAAGGTAAAAGAATATACCAAGTCATTTTACAGTAGGGTCCTTGAGCGTGCTCATGTAATGTATTTTCACTTCATTAAGCACATAATGTTATCATCATGTAGTAAGAATCCCTGTATCCCGATCCCACATAAGCTGGTGGCAAAAGGATCTCTGGCCAACCCAGTGAGGAGAGCTTTTGAATTGGAACAAGAGGGGAGGAAGAAGACAATTACAATCCAGTGAAGAAGTAGTAGACCAGGATGACAAGCAAAGGGGTCAGGGTAATGGGGACAAGAGAGACCTTGTTATCAACAAAACAGGGTTGAAGGGGGCCACCTCAACTGTATGCACAGAAATAATAAAGTACTTACAAGAATGGTATCATGTGGGAAGCTCACACCTACTCTGGGAAATCAGCATGACAGGGATACTTCTCTGATACGCCTGTACACTAACATTTACAGTGTGGAGCACAAACAGGAGGCATTAGAGATTTGATTGCAATTGCAGGGCTACAATCTCATCTGGATCATAGAGATGCATCAGGATGGCTCACACAACTGGAGTACTACAATGGACAGATACAGGTTCTTTAGGAAAGGACAGGCCTGGACAGGGAGGAGAGAGAGCTGCCTTTCATGTGAGAAAGTGGCAGGAATGTATGGAGCTCTGCTCTGGGATGGACAATGAGCAAGCTAGGACCTTATGGGTCAGTATTAGAGTGCAGACCAACATGGGCAGCACTGTGGTTGGTGTTTACTATAGACCACCCCATCAAGAGGAAGTAGAATATGAGGCCTTCTTCAGGCATCTGGAAGAAGCCTCATGTTTGCAGGCTGTAGTCTTCATGGGAGACTTAAACCATCCCAGTAACTGCTGGAAGGGCAGCACAGCACAAGCAATCCAGGAGGTCTCCCGAGCACCCTGATAATAGTTTCCTGACATGGATGATCAAGGAACCAATGAGAGGAGATACCTATTGTACCTCATACTTACAAATAAGGAAGAACTGGCCAGGAACGTGAAGGCTGGGGCAGTCATGGCCACAATGACTATGAGATGGTGGAGTGCAGGACTGTATGAAGAGGGAATGAGACAAATAGCAGGATCAGAGCCCTGGACCTCAGGAGAGCAGACTTTGGTCTGTTCATGGACAGGCTAGCAGCCCATGGGATACTGTCCTGGAGAGAAGAGGGTCTAGGACAGTTGGTTGATTATCAAGTATCACCTCCTTCAAACTCAAGCATGGTCTGCCCTGATGAGCAGAAAGTCAAGCAAGAGTGGCAGTAGGTCTACATGGATGAACATGGAGCTCTTGACAAAACTCAAACATAAAAACAAGGCATATGAGAGGTAGCAACAGGGACAGGTGACACAGGAAGAATACAGAGACATTATCCAAGCATGCAGGGACAAAGTTAGGAAAGCCAAAGCCTGTCTGGTCTTGCATCTGGCTAGGGACACAAAGGGCAAAAAGAAGGGCTTCTGCAAGCATCCCAGCAACAAAAGGAAGATTAGAGAAGAACATGGGGCCATTGCTGAATGGAGCAGAGAACACTGTGACAAAGGACACAGAAAAGACAGAGCTACTCAATGTCATCTTCACTTTGGACTTCATTGGCAAGATTTGCCTTTGGCAATCTCAGGTTCCTGAGACCAGTGGGAAAGTCAGAAGTAAGTAGGACTTACCCTTGGTACAAGAGGATTGGTTTAGGGAACGTTTATACAATTGGACATACATAGGTCCAACTAGACCTGATCAGACACACCTATGAATGCTGAGAGAGCTGGTTAATGTCATTACAAGGCCACTCCTGATTATCTTCAAAAGGTCATAGCTAGCAGGAAGTTCCTGAGGAATAAAAAAAGCAAATGCAACTCCTATCCTCAAGAAGGAAAAGGAGGAAGATCTGGGAACTACAGGGCAGCCAACTTCACCTTGATCCCAGGGAAGGTGAAGGACCAAGTAATTCTGGAAATAATTTCCAAACATATCACAAAATAGTCAGGGTTGGGACCTCTGGAGATCATCTAGTCCAACCCCTGCTAAAGCAGGTTCTCCTAGAGCAGGCTGCAGAGTTTTATCCAGGTGGGGTTTGAAGTCTTCAGACAAGGAGACTCCACAAGCTCTCTGGGCAGCCTGTTCCAGTGCTTTGTCGCCCTCAAAGCAGTTTTCCCCTCATATGAAGATGGAACTTCCTGTGTTGCAGCTTGTGCCCATTGCCCCTTGCCTGTCACTGGGCATCACTGAAAAGAGCCTGGTCCCATCCTCCTGACACTTGCCCTTAAGTTATTTGTAGACATTGATAAGAACCCCTCTCAGTCTTCTCTTCACCAAGAAAAATAGTCCCAGCTCTCTCAGCCTTTCCTCATAAGGGAGATGCTCCAATCCCCTCATCACCTTTGTAGCCCTCTGCTGGACCCTCTCCAGTAGTTCCCTGTATCTCTTGAACTGGGGAGCCCAGAACTGGACACAGCACTCCAGATGCAGCCTCACCAGGGTGGAAGAGAGGGGGAGAATCACCTCCACCAACCTGCTGGCCATGCTCCCCCTAATGCACCCCAGGATCCCATTGGCCTTCGTGGCCACACGGGCACACTGCTGGCTCCTGGGCAACTTGCTGTCCACCAGAACTCCCAGGTCCTTCTCTGCAGAGCTGCCTCCCAGCAGGTCAGCCCCCAGCCTGTACTGGTGCCTGGGGCTGTTCCTCCCCAGGTGCAGGACCTTACTTACAATTGACTTTGTTGAACTTTAGGTTCCTCTCCACCCAACTCTCCAGCCTGCCCAGGTCTCGCTGAATGGCAGCGCAGCCTTCGGGTGTATCAGCCACTGCTCCCAGTTTTCTATCATCAGCAAACCTGCTGGGGGTACACTCCGTCCCTTCATCCAAGTCGTTGATGAGCAAGTTGAACAGGACTGGACCCAGTGCTGACCCCTGGGGAACACCACTAGCAAGCTATAGGCCTACAACTAGACTCTGTGTTGTTGATCACAATCCTCTGAGCTCTGCCATTCAGCCAGTTCTCAAATGACCTCACTGTCCACTCCTCCAAGCCACTCTTCCTGAGCTTACCTGTGAGAATGTTACGGGAGACACTGTCAAAAGCCATACTGAGGTCAAGGCAGACAACATCCACTGCTCTCCCTTGTCTACTCAGCTAGTCATTCCACCAACAGAAGACTATTAGGTTGGTCAGGCACATTAAGGATAAGAAGGTGATTTCAAATAGTCAGTATGTATTTACGGAAGAAAAATCAGGCTTGACTAACCTGATAAGACTCCTACAATGAGACCATTTGTTTGGCAGATGAGGGAAGAACAGTGGATGTTGTCTATCTTTACTTTAGCAAGGCTTTCAGCACTCTCCCCTACAATATCTTCATGGAAAAATGGATAGAAGTATGGGCTAGATGAATGGAGGTTGAAGTGGACTGAAAACTGGTTGAATTGTCAACCTCAAAGGCTTGTGACCAGCAGTATAAAGTCCAACTGGAAGCCAGTCATTAGTGGTGTACCCTAGGGGCTGATACCGGGATCAGTACTGTTTCATATTTTCATTAACAACCTAGGTGACTGGTCAGAGTGCATCCTCAGCAAGTCTACAGATAATACAAAACTGGGAAGAGCAGTTGATATACCATATGGTTATGCTGCCATTCACAGGGACCTCAACAGGCTGGAGAAATGGATAAATGGGAACCTCATGAAGTTTAACAAAGGGAAATGCAAAGTCCTGCACCTGTACTGGCTGGGAAGCAGCTTGGCAAAAAAAAGAAGTCTTGAGGGACACCAAGCTGAACGTGAGTCCACAATGTGCCTTTGCGGCAAAGGCGGCCAACAGCCTCCTGGGTTGCACTAGGAAGGCATTGCCAGCAGGTTGAGAGGGGTGATTTTTTGTCTCTACTCAGCACTGGTGAGATGTCACCTGCAGTGCTGCGTCCACTTCTAGGCTCCCCAGTATGATGGACATACTAGAGTGAGTTCAGCAATGGGCCACAAAGATGATTAAAGCATTAGACCATCTGTCATACAGGGAGAAGCTGAGAGAGCTGGGATAGTTCATCCTGACAAAGTGAAGGCTCAAGGAGGATCTTAATAATGTGTCAAAATATCTGATGGGGGACAGGGAAGGGGAAGAGAGAAGATGGAGCCAGACTCTTCCCAGTGATGCCCAGGCAAAGGACAAGCAGCAACACACACTAATTGATATTCAGGAAGAAAAGACCTTTTTAAATTTCCACTCTCAAGTTACTAGTATATCCCATACATGAGGTTACCATACTGATCCTTGTGACAAACAAGAAACAGCCACGATCAAGTCAGGCAACAGGAAGAGTCATTTAGTAGTACATTCTATAAATGCAACAGAATGTCCCTGACACTCCTTCCTGGTAAAGAATCCCACATGCCAGTTGAGGTTGTTCCAAGGGGAGGGAGGAAAATAGCTTTATTCTGCAAATTAATTACTTGTATGGGATGCAGTAAAAGGGATGCAATACATGGGTCAGAGCAGGACACTTAAACAGGCTCCAAGTATACTGTTAACACGAAGTATCCTTTGCACCGTCACAAGCAAGATGCACTGTGTTCTGCACTTAAAATGGAGTTCACTGTGCATCCAATAAAACTGGAACATTATATTTCTAGAACAACCCACAAAATAAAATTTTGACCAACAAAGATCACATCAGTTATTTAATGCAAAGGGCTATGCTCTTCCTCCAAAAGCCTGACCAAAAGTCCACTGAAGTCAACAGCAGCTCTCTTCTGAATTTCACGAGTTTTGATTAGGTCCATTAAGAGACACGATGGATTTTGCTCTGGAAAGCACTCTCTTGATAGGAAAGAGCAGGAGGCTGTAAAATACCCAGAGATAGGTAATTAGGGAAATGGACTATCTCAAGCCCTGTCTGAGAGGTCTTCCACCCAAACAAGGAGTAGAATCAATCGTTTCCCAGACAACAGCAGTCTTTTGTCATTGTTGGATTTGGCATTTAAACTGCAGAGGACAGGCATAGGACAGATGGCCAAAGCTTCATCACAACCATCTTTTTAAGGTGTTCCTTTTAAAAAAATGATTTAATTAAGACAGGAGATTATTCCATTGTCTCATCACACATAGTAAGCAACTAAACATTAGATAAGCCAGTGCAAAAGAAAACCAGCTTCAAATCTGCTAGGCTTCCTCTTACCAGTGTCTGTTGGGAAGAGGAGACTATGGTTTGTATTTTTGCCAAAGGTTATTTCATAGACCAATTAAGAAACCCTTGAAGCTACTACATATTACTCCTTAAAAGTCCCAGTTTTATAATTTATTGCACGCTGGCAAATTGCTGTGGCTGTGCAGAAGGTTAGTGACTTCAGAGCCTTGGCAACACAGAGCAATGTACACCCCAGAACAGACCAGAAAAGATGTATTGTCATTCTTCATATTTGAAGGAAATACTGCATTGTATTTAGATCACGCAAATTAAGTACAAAGATAAGTATGGGAAGAATGCATTATAATGCATGTACAGACCTAAACCCAAACTATGGTAACAGTATAAACATCACTATTACGTTTACATTGCAATAAAGGTACTTCCTGTATGAAAAATTGAAGTGAGCAAGAAAACCCCAAACAAAACCATTGAATAAGTTAAAAACATTTCCTTAAAATACTCTGACCCAGATGCTCAGGGATGTGGAGAAAGGGAATCTTATTTTAAGAGCTTCCCAAGTAAGAATCACTGGTTTATTGTAAACTCAGCACTTAACTTTGTAAACAGATGTACTTATTCCAAACTTCCTCCGCTTAATCCATTGTTTTATTTATTTATCTGATTTAATGCAAGTTTCTCTTACACAAAGCAAAAAAGAATGCAACTGGAACTCCTGTCCTAATTAAAGGTTTCTTTGTTCTATTATGAACCTTACTTGACTGCTCAATATGTATTGCCCAGAAGAACAATACATATTTAAATCTCTAATCCCCACAAGGGCAGAGAGTCCTTTTGGAGCTCTGCAGTAACTATAAAAATCTGGCTTTGGGACAAAATACTATTAAAAATATTTATTAATCTAAACTTTCTTCCTGAGTAACATTCCACACCCTGTACACACTTATCTTTACATTTCTAACATTTTGCACATCTGCACTCATGTGCAGCTGCCTCCTGTACCAGCTCATGAGGTTTGAACTGTGGAGAGGATGGAAGTAGAAACCACTAAAAACAGAGCTACTCAGAATTAGGTATAGTGTCAGAATATACCACAGGATTTGCACTACCACCCATGAGACTTTTGCAAACAAATGGGACCTCCACAAACAGCTGCATTTCTCAGAAGCTCTAGTCCTGATAACCAGTGGCAAGACACATAGGACAGCAGCTTTCAGACAGGCTATGGGAACTGGAGGGTTCCCAGGCACGGCACAAGTTTTGCACTTGAAGATAAAAGAGACCAGCAACCTCATCCCACTCAAAATAAATGCAAAATCTACTTTTCCAGCTCAGCTTTTTGCAAGCAACCTGCAGACACAATTGTGCCTGTAGCTAACTGAGCTATGTATCCTGCAGAATGATAAAGCATGATACTGACTTCACTTGCAAATTCCATAGGTGGGAGCCAGTGAACACAACAGTATTGAGTCTCTAAACATTTTCTTGAATCTTAGAAATTTGCAGATCTCTCTTGAAATGGTGGTGTTCAATTCTGTTTAGGGGCATAATATCTAAGAGGCTCCCAATGGAACTGCCTTACAGTTCCTCATTCATCTCTTGACCAAGCATATTGCCTTCCCACACATTCCAAGTACAATCACAATACAGGCAAGTGCACATTCAGTAATGGAACAGAATCTGTAACCAGTCCTCAGCCATATAATGTGGTGCATGCATACCCTAATTACGGGACATGTATTTCAGGTCACAAGACAACAGTTTATCTAGTCACAATGGAAGGAGGGCATGTAGGGTCATGAGGAAGTGAGGCAGAAAGCAAGATCTTGGTTACCAAAAAAACCCAACCAATTAAATAAAATAAAATTGTAATAATAACTTGGGCCACAGCTTGCTCCTGAAACCTACCTGGGGAGGTGATTCTGATAAACTGGATCTGGTCTATGGTCCACAGGCTGGCTATGTTTGCTCAAGGTTACAGAATATCATCATTATGGATTCAGGGATTTGCATTAAAAGAAAAAAAAATTAAACAAAAAATCACCACTTTCTTGCCAGTGCTCTGTATTTTATACATACACAGACATACATGATGTTCAGCAACACTATCCTGTCACCAAAATACTTTTTCTGCAACAATGTTTAGGGAAATAGCATGCCACATCTGTAAAGCAACTCAACAAACTTCTCTGAAATATGAACTCAAAGCTTTTTAATATTAACACAACTTGTGTTTATAAGGCAAAAATCATTCTCCTTGTTCAATCTTCCATGGAACCTTCATTCCATCAATATTGCAATTTCACAGCTAAACTTATTAATAGGGTCATAAATATTCAGATTATGTAATAAAGACAGTGAAAGCAGATGATAAAATGCTGTTAACATTCATTTACAGCAGCTGGGAAGGCCCTGCCAAATGCTGCTTTACATAACAGGTCGTGACGCTCTGACTGCATTAAGCTTTCTGATCACTCTTGCTTTATCTGCTATGATTTCGAACACAATACGAGATAGCACAGACTAACCAATGGATTTAGAAGCTCTTTCAAGCACACCCACATTTCAAAGGTTTAAAAGATTAAAATATCAAAAAAAGCCTTGTGTTTACTACGTTTGTACTTTTGCATTTTATAGTGCAGACATGAAAGTGACATTCACATCATTTATTTGCATTAGCTCCACAAGTCAGTGCCTCCGATAAATTTTAAAAGTGAGTTTATTTTACTGTACCATACTTTAGTTAAGCTATATGCAAAAAAGGGAAACAACACTCAACAAATTGAAAACATCTCCACTACAGTTTTCACAAGGCATCCTGAGTACTACAGAAACATTCTGTAATGTGCACTTAATCTTGTCTGCAGCCTACATTAATTTTATCTTGAGAGTTGCATCTGAATCAAGTGACAGTTCTTGCTTTCTTCAGTGTATTCTGCATTACATTTCCTTTGTTTCAGAACAGTCTCTGCTACACTTAAGAAGTCAGGATTCCCAAAGCATTGGTCAGACCTTACAAGCTCTCAGGGAAGCATCAGCCAGGCACGTGGACTGTGAGACTAGGTCAGAATGTTTTACTGTAAAAAACGATGACTCACAGTTTGATTCATTCATTTTGCATACTTCCATGCCAAAATTAAGCCCAATCCTGCAGACATTTATGGAGATTAGTAGCCTTAGGAAGGTTAAGAGCTCTGGTGAGGTCAACAAATTCATGTGTGTAAAGTAAACAAGGCTGTGCATAACAGAAGACACACATACTTCTCGTAAAAGCAATACCAACCACCCCATTCATCCCTCCAGCCCTGCATTAGGTAGCAACTATTCAGAGCACTGAACACATTACAAAGCCTAATGCTTTAACTGATTGAAGTTTTACAGCAGTGGGTCTCAAGTTTTTCCTGTAGCCATGGCTCATTCGAGAGCATTGATGTATCTATACACAACCAAGGAGTTTCAGCAAGCTCCACCCCACCTACGTAGGGCACTGCTTGAGCAAGGGCCACCTCACTACTTGGGAAGCCACCAGTTAAAGTAAAGGAGACCTGGCTAATTACCAGATGTTGGCAAAAATCTTAAGACATTACAGGAAAAATAAAATACACAAAGGGAAACAGTAGTTTCAATACTCATTCAGTGTTGTGAAGTCTGCATCATATTACAAGGTACTTGGGTTTTGCTTTGAGTAAGGCTACCTTAAGTCAACTTCTGGAGACTCTTGTCAGTGTATTCAGTCACCTGAAATCAAGATCTTTCTTCACTTTAAATCAAGTGCTCTTGCCCAAGTTAGAGCAGTCTTTCCCAGACTTGGAGGAGAGACTAGAAGTGTTTTTTTCCCACCAAGTCACATCTGTTTGCACAAGAACTACAGAAGAGTTATGTCTTCACAAAATCACAGACTCTTGAGATGAGATTCAAAGGGGTAATTCCAAGGTTATAGAAAAACTGTAATAGGAATAATGACCCACATGATCCTAATAACAGGTCTGAATCCCCACTGCTAACTTAAAAATCTCACCTTCACAGCATCTTGCAAATAGACCTTCAAGCAAGGAGGAGGTTCCTCAACTACAGGTAGTTACCATACCTAATCCCATGATCTCACAAACATACTCCTGATATCTTATGAACTGAGAAAAAAGTAATTGCAGAGATGTTACCTACAATAAATTTTAAAAAAAGTATTTTGAATTAAATTTACTTTCAAATATTCTAATACAAGCAATGCTAAGGAAAAACAAAGCTACATAATGTAAACAGCATGTGCTCTGCAAGTCAAATGTTAAAACTGAGAAAACAGATTACATATAAATACTTAGCTACAGAACTAACATTTCTATTAAGTCTTCACACATATTCTATCTTCTTATTTACAGTACCTTTAATTAACAGATAAGCATCCTCTTATCCAGTAGGAACTGCTACTGATTCAGGATGCATTAGCTATGCATTTAATACAACAGCCAATTAGAATTTTGTTTAGAAAAGTAATCAAATTAATAGCTAGATAAATTACCATCTAACCAAGTGGGGCACAGAACAGAACGAAGAACAAACTTAATTCCAAAATTCCAACACAAAATATGCCAGTGCACAAATTCAGAAACATACCTGAAGGGTTTTCTTAAATCCCCTTTTTAAATTAAGTTGAAAAGAATTTGGACATGTCCATCCTTTCCATCTTCTTGCCTGACTCTGAGCTATGGTACTTCGCATACAGCTGTTCAAACAACCTCATTTCACCACATGCAGCTTAAGTAGTACAAATAAAGAACAGACACGTTAATACACCCAAGTAAAGCCCAACATCTACACCTTGGCTTTCTGAAGTAGTCTGCTGCCCTTCAAAACTCTGTAAAGGAAATAACCTGATCAACTACCATGACTGATAAGTTCTTCAGGTTTTCTCCTCTTTACATCTATATTAATGCACTGTAATCATTCACCTCTAGTCACTAAACCCCAAAACATTCACTGTTATTTGACTAACAACTGCAGACTTGCCCGAGTAATATTTGCAGACCCACTCCCCTGCTTTCCTCCTTAAACATCAGTTGAGGCAATTTTTCCACCTTCAAAAAATAAAAACCCTACTCTTCACAGATACGAAATAAGTCAGGAATATTTGCAGAGCAAGTTCCTGCTGGCTGCTGTGAAAGCTGTTTGTGAATCTGGAGCTCAGGCATTTGAAGAGCAGAAACACCATGAGACAGGGGACTGAATATGCTGCATGAAAGTGCCATATGAAAGGAGTTCTGCATGAAAAGTCATGGGAGCAAAGGTTCACACAAACATTCATTAGTGAACCTTTTAAATAACTCTGAACAAATGGTTTTTTTTCCTAGATTGCCTGCAAAAATAGAGAAAATCTGCTAAAAATTGCTTTAAACACTGGCAGGGCGTTAAGATTAAAAATCAATACAAAGGGAAGGGTTGGGTTTTTTTCTGTATACTGTATGACCACATGCAATGAATAAATATGTTATCCTCTGAATACTTCCCCTTCCAGATTAATAAACTATTCTTAATTTAGAATGGTGACACAAATATCTCAATCCTACAGCCCTCCCCCTTTTCCATTTCTTCAAAAAAGAAGTAGAGCAGGAAACACACACACTTGCTGGAATGCATAGTGAGACCCATACCTCTCAGGTGACTGCTCTGACTACCAGGCAATGGATTCATAATCGCTCTGTAAATAATTAAATATTCATTAGGTCGTGGAAAAAGCAGGAGCGCTTCAACAAACAAGAAAACAGGGAGACTTGTCTCAGAATACTCTGTTCCCTAGTTGTCTGAGCAATCACTTACAAGGTGGGAGAGCTGGATTCAAGACTGAATTTTGGTTAAGATAAAGGTAGCAAGGTGTGAAACCAGACTCCTCATGCATGTTCTGATCACTAGAACAGATGCACCGATCAGATTCCTAACACTGCAATTTCACACATATTTCCACATGGCTCAGCAAAAGCAGCTAATATTTTTAGGTCTTCTCTGGTGGCAACTCAGATGACACCAGCATGGATGGGGCTGGCACTTACCTCTTGCCTCTGCCAGCTGGAGGCAAGGCAGTTTCTGGTCTATAAAGAAAGAAATTGTCAGTGAGATGCTGTGTTTCAGATTATAACTCCTGCAAACAGTCTGCAGAATAAACATGTAGGCCAGTATGTGCAGTCACATAAACATACCCACAGACACTTCTGAAGTAAGACAGCAGCCAAAGGGGAACTAAACATGGCGTCTGAAAGGCAAACACAGGAACTAGAGTTCTTTTATGGATTTAATCCCACAGGATATTTTTCACCCTAAACCTCTTTAAGTCCATGTGGATGAGTGTGAAAACTGCTGTTGTAACCTAAAAGTCTTGTTATCTCAGGCCTGAGCAGAGACCACCTCCATTGCAGTCCTGCAACCACCAGGCAATGACACAGAGCTGTACTGAGCTGCCTGGTGGGCCACCAGCAAGGCATATGCTTGCTATCTCCTTAAACAGTCCCTCTGCCAACCCATTCCCTCCCACCAGTAACCTCCTAATTTGTTAGCCAGCGTGGTACATATTGGAGGAATTACTTTGGCTCTTATTGTCATCGATTTTGCCCTTTTGATATGAAGAAGAGGGGTTTTTTCTTGCTCAGCATTACAAAACCAGTTATCAGGGACTGTTTGGAAAGGTTTCCCAAAGATGTTTTGAAGGACAGACAAACGCTGCTAAGCAAATTGTACACATTCTAACTACCTGGTCTTTGGTAGTCAGAATCATCCTTGTTCTTTCTACCAGCGTCTCAGTACTGCATGCCTCATTGCACCTAGCGCAACATACATATACTTCACCATTTGTTTTTTTAGACATAAAAGCAGCCTCATAATGAAAAGGCGCTCCAGTTTTCTGTGTGTAGGTACAGTCAGCCAAAGCTACAAGCAATTCAGCATTCACTTCCCCTTGTTCTGCTATGTAAGCAGGTAGAAGCAGCGCTGGAGCCCTGCTCAAATACAGACTATTTTTCTTGTCCTCAGTTTTGCTATTAACATTTTCATACTGTTCTTTACTTGAAGTACCAGAGACATCACCACGAGACCGGACGTCATGCCTCCCTAAGGTGCCTTTATTCAGAATTGTTATCATGATAATGCATTAAAACCTTGGCAGAAGACACCTGAAGCAGGAAGAAGTCTCAAAGGAGGGTTGGAGGAAAAACAATAAACCCCCCAATTCTCACATCCTATAGCCTCTCTGGCCCAACAGAAAACTGAAAAAGTATCATTTTATTCCATATTCTCAATGTATAGGTGCTGGCTTAAACAAGGTCAGTGCTAGAGATCTCTATCTAGACTCCAGTGAAGATCAGTAACTTCAGTCAGGTCCAAGGAACAGGATGGCATAAGATGCTCCTGGCCACTTGCTTCTCAATGAGGCCATATGACCAAGTTTGCAAGGTGTAGTGTAGTCCACCATCTCACAGGTAAAGTTAAAGACAGCAGTGGGCGTACTGCTTAAGAAGCATGGGATTTGACCCACAACTACAATATCATGGCATCAGAAGTGGCTGGCAATTAAAGGATTACAATACAGTCGATGATAATCCGATGAGCTCAGCTGCAGATGCACACAGTTTGCTCACAGCAGGCTGCCGGGGAAGAAGTGATGCCAGGCATGCACAACAGCACTCACAGCTGCCAGGCTCCTCCACAGCACCCTGGGAGGAGAGGAGCACCTAGTAGGTGGGGACCGGCTAACTGCACTGGGCTCCCTCATCAGTTCTGCACTGGAGACCTTCTCCCACTCTGCATGTAGTTGTGACTTCAATGCAAGGGTACCTGTGGAGACTAACACTTTTGTTCTATTTTCTGTCATTGTTGTCTAAACTCCCAAATTACCAAACGGATGTAGCGTTTAGCTGTATGTTAAACAGACCTGCGCACAAAGTTTAGGCCAAGCTGACTCTCTAAAGTTGTTAAAAGTGATGAATGAAGTGACTTCTAATCAAGGGAGTCAGCCTTGGGAAGGAGGAAAACAAAGAATGGATGGTGAAAAGAACACCATTATCTTAAGTTATGCAGAAAAAAGCCTCCAAGTGAGGAAGTTCTGGCTGCAAGAGGAGACAAGTTACTGAAGCGTCGCAATTCACTGAAACTTGGTTGAAAGTAAGATAAAGGTAATTGCGGTAGTGAGAGATCGTGACCTCCAACTCAAATAGCCCCCCTGACAGAGGGCAACCCCCCACTTGGGAAGCATGCATAGTTAGTAAAAAACTTCAGTAGTGCTGAGGATGCATACTAGTTTGCATTAGAAGTGAGAAACTTGTAACCAACCCTGTATGTGAATGAAGATGAACATGTAATACACTATGCATGTGCACGTACTCTACTGCATACAATGTGTACCCTCAAGTAACTTGGTGTGCACGCTGGGCAGAGCAATCCCTTCTGCATCCAGTGCTGTAAATAATGAGAATGCTTGTTTCTTAATGATATATTGGTCTTAAGAGGTTTACTCCTGATTTCGGTGATATCATAACATTAAGAATCTCACTAATTTTATGCACAGTTACTTGGAAATTAGGAAGATACAAATACATGAAGGCAGCCTTAAAAAAAGGCACATAATGCACACAACGCTATTACATTGGGTCTTAAACTTCAGTAGTCTGCTGGGCAGCAAAGACAGCATAGTCGTCAAGTTCTTAAATCGATTTCTTATCTTAAATCAAGTTTTTAAACATACCCAGTTATTCCTTTGCAACACAAAACAAACAAGATAGCTTTCCATTACACAGCTGGTTCTTCATGGAGCTGGTATTACCTATGCCAAGGATGCAGCACCAATTTGCCACATATGCAAGGCACCTATGAGCAAGAGTTTATACACTTTTTTCTACTAATCATCAGATTAGTGATTTGCAAGAGGAAGAGCATGCTGTGCTGTGTTAGAACAACCTTAGTGTGTTAAGTATCCTATAATAAGGGTGAGAACTTTTTTATTTTTAGAATACCTTTTGAATGGCTGCATAAATATTATCAAAGGAGTAACTTTATGCCTATCAATTTAGCGTAGCATGTTTTGGTACAGAGATCTGTATTGCCGTGTACGTGCGAAGCAAGAACAACAATGACTACAAGCACTAGACAGCTGTCAGACACAATGCCCTGACTGCCAGGAATACAAAACTTTAAGGAAAGGGACTGCGTGGATCATCAAGTCCAGCCTGTTGTTACCACAGGCAATCCTATCTTATAAATCTTTCCTAAAAGATTATTTATTGAATAGTTGGCATCTAAAAAAAGTTAATGAAGAAAGTCTAAAATGTCTTTTCACCAGAAAAAGCAAAATAATAGATCTTGTTCTATCATGTAAAAAAATAAATAAAGTGACTTGCAATCCTTTCAATTTCTCTATTGCTTTCTAAAACAGTGGCTTAATTGTTGAGTTAGAAAGTTTCAGTTCAGATGCCTGCTCATTTTGGTATGGAATGAATACTTACTTTATCTTGCCTCTGAACTAACGCTTTAGATTGTTTATCCTCTCTTCTCTGGAGTCAGAGAGGAAAAGCAGAGAACAGCAAGGCTTGAAAGGAGGCAGGTTGTTGAAAGAACAGAGCCACACTAGAACTATCACTGAATCTTATTAGAGTTCTGCTATACTCTGTACACATCAGCAGATTCCTCTGATTTTCAGCAAGCAAATACTCTGGAACCAGCTAGAACAGTAGAGACTGGTTTCTTTCACCATATGAAGTAACTTACACTGGAAAGTGAAAGGGGATCAGCACATATCTTTATTTAGTTTAACACACAGACAGAGCAAAGCCAAAAATGTGCACCACTTCACTTCTGATACCTTCGAAGAAGTAAGTCAAAGCAGCATCTTGAAGACTCCTGGCACAAGGCAGCACCAACGAACTGCTAGCAGAACTTACATACACAGTAATTCAGATGAGTAAGCACTGAGTCAGTTAAAGAGTCTGGACAGTCCATTTACATGAATCTGCAGTAGCCAGTTATGTTTCCCACAACAGCTAATTATGTAAAGGGTTACAATCATTACTTCCTGGAAGCCATCATCCGGTAAGCCAGCTGCATTTCTTTTTATTCCCAATATAGTCAACAAGAAATACTACACCATAAGTGTTCTATTTTTTGTAAGTTCTATTTCACAATAAAAAAAATAACTGTAAGTCTAGTATATTTTGAGAACGTTTTGGTTAATATGCTCATACAGGTCTCTTGCCTGTTTATCATCACTTCGTCTGTAATGGGAAGTCTCAGGAGGTTGCAACTGAAACTCAAACAGGTTTTAATCAATCAATAATAGATCACATAACAAATTTAATACGGATATTCTAACTGATGAATCCATGATTATATTTCTAAGCAAGTTCTACTGAAACTTTTTCTAGAAAAATGATAGATAAAGAAAAGCTTTTTTCCCCTTCTCATCACACTGTAATTAAAAGCAAGCCCCTAAACGCTATGATCAAGGCAAATGAAGATCAAGTAGCCACACACCTTCGGGGGGACTTCATTATAAACAGATCAATTGCACTGCCCTGCACTGGATGGATATAGAAGTTAATGACACAGACATCCTTAACGCGTTTCATAGATATGATTATTACAGAATCAAATCATAAAGCATACACTTTCTCCACAGCATTTTCTGAGAGTGTGTTGGCTGGTGTTTGTTTCCTAGAGATTTTTCTGACACACGAAGCTGGGCCCTTTTCTTGCCCAAATGTTTCAAGTGAAAGACTACGAAGAGCATCTTCCCTTCCTACCTGCAATGCTAACCTCATTTAACACGCATTTAGAGCTGGGATGATTTTGTTGTGCCAACCATGAACTAAAACAAGCATTTTCTCCTTCTAGAGAAGACAAACTGTCACTATAATGTTTGCACTCACTGGCTGGCAGAGAGTAGTAATATGAAGTCATGGCCATGGTCTTGGAAACAGCATTAGATTTGCCTGGGGTTATTTCCAAAACATCCTTCGTTTTCTGTAAAGCGATTACATCTCAGTCTCAGAATTTATCAAACTGTCACCTCCAGGTAAAAGCCAGGTTTCCAGTGGGTTGTATGATACCAGATTGAATTCTGCATCTTGAAATTCATGCAGGTATATACCTGAGAAACAGTGACACGAACAGGGAAGAGGGAAGGGGCTATTGAAGGGATTTTCCTTGTCCAGTTACTAAGCTGTAGCTAACAGAAAATGGCTTGAGAATACCGGCGTTTTACCTGGACAAGATAGATTAGTGTGTAAAGCATAGGTAAAACATAATACACCACCTTTAGCCTACCAGGTGGCTATAGCTGACTTGTGGCACACTTCTGTGTCTACCAGAAGATAACTTCCACAAGCTGCAGAAAACAGTAGATTCCTGAGGAAGTGCTGCCTCAGGATTACCACTCCCATTACACCAGATCAAAGTGAATTGTTTGTCTTAGAGCACTCCCACAGGACCAAGCCACCACACGAACTGCCTGAACAGCTTGCAGTTGTTTAAGTCTTGGAAACAAAGGAAAAAAGAGCAGTGATAGCCAACTCCTTTGGTTTTGGTGCCAGATACAGTCTTGGTAATGTAAAACATACACAGCAAGCAGTCTTCCTGTGCAGACTGCTCTGCCTCTTACCCAGGAGATGGTCCCATGCTCTCAGCAATGGCCCTCTCTGCTTCACCCCAAGTATCTGCTACTGCACAGCCCACCAGCCTCATGCCTGTTACTGGTACACAAGCAGCAATGCCAGCCATTACACCTTCAACCACTGTCTCCAGTTTTCAGCTGTTGCTCTTCCTCCACATGCATGCATACATACATATACACATACATACCCCCACAATCTCTTGAACCTCAGGGTATTTGGCACTGTGCCCAAGAGACAAGAAGTGCGGAAGGAAAAGACAAAGTAACTTCAGGCAGAATAGGCTACTCATGATTCACAGCTCCTGGACTGACCAGCACAGAGCAAGGTCAGCCAGCCTTGCCTTGAAGGTGGCCAGCACTTGATCGGATCAGCCCAGATAGCTCAGAGCAGAGAGCACAGGGGGGTGCCAGAAAGGTCAGGCCAGTAACTGGCAAGGTGGGAGAAGCTAGTCACAGAGGAAACGCTGCCATGAGCCTAAAACCTGCAGCAAGTAGAGGGGGCACACACAGCACGTAAGTAGCCCTGGTACACATTTAGACTAATCGCTTGCACACAAAACCAAACCCCCACACTCCAAAGCCTATTTTGCTCTGTGAAAGCCGAGCAGTAAGAGTAGATTAGGCTCTAATAGGGATTAATACAAGTTAAGGTAGCACTGATTTCCACTAGGGAGACCAGAAAGGTTAGACATGGGACAGCATGACAGCTAGATGCAACGGGGGCTTGAAAAACAGGTAAAGGGAAGGAAAAGCACAACAGGAGCTTCCACTGACACCTGTCTGGCTCCATTTGTGCTCCCCCCTACATCCAGCCGTGTCCAAACCAGAGATTAGACATGCTGCACTGTCAGGTCATGGTCAGTAATTTCTAACAGCCTGTGTAATGGTCAGCAGGGGATTTCTTATCCAGTCTCAACAGCACTTTTTTTCTAGTGCTACCATCCATCACCTCTGACTGACAAGGAGACCAGTTTTCACTAAAGGCAAAACCTAACCCAAGCAAAGTTTGAGGAAGAAAATGAGATTAAATTTGCATCCCATTCTGCCTTACCACAGCCATTTCAAAGCTGTAAGTTTAATTTTATTAGCAACTAGGACTTGAGTTCGTAAAAAAGTGACCAATAAAAGATAATGGCAGGAAATTAAATGAACCTTAGCATGATTTAGAGCATTGTTCTGCAACAGCAAAACTGCACAGAAAGTACACTTTGAAGGGAAAAAGCGCCCTAAAGAAGAGATCATAAAGGATCCAGAGTCAGACTCTGCTTCAGAGTCAGAGGTAAGTGAAGGCTTTCTTAGAGACTAACAAAAAAAGTGCAGATATACACAAACCGTACATATTAAGTACACTTTACAATTGCCACATTGCCAGAAAGAAACACTAATCATACAATCTATTCATTGCTCACCCTTTCATGTGTGCTGTAATAATTAGGACCTTATTCACCTTTAAATTCAAGTAAAATAATAAACAGTTTCATCGCAGGGCTGGGAGACACCAGCTGCAGTGTGGCCAGACCAGGAAAAGTCTGCTTTCCTGACTGTTGGCCATATTTTCAAAAAGGTACCAAGAAAAAGTCAAACTAATGTGTATTTTAGAACTCAGCCTTTCCTCAGAAGGGCTTCTGTTGTTTTTAATTCTAGATTGTTTTGAATGAAAGTTTGAATTCAGTTTCACAAATCAGAATTTTAATTTTCCATGAAAATTAATTAGGCAACGTAATACAGAGTGCTAACAGGTTGTTTCTGGTGGAAAATAGGAGTATTTTGTTCCAAAGGAGACCATCCAAATATTGGTCTTAGGGAAGTGTCTCCCTTCACAAAGCTGAATTTGGACTTACATTTCTACCCAGTCACTTCCAACTGGAAAACAAAGGTGGGAAAAGGAACCTTGTAAGTAGCTCTTCCCTCTCTCCTTTTCAGTTGGAGATGCAGTTGCATAGGAAGGCCAATACTGCTAAACTCCAAAGACATTCAACAGTTCAGACTGTACAGAGGATCTCACCGAACAGACAGGCCTAGATAATCAGTCAGCACAATGCTTACCTATTCAAAGCACACTTCTGCTGCGCAAGGAAGGCCAGTTGCAAGTCTTAAGAAGGTAAACAGGCCAGTTCAACACTTGAATGATATTAAAGCTATTGAGCAGCACGCCTGATCCTCTGCTACTACTACACATTTCTTCTCCAGAAGGATAAATTTCTCAAGTGAGCCAGGTATTCAAGATCTGACTAGCTCACCCTTCACCATACCTGAGATACCCACAGGGCCATCAGAGTACTTCTTCGCTACTGTGGATTGCGCGGTAACTTTACCAACAGAAATGATTTGACGTTATCAGACCAAGGAACAGCTGGTCCTCAGAATACAAAAGGTAGGATAATAATAGGCTACTATAGTAAATCGAGCTTTCAGTTAAGGAATGCCGTGTATAAATCTAAGTAGGCTCACATATCAGAAAGTTAAAACTCAACTCCTAACTATACCACCAGTCTGTTGCTCATTTAAACAGGATTCTCTCCACTTTCTAGCTCTAGTCATATCCCCCACCCTAAACGCAAGGTTGGTGGGAAACCATTAACTCTAATTACTTCAGAACGTCTATAAACTTATCACATTCTTCAGAAAAAACACAGACAATTGATAGTCTGGATGATCAGGGATATTTTAAGAAGTGATTTTGCTCAGTAATCCAATACAGTCTGCAGAAAGTCTACAAGGCACATTGCCCAGGCCATTTTAACAATATAAATCGTTCCTCAGAACTGTCAAAATGTTCTTGAATAAACAAGCTCTTGATCCCTTTCCTAAGGCTGAGAAGTAGGTGCTTCAGCAAAACTATCAAGTAACAAGGTCATACTAGAACTGAATTTTATCAAGATAGCTCACTGCTAACAAGTAAGAATTACAGAAACAAGCAATACTTCCCACATGCCTTTCTGTTTACAGATGAAGGTACCAATGCCATCACAATATCCTTACATCCCCCAAGCAATGGGTATAGGTATCCATCTAGATAGACCTAACTTCAGTATTGAGACATCTTTAAGAAATATCCTTCTGCTTTCTATATAATGTGCAGGGAAGTGAACACAATTCCTTACTGCTACAATTGGGATAGTTCTTGACAAAAAGTTAGCCTGAAGAACAAGGATGTTGCAAGGAAAAAGTTCAGTAAAAAGTTCTGCTCAACAAGTCAGAAGTATCTTGTCCGTTTCAGCTTGAGAAACAGGTAACATTTGCAGGCTTTCAACTGTTCCTGTACAACCTCCAATAAAGCAACAGCCAGTCTACTGATACCACTGGAAGCCCAAGGAGAAGATGTCAGTTTACACCACCCAGGAACCAGGCAGAACAATTAACATCTGTTACTGCTTCTTATTTGAGGAGTTAAGAGCAGAAAAAGCTATGTGAAGAATGGCACTGTTAAATCCTCATTTCCAAATACAGCACCATATACATACCCCACAGGTTGTGTACATTAGAGGCCCCTCTTTCTTCAGTATCAATATTCAGACATCTTACAGCAGAATTTACAAATGCACATGTCAGTGGTATGGTTTCTGAATTGCTAAACACTTGAGCCCAGCATGCTGAGCACCATGCGATCTCATAACAAGGTAAGGGATATATTTGCTGTTACACTCCTTTGCACGCACCTGTCCAGAGGACCTCAAATGGCCAGTTTGCTGCCAAATTGTCCATGTCCTTCAGGCAACTAAATATGTCAGCAGTGAGAAATCAGCTAGCCTTTGCAAACACCAGAAATCATAAGCAGCAAAAGCGTTTTGGCCACACCCTTTCTCCTATTCTAATGCATGAAATTCCTAGTATATAGGGACCTGCTTTTCCTGCATTCACGTTCCCTTAAAGTTACCTTGCTGATTAATTAGGACTGATTCCTTAGCCCCTGAAGCCCCCAATACCAAAAAGATTTTCAAGGTTATCACACAATGGTATCACCACTTTGTTACAGTATCACTGAGCTAGCTAGCATCAAGCAGAATTACGTCTTAGTACACACAGTTCTTGCCACTTGAAATACAATTGTAGTGATGCTGCTTTAAATAAAAAGCATCTCTGGCTACAATTTCTAGCCCAGCACACTTTTTCAAACAGTTTCTAATCAACAATTCAGGTGAGACAGTTGGGACCAGACTGTACACACCCCAGACCACCACAAAGCAGCAAAGCAAGTCAAAATTCCTACTAAGCTATGTTTACAAATGTCACATCCCTCTGCAATTATCATGGAGGATGATGACACCAAAGGAGAGGCAAGTTATCAGAGGTGCTTTCTACCTTAATCTTGGTTTTTTATGAAATGATCCGATATATGTAGCTGAAGGGCATGGTATTTTTTCTTCATCATTCAAAAGAACAGAACGGCTTATGTAGCAACTGGCTGTAGTTAATAAAGGTTGAGTCTGTAACAATCATGTTAGGAGGAGCCAAAGAACAGTCTGCACACTCTGCAAAGAGCTGAAGATCTTGAACATTTTTTCTGCTCACTGATCAAGAGAAATCTGCACCATCTCCACAGAGAGGCAGAAGCACCAGCCCTCCGAGGTGAATCTACCAGCTATGTGAGAGCTGTCTCAGCCCTGCCCACGTCAAAGAGGCACCTGAAGCATGGCCTACCTGCCAGTTCAGAGAAAACCCCTCACTCCCCACCCATCCAGCAGGTCTCTTATTTTAAGCCTAAATCCCTTCCTGGACCCAAAAAGACTTTCATTGGCGACAGGTATTTTTCACCAGAAGTTACCCTTAGGAAGAAGAGAACTCAAAAACTACCTCTTTCCTTTTAAGAGAAAAAAACCAAAACAATGAAACTCCAAGACCTGTCTTGAAAATTTGATCTCACAGGACCAAGACAGACCAAAAACCACTGTGCAATTACAGAAAGTGAAGAAATCTTTGAACAGCTGAGGACTGGTTCCTCCCACTTCATTTCAGACACCTTGGTTTGAAAGGTCCCCAGCCTTTGCCTGCGTGGGGCAGGAGGGCTCCTGAAGCCCACGGACCTGCGTGGGGACAGAGTCTCTGCACATCACTGACCACGGTGGGTAGCATCAAGGAGGGTCCACCCCATGTATGTACAGTGCACACCAACATAATTTTAATAAAGAGAGGTATCACATAGCTTTCTTGACACTGCATTTCAGGTTTGCATCCATCCTCAAAGCTTGGATTTATTGCAATTTGTGTATTATGCAATATATTCCCAGACAGCACCCAGAATAAAAGGATGTGCACCAAGAGACCCACACCGCACCACCCATGCTGCTACTTTTCCATCCTCTGTTCCACCCAAGACACTGGCAAGGAGGAAAACGCTGGGCGAGGAGAGGAAGCTCGAGGGTATGGGAGCGCTGATGGCTCAAGCCGGCACTGTCCTCGGCACAATAGTTGGGTGCGATACAGCCGGGCGATGCGAGGCTGAAATACTTCTCGGGATGGCTGAAAGGGCTCATTCAACAGTCAAGGATAATTCTCTATTAGCAATCTTCTACAGCCCAGCACAGAAACTACAGCCCTGAGGGGAGGGTGGGGGCCACCAGCCATGTGCCATAAGAAAGGGGCATGGCTTACTATTGTCTCTCGCCTCAGTTCAACTGCCAAGCCTTTTCTGTCTTTTTTTTTTTTACACCACCCGCCCCCCCCCCAGCGTTACCGAGGCCGGCGGAGGAAGGGAAGGTGCTCGGCCGGGCAGCGGGCAACCGCGGCAGCTGCCGCCCGGCCCCGGCCCCAGCCCCCGCCCGCCCCTTACACAAACCGGCGCCGCTCGGAGTGCGGGGGGCGCCCGCGCCCGCCGCCCCCTCCCCGCTTCCCTCCGCCGCCGCCCCGAAGTTCAGGCAACAGGGACAGACCGCCCGGCCGGCGGTGGCGGCGGGGCCGGCCTCGGCCCGCAGCCCGGGGGAAGGGGCCGGCAGGGCTCCCCCGGCGCCGCCGCCCCGCGCCCCTGAGGCCGGGGGCCCCGCGCTTACCTTTCACTTGACTTTCATACTCCGCTATAATCTCTTTGTCCTTTTTGAATCTGCTCGGGGTTGACATTATCCACTTGCTTCTTCCGCTTCTCCCCCTTCTTCTCCTTGTTTTAAATTATTATTACGGATTATTATTATTTTTCCGGAGGGGCTCCCAAGTTGTGTCAGATGGCCACAAGCCCGAGCGAGCGCGGCGGCCGGGGCGGCAGCGGGCGGCTGGCCCCGCGGGAGCGCCGCCGGCACCGGAGGCAGCGAGGCGGGGAGGCGGCGATCAGGCTAACCCCGGCGCGGGCACCATCGCCTCCAGGCACCGCCGGCGGCAGCAACGCGGTCCGCGGCCCGGGGCCGCCGCAGGGCGGGGCAGCGGCGGGGTTGCCGCTGGCCGCGGGGCACCCGCTTCCACTAGGCGAGGGCGGGGGCCCGGCGGCTGCGCCCCACCATTGTTATCTCTCCTCACGCACCCGGGAGAGGGGAAGGGAAGGAGGGAGAGGGCGGTGGGCGGGAGGCAGGCGGCAGGCAACCGCGCTCCGTCCGTACGCCAGAGGCACTAGTTACTCCCGTCGCCGCGCTCGCCTGGGTGGGGACTCGGGGCCGGCGCCCCGCCGTGACTAACCGCGGGCGGCAGCGCGGAGGCGCATGTCCCAGCCCCGCAGCCCGAGCAGCGGCCGGCGCGGGGCGGCACCCCCGCCGCGCCCTAGAGAGGTGTCTCCGGGAATAAACTTCTCCCCGCCCTCCCGCCGCTCTCTCCGCCCTTCCTGCCTCCCCGCCCGCCTCCGCTCCGCGCTCGCCTTCTCCCCGGTGGCGCCCGCTCCGCCTCCCCCCTGCCGGCAGCCGCCCACCACCGCGCCGCGGGCCGGGCCCGCAGGCCCCGCAGGCCCCGCCGCCCGCCTCCCGCGGCAGCCCCGCGGCGGGAGGCCTCACAGGCTCGGCGGGCCAGGGCGGGGGTGGGCGGGTAGGGGCCGCCGCCGCCCTGCAGCGAACATATGGTGGCCGAGTGCCCTCGGGGGACAGGGGTGTGAGGCGGCGGTTTGGTGACGGAAAGCCCTAGATCCGTCGGGAAAGTTAAAGCCTCGTGCTGCCGCCAGCGCCGCGCCGCACGGGGAGGGGAGACGTGGCCTTTGGGGACCCCTGTTTCCTCGCTGTGTCTGGAGGCAGGGCAGGGCCGAGCGCAGCCGTGGCTGCCCCGGCGTGCTCAGAGCCTGGGCCCTGCGGGGCTGCCGCTGCCCTCGGCACAGCGCGTCCTGCCACCGCCGCCGGTGCCCGCACGGTGTGCCACCGCGGATGCAGCATGTTCTCGGGGGCAGGGCTGGCAGCACCCCGGTGTGCGGCACGCTGCCCTGCAGCTGCTGGGGGAAACTAGCGAGAGAGTGTGGGAGGCCATCCACAATGCCGCTCCCTTGAAGGGCTGTGCGTGGCACGCGCTGGTGGCTGGCCCTGTCAGATGGTCACGGTCAGCGTCCGTGTTAGGATGGACTGCAGCCCTGCAAGCAATGGTGCACAGCCTTCCCTGCAAAGCTGGGGCTGTCAGAAGGGGAAGGAGGTGGTCCAGGAGGGCAGGAAGAGCTGAGGTTGGGAGCACGGGGTGAGTTACCAAAGAGGAGAGGTGGCCCAGGGGTGCCCTTGCCCCTGCAGTACCCCCAGCAGCCATGGGGACAGCGGCCTCCTCTGCCTGCAGAGCTGGCACCTGGCTCAGCCTTTCAGGGCTGCAGAGGGTGAGCTGGCTGCCAGGGCTGCAGGCAGAGATGAGGCCGTGCATGCCAAGAGTAGAGCACGGTGGTTCACAGACCTGGTTCACACTCCTCCTAGGTTCTGGGCTCTAAGGCTGGGAGTCACGTGCAAAAGGAGTCAGACATGATTCAGGTTGCACAGCCCCTTTCCCTTTCCCCTGGCTGCCCTGAAACCCAGCCTTTGCCCGAGAAGAGCTTGCTAAAAGAAACATGGAAAAAGTGAAGAGTGATGGGCAGTGCTGCCTTGTGATGGCCAAAGAATGTGGCTGTCATTCCTTGATCAAAGCCAAACCCCAAGGCCACAGCTGCAGACTTTGGGCTGCAGGTAGGTCAACTCTGAGGAGGTTAAAGGCAGGCAGGGGTCTTTCTGGGGGCACAGAGGGCTCTACTGATGTCAGATGTGTCCAGGAGTGATTAGGCAAAGTTGCAAACTATTCACAAGGAGTTTCCAAAGGTGGCTGCAGTGTGATTCACGTGATGAAAGTGCCCAGAGATCCTATCCTGGACAGCTAGTCGTGCCAGGACCTGACCCTTCAGGACAAATGAGCGTGAATGGTGGGTTCATCTGCTCCTGGGAAAGTTCAAGCCAGCCACCCAGTAATTTGGCTGGGTTTGAGCTTTAGTGCTATGAGGACCTGGCCCTCAGAGGGCGATGGCACAGCTAACTGTACTTATGCAGGCATTCTTGCCTGTGTTTATGTTTCATTCTTATAAACACATTGCCTTGGTGTTGCAGTCGTTTACCACCATACCTCTGCATTTGAGCAGTAAGTGTACTTCTGTCCTTTGCAGTTCATCTTACAGTTTCATTGGGTGGCATGCTGTCCCCTGCTACAGGGTCAGGGTAGCAGGATTCCTGTTCCCTTATCCTCTTCATGTATTGTTCTCTGTCATTTTGTTACATTTCTTCCTCTTGCCCTCCCAGCACAATCTCTTTGCAGTGCTGATCCCAATTCAGATCACCTAAAGCAATCTTAGTACAGGAGGTTATTGTCTGAAGCCAATTTAACTCCAAGCTGGATGGTCAAATTACATCCCTTGAATAAGAAGCCCAGCCTCAGAGCAATCACCTCTGTAATCCCACACAACTCTGATTTTCATCTCAGCCTTTGATGCTCATGTCTTGCCTCCTGGCTGTTCCAGTCCATCCCTTAGGCTGGGGACAGGCTGATTTACAAGACAGTGGGCCATGTTCCTGGGGGACACAGGACACTATCTGGAGATTATCTGTGAGTCTTGGCTGGTCTTGCAGAGCACGGTAAGGACAGAGAACGTGGTCAAGTCCCCTCGTGTTTTGCCTGAGGCTATGCAGATTGGCACCTGCAGCCCGTCCAGTCCCCATCAACCTTACCCAGCAGCTGGGCATGAGAAACACCTGACGTGGTTGGAGGTGTAGACACAAAGTTATCTGCCCTCACCTCTCCTGGGAGCTGAAGGGCACAGCCCTCTCTTGCCACTGAACATATGCTTGAAAATGCTGTCCAGATTTTTCTCCCCAGGAGGAGGGTGCAGAGGCAGGCTGAATGCCCATGCCTACAACATCCCTTCTCTCTGTGCTTGATGCTGCAGCCAGAGGATGGGCCTGGCTCCACAGAGCCAAACCAGAGGCTGCAGATGGAGCGTTTTTGTTACTCTGCAAAGGCAATTGCCTGTGAAGATGCAGAAACCATCTTCTGGCTCTGGAGACTGATCTCCCTGCATTCAGCCACTTGGCTCAGGGCTGCATGTCTGTGGCAGGACCACCAACAAAGGATGGACCTATATCCTAGCAGGCTTGAGTGTGCCAAGCTCAGAGCTGCACAGACTGTGAATCCCTGAGTTAGGGTTGGCCTCCAGGACAACCAAGATTGAGCTGGATGAGAAATCTGATTTCCCCCCCTGCCCCACCCTTCTTTAGGGATTGGCAAAGGATTGTGCATTATTACATGGGTATAATCTTCTTTTAAGATGTTCGTGGCAGCTCAAGTCTCTGGACTCAATTCCACACTGATTTACACAGCCTGCAATCCCATTGTGAGGATGGCGATTGCACAGGAACAGACCCTGCCAGGGCTCTGCAATGCCAGGTTTGAGGTGACTTACAGGACACAGAAGATTATTACAGAAATGCCTGTCTTTTGAGACCTGTTCCAATAAGAGGTGCCCACAGACTTCCCATCATTTCCAAGAGCAGCGAGTGCTGGAGCTGTGGAGCAATCTTGTTATGTGAACCCATCCGCACCTGTGGATGATGCTTGAAAACTCATGTTTATCCACAGTGTAACTGTTCTGTGAACTCTAAATTATTGCATGTAGAGCATATCCAGGTTTTGGCAGGGAGACATTTAAAAAGTATTAGGATAAAGCTGATTGAGAGAACATATGTTGTTGCAAGAGGCAGAGTTATATCAATAATGCAGTGTAGTAGGGTACTGCAGCAGTACAGTACTGATGCAGGGTTTGTGGACTGTATCTCAGTGTATGGAGTTAGATAATCCACTCCATCAGGGAACTGGAAATTCTGAATTATGTATGATAGAGGAGAGATGTGTTTATACAGAGAGCAGCTCCTGCAATACTTCATGCACTCAGTGCAAAAAGGGAATAACACAGGCATGCTGAATTCTGCTTGCTTGAGAACTTCATTATTGCATTTCATTTACACAGTGTGATGAGCTGTGCAGTATTTGCTTTCTTGTGCTGCTAATAAAAATAGACCATGCTGGAATATCACTGAGTTGTTCTCTGGGAGCACATAATGAAATGCATCGACCCCCTTAAACAACAAAACCCCACACTAATTTTCTTTAGGCTGAAAAGAAGACCAAAATAATTCATCGTGTTTTATAATTGCAGTCAGTCATTTTACAGTTGGACAGTAAGTCTCTAAATGAAAAACCAAGCCTTAATTGAAACAATGAAACATTTGATTGTTATTGAAAAATCAGTAAGAGACACCATTCAAAGAGCTTGTTCAAATGTTTGTTACTGATAAGATGCACATTTCTATAGAATCAAATCTATTTGCTTAGGAATGAGATTATTTTAGTAAATACAGTTGCTTATCTAAGATATAAAACCAGCGAGGCTTTTTTCCTCTCCCCTGCCCCCAACCAATGCAGCACTTAATGCTGCTCCATGCTTATGAACTCCCGAGACATGGAGATGAAATCTGGGCTTATGGGGTTTGTCACAGGCTGCAGAAGAGCCAGGACTTCACCCTGGCTGATCTGAAAGAGAGTTGCTCTAAAGCATTCAGCTGGACCTTCGCAGCAATGAAATGAGGTTTGCGAGCTGCCCGAAGTTCAGTAGTTCAGTGAAGATGTGTTTGTTACCTGAGTTCCTCTGTGAGCCTAAGCTGTCACTAACCTTTCCTTTCCAGGAACAGTACTCGGACCACTGGCCCAGGTGTACTGATTATAAGGGCGTGCGGACACAATCTCTTCCAGAAGCAGAGTAAATCACACTAAGAGTCTCTACAGGTGGAGTGTGTAGAATTGCTAATGTGCTTCAAATGCATGCTATACCTGGATCCAGGGTTGTCACACATTGGAACAGGCTGCCCAAGGAAGCGGTTGAGTCACCATCCCTGGAGGTATTTAAAAAACCTGTAGATGTGGTGTTTAGGGACATGGTGTAGTGGTAGACTTGGCAATGCTAGGTTATTGGTTGGACTCAATGATCTCAAAGGTCTTTTTCAACATAAATGATTCTATGATTTTATAATGACTTTTGAGCTCTAGGGATTTACTATATTCTTCAGCTTTCTGGTTTTGTCTGTTGAGCAATTGCTGGGTTTCTTTTGGACATAATGGTCTGAGTGTCCATTTTGTGAGTTTCATACACCTAAATTTAGGCAACCAAAGTCACATGACTGATCTAAATGAGTCATTTAACCAAGTCATTTAACCTCCTTCAAAAGTCAATCAAGAGAGGTGGGTATGCCTTTGGTGGTGATCACTACAGTTCACTTCTTTTAGATACTTTGTTTAGTATGGGTTTTGTTCCAGTTTTCCTTGCTATCATAACCAGGGGTCATAAAACACAGGAATGACATCCTCTTCATAAAACCTGAATGTAATATGGTGAATGTTAACAGCAGTCTATCAGGAATATGGTTATTATTTATAGTCACTTGCTCCTGAATAAAATGCACGGCTAAGCTTATGCAGAGTACATTTGTTCATTTACTATTTGCAGTCACATTGGAAAGGAATCCTGTCAGCCTGTCATCTAAAGGAGGATTCAGGAAAAATACCATTAGGTAACCTTCTGTATGTGTGTGTGTGTGCATGCATACAGCCAATTTGCCATGTTCAAATGCATGTGATAGCTCTCTCGGTATGAAATACATCTGAATCCAGTAGAGAATTGTTCACATCACAGGAAAAAAATAATCTTCCAGGTCAAATCACTGGCTTGAAATGAAAGAGATCCTTCTGTCTCAGTGAGGTAAGATTTCAGCCCTGGAGGACTGATACAGTCTGGGACATGAACGAGCACTGTATTTCTTGTAAAGCAAAAAGAAAAGCACCAAACCCAAACCTCCCCACATTCATTTCATAGCTATTTTGTTTGAAGAAATTAACGCCACTTAAAGCAGTAGTAATTGGTATGTCAATATTTAGTAGTCGTTTGGCTTTACAGTCATAAAGTGCATTTTTGTTTCCTTGTTAACTTGTTCATTTTGAGCAGTGCTAATAGGACTAATGACATAACATATATAGAAAGTGATGAGGCTACTTTATGCCTTTTACTGTTGTTAAGAACGCTATCCTTTTTTTATATGGTGTTGCTATTCACTTCCCAGTTAGTAATTACAGGGAGGAATGAATTCTGAGTAATAACTTTCTCACTTAATGAGAAGAGTCTGAGGCAGTCTTGCCATTTTGAAGGAGAAGAAATATAGACGTAATTGCGTCCTCACTGCAGGGTTTGTGTTCTCTGTGGGGCTACTTTTGTCCTGTTGGTAGCCTTTGAGACTCTGGTATTCCGCTTCTTCTGAACATAATGAGCTGAGTGTCTAATTGGTAAGCTTCACACACCTAAATTTAAGCAATGGCATGTGCCTTACGCCTGCCAGCTTACATGTGCTAGCATTATTCTGGATCTTTATCTTAAATTTTACAGCTATGCCATCCAGTGAAGCACAAAGAGCATTTTTGGTTCAGCTTTTCTTTCCAAGCCTGGTATGGGAACACCAGTGTGTTTGAGAGAACTCTTCCAAGCAAGCCTAAGGGACTATGTTTGTGGTAATTCAAGTCTTTGATGAGCAGATAGTTGCAACTCTGATAATTAACTTTTGGGTTTAAATTTTCTGTTTGCATTGTTTGTGTTTGTTCTGTCAGTTCTCAGCTAAAAATAAAATACTTCTGCTACTTCATTACTCCTGACCTTCTCATGCTAATGATTTTGAGTGGAGAACATAAAAAGTTGGGTTAAATTTAAATGAAGAAACTGCTTGAAGCAGCATCAGAGAAGTAAGAATTTTAAAATTCTTAAAATTTAAAATTCTTAAAAAAAAGAATTAAGTATTTTAAAAAAGCAGTCCTGTGTACTTCATTGTGCTACTGTTATCTGACTTCAACTAGAATGGTTGTATAAATAAGGCTGATGGATTGTACCCTCAGAACTTGGATAAGGGAATGCAGCTCCTGGTCTTGCTATGCTTAAATGGTCTTCACAGGCCATCCAGATTTTGCAGAATCTCAGCTTTCTGGGCTGCTTCAGTCTGTGCCAGTAGTTTGAAGGTTGTGTATCACCCTCATTTATCTCAAGAGGGCATTAATTTTGAAGCCTAGCAATGACACTTCAAATGTCAGCCTAGCCTAGTTCATTTTTGTGGAAACATCCAGCTAGTCTGCTTATGCATTAGTGTGGGCTAAAGGGGTGGGAACAGCTGCAGCCTATCAGGCTAAAAAAGTGCCTTGCTATTAATGGTCTACCCAGCACGCTGCCATTTCTCTGATTCAGGCCCTTGTCCCACCCTGTGGCTGAGCCCTTGCCCAAGAGAAAGGCATACATGGAGAGAAACAAGAATGGAACAAGGAAGGCTATTTCTGTAGCATTTTGTCTTTTGATCAGTGATAGCAGCAACATGCTGCTTTCCTGAGTTCTTTTTTCCCTCAGCTACTTTTGCCGTTGCTGTTGCAAAAAGACAAACCAGCATCACACGGGTGGGGTGCCAGGTGGCTAAAGGTGGTGATACCGAGGTAAATGGAGGTAGGAAAGGACACAGGCACCAAGATGGGCCTGGGGACACCTGGTATTTCTACATTTTGCTTAATACCAGTTTAACATCTTTCAAAATCCCAGCTGCTAGCATGGCTCGAGGCCAGTCCAGGGTGAGCTGTGTGGTGGCAGCTGGAGTGGTTTCAGGCTGCAGAAGGAATTGATGCCAGACCTTCCACTTCTCAGGCTGCGGCTCTCCTGTATTAAAAGGCGTCACAATGTCCTTCTCCTGCCATCGGGTTTTAAAAGACCCAAATGATGTTCTTTTAAAGACTTGATACTTCCGTGACTCTACAGGAAAGGTGGTCCTTGCTGAGTGTCCCTGACAAAACTCTGTGCTAAACACCTAGTCCTGGGCAGGAGGAAGAGGGAGACTTTGGACGTTTCTCTGTCCTTGGCTTTTCTTATCACCTGGCTGTGAGAATCCCTTCATGTAGCATGCGGGTTTTGGGGTGAATTTTGAGATGCCTGTGATTCCTCAGGCAGTGCCCAAGTGCCTGCTGCAGAAGTGTGGACTCTCGGGGAGCTGGGAGGCCGGAGATGCTGTGGGTACCCACATCCTCCATTGGACCTGGCTTTCTGTCACATCCTGAGGTTGCGGCTGACCCTCTCTGCACACTTGGGCTGCTGGCTCTTGTCAATAGGAGACTCACAGTAGTTCAAAGGTAAAATATAATGATCTGACCCTCACAACTGTGGTTTCAAAGTAAAGCTTTTAAGCTTTTTTCCAGTGTGTGTTTCTTCCACATTGAAGAAAATCAGTAAGGAGTTCAAAAGCATTTTTTCTTTTCATTTTTGGCATTTGTTTGTACTTTTCTTGGTCTTAACTTCCTTCTGTTATTTCTGGTTGGCAGCCCAATGTCACAATAATTGGGTGTACAAATATCGCAAACTACACTCAAACACTTGTCTCTGAGTATTTTTTTTTATAGAGTAGTCTCTCTGTTTCTCATACACATATAACCGAAAGCTTTCTGCTAACACCAACTGCTTCAGAAATTTATTTTGTCCAAAGACTTACTGTAACTGACAATATCTGTTTAAGATCATCCATAGTTTTCAAAAGTGCGGAAGACAAAAGATGTGTAGAAAATCCTTCCTGGGGGCCTCCAGGCAGTTTCCAGCAGAGGCTGCGGATGTATTTCAGATGTCACAGCTCCCTCCAGTGGGAAGATGAAGGCGGCGGGCTGCTGCAGGGAGGAGGTTTCTGCAGACATCTACCCAAAGCTTTCTAAACTTAACAAGAAAATATTGAAATCACCTTTCCACCCCCCGCCCCCCACCGAATACAGTAGCTGATTCTCTCTTCTCTCCTCACAATAATATTTGAACCAAAGATTTGTATAAAATCTGAGAAAATTAACCCAAATGGACCAAATTTTCATGTATGCTCAAAACAGTTCGTTGACTACCATGTGAAGATGGTTGGTCATGTTGAATTGGGTGGCACAGCTTATGAAACCACAGCATCTGAGATGGACTAGGATAAGGAAGGTTTCCTGTATTAACATCCTGCAAGTGTCATTGTCCAACACCAGATAACTGCAACAAATACAGCACAAAATGCATGTCGTTTATTTGAACATGTGTGAGTTGGTGTAGGTTTGCTTGCGTAACACAGAGTACCAGTATTTTTGAACCTCTACAGGAGCCAGTGCCTCTTTTTGTGGGTTTTCAAGTGTGACAGTGGATGAAGCCACGTCCATGTGAATGACAAAGTCTTAGCCCAGTCTAAGTAACAGAATGACAATGGGAATGGGTTCTTTCTTTTCAAGAACCTGAGAACACAGAACAATTTTTCTGGGAGATCTCCAATATTTCTAATTCTGGGAGTAATTTTTTGTGTGACTTTCATATCCCAAGAATCTTTGTGGCTTCTGGGGAGATGATGCCTTATGACATACATGTTTTTTTAGTATCTTGACTTTCCCAAATACAGTAAAAACACCACCAATATTAATAATTTTAGATTGATAATTTAATATTATTATATTAATAATTTGATATGAGAGGAAAAGTAATGGGGTTTAATGCAGTTCATTACTGATTCTTTCCAGCCAACTTCTACTTACATTACTGACTATATTAAGTAGTGAATCAAGCTATAGGTTTAAAAATGGGCGTGCAGCTGATGGATGGTGCTGGCAAACCAAAGAATAGACTCAGCATGATGCTTATAGCTAAGTGGTGGCTCAGCCTATGAGGATCTGCATTAGATACAATGGTATCAGCATCTGGAGACACAACAGCAGCACTACACAAAACACATGCATTGTTATATGTTCTCAAGGTACATAAGATGTTGCCTGGCAACTGCCTGTCTCCCAGCTTGGCCAAGTGTTTTTAATTATTCCCTGTGATACTGCATGACCATAGAATTAAGAACACTAACTCTGCCTGATCACTTTAGAAATTATATTTATTAAGAAAATAAAGCTCATTTTCCCAGTCATCAGTATGCCTTACCTTAATCAAGAATTCTGTGTTCCTGGTGTTGTTCCCAAGCACACATTACAGAATTGCAGTTCAAGGATAATTATGAAGAAGCTGTTTTCTTTTCACTGAATATTGCAGGATTTAAAGGATTTATAAAGCATCCTTCATGTAGCCAGGGGATGCTGCTTCTTCTTGTTTCTCTATCAGTTTGTGCTTATGTCCCTGTACCCACAGAGACAAGAAATTGGGGCTATTTTGCTCTCCTATAGCTCTGTTGTATATATACTCTCTATATGTATATATATATATGTACATATATATATGTATATATAACTCTAATGTGTGTAAGGAAAGCCACTAATTTGCAGACTGTCTTGGCACATATCAGTAGTTTACAATATACTTCATCTGGATTTAGGTAAGCTAAGTACACCTGAAAAATTTGATCCAATATATACTATACTGCTAGGTTTCTGTAAACTGTAACTACTGCACTGTGTCTTAAAAAGGCTGAGACTGGAATACATTAGTAATAAAAATCACAGCTCTGATGCACACTCTAATCCATGGTCTTTAGTGCACTAGCCTCTGAGAAGAACATATGTAGAGAAGAAATTGTAAATCTCATGAAGTTTTGCAGGCCCAGCTTCAGCAGGAAAGGTGTCACCAGTTCCCTGAAGCACACTGCCTGGGATGTCCAGCAGTGTAGGAGTCACCCTGCTATTCAAGCCCACTTTGATGGAATGAATTAGGAGTAGCTCTCCTATTTTAGGGGTGAATATTCTAACCTGAAGGTGAGTGATATAAAGGGTGGCACGATTTCACATCTCTGTTTTGTGGACTCCTGCCTGTTTGAGGGTCTTGCTCATAGGCAAGAAATCCCAGATACATGTGGAAATTAGCTGCACCGAACGAGAATTTTCAAGTTGCGTGGGCAAGTTTCTCATGAGGTAAGGTGCCTCCAGCATTACTAACCAGTTGCTGCAGAGTTCTTTGAATTGAATTCTTGGACATAGGTATTCTGATCTACCTTATTTCTATATTTTACCAAAAACCTAGTACATTTTTCTGCAATTTTTTTTTAAATATATATATATATATTTTATATATGGGCCCAAGTCCCTATTGGGATTGTGCTTTTTTGGTGTTTTTACACCTAATTGCCTATTAAGGAGTCTTCTAGAAATAACTGAGTGCTAGATCACTCCTTCTAAGAAAATAGCCCTGGGAGATCATCTTAGAGTGGATGGCATTGATAGTACTCCCTCATATCATACTCAGCTCTGTACAGCTTTTTCACTGTATGGTTACATGAGAACAAAGGCCACATTTGTTCAGGCACTATTGCTTCATACTCAGAATTTTGAAAACTAATTTCATATTACTATTTTTTTCTTCTATGTGTATGGAGTTCTCACCTAATAAGCAATGTACTGAACTTACTATGAATATGAACATGTACATTATTAAATTCAGCACTGAACAGGTTACGCAGGGGGTCTCCATCCTTGAAGATATTTAAAAGCCATCTGGACACGGTCCTTGGAAACCAGCTGTAGGTGGCCTGGCTTGAGCAGAGTGGCTGGAACAGATGACCTCCAGAGGTGCCTTCAAACCTCAACCATTCTGTGATTCTGTGAAATGTATAGTGAAGGGAGTCTAATCAAGAAGACCCAGTTACTGCCTGTCTCTCCCTCCTCCCTTCCCCCATACCTTCTCAGCTAACATGAAAGCACCTGCAGAGACAGAGAAAAAATAGATCTCAGTACCCAAACCCATGGCAATAGGATATGATTCTGAAATTGGCAAGTTCAGCCTGGCAAGCAGAGCAAAGAGCCCATTTTTAAATCTAGAGACTTACAGGCAGCTCCCAAGCAGCCAAAGGGAGCTGGGGGACCGGCAGCTGATACATCCCATCTGAGCAGTCAGGGCAGAGCAGAACAGAACCATCTACCACAAGACTTTTTTTTGTTGGAGAGTTTCTTGATTAGGTTTGAAATTGTGTTAGGCTGGGGGGGCTTTATGTCTCTTTCCGTAAGAACTGTGAAGGATTGATAGAGGGTTATCAGCACACTGCAGGGATTGTCTTTTAGATAGAACAGATTGGCCCATTGTAAGACTTTAGTCCCTACAAATCAAGCGCTATGGCAATGCAGTCTTAGCTGTTCTTCACTTTTACAGTGTACGGGGAGAAGCGGCTGCCCAGAAAGTCCTGTGTGCTGTGTGGGAGCTGCCTTGTGTGGGCCAGGAGACACAGCATGGGAGTAAGCCCGCAGGTCCCCAGCGTGGGAGCAGGCGGCCACACAGGGCATAGTGTCTGATACCTACAGTTATTATTTTAAAGAATGGGGCATACTCCAGTCTTTTCCACTTTATGGCTGCCTACAGGCTAGAGTGCTCCATCAGAATGCATGCCTGCCATGGCCAGGGGATTCACAGCTGCATCTCTTACTGCCCAAGAAAGTGTCCTGTCCGCTAGACTATAGGCAGTGATGTCTGGAGAAGTCATTCCTGCTACACCCATTAAACTGTTCAGATAGGATAATAAGGTTCACTGAAGAACAAACAGGCAGGACCACAAGAGAAAGAAAGAGTGAAAAAAACCAGTCTTACTCTGTAGTCTGGTGAGGAGTTGAGGTGAGGAAGTCACATTTGCTCTATATAGATATAAAGTAATGTGGAGATGGAGAAGAGATTCTCTGACTGAAAATGTCTGCAGTGTTGAGGACTTGAAGGACTTTTAAGGTTTAACCTTGAAAACAAGTGGCCTGTTTTGTACCTATAACCTTTTTGCAGCAGCTAAAGGCAAATTTGAAGTTACAGATGAGCTTTTTGTTATTTTGTAGAAGTAAAAGTGTGGGCTTTTATTAGCCAGACCTCACTGAACTGCTCAGTTCCTGAAAATAGGTCATGGAGAGAATCTGCACTAATTAGGAAAAGCTGGCAAAGACAATCATTGCGAGTTAAAAATGTGTGCCAGATCTATTTTCCTTGCACAGTTGATCTAGAGGTGATGTAATGAACAGGTTTTGTACCAAAGCTGGACATACTGAACAGTATGACTCAGTTCTGGGAGCCGCAGGAAACAAGTCAAATCAGGTTCACTTTGCAAAGCTGCAGCTTTTGCCGACTCCTCAAGAACACCAGCAACTGCAGCTGCACCTTCCCAAAATGCCCCACAGCATATTGACATTTATCCATGCAGTTAAAATTTTTCTTTTCTTCTCAGGTCCAATTTAATGTTTGATGGATTTAAACTGCTACTTCCTTTGGCTGAATTCAATGGAGGACTTCAGCCCTGGTGAGTCAGATGATGTACTGGCTTTTAGGTATTTGGCATGCAAAACAGAGTCCCAAGGCTTGTGTCAGGCATCTCCCAAGTTTGTACAAAGTCAGGTATGAAACTGTGCAGTGCATGGGATAAAAGAATTATATCAGGATGGAGAGCTACAAAACTGATGTGTAAGCAGGCCAACAGAGTAGCCAGGAGGAAATGGGGTGCCTGACTACCTCTGTGCATTCAGTATGAAGCTGTAGCACAGGGTCCTGGACTCCATTTTGGGGCTCAGACATCCAACATTAAGCCCCGCGGTGCTTAAGTTTGAACTCGTTGTATAAACCAGGGGTCCTCAGACTTTTTAACCAGGGGGCTGGCACGCGGATGCAGTGGCAGGCAGTCATCTGCGGCTACTTGGTTCCCCGCCCCCCCCCCCAACCCCCGGCGGAGGGGTCTGTAAATACCGGGGGCCGGATTGAGGACCCTGGGGGGCTCTACCCAGCCCGCGGACTGTAGTTTGAGGACCCCTGGTATAAACTGTAGACATTAAGCCTTTTGTTTCCTTTTCTTCTTTCTTTGGCTAACCAGCCTCTGTTTTCTGGATATGTTTAATTACAGGTCCAGAACAGCCAATTTGCTGCTCAGATGAGTCTGATCCTCTGCATGCCCAAAAGCAGGGATGGAGGGGATGGTTAGGTTAAGCAGACAAGTGTGTATGCAGCAAGGTTAGGTATCTGGCTATCCTAGTTTTGGCTGGGATAGAGTTAATTTTCTTCTTAGTAGCTATCCCATCCCAGACAAAACCAGGACACTGGCCAACTATTTAGTCCTATTCTAGGACAGGACTGTGCCCAGACTGGTATTTAGAACTCAACTGTCTCTTTTCATGGACTTTCATTACTTTGCCAATGAAACACAGGAGTGATTCTTCTGTCTTTAGTGTTAAGCAAGTGTTTACTTACCTTCTGCTAGAACAATGCCCTGGATAAGTCACCATGAAGAGCAGGTACCAAAATAGAAGGAAAATTTAATTTGGCCTTGATATGTATATTCCAAAGCTGCTGAAATCATTTGGCATCATACTGACTTCAAGAAGCTATAGGATTCTGTATCTTGGTGAGTATCTGCATGATGGGAGAAGCTGTGTTTCTTTTATTGACTTCCAGCATTATTTCATTTCATGAATCATTTCAGTATGCAAAGCTGTCATGAAAATTTACAAGCCTAGACACACAGTCCTACTTGTCCTACGTTTACTAAGATGAAAAAAACTAATAATACCTTACGCACATATCAAAAAACCTGTTTGCCTCAGGCAAACAGAATTTCAACCAGCTTGTCTTCCATTAGCTTTTAAAAAAAGCCAGAAAGAGTGTCACTTTTCTCTTTAGCAGTATGTATGTTAACTTGAGAAGAGTCAACCCAGAAACTCTCTGAAATAAAGGCTACAACTTACCCTGGGCTGGGAGGAAAGGGCAGGTACTCTGATGTGATATTCCTTTATAGAAAGGAATACAAAGAGTCTATATCTGATGTTTAGAAAGCATTTTATCTGAGATGGTTCTTTCACTGCCAGAAATCTCATTAACCTTTTTTTTTAGCATAACAGCTGAAATTTTAATTTGAGTGTGGAATAACTATTCTGAAAACAAACATTTCAAAGTTCATGTATTGCAAAGCTGAAACCTTGGATTTTTGTTGCCACTGACTTTGCCAAGGGAGTGTGAAGCTAATGCCTTTTTACAGAAGGCAGGCTCAAAGGTGAAGAGAAAATTACAATCTGGTGAGAACAGTTCTCTACTTGTCAATATTCTGTGTTGTCTTTGCTGGGAAAAACATATTTTCCACCTTCAGCTATGCTGTCAGTAGCTTATTCACTAGGATATTAAACCAGACATAAGATGGTAATCACAACATCTCAGCTGAACCTCACTGTCAGGATAGAACATGGGGACTGCAGCGCCTGTGTGAGGTGGCTTTGCTGGATCAGGGCTTTTGTACTGTTTAGCTTCATTTCAGTTACCTGAGACCTCATTTCATTCCCGGTTACTGAGTCCTGCCACAACGCCACAATTTTCATGTTGCTCTTCAGAATTGTTCAAATGTTTTCAAAGTCCAACTCTTATATGCCAGCCAAAAAGTTTCTTTTATCTTATATGAGACTAAGAAGTAAGCCCTTTAAATTCTTTTTTTTCATGATGGATTCTTAGTGGGTGAGATGAGACCAAACGGGAAGTGGGACATAGGCTCCTCTCTTCCCGGCACCACACTTCCTCCCTGGAGGGAAAGCTGTGTCGCTTCTGGGGTGACCAGGAGGAGAAGGCAGGAGGTAGCTTTCATAGCTCTGATCCATCTCCCTTCTTTCCAGCTGACACAACCACCTTGAGGACCAGAGCCGGTGACTGCAATTTCTGCCCCTCTTGGCACTGGCACTCTGCCCCATAGACAGAGTTCAGTCCCCACTTTGCTGCACCTCTAGGGCTTTTACAACTGTCCCATTCCCCTTACACCTTCCTGTCACACTGTGCCCCCAACAAATTACCTTGTCACCAAGCCAGAGTCAATCTCTCTGTTCCTCTGGATCACTGCCTGTAGCCTGACCTGTCGCTTGGACATGCCATATCTGCAGACCCCTGCTCCCCCAAATGCTGGGAGCCTGGGGGCAGTGGTGGTGGTGGCCCTGTGACCGTCAGCCACAGACAGGGGTCCTGTGTGTTTGGGAGCTGAAAGAGCAAAGGGCTGGGTGCCAAATGGCTGTATTCCAGCTAGGGACATCAGGAGACTCCACTGTCTAGGCAGCCACGTCACGGGTAAGGATGGAAGTGATGGTGGTGGGAGCAGGGATGTCAGGGAGGCCCAGGTCAAAATACGCTCTGTCTGCAATTTTGCAGTGCATGAAAAGTGGCTTAGATGATGAAAACTGGAAGTCCTTTATTGCTGAAAGTAATAAGAAAAAGTTTAAAATACCAGAGCCTATGATTTTGTTCCATTTTTTAGTCCTCAAAAAGAGGAGTAAGTAGATGGTCATACTGCTTGGGCACTTGGGCTGAACCCTGGCAGGTGAGGCATCAAATGGGAGGTAAAGTCACATTTTTAAAAAATCTATTTTGCATAATATATGAATAGAAAAAGAAATGTGATTCAGCATGGTTACTAACTTTAATGGAGAAGACAACACATGCTTTAAAGAAGGAATTCCTCAAGGTATAAAAAAGAGACTGCTTTACGCATAGTCCTATGGCAAAGTTGTTTGTTAAGGGTTATTGCATGTCATATTTAGTCCACTGTATCCTGTAATTTTCTCAATATGAAGAGTTACTTAAAGCCGTCTGATGATAGAAAGATGAAGTAGAGGAGGAATAAGATCTTGCAGTACAATTTAGAGAAAGAGACAGCCACAACTTTCTGAGTGGTTGATATTCTGGGGTTTATGTACAGCAACACAGCCAAGTCTCCAATGTGCTTTTGCGTAAACCCACTGAAAGTCTTCATGCACAAGAGTTAACTGAACTTTTTGAAATGAATATTTATTATTTTCTCTGCTTCTCTATGATCCTTGGGGAACTTGTAATGAAGGAGCATATAGGAGAGAAAGGTAACTTTATTCTCTGCTCCTGCAAGACCCTCATAAACAGCTTCAAAGTAAGATGAAAATGCTTTGTGCTCAGCCACCGATAAGTTTAGCGCCACTGTGTTCAAAAGGATCCTACTGCAAGTTAAGCTTTAACTCACAGAGGGGGAAAAGTCTCATTTTATGTGGGTGTCATTAATTATGGCAAGCACACGCAATAAGCTCCTTTTTTATAGATGACTCATACCGTGAGGACAAATAAGAGACTCTTCCTCAAAGTACCAGGTAAGAAGAAGAGACTGCTGTGCCTCAGCTAAAACTTCATTAGGATATTGATTTAGACTTTTTTAACTGAGTACACAGTGATGTTAGGTGCTTTATCCCAGCATCTTTTCATATTTTAATAACTTCCTTCTGTAGTGGGAGGAATTAAAGAAAAAAACCCTTTCAGGAGAGGCTCCAGAGTTAGATGAAGAACAGTTCCTCTTTTTCCCAAGAGCAGGCTTCACTTTTTTTCTTGTGCTGCCCTCTCCACTCTGTATTTTCCCTTTTGATGGGTATTTGCACCTCCACAGGCACACACCTGCCATTCGTACTCTCCAGGTACCTGATAAGCCCAAGTCATCAGGTCTGGAAAGTCAGTGCAGCCCCTCTTCTGACCCTTTCTGGCCCATATCTGTCCCACTACACACATACCCTGTCCTCTTCTCTCACTGTGTGTAAAAAAGGATCATCTTCCCCTGAGAGGGGAGGAAGCATGTTCCCCTTTCTAGGGGCCAGGGAGGTCTTCTGCTACTTGCACTAAGTTGCATCCATCACTGTAGCAGCCACCATTCCTGCTCCAGTGGTGCAGGGACAATGGGTAGGTGAGGAGCTGGGTAGCATGGGTAGTCTGTGTCTCTTTACCGACCTGGCTAGTCTGGTGGGCAGAGGCTAAGCCACCTCTGCTAGGTACAAACCTGCAGAACCAGGTGCATCCATCCTGCCAGAGGGCTTGAATACACCTGTGGACCAGTGCCACTTTCTGCTGGGCTACCCAAGTTGCACAGAGCATAGCAGCAGTTGGCTCTCTCCAGAGTAGGGCACAAAGCAAGGCAAAGCACTGTAGGGAGCAGGGAGCTTTGGCTGACTGCAAACTGATGTTCTGAGCAAAGATGACAATGCAGATGCAGCCAAGGCATCCTTCAAGTAACTGGCTACAAATTACAAGCCTTGGAGCACAGTAGCACAGGCTTTGCTCATCAGAGGGCAGGCCAGGGAGCACACGGCTGGCTGTATTTACCAAGAAATGATGGCACTAACCAGGTGACTAAAGGAAGCTCCAACTTGAGGAACAGTTCAGAGGAAGCAACAAACCTTGAACATAAGGAGGGACACAGGCACTTAGTATCTGCAGTATGTACTTGGCCCCTACCATGGCACCTCCTGAGCATCTGAAGCTTTCTCTGTACTGGTTCTTGCCAAGGCATGGTGACAAGAGGCAAATTCTGCAATGCCTCATTTAGGAACAGTGATCAGACACACAGAAGTCATGTCTTCAGTTTTAGTTAGTGCTTTGGCCCCAGGAGGACACTGAGCCACCACTGTGTGCTTTCTGTCTGGACTGAGGAGCTGCCAGCCTGGCTGCAGTGTCTTTGCCATACTTAAAGCTGAGTGTGGGTCAAATGATTTACAGGCCTGTGGTGTACCTGGCCCAAGCTGGGGCTGGCTGCGTTCACACTGCATGAAGATACCTTGGGCCTGTGCTAGTATTTGGCTTTCCCTCCACGGAGAGCTTGGAGACAGGCTGTATCAGAGTCATGTTGTACGCTCGCATGTGAATAACGGCTTTGTCTCTGTCACGCAGACTAAGCCTCGCTTCAGTCTTAAAATACGCCATAACATGTCTTGGGTCTGCATGTAGCCATTTCTAGCTTGCTTTCTGGAACTGGAGCTCCTGGCAAGAAAGTTAAGCTCTTGCTCATGATGAGCAGCCTGCACTGGGCTGTGCAGATGTGAATGCAAGCGCTGAGCAGGAGCATCTTCTAACCATGCGGTAGTCATCTAAAAGTCAGGGTTGGAAGCCAGGATTTGCTAAAGAAACTATTCCACCAATTCTCTTTTCCCAACTTCTAAATGACACAAACTCCCAAACTTGTTTCCCGTGGTTTTCCAGAACATTTCTGATTCAGCCAACATCTATTGCTACCTACTGTCTTCTGGTTTCCATTACCCAAAAGGGATCATGAACTTGCAAAGGTTCTATTCTTTCAAGGTCTTCTTTCCATGGATGGACTTGTAAATTCTCTGATGGTTCTTGACAACTCAGCAGTCATTTTCATTACACAAGGAAGAAAGAAAATTCATTGAGGGAGACAGGAAGAACAGAGAGGCTTCCTCCCCTTTTAGATCACTCAGAGCAACTTGCTCCCCAATGGTCTCACCTTGTCCGTGATCTTGCAGAAGGCAATATAATCATAAACTAACAGATGTAAGTGGAACAGGAAGGAAGGATACATTTTATGTCAGCTTCAGAACTAATTGTCTGAAACAGTTGGGAAAGCTGGCCCAGTGTTCAAGCTGTGGATGCTTTTTCCTTTCTTCTTGGCAGGGCTTGTTTTGATCACCTAGCCTGAGCAAAGAACTGCATACGTTAATTAGGAACAAAATGTCATCTCTCTAGAACAAAATGTCATCTCACTTGAAAACCACCTGCCATGTGGAAAGTTGTGCCGTGAAACAACATCTATAGCATGAATGCAAATTTAACTGTCTTGAAAATAGAAGCTGAGGGAGAGCTGGCACCGTTGAACAGTTACAGCAAGCCAGCTCAGGCTTGGGTTAGCAGTGTAGCCATACTTGCCAAGTCTAAGTTACAGAAAGCCTGTGGCAGAACAGCAAACTGTCATCAGAGCTCCCAGTTCCTAGGCTGGGGCTCTCTCCACCATCTCCATCTTCCTCATGCTAACAGCTACCTGGCTGTTCCCTGTGTTTAATTTGACCCTGTGCTTGTGAAACAAGAATGTCTCCAGTGCTAAACCACTTAAACTTCTTCTGCAAACACTGATGAAGGGCAGAGCTTTGCCCTCCGCTTCAGTGGGGGCCGGTTACTGAGCTGTGAGGGAGGGAACAGGATGAGCTAAGAGCAACGTGCTTGGTCCTTGATATGCCCAAGGCTGGAGGCCAAAGGCTTTTAAGCACCGAGGTGTGTCACTGTGAGATCACACGTATCCTGTCATAATTTACAGCAGGCTTAGAGCATTAATCTCTAAAGAATACACAACATGAAGAATATTTCTAAGATGAGGAAATCTACTGGATTTCTCAGTTTAAATCAGATAAATATAATATTTTGAAACAGAGCTGAAAAATAGTAACGATAAACTGACTGACTTCCCAGCCAGCCTTTTTCTCTACAGAGATATAACAGCAAGGTACTGTGGTGGCTCCTTGTCAGCCAAGAGTGACATGCATCCCCTCCTGTAAGCACCACTGCTGGGCCAGGGATGCCAAGGGAAGCATCCCTTTCCTCCAGCTGCCTGTGCAGTCTGCTGTCACCCATTAAGCCCACCCTCAGGAGGGCTTGCTTTTCATCTCTGTAAGTGAAATAACAAACCTTTCTTGGAGGAATGGGCAAATTTTGCTGGTGGAAAGAAAATGTTTACTTTGAACACTAAGCAGCAGTTCTGGTGCGTGCAGGTAGGACTAGGCTTATTAGCTGACTGAGAACAGAAACTGTAAGTAGCACAAAGGCCTACAGTAACCAGTCAGAAAAGTGGTTTTTAATCAGCCAGATTGAAAAAAAAAAAAATATCAGTGCATTGTTAAATGTACTATCACTAAGATACAGTAAAACCTTCTGAACAGTGTTTCTACCAGAAAGGACATACTCCTTTTTCTTCCTCCACTTCAGGATGATGTGACTTTTTCTCCCATTAATGTCATTTAAGAGACTCCGCTGAGCAAGAATTGAGTTTGAATGCTTTTCAGTGCTAGCTTAAAGCTCACTTTCTTTACACCATTACCAACATACTCCTGGTTATTTCAAACTGTCTTAGCCTGGGTGTTTTCTGTAAAACTTTGCTTTAATCTTTTCCTGTGACTGGATTAAGATAAAAATGCCTCAGGAAGTACAGCTGATGAGAAACACAGAATATGGCGTTTCTACAAGAGTCAAGGCAGCATTTCTCGTGGCACTACACTGATTAGTGTAATATAATCTTCTCAAAGAATGGTTCAAAAGTTGCAGACAAATGAAAGACCATTTGGAGTTTTGACTAGCAGATGTGGTTGATTGATAGACACAGGGTCCTGTTTTGCCAGCAGAATAAAAATACCAACTCTAATAACCTTTCAAGCTCGTTTTGACATTCATCTGTGAGAGTAAAGCTCACATGTTGTTGATTTAGTGATATTCTATAAAATATGGGAGTCTCAGTGCCAAACCAGGATGATAACTAGTTCATCCTCAGAATGCTGAACCCACAATGTCAGACTATAGTAATTTTTTTCTAGCAAAAAAATAAGTAATTTCTAATATCTTATTTTAGCACAATGAATCTTATTATTGTCATAATCATAATTATTATCAATTATATATTATTATTCAGCTATGCTAACATTTTTCTAAATATTTGGTTACAGCTCTGGGAACCTGATGTTCTGTCTTTAACCAGGAATAAAAAGCTGTTGAAAGAAAATGATCAAAAGCAAGCAACAGATGAGTGTAGGTTCTAGGATGGCTTGACACCGTGCCAGTTCCTCCTTTATTTTTGTAAACATACTGGCTCCTGGTCCCTGAGGGATACTTGTTGGTGGAGTATTGACTCTGGATAATAATTCCCTTTTTCAGTGTGACTTACATGAAAACGATGCTTATTATATTTACAATGATATCCCACATCATCTGGATGTTAGAAAAGATTGCCAATCTCTAAGTAACACATAGAATACTCAGCAAAATGTAAACTGAGTGCCTCCTGCTAAAGGCAGAAGTGTATGAAGAACTCAAACATTACAATTCATTCATTTCTACAGTTTATCTTACAGAGTTTACCCTGAGAATACCAAGTGCTTGTGGATATGGCATCACCAGTAAATTATGACACTAGCCTACACTAATACTCATACTTATTCAGGCTGAGTTATTAAGAAAAAGCCACTTTGATCTCCCAGGCTGATCTGCTGCATTATACAAAGCATGAGATTTCAGGAATTAATGGCTGCTTAAGGTCCAGTAGTTCAGACTGAAACAGAACATGTTTTTGAGAAAAAGTTCCAATCTTGGTTAAGTACATTCAGTGCTGGAACTCCCCCCAAACCCAGACAGAGTTTTTTCTGGGGGCAATCACCAAAACCTGCAGCGCTGGCTGAGATGCTGCCCCACAGCAAACAGGCTGCTTATGGCCAAAACACTGTCAGTATAACCTAAAAACTATTGCTTTTTTGTTGTACAGTCCTTTCTCCTCTCCTTTGCAAGATGAAGTTTTTGCACAGCTAGAACCCCCTGATATTGGATGTAGTATTTCACTAGTTAGAAAATCATAATTTCTAATACTGAAGAGTTTCAAGGCTATTTCATTCTGGCTTTATGAGTTTTCTATTTATATCACTCATACCAAAATCCTTCACAGTAATGCTGTTTTTTCTCCCTGCATGTTACAGACAGCTGTTTATGTGCTGGTGGTTGTGTCTACCAAAGTGTTATGGTGATCTGTGGTAAACACCAACTTGCAAGGCTCTTTCTGCCTTTACAGAGCACTGGTCTAGATGTAACCACGGCAATTTATTTTCAAGCTGTTAGTGACTCAGAAAGAAATGGTGACGTTTGACACAGGGACCTGCTCCATTTTCCTTTTTGCCCTCTCTATTTCCTCAGCAGGCCGTAAGCCATCCTTTTATTAGCCTAATCACCTGAATCATCCTACAGGTTTGAAAAACACCAAGTAGGCAGAATTTGTGTTCTTAAAGGAACAGCTTTAATTCCTCTTGCAATTAATTTCTTTCTTTCTTTCTTTTATATTCCTTGGCATCTAGATCAGTTCTTGTTCTTGGCATCCTGAGCTCAGGTGGAACAAGTGCTCATTTTTTCTTTCTTTTTGCCAGTGTGTGATGGGGACTGGGGGCAAGGAGAGGAGCCAGAAGCCAGGACTGACCCTGGCACTGGCTGTGTCTGCACCAACAATTCCCATCCCCTGGGGACTGACTGTGGAAGAATTTAATCTTCCTTTGATTATAGAGGTACAGAGGAAGCTTCAGAGTGGTCTCAATATTCCTCTGCTTTCCACGCTCTTCCAAGGATGCAGGCTGTGCACAGGGTCCATGGTACATGGCCACCAGCTCAGCCTTCCTTGCTTAGTCAGCTTGAAATGCATCCATCCTTGCCTTGGCTGGCCCCAGGAACCCCTCAGCACCCTACTGCTACCTGCTCACCCCACACAAGATGATTTTCTTTGCTCTTTCTGGCAGAACATGCACCCCAGGAGAGCTCTTCTGCTTGGCCAGCAGCTGCCCTTGGTCATGCCCCACGCAGGGTGTCCAGCTCCAAAGTTACTACCTGTGTGTCCCATCTCATGAGCTTACCTAGTGAACACTACAGCCAGCAGTCAGCCTCGCTGTTTAGTTTAATAGAACTGCGTAGTTTTCAGATGTGAAGGTTAATCTCAGGCTTTCTCAGGATACCCATCAGATCTGCTTCATTTGGTCTACTCAGGTCTTTTTATTCCATTGCATGGATCAGTCGTTATCTGCGAGAGCTTTCTGAAATAAACAGCTTGAATTTATTATGTAAATATTTTTTAGATAAATGAGTTTTATACCAAAATACGCATTGAAAGAAGATTTCCAGAAAAAGACACATACATTTTCCTTTGAAAAGCACCATGTCATAAAGTGCTGTTTTCCTCTGGTGGAAAGGTGTCATGAAAACTGGCCTGGCTACACACCATTTTTCTAAATAGTCATCATGGAAATGCTCTATTTGCAGATTTTGGGGTAAAAAGAAACATAAAGCAACTGCACTTCACTATTCTTAATTGAGACCAGCCTGTAACCACTGATAAATGTCTTTTTTTCTGGAAAAACCTGTAATCTAATATCTTAGCAGTTTTGGGGATTCCCAAAAAGAAAAGGATAGTACAAAAAATCCTCTTCTGCTATGTATTTAATGATCTTTATAAATCCTAATTATAAAACAGTTCTGGAAATGCTCTTCATGTGCTAAAGTGGTTCCAGGCACAAGCCCCTTACCTGAGCTGAGCACTAGCAGGGACAGCTTGTGTTTCTGCTCCTTAGAAACACAAAGGCAGAGAACATCTCTCCCAGTGTTTTACAGTCTTCTTGATACCATGGGCATATGTCTCAGTTTCCCAGGAGTTAAACATTAGTAAATGTGATCATCAGAGGAAAATTACTGGAACAAATGTGACTAAATGGTTCCAGCCACCTGCTGCTTTGAGGCAGGCATCAAGCTTATATAAAAGTAAGATGCAAATTCCACCCTCTTTTAGGACAAAACAACCTTTAAGAACACAAGGTGTTGCCACAGTTGTCACATGTCTCTGTGTGATCTTAATGGAGGATAATACTGCTCTTTCTAGTCATAGCTGCTCAGGGCATCGTAGGGGAAAATCTCCAGACCAAGCAGGATGCAAGTGCTTTTGTGCATATCCCTTCCCATTCGCATTCATAGGCAAGTTGCTGTTGATGAAATACCATGGATCTGAGGTAGATAGTATGTTCCCAGTGTACAAACAGAGGACCCCTTGCTGTGTAGAAGCAGCTTTTACATGTATGACCTGGGGGATTAGGTGCTGAAGAGAGCTGAGCAAAGGAGAGTTTGAGAAATAATTCTGTAACTACACAGACTGGTAGTCTAGAATTGCCAAGTGCTTTTTGCAATGCTTTGCTACAGTGCTGCCATTTATTGTCTGGCATGGCTACGATGCTGGGATGAGGTGACAAGTAAGAATAGATGCTGCCTAGCAGATGATGCCAGCTCCATGTCTTCTGAGGGTACTCCTGTGTAAATAACCACATGCACATTTACTCAGGGGCACAAAGAGGGAATTGGGAAGGTAACTATGAATGCAGTTCCTAAAATGGAGTATTCTGCTGTTTTCAGCAGATGATACTGGTTCTGTTGTGAGGTAAACTAGATATATTTCCCCGATTGTTCCTTTCTTGCTGAATGTAACTCTTCTTGGAATAAAAGAGGTTCTACCAGATCATCAAACCACATATTTGTCTCAAACTTGCTATAATTAAGGATCGCAGTATTGCTTTTTTATTGCTAAAATAAAAACTAGCTAAAGCTCTGTTCTCTGCTGTTTGTGTTTATTTAGTTTCTCCAGCAAACCAGTACTTTCTGTGAAAAGACTGTGGGGGAAAAAAAAGGGTGAGCAAGAGCTCATCTACTTCCAATGAAAGGAATTATGCATTACTTTTTAAAAGTAACCTCTGGGGACTTTTTCCTCATTCCTGATTCAGCTTTCAGTAGGAGAAGTATGAACAAGAATTACCAGCCAGAAGTACAACTGGAACAAAGTTGGGTGATAAACAGGGAATGGATGCAGGAGCACAGCTGGCATCTTCTTTGAGTCCGTATTGCTCCCTCAGATACTTGCAGTGAAAGACATACAGGCATGTGCTGTCTACAGTGCCGCCCATGTGACAAACTGACCATCTGCTCTATTTACCTACTGGTAATCTGGACTGATTAGTCTAAACCAGAGTTCACAAAGATCTCATGCTGTGTAATGCCTGTTATAACCCTTCCTTTGTTGTTCCAAGTGTTGTTTCTCCTTCCTGTGGCTGCCAGGGATGTTTAAACTGTCATAGACTTACTACTGGACCTGTGGTGCAGAAACAGTTCTTCAGGAGTCGGGCCAAAACCACTTGTACGTGGGGTGTTGTGGTAAGCTGTAAGGCCTTGTCTGGATCACTGGCCTTCTCTAAACGCCATTATGTTCACTGCAGCCTTGGTGGACTCAGTTCCCAGTGAACAGGAAGGGATGACTAGGTAAGACTGGTCTTTTTCTATTGCTATGAAGAGACACGCTTTTGGGATGATTCCAGTGCAACTTCTCACCAGTGTCTCTCGGAAATCACACCTGGCAGCGGTGAAATTCATGTGATAACTGCATTGAAGCGAAAGCTCCTCGATTTTCTCTACCTGAAATAATATGAATAGCAGTCAGCCATGAAAAGCCACCACTGGCCGTTCAAGGGGAGCAAGATGCTCAGGGAAGGTAGGCAGCAGAAGCCGTTCACTGGCTGTGGCCAGGGCAGAGTTAACCTTCTGCATAGCAGCCCCTATGATGCTGTGGTTTGGATTTGTGGCTAAAACTGTGTTGATACTACCAACATTTTGGCTGTCGCTGAGCAGTGCGTGCACGGTGTTGATGTTTTTTCTTTTTCTCACTCTGCCCCTTCCCCTGCAGTGAGTAGCGTGGGGGTGGGTAAGAAATTGGGAGGGGACACAGCAGGGACACCTGACCCAAATTTGCTATAGCGATATTCCTTGTGATATGTCCTGCTTACCACTGAAAAAGGGGGATTTTGTCTTCCAAAGCAGCTGTTGCTCGGAGACTGGCTGGGCATTGGTCTGCTTGTAGGAGACTGAATAATTGCTGTTGCATTACTTGCTTTTTCCTCTTTCCTTTACTTATTAAACTATTCTTGTCTCAGCCTATGACTGTTTTCACCTTTTCTCCTCCTGTTCTCTCCCCTGTCCTGCTGAGAGGCTGTGTGGGTGCTTAGCTGCTGACCGTGGTCAATCCACAAGTGTCCGTGTCTGTGGTTCTCTTTATGCGGATGTATCAGACAGTGCTGATAAGTACTTACCTGAGACATGGCTTGGCCTTCAGATGGTTTGCAGAGCTCATCATTTTGTGTACCTTGATGCTGTGCATCATGTAGCCTCTGGAGAATTATAGTTAGCAGGATTGCAGGGATGACCAAAAGCACCCTGTTCATCAGTGGTCCATCTCGTACCATAGTTTACTGTCCGTGTCTCCATTACAATCTGTAATCAGAAATCATTTTATATTTCATAGGCCAAATAACTTGCCACCTGGCCAGCTGGTGGTACGTTTTATTGATTTGCTGAGCTGATTAGATTTCAGCCATGGTTCACATCCAGATGGATTTCAGATAACTCCTGATCTGTGGCTAGTAAAGCAGTAAGGATTACCTGCCTTCAGAGGCACTGCCTTACCAAAGGTTCTTCATAGTGCATCTGCTGCAAATATGTATAAAGGATCATAAATGAGTACAGAGTTATTTAGGAGGGTTGATCACAAAATCAATAATCAGTCATAAAATATTAAATGATTGTTATTAATTGTGATCCAAGGCATTTCCAAAAAAGGGTGGTTTGCTGTTATTTTTGCTGGTTACGCCAGTCTACAACAGAGTCACAGAAGGATCCACATGCTGAGGTCATTGCCAGATCTTTCCTTTTCCCTTTTTCTAGGTTTTTATTTTCCCTGTATGAGAAGTTCTACGTGTAGTAGAGCTCTCATCTTATTTTGCTGTATCTGATGTTGGACAACTCATCAGGCAAAGCAATCATTGCTTTGCACAGATTGAAATGACCAAACTCAGAATGGATATAAAAACCTCACTGATCTGATAAAAAGCCTTCTCCTCAAATGGTGCCAATAACTACTGTTGCAGGGTAAAGCTCATGAAAAAGTTGTAGACATCAGAAGTTCCAGGTACTGCTGTGCCTTAACAATTAGTATAAACAGACAGCATCTCATGACACTGACTTGGATTGGTTCAGCTAATATTTTGAAAATGGCTTCATTCTTATCCTTACTTTAATAATCACTGTCACCAGTGGTTATGAGACCCAGAAAGCAAAATGTTGCCTCTTTGAAGATTACAGTTACTGTGCACCAGATGATATGTGATTTCCTGAAGTATTTGCAATATTTTGCATAGGTAATTGTTATTAGTCTTGACAAAAGAATTATGAACCAGGATATTATAAAAATGACAGACCATCCCTTGCAGACTTTCCAACAACTGTCTCTTCTTTCTCTGAAAGACCTCAGATGACGACAAAAATCCAAAGAGCAGGCAACTGAAACTCTCAGACAGAATGATTATCAACAGAAATATCTGCCAAAATCCAAAGTTTGGCATTGAACTTGCTGGGAATTTTGCCATTTTCCAGCCAGTGGAGTTGGATCTTATTTGGGATAACACATATACTTCATATTTTTCTTGAGCTCCAAGTCATCAGTGCAGGTAGCATGTACCATTCAGAAGACTCACTGCTTGATTCAAGAACTCCCTTGTGGACTACTTGGAGTTGTTTGTGGACAGCCTTCCCCAAGGGATATGGAATTATGGGATGCTGCAAATATGAAAGGTGGCCCAGAACTTCAGCGTGTGACCAGGCCTCCTTCCCTTCCACTGCAGCTCAGCAGATATGATGTGAGGTCTTTGGCTACACACATAGCATCTTTTCAGCTAATTGTTCAACATATTGATGATCTGCAGAAGCATCTTCTCATGTGCAGAAAGTTTCTTGTCAGTAGGAAGCTGCTTAAATTGAAAACCAAAATAGATTTATGCAACTTCTCACTTGTGACTTCTGTTCCCTTGTGAATCTTGAAGGAGACTGAAGTGTCTCGGTGTCCAAGGACCAATGACTTGGCTGAGGTCTATTTGCCAGATCTAATCATAGGAAAGTATTGGCAGAAGTTAGCTCTGGACTGTGAAATCTGCCTGCCTTAGGGACACTGGCTCACTATTGTGATTCTGCTCCATGGGACGTTCTTAGAAGGCGTTCATTATGGGCATGTCTAATGATGTATCAACACCAGGTGCATACAGTGATTTGGTATATTTTTTGCCTATGTGTACCTGTCTGGTTCTTTTCAGGGTGACTGGGTTATTATCAGAATGATGTTTGGTGTTTCTTTGATGACTAGCACTGGGCAGCAATATAAATATTGCCTGTGGAACTAGTGGGACACCACAGCATCTGTTGTTACATCCTCACATTTTTGACCTGCATAGCCATTTGAATTACTGTAAGTGTTGAATCAGTAGCAAACCGGAGCTTTTCTAACATGCACCATTTCAGTATGCCAGTAACACTGCAATATTGTGTTAAAGAGAGGTGTACTGAAATTTTGCACAGAATTCTCCTCTAATCATTCTGAAGTTGAGGTAGAAGATAGTTCAGGAAGAGATAAAATATTTATTCAAACTTGTTAATTAAAATATTATAAAGATTTCCTTCTTTAATCACCAAAATCAAATACAGCATTACAGTTTAGCCTGTGATCTTATCAGACACATTGCTTCTCTTCTGTTTTGCTCTTTAGGGGCTGGTACTCATCTAAAGTGCTCAGATTTTGTTTTCCAGTTCACCCTGTCATCAACAGCCTTGACAATGAATGACCCCAGATCTTGCTTCTGCAAAACTGGAGTATCAGGACTCGTAGCCACTGCCAGAGCCCCTGTGTCCCTGTGGTTGTTTTCAGTGCTTCTGATTTCACTCCACTTCTGCCCCCATGCCATGCATTTACTGTTTAAATAAAACCTATTTGCTTGGAGATCTCGGCTCCCTTCAGAGTCTATGTATCTAGTTTCAACAAGCCCAGCCCAGAAGGTCAAGTGTGTCTGGGATAAACCCACAGAAAATCTACCCAAATCCTCAGTGCCTCAGCCACTGGCAGTCTTTTGTCTCTGGCAAGAATGCATTTACACTGTATTATTGAGTCGCTTCACTTGGTAACTACGGAAACAGTGGCCTCCAGGATATACACTTAATATGGGTACTGGAAGTATCACACTGCCAAGTTTCTTAGAGTGGGAAGTGAACCTACTGTTTTGGGCAGTGCTTGAAGATATTTGAAGCAGACCTTGCTACTGCCGTCCCCAATCCTCATTTGTCCCATGCTGTTGGAGCCTCAGGTTTCTGTTCTTCTGCTGCTCCTTCAGTCTCATCCCCTCGCCCATCCATGTGAAATGCCAGCTACAAAACCTACCAAAACTTTTCACCAAAAACTCAGACTGCTCTGTGATTGTGGGTGACAAGTGAGAAAACGTGAGGTTGAAAACTTTTTTCTTTTTTTTTCGTGTGTGCAGTTTTATTTGTTTCTTAGCAACTTGAATATTTCTTTGTCAAGTGTTGCTGGAAGTCCATAAAATATAAGTAAGTAAGTATATTTGTCTCTCTTTTCTGCCTACTGAACTGCTGCAAGTCAGCCATCCAACACACCCTCCCCATGAATGCTACATTATGGTTGCCACATTAAGCACCTGAAAAATTGTTAACAAAGTTTTTGAAAGATTGATACTTCTTGTACTGACATTAGGTATATTAAAGTATATTAGGTATGGTCATTCCAAGATCATAACAAAACAATGGCTCCCTTCAGTATCATCCGTTACCTCTGTTTGTAGCAGAAGGTAGCAGAAGGATAGCCCTGATCATGAGTAGGCTTTGGGGGGGGTGACTACAGCATACGACTTTGCAGGCTAAGGAACCAAAATTAGCCAAAGCCCAGAGCACTGCTTCTAATGAAAGCTCAGAGCAATCAAGGCACTGGAGAACAGGGCGTTACTGGTAGGATGTGAATTCAACAGGGAGAAGCTATGATCCTTTGATAAAACAATTTAATGTTGCATGAAGGAGGTTCAGTTAATAAGGGAAACACTCTAATTAAAGTCAACAGAGAAAAAGGGGGAGGTTGGTAGTTGCTGTATGCAGCAGAAATATCTTGCTGATTATAGTCCCAGAAGCAGGTTAAGTGCTTGATGTATGCATTAAACAGAAAAAACACTATGTCCAGTTGTCAGCTCTGTTTAAGAAAAATTATTTTTAATGCATTTGTAAACCATATATAAAATCACAATCAGAAAATATAAACCAAGAGTAGCAGTTACTGGGATACCAATAGCAAGGCACACTCAAACTCGCAAAGTTTGAAAATGTATAGTTGTCCAACACAGGGATTGAATATATAAATTTGTACAACAACCTGAAACATCAGCCTACTGACCAATCACGGGCAGATCAATACGGTACAGCTTCACAACACCTGCACCCATGGGAGGTGGCAGAGAGCGTGCTATTCTAGAAAAACAGGGAAACTGGCAGAGAAGGGTTTGTGGAGCCAGAGCTAAACTCAGGAATTCCTAAGTTGCTTTTTAGGTACAGTACTCCTGCTGCTCTGTTTCTTTCTAATATTTATATTGCCATTGTGGGTGCTTAGCAAGAACAGGAGCTAGTGGCAACCATGCCAGCTGGGGGACTGCTGTGCACGTCGTGCTGCTGCTCCTCATGAGCCCCTCTGGGAGGCTTGTGGACATACCACCACATTTGGACACACGAAGGACATAGCGTTACAGTTTCCAGATCTAAGCTTATAGCCCTGCACTGGTTTATGCTATATAGGTGCAGCACCTCTCCCTCATACCGGACCAGAGGCACAGAGGTGTGCTGGGCTGGGTTTGGCCAGGACATGGAAGTGCCGTTATGGTCAGTGTTGCAGTGTTCAACTTTGGTGTGTGATCTCTGCGCTGGAGTCCCTCATACTGACTTACGCATCAAAGTCCCTACAAAAGTGAGTTGCCTTACAGGGAGGGGGGGTTGCAACAGGTGATGGGGAACTGGTGTTTATCTAATGGTTTCCTATAGTATAACCATGGTATACCATGTGAAATACATGAACATCTGGAACTGAGAGAGGAACTCAGGATGCCCATCCTCTAGGTGGATGCCATAACCAATACACACATATTCGCTATCCCAGCGAATACTAGAAGGTTTTGTGAGGAGTGGGATGACTTTGCATGGAGAAAGGCCAACTCTAGCTTATGCTGACACTTAGTGCATTTTTCATTCTGGAAGCTGAAACATGTGAGTTCAAGTTTTCACAGGTGGGGAAGGGAACAGAGCCCAGTTCTGAGATGTCTTGGAGAAGTGCTCTCATGCCTGAAGAGTGACATGAAAGAACAGGCATAATCCCCTCCTTCTGAGGTGCTGCTTTCTGAACAAAACCAGTTGCCTTTCCTTTTTGAAGAATCCAACCCCAGAGGTGAGCAGCAGGCATACTGTGGGCATGTGTAATGGGCCCCGAGGGAAACAAACATGAGAATACATAGTCTGAGGAGCAACATTTGGCTGGAGATAGGCACGGAGTCATTCAGCCCTGACCAGACCAGGAAACTCAGGGACACGTGGAAGGGCAGAAGTAGAGGGGTTTCCACTGGTGAGAATGTGGGAGCTCTGGAGTAACTACCAGGTTTTAAACCAAGGGAGCTCAAAACAGCTGGGGGGCTGGGGGAGAGCCTAGCCTCCACCTTACATCATGCTGCTCTTTGATGTTGGAGGAAAAAATAGTAAAATACTTACTACATAGATTTTTTTTTTTTTTAAGTTGTATTTCTTGTTTGTAAAGGCTTTACTAAAAATAAGTAGCAAACAAAGTGATCTTGTTTCACCACTAACACTGGCAGGCTCCGGGGACGGGACTTCTTGATTTGTCAATCAAGACAAAACAAAGCATGTGGGGAGTGTGCATTTGCAATTGAGAAACAAAAAAAGGAACAGTTTTAAGGACCACTTTGTCGTGTTTCACAGCTCCCCAGCAAGCCAAGCACCACAGGCTGTCTAGTAGTATTTCAAAGAATTGGTCCTTTGGATCAATCTAAGCAGAACTGACCTGTCCTAGGTATTACACTGGATGTGAATATCCTCTTGTGGATTTGGCCCTCGGTGATCTATGTTGTGGGGAACCGACTTCAGATTTCAAAAGTTATGAGCCAATATCTAAGACTTTGGTGTCAAACACCATAAGCTGTCTTCAGATGAAGAGCATTCCTTGCTGTAAAATAGAAAGCAAAGAAATATATGAAGTTAGTCCTCTTTTCTGCTCCTACAAACATAATCCTTTTCACTGAACTTTTTAATACAGACAGTCAAAAACCTTAAACAACAGACTATAAATGTTTAAGAAACAAGCACTCAGATGATGTAATATCCTACAGAGAGATATTTTGGCAGCAAGCTGTCCAACAGCAAGAGTTTTGCTAAGGCTGAAATTCAGCAAAAGCCTTATTACATCTACACTGAGATTGGGTACCTGGTAGAAATTCTCCATGGGGATAAGGAAATTATATCCCTGCCAGATAGAAAGCAATTTGCTATAATCTGAAAATAACAATGTGAAAAGAGGGTCAGCTGGGTAAAATCAGTTCAAAGGAAGAAAAAAGCAAAGAAGAGACATACAAGAAGAAACAATCAGAGTCTGATTAGAGAGGGAAGTAAGGAAAATTGGTGCTTGTATACTCATCAGATGGTTTATTGTCTTCGGTTTTAGCATTAGTAAGACTACTTAGTTTTCACTGTAAAACAATCACGATAATCTACAATCATTAGCAAAGGGCTGCATTGACAGAGACTGATAAATCACTATGAAATGAATAAATGGAACCCTCCAGCAATAAGGAATATGCATTTAAAGGATGCATACCAGAGAGCACACATCACTGGTTGTCTTAAATCTATGCTGGCATTTGAAGGAAGTGTGAGGCACCATTTAAATTCCTACAGCAATTAATCAGTACCTTCCATTTCCCCTTAGGGGAAACAGAGCTATCCTTAATTCTCCATTTTCATGTTCAGAGCGAATGAGTATGGAGATCTGTGTTCAAAAAGAGAATCCCTGAGCTGAAGTCCACTGGGCTGTGTTTGTGGAAATCAAAACTCTCTTGAAATCGAACTACTACAAACTACCCCATACCCAATGGTAGCAGCCAACAGATTATTAAAAAGAATTATATAGTTTCTGATGCAATACTTTTTGACTGAGGATATAAATAAATAAATCTTTGTGCTACATCTGAAGTAGCAATTGCCTAATAGAAAACAAAGTAATAAGGCTATAAAAATCTACTACTTTATCTTGAAGTTCAGTTCAGTTACTAAATTTGCTCAGGCTATTATAACAGTCTAAATTCCAGTGAAATGGCACCTTTCGTAAAATACACATGGTTTCACACATTTTGATGAATAAAAAAGGTTGTTAAATAGTGATACAATCCTGTTCTGAATACGGGACTTCTTCATATTCATCTTGGAATATAGCTTCTCCTGTAAAACTCCTTAACATCAAGCAAGGTTCAAACTTTACTACTGTGCTGCTGTGTTCCACCATTACAGGGTAGATCCTACTGTTCAAATAGTTCAATTGATTCCAGTGTAATGTGATTTTGATGAAATGCTATTTGACATTATGAATGTCAAATGAAATAATGAAAACATTATTAGTATGAGAAAGAGAAAACAGAAGTAGAAGAGATGACAAATACAATCAGGTTTTGTGATAAAGCCTGTCACAGATTATTTCTTTGGGTCTTTCAAGTTTCTTCAGACAGAGATGGTTTGTCTTCTATAGCATAGGATTGTTTTCATGTCTCATAAAATTTCGAGATTTATTATTCCCAGCTTTTCACCATGACAAAGGAACACCCCCACTCCCCACCCACCCCCAGTTAAAAGTAGGAGCAAGGAGATTCAACACAGACCTTCCCCGTGGTCATGTTTCTGAAATGGCAGCTGGGCAGCAGCAGTGGCCGTGTTCGTGCCCTGCCTGAGGTGGACCAAAGACATCAACCCGGCTATCTCACATCCCAGAGGATTTTGTGTGTTGGCATCTAGCACCGAAGTAGCCTCATTGCTGACAAGAGTTGCCACAAATACTAAAATGTAATAAATAAGCAGCCACAGATGTGTCAGCATCTTCTAGGTAAATGCTACTTAAGGTGGATCTCCAGCCATGTCCAGGGACTACCCTTGTTCTTCAGAAAATAACTCCATTGAAGAGGGGAAAATATGAAAAGCAAGAAATCGCTTAAGTAGAAACCTTGCATTATGGGCACCGAACAAAACTTCTTTCATATAACAAGCTTCAAAATATGACATGTAACAGATTTATGTTGTTTGAATAACTCCATTTGAAAGAATCAGGCTGATTTCAGTCATTCAGAGATTAATTTTTTTTTGTTTGTGGCCACCTGCACAACTTGTGTCTTTCAATGGGTTGTGTCCTCATCTGGATCTTAGTGAATGACTCATTTCTGTTTGATGTATTTATTCTGCATCTTGTATCTTCTGAAAACACATATTTAATAGAAATTGTGTATACTTTAGTTCTGATGTTTGTTTTAAAAATGCAGGCCAAGCTACAAATGATATATTCCTGAAGATGAAAAAAAAAAAAAAAAAGTCAACCATAGGAATGGCAAATGCAGCCATGTGAAAAACAGAAATTTTGCACTGTCAGTTGGGACTGCAGAATACCAACTATGAAGCAATTTGAAGGTACTTACCTAAAACTATCCTTCTGTGATTAAGCTGCGTAAGACTGGCTGAGAGAATGAGTCATGTTATTTCATGGGATGCTTGACAAAACACATTTGAAATACTTTTGTCTCTCCCAATGTCAGTCTTTATGAACATGCCAAAATAAACATGATCGTGTTCAACTGTCATTCATTTCTCCCACCCCAGCAGGAAGAACTCCTGGAAATATTTTAGGACGTTATAGTATGGAAGTTGCTTCTGAGTTTGCCCAGCTTTTAGAGTTTATTACTAACATGCGAGGTTTGCCAAGAAGGAACAGGATTTTATTTCTGTGGTTTCGCAAGTGTTTTGGTGAGGGCAGTAAGCCAAGAGAGAAACTGGTGATTCCAGCACACAGCAATCCTACTTAATTGCTGTGAGAAAGGCTTCTAGAAAACTCTTAATTGTATCACTGTTTGTATAAGTTTCAGTCATTTAAAGACAGTATCTAAAAATACCAGAAAACCTAACTAGTGGAAATACACTATCAATCACAACTTAAATGACCAAGAATGGTAAGCAACTGGCAGCCAGATCCTTTGTAAGCCACTTCTTTATCTACAGGATTACCAACAATTACAAAGACAGGTTATATTTCTTTGGAAACACAGCGCTTTCTAGAAGCCAATCTTTTATCAAGTTTATACCATGTATTAACAGCCACTCTTAATGGGTTCATAATTACGTAGGAGAAACAGTTAGACTAAATTGTGAGAAGCCAGGTCTTTTTCTTCTTATAGCAAGGCAATCCAGCTTAATTGTGGTCTTCATCAGCAGGAAATACCTCTGATAATCAAAGCAGTGGAGTTATACATTCTGCATACAAATAAAGGTATGTAAAATACTGCATAATTAGCAATCTGTCTACCTGATGTTACAATTGGCATTCTTGACTCAAGACAGGCTCGGTTCTGTGCAGAATTCCCTTTCCTACAGATAGTACGTGTACTTATAAGAGGCCTCAAGCCCTTGTTTTGTGCTCTGGAAAGCTGTACTTTGCCATTCCAGTCTTGAACCAGCAGGGTAACTGCAAAAGCAGAGCATGCATTCTCCTCTCAGTATTAAACAACTGAATTGATTCTTCATCTTCTCACTGACAGTAGCTAATATCTACTCCTGTCTAGATGCGGCATGCAGGGGATAAACTACCTTTTTCACCAGTGGCTTAACTGCTTCCCTTCTTTTAAACCAGCTTCCTCTACCACTGCTAAGACCTATTCTCTGATTTCTTGCACCTCTCACTGCTTTTCTTCACTCTGTGTCATCCTTTTTTGCCAAGGTTCCTTTTGTTGTCTTGCTCATTTCTGGATCCAAATAGGCCACAGAGTCGAAAATTTTTCCAAATGAGAAAAAATTAGAAAGTAAAAACAGGAGAACTACAATCTCCCCTACAAGTTTGACAGTGGAATAAGGAAATAATTGAAATACCAGCAATGTTCCTAATGTGTTAGGAACCTACTTTTATCTGCAAGATGTTCTGCTCTCTTTGCTCCATTAGCACTGAAAATAGGAGACAAGAAAAAAATTCTAGCGATAGTTCCAGTTAGACTGAAGCAGGTGAATCTGAAGTGTTAAGAACTGGTTAAGTACAGATGAAATGTAAATTGCATCACTTTGAACTCCAAGAGCAGGCAAACAGCTTCGATGTGAAATTCTGATAAAACTTTGGCACGTCTTGGCCTCCCTTAAACCGTAATTGCCACGAGTTTGGAAATTTACAATTTACTTAGAAATGAACACATTAATAGCAGCATGTTTCTTCTACTGATGACCAAGAAACACACTGAACTGTTTTTCAGATTTTGACTTGTATACCATTAAAATTTTTTAGGAGCTGCAGCCTCTTTTATAAGAATCCAGGCTGACTGATAAAAATTGCTCTCAGCTGTTTTTTACAGTTCCTTGAAATCCTACAGGAATGCCAAGGGATTTGCTGACTACAAGTAGAAGAACACTGCTCCAGATCACTGCCCTGCAGTTTTGTAGCTTCTATGGAAAGATTCTACTGAATTATAGTAATCACATTACACTACTGCAGCTACTCAAGCTTCCTCTAACCCTCTAAGTACTAGTGTACTGCTCATCAGATGGCTACTTCAGATCCTCAGTATGGAAATTTATGGTAAATTTCGTGTAAGGTCCACCTCTAAGCAGGGGTCATCAACTCAATGCTGAGTTGTGATAGTTGCACTTCAGACTCTGCTGAACTGAGCATGTTTGCATTGTATTGCAACTGCATGGTGCTTCAGAACAGGAAACTGATATTAAGACATACAATTCAGATTATTTGGATTTAGATTACTTGTTTTCTGAGTATCTTCTAAGCACATAGAATGCAAGCTCGCAAAAATCCTTGTGTTCTGAAACGTAGCTTATTCCAGATCTCGAGCAGCTACTGTGAATATTGTCCACTGTTAAAAACACTGGGGTTTAGTTTGCTATGTTTAGGTTTGGGGTTTTTTTTTTTGGTTTGGTTTGGTTTTTTACACAGAAGGGATGCAAGAAAATTGCAAAAAACACAGAAGTGCTCTTGCATGATACATATTCCAGAACTGGACAGTATAATTACACAAATGAGTGTTACTTAGCAGTACAGTTGCACGGGCTTTTGAATTCCTTCAAGAGAAGGAACCCACATAGTACGCTGATATTTAAAGACAGAAAACGGGATAATACACCACCTCTGGTATGCCGATGATGTGTATACAGTAACACTGCTCAGCCGAACACACTGCAGATAATAGCACACAATCACTTCTGATGTACAAGAACAGCAACGGATCCCTTTGACTACATTTCAGAAAAAACACTGAAGTGGTTTGTTGTACATGTAGCATCACAAACATGCAATGTTATATTTCTGCCATCTTTTGGAGTTGACAAGTTTCAGCAGATCTTGAGAAATCAGGTAAGCTCCAAGTAGATTCATGTTTAAGGCCTGGTGTTTAGAATGTGCAGCTGTAACTGCAGGTAATGAATACTCCTGCAGCAGAAATTCTGTAAGGTATGTCCAGGACTAAAAAGAAATGAAACGAAGCAATTTTGATACCTGAATTTAAAGGGGAAATAAACTACTACGAAACATTTCTAAGAAAGAGTTTTCTATTTTTACCTTGAATAAACACTTTTATTCCAGTGTTTAATTAGCTTTATGGCCACTCTCTTGGAAATGAAATGTCAATCTGGTAAATAGTTCACATTTTCAAAACAAGCACTTACCAGGATATATCTTAGTGATTGTGCTAAACCTGGCAATTTTGCCATAATCATACTTTCCTTCTTTCATCTACATAACAAATTACCCCCTACCATACAGCTTTCATTCTTCTCTTTTCTTCAAACACAACTGTTGTTATGCTGGATTTTAACAAGTTCACATGCTTAAACATATTCTTCTAAAAAAAAATTATCAGGTCACACACCAACATGGAAACTGTAAAAATAGTAATAAAATTGTTGTAATCCTTACAGACTATCATCCTGCTAAGTCAACAACCTCTGAAAATTGTTAAGGATGGAGGGCTATACATAGCTCTTGGCCAACCTAGTGCAATTCCGTTGACTTCAAAAGGAATGCATCCGCCCTGTGAGTTTACTTTTGAATAAAAGCTTCCTTGGAAGGTTAATGGAAATTAAGCTTTCAATCTATTCTAGATTTTCAAAAGGGACAATTTATCCTTTATCACTGGGCAAAAATGAATTTTCCAAGGTATTAATGAATTTCTGTCTCATCCATGCTTTGAAGTTCCGATACCATTCTATAAGCTTTTTCCTCCTTTGAATCTTTTCTTGTAAGCTCATTTTTTTTTCTTTCTCTAGAACAGCAGGAAGCTCTTTCCAGTTTTTAATAAAGATAAATGGAGCCCCCATGGTTTTTAATAATTGTAATGGAGCACTGTGGTACACTGATGAATTTCCACAATCACCCGATGTCATTACATCTTCTATAACAGGTAGAGATCCATATGAACAAGCTTCATAAATTCTGTAGCATTCTGTATTTATTCCCACTGGGCACAATGTCAAATCACTCTGCAGCAAGGCATCTTGATAGTTTTTGAAACTTTCATTTGTTTCTTGAGGCTGCCACCTAGGAAAGTAAAAGGGTTGAAAATTAATATTTTTCCCACAGGCACTGCAATGAGAGATATGTTTTAATGTCAATTACTTATAAAACTGAAAATGCTGTCAATGTAGGGATTTTATATTACACAGACAATCAATGGGGTTTTACTTCTAGTCTTAACTATTCTTAAAGAGTTTTCTAAAAATTTATTGAAAATGTCACTGTTAAAAATAGATTGTAACACTTTTTAGATATGGTCCTTTTAGGAAATTATTAATACTTACAAGTTTAAGATGCAAATTGAAACACCATTTTAAATCTCCAAGATTTGGATGATGCATATGTCAATTTACTTCACAGCACAGTTCAGACATAAGACATTCAGGGAGACACTCAATGGACTTTTTCATGATTTTTTTTTTTTTTGCCTCAAATACTTTAAATCAGTAGAGGTTTGCTCTTCAAAAGAAAGGATGCAAAGGAATCCATTAACCTGAATCTATCTGCCTGAAATGCCTCAGAATGTCTGTGAGATAAAAGTTTATGTCACAGATACAATCCATCTCCTGAAATTCTTCATCAGGGCAGCTGAGGTCTTCCTAAGCACAGCTGTGCCCGCTGTCAAGTATTTTACAGGTGTTGCTTGGCAAAATTAAGAAAAAACAATCACAATCCTATTCCTGCTAATCAAAAGATCTGTTCTGCCTACTTGAAATAAAAAGCCATGCTGTACAAATTAAATCCACTCTTTGGTATGGAACACAACAAAATACAGCTTTTTCTTCTATTAAGACATTAATATACCCTAGGTGCAAGACAAGTACTTCTTCTTCCATCATAATCAAATGTATATAAAAGAAAAAACAGACGGTCTTTATATACAGTATATTGTAGAAATTCTATTTAAAATACATATGTATTTTAAAATGTGCTTTATGTAAAATATAGCAACAGAAAGGCTGTTATATTATGAAGACCTACACAAAGGGTCTCAGCAATGTTGTCTGGTTTAATTATGACTGGTTACCTTTATTTGTATTATTTTTTAACACTCAAGAAAGGATTGGTAATAATGAACCAGGCAAGTCTGAATATTTTCATGAGGTAAATCAAAGTCTTACTGTTCTCTGGCTGCAATCCAGCAAAGTTTGTCAAGCCCATCCTGTTTCAGAATTTCCATTAGGTTTTCCCTAGAAGAGTTCTTATAAACTGTTCCTAAGAAATTACACAGATATGATCTTGGATCGCGTAGCATCGACCAGCTGGGTTCTACAACTGGAAAATTTCTGTAGCTGTAAAAACAACATATACATTACACAAGTATACTTTTTATGTCCAAGAAAACACATTTTGCACCATTTCATCTTTACTGCAGCAGATTCCAAAACTAAAACCACCTACTTGTTGCCAATCCACATCTATAAACACAGACAAACCCACAAGCAAACCAGTGCAAGCCCCGTCCTAAAAGTTGGATTTCCTTTGCCCCTACCACTCTCCGAAGAGACTTTCCAAAATATTTATGTCTTTATATTTATATATATTTATCTTTATTTTATTTATGTCTTTATATTTATATATATTTATAGCAGAGACATAATTTGTGCATATTAGAAAACATCTTTGAGAAACATGCTTTTTCAAAAGCAGCTGTTGTTGATGCAACCGCTAGTATTAACTGAAATGGCCAGGTTAATGGTAATGATGGAGTTCATGTCTCAGCTACCTTAAATTTCTGGGCATGCTTATGAACTGAAATTACCATTGGTAACCTCTCAAAGGAAAATCTCACTTCTGTCCTAAAGAGCGTGTCATACAAGCTATTTAACTGGTCTTTTGGGACTCAACAAAACAAATGCAAAGTCCTGTGATTCAATGTAAACTGAACGCCATCCCTTTAGAAAGGTTTTTGCCACATCAGGCATTTTTCTTCTTTTGACTGATTCCTCAAATCTTATTACATCCCTTATTTTGGTCAGCATGACAGGCATTGAAACACTGCTTCAGCTGAAGGACCAGCACTAACTTTTTCATTACATAAAGGTAGCATTTTTTCTGGAACAGATGGATGTCTGCTCCTTTGCAGTCTCAAGTTAAGACAGATATTCCTTCTAATATTATTAATTTTGATGGATCACTATTCTTCTACTTCCCTGTCGTTCAGGGGGTTTTTTTGTAAGAAAAGCGATACCCTGATCTCAATTCTTTACTGGTTTCAAATGCAGTCTCTGCTTTTAATTCAGTGATTTCTTCATTGCCATTAATGGTTCTGAAGACATACTCAATTTCTTCAACTTCCCAAATTTTGATGGAACAGCCCCTTCCTCGTTCTTCTGCATGATGAATGTTAATTCACTTACTTTCAGAAAACCATTTTTTCTTTATGCCAAATATTTTGAGAGCTGTAACATGAGGTAAAAAAAGTGCCACCAGTACCATCCCCTTCCTTTCCTAAACAAGCAGTGGTTGGAACTTGATTATATAAAAACCTTTTAAGTCCCGTGTTGCTGGTACATATTACATCAGCAGTTATGGTAAACCTCAAGAGCAAATCTACTGAAGAAAAACATAAATAAACAGAAAACCCCACCAGACATGGGTGCTTTTTTTTTTTTTTTAAAGCTCCCTAAATCCTAGCATTATTCTCCTGTTATCACTTTTATTGCTAAATGTAGTTTCCAAAGATTCCAAAGCTCAATTTAGAAAATCATTAATAGGATCATGTTCTACAATTTATTTACTATGACTTTTTGGGGTATCAGCAGTAACATTCAGACATATTTTCCATACCTCATGCATAACAATTAAGTTTCAATTGTAATTTGTGTCTATAGCACTTACGTAGCTACTCCTAAAGGCCACTGGAAAATATCTTCTTCATTTACCAATGCGTAGTCATAAGTAACAAAGAGTAGATTTACAAATCCTCCATTTCTTTTCAGGTATGGTTGAATCCACTCATTGTTGCACTGCTCATTCCCAAGCAGCACAACCACCACATGCTGTATTTTGCGAGTCTGAATTAATGTTTGTGCGTAATGCAACCACTGAGTGGCGTACGTGATCTTTGCTTTTTCTCTTCCATTCAGAACTAGCACAACATTTTCAGCTTCAACTGAGAAGTAGCCAGGAACTACAGATGGACCAGTGATGAAGCTGTGAAAACCAAAATAAAACAGTAAACACCCTGAAGACAAATTATTGACATCCTTACTATACAGTCTCTACTCCAGAGATTTTTTTTCTTCAGTAAACACAATATACTGCAAAGTAACTGTGCAACTGTAACCATTTCTGTTGTCAGTTATTTAGAACTTGACACAGGAATAAAGCTGCCTTTCTCTTTATTCAGGAAAAAGAGGATTGATACTTAAATGAAAATAAGGTATTTTGTCAACAAAACAGAATTACTACCATATCCAAACCTCAAAATGTGGGTAAATTGATTAACTTCAAAAAAAGTATGTACATTGATGTTCACTGAAGGTCAAACATTTTCCTAATTTCAGTAACAACCAATGAATACTGTAAACCAGGTATCATTATGAGGGACAGTTAGCTGGTCTGGCATACTACATTAATTTTGGCTAAATGAAGGTTAAACTAAAAAAACACTGCGTCATCTGATACTGAGTAGAATCTATAACACAAGAGGTACCTATCTAAATGTAAACTTAACATTGCTTGTGTGACCCTGGTCAAACTTGAGGCTCTGATACAATCTAGTAAGCACAAACATTTTAGGTAGGAAATTGCATTTCTAGATCTTGCACAATGTATTTAACTGCTAATTTAACAATCAGGTAACTGCTGTGTTCAGAGACTGACTGAACTCAAAGGATGAGCGATTACACAGCTTGGGGAAGACTGGAAAGGAAAACAAATCTAGCAATTTTTTTTTTTCCTCAAGTCAATTAAGTGTTAGTTTTTGAGGTCTGCTGCATTATTACAGTTTCTCAGCTACCAGCAAAACCTAATTTAGAGTGAGCATGAGTTTTAACTAATTTAGAATGACCATGACTTTTAACTCACAAAGTGCCAAGCTGACAGCCAGTTTCAGTTCAAGTGTGCTTAGGAAAAGAAAATTCACAAGCAAAAAGCAAAAGCAAAAGCTCTAAGAGCTACTCCAGTGAGGTTATCTGAAGCAGACTGACCTTTGGCAAGCATATTGTAAACCTGAGTTAAACTGACACGCTGCTGGCTTGGTGGGAGTGGCATATTTTGGAGCCAAGACCTATGAGACTCATGATTTGGAATCAGGACTTCTAATATATTAAATGTAAGTCAGGTCAAGACTTAAACCCAAACTTTTAACAGACAATGAAAAACAACTCCACTCAGTTTAACAGATAATGAGAAAAGAATCACTGGGATTCATAAGAGAAAACACCTTGAGCATCACAATGACTAAAATAGTGAAGAGGATATATTAAATATCATCAATATATGAAAAACCAAATATATGAAAAAACTACAGAACTGGAGGGACAACAGTTTAAAAAGAGTTTAAAAGGGGGTGACAAAGCCATAGTAGGAAAGATTCCAACAGCTAGCTCATTCTCTTCAGCAAGAAATACAAGGTGAAACACCACAAGCATTATACTGAATGGAGAATTTGGACCTGGATGGCATTCACTTGAGAGTTCTGAAGGAACACAAACACAAAATTGCAGAACTGCTGGCAAAGGTGTGCAGCTGTCATTATGAAGAGACACTATGCCTTATAAGAAGGGGTCTGCCAGCATCACTCATCACTCCCATCTACAAAAACAGCTTGAGAGGACTCTGGAACAGACCAATCAGTATGAATTCCCTCTCTGGAACAGTCTGTAATAAATAGTAAGATCACTGGGTATTATCAAAAGGTATGATCACTGATCACACACATGGATAAACAGTGTTGGAAATGAGTGCTCCTGTCTCACTAATCTGATGGAGATCTAAGAGTATGTCAATAAGAATACGGACAAAGGGGATCCAGTAGAATAGTGTATTTGGATTTTCAAAGAGCTTCACCAAAGGCTGTTAAGGGAACTAAATTGCCACAAGCTATCCTTGGTGGAATCCTTTGGCAGGTAAAGAAATCTTTGCTGATTAACTTTGTTGACCAGCATGCTTTCATTATGGCATCAATCAAGGTGGTTGCAATATGCATAAGGAGGACAGAAGAACGAGATTTAAGAACTGATGAACAACTGAGGTTCACAGAGACTGGGGAAAGGCAGCACTGAATATTTATAAAATAGAGAGGGTGTGACTCTCAGTGGAACATAAATTTATTAATGTTCTTAACGGTAAGAAGTTTGGCACTACCTGCTCTACATCATCCTCCTAGATGATGGGAGGGAAGGATGTGAATTGCTTCAGGCCAAGGAAAGTGCAAAACCCTGCTTTCCTACTTCTTGTACGAATATGCCAACATGCCACTAAAATCCACAGCTATGAAGTTCCTTCTCCACTCGTGTTTTTAAATGAATGTCCCTGCACTTCATGCAGAAGTGATACTTTTAGTATTCTTTAGGCAACTTCTTTGGTAGAAACTTGAAGCCATCACAGATCTGTATTACTCTTCATCATATATGTATATGAAATGGGCTTACTCATGCATCTGTGTTCAAGATATTTTGGCATTTTTGCACCTTTAGCTTTGACATTCTTTAAAACCATTCACCAGAGCTCTGTTTTAACAATCATCACACTTGCCACAAACAACTGCACAGTAGTACATATCCTCCATGTCACCTCAGTTAGTTCCTTCTAGCCTCATGTAGTAATCAAATGGAGATAAATTACCTTAGCCAAGCAATAAAGCCAACAATTCTAGAAAACTTTATAACCAGTGAGCAGCCAAAATCATGTCCTAGATCTTCCACACAAAAAAAATACAAAATAACATTTCCAATTTGAGTAAAAAGTAGAACTTCATCTATTTATTTCAGGATCCTAATATTTAAAATAACATATTAATGTATTTTCTATACTTTGAACAACTTCCTACTAGTTTGTCAAATTTTAACTTCTGTTATGCTGGTGCCAAACTTAAACTTTATCTTTTTATATGATCTAGCATCCAAGTTGAAGTTTAAATAAAGACTCTATTATCCCTGACTCCTCTAAACATAACCAGAAGATTTTTAAATGCTAATACAGAAGCCTTTCTTCGAGAGATGAATACCCTAAGGAACAATGTGAGGTTATTGCTCATCTGAAACAGGTGCATCAGAGAGAAAATAACCATAATCAGTCAAGTGACAGCCTCATCAAGTGCAGCAAATTATTTTCACATTAGAAACATGAAAAGCGAGGGTTTGAAAAAAACCTTCGTGTCCACACCAAGAAGACAATCTATTTGGCAGAGTGTAATTGATTTCTATAGCTTCCAAGATTTTAATTCTGTAAACAAAAAAGGCTTTTCCCACCAAGACAACACTACAGGCACTGGTCCCTATTCAAAGAAAGTATTGTACCCTTTGTACAAATTCGTGAATGGAAAGCTCTATTGCTCTGTCAAGGAGACTACCAAGATTGCAGCATCATCATTCATAGCCGATTCCCTAATCTTGTAGAATCAGGTTGTATATGCAAACAAGAAATATGGCTATTTTTTTTTAAAGAGTATGTAATTTTATCTATTTCTTTATATCTAAGACAGACCCGTTAATAATTGCTATGTTTAAATCAAGCCTACCTGTCTTTCTGGAAAACATTTTTTAATCCCTTATGAATGTGATATAGGCATTATTGGAAAGATTCTATGGCCTGGACCATGTACACAGTCAGGTACACAGATAAACAGTTCAAAGTGATAAAAACCTTCTGTGATCACTTTAAAAAAACCCTTTAAATTCAGAGTCACGTATTTACTTCAAACATTATCTGCAAATTTCAACTATAAGCCTGTCTTATTGCGAGAGGAAAAAACACCTTTCTGACACAAAGTATTTTTCAAAGTTAAATTGACTTTAGCACATAATTCATGGTTTAAAAGAAAACTTTTTTAACAGATGGGTCTTGGTGCAAGTGACTAAATATTGTAGAAGACCTACTACTGCAGACTGGCAAACTGGCTGAATAGAAGAAAAGTCCTTCACCTTTCACTGTATCTTTACAGAAAGTGTTAAAAATGGTATTAAACAGGACCTTAAAGAAAAGTTCTGTATCAGCCACTAAATAATATAAAATCTTTGACAACAGTCTTAAAACATTCATAATCAAAGATGAAAATCCATTTTTAAATCAAGCAATGCTTCAAGAGTAACCTTCCTCTACATAAAAAATTTTACTTTGCAAATAAAATAGTTAACCAGATGCTAGATCTCACAAATTGCTTTTGTTACAAATAGAAACACATTATGGTTTCGCTACAATCCTATTTATCAATGAATGAGTGAAGTCCCTTTTCCCTGAATACAACAGAAAGCAAACAGCAGACATCTATCTGCCTCACAACACCACGCTTCTTTCAGTTAACTATGAGCCACAAACCCCAATTCTTACATGTTTCTCAGGGCTGTAGTTCACCCCCTTTCTGAGGTCTCTTTGGGGCCCTCCCTCTCAGCATTGGCAAACCTTTCCACATTTCTTTCAAACACATAAATCTTCAAAAAAAACCAGCAGATGAAATTGCTCCCTAGTTTTCTGGGTTTCAAACACGACATGTTTCTGCTAGAATTTGCTGGTTTTATCAAGGATGTCGCCATGAATAAATTTAAAGGTTCTCTGTGATAATTTTGAATGAGAAACGGTGTGCATATTCCAGAATTATCAAAACACAACAAAATTAAAGTATTTGCAACTGATATTAAAATAACTGCAACTTTGAGGCAGACAAAATAATGCAACCGTGCATCCTATCATGTTCATTAACCTTCCATTGCATCACGTGTTACAAGTTAATGCAACTGAAGTCAACATCATGCAGCTAGTACCTGAAATACATTTTTCCTGCTTTTTGGCTTCCTTCTCTCCACTGTGCAGTCACATCAGCTGGCTCAAGGTGCCCTCCAATAATATGTTGCCAAAGGTAAAGACCTACATAAATGAAGATACGATGTAGAATTTGAATGCACAGATCTTGCCTACTTTGCACTCAAGCAAATAAAAAAAAAGTACCTCTGGGAAATGAAAAAGCGTAAGTGTTAAGAACTCAGGAAAGAAATGTCAGCGCTTCCTATATAATATAGACAGTGCTTCCTAAATTCTATATGACTTCGAATCAGTTAAGATGAATTTTTCGTACATCAGGGCATTTAAAAAGATTGTTTGGCTGTCAGAATATCAGTAGATGAAGATATGGTATACCACTTCTGTTAGTATCTTTCTTAAAAATGCGCAAATATTAATCAGTATTTTAAGGACAAGCATACTTCTCCTAAGCTTTTGTGAAACATCAAATTTTTGTGATGGAATGCATCACCATGTACCATACCAATTCTACAATGCTACACAGAAGTTCAACTGAAGCTGGAAATTTTACATTTCCAAAGAAGTTAAAACAAGTATGCCTTCAGCAGTAGTTAAAAAAGCTTGAGAGGACCTTGGCCCCCAGTTTATGTAGACAGAAAACTCAGTGTCATCTGCAAGTTCACCAGTGGCAGCAGTACTGCAGTACAAAAAATGGCTTACTTCTCATTGTGAGATGCTTTATTTCACACAGTGTGACAAAACCAAATATTCTGGTTTAGCTAAATATGAGGCCTGCCCTTGTGTTGTATTGTAAGCTAGATTGGTATAAAAACTAAGTGTTTCTCTGCCATTTGAGCCATTTTCTTCCACAGATGTACAAAACTGCCTTGAAAAGAACCAACACAAAGTGGAGTCTAACTACATTTTTACTTGTATTAATTAAATCTGAGTAACAGCTACCACTTCCTTAATGTTCCTGATACCCATATTATTTAATCATACACACAAATTTTAGTCACTAAAGAAGCAGAGAAAAGTGCCGTATCAGAAAGGTTAAGTGATCAGCAGACATTGATTACATCTCCTTACCAATTGCTGCTTTGCCCCAAATCTGTACTCTAAGACTGGTTTGGTCTAGATGAGATCTTGCATTTTTTATCATCTTAAGATTAGCTTCATATTTCTGCTGAGAAGCAACCAGTTCATTTTTCTCGTCCTCTTCCCATGGATTCCACTCCTCATTTCCCAAGGCAACATGATCTAAGAAACCCAAAAGCGGAATTTACATTAAAAAGAAGGGATTTACAACTTCAGAAAAATGACGGGTTTTCTTGAACTCCTCATTTCAAGCAGCACCTGACAACCCTCCCACCGCCTGACAGCCTCCCGCCGCCCCGCGCCCGGCGCAGCACCCCCTCCGCCGGGCCCGCGGCCCGGGGCCTTCCGACAAGGCCGCCGCCGGCGCAGGCCCAGCAGCGGCGAGCGGAGGCCCCGGCCCCGCTTTCCCTAAGGGGCTGCCTCCGGGCCAGCCCGCCGCGGCGCTCCCGAGCAGAGGGGCTGGGACACGCCGCGCTGCTCTGGGCCTGGCCCGGGCTGTGCAGACCGGGGACAACACCGGGGGGAGGCGGCGCGGAGCCGCTCCGCCCCGCCGGGGGCGCCGGGGCCTTCCCTGGCGCAGGCAGGAGCTGGCGATCCGGCCGCCCCCCATCAATCCGCCGCCCCCAGTCCCAGCCGCTGCGCCGCGGGTCGCGGCCAGGCCGGCCCGCCCCCGGCAGGGTCGCTCGGAGCGGCCCCGCCGCCGCTCTCACCTCGCGAGCCGCGGCGGTCCCGGTGCGGCGGGCGGGGGGCGGCCAGGCGGCGGGGCCGGAGGAAGACGGTGTAGGCCGCGTAGAGGGAGAAGAGGCCGTAAGCGACGATCAAGGCGGAGCACAGCCGCTTGCGAGAGCCCCGCATCCCGCCCGGCGCGGGCAGAGGCCCCGGCGGGGGGTGCCGTCAGGCGGCGGCGGCGGGAGGGGCCTGCGCCCGCGGCCCTGGGCTGCCTCCCCCGCTGTAGAGGCTTAGAGCCCGCGTACCACGGCCTGCCTCTGCCTCTGCCGCGGCAGCGCCCGCTGGGCATTGCTGTTACCGCCCCAGGCGCACGGTGAATGCATGAAGACGGCTGTCCCGTGGCGACCGAGAGCTCCCGGCCTTGTCCTTCCCCGCTGGTGCCGGCGCGGTGTGTCCGGGCGGTGCTGGGGCCTCCTGGCCGCTCGCCTTCGTGAGGGCCTCCAGCGGCTTTCGGAGGTGCAGAATCGGCACGCAGTAAGGTCGGTTCAGGAGCACCCAACACCTTCAGGCTGTCACACGGACATAAATACACGTCACCTTTGGCGTTTTATATATGCGGTGATGGCGTGGGCTGGAGCTCCTGCCATCCGTACCAGCGGCTTGGTGCTGGGCTGCGGGAGGAAGGGGGGTCCTGGCCAGCAGCCGCCTGCTGCAGGGCTGTGTGATGGAGCTGTGTGATGGAGCTGTGTGGTGGTGCTGTGTGGTGGAGCTGTGTGGTGGTGCTGTGTGGTGGAGCTGTGTGGTGGTGCTGTGTGATGGAGCTGTGTGGTGGTGCTGTGTGATGGAGCTGTGTGATGGAGCTGTGTGATGGAGCTGTGTGATGGAGCTGTGTGATGGAGCTGTGTGATGGAGCTGTGTGCTGGTGCTGTGTGCTGGTGCTGTGTGATGGAGCTCTGTAGCTGGGCTGTTAGCCGGTAGGTGACCAGCACTGTCAAGCCATGGAAGTTTTACGTAACGGGGAAAGCTGTGGGCCGACCAAGCGGAGTTGTGTTGCGTAGTAAGACAGTTGAAGGTCTTGGTAGGCTATCCATGAGTCCTTTCTCAGGGTAGATGTTAGAACTTATGTGAAGCCTCTACCAGCCTGTTCTCAAACACCATGATCCTAATGGTAGCCAAAAGCACAATGACCTTCACCAACCTGGAGGAGAGAGGGAGTCTAAAACTCTACAGATTATAACACAACGTACAAGCCTGCAGCCTGCTCTAAATCCGAGTGTTTTTTTCTTGGATCAATTTTTACCCTTAGCAACGCTAAACTTTGCTCTGCCTCTGACCTAAGAGTTATTTGATGGACCTCTGCTTGCTCCAAAGTAAAATGTAACTAGTTGCCTTAGCACACCTTCTGAAACAAGCTTAAAGTCAGCCCACTGGCAAATTGTAAATCCAATTTAATGACTTCCTACAGTCACTGAACTACAAATTTGATGACCCACAGTGGCAGCAACGAGTCCTTTAGTTTGACATCCCTTTCTGATTGTCTGCATTAGCCTGAGTCACCACTTTCTTCCAGCTCAGGTCTTAATCCTAAATGTGACCCTGATTTCACAGAACCATAGAATTATAGAATGGTTCGGATTGGAGAGTTGGAAGGGACCATTAAGGATCTAGTCCAACCCCCTGCTGTGGGCAGGGACATGATTTGCTAGACCATGTTGCTCAAAGCCCCATCCAACCTGGCCTTGAACACTTCCAGGGATGGGCCATCCACAACTTCTCTGGGCAACCTGTTCCAGTGTCTCACCACCATCACTGTAAAAATTTCCTTCCTTATGTCCAATATCAGTTTAAAACCATTGCCCCTTGGCCTGTTGCTGCAGGCATGGTAAAAAGTTTTTTCTCCATCTTTCTTATAAGCCCTCTTTATACATTGAAATCAATATACTCATTCCTGTTAGGCATCATGGCCACTTTACTTTGGTTATAGTGATTTATAATTTTATGGGAAAAGGGCACCAGATAAACACTTTCAAAATGAAGACTGAGCTTCTCTCTTGCCTTTCTAGCTTAGTGCATCGGTGTGAATACACAGTGAAGTGGTACAGTTACAAACTTGAAGGTCAGAGACACGATGTCTATAGTTGATATTAAACTATTTTCAACTTCAACTGCAGTCTGTTTTCTAGATTGTATCGTAACTGGATCTGTGTACTTAGTTGCAAAAGCTCATAGAAAACCTTTTTGCAAAGACTTCAATTTAAAACAGAATATGATAATGAAAATATGACAGAGAGCCAAAAGGAAAGAAGAGGGTAATAGAGGTGAGTTAAGAAGGGCAAAGAAGAAAGTAAAATGTTAAATATTGTGGGAAGACAGGTTTCCTTTTGCACAGCTTGCCCACTTTGAATGATGATTAGAAAGTTCTCTCTTCTCCCCATACAGATGCAGTTAATTTCTCTTAAAAATGACAGATGAGTCTTGAAAAGAAAAAGTCAAGAAGGATCAATCTAAGAAGAATTATAGAGCATTTTATAGTGTGTCTTGAAAGTCTTCATTTGAATGTGTGCGTTTCAATAAAAAATGCAGAAAGTTAATGTGATTCGCAACAGTAGTGATCATTGCTCAGCGGATCTTTCACAATAGTGATGACACAGTCATCTTATTTACAGCGGATGAGAAAGGCATACCAACTGAAATGCGGTAAACAGTATCAATCAAAGCCTTAGAACAACTGTACTAAATGGCAATGTCTGATTGTTTGGAAAGAAATTCAAATGCAGAAGTGAAAAAGTGTGAGAAGGAAGAGCATACACTTCCTAAGCATAATATTTTGATCTTATATTTCCTACCCATATTAATTCATTGTACGTTTTGCAAGTTGCATTGGTTCATTTCATGGCAAAAACAGGATGGAAAAAGCTATACATAATGTAAAAAAGCATGTTAATTTTATAAAAAGAGCTTTGGCTCCTATTCAAAATAGCCAGCCAGTTCAGGACAGACTCAAGTAAGTGGTTTTCCTATAATGGAAACTCAAATCACATAGGAACTAGTAGGATTTAAGAATATATATAATGTTAAGAATGTACTAAGGGGGTTGAGGGGGTGGACTTAACAGAACGCCTACATGAATTAAGATCTTAGAGTAGCTTTGTCTAGGGACTACAGAGGTAAAATTTACAGGAGCATAAAATTGGAAGTGAACCACCTTAACCATGGAGTTCCCTGAAATCATGGGAAACCATACAGCACATACCAAATTTAGGAAATGCCTGTACTTCATACATGGTGGCTGCGGGGGCCTACAAAGGCATAGCAAGTACTACTTCCTAGTACTCGGTAACAAACCTCAGATATGTTGTAGAAGACCAAAAGCCAAGTGATATGTTACAAGAAGGGAGGAGAGATCAAGAACATTGGTGATGTCTTAGACCTCTGTGCAAGCAAGATACTTATATCTCCTACATTATACTAAGAAGCAGACGTGTTCTACAGTCTAGAAGGGATGGAAAAGCCAAAGAGCAGCAGCTAATGAGAGTTGAAAAGGTTCTGAACCCGGATCTGGTAAATCAGGAGGCTTAGATTCTTTCTTAGCTCTGAGACAGCTTGCTGTATGATCTTGTGGCAAATTATCTTGTCTCACAGGGCTCCAAGTGACTCCTTGTAAAACATTCATAAATTAACTTCTGGGAGTGTTATGAATCTTAATTGATATAAAGTAGTTGAAGTTTTCTTAGAATGACGTACTCAACAAAGACAGGAAGAGTTCTAACAAAAAAAGGAGAATCTATTTAATAACAAGGACTTTGAGCAGTAAATAAACACTACAAGTTCTTTACGTTATAAGGCATCATAAATGGGGAGATACAAGGGAAAGATGTTTCATCAGGTTCAATAACTGTGTTTAGAGTTAGGAAGAAGAACAAAAAAGAGCACAGAAGTATCAAATACATGCAACAAATGCCTATTCTGTTGAAGAGTTCATTACAGCAAATGAAAATTAACCTGAAGTTTCAAAATTAAGGTGATAAGTGTGGCTGAAAGCCCAAGTCAAAATACATTCTGCTGTACATCAGGTAACTTGAGTAAGTAGCTGTAAAAATAAGCTTTTTTCTTTGTGACAAGTATTTTTTTCTGTACATATTATGATAAAACCAATCCTTCCTGATACTTGTTGTTAGTCCTTACTCACTCCTGCCTACAATAAAGTATTTTTTGGTCTCTGTTACACCCTTCCAATAAAATATTGTTAAATTCTGTGGCATTACTTGTCTTATCTTAGTCTCTGCTCATTGACTGTTGGGCTGGAAGTGATTGACAGATGTCACTGGGAAGTTCAAGCAAACAGTATTGAATAGCATGTAACATATGCAAACCTGAGCATGTAACCTGAGGTTTTAGAGCACAGCTAGGAACAAAAACCTAAAGCATCAATTAGACATCTACCAAGAACATGGAATGAAGACAGTTGTTGCCAGAATCCCTGCAGAAAGGTTTTGAGATGTAATTACTGCTCTATTAGTCCTATTTTCATTAATTAAGAAGTTTACAGGGTTTTCTACTGCCATCTGCAGAATGTAGTAGGCAGCTGCTATTGCAATTTTTCTTCTGCAAAAGCCTGAGTCTCCTGTTAGGCTGCACCATACAAGGCTGAATGAAAGGGAAAAGTCTGCAGGAGGCAATTAAAGATACAGAGCCAGAGAGAGGCCTCTCTGCTGGCCACACATCACAGTGCCCGTTCCTGGGCTTTGGCAGAGGTTCCTCTCTGGATAGGTCTTTTGTGACAAGAGAGAGGTAATGTCCCTTGGTGCTCATTACTGCTTGATTAGTAGAAATAGTTCTTTGTTCTGATGGCTCTGGGTCATACGAGTACACCGTGACGTCATCCTTCAGGCAGAATCAGGCTTAGGTTAACTTCACTTTTACCTGAAACTAATTATGGTGGCTGAACTGTCACCTTAACAGGGTGATTGCCTGAGGCAGAGAGGTGATGGTAAAGAACTACTGATAGTGGTGAAAAATTAAGGACAGTGACCTCTTTTTTTGGTACAGCTGGACCAATAAGAAGGTGACCACCTTTGGCCTTGTAGCTTTAAATGAGAACAGCTTCTTTCTGAGAAACTAACACATTACAGGAGCATCCAAATCAAGTGGGTTTTTTCAGCCTAATGTAATAACAAAACCAACTGCTGTACTTAGTTCTGTATTTCTCTCAGATACAAGACATACCTATCCCAAGACATTTTTAGATATCAAAGGGTTCTCCTCCCATGTAGCATGTGTTACATGTAGAGTATGCTGTTGTCTGTATAGGCTTCTATTCTACTCCTCCCCTCGCCTTCTCTCCTCTCCTCTCCTCTCTTCTCCTTCAGAACACTGTCTCCTCCTGTAACACAAAGAAAGGACTCATAGCTGCTATTTCCCAGACTGTTTTATGTCTTACCCATTTTTTAATCTGTGTCAGTACTAGGTTAGACCTTTCCAACAACCCAGATGTTTGATGTTAGCCATATCTACCTTCAGCCATGCTCCCCCTTGTTCCCATAACTGTCCCTTCTCCAATATTTTGTTTTGTTGGTATATAATGAAAGAAGGCAGTAAAGTCAGTTCCCTGCTCCTTTAAGATTTCACTGGATGTACCCACCCAGATAAAATCTTTATGGCTTATCTATTGCAATAGGCTAAATACACCCTCTTAAAAACCATTGTTTTCACAATCTTCTACAATTTTAAGTGCAAATCTAAGACAGATAAATGTGTTAAATATATTTATAAAACCAACACCATTACATTGACCTTTTGCATAAACCTTCAAGGTTTTTCAATAGTATAGATGCTTGCTTTGTGGATAGATGACATTACGATCTCTCCTCCCCCCATTCTCACTTTGAGTAGCATGAAGACAGATATTTATGTACCACATCCACCTAACAGCTTCCAATGGAAAGAATTTATTCTTTTAGGAGGAACTGTAGTAGGTTTTATACTAGCAGGAATTTTGACAATATTTAAAAATGAAACTATATTAGCATATCACACTGTGGTGCGAGTCACTCTGAGTTTCTGTATCACGTGGCTTACCTGGGAAAAAAGGGATCATTTAAAGTCTACAGTGTTAATTGAGGTGGCTGCAGTACCATTTAAAAATCACTTGAAGCTGCAATGTCTTTAAAAATTAATTTCAGGAAGGCAAGCAATTTAATCTTTCATGGAGGAATCCTAGAGCTGCAGTCGGTGGTTCCCTCTGCACATGAACTCTTCTGCTTCTGGCACTTGATCAGACTATCGCGTGTGATATTCATGTGCGGGCGTCATTTACATGGTGTTACACAGGTGATAAGAGAAGGAACACAGAGAACACTTGGCAAAGAGTGGCAGTGTTGCTGCCTGCCTGAACAGTTCAGATCAGCTGTAGTTTATTCACTGACTGTATCTGGGGACTTATCAAGAGAAGGGCAGGTCTGTATGAAAGTTGTTCTGGCTCAAAGACTTAGGGGCTGGGTATCATGGATTTGCAGTAGGCTTCATTCAGCGTAGGTTAGAAAATTTCAGTTAGCTGTAAGTGGAGAAATATTTAATTAAATAGAAGAATTTCTGAAATTGCATCCATATCTTGCTTGGAATTTGGTCAAAGTTTCTGGATTTTGGAACCCAATACTTCTTTGGCTGATGGGTTGAGTCACCATCCCTGGAGGTATTTAAAAGACATGTAGATGTGGCACTTACGGACATGGTTTAGTGGTGGACTTGGCAGTGCTAGGTTTATGGTTGGACTCGATGATCTTAAAGGTATTTTCCAGCCTAAATGAGTCTGTGATTCTATGATTCAGTACTGAAGAATTTAGCCTGTTCTGAAGCTCAAGTTCTTTTAAAAAATGGCTTTTAAAAATTATTTAGGGCAGTGAATTACTTAAAAGCTGAGAGTTGGTTAGAATGGTGAGCAGTAGAGTTCGGACTCCGGTGTTCAGGTGAGCAGACTTCTGTTTGTGTATTGCTAGACAGAATCACCGGGGAAGCTGCCAAAATGTGGAAAGGTCAGGCTGATTTTTAAGGAAAACATACTAAGCACTCAGAAACAAACTATCCTTTTGTGCAGGAGGACTGTAAAATTCAGCAGAGGGCCTACTTGCCTAAGAAGTAAATTCATAATGAACTAAAAATCAAAGAAGGAGCATTCAAGAAGTAGTAATCAATGGTTCTGTGCACAGTTAGTGTTTGGTAATGAGCAAAATTACCCAGGGATCCATACCAAGGATTATACTGTTCAGGTTTTTTATTGATTACCTGAACGATGAGATAGGAAATTTGCAGGTGCTACTGATTTGGACAGGAGGGTGGGTGGCATGCTGAACTTTCAGTCTGGAGAGATCTTGAGAAAACTGAGAATTGGGCCAACAGATTGCTTGTGAAATTTAATAAAGAGAAGTGTGAAGTTTCACACTTGAGATCGAGTAGCTCCATGTTGCCAGTACAGAGTGTGGGCCAGAAGACCTGCCAGAAGAACCTGGGTGTTACAGTAGATGCCAAATTGACTGTCACTCATCTGAATGTTTTCCTTACAAATAAGGTGAACTGCATGCTGGACAGCCCTAGGGAAAGTGTGACCAGCAGATCTAAGGAACTCATACATTTTCTTGACATTGATGAAGCCACAGCTGTACTTGGTTTTGAGACCCTGAGCTCAGGCAGGGTTTGGGAAACTGGAGAGTCCAATGGCAGGCTACTGAGAGGTCAGCGCATGAGCCCACAAGAAATGAGGAGAGGTTAGGAAGCTGGAATTATTTAGTCTGGCAAAAAGGAGGGTAAAGAGACATTTAATAGCAGCCTACAACTACTTGAAGGGCAGTTACAACGATGTTGGAGGCAGAATGTTCTTAATACTGGCAGATTACTCAGAGAAGGTCAGCGAGCCACAGACTGCAGCACAGGAGGTCCAAGCTAGACAAGATAAACCATTTCACTAGAAGGGTAGTACAGCAGTGGAACAGGTTACCCAGAGAAGTTGTGAATCTTCATCCTTGGAAATTTTCAAGACCCAGCTGGGCAAAGCCATGACTGATTTTACGTTGGCCATAGTCCTGCTATAAGCTGGACATAGGACTAGAGAACTCTAGAGGTACATTCCTACCAAGATTTCTATGATTCTTCCCATCAGCATTTCTAATTATTTTGAGGTGAAGCATGTAGGCAATGCCCAAGCTTCAGTTTTTGTTATCTTAAAGTCCAGACCTCTTAAAGATTCATTAGATAGAGGATACAGATATTTGGAGGAGGGCTCTGAGACCGTGAGTCATCTTCAGTTCTTTAGCATCCCCTCAACCCTGCAGTAGCTGGTCATTCTTACATGGTGACTTCTAATTTCTTTAATAGCACCAGTAATGACAGTTCTGCAGTTTGGGGGAAGAGGAAGAATTAGCTGTTGCTAATTGATCAGAATCTGTTGTTGCTGGAACCTGATTTCACTCCCATGAAAACAGACACAGGCATTGAAAATATGGCACTGTGTCTTACCCAAAACTTCATTGCCAAAAGTTGAATGAATTAACACCTATTGGGAACCAAAGACAGGCTAACAGAAGTTGTGTTTTTGCTAGTCTCAACCCTGAGCATGGGGCTCTGTTGTAGAGATATCATTTCACTCGTCCTGATTTCAGTATGCCTGGTGTCTCACTGGAAAAAGGTATAATGGAAAAAGTTAGGTGTGCAAGAGCTCCCTGCCTCCTTATTTTAAACATCCTCGTTAAGTTGCTGTCTTTACATTTAAATCAAAACTTTCAGAACTAGGTCTGATCTGAACCATTTAGTCCCTGACCTCTTTCTCAGAATGATTTCTGCTCCAAGAAGGAGACTGGAACCACATTTTTTTCCAGCTCATACACTTCTGTATTGAGCAGGAAGGCCTGGGCTTTCCTATAATTTATGACTTCTCTGAGTGTTTCCATACAATGGCTGTTTATCAGGTTTCATCCACTCTTTCATCTTCTACTGCCTGACATAGCATGAATTATTGTTGTGCATGCTGTGTTCCAACTCTCTTTCATGCCATTTGAACAATCAAGAAGTCACTATACATGGATGATCTTTCACTCAAATTTTTATTGAGAATGGCACATGTCTATTAACCAAATCTGTTTGTGAATCTGAGGCTATGTATGAGTACTTTAACAACTTTTAAGAGGGTGGAACATTTTGTTTTAAATGAACAGTTTAGTTTGTCATTTCAGAATAACAGTGCAAAGAAATAAAATGAATCACCTTCTTGAATGAGATTCCTTCATTCTAGGTTGAGTAAAAATTCATTTTGAAGAGTAGCTGTTTGTTTGTGGTTTCTTATTTTTTTTTAATCTATAGTTTCTTTCTTTTTTTTTTTAATCTGTAGTGATAAAACAGAAGAAAATGCTCTGAGATGAACCAAAATAACCTGCTGTGCTTTAAGCATGGTGGCTTCAGTCCTCCAGGTGCTAGCTGGGCTAGCTACCTAGGAGAGTTACTGTCACAGCTCTGTTTGGGTTTCATGTGAGTGGCCATGTTAGATGGTTTAAGTGAATCTTGTTTATTTCCCACTGTATAAGTCTTAAGAAGACACACAAAATCAGTTAATTACTGCTTCTTGGCTGAGAACAGCGGAAGAAAGATAATTTTTTGAAACAGTAGCTCATCTTTTTTGTGATTGTGAGCATTGCTTTTGGTTATTTATACCAGAATTACCTAAGGAAATGCAGCTGTTCCCTTCTTCTTATGTATGCAGTCTAAATCAAGTCCTTTGTGTCTTTTTTATCTTCCTAATTTTTATATTTTTTTCTACTAGACATGGAAATAATGGAAGCCCTAAGCTTTCTGAATGTATCCCAGTAGGAAGTGAGTTAAAAGAACTAAAAATTAAGCTAATTATGAAAGCTGTAACAAGTAGCATGATTTTATATTTAGAAGCTACCTTTTTATTTTTCAGCATCTGATTTTTCCTGTTGAGCTCTTTCATCCCACTGAAAGCTTTTAATCATATGTCAAATTCTTTTAGTGTCCTCGGACAGATAGTAAACAGAAGAGTACTAAAACTGCTTTTTGTCTTCAGAACTACTCTTCTGAAACTTTGAATATGAATCTGTAATGAAATTCATTTGGTCCGGTTTTCAGAGATTTGTGTGATTCTCTTATTGACCATTTACATGATCTGCCATCTACTGTTCTTCTAAAGGCTTACTTGGCCTCAAGGCATCTGGCTATGTGCTGGGCTGAGAAATTTCATGAGTTGTACTTTGAAGGGCTGATTTCAGCAGACTAATTTATTGTTTGTTGGGATGGCATTTCAAGATACGTTATCTTTGCTTATCATCCTTGCAGATGTACTCTGTCACAAGGGAACAAATCAAAGTGACTCCAGTGTTTATATTCTGAATGGCATCTATTTATGGAATCTCACATCCCTAACGATTAAGTAAATTATGGGGGAAGTGAAGTTACTGAAATCAGAACGGAATGTTTCTCTTTTAGCATGAGGGCTCTGCCTGTCTTCTCTGTCTATCAGGTGGGGCATGCTCTAACAGTAGGCCAAATCTGTCCTCCCGCTGAAGGTGCTTAGGCATCCTGGCATGATGAAGGTACTGATTGTTTAATGCTCCCATCTTTTGTACCAGTCAGAGGTAACAGGATCTCTTCTCTGCAAGGACCTCATGGGTGCTGCTGCGAGGCTTGCCACTCAGGCTTCACTGACAAGAAGATCTGATTGAATGTAGTCATATTTCTAGCAGTTTAAGGAGAGGTTTTTGCTACGGCTCTGTGACAGCCTCCTTACAAACTTCAGGAAGTGGATAAATTGTGCGCGTCCATACATCAATGGCTTTAGTTTTTCTAAATCTGAAGTCCAGTTCTGGTCCTCTATGATGTGTCTGCTCCAGAGTGAGATCCTAACCCACCACCTACTGTCATGAGGAGGTAAAATCCAGCCCAGCACACTGGACCTGAGGAAAGGCAGTCTCTGATCATACCATTTTCAGGTGAAGACATCTCAGACAAGTTGATAGCACTATTCCATGTTATAGACAGTGAGTTACCCAGCCAGCATGTATCACCCTCCAGAACAGGAACAGGATGAGAATGAAAGTGTTAATGCATGGATTTCTAATCCATTGAAAGGACCTTATGCGTCAGTGTTGCAGACTTTAGCATATGTTTGGTCTACTGATTTTGTATTTTTGATTGTTCATATTTGATCTACCTGTGTATATTTACTCCACAGCTCACTGTGCAGGGAAGTAGATTGTTAACACATGGATATTGTCTGTTGATTTGATGGACCTAATACATACTGAAACACCCAATCTGAATACAGGTTTATAATTATTGGTTATAGAGTTTGCTTACAATTGTGTATGGTGGTTGACATGTTGGTATGGCTGACATCGGGGATGCTCGCACTAATTCAGAAAGGACATTTGCCATTTTCTGATAGATTAATTCAGCCAGAGACTGTTGCTCTTGTTGGGAAAATCCATAACCTCTGCTGGCTTGAGCAAATATTTAAGGAGAATTAGATTACATGCCATCAGGTTCCTGATGTCAGTGCCTCTAGTCCATGGCCTCTACAGGGAAGTGGTCCAGAGAGGAGAGACAGGACCAGCACTGCTGTCAAGGGAGAAGCAGATGAATCTGATACAATGTTGAGGGAAATTTTCCAGTGCTTCCTGATTTCAAAGTCCTTGGGACCTCTGAGAATGGCATACTTGCAAATTTGGTAAAAGAGCTGCTCAGTGGTTGTCATAAGAGATCAAATTACCAAAAATAAAGAAAATTGGATAGCAAATATACAACCTAGTTAGCCAAGATAGCATAGCATACAGAGGGAAAGAGATTCTGTTAGCACTGAGTGTTCTAACACATCATCTTGAGGGTGATCAGGAATTCTAACCTATTCAACACCTTGTTTTTCTCTGTATTCAAACATGGTTCAATAAAAGAGGGAAAACCCCATATCCTAGTCAACGCCTTGATCCCCATGACTGCCTATGTATTCTGCCTGCTAGGGCACCATGACCTGCATAAGAGAAATCAGCAGTGTTAAGCATTGCTGCAACAGGAATAGCAGCTGACTTCTCAGGATTTCCTAGAAGGCAGTATCTGGCATATTTTTTTCTCTTTTTATTTTGCCTGGTAGCAGGAAGTCATATGGTACATACTCATTTACTAGGACTGAAAACAGTGTGGCCCCATAGAAAAAATTTCAGCTTGAGGTCAGCTGACAGTGTCCTTCAGTCATTGATGGCATTGATTTTTTCAAATGCTTATTCCCTTATTTTCCAGTTAATTTTAGAGCAACTTCTGTTTTCAAGATAGAAGTTCCTCACAAAAACTCATGCAACCAATAAAATAACCTTTTGAACATTTCCATTATGATTAACACTTTAATTTTATCAGTATTCAGTAAGACGATAGAGTTTCCTGGGAACTCTGTAGCATGGTTCATTAACAAATACAGTATAACATGAACACCATTTATATATGTTCTAACAGTGAAATTAATAGAGAGGGTTTCATTTCTAATTTTTGTTCATATGAAGTAACTGAAGCAATACATCTTGTTAATTTGAAATGTTTGGTGATACTGAGTACAGCTTGATGATGTTTTCAAGTATGAGATCCTCATCTGGAATATTCTGTGATAGAGAGAAATCCACCAAGTAATAAGAGAGAAACAGAGAAAAAGAGAGAAAAAGATTTTTTTTTCTTTGGGTTGCATTTTGTTCAGTCCTTCAAATGACTATAATTTGCATCAAAACTGCAAATTCTTACCTTTGGTTCTGCTGTGTTTTATATGACATCTGCACAATGATGTTATGTAGTATTAGCTTGTTTGCTATATGTGTTACAAGCTTCATTTAAGGTAGAGAAGACCTCGTCTGAATGAACTGCACAGCAATATGGCAGATGTATTTCAGTCCCAATAAGGGCAGTTAATGCTTTTGGTCTGAAAAAAGAAAGAATCTCTCTAACTAGGGATGCATAGTGATTGTCTCTGAATAAATTGTTGTGATTCATGGAGAAAAGATTCAAAGTTATTGCAGCTAGTGCTCTAAAAACATCAACGTAATGTTCAGAGAATGTCAAAAAGGCCTCATATTAGAGATCATTAGGGAAGAAGTAGAAAACAAAACAGTACTATCATTATGCCACTGAATAAATAAGTAGTACATTCACAGGAATGAATCTGTGCAATTGAACTGTTAATGATAAAAAATACGGAACTAGGAACCTATCAGGATTCCTCTCAGGGTGTCCGCTAGCCTTTTTATCAACATCATTTTCAGACTCTTGTTTAGTGGCAACCCCTGCTCTGACAGCAAGAGTCAAACTATGACAGGGATAATGTGCATTTGGAGTGCTGCACGAAGCTCCACAGTTTCAGAGAGAAACCATTCTGTAGAGGCACAGTGGCTACCTCTGACTGCTACGGAAGCCTGGCTGACTAATTTCGGAGTAGGAAGTCATCTGGTTTGGCTGGTGATGTCTGTATGCAATGTAACTTTTAAAGTGGATTATGAACCTCTAAACCACATCAATATTAATCTCGGAGTGCTCATAAATAGTCAAATTAGGGTGTTTGCAGAAAACTTCGACAGCAAATTTTTCTGTGGTTGATGCTGAGACCGCTTGCATGGACCCAAATGATTGTAGGTAAAGATTTGCTTGTTGATGCTTTTATTAAAGGAAATTTTTGATTGCTAAAAAGCATTTTCCAGTGTAGCCTGTGACAAGAGTAGCTTTGAGACTGGAACCTTTTTGCTCATTCAAAAGAAAAAAAAAAGGGTGGTAGTAAGGGGAGACTGACTTGAGGCAGTGTGTTTTGTAAGAGACCCCAGAATCAGACCAAAGCATCGGGGTTTCCCCCAAACACTCCTATCTAGGGGCTGACCTGTTTTTTCTGACCTTCTTCTTCCAGGAAAGGCTAAGGACAGACTCCACAGCAGCAGGAACTGCTCGTCTTGGGAGGAAAGTAATGACTGTTGATAGATGTCTTAATCAGATACTGAAGCCCCACCACAGGCATTCACTTCCCTCTTATAACAGCAAACTCCCCAAAATAGTTATCTTACTGCTCATTTATTTATTCTACTTAAAATTAGTCTTTATTGTGTGTTGGTGCTATACTAAGCAGATTGCTAAAGTAATTTTAATGTAGTGAATAGGATTTAAAACTTAGCTGCCCAACATCTCCTTTATACCACACGTCCTGCCCTTACACTGATGGCATCAACATCAATATATGACCTTTACTTCCAAGTTTAGTTCACAAATTCCTCCATTCCTTTATAAAATTCTGGGAAGGTCTCTTTTGCAGTACACTGTAAAGGTCAATATGTCCAAAGGCAAGATTGCCTATGTATGGATCAGACAACAGATTCACCTTGTCAAGTATCCTGCCAGTGATGAAGGTCACCAGCTGAGATATCGTAAGACCCTGCAGTAGATAAGACCCTAACAAGTTGTCTGCAGCACTTGACAGACCACCCTGAAGAACAGTATGCATCTTAGCTTCTTCCTGAACATAAAAGTTCTTCCTGAATTCATCCTGATCCCAGACTGCCTGTAAATTATAGCCCTTCCTGCAGCAGTGGCCAGGGACTTTGGTGGAAGGACCCTGTGTCACTGGGCTATCTAATGTTGTCACATCCAGGACAGATAGCCACTGCATTGAGCATCAGACACATATATGGTGCAAGTAATGAAACCCTTGAAGTGCTGTAGAGCATGTTCTCAAATCCCCTCTTCATTGTCACCATGTCACGATAACAGGCAATAGACAGCAGCAGCCGATTTGGCTCTGAGGCCATGAGTGAGGCTGCCTGTTCTGCACAGCAGAGTGGTTGTAGCCACATGATCCAAGGTGGCAGAACTCATTAACCTTTCAGCATAAAATGCCCACGGGCCACCTTCTTCATTGTTCTATCAGAGGCAGGTGGCTTCAGCAGCTGTGGTGGCTGCAGCTGCCAGCACACCCTGCAAGGAGGCAGGCAGATGTGCTCTGCCAGCATGCCATCAAGGATAAATGCAGGTAAGTGGAATTTACTTAGAAATGTGGAGTTTACAGCCTTCCCTGTACATTAGGCGTGTGAGCTTATCTCCTTTGTATACCACCAAGCTGTGGATGGTTTAAAAGTTAAAACCACCGTCTTTCATTATATTCAGAATACAAGTGGCAGCTAGCCCAGCTGACAGGACACAGGGGCAAGTATTTGCAGTAGGAAGCATCTGTTAATATATATGACAAGTCAGACAAAGTCTTTGCTGGTGAAAGCTATGTACAAATTTCAAATCATTGGGCTGATCATAAGGAGAGTCTCTGTGGAGATATTCCAGCAGCAAGAAAAATCAAAGCTTCTAAATTGCTTCTTACTTTGCTCATGTTCTTAATAAACTGTAGGAGCACTGCCATAGGCTACTGAGTGGAAAACAGGCATCATTAGTATTTTTTAATAGATTTTCACAATTGAATACTTTAAGATATAATTATGGAGGGCTTGTTTTATTTACAGGTATCAACATCTGTTACCTTGTCTAGCCTATCAGCTGTGGTCTATACTTTTTGTTTTTCCAAATAATTATTGAATATATAAAGAACGCCAGCAGGATCCTCTGCAATACCATTTTGACCTTCCCACAAATAAGGTGAAGAAACATTATCTTTTTGAGAGCCTCTGCTCAGAGAATAAAAAGCTTTTTGATAATAACACTGATATTCACAGTCACTGATTGTTGATTGAAATACAAGTTTCTAGAAATATTGTATATGTAAGGACCCAAATGGCATATTAATTAGATGGCAAATGTCACAGGACTGTTTCTGGGTGGAGTATCTGCCCTCATGAGACAGACTGCTTCTCTATTGCTGACAACACAGACCCAAGCCAACTCCACAACTGTCTGGCCAATATTATCCACTTGAAAGGTCCGTGGAAATCACCAGGCTGGCTGCAGGGGCAGCACCTCTGTGTGTAAGGCTTTGATGAAGGACAAGTCAGCTGTAGCAAATACAGCCCACGGCCTGCGAGGTCAGGTGTTGATGGAGCAGAAGCATTGCTGGTAACCAGCAGCTGTTTCTGCGGCTGCTTGGGTGAAGCTAGGGACACTGCTGCCAAAGCCTGAACCCCAGCCAGTGCCTGCGCCTCAGAAGTGCTGCCAGCCATTTCCGTTACCAACCTCTGAGAAACTGCACTGCCGCAGGGCCAATTTCCCTTGCTCTTGTCAAGGCTAATATGGAGGATTTTGTACCAAATTTCTATTCTCTGTTTTCTGTCTCCACATCCTCTGTAAATCTGATCTTCTCCAACCTGCCACACGCATTTAGCAACATGAGACAAAAAGGGAGATAGTAAATACTTCTATGCCCAGCCTGACACGGGATGCCTTGCAGGAGCAGGCTTGCAATGCTGTTGGCAATTTCAGGGGCATACTTCTTGTAGAAAGATTCACAAAAGCCCCCCTTGCAGGCGAGCCTTTGTTAATATATTGCACTGATGCAAAGTCTCTTAATTCATCTTGGCTGTGAAGACATTGACTGCTGATTACGGTTCCTTGCTGAAAATGGACTTGCCAGGACAGTGTTCCAGCTCCAGATCCCCCACCGTTTGCAGTAGGCTTACTCCTGTGGTTGCAAATCATAGGCATTCCTCTCAAGCCTCTGCCTTTTCCAGTGGGAAATGTCCTGGGATAGGTAATGGAGAAATTCTGATTAAAACCCCACAATTTTTCTTTTTTTTTGTTTGTTAAAGACCTTAAATGCCCATAAAGGGTTACCTACTGGTAACATTTCCATTATTCAACTTCATCTTGAAAGTTAACTCTGGGAAATTAGATTGTTTTGGGAGGCTTGTGGCTTTTCACTGCATTATAATAGTATTTCAATATTCAGGAGATGTAAGAGGCTTATTATATGATGGGAAGATCAAGTTACTGTGGTTGGGAAAAGCAAAGTGTGTGCATATGATGTGGCACCGCAGTGTAACAAGACACAGGAGGAGGGAGAGATGTCTTAGAGGGATACCACAGGCAGTAGATATTTGGGACCAGGGCTGCTTGGAAATATGTTTACAACTTGGTTTTACACCTTGTGCTGGATTACATACTGGTACAAAACCTCCTGTCTAATTCTTAACTGGCAGCTGGTATAAGCTTTGGCTTACCTTGATATGTCTGTTGATTTAACAATCTGTTATTTCTGTACTGTGTTGTCTGTCACCCATTAATTATGACAAAATGAATTATTACATCTTACCAACAGATTTCATTGCAGTGTCATAAAACACAGAATCATTTGTTAGACTAAATACATAGGTCTCCTTGAGTCAAAACTCACAAATGAGGAAATTTATAGTTAAATTGATAGAAAGCACAGATAAAGTCTGTTGTCAATAGGGACCCATAACATTTTCAGGCATAGTATATTCCTTGTGTGTTAGAGAAAGCCTCTTCCTCCCAGGCACCTCTGCACTATTAAAAAAGTTATGCACTATACCAAGTAGTTAAGAAACCTTGTCTGGTGAGTCGTGCCAAGATGGTGGAGCAGCCTGGTGTCCCCTGCCTTGTTGCAGTGCTTCCATTGCACGGTTCGACCATGTATCCCAATGCAGCAGGCATGTCCCAGCCAGCTTTGGGAAGCGTTTGCTGCTGGCCCACAGGCACGGCACAGAGCCTGGCTTGTGGCTGCCTCGCGGGGGTGGCTACTAGCTGGTGGCCCCTGCCAGCTCTGCCTGGCCTTCAGCTTGCTCCATGCACCCAATGCGTCCCTAAGTGCTCAGCAGCCAAAGGGGTTTTTTTTTTAGATGCAAAGCTTTGGGAGCTGGTCCCTGGTTCGGTTCCCAGGCATGCCTTTCCAGCAGGTCTAGTGTCCAGAGGAGCTGTTTTTCCAGGTTCCCCTCTCTACTTAGCTCCTCCAGCTTTCTGTGGACTTTCCCTTGGTTCCCTACCTTTCTTGCACACAGACACAGGCATGCCAAGAAGATCTTTCCATTAGTTTCTGCACCTGCAAGAGCTCACGGTTGTATCTCTACTTATGTGCACGCAGAGGGATGGATAGGAAGCTGTGAGTGAACGCAGGAATGTCTAGACCAGCAATATATTGGGAGGGATGGGCACGCTGAGGTATGACGGAGAGCGATCTGTGGTGGCGGAGCACTCTTCCTCTGCTCCAACGATCTTGTAGGAAATCCAGTGAGACAGTGTGAGGGTAGAGAAGGATGGCAGCTGCCTAGTGTGAACTCCTTCTTGTGCTTGCTCATACAGCACAATTCTGCATTCTGGGTCTGAGTATTTTTACTCCTTTGAGGAACCAGCTGGTAAAATGGCAATGATACTTTTTCTGCTTAAAAGATAATAGAAGAACCGAGGAACTGACACGTTTAAAATTGAAACTGTTAGAAAAAACATCAAGATTGCAAATTTGGACTCATGATAACTAGGAAATACCAGAATTGCAGAAAAATTCTCTACAACCTCACGGATATGCATTATACTGTACCTTTATTTCCTCATTGTGCATTGTTTTCTTGTATGACCTTTATGAGGTCAAAAATGTTGCAAAAGCAGAAGGTTGCAGAAGCAAAAAGGTAAAAAGGTTGGTACTGATCATAAGAGGGGATTTCAGAGTAGGAAAAATTGATCTCAGAATTACATCTTTGAACATTGCCCTGCAGAACTGGGTTTGGACACTGCGTTCCTGCAGTTCTCTACTGCAGGAATCATTTGAAATAATTTTTCATCCAGAAGTGATCGTTAACTGTGTGATCTTGTTTTCCTAGTTTCCATGCAAATTGCTAGGGTTTGGTTTGTGGAAGTACTGAGCTTTCAGAGCCATGACTGATGCTGGTTAGAGCTGTGCTTTAAATATGTGAAGTGCTCAGGAGTGTAAGGTATTTTGAAAGATGAGGTACAAGCCTTTCAAATTGTGCATCCACAATTAACAGGTGTTTTCAGATTTAATCTCACATTGGTGCTCTTTCCCTAAAATACCAGCAATTCCACTCCTCCATCTTGGACTGGCCTGCTGTAGAGATTAATGTTGGTGCAGCACCCTAGCATTACAGTAAAGGAAATTCCATGAAAAAAAGAGTATTTTTAACTATTTGAGGTTTTGAATTATGTACTGTAAATAAAACATGGGGCCCCCACTCAGCAGTGAAATGAAGCAACATAGTCCTAGATCCCATTCAGAGATGATAGTTTACTCTGACCTCCAGTGTAGCACAGGTCAGTTCTTCCCTGAATTAGTTTTTGTTTAACTAGAGCATCTCATTTTAAAAGATAGAAAATATCAATTTAAATATTTGCAGTATGGAAAAGCTATCATTATTTTTGTTAAATTATTGAAGTGATTAATTTTCATAATACTAATGCTTGTAATTTTTATTTTTGAATGTCTCTACTTGCAACTTCCAGGCACTTGATCTTGTTACGTTTGTGCTTTTGAGACTGAAGAGCCCTCAATTACTGAATTTCTGTTCCCCCTAGAGGTAATTAGAAACTGTGATCAAGGTACACTTTAGCCTTTCTGTTAAAGTAGACAGACTGAACTCGAGTTTTCCACTAAGGCAGGTTTTCCAATTCTTTAATCTTTCTCCTGGTTCATCTCTGAACCAGAGACATCCATCCTGAGCTGTGGGTGCTGGGGCTATGCACAGCGTCTCAGAAGAAGACCTGCTAGTGCCAGGTGGTGTAACCTTTCTAACCCTTTTCAGTATTATTTTGCTCATTTATCCCAGCAATGCCTTTTTGTTTTGCTGTTATTCTCTTTGCACAAGGAGCTGATCTCCAGCTGACTGACATGATGCCCCTATCGTTTCAGTTACTGTTCCCAAGATAGTGTCTCATTATGTCTATAATTCCTGAATATTGTTGAATTACAATTACGCATATTGATTCACATGTCATTTGCTTGCAGCAGCTTATCAACTCATTTGTTTCAGTGTACCCTCTTCATGTGTCACATGTACACTTTAATCAGTAAGGATTCTCTCATTTCTTCCAGACCATTAATAAAAATGTAAAGGCCAAGAAATGACCTCAGCATGGCCTTAAGAATACATGCCCTTAATGAGGTCTCACTGTTTACAAATGGATTTTGAGACCTGTCAACAGCTTTTAAAAATTCATTTTCTGTGTACCACATTGCTTTTTTTTTTTTCCAAATTATCAAAATGTTTTATAGTGGCAAGTTTGCAGGATTCTGACTATTCCATATAACCTCTATTCCCTTTCTCAGTCACTGTGTGAGAGCTTGTTAATTGTGGATGGAGCAAAGGAGGCATCTGATGGGAAAAAAGGATGTCATCCTGTAATTAAAGACTGTATCACAACCCGTTGATGTAAGACAGGTGAATTAAAGATGCTCGAACCATCATAATCCCCAGATATCTAAATTTTTGTATGCTGGATTTGAGGTCCTAATTTTTCTAATATAAAGGGCTTCTTTGTGTGTATGTGCAAGTGTGTGTGTGAGAGTGTTTTGATATACACAAAAAATGGGGGAGGTGCACCTCACCAGCTTTAAATATTTACGGATGAGCTCATCATACAGTCTCCCACTTTACCTAATTGAGGGAAATAGGCATTTCCAGACTATTGCTCACTCAAATGTAAGTATACAAAATAGATCGTATGAACTGCATTCCCTAAATGCCTATTTCTTGCTGCGCGCTGGAGAGAGAGACTATATAACCAACTCAGATGTAAATGCTGATGTGAGATAACCAAGGTTCGATGACATGAATCCAAACAAAGCACATGGACTTCCATCATGATTCTTGGTTTTCTGTTTTGATAATGAAGTCTATAATCAAATTCAATTTTATGGAAACTAAAAAAAGAATTCTGAATGTTTTGCTTTGCTAAAACAGTGTTTTGTTTGTTAATCCAACAGCTATTTACTTTAACAACTGGATTAGCTAATTAATCACCATTCCTTTTAACTACAGAGTTAGGATGTTTCTGATAACCTTGTTGGCATGCTGTATAGCCCCAGGGCCCACAGCAGAGGTGTGCATGAAGCCTTCAAGGTCCCTTTGCTCATTCTGGAACTTGGGCCAAAGAAAAGAATGACCAGTTTAAAGAAAAAAAAGAGTGAAGGCCATAGGATATGTGCTTCCCTAACTTTTCTAAAATAACTCAAGGATTCTTGAGCGAGAGGTAAAAAAGACAACCAACATTTGAAATTGAAAATCTCTCTCTCTGTCTTATCTGTGGGGATAATCTCCTTTCTCTGGCATGGTTTCTGGTTTTGGTAGCTTGATTAAGGAACATTATCTCATGTGATGAAATGATCTGAGTACATTTGCATATGAATGCTAGATGATAAGGCATAGAAACTGATTAGGCCTCATCTGTCTCACATCCCTGGAGATTAATGCTAATAGCACTTAATACATTAAGATGTGGATTAAACTTGACCAGAGAAAGTGAAGTGAAAAAGGAACTTTGCTAAACTTTTTGGAACTTCACTGATTTTTTTTTTCTCTTTCACTTTGGATGTGAAAGTTTCTTCATCTCAGCTAGTTTACATATCCTTAGAAATAATAATCTTCTAATCACATATACATGAGGAATCACAGTGACATGAGGAAGATAACTGTTTTTGATGGGAAGGTCTCTGACTTCCATTCTTGTGTTTAGATAAGGCTGGCAATAGAAGTGAGAGTACTTGCTTTCAACAAAATTTTCATTTTCATAAACCCAAGAGAAAGCAAGCTATAATTTTCAAGCCTTGACAAGTAATACTGAGGAGTTACATTAAATCTTTGATTTCATGGTCATTTGTTTCTGATTTAAACTCTCAATATTTTGCTTATACTAGAATGATCCTAGCAGCTGATCCTGAGATGCTTGCTTGCAGTGGTATGTACTATATGCCATCAGGATGCCCTGAGAGTTTGCTATTTGAGAATTCAATGGACAGGCTTCAGAAGAAAGACCTCAAATCATGAATAAGGTCAAAATAGAAACAGCCTTAGATGGAAATAAATCAAATAAATGGAATTGCACATGACTCTCAGCAATGATCAGACTTTACCTCTGCAGCCTGCCTCATGGTAAGGACAACCTGTTCTTCACTGAAATAAGTAGCTCCTCTGTGACCTCTGAGGCTTGCTTTCTAAAGTCTGATCTTGTATAACAGACTTGGCCGCCACTGGCAAATTGAACTTGGCTTGAGGTCAAAACACTGGGTCTCATCACTCCTGAATACTCAAGCAGTTGAGGTACATCCCTGGCATCATCCCGCTCTGAATGAGCTGAAATCCTGAATGCAAACATCTCACATGTGAAAAGTTTAGATGCAGACAAAACTCAGCTGCTTATTAGCTCTGAGATTTTTCTAGCAGAGATGATTTTTGCATCATAGCATAAGTGTACCATGTGTAACAGTCCAGTGCAGAAATGCATTTGTCTCATCAGAGTTCTCCTATGTAAGTTAGTACAGACTGTGGGGAAAGTTTTTTACATTTTAACTAATGTACGCCTAGCCACTGCTGATGCAGCGAAGAAAAAAAATGCCTGAAATATCTTTAAGTAAAGCATGGGTTGCTTTGTGAAACAGAAAGCAATAAAAATACTTTTATAACAGCAATAGAGTTATTTTGAGCATAGAAGTGTCTGTTATTTATTTTATGCAGCTTTTGCAAATCATAACATCTGTGATGGTGTTTCCAGTTTTATTTGCTTTTGAAGATTTTGGTTTCTTTTCATTCAGTTAAACCTCAGTCACTTTTCAATAAAAATGCAGTGTCCATTAGTAATGTAGCAGGAAGTAATATGGTATCCACAATAATGTAATAAATACAATTTTTAATACCTTAAAAGGTAACAATAGAAGTGAATGTATTTTATGAGAATTCTTTTCATTTTAAAGTATTACCCAGCCAAGGCATTTTATAAAATAAAGGAGGATTTGATCTAGTAATGTCACCAGCTGCCAAAAAACCAGAAAGTTCTTGCTGCACACTTGCAGTGTTCTAGAAGGGCAGTGCTCTGTCAAACACTTCTCTCTTCTTTTGAAGCTTATCTGGTGCTCTTTTGGCTGTGAAATAATTTACAAATATTCTACTGAAGCGGGGAATTGCTTTTGAGACCACTGTTCCTACCCAGTAGCCTTTCTTTGGGCTACCAGCTGAAAACCTGTGGGCTGCCCAGATGAGCAGAGCAAAGCCCTCTTGTGCTGTCTGCTGGCGCTTTGTTCCATGAGAGCATCCATGAGACCATGCTCTTGCTGGGACCACCCCTGTGTTGTAGATCTGTTAGCAGATTACACAAGCAAAGGCTCTGAGCAGACTTCCCTTTGCTTGCTTGCTGTCATGAACAGGATGGCAGGGGAACAGAAAAAAGCTGTTACTGTATAGGTTTGTGATTGGGGTTTTGGATGTGCAGGTGACGAGCTACCTGCCGTGTGACAGAACACACTCTACATCTGTATTTTCCTGTTGTCGTCTTAGTTCTGACAATACCATCTCCCTTGTGGTCCTACAACAATATAATTTTATTTCATGTTGTAATTTGCATTTGGTGCTGGATTAAGCAGTAAGTCAGTATGGGATAGCTGTATGAAAGGAATATTTCATAGTACTTTTACGTCATGAAAAGGTATAGGTAACAGTGATGCCTGATCTACCTCAGAAATCCTCATGAACCCTGGTAAAATGAAGAGGAATTAACAAAGTAATAAAAACTGAAAATTGCCCTTCAAGGACAGTTGCAGTCATGCGAAGGGAGATATGGCAAATGCTCCGTAAAACTGCCAAAGCAGGGTTTGGTGTGAGGCTTGCACACCTAAATGTCAGAGACGGTTTGTGGGTGTTGAAGCTCCCAGCAAGAGTCTGTGGGATCCAGCTGACACAGTCAGCAGCTGGCAGCGAGCCACTCGGTTACACAGCCACTGGTGTCCTCTCATGAGCATCTATCGCCCCTGAGAGAGTGTAAGGGCTCCTGGCTGACCACCAGCAGACACTCCAAAGCAGCATAGGTCTCGTGTGGGTTGCCTTAGCTTTGCTCAGCCTCAGCACTTGTCTTGGAAACCTCTGGGCATCCCAGAGAGCAGGAGGTGGCTCTGTGTGGGCAGCAGAGCCAAGCCCCAGGCAGGGCTGAATCACCCTCTGGCCTCCTCTGACCACATCCTCGTGGAGTACTCTGGACATTTTAAGACCCCTAAGTTAACATTCACATTTGTTTGCCGTAACCGGAGGATAATCCCACTTCCAAGTTCCCATAATGCGATGGACAAAAATAAGGGACCTCATGAAGTAAGCTTCACATTAATATAGGCTCTCTCCTCTATTTAAATATGCCCAAATTTGAGGGCTCTGCTCATCAGCATTAAATTGCTATTTGTAGTCCTAAAGATATTGCTGGGGAATACACATGTGCTGTGAGGCTGTGCTGCCTCTCTCCCAAATGCTACCTTCTGTAGAGGGATGAAGCTGGGTTAATTAGCATCGATAATATACAGCTGTGGGCTGGCTTCAGGGGTGTCGGGTTGGCTGATGTAGATAAGGTGCAGCTGTGGCTGGTTAAGTGGTTGAGAACCAATGAAGAGAGCAGCAGCTGAGGAAGAAGCAAGAGAAGAGAGAACACATGCCCTGGATGAGGTGAGACAAGGAGAAGGCAGCAGAGGGACTTATGAAGAGTAGAGTACGCTGGTATGAGGTGGTAAAAGACCTTGTTGCAGCTTGATGGTTTGGAGAGTGCTGTGACAACCTTCTAGGACTGCTACAAATAGAGAACCATATACAACTCCCTGCAGGGGCCAGTGTGTACGTGTGCTGCAGTGACTGGATTTTGATCCTGCTGAGTAGGAATTAATCTAGGGATTCAGCAGAAATTCATCTAGGGTTTTAAATGCAAACAAGAACAATCTCTGTCCTGATATGACTTTCACAAATTCAGGCTTGGAAAACGACAGCAACCTGTGTGAAAACGTTCTCTGTGACAGGGTTTGTTTTCTGCATGTTGGCTCCTCAGTTTCTGCCGTTGCACACTGAAGCCTCACCTGGGAAGCTGAATTCATGCATTAACTGGGAGAGTGCTGGAGCCAGGTGAGAGCTGATGCCTTGTTCAGCCTGGCCAGTGGTTCATTTTCCTTAGCAAAGAGGCATTCATGCCCTGAGGGATTTCGTATGGTTGCCCAAGGAAAAGATAGCTTGCATATGGGGAGAAAGCTGTGCTTGTTCCAGTCATTGAATTCAAGCAAATGTCAATCACAGCATGTCACAGATGCAGGGGAAATGCCTCCAGATAGAGTAGTTGTCTTAAAATAGGCTGAATTAAAAAACCAGTCTTTTCTCTTTGCTTTGCAGATTCTGCATTGCATTCAGGATGCAAACCTTTCACATCTATTTAGACAACGTAGAGGACACTAAGGTTTGGAAATACTCTGGGTGACTGCCTGTGCAGCTCTGACCTCAGAAGGTCAGACCTTGGGTGACCTCTGGCCTTGGAAGATGAGGGGGTCCTGCTACCTGCTCTGTTGTCAGCTGCTCCCTTTGTCTTTTAGGCTTGCAGCAGTATTCAACATTTTGCAGTGCATCATGCCATGGGACTGCCATGGTCCCCGAAGGGTCCTTTATGAACTGCACCCTTCTTTTGTACCATGAAGGGCTGGAGAAGAAGCAGGGGATCTTAGCGTGAAACTAAGAAGTTCACCTTTTTTTCTGTGTGGTTTGATTAAGACTGTAGCATAAGCAGAACATTGCAGACTGATGGCACGGTGACAAAGCTGAAGCAATTGTTCTCAAAGCGCAGTGGCAGGGCATGGACTCAGATGTCCCCTGTAGTCCTCAACTGGCTAGCAGCAATGATGCAGAGTTACAGTCAGCATATTTCCCTGAAGGCTGAGAAGGGTTGAGCACCCAGAAATTTATCATGTTTAACTCAAACTCGACATTCTCCTGAAATCTTGAGGTTTGGGGTGAACTAGCAGTGACTGACAAGAGATCATATATATTCTGTTGTATAACTGCTCTTGTACGCTTGCATATAACGCTTCTAACTGCAGCTCTAATCAAATGAGAATACTCCACTGAAGCTTCTGAAATAAACATATATATATATATATGTAAATTGGAAAAGACAGTTTCTGGTAGATAATAAGGAAATGAGCAGGTTTCACAATAGAAATGCAAACAGTGTGTTTCTGTGTTCCACCTTTCCATGACCCTTCTTTCTCTTTCCCCCCTTTCTTCTCTCCTCCCCCTTACTGCCACGGAAAGTCATTTGAACAAGCAATAGCAGGGACTTGCAACTTGTCAGAGCTAATGAAGGAACTCCAAATAAAAAAACTTGCCCACTTTTTCCAACTCCATCAATTGATTTAAAATACATAATGTTTCTCCCTGCAAAACCTGCTTAAATGACAAGATGCAATTTAAAAAATATGTAGTATATCCTATGAATAAAACATGTCATGTGGTAAAACTGGAACTCAATTATGTTTGTGTATGCTATGTTCTGTCTCTCATCATAGCTACTGTGACATTTAGGGGAAGCCACTCCACATCATAAAAGTCCTTCCTACGTCTTCAGTGTCTACTGCCTACCTCTGTCATTTCTGGCATTTGGATGTCTGGGAGAGCGGACTGGAATCGGCTCTTCACAGGAGGCTGGAAATACATTTCTGCGAGATTCCCATCAGTCTTGCACCAGCAGCTCCCCATGGTCTCATCCTTTTCTCTCAGAGGCAAAATGATCTGAGCAAAGCAATGGAAGCTTTTGGGAGTTTCAAGAGTCATGCAGAATCAGAAAAGAAAAACAAAAGTTTTGTCAATTTTCACATTTGAGTCTTTATTCCCAAGCAAGTCTGGTAGTGAACTGAACAAAATTACCCTTCTACACACTCTGGGGTGATAATTTTTTAATTTTCTGGAAGGGAGATGAGAACTTACTTGTATATCTAAGATCTCTGTTAGAATAATTTTCAATAGCAATTATATAAATTATGGTGGTATAATGAAATAGCCCAAATCATCTGTAGTTAAAGCAGTAAGGTTTTTGTCTTACAAAAGTAAAACAGTAATTTCTGGGTTGTTATAACTCGGTGTTATGCCAGAAGTAAGCTTTGAAGTGGACGTTTACTCACCACCACTGAACTAAGCCCTCGAAGGGGTGATGTTAGAAAGACCTGGCTTCAGGCTGAGTTATGTGCTTTTTCCATAAGACCGATGATTGACTGAGGGAATAGACCTCAGAGTCAGAGCCCTGATTGCACTAGAACCACTTTACTTGGATCTAGCCACAAAAACTCGCCTCAGAATATTGTTTGAACATATTGTATTCACTAGGAAGCAAAGCACATTAATTAGAAAGAGGAACATCAGGAAAAATGTAGTGTCCAACGAAAAGCGGTACAAATCCCTCTAAATTAATTCCTGTCTGGAAGATATGTGTCAGAAACAGGCTTAACATTTTTTACCAATGCAGATGAGCAGATAAGACCCACACCCTTCCTCAGCCTCACTTATCTCCCCTGTCTTCCCCAGAATGTCCTCCCCAATCCCTCTCTGGGGTGCTTCTCCAGTGTTGGTGAGTGCTTGTGAAAAGGCACCAGAACTCACAGCAAGACCTGCTCCAAGCACCTGCCGCATCACCCTGCACCGGCTTCTCGTCTCACCTTCTCTGAGACAACCCCATCCTCCCGCCTGCACCGAGAAGTGGTTCTGCACAGTGGGGACTGTCTGTAGCTACACGGTGATGATAATGAAGGAAAATGCGCTTGTGGGGAACTCTTAATCAGTCTCTGCAAATCAAATTAGATGTGGAATTATCTGCTTGTAGGCAATACAGCTGTTCCTTTAGCAAGCACCAAATACAAAGAGGATGTCATTTCATAGAAGCATAGAATTATTTAGGTTGGAAGGGACATCAAAGATCATCTAGTTCCAGCCCCGTTGCCATAGGCAGGGACACCTTCCACTAGACCAGGTTGCTCAGAGCCCCATCCTGCCTGGCCTTGAACACTTCCAGGGATGGGGCATCCACAGCTTCTCTGGGCAACCTGTTCTAGTGCCTCACCACCATCACAGTAAAGAATTTCTTCCTAATATCTAATCTAAATCTACTCTTTTTCAGTTTAAAGACCCCTTGTCCCACCACTACATGCCCTTGTAAAAAGTTCCTCTCCAGTTTTCCTTTAGGCCCCCTTTAGGTACTGGAAGGCTGCTGTAAGGTCTCCCTGGAGCCTTCTCTTCTCCAGGCTGAACGCATCCCCACTCCTTCTTAATTTTGCACCACGTCCTCTTAATAGTTGTGCAGAATAAATGTCCCCACTCCTCTTAATAGCAATGCAGCTGCTGTGAATGTGGAACAAAAATAAAGAGCTTGATCCATACCTTTATACTTAAGAAGGCCACAGCTGATGCATTGGGGATTATGCCTGGAAAAGCCAGCTGTTGCCTGCCTCAAAATCTTCACCGACCTCCTCAAAGGCTTCAACTGCCATGGGCTCCTGTCTGCACTGGAGGTTGACATGCATCCTTATCCGTCCCTGTCCCTTGTTTGAGAAATATTGTTTTAGATAATGCAGGAATGAACGATACACTACCCCTTTCAACTGGACAATAAAAAAAAAAAAATTGCCCCCTTTCAGGAAACAAATACTGATCCTTATGGTACGCCCAAGATGTCAGAGAATAATACACAGTAGAGATGAAAGGCAAATAATGATAATCTGGAGGCAAAATGGAAATGTAGTGATTCACAGATGCAGCTTTCCTTAGGACAAACCAGAATACTGTATAGCTTTCCCCATCTTTTTTAAATAGTTCCGTTGAATTTCACTATTCCCTGGGCAGTAGGAAATGTGCATTCTGAAATTCAATAATAAATAAAATCAGGAAAATTGAGGCTATAATTCTGTGACCTCACTGCACTTTGACATCTCATTATGCATTTTAAAACTAGAGAAAAAAGGATGCATACAAAAATGTGTGCAAATAAAGAAAGGAAAAAAAGTAAACAAAGAAACAAATACCACAAAAGCAGCACTGCAGCATTTCGAGTAGGCTACATAAAGCATTAAGCATCATACCCTGCTGCAATAATTTTCAGAATTCAGCTTTAAATGAGTCAGAAATATAATTAGGGAATGAAGTGGGAGAATTTGGGGCACTTCACATATTTGATTTCTACTGTCTTGAAGCATGGACTATCTGCTTCCCTAAAATTCAGGATTCAGTCTCTAGTGCTCTGCTTAGCTGACTCCCATTTTCCTCACCATATGCAGTGATGGGCTGTTCATAACATCAGCTCTACATTCATACATCAGCACCACCATTCCACTAGGAACATTCACCAAAAGCTGGTACTAATCTCCATAAGCAGATTTAAAATATGATAGGTCTGGGCTTGACTGTCATTTGTCATGAGGGTGGACTACTGAAAGGGTTGCCTGTTGTATTGGGTTTGTGTGGGAAGGTTTTGGTAGCTGAGGGCTGCAGAGGTGGCTTCTGGAAGAAGATACCAGGAGCTGCCCCCGTGTTGGACAGAGCCAGTGTCAGCCAGCTCTGTGGCAGACCCACTGCTGTGGGTAGCACCTCAGTGACAACATATTTAAGAAAGGGTAAAAAATCCTGAGCAGCAGCTGTGATGGACAGGAGTAAGAAAAATGTGTGAGAAAAAGCTCTGCAGCCCCCCAGCCAGTGCAGGGGGAGGGGCAGGAGGGGCTCCAGGCACCAGGGCAGAGATTCCCCGGCAGCCCATGGTGAGGCAGGCTGTGCCCCTCAGCCCACGGGGGGCTCCACACTGGAGCACATATGCACGGGAGGAAGCTGGCTCCTGGCAGGAACTGTGACCCCGTGGGAGACCCACGCTGGAGCAGTCTGTTCCTGAAGGACTGCACCCTGTGGGAAGGACCCACGCTGGAGTAGCTCGTGTGAGTGTGAGTATGAGTATCCGGTGGGAGGGACACCACTCTGGAGCAGGGGAAGAGTGTGAGGAGGAAGGAGGGGCAGAGACCAAGTGTTATGAACTGACCGCAACCCCCATTGCTCATCCCCCTGTGCTGCTCGGGGGGGGAGGAAGCAGGGAAATCAGAACTTGAGCCTGGGAAGAAGGGAGGGGTAGAGGGAAAATGTTTATAGATCTATTCTTATTTCTCAGTATCCTGCTCTGTCATTAATTGGCAATAAATTAAATTAATCTTCCCCAAGTCGAGTCTGTTTTGCCCATGACTGGAATTGGTGAGTGATCCCCCTGTCCTCATCTTGACCCGCAAGCTTTTCGTGATATTTTCTCCCCGCATCCTGCTGAAGAGGGGGAGTGAGAAAGCAGCTTGGTGGGCACCTGGTGACCAGGCAGCCAAGGTCAACTCACCATGCCTGTAGAGCCTTTCTCCCCTCGCTTTACCATTACTATTACCACCATCTGTGCAGGACAAAGCCTGAACGATGTGCAAGGGAGCACAGTGCCCTACCTCCCGTGTTCTCAGCCATAGTCTTGCTGAAGCCAGTCCTGCCAGTTTCCAGAGTCACGAAAGTATGGAGCCACTAGCCACCACCCTAGGCAACAATTAAACGTGTGAGTTAGAAGAACATGATACCGTGTACAATACCCTCATGGGTAGTATCTGGAAGCTGTGTAGGGGATGAAGTTAAATAAAAATTTTGCTTTTGTAAAGTTGGGAGGATTCAGTTCTCAGTGGTTCATTTGCCATTTTAAATGCAGGCAAGTCAGGCTGGACTTCAAGATTTTGTCAAGATTGAGGATTTCAAGATGTTGTCAAGATTTTGCCTCCATTTGGCCTTATGCATAAGTTATTTTAACAAATAATGGGTTTGGTCAAATTATTTTTTCAAATATTGGTGATATGAAGTAGTATTTTGTAACCTGGTTGTGCATAAGTACTATCCTCAAAAAAAAAAAGGGAAAAGATAAAAATTTACAATATGGGGACTCGTTCCCATGCTATTTTCATGTTTCATTGGGAATGATGCAGCAGAAAATGCTGCATGGCCTGATCAAAGGTACCAGAGCCTGATCAAAAGGGTTTGTTGAAGTATTTGTTAATGGTCACTTTATTGCATTGCAAAATGCCTGAAATTTGGACATACTTAATTGCCACAGTACTCCTCAACATATGCTGAGATCACTGGGCAGAGTAACCTGTCACCTATTACAGATGGAGGAAAGCTGTTACATTTGAATTCTTCTTGTTCTCATGTAGCTCATTTACATTGAAATTGCCTTTCAACATCACACTATCATTTATATTTATGTCATCCATTGACAGGACAACTATTCTTTGGGGAAAGCAATGCCTGGCAACATAGCGAAAACAGCACCTCATGACAGAAAATGACAATTTTTTGTATCCACGGTTGTATGAAAAATGTGTGATCTTCAGAGAGACTGTGAGAAGGACAGGGCAAAGGGAAACTTGCATCAAATGTCTTTATGTCCTGCATCTCTACCTCCCCAGCTTTTGAAAGTGTCATATCCATGTGGAGTATTATCTATTGTGAAGAGGAATCATTCCCACTGGTAGCGGTGTTTTTAAAGAGATGGGACTAGATCCATCACCACTGCAAAGTAGGAAATTTCCATTGACTTCAGAGAGCGTGGGAAGATAAGGAGAGGCCCCTTAGAATATTTTACAGGAAGAACTGACAGGATTTTTCTGGCTGTGTGAACAACAGATAAGAAGACAGAAACTCAGACCACAAGGTTTGTGATGTAAGGATCTGGTATTCCCTTGATGTGCTTTGCTTTTTGGACTGATGATCAAATATTAGCTGTAAATAATGACTGTGATGAATGCTGACTTTCCTCAATGCCTCCTTTGATACTACACTGTAAGTCATCATTAATAATACATAGTTTGAAATAAAAAAACCTTTCTCTTCAATAATTAAAAATAATAGGCAGGAATTTTGCTTTTGGTGGTCTCCACTCTCTTATATACCAGGTTGTCTTACTCATTTCACTGCAGATGTTACATTTCCTCCACTGACATTGCCTTTGCAGATCACCTCAAGGTTTGACCTTCATCCTGCTTTCCAGGTATGTTTTATGTATGTGTAAAACTGTTTATGTATGTGTAAAACTCCTTCTCATACAAGGATTATTGTTAGAGTGGTTGGCCCAAATTCTATGCTCTGCTGTGATTATTTTTTTGGAGTTGCTTTGCCTTTGCACTGAGGCAGCACAGGGAAACATGGCCATCCGTATGCTGGTAGCCAGCTTTGGGTCTGTGACTTGAACACGTTGCTGTGTACCTGTCTCCCAGTAGAACGTGAGAGGCAAATACATGAAAGGATTCTCCCATTCTTTTCATTTGATTGAGGTAAAACCCCAAAGAAAATGCATTTCAAAATTATTCTTTGAATGAGTGCTAGTGAGGACATACCCATGGTAAAGGTCAGTATTTCCAGCATGTCTGGACAGAGCTGGGGGTGCTGGTGAGATGGAGCCTATAGGGGAAGAAGATGGAGGTCTGGAAGAATTTTCTGGAGGAGCCATTCCACCCCCCACATCTGAGGTGATGTCCCCAGTGACCTTGTCCTTGAAAAAGGAAAACTTAGAGAAACACCTCTTTGCAATGTTTTCATAGAATCATAGAATGGTTTGGGTTGGAAGGGAGCTTTAGAGGTCAGCTACGGCAACTAGTCAAAGGCTAGGATGGAATAGGAGACCCTTCCAACTTAGCACACTGCTTCAGTGACAGCAGGGATATCCGATGTGGTCAAAGGGTTTTCATTTAATCTCAAAGAAGCAAGTTTGAAGCTACACAGAACAGCATACGTGATCATAAAATTCTGATAATGTTTGCAGTACTTCAGAAATAAAGAATAACATATAACCCAATGTATCGGTATCTCTCCAGTATATCAATAATGTCCTCATTTCTTAGGTATTTTGAAAATGACCTGTTTCTTTATGCTACACAATATCTTCTTAAAACCAGGAGATGGAGCCCTGCAGCCAAAGGCTACCATCCACTGCCTTCTCTACACCCAGAAGAAATAATGCTTTAGTTGTGTTTGAGGAGAACATGTACTGATTCTGCTTCCCTGTGGTAAGATTTGATGTGTGCCATTGCTCAGCAGATTTGTGACTATGAGGTAAGGACATGGGCTGATGGGCTTCTGTCCTCCAAAAGGGGCTAGCAACTGGAAGAGCGAAGATAGCAGTCTGTCCAGTTTTTTATAGGTGGCTACTGATGGCGCTAATAAATGCTTTGAGTAACATTAATGGGGCTGGGATGAAGCTATCTGCTGTGTGAGAAAGAGGAGTAGAGCAATCCCCCAGCACCAGGACAGCGTGGAGCCCTGGGCTTGTCCCCCGGCCCCTGCCCCTCCAGGGGCTCTGGCATGGGATGTCTGAGGGGGCATCACACACCAGGGGGGTGGCACAGCTGTGCTCAGAGTGGCTTCCTTGTCACCCCCAGGGCTCCGCACCCCGGGCACCAGCTGTTCAAGGCTCTGCCATTCGCATGGTATTTATATCCAGCCACTCCATGACAACCTAATCCATTAGCAGGGCAGTCAGGCTGGGGGGACCTGGCTGCGAGCATCTGGCATGCCCTAAAAGCCCTCTGTGTACTCAGCACTTGATTTACCCAGTTTGTCAACGTCTGACAAAACTTGCCGCTTCCCTTTTCATGTTTAGTCAGTCATTAACGAGGACAGTGCTTAGCAACTTAATTCAGCAGCTTTAGCCGAGATGTCCCTGGAATACAGGTGTCTAAGTCCCATTCGTTACCTATGCTACTTGATTTCAATGCACGTGAAGCAACTCGGGAGGAGCCCACTGCCTAAACGGTGGGACGAGCAGGGGTGACCTTTTATGACATACATATACATGCACACACACATCACAAAATGAATCAAGGAAAACAAAGCTATTCACTTCATTAAATATATACATGCAAAAGAACATGAATCTTGCAAAACCGTTTGCTCCCTGGACTACATATATATACAAAAAATACAGAGCAAGGAAAACCGTTCACTGAGTTATTTTGCTTTGTTTTGGCAACACAAAAAACTGGGTGCTACTGGCCCTTTTGCCGGTTCAGACGAGCAGGGGGCTGCTAGAGCAGCACAGAGCAGTGTTCACCATGCCAGTGACCCTCATCTAATTCTGCAGGGGTGATTTCAGGTAAAGAAGGGGAAGGACAGCCCTGGTGTCAGGCTCCAAACCAGCTGAGAAGTTTTCACCTAGTGATTTCTTCTCTTTGAGTAAGGTCTTCAAATTTGTAACAGCTTTGAAGATCACACTGATTTGATGTTCAGTTAATCGGTTCCTCAGTCATACTGATACCCTGGATGGCAGCTTCCATTGTGGCATGTATAGAAGACATTAAAAAGTAAGTTAAAACATGGAAGTTTGAATTGTGATGCTTGCAAGACCCACAGCTGGGGCCTCCTGAGCCTGATGGCAACGAGCACATTTTGAAGCTTTTCTAGCACTGTTTGTAAGAAGTGCACACCACTATCCTAACGTCACTAGGGCTTCCAGCTCCTGCGATGCTCATCAGCATGGCACAGAACCAGGGTGTGCGGTGCAGAGACTCTTCCCAAAAACACTCGTTGAAAAGACAATGAAATACGACATGCTGTCTGCCGGTGCCCACGCTGGGTATGGAAAGCATCAGACAGCACTGCGTGGCTGCACTTCTCGTGCTGCTTCCCCTTCTGCAGCTGGTGAAGAAACATGGCACGGGGAAAAGAACAAGGATGTCGTTCATTCACCATTATTAATTAATACATAAATTTCTTGCCTCTATCTGTCTCAGTGGAAAACATTTTAGGAATGAGTTGTTACTAGTTGTGCATGGAAACAGACTTAATTGTCTAGGTTTGATGATCTGCTTCACAGCCTGTAAAGGGCACTTCCCTGCAGTCTTGCTATTGAAAACACCCTAAATATCTGAAGTGATGCTTCAGGTGAATTTGGAGCTGGGGAATTGTCTCAAAAATAATGCCTAAAAGTGATCGGCACAACAGCATTCACATACCAACCTGTACAATCTGGTTGTAGAATAATTAACTCAATAATCAGCTCATGGCTGCATATGCCAGACTGACATGCAGAAATGACAAGGTGTTTGCAGGGCTCCCTAGATGACTGTTAGGAACCACAAGGAATTTGTTTCCTCTTCTGTCTTTATTTTGGCTGTTGCAGATACCAGCCACAAGGATACAAGTACCCTTACAATAAGCCCTAACACATGCTGTTACGTGTAAACTGTAAAGATTTATTGCAGGTAGAAGTTGGGAGTGTCTTTCAAAAAGTGCATTTATCATATGTTTAGTGGAGTTTAGGTTGCGAGGAGAAGTAGTACCTGATACTAAGTCATCTTATATAGTGCTTAAAAAAGATTAACTTTTGGCATACAAACCCTTTTCACTTGGCTGTTTCTAGGTTTTGGTGTGGCCTTAAGGAAACAACAACAACAACAACAACTTATCTTCTAAAAATACATATATAGTGTATGAAATATGTACTCTTAAAATATTTAAAGAATGTAGTCTCATGCTCCACTGCTAGACATATTTCATGTGAGAGTTAAAAGTAAGGGGATACTTTCTCCATTGGTTTGCGTGGCCAAATGATTTAAAGCTGCTTTGTCAAATGTAGGGTGTTTCTATTAGAAATAATTGGTTCATAAATGCAGCTTCACAGCATATGGATTTCTTTGGAGAGTGTCGGGAGAAATTCACAAAATTTGACTGTTTTGCAACTGAATAATTAAAACTTGTGCTTTGAAAAGGATGATCTTGTCACCACCCAAGACAAATAAACTGGCATTTTAGTTAGTTGATACCATGATCAAATGCTTTTCTGTTGCTATTTATAAAGTGCCTCTAATCCTTGTTTGATTGTTATCAGGGAGGATAAACAGAAAGACCTGCTACCCTCCTTGTAATCCCCACAACTCCCAAACAAACAAAAATTTCCCTTTGCCTGCCTTGCTGTATTTTTGGCAAGAGCGCATTAAACGTAAGTGAACAGCTTTGGGCTGAAAGCTGTAGATTTAATGTATTTAGCTGCAATGAACTCTCTGCAGACAAACACATGCAGTGAATAATGCCATGCCGTGAGGTGTTCTGGATTATCCCAGATTTACTGAGAACAAGCCTCTCCTCCAGGAGGCCCCTGAACATCAATTAACAGCCATTTTTCTTCATCTTCAGAATGAACTGAGTAGAGCTCTTCACCACCTCTTTTTGAAAGTCTCATAAAATACCAGTCCCTGAAATAATTTTATATTCATGATCATACTTAAAATGGATACATTTTAGTGTATAAAGGATACATTTTCAGTACTGGACTATAAATGCTATTATTGCTTTTAACTTTCTTGGTCAAATTCCTCCATACCTCTTCCTGAATTATTAATGCCTTTATTTATAGCCTTTATTGAAAGTAAAACCTGAGCGTGAGTATTTTCACATAGCATTTCTGAGAGAATCACGCTAGGAAATAAAATACAAACTAATGCAGCTAGTACATGATGCTAACAACAGAGCTCTGTGACTTTTCAGAGCACTCTGCCAATTTACACTGAAGGAAGATGCAGGCCTCCAGCTGAGTTCAAGGTGAGAGCCCATAATATTGAACAATACAGGATTTTCAGCTTGGGGACTCATCTTTATTGCACTACATTAATTGTTCTGGGAGAAGAAGGAAGGCATATTCTTGCCAATATTAATTCGGCACAATGAAATTGGTTATGTATGGGAAGACACTGCTGGGAGCTGAAGGAAGGAGGGTGGAGAAAGGTAAGATGAAGAATGAATTGTCGCATATGTGGCCTTGTGTTGCTATACATGGTTCTGTTATGGAACGGCAAGTGTATTTGATGCTGGGTGAAAGTTTATCTGGGGTTGATTGTACTTAATTATATTTATTTTAAAAATTCTTTCCTTACTATTCCATTCATAGCAAAGGTCAGTCTAAAGTTTCCTCTGGCAGAAATGTAGGCAGAAGACATTTGCAAATAAAGATGTATTAAGTTTTCCTGTCCCCCACATCCCTGCCTTGTTTCTGGGTGCTGCTGTGGCTACCTGGGCAGGCAGCTGCTGGCCCCAAGGACAGCTGAGGGACTTGTCCCGGGGATCATTCTTTCGGCTGAGTGAAGCTGCAGCTGAAACCGGGTTAGACAAGTTGCCTGGGCAGCTCTGAGAAAAGCCCCAGTACAGAAATGCCCCTCAAAGCCTGTGAGGCTGAAAGCCCCATGTAGCAGCTGAGGAGCTGCTGCTGCCTCACTGATTTCTCCTGCCAACACGTCCCCTGCCTGTGCATATTTGTGCCAGGACTCTCACAGCAGCTCTTGCAGGGGTGTTATTCCTTCACCATTACGGTTAATGTCACAGTGTTTTTCCCTCCCTTTTTGGGCTTTAATTTCTAGGATACTATTTTTTTTTTATTCAGTGGGGTAGTAGGGACTGTGAGAGACTATCCAAGATGAAGGTTGGTCCCTCCATATGGCAGATGTTTCACATTATCTCATCTACATGGAGACTTAAAAGTCCAAGAGCATGTGTATCTGGAGCTCTGATACTGTGCAAGGGATGGGATATTTAGCAGTTCTTGCTAAAGATTCCTTGTGTACATTGAGGAATAATGCACACTGTTTTCAAAAATTTCTGCTGGTGGAAATGTTATTTTCTCCTTTCCCCACCCCCCCCTAATTATTAGAATGAAAGAACAATTTATCAACTGTGCTCTAGATGACATGGTTCAGAACAGTGTTTTTTGGTGATAGCCAATGTGGTATACATGGTTTCATTGTTATCAGTAATTATGTTGATATATTGGCTCTACTTACATTGATTTCTTAACATTGCTCAGGCACTGACTGCAGTATGAAGTAAAATGTGCGAAGTGGTGATATGTGCCTAGGATTGAAATTTAACAAAGTTTTCTTTAAAAATGGAGGAAAGGAAAGAAATCTTTCTACTTCCTTTGCTTATCATACCCCACAATACTAACCGTCTGAATTTGGGAGAGCACATAAATAGCAAATCCTGCCAGTCATGCTTTCACAAATCTACTGACAAATTATAAAGACACAACACTGCATGTAGAGTCTAGGGTGTTTTAATTAATTGCCTTTTATATACATTTTATTTTCCCTACTTTTTATTTAGTTCAACAGGTGTTAGATCAGGGATTTCACATTTGGAATTATTTCCTCCATTCCCTTTTGGATATTTCTTTGAGATCTTTCTTATGGCAATATTTTTCTGTATATATTCTTTAAATATTTTTATTATATTCAGGGAAGACCTAAAGGCCTCAATGATGATTAGGATGGCACTGAAGAGTTTATACACATTGATTTCAAAGCCCCAGAAGATCTCTTTGTCATCCAGCAAGTGTAGGTGTTAAGGGACAATAAAATTTCCAACAGGAGCACATGCAGCAGTTGGGATCATTCTGCTGTGCTCTGAAAGTAAATGACATGAGCCTAATGGCTTGAGGTTGAAACAAATTAAACATGTTACTGCCTAATAAAATATGCTAATAGTGTCCTTCACAAATTAAAGTTATGTTTCTCATTTCCATTTGAATGTCCTATTTAATCTTCTTGTGGCTGGATTCTTCTTTGTACAATGTTATGATCAATAAGGCTAAACAAAAAGAAGTATCCTTGTGGATCAGATGTGAAAATGAAAAAAATAAATTCTGAAAATACAGTTTTTGTTAGTTACCACTATGATTCTCATCAGGTATCATCAGTTAATGATAAACTAGATAGTGTGTAGACTAGAAATTACATGTATGTTTTTTATAAAGGGTTTACACATACATATTTCAACATCAGCCCACAAAACTAAGCAGAAAAAAGCCCCAAAACATTCCATACCTTTCACCTACTAAAAATGTATCTGAATAATGAAACGTGACATGAATCAGCTTTGTGCATTTTTCTGTAACTTTTATAGAAAGTTAGTAGGAAACATTTTACAGGGACAAATTATGAACACAAAGCATATATCAATATTTTCTGGTTTATATATATGTAAGATAGGATAGAAATACTTTAAAAGCATAACAATTTTTAACAGTAAAGCTCTGTCTGGTTTTACAGTCTATTTCAAAAATTACCTCTCCCAAAGAGAATGTACAGCATATTTGGATTTGCCCTGGAGTTACAATCTGACTTTGTCACAGCTAACATTGGCAGGAGGTTGATAAGGAAACACATTAGCTTTGAGGAACTACTGGCTAGCATTTATTCCACAGGTCAATGATAAAAGTAATTTGATTTTAAAATACTGGAAGTCTCATGCTAAATGGAGAAGAGTGAAAAAAGATCTTGCACATATGAATTAAGATGGTGTAAATTTTTTGCAGCCCATGATTAAATGCACTAAAATCCCACATAAATATAGAGCTAGTGTTGAACTGCCATTTTAGATGACCTTTCCTGAAAGACTCAAAATGGCATTTAAGGTGCAGATGGTATAAATAATCCCTTCTGTTTACTAAACTTGCTTAGGTTTTTTGTAAACTTGGAGTTCATGTCAGCCTGCAGATGAAGCCCAGAGAGGCTCCCTGATAACCGGAGAACTGTGCTGAGAAGGCAAAGCAGAGGAGAGACAAAACTGTGGTGTTTTGGGCTCCTTGCTGGGGAGGTGGCCAGCAAGGGAAAGAACTGATAGGCAAGAGGGAGAAACATCCGTGGTCAGAGGCTTTTGCAGGGGCTGGGCAACACTGCAAATTTCCCCACCACTGGCACCATCCACACAGGGGAAGTGGATGGAGGGACTTTGCAAGTCACCAGGGCAGACACCCAGGACTTCCATTAGTCACATCCCACATATTCTTCCAACTTTGACTGTTTTGACCTATTGCCTCTAGCTACTGCTGAGTCTGATTAATCTGGGAGATGTTCCTCAGTTAGGGACTGGTAAGGGTAGGATCTTTCCTTTTCTTGCTGTTTCCAGCAACAAAATAACTTTCCCCATTTCCCCAGCCTCAACTCCAAGTGATTGCTGGTGAAGAAGCTATAAAAAAGCACCATGCATGTTTTTAAATACTATTAAAAAACCTCAACACAACAAACAAACCCACAAATGCTATATGTCATAGTTTGACACTCTGCTTATAAGAAATAGTGAACATTTACATGCTTGCAGACACTGTCCTGCTTTTGGTGTTGTCATTCACATTGTCACAGCTCCTTGCACTGAGAAACACTTGCAAGCTGTCCTTTAGGAAGGTTAGGTGTCTAATGTAGATACAGGTTCAGATAATCCATGGGGGGACTTATCTCCAGATGTGTTTGGCTGAGTAGAAAAAGCTGATCAAAGGTCAAACTGGCTGGAGCCATCAGTGGTGGCTGCCGAGGAGCTGGCCTCATTGACATCAACCTCTTCTGGAGTCAGAGTTGCAGCCAATTTGGAGTCAAGCTTAGGAAATGAGCTTTGGGACATCTTAATTAACATCTTCCTTGCTTCAGAGAGCCTTAGTCAGGGAAGAGACATAACTTTTCCTTCATGCTATAGTTGTTAATGTTTGAATATGTATTCTGAATGATGAGAACTTCAGTTGAATTGTCTTTTCAATGTAACAAAGGAAATAAATGGACAGACTTGGACAGACCAGGGGAGGTTCAAGCTAGCCAAATTAAGCCTGACTACTTTGATCTTTTATACAAAGTTGTATCTGTTGCTTACACAAAAAAAATTTGCAAACCCTTCCTCCAACTAGCACAATATTGTTGAAGTGAAGCAATGGTTCTAAGTAGAAGAAAGCTATTCAGTTTCTTAGAATATTCTTTATATATTTTTATGGAGTAAATCCAGTTACATGCATAAAAAATACTAAAAAGAGAAGAATCAAACATTATAATATGTTATAAAACCAGTCTTGCACTTGTGAAGTTTAATGAAGTTTAGCTACAGATTTAAATGGAGCAAGAATTAGGTCTTATGTACCCTACTGAGAAGATGTGGATAATTTCTAATGTAATGTTTATGTTCAAATATATCTAAATTTCTTCACAAAGGAGAATAGATTTTATTTAATTAGTATCTTTGAGAATCAGCTTACTTCAAACAGTGATTTATTGTTTAATTGTTATTCAGAAACACATTTCAGAGCTAATGAGGCATTTTCATGTTCAAAGAAATTTTAAATCATATTTTTCAAGCATAGCCTGCTATTTTTTTCTTCTTAAAGGCATACTTCAATCAAATTAAGAAGCTGAAAGAATATACAATTTGTTTCATGCAGAATTAAATAACCATGGTATATTACTAAGCTCAAAAGACACAGATTCAGATCCATGTTCTGGTAAATGTGTCATCTATCTTCTCAGTAACAGACGGGAACATTTGAAGCTGGACTAAACAGTGAGGTGTAGAGTCATGTTTTATAGGGATTTTAACTCTAGAAGTTGAAAAATCATAAATAAAGCCCCTAAATCAAGACTTATACCCAAAATTTAAGAGTCTGAAACCACAGAAACCTGATAGGCTAATTTTGTTTGCTTGGTTTTCTGAGACAATAAGGTACAATATAGTGATATTTGCAAATTACCCCATTCAAATACTATGATCTTCACAAAATAGGACTGGTAATCTTTTCTGGATACTCTGAAAGCTAAGATCCTCTGGCAGTCTCTTTATTCAACAGCTGAGGCTTTATGAAGACATTGTGATATTGCTGAAAGAGTAAAGATGCTACCTGCAGCAATGACCCCTTCAAAATAATAATTAACCCCCCCACAATAGTCATTGGGTATGATCTGGTTTTGCCCAGTTATATGTTTATACCTTTCTGTAGTAGGAACAAAACCTTGTAACTCTGGGGTATCTATCTATCCATTGTAGTTTTTATTCTCACCTATGCTAATGGTGATTAGATGTCCATTGCATCACAGAATTATGTTCGCTTTTTTGCCACAAAAATCCAATAACCAGTGTTTGGTCTGCTTTGACACTTAGGTTAGGGTTGTCAATAGTCCTTGAAGACTTTAATTGGAACTCACACAACTATCAGTCCAAGTTTACTTTGAAAATCCTAACTGTAAAAATGCATTCTTTTCAAAATACTGATGGACAAACCAGGAAATAAGTAAACTAGAAATTTATGTACTTCTTTTGAAGTCAAAACAAGAAATATATTTTTGCCACATGAAAAGATTACAGCTGCTAGAAAAAGAAAGAATAATTTCAAGTTTTAGAAGGGAAATTAAGGAGAATTGAGATGGGCCACAAATTAGGAAAAAGTATTTAGCAACACAGATTTGCAGGAATGTTTCATGACAGCCTGTATTTTTATTTTTGCTAGTAAAAGTAGAATTCCACATAAACAGTAAACCAAGTGTGATTCTTAGTTACTGGCATGAAATAGTGCTATTTAGTACTACTTCAAAGGCATTGAACTTCAAAGTTACAGATCCTTCAGCCCCCATTCTGGCATCCTTCTTCTGCACCACCTTCTTCTGTTCACTTGTTTTGTTTTTGAAATGAAAAATATTTTAAAAGTAAAAGAAAGGTGGAAAAAAAAAAGCCTTTAAAACGCTGCTGTTCAGATGAGTTTGCAGTTATCTTGACAGCCCAAATACAGTGTCTAAAGACAGTACTTTGCAGTTTTAAGGCAGTATTTTGTAGCGCTGAAGTCAGTCCAATCTAGGGTTAGTGTAAAAGGTTAGTAGGGTTAGTTATAAAGGATGAAAACATAGCATACATGAGTACTGAGAGACTCTTATTTTCATTGAAGAGCATGTAAACTGCTCTTGCTGTATGCTGGAAACTCTTGCATAATTTTTCCTTTGCAGATTGCAGTCCTTATGCAGCAGATGGAATGGGATTCAGATGCAAAGATACTATCAGATGCAAACACAGAACAAGAAGATAAAATAAAAACATGAAAGCAGAGAGGACCATAACGTTGAGATTCTGTGACTAAAGATGAGCGTCTTCTGGTAGTCAATACGCATGTGAAATCACCTCAAAAGAGAACAACAGACTACTACGCCTCTTACTTCCCCTGAATCTTATGAGGTAGGTTTGTGTACATAGACCTTTGTACCCTAGTACCAAAGACCAAAGGAAACTCAGAATGCTGTGACACAGGAAAAAAGCAGGACCCAGGTATTTCCAATGCTTTACATCTTCCTGTCCCTACAGATGTTCATCATCACAGTATATCCTACATTGACATGTGTGGTTATCCTAGTAATTCTTCTAATGTAAAGGGTGTTGCAGCAACGCAACTATTTGGGTATGCTAGGAGTTATCTGAGCATCAGGGTGGCTGTCAGTTTCTGAGCGATTATTAAGATCTTGACCTTAAAATCACATAAGCCCCAGCAATTTAAATGGGATTTTGAAAAATCTCAACATAAATAACATAAAAAGAAAATTAATGTTTGGGGTATTTTTGAGCTTAGATGATTGTAATGAAGAGGAATATCTTAGTGACTGAGAGAGATTATCATTGTCCTTTGTGTTAAGGTCCACAAGGCCATTAATTGGGATACTTCAGTCTGTTTGTTGCTTAGGTTGAAAACCAAACCTGCCAGTCACTGTAGCAGCCGTTTCCTCCTGCCTCCACTGTGCCTACCAGCTTCACCTGCCTCCGCTGCTACAGAGGCTTTCTGAGGAAAATACCAAAGAATTTTACTAATAATCGGATTAGTATTGAGTTTGTGATTTGGTCTAATGCTAGGCCAAATCCTGAAACTGTAAGACAAAATGTTGTCTCTACAGTCCTCTCTTTGCTTCTCTGCCATGAGGAGTTCGTGTTGGCAAAGGCTATAAAATCTAAAGAGATAGCCAGGTGTAGAGGGATGAAGCTGGGTTAATTACCATTGATAATATACAGCTGTGGGCTGGCTTCAGGGGCGGTGGGTTGGCCGATGTAGATAAGGAGCAGCTGTGGCTGGTTAAGTTAAGATGTTGGGCAGCCAATGAAGAGAGAGCAGCTGAGGAAGAAGCAGAGGAAGAAGCAAGAGAAGAGAGAGCAGGCCCTGGATGAGGTAAGACAAGGAGAAGACAGTAGAGGGACTGGCATGAAGGGTATGCTGAATGAGATGGTAAAAGACCTTGTTGCAGCTGGCTAGTTTGGAGAGTGCTGTGACAGCCAGGTTGATGAAAGCTTAAAGCAAATGAGGAAAGGAGTTGTACCTCCATCCTAGATGGAGGAAGGGCAGTTCAGGTGCTCTAGGTGTTCCACAACCCATCTACACAGGTTTCCCTTCTCCAGCAAATCTGGCAGAGACCAGTTCTGGCAAGTAAGGATGGATCCATCTGTGGTGGTAGTTACATACCCACCCAGCACAGGAAAACCAGCTCTTGGACAGGCAGCTCTATTTCCCTGAGGGAGGTGAGGCAAGAACAGAGGCTGGGGAAGATCATGCTTGAGGCCAGGTGCTGTGGCCACATCTTAATGGACAGATGCTCAACATCTGGGAGTCAGCTGAAGGAGAGCATGAGTCCCTGGAAGGTCATGCCTGTGCCAGGGAATACAACAAAGCGTTGGGCTGGGTTGAGCTCCATCCTCTTACTGCCAGCTGCACCACAGACATTACTGTCTCTGGATCTTCCCTGCTTTTATATTGTGATGACACCTCTGGGAAAGTTCAGTCTGTTTTTCTTCTCATGAGGAAAGGCTCAGCAACTCAGAATCTGAGACGCAAACCATTAGATGTACAAGATAAAAAGACATCAGGGCAAAACCAAAGATACAATATATTCTTTAAAACCAGCCTGGTGGTTGAGAAACTCTGCTTAGAAATTCTGCAGAGACCATAATTGGGCTGTGGCTCCACATTACTCCATATTGAGAAATTGCTTTAGAGGAATGGGGTTTCCTGTCTTTAATTTTCTCAAGATGTTAAGGAAGTGATGTGCTGTTGTCCTAATTCCTGCAACAGATTGCTACGAACTTAATGCTCCCAGTATTGGAAATTGGCCAGGCATAAACAAAATAACGTTCAGTGAGGGTTGTTGTAGACCATTTCTCTTTTTCTGACTGTCCCTAGGCTTCATTTTGTGACACCAAAAGGTTTCTCAGCGTGCATTGGCTGAAATGTATTTTGAAATTATGAAGTACCTATCTTCCTTGTACTCATGGCCTGCTATTTCTGAGGGGAGAACTTGTCTTCTAACTGTAGAGGCTCTTCATAGGTATCCAGTTGTAATCTCCCACCTGAAAAAGGGAAAAGAAATAAGGAAATGGAAGCTTTTTGATTTTAAACTAAATGTTCCTGCATGCTTTGCAAATTTGAGTATGTGGTAATGCAAGTTTGATCCCTCCCATCCCCCAAAAATTAATGACCCGAGTGCTTTCTCAAGAGGGGGGAAAAAAAAAGTGAATAATTTTAATTTTGGGTGCAGTAATGAGGGCAGAAACTGGATTTAAGCTATTTTAGTGGAGTAGAGGAGACAGCAGAAAGTTCAGACAATTTGTCAGCCATCCTTCCTAGCTCCTGCCAGGTACCATAGAACATAACATAGGTCAGATGGCAATTTAGAGCAGTCCATGATGTGTAATGTAGAAAATGCCTCCAGTAGCACCATTAATATTTGTTCTGCCTTGCCTCCAATCTAACAGCAACCCCCTCAGCTACCCTTAGCTGCACAGTGCTGGGCACTGCCAAGGAAGAACTGGAAAGGCCAACTCTTTTTTTTGAGCAAAGAACTCTCTGATCATTTCTGAGCTTGTCAAACAATACTGTTAGGCAAGAATTGTGGAAATTTCAGGAAAGGCTACAAGATGTAGAAAATCATGTACAGTTCATTTGCTGTTGGGACTTTACAGCCTGCTCCATATCCTTTCTCCAGCTATGGAACATTAAGGACAAAGGGTGTAAATTGTATCTGAAAATTCAAGAGAAAGCTTGTTAACTGAGATATCAAATAAATTAACTACTGCCTTAAAGCCCTTTAGCTGGGTTTACCATGGGTTTAGAGCATCTTCCAATTAAAAACACAAAGCATATGCTGACAGCCCGTTCCCCACAGCAAGCATGGTGCCATATGTGGTTAGTTCCTGAGGGAAACACAAGGTGGGGGCTTGCAGCTGAAGGTTTGGGTGAAATTGTTGATAGGAAGAACTGTGCCCCATGGGAATGAGCACCTTTCCACTAAATATTTTCACTGTTGCCTCTAGGCAGGGTGCAGCTCTGGATGTCCCTGTCTGCAGGCATTGTCTCCACTGACACTGAATGGATCTTTTGATTTTGTTCAGGCTACTCAGTTGCAAGAAAGGGTGATGGTAAATAACCTTGGACACTAATTATTAAAAAAGAAAAAAAAAGAAAAAAAGTTGAGGTCCCATACATCTATAAGAACCTTCTGAAGTCCATAATGATTTGTTTCTGCCATGGTATTTTAAATCAGTCACTAAGGCAGAAACAGTCTTAGGTTTATGAGGACAACTATAAATGCCCAGCAGTCTAGTGGAGCTCCTGGCTGTACTTACCTTTGGGAGATATGTTTCACTCTGACATTCATAATGGAAAGGTCAGGTGGCTGTCCTGTGAGCACAGTCCCACTGGATACAAAATTTAGAATACAAATTGCAGTTTGATTTGATCAAAGTGTGTCCACAAAGTGAGTCAGGTTATTGATGAGGAGAGACAGTAAGTCATTTGGCTATTTGCTGCATTTATTTCTGACATTCAAACGGTGATAGCTCATCTTCCCACAAGGACCTACTAATATGTTAAATCAATAAGAAAAGGGAAAGCATGAACCTCATTATTTATATTTACTATAAATAGCTTGCCTGAGATTAACAAACCAGTCAGTTGGATATACAGTATCAATTTCTCAAACATTAATATTCACTCACAATTTCTATAATGCTGTATGGAATATGGTAAGGTTTATCTCTATAATTAGGCAAGAAAACAGCCATAATGGCTGACCTATCAATATAGGTAGTGATAATTAGGAAATACTGTCTTTTAAATTTTATACCGCTAAGTAATTAGATTGAATGGAATTAATGGGCCAGTGATTGTAAAAATCAGTAAGGCTTAAATTTTGAGTTATCTTACAGAATAACTGTGTGCAGCCGGTATTTGGTGACTTGTATAGTCACTGAGAACCTAAGCCGCTACAGCTACTAGAGAAATAAAGGCAGGTTTCTGAAGGGTTCAACCAGTTGCACACAATATCAAAGGCTTAGGAAGAACACCTGAGAGTCTGCAGAAGAAATTAGTTACCTTTCTGACCCCAGAATGAAAAAGGATTCTGAAAATGACTGTCAGCACCTGTCTTTAACACCACAACCAAGAAAAAGAGGGACAATGCTCATAATTGAAAATCAGCTGAATCACAATCAGACACAAAGATCATCCATCACAGCACTGCTGTGAAACCCTGAAAAATTTAAGTTACAGTCTAACAAACATTTCCATTAATTTCAGATGGATAATTGGGCAGAGCAGAGGCTGTATAATTAAAGGGAGAGAAGAATATACACTTTTAAATGCCTTCCATTGCACAATGCTGCAAGGTACAATAATCTTGCTGCTCAGTGTGACCCTTCTCGTAATTTTTTTAGACAAATCAATGAGTGAAAAGAAAATATTAGCCTTTTTAGTACTACCTACTGCCTTTTTAAAAAGAAAAGCTGATATATTAACAAACTGTCTGTGTGTTGACTACACAGCATTTTGGTGACAGCTGTTGTAGTAGGTATTTTGGGCCTATCACTGTGGGAGAACTTAGGAAATTTTCACTGTATTAACAGTAAGAGTTTATAGTGGATCTGTTAAACAGCACAATATTTTGTATGCAATACAGAAATGAAATGGCTGTATTCTATTTCCAATGCCAAAGCCAAATTAATTCAGTTTACCTTAATTCCCATTGAAAGCACAGTCTCCTAAGAAGATTTGGTTCAGTTTAATCAGCTCATTCTGAAAAATGAATTCTGAACAATTTCATTGAATGTCTTCATGTGAAGAAGCCCTTCTTCATGAGTAGCTATATAAAAATATAAGAGTATACAAAATAAACTGAAATCAGTAATTAAATCTATAAAAGTAAATCAAAGCAAGAAATGTTTATTTCAAAATAACGTTGGATGTAGGAATACATAGGTAGTAAAATGTTGTAACAGTTCGGTGACTAACTGCCATAGAATTTAAGCCATCACTCTCCCAATGGCTGAATGTGGAAGAACCTTGATTTACCAACAAAATCTATTGTGCAACCGTGCCACTGAGAGTCACGATGTGCTCACCATGACTATGGAACGAAACTGCTTTCTCATTTGCTCCCTGAGGGTGATATCTGGAAAGGCCATGGTTTTTTGGGCTATGGTGGCAACACCCAATCTCTGCCCGTGGCCTGGAGTGAAGCAAACACAATGACTATTCACTGACTGCCAGCCAGTTCATTTGCAGTTGATCTGTTCAGGGAAATTCTCTTCATAGAAGCAAGTATTATTTTCTTTTTTTGTTTCCTCTGAGATTTCTTCAGGTACCTGCTCATGTTGCTTTGTATGTTACTGTGTGCTAGCAAACATCTTGGCAACTTGACCTGCCCTTGGCTTGCATGGCCCCAGCAGGAGAGGATTGCCTGTGGCCGTGGGGGCTGCTGCTCTGAAGGCTGCTGAGCCAAGCAGGCTTTGCCACTGCACTGTATCTTATTGATTAAAGTATTTGCTTTGGCCCTCTGCATATGATCCCAGATCAACAACAGAAAACAGTTACTTAGTATCACTTCTACTGCTGTTTTCTTGAGAGTAACTTCATGAAAGTTTCCCAAGAACTACTTTACCCAAGTTAATTCAGAAGTCGTCCCTGTAGTCATTGTGCTCACTGTTCACTTCATGACACACAGTCTGATTGATATTTTTGCCCGATGAACTTACTCATAAAACCAAATTACTATTGCATAATATTTTGCTCACAATAAAATAATATATCATCTGCTTTTAAGAATAACTTTGTTTAGGTTGCACCCTGGTGGTTTTGTTCTTGCTCCTTAAACTTCTCCTTTGGGTGTAATATTTCCAAACTAAACAGAGTAACCTTTTCTTAGTTTTAATAGAATTTGAAAATAAAGAGAAATGTCTTATAGCTAGGACTTCACAAGTGTTTTCCTTCTAATGCCAGGGCTGAGGCCATTATAGCTGTCAACCTGCAAGATTAACAGCATCATAATGACGTTATCAGTTTTCTAAAAGATCTATTTATAAAATAAATGATCTACTGAAAAAAGGTAACTTATCTGTTATATATATCTACCAATACCAATGCAAAACCCTTTAATCAAAAATAACAAGTTTCAACTTCAGAGTTCAAAGTTATTTTCATATTTTGATTTGTATTGGGAAGAGTATTGGCATCCTTGTCTTCTAAATGATTTTGGATTCTAAAAACTTCTGGACAAACTGGAGAGTTCTTGTACCACTTTCTCATAAGGTATGGAAACCTTCCAGAGACATGTGCCCCAGTTTTTAATTCTCCAAGACACAACCCATGTTCTGACATGGGCTTTACAAGTATGACCATGTCAACCAGCTTGACTTGCATTCACTAAATGAGATTACTTTTACACCAATGAACAAGAAGTTCAACATTTTTTTTATTAAAGCAGAAGATTGAGCAAGACAATAACAAAGTTTAAGGAATTTCTGTCATCAGGAGTTTCTGAAGTCAGCTCGCTTTGGGCTGCTGGGGGAGCTGCAACCCACGGTGGCAGTCTGAGAATGAAGCAGGACCAGTCCTCACCTGTGTGGCTCAGGAATATGCTTCAAATACCTTGTCTTAGTTCAGCAAGTGCTCATTTGCTATACCAATGAACGATCTCTATCATTTGCTTGTGTTGCTGAGCAATAACCTGCAGCTCTGCAATAAAGACACCTGCAGATACTGAGAAAATAATTGGAATTTAATTTTTCAGAACACTTTATGAATAATTTTCACTCCTGTTGGGACCCGTGCATTGCCAGGCCTGCATTGTATAGCCCTGTGTTGTGGTCCTGTGTTAAGACAGTAACTCATCAGTAATTACTCTTGCCATGGTGTCAATGGTTGAGTCTTCACTGGGCAGTGCACCACCTGACTCAGCTGAGGCAGCAGAGAGATTAAAGCAAACCAGGTGAGCAAAGTGCTGAGGGAAGTTCTCCCTCATGCTGAGTAGGGAACCAAAGTGTCACTGCTGTAACACCATTTGGATATACCCTCTTCCTGGAACAGTACTGCTGTTCCACTGACTTTGTTTGCAAGGGTTTTCACCCTAACTGTTCCTTACTTTTATCAGAGGACAGTAAACTTGCTCCAGAAAGCCCTGCAGTGCTGTCATCAGTGCATGCCCCTGGCGTGCAGCTTCGGTGGGTAGTGGGCTCTGCTCCCTATGCCACAGAGGCTGGGTGGCTGTGGGGGTGCTTGGCTGCTGAATGTAGCTCCCTGTGTTCACCACCAGCACGGCAGAGATCTTTACTTGCAGTCTTAGATGTGGAGCTGTAACACTGGCAGTGAACCTAGGCAGATCCTTTTTTGGCAAAATTGCACCCAGTCTGATATGTATTTTCACTTGCTGCTACTGAAATCTCCAAGTTCTTCATTATTTAGTTTTTTCCTCTCTCAGAGGAATACTTCAGAGCATCACGGGCAGCAGGTTAGCAGCTATTTCTCATTGATTCTGTCCAAACTCAGAAGCAATCAGAAAGTAGTAATCAAATTTATTGACCACTACACAATACAGACTCCAGCAGTCAAAGAAAGGTTATGACTCCCTATATACAGCAAATACTCTAATACTATTATTTCTTTTATAACTTCTGGATGAATTAATCTTCAAGAACTTGTGTAAAAGTAATGAAAGTTTGATTCCTTTGAGTATCACACTGTGGCACAACTGGTCCAAATGATGATTCCAAAAAATTGTGTTATTTTTCTTTTTAGTGCATTTTAATGCAAATAGATTTTGCAGGAAGCCTCAGAAGGTTGATTTGTGCATGTCTGTGAACAAAAGGAGTAACACTGCATGCTGTTTTGTAAGAGACTCAAACCACAGGTTAAAGTTAATTATAAGGAGATAATTTGGTGGTTGGATTACAGGTTTGAAGAAATCTTGTTGTGAAAACTAGACAGGTGATACAGAAATTAAGCAGGGAACATGGAAGGCTTTATAGCTTTACAATTGCCTTCAGGAACCGCCCAGGGTACGTACAAGGCATATACTCCACTTATGCAAAACAAACCAGGGTAATCTGAATTTGAAGATGGAGATTTTTATTAAAAACAGAACTGACCAGATGTTCGACATGAGATGGTTCATGTTGAGATTTGAAAGTCTTTCCTACCATTATTTTTAATGAAGTATAGAACAGTATAAGAAATATTTATGTTTAGACACAGCAATCTTAAGAACAATATCTGTGCTTTAGGGCTGATTGAAAGAGAAGCGACTAACATTACAAATGTCTGTTTCTAAAAACGGCCATTTATCTTACTGATATCTCTTACAAACTACTTTCAGCCTCCCTTACAAGGTCTTTAAATGTATTTAACTGGTAAATTATAATATTTATTACTATTTTGTTGTAGGGATGGTTCAATAGAAAAACCTGTGGAATGTCAGAGCTAGTCAGCCACAGGAACTTTTATAGTGGAAAGATTTTTCATCTGTCTAATAATTTTCCCTTTTTATTTCATATGCTTTACGTACCCCCAAAACAGGAAGTGTACTAGAGTAGGGGCATTGTAGCAACGCCATATAATTGGTAACAGCCTGTACACATATTGACTTTGGAAATGTTATTGAAAAGACAGTTTGGCACCAGCACAAATAGGATGATAATGATGCCCAAATTTACCAAGTTTTAGGTAGGTCTTCACGTGTTTTCTCCTGTGCATTACAACCAAAGCAGATTCTCCTCCTTTGATGCCACAGATTTGGAGGTAGGATCCTCTAAACCCAAAAAAATGTTTTATAAAGACATAATCAATGATTAATAATTGTTGATAGCAGCATGTTTTACATGGATCAGCGGAAATAGCTCAAGATCTGTCTGTGATGGCCAGCACTTTGGCCAGGAAAGTATCAACCTTTTCGATTGGCAGAAAAGAGCCTCTTGGCTCTTTGCCATGCCCTCTGTGGCCGGAGCAGGACCCCCATGCAGGGCTGCTCGCCGGCTCCAGCTGAGCAGAGCTGCCACCCTTCTCTGTGGCTCTGGACAGCTGCACAGTCTGGCCTGGGAGCCCTGTGCCCGTGCAGCAGGGCAGAGGCTACCTGGAAGAGTTGGTTTAGCAGGATGGTTTTCTTTCCACTGGCTGCACTGGGGAGGAAGGATGGCTGGGGAGAGGCAGCTGCTACCCAGCAACATTCGCATTTTTGTCCTGGTCCTGGTCTGTGCTGGGGGATCTCCAGCAGTAAGCAGGATGGATGCCAGACCTGCAGAACTGCCTGGCAATAGCAGCTCAGGTTGAGACGCTCTCTCTTCATGGATTCTTTGGGACTTCCAGTGGAATCTATTGCTGCTGGTTATCCCCTAAGCAAAACATGTTAATAGGTTATTACTCTTTAGAGTCCATTTTAAATATACATAAAAATAGAAACTTAAATATGACAATTTTGTTGCTATAGCATTGTGTTCCTGTTTCCACAATGTATAATATATTCATCAGATCAGCCAGCTATATTATGATTAATAAAATCACCTGTCAAAATGAATGAAGAGAATACACTTTTTGCATATTACATCTGGTTTTTTAATTATCTTTTCTTCATTGATTGCATGGCTCAGCTAATTATAGTGTGCCTTCTAGTCCTTACTTCTAACTATGCTAAGATCCTACTTTTTTTTTTTCATAAAGAGGCTTCTTAGAATGGATAGTCAAAGTAGTCTTAAGTCATATTTTCATATATAAATAGGAGCAGCAACAAAAAGGCTTTCAGAGTAGCCCCTGAAACAGTGCCATGAATAATCCAATGAAAACCATAGCATAAAAAATAGTGGTATCTTTACTACCTTGTGTGTTACTGATTTGATTCTAAAAAGAGCTACTTTGCTATAAATCAGAATGAAAATGTCAGTGCTGTAAAATTTAATTTTGGAATAAACATTTGGTTTTCAGCTGGGCCTTTGCACAGAGGCTCCGGCAAACACATTCACTTTTGTGGCAGCACCGAGCTTGGTCCTGGGGATGTGAATTACAGCATAGGATCCTTACCAAAGAGCCAAATTCTGCACAGAGTGTCTAGACATGAGATCCATTAGCTGTATTTCAACAAAAGAGAAAATGTTAAGTCACACTAGCTAGCAGCTTATGGGTGATAATATTTTTATATGTGTCTGAAATTTAACTTGTATAGAAAAAGCCCCCATTCTGACACATCCAGAAATGCATTAGAGAATATGCCTAAATTTAAGCACTTGCATAGCCCCATTTAAGCACATACAGCTGAGCACTTATTTACATCCTCTTCTGAACTATAAGCTCTAAACTTAAAACTATTTCACTGTTTTTCTGTCCTTTTTCATGTCATCTATGGTTTCTCAAAATCTTTACTTGTTTTTCTGCCTCTTGATGGTATTTATATCCAAACATGGAGCTGACTACAAAACTACCTCTGTGGTTATTATACATATAAACAAAACTGGTTATTTCAGATTTAACTGTGGATTAGTTTGGAACAACTGTGGCATAGGTGTCAGCACACAGTTTGGCTTGCATGCTTAAATCCACAAAACTAGAAGCTGCAGGACAAAATAAGAATCCAAATAGCCATAACACAGTGAAGTAGTAAAGCATGTGTTTAGATACAAGAATGAATTTGACGCTTTGCTGAACTGGAATCAAAAAGAGCTGTACTAGATACTTGCTGGATCAATTCCTTTTACGGTGACTGTCTGGCTAAGCAACATAAAGACAGTCTGATCCTTACATTATCTTCTTGCTGACCTAGAAGTGCCACCTTCTTTTCCACATTAAGTAAATTCCTCTTACTTAATGTTTGTTTACCATTTTTGGCTGAACAACCCTTTCCTCTCCATTCTCTATTGAAAGGATGGGGGATTTCTCTCCCATGAAAAACTTCCAGACCTAGTCAAAAGCAGAGTACAGTCACTGTATCATTACAACTACAGGATGCTCTACTGCTGAAAATTATGTCGTGGTTTAATCACCTTAAATAAACTTAATTTCTAATGAATGACAATATAGAACTCAAGGAATTATTTTCCTTAATTATCTGCATCTGTTCCCCAGATGGTGATTATTACTGGCTCTTGCATAGCTTTTCAATCAGATGACACCATAAACTGTTTCATGGTGAAATCTGGAAGAGGTTTTTTTAATTCTTAGTGTAACATCATCCCAGTAAAAATATTACAGAAAACACTTTCTAAGTGTTTGTTCTGCAGCCCCACAACTTGATACCGTATTATATGTACCACAGTTCTTGCTTTGGTTTTATCATCTGCTCCTTTTCTGCTTCAAAGCTGCTTATTAATCATAACTGAAACAGTTTTTTCATAGCTCAAGACCACTTTTGAAACCAAATCCTACTCCATACACAACTAGTCCCATTCATTACGTGAATAGATCATGTTTTCAGCAAAATACTAACTGAAAGCAACTACACTGCTGAAATTACTGTAGTTCCTCTTGAAAAATGGGTCCTAAATAATTTTTGGCACTTTAGAACATTCTGTACAAAACTGTGTACTGAGCCTATGGGAATTTTTTTATATATCTGAACAAGTCCCTATGCCATATCATGGAGAAATGTGCAAACTGGTAAAGAGATCTTTTATTCTATTAGCATATTCTTAGAGGTGGCAATATCTTGAAAAATAAGGATTGCTTCATTTCCTCCCCAGTGAATTAATTTAATCTTTTTCTTGATTATTGTGGATATTAAGACTAAAATAAACAGCAACAAATTCCAGTGTGCCCACAGTCAGACAGACCAACATTGTAAATCCTGGATTGGGCTAGTTCTTGAATGTAACATTTTTATGAGTGATGACTATCTAATTCCCTGGGGGAAAAACTGAGTCCTGATGTTGGGTGAACTACTTCTGTTGTTTTACCTGCCTTGTGAACCTAGATGGATGATGAAATTAATGAAATGCAGAGCTTCTTTTGAAGGCAACAGGATCTGTTGATCCTGTTGTGCACACATTATGAAAGTCTTCACCCAGACTTGACAATTATCATGCTCAACCATTGGAGTCCTTTCAGACTCAGTGGGTTTTAATCCACAGGGTGATCTCCTCAGTAGACAGCAAGGATGTGTTTTTAGGGTGGCACCTGGATAGTGCCAGTCATCCCATCTGTACACGTTCCTGGGGGAAGCATAGCAGTCCTGCAGGCTGATGAAAAAGCCACCATCAGGAAAATGGGTGAGGTCTTCCCTTTCCTTGTTGACCTGCTCCAAGCAGCAGGACCTGTAGTGGCAAAGATGCAGCCCTGTCTGGAGGAGGAAGCTGGACCAGCAGATCCTGCTGGTCCCAGACCCGGACCCAGCTGTGCACCCCCTGTCTTGGGGTGTAGCAGAGATGGGCCTCCTGCACTGACTTTGCTCAGATTTATCACCGCCTGACACCCCTCCCATGGTAGCACTGAAAAAAAGAGATTCCTTTGCTCACATGCCACACATACCACACCAAACCTGGAGAAAGGAGGTTGGTGGAGTAGGAAGGATGTCATCCCAAAAAGGTTTTCTTCCCCACAATGTTTCTTTCTGATAGTCATTTTTATGTGTTGCTTTATAGTATTGAAATGATGTGAGATCATGATGGGAAAGAGCAACATTTGTACGTCATGTTAATAAAAATGTTCTGAGACAAAGCAGCTCTGGCTTGTTTCTGGTGTTTCTCATATATCTTATGTATCTTATTTATTTGTGTATAGCCTAGGCTGAAGAATTGTCTAGGTTTCTTTCTTGGAATGTGAAGCAAGAATAATATCATGAAAGTGCCATTTATTTTTTATTACCTCCTCTTAGCATTACTGGAAAGAATAGTAAAAAAAAAAATGCTTCACACCTTCTACCTCAGAAGTAACACTGTTGGGCAGGGGAGAGGAGCAGGGGGATCTGCGGCTCTGCATTAGTATTGTAGGAATCATGATTTTACAAGCGATGCCAATTTATAAAGAATTTTCCTTAATTTCATTATTGCCGTTGGTCATGATCAAAGCAAATGCTTCAGATGAGCAAACTATTCTAACTGAAGCTTTTGGTGCGGCATTTTATGCAGTCTGAGTATGATTTAAAATGGAGTAGAGGAACATTTCTAAAATGAGAGACAGAAGAAAGCTTCACTGAAAAGTGAAGGATCACACATATTTACTCACTGAAAAAAAATAAAATTACAGAAACTTTTATCTGCTGTGCTATTGCTAAAGATGATACTACCTTTGCTAGTCCCATGTTCTCTGGCATTTGTAATGCCTCAGAATACAGCAGTAAAAAACAGTAGATGAAGCTGGATAAACTAAATGGAAGAACAGAAGCTCGTAAAAGAACTAAATGTTCTCCAGACACAGCTGTGAAATTTCAGTGCTTATGCGTATAACAGACTGCAGGCTCCAGAATTTTTAAGAATACCTGGGAGAAACCTTAACTGGTTTCACATAGTACAGTGACCTAAATAGCTGTTTGTCAAATCTGTGTTTTCATTTCAAGTTAACATTAAACTTTAACTTGAAAGTATATGGAAACTTTTGGTGAAAATAGTGCAGCAGCCAGAGTATCTTTTTGCAAATGGGAGCAAAATGTCAGTCCAGGAGGCTTGGGTCAGACTGTCACAGCTTCAGAAAAGGCCTCACCATGCAAAGACCGTATTTTTTCTAAATAACCTTGACTGTGAATGAACTCATATTTCTAGATTTTTGCTTTAAAAACATCAGTGAAATTTCTGTAAATGCTCATTATTGGCCCAATCTTATTCCTGCAGCTGCTGAGTTCTCCCACTGAATGACACCCCCCCCTCCCCGAGCAGCTTTGAACAGCCCAGTCCAAGAAAGACAATATTGCATTCTTTATAAGATCCTGCACTCCCTGCCTACTTTCGTGATAAAAAGTTTATGACACCCTAAATCTGGGATTCTCCTTTGAAACAGGAAGTACAGGCTGGTGGGTTAAGCTTTTCCAGCAGTTATCTGCTTCAGCTTTGCTCTCCATCACTGATTTCCAGCATGAACTTTGGCAAATCACCAGCACTGTACACTGCATGCATGCAGTGCTGCGTTTAAGCTGTGCTTCTTTGCTGTCTCACTTATGTGAGCGCTGAGATACTGCTTCCACAGCCAAGTGCTACGTGTGGACACAGCTCTGGCATCCAGGTGTGGTACTCCCAATGAGTCAGTACATCTTCCTCTGTTCCAGCCGAGCAGACGTGCCCTGCCCTTTGGTCTGATGAGACTTCTGTGCACTGTGCACAGTGTAGAGAGTCTCCAGGCTCACGCAAGGTGATGTGTGAATGATAGATGCGGTAACAGAGCTCTGTTCTCAAAGAACCTGGCCTGCACAAATGTTTAAAGGAGAACAACGTATTTTGGTGATGTCAAATGTAATTCTAACAGAATTTAATAAGCTGTTTGTGGATACACTGAATTTGTCAAAAGTACTTGCTAGCTCTGACTAGAATTGTAACGACTGGAATATTCACAGGAGATCAGATCATTAAATAAACTGTTTTGCTTGTAACCGTCACTTGTCAGAAGAAGATATTAATGAGCATCTGTGTCACAGAATAAACTGTTACAAAAAATGAAATAAGCAATACCCATTTTCACTAACAATTTAGTAAGTCAATAGATTGTACTTTTATTGCCTTGCTGGTAGGGCCGTAAAGTATTATTCAGGAATAGTAAAATAAATGAATAATGGTTGTGCCTGTTTCTCATGCATGGGAAAGTTAATGCAGCAACAACATTCTTATTTGTTGTTGGAATATCTTTTTTCCAAAACATTGTATTACTCATTCACTCTTAAAATATCAGATGCATTAATTATATGGAGACATAGAAGGGCTTCACATTCTTTGGATTACTACCTATCATGACTTAAAAAAATACTATTTTACTGGTGTTCTGTGGTGTAAATATTTTGATTGGTAAAGCACATTTAGATTCCAAAATCTACCTGGTTATAATTCTTGTTTCATTTCCAAAAAATCCTGTAATGCTAACTGCATGCTGGCAAATAGCAAGGAGATCAATGGGTAAGAGGACTTCCTGGGATGTTGCTGGAGGATGATCTCAGGTGGCAGGATTGAAACTTGATGTGATTCATTCTTAAACACCAAGTATCCCTGCTGGATTCCTGGTTTCCAGGCAGATTTGAGTGACCTACCACTGTGGGTAGTGTGGATGACTGGGGGATCTGCAGTGAAATAGGAGTTGAATCAGAACTAAGATCTAACAAGGATGTTACTGCTTTCAAGAACAGGGGTGTTGTAGTAAAAGTAGCAATTATTTGCATAAAACTGTGATCTGGGTCTGATCCAACATTTATTCCTCATGTGGTAGGGTCTAGGATATTACTATGTCAAGAGTTTCCTGGTTCAGACATGCCCCAGAGAGGGACAGAGAGTACCCTGTCAGGTACTTTTCTATTAACTTAAATCTATTTAAGATAATTTCACTCTCTAAAAGAGAAATACTGCAGTCCTTAAGTAAGGCAGAAATTAAAAACCTCAAAAATATTGTTTTCTGCACTCCATGTACTTCACTGCCCGTTCTGCTTGGTCAAAAAGATTTTTTTTTCTGCTTTAGGCAAGAATGAGTTTGTGTTTACTATGCATATATCAATATGCTTTTGACTGTCTGGGATTAAACACCACAAAGACAGCTTATGACCCTCTTCTCAGTGCATAAGGACAGGGTAAGCAGTCATGCAGACAAAGACTAAAATGCCCTGAAAGCTTTTTTACCTGTAAACTATTGCTCAAGAGTCTTCTTAGCACACTCCACAAAGTCAGGAAACTACAGATGCTGGTTTATCTGGCTGCATGTAACTGATATACTCACTTTTCTTTATTTGCCAAACAGACTTGTGTGAACATTTATTAATAAAATTGGCTCATGTGGAAAGCAGCTAGTCCAGTTGCCCTACTCTTTAGACTTCTGAACCACCTGAACTTCTACTAAAGAAAACTGCTGCTTCTCATTGTTTGATTTTGTTTGGTAAATAAATGAATGCACACATTAAACCCCCTTACTTTTCTTTTCTGCAATGCAAACTATGCAGAATTTATCTATCTTCTGTTTTTAAATACAGAAAAGATAGTTCTTTGAGGTAGTAATTTTCTTTGATATTCTGTTGTTGACTTGAGTGTTATTACTCTGTGATACCCAGGTTTTTATAAAATTTTCCAAGGGCATTCTCTACCTCATCTGTGCTAGTTTATCAGATCTCCCTTATCCCTATGGGCTCACCATCCTATGAGATTTTTTCTGATGTTTTTTACTTAAGCTCTTATCTGCCCTCTTTACACTGGTACAATTTCGTGGGAGATCCTGTTTTCTTCAGCTTACAGTATCTTTTCGTGAAGTTTGGAAGTTTATGTAGTTTGCTGCTTAATTGCAAAACTGAAAGAAATTTATCCCTTTTTGCTTTATGTTTCATTTACCAAGATGAAAGCTTTAGTAATAATACTTTGCATTATTGCCTTACTTTCTCTTATCTCTTGAGTCCTTACTCCATTTTTAGAAGCCTGTAAATACCTTAAGCAGAAGTTAATATGTGTAAGTTAACTCCTGGCTGAATTAATGCCAGAAGGAACCTTATCCCTTTTTGCTTTATGTTTCATTTACCAAGATGAAAGTTTTAGTAATAATACTTTGCATTATTGCCTTACTTTCTCTTATCTCTTGAGTCCTTACTCCATTTTTAGAAGCCTGTAAATACCTTAAGCAGAAGTTAATATGTGTAAGTTAACTCCTGGCTGAATTAATGCCAGAAGGAACCTTATCCCTTTTTGCTTTATGTTTCATTTACCAAGATGAAAGTTTTAGTAATAATACTTTGCATTATTGCCTTACTTTCTCTTATCTCTTGAGTCCTTACTCCATTTTTAGAAGCCTGTAAATACCTTAAGCAGAAGTTAATATGTGTAAGTTAACTCCTGGCTGAATAATGCCAGATAGATTTAGTGATGATTAATTAGATCACCTCACTCTCTTGAGGTTGAAGTTGAGTGATTTTCTAAGGTGCTGGAGAAATGGGGTATATTGATGCTGGAATGTAAGTCATGTAGTTATAGCCTAGAAAACACTGTTCTTGTATTCAAAATCTTTCATTCTCCATTCATTCAGATCCCATCCTAACAATCTGCTGGTTATTGAAGTCCACCTTTATGGCCTCATTGAAATTCTCTTCCTTTTCCCTTTCCGTTTCCAACATTTACTATGGCCACCCCAAAATATGAAGACAGTTGACCTTGCATGTAGGTACATATAGAAGTTATTGTTAATGTTCCCTTCAGGGTACCTTTGATACAAACACATCTGCCGTTAGTATCTAACAGCTCATCTGTTACAAGAAATGGAAAATGACAAAATCACGAAAATTTTTCCCCTCTCCTACTGACAGTCATCAGGATCAATATAAGGGCTGTGCAAGTGTCATCTTCAGGTATTTTCCATCACTGGTCTGCAGGTTGGTTTATTGTAATAGGATACTGCTGTATTTATCTTTCCTATTATTTATTACTGTTATTATTTTAAAATCCTCTTTATTTCTGACAGGGTCTCTTCGTCCTTCAGTGTTTACAGAAATAAACATCTGTTGGCTGACTCACCATTCTGGAGTTTACCAGGCTTTCTGCTTTCCAGGTGGACTTCTCTCCTGTTAGCCAGCTAGGATGGTTATACGTTGATGAATACTGACACCTGTTAAGTGTTCTGGTATTCAATCCCTTAAATAAAATGGCCTTTATCCCTTTAAAAGATAAGAGATAACCAATATGCAAGGCAGTTTTCAGTCTGTTGCAAACACTGATATACTCTTAGGTCCCCATTTATTGGGTGGAAGGGAGTGTTTCACCCTTTCTTACTGTGTAAGGAAGTTTTTCTTGCAATGCCAGTCTGGGTTAACTTGAGGGAACCTGTTTGAATATTCATCAGAGATTCACTTCTTAAGACCCTTGCTCAGAGACATAACTCAAGTCATCTGAATTGCTAACCCACCAGCACAAGATAATTAGAGATCTTTCAAAAGTGACATGCTTATTTATACTTAATTAACGTAATGTTGCTCAAGACAGGGAAACAAAGGAATGGACTATAAGGAGCAATAAAAACCAGAAAAGCGTAATCATTAAATTTCAATCTATTTGAGTTATGTGCACCACTCAACCAGCTTCAGCTTCAGCTTCAGGTTGAGGAGAGAAACGCACACCGTTCTGTGCTCTTTTCTTCAGACATCTTGATCCACACAAATTTGTCTCTTTTGGAGCTGGCTTTGGAATTCCTGAAGTTGCCTGTGAAACTCAGCAAAATCCCATCCCAGACTTTACTAATATTACTGAGACAATATGACATTGAAACATTATATGATATGAAGGTTCATCATCCAAATGTAAATGTGGCCATAAAAATTTTGGTGTTCAGTGATGAAGTCCTAGGTACAGAGCTAACGCTAAAGAGACTTGTTATCAGAAGGAAGCTACAGCATTTAATATAGCATCCTCTAGCCTCCAAATGATGCAGGAAGAAATACAGGTGTGAATTAGCTACTGGAAAGAGACCTAAAGCAGGTGTGTTACTGGAGGTTAAGAGGTAGCTTATAAAATGCACTTGTTTACAACATCCCTGAGAGCTGCCTGAAATGCTAGGGGTCATGGCTAGATCTGGATCAGCTCTAGTCAACAGACTAGTCTGGCTTTTGTTCATTTCTTTGTTCATTCCTCACATCATTTTCAGACCAGGTCTCCAAAGAGATCAGGCTCTGTATCATATGCTTGGTATGCAGATGGATGGTTTAGCAGTCACATAGCAGGAAACTTAGCTTCCCATTGATAAGTGTGTTGCATGCAGATTCTCCATTGTGTTTAGCAAATAAGTCCCAAAGAGTATTGCCCTGCACTTGGTCAATCATAACATCTCCCTCCTAGATGAATTGTTCTCATGGAGTCTGAGCTGTTTACTATGCAGACTGCTTTAAATGCCTAGTTGCCTATTTACAGCAAGTAAGAGGAAAACAGTATCTTTGAGGTCTCTACTCCCCTGTCAAACTTGCCTTAATTGGCCCATGGCTTATTCTGGGAAATGAACAGGTAGAGAGATACATGCAACGTGATCCTCCACTCCTCATTTCCTTAGCAATCAGTGCTAAAGAGAGCATCTGTGCCAAGGAGCAGGCTGTCTCATCTAGACAAGACAGATCATATATATATCTTATATTTTTCAGAAGTGGAATCTGGACATCTTTTCTTCTTTTTCCCCTCAAACTCCTTCTGTCTAAGAGCAACCCTGTCTGCCAGCTCTGCAGGAGTCTGAGTGCTTCCTAGGCTGGCTGTACCTCCAGCAACGCCTGTTTGCTAGGGCCCATGGGGGACCTCCTTGGGACACAATCCATGGGCGAGCCTGGAACGTGTGCCTGTGCTGGTTTGGGAGCTGGTGTGGAGTGGGGCATCCTCTCCTGGATCCTCCAGAAAGAATTGAGATCTCCTATGCAGAAACAGCTCTAAGGCCTGAACCCACACACGAGGCACCTCTTTGAAACCATCCAGGGGCTCATGTTTATGCTCACCCTAGGTGTGAGTATCCCAGGTAAAGCAACAGAAGTAGACTTCAGGCTTCAGAAGCCTTTAAGAGCTTCACAGAATGCATAGCGGGTGCTTTTAAGTTTTAGCTGTAATTCATTGCATATTATTTATGTGCATACACGTTAATTTTATGCATATGCATTGCTTAGATGCATTATTTATAGGTAGTAATAAGCATATTGAGGGTTATTTATTTATACATCAATTGTATTCATTCTTATGAGGTATTTGTACTGTGGTTACTACAGATTCTCATGGAAATCCAGAATAGTAATGTCTGTATCATTTTTAATTGGGTATCTGAAAGAGGAGTCTTCAGTCTCTAATTAAGAAAATGGAAGCTCACTGTGTCTTATCAGGAATTCCACAGTGAACTTCACTAACCTGACAGTCCTTGCCTATGCTTCATTTTCAGCTTTATCAACATTATTTTTAATAGGCTACCTATATTCTTCTTTCAGACACTTATTCCTTCCACTTCAACCAAGGGATAGTAAGATAAGGCTTAAAATATCTTGTCAAGAATTAAAGAAATCACAGCTGTTTGCCCTATATACCTTACTGTCAAGGTAACAGTTTTGGATCAACTGTAAGGTCCTTTTACAGTTTAAAAGATGAAGACTTCTGATTTAATTTGTATCAATATGTGTCTGGAGGACCAGAGGAGAGCATGATTGTTAGATGACGAAGTTTTTACTAGCTTTTGATTGCATTGAAACCAGCCTAATTATGTAATTTAAGAAAACAGCAGAAGATCAGGAACAGTTGTAGATTCATACCGCTAGGACAGATTTAGGGTGGGCATTCCAGAATTGTAAGGCAATAGGAAAGGAACTGCATATCTTTTGAGCTGGAGGTGAAGACACAAATGTAGAAAATACAGTTTGTAAAAGATTGCAAGTTCACTGCCATAGACACATGCTGCTACATGACAAGCCTTCAAAGCAGGGGCTCTGAATTTGATATACAGAGCACTGGGGAGCTGGTATAAGTCTGAGTAGAAGGGTGAGAGGGTGAGTTTGGAGCTGTGTGGAAAAAAACTAAGTAGTAAGAACACTTAGCATGAAATTCTGGAAGATATATCACTTTAGCAGGTTTAGAATAGCTGAGTAAACAAACCTTCAGCATAATCACAAGACCCGGACCCATTTCAGAGGTGATTTTACGATAATATAAACAGGCTTCTGATGATGCATGGGCTAGCTTGGACAGTGTAGTCCATTACTGCAAGTCATATTTGTTAATATTTGAATTATTAATTTTAACCTGACCATATATCAGGTGGTGAGGTGCTATAGATTTACCTTAATAATCCCAAGAGAGCTGTGCATGTTCTTAGCTGGCTGTAGAGCTTATGAACCACTATATATTGCATTCATTTTGTGCTGCAGTGTGGCAAGGGATTGCACCAGAGTAGCTGTAGGGTACTCTCTGACTTGAAAAGCCCAGGCTTCTCAGCCTTCTTTCAGGTCTGCGTGACACTTACACCAGAGTAAAAGTGGTGTGGAGTGGAGACTGGAGGCTCTAATTAGGTGCAGTACTGATGGATATTTGAGTACTGAGAAGATATTTGACCTGGTATGGCCTATTTTTCCCGTTTTGAAAGCTGCTGTTTGTGTGGGAAGCTGCAGCCTTGTATTTACATAGTGGAAATGGCTTTTCCATAAAAGCAAAAAGCAAACAAGGATCTCTCAGGGATAGCTGTGTGTCTTCACAGCTCAATGCACAATCCTCTTTCTGAAGGATTTTCTTTGTCAGACCTTAAATCTTTCCATCTAGGACAGTTACAATGACTTTAGTGTACAGTTACAAAAGGCACCTAAGCAATTATGTTTTGCTTATGGTGAAAGATCTTCTTGTGGAGGAGAGTTCTCCTGGAATTAGGTCTGACAAGCAATGTAAAGAGCTTCAGTCAGAGGTGGAGAAAGCAGGGGCATTCAGGAGAGAGTTTTAATTTCCATTTTGTGAGGAGAAAGAAAAAATATGAATGTGGTTGTGGAGACAGGAAGAGCTGAGATCTGCTGGGAATGTCTCGTGCTTGTCCACATGGAAATAGAAACTGGAAGATAATTTAGCTGGTAAAGAACTGTCCTGCTGCTCAGAAGTTAGGATTTTTTTTCTTTTCTTCTTTGGGAGAAGCAACAGTTTCCTTCTCAGAAATTGCAGGAACAAGAACACAGAAGCAAGATACCCTGGAGTCTCAAAAATGTTGGTTTAGCCACAGTTTTTTTGTTTAAATTAATTGGCAGGTTTGAGGTATGGGCAGAGATTTTCCCTTAGGTTAGGCAAGTAGGCGCTGTTGTATGTTTCTGTCTTGTAAAACTGATTCTGTAACTGGAGGTCTGGCTTGTACCCCAGTATCATCTGGGAATATTTTGCTTGTCAAAACACACACAAATGTATTTTAAGAGGTCAAAACCCCTTTCCCCCTAAAACCTCATTCTCCTTTCATCTGCTCCCACTTGAGAGTTTGTGAAATGGTCTTGCAAGAAAAAAAAATCTTTTATTTCAGTTTAACAGTTTTTAAGACACTTTCTAATGTGGCAGCCATAATTACATCCAAACATCAAACGTTCTACAGTGCCCTAGGGGTTAAGGGGAAAAGAAAAATAAGTTAGACAGAAAAGGAGTGATGTTTCATATAGCTTATGTGAAGACAGTCATCTAATAGATCACGACCTCTGCTCTAAGCACTTAACTGTTAATCAAGGAAGTAATGTTTCCAAGTTTCTGGAGTCAGAAGGCTTTGGGAAGTATCAGTGTTTATAGTGATTTCTGTTCACAAAAATTATTTCCCTAGAATATTTTGCTGACCCTCTTGACATGAACTTGAAACCATGTTCCAGTGTTCAAAGACCTAGCTCCAGAAAAGCCAGGTGCTGGAAAGAACTGATTTATAAAAGAACTTTGCTGAAAAAGATAATGATGTGCTACATCAAATTAGTTAAAATAAATTAAAAATTGTGATGAAGATTACATGAAAGTCATACATACATAACTAGTATAACTGTTATAAACTTCAAAGAGTTGCGTATTGTGATTTCCAGGTTTTTCTTTAAGGTGTTGGAGAAGAACCATCAGGTGTTCAGAATAAATCTCATCCAAACTTCAGATGACAAGTTGCAAGGAAGAAAAAGTTTTTCTGTATGGGTAGGCTGGGACCTGAGCACAGAGAAGAGTTCAATATCAAGGCAGAGCCCTTCTATCAAAATGTATACTAATGAGGAAAAATATATAGCACAGACACAGCAAGGAGATGTATTTATCTTCCTACTCTGAGTTTACTGGAACTAACCTTTAGCCTAATTTCAATACCTGAACCAATGTGATCTTTTGTGATAATTTCTAGATGTTGAGGTGAAATGTTCACTGATTTTACTGCCTGTCATACATCATCATTTTTCTCAAGTCATCTTTCTTTCACATTTTTTGCACCCAAATTACACCATAAATTCTAACTTATAAAGCAAGGTTGTTATATATCCCCTAGCAGGATTTAAGAATAAGGTTTAATGCTTTATAAGGTGTATTAACATTACTAAACCCCCTCTAGCACTCTTTGTGTACATTTCCTCTTTGATGTATACATAAGGAGCAATCACTTATTCCCATAAAACACTTGGTGTACTGAAGCTATGGAGTATGGCTGGAGTCTCCTGCAGAACTCCGAAGAGCCTGCAGTGCAGGTCCTGGTGCTGGCTTTAGGCATCACTCTGTTTAATTCCGCCTTTGGTGTTCAGTTTTCATGGTTTGCTCCTTCTGTATTGAGCGAAGGGTTTCTGGAAATACATTCTTTCACATATAAATGCACAGATCCTGAACTGACTGTTACCACCTGTCCAAAGTTTAGGAATTAATACAAAGCCTTCTGCTGGCTTCCAAAACATGAGTCGGTGGGATGGACATCATTTGATTATCTTCCTTACAGGAGGTTTGTTCATTGATATTACTATAAAACAAAAAACCCAAAACAAAAACAAAAATAAAAGGCACAGTGGAGCTGTCACCAAGGTTTTAACAAGCCTTCTTCTCTGGGGAGCAAGTCTCACTCCCTGCCATGAGAGGAGCGTCTCCGATCTGCATGCCCAAGTCTTTCCCTTGCCTGCATCAGAGTAAAACTTGTGTTAGCTGTTCTGCCAGGAAACATCACCAGCTTCTCAACTCTGTTGCTGGGCCTCTGTGCTAGGACCAGGCATGTTGCCACAAGGTTGGTGCCGTAAGGTTGATATTTGCCACCACCCTGTAGGCACTGGTTTTCCACAACATGGAGGTGATTGATGGCTGCCAAGTGATGGATCAGTGTGTCTGACCCTCTGTTCTTGAGGGACAGCCCTGGCCACCATTTATGGCCACCTCCCCATCAACAAATGCGGGGTTTGGACCTAGACAGCACTACACATCTGGGTGAGCAACAGAGGGGTCAGTACTTGTGGATGTAAAGGCTCTGAAGTGGTCTGCTGGAAAGTGTTCCTGCTATCCTACAGCAGCATTGTCCCTCCTGGGGACCATGCCAGGGGAAAGGAGGTTAGCCATGCCCTCTGGGGTCACCTTGACCCCACAGAAGGCTTGCTGGGACTGTATGGCTGGTTTTGTCTACTGCAGGTTGCTGATTCAGGGCAGATGTCTGCAGGCAAGACTGAGCTACCTCCCGGGCAGTGTATATACCACATGACAGCAAAAAGTATGTGTGATGCGCCCAGAGGCACTTCATGGGGCATGGGAGTATGTGAATGTGCAGAGCCCAACAGGATCATTTTGGAGGCCTGTATTTGGTGGAAGAAGCTAAAGTGCTGTAATCTTGACCACGTTGTTTATAGAGAACAGTTCCCAAAAGACCTAAATTTGTCATCTCCGACACAGCTAATTGGTTTGCTATGAAACGACCCAGGAGCAACTATTTATCCTCACATCTGAAGTTATCTCTCTGGTGCTGATACACCTTGTGGTATCACATTCTGATACGGATTCTATTTTTTTTTCCAGCTGATAAATCTCAGGTTGCAGCCATTACTCCCTCAGACTGTCTGAGCAGATCCAGCATTTCTGGTATGCTTTTCGAAATTACCGTGGAGATGGAAGATTAGGAAAATCAACTGAAATAAATATTGTATTATTTCCTGGCAGGTGAGAATGCTGCTTTGCTAGACCAAATGCCACTTATGTTCATTTGGCTAATAAATGCTTGTTTCACTATGTGAGACAGAACTTCCTCTTGCATGCCCTAAGATTAACAAAGCATGCCTGATACAGCATCAAGTCTCTCTGCCTTCTTTTAAAATTTATTAACAATCTACACAATAACAAACATCAAACAAATGTAAGACTAGTCCTCAAAGCAAAGTCAATTATCAAATCAACCCTTCTGGATGTAATTTGATTAACTGCCAGAATCCCTCCCATACTTCTCTTCTGAGGATATTATAACAGGCACTAAGTTAATGACGGAAAACACAGACTTAATTAACAAAATAAATGCCGTTTTTGCCATTTCCCCATTTAATAGGGGCTCTTATAAACAGGAGACACATAAGAAGCTCAGATGTATGATCTCAATCAACTTTTATTTCTGTATTGTGAAGAATATATATGAGAAAATCCTCTAGGTTCCTACAACTGCTCTAATCTTTATTGGTATTGCCTTGTCAAAGAGATGGTGGCAGCTCTGAGTTGTCTAGAACACATCCCAAGTGACTAAGAGCAGATGGAAGACAGGATCAGATATTCTTACTGTGCAGGAAAGATATTAGAGCTATTACACAACTCAGAAGAAGATGGTGTCAGCTGGACCCCAGAGTCCCTTAGGAACTTCAAGGGGCTGCCCTCACATTGCTTCTCTCCTCTGCCACTCAACTGGTTAGACAGCATGTAGCTCCTAAAGCACCCTCCAACTTCACAAAGAGAAGTGACCACTGCTATGAATAGATGGGAGACAGAGTGACTCTATGTGTGCAATTGGATGAGTCTGATCTGACTTCCTCCATCTTTGGCAGCTATTTAGGATCATGCTTTCTGGAGAAAACAGTTATAGGACTGGACATAAATGCAACATAGGGAGCTTAAAACAAAGTGGGTTAAAGAGAATGATAGATCATAGGAGCAGCACAGACATTCCGCTCCTGGCTCAGGTGGGCCAAGAGGTGGCCCCAACAGTGGTTTGCAGCTCCTTCCTGAGTCCTTTTCAGCTGCCCTAGACTGGGATGTGGTGATTGTGGAAAAGTAATCTGGCAGTATGGCAGCCCTAGATCATAGGGATACAGGCAGGGCAGTGGTATGATTGTACAAGTCAGATCCAGGGCAGCTTCACATAATCATGGTAACTACATCGAGATGCACTCGCTTGGTGTGTTTCATCTCCAGCTCTGCCACAGGCGACTTCTTAAATATCTGGAATGTGCTCCTGCACAGTCGTTGAGGAATGGCCTGGATCCACTGCCTGGAATGGGATTGTCCTGCAAAGAGGATCCAGGAGGAACCTCTGCTTCCTGGGCCATGTCCTCTACAACCCAATAAAGCATCTGTCTCTTTGGAACATCACACATCCCTACAGTGTCCTTTGGACAGAGTTGCTGTTGCTAACCCTGAAACTCACACAAATAACAGGCAGGCTGCTTGCACCCCTCAGAGAAGTGTGTTCACAGCCTGGCACGCAGCGTGCGCCTCATGGTTTGTGTGTGTGTGTGTGAGAGGTGGTGGTGTGAGAGGCTGCAGGGCTTGCTGGGATTGCCACAGGGAGAACTGGTACTCTCTTGATAACAATAGTGAAGTCTTTAAGGGGTCATCTTTCCCCTCCTGGTGCTCTTGCAGCCATTTGCTGTTCCCTGGCTAAAGTACATCCTGACTGCCCTTGAACCCCTGATGTCTCCCTCTTTTCTTGCAAAGGGAAGCCTGCGAGGCCATGTTTCTCCCTGGGCTGCCCAGAACAGTGGGACAGGACGTGCTCCCATGTGCGTGGGGCCTCCGGGCAGGTGGCTGCCTCACAGTGCCCCATGTGTGCCGGGCCACCTGCTGCCACCAGCTGCCTGAACTTCTCTCCATGAGCAGCCTACCTTGTGCCTGCTGCCACCACTCCACTGGCATGGCTTCCTCCTGTCACCATGGCTCCAACCTGGCTTCCCCACCACTAGTCTCTGATCTCACAGCTGTCTCACCACTGTGCCTTGCTGCCCACCCACAGCAATGTCTCCACACCTGCTGGCCCTCCCCAGCCTCCTTAACTCAGCAGCTGCCACATGCTCATCAGTTGTTTGCAGCACATACACACTTCCCTGAGGAACAAACAAATACATCTGCTGCTCAGGCAAAGAGATGAGGAAATGGATTTAATCTCCAAAACAATCTGTCTGGGGACTCCTCAGCCATACCTGAGGGAAAGGCATGGGGCAGAGGTGAGGCAGGAAGGGCAGAAGACCCTCAAAGGGCATCAGGATGGGTGGGGCCTTCTGGAGGGGCAGGGAGAATAAAAGAGCTGATGAAGGCAGGGGAGTGGGGCTGGGGGAGATGGAGCTGTCCTTCAAGGGTCATGTGTGGGGTTGCTGCACGCAAGATGTCCCTGGCTGCCCCTGGTCTATCCAGCTGCAGTGGCGATGGGGACTGTGAGCCAAGCTGGCAGTGGGACCCCTCTGTGGGCTGGTCTGTGCTGAAAGTGTCTGGCTGCATTGAGGCAGCGGTGGGTGCTTTGTTTTGGTAAGCGACGTGGCTCTGTGAATGCAGATGTGTGCTGCTGCCTTCTGGGGTGGCAAGAGAAACTCCAGCTGGAGCAATGGCCCCCTTGGAGCTACTGCACTCCTCTCCACAGCCATGAGGGCGTTATTACATGCTGCTGAGGGTACATCTGATGTGGCCTGGGTTAGGGTGGTAGCTGGGGTTTTATGCTCCAAAGCATAGCCTGTTGCTGTTTTAGTCAGCAGTGTGGAAGTGTTCATGCACGCACCACATAAATTTAGAGGAAATGTCCATACAAGAAATAGCTGGTTGTTTAGAGGTGGTAGAGGTGCTCAGTGCTTGTCCTGTGGGAAGTCAAAGATGCTCTGGTTGGCTTCCAGACATTGATTTGGGTATTACTCACCTCCCAGAAAGTGCTTTTGTAGTATAAACTGTGCAAAGTTCTCGTCTGAGACCGCTAGATTATGAGGAAATGGATAAAGCACTCTTAGCTACCAGTAGATGACGAGCATGGGATGGGATGAGAGGCCAGCAGCCTGACTGGCATGGGGCAGCTGGGGAGCTCCCAGAACCCTGCTCCTTAGGGGAGTGAGCATGCCAAGTATTTCACTTCACTTCTGCAGAGAGCGGGCTGCAGCCCTAGACTCCTTAGAAAGGTCTGTTGTCTGCTTTTAGATGGTATTCCTTGAGGAGTCATCTTCCCAAGTTGAAGAGTGTAGAGCTGGCAAATCAAGGAGAGAGGTTGAGGCAGGCTTTCCAGGGACCTGTCCTGCTCTTTCCTAAACACGTTGCTGGGGCAAATGCTGCTGATTGTCTCAGAGCCATGCAGGGCAACTGTTCCTACTTCAAAATAGATTCTTACACTTTGATGGTGCCCCATTAAGCAATATGGGAGACCAGGGAATAAAACCATCATGGTTATGTTTTCATTTTTTGGACCAGCTAATGAATAATGCCATTACTGTTCCTGTGCTGCTACTATTTCTCCTAAAGGTATACTGATTTAATAATTTTAATGGCCTTCTACCTAAAATAGATTACTGGGATTAAAGTCAGTTTCTGCTCAGGATATATAGGCTATGTTTTGGCCACCATGCAGGAATATATTGTGGTTGCCCTCCGTTATGTTTCTTAAGGAGGTGTTCAAACTTTGCCTCTACAGATAAATTGTATATCCGCTCAGAATAATATAGAAAATTGTACAGCTACAGGAACATGTTCAAAAGTTAATGGCTTAAAAATGGAAGATCACAGTTCCTTCAAACAATTTTACAGTTTTTGCTGTAATTGTGAAACTTCCATGCAGTGTAAAAGGAGCAAAAGATATTTCTATGCCTTGATCGTATGCCAAGGAGACACCAACATATTTCCCTACTTTGCTAACATTTTGCTTGCAACAATTAGTCTGTTAATAGAACATTTTCCCATCAACTTGCAGAGCACATTAATAATGTATTTCCATCAAAAGATATGCACTCAAAATGTGTTTATAAATTAGTTTCACATCAAAGTGTCAGACTTCCTGCAATTATATACAGAAAGCTACTAAATCCAAAATCCCAGTAATGCTGGGATTCTTCTCAGTAGAAATCACTTTGCTGGAGGATTCTACAGAGGCACAGCATAAAATTCAATACAGAAAGTTCAAAACAATTTAAAATTCAATTGTGTGTGAACTGAAACACAATGTGTTAAATTATTCCTTTTCCCTCGATATGTATGTTTAGTACCTTCACAATTTTATGCTGGATGAATTGATGTTCACTGATGGAAAAAATCTCATTTGTTCAACTACACTCTGGTTTTTGGAGTAAGGCAAATGGTTCAACATGAGGTATTTAAAAGACCTGTAGATGTGGCACTTAGGGATGTGGTTTAGTGGTGGACTTGGCAGTGTTAAGTTTATTGTTGGACTCAATGATCTTACAGGTCTTTTCCAACCTGTTTCATGATTCTATGACCCTTTTTGCTGTTTGCTTTCTGTTTTTCCCTAGAGCCTTCACTTTACACTGCTGCACAGGGGATATCTACCAGCATTTTGGTTGTCAGTGTCAGCTGGCAGGCTCCTACTCCTTTCCCTTTGCAAAGCTACAGCCAGCTATAGACTCTATTTGCGGACAATGAGATGTGATGCAGTTCATTTTGATGTACTAGTCTGTCTGTCCTGCAGGCCTGCCTTGCAGAAGGTCTCTGTAGGAGGGTCTAGCCAAGTCTCCAAAACAAATACCCTCTACCAGGGCTGGGACACTCAGGTGCTGGAGATCTGAGGGCCAAGGGGCTCTTTGGGGTGATGTGATCAGTGGGTGAGGTGAATACTGGTTGGCTCAAGGACTTTGTGTTGGTCACTATTCTTACAGGTCCCTTCATGGGGAAGTTTTGGATGTGGACAGGAGAACTGATGCCATCATATGTACCAGGGATAACTCACAGTGGGTCCAAACCTTCCACATGGAGAAGTGCATTGTAGGAACTTTTGTGAAGCTACTGTAGTGAAGAAGAACATTCCTGTTACCAAAAGAATAGCCACTGTTTTTTGGAAACTTGCAAACTAAAGCTGCTACAACTATAGCAACAAATTAATCTGAGCTAGAGAAAGCTGCAGTGTCTGTAAATGTAGGATAAGAACGGTAGAGAAATATTTTATGTTGGCTCTGCTGGCAATTAATTAGTTGCTATAATTTAGCATACTATAAAGGCAAGTAGTAAACAATGTAAAGATTCCTTATTCTTACAAATATGAGTTTTCAGTTTAACTGTAATTTGCTATGTAATTTTTTCAACAGCAATGATTAGGTGGATCATTGGTTATTGCAAAGGAATGAAAAAAACCTCAGCCATGTCGTGCATGGACCTTCACATAGCTATGAACCATTAAATTATACAGACAAGACCGCTTAGTATAACCCTCACAATGTAGAAATCTTCTGCAGACAGCATGTCTATATTAAAAGTTATGATTCTAGCTGCTTTAGTTGAAAACCCTGGAAATACTGAACCAGATTATATAAATTTTACTTAAGAAATGTAGCCATTGACTGTAGGAATGTGTAGGTATCGGGAAGAGTAGAATTTTGAATGGGAAGTCTAACGGAGTGAAAAAATGAAGAAATCTGTTTTTTCTAAGAGATTTTTAGATGGAATTAACCCACAGCAGATGCTATCAGAATAGCTTGTTACAGAGAGTTGTCAGTGAGACCCTGGGGGCTTGTTAAAGGGGGCTCACGTGTCTGAGTTTGCCAGTTTCTCGCTGGATGTATTGCTGTCTCCCTAAAGGTGGCCATTTCTGCTCTTCCTCTCCCTGTCGCATCCTCCCCCCCCACCCCACGCTGTCCCTTGGCACTGCCCTGCTCAGGAGATGATGTGCCCTGGCTGCCAGCCTGGCCTTTCTTTTTCTTCCCTTTGTCTCCACACTTGCCTGTATGATGGGAAGCCATTTTGCATTGCTCTGTCAGAAGACACTTTGCACTTGTGTAGGTGTCACTGTGCTAATCTCCGGTGTTTTGAAATGACTCACTTCTAAATAAGATGCCTACAGTATGATACTGTGCCAGTTGTGTGGACTAGGCACCTGGTGGTGTCATCTATGCACACTCCTGCCTGATGCTAAGGATCCCATCTGAGAGAGACTGGCTGGATTTAGATGGGACTGTTTGGTGAGCATTGTCATGGGAAACTCATGGTTCTGTGTTACAGGCATGAAAGACAGAGAGAAGAGGGTGAAGTTCAAAAAGTGCAGGAGTGGCTGGCCAGAGGTTGACTTTTATGGTGGCGATGCTGAATTTTGTGATGAGAAGGGTGACAGTGTGTCATGTGCATCTATGTGTTTTGTCCAGACACGTATGGTATCCCAAAGAGTCCTGTCTCCTCTCTGAGCTCTTCCCTTGGCCATCCTCTTTCATCACCCAGATCTCCTGTTTCTCCTTCCCCAAGTCTGGAAATACTGGAGTTTCTCTCATAAGCATGTGCAAGCAAGAACAAAAGGAGACAAGTTCACAGCCCTGCCAAAGACAAAGCATAACAAGTGCTTTAAGAAAAAAGATATACCCTCAATGCACATTCTTTCACTCAGGACTCTGGGGGAGGGTTCAAGCTAAGACGCTTTCAAGCATAGAAGGCTATATGAAAGAAGAAGGATTTACATAGCTGATTCCTAAATCTTCAAATAAGATGGATCACACCTTACAAAACACTTATTTTGTTCTACTGACTATAAAGGGATCCAGAGTCTTTCCCAGAAATCTTGAAATCAACTATGCTATATTAGATTTCCTATTCTTCATTCAAAAGAGTGTGACGTGGGTGTAGATTGTCCTTTGGCACTTGCATCTGTTGTCTGAAATATAGAAGAATGGGTCAGCTCTGGTTTAGCAAATAAAGTTATTTCTTACACCATATGTCTTGCCAAAGGGATTGCTGAGATACTTAATGATAGGCGTTAACAATAATAAAAATAGATTCAATACTATAGACATCCGCACAACCTTCTCCTAGGAATGGAAAAAGAGTGTATATCATTGAATACACAAAAAATATTTTTAATAAGGCTGGAACATTTGAAATCCAAAACAAGTTGGATATCAACGCCTGTAGGAAACTACACACTTTAATGCCTTAATTGTAACTCACTGCTCACTAGTTATTAACCAGTGCTTTACAAGCCTTAAGACATCAAGAAGTGTCTAGCAAGTGCCTGAGATTTGAAAGTTGCAAGCAAGGGTATGGAAAGGCATTGTTCACATGCTCGCCATGGCATCTTTACTGCCATGGTAGATAAAAAAAATCTTACCTGTCCTTTCATTTAGGACAGATTTTTTTATGCTGAGTGATTTTCTGTAAAATTCACTATAACTTGTAAAAGTTGTTCCTTTCCATTTCCCCACAACAGCTTATGATCAGAGATATTACGGCTGCTGTCTTATCTTAGTCTTTAATTATAAAGATAACAGCAATCTAAATCTGCTGTAATGAGGAACAGGAACAAAATATTTTCAGCATGAAGATTTAGGGAAAGAAGGGAAGGGAGAGCTCCTTTTTTTTTAAATTTTTAAATGTGCTTTTTTAAATGGAGCATACTGTGTCATCCTGAAGCATGTCAGTGTTCTGCAGGGCAGGTGATGCTTGTGCATATTCAGTATGGAGCTGTAACAAGTTCATTTGCCCTGTATAAGAGATTTTTTAAAACCCTTCTAAAATCTCTAACATACAGTCCCATACAGATGGAAGGTAGGTTTTACCTGTGAAATGAAATTAAGACTTTTGGCTTTTTACATGGTTTGTGGTTTAATAAAGAAGCCTGATTCAGTATTAATATATTCGGTGATACTACTAACAAATACATTTGTATCTCTATAGTCTGACATCTAACAATGTCTAGACAAACTTTTATGTCCTGATTAACTTTCTCTCATATAATGACTGGAATTTTATATTTATACTGTATTAATTTTAAACTAGTTGTAGCCTGTCATAACTCAGCTGTATTTGCTGATAGCTTCTTGTACGATACATACCATCATTTTTTATTGCTTCTAATAAAACTTCTAATTTCCACTTTTAATAGTTCTGAGTGACTAGCTGGTTTTGCCTGGGCCAAGGAGAGAGAGATGCCTGGGGGATACTGAGGACGGCTTGGAGTCTGAATAGTTCTGGGGTCCTGCAGCAAGCGAGGGGGGGCCTGAGGCTGACTCAGATATCTACCAGGGGTGCAGCACAACCAGGAGGAGACAGGACCATGGGACCAGCTCTTCCCTGTGCACTGGTTAATGGGATGCTTACTGGCACGGTGCAGCTCATGCTATTGTCATTGACTGTTGTCAAAGGGATGGGAGAAAGGATGAGGAGGGGCAGGTGAATAGTCTCTGATGCTTCCTTTAAGCTCCCATCAGCATTTCAGATTTCAGTGTTCTGCTTGTCTCCCATCTGTCAAAAGCCAGGTGGGAGTTTGCTGAACAAGGGAGATGACAGGAGCAAACCCAGTTTGCTTCTTCCACTTGAATACAACGTGTACTGCAGGAGCTGATATTTTGTCATGTTTCTGCAAGCTGTGGCAGCTCTGGAGGAGTGTACATGCTGGTGTACTTCTTGCCTCCATGGCCGAAACCTGAATTCAGTGCAGGCAAGGCAGACTGGGCTAACGCTGGCAGCCCAGACCATCATGGCATCTTGCAGTGGGTGCTTTCTCCCTGGCATTTCCCAGGAAACAGATGTCAGAAGGATTATCAATTCAGCCACACAACTACAGTCCAAGTTCTGAGTCTTGACAAACTTAATGACTAATCCATAGGGCTTCCCAATGGCTTCTGGCTGGGAGTCATCTGCCCTAACTTAGGTACTCAGAGATGGCTCCTTTAAACTGGTCCTCTGCATTTCTCTGCTGTGTGCCCTGGGATCAACAGCAATTCCTCCACGTGTTCACAGAGACCCGTCCCAGATCCTCATGCCTCTGACACAACTCCCTTCAGCATTATCTGGGCCAAGCTAACCTATTATGCCTGCAAGTGATACTACTCACAGTTCATGATAGTATAGGTCAGCAAAAGCTGCTCTTCACCCAGACCAAAGATACTTGCTTCACAGAAAAATCAGGGAGGGGTTGAATTCTTGGAGAGGACCAGCAGCCTAGGCTGTATCAGTGTAGTGCAGTCTTGGGAAGTGCTCAGGAGATACTTCTGCAGCATCACAGACTGCAATTCATCATTAAAACCCTTGTTGTGTGATTGAGGTTGGACACAAGAGTAGTTGAGGCAAAGGATATGAGCCTTGTCTAGCTTCAACTAATTGCATGAAACTCTTTCCAGAATAAAACATAACCGGTTCATTGTTTGTGTCTGCACTTGCCTTCTTACAGCTACTGCTCTAAAACTGCCAGCAGCAAAGTGAGCCTCTTTCCTTGGATGATGGCAGCCTGCTTGGTTTTGCGACCCTGGATATCTTCTTAGGGGTTTTTCCATTCAGAAGGTTTGACTCTCGGGACCCCACCTCTCTCTCAGTGGTCTCCATTCTCATTTTCCTTTTGTCCCTTGGTATTGTCCATGGACAGAGGGATTTCCCAGATGCCCCACAGAGTGTTTGTTGTTTGTTGTACGCCTATGTCTTGGCTGAGGATGTGACTGAGCTCTTTGTGGCAGCTACATCACACCCTGTGGTATTGGTCATGCCCTCAGGGCACTAGCCACAAACCTGCCTGTTCATAGATCTCTATAAGAGGTCTCCATTTGCACTGAAGTACTACAGTAAGTAGAATCTTAATTACGCAAGTAAAACTTGCATGAAAGTTGCTTACCTTAGAGTCTGAGTATTCCCATTACTCCTAGATGTCGGTGGGAATACAGAAGGCACTGTCTGGGAAAGATGATCTCTGAGAAAGCATTTGCTAATTGACAGTGCCATGCTGTTGTTTGGTTTGATTAAATTACACTGTTTGGTGCTAAGATGGTTGAGCCAGGTAATTGGAAAGCAAGTAAAGACATGCTCAACTGTGGTGAACACTGAAATTAAAGAGTTTGTATGTAGCCCGTAATCGTGTATGAGAAATTATAGTAGCATTCAGGGAAGGAAGCTGGCATGGAGACTCACAGATCAGCTAAGGGAGGTTGAGTCAAAAAGCAGGGAGGATGTTCAGTACCTATTTTGGTATGAACCACATTGGACTAATTATCTCCCTTCAAAATGAGAGCTTCTACTCTGTATTACGACACTGAACTCATAAAAATCTTGGTACAACCTCATGCCCTGGTTCCACTACTGGCAGCTTTATGAGAACACTCCTTTCTTCCTTGCATCAACTTCAATATTTCTTGGATGATTTAGGGAGGTGGTCAGTGCTCCAGTGATTGTTTGAACTTCTACATGCTGTATGACGACTGTGCAATGGCATCTATTTTTAAACTGCATTTCTCATACATTTCGCAGGAAAGCAGTATTCTGTGGCTATCTGCCCCATTCAGAAACACTTTGGTGGCGTTAGCTGCAGTAATTCCTGTGTTACCTAGGTGATTTGTACACAGACTGCTCTGCTACCATAAGTGGGAGATCCTTGGCTAGAAGGACCGGAGAGGGTGAAGCTGCCCCTTTTGATGGCAGACTGTTTCAAGACAGGGTACAGTTTCATCATTTCCCTAAGCTTAATTGCACACATGAGAAGAGCAGACTTACCGTCTTTGGCATAATTTATTCCATCATTCATAGTTGAAGCATGAGAGGATTTCTTTGACATTCTGCTCTATAGACATAAAAATAATGTGCACAATTTTTTTGTTCTTTTTGTCTACCAGGACTTCAAGTAGAAATCAATTTTATTATAATCAGCATGATCGATGTAATAGCTTGATATTCTTCTGCCTTGGTCTATGTCCCAAAGGTTCTTGTCTGAACAAAATTCTGCATAATATAAGCATACTTTTATCTGTTTACTACTTATCACACCTGATGGAGTTCCTGTTTAATTAAATACAGTAGTTATGTCACTTAATAGACTTTAACCATTTTCCCTCTGAGGGTAGCTTTTACATTTATCTTGTGCGTAAAAAATCCTATGCTAGGTATTACGGCTATGTGATGAGAACAGACTATGTGATCATACAGACTTGTTTATATCTTATGTGTCATATAGATTTCAGTCCTTTTTTTTTAAAATATGTCAATATCTTACACTTCAGAATTTAAAATACTGGAACTGCAGCTGAATGATAAAATAGGGCAGACAAAACTGTTTGCAAATGTCTATTTTTGCATTAACATAGGCAAAAGTTTGACTCATTCATCAATGACCCGGATGAAGGGACGGAGTGTACCCCCAGCAGGTTTGCTAATGATGCAAAACTGGGAGCAGTGGCTGATACACCCGAAGGCTGCGCTGCCATTCAGTGAGACCTGGGCAGGCTGGAGAGTTGGGTGGAGAGGAACCTAAAGTTCAACAAAGTCAATTGTAAGTAAGGTCCTGCACCTGGGGAGGAACAGCCCCAGGCACCAGTACAGGCTGGGGGCTGACCTGCTGGGAGGCAGCTCTGCAGAGAAGGACCTGGGAGTTCTGGTGGACAGCAAGTTGCCCAGGAGCCAGCAGTGTGCCCGTGTGGCCACGAAGGCCAATGGGATCCTAGGGTGCATTAGGGGGAGCATGGCCAGTAGGTCGAGAGAAGTGATCCTGCCCCTCTGCTGTGCCCTGGTGAGGCCGCATCTGGAGTGCTGTGTCCAGTTCTGGGCTCCCCAGTTCAAGGAGACAGGGAACTACTGGAGAGGGTCCAGCAGAGGGCTACAAAGGTGATGAGGGGATTGGAGCATCCTTATGAGGGAAGGCTGAGAGAGCTGGGGCTGTTTAGCCTGGAGAAGACTGAGAGGGATCTTATCAACGTCTACAAATATCTTAATGGTGAGTGTCAAGAGGACGGGGCCAGGCTCTTTTCAGTGGTGCCCAGTGACAGGAAAGGGGCAACAGGCACAAGCTGCAATATAAGAAGTTCCTTCTGAATATGAGGAAAAACTTCTTTACTTTGAGTGTGACACAGCAGTGGAAGAGGCTGCCTGGAGAAGTAGCAGAGTCTCCTTCTCTGGAGATATTCAAAACCCACCTGGTCACAATTCTGTGCAACCTGCTCTAGGAGAACCTGCTTTAGCAGCGGATAGGACTAGATGATCTCCAGAGTCCCTTCCAACCCTGACCATTCTGTGAAAAGTACTTAATACTTGTCTATGTTGCTTAAAGGTGAAGGTTTGCATGATTGCCTTTTTTTACTTTCTTATAAAAGATATTCTTGTGAAAGTATTTTGTATATTGAGTTTGTATACTGTTTATTTTTCCCCAGTGTTGATTTCCTATTGTTTTTCTGAGAGAACTGACTAAAGCCACTGCTAAAGCAGAAAAAGAGAGCAAAGTTGTATGTTAGCTATTACAAAAACTTGATTTGAAGAAGAGAGTTTTTATATTTTTTAAGGCATGATTAAATTTTTTGTGACTCTTTTTCAGCCTGAAGCTTTTTAACCAGACCAATGTGGAGTCTCACTGAATGCTTTCAGTCTTTCTCCTTGTAGGATAAAATAGCATCTCTAACAAATGTGATATAGGTCATCTGGAGCCGTCCTGCCCATCTCCTGCAGAACACCTGTGTTAAACAGGAGCTGGTTTCACTGCATTGACCCAAACCCAAGATAAAGCCTTGCTATAAGGTCAAAGCCCAATTATAAATAAATTCCCTATTTTAGTAGGAAGTTATGTTTGGGAGGGAGAGTTAACTTTTATTAATTATTTTTTTTTCATGGAGGTCCTGCTAATCTAATTCCAAGCATTTTGATATAACAAGTGTTAAGAGAAGCTGTTGGCTCCAAGCTGGTTAGCCAGGATTAGTAAGCAAGGCATACACAAAGGGACAATACATATAAGCCTGAAAGACCTCTGTAGGTGAAGAACATTTTTCTAATAATTTAGCATTTTCTTGCTAATGAAGAACAGTGTTTTCCACACATCTCATTTTTCAGCCTACATGTCTGATTACCCATGGTAATCCCAAGGATCTAAGAAATTATGAAAACAAGGAATGCCTGTGTTCTGTTTCCAGTCATGCCTTAATTGAGAGATTGTATGGTTGTTTTTAAAGCTTGATTTAAGTGTATTCACAGAGGTGCACACAGTTAAATAACCAAGGTTGTTTCCAATGACCCAAAGTTTTCTTCCTCCGTAGACTGCCGCAGTTGTCTGAAAGACTTAAATGCTGAGCCATAATGATCTCCTTAAACTGTGGGAACCCTTGGCTGTTGGCTCTGCGCACTGGTGACTGGAGGAGCGGTTCTTACATACATTGCCAATGGCTACCAATTATTTGCCAGACACTGGAGTGGACAGGGAAATCAGCATGAAGGTTATGAACCAGAGGGAATATCTTGTGTATTCAGCCTGAAAGGCAACCTAGATGTGTGCAAGTTGAGTGTGTCCTCCTCTGGGTGCCATTCTTAACTTCCAAAAAAATAAGCTTGTGTATCTTCTGATAGCCACCGTAGCTTATAAACTGTTATACAGATGGAGTTCTAAGATTATGGCTGTCCAAATATACGACAAGATGTATTCTCCTGGCACTATGCACTTTGCCTGAATTACAGGTTATTGGGATGACAAGCCATCCTATGTCTGTTTTCTTTTGCACAACAAATATGTACACATTGTGCATGGTATACTTACTTCTCTGACATGCAAGATGAAATAACACTTTTTTGTTATGAGTAGTTTAAGTTTTACAGCACATCCACATAATGAGCTGTAGTTTTACATCTGTGTGAGTTTTGGCTTTACAAAGTGGAGGCCTCTCAAGCTGAGCCCATAATTGACCTAGTACTGCACTGTAGGATGTTCAGTCTTGACAATATATTGCAGAATTTCAGTGCTGCAAAGACATTAATACCTGGTGCAACAAGGATTATTTAGGCTTGAGTTCACTTAAATTCCTTTCCTTAGGGCATATCAAGGGAATGAATTTAATAACTCACTGGTAGGCAACTATCAATAAATACTAATGGAAAAATACAACAGTGATTGGAAGAACAAACAAAAGACCCTTTTTAGGAATGTGAGTTGCTAAATGACAGAATATTTTTCAATAGACAGCCAGCTTTAAAGTGATGCTGATTCCCAAGTGAAAGAGAGTGTACACGAGAGCTGCTGGATTAAATGACAGGTCTCAGCTTTAGGTCACGGTAATGCATTTGTAGCAATATAGCAGGCGTATGCATTCACACAATCTAGAATTACAGTGTTATGAAACTTTCTTGGTTTGGTTTAATTAGGAAACGTATTAGATTAAAAAAGTAAAAGACTATAGGATGCAGGATGCAGACTGCCTGCAACTATAGGTCTCCTCTCCAAAGGGACATGTCTCCAAATTCAAGGTCTCCCAGTCCTTGAAGGGGATCCTTACTGGATCCCATCTCTAGCTACAGAGGTCTTTGGCCATGCTGTCTACAACAGACTTCTACCAGATCTACCCTGTCCCTCATGGCCGTGCCTTGCCAAACTCGTTATCTCTAGGCTTCCAGTCACTATATTAAATCATCGCTGATGATGCACAGAACCCCTAACCTGGGGGCTCAAAGGGATGTAGCTATTCACTTGTTTGTTATGTAGACTTTCTGACCCAGTTGTTGCAAGAATGGATCTTACGGCTTTTAAACATACCTTGCAAGATTCTCACCAAGAGGGAAAAAGTCTCTTATAATGCTTTGCCTGCCCATGATTATGGCTGTCTTTGTACTCACCACTCAATTTTCTTTCTATAACCCAGGACCTGACCCCTTGATACAGCTGAACAAGCCAGGAACACCCTTTTTCCTTTGAGAAATCCGTCCATCACAGCTTCTTTAAATGGCTCCTAGAAGGAAGCTAACATACCAGCAGCTCCCCTCCTGTGCTTCTTGCAACGCTGATGTATTTTTCAGCTCCTCCTGCTATTCCAGTTTTGAGAGGTTGTTGCAACAGCCACAGTTGAGGTGCCTCCAGAGTCTGGGGCATTTTCATTTGGATACTCTTAGTTGCCTCTCCCTGAGCATGTCCTGACTTCACCCAAAACCATTCTTGACCAGTTACTTCCAGCCAGGTGGGAAAGAGAAAATACCTTGTACTCACTGCACTCCTCTCTAATAGCACTGCCTCATCCTTGTAGGACTCTTCCTCCTGGTGTAGCAACCCTTGCACACTGTCCCAGCCTTCTCTTGTCTCCATGAACCAGCCAAAAAAATTTCAGGAGTGTCTTCCTTCAGTGACCAGACTGTGTCTGCAGTTGTTACCACAGTAACTTGATCTGTCCTGGCATCGCATTTTCCCCAGAGTAGGCAGCAAAATGCATGGACAGGCAAAGAGGTCCACATTCCTTCATTGACAGATGAGGCCAAAGAAGGCCTTGTACATGTCACTTGAACAGCAAGGAAAATGGTTGTACACTTTTTCTTAAGAACTTTTCTCTTTCAGGTTGGTTGAGTCCCTCCTGAATAGTTGCCCTTTTATCATTAATACTTTTAGTCTTGATGATCCTTTATGATGACATACTGGAGTCTGACAAATACAGGCTCTGGAGCAACCCAGCTGGATTAGGATTTATTTGGTTCTTAGATCTGGAGGCAAACGGCTGAGGCTGGAGCTGAAGTTAAGCAAATGCCACCTGGGTGAAGATATAGTGGTTGATTCAACTAGGACTGGATTACCTGAACACTGGGGGATCACTACAGATGTTTCACCTACTTTAATCTCGGTTGGTGAGAGAAAGTCCATGCTTACCCCAGCAGGCAGAATTTTTTCTGGAATACACAAGCAGGGCAATGGCAAAGTCATTACAGTGAATACTGGTGAAAGCAAAACTGCAGAAAAAGAAAAACTCACCTGCCAGTGACAGATGGTACCAGTACACAGCACTGGGGGACTAAAAGGACTTCTGCAGTGCCTCGTGGCTTGGCTGGATCTCAACAAGATAAACATTTGTGCTGTTGCTGCATGCCTGATATAACAAAATGCTGCTGAAATGCAAAAGGGAAGAATTACTGACCAGGCAAAGAGTAAAGTGGAATATGTCTGGCTGTTCAAGGTCAGCAGACAGACACAGCAATTTCAAGTATGGCTGAGGAAAGCACTGAAAGCATCTTTAACAATGGGCCACAGAACTGACTGTTTTTCCCGGTGCCTTGTCTGGGGAGCGGGGTTTGATTTAAATACCTTTTTATGATAACCATTTACCGCCTCTTCAGAAGCTGTAGCATTCACCAATAAATCTGTTGTGAAGTTGAACATTGTTGCTGTGTACAGATAAAAGGGAAAGGAAATGGAGAGGGTAATAAGTGTTCTGGGGCATTAGGCATCATCAAAAGTGAAAGGTGCTTGTTGACTCTGTGCTTAGAACTCCTACATGTACTGTGCTTTCCATCTTTACACAGAGGATTCTTAAGGATATCTGACATGGTCCTGCCTTGTGTCAAGGAGAATGTACAGCTCTCTGAAAACTGACTTGCTCATGGGGTACAAAATGTGCTGGGAAGGGGAGGTGTTTACTCCAGTGTGGTCAGTTTTCTGTTCACACCGGTGGGCACTTGTGCAAGGGGAACTCAAAGCTCAGTCCTTTACAGAGCTATGATATGCTATGTCCTGACCATCCCTGACATCTCCAGAACATGTGAAAGAGAGCTCATGTGATACACCATGGTTCAAGCTTTCTCTTTGACGTTCCCCCCTTCTTCTGGACCTTGGTTTAAGTTTGTATCAGAGCAGACTCGTAGGGGCAGGTATAGGTTTGGGAGTGGGTTAAGTGCCATTGTTGACCCCGCTACCACCACTTCCAACAGCGGAGTTCAAGCTAGCATCACAGTGGTCATCACTTCATGAAGCAGGACATAATGGCCTGGCTGCTGAAAGGCTGTTACAACCAACATGACTAATCCTGCCCTTTCCATCCTCCACACGTGTGGCTGAGGCCTTGTGCCTTTCTAGGAGGGAGTCTTGCAGGATGTTAAAGATATTTCTACAAGCCTAAATCAGATTTATGTGTCTGCCTGTGATCACCATAGTTTCATCTATTTCCTATGCCCTTTGATGAAGATAAGGCCTGTGAAAATGCAAAAGATTCTTATATTTTTGTATGTTGCAACCCTAAAACCTAGCAATTGTTTTATAATAAAGTTACTAAAGCTTCTGTAGCTCTTACAAAATTTGTAGCTGCTGGGTGATTAGAATAATAATAAAAAATGGTTAATTTTAGCCAAAGCTTTTTCCTCATAAATTAAATAGGTTTTTTTCAATGCTATGTTTCTGTCAATCTATTTTGAGGCTTTTGTATGGTATTTTTTTAATTCAGTACCCTTTCAGCAGAAACCACTGAAAGCATTCCCCCTGCCTCCTCCAATTTCCTCATGTTTTAGGCTGATCTTCCTTTCTGAACCTTCTTTTTACTGATTGAAATAATTGAAACACTTCAGTGGGAAGCTTACTGTGTCTGTAGCTCTCACCTCCATTTCTTCCCATCACAAATATCCTTTGCATATCATATAAAAATAGACCTTTTGTCAAGAATGGCTTTAGGTAGAATATGTCACTTATAAACATAAATGCCATCAGTACATCAAAAATCCTTGTCTAGTGAGTGGAGATGGGAGGAAAAACTGTAATGAACAAAAAACTAAATGCAAAAATGTCATTTACTTTACTGAAATGGTGAATGGCATAATAATTGGACGGAAGATAAAGCAGTTGATGTAAGAATATTCCAAAGAAATGCTTCTCTTCTTTCCAGTGCCCCACACACCCACTCCAGCACTGACTTATGCAGCACCAGGTCAGGAATGACAGAGCATCCAGCTGCTGATAAACAGCATGACTCATGTCTGAGCTCATACTTCTCTTCATTTTGGTCATTTGGGTACTGCCATGCATAAGCAGTTGCAGGACAAGGACTGTGTACTCCAGATTCGGTGACAATTTTTCCTCTGTGATTTCTGTATCTTCATTGCAAACTTCAAGATTTTCCTCCCATTCTGATCAGCTTCCCACAGGCTTTTGGGGAGGTCCCCAGCTAGTGAAGAGAGAAGGGGGAAAAGAGGAAGAGTACATTAATTCATGGAATTACACCAGAACAGATGTTAAGGACAGGACTAGTTAAGGAGAAATGAGGGCTGTAGATGGGAGGTATGGGGAAAGGAAAGAACAGGAACAGGAAAGAGCTTGCGGGGAGCATCTTACCCCTGGGAGCTCCAGTAAAAAGACCAAAAGGTGCTACTCACTGGAGGTATCTCCAGAGGCCAAACCTACTACAAAGCATTGCAGCAGTGAAGGTAGGACACCGTATGAGATAGTCTGCTGGGTCCAAGTGATCACAGAAGTTTGAAGAGTTTTTGCATGCTGGGCACTTACTCAGACTACTGCTGTATGGTCCAAAGCTCCCTGGAGGAAAAATAGTGGGAACAAAGCTCAGAAAAGATGACTGTTCTGCATTCTCTGCCTTTTATTTCAATTCACCTGCCATGTGCCAGGAAGGATCTGGTCCAACCACCACAAAGGACTTGACAAATGCAGTGTCCACTTTTGATGGCCAGCTCCTCCATCCACCTAGGCTGCTGTGCCTCCCTCTTGCACAGCGGTGACCGTGGCCTTTCTTACCCCAGGCTGCGGGCCCCATCCCTCCTATGGAGGTCTTGATGACCTGAGGTCCTTCCACACCCCAGTGCTCAACTTCTGATATGATACATGCTGAGCTTTTGGGCCCCTGGCATGACCTAGAAGGGGTAAATTCCCAAATAAATGGGAAAGATTCTGAACACCTCCCTGCCCTTGTCACTTGCTTTGCAGCAAGCTGCCCTCCAGGTGCTGCTGGCAGTGGCTAGACATAGAAGTCATGGCTGGAGGTGGAGATACCTGGTGATATCTTAGCACTGTGTATCTAGTCCCAGTTTTTATATCCTATGCTGGTTGTGTTTGAATGTCATGAATTTACTACCTATTATTCTGAACACATTATTCCCTTGCTAGTCACAGAGTTTTACGTAGTTTTGTCCACTTCCTTGATTTCCAGTTTAAATGTCTAGGGGTTTTGTTAATTTCACAGCAACACAGGGAAGGTCCTGTTCCTGACCCAGCTGCACGTGCCCAGTACACATTGTCATTGGCATTCATAAAAACACACACAATCAACACGCAATTGATTGGGATAAAATCAAATCCAGAGGAAAAAATATCCTTTGCTGTTTCTGTTGAATGGCGCTATTGTCTTCTGCAGGCTGGCAGGAACTTAGTGACAAGTTGTGCTTCCAAAAGGATATAAAATTAAGACACTGAGAAATAAAAGGGGAGGTTATCACATGGGTAAGTGTTTGGTTAAAAATAAGAATCAGGGGATTGGAATAAGTAGTCAGTTTTCACAGTAAGTTACTATTGCAGGCCCATTGGTATTTTTATTGTCTCAGGTATTCACAGTGATCTAGAAAAAAATCAAAGTAGTGAAGTGGCAAAGGCCTCTGAAGACATTATACAGGACAGCCACTGCACAGAGATGGGCTAAATGTGAGGAATTACAGAAGAACATTGTGATATTGAATGACTGAGTGATAAAAAGGCAGATGAAATTCAATGTAGATGCACATAATAAAAAACAGTCATGAATTTTCATACATGGTGGTGGTCTATGAACTGGAAAAAGGTTTTGGTCTTACAGTGTTTCTAGAAAACTATTAGCTTAGCAGTCAGGAACAGTCAAAAACACTTGAATGTGTTCATTCAATCAACTAGGGGTGATTAGAAAACGAACAGAACAAAGCAGTTACATCACTATGTAAATTGATAGTGTGCTCTTCTCTGAGATGCTATGTTATGTTTCTGTTCTCCCATTTGAAAATGGGTGATACAAGTGGAAAAGCTATAGATGTAGGCCACAAGAATGATCTAAGTACAGAATACATTCTGTACAAAGAATGACCAAAGTGACTGGAAAAGAGTATCCAGGGGGATGAGATATCACAGAAATTTCTGAAATCAAGAGTAGCACTGGGGAAACAGTCCTTTAGTGTCTTAGTACAAAATCGAAAGGCACTGAAAGAAACTAGTTGGTAGTATGTTCAATATAAAAGAGAGTCCTGGGGTTTGGTTCTTCCCACATAAGCAAGTGGCAGACACCTGGCCACCTTAGAAGTTTCTGGAGTTCAAATGGCAACTGAACAAAACTCACAGAAGTCAGAACCACTGACAGCCGTTAAACATGTTCGTCCCCTCTGGGTCAGCAAGTCCTTAATCCTCAAACTGCTGGAGAGTGGAAACATGTCTGAAAAGCATGATTACATGCTTTTGCTCTTCTTTGGGTGTTGGCAACTCATGGTGATAGGGTACGGACCCAGGTAGCCCCTTGTTTTGACCAGTAGAGCCACGCTGACATTAGCTTTTTGCAAAGGGGGGCTGTGAGAGGAGCAGAAAGAGAGGACCTGGTCCATCAGGGTGCAGGATAAGCCACTGAAAAGGAAACTAGCCAGCTAGCTTGGAGTAATTTTATTTTGAGAAATCAGCAGAGGTCCTTTGGACATCCAGTGTAGGAGAAATTAATCTGGAATGAAAATGGGAAGGTATGTCCCATCTTTCCACAGAATAACCACAAATTAAAAAATAAAAAAGGTAAAAAGAGCAAGTTGCCACAAAATATGTCCTTTAACTTGAATGACTCTTCCCTTTCTCAGCTTATGTGAAAGATACAGCACTTCAGTCATGGCAGCAATCTGTTCTTTTTAGCACGATAGAAGTCTCCACTTCATAAGCTGCTTGTGCAGAGGACAAGGTGTTTTGTGAACATTAGACCATTTATCATTGCAAATGCCATGAAGAGGAATTAAAAAAAAAATCACTTAAAATTTTAATATTGTGAAAAGGAAGAGCAGAATTGTTGGGAATGATGAATGTTCAGAAGAACATTGTGTATTTGCAGAGCAACAACAAGTTATTTTATAGTTTCTGTTTAAGGTGCTTGCAAACTTTGCTTAAAATTCTTTCAGGTCTGAGTCATGTACAATGGAAATGAAAAGTAGTTACTGGGGAAAAGATTGTTACAAAATGTGCTTTTAGCCAAATGCTACCCAGCCTTGTAAGTAGTGAAGGGAACCTGAAAACAGTAAGCAAAGGCCAGCAAACCTGAAGGATAAGAGAAGACTCAATCTCTCTGTCACTAAACTGCTATCAGAAAATGTCTTTTCAGTATTAGAGTTTGGGGCTTCCAAATTTCTGGAAAAAAAGGCTGACGTTAGGTATGGTAATTAATGCTTCTTTGACCCATCATCTATATACTGCTTCTGTGTCTAGCCTGGGAACAGCAGGTGAGAAAATTTGTGACATGTTCATTGTAAGCAAAGAGAATTTGCAGCTGGCCTGACCAACACAGCAGCAGCAAATGAAAGAATTTAGCTTCTTTTTGACGCAGACCATACTTCAGCATGCTCCCTCCTATCCTGCACAGTACTGCGGCTGCACACACTCCCCACATGAAGTATTTGCAGTGAGGAAAATCTGTTGCGTTGCCTTTAATTCACAGGATTTTTACAGTCAGTGCAAAAACTGGGGGAAGAATTAGTAAGGTAAATGGGCAGACAAAGGCAGAAGGCTAAGGTATTTTAGCCTATTTTTATAATATGCCTTATAATCTGTGCAAGTGGTTACCTGGAACTCATAGACTATTGATCTGCATGAACTCCTGTTGAGCTTTCACACAGGAGAGCAGAAGCCATTGAGGGTAGACTTGGCATGACATGGGAACCTACTACCCTTCTAAATGAACTGCATGTATAATACAAATGAATCAGAAGCCTTTAGGTTGAAAGAGATCTTTTGAGATTATCTGGTCCAACCCACCCAGCCAAGCACGGTCACCTAGAGCAGGTTGCCCAGGACCATGTCCAATCAGGTTTTGAACCTCTTCAAGGATGGTGACTCCACAACCTCTCTGGGTAACCTGTTTGACCACACTCACAGTAAAAAGTGTTTTCTTATGTTCAGAACACTCTCAGATTGCAGCTCGTGGTGCCATGTCACGGGGTTCTCTGTGTTTTGTGTGTGTTTTGCTGCAATGCATTTGTTTTGTATCCAGCTGTGCCAGTGTTTCAAACATAAACACTTATGACTGCGATATATTTAGTTTTTGCATGCTTCCTCCCACAAGAAGTCAGCAGGTAACTGCTCTGCTGGCAGACAGCACAGGGAGCAGGTGTTCTTGAGAAAAGGCTTTCCGAATTTTCATGCCAGGTATATATATATACATACATACAGACATACATACAGACAGACAGACAGATAGATAGATAGATAGATAGATGGATAGATAGAGCTTACCACTGTATTTCCAAACTTCCCTTGAATCATCCCTTCAGTACAGGCAGGTATCTGAGCAGGTTCATTCCTCTGAAATGTGGATTTATTGCTCCTTTCACTCTTCTCCTTTGCCCTTCCACCCCATGAGGAGTTTCTCTGAGAGTCTCCTGGTGCTGTACACTGTCTGGGGAGAAGCATTGCCCAGCTCTTCCCCCTCAGCATGGCACAAAGACTGCCTGCTTTTGGAGGCACTCCTGGGGGTGCAGAAATCTCCATCTCCAGTCCATAGAAGTTGTAATGTTTAGTGAGATGTTTTTTACTGAGACCTCCAGCAGATTTTCTGTGCTCTGTGATTTAAACATGTCTTGTGCCTAAAATTAGATGCTGGGAGATTTCTTCTTCTGGCAGTGGTGCCAGTCACAGCTTAAGCTCCATTTTTCTTAGGGACAAGCATGAGAGCCAGCCCTTGTGCATGCTATCTCCAAATACACAAGTGATGGATTTAAACTTCTGTTTATCACTTGTTTCCTGGGCCCTAGCAAACAGTTCAGGAAAATTGTTATTACTACCTGACAGCAGAAGAACCGGCAGAAGAGGGCAATAGGTGATTTAGCCAGGATCTATAGGCCAAGGAAATACAAGGCGTGAGATATTAATTTCTCCAATAAGTATTACTAGCAGAAAACTGAAAGTTACCTCTGGTGGTGGAGGAGAAATGAGAAAGACTATTTATTGGAAGCAAATGTAAAAATTTTTGTGTGAAACAATCTGCATTTCAGTAATAAACCATTGTGTATCTGGTATTAGTACTATGAAATTTCACTCAAAATCTTGTAAGTGAAGTCATGTATGAAGTGTTAATAGTCTAGAAACTGCAGGTGCCTCTCAAACCCCAGGAATCTGGGTTGGGGGTGCTCATGCAGAACTAGAAGATGACCAGGAAGACTGATAAGGGGATTAAATTATTACTTAGTGCTTGTCTGCAAAGTTATTTGGATAATGGATGGACATGCCTCCCTTTACTGTGGCAGTTATCAATCTTTTATAACAAAGCATTTGGGTGTCATTGAATCTGTTGAAAATCTGTGTAAGAATTTGGGACATGGCAAGCATTGGCTTTGATATATTTATTGATGTCGAGAGCAGTTTCTACACACAAAGGGCAAATTTGATCTCAGCTCTTCTCTACCTAGAGCACTGACAAATATTGTTTTATTCCACGGTGCATGAGCATAACATTGATTTTAATTTAGAAAGCACTTGCTTGAAGTATTTCAGCTTATTTTGATGCTGAGAAACTATCTTAATCCTACTTGAATAGCAAAGGAAGAAGACTAAATGTCCTTGACATAAGCATGTCTCCTCTGACGTGGCAGAGTTGCTCCCTGTGAGCTGAGTGCTGCACAGATTTCCATGATCAATTGGTCAAGCAGAAGAGACAAGAACTTGAAAGAAAGTGTGTGGGTGTGTGTTATGTGCCTGTGCCCTTGCCCTTCACCTGTCATTTGCAAAGTATCTTCTTTTTTTTTTTTCTCTCTCCTCTTCTTCCTTGCTTTTCAAAGGATCTGAAAGGGTAATCCGGAGTAATGCTTTCTGCTGAGGTTGCTGCTACAGTAGTGCAACTCCATATGTACATGCATTGCTGTCACTTTCTTTCCAAGCTCTATGCTGACACAAAGGGGATATAGAGTAGAGCTCACAGTCACTACACTGTAGCTAAACTTAACCCCATTGCCACTCCTGGGGGGTCAAGGGACAAAGGTGATGAGAAGTTCAAGGCAACACTTTGTCATAGGCGATGACAGAAGTTGTGAGCCAGCAGAGTGAGCTTATATACAGGTAGATCAATGCAGGGATCTGCTGAGAGGAGCTAAAATCAGCCAGGTGGTGGAGCAGAGGGTGATTCTTCCCTAGATAAACTCAGCTGCATGTAAGGGGACCTTGTCTATAACAACATTAGTAATCAGACAGAGCCTGACAGTGATTTCTGACCATATGGCCAAGAGGCAAAGCTTGGAAGCCCCTCATAGCAGAAGCATCACTAACACCTTCCATGCCCTGTGCACCTACCCTGGCCTGGCTTTCCTCCCTTTTCTCAGCAACAGACACCACCAAGAGGTACATGAAGCCACCTGTTGCCATCACAGCCCTAGCAAACACTGTGACAGAAGCCACAATACCCTTTATGCCTTACCCTAAGAACAGTCAGGAAACAAATCTGTTTTCTCTCCCTTTATCCATAATTCCTGATGTGTGTGACCTCAACCTCTCCTCACCCTGCTGTGTCCTACTTCTGCTGCACTTTTGACAGGCAGTTTCTTGCTGCCCACCATGGTCCCTGCTACTTTTAACTGCTTCCAGCAGTTTCTCCCCCCTACTATTTGCTCTCCTCCTACACTTTCTGTGATGCCTCTCTGAACTACACAGCAAGAGCAAACTCACAAAATATTTCCTGTCCCTTCCACACAAGACATGATTTGTTTCGGCTAGTGTCATCACCAGCCTGCTGAGTTACTTTGTGCCTTCACGGCCCCCCAGGATCCTTTGAGGTCTGCACCTCTGCGATCCCTGCATTGCACCTCCTGATGGCTATTGCAGCCACCTCTTCAGCTTGTCCTACCTCAAAGGCTCTGCCACAGCAACCAACAATTTTGCATGCCCTCTGCACAGGAGTTTCAGCCGAGGGAAGGGGACAAGGGAGAAGGGCAGCAGAACAAGAACAAAGTACTCCAGACTCACTTTGTGTCCTCCATGGGTCCCTCTCCCTTGTTGGGATAGGGCACGTGAGGGCAGTAGTGCTGTCTTGCCTGCTGGTAGGAGAGTTTAACTGCCTGGTGCTGTGCAGACATGCTTCCTCTGACAGGTGGAAGTGGTCAAGCAGGAAAGGACATCAAAAGAGCTCCCTGAGAAGTTCCTGCCCCTCTTGCCTTTCCCAGCAATGCTCCCTGTCTTGCTGGAGGGCTGCTGTGTGGGCAGCCCGGCATGCCTCAGACACAGCCCAGTAAGCTCTGCTCGGGACAGGTACGCCTGGAGGAGGTACCAGTGTGGGGCTGTCATTTTTTGCCCTCTGCCATGTCTCACCAGGAAAGCTTCTGTCTAATTAGGCTGTGGCTTTCCACAAGGACCCTTTTTAGAGGCCTCTTGTAGGCAGATGTTTCCGAGGAGACATGTCACTCCAAGACAGTGTCTGTAGGCATAGAGGACAGCATGCTGAACCTTTATTTATTCTTTATTTCCCAAAGCAAAAGGGGGCCAAAGTGTCCCAGTGGATAGAGAGTGGTTCAGGGAAACCCAGTTCTAAGCCCTGTCCTCCCTGGGCTGTGAGCCTGCCACATCATCCACAGGGAACCCCATCTTGGTCCAGGATAACAGATCATGTGTAGATGTTCCCTCCTTGGTATGCCGGTCTAGATAAAGCTGATTTTGACCCTGAGTAGCATTGGAGGATAGCTGGGGCTTAGAAGAACCCCAGCCCCAACTGCAGAAGAGATGAGAAGTAATCTCCTGCCTTTGGGGTAACCCTGAGCAAAGTAGGGGTGCCTGATGGGTTCAGTCTTGTTGCACCATCTGTGTTTGTTCCCTGTATGTAGTGGGGACAGGATCTTGGTGGCATATCTGGTCGCTGTTTGAAATACTCCTCAGCAGCTGTTACTTCATCTGCTGTATTTGCTGTAAGAGACTTTGTAAAGCTGCAGTGCAGCTCCCGCCAGCGGGACCCCTATCACATCGCTCTCAGGGTATGTTTAGTGTGATTCCCCTTCCTCTACACCTTTTTCTCTTTGTCTTCTGAGGCAGTGGTAGGAAATAGTTACAAATTAGTTCAGCAGTTAGGCAATAAGAAGAGAAGCTGTTGTGAGCCAGGGCAGTTCTTTTAGGTAGAAAATATCTCCGTTGTTTCAGTGAAGTTAGTTGCTGATACTTTAATCGTTCAGCTTCATAATATTGTCATGTTCAATAACACTCAGTGGAAAATTGCATGTATTAAAATTATTCAGGAAAAGGGGACGTTAACTTTCAGTGATGTTTTTTGCTGCTAGCAGTGTTAAGTTTTCCACAGGAAAATGAAAAGTTGGAGGGGTTTTTGTTAAAGGATTTTCCACAAAATTCTGAAAAAGTAGAGGTGAACATTTCCTTCATATACTCGCAATAAACAAAAGCAAATGGAGAAAAAACCAAGCCAGCCAAACTTTCTTATGGAAAACTTTCAGCTACCTCTGGTGGTTGTCAGTACAAGAAGCCACATTGGTAGGCAAAGGTAATATAATTTATTCGACCAACTGATATAAATCATTATTAATGATATCACCTACAAATCTTGCCTCTCCTCTATCCTTTGACTGTTACTGCTACAAAAACATAGCTATTTTATCATTATGGGCAATGTCCTCTATTTGTGTTTGATCTGCCCTAATTTCCCTTAATCTTTTTGCCTCCTTCTTGCCTGTTTCTTCTCTCCTGTCACCCCTGCATTTCTTTTGCTGCAGTACTTTTCGTTCCCTCTGTGAAATGGATTTCAGCAGAAACAGCTTGTTATCCCTTGTTAAAATGATCAACAGTGAAATACTTGCATATTGCCTTTTAATGTCATAAATGGGCTTCAGATTTGGGGTTTTTAAAGAGAAAGTCTCCTCTCAACTCCACTGTTATACACTGTCTCCAGACTCAGTTTATTAGGTAACTCCCATGCCTGAATGGAATACATTCTCATACCTACAAAACCTATGATTTTTTAATTTGAAAATCAAATCCTGATTTCTGCAAACTGCACATTACAAACAGGACAGATTTTACTTGCTTATATAAGTGACACAAGTTAATGCATTAGGTACAAGAAAGGAATTAGGACATTATATTTGTAAATTTGGTTCAGTCCCCAAAATGCTAGGCATATGTCATTCTGGCAAACAGTTCACACCTCTGAAAGTGCATTTCATCTCTACAGTGTTGCTTTTCTACTGCATGGTGTTGGTTTATAAAATAAACAGCATTTATGTAGGGGTTGGCTATCAGAGTTCCTAACTTGGCAAAGCATCTCTGTTCTACAGGAGCATTTAGACACCTGCCCCACTGCCTTCATGAATCAGTGCACAAATGATAACAGATAACTATTCAAAATTCTTGGTCTGTGCTACATACTTTTCTGCAAAATGCATGCGCACAGGGAGGCTGCCTCTGTGGCACCTGCAACGCACATATAAATTGCTCCAAGCCCTTGTACTTTTTTTACAAACCCAGAAAGATAGGAAATCTATGCAAGAGAAGCAAAGGGAAAATGCTGCAGGCATTTTTTTGGAATGTTTGTACACATTTATTGATTTCATTTGTGGAGTTTAATTTCCTCGAGAGAGCTCATACAAAACATTTGGATGTGGTCACTGTATCACAAGAAAATCTGCAATGTTCCTTAGCAAATGTTAGATAGCACATACATGGGATGGCTCAGTCTGCCTAGCTTTGTATCTTGTGCAATCACCTGTTACGTGAATGTTCTCTTTGTATCCATGGATCCCAATTCTCTTAGAAAAAATTCAATTCATATTCAAGGAAGTGAAACAAAACCACCAAGACTTCATCTTATATTAAAACGTGTTCTGATTCTTCCTATTGCCCTGCATATCTGCTTGTTTCACAGCAATGTGTGATACGCACAACAGTTCCTTGGAGATTATCTTATCTTTGGTTCCAGAAAGTCTAAAAAGATCTGTATGATCCAACATAATTTTTATCTATGTTTATTCTTACTGCAGAAGAAATAGCCTCCTTCTACAGATAAACCAAATCCCTTCAGAAAAATGCTTTTGTTACTAAGCGAACCTGGTAACAGACACCTAAGAGAGAATTTTCCTCTTCATGTGGAGCAATCAGGCAATGTTTTTGCATGATGCACTTCAAAATCAAATTTCTTGCATATTGATGAACTGAACTGGATAAAAGAAAAATGCATAATAATGCTGTGGAGGACTGTATTGCTTAATTAATCTTCAAGCCAATACTAATTTGGCTATCTATCATCTTGAAAGAACATCTACAGTATAATCAAAGAAGGTAAAATTTATGAAGACTAAGTACTTCAAATTCTGAATTTATCTGGAGTTCTTCTGTGCTAATTTCAATAGGAATTGTATTAATCTGCCAGAAAGATGGGGTTGTGTTAATGCAGTGCAGAGTCATTTTATTCAAAGCACATGCAGCAGCAGCATCCAGAGAACCAAGAAAGAGCAGGCCAAATCTTAATCACCTCTCTGAATTCAGGCACATGTCTGTCACTTTGCTAGTTATAACTAATGATCTCCAAAGCATCTATGGAATTGTGTAAGGCAGTCACTCCAAAGGAGACATTCAAAGAGCTTATTCAGCAGATTAATAGCTGCTAAGAATTTCTGCTGAGTTTAGTCCATATCAGCTTTCAAAATATAATTTTGTTAATGGGCATTTCTATTCATGCTTAAATTAAAGTGGCATCTTCTACATCATACCACAGTTATTAAAGGGAGTTCTTTAACATAATTGCTGTACTGTGTTTTGGCAAACTCATCTGGGATGTTGCAGTCTGATACCTCTGAGCCAAAGAAGTAGTGCCAGCTTAGGTATTTGGCTCATCTTGATGCTCTGTAGTTGCCCTTCCTTCTTTTCCTGCCTTCCTTACAGAAACAGGTTGAGTAAAAGGGAGAAAGTGTAATGAAGAATCACTTCTTTAGCTCTGGAGTTCCTATACCTTTTCTTGTCACAGTACTTTGGGAATGGAAAGCTTGTATTGAACTTCTCACTTGGCTTAATTTTAAAAAACACCTTATTGTCCTTCTTTCCATAGTTTGGTACGTCCATGGGAAGCCCATGAATATACTGAATTACTATCTATTCACCAGACTTGTCATTTTAGCTCAGGTTAATGGTTATACTGCCTTTATCCTTGCAATAGGAAATTCCTATGATGCTTTAAGCTTCACATTTTCTTTATTTCAGTCTTTTGCAGTTCCGCTGAAAACTATTAAAACTTAATATTCTGGCTTAAATTAGTTCAAACACTTCTAGATTCTTCAGAAAATATAGTAACTGCAGAATAATCTTCCATTAGTAATCAAGTTCTCAGAGTTTTAAACTGGAGTAGTTGGTCTGAATTTGTAAAGCCTTTCAGAATGCGGCTCTGGCTCTTATGTCTTTGAGTCTGGCAAAAAACTTTGTTCCTATCATATTTTAAAATGTAAAGACTTTCCTAAAAGTCTTTCCATTCCCTATCACATTTTCTTGACATAAGCAGATAATATTATCTTAAAAAAACAGAAAAAGAGCCAGATATGCCTCTTGTCTAAGACCAAGAGTAACTACAACCTACTATTTGCAGATTGCTTTCCATTTTTCATGAAGGAAATGTTCTCTACTAATATATCTTTCTAAACAAATCATAAAGAAGTATGATATGGAAAGTAGCAACAAAATGTGTCACAAAAGCAAAGTTTTCAAGTCTGTATATATCAATGAATTTTATGGGAAAATGAAATGTTACCTCCCCACTACTTAGCCTGTCCCAGTACAATACAAAGCTAAAACTTTTTTGAATTAGTTGGAATAAAATAAGCAATCAAAAAACATGTAAATGCAAGTTATTATAATGCCCAAGCATCAGAATATTTTAGTACAGGATCATGGAAATGTAGAGCTGGGAAAATGTAAAGAGTTTATATTTCCTAGTAAATGGACCAGTCAAACCACAGAATAATGTTAAAAAAAGGTCACAGTTCCTTGCTACAGAGAGATTTTCCCAAACTGTACATGGGGATTTGCTATATCTAAATCTCTATCTTGCAATGTAGTCATGACAAACATGAATTTGCTGCAGGAAACACGCAAGTTGCAAACATTTTGGATGGTAATGTGGACAGGGTGCTATAAACCTTGAATGCTTTTTCTGATGACACTATGGAATGGCATATGAGGGTGAGGAGTAGATGGCATGATGGACCATGAAAAGCTGTGTGGTGTTTTAAGACTGATTGTTGCCAGTTCTAGAGGATGGGAAGAAACTGAGATGAAGATTTCTCAGTATTTCAGGTAGCCTTTTCCACAATTTCTTGTATCCAAACTATGTGACCAGTTTTTTGTCCAGCATCATTCACTAGTGATGAATTTCTTTGCAGCATACATACATGTGAGTTACCAATCACATCTCTAGCTAGTATTTTAGGGTCTCATTGATGAGTGAGACAGCACTGAAGCCTTGGGAGACTTCCTGAATTTAGGATTACACTCCCCTTGCCTTTTTTATTCCTGAACTTGTTGCATATACCACATAACTTGTGAGTTGGCTGATCAAACGTTTTTATGAAATTACCAGGTAAATTCGTGTGCACCTTTTGCATTTCCAGCTCTCAGTTCTTTAGTTTGCTACATTTAGCTCTAATTTCAGAGAGCTGTTCAAGGCTTCCGCCTGAGAGCTTGAAAGCTGCTCCAATTCAGTTTTTTTAAAAAATCTTCTAAAGCCCCTTCACTAACTATCAAGCCAACAGAATATAAATTTAAAAGGTTTAAGTACTTGTTGTGTGAATATTTTTTGGTTTACTAACTCAAAATTAGTTTGGGCCATGACTACTTTATTGCTTCAGTCCATAATGTGACAGCTTGACAGTTCTACATTCCTTGAAAACCATTTTGAAGCAACTTATCCTTTCTAGTTGTTGATTTTGTTATCTTCTGTACCTACCCTAAAACCTTGGAGTTTTTCTAGTGAGTGGACCAGAACAGACTTCTCTACAAAGCTTCTGATTCCTGCTGGTAGGGCACCTGCTAGTTCCATAACTCAGAAATGTTCGTTATGCAGAAGCAGCAGAAAGGGAGGGCCCATTAAAAGGATGCTGCACTAAGTCACACTCCAGCAGGAGCTGCATTCTTACAATGGCTGAAGACATCGTATCATGTCCAGGAACTGAAAATGGAGCTCTACTCATCTTAATCAATTCAAGAAATTAATAAGTAAGTGACATTAGTACAAATCAACATGAATATTAACCAGAAATACACAATAACTATTAATTGAAAGTACTAATTTAATAGACATTTTAATTACTTTACTAGCAATAGGCAAGAGAATAGGTGTGTTCTGTGGCAGCTGTAGGGATACACCTGCCCCTCGAAATAACAGTCTCAGCCTGCCAGGGAAGTGCAGATCACCTCTCTTTAACTGAATATCTTCTCAGACCAGGGCTGCTGGTGGTGACAGTGGCAGAAACAGATGAAAGATGCTGACTTGTTCAAAACAGGGACAAGCATTTCCTTGAACTCACTTGAGATAATAAGATAGTGATAACCCATATTATTCAGGGTGAAAGTAGAGAAAATCAAGATTCCCACAAGTAGGGGTATAAATATCAAAAATATAAGTCTCTAGCACAACATTGTAGACAGAAAACAAGGACTGAAATAAAGCAACAGCAGCTAGTTTAAACATGAAGTCCATAAAGTTAAAGAATTTTCTTTCATATGGCGTATTCAACTTATTCAAGCTCTGACCTTCCTAAGAACTTGAGCACAAATGTGTGTTATATCACACATTCTACTACCATTCCTGTGGTTGTAATGTCTTGAAATTAACTAGTGCAATGTTTCAAGGCTTGTTCTGGATGCTGCTGCTATGGTGTTTGTACACAAACTACCCTCTTCCTTATACATACTCTTTTGGCAATTCCCAGGGCTTCCCTGGATGAAATATGTAATGCAGTGATTCCCATCCCAGTTAGAGAAGATTCAGAGAAAATCACAACCAGTGTGAACTAGTGCCATTTACTCTTCAGAAAATGATACAGGCATTCATGAGATGCCACTGGGAGCAAACACTGATGGAAGCCTTCTGTAAGGATCAGTTCTAGGAAGATCTAATTTTTAGTTTTGGACAAATGCAATTAAAAGGTTTTTTTCTCCTTTCCTTTTGAAAAGGTTCATATATAAATCCTCCAAGAAGCCTAAGAAAATTTCAGGAAATCTCTGTGTGCTGGCTTCTAACTCCAGAATTCTGTTTCAAATTCTTTTTCCTCCTCTGCTCTATCTGTATGCAGTCTCAGTCTAGCTACTCTACTATAATCACTTCTGTTCCGCCCAGTACAGCTGTCAGAAAAATAAAATTACAAACCCTATTTTCTGTAGTCCAAACAAGCCATTTCACACGGTTTACTAATCCTGCTCTTGGCAAATTAAGCATAAGCAACGTAATGGCAAAACTTACCAAGAAACCATTATAAAATGTTTATTCACTGGACATAAAACTAGAGACTTTGGCTTATAGCTTGGCTGTATCTCCTGGGAGTGCTTTTCCTCTCTTGCCATGCTAGTCAGTTCATTAGTATCTCCTATCCCCTAAAATTTATTGCTTTATTATCTTTCTTTATCCTAGAAGCACACAAGTTTTCCTCTGGTGATAAAAGGAACAAGTAAAATGTTATGTGATGTACAGCTGCTGAATATGATGATGAGGGAAATGCAAAGGAAGACTGCTTAAAACTGTCAGGCAGACAACTTGTTTGGAATGAAAATGATAATCTGTACTAGTTTGAAGTATAAAGCCATAATACTTCAAAGGGCCCTGAAGCTGCAGTAATTAACACCAGAAAGTTCTTCCCGTCTAAGTACATGCAACAATACAATTTAAAGTACATGCAACAATACAATTTAACTTACAGCCATTTCCACACCTACACAAAAGTCTTTGTCATGTTTGACCTAGGGCTGCTAGGTACCATTCTCTACCCATATGGATTTTAAAAAGCCAAGAAAATCAGCCGCCAGGATACTCAATATATCATCTAAATTCTGATTAATCAGTCCCTCTTTTCCTCTTTGCTTCTTTCGGTCTTCTTCAACCCCCAAATCTACCTCATCAGTGTGAGAAACGAAGGTAAAGGCACGAGGGCTCTGCCGTGCCCAAAACACAGGGCTGTCTCTCACCACCCTGCTCGGATTCTCCTTTCACATTCTCACATGTCACTCTACAGACTCTGCGCCAAGATCCATCTACCTCCCTGATATGTATTTCAGCTTTCTTCTCTCTGACTTTCAATGTCTGATCCTTCTCTGCCCTCCTCACTACCACTATTTATTTTGTTTTATCTCTGGAGAGGCCTGAGCTAAGGAGACTCTGCTGTCTGCATTGCCAGCTCGTTGCTGGCTCAGATAGGGACAGCAGCTGTGATAAGAGAAGACACACTGGACCCAGGTAGGGAATGTGCCCTCTGGTTCTTCTGCATGTTGAACGTGCTGCATGCCACAGCTTGGATTAAAGAGCATACATCTGCAGCTTTCAGGATTCTAAAGCTGTGCGTTAGGGCAATGATGAAATATACTCTGTATTGCCAGGTCTCATCCATTCTGGGCATTTAGCACACAGCTGCAAGGACTAGAACAGCTTATACATTACACATTATATCTGGATTTTAAGAAGCCTGTGCCAGTCTGTGCAGTTATCAAGGTTTTGTGTAAAGCTGTGGAAATCATGGATTGGAGTCCTTTTCTTTTGGAGACCCACTAGGAGGCACAATGATCACCATGAGCAAAATCTGGGTAACATCAAGTGTGAGCACTACTGAGCCAGTTGGACTGCATGCCCTGTTCCTCCCTAGAGGTTTCCTCAGGCAGCAATGCAAAGCACCGTGCCACTAAAGTAGCATCAGAAAATTCCTCCTACAATGTGGACGTGATAAAAATTTACCCTTGGGCATATCAGTACCTCTTTCCATGTCCCTCAGCCTTTTACATTTTGACCAGCAATATGTGTTGAGATGAAGAAAATGTTTTTCCCAAAGCCTTATACAGACACCTATGAAAAATTGCGGTTTTGCAAACTGGCATTCTAATGAAAAAGCATTTTTAGGAAAACATTTTTAGCCAGCTTTGTTCCAGAGAGGACTGGGCTTTATGCAGAGAGGACAGTCCCATAGAAACTGGAACAATGAAAGTCCCATAAGCATCCATAAAGCTACCTGACATCTGGACCTCCTCCAGTCTGTTAGAAAGACTGGATCCTATTTCTTGATAATGCAATGATAGAATGATTGTGATGAGCTACCATGCTTGTGAGAATGCATCAGCCATAGTATTTTCAGTACAGAGTGGTGTTTTCTTTACATTAATGTTTGCATCAATGTTCTGCATCAATCACCAATATTCCTTATCGGCAGACTCTTCTAAATGATCACCACAAGAATACTGACATACACGGTTTTAAAACCTGCTAATTTTAAAATGCTTTAGAATGTGTTTCTTAAGGATAGCTACTAAAATAAATTTTGTCGTAATCAGAAGCATTATTCCCTTTATTCTGTAAATGTTAAGTGTCTCTGTCTTTCAATTAGAATTACAAGGCAGTAACACTCTGCCAGTGTATTCTCAAATACAGTATGCTTTCAGTTCTTGGCATAGTTCGGGGATAAATAAGGCAATTTTGTACAATGACTAGCTTTTACACAAATGGACTTTTTCCTAGAATCATTGGTAGTGTCATCGTCATTTGCAGTTAAATCCCTGAGAAAAATTATGTTGTACATAGATTGTCTGTGTTCCTTCCTACTACTTTAAACGCCTGAAGAGAACTTTTACTAGTATTAAATATTTTTGTAAAAGAGTCACATCTTACTATGTCAAATGTTTTCTAAGAAATCACATGAATAACCATAAATGTTCATTTAACTTTGTTTTTACTGATTACTCTTACCACCGAACTTTATAAAATATTTTCCTTTGGTTTGGCTTAGTGTATGTTAACTAGGAAAGAAGACAAAAATCATTATTAAATTGCCTCTAGATGAATCAAAACTTGTAAAAGGCATAAGGAAGCGTAAGGTAGGTGTTGACACGGTAATAGAAACAGTAGGTTACAGATGGAATGGAACTCTGGATAGGAGTAATTTTAAAACTGGCTTAAGGCATACTAAAGTTCATCAATGAGAGCCTTTAGCATCTCTGAAATAAGAGAACTGAGAGACAAAACCACTGAAGCAGTATGTGTAGAAGTGCAAAATGTATATTAACTCTTTCATGGGTCTGGAATGTCTGAGATTATACTATTTCACAAGGTGGATGTAACATGAGGAAGCTCAGTTCTAAATTTTTTCCTTTTCTGCCAGTGACAGCAGTGAATGAGTCTGTGGATTTATGCTCCCATGATTTTAATCCTTCAGATTAAATGAGAGATTGCTAGCTGAGGCTGTCATTAAACTGTCTCAGACAGGTTTTATTGTGCCTTGGATGTGCTGAAAGTCTGACAACATGATGCAATGGGGAAAGGCAGGAGCTTTCACCATGGGTGTTTGGTGTGTTCCTTCTGCAAGGTTATAAACATACAAAGGCCTATCGTCCCTCCAAATGCTCAATGTTTCCTTCACTGCCTTAGAATCCGGACAGGCTGGAAGCTGCCTGGTTAACATTTCTGCAAGGGAAGGGCTGAACTCCTGAAGGCCCTGATTGCTATCAACCAGGTCAGCAAGGCTGCAACAAAGGAGGCAAAGGGAGAAGAAGGGCAGCATGCTGCTGCTTCTGGTGACATGTAGCTGTGCAGGCTGCGCTGCGGTGCTGCATTGAGTATCACACTCAACTTCCATGTGCTGGTTTTGGCTCGGGTAGAGTTAATTTTCTTCCTGGTAGCTAGTATGCGGCTATGTTTTGGATTTGTGCTGAAAACAGTGTGATAACACAGGGATGTTTTCATTATCACAGAGCAGTGCTTGCACAGAGCCCAGGCCTTCTCCACCTCTCACCCCACCCCAGCAGCAAGCAGGCTGAGGGGGCACAAGCAGTTGGAAGGGGACACAGCCGGGACAGCTGCCCCCAGCTGCCCCCAGGGATATTCCAAACCATACAACATCATGCTCAGCACTACGTCTGGGGGAAGAAGAAGGAAGGGGGAGGGGAGCATTCACAGTTACAGCGTTTGTCTTCCCAAGTAATTGTTACTTGTGATGGAGCCCTGCTGGGGACGGCTGAACACCTGCCGGCCAATGGCAAGCAGTGAATGGATTCCTCGATTTGCTTTGATTGTGAGCACAGCTTTTGCTTTACCTATTAAACTGCCTTTATCTCAGCCCACAAGTTTTCTCCCTTGTACCCTTCCGGTTCTCTCCCCCATCCCACCGTGGGGGAGTGAGCAAGTGGCTGGGGGATCTGAGCTGCCAGCTGGGATTAGACCATGACAGTCCGTCATGGAAAGAAACACAGCATGACAGGGATGGTCAGACATGATTTCCTATGTGTACAAATAAGAGAATCTGGATCTGGATGTGGCTTCAGTTAATACGCAAAGGAAAACTTGGGCCATAACCTCAAGGCGCTGTGTTTCCTGGCCACTTCTAGACATTTCCAGACCATGAACCAGGCCTTTGCAAACAGAATCCTGAGGGCTAATCCTGAAGGCCTATCTCATACAGCAGGTTTCTTAATTCCATGTTTTCCAGAGTGGAAGCTTGTCCTCAGACTTAGTTGTTTCTTGGTCTCGTACTTCAGCCTTTTCAGAACCCTGAATTCAGACTTGTAATCTGTTTTGAAGGCAGTTCGGGGGCAATTCTCTGCTCACTTTTGCTCTGGTAGCTAAAAAGCTAGACCAATAGAGGTTGTAAACAAGGCATTTTTTCAAGAGGCTACCTTGAGTCCCAGATGTCCTCCAGCCTGCCTTCAGATGACATTTCCTTGCCGGCAATGGTAAATGGATGGAGCATCTGCTTGCCTCCCTGGTGACCCCAGCTTTTAGCGGTCCCTCACTCAGCACATGGGGTTTCCCCCATGCTTGGTTCCCATAGCTGTGATTTTAAAGGTTGGGAACTGCCGTATCAAAGTCTTGTGGGTCTCTGGGAAGGGCTATCAAACTCAGCCTTGCTTACTAAATAGTGTCTGTGGAAGGGAGCAGTACAGATACTTTGAACATGGAGACAGATCACAGGAGCCAGCTGTTAGTATCTATGTAGATGTTTTATGTGCTATTTAACAAGACAGCTGAGTTCTCTACAAATAAACAGGCCTCCTTTTTTTAGCAGTGCTTTAACCCTCATCCTGCATGAGGGTTTTTATTTGATAAATATATTTGATAATATTTATTTGATAAAGTAACTTCACCTTTTTTTGTTTATATTGCTTTTTTGCAACTCTAATAACTAGAGCAACTCTTTACAAAACCTGGCTATAAAAACAGATAATTGTGTTTTGACTATGAGTAGCTGAAGAAGTTTATGCTGAAAGCTCCCTACTTTTTAGTGAAAAGTTATCTTGCAGAATAAAAATTATCACCAGTTTCCCAGGATTAAAATCCTAAGCCTTTGACTTTCTCATAACATTTGTTTAGCCATGGAAGAAGAGGCTAAGGCTGTCTAAAGGCAGCAAAAGTCACCACCACAACAGCAAGGGATAAACAGAAAACAGCTGCATTTAGCAAGAAACCAGGTCATGTCCGAAGTAGGTTTTTGAGTATTTTGTGGAAGCCATTCAGTCATCAGTGAATCCAACATACAGAAGGATGGGTACCTGGCAACCTTTAAGCACTTTTACAGAAACCTGTGCACCAGCAGAATACACTAGAAACCCTTGTCATCCTTAGACATTTTTATAGAAAGCTGTGTGCCTAGCGAGAACAAAAAAAGGCTTCTTGTAACAGCAATCTCAATTTCCTTTACTGAGACTTTAGTTCTAAGCTGAGCTCCAGGTGAATCACAGGGCAAAGATGATAATTTTCTTTAACAGCCTTCCCAGTGACAACTTTTCTCTTTAGAAGTGTATTCCACAAGTTTTCTGTTAACTGCTTTTTCCCTCAGGTTGCACTCTGTGTTACAGCTTTCTGTGAGCAGAGGAACCCTCTCCATGTCTGGTCAGATGATAGGAAAGCATTACTCGTTCAGCTTGATGAAGGACAACTACTTCGAAAACTGAAAACTATACCGATTAATTTGAGCAATAGCATCTTAGCTGAGGACTTCCTCATCTACACACAAATACTGTTAGAATTAAGCAAACAAGATCAGACTAAATGCTGATTAAACTAGTATAGAAGCCTCAAGAGTCCTGGATTTACTTAATATCTAGAGCAAGAGGACATTTTTAAAGTACTAGATAAAAATAAAACTCTCCACTGAATTACCTCCGTCTGTTGAAAGAAACAAATTTGCAACAGCCTGTTTAGATATATTACCTATAAAAACATCAATATTGACTAATTTTGGGAATGTAAAAAAAAAGGCATAAAGACTAGCCCTAGGTTACTTCTGTCTGATGGAGTGCAGTGCAACAAGAATTAGTATCAATCTCATGTTTAACACTGTATATAATCACTAGGTGCAGCTTTGTGCAATGTCGTTGAGGCAAGTTTCCAGCCCTTTGCTCTGGAAACATTCCTACAAACACTATTCAGAGGATCTCAGTACAGGTTGGAAAGGAGTATTTCTGAGATGATGTGGGCTTGACGAACTCTCAGTACTCTGGACTAGCACAACCACCCTTATCTTATTGTCTAGCTGTTATAAATATGTCTTTCTCACACCTGAAGTTTCACCTCTTCTATTAATGGATGACATAGCCAGTACTGAATAGAGCTTTATGATCCTTGCATGGTTTGCTCAGCAGAAAACCTGTTAGCAGAGGTCCCTGAGTAATACTGTTCATTCACATAGTCCTGTAAAGCATATCAGAGAGACAGGCAAGGAATTCTCATGGCACAGTATGATGCTGTGGATGTGAAAGACACCATGGTAGCTCTGTGGTATTGTGAGATTTGTGACATACGGCTTTAACTTACCTGTGTATTTGACCTGAAACCTAGTCACACACACTGATGTGTTGCATGGTGCAAACGATGAACAGCTAAGACAGTATTATGGGCCTGTTGTTGAAAAGCTGGGAAAGTCTGTGTGTGTGTGTCTGTGTCTGTGTCTGTGTCTGTGTGTCTGTGTCTGTGTGTCTGTGTCTGTGTGTGAACAATGCATTTGAACTGTTCATAAAAATTAGGCTTTGGAGCAAAGGCACCTTCAAAGAAATAAGTTTACCAGAAATTTAGGACAGCCACATTTTTTGTCTGTATCCCAGGTTTTGGGGTTTTTTTTGCAGCTTTGTACAGAAAAGCTAATGCCAATTTGCACTGTTGGAGCAGGTGTCCTAGACTACTGCCACCAATCCAAGGAAGGGTAGTGGCAGGCTGGCGTGGGTGCCCATACCCTCTCACAGGCTAACAGGACCAGGAAAAGGCAAAAAGCCTGGGATAAAGCCTTGCACAATTCTAGCATGCTGGGAAGCACATCATCTTCTTGTATTTTAAGCTGGAAGACTCTTCTAGAGTAAAAACTTTTGGAAATATCTTTTTAATTGAAGAAGTCAGATTTACTCTTTGATTCTTCACCCTTTTTCCTTCTCCCTGTAAAACCAGTAGGGCAAAGTTCACATATTTTTGGCAACTAAATTTAGCTGCAGTCACATATGAGTGAAACCAGAGAGTTTTATTAAAAGCAAAGTAGGATTGGCATGTAATGCCTTATTTCTTTGTCATAATCTTACGCATTTTCGTGTGGCTTCAGGAAGGAGTTTCTAAACAAAGGGTCAAGTTCAGGTTCTGGTGAAAGCAGGGTGTAAATCCACAGACATGACAACGGGGACAGAATTTGCACAAGTCCCTCTATCAACAGGAAGAAAACTCTTCGGCTCAAACGTGTTTAAAACTGAGATTTAATGGACCTGCTGCCAGGAACCACCAAGGAAATGAGGAAATTTTGATCTGCTTGCAGAAACGTTTTTAGACCTATATGCTAAACGTCCGGATGACATTTATCATCCTAGATGAAATCCTGAAACCTTTAAAGTGATTGGGTTTAGCGCGGTGCTTTCAAACTCTGCAGTTTTTTCTCATCATTCCCTTTGCTAGGGTTTATTGCACGACCGTGAAATGCCAAAGGGCCGGCTGGGCTGGATGTCTCCCAGAGCCGAGACGGCACTGCTCACCGACCAGCTCCCCCCCCCGCCTCGGTGGCAGCGGGCTCGGGGGCCCGCAGGCTGACACCGGCAGCCCTGCCTCTGCTCTGCACGGTCACGGCAACGCTTTTATTCTCCATGAAAGTTTTCAGCGCCGCTTTATCCGGCCTTGAGGGAGCGCCCCGGGCGCGCCGCGGCGACCCCAGCAGCATTCCCCGCCGCCCCTTTTCGCCTCCCCGCCCGGCCGGGCTCCGCGCAGGCGGGGCGCGGGTGGCGGGGCGCGGGTGGCGGGGCGCGGGTGGCGGGGCGCGGGTGGCGGGGCGCGGGTGGCGGGGCGCGGGTGGCGGGGCGCGGGTGGCGGGGCGCGGGTGGCGGGGCCCGGCCCCGCTCGGAGCGACACTTGTGGGGCGGAGCGGCCCCGGCCCCGAAGCGAGCGCTCCCGGGGCGGCGGGGGCGGGCGGCGCGGGGCGCGGACGGGGCGGTGGCGGCAGCGGGGGAAGGAGGCGGCTGGCGTCAGGGGCCGGGCAGCCACTGGCACGGGAGCTCCCCCCGCCTCGCCTCCCGCGGCGGGGATAAAGGCACCTGGCCCGGCGCTCCTCGCCGCCGGAGCGGGGAGGCGGCGGCGGCTGCGGCGGCCGAGCGGGCGTGCGGGGGCCGGGCCGGGCCGGGTCGGGTCGAGTCGGGCCGGGCCGGGCCGGGCCGGGCCCCGCCGCGCAGCCCCCTCCATGCGGCTGGGCGGGAGCGCCGGCTCCCCCCGGGCGGCGCCCTCCCCCGGGAACGGCAGCCGGTGGCGGGCGGCGGAGCCCGACGGCGGCAGCAGCCCCAGCCCCGAGGCGTGGTCGGGGTCGCCCAACGGCAGCCTGGGCGGCTGGGACCCCTTCGGGCGGGACGAGGAGCTGGCGAAGCTGGAAATCGCCGTGCTGGCCGTCACCTTCGCCGTGGCGGTGGTGGGCAACGGCAGCGTGCTGCTGGCCCTGCGGCGCACGCCGCGCAAGGCGTCCCGCATGCACCTCTTCATCCGGCACCTCAGCCTGGCCGACCTGGTGGTGGCCTTCTTCCAGGTGTTGCCCCAGCTCTGCTGGGAGGTGACCCACCGCTTCCACGGCCCCGACGGGCTCTGCCGCGTCGTCAAGCACCTGCAGGTCTTCGGCATGTTCGCCTCGGCGTACATGCTGGTGGCCATGACCGCCGACCGCTACATCGCCGTCTGCCACCCGCTGAAGACGCTGCAGCAGCCCACCAAACGCTCCTACGGGATGATCGCGGCGGCCTGGGCGCTCAGCCTGCTGCTCAGCACCCCGCAGTACTTCATCTTCTCCCTCAGCGAGGTGGAGCGCGGCTCGCAGGTCTACGACTGCTGGGCGCACTTCATCATGCCCTGGGGGCCCCGCGCCTACATCACCTGGATCACAGGCGGCATCTTCGTCGCGCCCGTCTTCATCCTCGTCACCTGCTACGGCTTCATCTGCTACCACATCTGGCGCAACGTCAGGGGCAAGACGCGCCCGGGGGAGGCGGCGGCGGGCGGCGGGCGGCGGGCGGGCGGCGGCGGCCCGAGGCGGGGGCTGCTGCTCGCCCCCTGTGTCAGCAGCGTCAAGACCATCTCCCGTGCCAAGATCCGCACCGTCAAGATGACCTTCGTCATCGTCTCGGCGTACGTCGTCTGCTGGGCGCCCTTCTTCACCATCCAGATGTGGTCCGTCTGGGACCAGCGCTTCCCCTGGGTCGGTAGGTGACGGGGAGGCTCCGGCGGGCACCGAGAAGGCACCGGCTCGCACCGGCACGCGTTGGGGTCCCCCGGGGGCGCGGCCGCCGTTCGCGGGGCGCCGCGCGGTCCTGAGCCGAGCCTGGGGCAGGTGCTGGCGCTCGCTCCCCGCGGGGAACAGCGGCTCCGCCGCAGCGCAAGGAGCGAGCGGGCCCTCGGGGCCGCCCCGCCGGCACCGCCCGCGCTGCCGGGCCGCTGCCGGGCCGCTGCCGGGCCATTGCCGGGCGGGGCGGGCGGGGAGCGGCGGCGCTGGGCCCGCCCCGTCGCGGCAGCCGGCGGAGCGGCGCGGCCGCAGGTGCCGGCGGGGCCCTGGGATGGAGCAGTCGCCGCCGCGTCCTCTCCCGGAGCCAGCTCCGCCAGTGGCAGCTGACACGGACGCAGCGATCGTTTGAGCCAGCAACGCGTTCTTCCATGCGATTAATAAATCCACCGCCGATTAATAAAACTTTGGAAACGATTTGTGTTATTATTAAGCGGACGCACCTCTATGTCACGCGTAATTACACGAGCAGGGATCTTACTAAGCCTTCTTTCCTGCAACTGCCTTGCACGTTCAGTCCTTGCTGTCTAATAATGGGGCTGAGCACACCCTGAACCCTTCCTCTCAACGAGGTGGCCACCTCTCAGGAGCTCCCTTAGTCAGCCACCAGTTCCCCTGGAACAGGGGCAGTTTGGTATTTTGGAGATACCTGACCTGCCGTTCCACCTGGCTGGAAATTGTTGGTGAGCTTAAAAGTTATTACACAGGGAACGGCAGGCAACATAGTAACATGTACCCTTTTTCCTCATAACAAGAAAGCAGCAAATCAAAATACTGGAATTCATAATTTCTTAATTTTTTAAAATATCCCCAAATTATCACTTACTGTAGTGAGAGCATTGATTGGCCCTAATATGGGACCAAAGTCAAGCCTAAAATGCAGGTCCCTACAGAGAAAAAAAGGCTTGCAGTAGATAAATAGTTTTTTGGTTGTTTTTTGTTTGTTTGTTTGTTTGTTTTTTACTTCAAAAGAAATTGAACAGATGGCTATTAGCTAGGTTTGTTTGAAGAGATTCTTTAAATCTGCGGAACTTCATGACACAGCAGTTATACTTCCTTGGAGATTCAATATTTACAAGGAAAGGCCACTAATAATTGATTAGACTACATACGTATTTAGAGTATTTGATAATTTAACTAGTTGTTGGAGGTAGAAGACCATAACTATTTTATGGCATAGTGCTAACTTCCATTTTTCCTGTAAGTAAAATTTGTCTGAAATCCAGATGTGATTCACAAGCCAGTAGTTACTTGAGCATTCAATACTTCTCAGCATGCAGATGTATACAGCAAAATTCAGTACTATTGAGAGCGGTGGGAAATCAGTGGGAATTTTGCCATCGCCTCCCAGGGTAACCAGTTTTAAAACAAAAGTCTGAATAAAAACTGTTCAGTATTTAAAGCATGAACTTAGCAACATACGGATAAAACATCAGTGGAACCAGGACTAAAGCATTATTTTGGATGGATTGCCCCATAACTTCTGTCACTGCTTTTTGAAGTCTGTTCAGACAAACTCCCGTTGACTTCAATGGCAGCCTTACATAAATAAGAGCTTTTCCGATTATGTCCGTGTTACTAATTTCACATGCTGCCGCTCAACATTTAGAACTAGAATTATTCAGGCAAATAAATCCAACAGTTAATGAAGCAATTGACTGAATGGTGCAAATGTTCTTTTGATGATTAAACTGCTTTCTTCTCCTCTCCCCAGATTCTGAAAACACAGCGACTACTGTCACAGCTCTGCTGGCCAGTCTGAACAGTTGTTGTAACCCATGGATCTACATGTTCTTCAGTGGGCATCTCCTGCAAGACTGCATACAGAGCTTCCCTTGCTGCCAAAAAATAAAGCAAACACTGAGTAAAGATGATTCAAACAGCAACAGCAGGCGACAGACTTCTTTTACCAACAACAGAAGCCCAACCCACAGCCTGAACACCTGGAGAGAGTCGCCCCACTCCAAATCAACCAGCTTCATCCCCATTCCAACCTGAGACAGGCACCGGGGCAGGCAGGGCTGGCAGCCCCCTAACAGTGCTTGGGAAGGGTACGGCATAGCACTTTACGCTGCTCAAAGGCACCGGTCATGGTAACAAGGAACGACTAAGATGGCCATAAGACAAAAGACTGCATTGCTCGATAAACTAGTCTGCAGCATGTAAATTATTTTCTGAAAGGTGTTTAGGACTTGGACAACTGATCAGGAAGGCGTGACAACACGAAAGCAATTATTTTTCTAAATAGAATTTATTATAATTATAGGGGTTTTTTGTTTTTAAAATACTACGTGCATTGTTTGCTTGTGAAAGCAGTAAAAATAGTGGAGTTGGCAAGTGCTGGGGTAACTCCGCTCTCTAGTGTTAATGCCTGAAACTTCTCATGTTTGTCCAATGAAGTCACAGGGAAAGAAGATGATATGAGCAAGATCACAATTTAGTCTTGAACACGAAAAGAAAAGACTTGGGAGAAAGTTCTGACTGTCCAGATAAGGAGCATGGTTAGACAGGCTCTGAGGTATTGGGAATTTAATTGATCTACTGCTTTTTCTTGTAAAGCTCTAGCAATTTTTGGTTAATAAAATTTAACAGCCCTTGTGAAGGCAAATCCTTCAGTGCTGTCAATGTCTGTATGTGTATCGTGGGGTTTCATATTTAGGATGAGACTTTTTCTCTTCTCTTCATGTTGATGGAACGTATATAGCATATTTATTTTGTATTGTTGCACCCAGCTTGATTTTTTAAAATTAATTTTTAAAAAATGATAAGTATGATAAGCTATGACTAGCTCAGCACTGTTACAAACAGATACACCAAGAAAACCTGTAAGTACCAGAACCGCTTGCTTTATGGGTAAGAAATGTATCTTTTTTTTTTTTTTCCCTTCACTAAGACAGCTAGGATCAAGCCACATTTGGGTATCAAGCAAATAGCCCCATAAATTTGGATGAATGTGGCTGTTTGGTAAGAGCTGAAGAATCAGTATATTCCAAGACAGAGATCTAAGAATCGACTTACAGGTTTTCTGGGAACATATACAATTTATCAATGTTGTTGGTTTGGGTTGGGGCTTTTTATCAGATCATGACAATATAGTTGTTGAAATTGGCAGTAAACTGCAATAAAAAGTAATCGCAACACATTTACTAATTATAAATCAAGGTACGCTTGTTTTCACTACAATGCATGCTAAGTCAAATGTAATTTCTATAGCTGGTAAATAGTCCTGTTATATCTTTCCATGGAGTCTGTCTTCTACCTGGAGATGGATGTTTGAAGCTCCTTGAGTAAGTTTTGCTTGGTTTTAAAGTCCAGAGGATCTCTTTGAGAAGCACAGCTGCCTGCCTACACCATTTTCCTGAGCTCTCTGGGTCCTGAAATCCAGCCGTTCTGCTGGCACCATGCAGGACTTCTGGTAGTCCTGCTGGCTTGCTAGAGCAGTGGGACATGTGCACGGCTGCATAATGTGCATGCTTATGTTTGCAAGGAGGAACCTCAACAGCAGGTTTCTGTCTTTCCTGCCAAAACCAGACAAACAAGATTGTTTTTCTAATTGCTTGAGGAGAGAAGAAACTGGGGCTGCAACTGTAGCTTTCACTGAGGATGGTGCCAGCCCCATGTCTGTCACCATAACAGTAGCAAAAAATAATAGAGCTAGATGCAGGATAAGATCATATTCAACTTGTCGTCTACTCCAGAAGCTCCCAGACACATCACTGACTATTCTGGACAAAGAATAGGGAAGATTATAGCTTAAAAAAATAATTAAAAAAAAAAAAAAAAGGTTTTATTGTCACTACAGAAAATTTTAGCTCTTCTCTCTACATTTCTTGTTATTGTTTTCTGCTCTTCAGGAGAGCAATCCAGTCTAATGTTTTGTTGTTGTTCAAAACACTAGAACCCAAAGGACAGTATCGTAGAATGGCTTGTATTTAACGCACTATCTTTTTGACCACCTTTAGTACAAGATGTGACTACAACCCTCACCAGTTCTGGGTGAAGGTTTGTGAACTTGCAGTTATATTCTAGTCCCAAAAAAATGCATGCAGTGGTGTTGGGTGTGTGTGTATTTGTGCACATGATATGTACTGCATATATTTCACAAGCAGGTAATTCACGGTTACTGAAATAGCAAATGTTTTAAGTTAAGTACACTAGCCTTCGCCTATTTGTGTCACTACTTTCTTTGTACATAAAATCTATATTAAAAAGCAATTAGCTGTATGAACAGAATTTTCATTTTTGCAGAATTTAATTATTTTTCTATTATACTTTATATTCAAACAAAGAAGACAATGAGAAAACAAATGTAGAATAATGTTGGTAATAAAACTAAGCTGGGTAATGAACTATATATATAAAAAAAGTAAACAGACTAAAAATTATAATTTTAAATTTCTTCCAAATATGCTACAAAATCTAGGCTTACACTTGGGGCTTATCAGCATGAATATACCCTGTGAGTCTTCTACAGTTTCTATTATTAAATTGACAACACTATTTAGAAGTATGTGGATTCCAGCATTTTTTGGTAAATACTGAGTTTTGTTTTTTCACATAATTGTAACATTGGAAGATACAGCCCATATTTTTAAATTGTTCATCTGTGAAGATGCGGGGGTTTTTTTAACAGCTGCTTTGGGTTATCATGAGGACACACTAATGAAAAAAGAAGGAAGCAAGAAACTGTAAAACCATTGCACATTTTAAACGTGGAAACATGCTCTAATAAACCTATTTGTTTGATGAGAAGCATTTTGTTTGTTTCGCTTGACTAGATTTTGCAGGGACAGAAACATTTGGTGATACTCGACATATTTTACAAAATGTAAAGTTTCATTAATTTTAATGAATTGTTTCCATGAAAAGCTTTAAGGAGTGAACAAACTAAAATGTTTTTCTACTATACATAGTGTGTGAAGGACGCATGCGGAGAAGGAACATGCAGTCAATTTTCCTATGCTGCTAGTATTGTTAAAACATAGAACATAGCATTTAATCATGTTGTAGAGGGGTTATTGTGATATTTTTGTTTTAATTTTGGGGAACTAAATATTTAGCTTCTAATTTAAAACATATTTGGATGGATGAGCCTGCATTCTGTTGTTTGTGCTGGTGTTACTAGAATTGCAGCATTTTAAAGACGATTAGACGGCAGAAGTGGAGCACATGAGATGATACAGAAGAGGAAAGGATTTTGTTCTTTTAAATACAAAACATAAGCTGCCAAAGAGCTTTTTTTCATTAATTTAATTTTAAATGTGTAGGTAAACATGTTGGCTCAGAAAAAAGGTTTGGTTTTTTTCTGTATTACAACATCAAGACCAAAGTACACAAGAAGATACAACTTCATGTGTCCCCAATCCTGCAAAGACAAAGGTTTTGTCTACGATAAATCTCATAGTCAGTTCCAAATTGTCCACACTGAAGGACCTTATTGAAACGCATACATGTTCCTTTTCGATTTTTGTATGTGGAAACCAGGGCAGAAGAAGGAAAGGAGCTGCAGGGCTGGATGTTGTCCCAGGGCATGTACCAGTGACCCAGCTTTGGAAAGTGAACCCAGATATTAGAGTAGAGCTATCGCTGACGCGTAGTTACTTGCTGCATAGAGGAAGCTTTTACAGGGTTGTCATGGACTGAGTTCCCCACCTACAGAAAATACTAATTAAGCACAAAGTCCTCTTCTAAAAAGCGCCTGCATGAGTTTGATGGGAAGAAGTCCCTTCTGTACATGGAAGACTGGGGAAGCAGAAAGGAGTTGGTGCACTTAAACACCAGCCTGGAGCTTTAGTTACTGTTGCAGATAGTTTTTTGTGTTTTTCTTTAGAAATGGGCTTTACTGGAAAATGCAGCACTTGCTACTTGGGTAAAGGAATTACAGTGTACATAAATGAACAAGTTTCAAGGTCCATGAATAGGTCACAGCTGCTCCACAGGGAGCAGTCCCAGCTGATTCAGGTAACAGTCCGTCACACAAAGGTAGGTCCAGGTAGTCTTGAAAAAGGCATGGAACTCTCGAAGGTAATTTAAGTCACGCAGAATGGTTTGTGCAGGTATGTAAAAAGCAAGCAAACAACAGTCATGACTAGTCCCTGCTGAGCTTCGTTAGAGCCAGCCAGCATGGGTCTGCCTCTCTCAGGACTAGTCCTGCAGAAAGTCCTGGATCAGTATTGTGTTAATAGATTAATACTGTTTCGCTGTTTTGGTACAGCTGCTCAGTAATTTGCCATGTCTTAGTGTAAACTTGCTTGGAGTAACAGTTTACATGCAAATTAGCTGCAGGTCTTCATAATGACATTTTTAGCTAAATTCCTGATACAGTCCACTGGGTTACTCCATTTCAGAAAAGCCAGGCTGGGGCAGCATCGGGAGCACAAAGCTCTCTTCCCAGCTGTGTGGTGAGGAGACCAGCAAGTGTCTCTACTTCCAAGTGGACCAAAATGTTGCTGGGTAAAGGTGGACTTTCTTCTAATCAGAGAAGAACCATTTGCACATTTCCAGGATTTAGCACGTTTCCAAGCCATTGCCCATTTTCAATATTATTTCAGGGGAGTGGGTGGGGGAGGCGGATTAGGGATGTTGCACTTTCTCCACGCTCTGCAAGCAAAGGATGGTTTTCAGAAAAAAATGTCAGGCTCAGTGGAAGGACATCTATGAATTTCCTGCCTCCTCACTGGCTTAGGTTCTTTTAACTGATGAAGTGAATGCAAAAGTGCCTTCCCTTCCATTTCATGCCAAATTAAGGAATTCCCAAGAATGGTTTTGAAATGCTGTAGTTCATTATAGGTGTCTGTAAGGTGTTAACACTATTAACAATTGCATAAGCAGGAATTAAGATTTAATGCTTTCTGATTGCAGAAGTAAGGACTTCCATTTCATGACTGTCTATTGTTAAATTGATTGTGCTTCTACTTTGCAATAGGACAAAGTGCTATTGAAATCACAGTCCTCCTTCCATGGCATTATTTTATATACTTAGGACTATAACATTTTATTTTTCCTGCTCAAATGTGGTAGGCCTGTGAGACCTGCTTCACCAGATTTATGAGCTTTACTTCTGCCACTGGTCAAAAAGTACAGTCTTAGCAGAACTGAAGAAAATGAACCCACATGGTATGGATCCCATTTTGACTTATGAATGACTTGTTAGGATATGTTTCTTCTGCATTGTCCCATTTAACATGAATCATTCCAGGCTGTGGCACTTGAACGAAGGGGTTTTCAGTCTAACTCAGAAAAAAACCCCACAAACCAATAGCTGAGCCTTAGAACTGGGCTAGAGAAGATTGCTTCTGTAGGGCATGAATATCCTGGGCAATGACATCATACGGACAAAACTTTACTGCAGAAGCCATCCAGCCGTTCCTGCTCCTCTTTGTGTTCCCCTGTGTCATTCCTCTTCAGCCCGGCTGGCAGACGCAGGGAGGGAGCTGCTGCAGCCCCATGTTCACTGTTGTCTAACCCCCCTTACAAAGGCTCAGGTGCTGGCAGGACACTGAGAGACCTGGATTGTACCTCCAAGTGACAGTGGCCACATATTTAGTACGGGTCAAGTTAATTTACTGGTGCCTGATTTATCCATTCGTAGTTCAGGGTAATGATGTTTATCTTCCTCCATAAGTTCTTCTTATAGGACACATGGGTAAGAAGTGCTATGTATGAGTTCAAGCAAAGCACTGGCAATGCAGGCTGTAGCTGGCCATCAGCTTTTACACCTTTGAAGCAAAACATGACAAGACTGGCATTACAAACTACTTGGCTCTCCAGGGCATGAAGCCCATTCTGGAAGATAAGGAATAGGTAGCCAGAGACTGGCATGGTGGCTGCCCCAGCCTCTTGCACCACTACTGCTGTGATTGCTCCTGCCATAGTCTCTCCTGTCCCTGGTAACGATGGCTGCACAAAGAATGGGGACAGGAACCACAGGAGCAGCATCATACAGGGTTGTCATTAAAACATATTCATTTTAAACTCCTTCTGGAGGGAGGAATGTGGAACCTACCAAATAAACAACCCACAGTGAGTGTTGGGAGAGAGATGAACTGGTGACTCAGAGTGCAAATAAATCTTGTCTTAGCCCAAAGATGACCTGAAAGTATCAAGATGCTTTCCATTTTGCAATCGTAAGATATGCTTTATATATTTAGAAAAGGAGCCTTGTCTCATGGAACTGTAACTTGACAAAGCTCCTTACAAATCAAGTAGGTGTTTCTGCTGAGATGGCTAGCTACATGGCAATGTCTAAAAAAGGACAATGATCTCTTCAAGTTAAGCATTCAACATGTGACTTGTAGGGTCTTGGCCCCCACAATACAGACATGTCCTGTGGGAAATGTGGGCAGCCATGGAACTTTCAGGGAGGAGAAAGGAAGAAGCCTAAATACCAATCCCCTTTTTGGAAAGAGGTGATAAAGTCAGGCTAAATGTCATAATACATGCCTAAGTCTTCAAGCTGAAAGGCAACAGTCTGCCTAGTATTTGGTTGGAGATGATGTGGAAGTGAGGAGCAGTGGGTGAGGAACTGGAAGGATTAGGAGGCATTTACCATTGTAACATTCTTATCAAAAGGAGAAACTTGCTTAGGGACTGCCCAAATGTTTTTCTAAGAACAGTAACTGCACAAAATAGTGGCAAAAGTAACAAAACATTGGATAGCAAATGTCCTCTCCTGGCTCACTGTAAAGCAGGCAGAGTTATGCAGTAGACATCTGTGAACTGGAGTAGGCACAGACAAACGCATCCTCTGAAATACTGCAGGTGTGGGTCACCTCAGAGGAAACCACTGCTAAGAATTCACTCTATTGTTGGCTGAGATCAGAAAACCAAGGAACTCAAATCATCAGACTAATTTGCTATGCACTTAATCTGAATAATTATCTTCCAGAGAGGGAGCAAACATTATTAAATGTCCACCATAATATTTTCTAAACATGATACATTCCAGTGCTTCCATGGGAGCAAAGGAGGGTTTCCAGTGAGGCGCTAGAGCTAAGGTCTGAGTTCAGAAGACACTTGGGCACTCGTGTGGATTTCAGTCCTTCTGGAGTCCTGTTACATCCAGTACTCCATACATTGTGAAGGCAGTCAGGGCAATAAGTAATTATATGCAGTAAATAATAAACAAAAGATACATTTGTGTGTCTACATTTCATCTCATTTCCAAAACCAAACTGTAGTTGCCTTTTTCAAGAGAAATGAGCAGGGATTTAGTTACCTATCTCTGATCACCTAGTACACCATGAAGCTGATACTCAGAGGCTCAAGAATCCTAAGTTCTGCTGTATGGTTACAGATGTTCCTTATTAAATTGATAGGTTTGAGGCTTATCAATTAGCAACATGTTATTAAATTGAATAGAAGCTGGGAAATTAGGAAAGAGCTCTGCTTTTGTTCTCTCTCTCTTTTTTTTTCTTTTTTTTTACATCTATTATGGCAATTTCCTTAAAAATCTGTATTTTAAATATGCCATACTGGAGATGAGATGATCCAAAGCACTATGAAGAATCCCAGCTTGGCTTGCTCTTCTAGCCTAAGATTTATCATTAGCACTTGCTCCTCTGTCTCACAGAGATCACAGTATGAGGCATAGTGTAATTAGAAAACAGATTATCATTTCTTCCCAGACTTATGACCCAAGTGCCTCAATATAAGCTCTCAAAGCAGGTGAACACAAAGGTGGAATTCGTCCACATGAATGTACCAACAGTGCGGGTGTATCCATCTGAGCAAGAGTGATTATTTTTGTAGCCAAGGCAGAGCTGGTTTTTGGAGTCCAGGAAGTCATCAGATGGAGGATGTCAACATCTGATCAGAAGAACACTACCCTTATCCCCATTGATATATGCACCAGAAGACTATCCACTGGTTCTAATGGCAGGCAGACAACTAGCTCAAATTGGCACACCTGTACTGCAGATCAGATGCTGTCGGGTTTATTGTCAGATCTCAGCAGAGACTGCCATGTTAACAAGTTCAGGATTTTACTTACTTTCAGGACAACTACAAAATGTTACCATCTAATAACATCATATTAATTTGTATGGAGCTGATGGTGCTGTCTCGGTAGCTAACAAAGGGTGGCTTATATTGCAAAGGTTCTGCCAGCTGGGTGCCTTTGTTAGTTGTGTCACCACAAAGACTGAAACCAAATGAGCCTGGAGATCAATTTACCTCCTCACACCCTGGTGACATCTCTGGCCTTAGAAAGAGGGAATGATCTCTACATCTAATCTCTCCATGTGTCCCATCTGTGCATGCTGAACCTTTTCAGGTTTCACCTCCGTTGTGCTTAAAGGTGGATTTGCGAGAAAATCCTTAATTAGGCAGAACTCTCGAGATACTTGGATAATACAATCCTAAGGGTCAATGTACAACACAGAAGGATGTATCATATTACACAAAGAGTTAGGACTGGAGAAAAATGTCAGGATAATACCTAAAATTCTTCGTAATATTGTGTGGAGAAAAAAAGCAATAATAAAGAAAGTAAGAGTGGCATCTTAGGTATCTCTGCCATATACAGCATGTGAAGTCCTGCTTTCCTAAGAAACTGCAGAATTATAAAAACTTTGAGAATATAATCAGTGTAAAATAATTTGCACCTGATGCCATCAATGACTGTTTTCAGCATGAGCAGAAGCACTGTAAGAAAAAAGGAAGCAATGATTCTGGTCAACAACTTTCCCCCCTAAGTGTTTAAATGAAAAGTGAAAATGACCTAACGGTTTAAGGGAAAAACCAGATTTGACCTCTTTGATGAAAAATGTCCTTTTCCTGCTGAAGATGTCAGGTTCATGTTAAATAAGAAACAAATTCTGTGTGCCTCCGTGTACCCTGTGGTCTTCGGGGGGCGGGGGGGGGGGGAGGCGGGCAGGGATGGCTTCCTGCGTGCATTTTTGTATCTTTGTCAACATCTTTGTCCATGACATGGACAGTGGGATCAAATGCAGCCTCAGCAAGTTTGTTAATGACACCAAGCTGTGTGATATGGTTGACACAATGGTGAAAAGGGATGCCATCCAGAGGGACCTTGATAGGCTTGAGAGGTGGGCCCGTGCATATCTCATGAAGTTGAACGAGGCCAAGTGCAAGGTCTTGCAAGTTGGTCAGGGCAACCCCAAGTGCAAATACAGGCTGCGTGGAGAATGGATTGAGAGCAGCCCTGAGGAGAAGGACTTGGGGGTGCTGCTAAACAGAAAGCTCAACATTGTATGACACTGTACGTTTGCAGCCCAGAAGGCCAACTGTACCCTGGGCTGTATTAAAAGAAGTGTGACCGACAGTTCAAGGGAGGTGGTTTGAACTCTCTACTCTGCTCTCATAAGACTTGGAGTACTGTGTTCAGCTCTGGAGCCCCCAATGTCAGAATGACATAGACCTGTTGGAGCGAGTCCAGAGGAGGGCCACAAGGATGGTCAGAGGGCCGGAGCACCTCTCCTCTGAAGACAGGCTGAGAGCTGAGGTTGTTCAGCCTGGAGAAGAGAAGGCTCTGGGGAGACATTACAGCAGCCTTTCCACACTTACAGGGGGCTCATAGGAAAGATGGGGACAGACTTTTTAGTAGGGCCTGTAGCAACAGGACAAGGGGTAATGGTTTTAAACTTAAAGAGGGTAGATTTAGATTAGATATTAGGAAGAAATTATTTTCTGTGAGGGTGGTGAGGCACTAGAACAGGTTGCCCAGAGAAGCTGTGGATGCCCCATCCTGGGAAGTGTTCAAGGCCAGGTTGGATGGGGCTTTGAGCAACCTGGTCTAGTGGAAGGTGGCCCTGCCCATGGCAGGGGGGCTGGAACTGGATGATCTTTAAGGTCCTTCCAACACAACCCATTCTGTGATTCTATGGTTTTATGATTTCCTGAGTGTAGGAAAAACAGGGAGCATGAATCGGCTGCCACAGAAGCCTCCTCAGTACACTCCAGCTCTGGCTGGGAAGACACTCTGGTTTGACAGTATTAACTCTGCATATACCAACATGATTAGGTTCCTGAGTGTATCTTTCTGTTACAATTTTTAAACCCTCCTGAAGGCAAGGATACAAGGGAGCGCAGAGATTCACTGGTACACTTGCACTTGATGTCTTTCTTCATGGGCCCAGGAGGAGAGTACAAGCAGGGGTTACCTGCACAACTGCTGGGCTGGCAGCAGGGTAGACGACCCATGTTTTCTTGCACTTCTCCAGCTCCAAGTTGGCAGGATTTGGGAAACCAAGCAGGCTCTCTCCCTACGCTGGGAGTATGCTGGAGTACCTTCAAGTAAGGTCTTCCAGACCACAAATGTAGGTACCCATCCTCCCTTGCTTCTGCATGGGCCTGAAGGGAATCTAGGTGGCTTTTGGGACACAAGTGGTTAAAATCCTTTTTCATGTGCTGCTAGCTGGGATGGGAGCATTTCCAAAAATGGGGGCTGAACTTCCGCAACAATGAGAAGCCAGATCATCATGGAGAGATAGGTGTATAAAGCAGAAAAATGTCTTGGAGATGACAACTAACAGGAGTTTCTTCCTGTTTGTTTTGGTGGGTTTTTTTTCATAGCACATGTAGTAGCTGAAACTCCTTTCAGTGAGTTTGTTAGCAGGAGCTGGGAAATACAGCTGTAGTAGGTCTATCTCTTTATGTCTGGTGTTTTATGGGTAAATAGCAATTTTTCTGGTTCAAATCATAACACTAACATATCAGTATTGCTGAGCTCTGGGCTTGACCCAACACTATGATACTACCACCAGTTTCTCACATTAAAAGCTGGCTAAAAATGAGTCAATATATCTACATATATTTTGACTTTAACCTTTTTTTACCAGCTCTAATCATGACATTTTCAATGTAAAGTTTTAAAGCATCATTTTTCATGACAGAGGTTTAGAATAGAATAATTAGTTAAGACAGGAATATAAACTATTCGTTTATTAATATTTGCCTTTAGTGTTAGTGGTTTATGTCTAACCACATTTTAGTGATGTGGTTATTTCTTCCTTTATTTAGACCTCTCCAACTTGATCTGGGAGTATAGTTTCCAGCAGGTTTTGAAATGTTTCTTTGACAAAACTGCAAGATAGAATAGCTGGTGTTTTATCTGGTATGAATCTCAGATGCCTGCTTTCAGTGAAAAAGCCAGAGCAAAGGAACATATTTCTAATTAGCAGAAAAAACGATAACAGGTGCCAAACATTTGGATTAATTGGTTCTAAAACATAAATGTTTTAAAATGCACTTTCTTCAGACTCTGATTTATAGGTATTACACCACAGACAGAGGGTACTTATTTTTCAAAATTTAATTAATCTGAAATGAAAAGCATTTGACAGTGTTTATTCTTTATCTTTTTATTAATCTTCTTAACTTGAAGTTCTTTTCTGTCTTCCAGTCCTGTACTAAGCATGACAGAATACTTCCATCATATTACAGAAGTATTTTCCAAGCATAATACAATGATCTTTATGCTTATCTGTCCTGTAAATTACATAATCCTGTGTGTATTTGAGATAGTGATTATAAGAATTAAGCTGTGCAAGCATGCCTTCAATTAATTTACCTTTGATCTTTTGTGTAACTCTGTCATCAGAAAGGATTCATCGCTTCAATTCAGTGCTTTTCAGTGAAAGCATTTTCACAAAGAAGGCAACTCACGCACGAGACAGATGCAGCTCTGCTATCTCTCGTAGGCAGCCTTGTCTGCCTTCACTGCATGTCCCAACGTTACGTGCAATGAGGCAACAGCAGCGAAGGGGTGAGAAATCACAAACACACACTCTTTCTCACAAAAGGAAATGGCTGCAATTCTGTTGCTTTAATAGTGGGAGAAGAGACGTGAGACACAAATAACACCAGCTTTGACCCTTCTGCAAGGACTAGAGAAGGCCAGCATGTGGCTCTTCCCTACAGCAGGCTGTGTCCGAGGAGCCAGCCCTAGGGTTCCTGGCTTTCAGGACCTATGCTGTTCTGGTTTCAGGTAGCTCGTGTAGCTCTGGAGAGCAATACTAACCAACTAAAGCCATGGCTTTATGTAGTGATGCCTTAGGCTTCCAGGACAGGCATCTGCCACATCTCTGGGCAGGCTGTCCCAGCACAGTTTGTGGCTGTTGCTCCTTTGCTGCGAGTGTGGCAATCCTGAGATGAGCTGGGTTTCATCCTCTCTGCAGCTGCCCTTTCAAGGATGGCAGGCTGCTACTGCAGCACCCTGTGGCTCCTCTTTGCCAGAAGAAACAAAGCAAATCCCTCAGCCTTTCCTGACACCACTGAGTATCTTGGCAGCCTGCCACTGGACCCTCTCCAGTTCCTCCACGTCCCTCTTCAGCAGGGAGCCCAAACAGGACACCATTCCAGCTGTGGAAGCAGAGCAAGCAAAGTTTGATCTGCAGACCAGTCTTCCTAACTTAGCCCAGTTCCCTGTTTCTGTTTGTTCCCAGTCAGCGTGCTGTTGGCTTGTGCTGGCCTGGGCACCCCTGGTCTGCACAGGTCCTCTTGGCAGGGCTGACCACCCCAGGTAGCATTCTGCACCTCTCCCTCTTGAACTTGCCTTCTGCTTGCCAGGTTCATGGCAGCCCTGTTCCCCAGCAGGTTTAGGTAGCCATGATGGCACCTCCCAGAGACTGGACATGGCCCACCACCACAGCTGAAGGTTTCCCCATCAACACTGCTCTCCCACTGAGCAGCTTTGCCCGCTCCACAGTCACATTGTCAGCCACAACCCACAGTCGCAACCCAACTTGTCGCAAGCAGGGCTTCCTCAGCCCACCTCTGTCTTGTCTTTCATGCTGGGACATCCATGCTCTCCCACAGCTTTACTACCTGTCCTGCTTGAAGGCTGGGGGAAGGGTAAAGGGCTGCTCACCCTCACAGCAGCATGTATGGCTATGCTATAGCTTGGGGTGATGGGACAAGGAGCATGGTGTAGGTCATCTCATGCAGATTTTCACCGTGAAAGTGCTGCTGCTCAGCTCTGGTTCTACTTGGTGCCTTCAGCACTTGCAAGTCATGGTATAAGTAATGAGGTTACTGGGACTACTAGAAAAGACCAGAGATGTGGCAAGCAGGTGATCTGCTTTTCTGGCTTCCTCTGTGTCAGTTAAAAAAAAACAAAAAACAAACAAAAAACCCCAAACAAAACAGAGCAGGTATATCTCACCAGTCCTAAGCCCTGAGGCACGGTGAAGTTCATACTTGGGAGTGGGTAACACCGAGTCACTGCTCAGCCCAGGGGTGTTTCTCAGTGCAGGCTTCCCCCTCACCCCCGCCCTGCTAAGGGATACTAAATACGAATAGCTGGGGCACATAAAAGAGCGCTGCAGCACTGGGAGGAAAAGTAAGTCCTTGCCAGAAATGTGCAGAGAGTCTGTGCCTGTGCTGGAAACCAAACCAAAGCATCCACTTCCCAGTACAGTGCTTTAACCATCAGATGATCTCCCCTCCAGAGAACTAATCTGTTGCTGGAAGAGAAAATGTCCGAGAAGCTACAAATAAGCATTGAAGGATATTCTTGATGTTTTTCTCCAGAGGTTGATAATTTTATTTTTTATAAAATGCTGACACTCTGAAGACAAAATTATCTTTCTCCTGTGATGTGCACTCTCAGGGGTAAGTAAAACTTCAGTTTTGACAGCCTGACAATTAAAGGGATGTGATATCTATGGGGTTTTCATTTGTTCTCAGAACTGTTCTCAAATGGGTGTAATTTGAAGTGATGCAGTAGGTAAATATATAACTAGCAGGCCAAAGGGCTTTCCAGTCTAGTGTGTACCTACAGCAAGGACAGCATGAAAATTCATGCTTACCCGCTGACCCCTGACACTCGTGATAAAGCTGTGGCAGTGGTATGAAGCACAGCCTTCCCAACAGGGACTTCTCTGTTTCAATTTGACTGCCTGGGTGCTGTCTTTTAAAAACATTTTAAAGAATCTTTTACAGAATGCTCTTCATGTTACTTTTTATTGTCCTTATTCTTCTAGCCAGGCTTGGCTGGAGAGCTGAGTAAGAATATACAGCCAAATGCAGCATTTCACTTACTGGTTCCAGCATGATGCATTTTTATGAGCCTTTGCTCAGCTGTAGCTTTGAATTAATCACTGAATTTCGGTGTTTTTCTTAGTCATCTGAATCCAGATGTGGTTTTATATGACCTTTGGCTTACCTTACATTTAATGGGGGGTAATTTCCCTACCTATATCTTGTATGTCTGGCCTGTATGCTGTACACAGGCCTCTTCCTGAAGAGTGTTCCAAAACCAGCAAATCATTCTCATACAGGCTTCCATATTAAAGCAATTGGGGATTAAAGATAAGAGATAATAGATTAAATAAAAGAGACATTCAAAGATCACAGAAATGCTCCTTGCTTCCTGCTGATGAGTGTGTGGGAGTTTGCTCAGAATGTCCCTTCTGAAGTGAAATTTGTGGCCAGGCAGAGCTGTACTACACAGTTCCTTCATCAACCAGGGTTCACCAGGGCACAAGGCGATGTGGTGACATGCTGCAAACAGCATCTGGCTTCGGTCCTGGACAGGACATAGCAGCATTATTGCAATACTGCAATCAAGTGCATTTGTAGAGATTTGTAACAGAAATATTAAGATTGATATGAATTAATTATGGATTGAAATGTTTGTATGAAAGCCACAGGTGAAACAGTAGAACAAAAGTTTAGAAGGAGAGGTAAGATTAATAGCTCTATGTGTGTGATTTCATTCAAAGGAAGAGGAGGAACAAACTGACCTTGAGATAAGGTGACAAGAAGATGAAGAACAGGACTGGAGCCATAAAATAACCAGATGAGGAAAGCAAGACTTCTGAGGGCTTAGACCATACTGAGGTAAATGATCCCAAACAGTGTCTACTTCTAAAGGACCTGAAGGCAAACCAAGACCAGTTCCTCATTGCTAGCCCTGGACATACATGTCTTAGTTCTGAGCACATGCATGTGAACATGCGAATGGGTAAAAACCAACCTGGAGATTTTCTAAGTTAAAACCACCTTTCTTACTGACAAGATCTCACAGTGAATTAGTGTTACAGTAATTTGCTACAAATTGGCCTTGCTGAGATGCAGGAGGAAAAAGCCCAGCAAAGCATTTGATGACACAGTAGTTCTGCTTTCAGAAGGATCTCTCTGGACCTACATCACAGATGAAGGTGCAGCAAATTGACAGGTGTCACCTCAAAGGTCTGGACACTATATCGCACTGAGTTTGATACCTGTGACCTGAAATATTTGAAATAAGGTTTAAAAGACTTTTGGACAGTATCTGAATTTTCTGCTGGCTTACTGAATATTAACAGTAATGAAAGCATACTGATGTCAAAACAGGAAGAGATGCACCATACCCAGTCTTACATAAAACCAGGAACAAAACCATTTTAGACTTGAGAAATAACAAAGACACATTGACAACAGAATTTCCAGTAAACTGCAACTGTTCTGTGTCAAATTTAATTCAATTCAGCTAAGCACAGGCCAAATTCTGATTTTAGCTATATATGTTCTAATTTTGCTGAAACCTGCAATGATTTTGCTCCCTTAGCTCCAAATTTTAGGCTTGCCTTAATTTATAAGCAAACTGGAAATGTTAGGAAGCAGTCCTTTAAGTGATATCCATTGCCGAAAAGGGAAGACTCTGTGGACAGGAAGAGGCAGGGCAGGAAGATTCTGGGCCATGTGACTTACAAATAAACCCCTACAATGGAAGAAGGCCCAGAGGAGATGGTCAAGGGCAAGGTACACATGAAGTTCAGGGAATAATGTAGGATGCGACTGACCACAGCTGTTGCAAAGAAGTTGACTTTTGCAAAGGACTTCTTTGAAAAGGAGGGTGGCCTTTGTTTTACGTGAACAGCTATACGTTTCTCCCTGAGTTCATTAAAAGAGTGTGAATGTCTCCCTGACTTAGCCAGAATCACGGCTGGGGTGTGGCGGGGGGCAGGCAGTGGTGGTGAATATGTGGCTCAGCCAAACACAGAGTATAAAAACAAGACAACCAGCAAAAGTATTTTGAAAGGAACAATGGGCTTGAGCTGGTGTCAACCCCTGTGTTCCTTCCCAGTGAATGGGGATGTCTAGTGTCATGACAATGAACATATTATAGAGACTGATAATTGGGAATCACATTGGTATTGTGATTAAACTGTTTATTGCAATTGCTATATATATTTTGCTAAGTGTAACTTACAATGGTATTGTGTATTACTCCCCTAAATCAGAAATCCCATGTAATATCAATTATCTTTAAATATGTAAATTTGATATTTAAACATTACACCCTTTACATGTGGAGTATCTAAAATAGCATGGTCAGGGAATATTGGACTATTGACAGGCCATTCTTGTCTTCCCCCTGTACTGGGTTGCCCTGGGGACACTGCTGTTCTCTGAGGAAGTGATTAGAAACAACATTAGCTTGCCAAAGCTGCAGCAACTTTGCTGTGAATGCAGTCCTGCACCCTCCTCTGTCTCGATAACCCTTGTGCATGTAGCAAGTCAGAGAAATTATCATGTGCTTGCTAATGCATATATATGACTTTTAAAGGGATTTTTTTTTTTTTTGCCATTGTAATAATTCTTGCAGTACAGTAATAACAACAATAGTAATAATACAATGAAGTATTTAGTGCTTCTCTTTTCAAATTGATGACATTTAATGTTTGGGCTCCTGGGAAATCCTGGGACAGTGTATTTGGAGGTGCCTACTTCCTAAATTTTCTTGGTTGCTTTGAAAATTCCTTCTCATGAGTACACTAAAAGCAATTCTTTTGTTAAAAGTTTACTGGAATGTAATCAAACCCTTACTCCCAGGTATTTCTCCAAATCCAGAGGTTAGTGGCCCTTATAAGTTGATGACAGAGATGGAGTGCTGCATAACTTTTCTGATACCAGCCGCAGCACAGCTCGTTGCACGCTGTTCATTGCTGTATTCCTTAGGAGAAGGGGCAGACTTTTGCATGTCTGATCCTTCACATTTCAGAACAAGAGAGTTTCAAATAATGTGTTTCTTTAGAAAGGGGCCTATATACCTTTCAGACTATATAGTATTTCATTTTTTATTCTTAGCATGCACTGCAATAAACATTATGCAGCAAAGCATTATGAGTGAGTTTTGCAGTTCCTGTGATGAGTAGTGTGACTCCCATAACCTCACAGAGTGCTGAAAGGATTTGCCAGTGGAAGGCATAGGGGCTGTTTTCCTCTGTCTGTAGCTCCTTTATGACCAATTCCCTCTTCAGTGGGGATAAATTAGAGAGAAAAGACTATTTTGAATACTGTTTTCATAAAGCCTCTCAGTCCTTCTACCTCTGGGCCAAATTATGACTCCCAGTTGCACTATATCTTTGCAATATCAATAAAGTCAGTGCTCTCTTCCCGTCCATTTTTCTCTTTAGGATGCAAAAACTGGGGTAGAGTTGCTGAATTTAATCAGGTGTTTGTATGCATAAATCTAGAGGTAGGTTTTCCTTCCTTACATTTTTTAGAAGTGAGTTTCCTTTAGAAATAGCAATCCAGTAGTCCCAGTTGAACCAGCACTGTTTGACAAATTACAAATGCCATAAAAGCAAGTCATAATCCACTAGGGAACTCCCCTCTCCTCCCTGCTGTAAGGATATTTATAGCTAGAAACGAAAAATGTATACACAAAAGGACGATATAAATGGCAAATGATAAACAAATGCTCAAGAATTGAATATCAGTAGAAAATTTTAGATGACCCAAAATGATTTCCCCTTTTTTAAAAGAATGCTCTGTCCACTTCATGACTTGACCAAGGTAAGACAAAATAAAGAACGAGGCAAGTGCTTTTATGGCACGTGTCAAAAACCGGGAAAGGAATGTGTGTGAACTTTTAGGGGGTTTTGCTATTAAGAATTAATATCTCTTAGTTAAAATATGTCAGTCATGGGGGGTGGGGGTTTGAAATTTATGGCCTACAGATATCTGCTGGGGAGGGATGCAAATGAGAAATGGCCTGCAAGTCACTTAACTGCTGGTACAGAAAACACTGTAAAAAATTGAATTTAGTGACATCTATGCTCTCATGCTGTTTTTGTTAACAAGGATAAATAGATACTCCCTGTGTTGTTTGTAGTGAAGCCGGAAAAGGCTGCTTCCTAAACAAACTCAACAGTCAGGAAACTGTGGAGCAGGTATTTCTTCATTCAGCGCTAGGCACTAGGAGGATAGTTCCTCCTAGCATGTGCACGCTCTGGTTCTGAAGTTACTTCTTTGTATACACACTGTTGCATCAATATCCAATACATTTCCTAGAACAGGCGGTGCTTATGTAAATTATTTACATTGTGCACAACAGTCTCTATTGCTCATGCACAATCTTTTTTGGGTGGTTGTTCTCAAACTCCTGGTTGTCAATAGGGATGAAGGTCGTATGTCTTCCTCATCTTGATCTTTTCACCTCTACTTCCTTGAGCATGCTCTCTACTCATTTTCACTGTCGCTAAACCGCAAAACTGGTTAAGGCTGGTGCACATCCCGACAGCTGCTTCACATCCCGATAGCTGTTTCACATCCCTATAGCTGCTTTCCTTAAGCTCTCTGATTGGCTGTTCAGTTACCTATTTGCTCACAGTTACAGAACTTAAAATGTTTTTGTTTTTTTTTTTACTGAAATGAGCTTCTACTTTCCCTGTTATCAATTTACTGCAAAAAGTTTTTACTTTCTTTGTTATCAATAGGAACCAGGGACCCACGTGTTGTGCAATATCTGACAAGCTTTAGACGCCCTGGGAAGGCTCAGAGGTAGATCTGTACATGGGAAAACTGCAACACTTGGTGTAAACCCCTTAGACTTACAAAGATTTAAACGTTTAACAGCTAAGTGCTTGATTCAGAGATCAACCCTTACTGTAAGATAGTGCAGGAGGAAAGAAAAGCTCAATGCTCAGGTTGCCTCCTCCTGTCTTCTGCAGTTACTGGCATGGAAATGGAAAGAAGAAGGAAGGGAAGGAGGGACATTTGTTACCACAGCAGCACAGGCAAAGGGAAGGGCAGCAGTAGAAGGATGCAGCCCTGAAAACACACTGTGCCAGGTGTGCCAAATATTGGGGTGAAGTGAGCTTGTACCCAGTGAGTGTGGCACTACCCAGGGCACAGGGTCAGCATGGCAGCAAATGTTTTTACACTGTGCTTGGAAATAAATAGTCTCTTACATGTGTTTTAAGTGCACGCTACAGAAATCAGTGCAATTTCTTGGTGCTGTACAGCACTGAGCTGAGGACTACGCGGTGGGCAGTGCTCTGTAGTGTAGGCTGCAGCCTGCTACCTGGACTAGGGTGGCTAGGGACTGACCTGCTGCCTCTGGAGGATCTCAGGCTCTGGGAATGCCCCTGCCAGCTGTAGTCCTAGTACGAGACTTAATTTTTCCACTAGCTTCTGCCTTCTACTGCCTCCTATGATGCTGTATCCTGGTGCAGTACCAAAATATTTGAGGCAGGATCTAGTAGGAGAAAGATGGTTATGTCCTCTTTGGGTTTTACTCAGTAGAACTGTGTCTTCTCTGCAAGAAAGGGATGGCATTCACCAGCAAATGACTTGGGATACAGGTGCCATGGAGCAAGTCACTGGGGACCAGTGAAGGTTTTCTGAGAATTACCTGCTCTGTTCACTATTGGCACACCAACTGTGAGTGCGTCAAATGGTTAAGGGTTGGACATATGTACACGTGTGAAAGGGGGGAAAAAATCCCACCAGCCAGTGCTTTGCCACAGCAGGTCGTGGGGCTGCTGGCTCACTGCAGAGGTAAGCGAAGCTTATGTGCTCCCTGGTTAACAGAAGCAGCCTTTGGGCTATGAGATAATACTCTTTTCAGGGCCCTTACACAAGTGAAGAACCTTGAGGGAACAAGCCCATCCAAACAAGTGTGAGACTTAAGAGGAATTCATCTATTTTTGAAGCTGGAGATCTAAGCAAACCTAAAAGCCCTGCTCTTTTTATATCACTGTTGTATTTATTATTTTTTTTCTGTTTAGTTTCCCTTTTAATGTAAATATTAAATTAACTGACTCTCCCTTGGGTCATGACTCGTAATAGGAAGAAGACCACAGCACAAACATGAACTTTGTAAACTCTCATCATGAGCTCTCCCTCTACTCTTCACCCTAGGGACCATTCATCTCTGACTTATGAGTACAGTTCTCAGCAGACAGCTAATTTGTTCTATAAACAAACTGATTTTTATTCCCTTGGAAAAAACAACAACAAATAAATGTACAATCTATGAAATCAATGTTCCAATCCAAAGAAGAAGCAAACAGCCAACACTTGGCATTGGGTTTCTCTACTTTTATGTGCTCCTGATGACATCTCTGCAAACTACCAGCTGTTTCAACGAAAGGCCATGCACCATTTTTTTTTCCCATAAAGGAAAATGAAACCGTTACATTTGCTGTTTGAGAATCCAGGAGAGTTACAGCTTATTTAAGGGCTGCATTTATATCTATTCTAGTCAGTGGGAATGTTGGAAAGGAGCAAGGAAAACTCCATGAGTAGTACTTTTCACATGAATAAAAGACATGATTTAGTCCTACTGCATGAAAGCCAGTAGAATAATTATTTTATCAATGACTACAGCAACCAAAGTCTCCTGCGCTGAAGTCGTCCCTAGCTACAAGGACTTCTAAATTCTGTTTTGATCTGGAATTCCCCCTCACATTCTGCCACCTGCCCAAGGACTACAAACGGGGATTCAGTGGTGTCCTTTGTTGTAGAGGAATGAAGCTGGGTTGATTACCATTGATAATATACAACTGTTGGGTTGGCCGATGTAGAAAAGGTGCAGGTGTGGCTGGTTAAGTTAAGATGTTGGGCAGCCAATGAAGAGAGAGCAGCTGAGTAAGAAGCAGAGAGAGGAAGAAGTAAGAGAAGAGAGTTGGCCCTGGATAAGGTGAGAAGGCAGCAGAGGGACTGTATGAAGAGTATGATGGTATGAGATGGTAAAAGACATTGTTGCAGCTTGATAGTTTGGAGAGTGCTGTGACACTTTGTAGGTGAGATACGTCAGATAATCCCCATCAAATCATCCTTGGCACTCCACTAGCCATTTGGCTATCAAGGATGTAGGCACCCCACAGTTTCCACAAAAGCTCAGAGGTGCTGGCATGTGAGCTGCACCATCAGAACTGTTTCCACCCTCCTCACTAACTACTATAATTTTCAGGACCATAGATATTCCCCTGAACAGTATGGCTAATCCATCAATTTGGCATAATATGATCATGCTGTATTAATGTTGATATAATATTTGATATAAGATTGAGTCTGCTGAGCTAGATGAGCTGCTTTTTCTCATACAGGGAACTTTTCTGAAGCTTTCAGCCCACTACTATGCTATGCTCTTGATAATGAAGCATGATGCTAAACAAGTTTTTTGTTTAATTCATAGAAAAGGCTATGGAAAAAACTACTTTGTTAGATTTATAATTCTATTTCAGCAAAGATTAACTAAATGTAGAAAGAATACTCCATGGAAGACTATGAATCATCATACACTCATGATTATCTGGGTAGTAACCTAAGGCCTAAGGGGTTTAACCCAGTTCTTTGATCCACAGATTCTGCTATGACTCCAACACCTTCACCTGAAAAGCTGCATCAAGATCCTGGTCTTTGTCCCAGGACCACACAGTACAATTCAGTGAAAGTGACAGGATGTGATTTGTCCTGTGTAATCTCTTATGCCCCCTGCACTGAACCAGCTGTTACCAGGGCTGTAGCCCACCCCACACCCAGCACTGCGTTTCTCGCCCAGGAAGGGTGTTACAGCCTGCCTTAGAGCACAGATCAGGACCTTCCAGTAGAGGACTGGTTGCAGAACTCTAGGTCTTCCCTAGCAGTGATGGGGTGAGACATTTAACTTGGATGTGAACAGACTTGAAATGGCTTAATGATTACTCAGGTCTCAGCACCACTCCCAGAAGTCCCAAGCTCGTGTTGTATGTTTCTGAGAAGTGTGTAACATGAAGGGGGGGGAACAGATTTCCACACTATGCTACCAAGATCCTGTGTCTATGGTTCACTTCCTAGGATATCTTGCAAAGAAAATACCATGTCTGCGAATGTGCTGCTTAGGGACATGTGGATCACAGCTTCTGCCCAGCCCATGTTTGGAGGTGACAGAAGTAAATTATAGGGCCTTGTACATATGAGCCAATCTGCAGGTTCAGATGCTCAGTTTACAGAGACAGGTCTGAATATCAAGACAGAGTATATTCACCCCAAATATGCTCTATCAGATGAGAAGGTGATTCTGAGGATCTGGAGACAGTGCTGCATGTTTTGAGCTACAAACTGCATGGCCAGGGGCAGATAACAGGGTGAAAATGTTGGTCCATTTTGGAGCTAGTGACAGGTCAGTGAAATCCAGACTTACTGTCTTCTCTCTAAAATCTTTCCAATACTGGATTAGTCCTCTGCAGGTACTTTTCAAAGACTCTGGCTAGAAATATATAATGTTGTAGACAAAAAACCCTCAACAAGCTGACAAAAAAACCCCACAAACCAACAAAAAGCCAGGTCATGAGATACTGTATTTTCTATATGTGAACATTCAAGAGGAATCAGGAGGAAAGACAGAATATTTTCCTGCTAATAAAAGGAACATACTTTAAGCAACACGGAGTTTTTAATCAGAGGAGACATCAAATCTTATTTAGATTTGTTTTGAATTAAGCTGGCACAGGCTGGCCTTGAGAAAAGTTGACATATGAAACATCCCTTTCTCTATTGGCATTAAACAAATCTCTCGGGATTTTTATGTAATGGGAATGGCATGGACTAGGTGGATCTTAATTGCATGTCACTGTATCTTTGTTACAAAAACAAAAAAACAGACTGAAGGAAGGAAGAGGGATAGATAGATTAAATAGGTGGAGAAGCTTGCAAACTATCAATCTGGATTTTCAGTCATTTTCATGACACCTAAGGAGATATTTTCACAGGACAGAGAAATTTCTATTTACATGTATACTTACAACTATAAAAGTACGAAACTGTAAATTTACTGAGTAGGTCACCATTCATTTTTCTGCCTGTTTCATGAAACTGTCCCCAAGTAACCGATTTGAGCAAGGAGGGTCATCATGTGAAGATAAGAGAGCTCAATCTGGAGGGCTCCTCAGATGAAGTTCTGCATCGGTAGGAGTTAATAACCAGTCCTTTGTAAGGGGAGATTCCTGCTGTCATCCTGAGAAGAAAGTTGTCTATGCTAACCCATTTTACTGAATGTTAGCACCTGGGATTTCAAAATAGGAAAGCAAAGCTTTTACTTAGGAAGCTGATGTTATGACAGTCACAAAGTCTGTTTCTTTAGAAAGAAAGAGAGTTAATTTTCCTTTATCACCCTGCTTTATACATGTCAGATACTTTGAGGCATGGGGAATAAAATGTAGCTGTCAAGCTTCTTTTATTTGTCTTCTGCAGAGCATCCTACACCTCAGCAGCAAACAAGGAAATTTCTGTGAGTCTAACATTTTCCTCCTCTGGAGAAGGGCTTTTTATGCTCCATTTGATGATTCAGCATCAGTACTTTTTTGGGTTTTGGTTGGGGGGGGGGGGGGGGGGGGGGCGTTCAGTTCTGAATTAAATTACTACTTAGCCAAAACACAGTGATCAGAGTAATAGCTAACTGGTCCAGTAATTCTCCTCAGACTCTTACCAGCTGTTTCTCTCTTTTAAAAGCCTTGATGTTCTACTCAGGCTTTTTATGAGTTATGCCACTTCTTCAGGACCCCGATTTGCAACTAGTCTAAAGGATATTTCCTTTTAAGGTATTGAGGCTACTTCTGAAAGGGCTGCTGCTAAATCATGTGAAGCAGAGCACAGCATGGCTTTCCTCAGTTGCAGGGAGGACTGGATAGGGCACTTGAAGAGGTATTTTTCCTTTTCAGTTTAGCTGCTTGTGTTTTCTTTGAAAAGGTTCTGCTACTACATCATCTCATTTTAGAATTGTTATTTGGGCTTTTTTTTTCTAAATACGTACTGCAGCCTAATGCAGAGGGGAAAAAAGCCCTGTGCTTAATCAAAAAGCATCTGATGTGGAGCATTTTGGTCCTACACTGAGGATCATCATGGCAGCACCTGCAGAGAAAGCAAGTTGCTACTTGTATATAGCTAATTTATCAGATTTGCAACCTATGCTTTATTTCAAGTGTTTTAAAGCAGAACCATATACTCTGAGTTTCCTATGCGGGCCTTTTCATCCCAACAGAATACACATGATATTCCTGTCCTTGTGGTGCATGGACTTAAAGCTTTCTCAATATAATTCCTTTCAAAGGCAGAATCCATTAAACAAGCTATAACAGCACAATTTATCCTACTACTTAAAATCAGTTGTCCAACAGTATGAGCAATAGGTAAACCTTCCACAAAAGTGGGATTTACCAAGAATTTCTTTATGCAGAGGTTGCCAACAACTGCATCACTGCACACTGATCACAGTTGCAGTTGCTCAGTATTACAAAATACTTTTTCTGGTTTCCTTTTTAAAATTAACTTGCTTCTATCTCTGTTGCTGGACCCTGTGAGAACTAGAGAAGAGTGCAGTTCCTAACTCTGTTGATTTTCCAAAGTTTTGGGGGCAACGATTGAACACTTCTGTGACACTTGTATAAACAAAACCTTAGGAAAACAGTTGATGTGGCCACTAACAGTGAAGGAAGCCATTCACATGACTTTGCAGAACTACTTCTAGGGTACAAGCTCAGGCTTGCCTAGGAACATTGCCATGCAGTGGGATGCTGTGGCCTATGCTGGAAAACTTTCCGAAGGTACCTGGCTCTGACTGTGGCCTGTCACAGCTAACATGGCTTCACATGGCTTTCTGGCATGCTGTGGCAGGCACCGTGCCCAGCTGGGCCTTGCGGGCAGCTGCACTCTTTGCTGGTGCAGGCAGATTGCTAGCATTCCTGCAGCTTTGAAGATGGCCCAACATTAAGCAGGGGTTTGGACAAGATGCCCTCCAGGAGTCCCTCCCAATCCCTGTTTTTCTGCAGTTGTATGAGCTGAGTCTTTTCACATTCCCAGATTCAGTGCCTGGCAAACTGAATTATTAGTATGGACATACCTATGGGGCCTATGAAATAGACTAGAAACCAAGTGAGTTTTTTTCCCAACAGTTGGCCATTTTCAGCATATTCCCCTTGGGAAAGATCTTTAAGATCATCAAGTCCAACCATTAATGCAAGACTGCCAAGTCCACCACTAAACTGTGCCTCCAAGCACCATATCTATGCATTTTTTGAATACTTCCAGGGATGGTGATTCGAACATGCCCCTGGGCAGCCTGTTCCAATGCTTGACCACCATCCTGACAGCAGGCCTCCACCTGTTTTTAGACCAGCTGACACAGACTGTAGGATGTATTGGGCCTGCTGAGATCTGAGTTCCAAACAGCTGTGGAGAAGGGTCTGCTGTCCCCTGCTTTACATGGGGAGCATGGAGGCAGTGGTATGGTCCAGGCAAGCATATAATGACCTGTGCAGCAGACTGTGTATTGCAAGTAAGCCTTAGCAATGGTGAAAAAGACCATTGTCTTTTAATTTTCAATTAATTAAATCACAACTTTGTCCCTGAATGTCTTAACAAAGCTGAACAGATACTCTTTGCCCTTAAATTCTCAAGATTTTTTTCTGCTTCTGATGTTGTGTTTTAGGCTCATTGCAAAACAAATAAATGAGACGGACATGTTCTTTTTGCTTTACATAATGGTAAAGATCATACTTTAACACTTTAGTATCTTTAATTTGGAACGTAAAACAAAGGTGGTGGTACACAGAGAAAAGCTCAATACTATTTAGAGCAGTTTCATATTTGTCATTTCTGTCCATGCAAGAGTTTTTTAACTCAATTAATATCATGTGTATTCTGTTGGGATGAAAAGGCCCGTACAGGAAACTCAGAGTATATGGTTCTGCTTTAAAACACTTGAAATAAGGCATAGGTTGCAAATCTGATAAATTAGCTATATACAAGTAGCAACTTGCTTTCTCTGCAGGTGCTGCCATGATGATCCTCAGTGTAGGACCAAAATGCTCCACATCAGATGCTTTTTGATTAAGCACAGGGCTTTTTTTTCTCTGCATTAGGCTGCAGTACATATTTAGAAAAAAAAGCCCAAATAAAAATTAAAATTTTTGTAATGCCGGAGTATATGTAAATAGTCTTTGGCAGGTTTTCAAGACATGCTGGCTGTTGCCATCAGCAAAGCTGCATACTGAAACTTCACAACCTAGGGATCTTGATAGAGTAACTCATGGTTCCTCTCAGTACTTATATTATTAAAGCTTGTACCTTGGTCTAACTTAACTCACAAAGAATTTGAAAATATTTTAGCAGTTCAACATTTTGTGGATTACCCTGCTCTCACAGTCACGGTAATGCACTTCCTTGCGGGCAGAAGGTCATAACACTGTCCTTCTTTTTCCTTGGGAAACCAAACAAGTGTCTTCAAGTTTCATGCATCTGGTACAGACAAAATTTTTTGTTCTCTGAAAAGTGTATTTTTATATTTTCCTTTCAAAATGCCAGTGGTTGAGGATTTTAAACAATCTAGGTCCTTTTCACTATAAACTCTGCTAATCCAGGTTCCCAGACTGCTTTTCTGTGGTTCTGTAGTTATATGTCTCCTTCTGCCTTGTTTTCTCATGCTGTGGTGAAGTGGGAAAGCAGGTTTCCATTCAAAATGCCAAGAATGTGAAAAAGGGTCCATATTAGGAGCATGGTTTTGCTCAGATAGTTCCAAAGTTAACTGGGAGGGAAGCTAATTTCAGAGTCCAATATTTTATATCTTGGTGGTTTTGTTTACAAAATACATGGTTGTGTAAAATTGTAATAACAGTTTCTTCACCAAGTTTAAGTTTTTAATACCAGGCAGATGGCACTAACCAAAGAAGCATTGCAAAGACCAAAAAAAAAGAAATAAAATAACCATTGCTCTTATCTTTTTCATTTTCCTAGCAAATATTGAATTCTACACCACCTTTTCCAATTAAGAGACAGCCAACACAAAATAGCCAATAGTATCTAAAATTGTATGTTATGGGTGTTTTACTTCAGAACTTTGTCCCTGAATGTCTTAACAAAACTGAACAGATACTCTTTGCCCTTAAATTCTCAAGATTTTTTTCTGCTTCTGATGTTGTGTTTTAGGCTCATTGCAAAACAAATAAATGAGACGGACATGTTCTTTTTGCTTTACATAATGGTAAAGATCATACTTTAACACTTTAGTATCTTTAATTTGGAACGTAAAACAAAGGTGGTGGTACACAGAGAAAAGCTCAATACTATTTAGAGCAGTTTCATATTTGTCATTTCTGTCCATGCAAGAGTTTTTTAGCTCAAGTTCAACCTGTTCATCAGCAGCCTGAGCTGCACTTACATACCTGTGGATAAACAATACAGTCTACGAGCAGGACATTCCTGCAGCAGTTCAAGCTAGTCCAACTTGCATTCAAACAGAAATGGGACTTGAATTTGTGAACAGACTACAGCTCTATCATGTCTGAATAAACTCAAACCTCTCTCTCCAAGCAACTTTTTCAGATCCAGAATTCCATAATAATGTTCAATGTGCAGAGAATTAAGAAGGATTGGGATACATTAAGATGATGTGTTCAGATCTATGTGAGCACTATAAACATTGGTACCACAAATTGACAGCATCTCCTTTAGAACTGATCATCCTAATTTCTTATGCAACCAGATTTTCTTCTCCCTCAGTTTCTAAAGGAAATGGGAAGGAGTGAGAAAGGGTGATGTCCCCAAGGAATCATCAGGACACAACCAGGTTGAGTATCCACACCAGGGAGCTGGGACACATTCTCACATCACATAGTATAGTCATTACCACTGGTAGCCAGTTCTGTATTCTTGACTTTTTAACCTACAAATAATTTCCTTTCCAAGACTCTCAGTCAACAGGTTTTACTCAGTTTTCAGAAAACTTCTCATTTCCTTGGCAGAAGTTATTCTCACTCCAACCCTGAATTACTTAGACCTCCCACCAGTCAAGTAAGCAAGTCTGCTTAAGACTTTTCTTTTTCCCCTGAAGAAGAAAAACATTTTCCATTTTCATATGTATTTCTTTTCACCAGCGTAAAAAGCTTCTTCTTGTGGGGTGTGGAAGTGCTGACACATTAAAGACAGCATTTGGCAAAACGGAATGGCAGTTTTCACATTTTGCAAAAATAATAGCAAGGCATCTCTGCACCTTCAAGCATGTGGCGCGTAGCATCCTTTCCAACAGTTTATGAGTTATCATGACTCTGTTTTTTATTCATGGCCTCTGAAATCAAGCTGTGGATGTTTTCATGGCCAGCTGCTGCTTTCCTGATTCCCTTGCATATTGGTGCGCCTGTGGACAGGAGTCTCTGGGAAGGTTTCTGGCAGAACTTCCAGATGTTGTCCAGCAGCAGAATCAAAAGTTTTAGTGGTGTTTTTCCTTCTCTGATCTGTTCTTGTGCATGTGTGTGTGCTGTGTGAGTGTAAGGTGTGGGTGTGTATACATACATGAATGAAGCATATGAAAATATTAAAGCTGAATGGACTGCAGTGTTGCCAGAACTGCAGTGATTATCTTACTATGTATAAGTAGCCTGCAAATAAAAAAACATATAGAGTATTATAAACTGTCCAACTGGAAAGAAAACCTTCACAAGCCCTCACATTATTCACTACCCAGTCCTCAACAGAAACGGGAATGTAAAAACATTGGAACAAAATGTATCATCAGTATTTACACCTTTACAGAAATGCATGTAACTGTCTTCTTTTCCCCTCTGTTAAAGCACCCATGCACATTTCATGCATTTTACCTCTTATTATGGGTTTAGGACTAGCCTTCCTTCCAGTTTTCCTCCTCTTATTTAAATCTTTTTGTTAATAAACAGATTCATTGTGAGCCATATCAGGTTAATTTACTGTAATTTTTCAAGTAGCATCAAAATGCTTGGTAGTTTAAAAACATAATTGCAAAGTGGAGTTTCTTGTAAAGTCTGTTATGGGGAAATTTATCTGTCCTGCATGACTTACAAGAGGTCACTGGCTTTCATTGTGATGCAAAGAATTATGTAAGGCACAGATCACAATTATTAAAAGGCATGTGGCCAAAACAGAAAAATGCAGACATGCTTATTTACAGTTATAAAATAATTTATATGCACTTCAGGTCTGTAATTGCCACTCTTTCCAGGAACCCAAGGGCTTCTGAGCAGGGGGGTGGGGGGGAAGCAGTTTATTGCAATTAAACCTTAACATCACACCATCTCTTCCACCATATGCAACACGAAAAAGAACCATTTTTCAACACGATAATGAAATGAATGTTCCTCCAACAACCCTCTTACACCAACATACAACTGAATATGTACAACAATTTTTTCTTTTCCTTTCAAACCGTAGGTTTCCTTTCCTATAACTTCTAAAAGCAAACATGAAAATACAGTTTTTAGAAATGAGCCTCATGTTTTGTTCAGGTGTTGTGAGACTGGATTTTCACTGTCATCATGAGAGCTTGAATCTTTCTTTAAGAAAGGAAAATTGAGGTGCTTGAAGTCACAGGTGTCCTGAACATTTGGCAAAGGAAAAAGCCATTGATGTAAACAACACACTCTGTATCAAAATTTTAGTGGTAAAGTGGTGGCAAATGGCAGTCCAGCAGATGCTCTCTAATCACCCCTGCTAGTTACCCGGGGGGATGGCTTTGTGCTTTGAGCCATACCACAAAGCTCACAGCATCCTAATATGCCATGCAGCGTCTGTGACAATGGGTTTTACATTTCCGATCAGCAGAAGACACACTAGAAGAGATCCCTGTGTGGCTTCCATTATAGATGCAAGATGCTTCACCATCAGTCCTGGAAAAGGATTCCAAGGCCTTGTCAGACAAAGAAAAATGACAATTTAGATCAGTGATTGATGAGAACTCTTTAAATTACCAAAGCCATTAGAGTCCCTATATCTCATATGCTCACAGCTGTCTGCTTTCAGCTGGTTTTTTCCAAACATAGAATTTTAATTTCTATCAGAGTTCTTCTACAAAGATTTCAGTTCCTACTTCTGCAAAGCTCTTTCTGCACTGGAATTCCTTCATGTTACGCACACTGCTTTATTGTTAAACTGTTCTTCTTCACTTTTTCCTACAGCCAACATTCATCCATGCCTTTTATTAGGGCTGCATACAGATTTTGTTGTTTTACCACATACACCTTAATAATTTACACAATGTTACAATATTCTACCTATAATCTTCACATATTTAAGAGCCTTGATCTAAAATGTATTATCAGACCTGAGTTGTGAACGATACAGACTCATTTCTGGCAGACTTTAAATACTCAGGCATTTATTATTCCTTAAAGAAAACCTTCATGCAGCTACCCAAGTAACAAAAATATAGATAGTCATACAGTAGATGTCTTCAAGTGATGATGTATTACTGCAGACACTTTTTATTATGTTACAGCTTGCATGAATTCCTTGTTACATTACAATTTTTATTTTTATTTTTATAAACAGCTGTTTAGTTTAGAAATATGTTGCAATCTATGTCACAAATCATTAATTCTTCACATTGTACTGAGGGGTTATCAGTCTTCTGGGTTACACATCAAAAATCATGAGACTTTTAGAGACTCTTACATTACATTTAATAGGGAAATGCCATGCACTAGATATTTTGGGGCCAAGCAGACAGAGTGTATTGTGTCTGTAGTAATAACAAATGAATTTTCCAAATACACATCTGTGTGTGAGGTGGGGCAATGATTTACACTGTATAGTGAAGATCTGGGAGACAGGGGTGTAAGTCAGCCTTTGCTAGTTACTAAAGGCAACAACCTCCTAAAGACAAATAGCATTCATTAGCATTGCTTAAGGTACTGTCTACAGAGCATTATATTAGCTCAGGAAAAACAAGCTGGGACTCTTTGCTCTATGGCTGTTTAATTCACTGTCAAGGAACCTCCAGAAAAGCTCATTCAGATCTGAACACAACTTGAACGAGAAATACCAGTAAGTAATTTACCCCTAGTTTGTTCTAGTCCTCGATGCAGCAGGTTGTGACAGTCCATCCAGGCTCCATCGCCATGATTTGGCTCTACAGAAGGTTTTCTGCACCCTTAAGGACAACTTTCCTTTAGTAAAAGAAACAGAAGATGTTCTGCAGCTCCCAGGTGCCTCTCCACCTGCTTTTCCCTTTAGACCTGCTGCCAAAGTATCCTTAGGTAAAAAGTCTGTCACTGGCAGGATGCTCCTCAAACCACAGTTGAGTTTGGATTACCTGCCTGTCCACCTCATTGGGTACATGTCAGTGAAAACAGACATTGTTTTCAGACAAAACTGTGGCTTTCCACAGAAGGCCTAAACTTCTAAAAGGCAAAAGTATTTAGAAGCACATTTTGCCATCATAAAGAGAGAACTCACACCCCACTCTCCTCTGTTTCTCTTGCAGTTGCTGGTGGGAGCGAGCCTGGGGGAGGCCCGTGTGTCCATCATCTTCCATGGGTCTTGGACTCAAGCTTTCCACCGATGCTGATCCTGCTAAAGGACACTAGTACCCAGTTGAGGTGTTTGAGCCGTACTGGTCTAGGAAAACGTCACACTGGGAGAGCAGAGACAAGTGGCCCTGAAAGAGACACACCTTGAACTGTGTCAGTATTTGGACATCCTGGAGAGGAAGACTGTGTTTGCCTCAGTGTTTAAAAAAATAAATCAGGCACTGGCTCTTCTCAGAAGCTGCCGCCATTGCGCTGAGGAGGCCCAGATCGCCACTACACTGGCACCACGCTGTGGACATTTGCTACTACTGCAAAAGCACTTGTGCTTTGAGACATAATTTATCCTCTGAGGTAAAACATTTTTTTAAACCGTATTTACCCTATGGGATAAAATAATCCAGGGGTTCTGAAATGTCAGTTGCCACCTGACCCCCCCGTAACGGGCAGTGGGTGACACTTTAGGCGCCGGGCCTGGGAAGGGGTGGGAGGCCGGTGGCACCCTGCCATCGCCCGCCTTCCCCCCAGAGTGGGACAAAAGCGGGGAGGCGCTGAGAGGGGCGAGACAGCTCCAGGAATGAAGCGCTTCCTTCCCTCCCCGGTGGAGGAGCTTGTCCCGGCACCTTCCCGGGAGCGGGGCTAGCTCTGCGAGGCGGGTCCCAGCGGCGGCCGTGGCGCGCCCCGACCCGCTGCCCGCGCCCCGTGCTGCCCCGGCACCGCACAGCCGGCGGCGCAGGGCCGGGACCCGCGGTGCCGCTGCTCCCCGCCGGGAAACACGCCTGGCAGTGCCCGCGCTTTTGTGTTCACACTCCGGCAGAGCAGAGCCATGATTTCTGGAAACGAACTTGCAAAGATCTTCCTCGCCTTTTGCGATCTAAATACAGCTTTTAGGGCAGGGCATAGCAGTACATACATACATACTACATTTTCTGTCGTGTAGCTTTATGTGTGTGAAGTCTTAACTATCCCCAAAAGCACACTCGCATTTTTGACTGGGCAAATATTTGCCATCAAGCTCTTTGGGACCTATGCAGAGTGTTAGCCATTTTGCAGGTTTGAACCTTCTGCTTTCCTGGGTCAGTGTACACAGACCCTTCCTAGCAACAAATGGAGGTAGGCGCTGGTAAGCCTTGGTTCTGGAATCCTCTGCTCTGCGTGGCACGCTCTGGGAAGGCAGGCCTGAGTGTGCGTTAGCAGCTGGGTTTGAGTCACCTTGCCAGCTGGGCAGCGAGGCTGGGTGAGGTGCGGCTGGCCTCGGTCTCTCTGTCGGCCCAAGGAGCTGGGTGACAGCTGCGGCCTTCGGCATCAGCACCTGACCCCGCAGCAGCCTGCCGGGGCTGCGCTGAGCTGGGCTGCACGCTTGCTGACTCACCACTACCAACAACATTCAGGATCTCTAAAAACTTGGGCACTTATTTGGAAATATAAATATGCATTCAGACGTCAGGCTGACAAGGCTGTCTTCTTAGTTTATGTTAGTAAATAAAGAACATTAATAATGCTGATTTTTGTGAACTTTTTTTGGTAAGACGCTGTTCTTTACTCTCCAGTGTAAATTGCCACAATAGAACATTTTTGACCATAGCATGATAAGGGTAACATGAAAGAAAAATAGGAGAAGCAGATGACAGATCAAATCCCATCAAATTCTAAACATCTCACCTACCTGTGTTTAGAGCATATGGCCCCCCCTCCTTTCCCCCTCTCCCCAGGAAAGCACTCCCAAGTGCCCCAAAAGCAGCGGAGAACAACGGGCACCTTGCCAGCTGCCTCTGTGGGGCTGGCAGATGAGAGCTGGCTCAGCAGCAGCTGCAGGGGAAGCTAAAAGTAGCAAACCCCAGAGCCAGAAGTTTCCAGGAGTGTTATTCAAAAGGCCTGCAGGCAGCTGGCTTTCCAAATGAAGGTTTTCTCAATGAACAGAGAGAGAGAGCTCTTTGCCATTCATAGCATTTTCTGGGCACAGCTGGAATCACAATGATTCCTAATTCTTATGCCATGTGGCACATGCTCGCCTGCTACCATATGCACATGGCACTGGACCATGACTTCAGCTGTCCATACAATAACTGCCCACTCTCTGTAGTCTTTATGTATCTCACAAACAGCGCATGTAAATAGCATATTGATGTTATCCCACACACTACCAACAAACAATAAATCTATCAAGCATGAGCTGTTGATGAGTTTCCTTTCTGTCTAAGGCTTGTCTTCCTCAGATTCCTGTTATTGGCACTGTCCCTAGAAGAGAGTGATAGGCTCCTTAATGTCAAAGCCTGATCTTTTAAGTTCAAAGTCTTTTCTTATTTCAGTAAAATTTATTAAAATTCATTGCTGAAAACTCTTGACAGTTTAAGAAATATCAATCTATTGTAATTAAACACCAGCTGGCTGCTTGTAATTTAGAAAAATGGTAACTGTTTCAGATCACATATTGTAACTAACTGTGATTCACAGGGCCTTTTTAAACATCATTTTCCAGTGGCTGATCTTGCCAAGTGCTGCAAGAGCCTTTTTGTGAAACTGCAGGTATGTGAAACGGTATGTGAAACACTTGAAGTTTATATATGCTGTACTGCTTTCTGGTGGAGTAGATGTTTTATTGGTTAAGTTCTATACAACTGAGTTCTTATTTTCTGTAGTTCCCATTTACTCTATATTATCCAAATATTGATTTAAATAATGCAATGTAAGTAAGTATAATGATGACCCCCAGGCTGGTAACATCTGATTCACCAGCAAACCTGATATCTCTGCATTTTACGGTTGGGGGGATGGAAGTGCAACCAATGTAAAAGGACATCTCAGTGTGTGTTAGTAAATGTGTGAGCATGGACAAACATCTAATTATTTTATCAATTTATTAAGCATAAACTGAGGAATGAATTCTTGCTATTTGAGCAATTGCTGGTCAAGTTCAGGGACAAAACATGGAGAAATTTCCTAGGATGCTGCTTTTCCTTTATTGATGATTCGTTACATTTAAGGGCTGCCTTTGCAAATTTGAATGAGTCACAGATTTTTTTCAAAAGCTGAAGATTTATTTTTTTTTATGTGGACACTGAAAATGTCTGGGTTGCTTTAAAAATGAAAGCTAAATGCGTGGAATAAGCAGGTTTAGAAAGCAGGTTAAATTATATCAAGTGAAACTTGCTGTCCTCTTCAGTGATCCCTTGCTCAGCCATGTCATAGGAGCAAAAACCGAGACATGCACAGATCTGATCTACTCCAGCGCCCTGTTCTGGGCAATAGCAATGGTAGATAACTGGGATGAATGAATCAGAAGAGCAGGCAAACATGTAATGATCTCTTCCCAATGTGATCCCACAGCTTCCCTCAGCCTGTAGCTTGTGGGCCTCTTCACTTGGTCTCATTATAATGATTTATCTTTTTGCTTACACTTGTTGTCTCTTGCTAATGTGGTTATGTTCATTCGATGCACCTGGCTCATTTCAGCTCCCTGCCCCTGCCAGGCAACACTCCCACGGATTAATAAACAAACAGTAGCAGGAAGAAGACAAGGAGGAAGGAGAAGGAGGAAAAGGTCTCATAACATAATGAGGAGAAGCTTTCAACTCATAATTGTTCATTCAGAGCCCTTGTAACAGGATTTAAATATTAAAGCTCATTACAATGATATTGATAGAAAGCTGCTCCACCAAAATCCCATTCCCAAAGGGGTCTGTTGGTTATGATGAAGTACAGGGAAAACATGCATTGATTCATCTTCATGTTCTTGTTCCAGTTCCAAACTGTCCACATAATTATTATTGCTGAATCAAAAATGCTAAAAACATTTTGGAGGGGGCTATAGAGAAAAATTGTATGCGAACTATGATGAGCAGAAAGAAATAGTGGTATTTAGTTAAAGAATTATAGTTTGCTTGTCTCCAAACTACTTACTGAATTACTTCTTTCCAATTAAATACTGTCATTTGTTTCATATGGATTAGTAATAATCTTTTGTTTTTGTCTATGTGAAAATATTTGTATAAATGCAAGCAAGATCAATGAAGTTTTAGGTGATATTTCTTTGTTAATCTATAAACTGCTTTATTTGTCTGTGACACACACTGAGATAAGGCTCACAGTTGATATGGAGATGTTATACCTAAATTCAGAAAAAAAGTGGTCCCAACATGAAAATGGCTGAAATAGCAGTTCTTTACTGCTTGCTTGTATTCCTTTTTACTCAGTTATTAAAAAATCTTAAAACAGTAATAGCCAATAATGGTGTTGTTCTCACACTGTTTTTTGGGTTTGGGTTTGGTTTTTGGGTTGGTTTTTTTTTTTTGCAAGGTCATGGCATAGTAAGGACCCCATGATTAAATAAGGGAGGACACATACCTGACTTGACAAAAGGAAAAAGCAGACTTTCCCCACCATTTCTTGTTAATTATGTGATCCTGATTTAATAGTATTTGGAATAAAATGCCTTGGTGGTTTTGTTTGTAAATTCCCCTTTCTTTCTTTCTTACATAGACAATCCTTGTGCCAAAAATGTTTTGCTGCTTAAAGAAGAGCAAATGGAATCGAAGATTGTGGTCTGGAATAATTGTGTCAGTCAGCAGGGAATAGACTCCTTCTGCTCTTCCCTCTTGAGATTGCCCTTAAAAGCTGCTTATAGTCCTAACCACTTAAGTAGAAGAAAGATGTAAGTACCCTGAAAGTAATGGAAAGAGCAACAGGGATTAAGGGGCTGCAGGGATTCATCTACAAAGAACTATTTTTAAAGCATTGCACTTCATAGACAGATGATTTTGTCCTGGGTTGAAGTGCTTTACATAACCACCACCACTGTAGTCAGCCAAGGAAAACCACTTCTCTCACCATCTTCTCTAACCTGTAGGTGATCCTCCCATTAGATTTTCATCAATTTTTTTCCCTCACTTTGCTGCGTCTCTGAAGTGTATCATATTTGTAGACCATAAACATCAAGGTGAGTGACAAATTGCTGGAGCTACAGGGCAAAGTGCACACATGAAAATGTGCCTGGCTATCTCAGGAACTGCCTGGCACAGAGATTTATTAGACTGTGATACAGCCTCCCAAAGGAAGCGGTGTAAATTTTATAATTTAGGATATTTTAAATAAGACCAGACAGTGCTTGAGGGAAGGTACTCCAGCTGTTAACGTTTATATAGTATCCTTCACAGTCAAGCCTCAGAGTGCTGCACTGGTAACTAAAACATAAAATTGTTAGTACTTACTCTACAGGGAACCAGTATTTCTTCAGTTGTTTTTTTTTTTTATAAGTGCCAAGATACAGACTGAACGGTGATCTTCATAACTTAATTCAGAGCACAGAGTTGCCACATGCCTCTGTCTCCAACTGACCTGAGTTAGTAACTGAGGCAAAACAAACATGGCATCCTGCTGCTTCAGCCCTTAATGCACTGCCCTCAGGAACATAACCAAAGAACGGATTAGCTGGAGACTGCTTTGAAGCCCTGGCTCAGGACTTTGAATGTGGATGAAGCAGACTGTGAAATCAGTATGTAATCTGATGGTAAACCAATGGAAAACCAACAGGACTAATGGTACATGTCTGGTAAAAGAAAAGCTGTTGTATTTTGACTGAAGATGCATCTTAGGCACAGTGCAAAGTGGAAATACGGTAAATAAGCATTACAGCTACTTCAACATACCCCAAATAAATTCTTTTTAGGGTCACAGCTCTTCTCCTGAGAAGTTCACTCAGCACTGGATGGTTTTGTAGGCAATAAAAAAGGACTCCTTAGAAATGGACTAATGCATCAAAAATCCGAGAATCATAATCAAAAAACCCCAAACATTTTCTTCTTGGTGATGTAGGCAGTGAAACATAGTTGAACTACAGGAGAAGAGACCACCTGGCCTGAATTTATTTTATTTTTTACTAATATGAGTGATATAATGAATCTACTGTTTGACCAGTATCACTCCAGGTACATGTTTGTGTGAATGCAAGTACCTCATTGGAGCACAAAATGAAGAGACCCTGCTTTTAAATCCAGTAACTGTGGAGAGTCTGCAATAGGCAATCTCCAACATGCAGAGGCTTAGCAACCATGCCATGATCACAGGTAACCAGAGTTGGTCATTGTTTAGAAGTGTTAAAACTGCACAAAGAGCTAAAGAAAAATCATTGTTTCTGTACTATGGTACTGGTCTCCAGGTGCTGATCATCTTTTGCTTTTCATCGTGCAGCAGACTGGGACTGACCTGAAGGAAAAGAGCAGAGTGAGGAAGTACAGTGGGCTTTGTTGTGCTTGAAAACCCACACTGTTGCACATCTTGCTGTTGACCAGCTTATCATTTTGCTTCATCCAGGTCTACGTTCCCAGCACAGTAACTAAAAGGAGAGAGAAACACCGTATAGGTGTCAACTGCTGGCTTCATAAGCTTTACTCCTATGGCTCTGATTGTGTCCCATCGGCAGTATCATACAGGGAAAATTGGTACTACTGAAAACATGAAGCACTGAAATGGGCAAGCCCAGGAGAAGCTGTTTCTCTTCAGCAGTTTGACGAGCACTTTTAGAAACCATGGGCAAACTTCCACGCTGCTGACCAGAAGGAAGGTCAAGAAAATCAGCTATATTGTCTTGCCAGAAAAGAAGACCTCTTTCCCGTCAGTCTTTGAGGCTGTCAGAGGCCTTGACAGTTGGCTGAGCTGATGCCAGGCCCTGTGGTAGCACTGTTCTGCACCAGGGGGGACACGGCTTTAGTACAGTTTAAAAATGAAGTGACACATTTGGTGCTTGAGAACCCATTGCAACACCAAAAGGACATTCAACTTGTCAACACGGCATGGGGACGTGGAGACAGGCTTATTCCAGTGCAGCCATTATCACACCGCAATGTGGACATAGCAAAGGTTCAGTGCTCACAGCATGCATGGCTGGTCTTTCACCACCTCCAAACACTTGAGACTAAAAGTAGACATTTACAGAGCAGAGCTTCCCTCCCCCTCAGAGGAGCTCATGTAGTCTGTGCTACCAAACAGGTGAGAAACCTGCACTCTTTTTAGGTCAACACCTTTTGTTGACTGCAACAAAATCCTAAGGACCTGCTCAGTTACATAAGTCTGTACTGTAGGTTTTTACAAGCTCTGTGAGACACCCCCCCCCCCACCCCCCCCCCACCCCACCCCCCACCCCCATATGTTCACAAGGAAATTATAGCCCAATGAATGGCCTTGAGGGCCCTTGCTAATGAACAGGTATTAGTTTACCTGTGGGGTCTGATGTGGGTAGGCAGAGCTGTGTGAAATCACTCACATGTGAAAATCTGCTGCTCAGAGATGGGCAAAATTCAAAACACATGATCCTTTGCTCCCCTTCTTTCCATGAGGATGACAGAGGATTTCCAGAAGTACAAGGCTACCAGCATATTGCTGACTCTAGAAAGCAGTCTTAAATAACTCATAATTTGGATGTATGATGTATGATATTTTGATAAAAGCAGAGGATTTTAATCCCTGTGCTAAACTAGTTTATCATATGATCACAATTTTTGCCACTCTAACTTGTTAATATACCGATATTTTAAGACACCAGTATATTACATAGAAAAAATGAAAAAAATGTTGTTAATACTTTGAAGAGCTTTGTCATTAAAACCAGTAAAAGCACATTGATAGTTGAAGGTAATCTATGATTGATTGGCTCATTCTCACTATGCAGTTAAACCTTCAAAAGGAAACACAATGCTTTTCTTGAAAAATGATGGTACACATTAGATGGCATCCAGCAATGGTGCGTAATTTGGTATCCTATTTTCAATAATATTTATCCATCTATTTTGTAATCTTTTCTGCCTGCTTCCCTGGCAACAGGATAATATGTTACGAGCCATCACCATAAACACAGACTATAACTTGTGATTCTTTGGGCTAAGCGGCATTAGACCGCGGATGAATGGTGGTCCCATCGGTGGCTGTTTTTTTGCAGAGGGTGGAAATGGTAGACAAGGGCTGACCTGCCCTTTGCCTGACATTGATTGAGAAAATGCAGCTTGCACTCAAAGTACTCGCAGCTATCTACATCCTATAATGATATCAAGCCTTATTTTTAATCTATTTTAATCCAAGCAGGTTAAAATGCCTCCAGCCTCCCACTAGCCTTCTCCTTTGCCTGCGGCCAGGGGTCAGCGGGATGCAGGAGCTGGCAAGGCACAGCACCGAGCTGTCTGGGATTTAGTTTTGCATCTTTGGTCACCAGAGGTCAGAATAAACCAAAGTGAAGACAAATCCTGCTCATGATGCAAAACTCACCTCTTCCATTCTTTTGTGAAACAGTCCAGGAAATGTGTTTCTACAGTGAACGTAATCTGTCCATAGGTTTAGAATTGGTGAGGGAAACTGCTTCTTTCCCATTAGCAGAGCATGCAAAACTGATTAAAAACCACTAGAGACAGGCATCCCAGCTTCTTGTCTTCCCCTTATCACGCTAATTACAGGGAATGGGAAAGTGACTGATAATTTACCTACATCATCCAAAAAATGTTATTCATCCCAGTTGAAAGAATAAGTGATTCTTTACCACCAGAAGGAGGAGACGTGTTTTTGAAGCTGGAGTGTCTTGACTCAAAAAAGCAGCAGGTCCTGAATGTATTTTTTCATTTTAGTGGCGCATTTAAACAGAAGGTGGAAGATTTTAATTTAGCCGTTAGAGGTCAGTAAATCCCAGGTTATTCATCGGTTTGTTGAATTCAATTATTGGGAAAAAAAATAGAAACAAAGGAAAGATAAAAATAATTACAGCATTTCTGAAGCTTTGGGGTTAAATGCTGGGTGAAATAGAGTCCTGAAACAGAGATTTTAAGAGTAAAATTTTAATTTTCAGCTAAAAATGAGCACAGCTGAAAAATAGTCCACATCCTTCAGAATTTGTTGGTGTTCTCTTTGTAAGTATTATTTCAATCACTTAAAAACTTAAACAGATGACTATCCAATACAAGATGCAGAATCAATCCAGGGAGCAAAGGGCTGGAATTGGAGAATGCTTTTCTCATGCTGCAGAGTTACATTCTTGTATGCTGCTGCCCTCTTGGCCCAGGGATTAATCTCTCCTGCTCTACAGCTGTCCAGCTGCAGTGAGAAAAGTGCAAGGAAATACTGACTTCCACACACATGCTGGGGGAAAAGAAAGTTATATTATTCCTCTTATACTACTGCCACTATTAGGAAATTGTCTTAATCTAAATAAGGCAACTGCACATGATTTAATAATGCCTGATCCTAACTGATGCAACTTAAATAAGGTATCTGTTGACCAGCTAAAACTAAGCTTGCTTTCTGATCCCTGCCAGAGAAAAACTTGGGCTCGTTTCTCTCCTGAACCTTCTCCCTCCAATGTTTTTCTGCTGTCTAATTTCCTTTTAGCCTATCTGAAAGTAACTTGATGTATACTGCTTCTAATGATTGCTTGGATTTGCTAAACAGCTCTTCATATTTTACTGATCCTGGATGCCCAGGTGCTAACCTGCAGCCTGGAGGCATCTCCCTGCTCCATGCAAGCACATCTGTCTTGACCATACAAGGCTGCCATGCTACCTAGTATGAATCTTAACCTTGATGCCTAACTCTCCAAATATTTGAAATAGAGGGAATGTGACCGTCAGCCTGGTGAAGCACATTCCGTCATGTGTGCACTCACTGTCATTATGGGAACAAGCTGGGAGATGAGACAGAACAGGTCTCTTAATCAGTTACAGGAAGACTATTAGGTTGCCTGTGTGATGTCCCTGTCAAAAAGACAAAAGCCAACCTGAATGGAATATTCTCAATAAAAAAAGAGAAAAAGTGTTTATAACATGGTATAAGGCCAAGGTGAAACTTCTGTTGGAGTTGCTTACAGTCCCATGTCAGACAGTCTGACTTCTGGGCAAGGAAGACCACCGAAAAGACTAATGGACACGGGCAGGCCCACAGTGATGATCAACAGAAAAGCAAAGAAACTAGAACAGCAGTTTGTCTAGCCTGGAAAAATGAAGTCTGGGGATAGCTATGACAGTTGACTATAAATACATTGAGGGGTGACTGTAGAGGAGGGAGACAAGCTATTCACGATGAAGAATATACTTGGCACAAAACCAGATGGGTATAAATTGCCTGTGAATAAAATTTAGGCTGGAACTCAGGAAAAGATTTCCAGGTCTCTCAAATGCCTCTATTTCTCATGAGCAACAAATGATTCATTTAAATGTAGATCCTTGTTAATTAAAGAAATTACAAGACATGATTTGCCATAACAGGAGGGGACTAGAACTGGTGATCCAGCAGGCCTGTAAGGATTGTTAGCTAGCCAGACCCCTTTAAAAGTGCTTTACAAATAGCTCCATGGGGTCGCAGTTCTACTGCCTGTGCTTGCAGCATTTCATGGGAGTCCCTCACAGTGATGAAATTAAGGTTTCCAGATGCTAACTGACAGGTGACTGCCAAGGCCTGTATGCAAGATGATATGAGGTGACAGTCTGCAGGTCATGCAAGCTTTACGTCCACAAGGAACATCGACCTTGGATGGGTGAAGAAGTCCCTTGATTAATGACTGTCAGATATTTGCATTGAAACCTATGGCCCTTCAATGAAAAAGAAAAAAAAAAAAAAGGATGTCTTCTCTAAACTCCAAAAGCAGATAGGCACAGAGCAAGGTTTCTGCTGAGCCTGTGCTCAGCACAGAAGGGAAAGACATTGAGGATATGTTCAGCTTGTGTTCAGAAGCTTCTTCCTTTATTCTGAAGAAATAAAACTGAAGCAGTAAAGTAAAAGGAACTGAATCCTGTGGTTGGGGATTTGAACTCGGGCTGGTGAGTCAGCCCTGTGGCATCCAGAAATAGTCTTCTGCTTCGAAACAAAATGTGTGTCAGCAAGAGGTTCTCCCTTCTGAGGAGAGACTGGGCCACCCAGCTGCATTGGTGCTTGTGGTGTTGGTGAAACAAGGAAAGACTTTGCCATCACCCCAAGGGAAGCCAAAGGGAAGGTAGGAACTTCCACAGTCCTGCAATGTCAGGTTGTGCAAAGATTAGAGAATCATGTTGTTGGTCTCGCAGAGTTACTGTGCAGCCCCTGTCTCTCAAGGACAGCATGCTAACAGATTTTGTTCTTCAAAAGTGGAAGCTGAACTTAATGCTCTTCTGTCCAGGTTCAGGAACTGTTTGATTTATGCAAGTCAATTGCATAAATGAGCATTCAATATCTTCTTTTAATTTCAGTGGTGCATTTTTTGTTTTGTTTTGTTTTAATAATGCATCATTCTTTGTTAATAGAGAAGAATGGTGCAAGACTGTCAAAATAATAAACAGCTTGGTGTGTGTGACATTTTAATAATTCTCCTCCTTAAGTATCATGGCCCTTATCATCATCCTAACTCAATGACAAATGATTTGATCTCTTATTTTCTCTAATCAAGAGCTCTGGAACTAAATCATTTTACTTAATGGGAACAGCAAAGTCACTTGAATAATACAGATTCAGAACTCAAGTCAGATGTGAGTTTTAGGCAATGTGCTATCTGGGTCAAACTGTGGATAAAAAAGGAAGAGTGGAGACTAAGATGGAAAAGACAGAAAAATAACCAGAGACAAGCAAAAAATTCATCTGTTTTAGTTTAGAAGGTAACACATTGCATTAAAAGGCTAGACGATAAACACATCATCAGCTTTGTTTTCATCACTTAGAGCAGATATTTTAAGAAACTTCATCAGCTAAGTAGGAAGCTGCTATGGGGCTAATAAGGAAGATTGCATGAGATAACAACACAAACAGCCTCAGGAAAAACCCAGAGATATAAACTGATGACTACAGCTAAAAGCTGCTGTTTAAACATTTTTTTATTGATGTAAGAGCTATCATGTGTTTTTCATGCTGCAGTGTCTGCTGTGAAGGTCATATTTGAAACAGTGCATGTCGATCTGAGCCTGTGTAAGAGAGAATAACGATTTGGTCCATGCACCGTGCTCTCGTGTGCTGAGACTCTATGTACGGGCACAATGCAAACCACTTCTGACATTTCTCTGCAAACTGTCCAGCCCTTCTCCCAGCACTGTGAAATGAGGTGGGCTGATGGCCCTGCAGGAAGAAACTTTCTACTGCGGGTGTGCAGCAGATGTGATTCTCCAGGTATGGCTTGTGTTCAGCTCTCACTGTGCTGGGGTGTAAGAAGTCCCCCAGTACAATGTAAAGCAATATGAGCAGACCTTAGCAGCAAGAGCTGAAAGCTACTATTCATACCAGCCTCCCTATTGACTTAACAGCAATAATTTGCCTGAGCAAGCCCAGCTCATCTGAGAAAGGGATTACAAAGTCATGGCCAGAGGCTTCTGAAAAGCTCCTGTCAGTCCCAGATATGGGGGGCGGGCGCTCCGTTTTCATCAGGTGCTTACAGTCCTGAGTCTTTAACCAAGTCTATTGTTCCCTCCTGTTTTGAAGTTATTCTACATGGCCATAGCATTCCTTGGTGTCTTTTAGAAAGACTTGAGATGTGACTAAATTTAGCAAGCTTTCTGGGTGGTCCTGAAATACATAGCCCTGCCAAGCGTCTTTGCTACTAGCCAGCCATTGACTTGGTCTCCCTAATCCAGCTTGGACTTGAGAGGGGCTGAGGGCAGGACAGCCTTGTGTCCAGCTTGGTTGCAGTTCCCCAGAGATGGACCAGCCCTTTTCCAGAGTGCTAGAAGAGGGTCATGAGCTGAGAGGATTTCCCGTTTCTGGACTATGTGGTCTGCACCATGTATCAGAACTGCTTGAAGGTAGAGATGGAGGAGACAGCAACAGCCTGGATGCAGAGAGAGGGATTTCTAAAGAGACAGCCCATGAACTGGCTGTAATAACAGCAGCCTTCTCAGACAGACGTGTCGAAGTTGCATCCAGCTCAGCTTCTGGCCACATTTTAACCCAACTGCACTGCAGCTGGACGGCAGCTGGCTATCAGTTTGTCCATCCCTTACTGCCTACAGAGTGGAAAGGGCAACAATAAACATTTTGCTCCAAACAGTAATGAATCTTTGCTCTAAGAGGGAAAGTCCTGAGAAGCAACTTCCAGCATATGATTCCTAAAACTCTACATCTGTGGAGAGGCTGGGTGACTCAGTGGACTAAGATTATGCAGGCAATAAAAATTAATTGTATTCAGCTTCTGGTTTAGTACATAACTTTTGGTCAGCCATTTAATCTTTCCCGCTCTCCCTTATGTGTAATACTGCAGTGGTAGGCCCCAGTTCAGGGCATGCTTTGATATTCTCTGGAGCTGTAAAAGTAATATAATTGCTGAGCATCACTTGTGTCATGTCAGTTATATACCTTAGAATATGGTAGCTTAAATGGCAGCACTTAAATGGTAGTGCTGACAGACCCTTAGTAATAGCAGTGTTACAGGCATTAGCACACCTGTATAGGTAAAGCTCCTCTTCATGTTTATTTTGTCCTCAACTGGATCACCAAAATCAGTCTCTTGCTTCACACACATTAAATAACCTGTCCTGAATCTTACAAATTTGTGGCTTTCTGTAGCACAAATCCTCTGCCAGAGTTTGCAGATGGCATGAATTAAGGATGATCTGATTTGCTTTCTTTCCATTTCTTTTCAGGGGTACAGGTCTATATGTCGAAATCATGAAGCCACATTCTCCTGTTGCCCACTTTTTCCTTTTTTTCATATACTGCGTGCATTGGGTGCCATCAACATTTAAAGTACTATGAGTACATTCAGTCAGTAATGCAAGACTTCACAGCTTTCTCAGCTACTGTCCATCATCTAAGTAGTTCTGAAATACGAAGAACACATACTGCTTGAGCTTTGCCATTAGTTTTTAGAAAATGTTGGTTCTCAAACAGCGTGATGGAAAACTCTGTAGGATCTGTATCTTGGGTGATACGTAGAAAGACAACGGTCATGTGGTCCTCCAGCACCTTTTGTCCAGCTGCTGAAACTGAGATGCTGATTTTTGTCTCTATAACACAGATCATGAAAGAGGACAGAAGAAATGGCCTTGATGGTAGCAGAATAAGAGTAATAATAACAAAATCACTTAGGATTTATCTGCATTCTGGATACATTTGAGAAGCCCGTAATAAACTCTTTCCACTAGAATGCTTGGGGTTTTGTTAAGCATGAAGTGAGTGGAGATAAGGAATTTGTGGCTGATGCAAAGAAAACACTAGCTTTTCTCACAGATTAATTGCAATCCCACCACTGCAGATCATAAAAAAGCAATTAATCTGTCATCATAATGTTCTTGAACTCTATTATTTAATTCTCAACATTATGTGAAAACTAAGTATGCAATGTGATACTTTGAATTTAGGAAGGGACTTTGAGTGGTCTTTAGCAAGACCAGCTCTGTTAAATAACTGCTGACAGACATGTTTCTCATCTGCTGTTGAAAATCTTCATAAATATTCTCCACCTTTCCACTATAATCTTAGATTTGTTTTCCACAAATAGAAATTTAGCAGTCTGGACCCATTTCACTTGAACACCAACTTTCATCAGAAAAAGTTTCCTAGCAGTGGTTGGTGCTCTTTCACTCCACTTTGCTGAAGGAACTGCTTGCCTTCAAGAAATTTCCCAACCTCAAAAACCCAAATATTGTCGATCCTAGCACTGGAAAGCCTCTTGACCAAAGTAGCCACATAATCAAGAGTTATGATCTAGAAGCCTACAGCCAATCAAGATCTATACTGAATGGAACCCCAAAACAGATATTCCAGGTGTTTAGACCCCACTCCCCTCGCCAGCATGCTGTTTGTTACAAACTCAAAACACTTTTCCTCCTTTTGCTTTGTCTACAAAGGCTTTACTCCTTCCTTACTTAACTCACTCACATTGATAAAACTTCCCTTCTTCATGGTCCCCGCCCCACTGTAACCCACCTGTGATATTTCTAGATGAGATTTTGTGAAAGGCAGCTGAACACTGAGGGGGATATTCCAATGTACTCAAGTATTCCTTCGATACCTCAGAATCTCCTCTGCCTATGCAGAACATGGAGGGGTAGCAGGTTAGATATGTCCCTCTGGACATGGCATTCCTCATGACCACAGCTAGTCCAACAGTCAGACGAAGAAACTGCCTGTTCATTTTATAATTTAGGCTGACACAGTGCGATTTTTCCTCCTGTGACAGTGATTTTGCAGTGACTATCATATGCCACTGGCCCCCCAAGTCGTCTGAGAGCCAACAGATAGACCAGCCTCACTATGCTTTCGTGGAAGGAGCAGTCTGTGCCCAGCCTCTGTGAGAAGAAGCTGCTGCAATGGACCTAATCCTCACAGGCAGAGGGGTGCCAACACGTACGGGACTGCAGAGAGCCCCATTTTCAGACCATGCTTTTGCTTTCTGAATGGGAACAGCTGTCAATAGCCATTTTCTTATGTTTTTGCTTTTAGGATGTTGAAAATTCCATCCAGGAGCCCTAAAGCAGTCCATTGGTATGGCTGACTGAGAAAGCCAAAGTTTCTGAGCTCTGATGTCCATCATGCTTATTTATGAGTTGTCCCACACTAGGCCCTCGTATCTAAAATCTGGCCCACATATTGCAAGTCCTCATCATCCATTAATCCCTTGATTTTTTTTCTAGACATCAAGGCATAAGACATTTCCTCTTCTCTTATTTCTCCCCTAAGATTCATGCTGGGATGGAAAAAATGATGCATTTTCTCCTGACACGTAAGCATTACAGCTGACTCACAGGTGTTCCTGCTCCTCCAGAGCTACGGCTGCTCTGTCCTATTTTGCCTTGGAAATACAGCAAGGTTTAGGAATGAACCTTCCTTATATATTTAAGTAACATAACATGCTAACTTTAAAATTCTCACCCTTGTATCGTGTTCCCCCAACATTTATTTAATTCCTTCCCTTTTTCACTCCCACAATTTCTGTATCATGAAAGACTCGCAAACACAAATCCCTCAGGCCACATTCAAAATACTGGCCTGTATCAAGGCTATTTATTCTGCCGATACATCTTTTCTCTCATTCTGTTTCTCCTTTCCTAGCTCCTCTAGGCCAAGTCTGTGTGAAGGAGGAGGAATGCATTTTCCTCCTGTGGCCCTCTGAAGACTTTACAGATGGCCCTGGAATCACTGTGCTGTAAAACATCCTTACAGGGAGAGGGCCAGGGACCATTTTGCTTGGGACTCCCTGCGCTTCCCTCCTATTCCTCCCTATCCCCTTTCCTTAAGGCAGTCACAGTCCTTTCTGTCTCCTTTACGGTGTTTTACCTCTGCTCCCTTGCCCAGCTGATATGCCTCTGCTTTGATCTGCCTCAGACCCCCCACACCCCTCCTCTCCCTGCTTTCTCCATTAGCACTTTCTTTCCCTCACGGGCACCCAGAGAAATTCTCGGCTGCCGCTGCACTGGTAAATTTACTCAAGGCCCGGGAAGACAATGACTGTAGTTACACCGCCAGTGAAAAGCCTGCAAAAAGCACCAGTGTCCCAGGTCCGCTCCATGGGGACCCCACTGACTCCTGTGTGTTATGGTTGGCCTTGGGCCAGGCCAGCCCAGCCCGTGGGCTCACTGGCAGTGCTTGTTCTGGTTGCTGCAGCTGGATGAAGGATCCCCCTCAGGAAAACCTGGGGACTAGAGGAGCAGTGTGCCTGCGTGCCTGCGTGCACACGTGTCCATCGCTGCCCAGCAGCAGCCCTGGCTCCTTGTGCAGGCTCCCGCATAATTTTTATTGCTAAATTTCCGTTTTCCTGCTACCCTGAAAGGGCCTCCGGCTCCTGCGTATCCGGCCAGAGCTCACTGGAGTCTCCTCCGGCATTCCTCCATGTTTCCTCACTAGTTCAGGGTGAAGAATAGAGCTTACTGAATGGCCCATTCATGGCCTGGTAGAATTAGAAACCACACAGAAAACAGCGGAGGCTACGCTGCCGGGCTGGCTCGGGTGGGAGCACCCAAGTCAGCAGGAAATGCAAGGCAACCTCTGCTCCTGCTCTGGACTGAGTGGGCACCACGGAACATGGGGTGGCACAGCAGGCTGGGCTGGGGTGGCCCTGCGCCGTGATGACGCCATCGTCACCATCGCTCACTGCAGACCTGGGAGCAAATTAACAGGCGGCAATGGCCTCCAAAAGGAGGCTTGGGCTTTTCCTTCAGATCCAAGCAAGGAGCTGGATCATTTCCAAAGGCAATGTTATGTGTACTCATCTGGAGACTGTGTAAATAAATCAGTTCAAGGAATTAACAGGGGGTTCTGAGTAGCTGCAGCTTCTTCCCACTGAACCAGCTGAAGGCAGCGATCAGCTGCCCTGGCTGCGGCACCGACCGCCACGCTCCCTGTGCTGGCCCCAGCGCAGGCACAGCTCTCTGCCACCCAGGAAGAGCTGTTGGCGGGACCAGTGCTTCCAGTCATTCATGATATCTGTACCTTGTTTCATGCAGGATTCTTTTGTACTTGGTTGTATGTAAGGACTTTGCAGACTTGAGAATGGCTGGGAGTAATTTTCAGCCTCTCTAGACAAAAGTTATGTGATAGGCCTTTAATTGCATTTTCTGCTGGCACTGCTGTTGATGGCCCTGGTACCTGAGCTCTTACTGTGTTACTGGTCTCCAGAATCCATATTACCTTACATTTTAAAAGGTGCTTTGGGAAATTCCCAACATAAGAAAACAGCTGAACATAGCAATGGTGCCAGTATACTGGGCCCAGTATCCCATGCTGTACAAACAGCTGCCTTGTCGGCCTGTTTTGACAACAGAACCATTGAGGAAACATAATCCTGAGTCTGGTTGGTGTAGTGTTCATCTCCAGAGTTCTACATGTTATACTTTCATGTCACACACTATTTCTTAATTTAATTGAACTTCAACTTTTGACAAAGGAAAATAGCGGTTTAGATACGATCCATCACAAGAGTGGAATGAGGAACTTTCCTTTCCAAACCTGACTGGACTTCTGTAAATTTTAGTAAAAATCCCTTTTCACATGTTCACTTTTAAAACTGAAACAAGGTTGCTTGGGTAGCCACCTCACAAGGGATCAGGAGGTGCCTCAAAGAGCTTTTCAGACTGAAAGTACCTTCCTACTCTCCAGTTCTCATGCCCGCTTACATATTGCTTGGAGGCTCAGACCATCAGAGACATCGGGGTGACCCTTGCTACTAGCAGGGGTTAAGCTGGACAGGAGTAACCCAGGGGATCAGGGGGTGGTCCTAGGTTTATAATGCTCCTGAAGCTATCAGCAGTTAACTTCATCTTGGCTGTAACTGTTCCCTGCGCATGCAGCTCAGCAAGGGTGCGGGTGCATCCAACACACAGATTCAAGAGTTGCATGAATGACTAGCTGCATAGATATGAAAGTAAAAGGGATTTTGGCATACCCAAGATATTGCTGTTGTCCCTCTAGAGTAAAAAACAAATTAGAAGGTTCATCTTGCTGTCATTACATAGGTAAGAAATTCATTAAATCAGCGTGACTAAACCTGTGATTAAGGACTGCAGACCAGATTTGGGACTTAATCTCTTCTGACACAATCCCAGTTTAACAGGAGTAAAATGATCCTAGTATCAGGTTATGAGGCCTGGTGTTTTGAGCATGTGGAAGAAGTTATAACTAATTTTCAGTTTGGAGGGATATTTTCATGTTTAGGTAATTATATGATACATGTGAAGCAATTGTGTGTTTGACTGCAGCTGTAAAATAATGACAGTTTTTATTAGAAAATTAAGGTCATTGAACACAAGCCTTTTTCAGGAAAAAGTAATTTTGAAGCATGAAAGGAAGAACATGGTTGTTCGCAGAAAATGCAATGACAGGGAGGGGATGCAGTGTTCTTTTTCAGGAGTCACATTTAAAGGGTAAGATTAGAAGTGCATTATCTTGATGCGGGATTACAGAAAGCACACTTGCACAGCTGGTGCAACTGGCGCTGAGAGGAAGACAATCTGCCTGCTCTTCAGTTTCTAAGCAGCAATAACATCATGATGTTTTCAATGTAGGGTAACACTGGGGAAGGGTCTTACTGAATTTTAAAATAGTTGCTATATATGTCTCTGTGTATGGCTAGCCATTGTCTTTTGCTATTTCCAGTTTCTTACATATCACCAGAGCTGTTTAATTCAGTTCAACATTTTTTTAAATTTCCTTCAACTCTTATTTTTCAATGCCCTTCTTTCAGTGTGCTTTCCAGGAAGGGAGGGAAGAGAGAGCAGAATAAACATCCATAGCTAGGCCTTGTTTTCAGAGCAGTTCAGTACATTCCTGCAGGCCGGATAGAAGAGGAAGAGTGTCTGCTGTGTTTTCTCAAAGTCACAGGCAATCCAGCCATTTCAGAGGTTATTTATCTGGGGAAGGGCAGCACATTTGGCCCATCCACATATACTGAGTGGGCCCAGAAGACAACAAGCGTGCAGACAGATGCAGCCAGCACAACTTCCAGGTGGGATGGGGGGATATATGTACCGAGCCATTAGGCAGCACAGTTTGCCCCCACGGTTTTATGAGAGCATTATGTGCTACTTAAAGGCTGAGACAGAGACCTTTGCAAGTTATTTCTACAGATAGCCTGAAACTTGTAACCAAAGAGTTTATAGTCTTTGTCTCTACAACTATTGTGCTTGCAGGTACTTAAACAGCTCAAATACAAGTTGGGTCTGTGATTAAGCATTTGCAGGTTCAGAGCTTCAAAGGTCAGGTGGTACCTGAGCTAAATTCTTACCCTGGTTAGCCTGTGCCACCCATCCCTAAATATACACATAGAAAACACAAATGTTCAGAAACTAAGGAATCTGTTTTTGTAGAAATGTCCACAGTGTTGAAACCTATCTTTTTTAAATGGGTGGATTTGAAGCATTTGTTGGAGGTTTTCTAAAGCATCACTGCGCCTTTGTCACAGCGCAGGTCTCCTGTGATGCTGCAATGTCAGCAGCAAGTCCAAGCTGGCTGCTCAGGCAGAAGGACTTTTGGCCTGCTGCAGAAGGTAACTAATAAACCAGCACTGGCAAAGTAAGAGCTGGCAAGACAGTTCAGGTAGACATCTGCTCCTCCTTTTGTCATATAAAATGTTTTCCCTTTTGTAGACCCTTAGTATGTGCATTACATTATCAAGGTGGGTGTTGGTTTCTTCTACCAAGTAACAAGTGATAGGATGAGAGGAAAGAGTCTCAAGTTGCGCCAGGGAAGGTTTAGATTGGATATTAAGAAAAATTTCTTCACTGAAAGGGTTATCAAGCACTGGGACAGGCTGCCCAGGGAAGTGGTTGAGTTACCATCCCTAGAGGTATTTAAAAAATCTGTAGATGTGGCACTTAGCAACACAGTTTAGTGGGACTTTGCAGTGCTGAGTTAACAGTTGGACTCAATGATCTTAAAAGTCTTTTCCAACCTAAATGATTCTATAGTTCTGTTATTATTTTTATTCCATGCAACCAAACAATCTGAAGATACCATTAGCAGTGACAGCATGTTAGAGCTGGTAGCCTGTCACTGCTCAACTTCCTTGCTGTTGGTTGGGTTGCCCACAGACAGGGTCCCAGCACGCTTATAACCAATAAAGGGAGCTCAAAGAGATCAGAAGTCATACTCATAATCACTTATTACTTGGTGACAACTGGGAACATAATAAAAGCTGCAAAGAGGGAGGCCATTGGTTTCTTATTGCATTCAGTGAGTTACTGAGAAATCAACCCAAAAGTCGTACCCCTGTAACAGCGAATGTCTGCTGAGCTCCAAGCTTATTTCATGCTCACAATTTTGCTGAAACTGACTGGCTCAAATAATTATCTAATGAGTCAGGCCTCTGAGGAGAAGCATTTGACATCCTAGTGGGGGAAATATAGCTTTAATTGTCAACATTTCATAATCTGAAATTTCAAATGCTAAGCGATCATTTTGAAGCTGCTGATCCATCCTGATAAGATACATTTTTTCCGTATGCATGGTATTTCTTTTGATCTTTAGGTTTTCCCTGATGTATCTCTGGCTGCAATTAGCAGGGGTTATCACTCACTTGCTCTATTATTTTTTCTGGAGTGCTCCAGCTGACTTAATTCTTATCATCTTCTTTCCTCTTGAAAATATAACTTGTATTTCTTTAATTGTTGGCCCACAATAAGCTTCCTCATTATCCATCTATCACTATCATCAAGCAAAGCAGAAAAGAAAAAAACCCAAACAACCGAAATATATCTTTACTGCCATTTGATGTGTCTGAGTCTAGTTATAAATGAAGACACAAGAGGGAAATATTTTGTGTAAAGAACCTGCAAATGGCATAGCATTGCACAGATCCTATTGTATATATCTGGCAGAAATCCCTTCTCTAACTCTGGGGCTTTGTTATGGAGAAGAGGGAGTGAATTTGCTTTTCTGTATTCTGTCTCTTTTCTTCCTTAAATTAAATACTTTGGGTTGCTTTTTCTTCCCTGAGAAGAATTACTGGCTGCCCCAAACCTCCCTGATTTGTTCCACTTTACTTGACACACAATATCATTAGCATTTGTCCTTTGGCTGTTAAGCAAAATCTATCAATTACCACAAGCAGTTTTTGCTAGTTTGGGCAGAAGAAATGCCCGAGTCCTTTCGTCTCAGTTTTTAGAAGACTACCACAGAAAACATAGCTCATTTCAGTGTAAAGTATTAAAGATGAATTTTGAGCTTTTCAGCACACCCAAGGCAGGGTGAGGACCTAGCTGCACCATCCAGGAACAGGCCAGGTCAGGGAACAAAACTCATCTGTCAAATTCAGGGCAGGTTTGAAAGCAAGGCCATGTGCACCAAAGCTCATTGTGTGATGGTTGCAGAGCTGAAGGCTGGGGTCAAAGCCTCACATCCATGCTCCAGGAGAGCTGGGTTCAGGGATCTACTGGATGTGCAGGTGTCTGTTCCCAGCTCCTGTGGCACCAGCGGGACTGGCATCTGTCCAGCAGTACCAAGCACTCATCTGTTCTCCCCACAATGCCTCCAAGCTCCGCTGCAGCATGCCCTTGAGCACGTGGCTGCACACAAATGATGTAAGAGAGAAGTGGGTCAGGCTTGGCCTCACACAAGCTGCAACTTAGGTGGACATAGCTGTGACTCATCCCTTGGACTCCCCTTGCTGTAGGGCATCAAGTGCTCTGTAGCCGGCCCATAGCTGGTGCCCTGGCAAACCATTTGGGGGCATTATGGCCAATGAGAGCTATTTGAAACCTACCTAATGAAAAAATCCCGAGTCCCAGGGGACAAACTGGTTGTCACACAGCTCTCAGCAACAGTAATTGGGAGCATGCATGCTCTGCCTTCAAAAGCAAGTGCCTCTGCAGCCCCACCAAAGGGATGCTTCTTCTCTCCATGGTACCACTTACCTCTGACAACCATCAGCAGGTGCCCAGGACAAAGTAGCTACCTAAAATACTACAGTAATCGATCAGGATCCACTGAGTGGCTAGAAAAGTTAATTCATTCTAAATGTAAAGTGAAAGCATCCTTACACCTGAGCAGGAGCTCTGATTTAACATGTCATCAGAATGCAAGGCGCCATTCGAGGGGTAACCAAGCACTGACTATTTCTGGTTTTCACAATTGGAAGGAAGAGCCTTATTAGTCTGGTCACTTTAATAAGATGGCAGAGGTATTATTTCAACAAAATAAATTGCACAGGTATATAAATTTAATCCACCAGTCAGGGCACAAGAAAGCAAAAAGAAGATGCTCATAAATGATTCCTCTCTCAGAGATGTCTTAGTCCTCCTGGTGACAACAGCTGCTCATGGAAAAGGCAAGTTTTGGCCTCCTAGCTCATCACATGGACTCGCTGTGGGTAGTCTGAGGAGCAGCTAACTCCTCACAGGCATTTTACTCACTGCAATTACATTTAAAGTGTTTTATCCACTCTGCTAATGAAAAGTTCACCAGACCTGCCACTCTTGAAACATGTGTTTATTGTCCATAGGTAAATTGCAAGCTTGAACCTGGTATGACAATTCTGAGCTCTAGTCGTTCACTTCTTGCCAGTGGGCAGTCTTGTGGAAATGCTGACATCTGATGTCTTGGAAGAAACAGCGTCTATAGCTGAAATCACATTTTGGCAATAATTAACTTGAGAAGCTAAAAATTACCTCCCAGTAAGTGTGAATGGTGAGGATGTAGCCCAGAGCATGGCGCTGTAAAAAAGCATCTAGAAATGCAGCAGGATACAGTTTAATTCCAAACTGTTCATCACCATCTGTTAAGAGCTACATCTTAGAGAAGAAAAAAGGCACCACAGTGTAAATGCTTTTTATTTAGAAATACTAAATTTAGGATCTAGAAGGGATTTGTATTTCTCCCCAGAGACTTTTGTGCTTGTTTGTGTCTGGATGTGGCAGCTTTACCTCTCTGCCTTTGCAGGTGCTGCTGTGGGAGGTAAGGCGAGGAGGTCAGCGGTGCTAAATTACAGCACCCATGCTGTGCTCACCTGCATCATCTGCGCCTGCAGCAAGCAGTGTGTGGCTGTCTGCTGCCATGGTCACTCTGACATCCCTACTGTCACCGCAAATGAGGATGGAGAAAGGCATTCCTGTTTTAGCTTTAACTTCAAGTGCACCAAAGAAGTCACTCAATTCTTGTAGCTTGGCCTGAGTGTTCAGCTATGGCATGTTGAGGCAACAGCAATACTGTAATGAGAATCCTATTTTCTTATTAAAATATGGAAGAAACATCTTTCTCTGTGTAAGAAAATCTCTCCAGCTGCTTTTCTGTACTTAGTGAAACTGTTTAGAAGATTAAATACCAAACTCTAACCCAGTAGGTGTTTGCTAGTCACTGCATTAAATGACCTAGTGTTTCTGAATGTTGTATGCCAAGTGTCTTTTGAAACAAGAATCCAAATCTGAGTTGACTTTACCTATTTCCCAGTGCTATTCAGCTGTTCAGAGGTTCGACCTCGCTTTGCCAGGTGGCAACAGTTTTGACTTCCAGCGGTTTGCTCCGTATCTTTGCAAAAAAGAAGCTAGCACAGTTGTCTCCTTAACATCAGTTTGTGGTATCTCACCCTTATCCCACCTGCTTAGCATGGACACAAGTGGCTGTCAGTTCAATGCCTTAAACAGGCCTGCAATCTGCCTTGCTCAGATAAATAATTTTAAAAAGCACAGTAGATGATAAAAGAGGCAGGCTATATGGCAAATCTCAATTTTTGGTGAATATCCTGAGTTTCTGGGGACTGTCCTTGGGTCCCAGTTTCCTTCAGCCCAAACAAGAATCACCCAGTAGCAGGAGGCAGTTTTGTAACCTTCTTACTTGCACCAGCAGTGGTGAGATTCAGCTGCTGCCAGAGCAGATGCTGCACCCAAACCAGGATGTTAGTGTCAAAAGCTGTAAGAAACAACTCCACTGTCAGTGGGGACAGACCAGTGTAAAATCAATGAAAAGGTAAGAATTAGAACCCTTTGCTCATGTGAGGAATCCCAGACCGTGAGAAGTCTCCAAACACAATTTTTACAATGCAGAGCAATTGTTCTTGGGAGAGCTGGTTATCACACCAAGCTGGTGCTTCTCCTTGATTGAGTGGCTAAGTCACCATAAAAGCTACAACTTTATTAGTGAGTACTTTGTAATAGTATTATCCCACTTAAACAACTCCTGCAGCTGCCACAGAGATTTTTATAATTTTATATGATAGCTGTGCCAAGCTCTGAGCTTGCACCTGAGGGAGCCGTTGGCTGCGTCCACTTGGGAGAAGCAATTCCTCCCAGGGTTGCTCTTTGTGATCTGCTCTGCTCTGTTCCTTTTCCAGCCAAGTAGAGCAGAGATGGAAAGGACCGGCCAGTTCCTCTTTTCTGCGTCGTGCTCTTATCCAGTGGGAACAAGAGACAACCCATGAAAATGTGAACAAGTTGAGTCATCTCCCTCCACAGTCCTCCCCTGCAACTGATAGGTGCTCTTAGTGTTTATCTTGCAGACATCCAGGCCTTAGAGCTCCATATCTAGTTCATAGGTTGCCTGTTTGCTTATGAGGTCCATGTCTGTTATCACTGAAACAAAAAGGAAGCCCCTCCACCTATTAACTGGTTCCTCCTATCTCCTCAGAAAAGGAAACCTAATTTAAAGTACTGAACACCTCCACATTGCCCAAAAAGCTTTCTTCATGCAGAGCAAAAAGCAAGTGAACATCTCCGGTAGTCATTTCATCATAGTGAAACAAAGAACAAAACAAAAAACAATTAAAATTAATTTTTAAATTGTAGCTAGTTAACCCTCACTTTGAAATACTGGAGTAATATTTTGGTGCAATAGCCCTTCCCTTTGGAGATTTCTGGGACTTGGGGAAATTTAGGAACCTACCAGAGGGTCATTTTCTTTCACTTCAATATAGTGGATTACTCCTGAGCATGGCCTTTGGTTTGTGTAAGGTATGAGAAGACTGCTACTGGCTGATATAACAGTGAGCCAGGCAGCAGTAAAAATGTCTCTTTTTTATTTGACTAACAATCTAAATAACTTAATACAGTAGCTTAATACTTTCCAAGTGAGAATAAGGATGATGATGGATTATGGTGAGAAATGCTTTTCTGCAGTATATACAGTTTAATGATGGCCCCAATTCAGTGCTATGACTAATCTGAATTACTTCTGCTCATATCATTACATTAAATCCCCACTGAGGGATTCTGCTTTCACAGCCAGCTGTCCAGTAAGTGGCTACCAAGATGCATTTAGCTTCACAACACTGACATTTGGCTGGGTTATTCATTGCTCTTATTTTGTTTCTCTATTTGTCTCAGGCAGGCAGGTAAGAAAATATGACAGAAGGGGCTGCTTCAGCTCATGATCTCAATCCCGCAAACATTTGCCACACTTACTTGGTACTGTGGCAAGTCCAAATGGTTCAAAATCATTAGTCACAGAATTCTCTTTCAAATCTCAGGGTTATGAAAAAAAACCCATTAAAAAAATGACAAATCATAGCTCTTTCAACTTGCCAGTTTGCTGCTGAACTACGACGGTGCACGTTTCCAAGTCCCTCTCTGCAATCATAAGGAATTGCTCAATTTTTAATAAAATTTTGGATTCTCACATAATAGATTTCTCAGAAACAGCATCAAAAAGAAAAACTCTTCAATACTATGCAAATTGGAATGAAATTTAGACTTGGTAATAGGAAAAATTTTGTTCTCAACTGTGAGTTTCAGGGTATTTAGTGGTGCAGATTATTTTTTAATAAAAGTAATTCTACACATTGCCATTTGTCTAGACTCAGATGAACAGCAGGCATAAGTTCATCATTTAGGCATTAATTTTTGGCTTTGGTAGTTCAGTTGCAATGATTTGTGTTTGTAGTTAGACATGCTGCTGAATCAGGGACATAGAAGTGTCCCCTGTTATAAAAATACTCAAGTGACATGACCGTTGGCAAGAAAAGACTCTTGTGTTGATGAAAGCTGGAAGGATACAGTGTGGTTGTGGTGTTACTGCATTGTATTTTGATAAGGTTCTTGTGCACAATGTACATACTTATTAAGCCTCTGCCCTGGTAGAGAGTGAGTAATCATCACTAGTAAGGTTTGAGGACAGTCACATTTTTTAGTCTAAGATGTACAAAACCAGCAGTCTGCCGAGGAAAGAGGCTGAAGGGGACAGAGACGTTCGTTTGTAGATCTAACTCGACATCCCAGCAAGCACAGTGCCTGTCGAGAGCCTGAATCGGAGCTGTTAGAAAACCCTTCCCATTAAACAAGCCCCTGGAAAAGCTGAAAGCGAGCACTTTGCTGCAGGACTTGGGGAGCAGGCGTGAGGATGACTTTCCCTGGCACCTCCAGCTGAGGGCGAAGGCTGGGGCAGGAGCCAGTGTCTGTAGGGGCAAGGGGGCAGGACTCGGCAAGGACTGCAGCTTCCCAGTGTGGTGTCAAAAATACTTAAGAAAGTCTGTCTCAGGCAGAGAAGTAAGAATGTTACCAGGCACAGACTGAGCAAACTAGTAAAGAGGTGGATAATGCATGTCCTGAAAATAGGCTACTGAAGCTCTACACCCTCCCACTCCTCTTCAGCCCCAGAATGAAAAGGGACAAGAAAGAAAATAGTGGGATGGCTGCCTTGGAGGTCTGGATGCTAATATAAGAAACATGAAAAACAAATTGGAAGAATTCCATTCACAATCAGAATTATTACTTACCTAATTTGATAAGTTAAAGGACATAATATGTTTATGTTTTATTTTGGGCAGGAGGAGATGAAGAGGCATGTTTCCAAGATGTGCATGGTACCTGCTGTCAACACCAGCAGTTGGAGGCAACAGAGCTCCTGAAAGTCTTTGAGCATAAAAGGGGAGGGAAAGCAGCTCTGCTGCAATGGAAATTATTATCTGGTTCTTGGAGAAGGGAAGGCTCCTTTGGATCTTGTTTCTGCCGAGTGAAGAGGAGCTGGTCCAGAGGGTGAAGGGAGAAGGCAAACTCTGTGTCAGGGATCATAAAGAATGGTATTCCTGATATTAGCAAGGGAAGAAAGCAAAGCAGTAAAATAAAAATAAAGGATATGAAGAAAGGGAGCATCACTCCATTTGGAGAATTGAGAGAGAAGCAAGGCAGGAAGAAAAAGGGAGTTTAAAGGAAGTTCCTAAAAAGGCAGCCTCGAAAAGAAAAGCACAAATTATTCCACACAGAGGAGATACAGGAAGCGTAGTAAAAAACCACTTTTGCTAACTCAGGAGTCTTTTAGTGACCTGAAAATTATTCGGTGTGAAAAGTAGGTCAAGTTACTAAGAAGATGTATGTAAGACTAGCACAAACCTACAAGGACAAAATCAGAAAGGCCACACTATAGAATATAATAGAATTAACACAGGAGGTAACAAGAAAAAAGAACAGAAAAAAATGCCTTGATAGAACATGAAGGCAAGGGAAAAAGTGGTTTACTGCTAAGGGCAAACAAGGTTAATATCATATATAGATAGGAAATGAGGGAAGAAGCAGTAGGCTTCTTTATATTGGCTGTAGTGCTGCTTTTGACTTTGCTTCCCAGGGGAGTCTCATAAGCAAGTTAAGGAAACAGTTTTATTGAAACCACTGTGAAATTGTCGTACAACTGGCTGAAAAACCATACTTCTAGAGAAAAGGACAAGTAAAGCTGTGTTAGTATTTCTCCAGGGTCTGGTATTATTCAGTGTTTAATGGTTTGGATACTAGGCAATGCAGCTCTCTTGTACAGGACACAAGCTGGAGGACAAGACTGGAATTCAAAATTATTCTGAAAAATTGAAGTGGTCAGAAATTAATAGTTTAGGTAGTGAAATTCATTGTATGGATACATGATGGGAAATGTGGACTGAACAATTGCTTTTTAGTAAAGGCTCTGGGGTGCACAAGAGCATGTGGGGTATATGACCTTAGTGATGTTGCGCAGCTGTGAAAATGCAACTCCACAGTAAGATGCACAAAGGAGCTGTATGGAAGATATGTTCTGCCTTATTTGTTACTAGTAACGTCTCAGTTCTAGTTTAAGAAATATTGGGTTAGTTTGAGTGAAACCAGGGCAGAAGCAGACAGATTAAAGGCCAAGAGTCCGCAGTCTTGGAGGTGAGATGGAGAGCACTGGGACTACTTAGTCAAGAGAAAACTGAGAAGAAATATGATAACAGCTTCGACATTTGCAAAGTTGTTCTGCAGACCATGGATCACAGGATGAGAAGAAATGGTCTTGAAAAGTGCCACATGGAGGATTTAGGTTAAACAATACAGGTTTTGAAAAACTTAGCACCAGGGCTGGCTGTCTGCCAGGGGAACTGTGAGTTGTGGGCATGGGCATGGGAGGGTCTCAGAGGCAGGTTAGACCAAGCTCTGCCAGGGCTGAACTGGCAGAGCTGAGCCTGCCTTGGGGCAGGGAGTGGACTACATGACCTCTCAAATACCCTGCCAGGGCTGTTTTCCATTTCTGTGGTGACTTAAACATTCCCTGCAATGAGAATGGTTGTCACAGAGAGATTTCACAGAATTGATATTTTCCCTGTGAAAATCATAACTGCATCTGTAAAAGGAGTGACCAGAATGCCTAATGACTCATCCAGTTAAAAATATCCGAAGGAACAGAAAAATGAAAGCACTTAACATCATCTAATGTAGCCTTGAGAGGGCATAGGAGCAGATTTATTTTTCAAACACGACACATTAAAATGGCCGATTTCAGACACAAGCAATTCTGCTACACTGCTATTTCAAAGATGAGAAAACATTTATCAGAACATAATTTTAAAATTAAAGTATTGACTCATCAGGGTTTATTCCAATTAAGTATAGGCAATAATTAGAAAATACAATACTCAAAGTATCTGTTTGACATGGCTTTTAGATCTGTAACGATCTAAAAGTGGGGCTTCTGACTCTGCTGCATCAAACCCACCTCAAAACAGCGCTGCCTTTGAGCACTGAGCCAGGCCTGTCTCTTGTTTAGGACCAGGTGGGATGGTGGTAGGCAAGTACCAGAAATGAGCTAGTTGGTTTTGTGCTTTGTTTTTGACTGAAATTATATTTTACTCTCATATTGAAGATTGACTGGAGTAAGATATTTGTTCTGATGTCCTGTTTACTATCTATATGAGAAAGGAAAAAAATCCCCTCTGCCTCTTCCCAGTTATGCAGTATATATGCACATATTGGCACTTAAATGCTAACACAAAATATTTTCACAACTCTGTAATAAAGATTCACCCGAGTGTAGGGAAGACAAGCGACTGAATGATCAAAATCAGTAAACTAAAGCTGAAAATGTGTCTTGGACTTCATTCGTGTGAGTGGCTACTATCTGAAAGAAGGGATTTTTTTTTTTTTTTTGTAAAAAAAGGCTGAGAAAGACAGATGGAAATCATGTTCCTGCCTTACTACAGCATTTTGCTACAGGCAGATATTATTATCATGATTATCTATACCAAAGCAAAATGGAATAGCTTATGTAGTTGCAAGAACTCGGCCAGAATTCCTCATTAGGAAATTATCTGGAGAGTTATTTTAGGAGATGAAAGCCATCATCTTCACCATTTATCCTCATTCTCTTTTTCTTGTCAGCTGTGTAGATGGATAACTTCAAAGATAATCTCTTGAACTCTATCTCCTGCAAGTCCAGATCTGTTAAAGGCACGATGCATTTGTAAGTTTAGGCACAGCAAGTATTCCCATTGATTTCAGTGGACTGTCTAGTATATAAGGATAAGCATAACAAACATGACTCCTGGTATGATGAGAGGCATATAATGGTCCTCAGCCTTACTGGAAAGGAGAATAAGGCATTTTCGTCCCAAAGGGTTTATCACTGGCCATAAATAACAAGTTAGCCTTTTATTGCCTTCTAGATTCCCTGGCAAAAGATATGATCAAAGGCTAACAAAGGGCCAGGAGGCACTATTTATAGCCATGGACATTATTTATAACGTACACACGTGAGTAACCTAACAAGAGTCCCCCACTAAGGAGAGATTCACTGTTTTTTTCTGAAGCTCTGGATGGGAAATTATTCCCAGCAGATAGCCCTTAAACTCAATAAAACCCCCAGATTTCCTTATAAAACACCGACTTGCACCTTGATGCCTGGCTAGGAGCAACCTCACACAATAACCCTCATTTATCAGACATGGAGGAGATGCTGGCAGCTTCTTGGGAAGGCAGCAGGGATGAGGGGGCACAGGGCAGGCAGCGTGACATGGGGCTGCTGGCTGCCTGAGGAGCTGAGTCCCAGGAGGTCCTTGGCAGAGCCACAGCTGACCCGATCACCTCAGCTTGGCACTCCTGCCTCAAGTGGGGGGTGGCTGTGTGACACCTGAGGCCCTTTCAGCCTACATTGCTGTCATTTTGTGATGAATAGCAGAGCAAGAAAGGTAGTTTGAACCAGATCCATAATGGACGTTACCTTTGCACTTGCAAAGGGTTATGTGTTTGTGCGCTTAACAAGATTATCAGCTTCCCAGGATGGCTGTGGATGTATCTGAACTTTGAATAAATGCAATGGGACTATTACTCTGTGCCCTTAAATATAAGAAAACATTTGCTGGTTGTCATGCAGAGTCTAAGGACCTTGGACAGCAGGACATATTTTGATGATTGTTTGCTTCTGCATCACCTGTGGTGCTGCCAGCATCATTGCTCGGTTGGGTCTGTCCTCTTGCCAGGTAGTCAGTAGGAGAGGATAAAGCAGTGGCCAATGTTATCTTGGCTTCTTGCACTGCTTGCAAGGAAAAGAAGCAATAGTAAGCCAGGAAAGTTTGGATATCTATTGAGGCTGATAATACCCCAATGAAACACATGGATTAATTATTAATACAAATGGCATCAGATAACAAAAAAAATCATGCATATAAAATTGACTTACATTTACACTTGAAATATTTTTTTTTCTCCACTATGGAAGTTTGTCTTTAGTGGCCTATTAGTGTTTAGTTAATACTACATTAGCTGATTTTTAATGTACTGAACTAGCAACAAAGAAATCACAATCCAGACATTACTTCAGGAAGAAAATGCAGAAGGAATCATGCATGGGAAAGAGGTGCTTACCTTTTTTTCTTTTCACTGTCTGTCTCATCAGACAAAATTCATCAGAAATACAGTCTATAAAATAATGCTCAGCATATTACCAAAGATCGTGTCAAGGGTAATTTTGATAGCAAGGGAATTAAAGCAGTCATTCACATTAACAATAACAAGTATTCAACATCTAATCACCTATGTACTACCTGAAAATTTTCCTCTAGATGAGCATGTCGATGTTTTACCCCTTTTTTGTAAGGAGTTTGCCCACTTAGGAGAGGAAAAGAATTCTAATGAAATGCTAATAAAGTACGTGTAGCTTTATTTGCTATTTTACATGATTTTTTAAAAATTATTTATTTGAGAGCTATAGATAGGTGATACAGTAAACATTTATTTAATCAGTGGATAGCTGATAGCCTCTTGCATTGAACCATACAGGTCTTCATAGAGATGGTTACATTAAGTTTATGTGATATAACAGCCTAGAGTGATATAACTCATGCTAATAGGAATTTGCATAACAGGAAACTGTAAGTGGCAAATAATGTCAGAGGTAATAGTTATGAAGAGACTTCCCTCTGCAAAGCCTGGTAGAAGATATCAATCACAGATTATCAATCCAGGTAAACTGCTAATGGTGTGTGTGCTGAGACAGTGGCAGAGTTGACATTAAGACACTGGCTGAGGTGCTCCTGCGGAGGCATGAGTGCCAGGAGCAGAGAGAGGTGCTGGAACACCACAACCGCCTCCACAACCACACCCTGGGTTGTAGAGGAATGAAGCTGGGTTAATTACCATTGATAATACACAACTGTGGGCTGGCTTCAGGGGTGTCAGGTTGGCCGATGTAGATAAGGCACAGGTGTGGCTGGTTAAGTTAAGAGGTTGAGAGCAAATGAAGAGAGAACAGCCAAGGAAAAAGCAGAGAGAACACACACTCTGGATGAGGTGAGACTAGGAGAAGGCAGCAGAGGGACCGTATGAAGAATATGCTGGCATGAGATGGTAAAAGACCTTGTTGCAGCTTGATAGGTTGGAGAGTGCTGTGCCACTGGGTGGGTGGCTTCAGGCCAGTGACTGAGCAAACTAAGAAAGCAGAATCCATTGGAAGGCGTTCTTCTATCATACTAAAAAACTGTTTAGATAAAGAGTTTATGTATATGTACTTTTTACTCCTTACTTGCATGCTTTACCTTTTATTTACTTAATGAGCTTTATGCTCAAGATTTTTATTAACAGACTTTTAAGTACATTACTTCTTAATATTTGTTTCTCTGGGGAAAGGCCCTTGATTTCTCCTCATTTATATTTCATTTTCCTTGTATGTCTATATTATGTCTTAAATAATTTCCACTAAAACACAACCTTAATTCATGAAAGGTAGGATTTCTGTCACTTAAGTTTAGCCTCGTGGAGTTTAGCACCTTTTCTGTGCTTGTTGCTGGGTTCCTTCTGTCACCAGTGGAGAAGCTCTCAGGGGGCCACTCATTTGATTTGTCTCGGGTGCCTTCTTCAGACCATGATGAACCATGCAGTCATGGGAGGGCTTATATCTCTCTGCTCTGATTTTAGAGAACGCCTGTCTAACCCCTTTATACCCAGTGCCTACCTTTTAGATGACTGAAGTCAGAAGAGCTGCATTTCATCTCTTCCTGCTATAATGATGTTCCTCTACAGAAACGGTTGCTTTAGAGGGTCATCCCACGCAGCTGCTGAAATAAGCCATGATATGTATTTGCTCAGGAGAGGACATAGAGCTAATTTGGTCTCCTTGATTTTTCCCTAGCTGGATTGGCTTAATAAAATCTGTGTCAAAATCCTACAGCGGCAGGGCTAAGATCATATTTAAAGGACTTCTCCACAGCCCTGACTACTAATGCTGGCAAGCATAGAGCCACGTGCCAATGCAACACAACCTGCAGAGCTGTCAGGGCAGTAAGTTGTTTCTGTAGCAACTGTTTCTTTTCGGAGAGGCTCTGTGAGGTGCTGGGTGGGATCTCCCTTGACCCAAAGCTTTCCCAAATGCTTCAGTTTCACCACCCTGCCGCACGCACAGTAACACACCTCACAGCCTTTTCTGGAAGGGAAGATAGTAGTTAAGATTATAACCTAACCCGTATAATGAATGGGCTCCCCTGACTGATAAACAAGCACAAGTGAGTCGCAATTATGCGATGATCCTTCTTACAGTGACTTCTGCCTGGCAATAGCAAAGTATTTCATGAACTTCAGGGAAAAAATCATTCTGTGCCAGGGTGTAATGTAAGGTCTATGTACTGTTTAATTTTCACTTCATGCTTTCTAAATAACACTTAAGAAGCTCTTCAGACGTGCAACAGTCCTGGCCTGGTGGCTTGACTTTCACTGACTGGTTTAGGATCAACCTGCTAAATGGGGGCTTTTCAGGTCATTGCAAAGTACAAGGAAGATCTGAGAATAGAAGCCAGTTCTCAGTTCCTAAATCCCAAGACCTGAGGTGCCCTTATACATAAAGATACTCACTTCCTATGCCGAAAGTGTTAAACATCTCCTATAAAAGTTTTTCAGACCTTTTTTTGGTTTTTTAAAGCGCTTTTACAGATTTCAGGAGTTTCTCAATACCTTGTTATCATTTTTGCAAATTGATCTTTGATGACTTTCTCCCTGATTATATATTCCACAGCTGCTGTCTTGACAAGGCAAACAGCAGGAATCTGCTCATCTTTGGGCTCCCTTTACTCTTACAAGGTGTATTTCATTCATACAGAGATGTAATTATTAGCCTTATGTCTTCTCCACACAAGCACACCTTCTAACTGATCATTACCAGAGACAACAGGGTGTTCTCTCTAACAACAACTTCATTTGCATTTAATTACACTGTACTAGGTGGTATTGAAGGTGACATTAAAAAAGGTAAAATAGTTCTGTGTTGATTCAGTAAGATGGTAGCAGTTCAGTTGTTTTTGATGAGGTAGCTTGTGCTACACGGTTGTTTCCAATCGTGTATATAGTGCCTCTCCTGAGAAGTGGGAAGTTGGCTGGTTTTCACTTCCAATGTAACCAAGATATTCTAAATTTTTTCATTTGCAGGGATTTGCTTCATTTACCTTCCTCTAACTCCAGGCAGGGTATTTTTTCCCAGCCTATCTCCTACTTTCCTAAGCAAACATTTCTGTGTAACTCTATAGGAAACAGCCTTCATGCTAACTTTCAGCTGATGGTGGTTTTGGTAAGATAACTTTCTTCATTAGAGATGTAAGGTTCCTTTAAAGCAGTTTCTCTCTTACCTTCCCTTAATGATCCAACATCTCTCCTCTTTTGGTGTCTCCTCCAAAGTCTGTTAAAGTCAGTGAGTCTTACCATTGGTGTCAGTGGTCTTTGTCCCCCTTGGCTAATGACTCAAGTCATTCAGTACTTAGAAATTCATTGATTTCATGAGTTTTTATCAGCGAGTCAACCCTATTATTTGCTTATTAGAGTGTAAAAGACCTAGAGATCCCAGGTGATCTGGAAGCAGCATCCTGCCAGGCTGCTGGAGTCTGTCTGCACCACGACACAGGAGCAGTCCCTCGCCACTGCTCCCTCCCAGAGTTCCAGCAGAACTCACCTTACTGATAGACATTTACCCCACCAAAGCCACAGAGCTGGTTCTTGGCTTTGATGCCATTCATGCATGGTATGGTGTATGTGTAGTAGAAGGAGAAGCAGAACTGTACCCAAGGGTGTACGAGCACTGAATGCAGCTGTAGAGGTATAGCAAATTTGCAGGATCTACTGTTTTCTGCTATTTCTCAAACACTGCTTGTTATGTATTAGTCCCCATTCCCAAAGATAATAAAATGGCAAATGTAGCTCTACTGAGTATTGCTCTTGCAAGAATAATTTTTAAATGTATCAGAAAGGTTGGGAACCAAAAAAAAGTCTGCATTTTAAATTATATGAATATGAATGAGAACTCAGGAACACAGAAGTGTATTATGAATATTCAAGCAGGAAAACTCAGTATAGTAAGTGAAATGGAAAATATTTTCCCGTGTGAAACAAAGAAGAATTCTTTCACAGTTTATAATCCTCTTCTCTTTACTAAAGTCCACGGTCAAGTACATGACTGAGTATTACTCTATACATAAGCTTTGAACTCTTCATACCATTTGCAGGGTAACCAGGAGTGCATCACTTAGAAATGTGTTATCCTTTTGCTTTTTTATGAACTGTGGTGGCTCAACAAAGGAATTGGGAATAAATTCTATAGCTTCTTTCACACAATGTAAGTAGAAACTTTCTTCCAGCTAGTTCTGGCCTGACACTTACTTCAAGAAAGTACTTATCTCTGGGATAATACCAGGAAGGAAACTATAAAAATACATTTGAGGATCTTGTCAAGATAGAAGTGGGCAACAAAGAATAAGCCTCTGCTGATACTTCAGTGCATTCCAGAACCTCACCCTGTTGGCCAGTTGTGTGTTCACCAGAAACAGAGAGATTATTCCTAACTCTTCTCTTCAAATTTATGCATCTATTTTCCTCGTAGCTTTCCTGCCGCTGCACTTTTCTGTAAGGTTCAGAAAGAGAACTTCACCATGTATTTCAAGAGAAAAAAAGAAAATCCATCCAGTTCATTCTTAGGAAATACCTGTTGACTTCCAGTTGGCCCAGAAGTGTGTGTATAGAAGAAGCAGGGTTTACAGTGCAGGAAGTCAAATCAATAGAGAGCCTGTTTCAGAATCAGCCAACAAAGATTTAACTCATAAATTTCAGTTCTAGAGGCATTTGTAGAAAGGAAATGGAAATTACTAGACAGTTTTAATGACAACAGAAACTACTGTTTTATTTACAGTCTTTGTACCATAATCACATGCTTATATTTATATACTTCATATTCTTGCTCACTTACGTTATTCTTTGTGTGGAAAGAGAATGACACATGTTAACAACACTCCGTTGCAACAGCAATGTGTGAAAGAGTAAAATCTGCAGTGTAGTAACCACTCTGTGGCAAGCAGCTAGAAAGCTGTGACCCAGACAGACTTGGTGAATACAGCAGACCTGAAGGATCTGGGAGATGTGCTCTGCATCACCTGGACTGACTTGGTACCCTCTGGCCAGATGCAGCCCAGCTCTGACATTAGAGGGAAGGTTCTGGACAGCTTCTAAAGAGGCTGATGGTGAGATAAGAAAATACAATCCAAGCACCTAGATGTCCACTTTAGGGTGACTGAATTTCTCTCTAGGCCTTCTCTCTTCTGCATGAATAAATGTTCACTGACTTCAGCGGGAACTTACATACCTACAGGTTGATTCAGTTGCTTAAACATAGGTATCAAATGTAACTCATGTGAGGTGCACTGGGTTATCCCACCCAGCTTCCCACCACCACTCCAGAGGGATGTGTGGCTCCCATGGGTCACATCTGCCCAGCCTGCCTGAGTGGGTGGCTTGGGTAACCACAGCTCAGCAGATGAGCAAATCTGGTTGTTCCAGAAACATGTAGACAAGCAACTGCATTGTGTTCTTAACTCACATGCAGATACTTAAATTTGGAAGTCGTAAGTTTGGTGTGAATTAGGTGAATTTCATATTTTGTTACAATAAACCATACCCAACTCAGCCTGTTCCTGCACTGTAGCCAGGGAAGTGCCAGAGCACTGGTAGCTAATGATAAGTTTTCATTTCAGTGCCTCCTGTGCAGAACTAGATTGGGTTTACTGATGTTTCAATGCAAACCAAATGTAGGTGCCATACAGACTTCTGGAATGACTGCTGAGCTTTGTGGATAATGGGTTTTATTCATTTTGTAGAGTAGAATGGTTATGACATGATATTTTACAGGGACTTGGAGACAAATCCCTGCCCCAAGAAGCTTAAATGATGTAAGGAGTTTAAAATGGATTAATGTCTATCACTTGCGGGAACCTCAAGGTGTATAGCTTTTGCTTCTCTGTTCATTTTCTACCCAACTAACCCTTATCTTTCTCTGAGAGCTGACATATAATGCACGACCGGCTCCTGGAGAGCAGAAGCTAGCTGCAGCCTGCATTGCTGAAATCTAGTGTGTTGAGCTAAGCTGCCTTTTAAACACATGCCAGGGGGTGCAAGGTTGTGGGAAAAGATGTAAAGCAAAAACTGAACCTTTAGTAGAAAACAATCCTGAAAGTGACTGGAAAGAACTGCAGCTGGGAGCTCTCACGTGCTCATGCAGGCTGCAGTGGAATCCCTTCCTGTGCCGAGCTGACAGTCCTCTGCAGTGTCTGCAACCTCTGTTACTTAACAGCTTAGCGTGTGCAGAGCCACAGGAGAAAAGTAGTACTCTCTTCACCTGAACAGCTACAGAGGGCTTCAGCACACAGCATGTTGCTGCAAGGTCTGGGTAGCAGTCAGCTTTTTAAAGCACTCCATAAATAGATGGGCTCATCAAAGCCATGAAAAATGTACGATGTGGAGGTATAGTGCATACAGAGATTCAAGTCAGGTACACGGGGAGGGGGGGAAGCTTTGGCCAGCAACAACCAGTCACACAACCACTTCTCAGATTTTCCAAAATGGCAAGATTATTGTAATTAAAATGCGAATTTTCAGTTTTGTCATGCTCATCATTCAGACCTATATTTAAATAAGTGACGCAAGCAATATGTACCTCTACCTCATGGCAACTACCTGTCCTCTCTCCTCTCCCTCTTGAAGCAAAAGTAGCCAAGAGCAGACTGAAGGAAGCATTAAAAAATATCTCTCAAGTATTCAAATGTCTTTATAAGTTAATTTGATTAACACCTATTTTAAGCCACTTGCTGTTCAAGAACTCAGGGTTTTATCCCACAAAATGCTTGTTTGAGGTGAATTGGAACCTTTCATGCTTCAATAGAAATAGAAAGCAAGTGTTAGGAGACCAGCAAACCTCACAAGCATCTGACAGCACGCTTCAGAACTGGAAATTGCCTACCGTCACCCTCACAATAATCTTGAGAGAAATTTGCAAGCTGATGACAACTGTACTTTCAGAATATTCTGTATGGAGAAACATACCTTTCACCAAAGCCCAAGGTAATAATGACCTAAGCTATAGGACACTCCTACCAGGACTACAAGCACCTACCTTATACCAATTACCTTGTGTGTAAGTTATCATAATAAATTAAAAACTGATTAGTAAATAAAAGAAATCTGACAATAATCTTTATTTCAGAAATTATTTTTAGAAAAACTCTTTCATCTAGCCAGGATTTCAGGGGAAAATGTTTCAATTTTTTTTTTGTATCTCCCTAAATTTTCATCCCCTGAGCAAAATTGTCATGATGTTTTTCAGCATCTTCTGTCAACTGAAAAGGGAAAATATGATGTGCCTTTATCTATGTACACAACAAAATAATGGCCCTAGAAGTGGAGTACTGCATACCAAATACTCACATAAAATTGCTCATAATCAATCCCCCAAAGTCATTAACATTTTGAATAATTAATAAATTCAAGAAAATTACAATCTGTTCAAAGGCAATCCATGAAAAAAGCCTAAGACTGCCAAATAAGTTATTAATCATAAATCATTGCTTTGCTGATGTAGTTTCATCACACAAAATGAAGCACTCAACCCTTCAAGAACCAAATGTTTCACTACCCTGCCTAATGGGTGGCAAACAGCTGAAATGAAGCACGCAGAGAGAACTAACAGAGGAGAAACCTTACCGTGATGGGAAATTATCGTCAACATATATGGCATTTAATGTATCAGGAGTGCTGAGGTTCCTTATAAGTAGAATAATTAAAAAATAACAACACCAGACCAAAGGGGATGCTGAGACGAGAATGAGTGTCAGTATGAATTTTCATTAGGCACATCTGGAAGGTCTGAGAATGTATTGTGCAACCAAGTCTATTAAAATTAACCAGTGTGATAACTGCTGACACAGCAACTGAGCTGCTTATACCAAAGACAACCCCACAGTTGGGGTAAAACAGCACACATCCCCACACAGACCAGTGAACACCAGTTGATTCAGAAGCATTTTTTAAAGAATCTTCAGGCGCTGAAAAATGGGCAACGCTGAGAATTACCACTAGGTTTATAAACTGCTGCCAAATCCTTTGTGGTATATGAATGATAGACTTTAATGAAATGTGGCATTTTCTTCCACAATATACTCTCAAAAATATGTGTTACAATAAAGATGATATCTGAGAAGCTTTCATCCTCCCAGTCTTCTGTTAATAAAACACAGACACTAATCAGATGTTGCCTTTTAAGTGCAAATCAGAGCAAAGATTCACATTCTTAAGGGTATTTTTACAGTGCTTTGTCCTGCTGTCAGATATGAAATGTGTGCAGGCTGTAAATGGGTAACTGAAGATACTTCTTCCCTGGGATAACTTCAGTGTGTTTCTATTATTCAGACCAGATTCCAGACATACCGAGCTATCCTCCCCACGATGGCTTTATGCATGAGAAAAGTAGGTATTTGCAGAGAGGATCAACGTGTTAGGGGTGGCCAAAGGGCCTTGTCCTCTTCTTCACTGCCTGGTGAAGCTGCAGTTCTGGAAGGCTCATCTGGTTTCTACTGCTGAGAGAGGGTGGAGAAGTGTTGGGGTAGCTGCTACTCCCACTCCTTCTATGTCTTCAGTGACAGCAAACCCATCTCCCAAAGGCTCTTCCCCCAACCCAGTTCACCTTCCACATGAGGTTTATCCACTAGCTTGTCCATCCTTCTCCCCTGAGAGATGCCCTGGCCCTGCTCAGATCACCACTCCTCCATTGTGCCTGGGCTGCTGAGGAGCCTTCAGCACGCTGTGCTGTTCACCTGGACCACAAAACAGAGTGGGAAGAGGTCTTTACAACTCCACTTCTGCTTCCAAATCTTTGAAAAATGTACATTAACATCTACTTTTCATTTCTAAAGCATAAGACATCATTTATACAGTGGAATTTACCCATGACTAATAAGATTTCACCTACAGTAATTTCTCCGGAACAGCATCAAATGCATTAAAACTAAGAAAGATCCCTGGCTTCTTTCCCATCAAATGTCAGTAGTAAAAAAAAAAATTACAATTTTTTATAAAATTTTGCATGGTTGTAAGATAAATGGTTGTTTCTTCCAAAGGAAGAGAGCACTGTGAGGGTTATGCCTCCAAATGAAGGGAAACTGAAGTCACAGCTCAATGATTTTCATTCCTGATAGCCATGTCTGTACTGTGTGGGACCAGAGGACCCACTGCCATCCATCATGGCTCCCTCCTTGTCGGTGTAACCAGATTTCTTTCCAAAAGAACTACTGGGCACCGAGGGGATAGTGCATACCAGCACAGGATGCCACCGTACAGGCCAGATATTGTCCCCACATGCACCTCAGCACCTCACTGAGGACCACCCTGTACAGCAGGAGGGATGCAGCCAATGTACCTGTCCTACATCTGGAAGCAGCAGCCACATAAAGTAGCACACAGAGATAAAGGTGTACTTCAGAAGTTACCAAATCAGAGATTTCAAAGAGCTCCAGCAACCAGGCTGGGCAGCAAAGAGGAGCAGGCAGCATCTGAACATACCACAGACCCAGTGGTGCTGTAATGTGGGTACTGGTTAGTAAGCTAATTACCTTACTATCTATAAAAACGAAACCTCTTTACCTCAGAGTATTCTTTATGTTAGCAGCTTCCCTCGGCACCTGTCAGCATCAGGTAGTAGGTGCCTCCACGGCCCAGAGACAGCCCAGTGTTGCTGCTGGAAGCTCCAAACCTAAACCTTTCCTGTTTGCACATCTCACAGAAAGGGATTTTCCACTCTTCACTCACCCCAACCATTTAGCACTGAGATGATAAACTCATACACAAATAACCTTGAGGAATATACATGTTCAAGTATATCCTCACACAAACATTTTCGAGGATTTTAAATTATAAGGAAGCGATTTACCAGGCTGTGGTAAAGGAGGTATTGGGCTGTGAAAAGAAGGAAATAATCAGGGAAAGAAAGGTTTTGTTCTGCTGTACATCTCTCTCTTCATACATTGCAAAGAGAGAGTAATAAGCAGTGAGTCATAAGCAGAGTTTCACTGGAATGAAAAAGGGCAGAAATAGACCAGAAAGTACAGCCGATCCTTTCAAGATCCCCCACTGCATAAATATCCAGATCTTCATTAATTAAGGCTGTGATGTAAATTATTGTGATTATTACAAATTAATGCTGGGAACCAATCCAACAGAGTGGTCCAATAGATATCACTGAAATGTGGAGGCACATATGCTTTTCCTCACAATGCCACTGGGAGCCTCGTCTCCTTCCATGGCTCCCCAGTATGTACATGCTCCTGGCGAGGCATTTAACATCATGCTTCCAGCAGCTCTGAGGCCTTAAGGTGTAGAAAGAATGAGGTGAAGCAATTCTTAGGTTTATTCCAAATTTAGCAGATTTTCAGAGCCTTAGAAATAGTCATTTGACATTTGGTAAAACCTTTTCCATGGATACAGAAGACTCAGACAAAATACTAGGGAAAATGTTGTCTGATAATTGTTGAAAGAATAACTTACAGAAGGGTCTCTGCTGCAGTAAAATATCCTCTCTTTGTAGTCTCACCCATGTAGTTCTTGTGTGGATGAAGTCCTGTCTCTAGGGGATAACAGCAACTACAAAGGCCCACCAGAGTTTTTTTCCAATTTCCTCTTGTCATTAACACTGATACTATCCAGACGGGAATGCTGTGACTATCTGAGTAACACTGAATGGCGTGTTACTCACGACTTCTAACAGTGCTTGGTTGTAAGTCTCCAGCTAGGTATTCCAGGAGAATTTCAGGTTAAGTGAAAGCATCAGCACCTGAAGTTATTCTATTATTTGTGATATGATAGCAACAAGAGGACAGTGATCCAGGATACCAGAGACTGAAAGAATAAACAGACTGTCCCTTTTCCACAGCTTTTCTTCCTGCAAGAAACAAAATGTACTGAGGTCATTGCGTTAAGATCCTGTTCTGTCTGCAAGGCCAGGAGTACAGAGGAGACTGGGAAGCCTGGCCGGAGAGCCGCTTGCTTCTCAAGCCCAAGGTGTTAGAGCAGATCATCCTAGTTTGGAAAGAGGCCCGTACTTCCAGAACTCAGGTATTTTCTTGAAAATGACACACTGATCCTTGAGAACTGGTCACATCCGATGTGTTCTTCGGGCCACTGTGGGAGAAGAGGGAAGACTGGACCTTCCCCTTTCCCTCTGTTCTGCATTCTTTACGTTAACTCATTTAGCAGCAAGTTTTTCTCTGTTCATGACAATCTTTCTATCGCCAGGGAAACCTGACATCTGGTTATCACCTGATTTAAAAGGAACATACAAGACATCCAGCCTACCTTACGTTGCCATATGCATGTATTTTAGTTCAAGTACATCACTGACAGGACAGTTAAGTAACTCGAGTTTTCCACAATGTATCTTCCAAGTACGCTCATCACCCTGTAAGGCATCCTTCTGTTGCAAGTGCCTGCAAAATCTTCCCATTCTAAATCTGTCAATGTCAGCTTTCCTGATTGCTTAGGTGGCAATCTATTTTGTCTTATCAGGACCCAGCCCCACATCTCTATCTATGTCACTAACTCTTTCCCACCTCTTGCACCTGAGTGCCCCCATCTGAACTCTGTATTCTTTCATTCCTCCTCCTTTACCTGCATTTCCAACAACCAGGATCCTTCTCATTCATGAAAGGCAAGCTGCAAGTCCTCAAGCCATCCTCCCCTCCATCCAAGCCATCCTGAGCTGACCCACGTCTGGCATCCAGAACCAGAAGCACAAATCCAGGCCTCAAAGCAATGCATGTGCGAGGTAACACCAGCACAATGGGAGCTCAGAGCTCTGGATGCACCCTTCTGCCAGTGGGTGGAGGTGCCTGTGTCATGTCTCCTGAAAAGCTCCCCCACAGTGAGCTGGGAGAAGTTGTGGCTGCTGCTTCCCATTCAAACATCTCATACAATGCTTGAGCAAGGTCTGGTCAAGTGTCATAGTTGGAAGAGCCACCAGCATGTGGTCTGTATTTCCTTGTCTGCAATGAACATCTGGATGTGATCTGAGAGGAACCTCTGCTTAACTCTGCGAAGTGATCGCTGCCACCTCTGAAGGGGCAGGCTGAGAAATTCCACTCTGCAGCTGACCTGCTGGTCACCAGCACAAGCGATCTTATGTGCTCATGGCAGATGGCCACTGTGAAAACACAACGTATTTAATGAAGTTTTACAAATCTCCAGGGAATTAACAGAATGATGTGAAGAAACATGCCAGCTTTGACCTATGCTCTGGATTCAGCAGATCGCTGACTGTGAGCAGCTGGTGGGATCACTTCAACATCTTGGGGCTGGTCCTCTACACAGGACGCAGCCTGACGTGCGGATGATGCAGTGGCAGAGAAGTATAACCTGTGGCTCACATCTCACTGGGGCTGCCAAAAGCCAGGATCTTAGAGCAGGGCTTGATCCCAATGCCATGATATGTCCAGGAATATTCTTCAGTCATCCCAAATAGACATCTTTGGCATCTAAATTTCCAGCTGAGACACTGTCTGGAGACACAACTGAGAAAAACGGGTAACTGAGGTAGCAGAGAAAGGCCAGCTCTCACAGAATCAGACAAGAATTTCCTTTTTTGTGTGTTGTGCTCTGTACCGTTGCCTTTCTGAGATCAAGCCCACACCTCCCCATGCTCACTGGTTGGCCCAAGAGACCTTCTCCTCCTCACGGCCTTCTCAGCAGCACATCCTGACTGCAGGCATGAGGCATCTGCAAGATGAAAGGCTTCGAAGCCGCTCTTGAAGATGAAGAGAGGGAAGATGAAGTGCTTGTTTACCTAGTCCTGCATTTTAAGCTCAGCTAGGTCACTTACAGCAGTGGACAGAGTATATATCTTCAGTGCTGCCACTTTTTAACATGTTGTACAATTTTTTTAAAAAAATCTCTTTTAGCCTTCAGATCTTAATTTTATATTACTTTTGGTCTTTTCATACACCTTACCTATAAGTCTTGCACCTTAGATTCATGATTTTGGGGAAGGTTTAATCCCAAACTTTTGCAGAACTATTTACAAACTGATTAAAACCTGGAACAAGAGGCAAGCTGGTGAAATAGCACACACCAAAAGGCAGCCATTTGGTGTGACACAGGAAATGCAGATTCTTTCAAACCCACTTTGCTTCATCATTTTGGCCCATTTGATCCTACAATTATGATTATTTTAATGTTATTTTGGAAAAAAATAACTTCAAAGAAAGCTACTTCATTGTGCTAATTCTCGGTGTTTCTAACAGTTTGGTTACAGTCATGGATTATGATAGCATGTACACACTGAGCAGCAATCACAGTTGCAACAAATTTAAGTTTTTAACCGCACTGTTCCAAGTGTTCATTAATCAATATGCTTATCAAGTTGGGTTTTAATGTGCTCTTATTCTTCTGGCAGCAAGCGCAGTTTACTTGCATATGGAGTGAAAGATTTATCACTGTTATCTAATATAAAAATAAGTGAATGACCTCCATCACCATAACAGCAGAACAGCCAGTTTGGCTTGCAGTCCTTGTGTAGGACTGTGATGGAGCAATACATACTATAGCTACAAAGTACATACCTAAACGTGTAACACAGAACCTGGAGCGCTGAGATTGCCACACAGGTTTTGGTATGTGAAACAACTGTGCGCAGCCTTGCACTTTTGTGCTTGCTGAGTATCTGCAAGCAGATCCAGTCTCTCAGCATAAATGCAAAGTAACTTTAAGGCTGCTGTAATTTTCATCTGCATTGAACAAGAGCAGGAAAACCTGTAGAGTAGATGTTGTGGGGTTTCTAATACAGGTAGGTTTTCCCAGAAGAAATAACAGAAGCTTGAATCTAGGACCAAGTCCCTTGCCAAACCTCATATTCCTCCTCTGAACTGGAGGGTTGCTACAAGTACTTTATGGTGGAAAAAATACTAGGTATTGAGAAATCTGCCTGCTATTTCTAGTATTCCTTTCAACTGCAGCTGAACTTTTTGAAATCACATTTGACATTAAAATTCAGTGTGAGGTAGACATCAGAGAGAAAGTATGGTTGAATCAGTTGAAGTTTCTCCACGAAAAGCAATTGAAAAAGGAGATAATATAAAAGGCTTAGACAGTCCTAATAAAGGCATCTAAAAAGCACAGTTTCAATAAATAGATAAATGCATGATGTTCTCAGTACAAAATTCTGTACCACTCATGCCATAATAATCAGTTTTCATTTTAATGTAACAAAACGCAACACTCCCACCATTGCCTTTAATTCCCATGTAACACAAGATCAATTACACTTTTTTTCAGACAGCTGTTCTTTTTCTTCACATTCTGCTTCAGAAGAAATCATTAATATCTTTAATATAGGCATAAGCTTGGTACTGTTGTAATGTTGCTATCCAAAAGAGATTACAGAAGCAGGTTCATCAGCTGAAAAATCTTGGCTTCGTAATATATTTTTCAGTCTAGGAGAAAATGGTCTGGTTTATTAATGGCTGCTGTTTACTCAGAATTTTTCTGCAGAAAAAAATAATGCAGCTATATTGCTGTCTCTGTGGCAATATACGTATTTTTTCATGGAGATATTAAAGGAAAAGTACTGTTCTTATCATTTATTGTATCTCTACTATCAAGTCCCAGCTGAAGTAAGGACCTCGGTGTACTGGATTACAACCGTGCAATATTATCTGTCTCTCATGTATTATACCCACCTGTCATGTATTTTCCCTTGCAGAATTAGTATTGAAAGAATAGAAAATGAGGATGCATTCAGTAACTCTATTCAAAAGGGAGATGTATAAAAGAATAGCTATCCCATTAAGTAGTTGTTTATTTTGAAGGGATAAAGATGAGTTTGCTTCACAGATACTTCTGATTTTCTTTGTTACCACTCTATTTAGGCAGAGACAATAGCTTCTAGTAGTTTTTATAGTTAACATTACAAAAGCTTCTATTTTGGTTTGAAACGTTCATTTGACAGTAACATTTAATAACATACCTTGATGACCAAAAATAATTTATTCTAAGCAAGTAAAAATAATGTGTTTTATTTCCTGATAATCACTGAAAGGTGGTGGCCAGATCTTACAAAGCTGCATTCAGTTCAAGGTGGACTTTGTACAGCAAAGATCACTTCAGACCACTTCTATAGTCCCTTTGTGTGAACACAGCAGTTCCCAACAGAAATTAAAACAGATTTAAGAAAAATGTTGAAAAATATTGTAAATAGACACTGGTGTTCTCTTCAGTCTTCTAAGTCATACTTGTCCTGATGCTATTCCTCTTTCCACAAATTTTATTTACAGTTTCATTGTATAGATATTTGCAGGAAGGAGAGCTGAACAAACAGTATTTTCATTATGGGGTGATTCAGCTATTTTCATATTTGTTCTAAATCAGATTGGAACCAATTTTTATGGGAAGAAAACACACGAAGAATTTCAGTTGAGAAATGCTGAAGTGTTTGCTGGATATGCAGTCATGTAACAGCCAGGATTTATTATGGACTCTGCAGAAGGGATGCCCTGGTGCATGGTAACAAGGCAACTTATTCCAAGGATCTGAAGCACTAAGGTTATAGTTCAGATTAAGCAAGTCCAATGCAATCTATTTTGTTTCTGTTCTCTAGTGCAACAAGTTTGTAAATTTAAGATTTTCTTGTGAAAATTTGCTATTTTGCAGAACTTTATTAATGGTTAAAACTCTGATTTTCTGGGAAAATCCCTAGTCAGGTCCAGAAGAAAGTGGATCTTAGAGCTGCATGCTGACATATTAAAGGTGAATTAAGTTTTAAATAAACCCAAGCAGGTTAAGTACGCACTCATCCAGGCAATTGTAACTGTGACTCCCCCCAGCAATGTCAGCTACTCAGCAAGGTGTGAGAAGTTGATATTTCACTATGAGAACTCTTGTCATCCACTCTATGGGACAAGGCAATTTGCAGAATAAAAAACAATTCAAGAGGTTTCACCAAACAAATTTGAGGAAATCATGATATGCTCATAAAAAAATTGTGAAACAAAAGAAAGGCTGACTGTCACAGAATATATATTGCTTCTGTTCCCTTGGATATATAGTAGTTTCAACTACAAGTTATCAAGAGTGTCATTAAACCCCCTTTCAGAACAGAAGTTGCTCTTCCTCAGCTCATTCAACTGTTTTTGTATTATCATTTAGGAATTCCAACATAAATATTTAGCCATAAGGAACTGTTGCAAGCAAAATAAGACTTGTGCACAAAATGCTTCAATTTAAAATAGAAACAGTCCTCCTTTGACAAGGTTAAATGCAACTTCTAACACTCTAGGGATGCCAGCAGATAAAACATAGAAATAAAAAGCAGGGAGCCAAAGACACATATGGAGTTAACAATGCTCTTTAGAACCTCAGCAGAGGGCTGAGAAGCACATTTTTAAAATAGTTAAGCCTGAGAGTGCATATCAATGTGAGCATCTTGTGAAATCAGGGCTGTCTTGTGAAATCAGGGCTGGTGTTCTCCCACAAGGGAGCGCCTTGCGTGAGCCCTGCAGGGGACAGGGCCACAGCTCAGGTTTGTGGGATGGGAAAGAGCAGCTCCTCTGCCCTGCCTCTACCAGAGGTCCTCCCTTCGCGTACGTTGCTCCTAGGCAGCCTGTGGGCATTGGGATTTGTCCTTGAGGCTGCTGTGATGGGTGCTCCTGCACCCAGCCAGCTATGTGAGCGATGATTGTGCTGAGCCTTGTGCGACATCGTGGGATGATACAGATCACTCTGCACACCAAAATCTCGGCCAGCACTCAGTGAGGCAGTACTCTGACCTCCGCTCTTCACCTTTGCAATTATTTGCATTCCAGCAGGGCATGGTTCAGCATTCAGCTGGCTTGGGAATTTGGGGGCTGAACACAGTTACAAGAAACTTTTGACATCTTTTGATCTCAAAAGTCTCCTTTGTAATTACAACTGAGTTGTTGCCTTTCCACTCTGGGGGATGTTATCCTACCTGTAACTGAATGACAAAGGAAGAAGATGGATAGGTACTACAAGGAGCTGGGAGCAGACCCAATCTTTTTCACAATGCAACAGCTGTGATTTTCGTGACAGCCCACGCTTTTGGTAACTTCCCCTGCAAAACATGCCGCTCTGCTGGCAATGACGCCAGGGGAAATCAAAAAGTATGCCTGATTTTGACCTGCTCTACACTTGTGCACCCACGCATCAATCCGCTTGCATTGCTGGATTTATACTACATCCAGTTAGAGGAGAATTGGGCTACTTATTCAAGAGCAAGCTCTCTCCAACGCAATGTATACACCATGACAATGCCCGGACTGATCCAGTTACACACCGAACGGGCATCTCCATACCATCTGGCAAGAGGCAGCACTGGGGTGCAGCCATGTCCCGTCCCGTCCCCGTCCCGTCCCCGTGTCGTCCCCCCCCTCCCCCCGTGCACAGCAGTAGGGGGCCACAGGCAGCCTGGAAGGCAGCTGTACCAGCGCAGGGGCAGGATGCTGCACGCGGAGATCACTTGTTTAGACCAGGACAGACTCAGTCATACCACCCAGACGGGACACCTCCTTCTGTATGTTATAATGTCATATACCACCTACAAAAGCTTAAAGTGTTTTATAGTTCATATATGTACAGGCACATGAATGCATGTGCATAATACAGCTATTTCAGTTTTCCTATGGGGAGAATTCTTTCCCGGTACTGGATAAGACGAAGCTGCCAACCTTGGGCAGCTTTTTTTTCTTTCTTATACCACATAAAAACTTAGCTATTTAGATTGAATTTTAGTGTGAATCATATGATCACATTGATGCTTCAGAATGTAAGTGCAGAATTCCCTTTTGGCATTAATGGTATTTATGAAAGAAACCAGAAAAACTTGTTCAGATTTAAAGTGTGGTGATGTTTTTCCTTCTGGCTGTTTTTAAATTTTTATATTGTTTCTGCTAAAGGAAAAGAAAAAGCAGTCTGAAGAGCTTTACATGAAAAAATATCAAAAGATCCATGACCCTGAAGAAGATTCTCACATCAAGTTTCTGTTGTAACAGCAAAAGTTTTCCACATAGATTTTGTTGTTGATGTCAAATTAACCTCTGTTTTATTAAGAGCACTGTGAGCTCACATGCACTTTTCATTATACAAGATATGCAACTACTCTGTTGATGGCTGGCAAGGAATGATACGCAGAGACACTGAGAACTTGTTTGGAAGAGACTGAAGAGGAGGAACCCATGACTCATGCAAAAATTTATTTTTGCATTGTGTTTCTACAACAGGTAACTGTCTACAAGCCTGAGGAGCCCAAGCTGCTGGGATTTCATGTTCTCTGCCACAGAGAGCCCGTGCTGGCTCTGCATCTGGGCGGTATGATTTCATCGGGGCAGCCCTCACTGAGAGTCTACCAGGGAGAAGCAATGGCCTGGGCTTGTGGGCAGGTTGTGGGGAGATTATCAGGAATAATGCTGGATATTTCCTCTGGCACTTCTGCCATGCTGACACCTGCATTATTTCATTTTGCTGTGACCATTACTGTTACACAAGCCATCAAAACTAAAATACATGCACTGCAGCTCCCCTTCACTGCTATCTTCGGTATAACGATTATCACCAAAAAAAGGACAGAAAATATGATTAAGTTCTAATCCTGCCAGTGTTGGCACATGACTAATTTTACATGGGTGAGCAATTCCAGCAAATGGTCCTATAAAAATCTATTTGGGTTTATGCGTTCTTGCAGTATTGCTATTATGAGTAAGTTTATTTTTCTGAATCAGATACAGTTGATGATGTGTGCATGAGGAAACAACAGGAAAAGGTGAGTGTTGAAGGCAGCAATACGAAAACCTATTTTTGATGAATTACAATCACTGTGACTTTTTATACAAATTACTATTTAGCCAGAAATTTTGCCTAAGCTAAAAGGTGGCTGTGAAGCCAAGTGGAAGAACTTTCTGAAAATCAGGTTTGCTTTCCTTGGCAGCTTCAGAACTAGTTGGAAACGAGTTCTAACCCTATAGTTTCCATGAAGCATTCATGGCTGTGTTGTGCAGAATAACAACATCAAAGTGGCTTAAATGGCTATGAATTTCCTGCAGGAAGGTCTCCACAACAATGTTTAATATATGGCTATAAATTTACAGACGATGTTGTTTACATCAATAGCATTTACTATGACCCACAAAATTACTTTTTATTCATTAAATCAATAGTTTCCAAACTTCATTTTCACCAAGGACTGGAGTCTTTGCTGCAATATTATGATGGAACTAATAATGTTGTTATTATGATAATAGTCAAAAAAAATCATAATCCATATTACTGAATTAATAACTTTATGATTCCTGGATGCTTTTTCCCACCTTACCCAGACACCTCTTTTATTCCTGCCTTGCTTCAACCCTCTGCTGCCCCATCTTAAAATCTCAACCATTTTTCCCTACAGGGTAGCTGGTACTCCCCACAAACCCCTCCTCACCATGTCCTTTCCCAGGAGGTACAGGGACTTGTGACCCCATAGGGGCACTATTCCCTGTGTCCATCCTGAGGAGGATATCTGGTCATTTGAGTGTTTGCGCTCTGGGAAGAGGGCCCCACTTGGGACAAACCCCTCCAGGCAGAGGTACCAGATGAAAATCCTGGGGCAGGGGTGCTCCGCTTGGGTGAACCCCTGTGTGCTACCAGAGATGGGCAGTAAGCTCAGCATACTGCAGTGCCAAAGACCAGCTTCAGTTTCGTGTTAAAAACCCTGGATGTAAACTCTCACTGAATGGCTTTAGGGCATCTAGGATGAAACAATAATTGTACGTGTGAGCTATAATCCCACGTCACAAAATCCCTCGTGAGGAGCACATGAAAACAACCAGGGGAACAGAGCAACACAGTGCTTGTACTGTTGTTTTCCTTAAACATTTGCTTAAACTTCAGGGGAGTGGCTGGTTTTGACTGAGAGCACTGACAGATCAAACCTTCCTAAGAAACTTCTCTCAAAGAACTTCATCCTTGAAAACCTGCTACATCAATGTAGCTGGCAATAGGATCAGAGAGGTACCTGCTTATCAGCATTTTTAAATGCTTTCTATGCAGTTTATGCAAGCCTTTCCTACCAGCTTTGAATTTCAGGCTTCATCAGATTTAATGAAGCACCATAGCTGTCCTTGTGGTATCAACACTTTTCTTCAGTCTCTTCTTGAGCTGCAGACTCTCTCCCTGCTATCACGCCAGGAAACTTTTTGACCCTGACTTCCAGGCCTGCATTTCTCAGTAATGGCTGCTGAAATGGGGATCTGCCCAGAGGGGGGTCGTTTTGAGCAAACTGTCAAGGGGAATATCTTACGGTGCTCCCCATCCACCTAAATACTTCGTTATTAAATAATGCATAAATATAGACAATACGTTTCCAGATTTTTCTTAACCGCAGGTCTTTTTATGGGACTGCAAATTCTTGTAGCTCGGTAAGTTCTGTTATAAAACTGCAAACGGAGATACACTGAAATCCACAGAGGAAACCATGGTTTGGCTTGGGACAGCAAAGTACAGGCACAAAGGACAAAGGACAAGTGAGTGTACCTGTGACTGCGGTTCCTGGGTTTTGGTGCAGGTAATGGTTGTCTGAGGGCTGGAGCTGCTAAGCCTGGGCTGAGCAGCCCCCAAAACTGCCCCACCACCTTCACTATCAGCCCCTTGATGTGCACAGCAGGAAAAGGCGGTGAGCAGCAGCAGAGTTATTTTACTCTCATCTTCACGGAGACCGAAGTCAGTTTTACCTAGGCTGGTGACAAGTTTTGGACAAGCCGTAGTGTACCACAATTGCACCACAGCCTTGGAGGCCATGGGGTTTGCAGAGGGCTGGCGTGCCAGCCGTGGGCAGTGAGCCCTCAGCACCTCCCTGCTTCAGGCAGGACTTCAGGCAAGGGCTCAAGTGGAGGGGAAAGGAGTCTGAAAACATGAAGCAAAGGGAACTCCCCTGCACCACAGTGAGAATTGTTTCCAGTGGCTAAGCTGGGAGACGATTGGCAATAACCAGCATTAGGTTATGGCATGCTAATTCTTTACTCTCTTTACTTAAATGTAATTGAGATGCATGTATCACTCTCAAAAGGGGCTACAGCTTCATAGAAATATATTTTTTTAAAAACCCCACAGTTTATATATGTAAAAAAAGTGTAATGTAAACACAGGTGTTAAATCACAAACAGTTATATTTCCAGAAGGTCAGCATATTTATATGATGTCAGCTATTTGGTGGAAGATTATGATGCTTGCTTTATTGCTTTAAATCTTTTAAAACGATTTAAGCTTTTCTATCTGGCTTCTTAGGCTGTTGCACACAATAGTTGAAAGGCCATGACCCATGAAAGTCAAAGGTTAATTTGATTTTTAGATAAATCAGCTGTAGCAAGCAGAAGGTTGTGCAGATTGCCTATTGTTGTAGCAATGTGTTTGCTCAGGGCCTTTCCTGTGGCTGCCTCCGCCGCGGAAGCAGAGAGATGTTCAGAAAATCCTGTTTGCACTTTTGCTCCATCAGCCCGCTCAAGAGCTGGACTAACTTCTACCTGACACAACCTTTTCAAACTGATTCTAGGCTTCCAGTTTGGTGTTTTTGGGGGTTTGGGGTTTGGGTTTTTTTGAGAATATCTGAAGAAGCCACAGTTTCTGTGATCTCAGAAGAGCCTTTAAGATAGCCTTATGGGTACATTGCAACACCACTGAAATAGCGCAGTTCCAAATCATTGAAACTCCTCAGTGTCGCTATATGCAGGATGGCCAGCACTGGCATATTGCTAATGTTCTCTTACATGTCCGTCCCTCGGCTAGCAGCGCTTTAACACTGAACGAAGTCCTGGGTTTTCGTCACTAATTCAGTTCAAATGGGGAGAAATGAAGCAGATATAACTGTCACATTTTTGTGCCTTGGGCAATCTGTTTTAGGAAGAAGCATGAAAAAGTTATTCCTTTTCTATTATTTTTATTTTTAAATCCAGTCTGCAGAAGACTGTCAAAAGCCTTAGCTTCTAGTCCATAAAAGAGGAAGTAAAAAGCAAAGACAAATCAAGCTAAAAACTCCTCAATAAATAAAACAAGGTGAGGAAGAATCCATTTAAATAAAACTGTCATAAGCATTAATGAAAGAGAGTGGTCAAGTTATAAAACAAGTGTGGGAGAGAAGAAAAGCAATGTGCTTGTCAAACCTAAAAATGGTTTAGGTCCCACACTATGGACACAGGTCTTTGCAGAAAATGCAGCAGATACTATAATAAGAGACCTTTGAAGGATGCTGTAGAAGGACAAAATTTATAGTATCATCTTATAAAACTAAACCAGGAGAGCTCTTTCACTGTAACACAACTTAACAAATATTTATATACACACTTTTACTTCTTAGTAGGACCTTTGGAAGTCCCAATAAATTCTAAATAAAACAAAATTATTCTGAAGTAAAAACTTGCTTTTACCTTGTTCGTTCTTCTTTCTTTGGCTATTGACAAGATTCTGCATATTAGTTGTAGCAATCTGAATGACAGCATATTAATATCAGAATCTCATGTCTTTGGGAAAGCAGATAGCCAGGCTGACTACACAGGGCCACAGGCATCTCCTGAGGAATAGTGCAAAGAAAAAAAAAAAAAAAAAAAAAAAAAGCATGGGGAAAACAGTTTCCCTATTCCTGCTTACAGAAGATGAGCAGAAATCTGAGAGCTAAATACAAAAGTAGCATAAATTCTTTAACTTTCTCTGCCATCATTCAGTATAGCTGGGACTATCGTTTCTGACAGCATAAAACATCTTGTAAACTCAGCCTGAAGTCTAGGAACCTGGAGTTTTGACAACTTGCTCAAAAATCCCACTTCCTTCCTTGGCAAGGCTGGCTGAGAATGAGTGCCACGTAAGGCACCTGGGATTTTTTATGCCCAGGCTGACATTCAAATCTTGAAGTTCTGCCAGAAATGTTCATTTAATTAATATTAAAAAAATTAAAAAGAAAAGACAAGACGAAAAAGAAAAGATGAAAAAACCCACCAACAACAGACGGACTGCCTAACTCTAAGCAGAGCATGGTGGTTTAGGCTTAACTGCGCTGCAGACAAGACCCCAGCTGACACACGGTTGAAAGCTGGTGCCTGGCTGGCCTGAGCTGCAGGAAAGCTTGTGCAGCAGAAGCCACAGCCCAGATGTAAGGAGAGGATCCCTCTTCTTGTTTGCCATCTGCTCCTGAGCTGCCGTAGGCAAACAAGAAGCCCCTCACGCACCCATCACACTTAATCTTGAAACAGCCCCATGTAAGGAGCCTCTGCAGTGGAGGCAGCCAGCAGGTTACTCAAAATTTCCCCACCATTTCGTATATACAGATCACTTCCCTGTGTGCTTAACCCATGCGTAACTCAGGCACTAGTCAAGACCATTTTATATTCTGAAATACTCCTATTTCAACCCAAAATGTTGAGGCAGTTGAAACACATGTGCCTGCGCTCAGCCAAGCTGTTAGTGCTGTCCCATAGCTCTAAACATCTGCAAACACCCACGTGTCCTTTTACCTGCTCATTTTCCCGTTGTCTCTGCATTGCAACCTATTTGATTACTTTCTGGGTTTTTTGCTGAGACTGCCAGCAAAAGTGTTGCCACTGCTGACGTTTTGAAGCATCTCACAACATCATCAGGGCAAGATGTTCTTTCACAGGAGCCAGGGCGAAGAAGCCTCAGAGAGGATATAATCATTTTGCTCCACCTCCCTTATGAAAAGACGCCAACAGGAGCACATAAACAAGCTAATCCCTATTCCATCCCATTATTAGCAGATTTAGCTACAGGTATTAAAAAGGAAGAGATAACGGAAAGTAAGAAAAGGCTGTGGAAGCAAAATCATGATGATGATGCTTATTGTGAAATTAGAAGTTTATTTTCAGAATACTTGCTGATAGATTCTTGCAGAAGTAATTCTGTAGTTTTTGGCAAATGTGAAATTCTTACAGGCTTATGGGCAGCTTACGCTGAAGAATTTGTTTATATTTCTAGAGATTTCAAGCAGTTACAAGATTCTGTGACATCTTTTACTGTGATTGGCAGTGAGTTAAGATCCCTCCTCAGGGCCTTTTTCCTGCCTGGGTACCTAAGTCAAGGCTGCTCTCACACAGCTCAGGATATTGCATTTATTAGTCCTTCACTGTGAAAAGGAATATGAACCCACTTTTCTGGTATGAATGCTTTCATCACTCAGGTGTACAGCGTATTTTGGAGTAAGGACAGGGCTGGGACAGGGCTCTGCTTTGTGTAATCTCTTAAATATGCAGAAAGAACGAGTCTGCAAAAGCAGGAGGGAGAGACCCTGCTGAGGAACAGGACACCTGTGTTCCAGCCCCTGCTTTGTTAAAGCCCATTCTGATTCAGTACAACTGCTGCTCTGAAAATGCCTTCTAGGTTAAGTCCTGCTGGTGAGAGGAATCTCTAGCTTTCGGATCCCTAAAAGCATAGGTTTTTAACTGTTCAGCATGACCAAGGAAAAAGGTAGTTCTCCATGTAGGTTGACTTAGGGGAGCAGGTAGACAACCTCTGGCTCCAAATCCTACCTACCACCACAGGGCTCCTGGCACATCCACATTGCATATCAGCATGAAACCCGTGCATACAACAGTTTTATCCCTTGTTTTACCCTAGTCTAAAAGAAACTTTGGATGTTTGCTTGCCCCTCCCATGCCTCCAACCCACACTGGTCTCTGATACAGGCAATGCTCAAAGGAAGACCCGCGGACTAAAAGCACCATGCCACGAAAAGTGAACCTAACTATAGCCCCTGCAACCTGTCAAAGCAAAAATACTTACAGGTTTTGGTTAGCTTATGGCTAGGACAGCAATGGAAAAAGAACAGTTTGCCCTAAATTTTCTGCTTGAGAATGAACTATATGGGGATTCGGCCCTGATACTATTTTGTAGATTTGGCCTCTTTGGGTAGCCTGCAGCACTCAGCAGCACTGCCTGACTCGTGCTTCATGAGGGACTGAATTAGACTGTGAAGCCTTGGGACCACCACACTAACCATATTCTTCTGGAGATGCTCTCTCTGAACTTCAGTCCCAGAAGTCTCTCACCAGGAAATCCGTGTGTGAAATTAGTAGACTAGAGAATGGAGCAGTAGAAATCAGGTATAGCAGAGGAAACATATAACTCCAAGTATTGCTAGTATTTATTTATTTTTAAATTTTGTTGGTGCTCCTGTTTGCAAACTGGCAAAGAGCTTGATCTTGTCAGCTCTGATAAGCGTAGAAATGCTGGGGGTTGGTGCCGGCATGGACAGGAGATCTGGTATTGCAGGAAGTAGGGTTGATATCTTAATAAGTGGCATTTTGTCCTCCAGATCACTATGCTGCCTCAGGCACTGTGATTCTGAAGGGCCTTTTTATGGAGAGAAAGAGCTTCCTCATGCTTATCAAAGGTTGCACAGTACATTTGAAAAGGTAAGAATAACTTCATTGATGACCATATGACATGGTCATCTTCCTAAGCAGAGTCATGTGCAAAACGAGGCTCTAAGTATTTTTTGTTTGGGGGATTAAAAGAGAAAAACAACCAATTCTTCCTTCAAAACTGCTTTTTCCCCTGAAGATACAGTTTCCTCACCATAATGTCAGACATCTATTCTGATATACTGCCCGAACTAATGTGGCAGCTGAGTTCACAACTATGGATATTCTGCACATCTGTGGTAATATGACACAGAAATTCATGCCCACAGAAATGGTGCATTCATCTCACATTAGAGCTACTTCTTCTCTCACCAAAGTCTTCGGGAGTTTTCCCATTACTTTTGTTCAGAGCATGAAAAGCACAGGAAACAAAACAAGCAAGCAGGTAACATAAGGTATAAACAAGTTATAATGAAAGTTAGACAGCTAAAATAAATTTGATATGCTTATGAGGCAGAGCCCCAAGTATTTCCATGTTCTGCAACAGAAACAAAAAAAGGGTCTGCACTAGAAATAATTTTTATGATCAGAAAATGTGTAAACATGTTGAGTCAAGCACTTTCATTTGATACGCTTCCAGCTACTCCACATAATATAGCCTCTGTTCAAGTACTCAAGAGCCAGAACCAGAGTCCTCACAGCCAAGTGGATATTTCATCTTGCAAATTTTTCCTTTATTTTAAAGTGAATTTTGCTTCAGTTCTTTAAAAAGTGGATAGAAAAGCAGAAATAGAACATGAGGAAATGGAATGAAGCTGCATCAGGGGAAATTCAGATTGGACGTTAGGAAAAATTCCTCTTCGAGAGGGTGGTCGATCACTGGAACAGGCTGCTTAGGGAAGCAGTCATGGCACAAAGCCTGTCAGACAGAGTTCAAGGAGTGTCCAGATGATGCTCTTAGTCATATAATGTAGTTTTAGGTAGTTTTGCCAGGACCAGGGAGGTGGACTCCATGGTCCTTATGGGTCCCTTCCAGCTTGAGGCTGGATTCTATATATAAATAGTACCTACAGAGAGGTTATGATACCTGTAAGTTTGCTGCTGACTGTAAGTATTTGTCTGCTTTCCCCCAGGTTGTGGGGGATAAGTTGACAGCTGGAGGTCAGGGCTGAGACTCAGAGGGATCTCAGTGGGCTGCAGAAATGGGCTGTCAGGAACTCCTGAAGTTTACCAAGAACATACGCAGAGTGCTGCAACTGGGATGGAGTAAACCCACAGTGACGGCTGACTGTCAAGAAGGCATCTTTGCAGGAAAGGGCTTGAGGGTCCTGGTAGATAACAAAGCGAATATGAGCCACCAGTGTGCCTTTGCAGGGATGAAGGCTAACCACATATTGGGGTATATCAGCAATAGTCAATGGAAGTGACCCCTCTAAATGGCATTTGTGAGAGTATCATGTCCGGTTTGGGGCTCCCCAGCCGACCTACTGGAACGAGTCCAGCAGTGGACCACCAAGATTGTTGCAAGAAGATGCTGAGAGAAATGGATTTGTTGAGCCTTTAGAAGGCAACACTAAGTGGGAGAAACATTACTGCTGTCTCCAACTACCTAATAGGAGGGTATAGAGAGGAAAGAGTCATATTCTTCTTGGATGTGAATGGTAATGAGAGGCAACACACAAAGTGCAACAACAGAAATCCCAAATAGGTACCAGGAGAAAAATTTTCACGTGTGGGTGGTTGAAGATTGGAACTGGTGCTCAGAGAGGCTGTGGTATCTCCATCCTTGGAAATACTGAAAACTCGATCAGACAAGGTTCTAGACAAAGTAATATAACTTTAAAGTTGGTCCTGCTTTGACAAAGAAGTTGGAGCACATGATCTTCAGAAGTCATCTCCAATCAGAATTGTTCTATCATTGTATAAAAGTTTATTCTCTGTGTAAATCTGTTTTATTGTAAATAAAATGCTCTTGAATTTGTTGAATGCTGAATATGATGCATGGCAAGGTGGCATAACATAATTCAGAGGCTTCAAAGAGCTCATATGAATGTGTTTCTGGCCCACATGCAGCTTCACTAGTTCCACAGCATGGTTAGCTATTCAGAGAGAAAAGTACATTTATCTCAATATCACAAATAATTTTACATTTTTTAAAATCCAGCCTGTCATCCTTCCTTTGCGTTAGTCATGGGATTGCAGGAGAACACAGAGTCAATTTTCAAACATTTGTATAGAGAATTCAGCCTCAAAATTTTATTTGATTGGGTCAATACCCAAACCTTTAGAGGTCTACCCACCACCAAAGAAAAAATGTCTGGCTTGGACCAGATGGACTGCAGGCCAGGAAATTTGAGGAACTTGCTGAGATCTGCCAGGCCTGACCATTATTTCCTTTGAGAAGTGGGGCTTCAAAAAGTGACTCAAAAGTGAACATGATCCTCTTTCCCAAAGAGAACTGAAATCAAAGCGTATCTACACTTTCCAGTATAAAGAGACCAGCCACATCATACCTGTTGTATCCTTGCAGCATTCTTGTGCCAGAGGCAAGCATCCACAGAATTTCAAACAGCACACAGATTTGTTTTGAGTGGTGAGGTGTTAAGCTGTCTCCCCATATGTCTGATCTGAGCTTTTCCTTGTCATCTTGCAGAGATAATAATTTAAACTCTAACAAGCCTACATATACTCCCTACATATACATATTTGTGCAAAATAATGACTGCAGGTGGGGCAGGAAGACAAACACTGTACCCTCTCTGTTCCGAGTTTCAGTCAATTATATTTCTCAAGGTCTTTATGTCAAATAAACTGCAAAGTTTAGTCTGCTGGCATAGCCTCTCCAGGAGTATATTTGATAACCTGTGAGGGGATCTACCTTTACAAAGAAAAAAATGAGCCTCTCCAGGATACATGTCCAGTCTGCTCATGCCCCTGTATTCTCCAGGTGGCAGGTCCATTGAAGCATTAGTGAGGGAAATGGGTGCTGGAGTGCCCGCCTGATGAAAAACACTGGCCGTCTAGCAGGCAAAAGATAGTGTGAAGGGATTGTCCTTGGGTGGCAGGGACTGTGAATGAACTTGGACTAGACAAAGCAGTTACGGTTCAGGCCACTAAACAGAGTAGCCACGGGGCTTTGGGAATCCCAACACCTCAGGCTTGCCTTCCCTGTAACAGCTGAATGTGGATGAATGGTTGCCTGTTAGGACACCCAGACCAGGGCCTGTGGAAAAAAACCCTGAATTTTAACAAGCTTTTGTTTCTTTTTATTTTTCTTTTTCTTTAAAGTAATGACCTCTGCAATGTAACCAGGAAGCAAAGCAAAGCAAACGCAAATGCATGAAAGGAAAAACTACAAGGTTTTCATTATATTGTAATCAAATGATGAGTTATTAATGTCACGTATTTTTTTGACCTAAGAGAGTCTTCCTCAAAACATCTATAGTATCAGCCCTAGAAATGACTAAACAAGAGATAGGAAAAATAACTACTTCCTCACAAAGGAGATATATCTGTAATGTTTCATTCGGGGTGGGTATTTTTCCAACTCTACTTCAAGTAGCACTTAACACACTCTTAGCATCCCTCTTCACCAACCTACTTTTGGCTCTGTAGACTTGATTAATAGACAGCTTTATCATAAAAACTGGTGTCACAACATCTTTGCATTTCTCTTGTCTGTATACAAGGAACCTGGTCAAAACCACAGGTATTGTTGGAAATCAGCTCTTAGGATATCATTTAATAACCAGAAATTGAACAAGCTCACAGGCCTTGCTCTCCAAAACTGTGTAACTGCGTGTTCAGCGGTATGCCAGCTGGTTCCTACTATGAGCCAGCTAGATGACAGCCGATCATCCCCACTAGCCACATCTGATGACTAACCGGCTTTTCCCTGCTAAGTCCCAGTACTGTGCTACTCTCATGGCTTGCCATACCTACCTGCTCCATTTTGCAGGTCGCTACGCCTTTCAGTGAGGGAGGCTTATAGCTCTCAGGAGTAGTGCAGCATCAGAGGGCACAGACACAGCCTTGCCACAGAGGACCGGCTTCTCACATGCTCTGGCTATGCTCCCCTCACGCCTGTCTTCCCGAAGGCTGGCACGTGCAAACCTGCAACCTTCCCACGCATTTGGGCAACCACCACTTGCAGCAGACCTCCCAATTTTTTTTGGTAAAAGAGTATATGACACAGTCAATATGACACAGCCAGCGAAGGGGGTGTTAAAACATCTGTGACCTCAAATTTGAAGATATTCAGGCTTGTCCTTTCACTTTTGCCCCGTGACAGCACCCTAAACGCCTGGCTGCGCGTGGAGGCACCGGGGCCGGCCACGCCACCGCTGCCGGCCGGCGGGCGGGCGGGCACGTCCCGGCCCCCCCAGGCAGCCAGGGGCACCCGCGGCCGCAGGACTCGCTCTAGGCCGCTGCCGCTGGGCCGCCCCCCGGGCAGGGCGCTAGTGGTTCGTTTTTCCTAGCAAAAAGTTGTGTAGGAAAAACATCCTTGACACGTTTCAGGAGGAGAAGGATGGCCAACCCTTGCAGCGGAAGCGCAGTCCCACGGCCCGTGAGACCCGAGGGCTCTGCCGGGCGCTGGGATGGAGCGTCCCGCCCGGGCGGCGCTGGCTCAGCCCCAGGGCAGCAGGGGCGGGCGCGCTGTGGGCGGCGACCTCCAGCCCGCCGGTAACGGCACCCGCAGCGCGCCAGGACCGCCGAACGGCTCCCCGTGAACGGCCTTGCGGACAACTCCTCTCGGCGGCGGCCGCGGGCAGGACTGACCGCCCGCCCCTCCGCCGGCCACAGCCACGGCCACGGCCCCGGCCCCCGCCGCACCGCCGCAGGCAGCCGGGGGCGGCCCCGCCAGGCCCCGCCCCACGCCGCGCACCTGCCGCGGGCCGCCCCCCCGGCGCGGGAGGCGGGCGGGAGGCAGGGCGGGGGGGCGGCCGCCCGTGCCCGGCGTGTGCCAGGAGCCCGCCGGTGCCGCAGGAGGAGCAGGAAGCGCCCGGGCAAATCCAGCCTCGCTATCACATGACTCAGCAGCCGCCGCCGGGCTGAGTTCACCCAGCGCTGCGCCGGGAGGGGGGAACCTGCCGCCGCCGCTGCTGCGATGAGGCCGCGGCCCCGCGGCTGCCCCTGAGCCCGCCGTTCCCCCACCCGGCTCCGCGCGGCCCGGCGCCCCCATTGCGGAAGCGCGGCGGGGACTGCCGGAGCCGCCGCCGCAGCGCTGCCCGCGGGCGCGCCCCGCTCCCCGCCCTGCGCGGCGGCCCCGGCGCTGCCGCCTCCGGCGGGGGTACTATGCTCACGCGGGTGAAGTCCGCCGTGGCCAATTTCATGGGCGGCATCATGGCTGGCAGCGCGGGCGCCGACCACGGCAGCGGCGCGGACTTGCCCCTCCGCTTCCCCTACGGGAGACCCGAGTTCCTGGGACTGTCCCCGGACGAGGTGGAGTGCTCCGCCGACCACATCGCCCGCCCCATCCTCATCCTCAACAAGGAGACCCGGCGCCTGCCCTGGACCACGGGCTACGCGGAGTGAGTACGGGTCCCGGCCGCGGCGGGCAGGTGGAGCGCGGCCGGGCCCGCCGCCCCGCCGGGCTGACCCCGCTGCTGGGCGCACCGGCGGCGGGAGGCGGCGGTGCCGGGTGCCCCCCCCGCGGCGGGTGCCGGCGTTGCCGGAGGTGGCGGGGGCGCCGTCCCGGGCCTGCGCGGCGCCGCGGGCAGCGGGAGCCGGCGGGGGGCGGGGGGCGGTATCAGCGGCGCCGGTGCCCGGCCCCGGCCGTAGCTTTGCACCTGGACAGCTCGTTTGTGGGGGGCCGAGGATGCGGGCGGTCACCTGCCCTTGTGAGTCCCCGCGGAAGCGGCCGGTTACCGGACGGGCGAAGGGTGGCAAACGGGCAGCACCGGGGCTCCTCTATCCGCCGCGACGGCTCCGGGGGTGCAGGGGCCGACGATGAGGTCCCCGCCGGTGAACAGCTGCGTCTCTTCGCGACTCGGGAGCTAAAAGGGCTTTGATGGAAGCCCGGGATGGCGCGTGCCGCTCCCTGCCGCTGCCCAGCCGCCGGGAAAGGTGCGGGGTTTGGGCACCGTCCTGCGGAGCTGGCAGCGTCGCGCTCGCTGGTGGTGGCTGGTCGCTTATTCCCCCAGTGCTTTCATGCTTGGGGAGACACTTGAACACGAGCTCCAAGCTGAGAGAAAAATCCGTTGGCGAACCCTAGCACCGGGCGTTCCCAGCAGTTCGTTGCCCTGACCCTCTCATGTCGTGGTATTTACTTTAGAGGGTGTCAGGTCGCGACCTGGTTGTAGCCTTGAGCGCGACCAAACTAAACGATTGCACGCAGCGCCTTACATACCGGCCCGGCAACGGGCAGCGTCCGTTTGGATGCAGATCCCCGTCCCACAGGCTGTGGGAGTAGCTGCGGGGCCAAGGCATGTCCTTGCACTTGATTCCTTTATCGGTAGATGCGTTGTTTTCTTCGATGATACTGGGAGCGGGATTCAGTATTTGGTTTCTCTTTGCTGCTGTCTCTGAGTCTGGAGCCTGCCTGGCCATCCACGTTGCTGCCAGCTCACAGATTACACAAGTTCCACTAAACTCGCCCTTCCAACCTACGAGCTGTTTTGCTGTAGTGCGCTGGCTCTTCAGGCATGTATGAATGCCTAACAAAACTACTGCAGAAAGTACGGTGAAGGCTTCACATTGTTAACGAGCAATCACTAGCTTTATTTAAAAGGCTGTTACATCATTGAGGACACTGAAATGGGAAGAGAGATTTAAAGAATTTAAAATTGGTTTGTTCTCCTCAGATTATTAAAGAATTAAATAGACTACTGAGCAAATTCCCCAGGAACTATAACTTTAAATGTTTAAAAGTAAGCTATAATAGTTCTGCTACTATAATAGTCCTTTAAAAAGCAATTATTTACCAAAACAAGTAAGTGCTGCTATTTTTATCTTGCGTAAGGTGCTGTGGCTTTCAGCAAGTGAGTGCAATTGCATATTGGTGACAAAAGTGGGAAGGAGGTTCTCTGGCTCCCAGGTATGCGCGTCCACTGCTGCCTGCAAGCTTTGCCTGAGACTGTCAGGGAAGAAAAATGGGAGTGCTGGAAAGCTAAAACCCAGGTTGACCCTGTGGATGAAACCTTCCGTGAGGGAGTGTTTGGAGGTAAAATACATGGCTCTGGTGATCGTGAAGGGAGAAGACATGCAGAGATTGTTTTCATATACTTGTTATTCTTCTGAGCTTTCAGCAGTTCGGTTAATTGGGAGGTGTAAAAAGGTTACTGGCTTTCTCAGTTCCTATTGTTATCTATGTGAAAATAGGTTGGCCTTTTGCTTTATCTCTTGGTTTTGTTTTTGGTTTATTTGGGGTTTTTGTGGTTTCTTTTTTTCTTTCTTTTGTCTCATCCCCTTCCAGTGCAGTTACTGGTTCTAGTGCTGGTGGAGCGGAGTTCAGTGAAAGAAAGAGAAAGAAAATTCCTCCTTAGAGAGAGAGAACTAGTTAACATGTTAACAGGCTCTTCCCAGAAACATCTATATGATCTCCCTAAATGGGCTTTGGTTGTGATCAGATGTCAAAATGCTCACTCTGCAGAAGCTAAGAGGAAAGAGTGCTACCAAAATTGCATTGTCCTCCAAAGGCAAGGCAGTGCAACAGCCATTAATGAATAAAGAAAAAGAAGGAAATAAGGACAAACTTGGGGTTTGCAAAGTATGACTTCTTTTTTTTTTTCCTTTTTTTTTTTTTCTTATTCCTACTGAGCTATTACTAGACTTTCTGAAAATAATTGCAAGACTGGCTTGGAGGTTTATGTTCAAAATATCTTGTTTTTCTTTTGGAACTCATTTGAGGTATGTAGAGAAAAGGAATGGAAAAATACCAGGAGGGTCAAATTACTATTATGTATATTTTGAAATTTGTTTTCTTGGGGGAATCGGGGTGAAGTACTCCTATGCTATTATTTAGCATTGTGTTAGCGTCTACATTAGGGAAACTATCAAGAGCAGTGCTTGCCTTTTGATACAGTACAAGTGAGCACTTGCAAGAATGTTAGGAGGAGGTTTGGTGTCCTCACAAGGAACTTGTAACATAATTCAAAGGTGAGCCATTTAACTGACATTTTAGTAGTTTGCTTTGGTGTGAAGGAGTCAGAAAATACGTGCCATATCTGCATTGCTGTGAGGTCTAACTTCCCTGAGCTGTTGCCTTTCCCATGTTTTCATGTTTTAGCAAATCAGCAAAAGTGTTTCCAGTGTTTTCTTGGCAGAAGGTGCCTTTGGGCACTGCGATTTTTACTTCTTGGAGTTAAGGAACGGTTGTTGTAGACTTAGAAGGTGGGGATTGGGTGCAGAAGGTGTAAGGAGAGAGTGCGTGCTACCTTTATTGTGACTGCCCTGATGTCATGGGTTGTTGGCAGAGCGGGGTCTGAGTTGGTGGATTTATGCTTCATGCCCAGTGCCAGCATCTGTCTCACTGTGTTTAGTAAGAAATTTTGGCTCTGAGAACAGGTTATCTGGAGGCTTTGGCTCAGGAAAGCCTTTGCAATGTTCATGTTCTTTAGATGTAAAACGTGTCAGCTTAGAGATGATACTGGAGCTCCTTAATGTTGACATGTCGATGTTTCATTCAAGCTGGAGAGGGTATCTCGGGGTTAGACCTGGTTCCCATACGGAACTAAAGCAGTCTGAGTGCGCGAACTCTGTAGTATTTTCAGGGACTTCCTCTTGTTCCTTTTATTCCTGAGGACAAGGGTTTCTTAGTAACTTTGGTAGCGATAAAGGAGCTCACCCTGTTCAGTATTTCTCCTCCTTAGCATCTGTGGTATATTCCTGTTCATCTGACATGTTCCCCTGTAACGAGCACTTCTCCTCCCCTTTTTCTTGCTTCTCTTGTACTGAACTTTTTATAATGGATATTTTTTGCAATATTGCTCATCCAAGTCATATTTTAACTTATTTTTAAAATTACATACTTATCTCTGGTATTATGCAGTGAAATGTAAATTAGCCTTTATTTTTTATTATTAGCTTCCTCTCTTTTAATAGTGTGAGCATTATGCAAAGCATGTAGGCAGGCAAATGAAATCTTCAAAAACATACTTGATGCTGGCATAAAGCATCATTGCTTCCTGAAATGTTAGTGGGAATCCCATAGAGACGTGGCTTCCTTAGTTGGTGAGCAACCTGAAAATTGTCTTCTGAAATGACTGTCCTGCTGTCTCTTCCTTCATGGGAGACCCGAGACCGTGAATTTCAGTTTACCTCATACTACAGAATGGCAAAAGTCTGGTAGATGTTTCAAAGAGATACTCTTACCACAGACCCTTGGTCTAATGGTCATCAAACTCCGTAGAAGCAAAATGAAAATTGTATCCCACATCCAGTAAGCTTTTAAAGTGTCTTTTAAAGGTATCAGTTTATTTAGAAATACCCTTGATTAAAAATAAAAGTTTGTCTCTAACATAGTTTTACTGCATGTATTTAGCTGATGAGCATCAGGAATGATCCAGGGAGAGGGCAGTGTTATCAAACATTCCTTTAAGTCTGCCTTTAATCTAGGAGGGGTAAGGAGATTTGCTGCTCTCTGAAAAGTTAAGTGATTTATTTGAGTAAAAGGGGTGGATGGATCCTGCCTGACACTTTATTTAGTTGTTGCCCTCCCTCCCCTATACAGGCAGCTGCGCTCCCAAGGCCACGGGGCTCTCCCAGACATTACCCTGTCTGAGCCTGAGCTGGCTTCTGAGCTTCTGCTTGGGTTGCCTTATTACTGTGAGGGAAATGTCTTCCCTAGCCCCTTTCTGGGCTGTTTTCAGTGTTTTATGACCTCTTCCCTGCAAAGTTTCTACTAAGCTGCCCTCAGCCCCTCCACTGAACTCTGAAAGTAACTGGCAGAGTAGATAGAGGCAGTAGCATAGATGGAGTATATAACATGAAACGACTTGAATGGTGTTCACCTGCATCCAAACTCTGCTCAGAACATTATTTTCCATCTTTTGCTCTGTTGCTTTATCTTGTTCCCCCCATGAAGATAGAGGGTGGACAGGCTGGAGAAGTGCCTTTCTTTCCTGGTTGAATTCCCTGGACTATATATGGCATGACAAAATAGATGCTAAATTTGCAGATGACAAAGGACTAGCGTGATGTTAGTGCTGGTGGAGTTGCAGGGAAACTGCAACTGAGTAGCGTGTTGTGGCAGAAAAACACAGCTAGTCAGTTTCCATCTATCTTGAATGTGGATTCCTGGTAGTTCAGGATTCAGTAATGTAATTGCTGTCCTAAATTGTATGAATCTTGGGGATGGTACCATAGACCTGCTTCTGTATAGCATACTTTCCTCTCTTTACTCTTACCTTTCTGCCATCTCTTTGGAGACTATCAAAAGGTACTATTAAATACACGTAAGGGAAATGAGGAAAGTCTGAATTGTGTGTTGCATGTGTCCTTATGTGAAAGACAGTTTTGCCTGCCTTTTTAAATTCATTTTTTAAAACTTTCTAAATGACACTTTAGGTATCTCGCAGTTCCAAGTTATAATAGGTATCCAGAAACTTGACGTTTGTGGGGTGTGTGTTTCTTGGCTTATAAAGTCAATTTATTGTCCCAGCAGTGCCTTTCATTTGATGAGACACGAAGTCCCCAGCTCTTTTTCCATAATGTTACATTTGAGGGAGACTGTGGTTTCTCTGCTCTGCAGGCCTGCAGTAGCAATTACATTTTCTCTGTGGTGTGGTGGCTACTGACCCGTAATGAATGCAGAGTTGTAGGTGAGGGATGATGGCTGTGTCCTGCAGCATTATTACGGTAGTATATTGTTACAGCAATGACTTAAGTTCAAAATGAGGAGGGGGGGTGTGGAAGCTTATGGATTCCGCCCCCCCCCCCCTTAAGTACTGATTGTTTCATAAGGCTGATGATGTCGCATCATGCTGTGTTACTTAGCTTGTAGGAAATTAATGTACGTGAGAACTGACGGGAGGTTTTCATTAAAATAATTTCTGGCCTTTCTCAGTGATCATAAATTTTAGGTTGTCACAATCAACATAATTTGCTGATTTTGTGAGTTAAGATAACACAGAGGTATTTTTCCACCTGAAGTGCTGTTTGCAGACCAAACTATTTATACAAACATTAAGTGTTGTATTAACAATCTGAAGCAGGTGAAAGCTTACCAGATCTGTGAGATGAGGTAAACCAAAGCACAGAAATTGCTTGTTCTGAGTTGGCAGTGTGTTGATGTCAGAGGATAGCGTAGGGCCTGCAACTACCAATCACTTATTCTAGTCCTTGTTGTCTCCTATTAACAGAAGGTAACCATGCTCCTATGAATTGAAAGTTACATTTTCATTTCTGGGAGCTAGTCTTTCAAACCATCAGCTGGGAGCATGACTCATACCCTGTTGGTAAACACATTTCTTGTACATATTCTGTTTGGTACAGATTTCAGGAGGATGGTACACCTGGGAAAAGGAATGCCTTTTTTCTTATCTTGTTCTGTTTGGCTGGCTTAGGTTAAGTACACAGAAATAATGAATTACTTTCCTTTTTAAACTGAACTTTTAAAAAATTTGTTTACACTTCTTTTTGGCTAAAATTATGTTCTGTTATTCTTTCTGTAGTTCAGAACATAAGACTGAGTAGGACCTGATGAATGAGCTAAAAATTCAAATACCGTATCTGTACCTAAAGATGACTAAATATTCTTCCTGTGTCTGAATTATTCTTCTGTGCTTAATGTAATGTTAACTTTAATGTACATTGCCAGACTCTTGTTTAAGCCTGGGCTAATATAAAACAGCCCAGAGAAACCAATGATAGTTCTAAGAGCTTCAGAAATTCTTTTCCTTGTGTAAGAGCTTATATTATAGCATCTGATATTTATGTAATGCCTCTAATCTGCCCAGTTTCTTGCAAATAATAATTTCAGTATAACCTTGGAGAAAAATGTACATGTGTAAATGTTCTCATTCCTCAGGTGAAGAAACTGAGGCAGTGAGGATTTGGCAAGAGTTTTGATACAAATGTGAGGAATGAATCCTGAGTCAAGTTTCTGTGCTTCAGTTGGTTTTCCTGCTGTTGTGTGCTTGGGATTTTCCTATGTGTTCTCTGATTTCTTAGAACTAATGGGGGTAAAAGGAGAAAAACAGTTAAAAAAAATAAAAATCATATGCTGTGGTATTTTTAGTGCAGTCTAAGTTGCACACACGTGATTCCTAACAAGGCAAGTATGAAATTCATCGCTCTGAGCTGTCTTGTATTGCTCTAGTCCCCTGGAGACTTAAGACTAGTGCTGCCTCGTGTTTCTGAAAAGCTTGCTTGAGCATGGTCCTAGCTTCTGAAGCCAAAGGGTGACTGTGTCCTCCCAGGCAGTCTTCCTTTGTCCCCTTCTGCCTTGGCACTGGTGGCAATCAGCAGATGTTACCTGCAAACACTCCAGCTTTGTTCGTTTGCCTTAGATGCAGCAGCATCGCTTGGGAAACAGTGGTAAGTGTAAGTGGGAACAGCTTGGCAGAGTTAATGTCATGCTATAAAGTAATTGACAGGACTATGCTCCTTAGGGTGAACTGCTTTGAGCCTGTGAATGGGAGCAAATGAAACGTGCTCAGTTGGACCTTGAAAGGAAGCAGTGCTGCAAAGCAGAGGTCATTCCTGCAGTGGGGGTCCGTGTTTCACATGAAGAAGAAATAACCTGTCCTTAAGCCCACAAACCTTAAGTCAGGTCTGTGTTGAGCTGCATCCTGAGTAGGACTTGAAGTAGGTGGATGCCCTGTGAGAGGAGGGAGACGTCTTTGGGTGGATTTGGGCAGAGCAGACACAGTAACTTTGCTGTGGCATGGGGCTGGAGCAGGAAGGTGCTCCATGTGTGCTGCGGCAGTGTTTGCAGGGGAGATAGAAGCTCCTGGATCATGTCTACCGTGGATCTTTATCCCCTCACTTTTGGATTTCTCTTCTGATTGAACTCAGTGCTCTAAAATGCAAGAGGCCCCGCTAGGCAGCAGCAGCTCAGTATTAATTGTGCATTTAGTTGTCTCTTAGCTGTCTAAGTATTTTTTTTTCCCCTTCCTCCTCCTTAAACAGAAGGAAGAAGGTAACTTGAAAGACTTGGTTCCCATTTGGACAGTTATGTTTACCTGGTAGGGTGATACATTTGGGGTGGCTGGCTACAATACGCTGTATTATCCAGAGTGATTTTCCTGCTCATGGGTTAAGTAGAGTAGAAGGGGTTGTGATTTCAAGTGCTCAGAATGCAAAATAGTCAGCATAGCTGGTGAGGAATCCCAGCTTGTGTTGAGCCCATCCACCCCCCAAATCCAACAGACATGGGGTGGGGTGTTTTATTGCAAGGCAGTTATGGAGGTTCAAGCATATGGGAGGTGGCCAGCAGGTCCATTGCAGCTGTTTGGCCAGCTTCACCAGTAGTGCCTTCTGCCCAGCACCCCCATCCAGCAGCATGCTTGCTATCTAGTAGGTGCTGCCAACTATACTTGTGATGCTAAGTGGCGAGGTGCTAAATGGTTGATGCTGTGTGAGCTGTTCAACAGATGAAGCTCATAAAATGGCTGGAGGCAGGTAAGATTCCTTCTCCCAATACCATACGCAAGGCAAGCGTTTGCCTGCAGAGTTCAATGTTCTCTAAATAAATAAATAAAATATAAATACCGCATCCAGTATTTCTTTAGGAGGAAGCTGTGCTGGGGTAAAACCTGTCGAAGGGACATCTCTGGTTCTTGATCACAGCATGATTTAATTGCTGGAGTCTGAGAGTGTGAAGGAGAAAAAATACCCCAGGCTGAGGCAGCCAGCGTTGGCAAGTGCAGTGGTTAGAGCAAGAGGGGGCAATGCATAGTTGGGAAATGCCAAAATGTGGACCCTGTACGTGATTCAGCACTTACTCTGATTAAAAAAAAAACCCCAAACCCACAAAACCCCCAAAAAACCCAACCCCCAACCTTAAATAAAAAGAGGTTATCTGTGTGCTGTGGCTGGCAGGCCTTTCTGGCATGAAGCAGGGTGGCAAATCTAGAGCTTCACTTGTTCTTTGGGATCTGTATGCAACATAGTGAGGCTTAACGGAAAGAGAGTCTGCTGGGGGAGTCCAGGTCTGCTGAGGTACAGGGGTATGGGCAGTGCTGTGTCCTCGGGTACTCCCTGGCTTGACAGAGCTGAAAATATGTACATGTTTTAAAAAAGGAAAAAAAATATGCTGTAAGCTGTCAGTGCTATTCACTGGAGTGATTATCACCAATGTTTACCTTCAGTTAATTTCCTTCTCTTTTTTTCTTTGGTACCAAGGGTTGCATGAACACCTTGAATCTTGTGTGACCCTGGTTTTGGTGGTCATGGCAAATGCTCCTCCTAAATGGTCCCCATTCCCAAGACGAGCAGGAGTTGAATGGGTGTTGTCCCCCCTAAGGAAAGATAGTGGCATTGTCGGCCTCTCCCTCCTCTGGTGTGGAGAGGTCTATCTGTCCATTGGTTTCACTTGTCCAAATGCCATATATTTTTAACTGTACTGGGCATCTCCTCTGCTGGAGGAGGAAAGACGTCAGATCCTGTAGGCTTCCTTTTCTTCTCGTGAAAGCAAGGTCTAGGTCCTTGTGGACCATGGTCCTTGAGCATGGCTTAAAAGGTGAGTAAGCATTTCTAGTCTCAGCGCCCTGCCCCCATTCTTTTTGAAGTGCTGCCATAAGGTGTAGTCAATCTTGACTGATTTTGATGCTCTTCAGGCTCCTTTGCAGGCAGAGATAATGGCACTGATACCATGATTCAGGGTGGTCAACTTCGCCTGACTTCAGGGAGAGAGGGTGGGGAAAAGAGTGAGAAACCATGTACCGTTGCCTCTGCTTTCCATGGTGGTTTTCTGCTACAGTAAGAGAAGAAACAGACTGAGCTTTGATTGCATCTTTTGCTACTTTTATTTTGCACCATAAGCAATTGGGTTGTTTAAGGGGGGGACAACACAGCAGCATATGTGTGAGTTTGAGTGGATGAGGAGCATGTGCTGTTTGGGTGTTAGGCTGCAGTGGTTTTGTGGATCATGCTCTGAGTTCCTGCATGCCACTGCTTCAGAAATCCTGCGGCAAAGTGTCCTTGGATTGGCATTAGAGGTCTGTCAGATTGTGTAGGGATCCTTTCATAGGTATAGCTCTATTTCCAAAGTCTTCCCAGTTATTTTCTCCTTCTATTAAATCTGCTAGTCTCATAGCTAAGTGCCCTTTGTGCTATCCTGTCCTGTCAGTGTATCTGCCCCATTGCTTAAAGCTACCAACAGAGGTAAGATCTCTGCTCCCCCCTGTGAGTCCTTTTGAATTTCCCTGTTTTGTTCTTCTACCCTTTAGGGCCTGTTATGATAATTTCTACCCTCCAAACTCCCTGCAGAGACACAAAAGAGATCCAGCTCCAGCCAAACTCTGCAGCAGATCTTTCTTTTTTTTTTTTTTTGGTCAACACTGATTCATTCAGGCCAAGTATGATTTGTCTATCTTTAGGTATGTGTTAGAGACCTCCTCAGAAACAGATGATGCATAGCGCGTGTTTGTAATGCCGTAAAATACGTGTCAGCCAGAACTAACAATCTGGTCCTTGCTGGAGTCATACATTGGAAGTTGGACTGAAGACAGGTCTCCAGCTCTTACAGCTCGAACAGTGGTCCATTTTGTAGAGAAGTCTGGCAAAGAAAATAAAATCTTACACTGCTGTTTCTCAAAGACATCTGTATTTTTCAGATTAGCAGGTCACTATGTGAACAGACATGCTGTGAGCTCTCATCCTTCAGTTCTTTCCAAAAAAGCAGTTTCGGCCAGTTACCCAGCCATGAAACACTTGATACCCTTTCCCTGGGGTAGAAAAGGTTCCTTTCCTTAGCAAACTACCTGGGCAAGGGTTTTGTCCTTCTGTTCAGGTGTGATGTTTAAAGACACAGCTCTTTGGAGGCTAAGAAGATACCATAGACACTGCTGCTTTGATTTCAGATGGGTTTTGTTAGATTTCAAAACAGTTTGTATGAAAGGGAGGTTAGTGCTGGAGAAAGAAGTTGCCCAAAATGCCGCTGGTTTATTTTTTGTTTTGACAATTATTATTTTTAATGATTTTTTTGTTTCTTTTACGCTTCTCTCTTGAGGGAAGTTGGTTTTTATCGTTGGTTGTGGACTTTTTTCTTTTTGATTCATAATCTGTGCTGCCTGTCTGTGAGGAGGAGAAAGCAAGAAGCTGCAAGACCTAGTAGTGGGAGCAAGCCTTTCTTTACTTTCTGGATGGGAAGAGCATTCCTGAAATCATTTCAGGCCCAAGCGTTGTAACTGAAAGCGAGGTCCTCTCTAGTGGGTTCTGGGTTGCATTGGATGATGCATTTCAAAGGCAAAGAGCTGCTGTGTAAAACCCACCACATCTCTGCCTTGCTGATCGGGCTCATGAAGCAGCCAAGCAACTCTGCTCATACCCGGGAATGCAAAGTGTTGCAACTCTGTTGGTTTTGGTAGCTGTGCAGGGAGCCTGGTGCCTCTATACGTGTCCTGTCCCATACCTCTGCTGTTAATTCCACTGGCTCTGTATCTGTGCAAGCGCCTTGGCAGGCTGAGTGTGGGTCTTGGTTTTTTCACATGTTCAGCAGTATGCAGTGCTTTGCAGAAGCCTGTGCAGTAAAACTGTGTTCTTTAAATTGCTCGTTATAAGTGTTTCTTAAAACAGCATTTTTGAGAAGTGCTTTTCCTTCCGAATCTGCATTAAGGGTCTTTGTTTCATGAGTGAATGCTAAATTTTGGATTAGAAATTAGATTTCAAAAACTGGTTTTTGTTTCTCTTTGCTGAATTTATTTGTAGGTCTCTTGACTGAAAAAGGAAATGAAAGGTTGGGTTTTTTTCCCCATTTCTTGCCAAGGACTTGATCTAAGTTCAAACTTGCAATGCTTATAATTTAAAAAATTTAAGAGCTGTACAGTGGAACCTGCATTGTATGTGTGGTGCTGCTGGGGATGGTGTATGCCTTTAGATTCGGGTATTTGGTTAGGCATTTAGAAATGGAAAATAGTTATCATAAAGCTAACCTCACTGAATGTTGTTGCTTACATAGATCGTAAAGTTCTGTGGGTAGTTGGTCTGAAATGAGTGATTTCTATTTTGCAGAACGTAAATAAAATTTTCTCTCCTCTGTCGTCTTCCTGCCAAAATAATTGTTTTTCAGCCATTTTCACATGTCATGGGAAAGTGAGTACTTAAATGAGTCACATAGGCTCTTGACCATAATGCAGGAATTGGTAAGACATCAAAACTTACATTGATTTTTTGTTTGTTTGTTTGTTTTTATAAATAAAGGTAGATCAACATCAGACTTGGAGGGCAATTCCCTCTCCCTTACCTTGTTACCTCTCTCATTAATCACATCTCCAGTCCCATGCTTTCAGTTCATTTCTTTATTCTTCTCAATAAACTTTAATTAAGATCAGTGTCTCTACAGTCCTTGCGAAATGTAGATGAAAACTTCTTTAGACTGGGACTCCCTCTGGCGTACTTCATAATGTCATTTTAAGGTGTTTCTGCCTGTCTCCAGTAGTGCAGAGCTGGGAATCACAGTCCAGTGAGTTCTTTTGCCAACATCTCCAGAGTAATCCCTGAAAATACTAGGTCTGTGGATGGTAATTCTATTAGCTGTTCAGCAAGCTGAGTCTGGAAGAATGCAGCTGGTGTACAGGAACGTGGGAAGTTCCCCATCTCTGCCTTTAATCCTGCTTTTAGAGGGGAAAAAAGTTATAGGCTAATGTGATTAGCTGTAATCCCATTCTTGCTTGGTTTTAGAAACATGTCTGATTCCTAAATCGCAAGCTAGTTCTGTGAAGTGCTTTCATGGAGAGGATGGGGAATTACTTTGGTACTCAGCTCATTTGTCTTTGAAAAAACACTGGAAGCAAGAGAAAAAGAAACTCTCATAGCTGGGAAATGAGAGTTGTAGTTTATGTTGCACAGTGTAATTCAGAAATCTGAAACCAAGAGCATGTAAATGGAAACACATGAGCACAATCCTTTCAGGTATCTAGGTATATGTATAAACACAGGCAAGGAACGACTTATGTGTACACTGCAAATTGCTCTTCAGGGCTTTGTAGGCCCAAAGGTTTACGTTGGGATCTTGTTATTTGCTGATACGCTGCTGCTGAATCTGGTGGTGTGGTTGGTTTGGTGTGGATTGGGGACAGAGCGTGTTCTAACAAAATCTGCAGCTTCTACCTGAAGTGAATGATCTGGGGACTGTTTTTTTTCCCCATGGAGGCAGTTGTTTTCTCTTTTAGTGATAAGGGAACGAAAGCGCTACTGTCTGTGGAAGTGCTTGTGTGAAGCGTTCGAAATGCTGTTGGCTGCTGCAGAGGGGCAGGACCCTCCGTGACGAGAGTGAAACACGTGGGGCCTGCTCCTGTGTGTGAGCACAAACAATGCAGCGCTCTGGGGACGAAGGGCATCATCTTCTTGTGGGAAAGGCAAAGTGCGGCCTGAGATCAAGGTCTTTCCATGCCATCATTTTCTTATAGCAAATTAGTTGTGTTCAAAGGCTCGGTGCTCCTCATGGGCCCTGTTTGGATAGGAGGGAGCGCTGCCCTCACAGGCCCGGCCTGTGTTCTGTTTCTGGGGGAGAGGAGGGAGAAGTCGGATAAATACCTTGTTCATATCTTTTTTGTTTGCTGAAGAGATTGGAAATAAGAGTGGCTGGTCTTGGAGTCAAATGCTGCCTGAACCCTCTGGAGTGAATGGCTCTGGGGAGGGATGAGCTCAGAGGACTGAACTTGTTGCTTTTTTTGTTCAAGCAGCAAATTTGAGATAGTGCAATTTAGAGACATTGTGTGAACTGAGGCTTTCCTTTGCCTTCCCATCAGGTTCCCCTGCCTCTTGTACCCTTTCTTGCTGGTGTGGTGTGGTGGCATCAGGACTGTGGGCAGGGTGGCCCCGGTGGCAGCTGCCCCGGGAGTCCCAGGGAAGGGAGGGAGCACGCAGGCACCGCTGGAAGGGCCACCTGGCCGCAGCTGTAACACAGCTTTGTAGTTCAGCTCCTGAAGGATGACAAGGTGGGAACGGATTTACTGAAAAGCAGTATTACTCCTTTTAGTTTCCTTTGTGAAGTTGGCCTTGGGTATTTGTCCTGTCACAGTAGTTCAAATGCTTGGGAGTGGTAGGAGAGAAACAATGCTGTAGCGATAAAATGCTGCGATACTAATCCTGTAAATTTACAGGCTTAGTCAAGCTGGTTTTGAGAGGTTGTGTGGGACTGCCTTGTTTACAAATAAAAACCATCACTTAGTTTAATTACAGTGTAAGGCATGCTGCCTCTCTTCCTCTTTCTTACAGTCCTGATGTTTTGGTATGTGGTATAACTACTGTGCTCCCTCAGGGCATTCTCTAAGGCCAGAAGATTTCTTTAGGCTATCAAATAAATAACTGAGTGCCTTTAAAACAACAAGAACAGAAACCCCGTCAAACCTCCCCCCACTATCAAATAATTGAAGGGAAAATTTTTGTTCTTTTTTCCCCTTTGAAATTGTATCATGCTCCATGGAGAACTTGGAAACACTAGATGAGTAACTAGATTAATTTAATCTTGGAGAAATGTAGTGGGGGTGTTTGGCAAAGATACTTTGAATTAGTGTTACACAGATATGTTTCGAAATTACTGTAACCCCTCTAGTATCCTTTCGCAGAGCGTGCCAAAATAGTTGCTCGGTGTGTAGTCAAAAAGTCAAAGAAAGTGTTAGCGTACAAAGGAAATGGGATATGATAGTGGAAAATTGATTGTCTCTGTAAAAAGTCTACATTTAAAACACTGCTGAGGAGACTGTGTTCACCCTTAATTACAGACAAAACTAAAGAGGAGTAATGACTAAGGGGAAAAAACAAGTTGGAAATGGAGGAGCTGGAAGAGAGGGAACAAAAAATGAAATGTACAAAACCAGGAGAGAGAATGCTGAAGGCAGGCTAAGTATTTTTGTACTGGGAGGGAAAAGTTTAACAGGAATAGGAAACCCCTATGACAGAAAATGAAAAACTGTAAACAGTGATAAAAGATAACTTCCCTGTGTAACTTAAGAGCATATGGGCAGAATTCATTGCATGAGGACATATCAAAGAAGCCTTTCACAAATGTAGGTCACGGTCTTCTGTTTCAGGAAGCCTTGGACCAAAGGGTATTTAGAGATAGGTGTTGTGAGAACCTAGAAATTATTTTTTTCCTTCTTTAAAGTAGAGGGAATTTCTCATGCTTTGCTGCATGACAGAGGTCTCTGCTGGGCATTAAGGGGATCACTCTGCTATGGTTGGATTTATTCCTGAAGTAACCTGGTATTTCTTACACTTCCACCTGGAATACCTGGACTCACCTCTGCAGCAGAAAGCAGTGCTATTAATGGGGCACAAATGGAGCTGCTGAGAAAATTCTTCCAAAGGTGGGTTTGGTTTTTTTTGTTGTTGTTTGGAAAGATAATCAATCTGCAGTGTCATGGCTTAACCCCAGCCAGCAACTAAGCCCCCACCCCAGCCAGTTGCTCACTCCCCCGCAGTGGGATGGGGGAGAGATTGGAAGAGTACAAGGGAGAAGACTCGTAGATTGAGGTAAAGACAGTTTAATAGGTAAAGCAAAAGCTGTGCACACAAGCAAAGCAAAATAAGAAATTCATTCACTGTGTCCCATCAGCAGGCTGGTGTTCAGCCATCTCCAGGAAAGCAGGGCTCCATCACACATGCCAGTTACTCAGGAGTGCCATAACCCTGAACATCCCTGCCTTCCTCCTTCTTCCCCATCTTTATATGCTGAGCGTGATGTCGTATGGTATGGAATATCCCTTTGGTTTGTTGGGGTCAGCTGTCCTGGCTGTGTCCCCTCCCAACTGCCTGTGCCCCCCCAGCCTACTCGCTGGTGGGATGGTGAAGCAGAGGAGGCCTTGCCTCAGTGTTAGCACTGCTGAGCAATAGCTAAAACATCCCTATGTTATCAACACTGTTTCCAGCACAAATCCAAAACTAGCTATTATGAAGAACATTAACTCTTATCCCAGTCCAAAAAGTACACAGAAGAAATACTGAAATGTGGGAGAAGGCCTCTTCATGGTAATAGCAATGACAATTGAAAGTGGCAGCACAAACTGTACTAAAAAGTGTAGATTTTCTGCATGGGGAGGAAATTCCTTTTAAAGCAAAAGCTCTTTTAAGGATGAAGAGTCTCTTCATTTTATGAGTCCATGTTTAAGTACTGCAGAAAGCAACTTTATTTGTTCAAGGTTAGATGTGCTTATTTTATGGTATTCCACGGTAAGAGCTTTTCCCCAGCTAAGAATTGAGGAAGGCGACCTCACCAAGCAGAAAAATAATTATGACTGGCCGTTAGTGTCATAGAACATCTTATTCTTCATCAGTTCCTGTGTAATGTTTTAGCCCACATTCATGAAAAATGAAGACAGAAGAAATATATGCAGGTAACTTTTCTTCTCTGCATCTCTTGTTGAGAGTCCAGCCCTCCAGAAGCATCACTAAGCTGTGCAGCTCTGTACTGCCTTCCTCAGCATTTGCAGGAGTACCGTTTGGAAAAGATTTCACAAAAATCAAATTAACATACTGCCACAGTAAACAGTAGAGCATTGTTTCAGAGAGGTTATAAGGCACAAAAGATCCGTAAGTAGCGAATGAATTAGTCATAATCATTGAACAAATAGCTCAATCTAGAGGAACGGCAAGGTGGTCTTGACTTTGAGAATAAGAATGGCATTTGGAAATTTTCCCATGTGGGGTTTTAACAACACCTGAAGGAACTAAAATATCTGAAGTGAAATAGTCATACTTGCAAGGGATGTGGAATGGGTGGGATTTGTTCTCAATGCAGAGAAAGGCACTTGCAGTACAAAAGCACCTTGTGTTCACAATAGTGTCACACAGCGTAGTGAGGGGCGTAAGTTGCACATGGAGCTAACATAACATAGCCTTTTGCAGGAGGGGTTATCTTAACCAAAATTAAAAGGGTGTTTGTGAATGTGTAGACAGAGATGGGGGGTTTCATACTGGAGACGCAAAGTAAAGTTGTCTGGGAACACTGCTTAAAACATTTTCAGGAGCTATTACTCTCCTATATCTGAATCAGTGAAACAGGCATTACGCATACCTGCAGATAGCTTATGCAGTATTCTTCAGGAAACTCAGTTGTAAATCAGGCAGCGTAAACTTGGTAAGCTGTGTGAGTTTAGCTTTGTAAAAAGTAAATCTGTGGGGATACGGGAGGAAGTGTGATTGGAGACTCAAAAGTGAAGGTGAAATTAAAGAGTTCCAACTTGTTTTAGGAAACAGTGTGAAACCTGAACAAGTACCTGAGGTGTAAGAAATAATGTGCTTCCAAGTAGCTGTGTAAGCTGTGTGTACCCCTTGCACAGGACTTGATGGTCTTTGCATGGGTTGTAGGAGAGGTCCTCCCTGTTTCCTGTGTCCGTTCACCTGGTGGTCGGCTGCCCTGCAGCAATGGGAGGTGCAGATCTACAAAAGCTTTAATTTTGCAGCAGCAATGTTAATTTTGGTGGACAAGGGAGCCAGTGGTAGCATGGCTGTGGAGAGGGGGACTAGACCTGTCTGTGGTACTCAGCAGCCGACTGGAAGAAGGATTTGCTATGGAAAGCATTGGCTTCTCACAGTCTCTCCATGCAGTATGTAGGATGTCTTCAGATCCCGTTCCAGTGTGAAGGGGTGATGTGGCTACAAAGCTCACTTCTATCCATCTTGTCCCCCGTGTTTCATGGGTGCATTTCACAGTAGTGAAATGTGGCCACTGAATGACGGAGTAGTCTGACAAGGCACTTAAGAAAATACATTTCCTTTTGATGGGCTCTGAATAGGAATTTGGTCTAGAAATCCAAAAATAAGAATTAGATGACTCTAGGAATTGAAGTCTAGGACCAATCACTGGTGTTGCCCCATTACAAACAGAAGCTTTGTGTGTGAGCAGCTGCCTTACCTGGTGTTTAGCAGCTGGGGGACATGTACCACAGCTGAGGGTATAGGTTTCATCTGTACGTGTTGGCAGTGACCTATTAGATTATGTTTTGAGGAAAGCTGTTTTAGACAGGTTTTTAAAGAAAACAAACCCATGAGCTTTCTCTGAAACAAAGCCTTTCCTCATTGAGAGTGAGCCCAGCAGGCTGCTGTACTAGGAGTCAATTGTGTTCTTCAAAGTATTTTGTTTTCTTTTGCTTATTACTTTTCTTTGGCCCTTCCCATCAAATTGCTCACTTGAAATCCCCTGCTGTTTGTTTGTACCAATTGAATGAAATGGAAAACTGCTAATTATATCCTTATCTAAGAGTGCTGCCACTCTTTACTTAAGTGCTATTTGAGATAAAAAAGCCATGTTGTTGTACTTTTCAGTTGGACTAGTCTTGCAGTACAACAGATATATTTTGTGAATTATGTTTCTCTGTAAGCATTTATCCTTTTAATTAAATGTGTGGCAAATCAGCATGAAACAGAAGAGTTATGGCTGAAGAGAGCCAATATTATTATTTTTCTCTGCCAGTGTGGCTGTGTTGTGTATTTGACCTGTGGAGTGTTAGGGGACAAGAAAGTTGTCATCGCGCTTTGATTCCTTGGACCTTGCCAAACTTCTGAGGTCTAGCCTACAGACTAAGAAACACCCATCCCCAAAACCAGCAGGTGGCTGAAACACACACAGTGTTGAAGGCAACTCAAGAGCCAGTGTAGCACTCTTGGGAGAGCCCTGTTGTATCTGAAGAACACTCTTTGTTTCTCTGGACAAGCTGTGCCCCTGTCTCCTAAAACACTGGGAACAAAAATTCTCTTTAATTGTTCATGCCTTTATTTACTATCCTATTCTGTGACCACGATAAATCAGTATGTATTTTACAGCCAGGACTGGAATACCAAACCTTGAAAGAAGTTTTTCATTATCTTCAACCTGTGTTCCTTTTTTGCCCTCACTTCTTGAGCCTTCAGAATAGTCATTAGCCTTACCAAAGTCTTAACAAGGAACAAACTTCCAATGGACTAAAAAAATACCAACGGAAACCAAGCTGTGCTAGAATAGTACGTGTTTCTAATAAATGCTTTGGAGGACAGAGCTGTAGGAATTCCTGAAAACTACATATGCTTTGAAAGTAGTAGACTCTGTCCAGAGCAGTAGTGCCATTATGGGAATTGTGTGGGTTACTTTATACCCAGATGTGTTCCTGCAGACAACTGGTGAAGTGCTAGAACACTGTTTTTAGCAGGAACATCTTTCATGTCTTCCCATCATCTTCCTAGCCTTGGTCCTTCTGAGTTATTTTAAAACAAGCCCCCCCCCCCCCCCCCCCCCCCCCAAATTCCAGAACAAAAACAAAACAAAAAAAGCTTTACAAAGATGAACTTGGGAAATCAAACTTGTTTTAATTCTCTTGGATATGGATAATGGTAGAGATACACATATGCATAATGGTAGGGATATCCCTCGATGTGTGTAATGGCTTTATGGCCTGGTTTGTAATTATACCCTGCTCTCCTGTTTCACCCCTCTTGTTCCTAGTGTGCCCTTTCTCCCATCGTCTCATCAGCTAGGGCCCTTCTTGTCTTATGACATGTCCCATGTTCTACCAGTAACTTGGTTCTTTATGGTGTGTCTGCATTTAGTTTGAAGTTTTCTGCATTTGTTAATTTCTGAAGAAGTATGTGCATACCTCGTGAAAACACTGGGCAATGTTTCAGCTCTGTCAGCTAGTCTCGTAAAAGATGCCATTGCTCTCTGGAGACCTGATCTCACTAATATTATTTTGATAGTGGGCTATTTTAAGCCACAATCAAAAATGAAATAACCCGCTTGTTTGGTTGTTAAAAGAAAGGCATACCACAGACTTACTGTAAGTCTCTTGGAAAAAAGCCAGTAGGATTAAGTGCTGTCTGTGTACTCCCAGATGGTGCAGCTAGCAAAAGATTACACTTAGAGATTCTGTGAAACAATCCTAGTTGCCCAGAAATAGTTATAATATGTGGGATGCTTGAACAATATTAAAACAACTTTTTTCTTAATACTGTAGCTCCCACTGTCAAATGTAATTGTCGTATCTCCAAATTTTTATGATCCTTATTTATGCTGCATTTTTAAGATCCTGTTAAAACCATCAGAATTTACTAATTTCACAATATGGTGGTATTTGTTGGGAGTGGAACACTGATGTGGTTCTTACAGGTTCTGTTTCTGCTACACAAAGAAAATGGGTATTTTCCTCTTTTATTCCAGTTTCAGAGTCAATTTCCAACCATTGCTATCGTACCTTCTGTTTGTCTCAGGACCTGGCAGAGGGATGGGAAGTGTAGGAGGACAAGCAATTGATGTTTAATCCTTCATATGTTTTCTAATTTATACTAGGGCTGATTATACATGCATCTAGAGCAAATAGGCATGCATACATATTCTAAACGGAGATACATTATGATTTTCCTGCTACAGACACACACTGTATCGTCTTCCATGGCCTCCGTGGTTTGGGCCTGGTAAAATTCCTTATTATGCATTTTCACTTCTGCACTGTTCTTGCAGATGAGAAAGCTTTGATCAAGATTCAGTGCTTGAGAAGTCTTGTTTTCGTAGGAGATTTTGTCAAACTGTCACTCCTTAGGTCAAATTTGGGCATTTCTTATACTGAGTAATTAAAAATGCTGTGTAAACTGCAGAATTCCCTTAAGTGGTTTTGATAATTGAGCAGCTGAGTGATCATTTTCTATGAAGGTTGTGATGTACCAAATGCTCTGTTTAAAAAACAGAAATAAAAACCCCTGCGGTGTTGTGAGAGCTTTGTTGTCACTAATGCAAGAGCATTGCTGCTGCTTTGTTACAGGTCTCAGTTTGGCCCTTGTGTCTTTTTGGTCCCTGTAGGCAAGGTATCTGCTTTGCAGAATTGCCCTTTATTCCAGGATCGAATGCCTGGACAAGTCTGATAGCTGCTCCCAAAGGGTGCTTTGGAGGTTGCCCGACTCACTGGTGGCATTTGCCAGCGGTGGGGAGTACTGTATGCAGTTCTTTTGTTTGGGGTGAAGGTTTCTTGTTTTTCTTTTTGGTATATTAAGAAAAGGTTAAAAGAAACATCTCCGTCTTCACATGAAAGATGTGTATCTGTAATGACAGCGAATTATTTCCGTACTGTTGAGTGTTTCCTGCTTTGGTAATTATTGTGTACCAATGCTGTCAATGGAGTTGCTGCCAAATTGGTTTGTAAATCTGCAGAGACTGCAGCTAGCAAGGGAAGTCTATTAAAATAACACAGACTTGGTTTACAGGGTTTCTTTCACATTTTGAAATTTCCAGGTTGCAGAGTACAGACACAGAGCTTACTACTTCATGCTGTATTTTGAAGTCATAAACCATTCTTATCACTGCAACAAAATTCAAGGTGGCCATCGTGCTCCCTGTGATGAGAAGGGAAAACTACAGGGCCATGCCCTGTCCTGCATCCACTCCCATTGGGTAAGTCACTTCCAGAGCATGCTTCTGCAAAGCTGAAAAGTCTCAAGTTATCAAGCTGGTGTGCTCTGAAAGAGAAGAGAGTAAAAGACGAGACGGTGCAGCAGGTTTTAAGAGATGAATCACTGCTCAGTGTAAGTGGGCAGAGTGGAAGGCTTTAGGGTTTTGATAGTTTGGGCCCTGTTTTTAGGTTGAGATGTCTATGAAAAGATACCCTGTGCTTTACAGGCAGCCTGGCCATATCTCTTCGTTGCATCTATAACATGCCCTAGAACTGTAGGGTGGGTAGGATTTTGCCTCCACATATCACATGGCGGGGGCACTCGACAATGTTCTGGTGTCAGCATCCTTTAAAGGATGTTGGAAGAGCTGCAGGGTGAAGACAGCCATGGAAGTTATTCCAAAGATGGAGAAAGTGCCTTACAGCAGGAGACTTGAAAGTAATCTATCTAGTTGACAAAAAAAGGTTGAGAAATTATCTGATTAGAGTTATGAAAATATTTATGGGGGAAATATGTTATGAAGGAGCTCTTTTTATCTAGTGAAGAAAACCAGAAAAAGAGCTGAGGCCTATAAGCTAAAACTGTGCATTCAAATGAGAAGTGAAGCACAGCTCTTCTGTGGGGTGGTGGGTAGTTCAAGGCTCTGTCAGGGAAAAGGGTGAAGCACCTGTCTTGCAGTCCTAACTTGACAAGTGAATACTCCAGGGAGTAAATGTTTTTACAAACACAAATGATTTGGGTTGATCCTGAGATATTTCAGTCACATATTGATCAGTGGTAGATTAGATAATTGACGTCTGGCTGCAGAACTTTTTGCAAATACACTTTTTAGAATGCCTTTATTAAACAACACTATTCTCATAGCAATTGGCTATATAGTTTATAGCACTTGGCTAAAATCTTTTATGTATAACTACTTGGTGTTGCTTACACTACTCTGATTAGAGAGTCTGGCAGCCTTATTAGTAGCTATGGAGATGGTCTGCACTTTCCCCCATTTAGAAAAGATTATCTCAGATGGGATTGTAATTAAGCAGGTAGCCAATTAGCTGAGCAGTGGCTGAACCCCTAAATGCTGTGTGTGTACATACAAAAATAGGTGTGCTGGGCAGTCCTGGTACCTGGTGATAAAGCTGTAAAAGTCTGAGTTGTAGAATAGCATTGGAGAACCAGCTGGGGAGTGATGTGGTGGCAGTGATGCTTGCAAGGTTGCCACTTGCAAAGGGGCAGCCTTCTCAGTTCAGAGGAACAGCAGCCCACAGTTTCAGACGAACAAGGCTGAGATTTAACTGTGGTTCTTGAAGATGGTTTCTTCCAACTGGTCTGCAAAATACCTGAAAGGATTCTGCAAAAGCATATCTTTGACGGTTTACAGTCTTGAAAAAAAAAATCTTAATTAGGGGGAGCCTGTACTTGGAGCATTTATATTGCTCCTGGGGTATTTACTGTGTCTTCACATTTACCCTGGTGCTGCTTTGACTGCTAGAAGAACACTGACTTGTATTTTGATTAATTCTGATTAATCAAAGGCGAGCGTTTGCGTCACCACATTTCCTTCTCCCTTTGATTTCATTTTATTTGGCCTCCAAGGAGTTATAAAATATCTACCAGCTTTCTGCAGTATCTACATAAATACTTAATTGTGAAGTGACTGTATTAATATAATTTCTTATTCCTTCTTTTAGTTTAATGTAGATATGTCGTTTGCTACCATGTGCAATGAAAAGAAAAGCCTGCTAAATTTCATATATAAAGAAAGCAACGATCCCCATGAGAAAAAATGTGTAGGGATCTTTGTGTCTCCCTCTCTCTAAACATATATATGTAACCATAACTGTATGAGTATAGATATATAAAAGACGTATCTCTGTGTGAATGTCTGTATGTGTGTATTTATATATGTAGATACACACATGTTTTAGAACAAGTTTCCATCAAGATGTGACAGACCGTGCGAATCAGCTATTTGGAGACCTCACATGTGCTGAGCGCGGAGAGAAGCCTTTCAGGACAGCTAGCTGGAGTCAGGGCTGACGTTTTAACTTGCCTGCTCTGCTTAGTCATACCTTTGTGCTGTCATTGTAAAGATCAGTATTTTACCTTACTCTAGAGAATGGGGGTTGGAAATAGCATGAATGGGGTGAAGAGATCCAAGTGCAGTATTCCTTGCTTGTTTCAAGATCTGTATTAAAAGGAAACTGATTTTATGAAACAAACAAAAAAAACCCACCTAGCTTTATGGGCAAGATGAAGCCCAGTGATTTGAAGGACAGATGCATACTTGTTTATCCTGTCTCTCAGGGGTTGATCCATGGCTTGAAGTTCTGTAGAGGAAATTTTCAGCCAAACTTGTCCATGGAGCAGGGCTCTGAGTTGAATACTCGCAGATTTCTTGAAAATATCTTCATTCATCTGTTTTCTTTGGCCAGGCCTGATTGTCAGTCAGGATGGGCATATTGGCCAGTGAGTCAGCTTAGCTGGAAATTGGGCGTAACACAAGCTGACTCTTCCCCTGCAAGGAAGGATGTGCAGAAGTACCTGGAAATAATCTCAGAAGATTAAGTGTTGTTTCATGAGAGAAAGGGAGAACACAGGGAAGCTATAGTGATAGCTGAGACAGACAGGTATGGTGTTACTGTGCTTCAGGATGCGTAAGGATGTGAGAAACCAAGTTTCATTAGCTCTGCTGCTATTATTCCAGTCCTCTGAAATGCAGAGGAGACAATGAAGCCATTTATTGACCTTCACAGGAGCATCAATGCCCTGGTTCATAACTATTGATGTGTTAAAGCGAGGGCCAGTTGATACCACAGAGCAGAAATAAAACATCAGAAATATGCTTTTTTAGCATTATGTTGAAGTGTAATCTGTTCTTAATGGACTTATTTTTATAACTTGCAAGGATGTGGATTTAAAAATATTGATTATCGGACTTCAGTGGGTTTAAATGAAAAGATTCTTTATATGCTACAAGGTAAGGAAGAAAGAATACACATTTTGTGTCCTGATTTGTTTTACGGTGATAAGAAAATGCAGAGATTGCTGCTTGCCTTCATTTCTAAGGTGGTTTTTTTTTTACAATGAACAGAAGTTATAAATAGGGAAAAATAACGCTGAAAAACAACTCCACAGAAGTAAAAAGTTAGTAATAATTGCTTATAATTACTTCTATTAAAATACTTTGTTCCAAAATGCTCTTTGGAGCATTTATTTCTGAACTTAGACATCAGCTAACTAGAAGCTTAAACAGTTTTGCTAAGGGTGTTTTTTCTTTTTATTTGTAGTACTTATTTCTTGTGGGGTCCGTAGATAATTTTGAACACTGATGTTTCAGTTGGTTTCAAAAACCATTGTCTTATGCAGCACCCAGCACTTCCAGCTTTTAAAAGCAAGTTAGCAAAATATGCAATAAAATCCATATTGTCTGTGCTAGTCTTTTTATGAAAATTTACCAAAGTTGATGACATCCATCATCTAATACAACAGTAGTAAGGATTTGAAAGTTTCATGCTGCCAGTCTTTGAAGTCTGAACACCAGGGATGTTAGGTTAAATCTGATCTCCAGTGGGATTTGGCATTCGTGGCATGTCTAAATTTCAGATAAGCTGCAGTTCTAATGTTGCCTTTTAGAAATTCATTTACAACAATGGAGTTGGTTGTATGATCTAAGGCAAAGATGTTGCTGTGTTTTTCTGCATTGTCTTGCTATTCTTTGCCTCACACAGAAGGCTGGGATGTGACTTTTTGGGGGTTGACGGGGATTTTTTCTGATAAATTACTGAGTATCAGAGTTTGCAATCCAGATGAAATATTGATTATTCATATGAGTTGTTACCTTAGGGTTTAATTCTGCTTCTGTTAAAGTTAGTGAAGTGGCTCTCCTTTGGGTTTGCTGTTTGAGAAAGTGAGTCTTTGGGAATATATATGACTTGAAGGGGGAGGTTCTGAAATAATGAATCTCTCCTGTGTGTATATCATTAGTCCGGTGTAAAGGTGGTTTGACTTTCAAATAAGATAATTCTCTAGATATGTATTTATCTATTTGATCCATGTAAGGAAAATTTTTATGAACATGGGGAAACCTGGGGATAAGTATTTTATACCTGTATTATGTGAAAAATCAGTGTTATACATGTAGTAGCATCTGTTCTAGTCACTGTACATGAATCCTCAGTGTTTCTGTTGGTTTTTTTTTCTTCTTCTTCCCCTAATGGATTGCTATTATAAAGCGAGTGTTTAATAGTGAATTTGGAAAGGATGTATGTGGCCTAATATTAAAGTCTGAAAGCTATACAGAAGCATAATGTTAATTGCTCTCTCTATAAGTGATTCTCTGTCTTGTGTCATTGGCTTGGCTCATGTGAGGCTGCTTTTGTTCTTTAGGGACCTTCCCTGTTGTTGGGGTGGTGTCTTCCAGTGTGGGCTTGAAACCAGCCTGCTGTGCATGCTAAATTACAGTCTGGTACACAGCGTGACATTTGATGTGCGAACGTGGGGTGTGTTATGTTGCTGGAGGGCTAACTGTAGAAAGTCAGAAGCCCACCCTTTTTGTTTTGTTTGTCCTTAGATCTCTTTTGTTTTAGTAAAAGTGGTAGAGTCTCTTGAGTTGTGACCAGAAGAGCCACAACTGACTTGGAAAGGGCGGCATAAGGGAATTAGTGCTAGGAGGTGTTTGGGAGGACTTGGGTGACAGACAGCACCGTTGTAGCTGTTGGTGGCTGAGGACTGACTCGTGGCTGTCAGGGGCTGGAAACCCTCCGGGTAAGGTAGGTGTATGTGTTGGTTCTGCTGTCATGTGCTGGGGTTTTCCCTCGTAATGCTTTGTCCTTACTGCCGAAGTAAATGCTACCCTGATGTGAATGTGAGGGTTTCTCCTGGGGGCTGGAGAAGGTGGAAGGCCCTGGCCAGCTCAAGCGTCGTGCTCTGGTTGTGCTCTTAGAACTGGTGAGAGGAAAAGCTTCTCATCGAAGGCAAAACATGCCTAAAATCTTAACTGTTGGTGCCAGAGACCAGGAAAGGATTGCAGTTGAGACTAGTGCTGTGGTTATAGTGGGGAATGTGGCAGGCCTGACGGAGTGAGAGGAGGTGATGAAAAGTGTGGCTTGAAGGGGTGAAGCTCCCCCTCCAGGCTCCCCAGGTTGTGTGGCTGCGTGGTCCCCACATGTGCGTGGAGGCTGTTAGCCCCTGGGATCCAGCACCAAGCAAGTACTGTGGTAACCATCTGATAAACTGTAGGGTTGGAGGCTAGAGTTTAAAAACAAACCCATGCTGGGAAGTATTCTCTTTTCTTTCCACTGCACATCCAGCTAACCTGGTATTTTGTGTCAGAGCGGAGACGCGTTTTGAAGATGCTTCAGAATGCATGGGTGAGCCATGCCCGGCCCAAAATGTGTTCATGTCACCTCTTCAGCTGGAGTGAGAGCTCTGACCAGGGCTGTGGGGTGCTATACGTAACTGAACAGGAGGAGGAAGGGGAAAAATTTTCCTAGAAGAAATGGGCCATGTTTCTCCTAATACAGAATGAAGACAAATAATTAATAATAACTAATAATATATGTAGATGCAAGTAGTAAAAAGAGAAAACTGGGCAGCTGCAGATGTAGGAGGTAAATGGAGTGGCTCATGGAAGCCTTGCTTTGGTCAGTAGTGTCTGAGGCTTGGGTGATGGCCATGGGAAGGGGAAGGAATGTGATGACCATGAGCAGCGGTGGTGGCTGACAGAAAGGTGTTGGTAAGTGTAGCAAGCAGCTGTTCTGTGGGGGTGATCAGCAAGCTGGGTGGATGGCCCGGTGATTGCTAGACTGGTTTGCTAATCACCCTGTTTGTTCAGTCTGTGCTGGAAAAGTATGTTTCAGAGCTGCAGCAATCTGTTACTTTAACAGCAAATAAACTGGTTTGTCCCTTAAGGGTTCCTCTGTAGAACCTTGCAGGAGCTGTGCCAGCTGAAAGGAGAGGTCTTGCTGCAAAGAAGTTGCATCTGCTTATTCCGCCTTGTTTTGGGGTGAAGGGGTTGTCCTTCATATTGCAATGCACAAGTTAAACACCTTGCCTGACAACAGATGTGTGATGAGATAGCAAAAGCAGAAAGACAGAGAGGAGAGCAGTACGATGCAGAGCTACAGGAGCAAAATTAGAAATGATCTGACTGAGGTGAGGTGCTAAAAACTTAAGTCTGTTAATGCTATTGCAAGTCTGCAAGGCAGACTGGATGGAGGAAGAGACTGGGTTTGCTGTCATTAAAGAGCCGGGGAGAGAAGAAGAGGAAGCAAATGGATGCAGAGTGGGGAAAGAATGAGCGGCCATGTGGTATGCATTAAAATAACTTGAAGGTGATGCACACAAATGGGGAGGCAGCCTGGTGACTGGCACAACCAAGTCAGCAGTGATGCCTTGCAGGCACAAGGCTTTTGCTGTAGGCAGTTCATGCTGTTGAGTGGTGCCATGGCATGGGCTCCAACCCAAATGCTGCGGTTGTTCGGGCTCACTGGGAGGTTTGGGACATGCCATCTGGTGCTCTCAGGCAATGCCTTGGTGCAGGTCTCCAAGTCTCTTCTAGGCTGTTTATGAGAAGATGACTATGCACCACTACAACAGCTGCTAAGTCTGCCATGCTTTGCGATTTGCCCTCTTCTGGGTTTAGTTCAGAACAGCCATATCCTCCTCATGACTTGTTCTTGCCTTGAAATCCCCATAAAGCTTAAGAGCTTTGAGGTCAGAACAACTGCTGTGAAAACATGTCTAGGTGACTGGGGTAGTGGTGGCAAATGAGTTGACAAATGGAGTGGAGGGCCTCAGAAGTCTGTGTTGGTCTCACATGAAGTTGGGGGGAAAAGTATTCTTTCATACCTTAGAAGTCCAGAACCCAATAGGATTTATAACTTACATTGCAGAGAGCTGTGACAGGAATTTCTGATTTATGTAGTACTTAGTCACTTGATTTCAGTCTAGTTTTAGAAAGTCTTAAAGAACAGATGTCTTTACTCATTCAAGATACAGAAAATAATCTCAAATTCTTGTTAAGAAGAATACAGGCCACAGATAAACATTCATCAAGCCGTGAATTAATTGTTTTTTGTGTAAGTCTAATAAATGCTTGAGGGAACTGACCTGAACACTTTTCTGGCTATTAGTAGAACTCAGATCATTAGCTGGTCCATGGAAGCAGGAATAGACTTAGAGTACACCACAGAAGTAAATCCTTGAGTGGGGACTGTTTATTATGAAGAGGCCCCTGTTAGATGACTTGATTTGTAAATATCTGTAGTAACTACTTAAAAAAAAATAAAATTCTTTGTTTAAACTTGAGCAGACTCATAGTCGACACTAAATCTGTATCTGAGAGTTCAGTTCCTCCAAAAGAGTAATTTCTGTATCTTCTCCAACTGAAAAATTTGAAAGACAGTATTTTTCTGTCTTTGAAATGCTGTTAATCTCAAGTAGGAATAAGTCTGAGACAAAGAACTGTAACAACTTTTAGTCTCACGAAGCAGACTAGTTATGATAATCGGTTGTAAACACTGATAAAAACATCAAAACTTTAGCTTAATACTGTACTTGGGCCCATCTGATGACTTGCAGGGCTCATGCCGCCTCTTTGCATTATCCATACAGACAGTTCTCTGCAACAGTCAGGCACTTGTCCAAGGATCATCAATTGAGGTTCACCAGCGGTTTCCACTGAATTTGCTTGTGTTTCCTTACATATATTTAACTAGTATTGTTAGTTTGTTCTTTGACTAGAGTTTCTGTGCTTTCTTCTATAAAAATAGTTTTTCAGTTGTTGAGTGTAAGGAAGCTTGGCCATTTGTTTCAATGGAAGCAGGATATGGCCAAGACTAGCTGTGCGTGTCCAGAATGTCAGTCTGCACATGCAGTTGTTGCATCTGAATGTCAATTTATGTAGTCAGCTAAAAACGTAACCTAATTACATGGTTCAGTGAGAGATTGTGTAGTACAGCTGTAGCTAGTGAAATCCTATGTGAAAGGAACATGCAATTTGAAAACAGAATCATCATCTGTAAACCCAAAGAAAAAAAGAGCTAAGTAAGGATATTTTTTCCCCAAAAAACTGCAAATACAATGATACGGCACTTCAATGTAGACTCTACGTACATGATGTGAGGGTGGGTTTTTTTTGGTTGTTGGTTTTGGTGGTTTGGGGTTTTTTTTTGGCTAGAGAGCAGTGACTGGCTTATAGGTACTGTCTCTTTGCTGGAAAAACTTTGGTCCAGTATTTCAGTTTGAGTGTATAGCATTTCTGGGAGTCAAAACTCTGGAACCGGTGCTTTGTAAAGAGCCTGGTATAAGGTCTTACAGGAACTCAGTTTTTCAGATATTTAGGCAGTATTACAGGGGAAAGATGAGTAGTTTTGGAGATTTTGGGGACATCTTCTTTGCCGGTTGGTGTGTCGTGGGAAAAATCTTTGTAGGATCAGTGTTTCTGTGTAGCAGCTGTAGAGAAACTGGTATCGCTTCTAGAAAAGAGATGCCTTGTTAGATAAATTTTCAGCTTAGTATGTGATGTCTTTTGGAATCTCTTGAATAAATTGTTTTTTAAAGCTCACTCTATTAGCCCACTGGTCTCCAAAATGGGGTGTGCAAGATGATCCTATGGGGTGCAGGAATTAAAACACTAGAACTTCAGTGATACGTGTATATGATTTATAAATAAATACACATATATTGTGGGTGCATAGTCAGTTTTTTTTTTTTTATTGATGGGATGTACAATCAGGGTAGAGACCACTGTTCTGGACAATAATGTATTGCCTCAAAAAAATACACAGATTAAAAAAATGAAGTCTTGTCAAGGACTTTTTCCTCCTTGTGGGTAGTTCGCATGTTGTCCATCAGCTTGGTAGTCAGTTGACAGAGTATGTGCTGTAGTTACAGCAGTAGCTACCATTTTGTTCTTCCTATAATAGACAAGCTCTGAATTAGAGTTTTATCACTAGCAACAAAAGTTGAATTCAAAGGAAGACTTTAGTAGAAATTGTTTAGGTTTTCTTCAGTTTTATTTCCCTTATTCAGGACTGATCACATAGTGTGTGGCTCAATAGCATCGGTGCGCTCCAGCATCAGTTATAGCATATAGAGAAAATGTCTTTGGTCAAAAGCATTTCAGTGTTGGTTGTGATAACTGGAAAGCCCTGGTGGAGAGGGGAATGGTGCTTCCTCTGCACTCTGTGTGTGGGTGCTGCTGAGCCTCTGTAACATCTGGGCCTGAATTATGTAGACATTTTAAATAAAAACCCAAAGAAACCAAAATGGCTATGCAGGGTTCAGTAGAGGTGCTGGTAAAAAAAATATATTTGTATTTTTTTATTATTTAATTTTAAAATACTTTCATTTACTGGACCTGACAGGGTCGCTTCTTCCCTTCTTGCTCTGAGGGTGTGCACCTTCTGTGCAACCATCATTCTCGGTCTTCTTTGCGTGGATGGAGTGTCTCGGCTACTTCAGGTGGCTGTCACCTCTACACACATTTATGTTCTAACCCAAGAACTTAAAGCCTTATGTTATGTTTCAGCATGTTATTGGGTTAACAGAAAAGTGCTGCTTTCTCTGTCAAGGATGAATCATTCTGACCCCCTTTCTGTTGCACCAGCTAAGGCTATCGTCATATCAGGGCCACTCTTCTTCCTGCATATTTGCTCTTCCCCAGATCTTTCTGTGGTCAAGAATGGCAGGTGTGAGAGAGGGAGGCCGGGATTAATTGCATTGTTTCACTTGCACATTGTCCTTTGGAAAAGTGGGTGAATAAGCCAAATCCTTTCTCTTCTAAAGCTCCCGTTGTGACTTGAGGCAATGTTGTGAGCATCCTGATCACAGGTGGCAATCCCATTACAAGTGGAAATTCCCTTGTTTTGCAGAGTGCTTGTAGTTAATGAAAGTCCTAGTTCTTGGGGTTTATTTTGTTTTATTAAGGTTATTTCCTTTACAAACTCAGCACCTTCAAAATAAAGAGTTTCTGATCTAGCTCTTGTTGCAGAGAATTTGAGAGTGTCACAGAAAAAGACGTTACTTCAAAGCAGGTGCATCTTTGTACTTCTGAACATTTTTTTAAGGTGTGGGAAACATCCATTTTCACAGCCCTTTCTGTGGGTAGTTGCTTACTTTATCTAATGCACATTTTTTCTTTTATGTTGCTCTATCCCTCCTTGTCCTGTAGCCACAGGTACCCAGTGTTTGCAGCTAGCTTACATCCCTGCATCCTCCCTGTCAGTGTGGGAAGTCACAGCCAGTGAGCGGTGGTACGCTATCACTGGCTGCGTTTGTGATACTAAGGAAGCTCAGATAATATCCTTGGTAGTTTGTTTGATCTCTTTTGCCTAGGACTTGTTAATAATGATTAATTACACTGCTTCTTCAGATCCCTAGACTATGTATTACTTTTCCCCTTATGCTGGAGAGTGAGCGTAATAGCGGCATTTGAGACTGAACGGTCTACTCTATTAGTGTTAGACACTGATTAAAGAAATCTTAATCTGGGGGTTGTGAAATGGTTAGAAAGATGAGGTTTTATCAGGAATTTGTGTGCTAACAGGTGTTAGGACTGGCAGTAGGACTGTGGCTGTAGATCAGTCTTTACTGTGCTCTCGAGGGAATACTTGTATGGTTATTTCAGAAATCCTACATTTCCTAGGGAGGAACCTGTTACCCTAACTGACATCTAGTAGTTCATTTAAGAAAACAAAAAAGGATGTGGGACAAACTAATGTATGTCAGTACTTTTTAAACACCTATTTTAAAGGCTACATTAAAAAAAAAAAAAAAAAGAAAATGAAAGGAAACTTTACGAATTTATCTGAACTTTTTATTCATAGCTGGCTGAGTAATTATGCTGTGACCCAGCTTTTGTATTGTAGATTTGACCTGATTATTGAATATTTTTTCTTTAATTCTACAAAGCATCCCTACTAGCTATCTACTGACTTCACTAACGACATTCCTCTTCTCCTCCCATTTTTTGTGAAGTCTGGATAACTGATCTCTGGCAAAAATTGGCTGTAAGTTCCAGTTGTGACTGTCGCTGACCTTGCCAGAGTTATTCTGTAGGATTTCCCTGGATGTGTCTGTCTTGTACTACCACAGCACTCTGGTATTAATAGGTAGGTAACCAGGCCAGAAAAACATTGCAAAGGTGGAGATTTATTTTAACCTGCACAACTAGCATTTTTATGAGTTGGCACTGGCAGTTCAGTATTGGTTTTAATACAGCTGAGTTCTTCACTTACCTTATATCTTTTAACTGGCTTAAACTTGTTTAACTGTATGGTGAAAGACCCATCAGAAGAACCGGAAAGCCTTGTTCAGAGAGTCTCTGGCTGATGTAATACGCTGAGCTGGGACCAGCTGGGCTGAAACATGGGCCACTACCTGAGGTTGCTGGCCTGCATTTCTGCAGAAATCCAGATTTTGCTGCTGCTGCTTGTTTGACTGTTACTGCTTTTCTTGACTAGCTGGCATCAAGTAGTCTTCGTTGTTGCTGTCTGCTTTATGTTGATTACTAGTAATGATACTAATTTAGCTTTGAAACTCAGCATTTCTTTTTATAGCCTAACACCATTGTTTTTGGAACAGAGGCAGCTTAAAAAAAAAACAAAACGTAGAGAGAAAACAAAAACCTTCTTCCCCCAGCATTTGTTTTCAATCGGAAATTTGCAGATGTCCTCCAGGATAGCTCTTCCCCAGCATGAAGCAGTGCCATGCAAAGCGTGAAGATTGCCTCCTGTGTTTGGCCTTAGCTCCTGCTTATAGCCAGCTGCAGGCTTCCTAAACTGGAGTGAAATTCAAAGGGAATTAAGAGGCTTAGTGACAGATCCAGATCATGTCAACCCTCAAGGCATGTCCTGAGTCTATACTGAAAAGCCCAGTTGGCAGAACTAACGTGTCATGACTGTGCATCTCCAGTGAGCAAATAAAAAAGTTGATTCAGCTGTTTGGCTGGGCATGGCGAGGATAGATGGATAAACTCTGTGTAGACCAAACTTGAAAGAGTAAGTTCCATGTATCTATTTTTATGTAGCTGATGACGTCAGCTTCCTCACTGGTCATGCCTACCTGCATCTGAGATTCTGTAGGATTTGGTATTTTTATACTAGGAGGCAGTTCGTGTTGTGTGCTGCTTTGCAGAAATGCTGATAGTGACAGGTGAAGTGCTTAAGTGTCAGTTGCTGGCTGCTCTGGTGTATTCCCATGTCCCTAGCACCAATTGTTATATGGCAGTTGGCATATTTTCAAAGGGCGTTTTCCAGTCAATTTTACATGTTCAGAGCGGTAATGTATTCCAGCAGGAAGAAGTAATTGTAGTGAAGGAAGTTTCCGGCAGCTCTACACTTGCATCGTGCCCAGGCCTGTGTGTGGGATGGAGGGGCAGTGGCACATATTCCCAACATATTCCCAGGCACAGCTTGTGGACTGGTCCAGGGAACTCGCAGCTACTTTCTTCTTCCCCAACAGATACAGAAGGGATCCTAAAACCCAGCACTGAAGTTCGTGGCTTGGAAGAAAAGGACCATGATTCTAAATAAATCTGATTTATTTGTTTATTGTTTTATTTTTACCTCTGTTTTGCTTGCTGTCCTTACAGGTGGAAACAGTCCTGAAAACTTTTTGCTTGGCTTTATGTAGCTACTGCATGGGTATTGCTGGGAGGGACAGAAACATGGAAGGGGAGAAATGAGCCACAAATGGTTTTTTAAGATAGTAGTTTGTATTGTTTGGATGGTTTGGGGACAGATGTGTGTGTGTACATTGATTTTTTTTTTTTTTTTTTTTTTTCCCAACCTGCTTACATAGTATCTCTATGCTGATCTGCTTTTAGTCTGTAAATGCATCTAAGTATTTACGCTTGTCATATATAGTTTATTTCTTGAAATATCTTGCCTAACTTCATTATTTGAATAATACGAAAGATAAAGTTCCCTTTTCAAGTCTTTGTCCATGGCTTATTATGGAAGCATTTACATGTAAGCATCAGAGTGTGTATGTGTGTTGGGGGTTAGGGGGAAGGAGGCTTTTTTCTTCAATAACAAGAATACACCTGCAAACAGGTACGGAGATCTGAGTGCTTCCCTGTCTGAGCTCAGACCAGGGGTCCTCAAACTACAGCCCGTGGGCTGGATATGGCCCCCCCAGGGTCCTCAATCCGGCCCCTGGTATTTACAGACCCCCCCGCCGGGGGCTGGGGGGAGAACCAAGCAGCCGCAGATGACTGCCTGCCACTGCATCCGCGCGCCGCCCCCCTGGTTAAAAAGTCTGAGGACCCCTGGCTCAGACAGTCATGGATGAAAGCATTACTTCTGCAAAGTGTGGGAAGGAGCAAGCATTCGTACAATAATTGGCAAGGAGAGGCTGTGTCGGCAGCTTCCATTAATTCTGCTTAAACTAATGAAATCCTTCGCAGAGGACCTCTTGATATTTCAATATAAAGTAAAAGCTAAAAGGCCTCTGTTCGTTAATTTTCAACAGCCTAAATGCCTTCCAGGCTTTTGATTTTTAAGGCAAATCATAAAGCAGTAATTCACACAGGGAAAAAGATGTCAGGTTTAAGCAACAGCAGAATCTTCTGGGACTTTGCAGAGGAACACATTTCCTGATGTTTGACTTATTAGTGTTAGGTGGCGTGGATTTCACTCTCACACTGCATAAACCTAGGACACCATCATCAAGGTATGTGTTTAGAGACTGGAAAATGCTTTATAATCATACTAGATACAATGCAATGGTGGTGAAATGAGGTGGCTGCACTTTAAAGGTTTGTAAAGGTATAATTTTTCAGGAAAAAATGCTTTTAGTTTTTGGCTAGGCTGTTTATCCTGAAGGCTTTGTGAGATAGCTGTCCTATTAAGTGAGGCTTTGGTGGTATAACCTCATGTTGTTTTCTAGTCCTCTAATGTTTGTCCAGAAGCGACCCTGGGACTGTGAAACCCAAATTCCCTATAGTATGGGGCAGTGAGAAGAAGGAGAGCCAGCTGCAAGGATAATTTTGTATCTCTTGGACATAAGCACTGGAGATGAACTGCCAGGGTATGTCATTCTCTACTGAATGTTTTCTATTCAGTGACATACTTAAGCTATTAATCAAGCAGTAACATATTTTGTATAATCCAATATTCAATTCTACTAGAATTATATTCCTTCCTAATTTCTTACATGGTTACTTAGTGCCAGCAAGGAATAGTTTGAATTTTGTGCTTGTCTCTGTAGCTTTAGATAAAGTCTTTCTCCTTCTCTGTGTAAAATGTCTTTAATTGCTAGGATTTTTCTCATTATGACTTTAACAAATATAGATTTAAAGTCAGAAGGCTTTGTCTTGTGTTTTCTTCACTCCTTGAATGTAGAGAGGAGAAAAATTCAAATGATGAGAGATGGTATATAGTTGGGTGATGAAAAGCAGCACAAATTGATAACCTCTTAAATGTTTGCTTCAATAACTTCAAATCTTTTAAAAGAAACTGGTATAATCAGACGATTCCCCATAGTTAGACAAAGCAGAAGTGATAACCTATTGAATCACTAAGTATGCTCATGAAGTAGTTCACAACTTTTCAAAAGCCATCAGAGATGACTCCTGTGAAAAGCTTGACACTTAGGTGACTTCAATTCTTAGTACTGTAATCTTACAAAGTTGTAAAGTCCACCTTAATTTTCTGCATGTGCAGTCTGAATGGGCATATATGTCTCCATCATCACTGGCCTTATAGAATCATAGAATTGTTTAGGTTGGAAAAGACATTTAAGATCATAGAGTTCAACTGTAAACGTAACAGTGCCAAGTCCCACTAAACCATGTCCCGAAGTGCCACATCTAACGTGTTTTTTAAATATTTCCAGGGATGGTGACTCAACCATTTCCCTGGGCAGCCTATTCCAATGCTAGACATCTCTTTCTTGGTGAAGAAATTTTTCCTAATCTCCAAACTAAACCTCCCCAGGCACAACTTGGGGCCATTTGTTCTTGTCCTGTTGCTTGTTACTTGGGAGAAGAGACTGACCCCCACCTGCCTACAGCCTCCTGTCAGGTAGATAAGGCCCCCCTCTGAGCCTCCTTGTCTCCCAGGCTAAACAACCCCAGTTCCCTCAGCTGCTCCTCATAAGACTTGTGCTCCAGACCCTTCTCCAGCTTCATTGCCCTTCTCTGGACATGCTCCAGCATCGTGTCCCTCCTGAAGTGAGAGGCCCAAAACTGAACCCAGTCTTTTGAGATGCAGCCTCACCAGTGCCGAGTACAGGGGGATGATCTCTTAGCCTTGTCCTACTGGCCTCACTGTTTTGGATACAAGCCAGGATGTTATTAGCCTTCTTGGTCACCTGGGCACTGTGCTGGCTCATGTTCTGCTGGCTGTTGACCAGGTGAGTTTTTGCTTCAAAGTTGTATCCTCCTCAGATTTAAAAAAGAAAAGACAGTTGTTTAAAAAGTGCTGGATCATGAAAGCATGAATAAGATGAGTCATTTACTTTGAGAAACATTGGGGTTTTTTTTGTAGCAAAACATGAGTTCACTTGTTACCTGCAATCCTTGGGTTAGAAGTTTGTTTTGGAATGAAATATGTGGTTATTATGCAGGGGTGTCACTATTGGAGTTAAATACGTGTAGACTCTGTGCACTGCTTGATTTTTGTTTTCTTTCCCATAATATTCATTGTTTGGTGCAAAGAAATTAATCTGTCATAGGGTTTTGACAACTCATGATCAGTAAATTATGTTAGCTGGATATATTTTTTTGACTTAATTGAAGAGCAGGTGATTGGAACATGTTCCTCCACTTAAGTGTTGTAAACAGGTATGGAGGCTTCTTACTGCTCTGGGTGTGGAAAGCTTGCATTTGTGTTTCCTCAGTTCAGCACAGGTTTGGGCTGAATGTTAAAAAGAGAAACCTAATCTCAAAGTATTAAAAATAACCTCCAAAAGAAGAAGCAGAATTCCTTTATTTCACTTTTATGCTATGACAAAACAATTAACAGGTAAATTCCCCCACATCCCTTGAACTCAATCTTCTTGCTTCATAGTCAAGCCCTCTGAGATGATTTTGCAAAGCCATTTGCTATTGCTCTGCTCTCCTTCCTTGTGTCTTAAAGCAGTGGGCTTTAAACATGCTTCCCACCCCCCCCACCCCCCCACCCCCCCCCCCAAAAAAAAAAAACAAAACAAAACTAAAAGTTGAGTGGTAGAGGCAGAGACAATTGGGGAACGGACTTCCCTTTTTGCTCCAAGACTTAAGCTTTTTCCTTGTATGCCCTCAGGTAATGCATATTCGCGTCATCTTCAGGACTGAGAGTGGAGTGTCAGTGGGGCTGTATTTGCTTGTCTTTTAACAGGTTTATAACAAAAAAGCCTTATTGCTGACAGGATAAAATGTGGTCTTACACTGGATTCATGTAAGCTTGTCAAATTATTTTTTCTACATGTTGTAGGAGCAGATCCTGCTTTCTGGGAACACTGAATATTGATACAATTTGCTTTACCATTTTTAAGTGGAAGTATATTATATAAAATAGTTTCATCCAGTACTACCTCTTATCTTTAAATTCACAGTCATTTGATTTATTCTGTGTTTTACCCATCTTCCACGCTTTGGAGCTACACTGTACTTCTTAAAATGCCAAAGTTGTGTTGTGACTCATGATACATCTGCTCAGGTATGTCTCATCTGCACCCTCTTCAAATGGCTGTTTTCTCACCCTGGAAGTGAGGATGGCTTTTCTGGATTTCTTCAGGGAGGGGGTCATCCCACTATGGACAGGATTAGACCTCTACTGACCTGACTCTGCCATGTAACACTGCAGCTTCCAAAGTTAGTATGTTTATCTTAAAACTGTTTCCAATGGAGAACAGAGGCAAGAGGTGATGTGATCCAAAATCCTAAAAATTTGACTTAATTTATAAATTAGAAATTCAGGGGAGCGTATCTGTCCACACCATTTTTCATGCTTCTCCACAGGCATGCTAGTCCTGCTAGGCTGGGTCTGAGGTGGGATGTGGTGAAAGGTGGCTGCTGTGATCACTGCCATTGGTCAGCTGGGTTTGTGCAGCTTGATAGTTCTGTTTCCCTCCAGCCCCAGCTGTGTTTGCTTTATTTGATTTAACTAGGGGGTGGGGGAGGAAGGTGGAGGAACATTTGTAAATTAAACTGGTGCTCTTCTGGATCTGAGCATAGTTTCAGTGAGTTCCCAAGAGCTCATGGTAGAAAGGGGTTGTGTTTAAAGTAAGCCTTCCTCGTGTTTGGATCATGGTGATAGTTTTACCTCTTGTTTTGCTTGCTGTAGATGAGGAAAAAGCAAACACAGTGTCCAGGGTAAGTGCATATTTCAATGCTGTCTGTTGGATGCTGTGAATTCTTGCTTGGGAGTTTGCTGTTCTGAACGTTTGGCAGGTGGATGATTATCTATTGCCTTTGAAAGTCCTGAGGTTTTTAGCTTCTCATCGATTGAATTCATTATGTCTTGATCTAACAGTGCTAATAGTTTCCCTTATCTGTCTGGTAGTGGGTTGTTTGTTTTAATGTGTTCTCATCAGTATTGTTAGGTGAGTTTGAATACTGGAACTTTTTTTCCCTTTTATTCCAGTACCAAATATATTTATGTGTTCTTAAGATGGAGGGTATGCATCAGAATTACAGCGCAGTATAAATAGCAAACACCTCTCAGCTGGTGAGTGAAAGTAATTCTAATTTATATTCTGCAATATGCAGTGTCTTAACGATTTGAAGCATCCTATTTTTACAGGACAGATTTCAGATATAGGTGACTGAAGCATTATGGCAAGTTCTCTTACTGGCCAAACAAAATCTTGGTTTAAAATAAACTTATATTGCTTTATGATTACTCCTCAGTTTTAAATGCTACTCCTGCAAAGAGTTTATATATGTTACTGTACATAATTTGTGTATTAGTAATTCTGTTGAATGCAGCTATGAGGCCAAGAAATAGGGAAATCTGAGAGTAAGATTATGTGCTTGGATAAATGGTGATTTTCTTAAGTTCTGACTGAAAAACCTATGTAGAGGAATTAGAATGAGATGCTCTAAAAAACTCTGGATTTTATCTTTCTTCTTCCTTGGGGATCTTGTGCCTTCTCTGATGAATATTTTCCTTGTTTGTATCAAATTAATGGGGCATTAACAGCCCTTTCTCAGGTTCTTTGGTATTGCTTGTGGGGCTCTGTAGACCAGGCCTTTGATAAGAAGTCATGTCTTTATGGTGGTATCTCTGTGGGGATTTGTGGCAGTCTGGAACTTCGGTTGTCCTAGTTATTTTACATGGCACTGGATATTAGCCTAGGTTCTTCTCACACTGATAAATACTAGAAAAATCTGCTTTAATCTTCATCCTGGGGCTTGCTTTAATGATGACCCTATTGCTTTTGTTTGGTTTTGTGTGCGCTTTGGATTTTTTCATTAAGGAATGGTAAATGGTCAACTCTTGACCTCCTAATTTGATGACTAGTGATTTTTTTCCTTTTTGATCTTTACCCTTTGTCCAGCTTGTATTGCTGTATGTCCAAGTTTTATAATTCCAGATGAAAATACCTTTCAAGGTCGCTGGGACAAGCCTTCCACCACATCAAGGTACAAGCATCAAAGGATGTTTTGACTAGCAGTGAGGGAATCTTCTTGGGGAGAGGAGGTATCTCCTCACCAGCTGGGATGTGAGTCTGCTGTCACTAACTGGTCACTGCTCACATGCACTGAGTGTGTTAAGTGAGTGTTAACGTGCTTGTTCTTTGCCAGGCATGTGGTACGGACCCTAAGAACAGAAGAATTTGGATAATTTCCACTTCTGGCAGATTTCAACCAGTCTACACAAAGTACTTGAACATTTGATGCCGACACCTGTTAAATTCTTCTAGAAAATGTTTGAGGTGTTATGGAGAGGAAGAGTATATGTGCTTGTTTTGTGTACCCCAGAAAGGAACTTGGTGCTGAAGACAAACATTGATCCAAATCATCAATAAAAAAACTTCTTGGAGGGGTAGGAAATCCTCCCTCAAGACTTCCTGCTGTTGTAATTGCTGTGCCATTCCCCGCAGCAAGCAATTTTAAACAAGCTTAAATACGACTAAGGAAAGTCATATCTGCATCTGTCTTATCAGTGTACATCAATGTACATTCATGTTTCTGAGTAGGCCCTAAGATGATTTTTTGCTACAATCCAAATTTTACCTCATAACAAAATGTTTCCATTTTCCCTTTTATTTTTTTCTAAACCGACCATCATTTCTGGACTATGGCAGCAACCTATTGCAAGCATAAAGGTATTCATGGTAAAACTGTTGTGGATTTTGGTGAAAAATAGCACAACTTGCTATGGTCGCCAAAGTAAAATGGCATCCCTGTCAGTTCAAATCAGGCTGTAGCTGAATTTAAAAGCTTACTCCTGCCTTGTGTTTTGATGACTCATATGCCAAATTCATGTTCATTGCAGAATTCCTTGAGGGCTCACGAGTTTTAGACATGCTTAGAGTAAACTGCTGAGTACCAAGGAGGTGGCCTGCCTGAGGCTTGTCACACAAACTCCTTCTCCACCCAGATCCCTGCAATGGACCCATGCAATCCCTGCATGACCCATACAGTTCAGTAAAGGAGCATGCTGTTATCCTTGAGAACTCTCAAACTCAAGTGGGACTTGAGCATCCCAAGAATCGTTTGTGTGCTTGGCAGTGGGATGCATTGTTGTGTACTGGATATCCTGAGGTCAGACTGGTTCTAAGTAAAGGTTTAGCATTAAAAATATGTCTATTTGATCCAATACAGGAAAAAAGTTTTTGTTCAAAGTTGTAAAAAGATGATGGATCAAAATGTGTTTTTAGAGTTATGCTTAGACATAAGTCGTTGGGTTGTTTGCTTTTTTGGGGGCATGTGTGTTTTGTTTGGCTGTTTTTTTGTTGTTTTTTTTTTTAACCGTAAGATTCTTTCTTGGCTACTTCAGCATCTTAACTAGCTTGTAGTGGTGGCTAATGAGCCCTGCAGCTGGGCTGGCATAACCCAGAGAGTCCCTAAAGTTGTATCTTCCTTCTGTATCCTGTATCCTTCTTCCAGGTCATACACCCATCTGAAGGCCCTTGCTAGAGCCAGTCAGAACAGCCGCTCTGAGTTATTTTCCCCTCCCTGCCTAAAACATGAGGAATGTCCTGATGTTCCCATCCTTGTTTCTTTCATTAGACACTGGCCAGTTATCTCACTGTGGGAGATGATGTAATTTTCCTCCATGTCCTTAGGCTCCTTTGATTAAAGTTTCCATTGAGCATCTTACCAAGTGCATCCTCCATTCTGGACCTCAGATGCTTACAAGGCACATAGTATATTTAATGGTTGTTATCATATGCTACATTTAACAGTATAGAATATAAACCGGTATGGCAGGTGTAGAGAAAGGTTGAATATATTAAATTCAGGTTAATATGCCTATAGCTGCTTTCTTCCTGACCATCATGTAAAACACAGATGTGTTACTTCAGAGCTGAATTTGAGTGTTTATATTAAGTAACCCCCTCTTCCTGCCATGTGTAGTGTTAGTTTTGAAAAGAGGAGTATCTTCAAAGATACTGTGAAGAGTTTGGTGTTTCGTTTTTTTGGGGGTTTCTTTGTTTTGTTTTTTTTAAAAAATGATAGTGTGAAAATGTGCAACATTCTGGCAGCTTTTCTTTAATGAATTATACAAATTTATTTTTGATTGGGCAATATTTCTACTTTAGTTAATTGATGTGCAAGATACTTTGTACTTGTTTAGGAGCATGTCTTCAACAAGGTGTGCAAACGAGTACCAGGATTGCATCATGCTGAATCTGTTGTAGTACTGCTTGTGTCTAGCTGTGTGTAGACACCAGATTTCTGATTAAAACCTTTTTAAGCTTCAAAGGAAGCTGAAAACAAAGCATTGAAACCTGGTGTTTTGGGCATTTTCTCTATTACACTGCACTGGAGTTACAGCGCAGCTTTATATGATTCTTAATTCTCTAGTTATCTACTGGGTAAAACCACATTGTTTCCCCTAGTCCTTAAAAAACAAAAAAAACCCACCACAAAGAACCCAACTTGCCATTCCTGTTGAGCTCTATAGTCTTGTGTGCACTAACTACTCATCTTTCTTATTTAATCTTTGTCATTGTTCTGATCAATTATTTACTGATTTTTCTGTGGAAACAAGGTCTGTGTGAATGCTCCATGTACATCCCTTCCTTGGTTGAAAACAGCCAATGGTTTTCAAACTAAGGTTGAAAGTTACTACATGTTTTGTAGAAATATTAATGGAGTAGGGATTGGTTATTGGTCTAACTGTCTGCGTATCAGGTGTTGGAGATGCCACATGTCTCTCAACTAGGGGCTTTCCATGGCACTTGCATTTTTAAATAATTTATTTTAAGCATCAGTACAGTGTTTTGGGGAGAGAGTATTGCTTGGGCTCTGCAGATGAAAGACCCCAGAAAACAGATGCTGGTTTACTCTGAGGACTTGTTCAAATCTCTTAGATTGCAAAATAGCAGAGACACTTGCTATACTGCCTCTCCTCAATCACCTCTTCTAAAAACTGAAAAGTACCTCTGAAAGAAGCTGCTGCTCATAGTGAGGGCCAGGAAGCTAGAAGACATTCTAACCAATTCAATATCTTATGTCTCAAACTTGTTTTCTCATGTGAGTATTGAAGAGTTTTGTCTTGAAATACCTTGAGAGTTGATTAATATCAAAGTTGTACACAAGAAATCTTGTATGGTACAAGATAGCTCTTTTATAACCATGTCTGATGTCTGCTGTGTGCTGCTGCAGAATCCAAACCTTCAGCCTGTGGTTTTTCTGAGCGGAGAAACCACATCAAGGTACATGTAGATCACATGCAGAGTGTGGCTGGCAGAAAGCTAACCAGGTAAATGCTTTGCTGTCACGGCAGCCTGCAGCTTAGTGCAAACTATAAAACCTGCCTGCAAAGCTGGGACAAGGCTGCTGACTTGAGCAAACCACCAAAGCACTGCTGGCAAACTGGAAAAAGCTCCTGTGCCTTTGCTGCTTTGATTTACACTGAACACCTTAGCATAGATTTACCTTCATAAGCCACCTACACTGAGCTGGATGTGAATGAGAGCAGCTGAGGTATGAGCTTGTGCTCCATTTTTTTGTGGATTGTTAGGTGGGAGATGGGATAGGGTTCAGGAAAGGGGTGCAATAAACCTGAGGCTGAAGTTTCAGCTTGGAGAAAACCCAACCAACCAAACCAAAATTAAAAAAGAACCTAACCTTCTTGTACTGCCCTTTTGTATCATCTTTAGTTTCTTTTTCTTCGTGCCTCTCTGCTTTTGGAATCTTTAATCAGATACTGAGTTAACATTATTAATAGCCTAGTTAGTTCATCTTCTCACATCCTGAGATCTACCAGAACAGCACAGGTGCTTTCTGCTACTGAGTGCAGCGGTAGAGAAACAGCTGTTGAGACAATACATGGACGTTGTAATTTCACTGCCAGAACTTCAAGGAGGAACAACAGTTTTAAACCACTTCCTTAATTCCCTCTTCCTGTTGTACCTACAAACATTAATGTCCAAACAGACAAAAAGAAAATGGCAAGCTGTTATGTTATCCTAATGTGAATTCCTAGGTGATGGAAAGGAAACTTGCGTTTGGTCATGTGACACTTAAAGATCTTAAGAGTTCTCACTGGGAGTGAGACTTCTCATAGCTGGTTTATCTAGGGCCTACTGATAGAGGGTTTGCCCGTATTTGCTAAGATTATAAATTGGAAACCTGTCCTGAGTAGAAGCAACTTTCTCAAAACCTCACAGCCAATGTATGAGTGAGTTGGGAATCGGAACAGCTTTCTGAACCCAGCCTGGCATTGTGCTCACATTGTGCTACTTTGTGCTTTGGTGAGTGAGGGAAAAGCTTTCAACCATCTCTCCCAGAAAAACTGGCATATCTAGCTAATGTAGTTTTAAGATGGCCTGCTTTGAGCTGCCTGCCTGTGCTATCCACCAGATTAACTCTTTTGTGGCGGTCATCAGGATAGCGTAGTGTCTGTGGCCCTGCTATGTTGGCTGGCAGTTTGGCACTGGTCACTGGAAGAGGTTGTTCTGGCTGTGGTTGAGCAGGCGGAGGGCTGGAGGAGGGTTGTGGAGAGTCAGCAGGAGCAGTAAACCCTGGTGGAGAAAGTGGTAGACACGCAGAGGGCAGTCAAGGCTCAGCTGTCTGTTTGCTTAGCTCAGGGGTCCTCAAACTTTTTAACCAGGGGGCCGGCGCGCGGATGCAGTGGCAGGCAGTCATCTGCGGCTGCTTGGTTCCCCCCCCAGCCCCCGGCAGGGGGGTCTGTAAATACCGGGGGCCGGACTGAGGACCCTGGGGGGCCGTATCTGGTCCGCGGGCTGTAGATTGAGGATCTCTGGAAACTAGTTGGGTTCACAAGACTGGCTTTGTGAGGGCTTATTGCTTAAGCTGAACCTCGAGCCTTTGGTTCAGCATAGTTATTTCTGGATTTGATGGGAGGGCAAAAGCCTGACATATGGGCTTTTATTGACCAGAAATTACAGTTTTCTGATTCAATACCTGGGTTATATCTTCTGCTGAGGCCAGAAAGGCAGTTGCCTAAGGCAACCGATATGTGCAGTGTGTAACTGCAGGTTGTGATTGGTAAACCTCTGTGGGCTTGACTGATATGACGTAAGAAATGGTGTTGCCTTTTTCAGTGCAGCACTGGTTGCAAATACATATGCATTTTGCTGATCTTATCCTGCTTTGCCAATGTATGTTAAGAACATCTGTGATATCCTAACAAATGAGACGCTGAGTGGGAGCCAGCTTTTCCTGTTTCAAAAACAATGCTAATACTGGTTTCTGCTGCTTTGGAATTTGTCCTGGGTATGCAAATAGAGCTAGATATTGAAAAAGTATGCTGTAATCTTTTCTACAGCGAAGACCAGAGGTGAAGAGGGTGAGGGGGTGACGAAAAGCACTATGTAAATCAACCGTGTGTCCTTTCTGGGGAGCAGGGTATGAACTCCCTGTTTTGAGGGATGGGGGGAAGCAGTTAACTCAGTTCACATGCTGGGGATGTGGAAAAGCACTTGCTTTTTGAGGTTTACTCTGAAGGTGGTCTTCCAGTTTCTTGCAGAAACAAGTCCATTTTGGGTACTAGAGACCCTTTGGAAGTTGGGGGTTCATTTTGTTAGTCCTTTGCCTAGAGGTGGTCCTTTTTGAGGTGATGAACTGTCCTACAAAATGGGATTATTTGAACCTGCCATTTATATTTGATGCTGTCTTTGTAAGTATTTTTAGTGATAGTCTGGAGAAGGGGAAGGTTTTGTAAATGGCTAAGCAGCTGTATACAAAGAATCACAAAAGATTGTTCCTACGTATTCTGTAGGAAAAAGGCCTAAATTGGAAATAGAAGTGTCCTGGTTCCCCCGCTTCTTGGCTTTTTCATGACTGCTTTTGAGGCTGTTGAGGGTTTACCCCACAGTCCTCAGCAGCTTCAGTCACAGAACTGTCCTTTAATGCTGATTTGTAGAACTGATTTTCCCTGTTCTGAAAGCAGCAAACCCCATGTTTGGTATTTGGGAAGCGGCCATGGGCTGAGCGTCAGCACCCCGTCACTGGCCCCCACGTGTCCTCGCTTAGCTGGGCGATACTGCCAAACACCAGAGGATGTCAGTGCCTAAGCCACTGAGGAGCAAAACTCCAGTTGCCCTCAAGCTCTTCTCCCAACTTGGCTTCACCAACAAACACTCAGGGAATAGGAGCAGCCAGTGGTGATCTTCAACATCAGAAGGTACGTTCCTGAAAGAGTGTGTTTGGCTAAACTGCTGGTCTAGAGGTCTTACCACATATGAGAGAAACTGCAGGTACTGTAAAGCAGCCTTGCTAGCTTTGTATGGGGTGGGAAGGGAGGAGAGGTGGGGCGGTGGGATTTAGAATAGGGGCATACTTTTCTGTCTCTTCACCTAGGCGGAATGACCTTTGTGTAGGTGAGGAAGGCTGTTTGTTAGTCTGAAAGAAATGTGCGTTTTTACAATTCTGTCTTGTCTGAGAGATGTGAACAAAGGGATTATCTTCTGATTAATACGATGTATTTCAAAAATAACAAAGAGATACAGGTTGTCAAATGCAAAATTGCAGATCTAGACATGTACTTTATTTAGATTTTACTGTAGCAAAATGGACTTGCGTATGTTCTGCTGCAGTTTGGCTGACAGGGAAGTTTTTGTTACCGTGCATGTTACAACTGAACCGTTGCTTCCCAGTGGAAACCCCTGTAGACGTTGTGTGCTATCAGTAAAGCTCATCTGTGGAGCATGAGCAAAGCTGACGGGGGACTGTCCCCGAGCTGCGACGTGAGCTCCCACAGGAGCTGCGCACTGTGACGGATAGTCTTGGTGTCAGCTGTGCTTGCAAGCTGTGTCCTCTGGTGTTCACCACCTTCTCTCAGCAATAAATAGAAATGAAGCTGCATTCTGATTTTATATGTGAGAAGTAGTTGGAATATATTCCGACACTGGGAATAAATTGGCATATTCTAATGAGCAGCAGTCTTGCCTGTGTCATTGCAACCTGCGCTTAGTCAAAGCACAGTGAATGTTTTGTAGACTATAGGCCTGCATTGCTGGGAGGTAGGTACAAATAAGCTACAATTGGAGAAGGGAAACATTTTACTTCTGGTTTTGTTTATGTAGCTTTTTGTGCATCTGTTCATTTATGTAATTGCCTGTGCCAGTTTGTGGGTTTTCATTATTTTTATTTAGCTCCCAAAGGCTTGGAAACTTCATTATTCTTGCAATCTGCCAGGGCTAGAAAGAAAAGCTTTTTGTTCTGTTAGGCTATGTCAGTCTTCTGTGCAGTTTTTGACTTGCTTTTAAAGATATGAAGAGCTGTGAGTATCAGACTACCTGAAAGGTGAGGAATAAGCACAACACAGAGGTGACTCAAGCTCTGTACGTATCTCTGAGCTGTTGCTTGTTTCCTGTAACTTCTGACGAAAGTGATAGTGCTTGAAAGCATGCCAACCCCATTCACTTGACAAGATGGAGTGTCCTTCCTCACATGGTGACAGACATAGTACTTTCTTTGATTAAACAGGCATCATAAAATATATTGAAAGTAAAGGTGATCTCCTTACTTTTCAGAGCGATTCTTCATGTAGATAAGTTTAGTAGAGCCTCAGTGTTTTTTGGATGCCCAAAATAAATTGAGTTGGAGTGTTCAGCTTCTGGCGTGTACCTAAATGTTATGCAAAACAGCCCCACAAACCGAATATTAACTTGAATGTGTTATAATCCATTGAGTCTCATAAATGCCTACAGGTTTATGGTGATGCAGGGAATATTCTTAAAGCAAATAAGCTGAGCGTGATCCTGGTCTCCGTGACTTCTTGTGCTGTTAATAAAGTGATACTACCTTTGTTACACAAGATAACCCTCTTTGTGTTTTGAAGACAGTAAAGGATGAAGCCTGAGATGATTAAACAATTTGGGGAGTATTGTTCCCATGTCCAAACAATGGATTTCTGTGTTAATACAGAGTAAAAATCATCAGTCTTTACCTTAGTCAAAGATATTTTTGAAACTCTGTGTACTATTAAGAATTAACTGTAACAGTGTTCTTGTTTAATTTTTTTCCCTGTGATATTTAAAGCCCAGTTGAAGGCCACTGTGGAGTCATAGGCAGATAAAGATGCTTGAAGCACAGAAGTCTGATGGATACAATTGTCATGGTAGTGTTCTTTGCAGTAGTTACTGAGACTATTCAAAATGTTAATTGGACACTAACTTCCATCTCTAGAGAAGATGTCTACTAAATGTTTGGGTCATGTTCAAAATATGCTAGATCCTAAGAGGATATTAGTTGCTACACTTCACAACACACTATACCAAAGATCTGTTATCTGATGAAGGAAATGCAAAATATTTTATATACAGTGATGCCAACTACCAAGTGGAATGTTTGATGGTTTTAATTAGGCATTTACATTTTTTTTTGTTTGCTTCCTTTCTTCCATATAGTTCAGTTTGTGCTGGTAGGCAGGAGATAAATCAGGAGTGGGGAAGTACAGTTGTTGTCATAGAGGTAAGAAAATACATTGTAGTGATGTTTTTGCATGTATATATAAATGGGAAAGATGGGATGCTTGTTGCTTAATCCTCTGGCCTCCCATTGATGCCTTCATGGCAGAAATTCAATTTATATTCAATGGGTAGTTATGGTCTAAAAAGTACAGTAAATTCAGAAGGCTGTGCAAAGTTTCATGCGTGTGGAAATAAGAGGATTAAACAATTTTAATACTTTTTTTTATCTTTCTGTAATTGAAAAGCTATGCTCCTTAGGTAGAAATACTGCTTGCAAAACCAAAAAAAGACAATTTCACTTTAGCATCCAACCCCCTGGAAAAGCCTCTTTTCTTCATAAAAGGCAAGAAGCGCCAGCCAAAACAACTTCCACAAGAAGGGAAAGAGTCGCATACGTGGGAGCTATATTTATTTAAGCTTAAGTGATAAAATGTGATTAACTGAGATTGGAGTAACCATCATACATGCTAGAAGACCATCAAGCAGGAAGTGGGCAATTCTTTTGGCAGTTACTTGGAAGTGTCTGGTCCTGGAACTATGGCAGAACAGTAATGTTCCTTTGTAAAATGTTCTTCTATTTAGTAAAGTGTGTAATGGCTCTACCTGCTTCCTGGTGTCTACTCCAAAATGCTGCCTCGGAGTCCTAAGACATGAGGGACAGCAGATCTGTGCTGAGGCAGTTCTGAAGATGAAACTGATTTTAAGAAAAAACAAACTTTTTTTTTTATTATTCCAGTTTATATGTATAAGTAGGTTATAAGGATGTGGGGCTATCATATCAAAGGTCTGCATCTTTCCTTTCCCCTTGACACCGCCATCCCCCAGTGGGTAGGGGAGCAGAATGACAGTCACTGCCATTGTCTGCTGCAGGCTTGTTTCTCCACAGACCCAAATGGGCAGCCTGCTCACCCCTGAGTGTGTAACACTGCTCTGGAGGAAGTCAGTTCATGTGGCTTCTGTTGGGTGCATTTCTTTCCTTGATCTGACACAGAGAGGCCATACAATTTTTAATTTATGCATTAAAGGAGGGAGGTGTATAACAGCAGGTAACGTAGTAGGAGATGCCTTTGCTCCTGCTTGCAGCCGTTGTCCATTCATCATTTACAAAAGGCTTTATTTCTTCTGTTCAGAAATGTATTGCTTAAAATCTTCTCTTTGTAAGATTGAATGTTGTGCTTACTGATATAATCAGTATTTCAGATGAATGGGGAATTTTTTGCCTTTTTGGTTTTTTGTTGTTGTTCCTCGTGGTAGAGGAGGACTCCTCTGTGTTTTAAATCCTTCTTTTCTAATTGCTACACTGATTACTCCTGAATTCTGTCGGGCATTTTATTTCAACACTCTTAAGAACTGCAGAGATTGGATTTCTTAATCTTTGCATAGTAAATAAAATATGTCCTAACCAGATAAGTGTTTATCCTTGTTTAAAATATACATTGAGGGGTGGGGGTGTGTATATATACATCTCCAAAGAAGATGGAGATACAGGAAGTATAGTGATTTAACTGGTTCCGAAAATACTATTTAAACTTGTACAGTAGGTGGTATAATCATATTTTGTGACTATTTGAGTCTGTGGAGTAAAGGATCTCCTTTTTATTAATTGAAATATTACCCCTATTCCCAAGACACATACTCTGATGGGAAAAGGTGAAAGAAAATTATACTAATATCGTGATCTCATCAGTTAAAAGTGAGAAATCCAATGTAAAGACAGAAGGTTCTAGCTGCTTCACTAGTTATTTTAAAGATATTTTTCTTTGTGTGTGTCTGTATATTTGTGTATAAGATACAATACAACTTCCTGGTTATACAAAGATGCAGTATTATATACAGATATAATTTTTTATTTAGCTGTTGTCTCTCATGCTTAAACTATTATTTTATTTTTGTTTTACTTTGTAGGTGCTTCCAACTTTTGTTTGATGTATACGTAAAAGCTGTTGGATGTTATATTATTCTACTGTATTGTACAATGCTTGAAGAAATTTTGAGGCAAGATATAATGCATTTTAAGCAGCTGTATTGCCTTAGACAGTCTTGCAGAGCTGGAGGATAATTTTGCGAATTAGTTGAAGAGTAATGTGTGTATTGGTTTGCTATGAAGTCAGCATTTACTGCTTGTTATACTACATGACTGGGTATTTTAATTTTTCTTTTAGTGGCAGTATCTTTGTTGTGTTGGCTGAAAGTAGGAAATACCACCTTCAGTTTCTCTTTAAGGAGGGTGGTGCAGGAATAGAGAGATGAGAAAAGAGAAACAATTTTTTTTGATGGTGGGATTAGAACCATCTAGAGAATGTTGAAGAATTGGGTCAGAAAGTTTGATACCATCCTGAGGACTGGGGGTCTGGCAGGAGCAGAGGAACCTGAGACAGTGAGTGTGTAAAGGAAGGGGGGGGGGGGGAAGAGGAAAAAAGGAAAACAGAAAAAAAGACTTGGCATAACATTGCAGTTGTATGTAGTGATGAGGAGAGCTCAGCAGGAATGTGCTTGAACCATGAAGAATTTGCTAGGGGACTTGTGAATGTGAAGCAGGGTTAGGCTTTATCAGGTTTGCTTTAGCTAATAGGCTTGGAGAATCCTTCAGGCTTAGATTATGTGGACACTTTAGCACTGTATGTCCCTGAGGAGGCAGCTTGGCCACAGAGCCAAGCAGCAGCCAGGAGAACACCTGCCAGCACCGGGTTGGCAACAACCAGGGCTTGGAGCTGGCCAAGATCAAAAGGTGTTTCAAGCATCTCTGCCAGTGTCTTTGCAATCCAAAAGGGTAAGACCTGTTCCTTTCCAAGCACTGCCATGACACTGTGATGCTGATGCTGTGCTGTTGTCTCCACACAGAGCTGGGACTTGCTAGTTCACTGTCCTTCTCAAGTCACTGGAACTCACCGTTACCAGCATCCCTGTTAGCTAGTTCAAAAACTATGGAGGCTTTTCTGCACCAAAAACAGTCTTTGTATTAGTGAATAGTATGCTGTGGAAGAATGGTTAACTTTATTTTTCCCTGAGTGCAGCACAAGCCTTTTCAATGAATAATGCAACATGTTTGAAGGTTCAGAGAAAGATCTTTTGAAGATGAATGATTTTTAATTACAGTGTTTGTGGTGCATAACAGCAGCTATCTATACTCATCTTTTATTGCAGAATTGTATTTCAGATGGATCATATATGGTGAAATAAGAGTTGGGTTTTGGTTTTCTTTTCCAGAGAAAGTGTGTAGGAAAAATGAATTTGTCTTTGTTTATGTGAGGTTCCTGAGAACTTCTCAACTGGAAAGGCAAAGTCGAATATCCCTGTTCTGTGTCTGGCACTGGAGACCTTACAGCACTATGCAGGATTCCCACATCTGCAGGTTGGAGTAAACTGCCCTTCATTGCAGGTCTTGTTCTGGCTGCCAGGACAACATTTGTAATGGGAAATACTATTGAAGCAAGTGTTGGTTTCAGTACTTGTGCATGTTAGTTTTCAGTATGTCCCCAGCACGGCTGTGGCCTGTGCAATCTGGCAATTTTTCAGATGGCACTTAGGAGCAGCCTGGACAGTTTGGATGCAGACGCTGAGTTCTGGGAGAGAACTGAGAGAGTAGCTCATGCTTCTTGGACCCTGGGCTGGAGAAGGGCCAGCTGTATGTAATAGTAGGGGTGTAACCCAGGAGCAGGCTTGCACAGTGGAGCAAGTGCAGAGTTTGCTGTCTGGCTGGGGAAGCTGTCGTGCTTCCACTTCACTGGGCTTGAGGTCTCCAGTGTTCTGCTGGGCTGACTGAACTTGTGTAACCATCAGGAAGTGGATCTGACCAAAAAAAAGAATGGTATTTTGGAGAGTGATGGTGTTTTCTGGTGGATGAATGAGCAAAAAGCTGGAATGATGGAGCTGGTGCACAAAAAGAGCAAAACTTTGAGGTGGAGGATGGGACCAAATGTGTTGACAGCTGCCTTTGAAGCCTTTTGCAGCGTGGTTTAGTCATAGGGATGGATGTAAATGTTGGCAAGGGAGCATTGGTACACCTTCCAGCCTGCAGTTAGGGGAAGTTTGCATTTCTTCTATCAGACCATTCTGTCAGAGTCCTAAACAGATTTTTATTATTTAAACTCCAGATTTAACTTTAAAAAAGATAATTTTTTTAATATTAACTTTTTGTAAAGGAGAAGATGGAAGCTACATGCAGACTTACTAAGCAGAAGACTTTTGGTCGCAGCCCCGCATCCAGGCCCATCCTTGGTCTGGGTTTTGCAGGTTTTCAGTCAGGAGAGGGGCATGTTCTTGGATGGGTTAGAGGATTTTATTCCACATTAACCCCCCCCTCCCCAGCGTCTTGAAAACAAATCTCTTGAGTGCTGCCTTTACTGCCGCCACCTCAGCTAGCATGAGCAGTGGTCCTCTTGGGATATGTTGATGAATGCAGGACAGCCAGTGCACTGCTTTGAAGATCATGGTGCCACCTCTTTGTAGCTTTTCCCAGTCTCACAGCCATCTCTTGATGCTGCTCTGGAGGTATTTTATCCTTGGCAAATGATTTGCAAATCCCTTGCAGCCACTTGTTGATCATTTTGAATTGAGAGTGATTAATGATTGTTTCTCTAGTGGCAGTGTTAGCCTCTTAATAACAGTTGCCCAGCTTTCTTGTGCCTGTCTACATATCATGTGCTCAGATGATTCCAAGGGAACATATCTGGGTAGTGCGCAAATGTCTAAATATAGCAGTAGTAATCTCTAGATTTCTTCTTTTCAGTCAGCAGGAGAAACTACTGGATACACTTCCATTTGTGCGGAGTGCACACTGAGATAAGTCTATGTTGACATCTGTTTGAATACTAATTTTTGACATCTCCCTGGTACTTCTGGAAGAGGATTTTTTTTTTTTCCCCCATAAAAATCTGTGAACTTGCCTTCAGTCTCTGGTTGTGGGTTGGGTTTTTTTCCATTATGCTAGAGAATTACACAGTTTTCAGCCCAGTTCCAAAATGCCAACTTTCTGCTCCACTGAAGTTACTTCTGGCTCCAATCCCAGTATTTTGTGGGAACAATAGATCCTATTTTAGCCTATACAGATTTAATTGCTGTGAATAAGGTTGACAATTATCTCCTTTTGTGTCTGAGAATCCCACCAGCTGTTTTAGATGCATTTAAATTGCTGCACCATGCTAAACTGGCTTGTCACATCAGGAGCTATAATGCCAAATTTCAGGCACCTGGTAATCTGTCCTTGGTCTTTATTTTTAAAATAAGTTTTTCTGCGTTTAATTCTATTTCTTCTACTTCCCCGCCAACCTTTGTTCTCTGCACTGGGTGGCATTAATAGTCATACCAAGGAACTTCTATACCAAAGATGCATTTTGAGAAAAATGCATTTCAGATAGGAAAAAAAAAAAACATTGAAGGAGAAGTTGGTGGGCAGTTTTGTTGGTGGGTTGTTTTTTGGTGTTTTTTTTTTTTTTTTTTGGTTGGTTGGGTTTTTGCTCCTTCTACTGCCCTAAGCTGGCACCTAAGGTGGGAATCATCTGACCACATGCTGACAACCTGCTGTGTAAGTGTCTAGGCTCAGTTTTATTGTCCACCAAGGGGAACAGACATTTCATGCTAATACAAACAACTAAAATAGGTCAGATGAATCATGCCCCCAAATGGCCTCTTTCTCTTTGCTGATAAAGTCTGGGTGATTACTTCTGACTTAGCAGTCCACCCTGTAGACATCTGACTAGATCTCACCTGTTGGGACCATACTTGTAGCAGCAGTCACATGTAGGTGACTGTAGATGCATGCAGACTCCTAAGATGATTAAAAGTACTTGGCTGCTTGATGAGAGCCACTGCAAGTGCCATGGTGAAGGTGCTCTGGGACTGAATTCTCAAAGCTGAAGGCAAACCTGAGTGGATTTTTCCAAGGAAAGACAGATCAGTATTTGATGTCTGCAGTTACATAGCACTAAACTGTAGTGCACCATGGCTTTTTCATTGCTGGCTTCCTGGACTTGTAACATACAACTTCATAACTTTTTTTTTTTTTCAGAAACGTTACTTTAGGCAGGACCTCTCCTCTCTATCATATGCTATTTTTGCTTCCATATTGTCTCTTCAGTCTTGCTGTGGCAATAGGTTGATTCGGGTTTCAAAAAAATAACAACTCCACTGCACATGTGTCCTTGTGGAATAGCACACTGGCACATGAAAGTGGAGGTTGCCGACATTGGGAGAGCCAAGAGGGGGGATACTTCTGAAAGTTCACCTTTTATCCTTGCCTGAGAAGCTGGCTGTCTTGCTAAATTTCTGAATTGTTCAACTGTTGAATTCTGCAGGCTTTTCTTTTCAGTCTGCATAAGCTCTGTTAAATGTTTATTTACAGTCTTTTCAAGGGGTTAATAAATTCAAACTTCCAGTTTCAGTCACTGCCTTAGTGCATATTTCGCATTTGTGCAACTGTAATTATAATTTCTGAAAACAAGTTGTTCCTTGATATAGCAGGGTGCAGGGACACACTAATAATTTATTATTTCCTGATATGTATTTTGACACAATTTTAATTTCCCAGTGGTCTGAGAGGAATGGGGAGGGTCATGTACAAGTTCACAGCAGTCAATTGGTTCTGGTGTTGACTTTGTTCTTGTTGAGACCTCTCTGGGATTGCGGGTGCCTTTGATCATGCCCTGCAGGATTCATCCCGTCAGTGCTGCTTAGGTCTGTTTTGGGCTGGGCTACTCCCATCTCCTGCGAGCCTCTTTGGACACAATTGATTCTCCTCAGTTATAGCTGCTCTTAAAATATTTGATGTTGGCCCTGCTTACCATGTTTGTGCTAAGTATTTGTCAGTCTGTAGGTTTTCCAATGTGCCTGGATATGTTTGCAAGTGAAGACTGGGATTGAAGTTTCCTAGGAGCCAGTGGTGGTTTTGCAATTGACTTCAGAAGGGGTAAGATTCATAATGGAGGGAGATTTGCAGCACAAGTAAAAGAAACAAAAGTGCTAGGGAAGCATGATCTGGTACTAGCTGTGCGGCTGCTCCCTCTCCCATTCCAACCAGAGCTGGGTTCTAGCTTGGAGCCATTCTGTGTTTCAGGCTTCACAGGGTGGCAGTGAGCAGCTCCTGGTCAGTGCCAGATCCCATGCATGCACCAGGTAAGGCAAGTCTCTGTTGCTTTGCTGCCTCTGCATTCCAGTATGGACGTGGTCCTGGACAACCATCTGTAGGTGACCCTGCTTGAGTGGGGGAGTTGGACCAGATGACCTCCAGAGGTCCCTTCTAAGCTCAACCATTCTGTGATTGTCTGGTATTGCATCTTGAAGAACTGCTCCTTAACCTTGCCGTACTGCCCCTGTTGTTGGGTTGGGGGCACATGCCTTCAGCAGCAGGAGCCTGTGGGGACAGTTTGCCCTGAGGTTCAGGCGCAGTGCCTACTCAGTGCTCAGGTTCGTGCCACCTGAGGTGCAGCAGGACTGGTTGCAGCACACCCCTAAGATATGTTGTGACATACCATGTAATAGGTAGTGTCCAGTCCCCTTAGCTTGAGTAGCTTCCCTCTGGATAAAGGTAGCAGATGGGACTGGAAAGGACACCCTTGTCTCCCAGCCCTGTGCACACGCACGAACACACACTAATTTGCTCACTGCTGTGTGCCTGTTCTTGGGTAGAAATTCTGCATTTGGCTGTGATTCTTCTTCTTACCGGTACTGATTTTGCCAGGGTCCCTACGTTTACTTTGTCTCCAAGTTATCACTGCACTTGACATTTTTGCATCTGTGATGCCTGAACAACTGAGCAAAGATATTAAGCACTTTAACCTATATTACATGAAAAACAGATGTTTTCTATGACACAACATTTAACAGAACTTTGAATAGCTTGCCTGAGAAATACCATAGTTTTTTGTACAGGGGTGTATATGTATATAAAATCTATGTAGAACTACTACAATATTTTCTTAATCCTGTTTTGCGTTAAATACTGTGACTTTTTTATATCTTAAATTTGAGAAAGCTAATTTTGGAGTTGGCTGTTACTCCCAAGCAGAATGAATGAACACTACTAAAATGTTTTGATGGATCTGGATCTATAAAGATTAAAGTAGCTGCCATTTTTCAGCAACTTTCTTTTTTCAGGCTTAGAATTACTGACATTTCATTGGCTTGCATTTAGTTTATATTTTAACAGCTTCAAAGATGGGGTCTAGGAAAGTAACTTTAATTACAGAAATAAAAGACTGGGGTTTGAGGCATGTTTCTATGGGAAAGAGTCTTTGTGGTGTTTTTTGCATGTGGCCCTTTCCTGCAGATCTGCCATTTAATGTTCTCCCAGAGGAAAAGTGATAGATATAACACTCCAGCAGCAGGGTGCGGTTTTTCTTTAAGCTGTTCTTAAAAATTACCAACATATGAGTGGCTTTGAATTAATTTTCTACTTGTGGATTCCTGGTAATAAAGCTGTATGTAATTTCTTTTTTCCTTGCCTTGCATTATGTGTGCTTTCATACATATACAGTTTGCTATAATGACTTTTTAAGAATAAATTAGCAGATTTACTTCCTTCAGGTTATAGGGGCTTCACAATACCTGCTGCAGTAGAGGGATATTGTGAAAAAGGCATTAGTGCTTAGCTGTGGAAACGTGTACAGTCTCTGTCACACTTGCAAAGATTAGCTTGGGGCTGATTTAAGTTGACAGCTGTATAAAAGGGATTAGTACCATCACCACAGAACTCCTGCAGTTAACTTTCACATGTGCTAAATGTGAGAGATAATTTTTTTAAAGCTTGAACCGGTTTTGCATAAGCCATTTATCTTGATTTCTCTTAACCCTGAGAGAGCTGAGACTGCAGCCTACAGCATCATAGCCTAATAGTGTGGGATTTACTGAAGTGCTTTAAACATGTAACTTGCTTCATTGTAAGCATAAGGATAGCTTTTATTTGCATGTAGTTAGCATTGTTCTTAAGAAAGGATTTATTTTGGTTGTGATTTCAAAAGTAGAACTTTGGGAAGGAAATTGAGGGAGGGAAGTGGCATTTTCTTTGTGCATCCTTGCCATGCGCAAACATGCTTGAGTCTACAATAAAACTAAAATACTTCAAATTGAGCCTTTGGTTGGTTGTATAATAGTAGTAGTTGGTATAGTAGTAATAATAGTCTTGAGCTTGTAAGCAAAGTGAAAATTTCTGATGCCCAGATGCCTCTTGCTGTCGAGATTGGGTCAGGCTGCTGCCTTTCATCATTTTAACTAGTGTGATTAGTGTATTTCTGTCACATACCTATGTGGGGACAACTGGACCTCATGCCACCATTCTTTCTTCTATTGACTTGGTTCATTACTGTGTCCTCTTTATGTGGGCTGCTCATGGTCAAGACTATCTTCAGCCTCACATGCACAAGGAGTTGTACAGCTCATGGGAACACGTGTGGAAGTAACTGTTTTCCCCCTTCGTTAGAGGGAAAAGAATGGCAGAACTTGGATTCCTGTCAAATGTGAGCTCAAGGATAGATCCAAGGATGTTTCTCATCTAAAAACTGCTCAAACCCAGTCAAAAGCCAAGTGTTGCTCATTAATGAGCTTTCAGGAGCCTTGAAGGCTAAGGCAGTGAAGTCCCATGCGTGATAAAATGGCTGGGAACAAAATAAAGAAAAGAACCACTACCATGATGTGCATAATGTATGTGTTTGGGTTTTCTTAAGATTGAACCAACTGCCTCAGTTTCAAGAGTCGTTAGTCCTAATGTGTAAAGTGATGTATAAAAATCTTAACTTTGTATATGCAATGAGTATATATGCAAATATACTAATCTGAAGGCTGACCTCACCAGACTGAGTATGTCCTATTCATATAAAAAGCATCATGTGAAGAACTTTCAAGGCAACTTCCTCCTTGTATACCATGGAAGTAAGTTCAGTCCAATTTTCCCCAGATTAGCAGGATTTGAAAATTTACCTATTAAGGAGAAGAAAAAGGTGTAAGACAGTGTGTTAGTGGAAATTAGACTAGAAGGACACTGGTCAACACAAAAGTTGTTTGTCCTCATTATCTTCTGGGTCTCTTAGTTTGTTCTGCAAGCTGTGAACAGATGGCCAGATAAAGTTGCTTTACATAGGATGATGAGTGATCTGACCTGGTGCTTTCTGCAACTTCACTGTCCTTTGTAGGAAGGAAATGGTGGTTCTCTCATAGTGTCAAGTTCATCTTTGCTTTTGCTACCTCTTCCCACCCCATGCGGATAGCTAATATGGAAGGAGTTAGGAAGGAGAATTTGGCAATAGGTTTTGCCAGCTGTGGCTGAGATTGCTCAGCCCTGAAGTGACATCATGCTTAACCGTATTTGTGTCCCACCAGTCTGGATCAGCATCTGCTCAGGGCTCATTGTCCATTGCTTTTCTCATATAATACCTGCATCCTAATTATCAAAAAGAGCTGCTCATCCCTGTGTAGTGATCACAAACTTGCTCCGTTACTGTGACTCGCAGCCATCTTGTTCCTTGTAGTCGCTTAGTATTTCATCTTTTTTAGAAAGTGTGGCTGGATGATGTGCCACGTGATAGCATTTTGGGAAGTCTGTACAAATAACATCAGAATGGATTTCCTTGCCAAGATGTCATTGACTTCAGTCCAAAGACAAGCTATGTCAACCAGTTTACGTTCATTTACACTGAACTTGTGACAGGAATTTTAAAAAACTTTTTTTGCATTATTTTTGATTTTTTTAATTTATTTTAAATTTCCCGCATAAATGGTATTCCACTTTTGGGCCTTGCCTATTTTAATCCCATATTTAGTCCTTGTCAGCTTGGCAGGTGTAGTAGCTTCTGACTAGGTCCTGAAGTGAGCTTGGGCCCAGTATACCCGTGTGATTGCTGACAGGAGAAACTGTATTTATATACTGGATCATTGTAAGACTTATCTTTGTTGCTAAACATTCACTTCTTCCTTGGTTAGTAAAATGAAAGTTTTATTCAGCCCTCATGGATTTAGAGAACTGATTCAGGGATGGTTTCAGTTTCTGCCTGCAGTGGACAATACTAGCGGGTGTTTTGGTTTTGATATGAGTGATACGACAGTTACAGTAAGGAATGAATGAAACTGTTTAGGCTGCTTGAAAAGCTGCCTTTCATCTGCAGGAGGAGGTGAACAGCTAGGAGGAAATCTCTTTCAAGTCGATTCCCAGTGCAGAAATAAATATTGTGTGGGTGAAGGAGGGGAAACAGCCACCTACCTGGAAAACTGACTGTAAATCAGATGTCACAGAAAAAATGCAGTGGTATCCACTCCCGTGCTAATCCATTAAGGGGGGGGGGGGGGGGGCAGGGGGAAGGATGAGGATGGAAGAAAAGCCAGCAATATGTGTATGAAAAGGTTTTCTATGGTATTTTTAACTGTCATTCTAAGACTGTTGAAATAATAGAGCAAAACTGTAGGAACATATTGCTTGTTTCTTATAGGTATGGTATTCATTCATCTGGGTTACTTCTGCGTTATTGGTGGGGTTGGATGCAAACCGGTGTCATACTTCGTGTTGTGGGGTAGCATATGTGTACCACAGCTGGAATGAGGATTGAGGCTGGCTGCGGCTCCTGTGAGTGGCTGGAGCCTGCCGGGCTGAGCTGGGCAGAGAAGGGCTCTGTGCTGCCTGACAAACTTGTGTTCGGTGTCAGCAACTGCAGGTGCCCACTGCTACTCTGAATCCCCAGCCTTAAATCGAGAATTGCAATATCAACTTACTTGCTGTGGATATATCTGGGGTTTTTTCTAACTCTTTTTTTCCTGCCCCTTAAGAAGGAGATGAAAAGCTTTTGTGTTTGCTTGGGGTTAACAAATTGAAGTTTTTGTGGATCAAATGAGACCAGTTTCCCCAAGTAAAGACATCTTGCAGGACATCCTGCAAGCAGTGCTCTTTCACCTCAGCTCATAGACTCTGCTTTAAGTTTCTGTTCTAGGCTATATTTTCCTCCAAGTATGTAAGGCAGCTGCGTTGGAGGTATTTTTGTTGGGGTTTTTGTGGGAGAGTGTGTGTGTGTGAGACGTTTTGCTGAAATCCTCTTTTCACTTTGTGAACGGCAGGCAGGTCATTAATGTATTTATTTCAGAAACTTGTATATGCCAAAATTAGCAGAAACTCACTTTCACACAGAGTGGATAAATGAAGCACCTAAACAACAGCCCTTGGTTATCATTGCTTAATTCTTGTGATTATTGACTACAGCCAGTATTTCCAAGAAAAAAGGATTGTTTACTTCCCCGATAAGTGGTATTACTCTCTGATATTGTTAGCAATCTGAAAAATTATAATAAAGAAACAAGGAGTGTGTTTGAAGTTGTATAGTTGAGTAAACGCTTAAGATTGTATGTCTGCCAATCAGCTAAATAGAGTTAGAAATTTCCTTGGGGAAGAATAATAAAGACATAGTTAGGAGAAAAAATCTGTTTTGGTGATTGAAACTTTTTTAAAGCTTATTTTTTGAAAGGCACGGATCATTTTGAAGCAGGTAACTTGTTTGCAGGGCTTTTCTTAATACATATTTGTAGCATAGGACTCTTCAGCTTTTATTTGAGCACAGCTGGAGTCTTACCTTTGCATTTACAGAGAAAAGCATTTGATAGCATCTTTTTGTAAGAGATCTCACTAAGGAAGCAGCAACTTGGGACCATCAACTGGTCTTTTGGTTATGGCTTTGCTTTCTGTTGCTTTATCAGAAGTGTTTGGGTCCTTGCAAGCTGGTTTTGTGCTCTTTCACTCAGCCTCTTCCACTTTCAGCTGACCTCTCCTGCTGGGAAGGCTTTCTGCCTGGCATGGGTGTTTCCTCACCCACAAACACAAGTTGGTGCATCTCCCCTTTTCTCTGCAGCACTTTCTTTTTAGAAACATTTGTAGGTATTTTGATGTTCCAGCATTAGACCCTGTGGGCTGCACAGACAATACACACAGCCTCAGCCTTAACCTTGCATGGTACAAGCGCAAGCCAGTCAGACCTTTGCTCTGGAAGTGCTTGTGTAGGATGTCTTGACCCTCGCAACGGGTCTTACAGAGGAGGTGAAACTGGGAATGCTCTCTACTGCTGTGGAGAGGCACTTTGCCTTGCTGGAGGAGGAGCAGATAGGATTTGGGGTGTCCTGTGATTGCAGGTGATTGTCACTTAGCCCACAGCTGAACTAAACTGAGTGGGAAGGTAAGCATCCCTGCTTACAGGTTTTATTTCTTAGCTCAGGCAGGTCTAGAGTGTATGTGCAGCCTGTTCCCATGCTTTTGCTGCTGCAGTGTAGCTCCCTAAGCTCGTAGCTGTCCTAGTCCTTAGATTTTAAAAAGCATTTTTGGTGCACACTGCTGTTGTCATGCATCATTCAGAATTTCTGCTGAGCTCTTTACCTTTACCCATTATTTTTATCTAGGTATGTTACATAGAGTATGTGTACTGATACTGATGTGAATAATAGAGGGCTGCATAGAAGTGCTGCGGAAGACTTGAAGTGGTTTTTTTTGTTTTTGTGGGTTTCTTTGGTTTTGGTTTGTGTTGTGTTTGTGTTTTTTTCTCAGGGAAACTATTATCAAAACTTGTTTTGGATTTCTTCAACTGACCTGTTTGGGTTCTTTTGAGATAAACTTAGGATTTTGTAATCAGTGACCTTGGCATGAGAGTTTCTGAGCTCTGCTAGTTGAATGAAGAATAGAAGCACAGTGTGACCTACATTTCCGTTCAGTCGGATGGGATTTGGGGTCTCGTGTGATACCAACAGAATGCTAATTGTGAGCCAAACAAACTATAGCAGGCTCTTATGTGGAGGGTTTCCTTTTAGCTAAGGACATGTTTGAGATTCATCTTGTGAAGTACTGAAGTGTCCATTAAGGTTGATGCAAGTACCTCTTCAGGTGTGACCGAACCCCACTGCTTCACTGTGCAGGCTTCGGGAAGCTCTTGTTTGCAAAGTAGGATATATTTTTACTAGTATACCGTGAACTAAACCTTAAGATTATTTATTTATTACTGAGCAGGTGACCCAATAAGCTAATTCTATAAAAGGAGGAGCTTCATCCAAATTAGGTTATTTGGATTGAACTTTGTAAAAGATTGAATAGGAGATAAATAGGTAATGGGGGAGAGGAGGGAGGGATGGAATGGAGTTGATCATGAAGAGATCTAATCAAACAGTTCCTTGAGGAATTATGGGGAGAGAAGACCAAAGCAAGAATTCCCTTGAAAACATGTCTCTGACTAAAAGCTAGAGAATGATACAGGCATAATTTTTTTTTTAATTAATCTTTTTCTGCATTTTATTATTATTGCATCCTTGATAAAATGGAAGTGAGGACAACTGTATGATTGGAGGGATTTTTTTGGTGGGGTAGGGGTTTTTTAATGATGCGTGGGAAGGTAGTTCTTTATCTCATTTTCTTTATTTCACTAGAGGATAACTTACATTTCAAGGCCGATGCAAAAAGATATGAAGGGGAACTGAAAATATTAGGAAGCTGAGGCACATTTCCTCTGTGGAAGGAGAGGGATGGTAGATTTTCCATAAAAATTTTCAGAGGTCTAATTAAGAGTTACCTCTTGGAGATATGAGTATCTTGTTAGTTCTGCTTTGTTATTTGTATAAGCAGCTTAGATGTGGTTTTTGTCCTGAAAAGTTACAGCCTGGGAGAGCAAGGGGGAAAGACAACAGTAAAATTGGCATTGGAAAGCTGGCTGAATTGCCTCGAGGAGGGATTTAAGAAGCTGCAGAAAGAAAAGGGATTTCAAAAGGCAGCAAAGACAGAGAAATGTTAGAAACTGGTAACACCTTCTACTCGGTTTCAGTGCTATACATCAGGCACCAACACATAGCTCAAGCCCTGAAATGAAAAATCACAGGGTTTCACTGCAGCCCTTTACCAAAGCCTATGAGATGCAGTGTGAGAGTGGAAGAGTGCCTATGTCAGGAGCGGGGCAGCTTTTGGCATCTAGACCATGCATTACCTGGTAGCACCCATAAGCACTGTTGCAACATTATGATTAGTTCAAATTTTCACAAGGATTTCCAGAATAAACTTAACCCTCTGCTGGAGAGATGAAAACTGGAATTTTGGGAGACAAAGTGAAATTCTGGGAGGAAACATTGTTCACAGCCCCAGTCCCCCCACCTCAATACACTGACACCCCAGCTGCTGTGTCACCTCATTATTCAGTCTTGTCGGGTTCCTTTTGCCCATATCCTCTTCTAGCAAGATGCTTGGTACACAGGTTCAACTCCAGGCATTTCACAGTAGCTGACTGCCAAGCCAGTCTGTTAGGTCACTTTGTTCTCGTAGCCTTTATAATGTATTCAGTGCCTTGACAAATTTTCTTGGCAAGAGCTTTATAAAATGATACCATATTGTGCATAACTTAACACACTGTTAAATGTCAGAACATCTCCTACCATATAAGTCCTGAAGTCCATCACTAAGCTCAGAAACCAGAGCAGCTCTGATACTTCAGTGATTTTTCATAAGGAATAATAAATGGTAAGAAGGCAGCGATTTTTGTAAGGAGTCACTTTTGTGACACTCTTCCACATTTTTTTTAATGGGTTTGCAAACAGCAGCATCAGTGGGGAGTCTTATCAGCTAAACCAACTATTGATTAGCTCCTAATATGACAAAACTACACTTTCTGTACTGCTGCAGTATTTTAATCATTCTGGTAGCTTTAAAAACTGAAGGGGTGTTGGCCAGGTGATTTAAATGCATTAGTGTTTGTACTCCCCCCCCCCCCCCCCCCCCATTTCCCTGTTTCTGAATATGTGTCCATTTTTCCTAGCGTCAAGAAAATGCTGTGTTTTCAGACTGGAACCTTACTGCATCTCAGTATTTGATCTCCAGTTGCTCAAAGGTTAGGCACTACAGGGGGTGAGTGGTTAAACTGCTCACAGGTGCCTTGCAACTAGATGCTTGTTCATCTCTGCTCTCTGTGTGTTTTACAAAGTAATTTTATCCACAGTTGGTGTTTATTTACAAGAAATACTTGTAAACAATTGGTGGTATTGTGCATACAGATGTCAGACTGCAGTGTGAGACATTTGGCACTGTAAGGAAACTTTTTTGTTTCTGTAAGAAGTTAATTGCAGTGGATGCACGTTTTCCTAAAAGAAGACTGTTTTTTTCTAATCAGAGGCAAGAATACTCATTTGCATGTCACAGTATCATGTTGCTCCTCGAAAATCAAAAGAATATATTACCTTTAAGTAAGGCTGACACAGAACTGGTGTTTCAGCAAGAGCAGGCAAGCTGGGGCAGTGTCCCCTGCAGGCCTGCCTTTGGGTTTTGTTTGCTTTTTGTTTCAACAACCTTTAGCAAGTGTTTTCCTGTTATGTAAAATTTTATGCTTTTGAAAACATGAGAGATCAAGAAGTCAGGTATGTCTTGAACTTGCCATAAGGATTATGATGTGTCTTCAAGCTGTTTTACTTTTGGGGGAGGCAGCAGTTGTTTTTAAAAGCATAGTGTGCCTGATGTGAAACTTTGTGTTTGTCCAATAGTGGAAACACTGTCTCTGACTAGTGGTCAACTTGTTAGGTGACTCAGACCTCATAGTAAAGAGGAGTGGTTGGATAGTGTTTGTGGAGGAAGATGTGCTTGCATCAGTGGCAATGTCTTTGCTGGGTTGGAACAAGACGTCCCAGCTTGCACAGGTTTTCCCCGTGTGAGCCCAGGACTGTCAAAGTCTTACTGAACGTGATATCAGCTGATGCAAAATTAGTCGATTTGACAAGGTTCTCATTTAGAAAATGGAAAACATGTTTGAACTTGGCTGTTCTGAGATGGACGATAGCAACCACAGTATCTTGGATAATGCAGACTTCTGATTAGGTTTTAAAATGGTGGTGGTGGAATAGCTGTGATTTTAGCTTCTTCATTAATGGAAGGAAGATGAGCAGTTGTGCAAGTTTCAGGATACCCTTGGCTGTCTGAAGCTTGTATGGAGCTCATACTGCTGGTTTGTGCATGCCTGCAGCTCTTGTTGCGAATCTTCTGCTCGCTATGCCACAGGTGGGACAGAGGTGTGAAGGTTGGAGGGTTTTTGGTTGTTGGTGAGGTTTTTTTGGAGGGGGTTGTATGGAGTATGCAGTGTATGTTTCTGTGCAGTACTAGAGGGATGTATTCAGTATGCATCTCTGTGTTGCTGTGGTATAAGCAAGCGTGACTTTGCATGTTGGAATATAAGGCAAAGCCTTTCCTTTGTATTTCTGTCACAGCATTTATGATGTGCTTTTTAAACAGACTAGTAGCAGTTGCATATTTTTCTGTGCCTTTAGCAGTAGCAGCTTTCTAGATTTATAGCAGGTATTTTCTTTGTGAAAGACTTGGAACTTGATAGAATGAACACCCTTAGCCAACAGATTCATTATTCACCATAACGGCGGGCAGGTAGAAGAGCAACTGAGGGTCTCATGTTTCAGCCAGGAGGCATAAGTGTTATCAGCCTTGACCATCAAGTAATCCCTTTAAAGAAAGGTATGGTATGCCTAAAGGTAAAATGTGCTCATGATGGCATTGGTTCTTATTCACAGAGTTCTGTGAAAAATGCTTGTTATTCCATGTGTAGGTGTATGGGAAACAAACAAGTATGCCTGTGCGTTTTTATGTATGTGCATGCATATGTACATTTGTAAAAGTCAGGTATTTTAATTCAATTGGTGTTTTCAATACTCCTGGACTATGGTTCCATACATCTTGAGTTACATATGAGATACAGATGGAGGCTTCTGTGCTTCACTAACTTGGACATGTCCCTCTTTTTCTCTTTTTTCTTTTTTTTTTTTTTTTCCTTAGGGTAATAAATGCAGGAAAGAGCACACACAATGAAGATCAAGCCAGCTGTGAAGTCCTCTTTGTCAAGAAGAAAGCTGGAGGCGCTAATTCTACACCAAACAAGAACTCAACAAAACGGAGGTCATCACTGCCCAATGGAGAAGGTTTCCAGCTGAAAGACAATTCAGTAAGCAGACTTCTATATCTTGTCCGTGGAGAAGCACAAAATAAGCATAAAAGAATGTGGCAATATGATACTAAAGGAAGTTAACTGAATGTTTTATATATTTTCAGTTACCTCTTACTAATTATCTCTGCTTAAATACAGAACACTTCACTATATTTTTCTTAGTTCTACATGATACTTGATTTCTTGCATTGAAAACTGCTTCTTGGATCTAAGACGTTTTAGTTTAAAGATAAGGAGGGGAATACTCCTTGGATTTTCCTATGTTTCATTTCCGAAAATGCAATCCTGACAAATTTATTGCTGCAGAATACTATGAGTTTAATGGCTGTGATTGACTTGTCCAGTGACAATCACTGCAAGCATAGCAGTACCACCGTTTATACAGTCATACAATTTTATTAAGAGTTAGACAGTCATTTGGGTTCTTTTTACTGAAGCAGTATTGCGTGTAGTAAGGTTGGTTTAAGCAAGTAGGGTGAGGTCATCCAACAACTGAATTCAGTGATTTTTGTGGACTCTTGGCTCCTCTCTTTGTGTGGCGAGTGACATACGTCATGCACTTGTCTACTGGCAATCATCTGTTGTTCTTCATTTGTCTTGTTTTCTGACTGGCTAATTACTTCATCTGCTCTTTAAGCATGAGCTCAGGCTCCAGCAGTGACTGATAGTGTGTGTTCGATTCAGACATTTAGCCATGTAATGCCGAATGCCTTATCTGAATGTTAAGAGGCAGACAACATGGATATGCAGTCTTTCAGCTGCTGGGAGAATACAAGTTTTCCCTAGGTGATAATTAGTCTTTCAGTGGACTTCACCCTTCTTTGGGTTTGGTTTTCTTTGTTGTTTTTATTTTAAACCAGATTGTGATTAGCAGTCTGCTTCAGTCTCTCTCCCAAACCCCCATGGCTTAGTACACCTGGTGGCTGCTGCAGCAGCCTGAGCAACAAGTGTTCCTCTTGCACTGTGTCCCTCCCCACCTCTTGCTCCTCCTGTTCGTTTTCACACTTCATGATTGCTGCAACATCTTCAGACTGACAGATTTTCCAGGTTTGCAAACAGCCCTTTCTTTCCTCTTTAAAATCTTTCCTTAGTTCACCTGTCCCAGTTACTGTGTGCTGATGTTCTTTGTTTTATTGGAACAGTCATGATTGATGTGGTTTTTTTTTCAAGTACATATTTGCACACTCCTGGGTAAAGAATTGTCCCTGTACTTTCCGGGACTATGAGTTGTGCTTATGTCATGCAAGGCAAAACAATTTAATAGTCTACTTTTTAAAATAAGTCTTTCCTAGAAAGTGTGTGCAACTGTCTGCTATTGGCTCATGCAGATGCTTGGTTGCATGAGTGTATTTAATTTTTGTATGCATTAATTATGTTTAATGAAGCAAGCATTTGGCCACAATACTTGTTTGTGTATATACAACACATCAAGATAAGCAATAGTGTGCTTGGTCCAAGTGGTTGTTTTTTTTGACACAAAGGACATCGCTGTGTCATGCACACAGAACACTGCAAAGACCGCTGTGCAGACACCAGCCTGGGTAGACACAGCTGGGTACTGTGCAGAGGTACTGGCTTCGGTCTGACACCACATTTAAGTTCCAGGCCTACAGTGTGAAATACTGGTCAGGGGCCTCTGCATGTGGAATGTGGGTGCATGTAGCTGTACTGAATTTGCCTCTATTTTCAAATTTTGGGGATGTGCATGGGATAGAAGCAGCTTTGTAGCATTATCCTGTTAACTTGCAGCTTTGAGTAGTATCAAATGCTTCTCGAGCAAAAGGCATGCTATGTTGTACATACAATACTGCATGGTTAATAATCTCCTTCATGTTTGTTTCCAATGTCTTTTTCCAAACATTACATAGCTACGATATTTAGATTACAATAAAAATAAAGGGATATAAAACTGTTTTATTACTGGAAAGGTGTCTTCAGTAGCCTTGATGGTATCTATCATTGTGGTCATCATGCTGTTATGACATTGTAATGGTAAGATCTAGAAACTGGCTGCATATTTTTGATAGCTGTTCTTTTTGTGCATTTAAAAATTAATGCTATTCAGCCTTGTTAAATATCCAGTTACACTGTGTTACATGAAGTATTTAACAGAATTTTCTAATTTCTCTTCCTCTCTTTACTAGTGTATTTCCTACTTTGATTCTGTGTCTTTGATCTTGATTTTTGAATAAACAGCCACTCCCTTTCAGGCTTCTTGGGGGAAATATTTTTATTTCAAAACTTCTGTTCTTTCTTTTATTTCTGACATGTTTTGACCAGAAATGAGCATAATGTCTGAAGTGAGGAGCCAGCTGATCTGTATAATATATAGTATGCTGGTTTCATCCTACTTGTTAGTGTTCTTTATATGTTCTTTTCTCATCTACAGTTTTACTTCTGTTTTTTTACATGAAATTTGAGTGAGTGTGATAGCACTCGTTATTTAGCTGTGTAAAACCTATTCTACCATGTTATTAGACCACAGCTTGTGAATTTAAATTTATAATATATTTTCCCAAAACAGGCAGCATATTTTTGGAGAAGGTTTTCTACTAGAGGGCAGTCTTACACTAGCAATTAGTAGGATTTTTTCCTTGGTATGATTTTTGCTGGTTGAATATGTCTTAAAAAAAAAGGTGTACACATTTCTATAATGTGTCCTGGTTTTATGTTTTCATATTTTTATACTGCAAAGTATAAAATTGTGGTTTGCCCTCATATGGCATTGTTAGGAAATATTTTTTTAAGGAGTGTATGAACTTGGTGTTAAATGTAACTTACTCTCTGTATCAATAAGATGTAGAAATACAGGCTTGAGACACTCCAGTGAATGGTATAATATTGAACTGGCAAGTATTTAGTTAGAAGGCCAGAGGCTGAATACTGCAGATGCCTCATAGGGAAATGCCACTGTAACACATGATCTGAAATTGTCTCAGAGTGGTGAAGCACCTTGCAGAAATACTGAAGGAAGAAGGGATGAGGGAAGAAGTTTATTGAGTACTTGTCCGATGAAAAGAAAAATGTCTTCTTTTCTTGTTTAGTTTTTTTAAAGGTGGAGCACAAGGGAAATAGGAACTGGAACTTAAACTGTCTTTTGATTTAACAGAGTCTATTTCATTGTCCTCAGATTTTTTTTTTTTCATACAGCCATTGAGAAGGCCATGTACCATCTTTGGTTTACCCTGCTTTCTGGGAAATTTGTGAAACTTAAATGTCAGCTGCACCTGAGGTCATGTGATTGTTGTTGTTTAATGCTAACACCACTGATGCAGCCCTGTGCTTTGGCAAGGTAGCGTAAGGGAGTCGTTGATCCATGGGTTGTCCACACGGACATGGCTGTCATGGCCTGGACTCTGCAGCTGGACTCTGCAGAGCTTCCAGGGGTGGGAAGGAAGTGATGGTGGGCCAGAAATGAAGAGATGGAGAAGTGAACATTTGTTTAGTCTCAACACACAAAAATCCAAGGAAACCTGTTAAACAGCATAAATAAGTTGGGTTTTTTTTCTTGAAAGAATGGTTGATAAACTGAGCAGAACAGTGAGAGGAAAGACTCTGCAGATTCAACCCTAAAATAATTCTACCCCCCCCCACCCCACTCCACTGCTGCTTGATTAATCATATTTGTCCTCTGTCCCCATTCAGGAGCATTCACTTAAAATTGTGCAGCTTTTTCACTGGTACGATTTTTAAATGCCTTTAACTATGGCGTACCTTAATGAGAAATACTGAAGACCATCAATGAATGAAATGGGAATCCTATCCCAGGATATTGTCATAGTGACAGGCAGGTTGCAGGACTTAATGTGATGCATCATTAATTGTCATTGTAATGTGAGGATACATGATTAATAATTCTGCAGTTTTCTTTGCCATAAAGACGGGATGGAGTATTTGTTTTGTGTGACATGAGGCTGGTTGCCTGCCACAGGTAGTTGAACATATTGGTAACGTTAGGAGAATTTTCTCTGAGTATGGGGTAGCAGTTGCCCACTCATTTCAGATTTTATGAGAACTAAAGGTGCGCTCTAATGCATTTTGTGAGTGTCGTTCATATTTGGAACAATAGAAGTTGTGATGAGTTGTGGTTTTTAGAATAGCTCTTTAGTGGCAACATGATTTATTTGCTTTTTTGAATTTGCTTCATTGAAAAAAAAAATCTGAAGCTTTGCAATGTAGAACTACTATCTAGCTTACCTGAAAAAATTGTCCCAAATTGATTGCTAAGGCAGCCTTTTTTCTTTTTTGCTATAACTTGGCACCAATTATGTGTGTGTGTGTATATATATATATATGCATTATCTTTCATGATTTCTCTTCCATTGCTTGACCCAAAACTTTGCATATCTTAGTTATGTTTTACAGTTACAAAACTCAGGAGACAACTGAACCTTCCTGAAAGCTAGGTCAGCAGTTGTGGAGCCTAAAGCTTATTAAATTTCCTAGTACATTCTGGAAATGGATTGTAAGGTCACTGCAGTGAAGGATCTGTTTGCTCTTCGTGTACTTGGTAGCCATTCAGAATGTTGTTAAGTCTGAATCTTTTGAAAGAAAATCTAAATCACTCTGACTGATCATACTCCTACTTGAGGGCTCTGTCCAGTTAAAAGAACAAATGGAGATTGGTGTTTGAAAGACTGCTTTTGACAGAATACCACCAGAGCTCATACAAATAGATGTCTTGTTCTTTGAGAGTCTGCAGAATGTCGATACTTTCAGGAGGAAGTTCAAGCTCCCAAATGTGAAAGAGAGAGAACAGCTATGCATATGCACACCAAAATAGGTCATCTCAGCTGTGGGAGGAAAAGCAAGGACCTTTTTGTGCTCTTTGTCTCATCTGTCTGCCCTGACTGCTGGCCCTTGTTCATTCTCTGAGTTGCTACTTTATTTGCACCATATAGTTAATTCTCATCAAATTGGTATGGTTTTGGAGAATTTGTTTCTTTCAAATGGACTCGCTCTTTTTATTCTCAGGGTGGGGGAAGGGTATTTGTTTGTTCCTTTTTTAGACAACTAATGGGTTATTTGTGGTTATACTCTCTTTGGTAGTTCAAAAGTAAATGAAGCTTCTTACGAATACATAAGGGTTTTTGGAGACTAATATTTAGGTGTCAGTAATGCCTGCAGAACCTGACTGAAGTTAAGGCCCTAGAGCATCTCACACAGAACATGTTTACAAGAACAGTATTGTGGTAGTCATCTCCCTTGACTGTATATGCTTATAATACAGACCTCTCGGTTATCTAGGGTACTTCTGCAATTGATAGGGAGAAATAAATCCACTTTGGAATGAGATGAGCATAGTCTGAAAGTGCAGGAGTGTTTTTCTCTCTGCTGAGAATAAGGGCAATTTAGAGAACTGTCTTGGAGGTGTGTGCTGTAGATGTCTGAACTTAGCTGAACTAATAGCAACACCCTCTTGTTTACAAATTACTAGTCCAAAAAGGACAAGATCAGTGAACTCCAGCAGAAACACTATAGCTGACATGGCCATGCCATGTTTATGTCAGTGACAGTCTCATAATATGGCTCAGACCCATGTGAGCTTCCCTGTCCTAATTTGTGCTGCCCATTAGCTTAGAGGAAATAAGCGGTAACATTTCAATTTCACTTTTTGTCACGGGCCATTGTTTTGCTCTGTTGTAAAGCTTCCCAGTCTCTGATGGCCCCTTATTTGGCTACCAAGTTCACATGAGGTTTGTTCGGTACAGGACGTATCCAGTGTTTTGCTCATAATAATGAGAGTGAATTGTGTTAATAACTGTCGTCTTTTAGCTTTTGAAAAGCTCTAATACAGACTTTGCTAGGTGTTTGCTTTAGAAAACTGAAGAAAATCAGTGTGTGTGGGAGGTTAAACTTGTTCTTAATTGTAAGTTTCTGTTGTAGTTTGGGTGCAGGGGGAGGGTGACAACAAAATATCTTCCTGCTCTAGGTGGAAGGTAAAACACCTCCATTTCAATCAGAAGCGTAATGCCTTTATGCTTTTCCCCCAAAAGGCAGCACATCTTCTAAGGAGTAGTACCTTTCAAATGACAGGAGGACATTAAGCTGTGGAAGCATTATCCATGTTGCATCATGAGGTGGATTTTGGCCAGGGAGCCAAACCCTAACAGAAGAATGGGAGCAGAGGTAGTTTGATCTACAGCTCTCAGGAGGCCCAGTGTTGCCATTTTGAATAAATGGTTTCAGTTTTCAGCTGAAATACATTTACTTTGGGGCACTTGTTTCTGTTGGCAAAATACTTTAGATTTTGCATGAATAGCAATCTGTTTTTACAAACAGGTGGTTTAGTAATCTGTTATCTGTTAAAAATGGCTTAAGAAGAATTTTACAGCCAACTGTTGTGTGAACTTGGATGGATTCTGAGCCCAAAGGAAGCTAGCGCAACTGCCAGTCATGCCTTCAGGGGTGAAGTTGCACAACAGTTTTTTGTGAATTTACCAGACTGGGCAAGTGGGTGGGTCTGGCTAAGGAGCCACATTTGGAAATGTATACATTTACTGGGTTTTCCACCATTATAAGATGTATCCTGTATGATCCTTACTGTGGTAAGTAATCCAGTACTGTAGGAAAATACTCCCCTTTTCTCAACATTTCAGCAATGAAATGAAGGGTACACAGTAGACAGCTGAATTCCTTTTCTTGGAGGAACTCTACTCTGTAGATGACTATTGTTAATGCACTGGTTAAGAGTGTGTTTGAACTTTATAACAGCAGCAGTGCTATAAACTAAAAAATAAAAAAGGACTTACGTAATTTTTATAATGACAGCTTTTAAATGTGCATTCGAACAAGGTAAGTTGTAAGTAGCAATGCTCATTCAGCAATGAACAGCATGAACTTGTAGTGATGGTCTATATACATGTTGCTAAAAGACATTTTGCATAAGGTTTTGGATTTTGTAACTCAGGGCAACGATGAATGATGTCTTTTGGATCTGCAAATGACAATTCATGGTGTTCTTATGCCAACCTGTCTGCCATGTCCTGCATCCAGTGGTTGGCACCTTTGTGGAGCACCTGGAACAGCAGAAAGTAAAATTGAGCTGCAGTTCACAGCCCTGTCCATAAGTTTGAAATAAGCAGTCATTTGGGCACGAGGTGCTGCTGGGATGCAGGTGGTGCCTAGACTATATGCTGATCTGTCGCGTAACGGAACAGTGTTTGGGTGAATGAAACAAACCATATCTGTTATCCTAAATTAGACCACAGTTAGTGTGACATCCAGATGTAATTTTAAGTTCTTTGCCTGCAGTGAGATCTAGGTTATGCTTTCTTAGTATGAGGTGTTTTGCAACAGTATTGCCTGATTCCAGTTCCTTGCAAAATGGTTTATTTCTAAATCTGTGTAAGTCCACCCACATCTGATTCATAAGGCCATCCCACAAACAGTTGTTTCAATATAGCTAGGAGAAGGTGCAAGATTAAGAAGAAATGGAGGGGAGAGACTGGAAAGACTCTTTCCACATACTGCTGCCAAATATGCTACCGTGTAAAGACAGATATGCTTTAAATGGTTCCCTGAGGATTTCTAAGTTAATTTCTCCCCAGAAACCTGAGGTTATCTAGGGTATGGCTCCTTGTTTTTTTCGGGCAGATAGGAGCTCGTGCTGCCCAGAACTTGGTCTGCCTCCAGCCCTGGGTTAATGTGTCCTATCGGAGTGATAGGGCACCTCGCCACAAAAACATGGTTTCTGCTCAAATCAGAACAATAGTGGAGCAGACTTACACCTGTCAGAGGAGACTGTGTGGAGCAGAGAGGGAGAAATATTTGAAAATCACGTCAATGATCAATAACTGCTGAACAAATATATAACATCACCGCACATACTTTAATTTTAATGACGAGGTCTACAAGATTTACTTTTCCAGATACTCTGTGTGTGTGAGAGAAAATGTGCTGACCGGCATGCTAGGAGTTGAGCTAAAATATAAGATCTAAAATCAACTATTATGCCAAGAGCTATATCAAAACACTTGCATAGCTCTTCTGGTCAGAGGGTATGTAACTCCAGTATTGCAGAGGAAACTTTTCAGAGGACTGGGAAGAACTAGGCAGTGAATGTGTAGGTTAGCACATGTGGAGTGCAGCTGATTCCACCTGTGTCAACCATCCTTGAGGACCACTGTGCTGGTTCCTGGGCTGGCACAGGCAAGGAAAGCCTGAGCTGTCCCATCTGTCCACACAGATTGACCTTTTTTACCAGTCATGGAAGTGGGGATCATGTCTTGTTACTAGATGTCAAACTGAGGTCCTTTGTCTCATGCCTGGTGAAAAACAAGATCTGTCACAGAAGTCTCAGGTGCTCTCTTGTTTAGAATTTTGGTCTCCATGGTGGTAGATCCATCATTTATCAATGATTTGATTTTTGAGTGCTTTTATTCCAATTACATAGAAATTAACTCGGTCTCATAGTGGTAGGCTGTGCTTGGTCAGTGCATCCTGCAACGGCTGGTAAAGTAAGAAAGATTGCAAGTTCAGCCTTTTTTAAAGTATTTTTTTGACGGGATTAAGGAAAAGGGGAAAAAATGGTGGGGATGTGTGGGGAAAAATAAGCATCGCTTCTTCCTGTCAGAGTTGTACTAAAACAGTAATTATTTCTCCATTTCAGAAAGAAGGTTACCTCTGGGAAGGTTACCTGTGTTTCACCTGCTGCACCTGTGCCACCAGTCACCTCACCTGTGGCTGTGTAACAGTGACCATTTCTCTTCTTTTCCTTTCTTCCCCTGCTGCTTCTCCAGGACACAGATGGGATCAACCTGTACTACTGGTCCCTGTTTGATGGACATGCTGGGTCGGGGGCAGCTGTGGTCGCTTCCAAACTGCTGCAGCACCATATCTTGGAGCAGCTGCAGGAGATTGTGGACATCCTGAAGAACACCGCTGTTCTCCCACCCACCTGCCTGGGAGAGGAGCCTGACAACCCGGCCACCAACAGCAGGACGCTGACACGGGCGGCCTCCCTGCGTGGTGGTGTGGGGGCCCCAGGCTCACCCAGCACCCCTCCAACGCGCTTCTTCACTGAGAAGAAGATCCCACATGAGTGCCTGGTTATTGGGGCCATAGAAAGTGCATTCAAGGAAATGGTACGTATATTTCAGAGCTCTGATGTTCTTGTTGCTTATGTTAATGAGTCGCATAGCCTGAGGAAGATGAACATTTAGGTATTTTTTCACTACCTTTTTTTTTTTTTTTCTTTCCCTACTTAAGTGTGGACAAAATTATTTAAGAGCCTCAACAGCATACCTGGTACATCCCTGTGAGGTAAGAACTGGATCTTAAGGCCCAGGCAGCACCAACGCCACATGAATTACTTGACTTTTAGCAGCTTGGTGCTCCTTTTCTCCCCCTCCCCACTCCTTTTTTTTTTTTAAGATAAAAATCAGTATTGCCTCACAGTAGCATTGTCTGTTACTATAAGGCTGTGTATATGGGCATGCACTTTACAAAGCCTTGTTGCCCTACCGGAGCAACAGCAAAGGCTCTCAGCATTCCTTGCACCACAGACCCTTGTTCGTGTTGCCCACAACTACACAAACAGGTCACATCAGGGACATGGATGAGGGGCAGCTTCCTTGATCCAATGACCTGTAGTTCACATTAGTGTTGGGGTGGTTCATAAAGCACAGTAGTGACTTGCTCTGGTTTAACCCCAGCCAGCAACGAAGTATCACACAGCTGCTTGCTCACTTCCCCACTCCGACCTCCAGTGGGTTGAGGAGGAGAATCAGAAAAAGGTAAAACCTGTGGGTTGAGATAGGAACAGCTTATATAATTGAAATAAAAATAATAACAATAATAACTGTGATGAAGGGGGGGGGGGGGGAAGAGAGGAATAAAATAAGATGAGGAGGGGAAAGTGATGCACAATGTAATTGCTCACCACTCACTGACTGATGCCCAGCCAGTCCCTGAGTAGCTGGCTCCCAGCCAGCTCCCCCCAGTTTTATACTGAGCATGACATTCTATGGTATGGAATATCCCTTTGGCTAGTTTGGGTCAGCTGTCCTGACTTTGCTTTCGCTCGGCTTCTTGTGCAGCTGCTCACTGGCAGACATGGGAAACCAAAAAGTCCTTGACCTTGCTAAGTAGTGCTTACTCTAATTAAGACATCAGTGTGCTATCAACCTTATTCTCATATTAAATCCAAAACACAGCACTGTACCAGCTACTAAGAAGAAAATTAACTCTATCCCAGCCAAAACCAGGACATGACTGTAGCGAGAGTGCATGCAGCTCTTGACTGAGGCAGGTTGGGTGTGGGTGAGTGGGACATGAAGTATGTTCTTACCGGAGGAAATCATGACCCTGAGGAAAAAGAATATCCATCAATTTCCCTAAGGAAGGCTGTTTTTTTCTCTTCTGTAATTGATGTAGCTGCTCTGTACCTTCCCCCTTCACTTCTCCCATGTTATTAAAAATAATTCTTGTCAGGCAGAGCAGAGGTTTGGCCTGCCAGTTGAGTACGTGTGGATCAGATCTTGGGAGGATCTGTTCTTGTTTGTTTTCTCCTTTTTTAAATTGTGGTGTTGTTGTTTTTAGAAAAGCCTCTTATTCGAGCAGAAGGGTTTTTAACTAATTGGTGTTTCTCAGAGGTTTTATTTGTTGTCTGAAAGTATTCGATCATTGTTTTTCGTGATGTAGGTGAATCTTGTTTAGTACCTGCGGCTAATTGGAGACCAGAGTTGTCATTATAACAAAGCAGTGCTTCGCTTTGAATTCTGAATAACAATTATCTTGCTGGATTGTCCTTTCTCCCCAAGGAAGTGCAAGCAAACAAACCTGCTAACTGGGTTTGGACTTCTAGGTGGGTAGGTCCAAGAGCAGGATGCACAGCCTTGGCATCCTGTGTGGGATAATAGCATTGTTATGTGGGGCAGGCGAGCAGGTTTTTTCACTGCAGCTGGTCGGCTCTGTTTCCTCTAGCTGAAAAGAAAGAGGAGGATGTATGAAAATCTTCTGTCAGTTTAGCATGCCTTTCTCAGAAAGGGAGGACTAGCTTTCTCCATTTGTTGAGAAAGAAGGGAAGAGATGACACTGCCCATCCCCTACATTCTAGTGGGTTCAGAGCGTGCTTAAGAGAGGAACACCAATTTCATGGTTAGTTGGGGCGACTTTCAGGCCAGAAGAGTGACATGACTCTTTCTCTCTCCTGTTGAAACTGCCTGCAAGTGCAGGAGGGATGAGAAATGGGAGTTTCATGGGACTGGAAAGCAAAGGTGAGAGGTAAAGAAGGGCCATTGCAGGTGCTCTGCCTTTCTTACGAGAGCAGCACATGCATTACCCATTGCTGCCTTCCTGAACATGTCTGAGTGAGCAGGGCTGTTAATTGCCCTGCTTTATTTTGAGTTCACACCTCTGTTTGGTAGGTGTTCACACCGAAGACAGTCTCAGCTTATGTCTGACTGCTTGGGAAGGATTTTATGGATTACGGTATGACAAATGCAAAAACCCTGGATAACTTGCTAGTTACGGTGTCTGGGTATTCCATGTACAGGTCATAGTAATCTGTCCTCCCTTTTTCTAAACTAAAGTCCAGAGAATATTTTATTTTCCTCCCTGTGTCTTTGTTCGTGCTACAGATCAGGTACCTTAATTCCCACTTCTGCTTTTTATCAGAGGGCTGAAGTTCATTATCTGGTCTTTTCTATATAAATGACTGTCTACCACAATGCAATGTAATTTGAGCATTAAGTTTTACATTAAAAGGAAGTCTTATAGTCAGATTAAAAAAAGCAATAGATAATTATATCTGAGCTTTTGGGGGAGTCTTGTGCTTATGATTCGTTTAGGCAAAAGAATATTTTCTTTTGTCCCTGTAAGGGAGCAGTTTGTAAGATCGACACTCCTGAGTTTCATCTATGCTTGCAATGACTGATCTTCCTCCTACCCCTGTCTAACTTCCTGCTAGTTTATACTCCTAGCAGTCTTTGGGTGAAGATTTTTGGGCCTCTTCCACAGCACATAGTTAATTCAGCCCTATTCTGTACTGGAACATCATGGATGTTGTTGAGTTAGGTCAATGCAGTTGAGTTGTGCTTAATGTACAAGAGTTTGTGCCATCATTTTACCTGGCGGTTCATGAAAGCTCAAGTTTCCTGGACACGTAGGCAGACCAGACTTCTTGGTGATGTTTCCTGTAATCCCTGTTGCTGCTAAGGGTGTTTGAACCTGGTGAAAATGTTGGGTAGATAGAGATGCTTGTGGTTTGTTTGTTTTTGTTTTGTTTTGTTTTTAACAGTGCGACCTGGCAGGTTTATTTAATGATGGGTTTGTCCCCTTTTTGTGGGAGCATTTAGCATACCATTACTTTTTTTCTCCCACTGCCTTTTGAATTTTAGTTGAGCTTTCCCTGTTTGTGCCTCAAGTCTCAAATAAAATACAATTCATCCTTTTCAAAAGGCTTTCAAAAATTATATTTCCTTTATTGGGTGTGGTTTCCTTTGGGCAGTGCTTGTCTGAGAGCTACATGAAGTAAAACACTGGAAAGCTGACACAGACCAAGTAGTTGCCTAACTTAGAAATATAACAATTAAGCTGTCCCCTTTCTGAAGTACTTCTAGGTAGTGTTCTCTGACTGTGTTGGAACTGGCATCAGCAAGTTTCTGTGTTGTCTTCTGAGATAAATTAGTGTCCTGTTTAAAAAATAAAAAATACTCAGTGTCAGTAATTGTCAGTGATACAATTATTCCAGTAAAAGGCAATACGTAAGCTCAAGTTCTGAAGGTATCGGAAGTCAAGTCCTCTAATTTTAATCTTATGAGTTTTAGAATGTACATTTATAGATTCAGTTCTAGGGTGCCAGGAGGGATGTTTCCAAATGTTGTTCTATACTGGATGGAAGCATCAAACTATAATCTCTTCCCTGTATTTAACCTTGTATGCATGTGTGTGATGCAGTGTTTTAAAGAAAGACTAAGGGGAGAGAGCACCTGTGCCACTCTGAACCCTGCTTAATTTTGGATGGGAAAAAATGGCACGGAACTAGTCTGTATGATTTATTGGGAGGTATAAGTTTGCATACGTTGCATCACTTTATTGAAATTTTTATTTTTGACTCAGATGAAATCTAGACAGGTGCTTTTGCAAGACTGGTGCCATTTTAATTTGAACAATCTTGAGTGCAACGCAACATCTGTTGTACAGTTCTCCTGAAATGCTATCTCTGATTAAATAGACGTAGGCATGAGGAGGGCTGGAACAATGTTCCACATTTGTGATGCCTTCTTAACAGAGGTAAAGCAGATTAAGGAGTTAAGTTGTGGTTATGCCTTGTGAATTATTTTTTTTTTTTTTTAAAGCAGATACCCGATGCTGTGCGTGTAGGGAGTAGAGCTGCTTTCTGTTGTAGCAAGATTGAGATCCTGGAGGAGAGGGCCCCTACTCTGAGGACAGATACTGATGAAAAATAGTTGTGTCGGTTGTTGGTGCGGTGCGGTAGCGCTAACGCTGCGCTTTGAATGCACCTCGTTCTCTTCTCAAGGCCCTAAATTTCTGAAACGTACCGTCGGGTGCAGCTGCGGCTGGCTGCCGGTGCGGCCGTGCTGCAGCGCCGGCCTCGCTGCTCAGACGAGCCGGCCGCTGGCGCCGCGGTGGCCTGGGCCGAGGCGCGGGGGGGCGGGCGGACCAGCCGGGGCCGCCGCGGGCTGCTGACCCGCCCGGTGCCCGGGCCCCGCCGCGGGGCCGCCGCCAGGGGGCGCGAGCGAGCCGCCGCCGAGCGGGTGGCGACGGCTCCGTGGGGCGGGTTCCTGCTCTCCCGCAGGCGGCCGTTAATGAGCGTGCCGAGCTCGGTGCTTCGGCGCTGGGAAGCCCGGGTCTGAGCTCGGCGGGGCCGGGCCGCGTTCCTCGGACCGCTTCGGTAACCGGTGGGGGGAGCAACCCCTGCTCCCCACCGCCTGCCCTGGGAACGGACCCCGCGGTGCGCTGCAGGCTTGGCTGCCTCCGGCCGCCGCCCCCGCACCCGGGGGGGAGCAGGGGGACCGGGCGTGAGGCAGCCCTGGTGGGCACCCCGTCCTACCTGCCAGGCCACGGCGTGTGTCCCGAAAAGGGCGCAGAGCACAGACTAAATTACCTGCTGCTTTGGCATGAAGCGATAGCCTTTTGAATAGAGAATATAGAAATGCCTCTTTTCTTTTTTTTTCCTTTTCCCCTGTCAGGGTCTGAGTGAGTGGCTGAGGCTGCCCTTTGGGCCAAAAAGTGTGTTGTTTGATTCTGCCCAGTGCTGCTCAGCTCTTCCCCTGCATGCAGATTCTATGTGAGGATGAGCTGCATGCTACAGAAAAGGAGACAAGAAAAAAAAAATGGGGTGGTGGTGAGAGCTTGCCCTGAAATCTTTCTTCAAGTGGAAAACAAGGAAGGTTTTGTATGTATTCCAATTTGTCTGGAATGAGCCCCTTTACACTCTTAAATTTCAGAGGTATTTTGGGGTTTCTGGCCCTGTTCATGCTGTATTACTCTCACCTTCCCAGCAGCACTGTTATAAAATATTTCATAGAAAGCTGCTGTCTCTACATCATAATGAGTTAGTAGCACAGGTGGGCTTTATTTTATTGTTGTGTCATATCCCCATCCTATCCCCCCACCCCCAAATCTTGTTGAGCTGTCAGAAAGCCTTCCCTTCTTTCCCCTGCCCTGCCCTGCCCCTCCCCCCCCCCCCCAAAAAAAAAAGGAAATGTCAAACAATGTGTTATCAAATTATACATGGCACTGAATGTACTCTGCCAAGTCATGGCAGTAAATTCACATTCTGAACAATGACTAGAGAGAATAGCCCGTGAACAGCAATGATTTGAAAAAATCCAGTACACAGATTTAGTTTAAGTAAAGGAAAACTCTGAAAATGAGGCCCTAAGGATTATCTGTCTTCTCTCCTATAATAGATGCCTATAATAGATGCTTCTGAATTCTGCACATTGAAAGAAATAAATTTTAGTTTAGGCATTCCAGCACTTGCAAAAGTGTACATATGACAAACTGAAACCAGGTGAGGAATTGTATATTGTCTGAAGGTTTCAGAGGGTACTCTGAACTGCAGAGGTGAAGGTTTCTTTAAAATTCCTGGCAGTGCCTGGAAAATCCACTGTAGTATTTGTATGTTTAAATTATTTTGATAGTTACAAACGTCTGCTTCCTTTGAACTGTTCTTTTCAGCTTTATTTAAAAATATATAGAAACCGTGGGGAGGAAGATCAGCTTCTCTATGGCAAGGTTACGATAGAGGCATTTATAACAGGCCCACGTCTGTGACCAGAGGTTCCACCAGTTTGATTTTTGGCTAGGTGGTGTTTTCCTCCTGGTTCTCAATTCCTGACCGCCCTGCTCCCCGCCTCAAAAGAAGAAAAAAAAAAAAAATTAAAAAGGAAAGCCACAACTCTGAGAGCATGGGAGCCAGCAGGAGAGCCCGAGTCTGGCAGCAGCAGGGTGCAGTTCCCGCCAGCAGCAGGGGATGGCCTTGTCGGGCAGCTGTTTCTTGCTGTCCCCGCCACACTTCCCACCTCTGTACTGTATTTATGGTACAAATTATATCAGGCCCTGTGTACACCAGCCAGCAAGGAGTCACGGCATTTGTGACAGACACCTCTGCCCAGCCTGCTTGGGACAGTGGCTGAGCATCCCAGCTGCTGCTCCCAGTCACATCCCCCTCCTAAAATCTCTAAGAAACAGTGTGGTCCCTGGCTGCCTCCAACTCTGCAGATTTTCAATCAAATTGCAGCTGTCATGGTTTGCATTTCTTGTGGTGCTTTTCCTCAGATAAATTTAGCTCTAAAATAAAGCTCTAAATCCTGTATCCCAAGGCGTGGACAATTTGTACTGTTTGTTGCTCAGTGCAAATATGAAAATGGCTGAAGTATAGCTTTGTCTGTGTATGCACACACACAGAGGCAAACAAATATATTCATAACAAAAAAACACATACAAGTAAGCAGGGTTTAGCTGGAAAAGATCTGCCTGTACTTGCAATAGCAATGTTCAACGATGTTCCCTGTTTGAATCCAGTATTACAAGGAAAGACCAGTTTGAAATTGGATTTGATTCTGGACACAGGAGAGGAGGGTAATTTGTAGCATGTTGTGTTATTACCCCGAAGTAAACTAAGAGGGCAGAATGAATTAATTGACATATACTTCAATTTTTGTTTAAAATGTATAGAGTACTGAAAAGTAGCTCATTTACTTGTCCTTTTAAATTCTCCAAGCTTTCCTGGGACACTATATATACACATACATAAATGTACATGTTTATATATTTTTTCCTTCCTGGACTTGATTGATTGATTGATTGATGATGGGTGTGATTGTTCTCCACTTCTGTTAAGCAGGAGGACTTTTTTATATATAATATTTCTTACGCTCAGAGTCAGTGGAAAGCTAAACACAGGAAGAACTATTTGAGCAGGCATGTGCCTCCGTAAATTTGGGCCTGTGCACACGCATAATAATTAAGCATTTTCAGGACCTCATAAAAATACTGAGGTGAGACACAGGGTTAAATACAGTGGTTCATCCTGGACAGTCAGTGAATGCCTGGTATTTTTCAGTAAATAATGTTCTACTGACCTTATACCCACCCACGCCCTTAAGTTTAGCATCCACCCATTCCCTGTGTTTCTGAGGGGAAAGCCTTGTGGCGTGAGCATGCCCTGCTGCTGTTTGTAAAGGTATATGCTCAGTGATCTTAGTGTCCCTTTTGAAGAGCAGGTAGTAATTCATGTCATAGCTAGGTCTCATTAATTATTTACTGTCTATATAAAGCACTCTCCAATTATACCACCAGGTACCTGTTGTTAAGCTACATTTATCTTTTTCTGTAGCAAATTCCCTTGCATCGCTCAGAGTTGCAATTTGTTCCTTGGTGCCTGATGTTTTACAGTCTCCTGTCCTGATTTGTCCCGAACATCTTTGTATCATAAGTAATAGGTACTTCTTGACTTTCTGTTCTTCTTCCTGAACATGTGGCCATAGCTGCAACAACAAAGAAAGCCAACGGGACATGCAGTTTAAGAAAGATGTTATTGGGGCGGGGAGGGGAGGGAACCTTCATTTTCTAAAACATTAATTGCAATGCCATCTTTATAAATCTGGTTCTCTTTTTCCCATAGGATTTGCAAATAGAACGAGAGAGGACCGTGTATAATATTTCTGGTGGCTGCACAGCCCTTGTGGTGGTGTATTTATTGGGGAAGCTTTACGTGGCAAATGCTGGTGACAGCAGGTGAGTAAGTGTGGTGTCTTCCCGCTTTATTCCTTCACCCCAAACTCCTCCAGGTCTGGTGTTACCAAGTTCCTTAGTTGCAGGCAGTATCACAAGAGGATTCTGTTTCTTGGCTGGACACTTAATGGCTCTCGCAGAAATTAATGCAAATGGCAGTGATAGGTTCCCAGTATCTTGTTGAGTGGTGGCTGCAGTCAGGGAGGCTGATGACGCTTCTGGCCCTGTAGCAGTTTCTGAATGACTTGATGGTGGCAGGGAAGTGGGAAGACACAAAAAAAGGCATTGAAACAGAAGAGCTGTTGGGTGTGTAGTAGAATTGTGTGTTGAACTCTGACAAGGTGACTGCATCTGGAACAGCTGGTGGGGCTGGACTGGTTCAGTAGGAAGTCCCGTGGCTCCTGATGCTACCCTCTACTGTTGATAAGCCACCTGGCTCTCAGGTTTTAATATCGTTGAAGATAGTCATCTGTAAGCAAATAGCTGCTACTTTTGCAATGGGGGAGGAGGGAAATAGATTACTGCGGGTTAGGATTTTTATTTTGTCTCATTGTGGCTAACGTACTTGTCCCTTTCTTGAAACTGAATGCTGTTATTCAGGAGTTGTTGCGTCGTTGTATTTTGAAGTTGGATGCCTGAAAAATTGTGATGAGAATGTTTTGCTTTATCCTTCTGATTTAACTAAAGCTTGGAGCTTATTGGAAATCTCTCACTTGCATTCTGTTCCACTTTCTCGCTCTTTGCCCATACCACCAGAGATGATGAGGCTATTCTTGCAAGACTTCAGACGTTCACAGCAGAGATCTGCATAAGCAGGCCAGGGAGAATAGTTCCCCACATGAGACAGGCTACTGTTGTGTTCTGTTAGTTCACAGCCGAGTAATTAAAGTCTGCAGAGGTACCAAACCACATTGTCCTTGGGTGAAGACTGCTACAATTACATATTTTTGTTTATGGTTTGTGCACACACAGTTTGTGTTTCTAGTGTGTACGGCCATGTGTTTACAGACACAGCACTCAAGCAAATAGGTTTGTAGTTTAAACCTAAAATTTTTATTGCCCCTTGCTGCTTTAAACTGTGTAAGAAGTCAAGAGAAATCCTTCGTGCATAAAGTTCCTATTCTTTTCATGTTCATGATTCTTCTTAAGATGCTGAACTTGCTGTATGTATTGCAAATTGCTCACCCAATTCCTCTTGACAGGTGACATATTTGAACCTTATTTTTGCATCAAATGTCAAGTGAATCCTCGTAGAGGGTAGCTGCGTACATGTTTGAGCAGACCACCTCTCCAATCATAAGAACCACTGCACTATATTCTACCTCTCTTGCCATTAAATTAGAAATAATCGTATTTTCTTGTGCTATTGCACTTGAAATACAGTTGAGTTTCTTCCATCGAGCTGGCTAAATTGCTTTATTGTCTCTTAGAAGTATGCTGTTTAAAACTGGCCTTGCAGGACCTACTTCTACGTAGTTGAGATCTTTGTTCTTAAATGACTGGGGCTGGCTGCTTCCAGTTCTCCCAGGATTCCTCCTCTGTTTCCCAAAAGCAGCCTCGGGTCTGTTGCAGTTTCTGATACCCAATGGGAAGAAATTGACGGTGATCTTGAGTTGGTGCCAGTGTCCACTGTAATTACAGACACTAAGTCTTCAAGAGGCTTTGAATGTTTATTAAGCCCATCCAAAGCATCTCTTTAGAACAAGAGGAAGAGCAGGAACTAGAAGGGAAGCCATCAGCAAGACTGGGTCTTGTCTGAACCAGGCCTCGAGTTTTTCTACTCATTACTCGCATCTTGTAGGTAAGAGTCCCTCCAGATCCAAAATAATTTGGGGGTGTACTTTCCAAATGGACCTCACAGAAACCTTCCTTGTGCTGAGAATTCCCTGAATTGCCAAGATACTTCACTTTCAAATAGCCCACTTCTAGATTTTCCTAGCTCAAGAAAATAAAAGCTTTAAAGCATAGATCCATCAGTTGATGATTTGGGCCTTTCTCCTACCAAATCCCCACTTTCCATGTTTCAGGGGGAAAAACAGTTATTGCAAAACACCTAAGTTGCTCCTCATCACTAAAAGGACATTTTAGGACTAGAACAGCAGCTCTGAGGTTGTCTGCCTACTGCCAGGGTGCACAATGCATTCCTGTGTTTTAAGAGCCCGGTCATGTAGCCAAGAAATTTTGTTTGTGTTAATTGGAAAAGTATGTTTCTTTTTGCTGTCTCATGCCTTGTGTGGTCAACTTCACAGTTTGTACAGATACAAATGAGGGCAGTGAGAAATACAATAAGGAAACTACTTAAAAAAAATAAGTTTGTAGGCTCTTGAGAAGAAGGGTGGGTTTGTCTTTTCACCCAAACAGGGGACTTTGCTTGTTGCTGTTGGAAGTAGATGCTAAAACCCTTAGTTCTTCAGCTGACCTTTAATTTCTTTGAGTTCACCTACTTGTTTGTGCCTCTTCTCTGTCTTCACTCTCCTTCTCCCTTCTCTGCACCACCACCCCCCACACCCCTGCAAAAAGCCTACAAATAAATCAAGTTACATTTCCCACAGACAGAAGATTTTGAGCTGCAGGGGTGGGAAATAAACATTCTGGGTTCACGCAAACCTCATTTGTACTGCCTCTGCTCAGAAGGTTAGGTCTTTTAATTCCAGGCAACTTCAAAACAGCAGAAGCTTTTAAAGGTGGGTTTTGAACAGCTTCTGCTGTCACAGGACCAAGGTATGTGTAACAAACTGTTACTGTCACAATGAGACTAAGGAAGTGCCAAGTGTGAGACTTGAATAATAATGTGCTATGCGGTGCCAGCTATACCTCAGACTTATGTCTGTGGTATTCAGTTTAACCACCAAAGCTTCTCAAATCTAATCATTTCATGCCACGTACCCTGGCAGTGTTGTATAGCAGCTGTCCTTTTGTAGTTGATGTGTAATTACATCATGAAAAGACTTTAATTACCATATTACTAAATTACCAGCCAGCAATCCTTTCAGGTTCAGCCCTAGCTCGCCTCTGTATGGACTATTAGGCTTCTCCAGGCTGAACACTTTGGTTGGTGTAAAAGGGAGGAAAAATTGTCCTAATTGTAGGTTTTGTTATGAACTATTATTGAGCTTGATGTTATGGCATCACTAATGTCAATGATATAATTAAACTGCTGCTAACGATGCAATCACAGTTCTCTAATAATTATATGTTAACTGCACATGATACCAGAACCCTGCTAAAAATGAGGTGATGTATTCAGAGCCTGATAAAAACAACTTGGAGGGAGCTGCTTTCGTTCTCTGATGGCTTGTCTGATCATTCTTGGACTCTGCCATAAATATACCTACTTCTACAGTCAAAATTCATGTCTGAATATTGGCCAAAGCTTTTTCTCATAGCATGCTCTCTCCACCCACTCATGGACCCCCCACCCCCCATGCAAGGTTACCTAATTAGGGACTGATAGCGCTATAGTCTGCTATCCAACATAGAGTGCTTTTCTGGTGAGCATTGAGGTGCTGTGCTTTGCTTACCAGTTTGACCTATACACTGTGGTAACTAGGCCAGGCTTTTGGAATAGCTGGTTTTTTTAATGAGGAACAGTAAATCTTCTCTGCTCATTCTTTTAAATAGTATTGTTCAATTTTATATTGCTAAAGTGACTTTTACTTCTAAGTTGCCATAACACGCCTTGTTAATCTCAGTTCTTCTTAGTTTTATGCTCTTTATTAGGATGTTGTTTTATACCTAGTGATGAAGCAGTAGTAAAACAGGGACTTTATGTTTTTACTGATTACTGCCCAATTATTGTATAGTGTCATGCAACATAACATTTGCCCAATATCTCTACAGTGACTGTAATACAATATGATCATATTTACTATCTTTGCCACGAGTGTTCTTCTGGTTTTCATGTTGTCTGGCTAAGGAGCTGCTCAAAGACTGCAGGCACTGCCATTTTGTGCTGTGCTTGGAGCCATGTAGGGTAGCTGTGCTTTTATCATTATATGACAAGCAGAACACCACAAGTTGATTTGACTTTTCCACAGGCCCTGAAACACTCACTAAATCTGCAGATGGGTTCTTGGGCTTTTTTGATTTAATGGCAGAACATGGGATCAAAGCAAAGAGCCTGATGTTTCAGAGGCTTCACAGACTTGAAGGGTCACTGGATTTTTTGCTTTGCTTCATCAGCTTTTTTTATCATCTCTTTGCTCCTTGCTTTTACTCCCCTGTGCTTTTGTTTTCAGGGCATATTCACCCTCTGCTTGAACATAAGTCCTCATGTCCAGAATAGGTTTTTTCCCTCCTTTTTGCAAGAGTAGAATTAATGCTAAGGCATTTGGTATTGTTAAATGGTGGGAGCTTACTTAGTGAATGTGGATTTTATTTTTTTTTGGTGGTTCTTCCATGTGGGTGCAGGTTAAGCAGCTTCAGTGGTGCTTCAGGTGCCCAGATGTGGGAGAGTGTTTGTAACACTGACTTCTCCCAGTGTAATAAAATAGTGAATTGAAAATTGAGTTCTACTTTGTTTATCATTTCAGTTGTTTCTGGATTTGCTGCTTGTCTTGAATCTCACTACGTTTTTACTTTCTCCTCTTTGTCATGGTGCTTGTCAGCTGCTTCCCTCCTGCATAGTTCTCATTGTGGGAAGTCAAATTTGGGAGATTAATCTGCTTCTATGGAGTAAATGAGAGAGGCATGGAAACAGCCACGTATCTGCTGACTGGCACTGTAGCTTAAATAGAATTTCTGAGAAGTCAGAATTTATGATTCTGACCCATTTTTGTGGTTCATTGTATCTGGCCTCTTCCTCAAGCCAGTCCAGCAGGGTGATTCTTTGCCAGAAGCGCTAACACTGTGTAAGGATGGAAACCAAAAAGTGTTCTAGTGCATTACTATTGTACAGCTATTTTGCTTTAGACTTTGATTTACAGTATTTTAAAGACATTCTAATTTTCTGGTTTTCTTAACTACCCATCTTCTGATCTAAATGGTGTATATTTTCCCTGTTTTCCTTGAATAGTCTGCTTAAGTCCTCTCTCTCCTTACATCTGTGTCTGCATAAACAACAATGCTTCATAAAGACTTAGAGGTCTCTAGAGGAAAGATTAACTCAGTTACTAAGCTTCTCCAGTCAGCAGTATTTGGAGAAGCACTCTTTTTTCCTGTGTCCTCCTAAAGATACGACAAAAATTGCCGCAGATCTCTGAACCATGTGCAGTGCCTTTTTCACCCTGGGACCATGGTAACTTGTCTTCATCCTCTGAAGTTCTTGTTTCTCCAGATACTAAAACGATGCTTCCCAAGAGGCAAGAGCAACGCTAAAGGATTGTGTTTTGGCCAATCTACGTGCACATCCCCTTTTAGATTATTATTCTTTGATGAAATCACTTGAAAATAGTAAATGTCTGATCATTTCAGGGCAACAGATAACTTAAGCCTGGTCTGCTCAGAAGCCTGTGTAGTAAGGAGAGACTGAATTCAAGATGAAGCAAGTCTCTCCCACACACATTCTCCTTCACTGACTGCAGTTTGGTAGGTAGAGAAGTCTGATCCTGTCTAGCCAAAAATGTTGGGAAAGATCATGACATCTTAGTCACACTCAGGAGATACGACCAAATCCCATCTTTCTCTTTCCCCTGCTTCTTTTCCTTAGAAGCCTGACTCGCAGGCCTCCAGAAAGCACTTCAGCTCCCCTTCTCCTGTCTGGCTTCCTTCCAGGCAGAAGCAAGAGCACAAGATGCATAGAAATAGCAGCAACCTCAGATATTGCAGGATTTTGTGTTTGGTAAAGATTTTGGAGGCATTTCAGGAAACACTTCAAGTGAAGTGTGGAGAAAAGGTGTTAGATCAGAAATAAGTCATGGCACTCAAAGTGCAGTGATGAGGAGGAACGTTCTCCAGTGATGCAATGGATGACAAGTTCCATGGAACTGGCACACTGTATCCAACACTGACTTGGCAGAAATTATTAATTTGGTAGTAAATGTTCATAGGCTTTTGAAGACAAAAAAAATGTCTTGCCTCTTCTCTGAACTCCTGTTTTTCCTGGGAGGGTGTGTGCTTTAGCAATGTCTATGGCAATCTAGCAGGTGTTGAAGCAGTTGTAAACATTTTCGGTGAGTGGTACATTCAGTTTAAGTCTTTGGTCCTAACCACACTCATACAGTCTTACCCACGATGTCCTTACATTCCAGATTATGAGAAAGGAGAGGAATTTTGGCTATCCAAGTACTATCAGTAAACTGGAAAGCCAGAGTTCATTGGTATTAGTTTCCAGGAGTCATGAATTCTATTAACTTTAATTCTGATAGGTTTTCAGCCTTTAAAAAAAGAAAAAAGCAAAACCAACAAAACCCATGCTGATCAAGCCAGACAAACAGACAAAAAAAAAAAAAAAAAAAAAGCTGGTTACTGCCACTGCAAGTAAAATTTCCCCTGCTGCCTATTTTTGTTGGTAAGTATAAGCACTGATCAAGGAAAAATTCCTACTGTAATAATTTTTAATTTGCCTGTATGTTGCGTGATGTTGAACATGCATGTTGCATGTATGTTGTATGTTGAATCTTAGAGCCATAGTGTCTGAGGCGAGATGGGCAAGGGGTGGTGAGGTGTGATTGTAATCACTTTTACCAGTATTTTATTGATGCATAAAGAGCCTATGACCTCTAATAGAGGCAGCTCATGGTATAAGCCAATATACCAGAATACAAATCTCCCAGTGCAGTGCATTAAGCTCCCAACCGTGACCACAGAGACACCTGCAGGTTCTTCATTTCAGTGTAAAAGGGCCAGGGCCAAGGCATGCCAAGCAGACGGGGTGTCTTGGCCCTCTAGCTCCCATCTGTGCTATGGGAGAACAGCCAGGGGGAGCACCTCAGGCTTTCTTGGTGAGTGTTTCAAGTCTGCTGTGGTCCGTCCTGTGTTGGAAAGCTTTTTCATCCTTTGAATTCCATGAGCTTGCCAGGAAGCCCAGGCTGTTCAATCTCAGCAGCAGCTATGCAATGCAGCTTGAGCCCTGCTCTTGGAGCTTTTAGCAGGGGCTTCCCTTGTCACTTCTGCATGGGTAAATGAAGCAGGGCTTGGGTAAAAATTCACTGATACAGAGTGAGCAGAGAATGCAACTTGCAATCAGCTTTTACTTCTTGGTCCAGCTTGCTCCAATATCCTGCAGTTGCCACTGAATTAAGCAGAAAAGCTGAGATCAAAGTAGATGTGATGCTTTAAGTGCTAAAAGTCATTCTGACTTCCTCAATGGTAAGACAGTGAAAAGCAGGGGGGGAAAAAATCCGTGCTTCTTCCACCTTACGTGGCCAGCCATATCCTAGCTATATTACTGGCAAAATAAACACTGACTTGCACAGCAATGCCTTCATCCACTACGCCCAGGTTTAGTTGCCATAGTAACTTGTCCTGGAGATGAACATGATATTCTGGACAGCAGGGAAAAAAGACTGATTCCACAGATACCAGTCCTGAAGCTCAGAGCTGGCCACAGAGACATGATTGCACTTCTTTGTTCATTTCTCTGGCACAGCCTGAGTAATTGGTGGCATGTTGTTCAGCCGTGATACACAAACATGGTGGTGCATCATTATTGCAACCCTGGACTTAGCTGTGTTCAAATTAAGAATACACTGAAATCATCACAGGCAAAATGAATACCATGATGGCAGCAAATCTCCAACCTGAGGGTGCTGGAACTGATGGTGGGCAGTTTTTGTGTGCTAGCAGTGTCACTATAAACTCACTATAAACTAGCTTGTAATAGCTTCCTAGCTGCCAACTGAAGTCCTCCCTGAAAGATCCCTGGGTTCACATGTAATCCAGCAGGAAACGACACACAATGAATTACAGAGCATATTTGTTTAGTTCATTGCTTTTGGTTTAGTGCTACCGGAACCAGAATTAGACAGTACTAGAAGCATATAGGTAAACTTATAAAGTCACCACTGGTTCAGTAGCAGAAGTTACTTCCTTGATTAAACAAACAGACAAACAAATCACATGCAGATAGCCAATGCTATCCCATTAGTGAGCAGATGGGAGTACAAAAAAAAAAGTATAATTAGCCCTAAAATGAAGTACTGTTGATAAAGCTAACTGCTAATAATAAGCCAACTGCTAATAATAATTTTATACTTAGATTGCATCAGACAAGCAGTTCACTTGAGGACCTAAACTAGAACTGGGAATTCATGGGAGAGTCCCATGGGTGTGGAGCTGCAGCCTGCCAAAGAGACACTGAGAACTAGAAGCATGCTGTGACTGGGCAATGTGTCTTCTTCAAGCTATTTCCTTTGTGGACAACCTGCAATCGCAGTATTATATTTAATTTAAAACTGTAGAGTGAGTAGTGATGCAGAAACAGCTAAGTAATTTAGTTAGTGTTGGTGATCGTCAAGTCCTTGTCACCATTGGATGCAATATATAGGGCAGAGGGAGACTGCCAGGAGTAGAAAATCCCTTTAACTGCTGCTTACTAAGTTGTTAGTTGAAGACGTGGGATGAAATGTGAAGTCAGTTCTAAAAATTCAGACTTTTATGATTTTTAGTGGCAGTAAGGAAGATGCTGACTAGCTCAGGTGCTACTGTAGATGAGAAGTAAACCCTTCCATGGAAATCTATGAATATTATTTTGCTTTGAGAAACAGCTTCTACTTGCCCATTCGTGATTCTTTAGTAAAAGTAATACAATTCATTTAGTTAAAACAGACCCCCAGGATAGTGGCTTTAGAGTGTATCAGCAGCCTCGTTTTGCCCAGAAGCCTTCTCCACAGGAATCACTAAATAAGTGATAGAAATGTAAATATGAATGAGTCAAGTAGCTGGGAACAACGTAAAGCTCTACACATGTGTGCATAGGAACAGTTAGCATGCTTGTAGGTGCCTCTGAAAAATGACTTTCAGGGTTTCTTGCAGGGATTGGATGTCATAATTTCTTTCCCTTGTTCTTTTCAAAGGCAGGAGGTCCTTGTGTTGCCATAGGAGAGGTGTAGCATGCTTTGGCTCTGTGCTGATGTGGGAATGTGAAAAAAGGCCCTTGAATGAAAACCTGGCATTGCCTGGTCGATGTGCTGCTGGAACAGGGCTGTACTTGGTGTATGTGTACTGCTGAGATGCTGACCCTTGGAGAAGCCAGGGTGGCTGGCAGTCTGCAAAAGACCTTAGCAGAAGTTTGGGAGGGTGTTTCATTGTTCCTGCAGGAAATGCCGAAGCACACTCCAGTAGGAAATTACTTTAATCCTGCCTTTGTCTAATAATTCACCAAAAGCAAGTTCTTGCACCTTTTATTGGCTTGAGAGAGCTGAAGTTCTGCCAAGTGATGAACGAATGCATTCAAGCAGCCTGCTTTAACCACAGAGTAGACAATGAGACTACGTTGTTGCAGGAAGAACCACAAGCAAGGAAAGCGTGTTCCCTCTTAACATTGGCTTTGTTCAGCTGAAAGAAAAATGGGGCAGTGTTTCTATTCTGTCACAGTATTCTTGTGGACAGCTTGATGTTTCCACTGAAAAATGTGAAGAAACCGGGGTGGCAGGACTGTTGAGTGGCAGTGGATGGAAAATGAAGACAGAGGCAATTTTCATTGGCTCTACCCCCTTCCCGGTTTGTTACTTGTTTTCTTCTTGGTAGCAATGCTGCGTAGGAGTTGGGGCATTTTTGAAACATCTCTTGGGTACTATGGGTGGGAGGCAGCCAGAGTGTTTTTTCCATTGGTGTTGCTGAGGGCTGCTGCTTTCACTTCTGAGTTTTATGGTGATGGATATGTCATCACTGGGACCTGTTTTAATGCCAGCTAAACATTATATAATGGTTTGTTTCACTATCCCCAGCCTGCCTTAATTCATAACATTAAGGAAATCATTTAAAGGCTTTGCACTATAGTTCCATGATTACTGCCAGTGCAGAGAGGTGTTTGTTCACCTGGTTTCTAAAGAAACATCGAGAAATGAGTCTGTGTGGGACTTAGAGTAATCCAGTTTGTAATAAGTAAAATCAAGGTGCCAGGGCTTAATATATTAAAATTCATCAGTAATCGTAATGACTGTAAGTTCCAGTACTTCATTTAGAGAGGAAACATATTTTTTAAAATTTTTTTATAATCTTCTTTCACTCTTTAGCAATTAAGAAAAGGTAAATAAAACTAGTTTGAAGCTCACCAGATATTATCATTGCTCTTCCTTGGCTTCTTTAGATATATCATTTAGTTACCATAGTAAACAAGTACTCATATAGACTCATTACGTAGTTACAGGATTTATTTTTTTTTTCTGAGCTATTTTGTGACACACCTAATTAAAATCTACTGCTTGGTTCACCTTTGAATGTAATAAAACCCTGCCTTATTCTTTCTGTCAGTTTAATCCCTCTTTCTTTTCCATTGACATATTTCTAATACATCTTCAGACAGGCCAGACACTCCTGCTTCATCTCTACCAAATCCGCAATGCTTAACACCTTTTGACAAAGTGGATACATCCTCCCTGTGGCTCAGAATTGATATACGTTGTCAAAAAGGGTTTTCCAAATGGTTTCTCTTTGTCACCTTTACCAGATTTTTATTTTCTGTCATAGAAATGTGCAGTTTAATGTCGCGTTTCAAATCATTTTTGGCTGAAAAAGTGTGTAATAGAATCAGGGTGTCCCCTGAATACTCCTAACAGTAGGAGGTGCCTCTTTGTTTTGAACACCAGAATCCCAATAGACCCATGACAGCAGTGAAATTACACTTTTGACTTTGTTCACTAAAGTGTTTCTTTCTCTGTATGATTAAATGAGAGCAATCAACAACAGCTTCCTCTAAAATGTATGAGTTTCCCCGTTTCTTTTTCATAAGAAACTCAGAAAGGATGCTGTGCAATTCTCAGCTGATTGTGTTTTCCACAAAAGAAAAGAAAAGAACCAAAAAAAAACCCAAGCCCTGCTTGATTCAAGGAGAGGTGGCGGTTTTATCCATATTAAAAATCCAAAAGCAATTGATATATTAATATTTTTCCTTAACCCAATGTTGTTGCAGCATCCCAAGCAAGGCAGCAATGGTACAACACAGTGGCAGATTTTTACCCTTTTGTTGCTTCATTCACCACATTTTTAAAGGGAATATATGCTAAAGCACCAAATATAAAGTATTGAATCTGAATATAGAAAATAACCATATACTTAAGGTTCTTTGTGAATTTAGCTGATCCTCATGGACTACATGGTTATGTCAATCCAAAAGATAAATGTAGTATTTTCTGTAGATTTATATGCAGCCTTTTAAGATTCTGGTGTTTCTTCTCATTTGCATGTGACTGAGGGGACATACCCTGTTGCAGGGTTTGCTGTGACTGCCGGTCCTGTTTTACACACAGAGGCACTGGCACATCTCTTGCTCCATATTTAGTTGTTCAGGGCACAGCTAGCTTCTGGCCGCTTCACTGAGTTTTTCTGATCCAGAAAAGAGACATACAAAATTCTTGTTTCTTCCATTTTAGGCTGTTTCAGCTGTATTTTGGGGACTCTTCCCCTCCCCCCCCCCCCCCCCCCCCCCAATATATTCCCATTTTCTGTGAATATTAACCAGCTCTGGATTAGTGAACATACATGCTCTGCACAACAAAGAAAGTATCTGTGAAATGCAAGGGCAAGTACAATCCTGTAGTTTGTCTGGGTGGGGAGTTAGGTAGCTGGGCTCAAAAGAGGGGAAAGGACTGGGGGAAATCCGTAGTTTGTTTTTAGAAGGGATCAAAATAAGTGACAAAATAAGGCCTCTGTGGCCTCAAGACTTTGGAGCAGTTTCTCCTGTTCGTTTGCTCACTGTAGATGATGCTGTGTGGAGAGGGCATCGGAGCTGTAGAGCATGGAGGGCAATGCACTGAGGGGGCTGCAGATGTGTGACTCACAATTTCCTATCCTGCCAAAAAAAACTTTCATTTTTTTTTAATTACTACTTCACTGGTGATAGAAGTTAATGACTGGTATAGGTCTGAAGCAGCCTTGTCATCAGAGAATATTTGGTTGGTGTTGACATACTTGTTCCATGCAAACGTGAATCATCAGTCTGCCTTTGGCAGGCTCGCCCTATGGCTCTGCTATAATATGTTTCACCAGTGTGGCTGAAATTAAAATGTCACTATTAAACATGGCAGAATCAGATGCTCTCTGGGCACTGCATCTCTTTGAGTTCTTCTTGCTTCCTATGTAGCTATTTCTGACAGTTTAATAGGACAGCTGTATTCTGGTATAAAATAATACATTCATATTTCCACAATGCATGAGGAGCTAAATGTTTTCAGAGTGCTCTTTCATGGCATGCATGCATCTTTCATGCATGGCAGAGGTAGTAATGCTCACGTAATGCCCTGTTGCTGCTTAGTTCAGTAGGAAATGTGAAGTCAAAATGAATTGTCCTGCAGGACTGTGTAGAGCGGGTCTTTAAAAGCAGCTGCCGGGCTGTTTGTGACTGCTGTGTCAGCCAGGCTCCCCCCCTGTGAGCAGTTACTGACTTTGGACGATTGAATTCAGGGCTCTGGAGGTTGCTTGGTGGGAAAAGCCTTCAGTCAGTGCTTGGCAGCTCTGTCACTGTGAGGTCACAGAAAGGGCAGTTCAGTCTTCAAACCCAATTAGGGCCTGATTCAGCACCTCTTCAATCACAGGGGAAAATCCTGCTGAGCAGGGTGACTCCCAGGCCAGGCTTTCACACCCAGGCTCTCCGGTGAGATGGCCAATGAATGTGCCTGTTTCTGTCACTTGGGCAGTCAGAAGTACCCTTCGCTGTCATGAAACGGCTAAGCAGCTGGTGTGGAAAGGTAAAGAGCCTGGTGAGAGGATAATGAGCCCACCACAGTTGAGTTCAGACCAGTGACCTGTACATGTACGTCTGCATCCCTCCTGTCACTCATATCTAGAGCTGTCTAATTCCTCGGATCACATCATTTGACTCTTATGAGCAGCTGTAACTTTAAAGTTGAATAAAGTCCAACTGCTGAAAACATTAATGAAAAACATAAAACTGAGACTATTATATCAGGTATCAACAGCATTGCTTTACTTCCCCCATTCCCCCCCCTCCAAGGATTTGTTTGGGTTTTGGGTGGGTTTTTGGTTTGTTTGGTGTTTGGTTTTTTTTTGGTGCTGGATTGTGCTTTTCATCCCAGGTGGCTGCAATTTCTAGTGAAAATAAGATGAGCCATGAAAGCTTGGTCCACTTGCTTCTGAATTGCTTTTTATATGATGCAAGTTCCTCAGGGCCCGATTCTACCCATAGAAAGTAAGAATGTTAGCTATCAACATCTATAGGAAGTATGTCAGTGTGCACAAAGGAAAAGGTGAACCCCAGACTGGTCTGAGTGGTCTTTAAAATATGGATTTCCTGTGAAATGGTGATTAAAGGGGAGGCAAAGGATAATTAGAAAATTAGCCTGATGTGCTAGCAGTTATATCAATGTGTGTTTTTATATTAGCTCTTTCAGACAAGCACAAGATCAGTAGATCCCTTAAGGCTCTCTTAAACTAGTGTGTAAATTTGGGTTAGTGCTGGATCAGCTCCTTTGATCACTCTGGTCTAGACTGTTGCCAGAGTACTTACGCTGTACTAAACCCACAGTCCCTTTAAATGGAGGCCTACTCAAGTGAGCCAAATTACATATGAAAAGGTTTTATAAACTGTTCACTGTCTTTGAGTAAATGTGTCTGGTTCAAAGCCAAATACCTTAGGAACTGGAGGGAAGAAAAAGAGCAAAGGTGTTGCAGAAAAGAGGTCATAGAGTTCTTAATTAATTTTTAAATTACCGTTTCAGAAATCCAAAAGAACAACTTTCAGCAAACCTTTACTGTTTTTAATTGGACCAGCACTTTTGTGAGCCTGTAATGTATTCAGATCCCATAAAGGGAGAAAAATTTTCCATCAAAAATTCTACGCAGATTTCTCTGAAGAAATTAATGAGTTACAACCACCGTGTCTGTCTGGCTTCAAGCACACAATATTGTTTTTGATTGTAGCAGTGGGGAGCCAGTGGGAGCCTTCAGTATGTAGGTTGCACTCTTGCCTCTTCTTAATTTCTACACAAGCTTATTTGCCAGGGAGTACTGGAAGTCCAGGAGCAGTAAATTTGTTATCTGTCAAAGCAGAGCTGTTTTCCCCTCATCATTAGAGCCTTTTCCCACCTCTGCCATTGGAGCACCATCCTGTACCTGTCTGTTCTTTGCTATGTGAATCTCAGAAATGTGAACAGTTCCTTTCCTCTGATAAGTGCTCTTTTCTTTTGCATAGTAGCAATAGTAAGATGATCATTTGGAAACAACTTTAGCCCAATATCATATCCAGAAGACTTGGAAAGTTACTCAATGCCGCTAATTTTACAAACTTGGCTTGTACTTGGGCTGGTTTTCTCAAGATGCCTGTGTTATGAATTTAGAAGTTAAGTTTTCATCTTCACGTGCCTACCCATGTTTGTTGGTCACATTGCAGTGCCATCAGAATACCTGGCATAGAAGTAATGCCAGCAAGTTTATCTGATTACCAAGAGAAGTAAGCTAGCACATAAAGATCACAGAAAGAAGACCAACTAAAACATGTAGAATCCAAGTGACAGTCGCTTATCTTATCTACACCAAATTCTGTGCAAATTCAAGAGGAGAACTGGTACACTGCTACTATCCAAACACTGAATTAATCTGTTGATGGTTGAGAAGCAGCTCCAAAACAGGCATTAAAGTCTTTGGGATGATACGTAGTTCATCCAGCTCTTTGAAAGCTCCAAGCGTTACTGTTCTTTCCATTATTTACACAGCTCTGTAAGATAAAAGAACGCAATTCTGTGAGTGAATGCATGACTGCAGAATGTGGTAGCAATACTGGGTACATTTTTCCCTTTTGTGACTTGTGTGTTTCAGACTCTGGAATTACACCAGGGAAGAATTAGACTGTATTTTGCATGTGGCATAGCAGATTGTTAAGAGGCAACAGGCAGGTGTTTGAGAGAATTTCCTCTGCTGTTTGTAGAGGTGTACATGAAATCTCCTGGCTGATCTATAGCTATTCCGTTACCTGTCATCTTTTGGCAGGTAACTAGTTAGATTTGTGTTAAACAGGATTTGCTTTGCCATTTCCATTTGCTGTTGGATCAGAAATGTTCTGACGTGACATATGACCAATCAATAACTGGAAAGTGCTTGCATGAGTCATTTGGAGCCAGTAGTTTAGACAGTGTCAGCCACAACTGGGATTAAAACCTGCAAAGAGTTGCTCCACAATCAGTGATTCTGCAGTATCTCCTCTGGGTGTCTGCATTTCACTTAATAAGAATACCCTGTGGACATTAGCTGAAATAACTCTTGCCTTTGTTGCTTGGATGTTTTTGTGAGCTCTGAAATGAACTTGGCATATACAAATATACTTTGTTATCCCGCCTAAAGGATGCAGGGGCAGGAATTATTATCCTGTTCTGCTGACAACTTCAGTAAAAACGAAATGGCTGTATTTTACTGTGACTCTGAAGAGAACAAGTGTGACTATACCCTCTGGTTTTCTGGGTATGTTTTACTTTTTTTTTTCTCTTTTTTTTTGTTTTTTTGTTTTTTTGTTTCTGTACTGATGATGCTTTATTACTATTACAGGGCTATAATAATCCGAAATGGCGAAGTCATTCCAATGTCTTCAGAGTTCACACCAGAGACCGAACGCCAGCGACTTCAGTATCTGGTAAGAGACTTGAGGACCAAATCACATGCTGCTGATGACAAGCATTGCCCAGTAATATCTAAGGTTTAGACGCATGCCACTGAGTTACTGTGGTTCAGTGAAGGATCATGTGTCCGCTGAACACTGGTGACTGACTATGTGTGTCTTTCAGCCATCGGGAAATGTGCAGAAAAGCCTGATGGTGCAAATCTTGATGAGAGAGGTCTTACCTCTCTGTGAAGGCCATTGATTAGCATGGCTGTGCTTGTGTACCTTGTTCGGCTGCAGACCTTCAGCAGCTCACTGGTGTTGGGTATACAGAACTAACAAGCCACAGAGGTATTTCAGTCCATCCCAGTGTTTGCTCTGTGACAGTATAAAACACCACAGAGTGCTGTTTGTGTGTGAATGATATTGCAGGGGTTTTTTCCATTTGCTCTAACACTATGCCAATAGTATCTTGATCAGTGAAAAGATACCCAACTTAGAGACGATCTCAGCATCAGTAGCTGCAGGATAGTACGGGTGAAGAAAGACTAGTTTTATTTAGCGTAGCAGCACACATACGGCTGGGACAGGGTGACAAGCTGAGGACATGTGGGATGCTTTATACACCAAGTTGCGTTGGCTGATGAGCTGCTGCCCAAGAAACGTAAGTCAGAATGCACAGTGTTGTTTTTCATGCAAACAATCCTGTTATTTCTTAAGTTTTTCATTGATGGTCAGATCAGTTGGTTGGCTGTTCATCAAAACGTCATTCCTAACGTGGCTGAGAGATTTCTTCTGTGCTTCTTGTGGTCTCCTGCTTTTTCCTCTTAGAAATTTCAGCTTATGCCAAGGCAGACTTGCTGTTAATTTTTCTTGGCATTAGGTGGACAGGCTAAGGCTAGTGGCATTCCCCAATCTTAAGGTGTTTCTTATCTTCAGCCTGGCCCAAACACTGTGGTTTGAAACTAGGCAAAATGCCGGTGGTTGAAGGTGGGGGTGGAAGGTTTTAAAGAAAAATTGTAAATGTTTCTGCGTTTGTTACCTTTGATTTTTTTGTTGGGTTCATTGGCGTGAAGCTGAAGATTTCAGAGGAAATACTGCTTTGGTAGTATTCATATTCGGAGAATCAAATGGAAAAGAGGCCTAATAAATATTTACAGTTCAGTTACATTTGAAATAATTTGTTTGCCTTTAAAGTAAAAGGTATCTTTAGTATCTGGAGAGTTTGCTACTTCTGTAGGAAACATGAGATAAAGCATTGCCTGCAAGGGATTTTTTTCTCTTTTGATGTCCTTTCTGGCTTATATTTGAAAACAGCAGCTGATCTGAAAAGCAGTTCTTCTGTTTCCTTTGGAAAATTCCTTTACCTTTGTTTGTTTATTTTAATTCTACATGGAACAAATATGCCAGGTCTGTGGGTATGTTCAAAGAAAATACATGCAAGACAGCAAGAGCGTGAAAAAAAATTAGAAATAGTTTCAAACATAACGGTCTGTAAGTAACATTTTTACTCCAGTGGTTAAAAAACCATCAAACAAAAAAAAAAATCCCCTAACAAATTTTTTACAAGGTTGGCATAAACATTACACTCCAAAGGTTGCATTTGTCTTGCTGATTATATCCCAAATAATTCTTACTCACCTTGACTGTCCCCTGATTCTATCAGTCTGTTGCACCATCAACATCTCTCTTCTGCCTTTATCTGAAAGTTACTTACTTTAGATTTATTTTCTTATTTGCAGTTAAAGCTGAGTTTCTTTGTTTCAAACATGTTGTGCTGTTCTTCCTGCACAATAGGAAGAAAATCACTTAATCATTTTAGCATTAATATTTTACTCGGTAAATGCAGAGATACTGTTTGCTGTGGGGAATTACTGTGCAGGCAAAGGGAGGGTATGGATTTACAGCCTGCAGGCTACAGTGTTGGTTCCCCGTGCAGCAGACACAGTTAGCACAGGCAGGGCAAAGGAGCTTTCCTTTGCCTTTAGCACCTACTGATTGCATTGGCTGCACAGGACGTTGGTTTAGGTCTCATTTTCTGGGTCCTAATTCCCATGTACAAAGAAATCTGTGGGATAATGAGTTGTTCAGGTCATGTGAACATCTCTGAAGTCCTCCGCCTAGACTTAGACAAAATTGTGCTTCAGCTACTACTGGTTGGATAACTGAGGGGGGAACAGCAAATGTTTTCCCTATCCAGCTCCTATTTTAATGCAGGTTTTTTGTCATGTATCCAAGAATGGCCTGGAGTGTAGGCCTCTGGCCTGGCAACCTCAAAAGAGCAAGCTGACTACCCAGTTGTTCTGCCCAGCAGCTCTGGGTATGGTCATCCCTCCAGCTCCACCTGCACCCCCTGTTTTTTGCAGTGGGAGGACAGCATACAACTGCAGATTTCAGGCAGGCTGTATGGCAGAGGCAGACTTCTGTGCCAGGTGACTTGTGAGAGTATTGCAGAAGGCAATCAAACCTTCAGTTGTCTTAGGATGTAAGGCGTGAAAGCCTTGCACCGGTATGCTCTTGGTCCTTCAGCTTCTGTAGAGGGTCAGTGCACCATACTGCTTCCCTTCCACTGACAGGTGTTCACAAGCCTCCTTTTCTTTTGAATTTTTGTGTCTGTCTTTTCCTTTTAGTATTGTGACAGGAGACCTCTGTGCAGCTCCTACTCCAGGAAAGCCCTGGCTTCCTGTGTTGGTGTGTCTTGAGGGAAAACAAAATCCAGTATTGATTGGGAACTGCTCTGGTAGATTCATCAGTTTTGCAGGCAACGACTGCCAGAGGCAATTTTCCTTTCATCTTCTGAGGAGACTATTAATTTCAGTCATAATAGTCTAAATTGCAACAGTAAATGGCGTAGATTTTGTTACTTACTCCCTCGGAAAATGTGTTTAAAATGAATGATGAGTGAGTGCTGCACCATATTGCAGATGGGTGTATTTCTGTTTGTTATCAAAGTTGCAATTTGAAGGTGTCCTGTGAGGTCAGCATGGCATTACTGCGTACTGTGTCCGTGCATGTAGCCAGACAGTGCCCCAAAGGTTTGGAGCTCAGCCCAAGGATGGTGCAGTGCTACTACCAGGGCAGGCTCTACTACTAGTAGAGACTGGGTGGCCATCAGTGGCAGTGAGTCATGGATGCTCCTCATGTTTGGCCCCGTTCAGAAAGAGGTTCATGAGCCCAGACAGGCATGGGTTCAAAGAGGACCTATTCTTATTTCATTATTCAGGTAAGAACTAAGTAATACTGACTTATCTGCTGAAGGATGCTTGGGGAACCCAAACCTGAAGAGGAAATTAACCTAGATATTCTAAATGGCCGTTCAGTGCTTCAATTACAAGTCAGATGAGTCTTAATTATTTTACAGTTTTTTGGCTCCCTGCATCACCTAGCATAGGATTGCTTTGGCAATCTGACACGTTGCTTGACGCTGTGGTAAAAGATACGTGGTTTTATGGAAAGGATCTGGCCTTTCATAAGATGAGACGCCAATCCAGAGCTGGATTTGATACTCACTTCCCTCTTTCCTTCTACCACCTCCCTTAGTTTTAATCTCTGTTTGGCTTAAACATGTCCACGTGATAATGGCTGAGTATTTTGCAAAACTTTGTGAATGGTAGTCCTGTATAGTAGAATATCCTACTGGAGAAAATGGCACAGTATTATTAGAGGATAAAGTTGTAAGAGATGACGTAGGAGAAAACACCAATTCTGAAAATGACACAATATAGTGAAACCACTAGTTTCAGTGATATCCCAGAGGAGCATGTACTGGAGGAGCTGGAAAAGGCATCAGCAGGCCTTGTGGAGGTACGGTAACATATATGCGGTGTTCCCTGCCACCTATGTAAGTCCAGGTTTATCTTAATTCCACGTTTGCTTTGCTGATCACCAGGAAACACAGCAGGAAGTAAATGGCCTTTTGAAAGAAATGTGACTAATATTTCCTTGAGTGGACTCCATTTTAAACAACTAATGTTGAATGTAATACATCCAGCCACAAAATACACCATTAAATGGCAGAGTACCAAAAACACATGGTACAGACTATGCCAGATTTTAGCCAAAAAAATGCAATAGCTCCTGAAAGAAAAATGATGGAAAATATTCCAGTTCCATTACACAGAATAACACTGAATATAACTCATAAGGATGTAGAGAAGTATTTGATAATCACTCTTTTTATTAAATTTTAAGTTCTCTGAATGGTGTTTCTGATCCAAGGTTCTTGCAAATCGGGACTAAACAAATGAAAAAATGGAAAATACGGTGCCTCATCACAGATGAAATTCTGGCAGTCAGCTCACTTACTGCTTTTGTTTCTTGTTTGATCACTTGATGGGAGTTCTGGTGCCTGCTTGCATATCTACATGAAAGATCTGTAGATTTTCAAAGCATTGTTTTATATATTTTCTGGTTCTTCTGCCCAGCACAGTTTGATTGGGGTGGAGAAGAAGAGTCCTGCCTTGTAAAAGGAGAACAGTTCTTGACAAACCCAACTGGAAGTTGCAGCTGAGTTTTATGTGCAGAAATACCATTGAAGTGTGAAAAAAAACTGTTAAAAAGGGTAAAAAAAAAAACACAAAAAAAACCCCTAACAAAAATCCACATTTCTTCACATAAGAATTCAGCTCTCAGGCACCAGAAGCTTCCAAATTGCGCTTTTCCCTCTGTTCCACTGATGCCAAAAATATTAGAATCGAGTTAAGATCCCTGGATTGTAAGTCAAGCATTGAGGCTTGGCTGCGGAAGAGAAATCTTATTTGAACATTAGCAGTCCACTAGTAACTCTGCCAGCTTTATTAATCTTATTTCACTTGTGACCTCAGACTTTCCATCTGAGTAAATCTTTATGAAATGCAGTCTCTCCCAATTGCTTTACCTTTTCAATAAAGGAAATTCTTGTTTTCAAGGGGAGAAATGCTAAAAGCTTGTAACTTTTTTCTTCTGGACCTGTGATCCAGCCTAATAAGTAATCTCATAATCTAAAGGCTAAATAACTTCATTTTGATGTCAGGTATGAGGGGGGTTTTGCTTTTAATAAGGCTTCTTTTTTTGTGAGCGGGCAACAGTAGTCGTTGGCTAGAAGTGGTTTGTAATGATTTAATCAAGAGGGGTTGTGCATTTTTAAAAGTGAACTGAATTGCACTTTCAAAGCAAATGGTCTTCATTATTTACAATATCATAGACTAGAAGGAATTAAAAAAATACCAAAAAACCTCCAGCTCCAGTTCTCTGCTGTTAATGTGTTGCAATGCATCAAATAAATCATTAGGGATGTTCCATCTTTTTTGTGACTAGAATGAAAATAAATAAAAAGTTTACGTGTACTCTCAGGTAAAGAATCCAGAGTTCTGGAAGTATGAAAAGCATCATCTAGACTAATACTGCTAGACCTCTCAAAAGTCACTAGTGCTCCTCAACCATTTCTGTAATGAAGAACAGTGATTAATGAGAGGGTCCTTGAAAACAGTATTTGGGTGGAGAAGGGGACCTTGGCTGACTGTAGACTGAAGGGAAAAAAATGTAATTCCATTAACTGTACACGAAGAGAGAATTTGATGGAGCTCCTGTTCCAGGAAGGGATCACAACGTCAAGATCACACTTGTGTGCTTGAAAGCTGCCTCTTGAAAGTAGAATCCAATCTTGTTGGCTACATACAGCAATCTCCCTCAGCCCTGTTTCAGCCAAGCTCGAGGTGTTTTCTGGAAGGATGTCTGGCGACCGGAACAGGGACAAGCTGATGGAGGGTTAGTGCTGTGATATGCTGAGCCTGATCCAACTCCTATTAAATTGAGTGGGAGCAGGCTCAGCCCTTAAATGCAGGAAATATTTTATTGTGAAGTATCTGCATGATAGCTGCCAGGTAGATCAATAAGGGTTTCCACTGCTTCCTGCCGCTCACCTTTGATGAGTGCTAGATTTATGACAAACCCGCAAACTAAAGCCAGCTCATTTGGTTTGCCCTGATGGCAGCTGCTCCTGGAGATAAGACAGACTTTATTGCCTTAACTGTCTGGATAAGGAAAGAGTTATTTGCAGAAAGGTTAAGAAACGTAACTTTTTTTCAGTTCCCTAGCCAATCTGTGTCTTCAGAAGAGCTTGCTCACAGTGAGGCTTTGGGGAGGGAACAAGAAAGGCTTATTTATACAAATACTAAAGAAAAGTGAGTGAGGTTTACTTCAGAAAGAAGACATACGGTATGTTTAGGATTACCCTATTGTGTCAGGTGAACTGTGTATAAATTCAAACCAAAAATTTGTGCTGTGGAAAAAGTGCCTCATGATGCTCTCGAGTACAGTCAACTCCGGAAAATACGAGCCTTGGGCATGGCTCTGGCAAAGAGGCCTCCCAGCATCTGCAGAGCAGCACACCAAAAAAGACAGCAGCAGCAGCAGCATTCAAACATTAACACCACGAAAAACGTTAGTTCTGGTTGTGACACAAAATTGCTGCTCCTTTTCTTGAAGTCTGTTCGGCATGGAGGAAGTAGTTTTTAGAAAACAAGAAAATAAATTGCTCTGCAGCTCATGTTTATTTGCAGTGTCGTGTGTGATGGGGTGCAGCACACTGAGCAGGTAAAAGGGACCATTTTTCTTGAGGCAGTGACAATTAAAGTGTGGTAGTAATATCAGGTTGTGTTCATTGTTGGCATAGCTGAGCTGGGAGTCAAAAGCTTGAGCTTCACTCCACACACACTCGTGCAAGTGCCTGCTTGCTCCATATCTTTATCCTTTGATTGTTCCCTTCTCTTAGGTTGCTGACTTGCAAAAGGAGATGTGGTCTTTTTACAAAGCCCTGCAGACTCCTTCAGGGTCAGTGGATGAGATGTACTTTAGCCATTCCAGATGCTGAGGAGCAGGGACAAGTGAAGGATTCTGGGGGCAAGAGGTCTGGTCCCTGTGAGGCTGCTGCCGGACAGTGGGGCAGTGTCAGAACTGGTGTATGTGCACATCATTTGCTGAAATGGAGCTCATCATCTGTTATTTAAAAATGGGGGGTGGGGGGGGAATGTGTGTGGGAAGGGAGCAGGAAGGGATGGTAATGCTATCTCATTAAAAATAGATGATGTCTTGTTCTATGACGTTTGTGTGGTATCTGTGGCTTGGTTTCTGCCCACAGGCTTACATGCAGCCCCACTTGCTGGGAAATGAGTTCACACATTTAGAGTTTCCACGGAGGGTGCAGCGCAAGGAAGTTGGAAAGAGGATGCTCTACCGTGACTTCAACATGACTGGCTGGTAAGAACATGTCCGTCTCAGCATGGGGTCAGCCTTCTTGCCAACCAACGACTGCTTTGTATGTGTCTTTGATCAGTGTAAACTGCATCAAACATGAAGGTGTATGCCTACATACTAAAGGGGAAGGTATTTCCTTCTTTCAGATGTACCTTTCCTTTAGAAGTTAACGTTTTAAATAAGTTGACCTCCCTCCAGAGCCAGTATCTAGGTTTGTTTTAACGTGCAGGCACTCAAAGCGGAGCAAGCATGTCAAGGGGAAGACATGCCAGGGGATCTTCCTGAAACGTTATCAACTTTCCTACCTTGGAAGCAGCTTTTTGTAGAATCTGGATCAGTAGGCTGTCATGCCTTTGCATGCCAAGGAACACTTGCAGAAAGGAAGAGCTGCCTCCCGTACTCTACTGCAGCTGACCCCTGATTTGGGTAACCCTTCAGGAACAGTTTTAGAGACAGGCCTATCTGAATAAGTCATAGCCAGCCTAAAATGAAAAGACTTCAATGAACAGCATTGACTTAATTGAAGTGAAGACAGAAAGAATGATGAGTTTTTTGTCTCTTGGCTAAATGTCTTCATTGTTTTGTGTCTGTTCAAGAGGCTGCTTCTCAAGTAATTCCCACTCACTTAGAGAAGCCCTAATCCTTGCTGTTGTGGGCTCTCTGTGTGACCTATAAAGGCAAAAGCCCTTTATATGCAAATGGTCTTCACTTCCATGCTGTTTGTGTTTTAGCATCCTTAGCAAATGTCCTTTCAGAAAGGGAAAGAATGGAGGGCGTTAAAAAGCCTGAACTCTTAGGTTTGAAGACTTGGATGCTCACATGCTTCTGATTTGTCCCATACTTTATAGACCATAAATATAATGATATCTTAATGGCAGAAAAAAGATCCAAGTTTAATATTAATCTGGAGTGTTTGTGCAAAACATGTTAATCTGGGTATAACCGTCATTGTCTGTCTTGAACAGCTGCTAGTAGAATATGCAGTCTCACCCTGAGAATGACAACTTCACATTTTAAAAAGGCTATAGGCATGAGCAAAAGCATAGGAACAGAATGAAAACATTGGATCAACTGAGGACTTAATGGCAAAACGTTTGGAAGATTATGAGACACTCTCCCAGTTTCTGCAAAGGGAGTTTTCTTACTGAAACTCCCAGATGACTCTGAAAGCATCAGTGAAGAATGGCATCATGTAGACTTTCAGAAGCTCTTTTCCAAGATGTGAGATGCTCAGGGGGTGGGGGAGAAAGAAAATGACAACAAAAAGAGCCTTCTAATCTGGGGGAGAGCTATGGAAGTATCATGGGCCAAGAACTTTCTGAGAGGGTAAGATCAGATTTCTTTCATGATGGTTGGAAGGCAAAAAGGGTTTCTCCAGGTTCAGGGGAGTTGTTCTGTGTTTCCCTGGTTGGTTAGTGGTCTGGAAAAGAAACGAGGTTAGGATGGCTGAAGTTGCAGCATTGGCAGGTGATGCTGCAGCTTTTTTCCGAATAAACAAGAAGGACCATGAGGAACTGAAAAGAATTCAGTGGTTTACATGAATGGGCATCACACTTATCAAATTTGTTGTTTATAAATACCAAGTAAATCATGAAGGGGGAAAAATAACTATTTGTGCACTCTAGAGGTTCCAAATGAACTTGAGAGCCATGTCAAAAAGCTCAGTGGAAGTCTGCTTACTGTGATTTTTTCCAGTCACGGTCACATATCACAGTGGGATATTGGGATCCATGCAGGGTTGGAATTGTTAAAAATTAAATGGAGAGGTAGTTCTCTGTATCAGTTTGTACCTTGTTTGTGAATCTGTGCATAACACTTCACCTTATTTGAAATGGTTATTGCATAGCTAATACTGTTTGGCATTAGAAGAAAGATGAATTAGAAAGAATGCAAGTTTTATATGTAAAATAATGAGTAAGATAGAAGATCTTGGATAAGTCTAAATGGATGGCAGATTTGATTCAATGTGTTATTTTTCAGTACTGGTGTGTGAACTCCGTTAACTCTAGCATAAGGCAGGAGGGAGAAGAGAGCTGATTTTCCTGTTGATTCTTCTGAATTTCCTGAAGTGTAGGACACATGTTGATCCAGTTACAGATTCTGATATGGTGAATGCAAAAATTACCATTGGTTTAGCACAAATACACCTAGCTGTAAGCAGTTATTCCAGAATAAAAATTTAAACTGTGACTTGAAAGCTCAAATTTGGATTCACTTCAGTGTTGTCCCAGAAAGAGGTAACATGTGGCAAGCAAAAATATGTAGAGACTGTGGTGAGGCTACCTCTCCCTGCTGTTTCTTTTGACTTCTGGCTGGAAGTGGAAAATGGGGGATACGTTTTTGTCCTGAATAAAAGAATCAGAATTTTTTAGCTGCTCTGTATCCCACAGCTAGTTACCTCTTTGTTTGCCTCAGGACAGTAAGATGGTGAGGGAATTGCTGTAACGCCATACATTTACCTAAATTAGAGCTTTTCTAAATAAGGATCCGTTTCTTTTTGCAGGGTGTTTGCTTAAGGGAGTCTTGTTTTCCATCAAATTGTGTGCAGTGATCTCCTAAGCAGAGAAGAAGCAATCTGTTTCTCTTTGTCCAAAAGTCTGGGTCAGTTTTAATGGTTGAGATTGTGGACAAGACATTAGATTTCCAGCTTGGTGGACCATCGGGGATGATGGTTTGAGGTGGCTGGTGTTTCACAGTGGTTGTTTTCCACTTCAAGCATTTTGCTTCTGTTTTCTTCTCTTTCTAATTCCTAGATTTAACTGATGCATCAGGACACAGTGGCCAAGGACGTGCCGATTCTGCATTTGTTTCTAAGGACAATATCTGGTATAAGGAACAGATTAGCATATAAATTCCTTCTCCAGAAAATGTCAGGTAGAGCTTTGACCAGCCAGAGCCTGATATGCTAAAACACTGCCAAACTTTTATCACTTACAACACAGAAGATCAATTGTTTGAACCTTTTTTTTGGTCAGTGACTTCACTGTATGTTGACATTTGCACATGCATGTAGAGAGGTGCAGGTGATGTAACAGCCACTCTTACACTTAATTACAGAATCCTTTAGTGAGAGGGCATAAAACTCAAAATCTCTCTGATCCGATGTTTCCTCAGGAAAAAAAGCTGTTTTATTTTAAAATTCAGGACACTTCCTGTGTTTTCCATTAGAAGCTGTATGATAATTTTTTTTCTTCATTTTTACCCTTCTCCTGTGCTCTGGAGCTTTTCAGATTCTCAACAATGGCTCAGCTTGCCCAGCTTGTTTGGATTACAAAAGGTTATTGTCTTTGGGTCTGTCATAATGCATTTGGCCTTTTTTTTCCTTTTTGCTTTTTCTTTCCTTTTTTTTTTTTTATGTGAAGTTTCCACGTCTCAACAGCCCACAGTGGTAGCAGAACTGCCAAGTTTCCCCACAGCATTAGGACAACTGCCGATCCAGCAATGTGTACCACATCACTAGTCCGGGCTGCGTGTAACTGCTTTGAGACCAGCCTTTCCCTTCTCCCTCCAGCTCTCCCACCCTTTCTCTGCAGTGGCAGTTGGGATAAGAAATCCACTGTATTAAATGTATCTAAAATAAATCCCACTTAGGAGGGAGCTGACCATGAGCTGCCCCTTCTGCACCCTTGCCCCATGTGCATTGTGGTTGAGCAATCATTGCAAAATGCGTACTGTAGCTGGCAAGGCATCTTAAGAGCTGTGTCTCCAGCAGAACAAGCCTCCGAGCTGTCGCGAGCCATAATTCACTGGCAGACATCTGTGTTACTGACAGTCTTTCACAGCTCAGTCTCTGGGCTGGGGTTTTCAGGCCCATGGCTTACAGAGGTTAAATTTGTATCAGAAAGAGGGTACCTCTGGTAGCTTTGGCAAGTCCTGGCAACAGAAGCATCAGGGAAGACTTGGTGGCCACTTACGCAAAGTGCTGCCAGCGCTAAAAGGGGGTGTGGGTAGCCTGAGGTAGAATTATATGGGGGGAAAAAAGCAGGCCTGATGATAACTGTTCCTTTAAAGGACTGCACAGAATTAGTATTCTCTGTCTCTGCCTTTTAAAGAAAAGTTAAGACATGGTTGGTTAGGTTTTCCTTACTCATGGGTGAATCCAGTGTCAACAATTTTGAAGTACTTTGCTGACTATATCCTAGACACCTTCCCGAAACCTGTTTTTCTCACTTACTGCATTCCTCAGTGGCTCCTTCCAGGGTTCCCCTCTCAGCCTGCCCTGGGAATGGAGGAGCCATACAGTGCTGCACTTAACCAAAGGCATCCAGAAGGCACTGTCCACTGGCATCAGCTTTGGTGGTTTCAAAGTTAATTTTATGTTCCTCCTTGGAAGGCAAACAGCGGCCTTTCTGCTGCTCACATGGAAGCAGAGGAGTTCTTTGCTTGTGTCCAGATCAAAGCTTTAGCTTTTTGACTTGATTTTAGGGTGGTGAAAGATCCTTAGATAACGAGTCTGGTTTTGACCTGGTTTGTTGGCGGCTTCCTTTGCTCTCCAGGAGTTCATGGAGTTGAGCTGCATCCCATCAGACACAGTCCAAGCTGGTGAGGTACCCACCGCACATTGCGGGATAAAGCCCAAGGCAGCAGCAAGCTGCCCTCTTTGCAGCGGCAGTGGAGCACTTGCCAGCTCAGTGTGTCTGGCAAGGGGGGGCTGTGGCACATAGCCACCCAGGGGTCAACCCATGCTGGGGAATCGCCCGCCCACGTGAATTATTCCAAAGCAGGGAGGCTGGTGCCCTGGGGCGAGCACTAAGCAAAACCCATTTTATTCTAGAGTCAATATTGTCCACTGCCTGGAAAGCTGCCAGCCTGCTCTGCGCTTGCCCTTTTCTTTCCAACAGGGAATGTCTTTCAGCCTCTAAGCATCTGATTAAAAAAGCAACTTCACTTTTCAAGCCGTTTTATTTTGTTTGGGATGGATGCCTTTTGCTTTCATTGTGCAGCCTGCCTTGCCGTCTGCGGTTCAGACTCCGGCTCACAAAAACCAGGCTCTCATTAATCACTTATTGGGCATCCAGAATACCCCAGTGAGAGCCAACGTACATGTTTTGCTTGGTAATGCGCAAGCTGATTTCAACAAATATTGCCAATGTGGCTTCTATCTTATTCTTTATTTCTGGGCTCGATGTCCTTTGACAGTGTGTTCAGGTAGCCTGCCCGAGGAGTGCCTGAGCAGATTGAGCAATGCCACAGAAATGCTTTATGGAGCAGGCACCCGCGCTGCACCCCCCTTTAATATAAATTGATTTATTGAATCAAGCGCAGAAGCCCTGCTACAGAAACCTCGGGCTATATTCTCTGGAGAACCACCTAATAAAACAGCCCCAACTGACACTCCTCATTAGCTTTTCCACGGATCCCAAGGCAGTATTTAAAGTGACAGTGTCCCTCTTTTCAGCCTGAATTTATCTGCTGGCTAATGCCTGTGGTTCTAATTAGCTTAGCATTATTAGTCTTATTCAGATAAGCTGCATTTCCTAACAGCTTGATTCCAACTTGTAAAAAGTAATTGGAAGTCGGCAAACCCTGTGCCGTAACCTGCTTGATTGCACCTTTTAGTCAAATTCATGTAATTTACAAAAAGTCATCCTTCCTCCCTCCCCTCCCCCCTGCCCCCCCTTTTTTAATTGAGCTTTTTTTGTCTAGTGAAACCTTCTGTGCTGCTTCTGTTGAAATCCTGGCTGTATTGTTGTGTTTGAGACCTCAGCCGTATCCTTTGTACAATCGCCAGGGAGAGATCAAATTTTAATTTCATAATTACTTCACAAGAAAGCAGCCTTTTCCCCAGTCATGCCTGGTATTAATTTCCTCCCAGCAACTTACATTTTCATAATTTAATGATTATGGGCCACCTTTGCAGCACTGGGCCTTTCTGGAGAAGAGAGAGATAGGATATAATTTGTGCAGCAGAAGCTGTAATCCACAGCCACTTGCCTTGCTTTTTGTGTCTTTGCTCTTGTCTCTCATTGCAAAGTAGCCAGGGATGGGACATGCCTTTTCGGTACACGCAACCAAAGCAGCTTGCTGGGTTGTGCCTGGGCGTTTGGGGCACAGCTCTGCGATGATGAATGGCTGTTTGCAATGTGCATGTTATGCATCTTTTCAAGATTTGCAGCCCTCGCTGCAGGAGCAGCGGGAGGTGAGAGCTGACCTGCTGTGTACAGCACGTCTCCTGACAGTGACGAATGGCTCTGTTTTCCCCAAGTGCACACATGCCACAGGAGCTGAGCCAGTGTCTTCGGGGCAGGAGAAAGTAGAAACAAGAAAGCAATAGTGCTGCAGCAAAACAGAATAACTTAAGTCTGGGGTAAAGCTCTTTGTAAACGGCCTCTCTGGGGCCAAGTGAGTGTGACAAGAATGGGATTGGTCTGAGCTGCATCCTGCAGGAGCATCTCCTTCTGGAAGCAGTGTGTCTAAGGCCTGTCCCTGCATGGCTGTTCATCTCTGCCTGGGCTTTGCCTTGGCACAAGATCAGGTGCCGCATATGCAAGGGCAAACAAAAGGCTCCCAGTCTGTTTTGTCAGAAAGAAATTAACTGAAATGAGGTAATCTTAAATCTGAAAACCCCATCAAAAACAACTCTTCCTCATTAAGGTGAAGTCTCTTCCCACGCCCCTGCTTTCTCTGGCTTCCCCAGCTGTACAAATTTGACATGAATGCAGCTGGGTCCCTAGGAGATCCCCTTTCTTTCCATTGCCACCCAGGACTGACTTACGGCTCTGTTCCTGGATGAGAGGAGGCCCCTTGCTCCTTGGAGGAGTTTCCAGCACTGCTGTGGGATGGTGAGGTCTCAGTCTGCTGTGTCTCACTGCGTGCCCCATCCTACGCTACAGTGATCTTTCCCAGCAGAGTTTGCTTCATGTTTCCTCGTTAACAGGAATCTCTCCTTCCACAGGATCCCAGCTAGCAAGTGTGGAGCAGGCACTGCGAGGTTATCATGCAGTCTTTCTCCCATCTGCCTCCCCACATCCTTTAACAAGTAATACAGCAAAATGTGAATTTACGAGTCGTTTTTCTGTCCATCACAGTACATTAAGCCCACAGGGTGTTAACAGCCCACTTCCCTTACCCCTCTACCTCCAGAGAAAATTGCTGACAAACCTTTCTGTTTGTCTTTTAAAAGTAGAAGAGATGAAGTAAATTGTGAAGTGTTCAAACCAGCAAATTTTCTGGGGGAGAAAAAGACTTAGCCTGGTGAGACTGTTGGAGAACATGGATCCGCTTGATTTGCAGCTGCAGTGTCTCCACACAGTTTCTGTCGCTCAGTAGTGGAAGCTCAACTGGTCACATGCAGTGAATGAAAACGCTCACAGTATGCTTGCTCTGTCCCTCCTAGCTTCCTCAGCACAAAAGCAGCAAGGGAGAGTGTTTATAAACACACTCGGTTGATTTTTTTTTTTCCCCGATTGTTTTTTTGGGGGGCAAGGATGCTTCTAGATCCTTGGCCACCCTCTCCCTGACTTCCCCTCCACCACTTTCTTCTAACACTCCGTTAGAGGTGAATGGACTAAAAACATCAGTCACATTCCAGGAAGTACCTGAGAGAAGATGCTGGTGCTTGAATCTTTAAAATGGGCTGTCCAAGATGGGTAGCGTTTGTTTTCCTTAGGAATTATTTCCGCAGAAGTACATGGTGCCGGGGGATACATCCTCTCCAAAGTCACAGCTCTGTCTTATGACTGTACACAACAGTGAAGGCTCCCTGGAGGTCCAGAGCTCATGTACCAGTCTGGTCTGACCAAGCCAGGGGGGATTTACAAGATGAGGCATTATACAGTTTCAGGTTCAAAAGAAAGGGTCTCTGAATTTTCTGGGGAAAACACATGGTTTAAAACCTGTATGTTTTCCTTTTTACTGAAATAAACCCTCTGGGAGTATCTTGGTTTAGAGTAGATCTTGCCCCTAAAAACTGTTTTGTGCATATGTGTTGTTTTTAATTGATTTGGGTTTGCCATCATCTTTTAACAAACATTACTATAGCTTGTGTGCTTTTGTTATCTTTGTTTATTGTAGTTTTGTCTCTATAAACTATATGTCAGATGAGTAATAGGGGAAAGATACTGAGGCACTGGAACATTAAAGCTTACCTACCTAGAGGGTACTTAGTATCAGGCAGTGCTGTCTGGATTTAGAGATCCTGACTCTGCAGAAGCACGTATGTTTGAGGACATTTTTTAAAAATTATGGTTGGATTGAGACATAAATTGCATAATTTTCAGTTGTTCTGTGCCTAACCTGCACTATGCATCTTTTCTTCTTGGTAGTAAGCATGCCTTTACACTGTTTGACACCTGTAGTTCAATAGACAGTACAGATAAACAGTTCCTTTTGGATTGGTGATTTAAGCTCTTGTTATCCAAAGGGTAAGCTCCAATCCACTGATTCCTCGTGGGGGTGGGGGTGAGAGGAAATTAATTTCTTTCAAGTTTTGTGTTGCTCAAAGATTAAAATCTTGTTTTCTATTGGTATGACCAATGAAGGTTGAGATGGAGGGAAGGGAGGTTGGTTAGCTGGGGTAGTTTTGTTGTGGGGTTTTCTTGAGCAGGTAGAGGGTGTTTGGGGATAGTTCTGGGTTTGTTATTTTTTACAGAGTGGTAGCAAAGCAGTGCTAGAATTACACTGAATCCACAGACCTGTCTTAAAGGAGAGCCTTCACCCTCATACTCGGCATGAACTGGGACACATCTGATGCCACAGTGCTTTTTCTTGCTTGCTTTACCACAGGTGGGTTTATTCTGTGCTTCAAGCTAAAGCCTTTTGATGATATTTTTTTTTTTTTCCCCCCCGCTCTTCCTTAGTTTTAATTCTCAGTTTACTGTCAGGTGTCGCTACCAGAGATGCGAAATACGGACAAACTTGCTCAAGCCAAGTGCTGTGGCAAAGCAGAGCACGGAGTCTGGATTCCCCTGTCGTGCTCAGGACTGAGCCTTTCAGGTCAGGGTAGATTGTGTTTTTGCCACCATCTGTTGTGCCTGGGGATGCCAACACAACGCTTCTTATGACCAGTAACCTTACATAGTTTGCTGTAAAAGAAAATATAATGTGGATTTTGGTTTTAGTCATCATCAGCTTCTACTCTGGTGTGAATTTGTGTGAGCTTTCAGAAAGCCAATTTTAGGAACAAATAGTATGGCAGGAGAATGCATAACACATGTAAGAGATTATCTAGGATTTTGGCTCTGAAATCGGTATTTGGGAACTGACCGTTTTTTCAAGTTCTGACCCAGTAATATACAGGTAACGTTGATAATCTTTTAGTTAAAGAGTGCCTAAAACACTGCTTATGACCTCAGCACTCTGGGAAACTTCTTCTGTAGATTGTCTTGTGCATTTAGCAGCTTCTGGTGATTTTTTGTCATGTATTTAGAGCAGATTCCAGTGAGCATATGAGTAACGTTGTGTCAGCCCTAGTTTTTTCATCCTGACGTCTGCTTTGGCTCCCGGTGCGATTTGGCCCGGTTTTCCAAAATGTTGATCCTGAGTCCAAATGTAACTTTGTGGGTGGTACGTATGTCAAGCCGTAGTTCAGTATTTTTGGACAGCAGTAACATTTCATAATTCTTTTGAAATTACAAGAAGAAACAAAGTTAACTGAAAAAAACACGGCTAGGTCTAGCTGAGCACAAGCTCGCCTTTTCGACTCCCCCCTCTGCCCCCCATTTTTCCATTTGGAAAAAATAGAGGTTTATGTGGCAGAAGCACTTGACAGGATTTAGGCTTGTTCAAAGCAGCAAGCAATAGCATAGCCTTGTCTTTATAAGCTGCCTTGTCATGCTGTGGCAGCCACTGAGACCTCTTGGGATGTGGACAAGGAAGATGGGAAGAGTGGAGAGTTGCAACCCTGTGTCTCTGTATGTTAAAACAGTGAGCTAGGCTGAATTACAGAGATGGCTGAATAAGGCCATGTGGGCACTAAAAAAGCTGAACCACCCCTTCAGGTTCTAAGTCTCTGTTTGATATACCTACTGCCATATTATATGTTTATATGCAGCACACTCTAAACAGCACAGGAAGGTATAAGTGTAACTTTGTTACATAAAATCAAGTGAAATAGTCCAGAAGGTTGTAGCCTGTGTGAAATAAACACATGTACAAAGTACAGGAGGTTTCACAGGGTATAAATCAAAATGAACTTCATAGCTTCCATCCTTCTCCCCAGTGCAGTTGCTGAGCTGCTAGCTGAAAAGCTGTCCTTCATCCTTCTCTTGCCGCAAACCACACGCTCATATATTATTAATTCTGTTTTACTAGTAATGCAGGACATAGGTACTTCTCTAGAGTGTCTCGGGTTGCTTTTCAGTGTGTCTGTGCCAGCTCCACTGCTGCAGTTGCAGTTCTGAGCATTGTTTTTCAAGCGCTGATAATTTTTCAGGCAATAGCAACATCAACAGAAAAAGCACGTTTGAGATGAGTTCTGACACCCAAGTTCTGAGCCCAGGAGGTCGTTTGCTGTGAGAAGCCGCAAAACCAATCACTGTAGCCCTCTGGGCCTCCCTCACTTAGTCACATTGCTTCAGGAGGTTGCAGGCTAGCCAGCTGCCCTTCCTAATCTGCTGATGAAACCAGTTAGCTTCAGCCCTTGCAATGCAGCCTCTTCCAGCGTCCTTACACCATTGTGTCACAGTTGAAGGCCACAGGGACAATGGGCTTTATAGTGGTTCCATAGAAGATGCTGGATTCGTCAGTGGGGACTATTACTTTCAAGGACTCAGGCCTGAATGATGGCTTTTTCACCCCTTCTTTTTTCTTTCTTCCAAAAGCGTAGTCAGTGTGAGGTGCTAGGCAGGAGAATATAAGGGAGGATGGGAGAGAGGGGAAAACTTGGTCCCGGTTCTTGGCTACCTACAGGACAGTGTAAAGTGAGGGCTTTAGTCTTAAGTATTTGTAGTTATCTTGCAGATAATATCATTTATGGGTAAAGAATGGGTTTGGGTTTTCCTTTAAAAAGTGGATTGCAAATATTTGAGTCACATCAACTTAGTCTTGTTTGCTATTTGTTACAAATATGTACAACAACTTGAAAATCCAGTAGGAGTGGTTGTCATGTCAGGCTTGTGGTTTGATTAGTCATTTGACTCTGATGCTCAGCATGGACTCGGCTGATACCCTTTTTCTTGGTGTCAGAGTACAGCTGGCTCTATGCAGGGAATAGAAAAAAGTTCAGACTCCTCCTCAAGGAGGTTTTGCTAGGGCTCCCAGCACTATAGGTCCAGCTGAAAGCTTTGGGACATGTTCATGAGCAGTCAGGGGTGGTAAAATTCTTCCTCCACCTTCAAACCAGGATGTCCAAGTTGCGAGGCAGAGACGTTAGCTATTCCCTGCTGGAAATAGAGGAAGGAATGAGAGTAGAGTCCATGACTGACTCATCCTTCCCAATAAAATGCTATTCCAGGATTTCAACATCAGGGAAGTATTGTCATGCTGGCTACTTGTAGTGATTTGTGCTTTTTTTGCTCGATTTAAGAGCTAATCCATTTGCCCTCCCCAGTACAAAATGCCATGTAAATGCCTTCACTGTATTGTTTCTTAAAAGATGCCCAAGTATCATGGTTATATACCCAAGATGTTCTTGACTGTGTGGTCTCCTATGAAGCACCCACCTGTTTTGCAAACCTCACCTGGTTCTGTTTGGGATTTCACACTAGTAATGTTTTGTAGTATGCGAGCAGAGTCCTCCACAGATGTTCCTTCTATGCATTTTGGTTGCTTTTCCTTTTTTCTTCCCCCTCCCCTTACTCCAAAACCCTAATATGGACCCTACCTGTGATTACTGGGACATGTGAAGGTGGGGCTTAAATGTCTATGTCACTCTTTTAAGTCTGAGGCTTGCCTGGGAGATGCAGCATGTGTAGCTGTGTAATACAGCACCACTTATTGATCCAAGGTCTATGCCATATTTTGGCGAAGCAGGGGACAGTTCGATTACAATATAGGATTTCAACCTTTAATTTTTAATTTCCTGCTGGTTTGTGTCACAGCCATAACATTGCTTAAACCTGATCAAATGTGACTTGCCAGAGCTCAAGCAGCCAGCATGGCTGGAGAGCTGTGCAGCAGAGCTTGGCGGTGGCTGGCAGGGGACCCGCTGCGGTGCCTTCCCTCCTCCTGCTTGTCCCTTCCACTTTGGCAGGGAGTGCTCACTCGTGTGCTCAGGGAATGTTTTTGGTGTTACCCCAAGGGCTCTGGGCATGGGCGGGCCAGGGGGAAGGGCGACATGCAGGGAAAGGGTAGGGGGACAATTTTGTGGTATGAGGAGAAGCATGACCTTCTGGGGCAATGTACTTTAACCAAAGAGGCTTTCCAGCACCCCACCTCGAGCATGTGTTACACAAACTGTGGGACTCTACAGCTTATAATAATGACAGCAATCTATTTATTTATTTTATTTCTCACTGGCAAAATTGCTCACCTTCTCACCTCATCAGTATCAACAGCTGGATGCATAGAAGGTGGAGTACGCAGGCATGTGGTAAACAGCATCAGAGCATGAGCATTTACTTCTCTTGGCCATGGGAAAGCTGCTGTGAAACGTGAAATCTCTGACAACCTTGAGTGTTCCAGTCAAGGTCAAATGATCACTAAATATCTTTCTAAGACTCTTCAGCACATGATGCTTCTCTTAGTTTAAGTGGTCCTGAAAGGTGAGAACAGGATCAGAGCACTGTTTCACACTTTGACTGTGTACATATTTTGTCATTGCTCACCATTTCATATTAGCAGAGTGCATCTAGTCATTGGTTAGCTTCTTGATGGGTTTGGGAGGCTTTTTGTTTGGTTCAGGGGGGTTTTGTGACGCTGTATTACTGTATACCTGCTGCCATAGCCAACGATACCTTACCTGATTAGGATGTCATTCCAGTCTACCTCTTCTTCCTTGCAAGCAATAGGAGCAGCTTGGCATGTTAAATATTTCCTTGTGTCCACTATTCTTTTTGGTGAAATGGGTAATTCTTTTGGGAAAATCTTTCCACAGAAAAAGAAAAAATAATGTTGTGGTTTTTTTTTAAAAAAATATTTTTATTTATATCACAGCTGCTTGTTTCAGGGCACTGGGTCACTAATTGAGTGCAAGCTTTATAAATGTTGTTTGTCCTCCCCCCACAGGGCATACAAAACCATTGAGGAAGATGACTTGAAGTTTCCCCTTATATACGGAGAAGGCAAGAAGGTGGGCACGTTTGCTTTCCTCAGACCAAAGGAAGAAGGAATTCTGTGCTGTTTACCACTTGGTTTAGCCTGTGGCAGTCCAGTGTTTTCCACTCAGTATCTCTTTATTTTATTGTTTTGACAGCTTGAAAGAATATCTTGGTCCTGTCATAAATCAGTCTCGTGTCTGGGGGGGTGGCAGGGAGAGCTCAACCTACTAAAAAGCATTCTTATAGCAAACATAGTCATTTGCTGTTCGGTTTGTTTTTGTTTTTCTTTCATTGTAAGTAGGCTGCAATGAGACCATCTTAAATAATTGATTTAAAATGTTCCTGGTTTCACTGTAAATATAACTAGGCTGGATGAAGATAGCAAAATACCTCACGTTTGCTGAAAACAAAGTAGAAGGATATTTAATAGTGCTCTGAGATGCAAAACTCTAATTTAGGAAGGGGAGGGATCAGGGCAGGATTTGCGAAGTGTAACACTCCTTAACTGCATCTTCTTCAGCTTGTGTATGTAAACTCACCGTTGAATTTTTCTGATGTGTGAATGCTGATAGTTTTTCTTGAAAGGAAAAACAAACTGTTCCAATTGGGTGTACTTTTCCAGCTCTGTGATTAAGAACAGTGAGATCATTAGTGCTGATCCCAGCAAGCTTAGCTGGATGCAGCAATAGGATCAATATAAGGATGCAGTGGTGTCAGTTTGCCGATATTGGTATGCTCGCTGTGTTTCTAAATAGTGCTCCCCTGCTGCATTAGGTTCTTATCTTAATGCAAAAATACACGCTTTTCAGAATTAGGCTGAGTTTTGAAGGTTCGGTCCCGCAGCTTATCTCTAAATTTGGTTAGGTTTATAATTATTTGGAAAATGTTTCATGCACATCTTTTCAGTTTACTTTTTTTGCCTTACGGAGCCAGGCGTTAGTGAGGTGAAATTATTTTGAGTCAGTTTCTTGGTGTTATTGATGCTGTGGGCTCACTTGGTCACAAGCTGCAGCTAAACTAGAGTTTGGGGGAAGAGATATGCAGACAGCAGAGAGCAAGGCTCCCCGTGAGGCTGCCTATCTGGTCAATCTTTGGAGAAGCATTAATGAAGAAGAGCCCAGCACCTCTTTGGAGACGGCTCATGCCATAGGGTCATAGAATCATTTAGGTTGGAAAACACCTTCAAGATCATTAAGTGCAACCATTAACCCAGGACTGCCAAGTCCACCACTAAACCACATCCCTAAGCACCACATCTACGTGGTTTTTAAACACTTCCAGGGATGGTGATTCCGCCACTTCCCTGGGCAGCCTGTTCCAATGCTTGACCACCCTTTCAGTGAAGAATTTTTTCCTAATATCTAATCTAAACCTCCCTTGGTGCAACTTGAGGCCGTTTCCTCTTGTCCTGTTGCTTGTTACTTGGGAGAAGAGGTAGGTGCTTGGGGAAGGAAGTGGTGGACCTGCCCTAGACTGACTGTCCACAGAGGAGAGCACTGCGGTCAGTGTCGCTGTCACTTGTGTGTTCAGCAATTTAAGGGTGCCTTTGGCACTTTTCCTTGGTGGAGGGAATATATGGCAATATGTTAATAGGAAGAGGCTGCAGGTTTTTTAGTTGAGTAATTAGGCTCCTCATCCTTTTTATAAAACCTGTTTATTAACAGTATTGTTTTCTGAAGGAATATTCTTGTAGATTGGCATGGAACAGTGAGGTGACTGGGTTAGGTTTCCATAGTCCCAGTCCCTTTACAGATGGTCACAGTCTAAGGTGGGTGTATGCAGACTGGGGTGTGGATGAACACAAAGCTTGGAATAATGAGGGAAATGGAGATGACGTGAGTGTGAAAATCTTTGAAATTGGTTAGCCACGATAAATCTAGAGTTCCTGGGACAGAAAAGGGAATTCATCCCTAACTGTTTTAGTTACAGAATAGTCTTTTCCTATTGACACAGTGTGTATAACAAGATTTAATCCCATTGCTTTTCTTTATTTCCAGGCTCGGGTTATGGCAACAATTGGAGTGACCCGAGGACTGGGAGACCATGACCTGAAAGTGCATGACTCCAATATATACATCAAACCTTTCCTGTCCTCATCTCCGGAGGTAAAACAGCTAAGGTTCAACTATCTGATTTGTGGGAGAAAAACAAATATGTTTAGTGTACTTAGTTATTCTTCCAAAACTGTCCATTCTGATTGCGGTTCAATCCAAGCAACATGCTGCTCTTCAAAGGTGCAGCATGTTAGTAACATTCATATAGTAGGAATGTTATAAGTTCCCCAGCTGCGTGCCTTGGCTCTGGTTCCTCCACATCCCTGGCACAGCATTGATGCCTTTTCACTCCCAGGTCTACATTTATCCCATAGCCTTGCCATTCAGTGTGACAGACACCCATCTGTCCCCACCTTCATGTGCTCCAGCTCCCCTTGAGGCCTAGATCATGCTGCCTTCACAGAAGCAGATGTAAATCTGTATTCTCCAGAAGGGAGCACTGGGTTATCTTTCTTGGTAGCATAGTATCCTGCATTACACAGAGGATACCAGATCAACTCTTAAGCAGGAAAATGCCAAGAGCGATTGGAAGAGTGCTTTATGTTTCCATCTGTCTGCCCATTGACCTCCAGTTCTTAATTCTTTATGATGGTTTTGTGCAAACACCAGATAATGGCAGAAATGGCAGTGTGCATTCTGAAATGATGGCATAATGGGGATTATGCAGTATTTGTGTTAGGGGTAATTTTAAATGCCTCCATCGTTTTTACTTGCTGTGCCACAAACAATTCCAGTTTTTGACCACCAGAGACCTTGCAGTGAAGGATATCAAGCCTGCCAAAGGGATTTTGAATGTATTTGCTAACAAGAAACATGCAAACCTCACTTTGGTTTTTTTTCCCCTCTGTAACTGCATTCCTGTTCCAACGTCAAGGAACAGATGACACATATTTTTCATAAAATATTAAGCAAGGGCAAACCATCTGATGACAGCACAAAAAGACGAGGTTTTGCTTCCATGGCCCAAATGCTGAGAGCCGTACACTGACAGCTGGCTCGCTGGAGTTTTAACCGTACCCAGTATTTGACCTTGAATTTATTGCTTGCTGTAGCAGTGCAAGAGAATGAAAATACACAAATTACATAATTCTGCTAGGAAGGAACCAAATTATTAAATTAACCTTGCTTAGAGCATCTTTGAGACCTTAAAAATATAAACAAAAAAAGTGCTGGGAGATTCTGGCCCTGAAGAAAAGGGGGAGATCTACAGACGGCCCCTCTTCACGTTTCCTTGCTGTCAGTCCAGTACCTTCCCTCTCTGCCCTTTTGAATGTGTTGTATCGCTCACTTGGGACCTGCTCCTGCTCTCCTCAGCCAGCCCAGGCAGCAGCTCTGCCCTCATCACTATGAAGGATTTGTTTAGTGCCAGCAAAATGATGCAATTCTACCTATTTATTTTTCTTTCTGGCATGCTGAGATCCGGTGTTTCTGGGGTATGTAATGGCTGCAGCACAGTATCTCAGCACTATCATCTCTGCCAATTGCTGCTGCAGTATTTGTCTGTGTGTATAAACCAAAGCTTCTCATGGGCTTTTCTGATTTGTGTGGAGTGTGTCTGTACGTGTTCAAATTCTGGAATATGACATCCAGTTCATATGCTATCCACGTTTCAGGATCTCTTAACTGCTTCGCAAAAGAGAAGCAAAATTGGCTTTGTTTCCACTTTCCTTTCACAGCTAAAATCAGCAGAAATGTACGAGGGCAGGAGGAGGAAAGGCAGAGCACCAGCCACCTCAATTTAGACATACTGGCAAAAAAAGCCCTGAATTTTATTAGGAAGTAACATATGCTCCAACTTGCTTTCCATTGAACCTCCTTCTCTTAATCATCTCTTCCTTCTCTTCCTAGAGAGCACCCCAGTGCTTTATCTCCTTGTGTTTTTCCCTGACTTGTTCTGTCCATATGTGGACAGTGTACCTTGCACAGAAACCAGCATTAAGAAACAATGTCTTTGTGCTGCCATCTGGGAAGCTTGGCACTTGGAAGTAAAGGCAGGGACGTCAGGCAGCAGTCATATTTGGCCCTTGTGCAGCATTGGATTTTGGAATTGTTTATATAGAGGTATGGAAGCACGTGGTTTCCAGACCTGGAAAGGGGGAGGCACAGGAAATTAAGGTACACAGTGAGTTGTGACAGAGGAAGGATCCAAGTCCTTTGGCTTCTGTTTGTGCTGCAGTTACAGCATCCTTTCCCAAGTTGGAGGCAACGTGGTGTGTTTTCAGAACATTTTACTTCCAGTGTGACAAAGCTGTGGTATGCCATGTCCACCAAAATTTAGCTAAAGGTAAGCATCCCTGAGACTACATCCAGAAATAGGCATATGAAAGTAATTTGAAGGTGGTGTGAAATGGTACTTTGATAGAGTGCCAGGCTATGGGAGGAGAAGTCATGTAGCCAAGACTGACAAATGTAATCAGGATTCAGTGGCTCAGCTGTTACAAGACCAGATTTGGAGGACTTCTGCAGTTTGGTGAGCTCTAGAGAATTGAGCCTTTTATAATGAACTGGAGTAGCACAAAGCAGGCAAGCCATGGCTGAGGCTGTCTGGCATGGAATTAAATATTTATTTTTCATAATGGAACAGTTCATTTGAAAGCTTTCAGCAGGAAATTCTGCATTTTAAAGCTCGGTAAGAGCCACCTTGTTGCAGCTGAAAAGCAGGATTTCATCCTGAAATTCTTCAAATGGCAGCCTAGCCGTTTGGTGGGGAGAGGTGTGGCTGTGACAGCAGCATTTGGCCCTCACCAGCAATGAACCTGAAACCAGCCACCACAGCAAATAAGGAGGTAATGAAGGAGAATTCTTCTCGTTCCATGATGTTAGTAAAATCTTTCTGACAACTCCACAAATATGTCAAAGGAGACTGTTTTAGATTCACATCTGCCTTGTGCAGAAATCTTTAGGAATTACACCACTGAAAGGAACAAGCAAGGCAAATACTTAAGAGGAGTACAGTATGATCAAAGACAGTCAAGGTGGTTTCAAAAAGCAAACATCACACTTTAGTGACTTGAAGTCCTTCAGAGTTATGTCTACCAGAGAATTAAAAAAAAATAATAATAAATGCAGTAAATGGTCTTGCATGAGCACTTTGATTTCTCAGAAAACGTTTGAGAACCTGCTCTGCATCACAGGTTATTAATATAAAAGATATGAAGCTACAGACTAAGTGGAAAGTTGGCACAGTCTACTGGAAATTGGCTAAAGGGCAGAAAACAAAGGGTGGCAGTAAAAAGCTAAAAGGAGATTAATTGGTGAGTGCTGCAGGGAGCAGTGTTGGGACCCGCTTTTTATTATTTACATATAAATTACTTGGAGGGTGGTATTGAAAGATCTTGTCATTTGCCAGCAAAGCTGCACTGGATAACACTGCGCATAAAAAGGGACGATACAATTAAGAAAGGGCTTAATTTATTGGAGTAGCAGAGTTGATCAATAGTGCAGCGAGTGAATGCAGGCTGTTGTTTTGGGTCGAATTCCCCTGGGGCTGGCTGCTGAGGAGCACCTCAGGTGGCTGCAGGCTCGCGTGTCACTGTTGTGGACAGTTTTCGAGCTGCAGGGACTCATGTTGGTTGGCTCTTAAAAACAAAACTGGCAGACAAGCTGCAGCGCCTTCGCAGAGCTGCTGTGGTTCTTTTTCGGCAGCTCAACATAGGTTTTGTCCAGTGGGTAGATCCCTTTGAAATATAAATATAAAACCAGCCCACCAGTTCGTTGCTTGCCCAGAGCATATTTTTCTGAGCACTCTTGACTGCATGTAGGTGAGAAATGTGAGAAACAAGTGTCTAGGTTGAAGAAAAGAGTTACGTGACAAACTGCATAACATGTGTTCAAAAAGATGGGCTCTAGCCGTGTGCATCCACTGTTACCTATCAGCAGAGATTTGCAAGTACCAGTCAAGATAAAATATAGTGTAACCCAATGTTTTTTGTCATGGATGTCTGTGCTACCAAGGTCCTGGTGCTCCTGCCTTGCAGTTGACTCTTCACATTTTCTGGTTACTAAAGCCAAGTTTAGCTAGTTAACAGGTCAGCTCTTCTACATCAGGACAGACATCAGTGGTTGGTAGAAGTATGGTGACCAAACTGGGCTCCATTGAAGGCTGCCCTGGTGCTACAGAGAGATGTTAAAGAGTGAGAAAGTTTGCTAGGGCAGTAAAGAAGGGGCTGGTGGGCTGGGGAGAGCTGCTGACAGGGCTCTCGGGACAGCACAGGAGGCAGAGGACAGAGCACAGGTAGCCCAGGGCATTTGGGGCAGGGGTCACAAGTTCTGTGGGGCACTATCAGGTTTGACATCTGGCTGCAGAAGCAACGAGTCACGAGGGAAAGATTGACGATCCGGGGTGGAATTGCTAGGAAATGTGTCAAGGGTGCAGCACCAGTTAAGGAGACCTCTGCACTGCCAGCCAGTATCTAGCCAACCATCATCTGCACTAGCTGGGCTCTGCAATACTGTTTTGCAGTGTGTGCAGCTTTGTGCAAACTTGTATCACATTGCTTAAACCTCACTGTTGTTTAGTTTCGTGAAGTACAGCTACAGGAAGGATGCAGTCATTGGAGAGGTTGGCTCCGGAATTAAAAACCAGAAGGGTAATATAATTTCCATTGGAGTCAATGAGCTGCTTTTGGTCACATTAGATTTACAGGGCTGCGGGGTTGCTTGCTGTTGGGTAACTCCCTGGATTGCTCCTCATCTTTTCCAAAACTCTGGTATATCACACTCCCTCACCTTTTCTGAACAGCATGTGTGGAGTAAGCTGTGGGGTGTTGCACAATGTGTGTGTGTGTGGATTGGATGTTCAGTGAGCCCTGCTGTTCTGAGCATCCATTACACATGCCTCGGTGATGTTGCCCAACCTGTGTGCCTCCAGGAGCTCTGCTGTCACACTCCTCCATGTCCAGCTGAAGGTATGTGTTGCTACTCCAAGAGACCATCATTTACCCTAGTAAGAACTAGAACAAAGCCACTAGCAAAAAAGCGAAGGGTTAGGAGCTGGCTTGTTTCTGCACCTGGGCAAGGTGGTCTGTGAGCATAACCTGAACGTATGATAGACTGGACCAACTCTAAATTAACCCATTTTTGTCAGCAACATAGTGAGTGCAGCTGTATTTTAGAAATCTGAGGAAAGGAAGAAAGAAAAAAATAAAGGAAGAAAGAAAGAGCGAGCTTGAGAAAAAAATTAAGTATTATATGGATGTGGCTATGCTAATGTGTTCCTGCTGTGGTAACTGGAAGGCAAAGCTGCATTTCAGTGAACATTTTGTTGCATGTCCAGCTGGTCCTTGTGTACAAGAATCTTACCTGAAGTTGCCCAAAGCTTGCCTCCTGTAAACATGGTGCTCTCTTTTCCTTAGCCTGGGTACCAGCCTGTCATCCCTTATTGCTCACTCCACTGCCCTTCTCTGCACCTCTTCTGACATCTAGTTCCTTCTCAGTGCCGCCCCTTTCTGGAGGTGCTCAGGTGACAAAGCTTTTGCTTTTAGGAACTACCTACCTTGTTCCCAGATTGCCCATGAAACCAGTGATTGCATTTTTTTTCTTTTCCCCAAAAACTAAACAAATTATTGGTAAAATGATCTGCTCTTGGTGTTGCTTTAGCTTTTTGACCTGTGGATTGGCTGTAGGTAGCCTTGGCAAGTTTCTTATCTGCCCCAGTGCTGCTTCCCAGTCAGACAAGAGTGTTCATTTCAGGAGGATTCAAATCAGTGATGCGTGGTCTTGGTTTCCTGCCTTCTCCCCCACCAACTCTGCAAAAAAGGCTCTTGTGGTATAATGTGTACTTTGCCTAGGTGGGAGAGGCATGGTAGTCGTGTATTTCCTAGCACTGACATTCAAAGCTTGGTTATTCCTACAAGGGGCTTGCTGCTGAGTGCATCCTTGAGCGTTAACCCTGATGCTCTCGAATACTTGCCTGTACCTGAGAGATCTGACCAGAACGTGTGCTGCTTATTGATGGCTGCATCGGCCAACTTACCCTCCACACCCCAGTGATTTCTGAGTTGAAACCATGGACTGTTAGTGGCTGAACTAGATTTTGGGAGATGGGGACTATGACAGCTACTGGTTTCTGTGCAATAGACTTGAGAGCTGTGCTGCATGTAGGTATCTTTTCTATAACACTACTCCCACTCAGTCTGAATAAGGAGATATGCTGTAATGAACAGAGTATCTTCTCTTGACTTTAATCCTCTCCAAAGTCCTTATTCAGCTGCTACCTTAGATAATGAAGTGAAGGTTACATTTTACAAATGACCTTCTTGTGCTTTTGAATGAAAGGCGAACAAGTAAGGATTAGCAGTCAAGTCTAGGTGATTTTTTTTTTTCCTCTGGTACTGGTTGCAGTCCCATAAAATCATAATTACATTAAAAGGTCCGGGCATTTTATGTGCATTGCCTGCTCCATGGCTCCTAAGGGGAGAATGAACCACGAGGGAGAATAAAACAGCTCATATTTTCTAGTTATGCCAAGTGCTTGTCCTGACAAATTTCCCGATTGCCACTGCTGTTAGTGTAGCCCGAGGCTGGAGCAGGGTGTGTGATGAGGTGCACCGCTTCCAAACTTCAGTACAGATGATCGTTCCCTCCTGTCTGCATTGCCAAGGTTGTCACGCTTCTTTCAAACTGTGGTTGTTGCTCTGGTAATTAAAGTGCTCCGTGAGTGCTCTGTAACGGCTCCCCATCGCAACCTGGGAATTGCAGGCGGTTTGTCAGCTGGAGTACAGCGTGTGCTGGAAGGAGAGTTACGCCAAACTAAAGGCTCGTTTTAAAACACCTGCCATGGCCTTTACTCATTCTAGCACAGCTGATGGCCCCCCAGTACCCACCATGTCTCCCCCCTCCACTCCTGGCTTTCTCTAGCCTTGTCAGAGAGGGGACAGTGACAGTTGTTTTAAAGGCAGGGTGTCACAGAGGTGCCAGCAGCAGTGGTCAGCCTGACTGTGGCTGCAGACTGATGAGGTGAAGCCAGTGGGCATTTTGATAGTGTGGATAAGCTTGGAAGTTCACTTTTGTGCAGACCTTGAATCGGTCTCTACCTATGGAACTTCGTACAGATAGGCGTAACTGAGCAGGTAAACAGTTTTTCTCTGTTTTGTGGAACTGCTCACTTACTCAGGTGTAATTCTTGAGTGCAGCAGCTGCCTCTGATCTGGAAAAGTAAATGTGATGTCTTCTGCCACACAGGCATTTCCAAACATGCAATTTATCTGGCAGAGTTAAATGGATCTGGGCAAATAGTGAAAACAATTATTTGTGAATATTTTATTAGGAAATATCAAAAATTAATCAAATAAATTATTCAGCTTCCATATGACTAGTCCTGCCAACGATAGGGAAGAGCCTCACATGCTGAAACCAAGCTGCCAGGCAGGGGAGGCTTCAAGCGCTGTTGGCAGCAGGCGGCACGGTGCTCTACAGCCTGGCTTGGGTGTGCTTGCATCCCTCCCAGCTGGGGTCAGCACTTGAGCTGTGCTGAGCTGGGGCACGAAGGGTTGCGGTCTCAAGGGCTAAGTTGGAGACAGACCCCAGCAGTGCTGCAGGAGAGGTATTTCAGTGCCCTGGCTGAACCTGCTAACTCACAGCCAAACTCAGCAATGTTTCACAAACAGGTCTGATGGTTTCCTCCTTTATGAGTGTTTCGGGGTTCTTTTGTTTTAGGTGAGAGTCTATGACCTCCTGCAATACGAGCATGGGCCAGATGATGTTCTGATCCTAGCTACTGATGGACTCTGGGATGTGCTGTTAAATGAAGAAGTGGCAGAAGCTGTCACCAACTTTCTACCAAACTGTGACCCCGATGATCCCCACAGGTTTGTGCTTATGCGTGATTTTCTAGCTTCTCTGCAGAAAAGTGCTTTCTGGTAATGTAGTTTTGTAGAATAATGTTCAGTAAATATGCAACACCTGCAAGAAGACACTTTTACAAGTTGGATGGAGCTTCTACAGCAAGTGTGGGGGTGTGGGAATCTATTGTAACTCAGAATTGCCTGCTTTCAAAGCAATGGTTGTGGGATCACGGCATCTTGGCATGGGATCCATTTTGTTTGCTGTATGAGGTCCTGTGGAAACTGTAGGAGGCTGAGCTTAGAAGAACGTAGTGACAGGTCTCTGTCTCCATCAGTCACAGGTTTTCACTTAACTGTCCTCTAGGTAGTCCCTTAACACTAAAGATTGTTTCTCACTAGGACATCGTCAATATCTCTCTCTCACTGTGTATGTACGTGTAAATACTACACAGTGTGGTTCCAACTTATTCCTGGTCATCCTGCAACCTTTAAACCCACCTTCAGTAGGGGATGCTCAGTGCTACAAGCTGCAGGACAGGTATGGTGACAAAATAGTTGGAAATAGATGAGAAGTCTTACTATTTCTTTAAGTTGGATTTTGTCTCATTTCACAATTTTAACCTACCTCATCCTCTTAATTTCTTTGTCTTTATTACCTCCTACTGATCAATTTGTGTGTTTAAAACATACCATCAAGCAAACAAAGAAGTTCCCAGACAACTAGCTAGTGCACTGCCTGCCTTGAGTGAGTCCATCAGTCTGTCTGCTGCAGAGTTCAGTGTCATCATGAATTAGAACATCACATTGTGGATCAGAAATCACTCACTTGTAAAAGGGAGGACTATGAAAGTGGAAAGTGCTTTATCCTTCTGTAGGGACTGTTCAAGAAGGGAAGTGTGTGTTGCTTCTGAATTCAGGCCTGGCCATCGCTGTCTTCTGCCCTCATCCTGGGCTGAGAGCAGGGAAAAGAGTTTTTATACATCCCCAGTTGGCCTGTGGAAAGCGGAACCTCAGAAATAAGCTCTGGGATATCTCAGCGGCCCAAGTGAAAACACATGGAACGGTCTGAGAGCTCAAGTTACATGTGACAGCTCTTGAGGGCTTGAGGAAACCCATCTCAAAATGCTTGGTGTTTCTCATAATTCTAACTGGTCATCTCCACAGGGTCAGCCCTTGCTTGCTCCATCAGCAAACAAGGAAAATAACTAGGTATGGACACCCTAACAGCCACTGGGGTTTTTTAAGTGAGAGCAGCTCCAAAGTAACTCGTGAGCAGTATTTTTTTGGCCTTGACACAAACATGGAATGCAAAACCAGGTTTTGTTGCAAGCACTCAGTCGTCGGGAGAATGGATGATTAGCATGAAGCTGCAGCTGCAGTATTTGGACCTTCCCCACAGTGCTCCGAAGAGGAGATGTGCTATGAGTGACATCCAGGACTGTCTCTACTTCAGCAAGACATGAAAGTGTCTCTGCCCTCTCTCTTGGAGGAGATCAGGCAGGATTAGCAAAGGGCACTTCCAGGGCGCTTGGCACTGTGCTATGCAGATATGCCGTTAATTTAAGGTAGGAGATGACACAGCCAATCTACTTGTGGTTATTCCCTAGCACTGTTCAGAGGTGCTAGGGAGCTTCTGAGTCTCCTCTTGCAAAGGCATCTGGTAAACGTAATATCTCAGCCCTGCTCTGCCTCCATTCTCATCTGGTAATTGAGAAAGGTTGGCACTTCCTACTGTCTCTGCTGGTCCTGTTGTAAATACAAGTCTGGACATACTGTGTCCCTCTTGTTCCTTTTGATCTTTCCAAAGCTGGTGATGGCCACCACTTTTGCTGTGGTAGGAATGGGAATTCTTTGTTCAATATTTTTTGACTTGTAAAATGAGCAATTTTTCATCCATTATTAAAACACTCACAGAAATCAGAGACACTAAAGGAAAAAAAGATATTTTCTGTATTTCGTTTTGATTGTTTGTCCTGGTTTAACCCCACTAACTGGGGGGGATTAGTCCCTGTTTGTGCCACTGTGAGTACAACATGCTTCAGAATTGGGCCTGTTGTATTATGAGTTAGAACAAACACATTTATTGGTGTTTGACCTACTGGTCTATGAATGGACATCTGAATGGAAAATTAATTTGTTCTTCTAAGTAACTTTGTGCCAGGTCATTTAGAGGCTTACAAATAGTGGTGGCAAGACGTTTCTCATGCCAGCTTGCAAAAGGTAATTAGAGCAGTCCCTCATACAGTTTACAGTGATATTTATGAAAATTGCCTTTGTGGAGTTGCTCTTGGTGCCTGGTTGTAAAGAATATTTAAAGGATTTAAAGTACTGTGTGAGAGGTTTTACGTAATTACTTCACAGTGCTCCAAATGAGGTATAACTAATGAATTTACAATAGCATAGCAGCTCAGACTGTGGAGCTGCGTTCATTCCTCTCACTAGTCAGTGACAGGAGAACTGTTTGCCGTATTATCAGTGTTATGTTTAAAGAAAATGTTATCCCAGAAAATGTCACGTTCCGTGATGGGTGTAGTGACATAGTCTGCGGTGAGGTGATCAGCTGGAAATGTAAAATCTCTAGGGATGTAGAAAACTTGTCAGAATGTAAGAGACTTGCCCCCTGTGTTTGGTAATGCTGTGGTCTTCAGGAGAACCTACCTGTGGAGTAGACCTTGGCTCCACCTGACCCAGTAGCCTACTTACTCCCTGACAGCAGCATATTTAAAAAAAAAAAAAAGCTAGGGAGGAAGATTTTAGAGCTGCACAGTGCTTATCTGTTATGTAATCAGCTCTTTGTAGGAGCAGTATCCCTCCCATTTTTAGAAGTCATTTTATAGCCTGATGGGTAAGAGCTTATAGCCTTCAACAATGCTCTTGGGACTCTCTCCTGCTGGTATTTACTGTCAGAACTGTGAGTGTTTGTTACCCACAGAAAAACATCTTTGAATCCTGTCAAACGTAGTGTGTGCCTGGGCATCTCCAGGCATAGGGAGAGCAAAGTCCTCAGGTCTGTCTTCACCCAGCCATGCAGACACAGCCTCAGGGGATTTGGGCAGTGGGTGATGGGCACAGACTTGATTAGAGAACAGTTCCTCTGTGAGGGTTACGATGGAGTGAAGAAGCTGGGGTGGAGCTGGATTTCTTAGCTAGCTTATTTCTTATGGGTCCTGTGGCAGACAAGAGCATGAAGGGGACCCTGAATGATGAACAGGTGGTAGCAACACACTGCTACTTTCCATACATCACCTCTCTGAAGAGCTATGAAGATAGAGAAGCTTGACTCTTTTCCTTCAGCTGCACTTATGCAGGCTTACCCATTGGCCTTGGGAATCTTTTATTTCTCGTCCTCCCTCCTGTCCTTTCTTGTTCCCTCTCACTCTCACACTAGCTAGAGATTTATGAGGATGCTGGGGAGTTGTTCCACCTCTGCTGGGTGTGAGAAGATAAGAAGCAGCGCAGACAGCAGCACGTTTCCCCCACTGTCACCATTTCTCCTGCAGTGCTTTCACTGATCAATACTGAAAGCTTCAGCAGAAGAAAAAGACCCATATATATTTATTCTTAAAACACAAAAGTTGTATTCCAGCAAGGCTGTTCATTAGGAGGAAGTGGATACTTTAAAACTACTTCAGCAGTTCTCTAATGCTGTCTCGACAGCTGAATCCCAAGTTCACAGCGCTGGAGAATAAAACATTCGGTAATGGACTGCTGCTGCTATTCATTTCCAGGTACAAGAGACTCACCCTATCTCCTCTAGTGCCAAGTTGAACAGCATCGCTTCGATTCAGCTCTACACAAGGAAAGGAATATGTTACCTTGCTGCTGCCTTCACCTGTTCATTTTCCTTTGCTTCCATGTGCTGGTTTTCTTGTGTATTTCACAGTCTATGAGAGAATTTCTGGCTTATTAAAATTCTTTTTTTTTTTTTTTTATCTTGCCCTCTCCAAACATAAAACAGCCAAAGCTTTACGCAACCAAGAGCAATACTCATTCCTTTGTATTCTTTAGATGTGGGGAGCCCTTGCTAATTAGAAAAAGGAGGAAGGCAAAGTTTTCTCGCAGAATAATGGGTGTTTTCTTCTCTTAGATTCTGACAATAGCTGAGAAATCCTTGGAAAAGATGTTCTAGCCAAAATTCACTCAGCATCAGACATGCTGTGAATAAATATTCCAGTTTCTTGCTTGCCACGTGGAGTCCTTTTGTTCCTTAGCCCTGCATCTGATTTGGGGATTTGGGAACCAGGGAGTGCAAGTATGTATGTTTGGGTTTTTCCCCATAGAAAATACAATTTCACGTTGTGTTAGGACCGTACAGGCAGTGCTGCTTGTTACATCCTGATGTTACAGCTCAAGGTTGCTGGTACAGACTTAGAATATGTGGACGGTGTGCACATGTGTGTGCAAGTGTGTGTTAGAGTTCGTGCCTTGTGCCCTTCTGTCTAAAAGTATATCTACTGTCAGAACTAGCGAGGGCTGGAAATTTTGTGACTCTGTCATTAGTAGCACAGGGGGTGCCTTGCTTCTGTACAACGCTACCTGGATTTAACCCATCAAACTATTTGGTAGTCAAATATTCGTTCATTTAGATTGAAGGAGTCTTTCTAGCAGAGCAAATAAATCTGTTCCTGGTTCAGAGAAATCATTTGAGTTTAAGGAACAAAAATTGTAGAAACAGAACATAACGTGTTTGGGTTTTTTTTTCCTTCTTTTGTCCTCAGAGAGTGAATAAAGTCTCTACTGATAGAAATTACCATTTAATAATGCATTCTGTCGTGAAAACTTCTGGGGTTACATCAGTCCTGGATACTCAATATGCTTCCCTCCCCACCCCCACTTCTGATCAATGGAGATACTGTTCTTTTCTGTTCCTCATATGGGATCTGGGCAGATCATTTCTGGCCAAGGATCCTCCTAGAACAGGGGGTCTTGAAACGCAAACCCTTCTTGTCCTTCCTTGTTTCTGCAAACTGCAGAGGTGCGCTTTGCTTCTGGTAGCTTGTGTGTTTGTCTTTGTAGAGCCCTGCATCATCTTGGAGGTTGATACACTTTAAATAAAACACAGGCAGACGCAATATTGAACTGGGTTGGGTTTTTTTCTTGTCAGTCTATTTGATTAATTATTAAATCATAGAAAGTTTGCCTCCACCCAACCAAATTCAAAACATCTCAGCCAGGTGTTGCACTGCTGAAGAAGAAACCTGTGACGATAGCTGTTGGCCCATAATGAGGTTTCTTTCAGAGGAAACTTCTAAGTGAGTACACAGATGTGTTTATCTAGTAATAGCAGATAAAACGATAAGGGAGCACATGATGGAGCAGTGCCTATGCACCACCTTTTGGACTCTGAAACCCTTCTGCACCCAAGCAGCATCTGTTGTTTTTTTCAGGACAGAAAAGAACTCCTATAAATCCAGTGCCACTCAGCCCAGCATGGGCTGGGAGTTGTGAAACAATGTAAAAGCTGGTATTTCACTAACTGAAGCACTTGACAACTTACATTGATGCAGTTCTCATTGAATAAATATTATGAAATTGTTTTCATTTAATTCATAAATGTGAAAGAACTGTGGGACTCTGTTAATTTGGCTGTATTAACTCTTAAATTTCCTTTTCCAGTTTCAGAACAAAAGAGATTTTACAATCATTCCCACGGTCAAGGAAAACAGAGAAATTAGTCTACTTGGTTACAAGTGTAATTTGGATTTTACTTTTAGTGCTCTATTACTTGTTTTCAAATTACTTTGTTGTAGTTTGTCTCTGAAATAGCCAAGCAATGTTTACCTTCAGATGTGTCAGTGAATAAAAGTGTAGTTTTCAACAGCAAGTAGTGTTATTTGGGGTCCTCAGCTTTTCAGACTGCTTGTAGAAAGCCAATTTGTTACAGCAAGTGTGTTTAATATTTTTCTGAAAACTGGTGGAGCCAGGCACCCAAAATGACCAGTGACTTTTTGATCGATTGGTGCCTGACAAATGCCTTTAGATTCCAATGCAGGAGCCATCACTGAATGGGAAGGGGAGTGTGCCATGGTTTGTGTTTCTCCTGCCTGCTTCTAAAACATTGGGAGGCTTGTCCTAGTAGCTCACAGTAGTACATCTGGCAGGCCGTGAAAACCCACTTACCTCACAAAGATGAGCACTCCCTGGCTGTATTCTGCCTTTTCCACAGGTACACGCTGGCAGCGCAGGACCTGGTGATGCGAGCCAGGGGAGTGCTGAAGGACCGGGGCTGGCGAATATCCAATGACAGGCTGGGCTCTGGAGATGACATCTCTGTCTACGTTATCCCTTTAATACACGGGAACAAACAGTCATGAAAGTAGCATCAAGAGTGGTTATAGGCTGGGGATCTTCTGGGGAAGGGCCTATAAGAGACAGTATGTTTTTGGTAATCTGACCAGGACACTTCCAATTGATGTAATTATTCCAAACTAATGCTGGAGGGGTATTTTTCTGCCCGAAAGGTAGGGCTCTGCACATATACTGTATATGATTAAAGATAACCCTTAAGATTACAATTTCCCTATAGAAATGGTTTTGGTGCTTAACAAGAATGGGATTTAAATGCTGCTAGCATATTATAGATTCTGTAATCCCTCCAGGTGGGGAATTAATTTTGTTTCTCAGTTTACCATGTAGCTTGGAAGAGCCATTTCAGTTGTGAACGTAGAAGTGGGTATCAGAAGCCAAGGAGGCTCCTGAAATCTACCCCCAAATATTCAGAAAGTGACTTGGGTCACATCTTATATAAAAATACCTATATATACATATATGAGACTCAAGATTTTTCTTCTTTCAAAAAGTTGCATTCATGACTTACCTATAGACAATTTCAAACTTGTGTAACCCTTCAAACCCCCATTTTCCTCTCCTGTCTCTTCTTCAGTAACTATACTGCTGTATTTTAGTAGGAAAACTGAAATTGTTTTCAGTGTGACTATGCTTGTTTACTGCAGCTAAAACAGCCGCCTGCAAAATTGTCCAGGAGGAATAGGCCATAGTCCTGTGTGGCAAGGTTTATTCTGGTGTGAGGAGTTATTTGTCAAGATTCCATGTTGTGTGTATGCCATGATTATACAGAGCATGCAAAGTCACTTTTATGCGATGTGGTTTCTTTGGGATCAGAGATTTGCATTCATGGAACGGTTCTGCCTGCTTTATCCTGTTGAAAAAGATCCCTGACCATACAGCTTTTGCATCAGTTGGGGTTCAGTAAATTTATTTGCGCTCCTGAGTGTATTTTTAGTTGGATTCCTACTTGAAGCGGTGGTATTGTTCTCATTAACGATTTGGTTACACAGATAGTGATCTATTTAAAAGAAGCTTCACTCCTTCCTGCCTCACTTATTATTCAGTATACCTCTGTCTGCTTGACCTGGTGATCAGAACGTGACAGCTTGTAACTTTCTGTCCTCTTGGTATTGAGGACTGTAGTCAAGGATCAAAAGATCACTGTGATATATAGAAGCCCTTGGCTAGCTTCAGCAGCTTTTTTCTTAGCAGTGATGAATAAATTTAAGTGAAGAAAATCTGAGTAAAACATTATCAAAGTGAAAGCAATAGTCGTAGAGGGAAACAAGTGAGCAAATCTGAGCTTAACCTGGCTGCCTACTCTTCAAGCAGTCAGCTCTCTTACTTCGTTGGTGGGAGCTGAAGGAAAAAACAAAATATAGGCAGGTATATTGGCTGGGGAGCCAAGTTCAACCTAATTTGCCCCCAGACCACATTCTTTTGGAGCTGCTCATCTGGTCTGTACTTCTCGGATAGCCAAAAGACAGCCAAAGGAGCCGACATAATTGTAAGGCACTGACTGGGCAGCTCACAAATGTTGTGTCCTTTTCAAAGGAGGAGGAGGATGCTGTGCCCTTTGCAGACTTTGTCCTGAACAGGCATGGCCTAGAGCTTGCCAGTTTTGTAATTTATAGTGTGCTATGTAAACACCACGCAGCGCGTGTGCAGTGTAGCTGCCCAGATGCTTTATTTGATTGCGTCTGGAAGTACATATCCAACAGTCTTGGTGGATTTAAACTACCCTTTCTCTAAATCTCTAGAGCCAGTAGGAGTTTCAGGTTGAGAGCAGGCAATGCAGAGTGTGAAATGGCTCAAACATGCAGCTAACTGCATGATTTTAGCCTGAAAACAGTCCATGCATTCCCAGTGCCTGCATGTGATAAAGCTGTGCAGAACATGGATGTTTTATATTCTAGAGCTTCAGCATAAATCAGTGGCATATCTGATTGGGTGTTGTCATGGTTTATCTATTCTTTCCTTTTTTTTTCCCCCCTTTACCTCTTTTTCTGGTGAAGAGAGAGGCTTGGTGTCTAGGATATTTTTCCATGGCCCCTCATATGTTTTAAAGTTTAAGCAAGAGATCTTCTCTTGCACTTCTTTTTTTGGCCTAATAAACTTGTAAACATGCTTTTCATGCTTTGTGTAACTCCTGTTGTCTCTTCGCAAATGCAGTTGCGTAGTCCTCTAGCAATTCAGATCCTCTTTTGCAAAGAAACTAATGCTGGCAATTCAGTGGAGTTGTCTGAACAGCAAAGAAGCTGCTGCTTGCTGGTACCAGCCTCGAGCCCGAGTCAAGTATTTCAGTGCTCATGCATTGTTAGTCTTCATTATTTGGTAACATGGTGTCAACACACATACCAATCATTATGAAACCACTGAGTACAATGCGGTGGAAATAAATTTCCAGTGTAGCATTAGCTGAAATTTAAAAGTGACGTTTTCAGGCAATGGAAGGTGCACCTTCCCATTCCAGGGGTGTTTTTAAAGGTACCACAGGAGAGATAGGTTAGTGGAGCGTGTGATTTTGGTGGGAGCAAACTGGGTGGTGACTTCTCAGAGCAGAATCTCACGGGCACTGGTATGACTTTGTGAATCAGCCTCCACTGTGTGTGTTGTTGATCTGAGGTGTTGCCATCAGCCATCCTGCTTTTCTGCAGCAACTGAGCCCAGGCTGAGTTGTGTTAGCTGTCAGCCACTCTCCTGGAAAGGGCAGAAGTACAGTATCAGTTATCAATATCAATTACCATCAAATAATAAATTCTGAGAACTTAAAAGAGTAATAAAAAGTTTCCTACTCGGATGTATGTGAATGAAACTATGCTCTGATGCTTTTTGGTTTGCTTTTTTGCAAAGTATCTGTTATACATTTACATGTTTGCCCCTGTAGAGTGGCTCTGGTGCGTCTTTGATACACTGCATTAGTACTTGGGCTTTCACTTCTATCTGCTTTCAGTAGGAGCTGCTTCTGTGCTTGCACTGTGGTCTGTGCTCTGCTTCAAGGTATGGTATAAATACATATACACACCCAAGCCTCATATAAATAGGAGGCGGGAGTCATTTGTTGGGGAGGTGTTACGTGAGAATAATTAAAAGCATTTCCAATTCCCTGTATAGGCTGAATTATTTTGGGAGTCACAGCATTACTAACCACTGATGGCAGGGAGGATCCAAGGTGCACAGTACCACTTTCCAGATAGACACAGGATGGATATTGCCATGGTCAGACTTGCAGCTGCTCTAGGGCTCAGCGAAGCTCCTGAGTTAGGAGAAGGCAGCTCAGCTCCTCCAACTGGAGCAAGTTAGGCACCAAGTCCAAATTTTAGACCCTTGGCATGTCATCTTGGTTACTGCCTGATGCCGGCAGCGCTGGGTTTTTTGCGTGTGAAGTTCCCGTAGTATCTGAAACTGTTCAAACCTTAGCAGCAAGGAACCTCAGTCCGGAGTTACTTGTGTATTCGTACAGCTGTTGCAGAGTGCCATGTCCTTGCCTGCACATAGGCACTGTTTAGAAAGTCAGGCAAGTCCTTGTCCTTCCTTGGACAACAGCAAGGGAAGGACGTAGTAGGCCACGTAGTTCAGGTTAGCTGACAGTGCAATGTAACGCTGTCTTCTGGTGCCTAGTCCAGTCCAATTTCTAGAAACTCAAACCCAAGAAGCTTCTGCCATTCTCTTGTGAATAGTGTTGCAGAAGGTAGTACAGCCATGTTGAACATTTTCTTTTGCACTGCAGCTTAAATCTTTGTTCAATTTGATGAAGAAAGTAGTTAGAAATTTAATTTACACCTTAGGTGAGGCAGACAACCATCATTTAGTACGTTGAGGCAATGACGCTTCCTTCATGAACACAAAAGCTTGTTGTCTGAGAGGGTTGGTGTTCAGTGGTCTTGTGCTGGGAAGAAAAAAAATTGTTTTAAAAATTTGTAAAAGAACATCAGGGCTAACAAGCTAAAGGGAGGGTGGTCAGTCTGCTGTTAGTTTTGGATTTCCATGTTAAAAGTTAATTCCATGTTAAAATACGACAAGAGACATCTGCGAGGTACAGTCAACTCTGCGCCTCCGGGATATTTTTGAAGAACTGCGCTTGATGTTTGGGCAGATTTTGGCTTTGAACTTTTGCTAGGTTTTTAAAGAACACTACACACTCCAAGCAGATCTGCTGTGTTTCTTCCTGTCCTCGGTGTTTTGCTTTTATTTTACATTTTATGTACAAATACTTGCAAAGTTTTTGTATCGAACATGAATTGCAAACTTTGTGGAGTTGTTGTTCCTCCCCAATATTTTTGGTGTGTAAATAGTTTTCCTCCATGTGTCTTAGATGAAGATACAGTGATGTGGCTACTATAGAGAGAGTGACCAAACGATGCTGTAACTGTGCTGCTGTATTTCTACCTGTGACGTACTTGAAGGAGGATGCCCTTGTCCACCTCCATTCTCACTCTTTTTTTCTTTTTCTCTCTCTCTTTTTTTAACCATTGCTGATGGTGTTCTTTCATAGGTGTCTTATTTTGGTTTGGGACTTTTTTTTTTTTTAATAGCTGCCACTTTTTTCTTTTCCTTCATTGGACAAGTCATCTTGTTTTGAGATCTGTACAACTGTCTAGGTTTTATAGTCCTGAAGAAATGGAGGACTGCTGGAGGAAGAGGTTTTGGACCAATGTACTTCTGCTTTGTGACTGTGAAATGTTAAATCTTTTTGTAACCTAAGAACAAAAAATGTTTAGTAAAGGGATATATTTTGTGGTTTTTGAAACTTTTCAGTGCAATGAACAAAAGAGGAGGATGCTAAAGAAGTGTATGCGCAAAGTTTTAAAATAAAATTTTAAATTATATATTATATATATCCTTTTATATCTATAATCATTATTATTCTGCCTTTGTCTTGAAGAATGCCTAAGTCTTTTTGTGTGTATTATGAATCGGGCAATGTGGACAAGTAGCATGCTCTGCTTTACAAGGGAATGAATGATTCACCGACAAAAAGTCTCACTCTGGATTTAATGAAGTAAATCCCTATGAGGTGCATTGGTGTATGGGTTGATCTGGAAGGGTTCAGCTGTAGGATAACTGTGAGAGTTGTGTGCTGCCGTCAGATTATGATTCATTGCTCAGACTGCCAGTTGCCACGTTCTGCCTCAATGAAGAGCTATGCAAAGTGATCAGCTATCAGCACTCTGTGGCATGAGACACTGGGTGTAATTTTTTAAAATGTCAATGTAAGTTTTTCCCTCATCCCCAGTTCCTCAGGAATCACTGTCTCAAATTCTGCTCTGACTTTATGTTAGAGTCAAACCGAGGGTGAATTCATAGATTCCACTGAAGCAAGCTGTCCTGGTTATTTAGTAACCAAAGATGTTTTTGAAGGTACTGCAGATGCAGGAACTAACACGGGCCTATTTGCATGGTACCAGCACAGAGCCACCACCAACGCCCATCAGAGGTGCCAGCAAGAGAATGAGAGCTGGGTATGTATCTACTGTTTATGTCTTTGAAATATTGCATTGTAGCACAAGCAGTTCTCCTGATTCCTATTTCACCTCATACTTTGTAGAAGAGCAGTGAAAACATTTTTTGTAGTATTACCCCAGTTTTCTAAATGGTCTCTATGCCTGTTGCATGTGTTACTTTCACTCTGCTGCTTCTCACTCTCCCCTTAAGTCCTACAGTTTATTACTGCAGTCCGACTGCTTTGTCAAGTTTAAAATTGCTGTGCAATTAAAACTTCAGCACAGCTTTTCCTGGCTTGATGGTGTCAGCTGACTAAAGAAGTGTTGGTAGCATGCAGTGACAGGGAACTGCTGCGTGTCAAGAGAACCTAAAGGAGCTTGCTCCACATCATCCTGTTGCTTTCGCATCTCTGATGCCCTAAATTCTATAAGCTTGTAGATCAGGTAAGGCTTGTTGTTTTCGTGGCTTTTTAGGTAATAGATAGAACTCTTCAAATCTGGACATCAGTTGCTAGAATTCCTGTAGGCAATACATCAGTGCTTAGCCAAAAAATATATTCATGGTATTCCACTGCATATACGGAGTTAACTAAAGCGACATAAGGGAACAATCCCAGTAATTTATTGTATTTTGTACAGTTTCTGTAAAACTGAGGACTGAAGTTTCATCTTCTTAATGTATCCTCATAGAGCAGTGTACCTTCACAAAAAGTTTACTTCATGCTATTACACTGCAGCTTTTATGGATTCCAGAGTTTCTTGCACACTTTCCAGGAAGGCTTATATAAACCAAAGTTACTGCACATCCTGTTCTTGTTAGAGGGAAGGATGAAGGCTTTTTGAAAGTCCTCTACTTTGGAAAACAAAGGATGACATAACGTTTAAAGGACATAAAATGATTTCAGGAGACACAGTGCTTTGAGGACAAGTTTAATAAAAAGAAGTATTAGCAAGGTAGACAAAATGCGTCTACAGGTAGATAAAGAACATATGATTTGGAGACTCAATAATTTAAGAAAAATTAATCATAAATTTGAAGCTGCAGAAATAGCCTACAGCACTCTGCCACAAAATAGTAAGAGGAGAGGGAGGAAGCTGCAGTAGAAAAAATAATTAGATCTTTACTGCAGCTAATTTAAGACTGATTATTTAGATGCATAGACAGATGAGATCTCTGAACCTTCATCAATTTGAGGCCACCTAAGATTAGAATTACATTATTTTTCTTTGGTGTATTAGCACATAGTTTCGCAGGCTTTAAAGAGTCAAAACATCCCTGACCTTTACCCCTGAGCATTTATTCCCTTAAGGGATTAAGGGATTGCCTTCTACTGCTTATGGTGGTGTTCTTTAAAGATGGTACTACAACCATCTGTAAAGGTTTAGCATCACATCATCCCTGAGCTTCAAGTGATCCTTGGATTTACCAATCTGTTGGTTGGGTTTTCTTCTTGTCTGTGGTAAATCAAGGCCTTTCCCAACAGGCTCTACTCAGACAGAGCACCTTTCCGGTTCAGTTATGCTGTGGGTAGCAGTTTTCTTTCCTTCTCCTTACTGCGCTCCTCTCTGATTTAAAGCATTTTGTAGAAGTTAATTGCTGTTTGAGATGTGCCACCAAGTCCTTGGCCATCCACCTCCCCCCCACCACCCCCTGTGGGTGAAGGGACACTGACAGCATCACCAGCAACGCAGGGATTGCTGGTAGCCAAAGGGAAGCCCCCTGGAAAGGGAAACGAGTTCTTTGTTAACCTAACATTGCTCATTACCTCAAAATGAGAACTTGCATGCGTGTAATACGTTAGTTTTCCTATTTGAAAGGGGACACTTTAAGGGGTTTAAGTTGATTTCAGAGGATTCAACTTTCTGAGCTGTTGTTACCCCAGTTCTTTGGCCCAGTTATTCCCTGGGGCAACTACTTTTCCTTGCCAAATTAAGAGCTGGCTGGGAGATCCAAAGGTTATCACACAAGCCAAGATGTAGCATTTAGCTTCTGATGTGACAGTTGTTGCTTATTTCTGTAATTATTGCTACAACTTTGGAGGGAATAAGCCAAAAAGCCTGCAAGTTTGCTATTTTTGCTTTAGGAAGGTAAGACTTCAGATTATGGAAATTCTGCAAGATATCCATGAGTAAAATTACAAGAAAAGATACTGTTTTTCCCATGAGAGTAACTGTTGAAGACAAATGACTAGGCAGCCACCCTCGTCAAGTAGCACAAATTGTTCCTAAACAGAGAACATTTCTCTGCGCAGTATAATACTCAATAAAGCTCAGGGATGTAAAAGCAGCTGACACACTAGCAGTCGTTTCAGTCTCTTCAGAAATTTAGACTGACTCTGCCCATCCAGATCTCTTAAATGTGTATCGGTTTAATTTTTAATCCTGCAGCCCTCTGCAGCTGGGGCACCTTGACAGATGTGGGTTGAGGCAGCTGTTTCACCGTACAGTGCAGTGTCACAGCACGTACTGGGATGGGGAAGGGGAGACAAGAAGAAGCCAAATCCACTTGCAGTTCTCCAGGATCTAGAAGCAGACAAATCAGTTACTCAAATACGGAATTGTCAAAGAATGTACAAAGAGTGGGGAACTGCTACATCTGCAAGCAGTTTAGACATTGATTCTGAAAGATCCTGTCGTCCCCGCGTTATGCCTGTTTACTTTTGTTCCTGGGTTGGCACTGCAGCTAATTGCACCAAATGTCTCATTTCTTACCATCCTCCAGCTTTCCCTAGAGCTTTGTCAGCCAAATGTCAACTGCATCTCATCTAGCTGAGATCAAGGTACTCCACGAACAAGCTCCTAATACAAACTTCTTATGCTGCATTTTCTGAGGATTGCATTCACTTTGCTCCCAATTTAAAAAAATAAATTTACTCTGCTGGTCTTTGCACCCCCTCTTAGTGCTTGTTTTTCACCAGCATTCATGCAATTGAATTTTACATCTGGGAATTCAGAATATGTTAGAAGAGCTGGAACATCATTCTTACCTTTCTCTACTTGAGCACCAGCATAGAAGCAGTTTAAATCAGCCAGACAAGAATCAAAACACACTCTTCAAACTAAGTCTCATGTCCAGACTTACAAGTATTTTATGAATGGGAAAAATATGAAACACAATGCTCAGACAGTAAATTTTGCTGTGGTTACATTTTTCTAAGAATGGTGTTTTAGCGAAGGTCTGTTTAGCACCAAAAAAAAAAAAAAAAAGAAGAAAGGAGTAAAAAAAAATAATTATGGTTATATAAAATTGCCCAGTAGTGCTTCTCTACTACCTCTCCTGCAAGATTTCCCTGGTGCTGTCTTCCCTAGGAAAGCAGGCAGCACGGGACTCAGGTACACAGTCAGTTATGAAATGGGAAAGGCAACACCCAGGCAGAGACCAAGTTCTAGTAAATAAGCTTTTGTAGAATAATTAAATTGAATTTATAACTTTATGTATGAAGTATGTATATAGGAAAAAATTGGCAAGGAACTCTTGAGTAGCAACTAAGATGTTGAAAGATGTGATCTCTTTGTGACTGTTCCAGGAGCTGAAAGCAAACAGTGGTCTGTAAATACACGTATTTTAGCTGTCAGTTACCCAGAATACAGTTAAGTACAGATTTGCACTTCTGTTAACAAACCCTCCACCTTTTAGGAGGATTAGTGGGGAGGAAATGGCAAGACACCCCTTTCTCAAGGTGTCTCATCCTCAACAGAAACAAAACTGAGTTCTAAAAATTGAACTGGGAATAACACAATTTTGTTCATCCTTTGGAGGATTCAGCAGCTACCTCTGCACTGAAAGCCTCCTGCATCCACAGGTCCTGGTGCTGCACCATCCTGTGGCCATCAGATGGGCCTGTGAAGCCACCTGCCCGGCCAGCAGCAGCCGGCATCCCAGTGATAGCGGAGACTACACTTCCTAGGGACCTGCAAGGGTAAGCAGTGGCTAAACAACGGTAGGACACAAACATCTACATAGATGGTTAAATCCTTCAATACAGCCCTTTTTTTTTTTTTTTTTTTTTTTTTTTTTTTTCCTTAAGAAAACTGGTATTTGCACACTACCCAAAACAAGGCTCAGGAGCGAGAACACCAGCTCCTGTAAACCTCACAGAGTCACTGCTCTTCCAGTTAGGAAAACAGAAAAGGGAGAGACTCCTCTCTTCGTCTGCCCTGGAAGGAAGCAAAGAGAAAGAAAAGCGTGGCTTTGCTAGCAGTCAAGAGCCTGCACTGCCGCTGGACTTACGGTCATGGTCTGCCTCACAAATGGAGTTTGGTAGCGGGGCTTGAGGTTCTGGGGTCTCCTCCTTGTGGTGCTGGGCTGTAGTTGGCACTCAGCGATGCTAGTTGTTGTCTCACAACAGCTGAGGTAGAGTTTGTTGCTTTTCACCAATCCTGAGTTACTCCTAAAGTAATCCTGAGGTTTCTGGAGAAACAGTTATGATTGATTTTTTTTTTTTTTTTTGATGCATTTAGAGCCATAACATGATGATTGCATAACAGCCTCACCCAGCAACTGTTCATACTCTCCCTTGCCCTCCCCCATAACATAAGATGCTATGTGCAACAAGCCACTTGCTACCAGGAAGGGGATTCATTTCTAAGAGGCATATATGTAAAGGAAAACAAATGCTTTGAGGATGTTGCTGGGGCTCTGTGTGACCTGCATCGGGGATGAAGTACAAACCTCAACGTTGCAGGCATATCCCAGGGTCGCGTTCACAAGGCACAGGGAAGCAACGGGGGAAGGACGTGAGCAGAGCATGAGCAGCTCTGTTGCTTCTTGTGAAAATAAACTCTAATAGCAATTAAGGGAAAGGAGTAGAAAGTTAATAAGGCAGTAAAGAGTTTTCCAAATTGGTCACAAACCATTGGTTTATCCCTTGTAAAGCTCAGCTGACAAGGATTCTCTCATCCCTTTGTCCCCCTATCTCTTTCAATGATCATCCTTCTTCATGCAAATGTAGATGGAAAGGGGGAACAGTGAAAGGTTAAAATGGAAGCAGGCTATCTTTCATCGACATGGTAATTTTGCTGCTTGGCTCCATGCCAAATGCTCACTGCAGCCACTAGCTGCCATTCCAACATGAGTGAAAGGATCTTTAATAAGAGTGTAAATAAAAGCCAGGCTGAGAAATGAGTTTTCCATCCCAGCAATCGCTGGCCTAACCTCTGCTGTAAATAGTCTCTCAGAGCAGCACAGATGGAGTACCAGCACCTGGGGATCAAGGCAATCTCTGCACAGTGCAATTTAAACAGCTGGGTACAATTGAAACATGAATTAGCAGGGATAGACGGAGGGGTTCCATTTTGTGCGCTAGGTAAAAACAAATAATTCAGTCCTTTTTCCCCTTTAAAAAAAGGAGGGGGGGGGAGAACTTTTGACATGATCTTGTGGGAGGTGCTCTTTGCTGCAGCTGTTAGATTAATTTAACCATGAGAATTTCCCACAAGGCGCTGTAAAAACAGAGCCCTAATTTATGATCATTGATTTAACAGCTTGAAAGTGATTTATCTGACCTCAGTAAAGATAGCGAGGACACCAGAAGAATGATCGGTCATTCTGGGCTTTGTGTGGCTGTGATTGGCCTTATTAATTTAGAGCAGAAGGTCTGTTTCAGTGTCTTATTGAGACAGTCAAAGGCAGTTGGCAACTGAACTATTTTAAATACTTTTTTTTTTTATTTTAAGCATTACTAATGCTGCTAAGTACTAAGAATTCATTCCACATGGAAAAGATCCTCATTAGTTAAGAAATGGTAAGGCTTCTTTTAGAACTGCACACAAACAGACGCCTGGTCTTGGATTTGCAAGTTGTTTTTTCTTAGGTATTTTTTTTTCTGTTGTTGGGAATCTAAAGCACACTGTGAAATGGAATTGTTAAGCATTACAGTAAATGAGAATAACTTTGGAAGAGATAAAAGAGGTTGGCATAAGGGATTGCTGTCTCTTGCTCTTTTTTAAAGGTAGATTTCAGAAACACCTAAACACATATTTTACTTTTTTTATCATTCGCTCCTCTTTATGGAAGTTATAGAGCGTTGACAAGTAAATAGATCTAGGTTTTGTTTTAGAAGAATATGCTTTTGGTTAAAATGAGTGTAGCATCCACTACTGAAATGTCACAACCGAGTGATGCAATTTCTTCACACAAATAAGAGGAGAAAGGATGAAAGGCAAAGGGAAAGGTGAGCGCTCTTGCTCTCTCTCTCAAAGAGTAATTGTTTTTAAGAGGAGCGTGAAATGACATACAGATGCTGTAATAGTTTACCTACACCAGAAAATTTGAATACAGAAAAAAGTGTGTCTGCACAAGCGTATACACATGTGCAGAAATCACACAGGAGGTGCCAAAACTCTTCCTTGTATTTAGAGCACTAACCAGGAAAATGGGCTGGGAGCAGTCGAGTGCCAATTTATCTTGCCACCTGGACTGATGTATGGTTGGGTTAAATGTCACTGATTTGGATGGTTCTGCATTTCATTCACTGCTGGATTATGCCCAGCTTTAAAGCCCATCTACAAGGATCTCAGTAATTGTCTTGCCACTTTTCAAGGTGGGAGACAGACATGCTGCAGGCTAGGATTTCATCCAGGGGGGATGAATGCTTACAGTCATTTTGCTATCCTGATGAAATGCTATCTGACCTGAAACTAAAGTAGTCCACTTAATCTCCGTCCAACAGGGGAAAAAAGCAGAAAACAATATTTCAACCCTCCGAAATATGAAATGATAACAGTTATTTAAAAAAATAAAAAGATTGAGCCAATAGAATAAATTATGAAATATGTAGAAAAGTCCCCGCAAAATCTCATACATGTTGTCAAGAGCGTAAAGGAGAAAATGCATAAACAGCAATCTATCTCACTAAAAGTTTTGAGGGACTGATGGTAACTATAAAAACAACCCCAAAGCCCCACACAAATAAAACAAAGCTGAAGCCCACGTTAGGGGCCTGAAAAATACAGAAAGCTATATGTCAGCCTGTACATCATCTTGCCATCATCCTATGTTGCCATCAATCTTACATTGTTCCCTATAGCACACTATAGAGACAGCAGGGAGAATTCAATAAATTATATGCAGTATTACTTTCCTTAAATTCAAATTTATGGGCAAAAAAATTAATAAGGTGAATAGCACACTAAAATGTTTCTACACACTCTTTAACCCATGACAACAGTCTCCTAAGTAAAAAAATCTTCAGAGTACTGACCTGCCTACTAACAAATCTTTGTTCCTCCCAAAATAACACTAGGTATTTTTTCCCACTTAAAGAAGCCCATTCTGGATGGCTTCAGATCTAATTCTGGAAAATGACAGATAAGCATCTTCAACAGCATAGATGTCACAAACACTTCTAAAGGAATGACTGCTTTTTAGCAAATGGATCACTTTTTTTTTTTTTAATGCCTTAATTTACCACTGACTTCATTCTAACACTTGACACTATGGCACACATAGATGTACATGAGACTTACAGGTTAGTTTAAAAGCACAAGTATTTTTCATTTATCATCACAGAAACAACAACTTAAAAGACATTCTCTTTTACGGGCTATATTCCACATGATATTCTGGAATACTGTTCATCTCGGAGCTCACATTTAATATTCCTAAGGATGGCTTAATTGGCATCTCAGGGTCTAAACTGTGCTGTGACTTTACTGCTGAAGCACATGCAGTTCAGGACCAGAATATATAGAATCCCATTTGGCTTCTATTAAAAGAAAAAAAAACACCAAAAAAACACCAAAAACCCAAACTAGCTTCAGTTACCATGTTCACAATATTCTTGCTTTAGCAAGAGCCAGAGAAACCATTTGAGATGACCAAATCTTTGAAAAAATTCTAATAACCGACGAGCCTGCTGAGGTGAGCCTTTACACATCTTCCTCCTCCTTTTCTTTGTACTTCTAATAACCATTTGCACGAAAGGTGCAAGAGGAATCTGCAGACAATATGCTGAAGTGCCAGCGCATTTACGATTCAAACAAGGAAAGAGACCACCCCTTCCTCTGGTGTTGCTTGACCTTCCCAGCTCTGGATCAATCCACAACCCTCCCAGTCCTGCTTATGGTGTGCGGGCTCCCAACAGCAAAGACCAGAAGCAGACTTCTCTTGGAAAACACTAGAAGGAAATCAGCCTAAGGCTGCAAATAAAGCCACTTCTAGACAGTTGCATATAAACCACAACAAAACATGGTGTTGCAAGTCTCTTAATATACCCATGGCTTAAGAAAGGACACTGCTTGGGGGTTTGCTGGACTCAAATTATCATAGAATCATAGAATAGTTTGGGCTGGGAGGGACCTAAACAACCAACTAGTTCCAGCCCCCCTGCCATGGGCAGGGACACCTTCCACTAGACCAGGTTGCTCACAGCCCCATCCAGCCTGGCCTTGAACACTTCCAGGGATGGGGCATCCACAGCTTCTCTGGGCAGCCTGTTCCAGTGCCTCACCAGCCTCACAGTCAATAATGTCTTCCTGACAACTTATCTACATCTACTCTCTTTTAGTTTAAAACCATTACCCCTGGTCCTATCAAATTACGTGGTGTGACCAGGAAAAGTCCAGTTCTTCCCGAGGAGCAGACAGCAGAAATAGAACTGGCTTTGTGAGCACCCCTCCGCAATCCTCTAGTCAAAATGCTACAGATCTTACAGCAAAATATCACATCCACAGAAACTCATAAAACGATGTGAGAGTTAAAATCACAAGCCTAAAGTACTGCATTCACCGAGGCAGCAAGGATTGCAGGCACGAGGAAGCATTTGGAGTAAGGTCAGTGTGCACTCAGGGACACCCACCGCTGCGGGAACACGAGACGTGGCACAAGCCCACCCACCGCTGCGGCGGCACGGGCAGATGCGCAGGCAAATGCCACCACAGGAGACCAGCCACCACCACAGGGGACATGGCACAGGCAGGAGAGGAACACAAACTCAAACCAAATCTGCCTGTTACGGCAGACTGGAGATACGCTGCTCTGCGTACGAAGCTCTAGAGCTAACTCCCGCAGCTGAAATGAACGCTGTGCTCATATTCATTTCAATGCTAGGAAAATTGCTAGAATGAAGCTTATGGAACTGAATTAAGATAGGGGTGGGTTTTGTTTTTTACCTTTGCAGAAGATTTAACGGTGCTTCAATTCTCCTGGACAAAGGATCAGTTCCAATAACCTACCCAGCCTGATTCGGTGTGCAGAGGTAAAAAAAAGCCTCCACGCTGAATCTTGAAGCTGTAGGACCACGATAAGGAAAATCATTTGCAAAGCTGAATTTTGCTTCACAGAATGCATCACCGAGTCACTGGGAATTTTGTTCAACATTGAGTGATGCTGTCAATAGATCTGTGAGAGGAGGGGTCACTGGGAGTTTTGCTGGAGAGAGTGTTTATATGTCATCAGTTGCTAGTGTGCAAATGCATCATGTTGCAACAGATGGAAAGCAGTACACAACTGGCTGGGGTTTATCAAAGTGAGGGTTTGTGAGATCAAATACGTATGATCAATCTTGTTTACCTTTAGGATGAAGGTGCTGACTCCACTTCATGTGCAAAGAGCTCTCTGGTGGATTATAGCTATTACCTACAGGTATAAAAGTGTTACAGAATATATGTGTGAGTTATGCATAAAAGCAGTCTTTTAGATGGGAAGAAGGAAATAGATTGTTTACGTGGAATGCATCTGTGTAACAGAAAAATGCTGAATACTGTATTTCCTGCTTTCACTGTCCTTCCTATGGAAAAGAACTAATTGCTCATTATCATCAGTGGTAAATATAGTCAGAGCTATTTAACTTAAATTTCAGTCTGTAATGGAAACATGCTCCACCTGTAACATCGTTATCCATACCATCATTGCAGTCACAGTCATTTCTGGTGGCTAGCATTAGGCCACCTTGCCTGTCAATACAGATGATGGAAAGGTAGACACACAGGTTTTCAAGAAATTACTCAGAAGAATAACATTCCCAAAGCCGTAACTTCAACATAATTACCTGATGTTCCTAAAAATTACGCTTCATGAAAGAACCACCATTCTTGTTCTCACTATCTTCTCATTTCTACTAACGGCAGAATTTTGACATACTGTTTTTAAATACTGTTTGGATACATGTTGATCATTCACTGTTGCTGAGAAACCCTAGGCTCGTTTTTAGCATTCTTTCTGCAGATACCTTCTTAGGTGGGGATGAGCAGTAGTCCTTTACAACTGGGATGGAGAATGATTCATGTATGCATCCCATTAGTTTAGCAATGAGATATCATAGCAATTTAGTTTCACATGTTTTTCACATTGTTTTTTGTGTCTTCATCATGTTTTCTCCCCTGTCAGACCAACTAAATCTGCAAACTACAGAACAGTGAAACCACCATTTGCCAGGAGACAGAAGAACATAAAAGAAAGAGTATTGTTATAGTGGCGACATTTTTTAAACCAGGAGATGAAAACCACCAGAATCGGGGGGACAATAGGGACAGAAACCATAGAACAGCCGAAGAAGGTAACAGACACTCAAAAGCCCAGTCACAAAGACTTCATTTATGCTAGCCATTTTCATTAGATGTCCCACCACTGCACGATGTCTACACTAGCATTACAGCAACAGTTAAGCCAGGCATCAGGTTCTCCCAGGCTAAAGTCCTACTCATGCCACCACCTGGTCAAGCCTGGTTTCCTCTGGATTTGTGCCTGTAGGATGACTTCTCATGTGGATTTCAAGGTAACTGGTAAGAGTGAGCTCTTACAGCCTTGCCACTATCGGGGTCTCTCCTTTATCCAGCTGTCTAGATAAAGGCATCATTTTTTCAGAAACTTAGTATTTCTGATTTTTCATCCTGTTGGTCAAATTTGGATGAAATAGGCCAATGGATTCAGGGGTCATAAGGAAAGGCTAGCAGATGCACAATCACGTAAACCTCGTTTTCTTAGAAAGTCAGGTGAAAAGTGTTCAGCCATAGCAGAGTAATTGGTAAAAAAAGCAAGTGGAATTACCTTATAAAGCAGAACGAGCTTTGAGAAAGAAAGAACAACAAAAGAGCACGTGACTATGATTTGCTTTACCTCTCTGTTTCAAGAGGCATGGGGAAAGCTGAAATGCTTAAAAACTGCTCGGCTGCCATGTGTAACAGCGGCTTGACACTACAAAACATGGTTAACAAAAAGAAGCTGTCTTAAGACAGGATCAAGAGAAAGTCAGAGACCATCTAGATAGATGTTTAAGAGCATACAACAGGAAGGGGATCTTGAAAACATAGATTTTATTCCTGCCTGCTTTTGCAAGTGTCTCGCATAAACCCTCTCGTGAGTTTACAAAGTGCTTTCTTAAAAATTGTCTTCTGTTTTTGTTTCCTGATCCCAGAAGTTTGTCTAGGCTGATTGTTACTCTACCAGCACTATGTCTGTCTTTCTCCATGCCATGCTTTGTGATGAGCCTTCATATCCTGGGCCCTTCCTCCTTCTTTCTGTTCATGTAGGCATGGGCTGTATAAAATATATCTTAATTGCCCCCTGCATGGGTCTAAATTGAATCTCAGAAAGTATCCATAATACTAGCATACCCATTACGAAATGTTCTCTTTCTGTACTGTTCTCAGTAATCCATCAATCTCAGCACCAATTCTTGAGTCATCTGTTGATCATCACACCTTTGCCCTTCCTTCTTCAGGAAATGGGAAAATTCCACTGAAGTTTCTAGGAAATCTGTACATTTCTGTTCACTGGATCATTATAGTTTTCAGATCTAAATCTATAATTTTTATCTTAGCAAACGTACTTCTGGATCCATTCGCATGTCAGCCTACCCATTTTTCTTCAGAAGGGAGTACCAGTTACAGGCAGGCCCTCTTTCTCATGCTAACCACATCTTCCTTAGCTTCCCCATGTTTTCTTTCTTCTGTCTGCAGACCATTCTGTCACCTGTTCTTTTTCACAGTCCATTTATCATGTTCACTGTTCCTTGAGCACCAGATACTACCTTCACAGTTTTTTCCTCTTTTTTGCTGATCCTGCCTTCTCTTCGCTGCTCGTCTGCTACTCTGTTTTCTCCTTTCTCCCTTTTCGCTCCTTCAGTTAATGAAACTTGATCTGCAACTTTCTTTTTCCTTCGCTAGCCAGTCTTGTAAATCTGAACTGTACATCAGTTATTCAAAAGGTCACTTGCACTATTTGCTTGCCTTTTTTCCCCAAGTGTTCTCTTTTGGTAAATACCTACAAAAAGTCACCCATCTTATCTTCTCCTTCACTTCCATCTTGCTGTTGTCTTCAAGACTCTATCTAAACCTGTGTTGTTGTCATAAGCTGTAGCTAGAGTTTCTCTTAGAATAGATCTCTGCTTATAGAGAAGGAAATAGCAACGTTTAACTGGAATTATCCACCCTCACGTCTACATGAACTGGTTAGATGAGGTGAGAGAGCTTGGGAAATGGCAAGTACATAAACTATTTCAAAATGCGTGTGTAAGAGCTTACAGTTTAGTATTTCTCATCAAATACTAAGCTTACTGCTGGAATTTCAAGCACCAGTAGGACAATAATCAAGTAGTAGTCAACTTGATAATCAGAGCTCAAGTGCAACTAATTAAACCTGCTTTCTTTGATGGGGAAATAAACCTAATGTAGAGAAGAAATGCACTGGTGTTAGTATTAACTGGAAGAAAATTTAGAAATGTGTTCTACTAGAATCCATTCCTGCAACACACTTCTCTGTGTGTTTATTAACAGTTGTGGGCCAGTGCAGGGAGAAAAGATTCTAACCAGCATCACTTGAAATGGAGAAGAGCAAAAGTCTAGTCACTATAAATTGAATATCATGTTGATAAATGAAGAAGTCACCTGAAATAAACAAAAGCTTTGTGAGAATTTGAAGTAGTCCTGACACGAAGAAGTTAACCAAACTCAGAAAACGAAGAAAGGGTTAAGTTATAGGAACATGGAATCAGGAGATATATTTTACATTCATTACATAGTAAGGTAATACTGTTCCAACAAAAATAAAAAACATGTATTTTATGCAAGACAAATGAGGTCATTAGTTTACGTTTGAAACTGGTCTGATTTCAGTCACAGTCCTAGGATTCTCTCTAGTACAGTGCATTTTTCGAAAAAGCTAATGAAAAAGGTCACTTGGGAATGGTCAAAATAATAATAATAAAAAAGGAAAATATCATCTTTCAGGCAAAGTTTTAAAAAAGTGCCTGAATAGACGTGTTCATTTTAAGAAAATTATTTTCCACATACATGTAAAGATCCGTCCTTTTTTCAAACTGCAAAATCACTTGAAGGAGAATGGAAGTTACTTTGTAAATACGAAAAGAAAAAAAACCAGCCAAAAGGGACACTCAATAAAGAAGTGAAAATATTGCTGGAAAAAATGATCGTACTTTTCATCTTACATTTCTGCATTAAAGACTGACTTACTTACTTGCTTCTTCATTTGAAATAGCATGTTCTTACATGACGCAGTATTCATTCACTATCAAGTCAAACAGTGTAAGAACTCTGATTTCTTTCCAATATCCAAGTATCAACCTAAATGCAAGGATTTCCAACCCATCCAGCAGCCCGCCAAACTCAGGTTACATTGGATAAAAAGAGGGAGGTGAGAGGGGGAGAAAACATAATCACATGTCCTGCTTTTCAAGCAGTTCCTTGTTTTTGTGGTTAACAAGCACAGGCATTTCTGATAACCTCAGGTATGACAGCGAGACAGTCTGTTTGCTCCTTTATCTTTTTCCTGTAGGTTTTAAGACAACTAGGGCTTCCCAGGCACTTCCTAGAAATACAAAGGCAGCTGAACAACTTGTATCACACAGCAACGCCCCCGAACTACAAACGAGAAACCATGTTCCGGGTCAGGTTCAATATCAGGATTGTTTCAGAGCACTGCCTAACAGTACAGCAATTGCACCAGGCTGTGGTTTAGGTGACAGTACCGCAGCAGGTGGCTGCAGGCTCCTCAAAAAAGTGCTTACAGGTTCAATAGAAAAGGTTAGTCACTCTTCAGAATAGCTTCAGACTCCTTCCAAACCACCAGACCCACCTGCGTACCGTTGTGTTTGAGTCCTAGTTCTGTCACTAGTTCCCCAAGTCCACCTGGGGCAGCTGAAAAATCTCAGCCTGTGTTTCCTGGAAAATTCTGTAAATGGCTCCTTTCAAGCGTTGAACAAGGCAGATGAAGTTTAGCTGGTTATGCTGCAGTAGCCCACAGAGGAGTGTCCTTGGAGAGGAAAAGCAGTTTCTCAGCACTAGCTTAAGAGAAAAAACTGTTGGCACAAACACAGATGCTTAAAAATAACTGTATCATCCATGTAAAAAGGAATAAGGAATCTAAGGAAATTAGCCTTTATCACAGCTTTTCTGATTTTTTTTTTTTTTTTTTTTTTATGGTGAGCAGCAGACCATAATGTAGACTGATCTGATGGCCCGGGTTAAGTGATAAGTTTTTTGCTGTAGCAGCAGCTCAGATGCTTCTGTAAATGGAGCATATGATCTGCGTTACTTGAAAGGGATACTGACCATACCAGCAGTGGGTCCAGCAATTCCCCAGTTACTTTCTATAGCCAAAAAAGAATTACATGGCATATACACTGTTGAATTAAGAATGCTTCTAATGTTTTCAGTAATTTGGAAAAAAAAAGTATCTCCTGGCATTAAAGGGGGGGGGGGGGGGGAAGTGTTTGAGAAGACTAACTTTTGTGGTGCAGAGATCTTGGTTTTGGTTGGGTTTTTTGTTGTTCCTGTCAGTAGTTTTTTTTTTCAAACCAAAGTTTAAAAATTAAGCAAAACCCTTTGCAGCAGCAGTAGCTGAACAAGCACCCAAAGAGAAGCAATGTGCTATTCACAACCAAAGCCAATGATGATAGCGAAGGAAGCATTCTGTCACAGCCATGACATAACACCAAAATGATTGTAATCCACTTGCAAACACAGTCCCACTGTCAAGCAAGCAAGCTTTTCTCATAGCATAGAAACTCTCCATTTGTAAGAAATAAGTTTTTAAATTTTAACACCAACAAGTATTTACACTAGGTATTTGCCACTGACTGCTTAAAAAACAAACAAAACCCAAACCCCCAACACCACCACCACACCAAAAAACCCCACTCTACCTACAGTACAATCAGTGGTGCAAAGACTGTGGCTTGCAGAGTTTTTCCGAGTAGCCCTTCTCCTTTAAGATGGCAGCAAAGCACCTCCTGCGTCTGTTCACACTCCAACATACAAAACCAGGCAAAAAATGCTGCAGGGCTATGTAAAAATGCACGGGAGGGATGCCTCTCAGCCTCAGCCACTGCTCCTCACCCTTCCCAGGCCACCACAGCACGGGGGGCAGTAGGTTTCACTCACTACCACCCTATCAGTATGGGCAAAGCCTGGCTTTTGGTGACAGGCAGAGGAAAATGAGTTCAGTAGCTGCTCAAGGAAGGAAGAAGATACCTACCTCTGTACAGATTAGGGTGGGTAGATGTTGCTACAGCTAGAAGGAAAGCAGACCAAAGGCCCCCAGGCTTCTGCAGACAAAGCTACGGGTGGGTGCCATTGCCAGTGGGAAGGCAGAAGGCTGCCCAGATGCAGGGAAGGAGGACACGACCCAGAAGTGCATTTGGTGGTCGGACAGTTCTGGGCACATTCTATGACTGACATCCCTGGCAGCTATGTTTCGGTAACCATCAGCAGAGCTACATCCAGCAGAAAGGACGATACTACAGATGACTCACTGTTGCTGCAGAATGAAACAACTTATTCCAAAGGCCAAAAGAATGTCCCTAAGCTAGAGGTGGACACGTGCCTTGTGAACCAGAATGAGGAACGCAAGTTCAGCATGATTTCTAGGAACAGCGAATGCAGCAGGATATGAAGCTAAGGAAACACTGGTGACAGGCACACAATAACTGTATTTCGTAGTGAAAAGTGGTGTACAATATGCAACAGTGCATTGTTAATGATTTTATTTTTCCTGGCTAGGAGGAGAAGAGGAAGGAAATCGCTGACGTTTGAGTTTTCAGTTAATAGCCATAGGCATTCTGCAGATTTTTGCACTACAGAAAGAAGAGAAGGACCATTACCATGGTTATTGTCCTCTTGGACTCAATGGAGCGGAGGAATTTAAGTACAGTAAGGGTGGCAGGATTACTGACTGCTAGGAAAGAGAGGTCCAGGGCCCACAGAACCAAGTAGAAGAGCCTGCCTGTTTTGATGACCAGGCTTTGAATCCTGCTTTGAAATCACTGCAAAAGCTTAGCTATTGAGTAGCCATGGAGTTCGATGCTGAAGACAGCCATTCCCAGGTACCATTTTGGCCTAGCAGTACTGTCATCACTCGCTCTATACAACAGCCATAATTTTTTTCAAATCTCTAACATCAAACATGGACCAGTGTGTGTTTTTTAAAGAAGTAGTTGTAATACCTATACCATGTTTCCGTTCTACCACTTTTCCCAGTCAGTTGTTCAAATGTTGAATCACTCCTAGCACTCACACCGTAGAAATTAATGGCATAAGATACAGCTGCATCTTCTGTGCCTCTATATATTATTAAAAGCTCCCCACAAATCCGTTTACTTTGCCATATATAAATGCTATGTTACCTTCCATCCTTTTCTTTGATCTGCTGCATACGTGTATGGCTTGCATCTTGAGACTTTTCCCCCAAACACTTCATTCTTTGAATTCTCTCCAATAGTCCCATTTTCTTTCTGAATTAAGATGATCAGTCCACCAATATACAATAATCAAGTGCTATATGATGGGAAGATCACCTTGTTCAGCTTAATAGCTTTCTTTCTGTATACTGAAGCTCTGTAGCAGAAGTCCACTTCAAGGGGGCTACAATGACACCAGCCCCTTTTCTCAGTCTTTGTTTAATGAGGTAAAGTCTCTGTGTTGACTGCCTTGGCCCAGGTATACTGCCAAAATCAGTACACAGTGGTTAACATGATGCTGTGTGGTACTGTATGGAATGTCAGGGATATGAGCCCAGCAATCTCACCCTGCTTAATTCTGTTACAGGCAACCATACTAGAAACGTGCAAGCCCTTTAAAAAGACTGTGGGGGAGGCAGTGGCAAAGCCTACCCAGTTAAATCATTCGAAAGGTAACCTAAATCTTCAGTTGTATCCCTTTTCCCATTGTTTTAGATATACTAAAATACAGAATAGAAAAAACACTCCTGTTTTGACAGTCCTGACAAAACAAAATGTTGATAACAGTGTTAATGGTGTTTTTGCGGCTGGGAAAACAAATTGAAATAGCCTAGAGATTCACGTCCCGAAGCTGAGGGAGGTACAAATATAACAAGAGAAAAAGGGAGAAAAAAAATTCTAAACACTAAACAAATAAGAAAATGCCATTTGGTCTTGCTAGACTCTTCCACACCAGTTACTATTAATGAAAAGATGTATCATCTTTCAGTCACTTCAGGTTCTGCCAAAACTATTATCACACGAAAGACACTGCTTTTTACCTGGTCACAAGATTGCAGAAGACAAGCTTCTGACTAATTAAACAAGACTTGATTAGCATAAAGGCAAAAATCAGAAGGACTTGAAAAGAAAGAGGGAGAAACCGAAGCACAAAGGGACAATCGAAAGTAGCCAAGTCTTGGTATTTCAGGTAATGGTTGGGACAAGATCAGAGTCAGTAAAGACAGTAAGATCACCTCAGTCCTTGCTGCTCTGGCTTAGTCTGACAACTTTGGGATTTTCGTGCATCATGACTGAACCCACAAGTCTGTAGGTGCAGTGACCCACAACGGTGTCAACTTTGCAGGTAAAAGCTGCACATCTTTTACTCAAATAATAAATTCCAAAAGAGATGAAGAGAAGAGAAGCCCTCTTTTTCTACCATTTAGGCTTAATTTTCAAAACACCAGGTCCACTGCAATCATTTTCCTGTGAAACACTCCTATTATCCATCAGATATAATCTCAATATGTTCTTTAAACCAGTAGGAATTTTTGAGTGAATTAATTCTATTTTTATTTTTTTTCCTGACGTTTACAAATAATTTTATATAACAGACCGAGAGTTGCCATCTGTTACCTCAAACTACTTTTAGGTCTCTATACAACACATCCTGCGGATGTAGCCTACTTTTTTGCTAGTAGATATGGTACTTCATGATTGACAGTATTAAATATGTTGGACTGTGAATAACAACATTCTGGATTGCTTTGTAACATTAAATGTTCCACATGGACTGTCCCATCGATCGCTATGCCATCTGCAGCTATCATTAGGGACAGTTCCAGTGGTTCACTCTCTGCCTCTGCTGGTTCTTCTGAAGGTGGGCCCCGCTGCTCCGCAGCTCCTGCCACCCCAGTCAACAGCAGCCTGCGGAGGGTACCATAAAGACCTCAGAATTACCATAAAGGATTTTCTGGGAAAATGCCAAGCCCAGTCTTGGCATAAGCTGACCGCAGCCATCTGGCCAGGCTTTCACACGGCCATCATGGCCAGCTGAGCCACCTGCATTAGGACTTTTAGAAGCAGAAGATCCTAATGGCACCTGAACCATTTGTGTGCTGCCTCCAGATTCAACTTCAGCTTGCTGCAGCTCATGTGGTGGCTGCTGGGGGCTGTCAGAAGCCGTGTGATATTCTAAGCACTCCACCACTATGTTGTTACAACAGCAGGGCCGTAGGTAGTACAAGGCTGGGAAAGGGAGGGGAGAACACATTACATAAACGCTTAAGGACCTCTGCTCCCACTAGACCTTGCACTGATCATTTCATTTGGGTTTTGATTAGCATCACTACTGGCCTTGCACTTTGTTGCCTTATTAGACCACTTTACTTTTCAACCATTAAAAAAGGATTAGTAAACGTAAGCACTTGCTGCTTCTGTCACCTTTCCCTATTTTCTTTTTTCTATTCTAGCCTATATCCACGCACTGAAGTAGCAAAGACAGCAGCTGGGTAGAGGATGCATGACAGACCATGTATGACATCAGGGACTAACACAACTAGAAAGCAATCTTTCAGGTACTGGAAAGAAGATAGATGTTCATGAGGCTGGGGAGTAGTGGAAAAGCTAGGTCACAAGAGAGGGAAGAAGCCTGAGGGACCTGGAAAATGGCATTGTAGCTGGCAGACTGGCACACTGATAAACATTTAATGTGGACAGCAGTGCTAGCTCTCGCATTGTACATTTATACGTGCCATTTCAGACCTACCTTACATCTAGGCATTCTAGCTAAACCTACATGGGGTTATAAAAAAGTAACCTACTGCATCCTTGCTGCCAGAAGGATTTCTTGGGTCCATATTCAGGTTTTGCAGCACAAAAGACTGCCACAATACTGCTGGCACCAGGAATAAGCCTAGTTCGTAAGATTACTATTACACTGCCACACTAGATCTCTAGGCTGCCAAATCTCAGCACCTGACTGAAACCACTGTGTAAATCAGACAGGGTTACATGACACAGAACAGCACAAGATAGATACGTACCGTGACAATGCATGCATACTCCCTGGTAATGCTTACAATTATCACCTTGAGAAAGACAACCTCAGGCAGATACCACGTATTCAGCACTGCCCATTGTATATGTAGGTACTGGCCCCTAACAAGGTAAGGCAGGTAGGTAAGTGGAGGCAAGGAAGCGATTTAGTTTCTGCTTAGCCCGAGAACTCTAGACAAGACACCATATAGTAAGCTTTTGCACCACCACAATACAAACCACCCATGAACATGGATTCAGACATCACATTTATCCATTCTAAAGTAATTGTCCACCAGGTGACCAGAATTGGAGGCAGCAAGGCTCCATAGAGGGTAGTTGCTCTCTTGACAAGAGGTGTACTGATGCAGTTGGGAGAGTGACAGCTCTTCACCCACAGACCTGAAATGCAGTCCCACTCATGCAGTTGTCCTGAATCTGCCGGCAATTCCCACCTTGTTCACCTAAGCCAAAAATTCTCCTCAGTGAGGGGTAAGTTGTAGTTTGACCTAGACCTGTAAGGAGGTACAGGCAGCTTTCCAGACAGAAAAGCTTTTGAAATCTAGGATGATAGAGAATTTAAGATCCAAACTCCAACCAGGTGACTGTAGACGTCCTTGTTCCATCCTACGTAACACAGATGGCCTTGAAGCAGTCCTAGCTAGACACAAGCAGCAAGAACTAGGTGCAAGATAGCAGTAAATCGACTTTGCAGGACGTGCTGAAGGGCTGTAGTTTATTATATATAAAGACCCTTATGTAAACTACACATGCTGGTGTAGCCCTGAGGTACGCTACAGATGGACAGTCTCCTCACTACAGCAGCCCACATTGCCACAAAGTTTTAGGAATAGGTTTCCTACTGTAAAGCGTAGCTGCTGCCTTGCAGTACAGAGATGACCTGTTAATCTTCAAGTGTGCTGGTTCTGGCTGGAGTAAATTTTCTTCATAGTAGCTAGCAGGGGGCTGTTTTGGATCTGTGCTGGAAACAGTGTTGAAAATATAAGGATGTTTTAGTAACTGCTGAGCAGCGCTTGCACAGAGCCAAGGTCTTTTCTGCCCCTCACCACACCCCACCAGTGCACAGGCTGGGGGGGCACAAGCAGTTGGGAGGGGACACAGCTGGGACAGCGGATTCCACCTGACCAAAGGGATATTCCACACCACACCAAGCTCAGCATATAAAGCTGGCAGAAGGAGGAGGAAGGGGGGAACGTTCAGAGCTACAGTGTTTTGTCTTCCCAAGTAACTGCTACACATGATGGAGCCCTGCTTTCCTGGGGATGGCCAAACACCTGCCTGCCCATGGGGAGTGGTGAATTAATTCCTTTGCTTTGCTTGCAGGCAGGGCTTTTGCTTTACCTATTAAATTGTCTTTATCTCAACCCAGGAGTTTTCTCCCTCTTACCTTTCTGATTTTCTCCCCCATCCCAGAGGGGGGGTGGGGGTGGGATGGGGGTGCGTGTGAGTGAGCAGCTGTTGATGCTCAGTTGCCTGCTGGGGTTAAACCACAGGTGGAAGAAGCCCAGGGCTTCACAGAGTCAGACTGCACCATTTAGCCTGTGCATTCATTGCACAGACACAGTGTTACACAGAGGACTGTACTTTAGTACTGTATCTCCCTTGGCTTCTAATCTATGTGTTCAATTTTGGAATAGCAAGAACAAAAAGGACACACACCATTAAACATCTACCTCCTTGGCCTCATCTTCCTCCTGGTATAACTCAGGGTTCAGCTACAATGCTCCTAAAAATCATTCAAGGAAACATAAAATAGTGGGATCTGTCCTGTTAAGATACGGGGAATGGAAAAACAGATCCAGGTGGTGGCTTTCTTACCTGAATTAGTACCTATTACATAGGTTATTGATGTAGCAATAAATTTTTTAGAAGGTTCTGAAGGTCCCATGCTCCCATACCAGGAGTGGAAACACCACAGGGGCTCTCAAAGAGATGTCTCAGGTTTTGAGTTCTTTTTTGGCCCCTCTGCGTTATCTCCATTAGGCTGGGCATACCACCACACTTGCCACTGCACGAGAGACGTGCGTCTCTAACAGCTGCATCACCACTACCTGATGAAACCCATGGTATTCCACAGAAACACAATTCATCTCAAGTATCACTTTACTGGACAAGAGTGATAGACCTTTCAGTTCCACCGACATAAGAAAAGAGGCACCACTTCACACTTCAAATACTGAAATGTAACTCACTATCATAACCAAAGCTTTTAATGATAATTAAACTGTGCAATTTTTAAGTTTATTTTAATTTTCCAGAAGCTTCCTTCTGGAAGCTCCTCAGCTGGACCAACTTCCCCTTTAAGAGCATCGTGTACAAAGTCTGGGAGCGAACAAGACTCATTTTAGACTGAAAACTTGAAAACTAAGCTTCAGCCTGAAACACAAAACCTCAGCAATCCCCTCCACCCGCAATTTTGACCAGATAAACCAGCAACCAGATTAAAAAGTAGATTTCAAAGCAGCTGGAAGTCTGTCACCATACCGTTTTCTTTGCTTCCGCACCTACTGTTTTTCTTTGCAGATGGCATACAAAGGATGCTCTTGCCTTTCTGGCCAAAAGTCTTGGCATCAAAGAAACACACCCTTCCAAGAACATGTACCACAGGTAATACTGGGTCACTGGGCTTCCACTTGAACAGTCCCTCCTAACATTAACCAACAGCAAAACTATCCTCTCTTCCAACACACACAAACCTCCACACAGAACGTAGGATAAGTATGACCTTGCCTTATTCAAAACCAGCATTTTCGCACCAATTCCTTCATATCATTTTTGTGGGAAAAGGCTTAAGACACACACAAGGCAAAATCCTCACTTCTTGCAGAGGATGAAATGGAGGGCAAAAAAAGCACCCCTCAGAACAGGATGAGGCACACTCTCAGTTCTCTTCAAGTGAAAGGCAGAATTGGGAAATATCACAGTACTTTGGTGATGAGACACTTAAACCTATTTTCACGGAAGTCAGAAGAACATAATTTTCTTTTAAAACTTCAACTGTCTTTCAAGTGGCTGAAGACAGTTTTTGGCTTCAAAAGTTACTGTAGAGAGGGTGGAAAGAAGGACCAAGGTGATCAGGGACCAGGAAGGGATCTGATAACCAGACATCACACCGTTACTTTCTTAGCTGGCCTAGAAAAAGAAGAGACTTTCAACATTTATGAAAGAAGTTGCAAGACTGGATTTTTTTCCATTTGTATACGCATTCACATCACTAAGTTCTGGATGTAGTTAATCTGAGGCACCAAGACAGTTCTTTGCTGCAGCCACCACGAACTTCACCAAAAGCATAAACAGGCAGGCAAACTTCCCATGCTATTAACTGCAAAGATACAGGCAGTTTTGCCTGGGTTGCAGAAGCAAGCAGGGTACACAAATTAATAGGGCAAGAGTGAGAAATTTAGGTACAAAGAAAATGGAAAGACAGCAAAAATAAGCAAACTTGGGAAGAGAAGCTGGAAGGCCAGGTGGGAGCCCCCTTTCTGCAGGTAAAGTCTTGGCCAAGGAGCAGAAATAGAAGTTCACATGCAGTCTTTAGACTCGCTTCCCAGACCAAACACAGCAGCTTTCACTGTCATGTAGCACTGTCCACGTCCAAGGGCACAATCTAGCCCCTTCCCATTAAATGTGAGCCTTTCACTTCAGCTGTTCCACTAAATCCCCAGTAAAGGTAACATTTTTCGTTGTATTTTTTCAGTCCTTCCCCACCTTTAACACTTTCAGCAGCAGGACATGTGTTCTTTTTTGACAGAAATTCATGAAGCCTGTACGTTAATGCAGCTCAGAGGCTAAAAGAGTCTCAGCGAGAAACTCAACTTGCTCAGCTCAAAAGATTGAGTACTTTCTTATAGTTTATAAATCTGTATAAATTATGATCCAAATATATATTAGAAGACCAATATTCAAGGCATACTAGATAACTAGATTCTGGATATTGAAGACAATTTCCCAAACATTCACACTTTTTTTTTTAATGACACTCCTGCTTCAGAAAGAATCTCTCCAGAGGCATATACCATGAAAAATAAAATAGAATAAAATAAATATATTACTGCCTCTAGAAGCAATGTTCTAGAACCAATTTCCATCATTTCATTGAGTAACAGCGGAAGATGCAAATAAGCTTCAAAGAATGTGGTCCACTTTCATTTATAATTACTAGTGTAAGCATTTCCTTATGTTAATTTAGTACTCATTCTTACAGAGGAAATAATGCATCCAATGAAAAGCCGCACATATAACTTGTTAGACGCATTGATGTATTTTAAGTAAGTACTTATGTATTTATAGACATAATTCTCTAGAAACTGGCATTTCCTCTTACTGTCTTAAGCTGCTTCCCAGTGTAAGTAGGAGGTCTCGCTCATTATGTGCGTGGCTCAGGATCTATTAAAGTAGAACCACCAAGCCAGCCCTCAGTGAAGACAAGTTCTCAAATACCAATTCTGCTAGCATGGGAACACGGCACTCTCCTTGGTGACAGAGAGGGCAACCGCACCCTGCAGGGAAGCGACTATCTTGAATCTAAGATTTTAGGTTGATGCATGCCAGTATCTTTTGAAGCAGCACTGACAGGCAGTAGCTGGAGGGGTGAGCAGCTGGTGACTGTTCTTCACAAAATAGGTAAGACAATAGCGCAAAAAGACATCAAACCAGGGAATAAGAGCATCTAAAGCTTAATTGACTATGCTGAGAATCTCAATGCATTTTTATTATTCCATGAGTCAAAAGAAGTGCTCAGAAAAGCTAGAGGAATATTTCTTGCAGTACTTTCTCACCCAGCACAGCAAACAATACACAATAGGGATACTATAAACTAAATAACTTTGCACAGAAATTCCATCAACTCAGCCATGTGCCTATTTTAATGCTTCTATAACAAATTCACACAAGAAGCTTGACTGAGTGAAACCTCTGAAGAATAAAGGGGGAAAAAATTCAGCAAGAGACAATGCCATAGACAATAATGTGCCAGCAGTACAGTTTCTTAATTGGCATGATGCAATTTTTCTTTCCAAACCAATTCATCAAATCACAATAAAGGGTCACTGAATTCGCAAGATATGAGCTACTCTTTCCATTTGAGGTTTTCACAGTATTTTCAGAAACACCAACTTTGACTTTTACAATATTGCTGAGATAAGGCTTTCCATTCCACTGAAGAATCTTTTTGCCTCAAAGCACGATGTCGCAGCCTTCCTCATAGAAGCAAGCTATGCAAGCTGGACAGTGAAAGCAGGAAGGACTGAGACTGGGACAATGCTAAGCATGGAACTTGACTAATTTCGATACTTCAAGACTGAGAAGGGTTCTGAACAAAGAAATGCATGGATAACCCTAAATCAAAGCCAAGCATCTTGAATGCAACTCCTCAAGGAAATAATTCACACATATGCACCTAAAACCTTACACCGAGCAATATGCAACCGAGACATTAAGAGGACATGAGGACAAACCACCTCATCCATTATGTATCTCGCCAGTAGTCCTCCTACCTGCATTATTTCAGTAGCACTATCTTATTTTAGCACAGATTCTTAACATTCTCCTGAACTCTGAAGTCACCATCCAGAACACAAAGAACTGATTGTTCAGGTGGCAAGCGAAGTTTAAGGGAGGTCTTTTACACAGGAGATAAACAAGTAAGTGTTTAATGGTAGCATGCTTGAACATAATTTACTCCCATTGATTCTCTCCCTCAAACCCAAAAAGCTACAAAGCAAGTTAAGTTCTAGTTCTTCCCAAGTTGCCTGAGCATAAGAAGGGAAAGCAACAGGGAGGACTATTTCACACCACCCACCTAGAGACACTTAGCTTAGCTGAAGCGCCTTTACCTCCCTTACAATCAACACAGAGAGACAAGCCCCTTGAAAGGATACTTCAGATCAAATAATGCTAAAGGCACTTGAAAATGTGACTTACATCAGGGATCGATCGCTGCCTTCTCCACTGAAGAGAGAGGGACTAGTGGATTAGCCAGCTAAAATAGATGCCTAAAGGTAGGTGGTGAAAATACCACCCTAACTTCCAGATCAGACCTCAAAGGGCTCTATTTGAGATGTGCTGTTCGTTAGGATGTGAAGAGCAGGCAGCTATGTTATTCTTTTTTGCCCATTCCAATTAAGGTGGGGGAAAAAAAGCCAGGGTATGTTTTAAATTTGTGGACAGTCAACAACATTGATCGCTATTTCACTTCAAAGAAAACCTACTAGTAAGAGCACTTAACGTATTAGTTCATTAGTGAGCATGACAATACCTAGCTTTTAAAAAGTTTAGTTTATGACCGGGCTTGAATTACCAGATTAACGCATTGCACAGGGCAGAAATGAAGTATCATCAGATTAAACCTGTCAGCAAGTAACGATGTTCCCTATGTTCTACAAGGCACTTTACATTCAGCAGAGGTGCAAGAGCAGCCTTTGCCTGTATTCTAAATAAAATGAGTTCAAACAATTAAAGAACAGAGGCAAAGTTAAGTATCTATAACCTTGCCCAACTCTTCTGAATATTATAAATACATTAGAACTGTGAATTAGAAGCAGTACTAAGGCACCAACTTATTTTCAAGTGTTTAGCTAGAGCTTTAACTTCCACTATGAACTCAAGATTAACCATGACCTGTTCATAGTTAGGTCTCACAAAGACTGAAAAATTAACTCTCATTTTTAAAAATGTAAGAGACAGTTATGCACATTTATTGTAAATGTTTTAATATTTTCCAAGTTTAAGCCATTGTAATAAGTGATCAACACACTAAAATTAGTATCAAAAAGATATCCTTAGCCATCACCATAAATATACCAGCAATTTTAATTAATTCACAGTAGCAGATTCATGGGTTTGCTTTTCACAATAAGTCAAAATATACAGGAAAGGTATCTCAGTTCACCTAAAAAAACTGTTAGCACCAAGCAGTACAATTAAGTCAACTGTATTGTAAAAAGACCATCGTATCAGCATAAGGAAGCGGTAATTACATATTTTCACTTTTGTTAGATATTCAGGATTTTTTTACCGTTCAAACAAAAGCACTTAATATCACACATACAAGTTTTGCATATTCAAAACACAGAAAATACAAGTCCTTCATTGATCTGTCTTCACAAAATAGAAAATCCACCTCTTTCAAGGATGCCATGTGAATAATAAGGTCTAAGCAAGAGAAGAAATGCAGACGCTTGCTCTTCAGCCCAAATTCAGATGCCCTCCAAACAGTGTGAAACTAACGGTTTTTCATCCAGCTCTGCGAAAGAAGCAGCATTCTAGTGACGGGGTCGAACCCCACTACTCATCGCAGTGGCCAAGGCTAGACTCCTTCTGCAGAAGTAGGAGGAGAAGGAATTGTTGCCACCTCAGCAGCATGCAATCCCAGGAAAACAAAGGGGATTCCCATTGTCATTGTCTTCATCTGCAGCTGATCATCACCAGCACTAGCAAGGCAGTAGCTTGCGCAGTTATCTCCACAGCGGGCAATGTCACAACCCGACCAACAGCACAAACTACTACCTCAGCCAGGGCCCTGGTGCACCCGACCCCTCTGAAGGGGGCAAACAAGTAGACAGACAACACGGCAACGATAAATGAAATCAGAGGGAAAAACAGCAGAAAGATAAAAGGGCTCTGGGGTCTTTTGATGATCCTCTTGTCTCCTTTATCTGCTGCAGACATCAACCAGACTCCTCTCGCCTGACTGTGAAAAGCAAAGGGAAACCCCGCCCAGCTCCCTCCCCAGCTTTGCTCTTTTCCTTGCATGACCTGAAACCGACGCGAAGAGCTTCATTTATCAGATACATTACAGACCCCAGCTGGTACAGTAAAGATCATGTTTAATTTCAAACAGCCACCGTTCCGCAAGCCTATAGCGGATGGGGCGGGAGGGGAAGGAGGGAGGGAGGGAAGAAAGGAGAGAAACGGGGTGGGGGGAAAAAGAAACACAGCAGACAGACCCCCCTACCCGACCCCATCAACACACACACACACACACACCCACACCCACACACCCCGACGCCCCCCAGCCCGCTTCAGCCGCCCCCCTCGCCCACCCTCCGCAGGAGCCGCGGCCGCACAGGACCTGCCGCGCCGCCCCTCCCTGCAGCACGGCGGCCCCGCCAGCGCCGGCCGCGGGCAGCCCGCGGGGGAAGGGGGCGCGGGCGGAGAGGCAGCCGCCGCCAGCCCGCCGCTGACCTCCCGCCGCCCCCACCCGCCGGGCCCCGGCAGGCCGGTCCGCCCGCTCCCCGGAGAAAGCGGAGGCGATGGGCCGGGGCGTTCCGGACCCAGCCCCGCTCGCCCGAGGACGCGTCGGGCTGCCGGCCGGGGCGTAGGGGCCGGGGGTAACCCCCGCCCCAGCGGGAAGCCCCCACCCCCCCTCCCGGCGGGGAGGAAGGAGCCGAGACCTCGGGCGAGGACACCCGGAGGGTCGGGAAGGGGGAAGCGCTCGCCTTGCCGAGGCCGCAGACAAAGAAGGCGACGGGCGGGCGCTGCGGCCCCGCTCCCGCCGCGGCTCCGTCCCTCGCCGCCGCCGCCGCCGCCGCCTGTGTGTCCGGCTGAACCATAGAGATCATTTAAGGCGGGGGGAGAGAGGGGCTCATCCGCTGCCCACGTGACTGGACATGTCACTCAACCGGCCGGCGCCATCTTGAAGAGGGAGGGGGAACGCTGCCCCCAGCTAGTATTCAAGATGGCGCGGGACGGCGGGAGGGCACTATTCAGAGAGAAGCGCTGCGCCAGAGCGCTGCGGCTCTCCCTTCGATTCCCGCCGGACTGCGCAGGAGGGTGTTACGCTTGTCCGGGGGGATGCCGGGAGGGGGAGAATCTCCCGCTCTCGATCCGGGACTCCCCAACAGCCGCGGGAAACGCCGCGGCTGGAGCGGGGCCCACGGGAAGTGTAGGCGGGCTGAGGGGGAGCAGGCGCCCTTACACTGGGGCTTTTTCACTAGAATCGCGCTCTGAGAGAAGCGCACCGCCAGGGCCGGGCTTTCTGGCCCTTCAACGCTGTGGGTGGCGGGGCAGGGCAGGGCAGGTTCCGCCGCCCCGGAGCCGCGGCCGGCCGGGCCGAAGAAGGCGCGTAAAGCTGCAGGGTGGCACTAAAATGTTGTACTTGCTGGTTACGTGTGGTTTTCAGTCACAGGAGTAGAGAGGCAACTCGCAGCAGCTCTGGTGCTGGTGCAACGCGACGGTCTCCGGGCGAAGGCGGGACACCGCGGCCGGGCTCGGGGGCCCGCGGCACAGCTAACGCGTCTCCTTTCCGCTAGGCAAAGGGGGCTCTGGGCTTTAACTTTTAAAATAAATCAGGTTTGCACTCTAAAGCTTTTTTTTTTTTTAATACAATTAGAAAACTTGGAAACTCTTATATTTCTAAATGGAGATAGACCCCAGGGCGATCACTGCATGCCAGAAACTGACCTCAAAGACTCTCAACCTCTACAAAAGTTACTAACATTTTTACCATTCGTTTTGGCCTTCACCACTAACACATCTTATGAAAAAATCTATTGAAAAAACAGCTATCAATACACAAGGGGAAATAGGCTGCAAGAGTTAAAAAAAAAAGAGTCTAATTCAGGTTGCAAATTAACATCAGTGATGCAGAATATGGCAATAACCCACCTTGCAGCCAGACCTTAAATGAAACACAGCTTTGCACTGGAAGCTGCAATGCTACAATCTACAACATCGGTTCAGAATAAAATGCAATGCCTTTAGTAACAACTTGCAACAAATGTATAGTTGAGAAAGTCAGGCTAGAAAGCAGCTAAAACATTGCCACCTTAAAGAAAAGACCAAACTACTTCATGATTGTGCAGCTTCCTGCTTTTAAAGTTGCTACCTATATTAGGCACCAAGGGGGAATTAGATCACCGATTGCTTGTTTAACAGACATTTAAACCAGTGACATTCTGTCAGAGAAAACACGCCAGGAGTTTCTGTATGCTTAAACTACGTATGTTCTTGATATTGACTGACAACATTCTACTGCTGAGAAAATGGAAGCATCCAGTAACTTTGTAACTGGTTCTGGAAGGGACTGATTGACCTCCTTCAGGCCACTTTCAATTCCTGTTTTCCTCAGTAAAGCTGTGTAATACTATTTCTCATAGGGACAGTAAGACTTAATTGTTCTGCTTTTTGAGGTCAGCTCAGGAGAGGCAAAAGTATTACAGTGAGATGGATGCGCCAAGGCAATGTATGCAATTTGGTGTACAGATAAAAACTCAATTCTGAGAAAAAAAACACAATCTAAAATCAGGAAAGTTCAAGTGTTTAATAAAATAAAATAATAATAAAAAAAGCAAAAGCTAGATATTTTCACACCCTTTTTCCTATCATTTTTTTTCCAGACATTTAAACTATGACTATATTACAAAAAAGTACTGATAGTGGAAAAAATAATTCTTAGTCAGAATATTAAACTTTTTAGCTAATTCGAAGTTAATTTTTACCGTTTTTTTTCTTCCAGTGTGCTCCCTTCCATTCTAAAGCCATTTCAACTATATAATGTAAAGCAACTTTTACACATTTCATGTCTCAATGACTTGTTTTCCTCAATTAAGGTCTCTTTTATATCCATTACTTAGACTGAAATCCATCTTAACATCACGAGTACATTTAGTTTCTCGGACAAGGAATTTGCAATTTCTATATGAGGAAAATCAGCACTTCTGGGAGAAAGTAAAGTGTAAATTTAAACCACATAATTGAGATAAATTTAATTACTTATAAGAACAGGCAGATAAATAACAGTAGAATACTGCTTCCTCTTGGAAGTTTGGTAAGTTTATTACTTGAAACATTTTGTAGTCTTTCCTGTACAGGCAGAAATTGTTATTTTTAAATTGTTATGTCACTGAAACTAATGGCAGGTATTCAACATACATCACAATTTATTATATAGCAAATCAAAACATCTACACTGATATTTTCTTTTTAGATTTGCATTTGTCTAAAAACTAGAAGTCCAAGAAGCTGTTAAAGTAGATCCTGGAAAGCAAGGAAAAAGGAACTAAAAGGCTAGAAATTATGCATGGCTGCAGATGGATGCAAGTACTAACCCGCAAGCTTCCGGAGCCTAATGTTTGTTGGAGCCTTGTTGATTCCCTCACGCTGTCCCATACCCGGTAATGCACAGTTCTGAAAGATTTTGAGGACTGGTGCCGCCCTTGGTTACCTTCAGTAATTCAAGCTGTGCTTACTGTGAATGTGAATGTACAACTTGACTTTCAAAGAAGTCAAGCTTCCTAGCAAATGGTTTCTCTTTTTCCTCAGACATGAGAAATTCAAATGACAGAAATAAGCATTCAGGCACTAAGTTATAGGTATCAGAAGCAACTGTAATCTTGCGGACCTGAAACAACTGCGTAGAAAGCAGCAGTTAAATGCTATTATAAAAAAACCAAACAGAACAATTATCTGATGAATGTTCAAAAGTGTAGCAGGACTGGAAATTTTTAGTTCAGTTTACTGAGTTCATGAAGACAATAATGTCATGTACTTGTGCAAATTGGGAAACCCGTGAAAAACCAAGGCAGGTCAGTAGCAAGGAGAATTTAAGGTTCAAAAAGAGCTCTGCCTTCTACACTGACAGTGAATGTTGAGCTCCTAAGTCTTCATCTAAGTATATAAACCAATGCTATGAGTACAAGGAAGTCATAGCATGTTGTCCCTTGCAGAGGCAGGATAAACAACAAATGAAAACTTGAATACAATCTCGATGGGGGGGGGGGGGGAAGAAAAAAAACCAGCCAAGCCTCATAGTAGGCCCTGCAAAGGACATGTAAAAAACCCCCAAAGCAAACAAAAAACCACAAAGGAAATGCTCTTAGGGGAGCTCAAAGAAACCCTATAGCACCATAAACACATTGCGATAGCAAAGTCAGTTGCATGTACTGTAGCTGGCCGAGCCACTGACTGAGATTCATCTTCTCCATTTTGAGATGTCTGAAGTAATCTGAAAAACACCCCACCCACCACAAAACACCAGATGCCCAAGCCTGAATTAGTCGTCCTATGCTCCTGAAGCAGGGACCGGCACTTCCACATAGCGACTGAGGTGACCTCCTTTAGGATGGAACCGATCCCCTGGTAGGCCTGCCTATTTGTCTTCCCTGACTACAAACAAAAGCCAGGACAGCTAATCTCAGAGCAGACCTCAAAAGTTCAGTTACCCAAGAGGAATCCAACTTGTGCCTCTCCAAGCAAATGCTCCATACTGCCTGTCATTAAGTATGATCAAAGGATGAACGGTTTCTGTCAAAAGTGACTTGTTTTTAATAATGATTTAAATAAGCTGAGAACTATGCTTTAAGCCTTATTTTGCACCTGTATTTATCTCTCCTAAAATACTGGGTTTTATTATTGCATTAGCGATTAATTAAATGTTTGTTTGCAATTAAATATAGTCATTGCACTAAGATTGGCAACCTTTTATAATTAGGGAATACATCTTATATACTTAATTCTACAGCTTATTAGATGCTAAATGGTTACATTTTATTTTATCAGAAAATGGTTGAGTACATTTTTTCTTGATTATTTAACACTTCATTGGTTTTGCATAGAGCCCTATCTGGAGGCAAAGTAGAATAATATGAAAAATGGCATTCAAAATAGTTCTTAGATTGATCTGTTTTAAATCTACAGGACACATGCATGAAATACATCTTGTTAATAAAGAGGATAGAACTGATTTGTTTCTAGCTGGCACTACCTTCAGCTTTTAGAGACAGTAGATTTTTACCTTCACAGATCTACGAATGGAAGGGGAAAAAACCCACAAGCTTTTGCCATTCCCAATCTGTTTCCAAGTTAGAACTAGTTGTTTAAATTGAGCTAGTTAAAGTTAAACTGAACTCCAAGAAGCAGCTATAGCTGTCAGACTGTGGTTTAGCACTTCAAAGACTTGCTTCCTGATTCTTACTCTGTAAAGAGGAAGGGTTTTGTGCAACTCCATTCATCAATTCAGTGCATTCTCTTTAAGACTTTGGCATCACGTAGCTGCCTTTTTCTTCCCCCCTCCCCCAACCCCGAGATTTTAAGAGATTATAGCGCATACAGCTATAATAGAGGTTACTGATTTAATATTTTGAGAGAAAGTATTTAATTTAAATCAGTCTTTCAAAAAAAAATTGTTTTTCCTCATTTGTTCTAGGGTAGTACTATGTGCAGACTCTGGGCTCATTTTAGAGGTAAGGTAGTAGTACCACGTTGTGCTACACCACCAAGCTCTGAGGCACGAACATGTTCAGTAAGTAGATCTGCAAGTATTAGTTGTGATGTACTCCAGAAACCAGTTCTTTGTCCACACACTTCAGCAGTACTATCCTGTCACCTTCCATGTTTTCTCATGAGAGAGGCTGATCAAAACCAGACTACTCTCTGTGCTTTTTAAAGGTCCTCTGTTGGTGGCAATCCAGTTTTGGCTGCCATTTTTCTGTGGAGCCTCTCAGTCCCTGCCCTCGTGACCAGGCATTAGTCTGTGATGTGATGGGGGAAAGAAGTGAGAGTCTTCTGGCGTGGACGCCAGAAACATAAGGAATTCCTTGGCAACTTCAGTATTATTTCCAAGTAAGAAATGGTTAAACATTCAAAAAAAACCAGACCAGACAATGTCAATTTTCAAGTTTTGAAGTCTCTCATCTACATGAGCCTCTACAGTCTTGAGGTTGTCAACTTGGAAAAACCACTGGTCATGGAGACTTCTGCCAAGTATAAGGCAGATATTCTGTACACAAAGAGCAGCAGTTCTGATTCCAGTCTGAAGGTCAGGGTCTTCAATAATAAAACTGTGAAGATGCCAAACAGATACCTGACTTGCAAGGGATTTTCTTTCTTATTTATCTATTGGCAATCCCTTCTGAAAACAACAGACCAAAAACCCCTCAACAGCATTAGACTGACAGGCAGTATGGGCTGAGGCCTTTGAGTATGTTTCAGCACTGCAGTATTTTTGATTGAAGAAAAAGGTGGTACCTGTACTTAACTCATCCCTTCCGTAAGGAACATGCTTCAGGTGAAAAGAGGATTACACTTCTGACAAATGAGACTCCTTAAGAAATTCTCTGGATCACCAGTGGGAAAAAATGTGTTAATATGGAGCGGAAAGCATATCATACTGATTTTAAAAATAAGCTTATCTGAGAACTTCTCTAAACACAGGTTACAAAGTAAATTTGAGCAATGAATACTCTCATCTCTTGCTAACAAAATGCTGCAGTTAGTACAGTAAACACATAGCTATCTTATCCTTTTTATCAGATCTGTTTCATAATCAAGACACACATACTTAAATAAACTCAGAAATGGATCAGGTTTTTTAGCATGTTACTCTCTAGCTGATAGGACACAAGGACCATTACATTCTGAATCGGGAAAGTGGATAGTAACTAATGCATTGTAATTCTTCTATTTGATGCATTCCACAATGCAACACAAAACCCTGTTTTGTTGGTAATACTACTCAGTACTATTTTTATCACAAGAATTCCATCCTATCTTTAATACACACCTTATTTCTTTAAAAACAACACACATTATTTGAAGAAATCTTTTAAAACAGTGTGAGCAGAGATCAGGTGTTTGATGGACAACTGAAAAATGCAGATTTATTTTTTTAAATAAAGTTTTGACCGGATAGCTTAAAGACAACTACACAATCATTGTATAGATTAAATGTTATAATAGCAAATTATGGATTATGAGCAGAAATGTATCAGTTGCAAAAGTTTATATAAAAATTTTTAATTACTTAGAAGACATTAAAGCTTGGTTTATATTTCTATTATCAGAAACTGTTGCAAAACATGTTTTCAGATCTAGTTCTTGATGGTGTTAATGACAGCTGTTTGCACTGATAGCAGCCTTAACACTGGAGCAATTTTCTAAGGAAAACCATCAAAACTTTTGAAATTCAAGTCTCCTATTCAAGAAACCTGGCAAAATTAAATGAAAAAATCTAGCTGCTGCTTAACAGCAGCATCTTACAGTCATCTTGATGAACTGCATCCTGTTTTTTGGGAAACCATTTCGCCAGTTGAGATGTGGAGTTACAATCCTGTTTTGTAACATACTTGTAATACATCTGTCAATTTGCTACTGATTTAGTAAGTACCATCTTTTATCCTTATATTGTATTCAGAGAAGCTACATGTAGAATCCCAACCTGCACATTCTAACCCTGATCAATTAATACTTGCTTTGAGGGTCTTGTCTGCTTGGCTAGACTTTGTTTCCTTGTTTTTTTATTGGTACTTACGAAAAAGTCATGTGAAACATTTAGCAACTAGTTCTTATCCCCATTCACAAGATCTGTCACTTTTTCACAGAAAGAAATTAGACTGGGTTTATGTGACTTGATCATAGCAAATACTTGTCAGCTGTTATGCATGTCATGGATATCTTGCTGATGCCAATAGCAGATCTTAATTTTTACTTGTCAGGAAAAAAAGACTTAACGTCAGGCCAGTTGAGCTATAATTTCTATCTTCTTCTCCATTTTATCCTTAAAAAAAGATAAAGCAATGTTTTTTGCTTTTTTCAGTCATCTGGTACTCCTTGTTTTACATTAATTTTCAAAGATGATCTTAAAAATGCTGAAGTTCCTTAGATCAGTTCTTTAAATATCAGGAAGAAATTCTTCAGGTCCAGTTGATTTGACAACATATAACTATTTTCTGTTCCATTCTCCTTTTTCTAGGTAAGCTTCTTCAATCTTTATCACTTGCATCAATTGTACAAGTAATACACTGGCAGTTATTTTTGACTTTTTGGACCAGTCATCTATAACAAACTACAACAAACAAAAAAATTCAAACTGCAAATCTGAACCAAACACGCAATCACTTGTGTCAACAGCCATCTTTTTCAGAGTAGTCTGCACTTCTGTTAGCACAAATCTTTCACTACTTACGTATTTATTCTCTTTCAGTTGACAGTTGTATCTCATCTACTTTCATCCCTATCTGTTAACACTGTTCTTCAGTGGTATCTGAATTTCCACTTTCCAGAGGCCTCCCCTCCTCGTGTTTGAAGTCAATGAAATTTCTTGTTTAACTGAACTGGTCTATTATTACAGTTGGTCTCTTTCTCCTGCACTGGGATACACTTTCAGTCATGACCTTCCCATCTCCAAAGAACTGTGTTATCTCCTCAGTTCTTCTCTCACCTCAGACTTTCCTTCTGTGAGATCTTACCTATGAATTTTCTGTGGTCTGCCTTCTTGAAGTCCAGTAATTTTTATTCTGATGTTCTCTCTCCACCCTAAGAATCATGAATATTTAATTTCACTACCTTTCTTACACAAGTTGTCTTAAACCATCTGATTTTTTTCCTCACTTGCTGCTGTTGTAGTTATTCTCGATCCCAGCAGCTGGTTCCTAGAGGGTGTAACATTGTCTGTCCTAAATTAGATTGATGCTTTGCAAATGACATAAATCTTAACACTACAACTCAGCTATGAAACAAGACTTACATTTGACGAGTTCTTAAAATGTGATGCCACCTTCATGTGAGGAAAGTATTCTTATCCAGAAAGCATGCTTATATGCTGGTGCACAGGTCCTACTGAGGCTCTCTGTTTGAGAAGCTCTTTCCTGAGACTTGAGATAAACTAAACGCTGCACAGACCTTACTCACTAAATTTATTCATAATCTGCAGCCAGGAAAAACTTTCCATATCCTGTTAGCCTTGTAGCAGTTATTTAGGAAGCTGCAGGAATCAGTGAGGCCTCCAACAGTTTACATCCCTACCTAAGCATTTTTACCTAAAGATTACAGAGATGAAAATACTGAAACTAACCTGCATGTGCAAACACCAATCATTAAAAAAGGATAGGTTTTTTGTACCAACCAGGCTCGTAATGAGCACTATAGATTATCTTAGAATATTTTATCGACAAAACTGGAAGACATCTGTCAGAATTCTTAAAGCGATACAATCTCTTGCCCTAACCTAAATGGGTAAGAAAAATGTTATTCGTTGGTACCACAAAAGCCACATTTTCATAGCTGATTCCTTCACAATACCATACACATAGTATGCACATGTACACAGACTATAACGTTTTATGATACTCCCCTTCCCTGTTGAAAGGTGACATAGAGAACAATAACAGAATGAAAGATCCAAATAGATGGACAGAAAATGCACATAGAATATTTTATTTACTGAAAGTTCTGCATCCCTGGAAATGAGGGGCATTTCTGCAAATGATAACTTCTATTGCAAATTTGTTTGAGAAAAGCCATTCTCATATATTCAAAATTTTTTACTGTCAGCTTATCAGGTTCCTTTCCAGGAGCAGAGCTGGGCTCTTGGACAGAGCCTGGAAACTCGTGAGCATTGCATTATATTAGCCCAAGTTTAGATCCCTCAGGTTCTGATCCTTTAATTTTAGTTGCGTTGCTTTTTTCATTAATTATTTTTAAGTTAAATTTTTAATAAAACACTGCAGCTTTAGTAAAGCAGTTTTAATTATTGTTTCCCAAAGAACAACCATATCTATATACAACCAACTTTCAGCATTCCCTGTAACAAGGCTGCTTCAAAACCTGGCTTTTTACATTGGTAACACTCAGTAGTAACAGCCAAGCTCTTAATCAAATGTTTCTAATGAACAGTAGATGTGAAAATAAACCTAAAAGACCCCACTGGAATGAAAACAACACACATTTTCAAAACTGTTTTCTACCATGGAAAATTACTATATTAATCCTTAAGTGATTTCCAAGGACAGAAAAAGGAAATAATTATTTTATGCCCCTTGTAGACTTTCTTCTGTAACATACTGCCCGTTCACGTTATATGTACAAAAAGCCACTGCTCAATCATGCAGTTCTGACTCAACTTTAAGATTCGTATGATTCACTTAGCTGTTAAGTTTCACCTACCATATAAAGCTTCCTTCTTCCTGACCATTTTTATATTCATCTAGCAGCAGCTTCCTCTCTCTGCTTTGCATACAATTTCACCATTTGGGGTAAAAGACTTCTGTGTAATTCAAAACCTAAGGAGATCCTTTCTTTGCGCATCCCTGCCATCATCATTATCTCTGTATCTGCAACTAAATGAAACTTAAAGGCTGTAAGAAGCAAAGACATTTTTGAGTTCTATTGTATTTCTTCACACGGAATAAGCAGCCTTGTCTAATACACTTTCCAACATTCAAGAAAGTAATACTGCAACTGTAATATGGTTATATCAGTACTGCAAAACACACATTTATAATTGAAACAAACCTGTGAACCCTAAAGAGTATTTACTCCCCAAATGAAACCTATGTTCTACACAGAGTTCTACATAATTTCTATTGGGCTAGTACTTGTCTTGATATGCAGAATACTGTCTAGGCAAATAGGGTCTGCCCCCAAAACTCAGATGTGAAGAAAAGCACACAGAGAAAAGTCTTGTCAGAAAATCAGGGTGGAAAATCCAGGGAGAAAGAACGAATATTGATGTATCTGAGTATTCCTCAACAAACAGTGTCTTAAAGTAACCGATCAGATAGAAAACCAGTAACTAATAATGTAGTAAAAGTTAGCAAGCGCTTACAGCTAAGTCACTTAAAGAGATCAGATAAACGCCCACCATGATCAGATTCCTGTCTTAAGCCACACAGTAACTAGTTTGGAGAGAGAGAAAGAAAATAAAATGTCTACCAGATTACTTCTTAGTGGTAAAAGCTCATCATAGGACTGTTCTGTAGCGCTTAAGCAACATTCATGACTCAGCAGTAACTGGCTGCTTTCTCTCTAAACAAAAAATATGATGGAACACGGATCTCTAAATTTAGCTTAAAAAAAATCAAGGAGAAAAAAGCAACTCTTTGGTTAGACTGAATTCTTGCTTACATGCACAGCTCATGAAGTCCTCCTGATTTGAAGAGTAAAATGAAGGAACCTCAAAGAAACAATTTTATAGTGCTACGTTTGGAACAACTGAAAATGGTCTCAAAATCCAAAGGAATAGCACATACCCTTTTCAACTGACAGATGATATTCATGCTTCAGTCAGGCTTTTTTTCATTGCTGAAACAGGTGTCAAGCAGTAATAATTCACTCTGCTTCCTCAGTAAATGTTTGTCTTCTACTAGATACCCAGTCATACAGGATAAATAATTGCTACAGGAGCCTTAACTGCTTGCATAAACAAAAATGTAACTTTATGGACCTCATCATTTGCATGGCCCAATGCCTAAATAAAATAGGAATTATGAAGCATTTACTTTTTATTCCACATGATCGTAGAAGATGACTTTATTAACTGTAAACATTGTTAATATTTTTACTTCTTTTATTCCTATATAGTTTATTTCACATATAGCAAATTTCCAAATTACTATTTTCAAGAAAAACAAACTAGAATTTCTGCAGATCTTCTCTTATAGCTACATCTAGATAGACAACATAAAGAACAAGGCTAAATGGTACATAAATTTACAATGCATTTTAAAATTTGTTTAAGGTGAAGGAGAAAACAAAAGAGCTCAGATTAGAGTTGCTAGTTCACATTTTGTTACAGTAAGCAGGGTCTCAACTGAATTTATATGAGTATCAAGGCATATAAAGTGAACTATATATGTAGATCTACATTCTTTTGTCAGAACAAGTAAAACTTCAAAAACACTGAAAGAATGTTGTGAATACAGCAGCATATAAAGGTACTACAGAAGAATGCTTTTGTCTCAACTCCAATATGATATTATTCCAATTTTTTTCTTGCATTATCATGAACTAAAATCAAAACCCAACCAAACAGGAAAAGAAAAGAGGATGACAGCAGAACTTACTGCTATATGTAAGGACACAGCTGGAATATCCTAGCATTGCCATCACGTAATCTGAAACTAACTTCCAAGAATTATGAATACACTCTAAGTTACTAGAGTCTGAGGCTATACGACAAAGGAAATTCCTAAGAATTAGACATGGTAGGCCAGGTCTTTTGGGAGAGTGCTGTTCATTTTTCCCCCCCTTGTAAAGTCAAGCAGTAGAACCTTCATTGCATACAATGAAACATGAATTAAGCTAAGTCACAGCTTCTGAAACGCTGTACAATACATTAAAATTTATCACATTTTTAAAGCACAAAAAGTTACTGGAAGTTATCATCAGACAATGTCTTAACAGTAAATTCTTTTCACCTGTGCAGAAGTTCAACTAACTTTTTCAAAAGTTGTTGTTCTCAAGGCATACAAATATTCTATCAGTATTTTGCTGATAGAAATTAAACTGCGTACATGTACAGATGCAGACCACGTCTGTGCACTAGTCTGGATCCCAGTTTGAACAGAACCTGCATTCTAAGTGCCTTATTTGTAACTTTCTGATATACTCCACTCTAAACAGCCTTACAGGCATGCAGTAGGCTCTGCAGTCAGAATGTGCATGATTCGTGATGCAACTGTGCACAACAATTCCTTCTTTCACTTGTAGAGCTGCCCCTTATTCAGGAGGATTCAAGCTGAAGCTCGTAGAAGATGCCTGTCCACATAGGAAATGAGCAGCAAGCTACAAATTTGAGGTGAACAACTAGTGAAAGACACAAAACTGAACTGTATAGAAAAAGATGAGAAGAAAATATGCTCCCCCCCCCAACAACAGTACTACCCTGAACTTCTAAATGAATTCCTGTGGAATACATTGATAACTAGTACTTGTGTTTGCCATGTGCTGAGGAAAACAAAGGCATTAACCTCACTAAAAATATCTTGCCTGAAGAGTTCAAGGCTGGCTATGAGAAGGTTTGCTGTTTGGCAAGAAGAAACAACTCACAGTGGGTAAAAAACCCGAAGCCTAACATCTGCAGAATACAACGACAAATTACTGAAGTTTCACAGAGGTACCCCTACTTGCCCTTGTAAATAACTAACGGTGGCCATGTATTTCATGCAGCTTAATATCCAGTAACATTCCACGGTTCACCAATAGAACAGGCGGGGAAGCAGGCACATGTACAAGGGAACAAAATGGATGTCCAGATAGATTAGCATCTCTGGTAACAAGCAAATAACTACCGTAGGTTACTTGTAAGAATAAGACTTTATAATGTTCCCAGCTTGAGGCATCTGTTTCTTCTTCTTAATTAGTTACTACGTAATCTTAAATCCTTGTCTACGTTAAGGCAACGGTCATGGCATTGAGACATACAAATTTTCCCAAGTAATCAAAATTCTTGATACGAACCTTCTAAGAATTTGTAAAACCCTTGCATTTTCTCTTTGAATACCCAATCCACATCTTCTTTAAAGTTGGGGAGAAGAAAAAAGGTTGATTGCGGTTACATTCAATCAGCAATTAATGCTTATTTTCCGACTTCCAGCTGCTATATATTTCTATATGATCAGCTGTACCCCTTTTCTAGCTGATTTCAGTGACACAACGCAGACTTCAATCCTGAAAATGCCCAGGTGTTTTACTTTTCATGACTAAACAACCTTACACCCTTGAAAATTACTTGGACATGGGTCTACTTGATAGGTAAAGTTAAATAAATTTCTTCAGAAACAAGATTTGCTCTGCTAGAAACATGCAAAAATGTGAAACATATATTCAAAAATGCTCTTTGCATTAAAGCAGCCCTAAGAATATTTAGCAAAAGGTACAAGTAGAAAAAAAAAAGAAACTGATGCTTCAAGTTGGAAGAAATGCTTGAGTGCCGGACAAGAAGGCACAGTGAAGGGAATAATTCTTATTCACAGGCAAAATTAGTCAATGAAAAGCCTCTTTTCTAAACTAAGTAACTGTTTTTAGTTCTCAAACTATTTATACAAGCAAGCAGTTTGAATATGGTCAAACTCAGCTTGCATGTCTAAAACATGCCTCAAACAGCACAGGTATTATTCATTTTGTAATCAAAAGGAAAGGAAGGAAAGTTAGCTCACCGACAGTTGATTTAAAAACCTTTTGAAGATTTATGTGCATAGGTGGTAAAATAGTCCAAGCTCTAGAGTCAGGAAAGACTTATACACCCCCTTTTTAACATACAGATGAAGCTGAAGATTTATTGAAAAAACAATTAGAAACTGTTAGAAACAAACTCATTCACAGTTTGGTCTGCACACCTCTGTCCAGATATTCTGGTTAAGAAGATATATTGTAAACCAAATTAATACCCTTCTTTCCTGCCTTCCACTTTGTTTCTTTAATGACCTCATAGACCTTGACTTATCTTCCACTAATTAGGAGAACAGTTGCCAGGTTTTCACCTTCGGAGTACAGATAACGGTGTTATCTGTATGTGGGACCCAGTTTTGCAGTATACTGGAAGTGTTCCTCCAAATAAGCTGTTTTGACATAAATTCTAGTAACGAGAAGCATTTGTGTCCTTAATGTAAACGGTGTGTTCTCTAAAAACTACCCATGATTGTCGATTAAGTTCTACGGGACTTTGGTCACAGAGAAATGTGCAAAGCCTTGAAGCCTCTTTAACATTTACTGTATTTTGGAACAGAAAGCTTTTAAAAAGGACCATAAACTGAAGCCGTATGGGGGCACGCCATTCAAATCCATGCTTGTGTAAACATTATTCACACAGGGTATTTCTAACCCTGACCACTTCATCACACCTCCAACTTGAAGCTCCTACAACTTCTACATCTATGCACATGTACCATTCAATGTCAATGTCCCTTTAGCCAGGAAAGTGTAAAGCAAACAGATATAATACCATTTCTTACACATGATAATCTCTTTTAATATCTACAAAAGACTTTAAGGAACAAAAACCTAAAGGTAAGCTCCGAAATTCTGAAATCCATAGAAAGGCACCTGTCTTTTTTTTTTTTTTTTTTTTACATTTGGCCTTTGTGCTTTCACACCACAGGTTAAAAATATGTGAATACAGGTAAAACATTATTGAAATCGTAATTATTAAGAGTTCAAGTGCTAAGTCACAAACTTTACAAACAATAGTATTAAAAGTGTTTTGCTTTGATTGTGTATTATGTGAAAGTAAAATAAATTCACATGTACTTAATGACAAATTTTACTGCACTTCTAAAGAACTATCTTCAAAAATACACTTTGCATGGTTTCAAATCAGACAGTTTATAATTAAAAGATTAGAACAATTTGTTTGGGTTGAAAAGACATTACAAAACAAAGCACTTAAGATTATTGACCAAAATATTACAGCCAAGTATTTCAGAAATTTGATATCATCTTTCTTGGGTCATGATCCAAAGACTGTGATACTTGCCTATAAGGTCAAAAAAGGCTAACAGCCCTCAAATATGTGTTTTTTTTAAAGCAAGGCTGCAACTACAAAAATGGGTAAGAGTCAAGTAGAACAAACATCTTGAAACAAATTAATATGAAGTGAGGTATGGTAGTGTTGAAGTGCTACAGTGGATTTCTGCATATTCAAACTTACTTCAGGTCAACTACTTTGAAGTTTGAGATCAGTAGACTGCTGACTGCTTGCTGCCATCTTTTGTCGTATGACCCTATGTTAGATGTCCAATAGCCGCAGAGAAGATACATTCAATTAAGCACAAACTAACAACGTGGTCAGATATGAATGAGCATATCTGGCAATTTAGAAGGCAAACTGTAAGTAAAAATGCAAGCATACAACTTATTCATAATAAATACATTTCCAAGCATTTAACATTATCAATATTTTAAAAAGAATTTAAATAATAAATGCAACTATTTTATACAGAACTGTACCATTTATTATACACACAAGTATATCAGTTCCCTTTGTTTACAAAGGCTGGTTACAGATATATGGAATGTTACAGTACCATCTTGCATAAAATTTTAGTACAATTCGTACTTCAAAAAAAGGGTGCAAAACACCAGCCTAATAAATTTGACTGAATTGAAATATTTTTAATTACATCATTAACACATACACAACAAGCTGTACATAAGCCCACTTTTCAATCACCACTTCAAGATACTGTAGCAAGTACATTAGATTATAAATGATTCCAACTATTCAGTTAAATTTATTAAAGGTTTGCACTGCTACTCGCTCTGGAACCTTTGAGATACAGCCTGTACTCATGAATTACTGAGCTCTTGTTAGTACAGTTAAAAGGCAGTCAGCACTGGTTGCCAAAGTACTAGTCACAAGAGATTTCCTCAGAGAAACTTCACCTGGGAACAAACATTTCTGGATACTTCTTTTCCTTCGAGAATACAAAAGAAGTTTTATGGGGTCAAGACTCTCCGTTCTGTACCTTGGATGCTGGTGGATGCATGAAGTCCTTAAAGGGAACCAGTGCCTCTTTCAGAGCTGAGCACACTTCTGAGGATGAGCAGGTGATACATTCTACTAAAGTCGGGTACAAGGCAATAACTTGTGCCCACGTGTTAGCATCAACTGCAATGAAAAAAAAACCCAGACTGAATCACTTACTACTGTCTAAATTCTTACAGCATACTTTTTTTTAATACCTGTATAAACAAGAGCACATTCAGGTGCCTAAACATAGGTACCTAGTGCTACACAGACACTATGACACTGTACAGGGCTCTCAGATATGACGATGTATTTTTGCAGGAGAGCCACACTTTTTTACAGCAGCAGCTGGAAGCCAGATGGTACACCCATGAAATGGTGCTACACACCTGTGTTTCTACATATAAGTCATTCACTATGTTTTCTGGATGAAGAACTGACAAACTGAAGATAATTCTCTCATTAAATCTGTAATGCACATACATTTTCTGCCTGCTTTTCTCAGCTATTGACAGAAAGTTGTATTGGACACATTTCACTTTTGGAAACTTGTCAGCAATGGGGCCTTCTATTAATTTCAAGTCAGTCCAGATTAAAAGAGCTAAGAAAGCAGAGGGAGAAACACTGGACCAAGACACAAAAATATCCATGGTAAAGTTTGTTAGTCCAACAAGTAAAATTAAAGATTGTATCATGAATCTTATTTATTATGCCACTTCCTTATCTCTGTTTTGGCTCTGTTTCAAAAGAGAACAAACTCCTGATTTCAGAAAACATTAATAACCTTCTTAAATAAAATTATTAAGAGCTAGAAGAAGTGGGAATAAAGTGATTCTCTAATTTTTCCAGTGGCTCTCTTCATAAGAAAGTATGCAGGAGGTCTGACAATCAGTACTGTATGAGGCCCAGGTGAAGAATTTCTCTCATGGCAGGAAGAGGGATTTGGGGAACAGTCCAGCTGAGTTGGCTACTCTAGCCCTCCAAGAGAAAGGCCCACCGAAGTTGCACTTCAGTTGTCTTCAATGTTTGCCAAAGTGCTTTATGTATCCTGGCATAGTTCTGTCCTCAGCCTTTTGCCATCAGCCTTGGAAACCACATTATCATAAATCCAGCTGCTCAGTGATGCTGCAAGTGAGGCACTGCCTCTCCAGCAAACCCACTTGCCTGTGTTTTTCTGGAAAGGCTGGTTTGTTTGTTTCAGGATTGGGAAGATTCTTCTGTTCCTCATAATATCAAAAGCAGGGAGGCAGAGGGAAGTGTTGTATATGCAATTCTGTCAGAGTTTCAGAATCAAATACAGCTGGTTTAAACAAGACTCCTAAGTCTTCTGGTGGGAAATCTCTATGCATATAGCAGGGGCAGCTTACAGGAGGAACAGGATGCACAACTATAAATTTATTAATTTTATTTATATATATATATATATATATATATAAAATTCAGCCCTTTAAATATACCTGTCAGCCATTTACTTGGGGATCAATAAGCTAAGACAGCTTTTTCAATACGGAGGACAGGTGGTACTAGAGCAGAAGGACAGGGAAAGCAAGACTGCAAGTTTAAGTACACAGCAGCCTGCCCATGTGTTTAACTTGTACACCCCTTTAATTGCACTGCAGGGTCTAGCAAAACTACATATACTTAAGAATCCTACTAACATTTTATGGAATGGTTTTTGTTTGTTTTTAGAAGATACTAAGCTCGCTCTAATAAAAGACACCATCAATTGAAGCCCCCTATTTTATCAAGCCTATCTTAGGATCTTACACTTCTAGGTCTACTGGAAAAACTCTGTGGGTTTTTTTTTTTTTGTCTACCTGCCACCTACATATACACGGAATTACCCAATACTGAATTTTACAAATTACACTTTTTTTTCAAATTTATGTGAAAATTACTATATGAAAGAATAAAGATGTCTTTGTAGAAGATACAATGTTATCTTGTTTAGAACTATGTTGTTTAACAATAACTTACCATTTTCAGGTTGAGTTTTTTTAAGTGAATCTATGAGAGTACTGACAGCTTTTAAAACAAATATGATTTCTGTTACTTGTTGCCTAGAAAGGAAAAAGCACAAACAGTCAACTACTCATTTTTGGTTCAAGAATATAAGCTTTTCTATGAAACTTACACAACACTAAAAAACATAGGTAATTGAAACAGCTGCAATGAAGCCTACCAAAAAAAAAAAGGATATTTAGAGATTAAGGTTATAATTAGTCTTTAATGTTCCCACCAGCATTGCTGCTGTCTCAGCTAGGATAGCTTTAAATGTCACACTGGAAACACTTAACGGCACACACATCTCAGTCTGAAAATACTCATGTACATGATTAACTGTAACATGAAAATAATCAGTTCCATCATTCATGATCAAAACCTTCAAAAGTTAACTGAAATTTAAATAAGCTCCCATTTTAAAGAATTTCCTGGTACTTCAGTCAGTTTTTCTGTTTCAAGAACAAGTACTTGAGTCATGATTCACAACATTGCTGTTTGGGTATTTTCTCTTATTTTTGAGGTCACTCCACCTCTCAATTTAGAAACTATATATAGCTCTATTGGGAATAAAGAGAAATCAGATTTCAGAATTATTATGTTGTAGGTATCAGAACCATTGTTTCAATAACTGAAACTATTAGTTTCTAAATCATATTCCTACTGTCTGTGTAACCGCACCAAATGTGACCCATTATTATTCAAAGCCTTTTCAACAAAAAATTGGTATAAACATTTTCTTTGAAATGTCTTCTCCAGAAATATTTCCCTGTCTTTAGATTTCACCCACACACACTATTTTTTTAAGGATTGAGTGATATTTTGAATGAAACCTTCTCAGAGTACTGGTAATATCTTTCATTTCCTAAAGACAATGTACGTACCGTGGAAGAGGACATTTGCCACTCAATCTCTCATCTTCTATGTAGCGATGCAATACATCCTGTGACCTTTTCAAGAGCACAGAAAGTGCCATTCTAGAGATGTAGCCTTCCTGAGGAGTTGTGACTTTATTACTGAATGAAAACTGGAGCAGTGTTTCAAAACACACCTTAGAAAATTCCTCTCTCATTCGAATATCTATTTCAGCTTCTGTCAAAGTAAAATGTCACATTTAATTGTGCAGTGTGCATGCCAATATACTAAATGTTGCATTTCAATCACTTTATTATATTTTGCAAAAAGGTTATCACTCTTGTAGTATTAAAAAACATCATTAGTGATAAGAACAATTATTAAGAATACATTTGAAGAAAAAGTGACTGTGCAACAATCACAACAGTTCTAAAAAGACAGAATACGCAACACATTCAGTAACATGTCACCTACTTGACATTGCTTTAATAAAAAAATTATGAAATCAATTAAAAAAACCCAGCAACCCCAGTTCTACACCATAAGTACTAATAACTTGGTACTGTATAATCCAAATACTTTTCTCTGTCATGGCTTATGTCCATTTTTTTCATCTTTCCCAAAAAACTATAAATGCTTTCCTCTTAACAGCAGAGAAGGCATCTGGTTAGCTACACCATGTAGTTATGCTAAGGTCATTTAATTTTTAAGAACATGGTATTATGTCTGTCTTACAATTTTCTGAAATTATTGTTAGAAATATTTCAGCTGGCACAATGCAAAACAAACTACGTAAAAAGTATAAAGTAACAAAACTACGCTATTATATATGATACTGACTAAGAAGTAAGGAAATAATTTTAAAAAAAAATCACAAGGAATGCTCAGCAACTTCCATGAAATAAAATATAATCTATAAAAACAAGCTGGATAGCAAACAGTCTATACTGAATACATGCCATGGAACTTCAAGTCTTTATCAGAACAAGTACTCAACATTTTCACTACTTTCTAGTAGATTTAAACACTGTTATCTTTTGTCATTCAGGTACCATACCTGTGAAGGAGGATGACTGAGAATGTATTGAGCCTTTATTAAGCATCGTCATTATTTGACCAACAAATTCCTTAGGAATAAAATTAGCATATGGCAGTATCTCTGTGCTGATAAGCTGCACCACCTAAAATAAATTGAATATATTTATATTGGTGTTCTGGATATTAAAGTAGTAATTCTAGCACGAAGAAGACAGAAACATTAAACGAAGAGACATATCTAATGAAACTTCACAAAATATTCCAATGCTAACTTTTACAATTTGCAGATATGTCCAAGAATTGCCATCTTGCATGTAACGTTAAACTTTAAATAATAACAAGTTTTTCCCTCCACTTTTGTCGGAGTCTCTGAAGCAGTTACCAGTCATATTTCACTGACATTTGAAGTATATTCTTCAAATGGAATTTATGGTTTTGAAAAGAGAAGATCCAATATTAGGAGTCTTTCTCTACTTCCACTCAATTCCATATCCTCCCTATGACATTAACAAATATATCATATGCTTACAATGAGACATCTGCAAAGCAGAACAAGCGAGTTAATTATCTAAACGAGCTTAAGGCAAAGAACATTAACTGAAATGCTTTCTATCCTTGGGTTTGATGCTCCTGCTTAGGAACAAAGTGGGTTTAGATCTCCATAAATTAAGGCATTAGACCTCAAGAGTACTGCTCACTGCAGGCAGAACCACTCCCACTTTTCATCCAGAAATCTCTGTATGCCAGCTGCCACTCTGGAGAGATGACAGGTGATCAAACCCACAGATACTGCCATATCTTCTCTGCAAGCCCTTCTACTTTGTACCCTTAATCCCTGGGCTGCCACACCTCTCTGTGCTGGAGTGAAAGGGGACAAGCCCCTCTTCATGCCAAGTACCATGTTCTCTTTAATTTTCTTCGGTGTTATCCAACCGAACATGCCCTCTTTTACAATTACAGCTGTCTCTGTACTGCACAAACAAGACATTTCTTCATTTATGCACAAGCTTTTCAGTAGTGAGAACACATCTGGAGGGCAACAATGTCACTGTTGGCTGAATACCCCGCCTCAACATGGAAAGCACTCACTTCATGTTTAACTGTCAGCTTCCTCCATGTATACAATTACCTGTGTAATTGCTTGGCAATAACATACTAAATAAGAAACATTGTGGTTTCGCCACTTTACGCTGTTTTGAACTTCAGAGTTTTTGGCATGCCCCTTCCTACTTTCTGCATAACTCTGAAGCAGCCAAAGTCTGAGCCTATGCTTTTCAAAGAGGGAAATGGTATCACAGGAAAAATAATGAATGGGTAACTTCTCAAAAAATTATTTCAGAACCAAATGCAATCTGTGAATGTCACCATCTCGTTACGTTTGACAATATATTTGTTACAGTCTCCTTACCTCAACATCAATACTCTCATTCTTCTGAAATTCTTGAATTGAAAGATTATCAGGAGGTGTACTAAAAATAAACATGCTATGTTATACTTTTAAATTCACAACGTTTAAGGAGATAAGTCTGGGGAAATGCATTACATTTAAAGTTAATACATGCATCAAGTTGGTACTGTTATATGGCAATGTTATGAATATCTTATGAATAATGATGATAAAAATGATTCAAAAGATACAAGTAGTAAAACACTAAAACTGAAGAGTTACAACTGATGGACCAGATTAAGGACTTGCACCACCAACACCATTTTTCATATGCATCTCAAAGCAAACTCTCATATGTGCAAAAGTCACTGTATCTGTTAAGATGAGTCTGTGAAGGTATGATCAGGGGATCAGTTTTTTACATTTTACTTTTTCTCTCACTACGCAAGATAAAGAGACTTTTGAGTACATCTAAAAAATTACATTTTCTTCTGCATTAATGAAACACACTTTTCATTAATGGGACATTATTTTTCCTTGATAACTGAAATTATATATTTGTTCTCATTCTTAACAAATTTTATGAAGAGACAAACTCATTTTACAAACAATAATTTTGAAGAAATTCAGAACTTTCTGCAGTTCTTCCATTGTATATAAAAATTACTTACAGATGAAATGTCCAGAAATTATTCAACCATGACAATTACCCAATACTTTACAACATCCTACCTTACCTGCTTGTAAATTTGGAAATCTTGTACCATTTAATTGCAAATTTTATGCCAGCCATCTGTCATGCAGTCTTCTGTGGCGAAATTTTATCTCATTTATTACATCCTTCCCTGTACACACTGGACTACCCATTCAGCAAATTCAAATTCCTTTCCTTTGCTGGATTATGCTTCTGCTGAGTTATTGGGTGAAGTTCCTCAGCAGGACAGAAAAAGGCCTCCTACTCAAGACAGCAATCAACTACTTCAGCTGATGTACTGACATCAGTGTTTTAGTCTGTATCAGACATGGGCTTTTCAAATTAAACTTTTAGACATCCCCGTTTATAAACCTTGGTTCACATCTGACCTTAGAGTGCATAGAACTGGATTCATTTTTGATGAAACTAAATTTAAAAATGTATTCTAAACTCTCGCACATGCTTGCATGACAGGAAGCCAGACTAGAGCTACTCTGAAATAAAATATCTCAAGTGAGCACTCTGTGGGTGATGGATCCTTATCATGAACTGTTTTGCTTTACAGATCTGCTCCTACTGCACTTTGCAGGCTGGGAAATCAAAGGTACTTCACAAAATAGATAAACTCCAAAATACTTTGTTTATAATCCCATAATCACAGATCGCTTGCTAAAATCTACACAGATTCAACATACAGTTAGTGAAATTACTAGAAGAAAAACAGACTATAAGCCAATGACAACCCGTGGTATAAGAGCTTTCTGAGTTACGTAAATTGGGAGGCTGAAGGATTGTATCATGAAAGTATTATGTGGTCACCCTGCACTCTTCCTTAGGCATCCCACTAATCCAACAGAAGCAGCAAATAGGCCTACATATGTGTCTGTTCTGACCAAGTTACACTGCCCTCGTTTTTCTGACACAGACCAGAAGTCAGAATCCTCACGCCTATGTCTCTCTGAAATATAAAGACAGTTGCAAAACCCACTGGAATGTGGGTTCAGTTTCTCCACAGTGTGTCATGTGCACTGATGGTAAGAAGTTAGTGCATGCAGCTAATGGAATAACCAGTAGCATTAACAACAACAATTAGAGTCAAGGCACTATAAAAGGTCAATTTAATTTCGTATCTCAAATTCTCTCCTTCTTCCATAATTCTACATTTTGCCTTTTTAAAAGAATTATACAACATCTTCAAGCTGTGGAACAGTTTGGAAATTTCACCATTTCAAAAGAACAGTTAGAAATATTGGAATTAAGATTGTCTGTGGTACTTCAACTTGCTGCTACTGTGTATGCTTGTGTGTCACGATGCATCTTACATTAGATGATGCTCCCCTCCCCGGCCCTGAGAAATCACCTGATTAAGTATACAAGATAGTCACTACTGAGAAGGAAGGAAAATGCTAGGGTCAATCTGCCACAACATTCCCTGCCTAATTTATGGCAGAATAAGCAGATGCAAGGAAAACAGCGCTCTGGACTGAACAAAGAACGAAGCTGTTCTGTAAGCAGAGGAATTGGTGCGGTACTGTAGTGTCAAGCAGACTGGCATCCTTTGGCGTATTTCCTAACTCCGTCCCCAGCCCCCAGCTTTTCCTCCACCTCATATCCCTCCCCAGGAAAAAAAAGACATGTGGTGCGTACTTCAGAGCAAAGCACGTGCTCACTGGCAAGGCAGCTGCCAAATATGCAATTGTGGACCTGTGCCAGCCTTGTCCTCACAAGGGTACTTGTCTGGGCCTGTCTTCTCCATCCCATTGCCAACTATAATGAAAGGTTTAAGAACTTTGGAGGCTTCTAAATCTTATTCAAATCTGGTTAGTTTAGCTAACAGGTTTTTGGTGGCTTTTTTTCCCAGTGTTCCTCTATGTTGCTGACCAGGTAAGATTTTTCCAAAATAGGCTTCTTTCCCCGATCTTCTGGCTGCTTAGCATGAGACACCTAAAGTTCAGTCTGCACACCTATAGCTAATTTTCAGTTTTGACAATTATGACAGTAGGTGCCAATGTTTATGTTTGAAAAATAAATGTACCTTCCTTTCTCAAAGGGACTTTATGTAGGTAACTTCACCATTGTCTGTGAAACACTCATGTGTAACATACATGACTAGGAAAAAACAAAAGAAAAAAAAAGAAATACTGTGGTTATTGGTGGTTTGTGTGTTAGGCAGTCAGAAAGGTTGGAGGTACACATTGAAAACAAAGAATAAATTAAATATTAAGTAGCTGTTCAGTCAGTACCTTTTGTAACACGAAGAAGCTACCTATGCAAAACCTTTAAATAAACTATTATGATGCATACAAATGCAAGTCATGTAGAAATACATGGGAAGCTTTGATTCTGACACTTCCTAATTTACAACTGACTGACTTGTGAGCTGAGATTTACTTTAAAGAGATGTTAAGACCTTTCTGTCCAGTCATCCACATCTGATCTGCCATATATACTACAGATTACGCTACATACTTGTTCACGTAGCACATTATTCCCAGGTAAATAGTTTTTTCTAAGGTGTCTGTATGAAACATCTACCTAGGGGCCAAAAGCTTTGCTGGTCTGATGCAATACTGCCAAACCACACCCGAAGGGTCAAGAGCCAGGGAAGATAAGAGGCAGCGCGATATAAACTGTTGCTGGCTTTCCTAGGTACAGAGATTCCAGCCGCTGCCCACCATCCAAGGAGGGTGCTGGAGCCGTAACAACAAAGAGCTAACAGCCTCCCAGAGTCCTGCTGTGCACAGCAGCACTCTGCTCTGAAGCATCTTTTTGGAGGCTATTGATTTAATTCCCTCATGTAAGCACAGACTTCTGCTCTAGTAAATTACATATACACACACGTTTGTTGAATTTTATTTTATATAATGGCTTGACATGCTTCCATGAAAGCCTCTGGGAAAGAAGCATGATATGAAATAATAAACAGACCAGCCCCTTACTAAAAGACAATTTTATCTAAATTAAGTTACATTAAATGTATTAATTTTTAAATGTCGTTCTGATTTATCATAAAAATCAAGATTATTGAGCCTCCTCAGCTGTAGCTTGCTTTTTAAAGAAAAACAACAAAAACAACCCTGAAACTTACTGCTTGGAAGCCATTAATCCTCTATGACAGCAACATTTTCCTTCTTCCTGTACCTGGGCTCTTTTGGCTATATTTGAAATTTCTTGATGTACAAAGTGGCACAGACCATTTCTGCTGTGATCTGTACTTTTTAAACATGAGTTGACTATCTCCTCACATTCAGCCCCATAGCTGGCTTGAAATCCTGTTCCCGTCCAAAAGGCAGAGGCAAGACCACACAGAGGAGGTTCACTATTTTAAACACAGAGATTCACAGTGCTTTAGTTTAAGGGTTCTAACCACAGTGACCGCTTGCCTAACGAATGCCACCTCAGTTTCACCGGTGGAAGCAATTTCTAGAACAACAGTGATTAGAAGAACTATGAGTCAGACTAGAAAAATGTTTAAAATATTGATTAAAAATTAAGAACATCAGTGAAATAGATTTTTATCTTTCTACTCTATCCTCAGCCAGGTAGAGACTTGGAGAATGTGCATACAAAACCAAGACAATATGCACTGGGATATTTTAATGAACAACGGTAAAGGGAAAAACTAGCCAAATCTGTTATGCAGTGTTGCTCGGTGGACTGACTTCAATCAGACATTAGCAAGTTTTACAGAGATGCAGGCGTTTCATTTTTAGAACCATCCCAGCAGTGCTAAGTCAGCTTTCAAGAATAAAGGTCTGAAAAGCGAGTACAAAAGGAAGATATTTACCTAGCTTTGCATGAAGCCTGGGAAGATAATAGCATGGAACATGTAGAACATTAAATAGTGGAAAGTGTGGAGTATGAAAAAGCATACAAGAGTGGAGGAAGAAAAGGAAGTTTCTTTGTGCCAAAATATTTCAGTTTCCTTGAAGCAGAGAGCTGAGGAAAAATTACAGAACGCTGGCATAAAGTCAATTTTCAGCTCTAACTGTATTCAGATTTAACTGGATATATCTAACTATTCCTGTCATAAGGGGTGATACGTTGGATAATGGTAAAAATCTAGATAATGCAGTAATGCTTTTATTCTGTCTCACAGAGAGCCTCTTGGGGTGTCTCTGAATTGTATTTTCCAAATTCTTTGCGCGCCAGAACCTTTTCAATCCGTGCTGGTCTTCAGCAGTGCAGCCAGATTAGTACACTTCTGCACATGACTTAATAAACCCTCTGTCCTGCGTGGCATATTTGCAAGTTGGAAAGCCACCAGGGGTGACTGACTCACAGTTGCAGTAAACTGCAGTTATGGTCAGCAGGGTCACGAAAACCAAGTAAAGTGTACAAGTCACTAATCTAAGAGCACAGAGTGCTCTCATCTTCTCATCTGTAGCTTGGTCAATTGATTTTGGTGATACAGACAAAAAAACCAAGTACTACCAAAAGTTTTAAAAAACACAAGTCGTTGTTAATATAAAAAAATCAAGGAACACACCAGAAAACAGTTCTTACACCACATGGCCTAAAATAAAGGACCAACATGGACAGTTGGAAAGTGCATTCCCATTGCCTTCACCTATAATCTGAAGGCTGACATGCACCTCAACTCAGCAATAAATTTTAGCTATTATTTGCAAAACAGTGAATAGATTCTCCCAAATTATTCTGGAATAAGACACCACTATGATTAACATATATTTTTCTTTGTTACAGTTCTAATAGAAAAGACAATACAGTAAATTTGAAAATTCTGAATTCAATTTACTTAGAAATGGAACAACTACAAATGTAAGAGACTGACTATACTGCAATTACAATCCACTAAAACACACAATTTAATTTCAGCACAAAAGGGACAGGTTGCCCTATTTGCCATGGCTAGTTTCACAGCATCTTGCACAGAAGTGCAGGAGGACTTAACTGAAGGAAATCAGAAGAAAATTACCTCAGTGTGGGGAACTTCCACAGCTATCTCTAGAGCCCTCCTTGCATCACAGAGAGAGAGGCACACTTCAGGAGCATTGTGGGGAGGAGGAGGAGGAAGAGGATGAAGAAAAGGAGAAATGACTGCTATTACTGGCATGAGGCAGATGTACTCCCCTCTCAGCTTTAACTTTTTTTAGGACCACAAGGCTCAGGCTGATGGAGGGTTATCTGTCCTAAAGCTACAGGGTCAGGGCTCTAACTGTAAGTAGGAGAACCATGCACTTGGGAAGACAAACTGCTATTTAGAAAAAGATGGACACTAAAGGGGCAAAAAACCTCCCCCACACCCCAAACCAGACATTCAATAGCCATATAAACACACAACTACATCAGCAAAAATCACCTACTCATAACAAGCCCGGAAAACAGTAATGATAATGGCCATTAATTATAATCACAGGCCAGATTATCCTGCTACAGCCATAGGTTCTATAAACCTCTGGCCTATTTTTAATATTTTAAATTCTTTTGAACCTTAAAGTTTCTACATAAGAGAACAGAAAAGTTTCATATAACTTTTCTGAGAACATTTTTAATTTTGATGAAAATGCTGATCCCTAAAACACATTTTTGTACGTAAAATCATAGAATACACTCTGGTCTCTAAAGCTGAGAAAACATTTAAGCGAAGATAGACAAGTTGTAGGGCATCATAAATATTCACAGAAGTACTATTTTTCCTTTACCTCCAGAGAATATTCACCCATGTATGACAGCTGGCAAAAGCTATTAGAATTAATGCCAACAGTGATTGTTTCTAGCAGGCAACACGTTAAGATGGAATTTCTATGGTTGGAATAACTTTCAAGAAAAGTATAAATCACTTGCTGTAAATTAAGAAAAACAGACAACATATTTGGCCAAAAAGGTCATGCAGATAAAGGTGGATTATCTTGAATTACATTGAAGATCTGTGATAATTTTACTTCCCTGGATTTATGAATGATTAATATTCAAAAACTGTAGCAGTGCCAGTCTGAATCAGCTAAAAACATGCAAAATGACTATGTTTCATCTGCTTTGCAGATATGTAGGAATAATTCATTTACAGCAAATAGTAGTTCATATTCCCAAAATAACTTCTAAATGAACATAAAATCTTCTACAACAACCTCAAAAACCGTCATTTTAATTTTGTATTCCCAACAGTTATATTGATTATAGGGTGTTAATTAATCTGGACTGCCTGTCTCAGAATGGAAGCAGGACTACTAACTGTAGCTGAAAAATAAAGCCAAACCAGATATTGGAAAGATTATTTTAAATTCAAGAAACAGTGAAGCATGAGAACAAAAACTTGCATGATTAAAGTGTCTTTTATGTAGTCTCGATGAGCTCTTTTATCTTAAGGTACTCCTACTATTCAATAATATTTCTACGAAGTAAATGGAAAAACAAAAGAAAAGTTGTTAATTAAATTGTCATGTAACCCTATTGATGACATTCCAAAACCATTCATTATTACAAATATTTTCACTAATGGATTTGTCTCTAAAATTAAGTTTTATTAGTACTTATTTTTATCTGTTTGGGGCAAGCTGCTATTTATTCATCATTAGTAAATACAGCTGTGCTTGGTTGCTAATTTTTGTGTGTTTGCAAACTATGCACACACAAATACAGAACATATTAACATTAGAAAACAGTCGGGTTCTTCTGTACCTATTAAAAAGAAAGATTAATTTGTTACTGAAATCAACATACACACAGAAAATCAGAGAATTAAATTTTTCATATTCCACATTGTCCTTTAATCGGAGACACTATCAGATATACTTGAACAACTCCTAAATGATGTTTACCCATAGATGTTCACAGAAGATGGAAATTCCATACTGCTCCTAAGCATCTTCTAGAATATCTAACCTTCCTCACAGTAAAAGGTTTCCTTAATGTCTAATCCAGACTATATTGTTGTACTGAAATGCATTTTTACCCATTCTCAAGGGACAATAAAAATTCTTCTCTAGAGCAATCTTTTAGAATATTCTGAAGACATATCATGTCTTCCTAATGATATATTCTTTTGGTTAAACAAACTAATAGATCAGATTGTTTAAGTCTCTGATTGTTATTGTTTTCCACTTCTGGACTTCTCAACCTGCACACACCTACAGCATTCCATTCCTGAGAGATTATGGATGTACTTAAACATCTGCCTGTCTGCCTAGTTACAAACCTGACTATTTAGCTACACTTTTCACAAAGTATTGTAAGTAAAGTGTGGTTAATTATTAAGGTGCAGTCAATTTACCTGTGTAGAAACAAATGCAAGAAAACTACGGGCTTCTAAGTGAATAGCAATGCAAGAAGTAATTTTCCAAAATCCATAGTAAGTTGACTACTTCAGGATGGAACTCAAGAAAAATAAATATAGTTAATGGTGTTCACCTTAACTCAAAAAAAATTAAAAAAAAAAATCATTGTTGCAACTCTGTTCAAAGTGAAAAAAGGAACAAATTGAGTATGTATCAGTAACTCTTTATCAAATCAATAGTAAATATCCTTGGGAGTCCATACAGAATTCCTTGGCCTCGTCAAAATAGCTATGTCTTGTATTCAAAGGTCAGTTGAGCTCTTTCATGCTCTGACTTTTCAGCTTTTAAATAAAGTTTTTTCTACTTTTCTACACTTTTTGAAGTAGACAGACTGGTTACATTTTTCATTCATTCATTAAAATATTTTTTAGATATCAAATATCTCTACAGATAAGGCTATTTTTACAGAACTCTACCGACACATTTACAAATACTAAAATAAATAAATAAATAAATAAACTGTGTTTACCTTTTGGTGAATAAAAAGTCTTCAAAAGTATTTGCCAGCTCTGGCCACATACTGTCAAATTTTCCAGAAGATGCATGCTGCCTCGCAACAGGTAGTCCGATAGAGAGAACTTTGAGAAGAGAGGAAACAGCTAGCTTCCATGTGCTTTCAGAAGGACAGGAATATTTCAGACTAAGAGGTATTCTTAGTGTCTGCAAAAAGAAAGTTAAAATTTATAGTTGCTCAGACAAATCTAAGAATATGACAGGTTTCTGCAGAAGCTCTTGGCAGACACTGTCACAGATGATAGTACACATCCCTCCCTCCTTTTCTGCTGGTATACGAGATGTTCTTTTAAAAATGTAATTATAAAGATGATTTATATCCCAGCTGTCTAAAGCACAGGTCTGTTGCCAAGTACATGGTTAGAAGTCAGAGTTGATCCATTACCAATTAGACTGTGAAATTACATACTAATTTTCTTTTTCTGTATTGCCATCCACCATTTCTGCTAAACCTGATAAATGGGCTTTCCTAACATCTAACAGACTGTAGCCAGTTCATTATCATAAGTGTATTCTGGAAAGTTTAGTCCCGTTCCTAGAAAGCTATCCCAAGTGCTTACACGGTATAGGAAAAAAAGCCTCATTAAACTTTTCCTAATATGCAAAAGTTGAACTGTATACATAACCACTGCAAGACACCTGGTTGTTGCTGACCGTTAAACCACATGGAAGTTTAAAAGCAAAAAGAGTTAGTGAAATTCTAAGATAAAGGCTGCAATACAACTCAAATGTATAGCAGATGAAAACAGCAAATTTTAAGCCTTTTAGATATTGAAGCTGTCTTTCTATCTATCAAAGAAAGTAATTAATGAGTTTAAAAACATTAAGCATTTGTGCTATTTACACTGTACGTATTCATTTTAGAATTGTTAGTCAAACTAACTGAACCCGATATCAAGTTTGGAAAACCAATTATTTAATTTACATTTCAAATACACAGTGACTGAATTCAGGTATTACACATATGCTCCCAATGCTTTTAGTGAGGTCTTTCATTTGAGGAAAGCAAAGGGAGGAAAGATTCACTCTTGCTATCAAGTGTGAACCAACTGTAATTAACTCTCTATTGTCCAAAATTATTATGAGAGCTAAGATCTAACCCTAGAGATAAACAGAATCTTTTCTGCTGCTGCTGTTGTTCATAGGGGTCAAATCTAATTCCACTATCAACATGGGTTTTGGAGACATGAAAAATAATTTTTTAAAATTTTCATCTACTGCAAAGAATCACATTATTATCAACTGTGAACATTAAAGAATAGTAGTGTTTATATCAATTTAACCTATCCCATTAAAACAGAAGTGGAAAACAACTGCATTAACTTTGAAATACAAATATTTAATTCATAACAGATTCCAAATAATACCACGTAACTATTTTAAAGCACATTCGGGTTTCTAAATCTTTACACAGGAACAACCTGATGTCAGCCAAGTCATTACAAATAAACCTAGGTCGCATACATCTCTTTTTTTCCCCCAGACATTTACTACTACTACTATTATTTACGAAAAATTTTGCTAAAATGGAAACAAGGTCAAAAAAGAAGTTGAGTTTGGTAATTTCTCCTTAAAGGCACATTCGTGCATCTGTAACATTTCATAGCTACATCAATGACACACAAAAGTAATTAAAAAATCAAAAGCAATAGCTAGAGCGCACGTCCACAAAGCATATATGTCACTCTACAGAAACTGGTCTCTACTTCAACGCCATGTTTACCAAGAGGCCTGCTTATCAGATTCAGGTGCATAATACTTTAAAAGATTAATACTTTGTGGTCTAACACATTTGTTAATTTCTATCTTAACAGTGAAATACTGATGCTGACATTATCCAGCTAAAGAACAATACATATAGGCTAATCAATACTTTTGCAGCTTGAAAAGAAATTACTACCTTCTGCGTGTCTTCATAAAATTTCCATTTGTTTACTAAAGCTTTAGGCTTCCCAGAAAGTGTTTATCAATACTAGCTCAAAATAAAACTCATGACTTTCAATATGAGCTCATTAAATTCAGCGCGTATGCAGAAAAAACTTTTACCTTAATAATGTTCTGAAGAACCTTCTCCGTTACCACAGCTTTATGGCAAGCTGTCTTTTGGTATAAGTCCACAACAACTTCCAATGATCTCTCAGCAAACGGTACATAATTCAATGCTACCCATTCCGCCTAGGAAAAGAAATCAGTAAATTACTGAACTATATGTGAAAACATATGTTTTGCATTGAACTTTCTGTTTAATGCATGCAAGGTTTGCTAAGAATATGGTCCAAGCAACAAAACTGCAAATACAGTGTAGTCTGACTATGGAAATGTACTCTACACTGAAGTAAAGTACATTTAAGTAGGAGAAATGTTGCAGTCTAGGCAAGACAACTACATTAGGACAATCTGTAAGGAAATTTAACTCACCGGTGCAAATAGTTGTATCTAGTGTGATTCCATTGTGTTGCAGGACAAACAGAATAAGAAGAATTAATACATACATAATAGTTACCTCTTTGATTACACTGAATCAGATGCTCATGCTTAGTGAACAGCAGAGTACACAGATCAAAAGAATTACTGAACATGTCCCATTTCTCTACAGCACGTGCAATTAAAAAACTTGCAGCATGAGGGAATTTTCTCCATTCAAAATTATTATGTCTTTCTACTAAATTTGGTATCACATGTAGGACAAGTTATTTTAGATTAATTCACTGGAAAAATTCAGACACATTCACTATGTCTGGTGTCCAGGCATGACCCTTCCTACACAGAGGAATACAATCTATAAAAGCAAAGTAGAATCCAAAGGGAGCAAACAAAGATAACAAAAGCATGTTTCAAAAAAACAACTAATAAATTAACATATTATACTGTACAACATGCACAGCAAAGTTTTTCCAGATGGAATAAATGCATCTTGCAAAACGACCTATATCTGAAACTGAATTCAGTTCACCAGCCAAGTGAAACAAGCGAGATTTCTAATTAATTACCTGATTATACTTTGCATTCGCAACATGCTTTGTTTCCAACTGTCCATACTGTGGAGGCTTGCAGGAAAATTCTACAAAGGCCAACAGCTGGTCAAAGATTGCAGGATACATTATCTGCATACTTTCTGAGCCCACACATATAGCCTATACCAAAAGAAAATACAAAAGCTTAATATGTATTTTGAACTTTTGTATTCAAAAATCTGCATCAGTACAAGGAGCTCCTAAAGAAAAATTCCCATATAAGACTATGCAAGAGTCTGTACAGCAAGAGCTGTATAAAAGACAGTGTATAGTTCTAACAGTTTAAGGAACGTAAGTTTTGTTATTCTATTAAAGTAAAGTAAGTAGCAAGATACCTGGGCATATATAGCTTAGTAAATACAGCTATCTCATTTTGTCCAATGAAAGATATCTCTTCTTCACAAATTCTGATTTGACATGACAGCAAAGCATAAGGCCTACGTTAAGTCCTGTCTGTTGGTCTCAGCCACATCTTCTTTAAGTTCTACTTCAAAGAACATTTAAATCTCAGAAGTAATTCATACAAGGTTTTCATAAGCAGATAAAATTGTGTCTTACAGAAAGGAACATAAATAAAATGAGGATGATATGGTTTTAGTATAGCTGAAACTCATAATCTTGCTTTAAAATGGAAAACATTTCACGAAGGGTGATATACTTAAAAGATGTCAATGAAATACCACGTTGTCGTAATCTAATGATTTCCTGTTGCAATACAAATCCCAAGGCAATCTTGGGGCTTTTATTTTCAAAGCCAAACACAACGATTCTATGAAGTTACTCCTAATTATTTTCTGTCATTTTAAATGTCTTGCCTTTCTTCTCAAAGTCTCTCCTCTCAAAGCTTCAAGAAACAGTCTATTTATTGCTCCACAAAAAGACCTTGTGCTTGTACTGTCATTTTCCTCTGGGGAGGAATTACCCCCCCTTTTCATTAACCACAGATCACGCATGACAAGTTGTGGCTGAACTCACTCAAGGTGCCAGCTGCTCCAAAGCTGTTTGAGTGCAGCCTCCATGCTGGGGCTGTGTCATGAGCTGTGGCAGTAGACGGGCTAGCAAATATTCTGAGTCCCCAGCCATGAGAGGGAGCAAGCCAACAGGGGTTACAGGCACTGTCATCACTAGATGACCCTAAGACCTAGGTGCAACCTTCAGGCAATCTACAACTCACAGTAGAGCGCTCCGTGACCCACAATGGCCTTTCGCTTTTCCTCAGCTTTCTGCAATTCAAAACTCTTCTCTAATGCTCAAAAAGCTTAATCAACATTATGAATATAGCGCAGCACTCCTTCTAAAAAGCCATACTTCTTTTCTGGAAAAGATGCTTAGATCCTAGATATTCACCTGTGTGGCAGAAGACTAAAGGTTTAATTGCTGATCTAAAAGTCACATGTGTCACTAAGGATGTTGAAAGTATCTTTAAGACATGCTTATAAAACAAAGTACCATTTACTGCATGAAGTGCACTTATTTACATACTTAAGAGACATGTATAAATCAAAAAGTAATGGTTGGACAACAGTAAAACACAGCCAAAACCTAAAATAAAATACTCTGCAGTCAACTGTTTGTTGTAAAAATTGATACGGTACTTTAGGTTCAGAAATTTATGCTTTAAAGGATTCTAGTACTAACCTTCAAACTTTTTAAATAGTTCAGATTTATCTAACAACTCCCAGTGCAACTACTGTCAGACTACTGGGTTTTTTTACAGTTTTCTGTAGCTAATTCTCTACCATCTTTGTCGGTATGTGTAAATACAGCCTTGAGTCTACCACACTCATCGCTCAAGAGGTTTGCATCCATACTGCCTACAGAGGCAGAATTCAAATGTGTCTGACACCCAAGCATGTATCTGCGTTCCTCTGTTTGATGAGCCAGCTGGCTCACTGCAGGGTTGACCTGGAGTTAACGTAGGGAGGGACTGAGAATAATCAAGAGAATTTGCACTTGTGTACAAACTTTAGCTGAGGCTACAGTGATGAAGCAGGCAGCTACACTACAGCCGTGAAAGTCCAGAAGACAAGGTCTGATGAGAAATAAAATTAAGAACAAAACAAGGAGTGTAAAATGGGCTCAACACATGGAAGTCTGAAAGGAGAATCAAAGTTCCCTTCCAGTGCTATATTCCCGAGTTGCAATCTTTTACTAGTGCAATCACATCATAAAATCTCTTTATTAAACCAGTCAGAGGCTCAGTCTTAAAAATGTTGGGGTTTTTTCATGCTATTCCAACTACAAGTTGTTCCAGAACTTCTTAGAAAATCAGAACTGACCCAAATCTTCCCGTATCAGCAAAGAACAAAACTCAATCTGATCCCACATGCAAATATTTTAGAAATACTTTGTTTCAGAGAAAATGGAAAATATTTACATACTCTTCCTTTAACCATTCCACTAGCTCCTGTGAGTACTCCTGAGAATATTAATTCATTTCAACTGAGGAAGAAGATACTGTGGCCTCCAGCAAAACCACGTGATGGACAGCCTTTGCTCCACACCAGCACTGCCTGCCTGCCTTGTTATGTGAATTGTATCGCGTTATATATCCAAGAAGAGCGATCATATGACTTCACAGAACTTAGTGATATCCAAATACACTTAAACTTATTTTTTGATTGACTTCAGTGCTGGCTTGTTAGTAACACAACTATAGATAGGGTGGGAGCTACTGTATAAACTGAGGTACCTTCCTATGTAAATCCATGTCGTGGTTTAACCCCAGCTTAATCTGTATTTGCAGAGGCTTGTAACTGCCATACTAACTATTTATATTGGGACAGGGGAATAGAGATATCTCTATTTTTCATGGGGAGTTATTGCTTTTGTTATTGTTTAGCTGAAGTTTACTTAAACCGGTTTAACATCTTGACAAGATCAAGAGTATAAAAAACATGCAGGTTTTCCTCCTTTTAAAAACTCTGGTAACCCCTTCTTTGAAAAGCACTAATACTGTCCTGGTTTTGGCTGAGATAAGAGTTAATTTTCTTAACTGGTACAGTGCTGTGTTTGGATTTAGTATGAGAATAATGTTTTAGTTGTTGTTAAGTAGTGCTTACCCTAGATCAAGGACTTATCTGTTTCCCATGTCTGCCAGTGAGCAGGTGCACAAGAAGCCGAGATAAAGCAAAGTCAGGACAGCTGACCCAAACTAGCCAAAGGGATATTCCATACCATAGAACGTCATGCTCAGTATAGAAACTGGGCAGAACTGGCCAGGGGCTGCTGATTGCTGCTCGGGGACTGGCTGAGTGTCAGTCAGCTGGTGGCGAGCAACTGCATTGTATATCACTTTGGTTTTTTCCTCCTTGGGTTTCATTCCCCTCTCCCTCTGCTTTTTATTACGATTACTATTGTTTGCTTGATTTTGTGCTTTTTGGTGTGTGTTTTTTTTTTCTTTTTTACTTTATTTCAATTATTAAACTATTCTTATCTCAGCTGATGGGTTTTACCTTTTACTGATTCTCCTCCCCTTCCTATTGCAAGGTGGGAGGAGTGAGTGAGCAGCTGCATGGTACTTACTTGTCAGCTGGGGTTAAACTATGACAGTTCTTTTTGGCACCCAACACGGGGCTAGAATCCCAACCCTGGAGGTATGAAGGTATTGTGAGGAAAACCAATCACAAATGGGGGTTCTTCCAGGAAACCTGCAGGACAAATGCCTGCAGCCTTTGGGAACTAAGAACACCTGGATAAGGAGACCAGCAAAGAAACAGAAGAATCTTAGAGATGAATACATGGAGTAAGTGGGGAGAACAGGACTAGGGCAGGGCTGACCTGCTGTAAAGGGAAGGGTACAAAAGGGTCAAGCCTGACTGGAAAAGGATGAAAATGTAGTGGATACAATTGGTGTTAAAACTTCGCTATTTATATTCCCACACACAAAACTGAGATTTAATACCAACTTCTAACCTTACACATCTGTTCTCAAAATAGATTAATGAATATTCGTTAAACCCATAAAGAAATGACTGCAAGGTAATGAATCTGCCTTGCTTCTAGGGTTTAAGTAAGTATGAGAGAAGTCAATCCACATGAAGCAAAAAGAAAACAAGATACTGAATTGCTGCTCATTTTGTAGGCACCACGTGTTCCGTGAACGAAATGGGGCAGGATCCTTTTGGGGGCAGTTGGCGGGCAGGGGCGTGACCACACAGCTAAGCGAAGTAGGCATAAAATGAAAGCCCAAAGGAATAAAGTCAGATCACATGGATAGCTTTCACTCTAGCATTTCCTGAGTAGGCTTTTTGGGGCAAATTTGTAGCTTCGGGGCTTTTAAAGCAGCACAATATAAATGCATGATCCCAATCATTATCAGCTTTGTTTCTTTTGAATAAACAAGTTTTCTGAATGAACACTGTATTTTGCAAGGAGATATTTTACAACTCCAGAAAGAAGCAATTTTTTTTTTTTTAACTATGCAGAAAAAGGGCACCCTAATCTGTTGTTTATAGATTCACTTCCAGGAAAGGTGCTATTTGAGGGTAAGTTCTATAGTAGGAACTTCTTAAGGAAAATGCTGCACTTCTGCTTAAACAACTGGTTAACAAGAGGCAAGAAGGCAGGCGGTCTGCCATAGACGTTTTATATATTACATTTTGTATGAACTCGAAGTTCTCATGATCACTGTTCTTGACTTTGTTTATGGCAGTACCTGGGCAACGTAAGGAATACTGTTTGTGGGACTGTTCCCCCAACTCTATGTACAGACCTTCGTACAGTACAATAATTTAATATTAGACAGACAAGTAAATGGCTACAAACACAGCACAACACTGAGGGTATTTCTGCAATCAAGCAAAAGTGGATTTCATAAAGATTACACCATTCTTTTCAATGATGAGCACCTGGGCTGCACCAGGAATGGAGATCTGATTGTTCCAATAACACTGTGCAATTACAAATAATATAAAAATTCATGTTTGAGTCACCACACTATAGTTCTGAGAAGACAAATTGAGACACGGTGTAGTTTATCTTTTCACCACGCATTTGAAGTCACATTATTACCTTTTGTAAAACATCTAAAGCTGTAAGCACTGCTTCCTGTAAACTTGTCAAAACTGCCTCAGTGTAAGATGGAAGGATGAAAGGGGAAGCATCAGAACTGATTGGAACCGAAACAGCACCGTGCAAAATGACACCCAGCTTCTGCAGATCATCCATGCTGAAACCAGTTTTGATGTGCTGGTAAAGAGCTGGGAATATCTGAATTAAAGCTGTAAGAAAAGGCTGGCTGGGAATGAAAGTCAATTTATCACAAGTAATTGGAGGCCTTGTACTTTCTGAACCAATCCTATACCAGCTGTTCCAGGCTGCCCACCAAAGATTCAAATCTTCAATCTCATCTGTTATTACAGGTGGTTCAGAACCATTGTATCTTCCTATTCTTTCTCCTATGGAATCAGTTCTCATGAATGATCTGCCAATACTAGTGGCAGTTGTTGTCCCTACCACCACAGGTACAGAAACGTTGATAGCCGGTGGTGTATCAGGTTTCTCTGAGTCTCGGACAGGAGAAACAATTTGTAAGATCTCCTGGAAGCTTTTCAGAGCAGCCAAGGAAACTTCGTTATTTTTGCTGAGTGCTGCTGATTGGATGTGATCAAGAAGAACATCCCAGGCTTGGGAAAAGTCTCCTATTTAAAAAAAGAAAGAGCAAAAAAATTAACTTAGAACTGTCCTCCTATTCCCCTTCCCATCCACCCTGTCTCTAGAAGGCTTTTCATGTACTTGTTACTCTAATACAGAAAAATGTCATGAGGTTAGGTGATGGCTTGGATGAATTTCAGAATATTATCAGTTCAACTGTAACCAGAAAGAATGAACATGAAATATGAGGAAAGAAATAATATATCTAAATTCATGTCAAATTTGCTAGCAAAAAAATCACATACCACATCCCATATCAGAAAAAAATGTTTTCTTTATTCAGGATAGTGAAACAGATTTGTTCTTATACATACCAGATGCCTGCTGAATTCAAAAAGTGTGAAGTACACACAAAGAATTAAGGGTCAAATCTATAGTCATGCAATAGAGTTATAAAGAATTTATTTTAAAATGCTCTGATAATTGTACTGTGGAGAAAGATTTTTGGAGTTTGAGTTTTTCATTAAATTTAGCCTTAACCTTCAATTTTCTATGTTACTAATTACAGGGTTTGAATAATTAAAACAGCCCTGTAATGTTTTAGTTTTTTATTCAATTTTAACTCAGGTCTAATATAATTTAAAATCTACTACATTTCAGCAATACCCTTGATAGTTATTCATGTATTGATATCTGTATCAAAAACAACCAAAATGAAATAAAACACAACTTATTTCTAGTTCATATATGTATTAATTGCATACTATGGGATAGTGAAAGTATATTGATGTAGTGGGGAATTTTCTTTGCAACCTATACATTCCCTGCTTCTTTTTCCCTTTCTCCTTAAAGAAATTAAACACTAGGTCATTTACCAAGCTACTGTAAAATAATACTGCATACAACTGAACAATATAAATGTTCAGTACTTCACTGAATGAAGTGAGATCTCTTCATATTGTAAGAACACTGCTAAACTTGACACACTGATGCTACAGAAGAGTTCCAGGCAAGTACTGCGTAACCTTAGAAAGACAAGAGGAAAAATATGTTCTGACAACCAAAAGAACAGAGAAATTATTATTGTTATCAGGCTACCAGAAATTAAAGCTATTTGGCACCTAGAATTGTGACTAGTGAGATTTAATTTCAAGTACTGTCATAGAGAAGAAGAAACTGGTACTTATAACTTTTGGCCCCAAGGAACACGAATTAAAAACTCTGTAATTTTCATCACACTTACGGCGAGACACAACAGAACACATTTTTAAGCTAAGATTCTTGCCCAGTACTTTCACTGAAAAAAAATAAATAATACAAAAGCAGAAAGTTTATTACTGTATCTTTCAATAACTGTTTAAAGTTATTGTATAAACTTTACCTAAAGGCTGCAGTAAGTATCTCCTGGTGTTAAATATTCTTGCAACTCCAGCCAGTGTTAATACCCATGTCTCAGCCCACTGTTTCTCAGCTGTATCCCTTGAATGATGGATGAGAATATTGCCTCCTCCTGATTCAATCTTCTCTTTGTCAGCTGTGGTGGAAGATTCTCGAACCCTATCCAACAGGTGAAATAAAACCTGTAATAGTCAGAAAAAGAGGAAAAAAGCAACTTTTCAAATAACATAGTTGTATTTATGGTAAAATAGCAAAACATAGTAATTTTTTCCATTGTCCTTTCTGTCACTGTGTCTTCTTGAGAATTCTCTTATTCTAAACAGTCCCTGCAACAGGTGAGAGTAAGGATCAGTCAACGGTTGTTTACTTGAGAAGGGTTAGAAACAGCATGATCAAAACCACTGAGGGCAGTGTTACCACTAACAGAAGTTAGCAAACCAGTGGATGTCTGATACCTCAACAGATACAACTTGCAGACTCAACTACAGCCTGATTCTTCCGTAAGGTATAACCCAACATGACTGTGATTTAGAACAGGGTATTTGACAGATCCTCTCAAAAAGAGCCAAAACAGAGCACAAAGCAACAACAGATCAATAATAATATCAGATCAGTCCAATCATATGACCCTCAAACGTCTCTATACTTTTGCACAAAGAAACGAGTCATTCATTCTTATAGGAAGGGAACAGCCTTTTTATCCAACTCCTGAGTAAGAAAGAACTCATGAAGATACAAAAATCACATTTCATAAGAGGCTTTAAGGGCCAGAGAAGAGACAGTGTAAAAAACCACCCACAAAACCTAAGAAATCAGACTTCTGCCACCATATGTTATCTTTAAAAAGTCTTAATAAACTAGCTAATTGATATTAAAATAGCATGTCAATGGTTATTAAAATATGAATGCAATTTAAAAAATATTCAGTGAAAGTTTACACATCATACCTTCCATATTACTGTGTGCCATGTTGAATGTTGCAACAAAGTTCCATGAGCACCAATAGTAGAAAACAATGTCTGCCCAGCGCTTTTTCTAACTGCAGGTCGGGGATCCACACACAGCTCTCCAAGTTTGGCATACAGGCATAACCAAAGACAGTCAAACGGTGATGCAGGATGAAAAGGTCTATTCAGCATCACTCCCTTTTCTTCTGCCTGTTTCTGCAACACTGCTTCTTCTTTGTTTAGCTCCTTTTCAATTATTTCACCTCTTTGGAAAAAATAATCTGAAATATTCCACTACAAAATAAATAAGACATATGCTGTTGTACAATAAAAATATTACAATGCTCTTAATGATCATGAAATAAACTGTTTCTCATTTTCACATTTAAAAGCATTTTGCAAAGTACATCAAGATATTAATTTCTCTGTACTGATGGAAGACAGTCAGCACATAAGTACTGTGAGATGCAGAAAGTACTTTTCTTAGCCTCAGCTTTCATGCCCCAGTCATACATGAAGTACTAGAAAGGGAAAACGTATATTAAAAATAAGACAGCGATGAATGTGCTTACAACACAGTACTATTTCTTTAACCCTGGAGTCATGTAGATTAAAGATAAATTGTGCCTACTCAATTTACATATGATTCCGAACTCCAGCATAGGAGTTCAGTAAGAACTCAAAAAATAGGTTTTGCTTTCATCTGTAGAATTGACTACAGATAAATTTTCATTTAAGAAAAAAAAAAAAAGAAAAAAAAAAGAAAAAGCCAGAAGCAGCATCATTGTAGGTTAATATAAAACTCACCAACAAACCAATTGAAGTTAAGCTAATATTTAGCTCTTGATTGTGAAGTCCAAAGCTTCCTGCAACTTCAACAACTATCTGTAGACAAGTACATGGCATTGTTGGAAGAAAGTCTGTCACAACCAACTGAAGACACTGGAATGCAGTCCGTATTAAGGACTCTCTTAAAAAAACAAAACAAAAACAACACACACACACACACACTCATTTCAAATTTCTTCAAAAGCACAGCAACTTTTTGAATATGATACAACAGGAGATAGCATTATTAAAAAAAAAAGAAAAAAATCCACTTAATATTTTGACATTAATGTGCAACAATGCAAATGTTTCAAAGGGTTTTTTGAGATATAACATTAAGTTCAAGCTTCCAATTCTGATGTATTTTAGACTGTTAATTAGCTAGTGAAGTCGAAGTTTAGACTCTCCCGTGGTCCTCAGCTAGTTTTTTATAAAGTGAAATCCACTTCTCTGTTCTAGAGTTCTGGGACTTGTTAGTTCAAATGTGTCAGCTAAAACATTCTAAAAAAGCAACAATGGAAAAAACAAAGCTTAAGTTTAAGCATTATAATCTTAGCTGTTCTGAACAATTTTTTGTATCAGCAGTTACAAATTACTCAAAGTATGCCAAACAGGTTGGCAAAATGCATTTTTATATATTAGGAAACATTCATGCTAATGTAATGGTAGTCATAGTTGCTTCAATACTACATTATGTTAGACAAATTCTTTTCAAAATATCTGCCATTAAATAGATCTTTAATAAATACTTTGCCTTCAGAACCAAATTCTTAATACAAACATTAAAAAAAATTAGCATAGAAAAGGTTTATAAAAAGGAGCTCTCAGAAGCAGCACAGTCATCTAAAACAAAAACCTTGTTTAGTGAGACACAAAATGAAGGAACCAAAAGGATTGGTGGACTCTAGATTACACAAAATAGGGAAGATGCATTTCAATTTCACTAAAGAGTAGGTTTTTTTCATGCTTAATATTCAACATACGAAATAAAAAATTCAGAAAGTTTGTGATACAGAAACTTAGCGTCCTTCAGAATACATATCGCAGGGAAAAAATCAGAATACAGATGTGTCAGTTACATATTTCAGAATTCTAAATAAAATAGTAATTTTTTCAATTAATTCAAAACGAAAATCATAGGTGGGCCATTTCCACTGTATCGTAACAGCCAACGTGATATGGGAGAAGCCAGAGGAATGCACAAGAAACTTCACATGGACCATAATGGTAAAACTAGTAATTCTCTAACACGATGCATACTGCAGAGAGACACCCATCCTACCACATAAGATCAAAGGATTTATCACTGCTTTATACTCATGGAGGAAACGCTTATACACCACCTTCTCTCATATTCATTACAGGAGTCTATAAAGTGAAACTGCAGTTCCCCCTCCACTACAAAGTTCCAGAGGTATGTGACCTTCAAGGACTCCCAAGAGAGAAAGAAGGCAGGAAATGGAAGTACAGTTATACTACATTTTGAAGAGCTGAGTTAATGGGAAAGTAAACTCTCTTTCCAATCTTCAAATGCAAGGCTGCTAGAACAAATTTAAAACCGTTCATTTCCCAATTTATGTCCCACACTACTATGTGTTTGGAGGAAGGTTTCAAAGTCCTTCATGCAAACGGCAACAGCAATACAGCTCTTCAAAAGGTAAAACTGTCCTTGATGTTATAGGTGGCATGGAAAGGTAAACACAAATGCGAGAAACTTAAGCTTAGCTTGAAAACTTAAGATCAGGGTTTATCTATCCTTAAAATAAAAAGGGGCATCCCGTTGAAAAAATCTTCAAAATCAGACTTCCTTTTGTTTGGCAGGCTAGTACCACACCATCAAGAAGTGACCAATGTTATCACTGGCTCTCAAATAGCATCTTCTGTATTTATAGCAGCTTTGCAAGTTCTCCTAGAAGGTAAAAGGATTTCTGTCCTGGAATCCAGGATTTTCACTGACCAGAGGGAAGACATTTGTGAAGAAAATCTCACGGTTAGTAAGTTTAATAATGAAGTATGATAACAGTGCCCACATCTTGCACTCACAGCTGTAAGTGAGGTAAGAAATTCCGTTGTTTCCCAACAAAAAGGAAGCTTGCTTGATTTTGTTTCCCCCTTCTGTAGTTGATACGATGTGGGCAAACAGTACTACGTAGTTGAAGAGAAGTAGATTATTCTATACGCTTTTTAGGAGGAGATGAAGATATTATACAAGATCTTAGTAACATCTTGAGATACTGGCCAGTGAGGCATGGGTTTAAAATGTAACGGGATCTGAAGACTGTCTTCAGAAGGAATCTGTGTTGGTTCTCATCCATTAACAACAGTGAAAACCAACATGCATGTAGGAACCACAGAACACACCGCACTCACTGTGGGAACAGCAGGTACCAAAGGAAGCACGGTTACCAAAAAGAGGATGTTCACAACCAGGAACGTCAACATCCTTGGGGATTTTGTTGAGTACTACTGCCAGAGCAAACAATGCTGGTACAACACCAAATCCTTCAAGCATTTCAAGGGGCTTTAGGAGGTCTTCGTATGGCCAGAAGCTAAGGTGAGGTGAAAGAGATACGCCAAGGTGAACTGTTCTGATACCAGAGTTATTTGATGACCTATCTTGGTGCTAGTCTTGACTTGCACCAAAGAAGGAATAATGTGGTCTAAATGTATGGGTATGGTTCTTGGTGCTTATAGTTCTAGGGGCAGATGTTCATTTCACTGCTCATTTGAAAAATACTCCTTGCAACTTCACCTCTTGCTTTCCCTTGTGGGCAAGAGAACCAGTCCAGTAACATTCCCTCTCTGTTGGCAACAGTCAGCTGTTAGTCAGTCAAGGGATTCACCCACAGCAAGTAAATAAACTTCCATCCTTGTGCTACCAGTAGCCATTTAGAGAGGAAGGCTTCAACAGAAAAAGAGAGCGTTCAGACGACAACACATACTAGAGACTACCCAAAGATTAAAGAAGAAAAAGAAAGAACAGAGGAACTGTGAGCAACAGCTAAGACAAACAGAATTGTCTGCAAGCACCAGAGCTATGTCCAGCAGCTAGTTAACATCAAATTAATTGGCGCAAGGAGTACTCCTCAGGGTATACTGCATGCTGACCACAGGAGAGCATAGAGTGGAATAATACTGTGGTCTTCTGAAAGATTAATTCAGTAAAATAAAAGTGTGCTACAGGACAAATTAAAAGGTATATTTGCGTTGAATAAAATTGTTCACAGGCTACAAATGACAATGTAAGTTATGGCTATTATCAAAGTGGCTCTTAAAGTAAGAAAAAAAAAAAAGCAGAATTATTTCTATTATTCTTACCTTACATGATTTCTAAATTTCATTTCCACCACTTACCCCTGATCACTTCGGATTGCCCCCATAACTCCAAGCACCAATGGCCAACCAGGTCCTAAGCTGTCACCCTGACTTTGCAAAATCTGTAGCACACACTCCAGCTGCTTGATCCTGATATCAGGATGACTGATGTTTGACAGTTCCTTTAGTGGATTCAATAAAAGCAACTGCAGTCTCTAAAAGTCAACAAAAAAAACATATTAAGGATGCTAAAATTTAACTGAACCTTAATTATTTTTACGTATAGCAAGTGAAAACATACAGTACCAACTGAAGATTTATTAAATGAATTCAGTAACTCATTCATTACATGCTCAAATTCAGTGTCAGACTGGCCTTTCTAAACAACTGTTTTAAAGGATCTCATCAGGAGATCTAAATTTTTTTCTCCTCCTCCCTGACAACCACCCCTCCCCCCAACCTGTCCTCCAGGTCCCTCAGGAAGTAACTACAGCATGCTGCTGTAAAAACCACCATGCAACTTTATGCTCACCCAGCAGGGCTAGACCCAGCTTCCTACTAAAGAGACCTTGAAAAAACTATCCATTGAACGTCAGTAAAATTATGAGAACGTTTTATTAATAATGGATTAAATAGCTGTGATTTAGGAGGTTAGGCAATTTATTTTTTACCTGCCATCACATCACATATATACTTCTAAACATTCTGGAATCGTTTTGCACTCATGAGGGTGATCCATAACTTGTTCTAACAAACGGACATTGTATGCAAGCATCACTACTCTTTGTTACGCATTTGAAAAAGGAAGGAGAGTAGTTCATTAGAATGCATAAGGTGATTCTCAATAGTTACATCTGAACATTACAGCTGTAGGCTTTATAAACTCAATAGTAAAGTTGCTGTATGAATGCCTCTTATTCGTTGAACTGTTGAAAACTTCCTCTAGGGAAGATTTTGATTTCATGTTCATTTTAAGTTCCAGAAAAGGAGGAAAGCAGCTGCTTTTAAACTTACTTTACCTGATTCTGAGATAATGGAGGATCATGGCTGAATGTCAGTCCTGCTTTAATGAGAGAAGTTAAAGCTTCTGCTCCCCATTCTCTCATTCTCGAGTTTGGATGCTGACAGACCTGAAAACACAGCAATATTTTGTTTAAAGTCACTTTTATTTAACCAAGATTTGAATACTAGTAATATAAAAAAATGGATATTTTAATTATATTAGAATGTACATAGGTATTATTTTTATAACAATACAATATATCTATAGATTATAAAATTAGGTTTAATAATAAAAAAATGTTTATCTTTTGGACAGACATACCTTCTGAATAAGGAAGCAATAGGAAGCAGTGAAAGACACAGAAGGAAACATAATGAAAACCACAGCACTTCAAGCCAATATATTTTCCAAAATGAATATATTAACTGCTAATTCAGATAATGATTGATTAAAAAGCACCAAACATCTCTTCAATGAATGCCTGAAACTCTCATATGTATAGTAGCTTAAGGCTAAGTTAAAACTCAGTTTCATCTTTCACGCACTGTTTAGCATGACAGTAGCTAACACAGAAAGTGTCTGCTCTTCTGTATTCTCAAATACAAAAAGTACATAGTGAATGTAGAATAAGCTTTACACTTCATTATTTCAAAAACTTGACAAAACAGTAGTGAACAGTATTTCAAGCTTAAGTTTCAAACGTTTGTCTTCATTTCTCTTTGTCTTCTAGTTATCTAAATCTAATAGTTTTGTTAATTGCTTTTTTTAGAATAGAAAAATGTAAAACATTGTGCAAATCCATTGCATAGATACCTAGTATGAACTGTACTCCCATATATGATACATCACCCTCAAACAAATAAGTCTATGTTTCATTGACCTCTACATAATTATTTCCACCCACCCTGCCAGCCCTAGCTCAGATGGTGTGAGAATCCAGAATCAGTGTCCAAGGCAGGATCATAAGGAAGGCTGATGGTTTTATGGACCATTGCCTTATCAGCCACTAACCAAACTGAAAAGGAGGACAATGAAGTAAAGCTAGCTTCACGTTACAAAATGCAGACAAGAAATAACTACTTTCCTGAATTACTTATATTTTTGCTACCCTATATAAGAAAAAGAGAATTTTAACTACTTCGTGATGCTCTGAATCTGACCAGCTAATCAGTTCCAGAGACAGAGAACAAATTCTTCCCTCAGGTTCTATTTAATTGAATTTGCAGCTGGTGTTTTCTTCTTCTTCCTTACTGTACCTCAGTGACAGGTTTAAAAGGAAATAGGGCAGTACTTTAAAAGAAATTTAAATAGACTGTGTATTTCCTACAAAACAGTGACAAATACCCACAATGGATAGCAGACTGAAACAGACTGCTTACTAGATGAAAACAAAGAGTCCCGAGATGTGGATGGTGAACGTTATTGTCTTGGAAAGGGAAAAAAAAGAGAAGAAAAAGAGATGCCTCTGCTCAAGTCTTTAAACCCCCCAAGTATCCAAATTTCTTCTCCTAGATAAAAGATTATGTGGAGATGATCTCCACAAATAAGGTTAGAGATGTCAAATCCTTAATTTGAAATAATGCACTGGTTCTATGGAAGTGTCTGTTACGTTCTGGAAAATAAGGAAGAAAATCTTTCTCCTTTACCCACTTTAAATCAAGCCCTGTTCTTGTATTTCATTCTTCTACGTATCTTTGCAGAGAATTAAAATACAATTACATTCTATCACTTGTTTTTAGTTTCACATTAAAAATTTAAGATTTTTTTTTCTTGATGGAGCATATAATTCATGTTGAAGTTAAAATACTTAAGAAATTTAAGTAGGATTATGACATCTGTTTTTATATTTGTACAATGTTTTCTTAAAAAAAACATTCAAAACCCTTTGTTAGTAAAACTAATGGCTTAAATCTATCTGGTAAGGACAGAAAACTGTATCTTAAAATATTCCTAGATATTTGTACTATGTGAATCCAAAGTGAAACCCATTTATGTAACCTTAATTAAAAACACATATGAAGTATAATAAATTGATAATTTTAAACACTGCAGTGTTTTAAACATACAAAGACTGACCGCACCATAAAAGACAAAGTCAATAAGATATTAAAATACTGGAATTTAAATACGTTAATTCACTTAAAAATTCAAATTGTGATGCATTCAAGTTGCAAAAAAAGAAGTGCATAAACAAAAACATTTAAATACCGCTCAGATTTTTTTAAAAAAATACACTTCAAAAATGCATTCCCACAATATCTTTATTAATACAAACTAAATTCTAGTATAACTAATAAAAGCAATTAGTTACCTCCAGAAGATGACCGGTCAGAGGTCTCCAAAGAATCTCTATCCTGTGCATGTTGACTAGTCCCGTTTCCAGTAATTTAGCAACAGCAAAAAGCGATGGTTCCTTAATAAAATGGAATTTGAAGACATGACTTTGAGGTAACTCAGATAATGTCAGAGCTTTTTGCTACATTGTAATTAATAAATTAATGTGCAATTAATCTCACTGAAGTACTGTGTTTTGTAGACTGTGAATGCTGTCACAACAGTTTAGGTAGCAGGGCCAGGAAGTTTCCACAGCATCTGCAGTACTTTGTGAGAAGCCACAAGGCAGTAGCAACACCATACCATGAAGAATATTCTTTCATAATTTCATTCTTTCATAAGTTTTCTCCAAGTTTGACAATAGTCAGAGCACTGGTATTCCTTTCAAAACTCTTCTTTTTACACAGTCCTCCCTCTAACCAGTTTTATAACATATTTTACTAGAAAAATAGCCTTTTTCCCATCACAGCTTTTAAAGCTGAAGTTATATATGAGCAAACAATACAGAATATTTAATTTAAGAATCCCCTTATGTTTTATCTTCCATTGGCTTCATAAATTCCTCATTCATCAAATACTCTGCAAACATCTGTGATATGCTTCTTAAATTATTTTTTAAAAAATCAACATATAGTCAAAATGACTGTTGCATTGGAATCATTTTCTGTTTCCATTTCTGATGATTCTTTATTCTCATCTTCTACCGATTTTAAATGCAAACTTTGCTTATTTTAATTCATTCTGTGTTACTGCAATTGTCAAATATTATAAAGGATATTTTCTGACATCATTATCTCTAGCACAATAGATCAAGTAAGAATTTTTAGAAACCCTCCTCTGGGATTAGATTATGACAAGGAGAATATATAATCCATTTTATTCAATCGCAGGGTCTTTAACCTTTCAGAGCTAAAGGTTGTTTACTGAGGCTGACAGGAATACTATCATTTTCCCAAGTAAATATGAATTATCAGGGGGTTTTTAATATCTAAATTGTATGGCTTTTTCTTAAGTATATTATAAAAGAAAACTGAAATTAATATGAGCACTCACAGAACATACTGTGCTATTCAAACCCCCTAACTTCTGAAATTACAAGGGCTTTAAAAAGTTTTATCCACCCATAATCTGATTAATGGAAACACATGACATTCCTTAGTTAGCAAAATACATAGCAGGAACACAATGAGAATGTTCAGAGAATTTAGTAACCATATGAACCATTGTAAACAAGACATCCTCTGGTTCCTAATTTGTTTTTTACTCTAGAGTAACAAATGTATTACTGTCTTAATATGAGAAATAGTATAAAGGATAAACATTCAAGTCTTCTGCCTGTTTCACAAAACCATCTAAAAAGAAAATAAAGAACTCTACCTTATTGTTTCCATAGGCCATATCCATGGCTTCCAGAGACAAGGAGCAAAGAGCGTTTATTAAGTGATGTAAAGACACATCATCAAGGTACCTGAAAAATAACAGCTATCAAAACACTGCCAAGTTTGATATATATACATTATTTTAATTATAAGGTTTCTTACTGTGAGCTTTCAAAAAGCCTTGAAAGTATGTTGGATATAACTGGGAGATCAGTCATAACTGCTGTAGTCAGAACCTTGAAAAAGAGACAGAAATGTCTTATCCATTGCAATAAAAATTAGTGCATAATCATTAACGGTAAAATGAACAAGCATGCTTACTGTGCTGGGCCCTTCTACAGCTCTTCCAGGTTTTAACGCACCCCCAACACCAGGCTTCAGTCCCAGAATCCACACAAGATGCTGAAATACAAAAGGATCGTTTTCAGCAGAAAAGCCTTTTCAGGCAGAGAGAAAACTAACATTGTACTTGAGCTGGACCCGGCAGCCTTCCAGCCAAACAGAATTCAAGGGAAATGCTACAGTACTTACTCAAGGCAATTCAAAGTACACCATAAGTAGAATCAAAGCTTATTCTATTGCTCACATGAAAACCTAAAACCAAATTACAGCAAAAAAGCCAGGCATAAAAGCAACGTATAAATATTTCCTGTTTTACCTGAAGAGTAGCCAGGACAAGTTGCCACGACGTACCAAGAACGGCTCCATGGCAGTGAGCTAAGTTGAGTAGTGTCCTCATACACTGTATATTTTTTGAAGTCAGCTAAAAAAAAATAAAAACAAACCACCAAATGACCACACAATTTTTATTATTCTACAATAATAATGTTTCTAGGAAACCTGCACTTTTTTACTAATTAGCTTAAAGATTACATTTTGTTTGCACTGATGCAATATATCTTTTTTAGAGTAGTTCAGTATCTCTCCTTCTCTTAGTCTTATCTTGCTGGGGGTTAGAATACAATTTGGTCGCTGCCCTCTCCTCCCAGTCTCACATCATCACCAAGAACACAAATTCAAGTACTCCCACTATAAGTGCATCTTCTCCACAAAACCAGAGTCTATCTTAAAAAAAAAAAAAATGTAAGCGAACCTTCACACACAGGCACATAATGGAACTGAGATCTAAGGTTTTTCAGACAGAATGGATGGGAGCTGCTGAGCTAAGTGTCAGATGAAAAACAAGAGTAAGTCTTCCTTACAGCCAGAGAACATTGCTGTCCAGGGCTGTTCCAAATTAAAAGTTTAACACAATATTTCAGATAACCAGTATTTGTAAGAATGCTGTGTATCTGTTGCCTATTTTTGAGAGACAGTGAGATGCAGAAAGAAGCAGTTAAGCAGGCTGAGATCACTTACAAGTTGTACTTACCATTACTGTTCCTTGTGGCTGAAGAGCTAAGGGCTGCCCTACTGCTACAACCTGCTGATGAGATTCGCTTGAGGGACTAATCATCTGAACATTCTGTCCCTGAATGGAATATGCTACAGGAAAATTGAAAAGAAAAAAAATCTAAGTTTAAAATACAGTACTTACTTGTAGTAACAACCACCTTCTGGCAAACACACTCCAGAGAATTTTTGCACAGTACTAGTTATAAGGTAGCTCACTTTGAGACCTTTAGTTGTGTTTAGATTATTATGTCATTGCCTTATGGAGTTAAAGGAGGCAGTAATTACCCTGACTTGCTAACTATTAGGTATGGGTTGCAATACATCGAGACTGGAGTATTTGCACCAAGACACAAGCACTAGACTATGTCTCAACTCAGTCATCTGTGGTAACTGTGTGTAAATGGTATCATTGTGTGCTACAATTGTACTTGTGCATTCAGAAAATGAAGGTGTCATAAATGCTATGTCATGATGTTTTTCCAGTACAGGACTTCAGGACAGCTATTTTGTAACTCACCTGTAAAAAGAAGGGTAACCTACATAAAGTAAGTTCATTGCTTCATTTCCGCAGAAATCCCTGTAGCTCAGTCATGCATATTGCTTCACAGACTTAAGATCTAATAATACACTTGGTTCGTGGGCTGGAGTAAAGGTGCTGGTCCTTGTTCCCACACTAAGGTATTTTTGTTTTATATTAAAAGGTCTAATATTAGATCCACCTGCATAGTCTCTAGGTAGTTACATTTCTCGCTACATAGTAATTAATTTTTAAAATTATAAACAAAGTACATCCTCAACAGGCATATCCTATAAATTACAACATTCTCTCAGGATGTAGGAAGCATCAATTCAACTTGTAAGCTGAACAGAACCCAGAATTTGAGATCTTCCGTTTATGCAGTAAGTACTACCATCACTCAACAATTGTACAGAAGACTGTAGAACACCACAAATGCAGGATGTTTTAGCCAACTCTTAAGTATCCGAGTTGCCCGGAGAGCTTTTCAGAATCTGAATACCTTATTTACATATCCTAACAGATCTTTAGGATGATAGACAGATCGCCTTAGAATATGAACTTCTGACATACACCACGTATTCAGGAAGTTTTAGGTTGACTAGAAAGATACCCAGCAGATGCAGCAAGACTAACCAATTCTGGAAAGCAGGCAGTCTAGGTCTTGTCTGAGGATTCCAACATAATTTAGGACAGCCATATACTACAGTTGTATATCTTTGGAATCACATCCCAAGAAAATTTAGGTTTACAGGACAATACATGGAAACAGAATTAAGGAAAACCTATATACTTACATTTGCTAGACAAAGCTGCAGTTGTGCTGTTTAATACAGTAAGGGCATAGTGAGGAGGCAAGGATCCTTTGCAAATGGCAGTGATAAAGGCATCTCTTGATGTTACAAGACCCAGTCTTCCACAAAGTGCAGCCATAGTCAATTCTGCTTTTAGAATATTTTCAGTGGCAGCTTCATCAGTGCTGAAAGAGTACACATCATTTATCAAGAACTAATCCACAGCACAGAAGCAGGCAGCTAACCAAAAGTGAAAACAATGAGAACAGCTACTTTAAACCTGTCAGCACTATAAATACTGAAGAGCAAGCATAACCAATCAACAAAATACTTCAGAACCACTTCCTGTAAAATTGATCTTCAGTTCTGAATGATTTGGCAAAGAAAACTATGAGGAGATATGTAACATTAATTTTAGAAAATGGCATTTGATAACAACAGATGCTTTGAAAGAGACAATTAAGTTACCAAAGTTATCACCTAGTAAACGGCTTTCCACTTCAGAGACTGCATAGTACTAATGAGTACTGAGACATTATTTAGTCTTTTATCACCAGTAATCAGAAAATGAGTAGAATCACTTCAATGTATTGAAACATTCAAAGTAAAAAGGAATAAAAATAATATAAATCGTTTAAATGCAAGCCAATCTAATTAATTGTGCTATACTGAAGTGCATCAAAAGCTGATGCTAGACTTCTGGAGATCTCTGTATCTCGTACTCAACACAGCCTCACCCTGTCTAGCCACCACTAACCCACAAACTGCTCATGTGCCATGAACAGTGTACACTCATACAACTGTCAATTTGACTGGTATCAAAAGTCAGTTCAAAGTACAGTTGGGAATCTCGTCTTTGAAAAATCAAGAGAAATGAAAGACCTAATACCTGGCATCAAGTAGGAGGGATAAAGCAGCCAGAAGACCACACCAACAAGCATTTACCATTTCTTCCCAGACAGCTCTGCTAACTTGAAAGAAAAACATATATTTGTTTTTAAGCAGAAACACAGTGTTTTACTTAATAGCTTCAATTATATCACAAACAAAATGCTTGCTACTGCATCTTTGAAAGTGTGGGTTTATGTGTACGTTTACACAAACACATATATGTGTACACACAGACACCCTCACATCAATACCATTTAAACAGCTGCCTTTAAAGTAACATCCATAAAGTAAAAAATGTCATCAAGACAATACTTATTCTAAATTACACTCAAAAAAAACCTTAGAAAGGTATATATAACTATTTTTAATATTTGTCTGTAAAAAAAAAAAAGCATTCAGAAGCGCACAGATGTGGGAAAAGAAACTCACTGAAATTTTGCAGTGAAGGAAAAATCCTCCCCCCCGTGGTATGTATAATTCTCCATATTTTATCATTTCTTAATTTAAGGGGTGGGGGTGTGTGGAGAAGGTCTAATAGATTTATAATGTGCCCGCATCCCTTTCCCAGCTCCCTCTTTCCCAGCTCCCTCGCTGCCCCCCGCCCGGCCCCGCCCAGCCAGTGTGCCTGCAGCACCACGGAGAGCTCCTCACCGCCGAGCGGCGTCCCCTGTCCCCTGTCCCTGTGCCGCCCGTGCCCCGGTGCAAACCTCAGCGCTACCGTCCCGGCTTCCCGGGACACAAGCCAAAATCACTCTTGAGACACAAATCTTTCTGTATGTACATATACAGCCTCCTGATATGTTGCACAAATACAAACTTCAGTTCATACTACGTCAGTTTTTAAATAAGTTCTTCCCTAAATACTTCAATCATATTTAAAATCTCTTAATTAAAATGTTTATCTTTTTATCTTGTTACTAGAACTACATTTTTCTTTTAAAATGGTTGTAACTGCCACATTCTTCTCAGCCAGGTTGCCTCTTGTGACCTTGGATCTCAGTGTTAAACAGAATTAAGGACAAGGCACAACAGTAGTTGTGGAGAACAGAATGCCTGTTACCTCCCCCTCACATACCATGTACATACCTGTAGAACAGTATTAATTGACCATAAGGAGTCTATGGCTAAGGTGCTATAGGACAGAGACAGTACATCAAGCATCTTTTTTAGAGACTACCGCTGTTCCGTTACAAAAAAAAAAACCCACAAAACAAATTAATTAAAAGATTGTATGTATGATTTAGAAACAATAAATTTCAGCAAAAAAAGCATGAACTACTTTAATCCTGCTTTACGTAAACCCAGTATTTTACACAGTATGTGCATTTTCAAATACCTAGTTCTTTCTCTGATTGGTCAGATACAGACTGCAAGACTTGCTGCTCTGAAGACTGCACCGGTAATGAAGATGTCTCTGTTGTGGTTTGACCGACTGTTTCTGCCTCTCCCAGCTCTCCTTCAATCATGGTAGTGATACCACGGACAAGATCCAGTAAACAGTGAAATGCCACTGACATGGCATAGCCTTCAGGAATCGTAGGTGGCTCTACTTTGTCCAGCATTTCCAAACTAAAAAATTGAAAGCATGACAAGTAAGCATGTAACAGTACCACTGTGATTAGCAACAATAATAAAAAACAAGATTCCAAATGAATGTTAAGTAGAAACAGGCTCCAAACACCATCCCTTAAGATTTATAGCAACTCAAGAAAAAAACCTTGATTAATCAAGTCATTAAGTAAAAAAGTAAATGAATCACTAAATAAAATAGTAAATGAAAGGGTAAAAACTCCAAGTACAGTATTTAGATCTGCAAATAAAGTACTTTAAGAAAATAACATATATAAGCAAACATTACTGAATGAATCATTTTACTTTTATTATTTTACTTAAAGCCACTGCAACAGAACCTACTCAGTACACCACAAGTACATAGGAACAACAGAGGAAATATGTCAGAAAACCATGACAGTGTGAACATAGTTACAACAAATTGAGAACAAGTCAGACGTTCTGTTATTGTTATCTTTGAGTCCATATGACCAGAAAAGCCTGTCATAGCTAGATAATACATGACCAAATATTAATCACCTACATGCACAGGTAAACAATGGAAGTTATTCGTACAAAGAGGAAATGTTGACATGATTCACTGCTGAAAACCATGCAATTAAAACATCACTATATTGGAACTACAGCCTCGCTGCCGCTTTTCTACATAATTTACCTGAAAAGCACATAAAGAACTGTTGCGTTAAAAATCCAATAGGAAACAGATTGTAGCTGCCACAGCTGCAGCATCTACACAAGGAGAGACTGTCTGTTACAAAAACTACCTGATATCCCAGCCACCACTATTTCATCATTTACTCTTAAAAAAGCTAAGCATTCCAGCTACAATATACCAAAGACATTTTTATACTGCAGTGTCACCACTGTTTTCTGCACAAAGGATTTTCCTTCTCCCACATGTGTAACTTTTCAGTTATTACCTCTAATTTCCTGAAGATGGCTGCCTTAGATATCTGGAGGCATAGGCAGTATAGATAAATCAAATGGTCAGCATTTCACCCTCTATCTACAAATAAGTGTGAGTATATATATGACTGTGATTAAAATTATTAATGGGTTTTATAGTTACAATGTACTTGTGAGGTAGAGGTCGTGTACCCTTACTTTCACAGATGGGAGAGCAAACCACTGAAAAATGAAGTGAGTTGTTTATTTACATGGGAATGGCCATGAAAAACAGTCTTTGTCTATTCCTCTTAAAAACACTTCCTCATGTAAAGTGGAAGACACAGTGGTCTGGGAAGAGACAAGCCCACACTGACAAAAAGATCTCTGCTAGCTCTGTTCATTATTCATATCTCCAATTAAAACATTGTGTAAAAGTATAAGATGTGGCCATTGTATGAAAATCTAACGGCAGCAGTAGGAGCAAATCAATGCTAGGATGTGACCCAAATCTACAGGTACAGTTAGTCATCTCCTTACATGCAGGGACTACAGACAAAAGTACAAGATAGAAGAAAAACTGCTGACAAGACATATGAGCAACTATTCCGTAATCTTACACCGAAGAAAAGAATGCAAGAACTACTCAGAGGGAATAATGTAGTCACTGGACAGATCCAAAGGTAAGACACAAGTGAGTTAAGAGCAGCACAGGAGACTATGATGGTGGCTGCTATGTTCTTGAGCCAGTTAAGAACAGAAAGTAAAAAAAAAAAAGAAAAGCAGGAGGTTGTTGTAGCTGGCCAAAGCAGGAACTAGCTTTCACCCACTTTTGTACGAAATTTGCATTTCCTGAGGACCCTCAGGTAACCTGAAATAACATTCACGGCCACTGCTAGAACAAAAGTCAAGTCAACACACACATGTTTAACTATTGAAATCTGAGGATGAATTTGTCCTTCTGCATCTCAAAGGCAGATAAAGGAGTTTCTACCTTAAAGAAGTAGTGAGATCCAGGTGATTTGCTGATTTTACTGAGTATTAGTATGCTAAAATTTCATGGGCGGTACAAATAATTTCCCATTTGGAAGCAACTGACCCACAACGGTTATGACTGATATGAAAAAAGCTTCCACGATTTTGAAAGTAACATAGCATTCACAGCTTTAAACTGAGAACACGATCTCCATTATACAAAGTCATGACAAAATAACTGGTCATTCTAAGAAGCATTCACAGTCTAACCTTCCTATATAGGTCAATACATTGTTTGGAATGACAACCTGGCCAGCATCTACCACAATATCCTGTTCAATAAAAACTGTAAATACAGTAAAGCTGGTGTAAGAAAGCTATTTGTCACTCCCACTGATGTCTCATTTGCTTAATGCCCCTATTATCTGCCATTATACAATCCAGCAAAAGATACTGTAAAACAGTTACATACTGTAGAGTGAGGCCCAAAACTGAAGAGTAAATACAGCTCAGTATGGCAGAAAAAAAGCCCAACAGATGCTAAAGCCATAGGAGACATCTGGATCAGAATCCAGAGCATTCAGACAAAACAGCAAAAAATCAGAACACCTCATGGCACTGACAAAAATAAAATCCATAATATACCTGAATGCCAGTGAAATGAAGACCTCAATATTCAGTAATAAAAAAATAAATATATCCTTAAACCATCAAGCTGGAAATAACAAATATTTGTTATATACAGTTTCAAAAAGATAGAGGTACTTACTAGGTAGCTTTAGCACTGCCTTGTACTGTTACATTCAGGATGGGTATCCAAGTGCCTCTGTACTCAAAGGCAGGTAATACACTTGCACCTCCTCCCATTCCAAGCACTCCTGGGTTAGTTTGTGCTGAGCCAGTATTCCCAGATGCATTGCCTCCTGTTGAGAAAAACAAAGTTATAAAATTAACCGTTCTAATTTTAGCGATCAGCAAACATCCTTTTTCTACATTTAATTTTCAAGATGAGATACCAGGATTAATCTGAGACATGCTGCTCGCTAATAAAAGCCACCACCAACACAAAAAAACTATTTTTGAGCTCCCTCTGCTGTCTAAAACACGATGTGTAAAGTAATTATTTTGAAAGGCACAGTTGGTAGATGCCTACTGCTGTATTTTCAGTCAGAATGAAATGGTTTTGTGAAAAGTATAGTAGCTTTCATTACATTCTGTGGACGAACTAAACTCCAATGGTCTCAATAAAACAATACATATATTAGTGAAGAACCAGACAGATATTTCAAAGTTAATTTGAATATTTGCATCTAGAACTCAGTAGTAGGAAAAAGAGGTCAGTCAATACAATCCCAAGCACAAATACAGGCTGAGTGGAGAATGGATTGAAAGCAGCCCTGAGGAGGTGGTCTTGGAAGTGTTGGAAGACAAGAAGCTCAACATGGCCCGGCAGTATACATTTCCAGCCCAGAAAATCAACCATATCCTGGACTGCATCAAAAAAAACTTGATCAGCAGGTCAAGGGAGGTGATTCTCCCTCTGTACTCCACTCTCATGAGACCCCACCTGCAGTGCTGCATTCAGCTCTGGAGCCCCCAGGAAGGACATGGACCTGTTGAAGTGAGTCCAGAGGAGGGCCACAAGGATGATCAGAGGGCTGGAGCACCTCTCCTCTGAAGACAGGCTGAGAGAGTTGGGGTTTTTCAGCCTGCAGAACAGAGGGCTCCCGGGAGACCTTACAGCAGCTTTGAGGTACCTAAAGGGGGCCTACAGGAGAGCTCGAGAGGGACATTTTACAAGGGCATGTTGTGGTGGGACAAGGGGCAATGGCTTTTAACTAAAAGAGGGAAGATTTAGATTAGATATTAGGAAGAAATTCTTGACTGCGAGGGTGGTGAGGCACTGGAACAGGTTGCCCAGAGAAGCTGTGGATGCCCCATCCCTGGAAGTGTTCAAGGCCAGGCTGGATGGGGCTTTGAGCAACCTGGTCTAGTGGAAGGTGTCCCTGCCCATGGCAGGGGGGTTGGAACTAGATATTTTTTAAGGTCCCTTCCAACCCAACGTGTTCTATGATAAGACAGCCTGCTACAACACAAATTTCATTATAATCGGAAGACTACATTAGAAAAGTAGGTTGCACTGAGCTGCTCTTTGCATGTTAGACATGGCCACAAGAAGAAAAAGAGGCAAACAGAGACATGCCTGAGAGACATCAGAAACACTTGGGTGGAAAGAGTAAGTGAAAAGCTAAAGAAGAAAACAGACTGGAACAATAAGCCAGAGAAACAGTAACAGCACTAAGGGTATGACCCTACTGTGCTGCTGTTTCATGAAGGCAAAATTTAAGTTTTCAGGAGAATATTTTAGAATAGCTTCTCATATGTGCGTGTTACATGATGAAATGTGCTTTTCTGATTTACCCTTAACTGGATTAAACTAACCCAGAAATAATATTAATAAACATGTTCTATCAGCTTCTGTACAGACAGCTATTAAACAATAGCCATTGACACAAATTTCTTCACGTTACCAATGCTAACACCAACTTGGAATGCAGACTTCATGACTGAACCCTGGAAGGTGTGAGTTTAAAACCAGACTTTTTCATGTTTATTAATTTAATAGTAGATATGATAGATAATTATACTTTGATTCTCGGTTTATTATCTCTTAAGAAGGCATGTCAAAAGACATCCTTAGAAATTATTTTTACATTGTTGCTGAGGCATCTGTATCTAGAACCACAGGGAGAAACAGACTCTTAACTTGGATGTAAACACTTGCAAAGTTATTGACAAGAGGACAATTTCTTCTTATAAAAATAAAAATACACCGAGTAAAATACCAAACCCTGGCTGCAAGAAAAGACAATCAAGTTTAGTTTCAGTAAGTGACTGTTTTCAGCTTACAGAAAAAGGAAAGATCATCTGAAAAACACAGACCTATCTTTCTACCTCTTGGCTTCCTCAGTCCCATTTTGTCCCTGGACATCCAGAAGAATTAGCGACTGCCTCCCAGGAGGAAGCAAACACACACTGTCTTACTACTTAAATTGCACACTGCCAAAAATGACATCCCCACACAAGGAGACAGAAAGTAGACAAATGTGTTACAGTCAGAAATGAGAAAAAATTCCCTCAGAATTTCTCTCAGAAAAGTTGTGAGCCAAGAAGCTTGGTTGCTCTTGAAGCAGATACTAATGCAGGAGCACTGCTCTGCTGACTGGGGGCTACATCTTCCCTGCAATACAGGTAGATAAAATCACCTGTTGTACCAGACCTGAAAACACCAGTTTGTCTCAAACTAGCTTTTCACTTCAGTGAACACAAAAGTAAAGAACTGTCACAATCCAAATGTATATACTGAATCAAATCAGAATTTATTATTACAAGAAAATCCTGGGTAACTAAAATCATAGTATGGACAAGGTTTTACCAGTTTGGTTTGGTGTCATTGATGTGTTCCCTGTGCTTGGTACAAGAAATAATGACTGGATGAAGGATCCCAGTGCATTCACAATATCACGGAAAACTTTAGTGGAATGTTGCTTCATATCATACGATTGACAAAAGGACCTGGAAAGTATTTTATAAAATATAATAAATATTTGACAAATAAGGGACTAAAAGATTATTTTAACAGCAACTCCCCTGCCCCTCCCTCCAAACTGCAGACTAAAAACACACTTCAACTGCAAATATTTACATTAATAATAATATTTAGTTTTAGGTAAATTTTCCTTTGACACTGGTTAAGAGAGGGTTTGGAATACTCAAATAACTATAATTCATCCCCTCTAGGATAATAATCATTGCCTAATGCTTTATAAAAAATTATCTTGAACAGTTTACTACATTTAAGTTTCTACATAATTTTAGAATTTACAATGTTTATTTTCACCAGAGAAAAAAATAAAAATTTTTTAAATTTTACGTAAAAGTGAAATACAATATATTTAATACCTTAATAGCTGAGGCTGCACACAAAGCCTATGAATAGATTCTACTGCAACAGCTCTTAGCCACTGTGGTTTGTCTGCATCCAGAAACTTAACCAGCAACGACAGGAAGATTTCACATTCTGTTACCTGAAAGATACAGTTCATAGCCATTCATTTAAAAGAAGGCAGCTCCTACAAAACACTTTTTCCAAAAAAACTTCTGTTTCATCTTAGGAGTCCCATCCCAGGAAGTTTTGTACAGGATCTAGAAAACCCCTTCAAGAAGCATTTACTCAAAATCACATAAAAAGCATACCTAATAATCATAATATTTTTGCCAAGCTAACATCATATATGCAATTGTATTGAAGGAGTTAAATTCCTCAAAGACATTGCATTAAAGTTCTTACATGTGCTACAGTAAACAAATGAAACAGAAAAATATCTTCTTTAGCAAGTATGTAAAATTTGAGAGGCAAGAACAGCTGAACATGGGGGGGGCGGTTATGCACATTCTGTCAACAGCTTTAGCAACACAAGTCAAAAGTCTCTTAGCAAGTATTAACAAGGCATAGCAATTAACGTTAAAGCCAGGGAATCAACCTAAGAAGTTCAGAAGGTCCCCAAAACCTTAACTGAAAGGCAGTTAGATACAGAAAGGACAACAGCTAATTTACTCTGACAATTTATACAAGTCCATATTTAATAAAATTATACATGTAGAATACACATAAACACAAACACATTTAAGAGGAAAAGAATATTTAGACTTTTCTTCCCTCAATATATGTCAACAGTTCCCAAGAACTAATTGTTACTGACCACAGTACTGGATATACATAGAAAAACACAATTACATAAAGAAAATTTGAACATATTCTTACCAGCAAACTGTAGAACTGCTTAATCAAAACAGAAACAACCCTCAGCAAACGCATACAGATGGGGAAGTATGGTTTTTCCACTGGTGCTGGGGAAGATGATGTGCTCGAACCTTGCCTGAATTTGATATTTGGGGAGAAGAGCTTTATAACAAGTGGGCATACCCTTTCTTTAAGAAGAAAACTGAATTCCTGATGCTGAAAAAGAACACAGAACAAATTATAAGCAGATATTCTTTAATTGCTACCATTAACTCTCATTATACATCTTATTTACATTTACTGTTATGATCAAGCATTCTGAAGTCATGTAAATCTTGGTATAAATTAGATGCTCAGGAAATTAAAAGGAAGAACAGCCAACATCATTGCAAAGCTACCAAAAAGCATGATGAAATGACATGGTTGGGTTCATACCATACACTCCTCTTCTTGTACTTTGCAAATTGAAATAGGCTACTAATACATCATTTATTGTATATTAAACTTTCTAATTTAGCTGCTGTCTGCTAAAATGTGTTACTGTATGATCATGGTGCATTTATATGCAGTAGATACACACAATTCATAGTCATGATTCTTGCTACTTTGCAAGTGGGGCAAGGTTGTTTTCACAGAAGTAGCAATGCCACAAACTAAGTTACAGAGCTGTCATACATCATGCAAGATAAGAAAATGCATCTTTGCAGGAGATATAAACAGCAAAACAAAAAGTGAAACAGGAGTACAACTTGCTCTACAAAGTGCACAAACACAGGCAAATAAAATGTATGGGAATCAAAAAATGTGGACAAAAAGTACACAGTACTTCTCTATTATAAAAACACAACATGTAAAATCTACAAGTCCTTTTCAAAAAAGTAATTCCTCTTTAATTTAGCATGAGTACTAATGCAGTGTAAATTTTACTATCTATGTGAACAAAAGTCTTCCTGTTTTCCTTGCAAGAACTACTCACTTGTAAAAAGACTTGCGGAAAGTCATTGAGGACTGACTCAAGAAGTTCAAGGCCAAATGTCCGGGTCATTTCTGTCATACCCACAAGCCAGTAGGGAGCATCAGCATTAACTAACTGACAAAGATCCTTAAAGAGAAATACAATAACATTTATACTCTCTGCAATCCTGTACCAGCATAAGTTTTCTGAGCCTACAACAAAATCTCCACACACACACACCCCCCTTGTAATGAGTAATTTTCCAATTTCAATGTAAGGTTTCCTAAAATAAATTATTAAGCAAAAAACTTTTAAATAGAAATTTTAAACTTTGCTGGTATCCTTGTAGCAGTTGTGTTCATTCCTGTTCTTCCTGTTCTCACTGTTCTCAAAAATATCTCAAGACCAGTAAACCTGCTAAATCAAGAAAATTTTTATTGGTGATGACTACAACTACTACTTTTTATTATACACTCAACTTCAATATACAATACCAAGCACAAGAAGCAAGACTGAACTATAGTAGCAGTGTTTGGCTCACGAAAAAAAAGAATCTTTAATTTAATGCAGACAAGCATGCCTAGTTATTATTTAAGATTTATAGTAAAACGCTCTCCTAGGCCACTTTGTCTTCATTTTCCAGCCATTCCCTGGGATACAGGATATCACTGCCAATTACAATAAATGCACATAAGAAAGCCTAAGGCTCTGGTTAAGGGCCTTGTCAATATACTGAGAGAAAATTTTTGAAATTTCTGACAGAGATGTAGAAGCACCCAGTCATAACTGCAAACGTATAAATACATGCTCCCCAACTACCTGAAAAAGCATATATGCATCCTTAGCACATGGCTTCAGTGTACTGACAGATCTTCTGTTACTATTTCCTTGAACTGCAACTGGCTGGTCAATAGTATCTGTGTAAAAATAAAAAACAGTTTTGTGAACAAAGGAACTGTTGAAAATCAAGTACTCATTAAGTGTTCTTACAAAAAGATTCTAGGAGAACACAAAGGTAATTCTTCTGCAACTTATCATGTTGGCAGAAATACACATTAGATTGAATACCAAAGATCATCAATACCAAGCACCTCTTTCCAATGAATGTTCTCTTCAAAATTACTACTGCCACATATTTCACACTCAGTAACCTAAGTTACTTTCACCTTAAATGACACCCTCACCTCAAATTCCTTCACAATACTAACCTGAAAACCAGCTCTCATAGCTTGAAAAAAAATCAGCTTTTATATATTGCTGTACTGACTTGGACTGACACAATGGCTAAGGATTTTGTTTCCTTTGAATACAAGTAAAAATGTAAAAAGACAGTAAAAATTTGAAATATCTGATTTTTTTAAATAACATTTATAGACTTTTTAATACTTCTTTATCTGAAAAAATGTTTCATGTGTGTCTAAAAAAAAGTCAATACAAGCAAGCAGAGTAAAAAGCATACCCACCTTTGTATCGTGCATCTTCAGCAACCACTCTCTCAAATACAACAGTGACTACCTGCCGCACTGTAGCTGCCGCAGTGTTATTTGTGATATTATCTTTTGTGAAGTGCAATCGAAAACAAAGTACAATTGCCTGAAAGGAGAAGACAAAAAAGAAAATACATCACCTTACAATAATATATTTTCAACTTTCAAGCTCAAGACAGCTAATTGAGGAAAGGTTTCCAATCCGCATTGTCATGTTAAATTTGAAGAACCAGAATAAGTTTTACAGAGTACCCTGGCCAAAACCTCTTTAGTAATCCTCCCCAAAGGTAATCTAGAAGCGGTGTTAACTGAAGACATTATGATGTGGCAATAAAACTACAATCATACAGAGAATACACAGTAATCTACCATGTAAAACAATTTGTATCAATATTAATGTCAAAAGGCCACTAGAATTACACGGTTAATCACAAAACAGTCAGTCAACGCCAAAGCTAAAATGCCATTCCTCTCCTACATTAGATCACAATACCTTCACAACCATGTTGACTCAACTGCTATTATTCCTCTATAAATGTGTATTTTAATGTGACATTGTGTTGGCAGTGACTTAATACTGTTTCCCATTGGATTCCATACTACCTCTAACACATGGTTTAATACTTAATTTTATAATGAATTTTGAAAATTAACATATATATGTGTAGTGAAACCTGTATTTCTTGTTCTTCTGTCCTCATTATGTGTCCTTGCACTTGCATCAACCTCAACCACACCCAGCCATAGCACTATATGCTCTAAGCCATACAAGACTCAGAATTTTCTTTTGCTTGTTTTTCTTGTAAATGATTTGTGGACACCCAGAGACGGTATCTCTGTGTTAGTTTGAAATTTTACAACTCAGTCATATACCTATGGACTTTCAGAAGATACTGCAAGATTCTCTAGGTTGATCTAAAAGCAGTGTCTGTATTAAGGGGCTTTTCAAGATGGTTTACCGGTAATTTTCTTAATTCAAATCAGTCGAGCTGAAGCATACATGCAATATATTTCTGGCTCAAACTGATTTTCTCTAAGAATTTTTCAGCATGGAAAAAACTCCAACTTTCAGAAATTTTTCAGGTGGTGGTGGTGGTGGTGGAATCTTGGTGGGATAAAATGAAACCATTGCATCATTTCACCCATGCCAAGTAATGCTTATATTTGGTTAACTGAAAAACTCTAGTAATGTCAGGCTTTGAACAACACAAAGAAATTTTACATACATGCTCTGTCAGGAATGTTTTTCCCTTAGCCCTGTCAGAGCCTGTCAAAATTTGACTATACATTTCTAAATGTACTAGATTTTAATGTGCACTGAGAAAATTGTTAGAAGTACAGCAATTAGATTCTCCAGTAACTGTATTATGTGAGCATGCTTCTGGATGAGGACACAAGGTAAGAGAAAGCCATGCTGGGAAAGACCTTCCCTATTTGACGCTGCTGTGCTCACATGTTCTTGTGGTTGGTGTCCAAAAGGAGAAAGGTTCTAGACATTAGAGAGATTAACAGATCAAGGATGTTGAAAAAAGTCTTTGGAAGACACACACAAAAAAAGTAAGTGAAGTAGGATGTAGATACCATGAACCTAAGAATAAGGAGGTTAAGAGAGACAGGATATACAGAGGAAGGGAAAGAAGAATTAATGAGCAAAGGGATGAGAAGCAGATAAATGATACATGGAAGGGAAAGGTAATGTGGACTTAAAAAGCAATTGTCTTCTTCTAGAGCCTAGATTCAAACTTGATAAAATGACAACACTGCAGGTTGTTAAAGAACATCTGCTACTCAGCTAATGACTGCCAATCCCACTTTCTAAAGTATTTCCATTTTCTTAAAAAATTATGCTTCTGCCCAAGAACACAGAATCTGATCTGGGACAAAAGAAACAAGATAGTGCTGGAGTCTTTTAAAATAATTTGAATACTTAAGTAAATAAAACCTATACCTACTGACAAACCATTCAATCCTTAGCAAGTTTTTATTCTACCATTTATAGGTTTTATTTTCCATTATCTTCCTGCCATCAGCAGACTTTTGTAACTTAGCTTTGATTTCCCTCCCTTAGTTAAATGGATTAATAATGAATTTAACATCCACAAATTTAACCAGCTAAGAAGTTATTTCATTAAAACTGAAGCAAAGACAAATGGAAAACCTTCCACCAGAAAAGAATGCCTTCAAAAAGAGTCTTCAATTCTATTCCCTCTTCCTCTCTTACAATAAAAAAAAAAGGGTGCTTTGATATTAAACCAACACACTGAAGGCAGAGCATAACAGAGACAGCAAATTAGAATGATTTATTTAAAAACAGAAAATCTTTCTTAAAGAGGAAAAAATTATAAAATGTAATCTAGAAGAGGAACTGAAACAGAACTTCACAATTCACAGATGGATAAACAATGTTGCTCCTTCAAAAAGAAATATCTTGCGATGTAAGATTGAAATGGATCAGAAACCTTATTTTTTTCTAGTTGAAACATAATATCCAAAATGGTACATGTTTAAATTATGTAATGAAGTTACTTCAGTTCTGACTGAAAGAGCAATATATCTGGATGGCTTGCTGAAGAGATTTAAGGCAGGGTGGCAGGCAGCTTCTTCTAATATTTGCTTTATTAGTGAGAGCTTACACTGTACTTTGTGCTCTGAATTCAGTTCAAAAATATATATACGACAAATTTAGCATATAAACCAGATAGGCATTAGCCCAGTGCTTTTATTTAAAGTTCCCATTAAGTCAGTATTACTGTGGAGGAACTAAAAAACAGACTGAATAGGAAGCTAAGAGAAATTGTGTCTTCAGTCTAGATAGAGAGACAATAGACATACAATGGAATCAAGAAAGCCCTCATCTCTTCCATTATTTCCAAATGCTTCATGCATAAAATTTCTCCCTGTTTTTCCTCTTGGATATTTTAAGTACTACAGCTGGTGCTAACAAATTCTTACCTTGGACAGTGCTTCATCATGCACAACTGTGTTGGTTGTTAAAAGTACAAGAACTGTCTGGAGCAATTTAAGTTCTTCAAGGCTATTTTCCATCAGTTGCCAAAGCATATTAATAATGTTTCCTGCTGCAGCCTACAAAGAAATATTTTTTTGCCAATAATTAAGTCATTTACATATGGTATATCATGTGCACACACATAAGAACAGCACTGTCACAAATGAGTATCATAACTGAATTTGCCTGTTTGTCTATACCGTAGGATTACACTGAGAACATAAAGCCAACACAAATTTCCCAAAATATTTTTAAAGAATTGACAGCAGAAATCTCTTAATGTGTAGTCCAAATTAAAGTGCATACTTAATTTTCTACTTAGAAATGTAGAAAGACAGTAAAAAGACAGTTTATCCTCAAAATTCATTCATATCAGAGAACAGCGTAATTTTACATTATGCAAGCACAACTGAAGGTATATTTCGATAGTATTATTTTCACCAGCTTCTTAACACACTATATATGCAGTACTGTAATATATCATAACATATACAGATGCAGGAAATGTGCATCCATTTTATCTTATTTTTAAAAGTAAAGTGGAACAAAACCATAATGCATGTTATCACGCAGAGTAAATTTTGTGGGTGCAACTTTAAGAATTTTATTTATCGACGACCATTACATGTTCTCTTCCTGCAGTGTAAGAACACAAACTAAATGAGGTGGTTTGAACTTTCATGGATTTCCTTCTAAAAGTTACTACTGTTGGGTTTTTTTTTTTTTAATTGTCAGGAAGGTTTCCTTTTCAATTACAATTCTTTAAAGACAGATATGAGTAAAATACTTTGCAGACTACGTTCATTATAATATAAACAGCCTCCTAAAAAAAAGCATTCACCTTCGATTTCGGGCCTGTATTTCCCATACTGAAATATTTATGTATTTATATAAAGATTGATCTTACCTCTGAAACAACTTCATGGGACATGAGCCTCTGTATGGCTGCTAGACACAGCTGAGTGATCTTTGGTTCCTTTGTTCCACAGCCCATTAGAAAAGGCTGAACTACCTCTGAGCTGTTCTCTTTCAGTGCTTTCAAAAAGAGATATGGAAGCAGTCAATGTTTAATACCTTGAAGAATACAATGTAAAATTTGTTAATCATACTTATCAAGAAAAAGCAATCTCCGCTCTTGGAAGTTTGGGATTTACCCTTGCTCCACCGGGAAAAGCCAAGTGAAGACAGACACTGGGCTGCCACAGCTCGCTTACACAATTACCCTGGCTGAGGCACAAATCCCAAGCACCTTCTCACACTCAAGTGACTTTCTCTTTCCAAATCCAAAATATAGAGTTCATGTGGTTAGTAGGAAGCTGTAAGGTTCTACCACCCCAAGCCTCATCTGGCCTTGCAGCAGTGACCAGCGTCAGGCTGGCAGCCTGCTCCTTCTGCTCTGCTTCACCTCAGCACCAAATTCAAAAGCAACACCAAGTATGGCACAGAGACATATACCAAAACAGGCAGCATGAAGGGGAATAGGAAAATGCCACCAACAAAACAGGAGGAGAAAGAGACCGCACTGTTTGTATCCTGGGTACATACACCTGGCTGTGAATTCTTCAACCAGTGTTTTAGCAAGAAAGGGCAGCTTCTTCAGATGAAGCTTTGAGCTTTGTTTCATGAACTTCCCCCTGGCCCAGGAAAAAAGCTTCACAATGATACAACATTCCACGCTGACATTTTTTAAAGTTTTTCCCCATAAAAGTAACACTAGACATCTGAGATAAACTCCCTAAAATTAAAAAAGAAAATATTTCTGAAAGACGAAAGGAAAGCATGACTCCGATCAATTAGTGCTTTTCTATTTGCGGGTGTGGTCGTCAATTCATGCAAACTTTTGATTTTAGCTGCTCAGCACCATTTCAGATACTGAAAATTTCCTCACAGTTGAAAGTTCAATGTGTATTCTTACACTGAATATCATACACTGTTTTAGTCCATGTGTAATAAGAGAAATGTATTCATGCAAAAGTTTCACACACATTTTTAATCACAAATCTTACCACAAACAAACAAAAAATATGTTCTCACATAAAAATGCAAACATGATCCGCTTTATTTTTTTTATTGAACAGTTTGGCTCACAAGAGGATTTATTAAGTATCACTACAACTAATTTGGAAAAAAAAAGAAACATCAAGGTAAAAGCTACAAATATGTATTTTAGTGATATTTTTCAACTGAAGCACTAACATGAATAACAAGTTAATTATAGATGCCAAATTTCTATAAGGTAATAGCTCTTACAGGGTGATATTAACACATATGCAGTCCACAGTTTTGTCAAGTCTCTTCAGAGCCAGTACAGGCTCTATGTCCTGTTGCAGAGGCTGACCTTGCACCAAATGCCTAACCAAAACCAATTAAAATGTCAGCATAAATGTGAATGAATACACTGCTTGTTTAACAGGGGTTTTTTACTACCAAGCAAATAAACCTGCTTTTAAAATATACAGTAAATATCATATCCACTGATACTGTTCTCTTATGAAACACTTCATAATTTTCCAATCAAACCCAAAACATTGGCTACTGATTAAGACATGTAATTTAGGCATCTAATTGTCAGTGTCTACATGAGCTAGGTGTCTAAGCTGCCCTAATAGTCTATGAACACCTACAACACCCGGCCAGTAGAGGCTAGAGAGCTCATTTTAACATGGGCACAAAACCTTCTTCACTCATATAAATTTGTGGACTGCCATTAAACTCTAACCATTGAGCAGAAAGAAGAAAGCAAAATTTTTAAAAAGATAACACAAGCATTTATACTTAACATCAGATTAATGATAAAGTTCTAAATGGCAAAAATGGCATGAAAGTTAATAAATAACAAGACAAAGACAAATTTAAACCTCTTACTGTATTTTTCCTATAAACGATTAAAAACAATAATCACGCAACAGGATCTATGCAAGGATTTTACTTTATGAAGCTGAAAAATTAGTGTTTCATAGAACTGGTTTGGTAGTGATTATTTTATTAGCTCCAGTCTTAAAATACACAAAAATTTTCTCATATCCAGGTCTGCTTCCATTTTGCTATGAAAACTATGTGAGAATATATTGAAAAAGAAATATATCATAATGAACCACATCAGAAAAGAAGTTTTGAGAAAATAAAACTTACTCCTTCATTCCATTAGCAAGATTATAATTCTAATTTTTTAAAAGAACTTCTAAAAAAAAATATTTATGAATTGCACATTTCAGAGCCATGTGAGAATAATTTCTTACATTTATCTCCTATGATATAAAGCACAAGCTGAGTTCTCTTTTGGAATTATCAAATTCTCATAAATAAATTACAAAGCACATACAGACTTCCAAGAATGAAGACTCTGAAACTGCTCAACTTTTCAAAGAGAAAGAAAGAAGTTAGATCAATGACATCAGAGTTCTGGCAAGTTAAACACATCTCACCAGACTATTAATAAAGATTTATAAGATTTTAAGATTGCATCTATTTTCTTAAAAATAATAATCCTACACAACGTAATGCTTCAAGAAAGCATCAGGTCAGCTTATTCAAAACAATCCAATACAGTTGTTCTCATCTAATCTAGTGAAATGACAGTTTACATCAAATTATAAAGAAAAACCATATCCTGAACAAAATATTTAAATTACTAGAATGTCTAGTAGATATTCCTAAATCATCTAGCAGTTAAAAAGTATCTACTTCACTAGATTTCACAATTATGGTAGCCTTTGGCAGCTTTATTATTGCTATACATACTACCTTCTCCTCCAAAAATTTTAAATAACAGAGATCTTGACATTAGCTTATCTACAAGATTAGGTTACAATTGATATCTCAAAAAATAAAAGAATCCATAAATAATTTGGGCTGTTTAATGGCATTATGTTTAAACTGTGGAATGTTAGGATAATGTGCAAGCAAAGTATATGTTCCCCTCTGTTCTGCAGTTTCTTACTGCGAAAAAAATTATTATCCTATTAGCAAAGATTAACTAATTAAAATAACTTTTACGATCTGCTGGTTTTCCAAACCTTGTATCAACAAATCTGCACAGTTTTTTTGACAAATTAAATACTAACTACAATCTAGTTTAAACCTTCCAAAGGAAAAGTACTTAGAAAATTTTACCAACTGCCAGAAAGTGTTCCCTCAAAACGATACAGACTGCCTATCCAGGCCCAAAATCAATGATCTTTCACATTTCTTTGAGATGAAGATGAAAAACCGATTTTGCAGGATTACAAACTAACTTTCTAAAATATAAAAGTTCTTTACACAGTAACATGCCAAAGAATGTTGACAGCTTCCCAAATGTCTAACTACAGACTTCTCTTGTTCATTTGTGTATTTTCATATAGCTGACATTACCTGGCATAGTTTTCCCACTTATGTCAGCATTCATGACAGCAGTAAAAACAAAGAAAATAAACAAATAAAAAAAGAGGCATTAAAGTGAAATATTGAGGGGTGGGACTGCTACTTCAAATAATTCTAGAAAGGGCCTCCTTACTGATATCTGGTTTACATACCTCAAAACAAGAAATAGTTTTAATCTGTTTCATTTGGACTTTTCAAATAATTTAGCATTTTAAGAATTTTGACTACAGCCGGCACATTCAAATCTGGCCAAAGGCTTTAGTAGCAATTGGCAAGAAGCCATCAATTTACATGATATTTAATAAAGCTGAAGAAAGTCAGAGACACTGTTTTAAGCACGTACAAAGGTGCAACTCACAAGATATCTCCTGTCCCTAAAGGCAATGGTACATCTTAAATTGAATGACCTTGTCTCAGAGTAAGATGGAATTTTGCCTGCCAGGTACAAATCTCCAAAGGCTAGACCCTCACACTAAACACACAGAGGAGGATCGTACTGCAGAACTCCACACAGAGCACTCAGTGACAACTATGGTGAATGTTGACAGTGAATAAAACATAGATAATTTGGAGTCCAAGTATGTCATGCTGTTTTTCTAAGTGGACAATTACTTTTCCAGAGCCACAACTGAAAACGGAGACCTTCCTCAGCAACGGTATAGCCCTAACATAAAACAGAAGCAGTGTTAAAAATTCTCAGGCTACTGGATTTTTTGCTAGGTGCCCAAAAGTAAAGCATCACTGATATAGCACACACTAGAAGACACATAGGATTATTAGACATATCCGAGACATCTTTTTAACATTTTGATCTGCAACCCTTGTTTATTTTTTGCGTTGCATTGCAAATAATTACCTGCCAAAATATCAGTGTTCCGTGCAGCTATTGTTTTCACTTTTATTATTCCTGATTCAGCAGCCTGGAAGAGAAGAAAATAAGTAGTTCAGATGCTATTTCATACATCAGTATGTGGAAAGAAATAATATTGAAGATAAATAAAAATGCACAGTCTCCGAGCAAAAATGTTTTTGCCATGTTTTCAGTAAGCTGAGCTAATGCAGAAGTGAGATCTTTGTAGCTTCTGGAATTCCTTTCCAGAATTCCACAGAAAGTGGTATATTCTGTGGTTCAGAATTTTTAGAAATCATTATTCTCATTGTATTACTTCCCAGTCCTACGAACACACAGAAAAATCACTAGCAAAACAAAAAACCCTGTTACATACTCTGTAGAATTTCACACTGTGAAACAACTACCATGATATATCATCTGTCACATTCATCAGGTTGAAATTCTGAAGAAACCAAGAACATCAGTAATTACATCAATGCTTAATACTTAACACTTTTGCAATGAAATCTGGTTAATAAACTGGATGTGGTACACAACACTTGACTGAATATCATCGTTGCTCTTCCAGCTGGGTAGCAGTATTTTCCATTCAAAAGCTAACACTCACTAACAACAGGTACCAGAATGAAACCCATTTTCCCATGAATTTTGTCTCCCTTATGCCCTAAACAAATTATCCCAGGTAGTACCATGAAGAAGCCTTCCTAACAATACTCTCTGTTCTTCCTAACATGCCATACAATCCACACGAACAGTTCTTCCCCTTTCCCTGAAAGTACAACCTGACAGACCAACAGCATCCTCCTTCCCGTCCTGCACATCTTCAGCAGGACCCAGGGCTGCAGATGTGCAGGTTGGGAAATGCATGTGTACAGACTGGCTGGGTGACAACCAGGGGCTGCAGAGCTGAGCTGCCCACCAAGGAGACCCCATACTGCCACGAGGGAACAGTAATTCTCTCTTCAATTGTTCACAAACACTTCCCAGCACAGATTACTAGTCATGCTCTCCAATGAAATCAAGCCAAACTGAAAACATAACATTAAGGCTCTGCATTTCAAAATTATGATTTCTGACAATTTTTGTGTATAAAACACAAAAATACATTGCAAATGGAACCTTTCTGGTTTGTAATTCCATTAATACCCTATAAACGTCTGGAAACAAAGAAGTCATGTTCAATACACTGTGCACCAAAATAAACGCAAGAGTTTTTTGCAAGCAATAGGACATAAATTACTGGAAAATATTGTTCTGCTGAATTTGAAAGTACATTTCCCCTTTTATTTCAGCTTTTTATTTCCACACTAAACATTTCCGTTTTTCCTCTAATACTACTATTTAAAGAAGTGTGCCATCACTGTATAAAACGGATTAGAGAAGCAGACAAGCTGTGGCAGCAAAAATATGAAAGTGACGGTACATGAAGTTCTATCAAGTAGCAATATTTCCCCTCCCTCAAAACACTACTCCAACAAGACGTCACCAAAAGTCAAGATGATGATATAAACTCATAATCAAGTATTTTAATTAGCAGTTGATATACGTATTTCTCAAAATAGCTAAATTAGAAATGCAGAACTGAAATTTTGAACTTTTTGGTTGTTTCCGGTTTGTTTGGTTTTCTTTTTTTTAATTTCCAAAAATAACATAGAAAGACTAAACACTGCCATAAAATAATTTAAGTGATTTGTGAAATTCTGGAGAATTATTTAAGCTTTGTTGAACATAATGTTTCCACTTCAAAAATACAGGCAGAATAATATCCACAGTACCTGAACTAACATATAACATGCTCAAATGAGTATAAAGCAACATGCAAATATTATCTTTCACATAATTCAAATGAGGGGTGCCAAACAGTTCTCATTTACATGAATTATGTTAACTTAATGTGTTGAAGTGTCTTACATTTTAAGTTAATCCCCATTCTTCTTCAGTTATAAATTGTCAGATAATTAGGGGGGTCTTGTCACAACAAATTGTTCCTATTAATTAATATGAAGGATTTGTCACAGTCCAACTTCAATTATCTTCAAACTAAACCTCATCACATGTGCTGTCAATCAATTTCTTTCTTGCCAGGAGTGACAAACCCACTCTGAATCAAATATTAAGGCTGCCCACATGCGTGACATTGGCAAACACTGTGCACTCTGCATGAAGAAAGAAAAAATTATTTCCAACATAATGTCTCCTAGTTAATTGTTTCTATGCTAGCTTTGTATAAAATAGCATATATTTTTTTAAAACTAAGGTACAGCTATTTGACTTTTTACAACCACTCTGAACACGACAGATAGGTTTTCTCCATGAGATATAGCAAGTTCTATGATGATCTGCATTACACTATGGTTTCTATTTAGAATCCAAATCCAAAATGTTTACAGTTAAAAACTAATTACACGGCATACCTCATACAGGAAAAAAATCCAACACTCCACTATATATGTAAATAATACCACATATTAACATTTACAAAAAAATAACTTCAGTTCATCTCAAATAACCAACAGAAAAAAACAGACTATAAACAGTTATCTGGCTATTCTGTCTACATCAATATAAAAGTGTATTTGGATTGCATCAACTTAGCAAATTGAAAGAGATGTCAATAGATTTTAAGTTTACCGATTTACGTCAATTACTACAGCACTTTCAGGACACTGCCCCATTAGAAAAAGAACTTCTAGAAACACTAATCAAGGAGATGGTCAGCATCATACTGTGTATCTGTGGGTACAAATATGATAATTTGCTTTCACACAAATACAAGGCACTATGCTTTTAAAGCAGTCACCACTTTTTCAAAAGTGGCATTATCAGTTTCCCTTAGCACCACAGTTAATAGTAGTCTCATGAGCAAGTCAGCTATCTCTATAATCTTAAAAAGAATCAAATACATGTAGTTCCTCTAACATAACAAACCTCAAGTATACTGGAAACCTTCAGTCAATTAGATTTCCTGTTCTGCTACTTTAACAACTGTGAAATGAACTGAAATAAAATGTCTCAAGCACACACTTGCCATTATTGAGGTTTGCTTCATGTTTCTGCTGAAGCAACTACAGCAGCCAGTGTGGGGAGGGGAAATGACTGATGAAAAACAGAAACTGACTCTCAGCGATAGCACATATTCAAGTCAATCTCTTCCAGCACTTTAATTTGGTTTTAATCAGTCAGTCTCACAACAAAATTAAATAGGACTCTCCAGGCTCAAGCACTTAACCCATCATCTTTCTGCTTCCTCAGAACTTACCAAGTATTTGCTGATTACATGAAGATCACCCTTCACAGAAGTCAAAGGCAAAGAGGAAATGCATGTACAAAAATATCAAGACACACATAGTGCAGTTTGAAGTAGACTGAAAACAAGCCTGTGCATGGCATCTACCTGCTGGCCTTGAAGTTCCTCTCCCAAGGTACAGTCTGACAACATTCATAGTTCCACAAGAACCTTACCCTGAAGCTACCTTTTAGACAGAGGCTCTCTGCACAAGAGCGACCCAGCTGTGGAAATTCATAGACACTTTCAAACCCACCTTTAAGGGTTTCTCAGATCCAAACCTCTTCTCCTCCTTACAGATTTCTCAGTCCTCAGTTCAAACAGGGAAGGGCTTCAGCCTTCCTGTCACTGGATGCGCTGTGTGCATCTTTCAAATTTTTGTAAATTTTAATGCTTTTGCAGGGCCAAAAGCAACAACAAGGTAACAGAGTTAAGTAATTTCTGCTCAGGCACTCAGCAAGCAAAGACTTAACCCATCCTCAAGCAGAATCAACATTTTCCAACATCCAAGAGCTGAATTTCTCCACATCATAGTTTTGTGTGCACATATTTAAAGATCTATAACTCATAAATAGCATATGGAGGGATTAGGATAACTGGGGTATGCAATTCTACTAGCTGCTGTTCAGGGTGATGTAAAGGCAAGCCACCCACAGCAGCAGCAGAGTGATAAGCACATCTGAAAGGCACCAGTTTCTCAAACCTGTCTTCCAGGGACACTGTAGAAGCACTCAAACCTAACTGCAGCAGTCTACATTACCAAAAGATACCACTACAGCTAACTCCACTATCAGCTAACTCCACTATCATGGCAGCCCAAGAATGGCCACAAGGAATAATGGCACAGTGTATGCTCAAACATCTAACTATCTAATTACATAGCGGTTTTCTCCTCACAGGCAAAGACATCATGGAACCCCGTTGCAATGCAGATGGATGGGCAAGCTAGGTACCAGAGGGGTCAGCCAGGATGCAATTCAACAGCATGTCAGTTGCTCCACTGTAATCCCTATGGATTTGTTGTTACTCTGGGGTAAACGTCAAAGAGCTACCCTTCTTTCACTGAAAAATAACAGCATAGTTGACAATTTTTCATAAGAGAAAGATGACAAAAAATTCTAATCTGGAATCTCTCCTTTACCAGCGACCCTTTTCAGGAAGTGGAAACACCACCCACTGTCTCTGCTGTTTCAGTATTTTTTTTTTTAAGTTTCAAAAAAGGGTTTTTAAAAAGGTTTTAAAAAGGATCAACTTGCTGATCCTCGAAACTGGTACCTCAGAATTAGGACCAGAAGTAGCACCTTTTTTTTTTTTTTTTTAACAAAAATTATATATACACATAAAGATATTTAATGCAACAACCAGGCACGTGCTCATTTCTAGTAAAGATTGATCTAACATTAAATATTTTGTGTAAACTACTAAAGGTGATAGTACTGTTACCAAAAGTTATTAAAATAGAGAATTTCCACTCCTAGTGCTTTGAATGACCCTTTGTGTTTTGACTGTATTTTGAGAACAAATTGCTATCTCCAGATATACCAAAATTGCTGGTAAGGTTTGCAGCTCTTACTACACAAGCTTTTGATTTCTGTCTTCTAAAAAGAAAAGCATTCAGGAATGCTTTCAGGAATGATGGTCTCTGTTGGCATTTACATTACACTGTTTGCTAACCTTTTACCAAGATTAGATGAGAGTAATATTTGTCATCTATGGTCACTTCCATATCTATTATGGGAAACAAAAAGAGCATTTTTTTTTCTATTCATCATTATCTGTCTTTCCAACTGGAACACTAACCCTACACCCAATAGTTTAGATAAGAGATCCTCCTGTCTAAAAGTACAGTTTCACTTCATTGTTACTCTGGCTTGCTTTGCAAAATCACATTCTCGACCATTACTGTACTGCTAAACTATTATTTGGAAAAGGACATACTCACAAAAAGCTCCACACTAAATCAGCCTCATGAAAGCACCCAAGTATACCACATTTGTGTGAGAAAGCACTGTACTTGCCTTCTGCATTTTTATCTTCCTCCCCAGGAGTACAATCCCTACTCAACCCCTTCTCTTTTATATATGCTCATTCTACCTGTAATTTAAACTGGTGAAATGCCAGTTGTGTTCTGACAGCACTGTGCACTCTCAGGGATCTATTATATTGAATGATTTAATGTATCTGGATTACAGCTTGCTCACATGCTACTGGCTTGGAGCAAGGCCTACCAGCAGAGTCTCTGGGAATGGAGCACCATAAAGGCAGATAAAGGCAGGGAGTATGTGAACCAGGTACTTAATGTCAACTGGACACATACAAGCCCACACACCCAAGGGCCAATGCCATTGAAAGGACAACCTCTACCTGGGTCACAGTGACTTGGGAAGGTTATTGATGACTGGGGAGAGGTAAATGCTACACACATCTCCAGAGTGGGCTGAGAAGAGCTTTCAAGACACTACAGGACAGTCAGTTACACATCACTAATTGGTAAGGTTACAGAACAAATCCTTCTGGAAACCATCGTCTAGACACATGCAGGACAAGATGATTAGGAATAGCCAACACTAATTTAGCATGAGCCTCACCAACCCAACTGCCTTACTGCCTTCTACAAGGAGATGATGGGCTGTGTGTGGCTAAGGGGAGAGCACTACATATTTTATACCTTGACTAGAGCAAATGCCATCTCCAGTTGTATCCTTATAATCAAATTGGTGAGATACAGACAACTGGAGAGTAAAGTGGGTAAAGATTGGCTCAAAGGGTCATTACAAATGGTATGAAGTCCAGCTGGTAACCAGTCACTAGTAGTGCTTCTCAGGGGTGGATACTAGGGCTAATACCATTTAACATCTTTAACGTTATTAGCAGCCTGGATAAAGGCATAGAGTCTGCAGACAAATGCAACATACTTGGGGGGTGCATATTCAGAGGAACCCAGATAGGCTGATTGTTGGAAGAAGGGTTCACTGGAGTCAAGAAGACGCTCAATGAGTTATGCATCTTGCTCAACTTTATTAGTTTCTAACACTACTTATATAGAACCGATACACATGCATATCTGTAAAGCAGAAATATAATTGGTTAGTAGTCTCTAAACACGTGCGGTTCTCACACCCCTAATTATCATCACTAAAATAAGTGTTCTATCCATGTAGCTAATTGTGTTGCTGTGCTTCAGCCTTGTAGTTTGTTACTCCCTATCTTCCCATACCGGTCCCTATCTTTCTTGGCCCTGCACCTGCTTTCCCAGCAGCTGTAGCTTGTTACAGCCACGGCCTGTTGGCACAACATAATTACTCGGTCTCAGGATTCAAGAACAGCTCAAGGCTACCTTTCTTATTGTCTCCAGCACAGCAACTTCAGTACAATTCTGATTACAGACCTATTCTAATACCAGGCCTGGATTGTGCAGATCTTCAGAGATTCTAAGGCCATGCTTCTGCAGCCATTCTTCTACAGCTGATAAATGGGCTGGTAGGCACCTCACGGAGTTCAACAAAGGCCAATGCAAAGTCCAGCCCTGTGCACCAGTACAGGCTGGGGGCAGCCAGCAAAGCAGCCTTACAGAAAATGACCCAGGGTCCTGGTGGACAACAAAATGGAACCAAAAGCCAGCAGTGAGCCCTTGTAACAAAGGTGGTCAACTGCATGCTGGGCTGCATTAGCAAGAACACAGGCAGCAGGTTGAGGGAAGGGAGTCCTTCCTGCTCTTTGGCTCTTGTGGGACTGCTGCTGGAGTAAAATGTCTAGTTTTAGCCTCCCCAGCACAAGAAAGCCATTGACATGTTGGGGCAAGTCCAGTGGAAGTCTACTAAGACAGTTAGGAGATGGAGAACAACGGATAAGGAGATGCTGTAAGAGCTGCATTTGTTCAGTCTGAAGAAGACAAGACTAAAGGGAAGGCTTGTTAATGTCCACAGTTTCCTAAAGGAAGGCTGTGGTGAAGGTGAAGCAGTTGGCAATCACTCTTCAGATGTGTGCTCCACACTGAATATATGCACAAGTAGAGAAAGAAAGCAGGGAACACTGACAGCAATAATGCTCCTTTCAAATCACTTCATATACTGCAATTCCGCACAAGCTTCTTACTGTGATTTTTCTTCCACAGAATCTTAGTAAACACAGTAAAATAGTACTAATTTTCCTATAAATTAAGAATTGTATTTTGGTAAACCACCTTTCACTATCACAAAACCCTCAATACAAAACCAGCTACAGTTTTCCAGTTTTTTTACATTTGGAATATGTGATTTACGTGAACTGTTGAATAGCCTGATTAACTTTTTTTTTTTCTTTTTAAATAAATAAATTAATATATTTGCTGGTTTTCTTTGTATAACCTTTATTTATCATATGAAGACAAGAAACTGCAAACAGGCCATCAGTCTCTATTCATATACAAAGTTGCTTCTTCACCTGTTCAGACTTTACCTGAGACAGAAGCAAAATTGTTCTGGTTTATTCTACATAATGTTCTACTTGAGCTCGGTGAAGGAAATAAATAGTGTACATTTCTGATTCCAGCAACAGGCACAACAACAGTTGAAGACACCAAGTTAATTCCGGCTAGACTTGACTCTGCTCAAGGATGGTGCCATTCTCAATGGCCAGAGCAACTATGCTCTGAGAAAAAATTAAACCATTAACCAATTCTATTATACACTTTCTCCACCGATTTAAGATTAATGATATAGCAGGGTTTGGGTTTTATTTTTTAAAACCACACTATCTTGTTCATTTCCAGCTTTAGTGCGACTATGTTAGTTGTCCTCATATTAAAACTGCTCTTTCACTTGACAGGAGTGACTGCTCCTCTGGTCCGTTAATCCTCTGAAATTGTCAGTTTGCAGTATCAGCAGCCAATTCAGAATCCTGAAGGTTAATCATCAGTAATGCCAGGAGAGGTGCCAGTGTTATCTAAATTGCTTCAGAACTGTTGCCTCTGGAGGTACCTCACTTGATGTGAATGTGGAGGTATAGATAATGAAATACAAATATTTAATATCAAGAGTTTTCTTCTGACAATCAAAGCATTATACCTCAGCTGGAAAAACCATCACATATAAATCAACAGAACAAATTAGAATGAATTAACATAAACCAACTAATTACTGAACAGCATCAATATAGACAGAAAGAAAAAAAGCTAACAAAGACTTGATACAGAAGAATTAGCAACAAATTCTTAATTTACACTCCTCTCCTCCACAGTCAGACAGAATCAGGATGTACCCTCTATTTTGTATTATATTATGTATGCTATATTCATACATTATATTTATATATATATATATAAAAAATCTATTCTACGGATATCCTGAGAGAGCACGTGTCTACCATTAATGGATTTCTGAGTGATCTGTCAAGTACAACACAACTGATTATAAACCATGGAAATAGAGAACTTGAATTTTCATTACATACTTTTGTCACAACAATCATCATTCTACAATAAAATAAAACCCAACACCCTGTTCCAGAGCTTTAAGTGATTTACACTTGAAGATCAAACTAATTTTGCCTTCACCTTGTTGATCAGAACAGATGGGACCATGGAACTCCTAAGGCTTTGCCATAAATACTATACTCAGAGTCACACAGTCTGAGACAGCAGCGCCAGGGGCACGGTAAAAAGAAACAAGAGACAACAGTTTGGGTACTAGTTAAGAATAGGAGTCGCCAAGAATTTCCAGCTTCTGCTACAGCTTTCCTGTATAATCTTCAGGAAGTCATAGGAGACAGGTAGTGATTAAATCAGAGCTTGAGATGCACACATTTACATATTTTGACTCCCTTTACAATGCAGATCTAGTCTCTACTGAATGCTCCTTAATTCTTAAAGCGCCTCCTCAAGCTAACTCAACTGACCCACTACCAGGGGCTCAATACCGAGGTCTAAGCTTAGGCCTTCGTATCCAAGACAACATGCAGGCAGCAGAAGACCCATGCTCTTCCGACCAGCTGCTGGAAGCCAAGGAAGCAACAGTAATGCATCTCTAGTAGCAAAGATACAACGTGTAGGTTGCAGAGTGAATCAATCCCCTGGCCACAAGATCCTCTGAATAGCTATTTGGCTCCATTGACCGTATTTCCATAACAAACCGAGCCAGCACAATTGATGAAGGGAGCTCAGACACCTGAAGTTAAGCACCTTAATCCTGCACTGAAAAGTTTACAGACACACTAAGATATGGAAAGTTTTAGTCATTTTTTTTTGTTCATTACATTGCAAGGTATTACATGGTGAAGAAATTGGGTCTACATATATGATGGGAATAATTTTTGAACACATAATATTTCTTACCAAAGACTAAAATGATGACATTAGACTTAGGATCTATAATAAATCTTGATGCTTAGAACATATTTGAATAATCACGGTCCCCTAGAAACATAATACACACTTTTAATATTCATCTGTGTACTTTCAAAATCATGTTTTGAATAAAAAACACTGTAAAATTAATGGCTTCCAAACATGAAGCCAGGAGACTGCAGTTAGTAAAGATCAGGAATTATAAAAGGAACTATAGGAAATACTAGGGCTCATTTGTTTCAAGCTACCAGCTCAGCCACAGGCTGGCAACTAAAGAATGCTATGGAATAATCTCCAGTCACATGCGCAAAACACATGCTTGAGTGCAAACTGCCTAATGATGACAATATGCATTTTACAGAGCATAGTTTCTTGATTTCAAAAGAACCTTTAAAATATTAGTTAAGTAAATACCCATCAAGGCAAACTCTACAGTATTTACATCCTTCTGAACTAATGCTGTAAAGACCTGAAAATCAACCAACTTGGTAAATTCAGTGTAGGTTAAGTTCCCTGTAGGCTATAATGTCAGAATTATTTAATCCATTTTATTCAATAAATAAAGTAGAAAACCCCAAAACTTGGTTACTACTACAGAAAATGGTCCATGTACAAAGGTTTATTCTTTGCCAGGTCCATTTGGCTCATCTTTTTACCACCGGAGTAGCATGGACACAAAGCTCTCGGAAACCATTCAATGCTAGTAATACATTAAGTGACTCAAATGCTCAAATCACAAGGCATTTTAGCGTGTTGTTCTCTTTCTCAGTCTTCTGATTTGTGTACTGCACTACATTCAACACATTTTCTGAAATATTACTACTGTATTACTGTTACAGACCAAACAGCTAACGTTCCCACATATTTTTTTAACTGCTCCTTCCAGTTGCATTATGAATCCTAATGTTCACTTCCACATTATAAACCAAAGTAATTGATCTGTATCTTTTTAACACGTTTAAGTTTTGCAATACATCCTTATATTTAGTTTCACAGAGCTACCCAATGACGTCAGAGAGGTTCCCTAAAAGCACAAGCTTCCCCCCCAAAATTTTGACATTAGCCCTAAAATGTGTTCAGGATCAGCATATCATTCCAAAATAACCCAGGGGATAAAACTGTCATGTATGTCACTCGGTGCAGACAGGAGTGGACGCCAAAGGAAGAAATGTATGAATAAAATCTGTGTTCACAGAACACAACAATCTCAGTGCAAATGCTATCTCTTGGCTCAGCTAGCCCACACCACTTCTACTGTAATTAAATAATGTAAAGTTTGCTTTATCCAGAAGTCAGTCAAATCTGGATTCTTTAACTTTTACCCAAAGAATTCTGTAAGGTTGCCTGCTTGCAAGTAGTTATTTCTAAAAGAAGGAAACTAAGACTGCAAAATTGGATTCTATTATTTTTCCTAGATACAACAACTTAATTTACAATACAGTTTCAAAAATGTATCTATATGCCAAAGGCATACACAACTCAAACAGTTAAAGAAAAGCAATGCTGCTGTTTCAAAGAAAGACCTGGAAAAGAAACAGCACAGAGATGCTATCAAAAGCTATCCTTCAGGAGTCTCAAGAGAGCACTTCAACTGACCAAAGCACTCAAAGCCAAAACTGTGCTGCTTTTCCAGGTTGAGGGAAGTTGAACCCTATTTCTTTTCCGGCCTACTATTTCAAATCACCACAGCAGCAAGCATCCTAGAACACACGGACACCTGCAACCCACTACACCACTGCTACACAGATGTCCCACAACAAGTCTAAAGCAGGCCAAGCTCATCCTGCCATGCGAGGGTGAAGTCCTTGCCCCCCTCTCCCTCTCTACCAGCACAAGCGTGCCTGTAACTGTGCAGGGAGCTGGATTAGAGTTTGTTGGTGGTTTTTTTTTTCTTCAAGCCCGTTTTGCTTTTACTGCTATTTAAAAAGTCAATAAAAAAACTGAGTCAATGTAGAGACTACAAGCCTACTAGAGAGCTGTGACTTTTGAACCAGAACTGTGTAAACAACGAGGAGTTACATACCACTGGAATTCAGGCTGAGAACTTTTTGCATATACTTATTTTCCCTTTTAACTCCATAATTTCTGCTAATTATAAATGATTTCCCCTTGTATTTCTAAGGGTTTCTTATGCAGTGAAATTACCTAACTAAATCAGACACAACTTCCAGAACAATATTTTCATTCAGTATTAAGAAACAGCAGGTAACCAACCTATTTAGCACACTGAACTATTTTCAATTCTGTCGTAAAACTAAATTCTTACTCCAGTTTACTAGAGACCACCACAGCTTCCCACACACCCAGCACAGGATATTCAAGCTCCAGTCACTAGCAGGTTAAAACAGTTTATAAAGCTCTGCATGCAAGCCACGCAATTCAGTTCAGAGTTAGAAGCATTACAATGCTCTCTAGCACAGAGCAAATCTTAGGGCCTGCAATATTAAAACAACAGAATAATGGCCAAGCAGTGTTGTTTTCTATGAGAAATGCCCAATTACTTAAGATAACATGAGCACAACTGATGCCTATACCAAAGACTGCTACATCCTCTGTAATTTCAAGCTCCAAAAGCTACTGTTTAATTTACAATTGCCCTGAGAGCTTTTATCACATCTGAGGCTGGTGTCTATTTTTCTAACTGAGAAACAGGAATAAATTGTGAAAATATGAATACATTTTTCAGCAATATTATTTGCACATCTGCCAGTATACACAGTTTTGGCATATTATACACAGATAACCACCAAATCACTCCTTGGTCATAGTATATAGCTTTCATGCTTAGTATACTTCTGTAGTCAGTGATCTGAGGAAATACCAAATAGAAAAAACACCTAGCAACAGACAGACGTGGGTCTGAAGTCTAATAGTAACTGGTATTCCCCACACCTTTCAGAAGAATAAGTCTAGCATGTTAGTTAATCCCCAATCATCAGCAACACAATTTCAAGCCCACAGATTCTTTCCGCAGCTCCCATTCTCAATGTATTAAGCCCCACCACCTAGGAAAACCATACCCTGGTACTATTTGTCACACAGAGCAAAGACAAGGTGTGGATTGCTTTAGGGCCATCCATACATTCCGTTATTTCTTAGTTAAAAGCTCTAAGGGGAAGGCAGTTTGCCACATATTTGGGTCATAGGTTTAACATTGGGAGAAACTCAGTAATTTCAGTGTTTCTTAACAGATTATCAAAAAGTCAGCAAAAAACCTCAGAATCCACTAAGTGACTTACAACTACATGATTTCCGTATAAATCTGACCTGATAAGAAAACTTTACAGACTCAGAAGTAATAGAAAAATATGAGATTAAAGTGCTTAAAAGAGTGAAGAGTTCAAGTTCCATTCCCAATAAGGGCTTAAGACCTTACTTCCACCTCCTAGCTGAGGATAAGGTCTAAATCTCACAGCCTGTGGGATCCCACAGCCAGCTGTCCCCCTTTCTGCTGCACACACACCACCACCCACCAAGAAGAAATATCCAATAAAGCTCTTCAGCTGTGTCATCCATCTGCCTGTTCAAAGAATCATTTAATATTGTTTTGGTCCGTCTGTACCTAAGAGATATGGCATTAGTTTGTAATAACATAAGCATTAGAAAGATCTTTGAAAAGTGAAAACCAAAATCCTATTTAATTAAAAAAAAAAAAAGGCACCAAGCTCTATTTTTCAGATCATGCCACTTTCTATCTCCTTACAGTATGGATTAAAAAAGAATTCGCTCAAATTAATCATTTGAGCAACAAGCAGAATTGAGAACTGCACTACTACTTTTATCAGCAGCAAGCCTATCAGCTAAATTAATTTTGCAAAATTTCAACAGTATTAATATAAAAAAATTAAAAAAACCAGAATAGACAAATCATTTTAGAAAGGACTGATGAAAACAAGTACCTGTGAGCAAAATTTCAGATTATGTTAGAAATTGGAGAGATTACTAGAAGCAGTTTACCTTCATAAACTTTGGTAGGTAGGTACCTACCAAATCTAACAACTGCAATACAGCTCACAACTGTTAATTTTGGACTAGAAGTTTTTCAATAGCTTTATCACACCATGGTAAGTTTATTAAGTGACATGGAAGCATACACATCAGCTGCAAGATAAACTCATAAATTACAATGCATGTGGTAGTGATGAGGATAGTCTACTTACATTCCAAGTGAAGAAAGTGAGATTGTAAGCAGTAGGAATTAGTTTTAAAAAGCCTGTTTAAATACGGTTTAAAAAGCTGGTGCTGTTCCAAATCAGCAAGAAGCACATGCCATTCCTCTGATCGCTCTAGCTAAATCTAATCATGATCAGACCAAACACACGTGATTAATATACCCGTTTAGCAATTGAGATTTGACAGAAAAGGCCACCCATTTCCCTTAAACCAAGAACAAACCAAAACAACAAAAAAAAAGGCTTCCAGAAGCAAGGAAGTAAGATCGTTTCCTGCAACTGTCTCATACATCCTATTGTAGGACTGCTTTCACCTCAGACTTCTAAGTCCACAACTCACAGCAGAATCCTTAAGCACTTTCCAGTACTATTCCGTAAACCTACCCAAACTCCAGACGATTGTGAAAAAACTATAAGTGTTTTTAATGAAGTAAACTATGCAAATCATTGTCGAGGTGTAAAATGGAACAACTCATGTCATACTTACACAAGAATATGATAAACATACTGAACAAGTATCAAGAACTGCACATGCAGTAGTTAACCTTCACCATGTCAATATAATGAAGTACTACTAATAATACTAGCTTAAGAATTAAACTGCCCATCTTCTCTGTAGATCTTGAAGAAAGTAAACATTAATACAGAGGGGAAACTTGTTCAGAGACCAAACAACTTAGCCACACAGTAATACACAGGAGAAAGTGGAAGCAGCACGCCCACCTCCCTCCAAAACCCACAGATAGATTTCTGTTCAACTGACCACAACTTTTTCTTATTTACATTTGACCACACACAATTTCTCAGTACTGATCACAACTTTCTCGTTTTTCTGTGACCACACACAATTTCCCAAAACACACCTGCATTTCTCTGCAACCTACAATCAATCGCATATAACATGCTCTGCTACAGTGTGTCACTTCATGCCTTTCAAAACAGTCAGTCATTAATAGATTCAATTAATCTGTTAAAGTGTGTGACACTTCATACCACATTAAACATGCTCACAACTAACTAGAACTAAAGTCACATTACACACGTAATTCCTTTCTTCCAAACAGGTACCAGTCTTTACCGTATTTTCCCAAGTACCTTTCTGTTTCTGCAGCTTAATTGAGTCAATATATTAGCATTTTTTCCTCCCACTATCATGTAGACAAAACACTTTTTAAAATGGCAAGTGGCAAACTACCGATAGGAAAAAAGTTAAACTGACTGTGTAAACACACTAGAGAAACAGAGTCAAAATCTATACTTTAAATTGGACAGAAAAATTGTGGTTGCCCTTCAATTAAGTAATTCTGCCCATCAAGATTACTGAAGTCCCAGGCTGCACACGGAGTAAGCTGAGGTTTGACAAATAAAATATACAACCCTAATGGCGTGAGTTTATTAAGGAAATTTTTAAAAAGGGAGAAAAAAGTGACCTAAACTTCTCTGTCTCCCAAGCTTCCACGGTTGTAAGCCATACCATTGGTAAGCCACATAACCCCCAAACCGGGGGTACGCTAGCGATCACCGGCGCCCCACCGTTAACACCGGCGGACACAGATGTGCAGCAGTAAGAGGTCACGTAGGCCGGCTCTGGAGCCGCACTTGTGAAAGCGTGTGCGTTCGTCACACGGCTCAGGCACGGACCCGACGGGAGGGCTGCGCGGCCCCAGGCGCTCCCACCGCGGCCGGCATGGCGGCCGTGCCCGACCGGGGCACTGCACGCCCCCCCACCCCCCGCAGGGGCACAGCACGGCCACCCCCCCGCAGGGGCACGGCATGGCTCCCCCGCCGGGGCTGTCCCCGCCCCGGTCCCCGGCCAGCCGCCAGCAAAGCGCTGCCCGCCAGGCGCCCGCCCGCCGGTGCGCCCAAGCCCTCGGCACCGGGCCCGCCTCGGGCGAGTTTCGTGGGGAGATGCCGAGGCGGCCGAGCCAAACTTTGTCTCTCCCAGGGAGGCCGCTGCGGGGGGTAAGCGGGGCTGCCCCCGCGTTGCCCGTCAGCAGACGACCCACCTCCCCAGCCCCGCTCCCGGGGGTGAGCTAGCCCGGCCCGCGTCCCCTGTCTCAACGGCGCGTTAAAAGCAACGCACAGACAAACGCGACATGCAAAAGCCCCGTCTCGGCACGGACAGCGCTCGGCAGCCATGGAGGACGGACCCCACTGGGGGCGACACGGAGCCGGGGGCGCGGGGGCACATAACGCCGGCAGCCCCCGCTCCGGCGGGGCCCCGCGGCCAGGGAGATCCCCCCGGCGCGACACCCGCCGCCCGGCCCGGCGCTCACCTCCTTGACGGGGGGGAATTTTTTCCGGCACTCCAGGCTCAGGCCCCGCAGGTCTCCCTGCATGTTTTCCAGCAGCTTCTTCACGGCTTCAGGGCTGCTGGTCCCGGACATGGCGCCGCCGGGCCGGCCCCGAGCCGGACGCTGTTCCGAGCCGTCAGGGGCAGCGCCTCCCGCTCCGCGGCCCCGGCCGACACGTCTGCGCCCGACACCGGAACCCGTCAGCCGCGGCCCCGGCCCCTTCCCCTCCCCCGCGGGCCGCCGCGGCCCCCCCGCTCCCACAATGCCGGGCGCCGCCAGCACCGCGCGTCAGGCCGCGTCCGCACGCACGGCCCGGGGGCGGGGAGAGCGGCGGCGCCGGGCCCGAGCTGCGCCCTGACACGCTGCGGGACGGGAGCCGCGCCGGGCCGGTGCGAAGGGGCAGGAGGTGGCGCCGGGGCCCGGGCCGAGGGGTGCTGCCGGCGGGGAGGGCACAAACGGCGGCGTCGGTGAAGAGCGGCTGGGGTGGAGGGGGCGAGGGCCCCTGGCCCGGCCGCGGGGCGCCCGGGAGTGGTCGTTGGCAGCCACCGCCCCGCCGGGCGGCTGGGGGAGCCCCTCTCGCCGGGTTCTGCTCTGGGGGGAGAGGTCGGCGCTGAACGCGGCTTAAAAAAGCAAGAAGCGAGGTAGAGCTGTGAATCGCGAAGCTGTTGTGGTTCCTTCTGCGGGGCGGGCGGCATGTGCCCTCCGCCGCCCGTGTGCCGGCGCCGCTCTCCGCGGTGCGCTCCGGGCGGAGCCGGCGTCGGTGCTTCGCTGAGAGGCTTTAGATAAACACAGGCCGGGCAAAAGCCGGGGGCGGGGGGGGCAGTCGGGTGCCGGGTACCTGCCTTGTCGCCGGCCGTGTGCCTCTGCAGCCCCAAAGCTTCCCACCCGGCTGTGCTTAACCCATTTCGAACGCAGGCACCCGCCCGCGAGCCCGAGCCCTTCAACCAGTGCCGCTGCCGGCGGCAGCGCTCCTGTGTGACCCGCCGCAGCAAAGGCCTCCCCGCCAGGCAGCCTGAGCGCTGCCTTCAGCATCGAGCGCTGGACGTTTCACGAGGGTTTGTGTCTCTGCAGGAATTATTTCTCCGTGTTCTGATTGCTGTAAACCCCGTACTGTGGTGGCTCCCCACCTGTAACGGAGCGTGGTTCCGTTGCCCTTCCACAAACCCAGGGAGCTGGAAAGCGTTTTTGAGCTTCTGCAGTCCTTTGCTTTTAAACTTGGGAATCTTGGGGAAAAAATCATGAAGAATCAGAGCACAGGAAATTTTTGCTGCCTTAGTATTAGTTTTATTTTAAATAAGGGCTTTGCTTCAGACTTCCCTGAAAGTCTTCAGTCTTATTCAGAGAATGCTCTAGGATTTCTTTTTGTCTTTCTGTGTGCATGTCTTGTAATGAAAAAGGGAAAAGAGCATTTCATAACTTTGAGCATCCCTCCATGTATATTGGTATTCATTTACTGTGAGATACTTTGCAAATCATATGGTAAACAGGGTCACACTGGCACAGCGTTGTTACACTGTACCTGTAGACATAAATCTTTAGGTGTGCTTTATGAGGCAAAAAGTGCAGGATTGCTTTATAAGTAATTTATTATTTTAAGACCTTTAGTTTTACATAATTTTCAAATTATTGACTGTTGACTTGACAGAACTGGATAAACGGATGTGAGTTTTTAAAACTGCATGTAGTACTGGCACAACTGAAAGGTGGTCAAACTTTTATGTGGCCTTGGACAAGGAATTAGGATTTCACCCCTGTGTTTGCAAAATCAAACCCATGATTCTGTAACATTGTTACACTTTCAAAGTGCATTGGTCTGTGTATTCTCAAAAGCTTTGATTTTTACAGGCTTACTTGAAAAAAAACAAACCAAAAAAGCAAGACTGTTGTCTTCAGTAGAACTATTTACACGCTTAACCAATAAGCATTTTCCTCAGGATGTTCCCATTTAAGTGCTTCCGTTATGGGCTTCAATCCTGATGGCAATTCGCAGACCAGTCCAAATACCTTCATAAGAAATATGGGTGACTTGCTAGGAGAGTGAGTCAATTATTGACTATGCATAGTTATTTCTTAGGTAAGCTTTAATGATTTACTTCCTTGTTGTTGTTTGGACTTTTCCACCTATTTACTGTACATGGTGAGCTGTGGGCATATTGGTACTCTCTGAATCTACTTGTCTGCTTAAACTAAAACAATTCAAATTTCTTGTGAAATGAGGGTCAGTAGGCTGTTCCATAACACTGCCTTTCTTACAAAAAGGGAGCAAGTATTTTGGGTAGAATTTGTCCAAATGTCACATCTTGAGTTAAAGCATCCTACTGTCATTATTATTCCTGTAATCAAAATGAGGAAGATGAAGAAAACTGTCATATGACCGTATTTCCCAGTTGACAATGGTAAGATAAGTCAGAATAATTGAGATTAATCACATTTAAAACAAGAAAATTGGTATGTATTAGATGGTATCTGCATACGAATTTCCTGCAAATCTTACTGTTTTGTTTAACCAGACAAGACTACCATAAACATTGTTTGGATGGGGGGCTACTCTTACATCATGAATGCCTGATAAGTTAACTTAAATGAAAAACAGATGATGTTTTCTTTAATCAAAGCCATAGCAGTAAATTTTTCCACCCTTCCTCACAGAGTAATGCCAAATTCTGAAGTAAAAGTACTGAGGGAATAGATGATTACTGCATTTGCGTAAAATTGACATCTTGTTGCAGTATGATTTTTTTGATGGGGATTGTGTGAAAAATTGTAAAAATAATTAAGAACAGTAGTGGTAAATATTTTTAATATAAACTATTACACCTCTTAGAAATGTTTTATGTATTGTTTGTGTTGTAATTTATACTGTTTGTTTATACAAAGTGATGGTTTCTTGAGAAAAAGCAGATTATGTCATGTTAATTTTTATCCTGTTAACTTGTACTTGCTGATTATCTGTCTTATTTCAGGTGTGTAGTGACATAGAACTTGGAGCATGCTACAGGCTTTCTGTATTTGTAACAGCTTGATAGCCACCCTGCCACCTCTATTAAGTGTAACATATAAAAAAAAAATTAAAGCTGCTTCTGGCTGACGTTCCACCCTTTTCACTAATAGCAGTTTGCTCAGTGCTCAGTGTTTAGATCAAGGAAGAAAAGGACTGTATGATACTCCTCTCAAGCAAAAAATATTAACATTCTTGATTTTTAATATAATTTTCTTATTACATTATAGAATCTTAGATGTATTAATGTGCCGAGATGCATGAAAAAAAAATTTACTGCAGCATTCTAATTGCCTATTACAATGCCCTGTGCTTAGCTTTCAGTCATTCACTGTTCTCTCCTCTCTGCAGATTAACAGCACCCTTTAACTATGTCAGACAAAACTGGACATTCAGTTGTAATAGTACCCAACTCACAGTACTGGAATGCAAAATTAATCTTAGGATACTGTAACAGTATATTCCAGGAAATTTAGTCTGCTTCTAAAATTGAGATTATTATGACTTTTTAGTGTCACATAATTTCTGTTTATACATTGTGACACTTTTTTAACCAAGCAGAGCACTCGTGAATTTGGTCAGACCTTCTGTAGTTCAGGATCTTAGTAAATTTGGTATAGAGTTACTTTAAATAAACAACTTGTCTATTAATTAGAAGGGGGGTTATAGGTTAAGTGCAGTCCCCTTCTTCTCTGAAGACCATTCTGTGTTTGATACTTAAATTGCATTGACTTACTTTAAAATTTGTTCTATTTTCATACTTCACTTTTTATCACTTACATTTATCATACATATATCTTTAACTACCAGCTTTGACACTCAGTCTGCTTAGCATTGCCAGCCAAATACAACGAGATGGCTCATGGGTCTGGAAATGAATCATACAAGTGATTGCAGAATGGAAAACTCAGATCAGCTGAACACAAGAATTGGGAACTATACATGCCTGAATCTCAGGCACATCTCTTAGTGAGAAAGATTATTTTGTGTTTGTTATAATGTATGCCTTTTGTAAATGCAGAAGATTTATTAGATAGTTCAACTGCTCTCGTTTAGCTTATTTAAACCAGCCAGGATCCTTTTAAGTGATACTGATTTGATTGTGAGTGTGACTTACTGTAGTTGCATTTCATTGCAATAGATACTATTGCATGTATTCCTAAGCCGCCTGAGTAAAAGCACTTGCCTGTCTTTTGGTATGTTTTAAATGTCTCTGTTTCATTCAAGTCACTTTTGAGTCAGAAAGTGGAGCAGCACATGTGGGCATCTCTGAGGGCACATTTTTCACTAGCAAGCTAAAAGTGCTAGTTAGCTGTTAAGCTAACTTTGTACTGTGTTGCAATTATTAAATTGTTGTTTGCTTTGTTATTAAATTGTATGTAATGTTGTGATGGGCAGTGGGTGATTGAAATAATTCCCTGTAGCTTTATGGCCCTAATTACCAGCAAAAATGCTCATGAGACCTGTTGTGATTCGTTAAATTACCTGTTGGAACCAGTGTTAGTGTTCATTCCAAATGATGCGCATCAGTCCATTTGATTCAATTAAACATGGATAACATTTGGCTGTATTAATTTCAGGTGTTTAGTTCTAATTACAGTCCATCCTGATAGATGTATCCAGTTGCAGGCTTTGGATATAAGAACAGGGCTCTGTCACTGTGTTATACAGAAGCAAAACTTTCAGATTTCACTGTGGGGACGAATGGTTTCATGCTGATGGGAAGAATCATGGCTCTTCTTCTGAGTTCCCTTTACTAACACTCCTGTATACTTTTGTAACTGATACGAATCTATACATAGGAACAGTACTAAACAAACTTTGGGATATGAAATATCAATTGTGTGGTCAAGTGAAGGTGTTCGCAGACATCTCTGGTTGGGTTTTGTACTGCAGAGTTAAGAATCGTGATGGAAAAAAAATGCCTCATAGCAGATTGAACATAGGCATTGATATCAAAAGGGAAGTTAAATTTTAAATTAGAGAGAGATATGGATTAATAACAAATACTTGTAGTCTTTGATAAAAACCTATCCATTGTATTGGTCTGTGTAAGCACAAAGAAGCCCTACACACATACTTTACTATGTGAATGCTTCAAAAGCTCTTTAAATTGTGGACACAAGAAATGGGGCAAGAGAGTGTTTCTGTTGTGGCCACAAATGGGTTAAAAGCAGAAGTAATAATCTTCCTGCTAGTACCTGGCATTCTGTTTTGGTTTTGTTTTGATTTTTTACAGAATAGAAGTGAAGCCCTTGTTCCTTTAGGATGTGGCTGTATGAGGAAGTTAGACCTACCAGCAGACTGAAAAATACTTTTTTTCCTGCATGAACTCCCTGTAAATTTAGCCTGTGTTCCTTTCTGTGTAGGTGTGAGCATATATGTACATATTAGTAAACATTTTGTTTGTATATTTGCAGTTAATACACATTTTATTTTGTTTAGTCAACTAAGAAAAGCAGTCCCTGCTGCTGCCTGTCGGTGAATCATCCTCTTTGTCAGTAGCAGACTATCAGTAATTATGTCACAATATCTTTAAGGACACAGACAAAAACGTGAAGTAGCAATGCCCAAAATGTCAGACCTACGACACGCATTAGATACCCCACGGTGATTGCCTGTGGGGTTACAGAACGAACACTTCAGGGCCTACACACCCTTGGATGCATGGCTCTTGTGTAACCAGCCAACAAAAGCGTTTTCCCAATTTTTCCTCCTTGAATGTTGTCCAAACAGATTCTCAAAGCAGGGAGGGTTGTTTTGCATTGCCCTTTAGAGTTCTGGTAATTGAATCAGATGAACCTGTTAATGTCTTTTCTGAGACTGAACTGCTGTCTGCTGCCTGAATTAATACGTTGCTGTCTTAGAGTTAACAGTGTAGCAACAGGCGAACAGGTACATGATATTCACAAAATCTCACCAGCAGCTCCCATACCCTTCATACTTACAACTGAGCGTGAGTCAGGACAGATTAAATAACTTTTCCAGCTCACACAGGAAGTATGTGGCTGGCCAGGGAAACAAACCTTGCTCTGTGCGTTACACTGAATCTGTCTTTCGGTCCCTCGCATAATAAGTGGTATTTATTAGATAATGGTATTTATTATCTATTCAGGGAGCACCCGTGATTTTTTCCCTGCATGGCATGTAATGCAGTCCATTCATGGTACCTTTTTTTCCTGCAACGCAGTCCACTCATGGTACCTTTTTTTCCTGCCAAGTGTAAAAAATACACACACACAAAAAAAAAAAGAAACTGTGATGGAGATTTTACTTGACAGTTGTTTACACTGAAAAACCTCGTGCTGACCATCCCTGCTACCACCTTAATAATTAGCCATGTGAGGTCATGGTCAGCAGATAAAGAATCTTCAGTGATGCTGCACTTCTGATCAGACTTTACTGCGGTCTTCATGTCCATTATTAGTAATTTTCATTTAGAAATAAAGGCATAGATGTGTTGAAGCAAAATAATTGTGGTTCTAGGCAGTGTTATTTGATCCAGAGCTCTTGCAGCGGACAGTGGATTCAGCTGCACTCTCGGGAGTCTTCCTGCGTTACCTTGTTCTGACTGCAGGATGTGTAATGCAAAAATGCCTGTCAAGAATGTCAGACATAGGCATTGCGCTGCAGTCTGTTTATTTTGCCACTTTCTCACCTATTTGCCAAAAACCTCCCTACATCTTTTTAGTCGTTTCTTTTTTATCTCTTCTTCAGCTTGTATGAACATTATGGATGTTGTTCCAGACACTTAGTAACCTACAGACAGTCTGCTAATCACAAAGCAACACCAGAGGGGAGAAGGGTGTCCCCCTGTGTAAAAATAATTCTTTTTGGCTGCTGCATCAGGGAGGAGAAGGCAATGGATGCTTTCTCCAGGCTCTAGTGAGTCCTTTAGGATGATCATTTCAGATTGCAGACCTGGGGCTGCTGAGTGATACCATTACTACAGGAGAGTTTTGATCTGCTGAATGGATGTTAGGTCCTTTGTGTTAGGGGTGGCCTCTGTCTGCATAGCCAGCATTGCAGTCATATCTATAAAATGCAGAAAATAATTATAAAAATAGATACACTCGCTATACTCACATAAGTAGCATGGAGGCCAGTGCACTACATAGGTATTCTTTTCTCAGTGCCATGACCACACTGCCGGCATGACCATCTTAATGTGTAGCTAACTCAGACCAGCCTAGAAAAGACTCAGTATGGACATGTACTTCTGAGAGCCTCCACAACTGTTCACAAAGATAACTGAAGTATGGCCACTGTTAATTTACAGGCAGTTCTTTCTGTAAACCGTAAGGATTAGAGATTTCTTATAGAAGAGATCCTGATGGAGAACTTTCTGGTATAGAGGCCTCGATTTACCTTCTATGTTGCACTCATCTTTGTTGCTTTATGAAGATGATAGACCTCTTATTTCATTCAGAGGACTCTGCTGTCGACATAAATATTTGTATGGCTGTATGTGTGGCTGTGTTTGTAAGCAGCAGCCTGAAAGAAATACTCTGGTTGAGTAAAAACAGATAAACAGAATGAACATACTTCTTGAGGAATTTGGAAGACAGCCAAAGAAATCCAATCGTCAAGAGCCAAATGCTTTCCTTTGTAGCAGAACAGCTATGCAGATCACCTCCACGCATGAGGATGTATTCCCAATAACACAGGGTTATACCATCATATGCATCTATGTCCTGGGTCACGTGCAAGCAGATACCTCCATATCCAAGGATGCATACATGTTGTAATTTCATAGTCAATACTGGTATTTTGACAGCATTTCTAGAAATTATATTCAGTATTTCACAAATGGGGAACCCCTTTCTGGAAGCTACTGTCAGGGCATCAGTGGATGAGCTTGTCTGTCTCCTCATGCTGGTGCATGGATGCACTCACTCTTGGCTGACCACTGGCTGGATGTGTAGGAAATTCCAGGTCTGAACACTTGCCGTTCCAGCTGAGAGCCAAGCCCCTGAGCTACTGAATGGATCATTAAATGGGATGTGAAACTTGTTCAGCCAGTCTGAGCCCTTATTTCCCTTTGGCAGCATGGTCATCAGTAGATTCCTATGGGTGTTTATTTCTAGGGGCCTTACTTCCCTGTTCCAGTCATAACTAACACAATCATGCCATGACCTACGAAGATTTGATAGACTAATTATAAAATTAGAAGTTAACATGTACTAAGTATTGACAAATTCTTTATGAAATGGCTGTGCTCCTGACTAGCTCAGCCACACTTCAGTTTGGGGGATACACATGTCTGGTGGGCTTGCAAGTCTTATTTTGTTGGAGAGATCATAGGAAGGCAGGACCAGCCTTACTGACAGCTACAAGAGGGTTTCAAAGAACTTGACACTTCATTCTTTTTCTCCTTCAGGATATTTGGAGCCTTCCTTTGTAAACCTGTTCCTCAAAATTATTAACACAGTTCCTGCTTTCAAGACATTATCCAATACTTGGACACATAAACTGCAGTCTTCTAGATAATGACTAGGTAAGGACTCGTCAAAAAATAATATGTCACTCCTATTACTGTCTTATTTCAAAATGTCCTCATAATGTACTACAATCACCTCTAGCTTATTTCCTTTCTACTGCTTTTCTGCATCTTTCACTAAGAAGTTAAGCCCATTGCTAGGCCAAATTACTTTTTTTTTTTCTTTCCCTACAAGGCAACCCAAAGATTATAATTCTCAGTCACCTGTTAGTGATTTTTGGCAGTATTTGCTTTTTTTTTAAATCATAGTACCCTGATTTTTTTTAGAATGTATTTGAAATCCTTTACCACCTCCTTATGGGTATCCTACAGCTACTTTCTCATTACATTCATCTTTTCTATTAATGCAGTATAGCCTTTTCCATACTCCTGCCCTTGTCTTAGCTGTGATTCATCGTTTTCACATACATTCACAGTTCTGCATAATTTCTTCCTCTTTGTCATGAGTTTTTTGCTTTTGTTTCCTACTGGTGTAGTCACATTGGATTACTTGATATGTTTGTTATGGAATGGAATATGGAAATTTAAATCTTAAAACTGGTTTGTTTCCTTTTATTTTTAACTGTACATTTGTTTACAAAAATTTTGGGATTTATATTGGTTAAATAAATTAAGTTGTTATATCTATGTAGGCTTTTTATTTCAAGGAAAGAATACCATGTCTGTCAAATTTAATAATGTTGTCAAATGCTACTAGGAAGATGGGGATGTTATATTCCATCACACTTGATATTAAAGGAGTGATTTATGTCATAAAAATAAGATTTCTAAATTAGAATTTCAGACTGAGCACAATGTTAACCAAACAGAAATCCAAAGATTAGAAAGAGAGGATAACCAAATGCTTCCCATAGCAAGTAGTTATACAACCTTTTATGATTTATCTCTTAATCTTTGCCACCTTATCTGAAAAATATTACAGAAATATCTAAGGTTACATTTCATGAAGACAACTTTTAAGGCATTATTTCCTATACCAAAAATCAACACATACATCTCATTTCCTCCAGCTGTGTAAAAATAAGTTAGTTCAACAATTCAGGATATTTTATTTAGAAAGTTCTATTGTCTCTGTCCCATAAGTTGATTGTGATTATTGTGTATTATAGGCATCAGCAATCTGAATATTTTTAATATGTTTGATCAAAACATTTCCACTGACTTCATTGCCCAACTGTAGTTTGTTAATCTAAAATGTTCATAACATTTTTTTAGTTAAGAATTTGGAAACAAAAAAATTTTTAGTATATGAATGATTTTCTTTTACAGTAATCCCCAAAATGTCCACATGGTGCAGAGGCCAAAAACTCACAGGTAGCAGAGTATTTTTTCTCTGTAAAAAATGTGAAAATGTAAAAGATGTGAAAATCAAACTGCCATTGTCAGCAGTCCTAGTACGCTTTTTAAAAATGTCTGAATCTAGGTCTCAGCTCTAGAAGTTGTATTTAGGATCCATGTCATACCTGGCAATTATTCAGGACGTCAGTCTCACCAAATAAATAGGTTATTTAGACACTGCATTTAATTCAATGAGCAGCTATTACATAATGCATAATTAGTCAACATGACTAAGGTGTTTTGATTTGGCAAATACTATAGAGTAGCAATACTGTGTAACTTTTATTGACCCGTTCACTTGCAGCTGCATTATATTAGAGTTTATGGAAGCTGCTGTTTCCCCATTGGAATGGGGGAAGCAGAACTCAAATAGAATCCAAATACCTTTTCCTCTTACTCAGCAAATTGCCCAAGGAAATGAGTCCTATATGAGCAATCTTAAACTTTGTGTATCATATGACTGAGAAACATACTAGTGAGTTGGCAGAAGGGGTATTCTTCATATTTGCTTTGAATAGGTATAGATAATACAGAGTTAATAATTACCATCCCTGCGCTTTGCAGACTTCTCAGCTGAGACACACATTTACGCAACACCCCACAGCGCAGTATGTATTTCATAACATTAACAGATATCAAAACCAAGCATAGCTCATCTGAATTCTTTCCAGACACCTTTCGCTGTCTTTTGGAAAATGCCTTTGTGCCCCTAGAGCCAGCTGCAGACCTCGTTCCAGCCGTACGATGTGTGGGTTTTGATTTTTGTTTTTGAGGAAGCATGCATTTTTCAACAGGGGCATGTCTGAACCCGTTGTTGTGCTTTAACAGAAACTGTCATGCAAATATCGTCAGGGATGCTCTTCCAGCATTGCAAAGAAGGAAAAGGGAGATGCGTATTTCAGTTTAGGTGGTAACCAGGGGGAAGAGTTACTTTGAAGAAATGACAATAAATCAAAGAGGTTGTTCAGATGGGATTTGGAGCAGCTCCATGAGTTTAATTTGTTAGTAGCAATGGTACAGGAAGGGAAGAAAAATCATATGTATTGCTACCCTGAAACCTATGTTAATGAATTCTTAAAGCACTGGTGAGCGAAGGCGGCCTTCCCTCAAACCCCACTGAGCTCACAGCAAACTACCCACAGATTCAGGCCTCCGTTCAAAACTTTGAAGTGATTTTTAAGTGGTGCCATTAGGTCTGAAGAGAGAAAAGCATTTCTCTGAAAAAAGAAGGGTTTTTACAGATTCGCAGATCTCAAAGCTGAGTCGGGTGGCTCAGACCAAGCCTCCACCCCAGCAGGGGAAGGGCCCTGGTGTGCCCAGGCCACCTCCCTCCCCAGCCCAGGGAGGGCACCCCCCCAGCACCCACCGCTTACCTCCGGTGGTTGTTCCACTGGCATCTTTATTCTGCTTCTTAAAAAGTAATTGCACAAAAGACTCCCACACTTACCTCTATTTTCAGATTGTCTGGTTTCAATTTGAACCATTAGTTCTTTGAACGTTTCTCCCCACTGCAGTACCCCCTGCATACAGCCACTCCCACCCCCCCAGTATCACACAGAAATCGAGGCACTTCTGAGAAAACAATTCTTTGTATCAATTACTGCAAATTTATTTACTCAGGGGTTTGAATATTTTTTTTCTGTAACGTCTCCCAGGTTACAGTCTGACCTTTTAAAAGGTAGTAACTCAGATGGTGTGTTTTCCCAGGATCCTTACCACAGCCCTCAAAGATTAAGTCGACTTATTTCTGCTTACGTATCCAAGGCGGGGGGGGGGGGGGGGGGGGGGGGGGGGCAGTATCTTAGGCCACTGTTTCACATCGGGAGCTCACGCTGAATCGCCACCAGGGCTGAACAGGTTTTAGGGGTACTTACTACTTTCTGCTTTCTGTAGAAATGATTTAGTATTTTACACACTGAGTAAAAACATTAATTTAAGACCAAGTGCCACCAACTTCTCCAGTCATGCCCCTATTCCACAATGATTTCCTAATGGAAACTGTTTTGAGATTGTTGGTCTGTTTCTAAACTTTGTATTGGGTGATACCGCGTAACACTCATGTTTTGATGAAAGTAATGTGATACTTGAAGCAATACTAAAGTACCAAGCAGTTAAATAATTCTAGTTTATCAACTGTTTTTCAGTCACTGCCCCCCGCCCCCGGTAACTAAACTTACTTTTCATAAAACCATACTGACTGATGCGAATGCTTTATCATCTGAATCTGGTATCAGCTTTTGCATTATTTGGCTGTTAATGCTATACAGCATATAGTAACCCAGTTCATTAACTAGGGAATGTGATAAATTGGTCATAGATGCGGCACATTTCGACTCTTCTGAGGCTTCCATGCTGTTCCAAGGTTTAATTTTTTTTCGGTAAGACATGTCTCCCTGCCTGCCCCAGGAACACACAGTGCCAGTAAAGCATGCAATGTTGAAACTAAGAAAGAGGAACTGTTTTCACTGTTTACCCCTCAAGGAAAAAGAACTAAAAAAATCTGCAGAGAGCAGTTTGCCTGCAGACTAAGAATATGCTTATTCTATCAGATTGAGCTTTCATAGTGTTTCACTACCTTTATAGTGATTATCTTTGTCAAAATAACTTGTACTTGGAAACAATGAGAAACCATACACTGAAATTACAGTCTGACATCAAAGAAGGTGGCATAACTTTAAGAAAACTGGTGGGTTTGCCAATTAGTCTTTTTGCCTGCTGTCCTGACTTCCCTCCATAAAGATTTTAAAACACTTAAAAAATACACTGCGCTCCATAAACACAGCGCTAACTTACTGGGAAAGCTAGAAGGGGTTGCGGCCTTCTCAGTAGCAGCTAGTTGTAGATGCAGGAGATGTTTCTACATCATCTGGCAGGGTAATATCTGACAACTTTTCTTTTCTGTCATCTCAAGTGTAAGTTGCGAACTTCACTTCAGAATGCCAGGAAGGCTGGACTTTAATTAAAGTGGATGGTAGACAAGGTCAGTGAATTGATCTCCACTGAAACATCCAGAACACTGTCTGAAACAAAGTTAAACAAGAGGTCCTGGGCAGTATCCTTCCCACCCAGTCAGACTTCAAGTCATGGACCGCTGTTACAAAATCTGTGGAGTAACTGCAAGCTACAAGCTGTCTTCTGCCTCCTACTCCATTTTGTTTCTGTGACTCTCACATTAACAAGGTTAACTGTATCTTATCAGCTTAAACCCCAAAATAATATTTATAGCCATCAGAAAGCTTGCTGTCATTGTAACTGAAAAAAAGAAGGCATATTGTATATTTTTATCAGAGATTATTCATAAAGACGTTAGGACCCTCCTTCTTATCCATATAAGTGATTAGCTGAATGACAACAACTTTTGATATGACACCGTAAAGAATAATAAGCTTCCTATATTTTTAATTTTAAGCATGCCCACACTGGATGAATTACCATACCTTAAGTGTGAATACTTGATAATTTTATGAAATTCACAACTTGGCTGAATTCCTAGACACCTCTGAGACAGTCACACAGAAATGTTACTGATTTTTACATCTGATTAGGAAGCTGGTTACACAAACTTGGTATGTGTAATCTTGGAAGACAAATTAGCAGTAACAACAAAAAAATTAGAATCTATGTATTTTTTTCCTAACTAAATGTTACTTTGATCAATACCCTTTTAAACTCTTATCTGGATGATCCAGCCATTAGTAGGTAAGTACATTCCTTCAAATGTAAGATCCTATGTATGTATATACATATCTGCATTTTCAAAAGCAGAATGAAATGCATTAGGAGACCAAGTTACTAGGTATCAAAGCTCCAATCACAAACTCCAAAGTGAGACTTTGGTAAGTCAAAGCAGATCCTTTGGTCCTTCGTGATTTTCCCAAGCAAGTTCTAGGCTAACAGGACGTGGGAAAACCAGTGGGAGTTATGAATGCAGGGGGGCTCTTTGTGCTATTCAAAGAGATGATCGCTTCTCTAGGATTACTTCCTCTACTCCACAGATAAATCTCACCTCTCAAGTGCTCTGACTAAAACAAGCAAGTTAAACTCACAAGCTATTTAGCACATAGCTTTGTATTGGGTTACTGTATTCCACACCTAAATACCAGGTTTTAAAAACAAAAGCTTGCATCATTTACCCTCCACCTTATTGGTTTGTCTCACCTTAAATATATTATCTCATTTCACCAACCATCTCAGAGTTAGTATCCTTCTGTTTGATTAATTATTGTTACAGTATTACTTCTAAAAAACAAGTAATAATGTTTACGACAATAAACATTGTGGCCTTATAAATGTTTTTAGAGCCAGACAATGACATGGGAGAACCTCTTTTGTATATACTTTCTTCTGGAAATACTATTAATCTTCTTCTGTGTTGGTCAATAAATAGCCATTTTGTAACCAATAATGTGAGTCTTAGCCAAAGACTACTCATTACACAAGCACTGTGGGAAAAGAACTTGTAAGAAAATGGAAGACTAAGTAAGGCCTTGAATAGCTTTATTGAAATCTGTATAAATAAACATGCGCATTTCAAATGTAAACCCAAGTGAACTCAAGTGCAGACAAAATTTTAACCTCTGTCATGCAGGAGGTTAGTTTACATTTAAAAAAAAAACCTCAAAGCAGCTTTAAAATACCAGGATGAAACACCAGTTTTAATATCAAGGTATAAAGCAAAGCCATGTCCAACATACCTCATTTATATCCTGGTCAAATGCAATTTTTTAAACTTTTTAATGCTAACATAAATAAATAATTTACCAAAATGTGCACTCACAGAGTGAACTTTTATTTACAATACACAATTTATAACCTATTGTATTTGATTAGTTCAAGTGAAGAACATCATACTTTTTGCTTTTTTCTTCTTTTTAAATTATTTGTTTGAACAGTGGGACACAAAGCAGTTCTCCAGGTAGTAGATATGTGAAGTGTGCCCCCACACTGAAGAGCCCCTCTCAAAGGCAGTATTGTATACAAATCAACAATACATTCTTCCAACTAGATCAAAGGGAAAGCAGCAAATTAAAAAATGTTTCAAACTGTCACACTTGTTTTGGCATCCTGGACCCCTGAACACAGTTAACTAAAATCCAATTAAAAGTTTATATGCCTTATATACTGTACAGGTTCTGACTTGAACATGCAAATGCCAATTCTCTTATAATGAGTTACCTTTTCAGATATGCTGTAAGGCTATGGTGAATTCCATCAGGAACACACAAAGAAAATTAACAGGCCTACCTTTAAAGTTATTTAGTTCATTAACAATTTAAAGGCAGGTTATATTGAAAAAATTCTCATCTAAGCCTGATATACAGTCATTACTATGGATACAGAATACTATTAACTCTGACCCTATTACAGAGTAGTTTGCAAGCTGTCAAACTACAAAAACTGGGGAAGAGAGAACTTACAGCACAATTTTAAATTTTGGACTGACACCAGATTAAAATTATGCATGTCTTATAAGCAAGATAACAGGATTTACGTCTGCAGAGTAGATTCCAACAAGCAACAAAGGATACTTACATTTAATTGAAAAACTTTTTGTTAATGCAGCATGAAATCCAGAACCTGTTCCACAGCAGCAGCAAGATGAACATAATATTCTGGATGCTCAACTAGATCACAAAAGGTTAAAACACCTTTTCAAGCTATTTCTTCTATTGTGACCGAATTTAAAAAAAAAATAAAAATTAGGGAGAAACAAATATTTGCTGTTTCAAGAAGACTACTGCTTATATATTTATGACATTTTTACTTGTAGTCTGTGTGACAGCCTAAAGAATAAGTATATATTCATCCAGAAACTAGACTTGGCAGTAGTATTCTTGCAGTACTAAGAAAATAAATGTCAGAAGTCCACAGATTTAACATTTTAGTTATTAACTCACATCTAAAACAAAAGAAAACATAATCCATCAGAACAGCAGCAGAAAACTTAAAAGGGGTTTATTTGTGACTTCCTATATATAGCTTGTGAATACAAGACTGTAAATGCATTAGAGACAATTTCTGTTTAAGTTTTTATTGTTTCACTTCAAGTACTGCACATGTTAAAATGTAATAAAGATTTACATTCTGTTATCTGAAACTCCCCTTCTCAGATTTTTATTCTTAATTTGGTGGGCAATTTCACTCTTCCAATAGGTATCCCCAGTGAGAAAGTCTCTTCTATGGCTTCTAGTTCTTCCATTAGTTAGTGTGCATACAATTTTCATTTTCTATATCATTATCATTTTCATTGCTATCTTCATCACTTTCTAGTGGGATGCCTGTGGCAGCTGAAGCACCTTGTTTAGTTTCCCGGTCAAGAGGGAAAAAGCCAGTTCCACTGATTGTGTCCTGTCTCTGGTAGAAGAGCACATACGCTGCTTTGGACTGTAAAAGAGAAGTATAATATGCTCCTGAGGCTCCAGACAAAAATTTACAATTCAAGTTATCAATTTTCTTTTTTTCTGCCAAGTCTACAAGGTAAAATTACAAAGGAACCCAAAGCTTCCATGTAAGTTACTTTTGCATGTTGGAGCAAACTATTTTTATTTTGTACTGTCCTTTGAAAGAACACGAACTACTACCTACAAATTTACTGCCAGGTTCATGATTTACTCCTTGTTTTTATTCCCTTAGGAATAAAACATCATCAACAGTCCCAATTTTAGAAACACAGAAGGTACTTGCCACTATTTGGTCCTCACATCCACTGGACACACTACTGTCATCAAAGTAGTACCATATTCCATCATCCTTATTTTTTGCAAAAGCAGTATCTAGGACAAAAAGGTACAATGTCTAAGGACTCTGTATCTTCACAGCTTGATAATCAGTTGCTAGTATGTTACTGTGAAACACTTGGTATTTAACTAACTAAAACTTATTATCAATATTAGACTCATACTTTCACACTTCTTTTAAAGCAAAGAACACTTAACTAATAACGTTCCACTTCTGATGCGAATGTATAGTGAGAAAGGTCAAAATAAATCCCTCAGTGACTTTTTCATTTTTCTCTTTTTGAAGGAGATGCACAATGTACAAAAATACAGACAAGTAAGACAAAATCAGTTGTAAGAGTACAGTAGCTCTTACATTTTATCTTTTCACAATATGCATAGCTCGAAGTATAAAAGAACCTACAGTTATCCATGACAGCTCAATTCATATAGATTTTTCTGTTAGAATATTTGTGAAAACATTTCAAGGTAATGAAAAAAAATTGTCCCTCAACCATTAATGATTGCCAGTGATTCAAAGTGATCAGTACTTAAATCAAAATAAACAGGGAAAGAAAGCTAACATATAAAATGATGATATTTGAAATCAACTTACAATGCCCTCCTCCCATTCCTCCATAGTGGTTGGAGACAGCAATCAAGTTGTAGCGGCAAGGCCCTGCATTGGGATTAATAAGGAACTCTGACATGTCCAAGTCACTGTTTAAAAAAAAACCACAAAAAACGAAACACAAAAAAACAACCAAAGGAAGGTTACGTTAATAATATTTTTAACCATTTTACATTTTGGTTGTCTTCGAACCCTTTAACTTTATATTCCTCACAGAAAACACATGTACCAGACTACACTGACAGTGCATCTCTTTCACTCTGTGAGGAGTGGAACACGAACCAGTAATGTTAACCAAAAGTATTCATAGAGTTCTTCCATAATTTTTCCAAGTTCATACTTTTCACCTACAAGCACTTTGTCATCAGTGTTTACTGGATCCACACATGGAAGCTGAAAGCAAACATTTCACATAATTGACAGATTAGACTTGCCCTAGTCATGCTAACTTTTACACTTCTAGCACCAAAATGTTTAGGTTTCTTACTTTATTGGAAAGTCAACCAATGTATCCAACTTGTCTCTCATGTATCTGCTATAGGAAAAGCGCTTTAGATGAACTACCAGTACAGGGGGCAGTGACCATAAGTCTAACTTCTTGGTAGCTTGCTGATGTTCTTTACAGTTTGGACAATACCTAAAAGGAAAAAAAAATATTAATTAATTGCAGTCCGTATGTATGTTAAAATACATTACCATAGAGAAAGCCTGTAACATGGGAGGAACTGAATGAGCAAGAGCTGAAACACACACGTTCCGCCTTCTGTTACTAGTGCCATTGATATTCCTTCCAGTTTAAAATGTGAGGTGCTAGCGTGCAAGCATGCTCACAGTGAAGCCTACAGCATTTTAAACACAGAAGTAGCACCCTTTAGTACAGGACTCATCTCCTACAGTAGTCCCTGTATCTTTAGTCAAAACACAGCTTTCTCTTACAAAAAAAAGATGGTTATGAAAATACTTCAGGAAAACTAACTATATGAAAAACCATAAATAACAGACAACTGTGGTTCTTCCAAATTTCAATTTCCAAGTTCATCCACCTCCTACCCCATCCCACCTACCACTAAAGCCAGGTAACAGTGACTACTGGAACCTGAAAAACTCCGTAATAAAAAAGTTTGCCTCCTTAGTAGGCAAGTACAAAACAGGCAGTGACTTCTAAAATCCTGTTCCCTGCAATGCATACTTGAACCTTTCAAGAACTAAGGCTCAGGGAGGAAGGTAAATAAGAACAATGCATGGAAGCAACTCTTCTGTGAAGTGGTCTATGCATATTCTGCATCTTGGTATCTAACAAGCAAAGATCTAGGGAAAAAAAAAAAAGAGAAGAAAAAAGCCTGCACAAGTGTCTTTACATAGCAACATCAGATAAAGACAAGAAATTAGGAGAACTGTAAGGGCTGGCTGTAATTGAAGAATAGTTTTTTCAGTTGGCTTAGAATATCTGGAATACAAATAGCGCTGGACTAGAGTTGATGAGGTCTTGTAGATTAGACCTGTGAAGACCTGACAAATGAAGAAAGAATGTGATTAGTGACCTATGGTGAGATGTATCTAGTAGCAACTGCTTGACTTCAGCGGTAGCTGTATTTTGTAGTTTAAATATTCTACTTAAAATGTGCTGCAAAAATGGAAGCGCTTCACCATACCTGAGTTATAGGATATCTCAAACAGTCTAGCCAGTGTTGTATAATCTAGCCAACCCAGAAAAAAAAAAAAAAAAGACAATTTTTAAGTCACCCTTCTCCCCTGCCCAAATAAAGGAGGATCTTCAGTGACAGAAGTCTCCAAAACTTTTAAGTATCCAAAAAAGAAAAAGTGGCAGAACCTCTTTTCAAACTTAATTCTGAGCTTCTGATGTTGATGAAGGCTTCTTATCTGCTAGAAAATTCCCAGAGAAGAAGGATTTTACAGGAATATCCTGTAACTGTGAATATTCAGATACAATCCCAAATCATAATCTGGAAGAACCATGAATCAGAATAAAAGTCTCCACCAAAAACTTAATGGTTGGAACATGAATTTGAGAGGTTCTACTGACTACACACATCCCCCATCCCACAGACCTGTGGTTTAGACACATCCCTAGCTCATGTATCAATGGGAGGCAAGTTATGTATTTGCATTAAAAAAAAAAGCCAGTATGCACCAACCTTTCTCATCTTGGAAAAGAATATTTGTTTAAACCACTGCATTGGATTTGGCACAATATCGTTCATTCACTGTGGATCACAATTCACATACTAGAGTATCTTAGGGATCTACCCTTCCTCCTTATGCATTGTCTCCAATATAAACGTTGCTTCTCTATATAGTAACAATTTTAGTTAAGCAATGGATCAAAGTAGAAAACACTTAGAGATTTTCAACTATGTTTAGGATTATAAGATTCAAAATACCATTAAGAAATCAATTAGGTATCTCTGTTAATGTTCAGGTGTATTTCTGATTACATTTTGAGAAATACACCACAGAACATAACAATTTTATTCTTTTGTTCTTACCATGGGTCTTCAGCACCTAGTTTTTCCTTTGTTGTGAACAGCTCAATGCAATCTTTTAATTTCACAAAAGGCTTTTTTGGAGGCTTATATTCCACACTTTCATGTTTTTCAAAATCCTAAAGAGAAGTATTTCTTGAGTTAAGAGAACAAATGAAACAAAACTCATTTTAGTGATGTCGTCTTACTATAGACAGTAACTACAAAGCTCCTATATATGGAAAAACTCATCAGAAACCACTCAAGCAAAAAGTTTTCACAGCTTCAGATTTACTTCCAAATTAGTAAGCCTCAAATTGGCTAATTACTTAGATGGGTAAATGAAGTTTATTTATGACAACATATTTACTATGAAAGATGTGAAAAAGACATACTAGCTTCTTTTGAAGAACTATAATCTCTTATGTCACGTTAATTAAGTTGTATTTTTCACATTTAAGTTTTATCGGTGCTGGAAAGGGGAGCAACATAAACAGCTTACCTCTGCTGCACTATCATCAAAATATCTCTTCTTCAATTCAGGATCCCAATCCAAAGCAAGGAAAGATCTTTCTAAGATTAAAAACATGTTTTCTCTTAATATTATTTCTTGCTTTACATGATATTGTATTAACTTTGGGCAAACGCTCTTCAAGATGAATTAATGCTAGGATGAACTTAAGATGAAAAAATTGCATTTCTAAGAGTTAATTACAATAGCAAATTCATTATTTATACAGAATTGACTATTGGGAAAAGAGATACATCAAATAGCACACACAAAGAATGAAATACTATTCTATGAAAGAATCAGAAAAAAGTAGAATTAAATGTTGCCCAATCTGTTCCCCATGACTTACCGTCAAGCCTAGGCTGCCTGTCATCAAACCTAATATGCCTGGTATCATCTTTGATGTAGTTTATGTCAGTATTGCCTAAATTATTGAACTGGAATGTAAACAATCGCTTTTTGTGTCCCATGAGTGTTTGACCTTTGCAAGTATCTTCAGTACATAATCCGTTTTCAGAGTCATTGTCACCTCCAACTGAGTCTTCTGACTGGCTGTTTTCATTCTCTGAAGGAAGTTCCTGATCCTGGCTGGATTCATCATCTTGTTCATCTGTCTCCATTTCACCTAAAACAATCAGAAGAATCAGGAAGAAATGAGGTAGAATAACAATAACTTTCATGAAAGACACTACAGAACTAACTTCAATGACAAACCGAACACAAATCACTAAGCAAGTTCAGATATTACAGTCTTACTTGGAGATCCTTCTTCATGTATTCCATTTGGGCCATTACCATTAATACCATGGTCCTTACAGCAATGTAGGGATCCTTCAGTGTCTTCACTTTCAGTACATGTTTTTACATATCGGCTAAATATAAAAAACGAAAGCAACAGTTAGAATCAATGGATTTTAAAATATTTACATTATTCAAGCCAAACAATTACATGCTTACAGCAATTCCTTTCTACTATACTGTATTCCCTAACTCCTGATTTATTCAGAATTAACAGTTTTATTGCCTAACATGTCTATTGTTACAGGCACATCTGAAATTCTGCTCATCTGTACTCTGATGTTTTTGGCAGTTACTTGATTTTATACAACTTGATTTTTGATGTTAAGTCTCTGTTTATCCAGAAATCACTTCTTTAACTGTTCACTAACCGTATTTTTTACACAAAAAATATATGGGTTCAGTTACAAGAAAAGTTACCTCAACAGAAAATTAAGCACAAATTTCAACTGGAAGTTGTAACGATTCTAATCTCTTCCACATAGTGATACTTATTCCAGTCTAGTTTCAGAAAGTGCCTAACATACTTCTACAACATAAATTAGTATATAAACTTTTATAGTAGATACAGGAGATATAACTATAGAAGAATAACTGGCAAAACACTTCCATTTTACCAAGCCCTAACTAACAGCTATGTTTACAGCAGAATTAATTCCCTTAAACTGTCAATACAGATTGACCCTCTACTGTCTTCTCAAGTAATTTTTGAATTAGGTCATGCTAACAAAAGATCAAATTAAAATCCACACTAGTTCACAACTCAAGCAGCTATAATAAAGACTAAATAGTCAAATCTGATCAGTTTGTTAGCAATGCATGTAAAAGTGAGTTCCTACCGATTCCACCTATTGGCATTATTCATGACAAATGCATTTTTCTCTAAACAATAACCTTACCACATTCTTAGCAGCAGCAGGTTATACAGTTTATCTTCAGTGTTGTTTCTAGGCACTGCTATGAGAAAAGGTTGACCAAACAGTGAAGAACCACTATGGCTGTAGCTAGTGTGCCTGCACTTTTCCCTTAAACAAACAGGAATTATAACTTGTTCTGTATCTTCTGTTCTATTGATAGCAATTTCAAATCTAAAAGAAAAACATCAGAAATACAAAGGACAACTGTCATTTAAAAGATTATAAAGGGGAACACTTAAAAAATAATAACCCCCCCAATATTTGTCTTTGTCTTATGTCTAGTTACCTAAACAAACTACAAAGAGACATGAAGCATGTTATCTGTACTTACACATAAATGTCATCACGTTCCATAATACTACTTAAATTTTCATCCATGCCAAATATCCTGTGGAACCTGTGATTGTATATATCAGTAACAATCATCTAAAAAGAAAATGGAGTATATATCATTAAATCAGGTTAATGTGTTAAAATGTTCATAGTTGTGCTTCATATAAGCAATCACTCTTACCTTATCTGCAGCAACACCAGACAAAGCTGACAATGCTGTGCAAAGATCCAGTATATTTCCAATTTTGGGAACAACAACTTTGTACTAAAAAAAAAAAAAAATGTCACTTTCATTTCTTAAGAGAATATGCATGAGGAAAAAAACAAAAAACTTATCACATGTTCTGCAGATTCCTGAGCTTAAGGTGTAAAGTATGTAAATCAACTAATACAAATTCTGAAAGCTGCTGAAAATGTAGTAGTTACCTTCACAACTTTGCTCATACAAACACACACATTTTTGAACACTACATTTATTAGTTTTTATAATGCTTTTTAAAAATGTTATTTTATTTTCTCCACAAGAAGATTAACCACACCAACTACTTAGATTTATATTTCAACAGCACCTACTTAATTAAGCATTTAAATACCGTGCGTGCTATTGACTAGATTCTTAAATTTGAAATACAAACCAAGTTGTTTATGTATTACTAGGAAAAAAAGCAATGGCAGGCAATGGATAAAAATCAAATTTAAATTCACATGCAGAGAGAGAACCTGATGACTAACAGTCAAAGAAAACCTCTCTGTGGCTTCCCTTACTGCAGTACACCTGCAGTTTGTAATGAAACTCCACATAGGACTCTTACCTGTCATATGCGTAATAAGAACAGGATTATTTAGAAATAAGTATTATAAATTTGTAATTAATTGCCAAGTACAGGAGGTGTTTGTTATTTTCTGAAGTTTTATAGTTATATAGACTCACAAAAGCTCTACTGAACTCTTACTCTTCCCAAACACTATTTATTCCTGCATAACCATCTTATGTCATACAGGGTCATTTTCAACTACTGTGTCCCCTATGCAAACTTGTTCTCACAAATAATCAAATTTCTGTCAGGTTCACCTCCCACTAGTTAATACATGTCCCTTTACCTTCAGTTGCCTAACTCACATTGCTTTTGAGAACGCTCCCTCTCCCCCCACCTTCCTTCTTACAGTACTCTGATTTCATGTGTTAAAACCTTTTTTCAAGTCTGCCTAACTGCCCGTGTCTTATTTATTTCACGTATTCTCACTTACCCCGTAAGGTACAGCTAGAACTATTTAATCATGACTTTGTTACCATAAGCTATGTGCATTGTTTCATACCATTCTAAGGAGTGTAATACCATCCTTCCTAAAAAAGGCAACAGAGATACTCTTCACACAGAAATCTCATCTGAAATTTTTTCTTTTGGCTATTAAGCGATAGCACAGAAGAATTCAGGACTACCTAATATATTTAGTCATGAGGTTTTATGCACCATTTATTACCAATATTTGCCTTTTGAGGCTAAGAAATTGACAAATTAATTCTGGATTAAGTGTGTAATTTTTTTTTTTTTATAACCATACAAATTCGTTATAGCAACACTAAAATAAAAGATGAGGACAGCAGACATTTCAAATATTATGAAGCCTTATTAATACAACCATAAAGAAATCACCAATATCTTCCTTGAAACTGACAGAAATGTAAGAAGGTATGTATAGCTTTCCTCAGGCTTTCTAAGTGGGACTTCAGAACACATACCAGAAAACTAAAGCTTGTTGGATTTGCTTATTGTTCTTATAAATTTAAAAAATGTAAAGGAACTCAAGTTCATCGTTAATGCCACATGAATCAAGAGTTTTGTACATAAACTAAGAGGCTTACCTGCATAGGCTTCGCAAGTGGATCCATTCTAACTAAATAAACTTCCAAAGTACGTTCTTTTTTCATGGGTAATGGAAGTGTCAAGTAACAAAAGGGATCAAAGGTTACAGATATCTTAGCACATTCAGGACAAACTAGGGTGGATTTAAAAAGGCCATGAAATATATCTACAATGATGGAATCATTTCTTTTTAAATGGTTTTCCCAGGCTTCTTCAGCAACCACCTGCAATTAAAGCATGACCTGGGTTATGACAAAGTAGTAGGAAATGAATAGTGAGAATTATTGGTGAGAGTAGTTAATAGAACATTCTCAGTTACCACCTAAACATAGAAATCTCACTCCAAAGAACCCTGGTAAGAAATGCACTACTGTCAGGATCACAGGTTCAAAGATGTATGTTTATACCTCAGACAAAGATTCTGTCAGTGATATTACACAGTCTGAGAGAAACTTCAGACGGCTTGGGGCAAGACAAAAGCAAGACTAAAAATTCCACCAAAGTAATTCATACTTGTAGCAAAAGAAATTATCTGTATGCTTGTAGCTCAATGCCAGAAGAATTTTCCTAAAGTAAGAGTACTGGAAAGATACAGAATGCTGCATACAACAGAACAGGATTTTTTTTTCCAGCTGAACTCAGCACTGAATTGAACAACAAGTCTTAACAAAACCTTAACACCCTCCCCACCCCCTCAATTACCTTCCAAATAAACAGAAATTTACAAAGGTACTTGAACAAGATCTCCATTTTAAGGTCTTGGCTTATTTTCTGACATCTCTTTCAGAAAAAGCAACGCATGATCAGCGTCCCAACCCTTCAGTGCACAATCATCTAAGAAGTATCTAGCAATGTATAGCCTTGACTAAAATGAAGATGATCACAACCAAAACCACTACCTTGTCTGGTCTCCCATCTGCATCCTTCAATTGAATGTAAGGCTTTTTCCTAATTCGGTTCAAATCCTCATGTAATCCATCCAGGAGAAAAGCCAGTAGCTCTTGACAATCTTGTTGCTGATAACCAGAAAACTGTGGTGCAAATCGTCCCACTTGTGTCTATAAAAAATAAATACAAATATTTCTGGTATCTTTATTGTTATAAAGATTAGGTATTTTTGAGATGCTACAGCAGAAAGTTGAAAAGGTAAAACTTTTTTTTAAAAAATAACTTTTCAATGGAGCCAGGAAGCCAAAACTAATTCTCAAAGATCAAAGCACAAGGACAGTTTACACTTATTTAAACATACATCCCAGCATTTTAACAGTTAAATGAATGGACTGCATACTGATAAATATTACTTTAAATTCTTATTATTGCCTGTTTCCATACGTTCTGTATACTTAATCTAATAACAATGTATGTTCAGGTTAAATTTCATACTGACCTTAAATGCTCTTGGGGTAACATAGCTGTACTTTCCTGACCACATCTGCTTGATGAGCTCTGCATAAGATTTTGCTATTTCACCTCGCATTCCTAAAGGATTGTCAAAATTCAGCTCTTCTTGGTATTTATCATTGAGGAAGTATTCTGTAAGAGGAGGTGTGTTGCTCAGACACTGTAAGTAGAAATGCAGGGGTTTTAGAACAGTGATTTGAAACAAAAGAACGTTCAAATGTTGTTAAAGCAGTCGCGAACAATACCTTAAACTGTAAAGCCTAGTGCCTGCAAGGAAGAAAATAGAAGAAGAAGAAAAAAAAAGAGAAGTATGGCCTTTTCCAGAGAAAATTAATATTTTTTAACCAAGACTGGCTACAGCTATCATTACAAGTTATGCACAGATAGTATTTTACAAAAGCTTCAGGTCAGAATTTATTACATAGTAGTCCAGCCAAACACAGTGTCACACCACAATTTGTATTGAGGTTCAAAACAAATTACGGTGGTTCTTGATACATGAATAGTAGCTTTATGAAACTCCTTGCTCAAAGTTGTTATAGATGCACAAAGTTTACAGGGCCTCAAGAACAGGCTGCAGAGGTATTTGGAAGAAAGAGCCAACAAGGTTTATTACATCAAATTACACCACATTCAGAACAACATGTGAACAGAAAATAGTTGAAAACTCAGGTATTTTTTTTTTTTTTGGCAAGGGTGGGAGGGAAGGGAAGATGAGGATGCTTGCCCTATTCCTTCTCTTCCTAGACATCTGTTTATGGATGCCATTGAAGACAGCGATCTGTGCTGGATGGACTAGACCTCGAATCACAATTGGTCTAGCCCTTCCTTTGTTCTTTTAAATTTTGTGAAGCTGTTTAGAGCTGAAATTCATCAAGGAAAGCAAGGGTCTTTGTTTAGACTGAGATAATGACTTATTCGCTTTACCAGTTTGTCTCTTCTGTCAGCACTTAGGGACAGCAGGATGTAATCACTAAAATATGATTTACAGTTTTAGTAAACCATTTTTAGTTTTTGTGTGCTACTCCTCACACTCTTTTAAACACAAACTTTTCCATCGCTTGGAAATAATCCCCATGCCTCAGCATATAGATTAAGCAAAGTTTCTTCATTAAATATTATAAGCTTTTCTGAATTCTTTCCTCTATTAAAGACTCCAAGGCCAAATATTTCAGTCTCATCTGCCTCTCTGCAAACAAGGGGAAGAACAAAAATATTAGCTCCACATATGCTACTGCATAAAATACAACAACTGAGACTGCAAGAATTACATCTTTATTGAGCAGAGCAAAAAAAAAAAAGTTATTCCTATTTCTTCCTATCACACCTGTGTAATATTACAAAGCAAAATCATTCACATGCTGTAGAGAGCAGAGTTTCATGCCTGTATCACACTCCTTTCTTTCCCTCTTCACCTATAGGTTCCATGAGCTATCAACACTGAAAAAAAATCCTGATATTACAGGCCCTTTTGGACACTGAGGGTTGAAGAAAGCTTATTTTTCTCTTGCTACATGGCAAAGAGCTTTTATTCCTAGCAGTGGTGATGCCAAGCCCCTCCAGCCTCACAGGTCCGTGTTGCCAGTTCTGAATGGACCCATGCAGCTAAGAGGAGAAACACTTGGTGTCTCAAATCCATACAGCAGTGGTCAGTCAGGGTTTTTTCAAAAGATTATTTTTAGCGTCAACCTAAATGAATGGTTAGACTACCAAGTTACACCAGATACTCAGAAACAATACAGTGCAAACCACACTAAAATAACTATAAATGAAAGCATACTACAGGTAAAACTGCATGTTCAATCTGAGTGATATGACAAAGCCTACTGCCCAAAGAAGTCCTGCCCCTTCTCTGCTGATCTTCATCTGATTGCGTAATAAAACATACTCACCTCACTAACCTGTCAAAAAACTATGTTTCCTCCTCACTCTTCTCTGAATTGTTTTTGGGCTGGTTTAGGAGATCAAATCAGTTCAGCTGATCAGCTTAGTGTAAGGAATGTCCAGAACAAATTTCTATAGGTTTTTAGTCAAGCACTACACAATGTGCTGACAGTGTGCTGTTTCACCAAAAACTTAATTTATCTTTTTCTAGTTTTTACCTGATTAATTAGTTTTGTCACTTTCACAGAATATTAATTTATGTTTGTATGTATAAGTCAGGAAGATGTAATTTCCCTTTTTCCTTATAAAGATTTCCAAATTCCAGCCTAAGATAACACCAATGGTGGTACTGGAATGCACAAGTATCCATCTGAACACATCAATTTTTGAGATACAGAGCTGACTTTTTTTCTGAAATATCAGATGCCACAACTTTTAAAAGAGTAGCTACTAAAGGAACTAACGCAGTTGGCCACAAATACGCTGATTTTTTTCAACATAACTGACAAAACTAAATAATTGCAAATATGTTTACTTCTTGAAAAGTATGACAATAGAGAGCTATTTAAGATCATAAAGTCACAGGGAAAAAGCATCCAGAAGCCAATTTGAAAGGAAGCCTACATTCTTAGTTTTCTCACGTTGTGGTATGTTGTAGGTTACCAAGGAAGCCTCAAGGAAAGCATCAATAAAAAAAAAAACCCCAAACATTAGAACCATGACAATCTACTAGACAGCAAAGTCACCAGATTTACCCTCCCTGTTCAACGTAGCAGTTTTGGATTTTATTTAAAACACATAGGTAAACTAACAAATATACCAACAGGTGAAGAATAATAGAAACCACAAAAGCTAAACAAATACAGTAAAACTACAGAAAACCATTTGTGAACTAATGAGGTAACAGAACAGCACTTCACTTCAGGTACTGCAGCCTCCACAAGTTTTCTTTAACCACCAAAACGTAAATGCTCAGTCTCTGAACCCAAACTGGTCTTTTAGCTAAATGATCACTGGCAAAAATGGAACAGAACATAGAAGCTACAAGACCAACCATGAGACAAACTACAGAAGGGAAGGATTGGTCTTCAACATGACAAAGGTTGACACTGGAATTACAGTTCCATGTTACATATTAATCAGTTGGGGAAAAAAAAAAAGAAAAAAGACATTTCTGTAGCAGAGCAATCTATGGATAACAACTATTTAGGTAATCAGTATCAAGTGATCTTAATCAACCTCCAAGAAAATTAGACAAACAATGTGACTGGACAAAACGATGCTTCACACAATTTATACATCAACTGTATTAGGTAACACTGCATGCATTGTTAACGTACATACACATGCATACAAACACCATGGAACAACTCTAAACTACTAAGTCAAAAAGGAGACCTATTCACCTGTAAACACACATATAGTCTACTGTTTAGATAGCATAGCTGTAACTAGCAAGGTGTGGCAGGCATTAAGATACACAGGAAAATGAACAATAAATAATCTTTTAGCGTCGTATCTCTCTCTCTCTAAAAATATAAATGCTGTAGCCTCACTGGAATACTCTGATTCCAATATTAGACTATGATCCTGTTAGCAAGTCCACCTGTCCTACGAAAACTTCATATAGGTGGAAAAATAATAATAAAAAGTCAACGTTATACTTATCTAAATCCACATAATTTAAGTATAGGAAAACTTTGACAAAAGAGTTTACAAAGACTCTTATTGTTTAATTGATAAAATGAATGAAGAAAGAGGGCCATCAAGACAGTCAGTGGCCTGAGAGCACTTGCTCTGTGAGAAAAGGCTGCAGCATCAGGACTTAGCCTGCAGAAGAGACTGTTTCAGGGATACCCAACAGGAGCCTTCTAGTACCTACACAGAAGTTAAGTAGAAGACGGAACCAGGCCTTCACAGTGGTGCACAGTGGGAGGACAAGAAACAACAGGCATAGGCTGAAATAAGAGAAGTTAAGGATATTAAGAAAAGTTTTCCTTGTAAGAAGTCATGCAGTGCAGCTGAGAGTTGTACAGCCTCCTTGCAGGTTTTCAAGACCCAACTGGATAAAGCCCTGGGCAACCTGGTATGACCTCAGAGCCAACCTTCCTTTGAGCAGGAGGTTGCACTAGAAACCTCCTGAAGTTCCCTGTAACCCAAATAATCCTAATATAATCCTAATATAATGAGGAAACATTTATTCACAGCCTATAAGGGGTATCACATAGAAATAACACTAAGAATAAAATTTCAAAGCAAACATCATTACCTATCATGACAGTGAACTGGGGAAACAAGAAGCAGACAATAAGATCACATCAAGCTAAAAATTGAGTGTTCCTGTAAGAATCATGGCTCTTCAACTGTCCTAGTTAATAACAATTTTATGCAAGGGACATTGATATTTTGTATATCAGCCTTCTAATATAAGACAAGAGCTGACTCACTGAAAGAAAGATCCAAGTAACAGGAGAAAAAGTAAATTACTTTACACCTGTCCATCCTACTTTTGTCTGAAGTGCTAAGTGTCAGATGTAGAGAAAAGCCCTCAGCTAATACACCCCTTAACCCAAATTCTGTATGCCAATGGCAACTGAGACAGAACATCAAAAACTTTATCATTTCAGGTTTCACTCTCAGCAATAATATCCAAAGAGGGAATATTAATCAGCTTTCGGAAGAAAAAAACCTGCTGAAATACCCCACTGCAAAGCTCTCAACAGCTGTTGTTCAAAAGTCAAGTATATACAATCACACATGGAAAACCACATAAACATGAAGATGTGGGGAGGAAAAAACCAAAAGAAGTGTTTTTAATGGAAACATTTACTTTCCTTCTTCTCCTGTTTTTGAATCAAAATAAACCCTTTGTGAACTCTTAGGTTTTCACTGTGAAAGAAAAAATAATTTTCCACAGAACTCTAATCACTAATATCCCAAAAGGGCAAAGCAGTACTCAGGAAACATCCACAGATGGCAGCACAGCAATGCTTCGTGAGATTCATATTTTTCTCAGTTTTTTCAGCTTACAACATAGACATGTACGTAAGTGATTGTGACTAAAACATCTACTTGCCAAATACTTTTTTTTTTGCTTGATAGGGGTTCAAACATTCAGAATAATGTTTTCATAAAGTCCAAAAGCTCCCTTTTGTTTGTCACTCCTGTTTTATTTAATGCTCAGATCTGCAAAAGCCATTTAGGCCTTAATAAAAAATGAAGCCTTAGGTGTCAGCACTGAAGTAAATTAAAATGATACACAGAATATCCCTTCAAAAGAATCTGAAAAAATCTATACAGAAGTTCCAGTACAACAAAAATATTTAATAGTATTGAATTATTGCTTTTTGATAATAAGAAACTATGATACGACAACACTTGGGAGAATTACAAGGGTCTCTTAATCATCTTAGCCTTACTCCTACTCAGCTTACAGCTGTTTATGGTACAACAAAGGATCTTACCTGTTTCTTCACCATCTCTCCTCTAGTTGTCTTGAGCTCTGTAACACTGAAAGCCCCTACTCAGAAAACCAAAGGTTTCTTTACATTAATCACCTAGAAGGATGAAGGGGCAAGCCTAACGTTACCTGTAGATTGAAGAGCTATTAACGAACTCGAAACAATATTTAAGAAACTGACAGGATTATCACATTTCTACCTAGTACAGTTAAAGGGTAAAACCCTTCAGACAAGTTTGTCAGACTCTGGACAGCAAGTGCAAGGAACTGGCCCTCCTCTTCAAGGAACACTGATGACAGTTTTGATGCAAACCATCTTCACTGTACATCAGACAAGCAAAGAAAAGCTGTCTGAGAAATGAAGCGGCTTCTGAAGCAGAAACGGCTCTTATATGAACAGTAAGGGGCCTCAATGGTGTCTGGGAAGGACGAAGATCTGAGAAAAGTGGTAATCAGCAGGAGTGCAGATAAACTAAACTCTGCTTCTGTTGAAGGAAGCTACATTGATTACACTCAGCAATGACTCAATGGAAGGGATCACAGCACAGCTTTTCAAATAGAACACAAATGGAACTGAAAACTATTTCAGAGTCTAAAACTCTACAGTAAAATTTTTTGTTTATCAGGATAAATCTGTTTTCTTTAATACTGTGTTGACATAATTGTGAAGAAAACCAGCTTAAGGTGGCAAATAAAACTACAGGAGGTAACCAAAGCAGATCAGAGAATCACAGAATAGCTGATGCTGCAAGGCATCTCTGGAGATGTCTAGTGAAATCCCCTGCTCAAAGAATGGTCACCTAGGCCAGGCTGCTTGGCACCGTGTCCAGTCAGGTTCTGAGCATCTTCAAGGCTGGATGATCCACAGCCTCCCTGGAAACCCCATTCCATTGATAACTCTCACTGTAAAAACATAATTTCTTAACTTAAATGGAATTGTCTGTGCTTCAGTTTGTGCTCAGTGCCTCCTGTTCCTTCAGTGGGAACTGGGTTTCACTCTACTTGCTGCCTATCTTCCCCGCCCCAGTATTTCTACACATTGGTAAGATTGCTCTGGAGCCTTCTCTTCTCCAGGCTGAACAGTCCCAGCACTCTGAGCCTCTCCACGTAGGTCAGATGCTGCAATCCTTGATCACCCTTGTGGCCTCTCGCTGGACCTGCTCCAGTATATCCCTGTCTCTCTGGTACTGGGGAGCCCGGAATTGAACCTGGCACTCCAGGGGTGTCTCACCAGTGTTGAGGGGAGGGGAAGGATCACCTCTCTCAGCTTGCTGGCAATGCTTTTCTCAATGCAGCCAGGAGGCTGTTGGCTGCCCTGGCCACAAAGACACACAGTTGTGTCATGTTCAGCTTTTTGTCCAGCAGGACCTCAGGTGCTTCTCTGCCAAGCTGCTTTCCATCTTGTTGCCCGTCCCCTGACACAGCCCAGCGTGTACTGGTGCCTGGGGTTATTCCTGCCCAGGTGCAGGCCTTTTGGCTTTCTTTTGAACTTCATGAGGTTCCTGTCTGCCCATTTCTCCAGCCTGCTGAGGTCTGTCTGAATGGCAGCACACCTCTCTGATGTATCAGACTCTCCTCCCAGTTTTGTGTCATCTCTAGTCTTGCTGAGGGTGCATTTTGCTCCATCACCTAGGTCAAAGCCTAGGGCTCCCAATATTCCCAAGCAGAATTTCCCTAGTCTGCCATCCACATACTATCTGGGCCCAGTCCTTTGTTGCTTCCAAGATCAAATTTGTTTGGAGTGCTTCGGCCATAGGCATTACACCTCTAGCCAGAATAATGCAATGTTACTCCAGTAACAGCAGGAGGTGAAATTAATAGCAAATTAGTGTAGTGAATTGTGTGCTTTCAGTGTAACTGGAAAAAAAGGTAGAAGTTAACTGGTGGCAAGAGGAAGACAACAGTAGAACTTGCAGTCTGCAAGACTGTAGTGTGTTAAGAACATGTCATGCTTTCACTAAAAAGCACATTCACGGATTTCTTAGGTAACATTAAACTCTAAGCAATACTTTCTTTGACAGATATTAGGTGGAACTGAAAGATACTTTACACTTCCTTGCTAAGAAAGCTGACAAATAAGACATTTAAAAAAACACACCATCAAGGACATACTAAAGGTACTAATGCCAAACTAAAAGTTGCACTGCTCAATAAACACCTAATTCTCTTACCCAGAGCACTGCCCTGTTAATCTGCAAAATTGTATTCATTAATTTACACCACCATTTATCAGAACTTATTTGAACACTTGATTCCCTAGATATAACTGAAAAGCAATGAAGTCAAAGCTGACATGATTTAGAACACAGACCTCAGAATTAAATCCAGTTAACAAAATAGGATGTTGATGTGAATTGTAGTAAGTTTAAGTTGTATGTAAGAAACTAAAGGCAATAACCCATGTTTATAGTTTTCACCTAAAAGGTTATTTTTCAGTGTACATATATGCAAATTCATGTATATAAGTTTAACAAAGGTTTAGATAATCAAAATCAACCTTGTTTTTAGTCAGTCTAGTCTGACAAACAGTGTAGCATTATAAGAAATATTTAACTATGTATGTACTAAGAATAGTCTTTTAATTCAACTTTTAAAAGACAATTCTGGTTCACACACTAGATGAAAATATATTCTTATTTTTTTCTTTACAATAGCATAATGACACAATTCAGAAAGAGGTTACATATAGCATTTTTATTTAGAACGGACTGTAAAAAGTGTGTCCTTTCCCCTTTCAGCTGAGCCATCTTTTGTACAGCATGCTAAACCCCCCCCCCAATTACTTCCTGCACCTTTCAACTTCTCCTCAAGTATCCTCATACAAATATTTTAAAAAACAAGAATAAATTGAATTTTATGGAAGTCTTATATAAATAAGTATGGAATAACCACAGAATAAGCCCACATACCACTACAGGCTGGGGGCTGACCGGCTAGAAAGCAGCTTTGCATAACACGTCCCCAGTGGTCATTTCCTGTGGAAATGTGGAAAAGCCAGAAGTGCAGCTCTGTGGGAAAGGTGGCCAACTGCAAGCTGGGCTGAGTTAGCAAATAGCAGCCAGAGGCAAAAGGAAGCAAGACTTCTCCTCTATTTGGCACTTGTGAGACTGCTGCTGGAGCGCTGTCTTATTTAGGGCTCCCCAGCGTAAAAAAAAAGAGTGGAGGAGGGCCATCAACATGGTCAGGGGGCTGGAGAACAACATACAAGGAAAGGCTGAGAGCTGTATGCATTTGTTCAACCTGAAAACAACAAAATTAAGGGGAGAGCTCGTGGTTGATGCAGCTACCTAATGGGAAGCTACAGAGAAGTGAAGCCCGGCTCTTCTCAGAAGTGCAGTGACAGAACTAGCGTAATGGATACAAACAGGAGGTGGAACCCATGATCATTCTGGGTTCCCTTCTAACCCAAGTTATTCTCTGGTTCTATATACAAAGATAGGATAAAAAAAACCCTGTAAAGACTATGAAACTATGGCATATTCCTTCTTTTGAACAAATTTAAACACCTTCATAAACTCAGCTTACAAATGTACCTGAAACTACTTTTTTCTTGGACAAGCTAAAAAAGGAATTCAACATTTTTTTAATTTTTTTTTTTTTTTTAATTTCACCCAAAGAAATTGCAAATGTAAGTTGGGAGCTCTTGTGATGACAAAGGAGGAGATTAACTCTGAAGTATGCTTGGTTAAGATCTATTATCTTTAGACTCAGCAGGAAAAAAATGTCAATGAGAACTTAAATACACTTTACAGGTTTTTGACATACGACTGCTTTGATGACAAAACATGAATTCCAGAACTAAACAAAACCAAATTAAACTATTAACTCTTTCTGATCATCAAGTAATCTACCCCTGTAGGTTCCACTTCGAAGTAAAAGGACTAAGTTTATTGCATCTTGGCAAGAGTAACACTAGGTATACTAGTACTTCTCTCACAATCAATCAAGCAAAGAAACAAGCTATTACATCCCTATAATGTATCTCATCCATGAAACAGCAGCTATTCAAAGGGGAAAGGTCAAAGGGAAATATGTTCAAAGGTTTCCTGAATGTTAACCTGTGCACCAGAAGTACATGAGAATTAGAAATAAAGGCCCAGTAATCCACCTGTCATCTACTTTTTGACACTTCAGCACTGCAATCTGTACTCAAGTGCATCTCAAAATTAAGAAGTATTTTTCATGACATGCATGCATGGCAATCATTAAAAAAGCAAAGAATCCCGCTTAGGCGTTCACACATGTAAAACTCTGATCAAATCTGATACTGATCACTGTGCAGAAACAGGGAAAACAATGAATGCAGCTATGTAAATAAACTTTTCTAATATACCAATATACATGTATTTCCTCAGTTTTAGTCCTATCCTACTACTTAATGGAGTCTCTTAATATTAGTTTCCAAACATCACAAAATATAACAAGATATTAGTTTCCGAGTAATAAGACAAGCTCATTTTATTCTGAAGTACATACCTGAATTGCTGAATTCATGAAACATGTATTCCCCAAGTTACTCAGACCACACAGGCCTGGCTGCTCATTATGTCTTCCTGGCTCTGAATAATCATAATTCTTATAAGCAGTATATGATGGGAGACAATAGTTTGAATTTTTCACACTGTAAAAAAACAAAATATCTTTCACAATGTAAACATGTACTCTATAGTACTTTAATACATACAAGTACTTTATAAACTGAAAAATTAAAAATGTTAAAGTAACTTCTGTGAACGAGAAAGGATTTTAAAGAAGTATTTAACTTTGGTAATAACATTAATTTCAATTTAAAAGTCACCTGTGCAAACAACCAAAACCTAATGTACTGCAGTATCTGTAATTATTATATCCCTACCCCTTTTTCACAGGAGCAGCTTCACAGCTTACTCTATTCTTCATTGCTCCATCAAATTTAATACACTCAGACTTTAGACACCACCAGCAGCAATCAATCATTTACGTCCCTTTTGCATCCTGCTACTGCAAGAGTGAGGTCGGTGGGAATAGGAATGCAGAGTTACAGGTGAAAGCTGAGATTTCCACGGCCACAGTGGCATAGCTGCCTCACTGCATCAGAGAGTCTATTTATAGCTTCCCTGCTAGGACAGCATAATCCAGCATGCAAATGCAGGAAAGCCTTGAGAGGTAAAAGAATGCGCAAAATGCCTTGCAACAACTTCATTATAAATCTCTATGACGCATCTGTTTGGAGAAACTGGAGAAGACTGAAATAGGCAAAATGGTTAAGATTTAAAGCAATTTGTTTCCAGATGAAATAATGCAAATACTAAATATAGAATAACCCTCAAAACAGTAAAGTAAGCATATCCGAGAACACTAGAAAGGAAAAAGTATCTTGTATGAGGATGCTCTGTCATATTACAGATGTTAGACAAAAAAAAAAAAAAAAAAAAAAAAAAAAAAATCAACCAGAAAGGTTAAACTTTTTCTTAAACTATTTCAGGCACTGATCATAATGAAATGCACGTGGCAGTAGCTTTGGCTAAAGTTCAAGAGTATTCCTGCAGTCACTAAGCATTATTCACATTAGAAGCAACTTGAACAAAAACGTGAAAGTCAATTGCTGAGAACGACAAGGGAAAATATGCAGTACAAAGAATCAGTCCTGATAAATAACTGAGATTCAGAATTGTAAAGGTCTGAGGATGCCAAGTGCCCAATGGTACACTCCAGCTATTATACTTGAACAGTATCACACCCTTTACATCCAACTGAATCCCAACGACGCCCCCCAGTGCACAATTACTCACTTTTCATTAAAAACAGTTGTTTTGTTTTAATCATGAGTTAATGCAAATTTCAAACAGAAGGGGAAGAAAACATCTCCCTCTTCTAATGGCCTCAGAAATCTGTGTAGTTTATAGTCCACTGTCCATAAAGCTGCTGTTCTCAAACTTTACATCTGATCATTTCTTTTTAATAGTCGACTTTCCTGTCAGTCCTTCCCTTTTCCATACACATGCATTTTCTCTGTTCTCTGGCTTGCCTCCGAACTAGCTTAATTGCATTGTGCTTACTGGTCATTCCCCATGAAAAATCTCTGTAAAGTTACTTTTGCCTATGCAGCTTAATCCTAACCTAAATGCTTAGCCCTAGTTTACACAAAATACTTTTTGAACTTCAGGGCCCACATACCTTTCAAGCTTGCTTCTGCGGTCAACCATCCCCTATCATGAGTCCCTGGTTCACCCATGCATGAGACACCCCCAGGGAAAACTAACTTCCATCTCCCTTTGCAGCTACAGTCCAGCTACTGCAATGAGCCACTACTCCCTTAAGGTGGCAAGCCTTAGTCGTCCCAAGAGAAAAAGCACAAGGTTGCCACTGGTGGTAATGCAACCTCTGCAATATAACCAACTCTCCAACCCAGCTCAAGTGCACAGCGGCAATAGAAAGGCACATGTACAGGGTACACAGAAGCTTCTACTTTCAGCCCTGCTTGCTCCCCACTGCTTTCCTCACCTGACTCAAAACTACACTTTTCACAGAGTTAACAGAAGATAAATCTCTCTTGGAAATCTAGGCAATGTAGGGGTAAATAAACAGATCCAACGTAATTTTCCTAGGGATTTTCACTCTCCTTTTCCCTTCTCTGCAGCTTTTCCCGCTTCACTGACTGCCACCTCAGGAAGGACACTAGAAAGCTAGGAAATGCCATTAATGTCTTTTGGCTACAGTTTCTCCATGTGAAAGATTTCCTCAACTTAGCTGAGTAACATCATGGTAATTCAATTCAAGCTAACTGTAATGCAGAGATCCCCAGTGTTCTTTTGCTCTAAGGGACAAACTCTCAAAAGGGAAAGCTATTTCTGAGCTCTTTCATCTTCTGTACTAGCCCACAGAATATAGTTACTACACATTCCGTGAGTCAGGTCTATTCATGTATTTTTCTTTCAGGGTTCTGTGGTATTTTATCAAAACATATCCAGCAAGATACAGTGCCTACTATCTGCAGCAGACTAGGAAATATCTCTTTACAGCCTTCTTAGTCCACAAATTTCATTTTTTCTGGAAGAATTATTTTTATTCAAATTATAATGTGTCTGGTTTTCATGCTTTTGAGAAGGGAGAAAAAAATAAAGTATTAACAGTCAGTAGTAAACGGCTAACAATGGAAAGCAAGTAAAGATACAATGCAAGCCTACATAAACTTCATTCAAACAGAAATGCCCTAAAGAAAGTAACTTGTGATAGCGTGTCCCCAACCTGAATCTGCTTCTCCTACAAAACCTTTAGAAAGTTGCCACTAATGGAGAAATAATGCATGGAAAACAGAGAGGTAGCATCAGAATGGGGCAGTCAAGTAAGGGCAATTACAGAAACAAAATTGATAGTTCTTAGAAGAAATCGCTTCTCAAAAAAGGCAAGACTTGAAAAAATAAAACTATCTTCAGACCCTTGAACCACTAGACAGTTTTTGAAGTAGTGAAAATGGTACAGGGAGGTTTCCAAATGAGATTTTATCATCTGTAAATCTATAAATTTTGAGTTGCATGTGCCATATCTGAAATGACTCAATATGTACCGTCTGTATCCTGCCTTTAAAACTCAAAGGAGCTTTCAGATGATGATGAACCCAGAGCATTCGTTGTGTAGCTGGGAGTTCTGGGAAGCGTGGATTTGAAACAGAGAGGTTTGGGAAAGCATCACTAGCTTTGGAAAGGACAGTGGAGTGCCATATACCAGCAACAGGTGCTGCAAAAGCAATCTGAGTTGCCAGAATGAGCCCCAAAAATTACAAGTTTGGAACACTTACTGAGCTCCATAATATTTCAATCACTTTAATGCACTGCCAATGTATTTTTGTGACCAGCCCCTTTAGCAAACCCGTAATCGGGTTCCATCGATTTTTAGAGATGCCTGAAGCAGCCAGAGGTGCCCACGTCACTAAAGACCATTGTCTTAGTTACTGTTCATGATCATTGCCTGGAGAGCAAAAGATAACATTATAATCTATTTAAGTAAAGTTACAAAAAAATCACCTTCCCCATAATATTTGCCTATGTATCAGGCACAACATGAAGAAACTGTTTTTACAGGGGATGGAATTAACATTTATACTTCTTGAAATGAGCATACTGAAATATACTAAGCATGTGAACAAAGCTGCCAGCTGTCCGTCTTCTGACAAGCTGACACTACTGAATAGTGAAGCAAGTCATTTCAGGAGCCTGAAACAATGGTTACAAATGACAAAAACAAAACAACTTTTCATTTAATTCCCCCAGCAAAATCCCTGTTCAACTGTTTTTAATCCCCTCCCCACATAATTTAAAAAATACCATATGTGACATGAAATGTATTGCTTTGTAACAGCAATAAACAGAATTCCAGTAAGACCTAAATGATGCGTGTGTCTCCCTGCTCTTCTGAATCCACTAACACATATTATTGCTAATCCTCCTATGTTATTCTTTCAACAAGATCACCTGTAAAGGCAAAAAAATATCAATGATCAATCATTTGGAATCCTCCACTCCATTAAATGCAAACCCATATTTACAGAAATGAAGGCTCTGGACCTGATAAAATTTGCACAAGCTATTTCTACCATCTAATGTATGACTACCTCAACACACAAATATTTACCGATTTGAGGCTATTACTCAGAACACTTCTAGGATTAGACAAGTATTAGAGACGTGTACCATATAAAGAAACATGATACATTTCAGACTTTTAACATAATTTGTACTCTACAGCCAAGCTACAATAATTGCAAAAACAGGCTTGCAACGACTAGCAATTATGACTATTACTACACACAACCTGTTGTTTTTTCTGCCTCAAAAATCTGCTTTGTCAGCTAAAATTATCTTCAAAACAAGTGTTGATCTTTCATTTAGAGTCACAGCGTCTCATGTCTGTACAGGGGTGCCAATGGATACAGGAAAGCCACAAATGTGTAATTTTGCTATTGTAGTAAAGATAACATGCAATGTAAGAGGCAATAAGGCAGAAACATGAAAATAAATGCCGGGTATAGCTGACAATAAATAGTTAATTAAGAAAGTAATGAAAAGAAGATAGCATTAATTAATGGAAAGGAAGTGCTTTCTTAGACAAGGGAGGTAACTGCAAGAAGAGTAGAACATAGGAAGAAACTGATCATAACCTAGAATGATATAATACAATACAGAGATATATCTCTCCATTTATCTTCTGAAGCCAAAAATTCTTAGTGCAACTGTATGTACTTTAACATATGTAGTATATTAATGGATATGACTTCTCTATCACTGAACTAGTTCAGTCTGACCATGTGTTCTGACAGAAGTGCTGCTAAAAATTCTCCTGTATTATACATTGTAGTGAACTATAAATTTGTGATTTTTAGACTTTTTAAACTCATCATAATTGGATTACTGCATTGTAAAGAAAACCATATACTTCTGCACTGAATATCTGCCTTACATAACATCCAGATAAACAGTATTTTGAGTTACAAGAGAAAAATGGCCGGTATTTCATAACACTATAGAGAACATGTACCTACCAGCTGATTTACAAGTGTTGTACTTTACAGAAGTTATAGTCAAGTTATAAGAAGTTATAGTTAAGACACTTTAAAGGACCAATTCCTTATCAAATCTGTATTTTATATCACTTCCTTTTAAACATATATTTCTGTTGAAAACCCTCAAGTTAAAAAACAACCAAACAAAAAGAACCCCAGAATTTTTACCTTAAGCTCTAAAAGCTCCCATTTTGGCTCCTAAATAAACCAACACATAGAAATAAATTCAGATAAATTCAGCCAAAGCAAGTGAAGAAACTATCTTTAAAAGCTGCAAGAGCTAGCAACAGGTTTCATAAGTGCTCCCTAAAAATAACTACAGCATCACTAGGGAGAAACTAACATTTAAAAATAAAAAAATATAAAGGAGGAAAAAAAAAACCCAGAAAAAAAAAGGAAGAAAGCCTTGCTGACTTGATTTAAAATGGTGGCTTCCTAGGAAAAGGTAACTGTTAAGCTTTGGTTTTGGCATTACAGCTGTGTTTTGTATAAGCAATGGGGGAAGGAGAGATTAATTCTCAGCTGGAGGCTCAGCTCTGGTCAAGTAATTTTTCACACAATCATAGATACAATATACTTTTTATTTACTACACATTCACACACAGAGTACAATAGACTGCAGTTAAATACATGAATTGCAACTGTTTAACAGTGAGAGTTGGGGCTACTCACAACTGGTAGAAGCACAAGTGACGCTTCACCCCTTAGGAAAAATCACTTCTGATAAATGCAGTATTTAACTGGAAGATATTGTATAAGATATTTAATATTTATGTCACCTTTTTAATATTTAACATCTTCACGTTTGATCACAAAATGCCATGTTTGGAAAAATATTTTAAATTTGAATGAATTGTAAGAAAAAGCCTCTTCAATTTCCCCCAGCTTGCATTAAAGATGAGTGCTCTCTGGTTTCAAGCATTGAAAGATGCTCCATTATCTGTTAAAGTGAAATAATTCCATGTTTTTCTATATTCACCAACTTTTTTTACAGTTGTGTACAACAAAAAATGATTACACACAAAGTTGGCCACTGGAATATGAAAGCTCTTCTTTTAGAGTTTTATCATATTCTTTACTAAACTTCTGACTTGCAATATAAAGGTGAAAACTCTTAAAAATGAGAAGCCTCTTTTACTACACCTCTGTTCATTGTAATATTCAAGCACACCTATCACACTGACATCTCTTAAATCTTCTAGCACTAAGACACAGAAGTTGCTGATAATTAATCAATGGCTATAATCACTATGACAACCATTATGGCTAAAGCAATTCAGCTGTAGTGGTCTCAAATCAAGGTGTAATATCACATATGCTACTATACGATACCTTAGCATCAATAAATAAGGGAAAACCTGACCACCATAAGTAGTTTATACTTTTTTTTGTTGTCCATCTAAATTCAGGCATGATTACAACAACAACAACGTATTTTTAGCAAGATAAACTCCTAAATGAAGTCTTTACGTATTTTCTTAACAATGCTCAACATTCTTTTTAGTGCCTATTCCACTGAGGACTGAGTTACCAAACCTCTTTAACTGCGTTTCATTTCCTAATATCAATGCTTTACAATAGCTACACTATGAAATAGTGACCAGTAACAATTCACAATCCAAATATTGCAAAACAAATCAAAATCCTTAAGCTAGGAGTTACAAAACATTGAAATTTGTTTATGTTACACTGGGGCAATTAAATAATGTTTTAAGGTATATTGCTTACTTTCTGTTGTTCATGTTGTTATAATTATTTGATAGAGATGGAGAGATCTTTGGTAAAGTTGAAAAATTGGATGCACCCGGGGACCTTTAAAAATATGAAGATGATAAATTAGATAAAAAACCTGAGATATTAAAAACTGAAAGAAAGCTAACAAATGCACAATGCATATAAACAAGCAGGGAAAAGCAATTTTTTAAAAAAGTGGGCAAAGCTCTAAAAATACTCAGGACATGCTGCCTTCAGATTTCATCTTTTAAAACTTGAAATGCTTCACAGTAATTCAAATTTTCATATCATGTTAAAGAGATAGAGCTATTATAAACAAAACCCAACCAAACAAAAAAACCCCACAGGCCACTGTGCTAAAAAAAAATTGTTTTCAGTTTACGGTATGACTAAATATTTTGATGTTCTGAAACGTAGAATGTGAAGTTTCTAGCATGGAAATTTTATTAATTATTCATTTAACCATAACTGGATGTTGAGATGAGACACAAAAACAATTAAGATACGTAGCTTGTGGTTAGGTTAACAACAGCATAAAACCATTTAATTAAAATTGTCTTCTTAATATTGTTTAAAAAATCCAGCATATTAAGCACAATACTAAATAACCTTTAAAACCTTTTTTTCCCCAAAATAATAGCATTATCACTGATCCCCACTGTTTAAGACTGTTTTTAAAAGATACCAGAATACTGATCACTTTAATCACAAAGACCCTCGAGCATAACGATTAAATACAATATACAACTATCTTGCAGTGTGTTTTCCTTTTTCTGATCAAATCTTACAGATAACCATGGAAAAGGCTCTGAATACTCAAAGGAATTTATGAACCTTCATGTTTTGGTGGGCCCTACGCAACTCCAACTGGTTTGCAAAAAGCTCCAGCTGTCATTGGAAAGCTTTGAAATACGTATCACAGCATTAAGAGAAGAAAGTCTGCACACGCAGAATTTTTTTCTAAGTCTTTCAAGAACTAAACTCTGCAAGGTTATAAACATTTTTACACAGGGAATTCTCCTGGGTATATTTGCACATTTATTTACAACTTTTTATTAATAAACCTTTTCCAAAAGAAAAGAAAGATCACCATGTGAAGGAAATGTTATTAAATTTTTAAAGTATTCTGACCAACATTCACAAAGCTTTCCTGTAGATTTCCTTTATCAATCCAAATTCTCTTTGAACATTATCTTCAAAGAAGTAAACCACAAAGACTATGTCCACAAGAAAGATATAAAACTGAAGACAGTTTAACCCTACTTAAATTGAAGATATTTATAGTTAAATTATGCACATTCATACATATAATTATTTTAAAAGCAGCTATCTGAACGGAGTCATTTTGAACTGAAACTGAACTACTCAAAACAAATTTGAAGCTTTTATACAATTTAATCCAAATTCAAATGCAATAGTTTTAAACTTAAAAACTCAATGTATAATTGTTCTCTAAAAAAATTAAAAGAGACCAGAATAAGGTACATAAACAAAGATCTGGTTTTCACTGAAAACTAAAAATAAGTTAATTTGTTTCTTAGAGAACATGACAATCAGTAGTTTTATTTTTTGATAGCATTTGCTATCAAATAAAAAAGTGATAGTAACAGGTGAAACAGTAAGAGATTCCTATTACTGTATGGTATACGGCCTCTCTGCTTACATTGCTAAATCATCTGTACAGAGAAGAACAGAATTCATTCACAGCTTTTACAGTTTTTAATGTATTTCAATACTTGTGGGAAAACTTTGCAACAACATTGGCAGAAATCCCCCCGATGATTTAAAACAAAAAAAAAATCAGATCAAAACAAGGATAATAAAAGACCCTGAAAAGACAGTAAGTGCTAATCTTGAACATATTGGCATACTTAGTTCTGCCTTTACAATTGTACAAAAACAATGAACAAAAGTATCTACTCATAAACAACTACAATGACGTAGGAATCTCCTAAGACAAAATGAGTAATTAAACGTACAACAAAACCTCAATTATGTTTTAAATGCGAAGTTCCAAGGCAAAGTATATATCCTTTTAGTAGTACACTAACTTAAGCATGTATTAATGTCCAAAGAATACAGCTATTTGCTTGAAAAAAATAATCAATTTTAAACTCTGGTTGTAAAAAATTCCCAATAATCAGTTAAACTGCCTTGTTTCTCACATACAGGAGAAAAGTAAACCAAATTCTCAACACAGCTAGAAGAACATCAGGAACTACGCAAAAGATAAAATTTGAAAGGTAGCTTTTTATTATTTAACAAACAAAATCCACAGAATTGTTTTAGTTCAGCATTTTAACAGTCCAGCAAAAGACAGGTTAAAAATCAAACTTTACTGTAGTCCTACGCCAAAACAGACAATAACTCATATTAGCTACTGACTTCCCTTTTCATTTATTTCATTAACCCTATGGTTACATTGCTTTATACTTTAACTCCCATAGTGATCCACAGTAGAGACACAAATATGGACATCAGCAAAACCAACTGCAACCTGAGCAACTCTTTTCCTCCAACAATGTGTGGACCTGCTATAGATTGCCTGGATCAGGATTAAAAAAAGAAAAAAAAAAAGACAAAGTTTCTTTGGAGAACTGGAAGAAGCCTAACATTCACACACCCTAGCCCTTTACCACTGTGATACCTGCTGGTGAGGCAACACAGCTGGGCACAAACAATCCAGGAAGGTTCTGGAGTGCATTGATGACAACTGCCTGACAGGTGATTGAGGAGCCAACAAGGACAGATGCTTGGCTAGATTCCATACTTAAAAACAAGGAGGAATTTGTTGAGGATGTGAAGGTTAGGGCCTTGGCTGCAATGACTATAAGATGGCAAAATGCGGGATCCTGAGAGAAAGCAGGGCAGAAAGCAGTAATCCTGAGAGAAAGCAGGGCAGAAAGCAGTAACGCAACCCTGGACTTCCAGAGAGTACTTTAGCCTTCTCAGGGATCTGCTTCGAAGAGTCCCATGGGATACAGCACTGGACAGAAGAGAGATCCAAGAGAGGTGGTTGATATTCAAGGACCACTTCCTTTAAGCTCAAAAATAGACCGTCCTGACAAGTAGAAAATCAAAGGTAGGTGGAAGCCTGCATGGATGAACAAGGAGCTCCTGAGCCAACTCAGACATGAAGAGAAAGTGTCTGAGTGAAAGCAGGGGCAGATAAACCAGGAAGAACATAGAGATACCAAGCACTTATGCAGGGATGAGGTCAGGAAAGCCAAAGCCTACCTGGTGTTAGATTTGGGAAGTGATGTGAAGGACAACAAGATTCTACATGCACACAAACAGAAAAAGGAAAACTAGGGAAAACATGACACACTACTAAGCAGGGCAGGACCCTGGCGACAAAGAACACAGAAATGGCTGAGGTAGTCAATCCCTTCTTTGTGTCCGTCTTTTCCAGTAAGATGAGTTTTCAGGAATCCCACGCCTCTTGAAACGAAAATCTGGAGCAAGGCTGACTGGAGCAGTGAAGGACAATCAGGTTAGGGAGCACCTGAACACAATGGAGACACATAAGACCATGGGGCCAGATGAGATGCACCAACTGCTGAGGGAGCTGGTTGATGTTATTGTGATGACACTTTGTTTTTCAAAGGTTCTGCCTGACTAGGATAGGCTACAGAAAACCGGAAGAGAGAAAATAGCACTCATATCTTCAAGAGGGTAAGGGGAGAGTATCTGGAGACCTACAGACCAGTCTGCCTCATCTCAATTCCACAAAAGGTGATGGAGCAATTAATCCTGGAAACCACTTCCAGGCACATGAAAGACAAGAAGGTGGCAAGGACTAGTCAGCATGGATTTATGAAATGGAAATCTTGGTTAACGAGCCTAGTAGCTCTCTATGATGAGATTACTAGATTGGCAGATGACAGAGGAGCAATGTATTTTCTTTATACCAAATTCAGTAAGCCTTTTGATATTGTCTCCTGTAACATCTTCATAGATAAGCAGATGAAGCATCGGTTAACGTAAGTGTACAGTGAAATGGATTGAAAACCAGCAGAATGGTTGGGCTCAAATGATTTTGGCCAGTGGTACAAAGTCCAGTAGAAGGCCGGTCACTAGTGGTATCTTCCAAGGGTCAATACCAAGTCCTGTACTCTTCAAAATCTTTATTAACAACCAGAACACTGGGACAGAGAACAACCTCAGCAAGACTAGAGATGACACAAAACTGGGGGGAGGGGCTGACATCAGAGAGGTGTGCTGCCATTCAGACAGACCTCAGCAGGCTGGAGAAATGGGCAGACAGGAACCTCATGAAGTTCAAAAGAAAGCCAAAAGGCCTGCACCTGGGCAGGAATAACCCCAGGCACCAGTACACGCTGGGCTGTGTCAGGGGACGGGCAACAAGATGGAAAGCAGCTTGGCAGAGAAGCACCTGAGGTCCTGCTGGACAAAAAGCCGAACATGACACAACTGTGTGTCCTTGGGCCAGCAACCATTGGGAAAAGGATTATCAGCAGGTCAAGGGAGGTGATCCTTCCCCTCCCCTCAACACTGGTGAGACACCCCTGGAGTGCCAGGTTCAATTCCGGGCTCCCCAGTACCAGAGAGACAGGGATATACTGGAGCAGGTCCAGCGAGAGGCCACAAGGGTGATCAAGGCTTGCAGCATCTGACCTACGTGGAGAGGCTCAGAGTGCTGGGACTGTTCAGCCTGGAGAAGAGAAGGCTCCAGAGCAATCTTACCAATGTGTAGAAATACCCAAATGGAGGGAATGTAGAAGATGGAGCGAGACCCTTCTCAGCGGTGCCCACTGAAGGGACAAAAGGCCATGGGTATAAATTGAAATAAATGAAATTACATCTAAATGTAAGATGATGTTCACAACAACAACAAAGGGATAAACTGACACTTTTTTTACAGTGAGGGTGGTCAAAAACTGGAACAGGTTGACCAGAGTGGCTGTGCAGTTTCTATCCCTGGAGTTATTAAGAATGTGCCTGGACATGGTCCTGGGCAACGTGCTCCAGCTGCACCTGCTTTGAGTAGGGGGACTGAAAGATTATCTGAAAAGGTCCCTCCATTGTCAAGGATTGATTCTGTAAAAGGTCTGGTTATAATTTGGCTAACAAAATCTAGCATTTGAAAGCAAGCTTTAGTATGTTCAACTTCTTACAAAAAACAACTAATTCAGTTAATCCTACTTCTTTGGGATGTGTGAATGAAAGGTGGGTATTTTAACATGCAGCAATAAAAAAAGAATTAATGCTCAGGGCATGTATTTGTTAATAATTTCTCAACCCTGCGTTAACTGATATTAACAAACGTGTTTGTTAAAGTACCTTGAAAATGTTGTACATTACTGATGTTTGATGTTTACCCACAGGGGCTCAGACACATGGTTACCACAGTTTAACAAGTTATTATGCATCAGCAAATGGCAGTCTAGCTCCTGACTGGCAGACAAGCTCTGACAGCTCTTGCTTTTATAATTTAAGACATCAGAGTAAGTCCCCATTTAGCTCTATTCTCCACAATTATCTTTCTTACAGCAAAGTCAGTAGAAAGGCACACCTGTCTGCACAGCAACTGCTTCGGCGGGGTAGGGGGAGGAGATTTTAAATCTCTTGCGTAAAGATGATACTTTTCATTTCAGTAGACAAACAAAATTTTTCTTTTGAAGACTCATGGATATTTTTTTCCGAAAAAACTTGGATACACAAGCATTAAATGACTTCAAAAAGGATAGCTTAGCATCATTTATTCTTCTTTTTTCCTCTTAAAAATGTGATCCAGCTCAGAAACAAACAAAAAATCAAATAAGAGCCTTTAGTGTTTTTCAAAAGATAAAAAGAAATACCATTTTGAACTAAAAAAAAATATGAAAAAACTTACCATGTGACAAATATTGTGAGAGAACATTCATTATTACAGGGAGAAAAGACTGTGAATGTGTACAGTTTCAAATTTTTGTATGGTCTAAATAAATAAATCAATGTATTCCCTTTGTTAAAGTTAACAGACCATTTGTAAATAGCAAAGCAGTCAGCTATTTGGTTAGGATGATTTATCCCACAGTGAAGTCTAAAATAAATGGATCAGAACTAAATCTGTTACTTGTACTATACACACCGATGTACATTAGTAATTAATTAAAAATACTTGGTTTTTACCATATAAGTATCTTTTAAGAATATGATGGATCAATAGATTTAACAGTTGTTTATTAATGTTTTCCAAGAAAACAGCAAACACTACTTTTCTAAAATTAGAAGAAAATAAGTTCCTAGTTTATAGCTTCTTCATATGTTTAACTTGCTCTTATATTTGCACATAAGCAGTTAACAACTTCTTAACAAAAACCTAATAGAAACCTTGTCCCGGCTATTTATTTGGTAATTTGTGGAAGTTCAGAACTTAAGTCACTTCCTTCTCCTTGTCTCAAGTTTTAGAATCTTTTTATAGTTCAATTAAAACATAATTGGATGAAATATTTTAATTTTTGGTACAGCTTTTCCTGAACACAAATAATATGACTTTTAGTACAGTTGCTTAAGTCACTTGAACCTTAGATTTTTTTATATCTTACTTTCAAACATCCTCTTGATGACAATAAATTCAAATAAGGTTCATTGGTTGTTTTTCTATCTGTAGAGTACTCTCCAATAAAAAGATAAAGATATGAAAAAAATTATCTGCACAAAAATCACAAGTCTTCATTCAAGGACTGCAATCAGCAGCAACTAAGCTACCAAAAGCAACTGGGATCCATGTATGGATTAGTCTGTCACATGTATGACGTCAGAGAAACAGTTAGTCACAGGAAAGACAGTATAACAAAATTTTCTGCTGAACTGCCCATTAACGTTGAGTAATAACTCTTTTGTGAGCAGATGACAGTAAAGACATTCCAGGAGAATCATTATGAGCTCCCTAGAAAGAGTTTCACAGAAGCCAAGCTTCCTGAGCAACAAACATCCCAATAGCTGATACAAACAGTTGATGTAAACAGAACCTCTCAGAGTGCCAAAAATCCAGCTATTCCTAAGCATGACTGACCCTGTGCACATTTTAAGAATGTACAACATATTCCAATACTTCCAGACCTCAGCAGGCTGGAGAAATGGGCAGACAGGAACCTCATGAAGTTCAAAAGAAAGCCAAAAGGCCTGCACCTGGGCAGGAATAACCCCAGGCACCAGTACACGCTGGGCTGTGTCAGGGGACGGGCAACAAGATGGAAAGCAGCTTGGCAGAGAAGCACCTGGGGTCCTGCTGGACAAAAAGCTGAACATGACACAACTGTGTGTCCTTGGGCCAGCAACCATTGGGAAAAGGATTATCAGCAGGTCAAGGGAGGTGATCCTTCCCCTCCCCTCAACACTGGTGAGACACCCCTGGAGTGCCAGGTTCAATTCCGGGCTCCCCAGTACCAGAGAGACAGGGATATACTGGAGCAGGTCCAGCGAGAGGCCACAAAGGTGATCAAGGCTTGCAGCATCTGACCTACGTGGAGAGGCTCAGAGTGCTGGGACTGTTCAGCCTGGAGAAGAGAAGGCTCCAGAGCAATCTTACCAACGTGTAGAAATACCCAAATGGAGGGAATGTAGAAGATGGAGCGAGACCCTTCTCAGCGGTGCCCGCTGAAGGGACAGGAGGCAACGAGCACAAACAATTCCATTTAAATATAAGAAATTATGTTTTACAGTGAGAGTTATCAATCAGTGGAATGGAATTTCCAGGGAGGCTGTGGAGCACCATCCTTGAAGATGCTCAAAACCTGACTGGACATAGTCCCAAACAACCTGGTTTAGGTGACCGTTCTTTGAGCAGGTGGGTTGGACCAGACGATCTCCAGAGATGACTTCTGACCTCAACTACTCTGTGATTCTGAATATTAGCTGATGTTCTGAAATGATCCTGCCCTTTTCAAGCATTATAAATGTTTCCTACTTTCCACTATTGTATATTTTGACTGTTTTAAATATTGCATTTTATTCCCTGGCCTCAGAATTTATGTTTACAATTTGTACTCTTCTAAATAAGGACTAACAAAGAGGTAGTCTCAGCAGGAACTGGTGTGAGACCACTGTGTGACCAGTGACAGAACTGTACGAACATATCTGCATGCATACTATTTGTGATGACAAACTAATATTCCCAATGCATCTCACACAGAAGACTCAAGTGTTTAGTATTTTTACCTCTTTAAACATTTGTTGGATTTTCATAAAGTTTTAAACACATATAAAAATCTGTCCCTATTACTGCTTTTTGATAGTTTTGATTTGAATCCACTAAGTTTTGCAAACCTTGCACTGTTACAATGCATCTAAATACCAAATCCAATCAATCCTGCCAAACCTGAAAAACATCCCCCAGCTTTGCAGTAAAACTATTTATCCTCATTTGCTGGCTTACTTAAAGCCTCCTTTGACACCAGTACTCTCGGTTACCATTTTAGGTCTCCTCAGATCAAACATGTCCCAAGACACATTCTTTAATTTACATACACTCCTGAATGCCTTCCATAAAGTGGAATGGAAATTTGGCAGAATAAAAGCAGGTAAGTGCCACCACCAAGAATATCTTCCTACCAAAATTTTTTTGATCCACGATTATCTAAATTCTTTTGACCTTCAAAATCTACATCTAAAATTTGACTCAGAATTTTCATTACTAGACCTTTTTGAGGTCAGAGATTAAACCAAGTATTTTACATCCCATTCTTTCTGCTTCTGTACATTCTCAATTCTTTGTGTCATGAACAATATAATATTGCTCAGCAAGATGTTATACTAAGCTTAAATTGAGCTCAGACTTCATTAAGCAACTTAATAGAAGCCAGTGCTACAATAAAGGTGCTTGAGATAAACCACCAAAGACAAAGAATCTGTCCTTCAAATGACAAGAAATGATACTACAAAAAATGTTCTAAAACAACAGTGAACCTCAAGTATATGAATGCAGAATATCAAAAGGGATAAAAGGAATGTAAAATAAACTTTTGTAAAAGATATGCTCAAGAACCAACCAAAAGGAATAAACGCAGTTAACTATATGTAAGGTTGAGTTCATGTTAGTTTACTAGTAACTAGTTCCAACTGTTCTTCAAAACCAACAGAACATAATCTAGATTCTGGAAACAATATTAAAAAAAAGTTTATCAATCTAAATGAGAAAAAACACACTCAAGTTGTCCGACTCACTTCCCATTATCAAGGTGCTGTTGATAATGGCAGCAGGAAGAACAGAGAAGAAAAAGAACATCCTACTGTGTGAATTGATGACAGCCCAACAAAGAACAAAAGCAGCATGCTGGTAATGTAGACTGCAATTTAAATAATGCTGACGTGTAAACATTGTGCTCTGGAGATAAAAGTACAAGCTATCCATGAAAATATTTACATATAAGAAAAATACTAATAAACTACATATATCTATGTACACCTAACAGATACGCTATGCTTTGAAACAGAAACCTAAATAAAAACCTAAACTTTTGCAGTTTTGTACCACGGGTATTTTTATCTGATTTTAAGCAGGATAACATATATCACCGGCTGAAATCAACAAAATTAAGCAACGTACATGCAGGAATTCACCATTATTATGTCATTTTCTACAATATGCAGCACTCCGAACAAATACACTATTTGGCATATTTTCAGCTAAAACATTTGAAGGCAAATTTACAAAATGTCATTTCTAAAAATGTGGGTTTTTCAAAGCAAAATAACGTGAAAATAGTTAAGCTACAGTGAATAACATGACTTAAATTCAAAACTTACTTAGGAGTTGAAGGACCTCTTGGCCATGTTCCATCCTCATTCTTCTGTTCTATCACCAGTACCTACCACAAGAAGTGGAATAAAAAAACAAATACAGATATCGTAGACTGCTTTCTGTTTCAATCTTTTTAATGGATTTATTGACATGTGATTGAGACAGAAAAAAAACGATGTTTAAGTTACTATTCCCTGAGGTTCAAGAATATTTCATTCAATTACACTGCACTTTCTGCTTACTCTATTCACTTTTTTTCTCCCCACAAATCTTGTTTTGTGCAACTTAAGGCAAGCCACTTAATCTTTTTACATCTCAACAAACCATGGATAAAATGGCAAGACCTTACCTCTCAAAGGGGTCAGAAGACAACCTGCAATGGCTAAACAGTACCTATGAACCTATAGAAATCACCTGCCTACACAACCACCCTGTTACAGGACAGGTATTCCTGCAGGAGTTTTGCCTCACACACAACACAGGTCAGTAGAAAAAACAAACAACAAAAAAAGCCAAACTATTTTCTGCCTTGATAGCCTTAAAATCATACTTGTCTGGTTATTCCTATTTTTTGCAAAAGCATTCATTTAATATTAATTTTCCAACGGGACAGTTGGCCAGTGAAATTAATTTGATTCAAGTTGTTATTAGTACAAAAGGAAGTACAGAACACTCAGTCCTAAACACAGGCATCAAGTGCCATTTGAAACGCCTCTGGGTATTTGAGCTATCTGCCCTAAGCCGGCAGATATGACACAGGACCTACAAAAAGCTCATGCCTTTCTGGATTGACAGCTGGCATAGCTAGACCACTTGAATGGCAACAAGACTCCAATATTTAAACTGAACTTAACTCTTAATTTCCAATGCAACTAATTCCGCATAACTGTACACTGATGTTTCAGGATGCTAATTAACTGCCATGCTATGCCTGTATGTGTCTACACAGTGACATACATTCACATATGTACTTATGCTCAAAACCTCATCCATACGTTATGCTGCCACTTGAAGATCTAATTACATTTTCAGTCTGAATACACTAAGACATGACATAGAATGCTAGTCTTCAATCATGACCTGCTTTCTATCTGGAAAAAGAGTAGTCTGCTATCTCTGGCCATGAAGGCTGTAAGACAGATTCTGCCATATTTCCTTCCATTTGCTCTCTGAAACTACTAAATAAAAAGTTCAATAGAACCCTTAAAGGCTTACTTCAGAAACCAACTGAAAAATTGAAAACATCAATTTATACAATCACATAGATAGCTTAGAATTACACAGTAAAAAATAATTAGGTTAGATAGCCTGTAATATTCAGAATAACTATTACTAGATTAGGAGGCTCAGCAAGAAAAATAACAACCTCGTGTGTCAACAAGAGCAACTGACCAAACACACACAGTTGTTGTGACAAACACAACATTTAGCATTTTCAGGAACCACGGTTAAACTTCATTTTGAACAGTATTTGTTTTGCTGAAAGTACAGATCTTTTTGTGGCTAGATTAGGCCATGCTTGCTTCTAGTTAATGTTTCACTGGGACAGAGGCAATTTGCAAGTTACATCTTTGATGCAAACCTTTTATGGGACATGTGGGCACTTCCACCAGGACCTCTGCATTGTTAAAATTACCTGTGTAAGGGTTTAAGTGTGTGTAGCATGAAGCCAAAGGGCACTGTAGTTCAAGCTGTTATTTTGGTGCACTGATTACTTTACCTTCCATGCCATAAAAGAAAACTGAAGCACAGCATAAACACTGCTGCTAAGTAGGTTAAGTCAAGTACTTCAAGGCAAAATAAAATATTTTAATATAATCTCGCCTAGAAATACTGCCAGCAAATTTCATTCATTCATATTTGTAGTGCACCAGCATGAATTACAGTTCTTGAAAAAACATCCAACTGCATTTGAAGACTAAAGAATAAATTTAATCACCTGAAAAGTTATTCTAACAATGAAACTGTTCAATCAGTTAACATTTATATTTGTGTAGCTTTAACATCCAATATTTCTTCTTTATATTCATGCGGAAAGGTAAAAAAAGTATCTTGTAAGAAATTCTCCCATAAAAGGATTTAAAGTGATGATATAGTCTCACGCTAAAGCAGGTTTCCAAGCTCTTTTGTCTCAATAGTTCTGATCTGAAATATTTTCATTTTTTATTTTTTTCTGAAATCTGGACAGTGGAATTTTAGTAGAAGGCATTACTCTTTTAGAGTGCCTAAAAAGTTCTTCAAATTTTGCATTTCATTATAGGAACATGTCCCAGATCCTAGGAATATTTTTTTTTTTTTATTTTAGGTTTTACCAAATTCAAGTCAGCAATTTCATGTTCATTTACTTTAAATTCACTAGGAGTTAAACTGTAGTGAGTTTGTGTGGCAAGGTTTCAGTAGCTGGGGGGCTACAGGGGTGGCTTCTGTAAGCAGACACCAGAAGCATCCCTCACATCTGACAGAGCCAATGCCAGCCAGCTCTAAGATAGACTCGCCACTATTCAAGGCTGAGTCCATCAGCGACAGTGGCAATGCCTCTGTGATAGCATATTAAGAAGGGGAAGAAAAAAAACATCTGTGCCAGCAGGAGAGAGGAGTGAGACTATGTGAGAGTAACAAATCTGCAGACACCAAGGTCAAGGAAGAAGTAGGGAAGGAGGTGTTCTAGGCACCAGAGCAGAGATTCCCCTGCAGCCCATGGTGAAGCCCGTGGTGAGGCAGGCTGTGCCCCTGCAGCCTATGGAGGTTAATGGTGGAGTAGATATCCACCTGCAGACCGTGGAGGACCCCATGCCAGAGCAGGTGGATGCCTGAAGGAGGCTGTGACCTGTGAGAAACCTGCACTGAACCAGGTCTGCTGACAGGACTTGTGACCCCACCGGGGACCCACACTGGAGCAATCTGTTCCTGACAAGACTGCACCCTGTGGGAGGGACCCACGCTGGAGCAGTTTGTGAAGAACTGCAGCCCATGGGAAGGCCTCATGTTGGAGAAGTTAATGGAGAACCTTTGCCCGTGGGAGGGACCCCAGGCTGGAGCAGGGGAAGAGTGTGAGGAGGAAGAAGTGGCAGAAACAATGTGTGATGAACTAACTGCAACCCCCATTCCACATTCCTCTGCACTGCTGGAGGGGAGGAGACAAAAATTGGGAATTAAGTTAAGCCCAGGAAGAAGGCAGGCATCGGGGGAAGGTGTTTTTCTGATTTGAATGGTAATAAATTAAACTAGTTTTCCCCAAGCTGAGTCTGTTTTGCCTGTGACAGTAATTGCTGGGTGACCTCCCTGTCCTTATTTCCACCCATGAGCCTTTTGTTATATTTTCTTTCCCCTGTCTTGAGGACAGGTGTGATCGAGCAGTTTTGGTGGACACCTGGCATTCAAGCCAGGGTCAAACCACCACATAAACTCATCTTTAATTCTGAAAATACACTCAAAGACTACTTACGTTTTGATGAATTTGTTTATAAAATTCTCTATCCCTAACACAAGCTACTAGGAGGCAATTTTCATTTTAAAAAAGGAATATTCATTGGGTACAACTACATTTTCATGAGCAAAAAAATAAACATATAAAAAATAAGTAATATTACACTGTACCTGTCCCTGGTATAAACCAGCATCCTGTATGGTACTGTCTGGTTTATTCAAAGGTTCAAAAGTATTACTCATGTATTTGTTCCACAATCTGGTCTCTTTTTCACCTGGAATATTGAAGATTTTTCTTATCTCTTTTTCAATTGTATCTGTTTTGAAAGGGAAAGAACACAAGTTTAGCATTTCAATACACAAACAGTATAAAGGTGAATAAAGTATTAGAAATACCTACTCTTTTGTTATATTCAAAATATGAACCAAACTGTAGCCTTTTGTTATATTCAAAATATGAACCAAACTGTAGCCATGCAGGTACATCATGTTGTAGGACAAGCACAAAGTTGGTAGTTCACTTGCCTTTAAAATGGACAGAGTACTATTTTATTTTCTCTTTAATCTCTTAGCAAAGCAGACTAAATAAAGACAAATCAATAAATAACAGATGACAGGAGGTACCTAGGTACCCATCTACTAATTTCTCAGTGTGGTAGCGTGGTAACACAGGAGTGCACGTGGGCAGGGAATGTTTAGAAGCAAGACCAGGAGCAAAACCAGGTGCAGGGAGTGTAAGTCATTCTGTTCCTCTCCCTAAATCAAACCCTTTTTTTATTTTCACTCTTCTACTACCCATATTACAGTGCAATTAGCACTAACCAAAATATGTATGCATAAAGTTTAATTTACTTGCTAACAGAAATTAAAGACTACTTTGTAAAAATGAAGCACATAGATTTTAAAGGATAACGAAAGATTTTATGTTCCCCGAAGGATTTAACATAAAAAGGTCTACCAGCTCCTACTCTACCTGACAGAAATATAATCAGTGTTACATAATTTTAAAGCAGTATAACTATTGTCTACAACTGAAATTTAATAAGTTCCTAGTTAACTCTACTCTCCTTTTGCATAAAAGTAGTTTATTAAAGAGTTCTTAAATTTGATCTAACGTGTACAGTGCTATACCACACAACCAAGACTTTTTTTTTAAATTGTAATTTTTTTGTAATTGGTACACTCATAAAGCCCCAGGGCAGCCAAGTCTCATAACAGCTAACACAGAACACAAAACAAAAGTCAAAAATGTACAGTTTATTTCTGATGATTACTGAAAACACAATTACAAAAATGGCCCCTGTAAGCTATTTGAGAGACATTCCCCTGAAGTCTCAGAATAAAACACCAGTGTGTCAGCTCCTCTAGCATTCCCCTTGCTCCCATTTACTTAAGGTTATTATTTTGTCTTCCACTATGTTAAATACAAAAAGTCAAAATGAGACCTTAAGCTCAAAAGTACCTTGTAAAAATCCAGCCACTAGCTTGTGAAACGCATGACAACTGGTCAATATAATATTTGTAGATATTTGTAGATATTATACGCAACTGAATACAGTTTTCTTCTATACTAGTTAACACACATTTTAGTATGAAAGCAAGTGTTAGACTGGATCATCTGTTTCTGTAACAGAGATGATATGTAGGCAAGGTAGGTGCTTTCAACAAGGCAACAGGCTGCTACTCAATTTGTTGACTTCTCAAAAACAATCTGAATCTATTCTCAGGGATTTCAAATAACTGTATTTGAATATAAGAATTAATCTAGTCAGTAACAATCTTCCAAAAAAAATAAATCTAGATTTATCAATGACTTTCACTTAAAGAAGAATTTATGAAAGGTCATTCTTCATTATCTTATTAATGACATGGCAATTAATTATTTGAGCATTGCAGTTCATATTCTTGACAAGTACTCAATTAACATTTATTATATTAATTTCTAACATATTCCAGCCTCACTAACAGAACTGTTATGAGACGGGAAGCATCAATCCTATCAGATGACAAGACTCTGGGAACAGCACGTTCCACTTGGTTTTGAGACTGTGAAACTCAGGTTCTTTTACATACTTCCATGAATGTAACCAATGCACACTATAATTCTTCCCTTGCCACCCCTCAGCAAGTATCACCAAAGTGCTGGCTTATGTTCTAAAGTGAAATGTTTTCTAAACGTTTCTAAATGTCTTCTAAATGAAAACATTGCATTCGAATAGGAATGGTCTGAGACATGTTGCACATGGGGTTCTCTTCTAGTAGTGTTATACACATCCCATGTTTGAGATGATCAGAACTTGGATGATGTCTAGAAAAGACAGGAAGAACTGGCCTTTAAAGATGCCTCTCACTGCATCAGCTATATAGCCACAATTTGAGATGGTTCAATTTGAGACTTAAAGGTTATGGATCCAATATAGGATATATCCTGTATCGTTAAAAATCAGATAGCTCCTCCAAAAAAATAAAAGCTGCATGATTTAATTACTATTTTACAAGACTTTGTGGAAGAGTCTTGATGAGATGCTGGAGAAATTCAGTGGATCCAAGTACAGCCTGGATCCTCAATTAATAACTGGCTTAAAGGCAACTAGTAAAATGTTAATCTGTACTACGAAACCGTAATCCCACCTTCCTCAAGAAGGGAAAGGCTAGTCACAGATCCCAGAATAAATTGTCCTCAAGGGTGGCCAGTTTTACATTCTTGTATTCTGCAGTAAGTTACAGGGAAGGATGAATCAAAGCCATTTGCCAAGATAATTTACTAGCAAAAGTCCAAGAGTCCATCAGACGCAGAGCCACTGGTGTAATTTCCTACAGAGTTTATCAGCTCAGTTTTGGAATGGTTTTGTGGCATTGCAGACACAACCTGACTCCTATTTCTCCATAAGAGAGGTTTCAGACAGTCTCTAAGTTTGCAACTTGTAGAACTCTTTGAATAAAGGTAGAAAAGGCCTACACACTAGCTGATGACCTAGTTTTATCATACGATCATATAATTACAACTCCTGAATGGATCATTAACTCATTTCCACTCAGAAGCCCTGATACTCTCCAGGATCTGCAACAATAACAAGACTGAAATGCTACCTGAATTACATATATTGTCTAGCTCATTTTCTTTTTAGAATTTAAAAATCACCCCCAAAAAAGTTAGCCATCAGTTTCAAAATCAATATGCATTGCCTCCAAGGCAAAAGTCCTCAATTGCAGGAGATTCCCAAGAAATTCCAAAGACCACGTTAGATGTCTACAGTACCACCCCAAGAAAATGACTGCCATTATTAGGCCTGTCTTTGTAATTATATTTTCCAACCTTGTACTAAATTATTGACAGCCAGCTTAACTTAGTTTCTATTTGAGTGGAAAAGCAAAGGTATTCCAGGAGTAATGCACATATGAAGCCTGGTAGGTAAATATTATATTGTGCTTAGAGTATTTAAGGTGCTCCAAAACCTTCTCTGTAATAATAAGGCCAGTGTCTGGAAAGGGGCTGCCAGCGGGCCTGACTCTTATTACCCTCTATGACAATTTTCTCACAATTGTAATTCTCTCTCTGCTAAGAAAACATGCATATACCTCCAAGTAACAGTCATTCCAAAACGTCCTACTTCTGACTAGAGAAAGAAAGTAGTACAGATTAATCCATTACCTATAGTTTCAATGATATGATTAAAGTCAGTATAGCTACAAAATAACTTGTATTTGGTCTTCAGGGAAGGATAACGTTAAATTGTTTTTTCTGAGTTTCTAGGTTTGCTTAGAGAATAATTAAGTACATCCTCCCCAGTTAAACCAGATGTGAAAAAGGCCCATTAACACATGACACTGAAGCCTTGTTTTAAGGACAAATTTTGTAATTTAAAAGTTTTTTTATAATACAAACAGATGAGTACTTGTTGAACTTAAAGACTAAAATTTAACAAAGTAAAATGATTCTGTTTTTAAAGCAAGCAACCTGCAAAGAATTAAATGGTGGCAAGTATAAGTTACTACCCATAACAAAGAGAAGCAAAACCTGAAAAAAATACATTGTTCTCAAAGAACATAAACAAGAGTAATGGCTGAGCATAAAGTGGCAAGAGCATACATTACAACTCTAACTGCACAAATACAGCTGAAATACCCCCAAAAATTGAGTTTATATGATCAGCAGTATTTTTGCATATGCTCTGACTGTTATTTCAGAGACAAATGTGTTAACAAAATACAGTTTCAAACAACAGCACAATACTGAAGGTAAAATAACTACAAATGAAGTTAACTTAGAGGCTTAATACAGCACTAATTTACTGTAAAAGATTGTGTCTGGCTGGCCACTTCACAACTCAAAGAACACTGCCTTTGTAGTTCACCTTCAGCCATTAATTTAAATAAAATTCATTCTTGTGTTTTGTAATGTACCCTTCTCTTTAAATATATATATGATGACAAACAAGTGTTGGCTAATGAAAAACAAACAAAAAGACATGAAAAAAAATATTTCTTACACACCAAAAGCCAAGAAAAAGCACTATGGAATCCAATAGATAATTAAATACATCTCACTGTTCATTTCCTGAAAAGCACAAACCCCTAGAGTTAACACAGATGCCTAGATATAACACAGTTACTATTTTTTTTAACTGTATTAAAATTCCTAAATATCCCAAACTGTTTAACTTTTAATTTTGACCCAAGACTAGTCCCATCCTTTTTAATAGTTACAATACCCATCTACCATTTTACCTAGAGACTTTATTCAGAACTTGCTACAAAGTACCGTTTAAACAAGTAACAATCATATTTTTTTAAAAAATAGTTGTGCATACCTATTGTGTCAGCTTTACTAAATCTTCGTGTGACAACATTGTTCATGTTTCCATTTTCACAAAGCTTTAATTCTGTTAGATACACTTCTACTTTGCAGTGCTTTACAAACATACCCTGTTCAACGACCTGAAAAACAGACTGGGATCAGGTATCAGTCCAAGTATACTTTCATATACACGCTTCAAAATATTTTTGAGAACTCTTCTAGAAACTCAAGTTCAGTGAATGTAAGACAATTAATAAGTGCCAAAAATGAGTTAAAAATTCTGCTATCACTTCTTAGAAATACAGTAAACTAAAAAGCAGTTTTTCTTCCCATGACTATGTCTTACCTGTGTGTAACAACACAACTTTGAAAGTATTAAGTACAGTGGAAATCAAAAACATGCAGACTTTACCAAAAGATAAGATACTTGACCAAAAGATAAAAAACACCAAAAGTTATTTTTATTTCAAAATACATTTGTTATATGCTACTTCCTCAAAACACTAAGAACTAGTATTCACAGTTAAAGTTATCAAAAACAGAATACATACTAATAAAATCTGGCTATCACATTTTTGAACAAAACTTACAAATCTTCCACTTATAACGTGGAATGAATAATGTTAATGAATAACGAATACATTCATTTGAAATTTCACCTACTCATTACAGTTTGTTATATGAACATTTTTGTAATGCCTATTAAAAAACAGGTAACTACACAGGATAATTTTTTTTTTTTTATAAAAGTAAAATGTAGAAAAAATATTCAGGGTCACCTCTTAAATGTTTTTCCCTTTGATCTTCCAAAGTGTAACTGCAGTACTTAGTCATGTAGACTGTTCCAAAATTAACCACTGGCCTGATATGTGATACATCTGACAAATACGGTAAAAAAAAAAAGCCACCAGCTAATTGCTAGCAGAGATCTGCTATCTGCTGTACAAATATAACTTGCATGCATGTGCCATAGGAAAAAAAATAAATTAGTGAATGATTTCATTTCTGTTCAGAAGTTTGCCTTAGCTTTAATGATTGCCAACTATCACATTTAAATAAAAATGCATCGTCTTTTGAGCATCTTGGTATGGTTTTCAGCTACTTGAGCAACAACAAAATAGTTGCAGTAAACAAAACTGTGCAGTATAGCCAAGACACTTCTGAGAATAAAACTGACACTGTAGTGGTAGTATTACCACATCCTACTACATAAAGACCTAACATTATTTGACATAGATCAAGTACAACACTGTACCCATTTAAAATCTGGATGCACATTTCAAAAAAGTTGATGTAAAAAAGGGGATGGAATAAAAGTATAATTTCACCTCTATGAAAAAACACTAAGGCAAACAGGAAAAAGAATCACTATCAAATAACAAAAGCATCAGAAAGAAAAATTCTGAACTGGAATATGCATCTCAGAGCATAACTACTGTTCATATTGGCAGAAAATAACGAAGTTATGCCAGTTTACCTGGCCACTCATTACACTCCACGTATTTTTCCAGTTAGTTCCTTCCAAGTGGATAGCAAGTTACTCTAATTTCCTTTCTCGCTCCTTCCATTTTCCCCCCAAAGTGAAAAAGTTACAGAACTTTTAGTTTACCGTGATGATGGAAAAGCATTCCATCTTGAAATACATCTTCAGGAAAAACAGTAACAAGTTGGTAACAGATATAACTTTAAAGAAGGAAAGCCATTTTAACAGCTCTTACAGAACTAGAGTAAAAGAGACATCCCTGGAATGTTTCTTCAAAAAAAAACATCTCTTTTACTGTGTTAAAGAGAAAGTTAAAAAAACCCAACAAAGTACTACTATTGCTGACCAAATGAAACTTGAAGACAAAAAATTTCTTCTATAGCTAAACCTAGCATTTGTTTGAAAGGAATGGACTTCAAGTAAGTAGTCAGCATGCATGTAGTTTGACCCCAGTCATGTCACAGGAGGAAAAAAAAAAAAAAAAGTTACATTTTACTAGAAGTCATATCAAACTAAATTCTCGTCTTAAAATTCTTCAAGCAGTTTTTCAGGAATTAAAGATCCTTGTAACAGAAAGAATACACCCCAAGGGTCAATTTAGAAATGGCAAACATACCAAAATGCATTCTAAAACTTAAGAAATTCAGTCCAGCAAGGATACAACTGTAATCACTAATCTGAAAATCTTAAGAAATAATACAAACAAAAAAGACTGTCTGATCAACAAACTGGTAAAATGTCGTATCACCTTAATAATAAGGACGGTATGTGCTGAGGCAAACAAAAATTAGTATCACGTTATTTAACAAAATGTTAATTCTTTAGTATCTCTAACTGACAGAAGGCCACAGTATCCACCATACCATGGACTATGACTTGTGCTGAGGTAATCTTTTTGTGTAAATAAAAATCTCCCTTATTAAGCTGCTGAACACAGAAGACCATGCTTATCAGAAAAGGAACTACCAACTACTTTGTCAGTGTTAACAGTATTAGCTAGGCTTTTCACTAATATAGTTAAGACAATTTTAAAGTTGTATACTTAATTTAAAAAAAAAAATTGCATTAATAGACTTAGAAGCTTCTTAAACAAGTTATTCATTAGAGATCTTACTTTCAGACAAAAAAAGTATTATACCCTTCGCATCTTTGTTTCTCAATATTAAAAACTTAAGCCTTTGAAATCTGAATAAAAATTAGATATAGACAACTACTGTTTTAGTTGCTTTTAGATATGATCATCATAGGCCAGGACTTACAACCTTCCAATAAATTCCTGTGCAACTCCTGCATATTTGTAAATCATATTCACTCCAGTAGGTAATTTAACAGTACCTTGCGTGCTATTGGCTCTTGACCTTCCATCAATGTGTACCAGCTTACTAGCCTATTCCAGCCTTCAGTTGGCAAAAGGATGTAGTCCAGCTCATCAATGAGATGCTCCTTGAGAGACTGAGAATCACCATCTATAAGAGAAAGGTATTTTTACTTGAATACCGAAATTCTGTTGCTTGAGTTTTTAATGTAACATTTTTCACATAAGTAGCAAACAAAATATTTTCTGAGTCACAGTTATGTTATCAGTATTATGGTGTTCAAAGCAAAACTCTTCTGAAACCATTTAGCCAAGCTACCCAGCTCATGCACAGCACGCCTATTACAGGTAGTATTCCTACACTCATGAACCCAAGTGACAACTCCATATCCTCACGCAATCATAAGCTCCTAACTTGTTATCACACGCTATCACAGCCTTCAGAGAAACCAATCCATTTCTCCACCCACTTTGCACATATTTCCCCATCACCATGGATACTTCTGTTCCATGCTGCAGTTGCATCCTTCACTGAAAATGCTGGAATGGGTAGTTACAGTAGATCCAAGGCAAAGCTTGAAGTCATTCATTCCATGCCAGACTGGGAAAATAACATGGTACAACCCTCCTAAAGGATCCCATGCGGTCCAGAAACACAGTCCCTACAAAATTCTTCACAGAGACAGCAAGATGCAGCACTTGAAACAAGCACAACTTGGCAACCTCTTTAGATAAGTAGCATGCTTTTAGCTTTGGTTCAATTCCTACTACAGTAGTAAGAGAGCAGCTACCCCTATATAGGTAAGATGCGATTCCAGACCTGAGCCACTGTAAGCCTCAGACAATATGGGCAGCTGTCTTTCCATTTGGAAGTACCCAACTACAGGCCAGCAGACATCCCTCTGTACAGAGGGAGATCAAACAGGGAGACTCACACATTCAGCTCCATGAATGAATCAGGATGACAAACCTAATGATGTATAAACCCAAAAAGACTATGTATATAGAATAAATAGACTGTAATAAATATACAGTCTATTTATTGTCATTTTCATATGTGAATGAACTGCAGAATTAATTTTAAAAAAAAACAACTAAAATTAAAACTGAGCATAAAAGTAACCTTAATGTGAAATCACTTCAAGTATTTGCCTTCCCCTTGGATACTTCTAAGCAAAATGAATAGTTACCTTCATTTTTCTGCAAGGACAAAAATAAGCATGTGTTATGCACATATGAAACAATAAAGTCCTCTGATCATATTTCTGTAACTTTCTTGTTTCTCCTTTGTACAGACAGAAAACAAAGCATAATGTGACTTCAATTAAAAAAAAAATATCCTGAGCTTTAAAAAAGACACACGTAGAAATCAGAGGTCCTTTTAACTACTTTTTTTTTTTTTTTAGTAAGAATTCAACAAAATATGTTTCAAAATGACCTTTTTGGTAAGAGGGCAACACTACTGAGGACATTTAGAACTGTGTTCACTTCCTGGTGGGAAGAGTAAAACAAGATTCAGCTTACCAAGACTCTAGAATAATCTCCCTACTCTACCTACACTTGCACCTTAGTTGGTTTGAAGGATTTCTGATTTTAAGAGAAAGCACAGGGGAAAAGCAGTACTTTTTGCTTTCATTGCCCAAATGGTGAAAATATAGGCAAAGAAGGATGCACAGCTTGCTTCTGCTCCTATTATCACTGGTGCTGACTCCCTCTTTCCTTCTCCAGCAAAGCACCTTGATGTGTGAGCAAAACATGGGAGATGCATATTCTTCTTAGCTCATGTATTTCAAGCGTGCAGTATTTGTTACTGCCATTAGCTACTCAGAGATGGCAAAAAGATACTTTTTCCATAATATGCAATCTGTGCAGTTTAGAGATGACTTAATGCAGTCAAGAAGGTACAATATGGTTTGCATGCACTTCCTCCAATAAAAATTGTGAATGACTTAGTAGGAAGATCTAAACAAAGAAAACCCAACAATAAGAAAAATCCTAAAATACAGCCAGGTAAGTATTACAACTATGAAGTTATTTTAGAAAGAAGAAATAATCAAGTTCAGAAACAGCCAAAGTATTTGCTGCACTTTTAGCAAGAAAAACCACAAGAGCAACACAGAAGGCAACAAAGTGGAAGAAAACCTCAGACTTTGAATTTCACTTTGGGAGCCAAAGTACATACATTTCTCAAGCAAAAAGTAAAATGGAATTTCACATTAACATCTCAGTGAACATATAGGTAAGAAAGAATTCAGTTCTTCATGGAGATAAATATAATTATGGGACCTAAAAAATGAGACTTCAATCAATGCACCTGTTTAAAAGGTACTTTCCTTTTCCTCCCCCTCAGGCTGTTTCATCCTAGCTGTACAAGTAACAATTTTCAGCAGTCAAATTTTGGTTCAACACTGTCTTGACTGATTAGGAAAAACAATTCTATATTAAAAAGCTGCATACAAGAAACATTTGCTGAAATAATTAATGACTTGTACTATCAATTCTTATTTGGCCCACTCAACACTGTGCCTGTAGTGGTACCATTGTAACTGGGAGCAAAGTGTGGGGAGAAATCCACACACACATCTTCAGGTCCACGTATCTGTTTAAAAGGTTCATACTATATTTCTCCACTGACCCGATACTGCTACAGGAGTTTATAGTGAAAAGATACAATTTGGATTCCATTCTGTCTTTCTAAAACCCCCAACAATTTCTTCTAGCGTAAATTTTTTTCAGCACCTTGTCGCATCAAAGAAGTCCTCTGAGTCTGACAACTCAGTCCTTCATATGCAACACTGTTTTCTATAATGAACAATCATCTATACTAATTGACTGGTTCCTGCTTGCTTTGCTATTGCTTGTGCTTTTGATAAAGTTGACTATATATCTCTTCTTTTGAAGATGGCATGTGTGCACTCCATTACATTCAACAACATTTTTTGCATATGTTGACATTAACTGAAATCTCTATACCTGTTACTTTTCACTGCTCTCACTTCATCCAAAAGGGATCAGCATTTAAGTAATGTAAGCATGATATACTGCTCCAGTTTCCTGGAATCAGTCTTTCTTGAATTTAATAATAGTTTTCCTTATCACTGCATTACACTGCAGAATATCTGAGCAAGCATGACATTTTTAGATTATTTTATTCTTTAAATCAGATGCAAATTTTCAGACTTAACACTTAAGGACAGCAGTATGAGAGCAACTAGCGCATACTACATGCAAAAGACAGGATTAAAACCCAAGCATTTTCAGGTTCAATTTATGCAGCACAGGAAACCTAGTACAGAGGATTGCTGCTTTGCAGCAGGTGAAGGAGACAGCTACTATCTGCTGAGCACTAATGCCCTTAATTGTAAAACTACCTTCACACAGGAACAGTAGATGTTAGACACTAATTGGATGCATGGCATCACTGCCAATGCAGAGCCATAGTTTTTGCACCATGAAAGAGCAAAAAGTGAAGCTGTTCATAAAACCCAATGCTGTATTTATTTTAAAGGCGTATTAGCAGTGTCAATATGATAGAATACAGGTTTTCAGATGCTTTTAGCAAAATGGCTAACATAACTAAGTATGCACTGCTAACCCTAATATAGGCTTCATATCTACAGTAAATTTAAACATAATCTGAACATGTATGCAGATTAAGTTATAAATCATACAGATCAACTAATACTACTTTGCACATCAAGAAATCACCTTTTTTTAAGTGGGTAGACACAGAAGAGAGAATAAGCTGATGCTGCCTCACTGAGGCTAAAAAGATCTTGCTACATCTGATTTCAACTGAAGAAGTATCACCTGAATAGGCCCACCTCACTGCAAGAATGTACAAAAAAATCCAGAAGCTCACACTTCAGAAAACAAAACACATCACTTACCTGGAGCAAAAAGACCTTTACGTTTGTGGATGGAAGAGAACATATAGATGCATATAACAATACAGCACCTTCTTCAAAGGCACTGATACTAGTCACTGTCAGACAGGCACACTCACTCACACTGACAACTAGTGCAACATGGTATGACAAGTCCTATGAAAGAAGCAATCATCTTTAACATTTAACTTCTAAAATAATGAGATATTAATTGCACTTGAGAAATTCTGCATGAAGAAAATCAGATTTCATTATAAACCCCATGAAGTTGTAAAGAACTGTATTACTATGTGCAAACAAATTATGCAGTACTATTACATTGCCTGTAACTGCAAAGAAGGAAACCAATTATCAACTAGATTTTGTATCCACTAGATTTTGCAGATTAATGAGACTAATGGTATTTCAACACTGGACATCAAATACAAAATTTAACCTAAAGATTAAAATACCTGGGAAAGTATTCTGAGACCTGTATGCACAAATCTGACTACAGCTGAGCAAAAGTCAGTCAGACCTGAGTAACTGTAAACAGTGACAGCGTTTAATCATAGTTAGAAGACCATAAAAAATTAGGAAATTACCCTCTATCATTTCACCCCACTTTATATTGTCAATGAGCTGCTTAATACCTCTTCTTCAATTGTTGCAGAATCAAAGTAAAGGCTTGGGGCTCATTTACAAAAAGAAATCTTAGAGTTCAATGTAAAAAATGTTATTTTCAATCAACTAATTTAGTTAAGCTAAAAAAGCTATCTGTCAACTTGACTAAATTTCAACTCCCAAGGTATCCCAAAATGTCACTATAAACGAGTACATTATATTCTGTAACCATTGCAAAGAAGCTTCAATAATTTTATTTATAAAATTGTGATTTGTTAGAGAAATCTATTCCAGTTCCCTTGTCATGGTCTGAAAACAAAAAGTTTCACCTTCATATATGCTGAGATTCATTTATACAATCAACTACAAAAGACGAACAATCTGTCACAAATTTGCACTCAGTGTTAGTATTGGCTTATTGCACAAATCAGAAGCAGTTACCTTTGAGAAGTCCAGAATTATCAATAGGACCAGGGTACACATTCTGATCTCCCATCTGGTATTTGTCCCAGCTGTCAAAACCGACATATTTTTTCCACTGTTTGAACCAGCGACTATCCACTAGATACCTTAAATGGAAGAAGACACACAAGTTAATTATTGGCATGCCACTGCTTCCTACAGTGCCAATTAATTCATGTTAATGCACTTGTATTCATCAGCCTTGCAAAATGGAGAATGTTTTTCTGTCTGGTCTGCTAACCATTATCAGCATCTCCTACAAACAAGGACTTTAACTGCTCACAATTAAAGATCCCATTAGTCACAGTGGGCAAGTACAGTTTTGCAAGACTGCCAACACAGCATATCGGAAGTTGAAGAATGGGAAGTTCAAAAACATTTCCTGTTTTAGCATGAAAACATCAGCAGCTTTAACTCCTGTTCTCAATTTGTGAATTCAGGAGATTCCAGTTAAATCTTTATAATTAGACAGTCCCTTAAAAAATGAGAGATAGCTTTTAGTAAAATACTTTTTCTTGCTGGAGCTTTATTTATAACATTCATAATGCAAGCTGAAAAACTTTAGAACTCTTACGTCCTGTCAAGAACCAGAGTCTGTTTTCTTCCTTTGAGTCAGCATCAACACATACAGTAAATGTTCTGCTTTGAGGCAGTACTAGATGTTCCTCCTACATATAATTATCAGCTTCACACTTCCATATAAAGGGATATCTCTAAACTCGGCTCCACAGTATTTCTACCCAAATTAAACAGTTGCCAGTCTGGATTTTACAAAGTCCAGAGATACCTACATTTATATCTTTTTGTCCAGGATTTCTTTACGATTAAGATACACTATTTGTTCAGTGACCCTCAGATTTTATATAGATGTATAATACACATTTTTTTATTTTTTTTAAAAAAAGGGAAACACCTTCACTGTTCCTCTTTCCTAAAAGCATCAACTGCCTTCTGTCTGGTCTGTACCAAACCTTTTGCTACTACCCTCGTATATGTCAGAGTATCATCACTATCAGGTAAACCTCATTCTTTCCTCCAGTATTTGACTACTGAACTCTGATACGCAGCGTACCAAAAATATGCTATTGAAACTTTAAGAACTCTAAAAATTTCCTGGTGATTCAAATACTAGTCTGCTAATACATATAGCTTTAATAGGCAATCATTCTGTAGGAGTTACTAATGAAAACCATGGAAAAACACAGAACAAAAACATTAGCACCCACAACTCTTGTAACCAAAGAAGTAAAAAAACATTGGTTGAATATATATTTTGCTGAATAGGTTTTAAAAAAATACACTAGTGGGGCCTTAAACTTATGCTTCGAAATGATGTAACTACAGCAAGAATTAACAAACCTAAGACAGGTAATTCTTGATGACTTTTTTCTTCTCTCAAGTACAGTTTTTCTCTCTTATACACAGAGATCAAGCCTGGAGTCAACCCCCAGAATAACTGCTTGCAACCCTCTGGTAAAGAAGGAATTACTACCAAGTTGTGCTCACTAAGTGGGATCCTTTGTAGTCAACTTATCAGGTTCTCTTCTCAATAAGCCCAAATTTTTCAGTCTGTACAGAATGTACCCTTAAGTGCATGAACCTATAGGTAAAAGTCCTTTGGAAAGTAAGACAAAGGTGGCATTAGAAAGCTATACATAAGATCACCACAGGCTTCTGGATGCTTGATTTCTCTACATTCCTTCAAAAACATCGAAGACTAAGGTCTCTAAGGCAACTTTACAACATCTACGACGACAGCATCCTAATTCACATCATTAAGTCTTGATTTAAAATACGATTACGTCAAGTAATAACGAGTCTATGCGCAAATTAATCCTATAGCCTTAGTTTATAACTACCCTAAGCAAACATAAATAGGTAAGGCGAGCTGTGTCTCAACTGCTATAGACACAGTTCTGCCAGCGTAAAAAACTTTGGTTAGGGACCAAATTTCTCCCTTACTGCACCAATGCTAGCTGTAGTCTGGAGCACGTACCTTTACCACCTCATAGTGTAACACTTGGTCTTGTATCTATTCTACTATCACAACCTGTTACTACTACTCAAGCATCATCAACTACTACAAGTTGCTCTCTCTTCTGAAATTGTTTTGTACACAACTTTCTTCTTGAACTTGCAACACACAACTTCTTTCTGAAATTTTAAACAGTTAATAAAGCTTAAAAAGTTAATAAAATTTAAACAGTTAATGAAGCTAAAAAACAGCTTCAAACTGCTTTCTGAACCAAAACTATATTGAAAAAAAATTCAGTTTTAAACACTATTAAGGAAATGTATATGAAAAGTATCTTGCTGTAAAAATGCCCTTTTCCACACTTACCAAACTCAGAAACAGTGAATTAACAAGATGTTTCGAGCACAATGCATCCCACAAAATCAGTAATGAAACAGTATGGCTAATGTCCTATTCTAGAAAGATGAGACACTACTATGATTTTACAATATTGAATCATTCTAAAGCAGCTTGGTCCAGCACTGATTATTCGTTCTGTGGCAGAATTCCCTTGACATGTTTTGTTTTGTTTAGAGCATGTGTAGAATGTAACAGGAAATAAGACAAGGTTAAGTTGCATTAAAGAAGGCAAAATTTGGGATAAAACACAGTACAAAGATAAAAATGCAGGCTATAACAAAAATCAACTAATTTAAACTTTATTAATGCTGAAAAAAGGTAAAACATACTAGTTCAAACTGGAGTATGTTCCAGTCCCACGCACATTTTACACTTCAGAAGTCAAACTCACTCAGAATACACTGATTTCATGACCACTTTTCATTGTCTAAGCCAGGGGTCCTCAAAGTTTTTAACCAGGGGGCCGACGTGCAGATTAGGTGGCAGGAAGCCATTTGCGGCTGCTTGGTTCCCGCCCCCAACCCCCGGCGGGGGGGGTCTGTAAATACCGGGGGCCGGACTGAGGACCCTGGGGGGCCAGACTGAGGACCCTGGGGGGCCAGACTGAGGACCCTGGGGGGCCAGACTGAGGACCCTGGGGGGCCAGACTGAGGACCCCGGCTCTATGCTGTTCAATGAAGTTAAAACTACCTAAAAGGCAATGAGCTTCTCAAAATTCAGATCTTTGTGTACAGAAAACATTTTGCAACACAAGAAAGTATCCAAGTAAAGACCTACTATCTTATATAAAAGCCTTTTCTAAACTTTTCAGATTCTTCTAACACAGTAGCAGATTTAACCATCACTGCAGCAGAACTTCTGAAACTGCAAACTTCAAACTGTTGTGAAATTAAATGAGAAACAACTTCAACTATGAAAAATGACCAGTTTGTGAGAACAAGCATTTAAAGTTACTATCTAATTGTAATTTAAAATTTGTCATTATAATTTCTTGAAAACAAGCATTCCATTAGGGAAGAAAAAAAAAAAAGCATGACTTTTTTAAAATATCAGATAAAAGCAAAGATATATACTTTGAAACATGCAAAGTTCCTTAAAAACACCATGTTTGCCATCATGCAATAGATAAAGGAAGTGAAGCAACATCATAACAGCTCCCCAGTACGCTTTCAAACATTTGGTATTTTTGTTACTAGAAGCTTTCAATTGTATTTTTATTATCATAAAGTCTTCCTAAGCAATACTGCAACAGGAGCAAAAATCCTTAAATTGGGTTTAAATTTTACAGAGGCAATGTGCTTCCTTTTCTACAAACAACAGTCAGATGCAGATGTCTTCAGATATAATCTGGTTTAATGAATGCAAGAATGCTTTTGGAGGTACAGACTCAACAGTGAATACAGAAAGCTTTTAAAGTGTTTTCTCTAACAGATTCTCTATCGAATTTATGCCCAAGGTATACCACATTCATCTATTACTCAGAAATGGAAGGAGGGAGGAGAATACAGCAGACAGAAGCCTGCAATAGGCAATTTAGCCTATGTAATGCAAAAAGGTAGTCCCCTTGAAAATTAAGAAAGTAAAATCCAATCTCTACAAACAATTTTCCACCAAACAATAACTATTGAAATTAAATGAGTGTTATTTTCCATTTCCTGGAAGAGAAAAACATAGAGTCCACCATGGAAGTTTGAATTGGCATGGCTGTGTTAAACAGAGTAACTTTATTTTACACAGCGCATATATAACTAAATGTAGAGTCTGATATTGAAGGTAATTTTTCCTTCACCCTGAGTCTGACAGAACAAACTCTACGTTACTATAATTGAATCACTGGTATTTGCATCTTTTTAAAGTACAAGTAGCAGCAGTTCTTCCCACATTTGCAAAAATCTAGTTCTTTCACTCTACATGTACAAATCCCAATTCGTTTTATAACAGTCTCTTAATATTTGACTCATTTTTCTTTAATAAATGGAAAAGGGATATCAATTTTGATCAATTGGGCATGTCCTTGCCTTTTAGCTTTACAAAGCTGTCAAGTCTTACAAACATACTCCAGGCCAACAGCATTCTCACCTTTCTCTGCTGTGGCCATCCAGCACTATTCCATAACAGCCATAACTCTGTGTGGTTATGAATGCAGTCACCCTCCGGCATCCGTTCTACCACCAAACCTGCCAGCCTTGTCCTCTACTTGATCGCATGGCCTCTACTGTCTTGATCTAAATTTGAATGAACTATGAATCTCAAAGGAGGAAAGCTATAATTTTAGACAGAAGGGAAATTACCATATAGGTAAACTGCCCATTGTTGTAATTAATGCTTAACGAACTACTGCACCTGTAGAACCATATTACTTTACAAATGCTTTGTGTTAAATGTCTGATCATACACCAGTAACATAGTGATTAACAGAAAATTTTGATAACTGGATTTTACAGTGCAAGACAGCTTGGGTCCACTGTTCTAGATTTTAAGTGTTCACATTAACTATTTCAACACTTCCTCAATTTTATGATTTCATTCTTCCCAATTAATTTTGCCACCAACCAAATTTTGCCATCCGTCGTCTCTTTACGGTTCTCCCTAACTGAAAAGTTGTAACATTTCTGTTTCCTAACACAAAGTGCAAAAACCTACGTCATTTCTCTTCAGATTTAGGAATTTGTAGTTACACGCTAAAATGAGATTAATATTTCTAGCATAAAAAAGCTGAAAGGTCACCTATAAATCATGCAAGCATATAAGCATGGTAAGAACTAAACAACACAGTCAAGCTCCTTTCCAGGAAAGAAGATATTGAAGGACCACAAAATCTTAACAAAAAAACCCCAACAAACAAAAAAACCCCCACCACAAACCAAAAAAACACGAACTTTGAGACTTTCTAAGCAAAGCCTGTCCAGCAGTACAATGGAGAAAAGCAAAACGAAGAATGTGTGAACACCAAACATTTTAAAGCTACTCAAGTTACTTTGTATCATCTCTTTTCCTGTCTTCTTCCTCAAATTCACTGAGTAGTACTTCGTTAGGATTGGTGCATTTTGGATGTATGGACAAAGCTGGAACAATTGAAAAAGCTAAATAGGTGCAAACCACTATTCTAAGATTAAATTCTGCATCTGTTAATTATGCTTTACAGATACTAACTTTTTTAAACTAATTACTTTCAGACAAATAAGAGCCTACACACACATTTTCTGCAAGATGTATTCTACTGAAGATTAATGAAAAGACTGAAAGGGGAAGTCATGAAATCTGTGTGTACTCAAAGGGCAAAGCTTAATACTTTGGTTAATACTGCTTGTAATATGAAGAAGTATGTATCTATCTCTGTGTACTAATTTTTAAATAAAAGTATACCAGGAAGATCGGTTTATTAGTATAAGGAGCATATGGGCCAATGTCAGTTCTCACGATTTCTTACAGACCACACCATACCTTTACAATCAAACCTGAAACAAAAATATTACAGATTTGACACAGCACTATACACCTTACCAGAGCCTAGTGATTCACCTGGCACCTTACCAGAGCCTAGTGATTCACCTGGCACCTTACCAGAGCCAGGTGAGCTACCTGCTGACCACAGGTTATAGCTTAGGAAGTTACGCCTTACTCACTATCCCAATATTCAGCTCTTAACATCCTTTAAAAACAAAGGTGAGCAGGATACTTAGGTAAGTCTGGTAATTAATTTATTTTCTATTTAGACATAACTGCTTTTATTGGCTCAGGATACACCAACATTGTTTAGACTTCTTAATTTAAAAAAGTTTGGATTCTTTATTCTTAGACTATGTTCTTAAAAGCAAACTTAGTAGACCAGTTTACAAAAATGTTGAGGTAACATGCATTACATGCGAAGAAGCACTCAGTGAATTTAATACAGCCAAGGAAAAAAAAAACCCAATATAGATTTAAAAAAATGCTAACTGATACTATAGTTTTGAATTCTTACAGTGAATTACTGGCTATACGTATGTATGTTTTATACGTATCAGGCATTTTAATGAGGGTTCTGCTACTTTTACTTCAATAGAAATCTGATACAGGAGAGAGGTTATTTTGAGTTCCTACGGAATACAGTCACAGTAGCTGTGATCTTCCCCCCTTCACAAGAACTTGTTCTTAATCAATAGATTAAATACTACTTTTCCAATAAGATTAGGGAAAATGGAAATTTGCATTCAAATGCCATACACTTCCCTCATCTTTATGCAAACAGGATATACCATGTTAAAGATTATGCTGCAAAAAACCCTAATGCAATTACACCATGCTCAGCTTAGGGGATCAGTCTGCTAAAGCACTTACGTAGCTAAAATCCAGACTTCTTAGCATTAACAGAAAAAGTAAAAATCAGAAATTTTCAGGCTATAAGCTTTTGATCCTGCAAAACACTCAATATAGCATTCTTACCAAGATCAACAAGTCTACTCATCTACACAAAACAGAGAAGGTAAACTGTATGAAGGCAACAGTGTATCTTTTCATCAATGTTATAATATCCATGATACAATCAGCCACCTAAAAATTAAGTATTACCTACTAAGGACATCCAGTAATTTAAGAGGAAAAGACATACCTCAAGCAAACAGAACTACATCTGCCAAAACCTCATTTCATAAGTAAGATTTGATCGTTTTTTAGTTCACTTTTTAGGGGAAAATTATTAAAAACTCAGAGCAGGCACTTGAGACCAGATACGCTTCACTGAGTATGTGCTGTCCCAGATACAAAAATAGCATACCATGCATTAGTGAAACAGAGACGCAAAATGTCTGTACATTAAACTTGGTACAATGTTTTGCTTTTATTTTTGTTACTATTACCTAATGAAGGAAAGAATTCCAAACCAATCTACTGTTACAGAAGTTTTTCTGAACTGTGGACCAGACTGAGAAGGCTACCCCAGGGCACCTTAGCAAAGCTAAAAAATACAGCCTATCCACTTTTTAAAACTATGATTAAGAAATATTTGTTACTTAACTTGGATGGAACCAAGATCTCACTCAAGCAGAGAACACAAATTTTGCTCTCTCAGATGTCATCAGCCAAGCTAGTGAGCAGGACAACCAACACACCTTCAGCGGTAAAACACACCTGGAGGATTTGTAATAGAGACTGAAGGACAGAACTCTCTCAAATCTCTAGATACGCTATTTTGAGGGGCAAGCCTTAAAACTAAGACTACTTCAAAATTAGGTGAACTATTTAACTCCAAATCAGCAAATGCTTGACATATATAGGCATTTCAAATAAATCAGTCACCTCTAATTGCTTGATGAAAACAAACACCAAGTTTGATTATACTAAGGTCACTTAGAACCAACAACTTTGTAACAGAAATACATAAATACTGGAATAGCCTCAAACCTTACCTAAAAGTAAGCAAAACCATGCATGTATTATTTGCTGAACATTACACTCAAATATGGTATTTTAGATATTAATAATACTGGAAATATTTGTACAGTTTAATTTGGTTTAGGTGCTTTCTCTTAGTTGTATTACATAACCTTAAAGAGATTTAAATTTTCTGAGCAAGTACAATCAAAAAGCTATACAACATGTTCATGAACACGTTCCCAGTTCAAGTCCAGCCTACTTCAGTACTCTCAGTGTTTAACTCTGAGCGGAGCTTCAGATTGTTTTGTAAGATATATCTGCTGTCACCTGTCAAACGTTTCTTCCTTATTTCTGCCAGAAGCTATCTGCCAATACTATATTCCCATTTAGGCATAACTTTTCTTTAAATAATTGTTTTATTTGAACAGTTTTTTGACAAGTATTGACAATTACAAAGCACAATGCTTAACATTTCAACCTACTTCCCTATTCCTGTTTTCCTATATTCAGGTTGTTTTCAAAGCACAGATTACTTTTGACCTTGACCTATTTTTAGTTAATATTATTTTCTTGTAAAATATATTCCTCAAAGCTATATAAAAATGTGATCTTTCACTTCATTCTCATGATTAGAAGCAAACAAGCTTTGTTTAGAAATACTGTAAACCAAGATTAAAAAGTTAAAAATCAGAGCTATTTTAAACTTGCTTTAGCTGAAGACACTGTACAGACGAAATCTACCTTTGGGATGAGTTTACATTGGTTACTGAACCTCATATAGTAAGCCCCTACAGACAACAACACTGAGAAAAAGGTTACTGCACGTGTTATTCTCTGGGTCCCACTGAAGTGGGATAAAATGGTAATTATTTCTGGAATTTACAAAGGACTGCTCAAGTCTGTGATTAAGGGCTGTTAGTCTGGTTCCTGGTTGTGTTCTCATCAATTACTGGACCTAAGTTTCTTCAATATTATCTAGAAATTACAGAGAACTTATCTTATTATCTTTTGTAATATAGGCATACCAACGAGTATTTTGGTCATTCTCCTCCTATACAAAATATTCAAATTTTAAAACACAATTACCAGTTAATAGCCATGCCTTTGTGTGGTGGGCTGGCCCTGGCTGAATGCCCACCAAAGCCCCTCTATCACTCCCCTCTACAACCAGACAGGGAAGAGAAAATATAACAAAAGGCTCAAGGGTCAAGGTAAGGACAGAGATCACTCACTAATTACTGTCATGGGCAAAGCAAACTTGACTTGGGGAAATTAGTTTTCAGAGTAGGATAATAAAAAATAAAGCCAAATCTTAAAACAGCTTCCCCCAACGACTTCCTTCTTCCCATGCTTAACTTTACTCTCGGTTTTCTCTACCTCCTCCTGCCAAGCAACGCAGGTGGATGGGGAAGAGGGATGTGGTCAGTTCATCACATGTTGCTGCCACTCCTTCCTCCTCATATTCTTCCCCTGCTCCAGCATGGGGGGGGTTCCTCCCACAGGAGACAGTTCTCCACAAAATTCTGCAACATGAGTTGTTCCCAGGAGCGACACTCTTCATGGAACTGCTCCAGCATGGGTTCCTCCCACAGGATGCAGTCCCTCAGAAAAAGACTGTGCCAGCATGGGTCCCCCATGGGGTCACAAGTCCTACCAGCAGACTCACTCCAGCATGGGCTCCTCTCTCCATGGGGCTACAACTCCTGCCAGGGAACCTCCTGCAGTGTGGGCTTCCCTTGGGCCACAGCCTTCAGGCATCTACCTGCTCTGGCATGGGATCTTCCACAGACTGCAGGTGGATATCTGCTACGCTGTTAACCTCCATGGGCTGCAGGGACACGGCCTGCCTCACCATGGGCTTCACCATGGGCTGCAGGGGAGTCTCTGCTCCAGCACCTGGCACACCTCCTCCCCTCCTTCTTCACTGACCTTGGTGTCTGCAGAGTTGTTGCTCTCACGTAGTCTCACTCTTCTCTTTGGCTGTAGTTGACCTTGAGCATACATCCGTCCCCATCCCCCCCCTTCTTAAATATGTTATCATAGAGGCACTACCACTGTTACTGATGGACTTCGCCTTGACGAGTGGCGAGTCCATCTTGGAGCTGGCTGGCACTGGCTCTGTTGAACATGGGGGAATTCTCAGAGAAGCCACCCCTGTAGCCCCCCACTACCAAAACCTTGCCATGCAAACCCACTACAACTGGGTCAGTCAATTAAAACTACCAAGAAAAGACTGTATCCTTATGTATAATCAAGTGTAGAGACTTAGGGCTGCCCAAAATAGGATTACTTACAGCCTTTGTACATTAACTTAAGAGAACAAAAGAATGACGCTATTACACTTGTAAATACACCTTCATTTCTTAAACAAAAACTCAACAATTGATAAAAATCAATAATAAATTCATGCAAGTTTTAAAATTTTGCAGCTGCGTGACCACATATGAACTTTATTTGCTCAACAACAGAAAATAATAGTACTAGCAGGAAAGTTGCCAATTGATTTCTTAAATTATCTCATGGTTGATAACATTTTGATTTAATAAAACTTACTAACACAGTACCAACATCACAGAAATACAACAGCATTCATTCTTTACCTTAACATCCAGTTTGATGGAAAAATATTTGAACAGTATGACAATGCTATTGGTATTTCCCACTGCTGTCAAAAGCAGTCTGAATGCATTCCTCAGTTATATATAGACATAATTAAACAACATGTAACCTAGATTTTTTTATATTGACTGATAGGTCAGTCCTTCAACTTCAAAATCAAAACAGTTAACTTTAATATGCAATAAAGACATTTCACAGAGAGACACTCGTTCCACCAGTTTGTACTGCTGGGACATCGTATCTTCCGAAAACAAGCTATTTCACTTTTTAACAGCAAAACTGTGCAAATTGTCCAGAGAGATAGGTGAGGTTTTTTTTTCCTCTCCTCACTGTGCATGAGTACAGATTAAGCAATACTGAGGACAAAGTGGAACAACTGTGTTGCTGAAAGCAAATTAGGACTCCTGTTTAAAGGCACAGCATCCCATTTTTGTACTTGCACAACTGCAACTATAAAAATAAGAAAGGTAAGAATGGGTTTGTACCTGTATTCCTATTCTGATTAAGCTAGCCAAAATTGCTTGACTAAGTACATTCATGATTAATAGATGCCTCAAAATTAAATCTTCTTTCAGAAATAACAAGTTCTTGGAAGTTCAAGATGGTAATTATTCTATCACATATGAACCAAACCATCATTTTATTAAAAATGTAGGTAAATGCACAGAAAAAAAATCCATCAGTCGAAGAGAAAAAAAAAATTACATTGCTTATCTCCCATTTTTAAGATATCTCAGTCTAAGTATTTCACATTCCCCTGCAGAAATAAAAGCTTTGTTCAACTAAATGCACCAAGATGATTACAAATCAACTGATCAGTCAGTCAGATTCCCCCTACAGCTCCCCATGCTCAGTTTCCACAAGGTGCCTAAGCAGCACTTCACACATCACCAAGAGCCTGACCAAAATGTCCGATTCAGCCAAAATTAATGTACTGCATTTTTAGTTTAAAATTGCTGTGTGAACATTAACAACCATGTAAGTATTTTGTACACATGTACCAATTTTCCATTTCAGTAAAGACTTTTTATTAAAAGTAATCTAACTCCTAAATCAATGTTTGACCTCCAATTTTCAGGCAAAAGCCTGGCACAAACATGATTTTCATTTTACCGTGCTCTCACCCTGCCTAATCAATTACACAGAAGAAAAGTGCACCTACACATTTCCATTGCAAGTTTTCTCCCAGAAGAATTTAAAACATTTTGTATGTCTTCATAAGCTGTTGGTGAAATGCTGCACTATTCCACATGCAGTGAGACAAATTTAACACAAAACTTCAACCACAAAGTCTTAAAGTCAGAAATCAGCAACTTAAACCTCATTTGAAAGAAAAAGCAACCAATTCTCAATTCTATCCTTGGAACACTGATATAGCGCTCCTTGTTTCTTATTATATGAAACTATCAGAACAGTATAGGACATTATTCCAAACGTTACTGAGGTGCAGGTCCATAACACCTCATCATGCTTTCAGTGAAATCAAGTAAAATCTTCCATTAATGTTCAATCTAGATGCTGAACATGTACAGCACAATGATGGATGATCAAATGTGGAGAACGCTGAGAAGACCACAGCGTAAAATGCTATTAAAGCTAAGAACTTCAGCATCAAGGTTATCATCAATGACGGGCACTGCAGCGTTTTCAAGTAGGGCTATATGCCTGTTCATCAAGATTCATGAGTTTTCATTGCAACCAGAATTAAAATGCTTATACATTTTTCGGTGGGGAAATTCTTTAAATACGTTTCTGGAGGTGAAGTTCTTTAAGGTTGAACTTTTCATATCAACTGATCATTCACTGGGGAGGATTTTTCCTTCTCAAATTTTTACTTATTCTTTTCAGTGACTTAGTTTTACAATTAAACAGCCAATAAAATTCTCATGGTGCAAAAAAATGAGAGTATTTTCTTCACCTTCCAAGAAACATACCCTATGGATAAAAACAGTACTCCCTCTGGACTCACCAGAACTGCAGAAGTGTTGTGTAAGAGACACCTGAAAGAACTCAAAATACTATACTTCTGTAGATTTTGTAACTTGCAAGGCTTAAAAATCAAGAACAGATCAAGAATCTATCTCAGCACTCTATAAAGTGATGACTGGCACCAAAACTCATTGGCTAGCAGGGCTGGAAATCAACATCTTCCTTCTGCTCTAATTCTGACTAGCTTCAGTTTACAGGCAGTGTCTTAAATCTTTATCTGCTTGTCTAAAAATCTTTATCCTAGAAGACATCTTCTTCTTATGTAAGTATTTCAGCACAGAACTCAACATTCTATCAAAACAGACAAAGGCTCTTAAAGCTCTTCCCTGCAAGTCAAGGCTTCTGCCTTCCCTATTCAATTCTGAGATTTTTTTGAACTCGTTCCAAACAAACACCTTCTGTGACATGTGGACACCAGAACTGGACAGTATGAATGGTTTTACTCATGTATTACTGTATACAGTACAACTTTCTACTGTAATCAGTATTCCCTATTCAAACATCTGAAGTTGGCATTTGTTCCCTTAGCCATCAAATAAACTCCTGGCGATAGTTATTTGTCTACTCTAACAGCCCAATCCTTCTCCAAGTTACTGCTTTTAAAAATATAAGTAACATTTATATTCTCATCTGCTCACAAATTGCTACAGCAAGCAATAGATGAACGCAGCACAGTGGGGAAATTTGGGGCAGTGGGAGGGAGAAGAAAAACTGGTGCAACTGACTCCTGTGTTGTTAGCCATTATTAGTCACTATTACCCACTATAAATGAACCATTTATTGGCAGGTGATACTCAAAAGGTGAGAAACATGGTCTCACATTCTAAACCTTGGAAGGCAAACATGCCCAAAAGGTAGCAAAGTAAAGAGTGCGACAGCATTTGTAATGTCATACTTAAGCAACTGAGACAACATCTCTAAGAGAGTCACAGCAAAACAGAACTACAGGGAAAGCAGGGCTGGAAGTGATCTTAAAGGTATACACAGGAAATTATACCTCAATATGGGGAGGCAATTACAGAGATACACACACAGGAAGTAGTCACATACAAGAATTGACTATAGTCTCCATCACTGCTTTATGAAAACTGTTCCAAGACCACTAACTTTCAGTATTAAAAGCTGCACCTCAGTGACACTAAAATCAGAAAAACTTGGCAAGGTTCTCCTCAAGAATACCACTGAAGCTACAAAGGCATTAAATAACATCATTAAGACCACTTGGTCATGCAAATTATGCAGTGGCTAAAAAATTGATTGAACATCAACAGCTCTTCAATTTCTGACAGCAGATACAGGAAGACACTGATGGAGTTCAAATTTGTTTGCAGCTGTAACAACCAATATATTTTGTCTTTCTAAATGAGAGGTTAAAATCCCCACAAACTATATTCTACTCACTTGCCAAGCATCAGCAGAATTGCAAAACACCGAGAAGTAATCATATCAGACACTAGAACTGTGAGATACACCATGAAACACAGCATTTCTTCTCTTCCAAAAAAGAATTCTAGATCTTTCAACCACAGAACCTGAAGATCCTTTAGATAATATTGGAAGACAACAGACAGATATATATTTCAAGTTCCATGGAACAACAGTGTGGGCTTTATGTTGAATTCACTAATACAAGTGGTCAACATTATTTAAAACAACTGATAAATGAAGGAGATTCTTGCTTGGAAAACCTTAAATTTCGTATTTAATGTATGTTTAGAAAAAGCAGATAAACAGAGAGATGGAAGAATCCTCAATCTCTCCTAATTTAATAATTTATTAGCTGCCCATAAAAGAATGCAAAAAAGACTATTGGGAGAAGCTAGCCCCAAACCTTGTCCCTGAGGACAGAACAGTCAAAAGACACTGGCCTTGACTGTCCATTGAAGCAACACATCTTAACCTATACGATCCCCAAAATACTCTTAAAAACATCCAATGAAACAAATTCTACAGCTTACTAAACTGCCTGTTCAAAATGTTTCCCGATTCTATCAATTCTTTTCCAATACCTAACTCTAAAAACGTTGCCTTTCAAGTCAGTTTCATTTTTCTCTCCACAGTGCATTGAATTACTGATGAAATTCAATGTCTTCTTTAAAAAACACTACAAGACTCACCTCTCTGCCCTATTCTTTAGTTCCTTTTTTCTTAGGGGAAACCCTCTAAGCTTTATACTTTCCTTACACAGCTTACTGTTCCTTATAATCTGAATTCTGAAGAGCATGGACAAGACTTTCGGTATAAACCAGTAATGTTAAAAGGACTGTATTTTAGTGCTTTAAAGCTCAGACTAAACAAGCTGATACGGCATTGCTCATATCTTTTTCAGCAGTATTTACTACTGAATGAATAAAAAAACGCAATTGTGACTCATGACTTACAGCCCTTTAACTGTTCTGATTCCTTACTGATGCCCCAAAAAATCAAAAAGCTACTGACAAAATACCTCTGAAAAAAGCATTTGAACTAAACATACCCCTTAATTTGCGAAGTTAAATACATAGCTTTAAATATCAATCCTGTGAACGCACATGTATACACATTTATGTAGCTAGATGTAATAGTTCATGACTCAAAGTTAGTAAGACTTCACCGTAGCTTATTCAGTCTTAAAACACTTAATATTAATGTCATAATCACAGCTAGATACTTTTCAGAGAATGTTCAGCTTTTTCAACTTAACTGATTTTTTCATGTTAAAACATTTAATGTAAAAAAAGTGAAGTAAAGTTACTGTTTTAATCATCATGTAATTTTGTCATAAAGTTACTTTCACTATGAATAACAACTATTTGAGACATTTTTATAGTACTTGGGAAGTACCCAACAGAACCACTGGGGGGGAAAAAAAAAAAAAAAAGTCTTAAAAGATTACAAGTCTGAGCACCCTTTTAGCACGGCTGGTCATTTTCAACACTACCATGTGAATTGATTTCCTTTTTCTAGTTGATTATATTTTTCCAGTTTAAGAGCAGTCTGTTCGTATGCCAGAACTAAGCATATACTCAGCAGTATTTGAATAATGCATCAGAATGTATGCTTCTGACACATGCTGCAGTATCAACACTGTTAAATATAGTCTTTTATAGAACTGGAACAGTGAGTGATGACAGCTGAAATGAGGTGGGCAGGTTCTACTTTTGTGTATTCATACTTAATTTTCAGTAAGTTAACGCTTCAGCCTTTGTCTTTGGTTGACAGTTTCACACAGGAAGAGAAGAAGTTGAGTAGTGGAAAAAATATCAGTTCTTTTTTTTTTTCTTTTCCCCTCTAAAAAAAACCCCATATCCTAGCCTCAGAGAACTACAACTACAGAAGCTCAATTACCACATACACACTAGAAAGTGGTGTCTATTTAACCTAATTCTTTTCAACCACAGATTATTCTGTTGACAATCTGTACGTCGTACTAACAGATACTTTCTGTCTGACCAGGAAAATATATCTTTTTTAACGGCCTACTGCATAACAGGTATTGTAAGAGCATGTCTGCACCTTCGGGGGCTGTTTCTTAGGCAGTTAATAGGTTCACAGCCAAAATAAAATTTAAACGTAAGGTTTATCACGGCCGTGGTCGGGCTTCAGGGCACCCCACCCAGGGCACAGATACAATTTCTGACAACTTGAAGGTGACGCCATGGCCCTTTCAGCCTGGGTAATGGAATAAACGCCCAGTAGCCGAGCTCTTCCCCCGGCCCCAGTCCCTGCTGCAGTGCTTCCCGCCGCCAGGCCGAACGCGCCTCCCGCGGGCGCCGGGCCGCCGGCTGTCCGGGGCCGCCATGCGCGGCTGCCACCCGGCACCGCGCTCCGCCAGTCAGGCCGCTGCCGCCCCTCCCCCGCCGCTCGCCGCCCGGCAGGGAGCTGACCTCGGTGCCTGCCCCCGCCGGGCGCCTCAGCGGCGCGGCGCGGCCCTGCCGGTCGCCAACAGCGCAGGCCGAGCCGAGGGCCCCCCGCCGCACCGAGGTGGCCGGTCCTCCCCTGACAGAGGCTGAGGGACCCGTGCGGCGGGAAGGGGGGCAATGGTGCTGCCCCACCCCCCCCGCCGCCCGCCTGCCCCCCTCGGCAGTCCCCAGCGCAGCGAGGGGCCGAGCCGCCCCCGGGAGCAGGGGGGGCTGAGGGAAAGGAGGTCGGTCCCTCCGCCAGGCAAGCGGCACCGGGGGCGGAGGGAGCCGCCTGCGCCGATCAGCCCGGGTCCCCCCGTTCCTCCCTCACCAGGTGTCGCCCTTGCGGAGAGCGGTTTTGAGCAGCGCCGCGACGTCCGTGCGCTGGGTCTCCAGATCCGCCGCGCCTCCCTCCGCCATCTTCTCCCCCCGGCAGCAGCTGCAGCGGCGGCAGCAGCAGCAGGGGCAGGAGCAGGCCGCGCTGCATGCTGGGAGTGACGCCGAGCGGGAGACGCCCTCTCCCCCCCTCCCTTCCCAGCATCCGCAGGGCGGGGACCGAGAGCAGCCCGGCCAGGTGCCGCGCCCCCTCGCGGCCAGGAGGTCTACCGCCTCACCACGCGGGACGGACGCGCACGCGTGCAGCGCTGGCAGGGGTTGGGCGGGGGCTGGCGGGGCAGTCCTCTCCTCCGAGCGTGGCCTGCCGCCATGGCGCAGGGCCGCGGGGGGGTGTCCCGGCACGGGTCATCGGGCAGGGGGCGCCTCGGCGGGGGGTCCGCGTACCGGCAGCGGCGCCGGCGCCCTGTGCTGCAGTGCCGGCAGGGCGGCGGGCTCCTGCCGGGGCGGGCGCTGCCGGGTTCCCTCAGGGGCCTGGTGCGGCCCGCGCGGCGGTGCAGGGGGTGCCGGCCTCGAACCCGCGGGGCGGGCCTGCTGGGGCGGCGGGCCGGGGCGGGCCTGCTGGGGCGGCCCCGAGGCCTGGCGGTGGGCTGCTGCGGCCCGCCGCCCATGGAATGACCAGCCTTCCCGTTCCTGCGAGACCGCGGCTTGGTGCCACAAGGAGAAGATCCTATTTATAGAATAAGGAACCGTCTCCTTTCCGACATACTCTTCAGTGGTTTAATTTAAGTGTGTGCATAATTAGATGCTGTTTGCCCTGCTAGCAAATGAGTGGTTTGGATTCCCATAACTCATATAAGGACGTAGTCTGTATTATTGTGCAAACACTGGTGGGAATTTAAATAGGCTGCATGACTCGCATTAACTTTCCCAGACCTTTGCAGAAACCAACGGATAATTTGTTTCAGTAGCTCTTATCTGAACCTTGTACAAACAGTGCAACCTGTCGTTGGGCATTTCACCAAAGAAAGTTGTCCGTGTGTTACATTAAATTAACAGGGTTCTCTCTGGCCTCGCACTTGTATACAGTTTTCATAAAATCAAAATTGCATAGAAATTTTGGGCTGGGGTGCTGTTTACAAATGTCAAAACAAAGTTACTTCTTGTAGATCTAGCTGGTGTATCTATAATGCATGCAATGAATGTCTATCTCCCTTCCTCCACCAAAGTCATTAACAGTATGCTGAGTTGTATGACTAACACTAGAAATTTATCTTAAGATGCCAGTCTTAGAAGCTATTAGGTATTATAAGCTAATTAGCACTTACAAGGTAGTAGCATGCAGCTGTTATAAATAGCACTAAAGATTACTCTTTAGATTTAGATGCAGCAAAAAGGAGAATGGAAGTAAGGCTCTTATGCAGCCGTGGTAGTCCAAAGCTAAGTAAATATTTCGCCAGGATTATCAGTAAACATTATGATGTTGAAATAAAGGCAAAATCAGGATTTGTGGCTGGAAAGGGAGTATGAAGGTCATACCAAATGTGTAAGTAAAACTTCCAAGAGCTCAAAGGGACTGGTGGTGGCATTCATGGCTTCTCTAGGAGCCGGAATCTGAAATTTCAGGAGGAGGGGCAAGCAAGTTCAAAATACATGGAGATTTATATTGAGAGCTGTGGATCTAATGGCTCTAATGAGAGGAGAGAAAACTAAACTGGACAACAAGAAGAAGGTTTCCAGCCACCTGAAAAATAAATTTCTGGATTAGAATTTGAGTCTAGAAAGAACAACTGTGACACCTTCTCATACCCTGCACACCAGGTCTTGACAAATAACGACAGTGTTATAAACCCTGAAAGTTATCTGTGTGTCAAACTTAAATTTTTACAAAAATGATATTTTCATGGAAGTTTGAGAGAAAATACTTCTCAATCCACTATGCTGGTAACCAACTTCATTGTTCAGCAGTCTGTAGTAGGACCGTCAACAGTTTACTTTGCCAAGATTCACCTGGAGCCACCCATGCCTCTACTTTTTGGGTTGCATAACAGTAGTTACTAGGTGAAAAATGTCCTATTCCTGAATTCGGTCTATTTGTGGTATGGAAATGGATACTACACAGACACTAGGTGCTACAAATATGAGACAGAAAAGCATATAATGTGCCATCTGAAGCAGAGCTTTGTTTAAGGATTGCAAAGGAGAGACAAGACTAAGTCTCTTTCTGGGAGCGTTAGTGTTTCACAAGAAGGAATTGTGCTTTTCATAATAGAAGAGCATCCTAAGCTTAAGAAAACCTTTCCCCTACACAAAATTCCTGGAATATGCCAGTTAGCATTAAATCTGTATTTTTAAAAAAGCTTTCTGAGCTAGCAAGGAATTCTGTCTAAGTACATCTATCCTAGACAGTGCCTGAGGATCTTCCAGTTTTAAACCATCTGGTACACACAAACAGTGCTGGACATACTGATTAATGACCTACCCTCTGTGATGAAAAACAAGCATTTGTAATACAGTTTTATATCTTACTGCTTTCGATATAACTGAATGCACGCTATTGAAAAACTAGCTGAGGTAGCATGTTTTCCAGTAATCACTGGGCCTCCATCCTTGCCTGACTTCACTGCTATTAAATGAATTTTTATAAACATGTTTTTATGGTTCTAAACATTGATACTGAAAAAAGATACAATTAATACAGTGTAAAGCAGCACAGACATTGAGTAAATAGGCTGCAGATAACAAACTGTGTACACTGATGATTCTATTGATTCCCAATACAACATAAAGTTTAAGCTCTCGGTTCTTGTTTTCAAGTCGATTAGTGGACTTGGCTAAAGAAACTTAGAATACAACTTGATTTTGGGGGATATGAGAAGCTCTGCTTTTCAGTGGTGAAAACTTGAGTACAGAATAAATTGTTAAGAAATGACAGACAACTGTTAAGTCTCACTCACAGGTACGACAGAAAAATTCACTTCACTACTCTTTATTTTCTTCCTAAACCTCTAACACCACATTTGTGAATTTATGGAGGGGGGGAAGCAGGGCTTGAGCTTCCCCTTGCCAGTGTCTGGCAAGCACTCATGTATATGGTGGGCTTGTAGCTGCTGGTGGCTGCATGAATTTCCTTTTTGGTTGGGGGCTGTTGTCAGACACAGAGACACAGTTTACATGTAGTGTTTACACATACAGTTAGAAAAACTGGTAATTTCACTGTTGCTTGAGAAATCTGGTGGAAAGCCTTTTAGAGCCAATTTTACTAACCTAATATGTTTTTAGAAATTTAAAGTGGAGCAAAAGATCAATTACCAGTGCCACCACTGCTGATTCTGTTCCATATACTACTTCTTTGTATGTATGGGAGTTGGTTGGTTTAAAATAGTGACAGAATTGTAAGCCTCTTTGAAAAACAGTTCAATAACAAAAGCAAGAAAGCAGAAATAACAGTGGACTAAAGTTACACAATGGCAAGATAAAGCAGGGCTTCTGTAAGGTAAGCATAGGAGGGGAAGACATAGGAACAAAAGTTCAGTATTAAACGAGGTTGGGGGAACCCAAGGAGGCATGGGATGAATGATGGAAAGAAGTGGATAAGAATGCACATTTTTTTTAAAAGAGAGAAAGAAATACGGGATAAAATTGAAAGACAGAAAGGTGGGGAAATAACACATGATTAAAATTCCTATTTCTCATAAAATTCCTATTCCTGGCCATAAAACCACAACTGCAGTGTAGTTTTTGAATTGTATTTCTCCTAGTCTAGTCTGCATGGTTTGCCTCATTCAGCATAGGCTGAATGTAAAGATGTTAAATTCTTGTTTCAGCTAGATGGAATTGCAATTCCAATAGCACACTTTTGTTGAGATAAGAAAAAAAAAAACATTTAAAAATTTGATAGTTTTTTATTTAGTTGATTTAATCAGACATATTTTTTCTACATTTTAAAAAATTACTATTGCCAAAAGGATCTTTCAAATGAGAAAGCAAGAGTATAGACTTTTGGAGAAAGGACTGTTATTTTTAAAATGTGTGTAACGTGACATGCTCAGTCTTATTTTACCTTCTTACTTTCATGTACTATATCTAGGACCAGGCATCCTTGGACGACTTAAGTCAGAAAGTCCATAGATCTGAATATAGGGGAATGATGGTAGAGAAAAGTTCAGCAGGATCAACAGATCAACAAAGGGTGTCCCAGAAGTCTTCCTAATTTAATGACAATGGAAGAAAAGCATTTTCCCATCACTCCAATCTAGAATTTTTAAATATTGGGAAGCATTCTTTTTTTTTTTAGTTTTCCAAAGAATGACTTCTTAATAAACTATACCAACATTTAAAAGAAATAATAAGCTAAATCTGCTATGTAGAAATATTAAAATAATGTTTAAAATTAACATGTCATTAATAAATTGTACGTTTATTGAGTAAGCATTTGTTTAACGTACACTGAAATATTCAATTCTAATAGCCCAGGACTTGAAAAAGAAAGTTTGAAGAGTAGGTTTTTTCTATGATCTGATTTTAATCAGAGACCGATTTAAGAAATAATTACCCATTTTAAACAAAACAAAATTACTTTCCATATCCTTAACTCAGTGCTTTTATCTACACAAAAAAGATTTATTTTCAAATTATTACAAATCAGCTAACCTTTGTATATCTCTTTCAAAAATGTTTTTCTTTAAGAATTTGAAATATGGAAACTAATTGAAAAGGTATGATGGCAACAAGTTTCAAGCATAGTTGGCATATATGTCAAAGCTGTTATCGGTTTCTGTATTTGATTTGCATATCAGAATGGATCCAAATTTTCTCCTGTATCGTTGCTAAATGAACTGTTTGGTTTTCAAGGCAAGAGGTAAAATTAAATATATTAACTATGCACAAAACATGTCAGCTAATATAATTCAAGAGACTTGAGTTTTTAAAAGGATGATTCATAATGTAGACTTTAAGCACTGGCTGCTGAAGATGTATGAAATCTAAACACAATGTAGAAGTTAGGTTTTGTAAGGTTTGCACATTGTGTGCTAAAAATAGGCTGCTGTTTGATAAAAATAATTGGTACTTAAGAGGAAGGAGATACTAGTGAGATTTGTAGCAGGACCTAATACTGACAACAGACAAGTTGCAAAAATCAGTGTTGTTGGCATAAGTATAGTTGATTCAACGTATTCTTACTGTTTGGCTATCTAAAGTATGAATACATTGGCATTAATTTCATTAACTAGGTACTACTGAAATCCAACAGAACATGCAGCAGTATAGCAATAAAGGATGTGTTAGAATTGCTTCAGATTTTACATGCACAAACATGTATGTGTATGGATGACAGCCATTAAGGAAATATCTAATTTAAGGTATTCACAGCATATAAATTACATCAAGGTGTATTTTAATACTGTACATTTTAAATATGTGGTTTCTGCTTTCCTTTTCTAAATCTCCTTGCTATGGAACCTGTTAAGACTTATTCTAACCTGAAAAATACATGAACATGGTCATGACCAAGCAAAAAACCTTTCAAAGTAGACTGTCAGTGGATCTATAAAAGGAAAAATAAAATATTTTGACTGAAATATCTAGACGTAGAAAAGTGTTATAAATTGGGAAATTTGTGGGTTGCTGCTTATTCCAGAATAAGCTTCTGGAGTGTTTAGAATTTTTTTAGAAGAATAAGTGGGGGAGAAAAAAGTACACTCATTCTCACAAATGTTACTGTTGTCCCTTGTTGGGTGCACACAGGAATTCATGAGAAGAAACAATTCACATCAAGTTGTGGTACACAAGATCCAGCCATCCTGGAACCTGTTGCACAAAAATCCTTTTCCCTTCTACAATGGGATCAAATTGCCTCTAGTAATGGTACAAGGGAAAGTGATTTCCACTTCCAGCCTGGTGTGAAGTAGAACAGTCAGTGTTGGGGTTTGGTTGGCTAATGTGTGGATTGGAGTTTTGCCTCACCAGTGATTTAGGGAAAATGATAAAGAAGTTGTTTAAAATCTCTCCTCCTTCCTGTGAGAGCAAGATACCTTTTTACAAGTCCATTCTCCCCTAAAGCAATAGGGTTACTTTACTCGGTATCAGTAATTCAACATATAAAAACCATTTCCCTTAAAAATCATAGTATCTGGCTCTTGTAGGGGCATATTATATACTTCAACATGATTTCAAAGTATGAAAAATTGAAAGCATGTAATAGTTTAAGTCTCAGTAAATATTATGCTACATTTTAAATAGATTTAAGTAATAGGCAATATTTAAAAAATAAGGAAAATGAGGAATAAATAAAGCCTTTTCATGATGGCTTGTGTGAGATCTCTATGCCTGGGCATGGGTATAGAACTCCTTCTAGCAGGCCCGGTGGGTTTCCTCACCAGCTGGTTTGTATCTTCAGCCAAGGGCCTTCCTGTACCAAGAGACAGGAGAAGAGTCATCGTGCACAGTGAAGAGGGAAAGGGATGTTTCTGTCACCTGACCTGGAGAAGAAATCATGAGTTATGAGAGGCATTTTCAATGGGGGAGACAAACAACACCTAAGGGAACACATTTGTATTGGAGCAGGTCTTATTCTTCATGTTTGTGCCTGGGAACAAGCACATTATCTTTTTAGTACTTGAGCTGAGGCAAAAAGCACAATGAAAATATTTATTTAGCTGTTCTAGATACAAAATATTCTTGAGACTTTTAAAACTGTGTTGTCAACTCCTTGTTAAGTCTTTTCTTGAGCAGCAGGTATACTTTAATTAACTGTTTTACCTTACAAATAAAATAAAGAGAGGCTTGGATAGATGAAAGAAACTGGATTACACTTTTAAAAAAACTTCTGTCTCTAGTATTCCCAAAAGTTTTGTTGTGCTAAGAAAAGAAAGTACCAGACTGACACAAAAAGGATGTAAACTGTTACAAACAACTAATGAACTTCAGAGGCTGTAATATTTCCTTAAATTCTTTAGTGTAAGTTACTAGCGATTACGAAGTTTTTACCTATTTAAGTACGTCTATGCTAGAGGTTTGTTCTGACATATTTTTGTAACCTATGCGTGATGCTAATTCATATATGACTTGAGCACTCCTGGAGCACTCACTGAGCTTTAGTTTAAATTATGATGCCAATTCTGTGTGACCTTGAACAAGCTTGGATAACTTTTCTGATGATGAGTTCAGTACTTGGCAGGAACTCAGTGAAGCTTAACTACGTGATAATGTAGTAATAAAGAGATACAGTTAGATAGATACAAGTGTAGATAGCTGTTTGAATTTCTTGTACATAGATGGGTTTAAGGTAAAAATACCCTTGAAGTGTGTGTGTGTGTGTATATATATATTATTTTTTTTTAAAAGCAAACTCTTACCAATACTTCTCAAAAAGTGATACAAAAATACAGTATAAAAGCACAGCCTCCAGTATAAGACTTGCAGTTACAGCAGCAGTTTCTAGAACATAAGATCCAAGACAAGCTACTGCATGAAGTGGTAAGGAAGTGGGCTATGGTATGATGGATAAAAACCCCTCCACTTATATTGTGTTCACAGAGTAGAAACTTGCTAAGCCATGCCTTTTCTGTACCATGCAGAGGTGTGGTAGGCTGAAATGGTGACTGAATCTTCTATTGCATTCTACAATTAGACAATATAACTCACAAGTTAGAAGAATCCACAATAAGATTTTGAGTCAATGGGAGTTCTAGGTGTTTGGTACCTCTGGAAGCTGGCTTGTAGCTGTAAGTTGTAACTGATTTCTCAGTTCCTTTTTCTACAAATTTTTAATTGACTTAAAGGGCAATGAAAGAGTGGCTACTCAGACCTCAGCCAGCAACTAAGCGCCACATAGCCTCTCACACACTCCTCCTGCCCCAAGGAATGAAGAGGAGATTCAGGAAAAAGGTAAAACATGTGGGCTGAGATAAGAACATTTTAATAATTGAAATATAATAATAATAATAGCAATTGTAATGAGAAGGAGAGAGGAATAAAATCCATAAGGGAAAAAACAAGTGATGCACAATATGATTGCACAACACCCAGCCAGTCCCTGAGCATCAGTCAGGCCCTGGCCAGCTCCCCCCAATTTATATACTGAGCATGACATTCTCTGGTATGAAATAACTCTTTGGCCATTTTGGGTCTGTCCCCTCCCAGTTAATGGATATGGTGCTTCGTTAGTCGATAGAGAGAGCCAGCCTCTTCTAGTGGAAGATTCATTCCTTCTGTGTTGAAGTGAGATAAACTGCTGTCTGGAGGTGTTTTTCTGTTTTTTATAGAGAACCTAGAGAATGAGTTATTAGGCAGCTAATGCTTGATGAGGTGAATCCTGGCTTAAGTGCTTTCTGAATTTTGAGATCTAAATTTAGGACTGAAAAGTATCGAGCACTGTCAAGATAATTCAGAAGTTACTAAGTAGTGGATAGCTCCATGATGATATTCTGGTTCGTATTCTTTCTGACATAAAGTCATTGATTATTTTAAAAAGCAAGACTAATACATTATTTTCCTATTAATCATTAAGTGTCCTCTCAGAAGCGTGGAACATCTCTTTTTTATCTTTGAACACCTAAGCATCCTGCCTGGATGAAATGCTATCTCCTGGGAAAAATTCTATTGCCGTGAAGACTGCAGTGGCGGCTTTACTTGTTTTTTAATGAAACTGGTTTATGTGTTTGCATTTTGCACTAGGATTATTGAGGATTGCAGTCCTTTTTCTTTTGTAAGGGGTGAAAGCTATATTAGCATCCACTTGTAATCATCTTTGGAGAAATTAGAAGCCGATCATCATCAGCTTTGAAGCTGTTTCTGGGTGAAGGTCATTTAAATTTACAAATAAGTTATTTCTGAAGGGTAAAGGAAATGGTGACATTAAACAGCTGCCTGATAAATTCAGGTCAAAAATCCTAACTAAAAAAGCATTAGAATCTCCTTGGCTAGAAATAAAAATTATAAAGAAGAACAGCCAAAGCTACCTCACATAAACACTTGGTAAACCTGAAAAGTTAAGCTTAAGTTAGTGGGTAGCCTGTGCAGTGTGGAAAACAAATGAACTTGCACACTTTCATAATTTAGTTACTTTTAGTAGCTACCAGCTGAACTTCAAATATGAAATAGACAACTTTTGTTTGTATAGTTATCCACTGGGAAAAAGAATTATTAATAACTTTCATAATAATATCTTCAACCTTCAAAAGAGAAGGAGCGCTGCAGAGAGTTCACAATAACATATCCAGTGGCAAATGAAAGACAGGGACTACCTTCAACAGAGAGGGTGTAGCCTTTTCTGCAGGGTCATCTGTGTCTGGAAACAGACACGTATCCACTGCCCATGCAGAAAAATTCAGTTAAATGGTGAATTAATGAAATATTTTGAAAGAGAATTCCACTCTATTTCTTAGGGATTTTTTTTCCAGCCTTGCAGCTTGCCAACTATGTAAAGTACTGATTGTTTTAACCAATAAACTAAAATCGCTCAAGGTGCCCTTGTATTTCCTAGGTCTTGTTCATAACGTGCGCTTAGAAATGTGTAGTTATTAAAAGATTTAAAATGTAAAGGTATTATAAGTTAGATTTTTGGCAAGTATGGGAATCCCAAGGTATACTGCATGGGCTTAGGATCAAGGTTAGATTCTGAGTCTCATAAAAATATCTGTGGAGAACTGGCACCCAAGAAAATAGGCCTCAGAACCCTATGGCATTGGAGGAACCCAAAATAGCTTGGAATTAAACATCAAAACATTATCTGTGTAGGAATGTAATATGGAAAATATGAGATGCTTTGCTGCACAACCATTTCAGATTTCCTTTCCTGAGAATCCTGAGCAGGAACATTCTTCTAATGTGCTTAAATCAGATCATGTTAGTCAGATTTTTTTGGTGGAAGAAAAACCTTCATGAAATGCCCCCCACCCCCAAACCCCCCGGGAGAATAAGAAGCCAAACTACACAACAGACAGGACACATCCTGAATATTAGAGTTCTTTTTAAGTCCCCATCCTTTCCAAATAAGGCAGGGACTTGAACTTACATCTCCTTGGTCGCAGGGAGGTGCGTTGATGGTGTGCACAGCGCTCCCTGTATGTCTATCAGTGGTTTAATTCCAGCCTTCCAGACACGGGGTACTGCAGGTGATGAGTATTCAGTGCTTTACGTGTGAAGGAGATATGTACGGAGGTGTACAGACCTTGCTGTCTATTGAAATCCTGGTATTCCTGGCATTTGCTATATGATAGGATTAGAGCTCCCATTTGTGATGGGCCAGGCCTATGCAGGGAATCCTGTTCGGGCACACTGGGTTTATCTGAGAGGTTTTCATGAGCAGGCAGTAAGGGAGGTCTCGGGGCACTAGCTCACTGTTGAGCAGTGTGCCTCCTGCACCCGGGGGCTCTACCAGGTTTGGGATTTGCATGTAAAGAATTGGAGGGGGGAAGGGGCTTGCATGGGAACATGAAAGGAGAGTAAGTGGGGGAGTCAAAGCACTGAGTTAGGCTCAGCAGTGGCAACTTGGCAGGCTCTTTCAGTTTTGGGTGTCCTGGTTTTGGCTTAAATTAAACCTCTCAACAGCTTGTTAGCTCATTTTTCATCAGTTTTCCCAGTCAAAGGAAAGGGATTTGAAAGGGCCAGTCAAATCTGGCAAATAAAGAAACAGTTACAGGACTGGTGCCACAGCCAGGGGTTCGGCTGCTTAGACCATGGGACTCGCTTTGAGAAACCTTGTCTGTTGGGGGCTGATGGGTTCCATCTGTCAGAGAAGGATAAGAACATCTTGGGCCATGGGCTTCCCAGGCTGATGAAGAGAGCTTTGAACTAAAGTTGCTGTGGGAGGGTATCTTCAATCCATCCAGCTCCTACCAGTTTGATGCCAGTGCCAGCGAGAGAAGCCCAGAGCCTGGAGGATCACAGGTCAGCAGGAGACACCTGAAGAGCAGCACAAAGGAATTCCAGCCTCTCCAGCCAAAATTCAGCTTCACTGGGGGCCAAACTTAAATGTCTCTATGCAAATGCACCTAGCATGGGAAATTAGCAAGAGGAGTTAGAGACACGAGCATGCCTGCACATGATCTTATTGGCATCATGGAGATGTGGTGGGATGTCTCCTGTGACTGGAGTGTTGGAATGGAAGGATACAGGGTCTTTAGGAAGGACAGGCAGGGGGGACAGGGGTGTCGCTCTCTATGTCAGTGACAAGCTGGACTGCATGGAGCTCCAACTAGGAATGAATGAGGAACCGACCAAGAGATTATGGTAAGAATTAAAGTGAGGGCAGGGACATGGTAGTGGCGGTCTGCTTCAGGCCACCCAATCAAGAAGACTGAACAGATGAAGCGCTCTATAGACAGATAGGAGCAGCTTCATGTTCACAAGCCCTGATCCTCATGGGAGACTTCAACCACCCCAGTATCTGTTGGAGGGACAACACAGCAGGGCATAAGCAATCCAGGAGATTCCTGGAACATGCTAATGATAACTTCCTTCTCCAAATGGTAGAGAAGCCAAAGAGGAGAGGTACTATGTTGGACCTTGTTCTCACCAACAAGGAGGGGATGGCAGAGAATGTGAAGCTCAAGGGCTGCAGTGACCATGAAATGGTGGAGTTCAAGATCCTTAGGGCAGTGAGGAGGGTGCACAGCAAGCTCACTATCCTGGGCTTCAGGAGAGCAGACTTTGGCCTCTTCAGGGATCTGCTTGGTAGAGTACCATGGGATAAAGCCCTGCAGGGAAGAGGCATCCAAGAAAGCTGGTTAATATTCAAGGATCACCTCCTCTAAGCTCAGGAGCGATGCATCCCTACAAAAAAGAAGTCAGGCAAAACCTCCAGGCAGCTGTATAGATGAACAAGCTGCTCCTGGACAAAATAAAACACAAAAAGGAAGCCTGCAGAGGGTGGAAGCAAGGACAGGTAGCCTGGGAGGAATATAGAGAAATTGTCCAAGCAGCCAGGGATCAGATTAGGAAAACTACAGCCCTGATATAATTAAATCTGGCCAGGGATGTCAAGAGCAACAAGAAAAACTTTTATAGGTACATCAGTCTTCTCTTCTGCAGAAGAGAAGGCTCCAGGGAGACCTTACAGCAGCCTTCCAGTACCTAAAGGGGGCCTACAAGAAAGCTGGAGAGGGACTTTTTACAAGGGCATGTAGTGGGGGGACAAGAAGTAATGGCTTTAAACTGAAAGAGGGAAGATTTAGATAAGATATTGGGGGAAAAATTATTTACTGTGAGGCTGGTGAGGCACTGGAACAGGTTGCCCAGAGAAGCTGTGGATGCCCCATCCCTGTAAGTGTTCAAGGCCAGGCTGGATGGGGCTTTGAGCAACCTGATCTAGTGGAAGGTATCCCTGCCCGTAGCAGAGGGGTCAGAACTAGATGATCTTCAAGGTCCCTCCCAGCCCTATCATTAGCCTGTCAATTCTCAGTTGCTGAGTGTCAAAATGATAAATATCTATGAGTTTGGACACCCAGGAGTGTTAGCTGTGCCTAAATGATAGATTTAGTAGAGGAAATCCATCTGAAAATGAGAATGAACATAGTAGTCCTCATGTTCTACACTGAGAAGCAGAGCTACATGTGCTCAGGAAAGCCCCCAACTTATTTCTTGTTGCAGGCCAAGAGAGGCTTGGACTCAAATTGCCACTATGTGCTTAGGAAGAACTAAATCTCAGGTATCTCCTGCAATGCACATAGCTGTTCTAGAATGAAAGCAGGTCCAAGGCACAGTACTGAGGATTTATGGCGGGGGAGAGGGGGTAGGAATGGGAGTTTGGCTTTGAGAATGTGCTTACCTGTGTAGCTAGACTCCTTGGTATATATCAACAGGAGTGTTTATGCAGCTGTTTTATCTCTTTAGATACCTCATAAAGCATTCTTCATTGCTTTAACCCATCTACATCTTAACCTTGTGCTTGAGACAAAGTGTATTCTGGTGCTGCTCTCTGGCTCAGACTGCAAAAATCTGTGTTCCATTTTTTTTGTTTCTGCTAGCTGACACTAGAATAAACACAAATTGTTTTAAAATGATACATATTAGCAATGGAAATATAGATATGCTGGTTTTTATTTGGGAGTTTAATGTAGATACTGTAGATGATTCAAGACTTCTCTTGAAAGAAGCCTGAAGTACTTCAAGAGGTGGTCACTCAGTGTAGGTCAAACTCATATGCCTTTTTCAAATACTGATGAAATTATTTTACTGTTGACATTTGGAACAACCTGCAACCTATAATGTAATAAAAAAGATCACTGATTGACAGCCAACCCTGTAAAATTAAATTATTTCCTTTTGAATTTACAAGGATCTTCAAACAAATACATAAAATATCCTGGGGTTTTTTGTTTGGTTTTTTTTTTTTTTTTCTGAGGTGATGGTGCAACAGGAGAGGTGGTTTCATAGAGCCCTGGGTCAGAGCTGGCTGAGAACAAGCCCCTGGCAGCGAGGGGCTGTTGGGGCTGCCTGGAGCCTCCTGCATGGCCACCGCAGCCCCCAGAGCTGCTGCTGCTCCCACCTGTCTGCACCTCCCCATCTTCATTGCCCCATTTTCCTGCATCTAAATACATGCACACTGGACTGCAGGACAGTTGCTGGAGAGGTCTGGCTGCTGCACCAGCTGTGGCACTGGAGTTTCTGAAGTGGGCAAAATCCATAGGCACAGCCCACTGCTATCACTGTCCTGCAGCTTTTGTGTTCATACTTAATATTTTTTATTATTTTACAGGTAATATTTGTATATAAATGGACACCATTTCCTACATTTTAGAGAACTTCCCTTGGTTTAATCACTGTGCAGCAGAAACTAGTCCTTTGGCTGAAGGGAGTGGCTGTGCATGCTCCATACAAAAGAAAGGTGGGCTGTTCCTGCAGGGCGCAGGACCCCTGAGTGTGATACAAGGAAAAGACAACTAGGATGAAGTTACACTGGATTTTTTTTTCCCCTCTTGAGATGACATTTTTGGTGTATTAACTTTGCAGGCATCACAGAAAATTACACTCACAGGAGCAAAATCATTTTGCTTGACTGTTCTTCTCTCCTGATCTGTGACAGCTCAAGGCTAGTTTCAGTTTGTGTTGGAAAACTGTTTCCACCATTTCTTTTCCACATGTTTGCCTGGTTGAGGGGTAGTAATGGCAAGCGGGGAAGCTGCTTTTAACGTTCTGAGACAACTCAAATGACCTGTTTGACTTTTCTTTAGCATAAGTAGGATGTGCACTTGAGGACTAGTGTAGGTACTTTAAAAATAGTCTAATGTTGAACTATGACAATAACATTTCATATATTCTGTCAGTGTTTATGATTCAATTCAGATGTCTCCATTTAGCAAATGGACCCATTGACCTCAAAAAATATGTACCATGTAACAAGAGTATGTGTTACCCTGGAAGAAAAGCAGATATTACTGGGCACTAGGACAAAAGCTGTCCTGGCCCCATAGTTACCTGCAGTGTTGACAATACAGGAGAGGAGTAAAAATGAAGAACAAGCTTACCACGACAGAGAGAACTTGCACTGGGAGAGGGATGTCAGAGTGGAGGTCAGCTGCGTAATCATATGCTGTGCCAATGTGGAAAGGGTGAAGGGAAAGATGGTATTGGATTGTATTATATGGATATTACATTATTAAAAAAACAACAAAACAAACTAAAAACCCAAGACCAACATACCCAATCTAACTCCAGGAAATTGATAAGGTGTATGAACTTTGTTTTTGAACAAGTGTCATCACCATTTCTCAAACTTGTTTACTTAAGGAGTAAATTGGCTTATGCTTATCCGTGTGTGCAATTTCCGGGTATACCATTAAGAAGTTTTGCTGGCTATGACTCCCACAGCTGATTTAGTAATTGTATAATTGTGTTACCAGACACTGAAATGGCCCTGAACCTATCTGCTGAGGATGATATTTTAAACGTGAAGCTGCTAAAGTTCGTTTACCATGTCAACCATGTCAAAGTCTGCTCAGATACATTCTAAGTTTTCATAGAATTGATCCATTTCTGTAAAATAGCTCAAAAGGGATCATTATTATAGATTAATATAGATGGGTCCACATGGATATCATTCATGCTTCATAAAAATTCCATTTAATTTTTAAAATCTGTTGCTAAATTTTTATGATGCGATATAATCTTGGGTCAGGAAGGATAAGTAACCATTGTAAAGCAACAAAATCAGCTTCACAATACAAAGGGATTAATTTAAGGGTGATCATTTAAATAATAGCTAATAAAATCAAACTAATTTTATGTACATTTTAAAAGCTAGACTAATCAAAGCTTAAAATGTGATAGGGTAATAAAGTAAAGCTCATTAGTTTGGCATAGTAAAAATACATACAATCAAAAAGAGCTGGAATAAGCAGAAGCTTACATTAAGAGAAAAGTGCTGAGCATTTAATCTTATTCCCACTGAAATCATTGCAGAAATTCAGAGTAACTTCAGCTGGAGTCACAGCACACTGGTAGAATGCCAATCTTGTCTCAATGACGCCTGTTTGGCTGTGCTGGAGGCATGTGGAAACTTGATGTAAAGGAAGGCATTTTAAGCTATGTACTGTCTGTTTTGAAAAGAAGGGAGAAAAAAGGGAGCACGGGTACCCCACTAACATGCAGTCATAGGAACCAGGGTTTCATTAGCAAAGACTGATGGTCAGTCAGGCATATTTCTGCATATTCCATGAATTCATGATCTGGTAGAAAAACAAGGAATCCTCAGAATATTTAATGGAACATTTAAATTGCCAGTGCAAGTTTAGGTGTTTAAGTAATTCTAGCACAGTTATACTATAAAATAAATGGCTTCATTAATCTGGGTCTGTAATAGATTAAACTGTTCCTTGTATTTTCTTTTGCTAGGTTTCCTATAGAAGAAAGCCTTGTGGATTTTGGAGCCCCATCTGATTTCAACAAAATTTCAGAGATGGATAGTAGTCTTGAAGCTATTTGATTACAATCAGAAAACATGCCAGCAAAGAAGACCCTCTCTCTGAAAAGCTGTCCCTTGGCCCCCTTTGCCCCTTATAAAAAAAAGGGAAAATTTGAAGTTTCCAAGCATAGGAAAAGCTTCAATCAACCATGAGGTAAAATCCATAGGAAACGAGACTTCATTAGTTCCAGAGATCACAGAACTTGTTATTAGTCAGCTTGTTTAGCAGCTTTGAATTTTAGGCAATTCTTATTCTTTGATATTTCACTTGAAGCTTAACAGGGTATTAGATCTCCTGCTTTTTATCTGTATAAGGATACAATGAAAACAAAAAAAACCCCACCCTACCCAGCGTTCCATAGGTGATTTTCTTTCTGTGTGTGTATGCTTGTATGTGACAGGAGGGGAAGAGTGGAGAAGAAAGGGGAAGCATAAAAGAACTGAAAGGTCCTTTTTTGAGGTTTGGTGAGGCCATGTGTTATCCACTCTGTGCTCTGCCTTCTGACATCTGGTGGCAAAATCTCTCCATTACAGTGCTCGCTCTCAGTTCTTCAGAAATCCCCCCGACACTTGTGGGTGCTTAACGCCGGTGAAAGCCAGGGCACTTGTGGATAAGGAGGTGATTCTGGTGTCTGTCAGGGAGCAGCAGACGCGTCATGAGGCTTAAAGTGGGAGAAAAACATAGATTTATGTAGCAGGTTTATCGCTCTAGCAGCAGCAGCTCTCCTAGGCTATGTCTCCTGTGCAGAGTGGAGACGCCTGATATAACTTTGAACCGCTTGGAAAAGCGAATTTTTTCACTCTGAGGTCTGAGCACAACCTGCTTCCAATTGCCAAATCTGCCTGAACTGCAGCTGCTATGGATGTGTGCGCCCCAACCACTAGTAAAAATGCTCATTTTGTTCATTGAGAATACTGAGTTTTGGGGCCACAAGCGCATACAGAAACGATTGGTTCTAAAATATAGGGATACATTTTTAGAAGAGAAGTATATGCGATTAAGCATTGGTCAGAATGAAAATGTCAAAATTATTCTTATGACCATACAAGATACATCCTCAAGGATCTAGGGCTTCCTCAGTTATTGCTTACCGTCCTTACATTGTATTTGGTGTGGGTTTCAGAACATAAGCATCACCCGCATCCAAGATCAAGCCAAGATGCTTATGTTATATTTACCATGTCCCATGGGTGAGAAATAAATGGAAATTTTCACTGACTTGCTATGTGAGGCAATCTGGCAGGCAGTGAAGTTCTTCAGGCTGGCCAGAGTTAGGCAGTTGGTCCCTCGGGGCAAATGTTTTGGCATGATGAGGGATGCCAGGCAGGGCATATGTCGTGCAGGGGGTCAGGTGGTGACATTTCTGTCCATCCACATGTGGCTGTGAAGCATGGGTAACCAGATACTAATTTCACCTCAGTCAGGTGACAGTGGACTTAGTTGTAACACCAGGGAGGGGCACAGTGAACTCTTCTGAAGCAGGGCCAGGGCTGCTCGGTGCTCTGCCACCATGCAGTCCAAGCTTTGAATAAGACAAGGTTAATCTGAAGGACTGCTGGACTATCCCCTTCAAAGGAATCAGACAACAAGAGCCACAAAAAGCAGAAAAACTCAAAAGCACACATCCTTTAGCATTTCCTCCCATGTGGTTGATGAAGGAGGAAAGGCTTGAGAAGGAAGGAAGGGTTCAGTCTGTCTGACTTCCTAGCCCTGCACATCTGGAGATCTAAGTGGCGGTAATCCTCTCTAGATACATATACTTTCCTTTCATATTTATACAAAAAGCAATTACTTCTATTCAGATGATTAACTACGTAATTAATTAACTCCACATCTGTAATCTCATTGAAAGGTATAGCTACTCTAGAAAATGTAAGTTTTCACATATTTGGAGTGGGTTTTTTTTGATTCTGCATTAATCACATGCAGTTTGTCCTCAGCCAAGCCGAAATGCTCTTTGGTTCTCTTTTCTAAAGAAAAAAAAAAAAAAAAGTGTTTCCTTTTGGTCTTGTTTTTGAAAATATCTTGATATCTGCAATTCAGAACATTTTAAAATTATCATATTCTATTTTTGTTGTGGTTTCCCTCTCTCCTCCCCAGTTTCAGGCCATTTTGGGATAAATACAGTAGATAATATTCTAAATAATAGTACTCCTTTTGGTCTTGACTCTTGGAAAGCTCTACTCTTGCCTGTAGTCAATGTGCAGAGAAATGATCTCAAAATACATCTTTTTGCCTTACTATTAAAACACTATTAAATGCAAAGACTGTAGCAACCTTTAGAGCATCTTTTAATGTTTTTTAATGCACATACACAAACCTAGTACATTCTTGAGTGCAATTCTCTTTCATTTTTCATCCTCTTATTAAAACATAGGTGTTTAAGATTCAGAGGAAGAAGGATTTTAAATCATAAAGTATACTGAGGGACAGAACAACTTATTCCTATTTAATGCACGGTACCCTTCACTAAAATTGCTGAAATTTGAATTATACTATTTCAAAGAGTGAGTTGTAACTATAAAACAGGTGTAGTATTATTTCTGTAGAAAAAATAACCCAGGTAAATTCAGTGTCCTTTTTTTTTTCTTTTTTTTTTTTCCCCACAGCAAACACCACATATGACAACACCCTAATTTATCTCCCACCATGAGGGAACTGAGTTATTGGGCTAATAAGCTTTGACACCTTTTTTACCAGAATTTGTGATGCCTGTTTTTAAAATGACAGTACACAGATTAGAAAAAGCTATATCATGAGATAATAAATGGCAGCATGAGTCTCTACAGTGAAGTCTAATCTTTCTTGTAGATGAGTTCTCAAGTCTGCCAACACATGTTGCCCTGGGTAAAGAGGTTTCAGAAAAAAGTAAGTATGATTTGCTTTGTGAAATCAGCTTGATCCCTGCTTACCTTTACTACTCTTGGTCTGCCTAACCTCTGTTTTCACAAGGTCTCTTTTTTAAAAAATGTAATTTAATTATGTAAACATAATTAATTCATTAAAATAATTCAAAGCATAATTTTGGAAATAGTTATATTTATTTTTAAATTAGATGGAAATCTCTTAGATAAGAAGGTCAGCTTTTTTCCCCATTTTATCTTTAATGTAACCTTTAATGTAAAATTGAAACAATATTAACATGCATTTAACCAGGGATAAAATATTTATTCATTTTGGAGTTCTTTGTAGCACGACCGCAAGAGCTTATGCTGTTTGATACACGGGAATATAGGAACTACCATGTTGTATCAGATTAAGACAAACGCACAAATGAGTTCTATAATACAGTAACCAAAATATAGGCCAGATGTGTGCAAACACTTTTTCTCCTGTTCGTTTCTCTCCTGATTTCTTTCTCTGGATGCCTGATTTAGTGATTGTTTCTGTTTCCTGCTCTGAGTCCCGAAGATGTAGTTGGAGGGATAGGGTTTTTTTTGGGTTTTTTGTTTTGTTTTTTTGTTTGTTTGTTTGTTTTTTTCAAATGGCTCATGTTTTTCCTGGATATGGTCTGGGGCTTTTCCCAAGCTCATGAATACTACTTACTGTACCTCCAATAAGAAACCAGCACTACACTTAATATTCTTGTAATTTACACCTTTGTTGTGAAATAGAGCCCTGTAGTCACCCCCAAATGTTTGGCCCATGGACTCTTCCTCTTGATGTAATAAAGCACAGAGCTGTTGCTTATTAAATATTTAATGTAACCAAGCAAACTACTTGTTAAAAAGAAAATTGAAGACTATTTCCAAGAGGTGGAGAGGCCAAGTATTGTTCTACATTTGATCTGAATTTTTCTGGTGAATGAAACAGAATAAGAAGAAAGGTCTGTGTATGATATTCTGTGGTATAAATTCATGAGATATATATATATATATATTCATGATATAATGTGTAAACAGCATTCATCCCAGGGTTTCTTCATCTTTGTTTAACTGTTTTGTTGGTGAGTTTGGGGGATTAAGGTATCACCTGTTATAGGGGAAGATCAATAGCGACCACTTAGGCAAAGTGGACATACAGTAGTCTGTGGACCAGGTGCATCCAAATGCCCTGAGGGAGTGGGCTGCTGTCACTGTGAGAGACCACTGTCTGTCATCTGCAGATGTTCATGGTGACAGGAGAAGGTGCCAAATAATTGGAAAATGGTAAATATGCCCATTTTCAAGATGGAAAGAAGGAGGATGTGAGGAACTACAAGTCAGTCTGCAAGAAGATTATGGAGAAAATTCTCCTGGTAGTAATTTCCACACACATAAAGGACAAGAAGGTGATGTGGAATAGTCGATATGGGTTTACTAAAGGCAAATTCTGGCTGACCAACCTCATTGCCTTCTACAATGACATGATCGGCTGTGTGGGGAAGGGGAGAGCAGTGGATGTTTTTTATCTTGACTCTAATTAGGCTCTTGATATGGTCTGCCATAATATCCTTGTAACCAAACTGGGCAGATATGGGCTGGATGGGTAGTTTATAAAATGGGTGCAAACTGGTTGAATTGCAAGGCTAAAAGAGCAGTGGCTGGTCACTAGTGACATTCCTCAGTGTTCAGTACCGGAACCCATGCTGCTTACAGTCATCACCAACAATCTGGATGACAGCAGCAAACACCTTTAGCAGGTGACACCAAAATTTGGGGAGCAGTCAATACACTGGAGGGCAAGGGTGCCACTCAGAGGGATCAAAATAGGCTGGAGAAGTCAGCTCACAGAAATTTCATAAAGTTCAACAAAGACAAATGCAAGTCTGGCACCTGGGACAGAATAACCCCATGGAGCAGTACAAATTTGGCACTGGCTATCTAGAAAATATCTTTGCAGAAAAATGCCTGTAGATGCTGGTGGAAATTGAACATGAGTCAGCAGTGCATCCTAGCAGTGGTGAAGGCAAGGCATACAAGAAGACTGAAAGCTGTGTTTGTTTAGCCCCTTTAAAGAAGGGAAAAGAGAGATCTAACTGCTATGTTCATCTGCTTATGGATGGTTACAGGGAAGATGGAACCAGAGGCTTCTTGGAAGTGCACAGCAAAGGGATGAGAGGCAATAGACACAAGAGGTAGAAAGAGGAGTTCTGAGAAATTTGGATGTAAGGAAGAAAAGCCTTCATGATGAGAATGGTCAAATGCTAGAAAAGGGCTAGAGAAGCTGGTAGTCAGAATCTTTGCCCTTGGAGATATCTGAGCAACCTGATCTAACTTCGAAGTCAGCCCACCCATGACTAGGATTTGGATCCTCAGCGCAACCAGACCTCCAGAGATCACCTTCAACACTTTTTTTCTCTGATTCTTGGCATTCTCTCCTCTTAAATGAAAAAAAAAAAAAAAAAATTCTTGTTCCCAAAATTACATTGAATATGGACATGTATCTGGGTTTTTTTTTCATCCTGGAAGACGTCATTACTCTATGAGCAGCATTTATGTTAGCACACCTAAGAAATCCATGTCATTTCATACCTTAGGAGAATGGTGTCAAATGGTAAAACCCCCCATCATAATCACTTATGCGTTGTAGAAAAGAAAGAATGGTTGCTTCTGTTATTTTTTACAGTCAGTTTTTCCATTTTAGGTGGAAGCTCTGAAAGATCAGTGATGATTCCAGTATGCTAGCTAAAAACCCTATTTCCTTCAAAATCCAATAACCAGCATGATTTCAATAAATGACTGTGGGAGACTTATTAAAAAAACCCAGAATAACTTTGCTCCATTGCCTTTTCATTTTCAATCAGTTTTCCAAGAGTCAATTATGTTTATTTTTGTATGTCAATATCTGGAATGTACCAGAGTTTTTAAAGAACTTTAAATTTGGTGGACCAGATTCTCACCTGTGATAAAAACATGAGTGTTTATATATATAACTGTGTATCTGTATACACATTGTAAAGGAGACTTTTACGCACTGTTGGACTGTCCCAGCTCACAGAATGTCAGGATGGTAACCCCAAATAATTTATACGAGCTGGCTTTTGGAATCTATGCTTCCTCTTCTCCAGCTTTAGGGGATGATGATAGAGGAATGTTGTAGGATGCTGCTGCACATCAGGCTCTAAGCCACTGCATATCTCCTTACATTGAGATATTCCTGATGAGCGCTGTGGTCTTTGTCCCTTATTTTAGTACCTGAAGTTCAATATCAAGAGAGATGGAAGACCCGAGTAAGAAGCTAATCTTTATGAATAAAATGAGAAACCAAGAACCTAACTGCTAAACTGAAGAATAGTGCTGCAACTGGCACTTCTAGTTAGTTTAGGTTAGTATCATGGTGGGTGATGGGAAGGGAGGAGTCTCTTGAGAAATACAAAAGAGCAGAATTATTGGTAGACATTAGCAAACTCATCGGTTCTTAGAGACAAAACCTACATGTGGCTACCAAAATATAATTTTTTTCTTTCTCTTTAGCAGCTTAGAACATGCATGCCTCTGAGTAAAATCAGTGTTTTAAAAAAGATACATACCAGATTCACAGACATGCAACTATTTAGAAACAACTTCTTATTTTCCTGATTTTTATGCTGTGCTGTTCACCTTGAAATGGAAATGCCGAAGTTTTTCCAAACACTATATCTGTTGCACGTGCCAATACCCATTCTCATATTTTATGCTTTTCTTTCAGCACATGGAAGAGTTCTACAGATTGATGAAAAGTAAGGAATAGCGACACTAACTTAAAAATGAAACAAGATGAAGGAAGAAAGAGAGAACATTCATATAATAATTCTGTTCTGTAACTGTATTGTGTTCTAAGACCACAGTATTCAGCTGGGGATTTTCCAGTCAGAAAGATATAAATACAGGCTGTGTAGGACAAAGACTGCCAATCTGGTATTTCCAGAAAACAGTAAATTTATCATATTGTGCATGTGCAGCATGTACAAATGCACCTTTGGTGATGAGTCAGGCTTACTAAGTAAACACTGTAAAACCAGCTGCACTGTATAGGTGCAATGGATCATTTCAGTTCTTCCCAGGAGTGTTGGCCAACTGTGAAAGCATGTGAAGAAGCTTCCTGAAAGCATGTCTTTCAGTATGGTGTCACACAACCTGTGTGTGAGTACTGCAGATTTGTTCAGATTTCAGATGTGCAAAGTGATTGTGTGCAGCAGCTGTAAATAATGGTATTTTCCAAGATTTGCAGAGACAAAATTCCTGGTTTCAAAAGAGCTCAGATTAGCTCCTGCTTTGTCTACCTCTTTTTCTTCCATTGTTTGCATGTGACGGGTTTGTATTGCTTTAAATGGATGATAATATTTCCGTCTTCAGATGTGTTTGCCTGATTTTTCTAACAGCAGGACACCAATATGAAACTACCCAGTATCCTCTGGTCTCACAATGAATAGTCAACATGAATATAATGACACATGCAGCGAATACATGTGTATGGGCTCCTATAACTGCAAGGTGTTTGCTACATCTAAAGTGCAACAGCTGCTCTAGTTGCATTTTAGCTGCTGTAGCTGTGTTTTCAGTGTGCTTTGCTTTTAGTCCAGTGACAATACTTGTGGTCCTACACTGACCCATGCAACTGGAATGAATGGTTACCCGTTCCAGTGTGTATTCAGGATGCCATGCCATTTTGCACTGGTGGGGCAGGAACATTCAACCCCTGTGGATTCACGTTAGTTTGGGTCTGCCTCAGTGTACTGAAATTACATTGCTGGTAGCAGCAAGGTCTTGGTTGTTTCAGTTCCATCTGCATTATTTTCAGCTGTCTGCAAATGCGGAAACACTGTTACTGACCAGGGAAATTGTGATGGTATTGTGTCAGCTTCCAATGAATGAGATAAGACTGCATTTGTCTTTACAAGCAGCAGCCTTTTAATTTGGCTGCAGTCCGTATCCAGGCCTGTAGGTGTACTGCAATGCTTGCTGCAACAGCAGTTGTGACAACCACATACCAGCTGACTTTTTAACTTGCCCTTTCCATCGCAACCTCTTCATATTTCATCCTACAGCTGCATCACTGTGTGCAGGGGAGTCAACGCTAAGCCCTCCTTTCGCCTTTTTTTGACTGCATGGACCTTTAGGTCTCTATTTGCTTTGAAAAAAAACCCAATTCAAATATTCTACAGATCCTTACTTACATGGGAAAACTCTAGTATGAACAGTGCCAACGGGGGAAGTATTTCACTTCCCCTTTCTGTTTCTCAGAGTTGACTATCAACATCGCGTAAAATGTGACGACAGTAAGGACTCAACAAAGCTTCTCTTCAGAAAGCTTGCTATTATACTAGCTGGTACAAATAAAAAATAGGCAACGGATGATTAAGTACATCGGTACTTAATGCTGCATGTGCTCATCCCCATTTAACCTAGGAGCGGACAAGGATTCTAGCAGAAAACTGAGAACTTGACTCTGATACAGCTGTAATGAATGCAGCCCTTGCTCACCTTCTCAAGCTCCCACCCCTCCACTTGGGTGCATCCCCTTCAGACAGCACCGAACCGCACTGAAACAGACGTGCGGGCCACGCTCCCACATACCCTCACCCACCCACCCTGCCCCGTTAACCAACGGCCGTGGCAGCCGGCTGCGACCCGCCACCCGCCCGCATGCAGAGGCGGCGGCCCTCAGGGCCCGGCCCGCACTGCGCGGCGCTGCCACCCCCGGGCAGTCGCACGGGCCAAGCCGTCGGCCCCGCCACCCGGGCACCAGCCGGGGAACCGGGGCTGGGCCGAGGCCGCGGCTTCCCCGCCGCCGCCGCCGCCGTGCGTGGCTCCCTTCTCCCTCTGGAGGGAGACACAGGCCAGCTTTTGGCTGCCGGCGCCGCCACCGCCCTCCTGCCCCTGCCCCTGCTCCAGCAGCCCCGGCCCCGCGCCCCCGGGGGCGCTGCCCGGCCCGGCCCGGGGGCTCCCTCCCCGCCCGGCACCCGGCCTCCCGCCGCAGGGCAAGCGGCGTCCCGGGACAGCGGCGGCGGCGCCACCTGCACCCCGCCGGGGCCGCCCCGGGGCCGCGGAGATGCCCCTCCGCTCCCCGGCCACGTGCGCCTGTGCGGAAACTTCGCACCCCACGCGGCGCCGCTCGGGCGGGGAGCGGAGCGGAGCGGCGCGGAGGCGGGGGCCGCGCCGTGCTGCGGAGGCGGGAGGCGGCCCAGCCCCGGTGTGCGTGGGCCGCGGGGGAGGCGCGGGAGTTGCCGGCGGAGCCCCGCTCCTCGGTCAGACAGAGCGGCGGGCGCGGAGGCCTGGCACCGCGCACGGGGCCGGGCGGAGAGCAGCGGGCGGCCGGGCAAACGGCGGGAGAGAGGAGAGAGAGGGCATCCCTGCCGCCCCCCGCGCAGGGCGCGCCTGGAGCCGCCGCTGCCTGTCCCCGCCGCCCGGGGCGGCCCGCGCCCCTCCGCGGTGCGGTGCGGTGCGTGTATGCTGGGCGCGGGGCGGCTGCCGCTGCTGCTGAAGGTGAAGCTCTCGCTCTCCAATTACTTTTCCCAAGAGGGAGAAGGAGGGAGCAGGAGGGGGAAGTCGTGCGGTGTGTGAGGCGCAAACCAATCAGCGATGCTCTAACGGAGGGATTGCTGCAGGACGCGCCGGCTTTTCCTCCCTTCCTCTGCCGGCGGGGCTGAATCGGGACCGGCGCGCAGCTGGCGGAGGGGCGGGAGCCGCACCGGGCTGCAGGACTTCCTCACTCTCCGCTTTTCCGATACCTAATCCATACTTCGTCCTCTTAATAATATTATTATTATTTTTATTATTTGAATACTCTGTCATCGTGCACGAGAAACACTTCAAGTCTTCCCTCCCTCCCCACGTACTTCACCCTTCCTCTGGCATCCCTTAGCCGGATTCCTGCTGTATCCCCCGAGAGGCGGGGCAGACCCGGACCCCGCGGACGGCTGCCTGCCCCGGCGCGGCAGAGCCGAGCGGAGCGGAGCGGCGCTCCATGCCCCGGGCGCTGGCGGGGCGCGGGGCGTGTGCCGGCGATGCCCGGGCGGTAGGGCTGGAGCTCCCCCCCGACGGGAGGCGGCCGATCGCTAGGTGTTTCCAGCAGGGAGCGGGGCTGCAGGTAGGTGAGCGGAGCGCTCCGGGGGCGTGTGTCTGCGTGTTTGTCTGTGTCGGCGCTGGTGAGGGTGGAGGGGTGCCCGGCTGGGGGGTGCCCTCCGCGGCCGGCGGAGACCCCGCGGGGCGGCGGGCGGAAAGCGGCCGCGGCGGGGCCAGGCGCAGGCTTTGCGGGGCGGCTGCTGCGGGCTGCTGCTCTCCCGCTGCCCAAAACTTGCGGAAAGCCGGGTGTGAGGGGGAGCTGCTCGGCCGCCCGGCCGCGGCTCCCGCCGGGCGCCTGGGGCAGCCGGCTCCAGCCCTGCGCCGGGCGATCCGCAAGGCTGCCCCCCCCCCCCCCCCCCCCCCCCCCCCCATTGTATTTGGTTTCATTCAAACCAACACTTCAGCAGAGCCGTGGGGGGACAGGGGAACCCACCCGTTTTTCAGCCCAACTACTTGCACTGGAACGGTGGCCGCTTACTCGCAGAATGCCCGGGTACGGGGGGGTTTATCCTGCCTCGGAGCCCGGCCGCGCTACCGGCCCCGTTACCGGCCGCCTTCAGAGAGCGGTGGAAGGAGGTGCGTGGAGTCCCTCTACGAATCCTTAAAACAAATTGCTATAAAGAGGCGGGTCATGGCTTAATTTCTGTCTGTGTGTGACGCTCCCCAGGTTGTGGTGTATATGAAACGTATCTTGTCCATCCACGTTGCTTTCTTCGCATTTCAGTGAAATCACTTACCTGCTAAATATGTGGCAGGTTCCGTGTGCCAGGGTGAGAGGGCTTTTCCCTTATTCCACCCCATTTATAGTTTTGGAAGAGAAAGTTTTAAAATAACCTCCTTTGTTGCTGTGGAGCTGTAGGATCGGACACCAGGTTTTCTATGTGAAGAATAAAGAGCTATAGCTTGCACTGCCCTGTTAGGAGTTGCTGTGCATGGCTCTTCTGAATGTTTCATTCTTACCAGGAGTTAACATCATTGCTTAAAGCATTTTAAATTATATGTGTAGTTACAGTTGTCTCTTTCCAGGTTTTGCTTGGAGATGATCAGTATTTTTTTTAGAGCACTAAGTACTTTGCTTCCACCCACCACCCCCCAGCAGACACCGGCTCAGTATTTAAAGAACTGTGCTTTGCCTCCTGCAGAACTGTCAATTTAAATAATAAACATACTCAACCCCTACCCCTGAAAGCCCTGTAAAGCATTCAGGGTCTTAGGGTCTTCGCACAGCAGTGGATACATTTAAATTGCTATTGACTAAATGATAATTGTTATCTGGTTTCTCTGTCTTACCAGTTTCAGACATTAGCATTCACCCTGCCATATGTTTAACACTTTAAAGCTACTTTATGGGCTGATCTAAGTGAAATCAACTGATAAATCAAGATTCTTCTCTGTAGTGTAGGGTAAACACTAGAAAAATAGTAGTTCAGTGGTACTGGGAATGTAGCTTAGCTGAAGTTGGGAAAGAGCATACCAAGGCATTTTTATCAGGGGTGGCAAAGGTTACATCTTCCATTATACTTTTTTTGCAACGATTGTGCAGTCATTTCATACTGATGCTTAAACTGTTTTGCGCGTGTATAATTAACAGTAGTAAAGTAATTCATATAAATGGCATTATTAGCATTTTATTTCAGAGAGCTGATACTGCTGAGGCATTAGTGAAAGCTGTCTGTTCTTTGTTTTCATAAAGTCCCCATTTCCAAAACTACAGTACTGTTATTCTCATAAATGTAAACTGCCGAAGTGCCGTAATTTCAGTGGCAAGCTTTGCTCAGTTAGCTGATAGCAAATCAGGATTACTATTCACTGGTTCCACATGTTGTTTGAACATAAGGGGGGGCTTTCATAAATGTGGTATTAATTTTAGATATGCTGCTGGTAGTGGGTGACTTTGAGATAAAATCTTGATTCCTGTCATGCTGTTTTAATCAGGGAATGATGACTAATCTGGCAGCATCTTTTATCATACTGGACATACGGGGTAACCTTTTTACCTGTCTCTTCTTACGATCTGAGGGATCTCAGCTTTATGTGTAGATGCTTGTAATGCACTTGATAATTCTTGTGGGGAATACATGAAAAACTTGTTCTGAACGGAAGTAAATAGATGTACAGACGGATATTGGGGATTGCTTTACTGGCAGGTTGCAAAGTGATGATTCATTGAATCTACCTAGATTTACCTAAAGCAAATAATACTTTACGCTGAATTGTGGCGGCAGAGAAACATGTAGCAGCCAAGAAGTTTCATGGTTTCATCACATGTGGTGACAGACTTGATAAAGAACATTTTTACAAATGTTTTTGGTGAGGAAAACATACCATGGAATTTTTCAAGCTGATCATTTTCACACTTGTATTTATTGCTGTCTGTGTTGCTACTTACCAACGTGTGTAAACAGTGCATTAGAAATACGTTGTGTTAATTATGTTGTATGTTTTACTTACTATAAATAAGTAATGGAACAATGCTAACTAGTTATCACGCTAAAGGAAATTGCTTTTTAAGACAAAAATATCACATTATCTAACACTTATCTACATAAAAATGTGATCACCATCTTGAAAAATTATTCTGAATGATACAACTGTGAGTGAGCAAGCAGTTCTATGCCCCTGTTTTAACTTCTGCGGGATTTTATTAGAAATGCTTCATTAAGTCACATTATTCTGCAGCTGTTTGTTCAGTGAAAATTAAAATAAAAATCAGGAAGTTTATCCAGCAAAGCAGTATTATTTCCTTTGTTAAGTACTGAAAGTTCAAACAAACAAAAAAAAATCCATTAGCATCAGTGTGCCAGAAGCACTGAGTACATCCTATTTTTGTGATATATGGATGGCATTTGCTGATGCAATTCATCAATGTATTTATTAGTCAAACGTCGTCAAATAAAGAGAATAAAGTAAACAAAGACTGCATGATGATACAGAGGCTAAAGCAAGGGAAGACCGTGCAAATCTAATTAGTTAGTGTTCACTGTTGTATTTACAGTCTATGTTTAAGCATCTTATTTAAATGCCCTTCTGTCATCGATTTTCTACTACAGCTCCTGATAATTCAGGTAGCAATAGCTTTTTGTTTGAAAACGCATTTTCCGTGTACCTTTTGAAATGCTGAATTGTAAAGGCATTGAGGCAAAAGTTGTGTTTGGATTAATATAACAGAAGGGTCTTACGCAGGCAGAGCTGAATGCTGAGCTGTCCCCATTCACGAGCATTTCTGTACTTTAAGAGGGGCATCCCCAACTGGTGTGGACTTTCATTGTTCCGTTGGAGTAGTTGAAGCTCTGACATTTTAAACCAGCTAGAGTTGTTCCATTTTCCTTAGATCACTGAATGTAAGTGTGCACTACAAAAGGATTTTGCTTTTTTTTTATTAGGATGAGAAAACATTTACATAGTATACTCGGCAGAATCCACTCTAAGCGCGCACCTTCACATTTGAAATACCTTTTAAAAACAGAGGCCCACTCTTGGAGCTATTTGAACAGGAAATATGGCCCAGTGATTTGGTTTTGCGAGCCGTTGATACATACTTCAAAACATTCCTCTTCCTAATTCAGGTAAGATTTATAAAACTCATCAGACGTAGGACTGAATGTAGAAACAGCAACAGTAATCTTGATCATTTTTCCTGGTGACAGCTACAGAGCTATCTCCTTTTGCTCTTGGTAGAACTTCGGAAGACAGTGATTTTTGTGCATTGATTCTTTATACACCCTTGCCAGCCACTCTTGCTTACCATATGTAGTCAAGTTATTTATCAAAAAAAGAAGACAAAATAAAAATGGCCACCTAATGTGCTTTTTTACACTGCTAGTGCAAAACAGTCACATTTTTAAGGTAAACAAATCAAGGCATATTTAGAGAGCTTCTTTCATGCAGTGTGTTTTGAAAAACGCTGTGGAGAGAGAAGAGAGAAAATAGACGTGCTTTACAGTGCTAGTTGTGGCAGGACACTGCATACATAAAATGGGTCAAAGTCACTAAAAAAAGCTTTCTTAGCTCTTTCTTCTGTTCAGATACATCAGGACACTGTTTTGTAGAATGCATTGTAGCTGTAGCTATTGCTTAAAGTAACTAGAAGATGCTTTGTATGTATTTGATCCTTAGTCCTTGCGGGAGTAAGCAGTTATAGGAGTAGCTCCTGCTCCTGTATCTTTCACTGCACGGAAGAATCACTTAAATAATTTCATGTGTAAAAAGTGGGAAATAGTTCCCTGCCCCCCCCCCCCCCCCCCTTGTTTAAAGCTTATCAGACCTTGTAATCTGTACTATGTTAATAGCTTACATTTGCCAGCAGCTTCACTTCACATCTTGCTGATCTTGTAATATGAAACTTGAACACAGGTCTCTCGGCACCAGGACAGCACTGTATGCAGCCACCTCTACTGTGAGCATCCCTCTAACAATGCCAAGAGAGCCGTAGTGCAGGGTAGCACACACTGCTTTTTTTGGACTTGCGTGTGTGGTAACCTTCTATGCTTAAATTATGAATTGGAGCTAAGGCTGCGTAAGGTGCTTTGGATTGACAAACTTCACAAGTAAATAAATGCATAAGTACAGTTCAACAAACGTATTCGATTGTATAAACAGAAAACTACTAAGAAATGGGTAAGTGTGAAACATTTGAAATAGATAACCAAGTTTTTAGTTTTGGTTGTATGCCAGCCTCTCTCTGTATGGAAGATTTCTTGCCTCTGTTGCAATATTAAGATCCAGTATTTGAAGATGACTTACTGGACTAGAAAGACCACTGGCTTGATCCAATAAAGCAATTTCCTTCTTGAAATGCAAGGAGGCAGTATTGCAGTACTGTATATTTTGACTGACTTACTAGAACCAAACTGCAATTGCTTAGTGTACTGGTTTTGCTGTATTTTTCCCTTTTAAAAGCAGCATATAATACATTTCTAAAATAAGTCTTTCAGTAACATGCAGTCTCACACTAGCTCTTTTAGATACAGGAGCACAGACCTGACAAGTCTCTCGCATTCGCAGTGATACTCTTGTATTGTGTTTCTTCCACTCCCTCACTGCTGTTTCTGCATCCCATATTGATAAGGCAGAGCTGTGGCCTCTGGTCCATCTTGCCACAAACCAGTTAGCTGTGCAGCATGTAGCCTTCTGCTCATCTCTGTCTGACATGTCATGTCATGGGATGGGCAAGAGGGTATGGTGCTGCCCGTCAGTCACCAAAAGGCTTTTCATGCTCATTTGAACATCTTTATGCAGGACAGTCTTCCTAGTTATGGGCTTTCCCTGTGGCTTCTCCCGCACCGTGTGAAACTACATGTATGAGAGAACCTGTCCCAAAGCCTCTGACGTGCAGTCTCAGGCTAGGTGCCACCTTCTGCCTCAGGACTGTGCAAATGGGAGATCTGTGAGTGCTGCATTAAAACTGTGAGCTGTACATCTCCTTTTGATTGCAACTTTTTTGGTGTTTGTTCCCATTTAAGATATCTGTTTGGCCTTTTGAGTTCTAGGCTCAACCATAATTTGTTGTTGGCTGTTATGTCATTGTACTTAATGGCACTTGCAAAGTAACACAGCTCGATGGCTCTGAGGAGAGATAATGCCTTTCTGTGGCATTTGTGTGTAGCAAACTGAAATTTGGATCTTTTTCAGTAAGGGATGAGAGTCAGTACCATCTGAAGCTTGTCTCATGGTTTACCTAAAGTGAGTTAGTAGTCTTAGTTTGGTTCTTACTGTAGAAGTGTCCAAGTTAGAAAAGTCACCACTAGCAAAAATTTAGGATGTGTGCCTGCTGCATGCACAGAGAGGCAAAACCTGAGGTCTGATCACGCAAGGCGTTTCTGCTGTAAGTGTGTGGCTTCAGTGGGACTAGTCAAATGAATTATGTGCTTGAAGACTTCTGAAGCGAGCCTGAATAAATGTTGCTAACTGCTTAGAGCAATCCCTGTTGAAGGCTTGTAGGTGGGGTGCTGTTGGGATGACTGGGTTTGTGTCTGTATTCCGGGTATGAATTTAAGACCTGAGCTTTGTTTCAATGGCTTGTCAGTCCTACATCTTTTATAAACGTTCAATCCTCTTAAATTCAGGACAGAGACTATGTAACAGCAGGTAATTTTCAGAAAGATGCTACAAGTAGCTTCCCTGTATTATAGTGTTAGAAACTATAATTACAATCATGTAAATTTTCAAATGTGATGTTACTGGTGTGTCGCTAAAGTGAAATATTACTTTCTGACAAAGTATATCAGGCTATGGTACTCCTGCAAGAAATGAGGTCATGCTTAAAGTTTAATTGCAGAAAAAAGATCTGTTTTAGTACCATCACAGGAGAAGAATACCTCCTCTGGACTGTTACGTGTGTTTATTCAGCTTAAAAAACATTTTTTTTTGATCTATGTGTTGTAACAAATAAGCTGTACTTAAATAAGATGGGAAGTTTTATCTTGAGGTCTGGTAACAGCAGCAAATAATGTGAGATAAGTTCTGGTTTATAAGCTTACTGGAATCAAGACAGAAGAAATACTGTATTTGTATGCTAACATAACATGCTATAAATTCAGATACGATATTATCAGCCAATATGCTTAATGTTGCCTGACACTTCTCATTATATGATCCTGCTTTTTTCTCTTCAATCTAGAATCATGAGGGCTATCCCTTGCACTGGAATTAAGGTAATACTTAAAACACATCACTGCCGAAGTGTCCAAAGCTTCATAATCAAGGCATTGCACTGATATTTGTCGAACAGATTTTCAGAGAGATATGGCCATGAGTCCAGGTGCTGGTGGAGCTTCTGATTTAGGAATTATTCCTCCCCCCGCCCCCCCCCCCCCCCCCCCCCCGCAGATTAATTTTCATTTGTGGTAACAAGATTTTATTATTTTCTCTTTATAAACATTATGATTTGGTTGTTCTGATTTAACCCTGGTAGGCAGCTTAGCCCCACCCAGCTGCTTGCTCACTCCTCCTCAGTGGGATGGGGGAGAGGATCAGAAAGGCAAAAGTGAGAAAACTCGTGGGTTGAGATAAATAGTTTAATAGGTAAAGCAAAAGCTATACTCACAAGCAAAGCAGAATAAGGAATATATTCACTACTTCGTATCAGCAGGCAAGTGTTTAGCCATTTCCAGGAAACCAGGGCTCCATCATGTGTAGCGCCTACTTGGGAAGATAAATGCCATAGCCTCAAACATCTCCCTTCCTTCTTCTTCCGTGCAGCTTTTACTGTTGAACATGATGTTGTATGATATGGAATATCCCTTTGGTCAGCCGGCTCAGCTGTCCTGCACCCCCAGGCTTCTCACTGGTGGGGCAATGTGCGAAACAGCAAAGGCCTTGACTCTGTGTGAGCACTGTCCAGCAGTAACTAAAACATCCCTGTGCTATCAACACTGTTTTGCTCACAAATCCAAAACACAACTCACAAGCTACTATGAAGAAAACTAACTCTATCCCAGCCAAAAGTAGTACAGTTTCCATTCCTTATTTTTTATGGTTTATGTAATGTTCAGGTCCCACACTACCCAATGCATCCTTATTAATCGCCCTCCTTCCCTTCCTGCCCTTTGATATGTGCACAGATGTCATTCCCTTAGTCTATGGGTCGCCCCTGTGTAACATCCATACAATGTGCATTGAGTTAATTCAGTCCATGACTTGGGTTCTATCTGTTACGCTGGTCACTCTGGGCAGGAGAAGTGGTGTGTTGTGTGGAGTTATTTGGCACCAAAGCCAGCTCAGTTTGGGTCACTGCTGCGCTTGCACTGCTTCTTGTGAGGCTCATCCTCCACTGGTTCGGGTGGTTCCTGCTATGGTACTTCCTATTAACACGCAACTCAAATCACGGGTCACAACAATTTACATGTATATCCATTGCCGTCTGCCATAGGCCAGGCCATAGGGTTTATAACATTGCAATGAACCATTCCCCTTGCCCCTGCTCCAGCATGGACTTACCCACAGACCAGTCTCCTCAGGGGCGGTACCTGCTGTAGCGTGGACTTGGCCACAGCTGCGGTCACTTTGAGGTGTCCCTGCTCCAGTGTGGCCTTATCCATGGGCTACAATTCCTTCAGGGGTGTACCTGCTGCGTTGTGGCCTTATCCGTGGCCACTTCAAGGTCATCAATCCAAAACACAGCACCTTACGAGCTACTATGAAGAAAACTAATTGTATCGCAGTGAAAACTAGCATGTTGGTAGAAGTGGTTTTGGTTATTGTATCCCAGATTTTGTTTCACCACACAGATCAGCTTGTGGTAAAACCCTAACAAAATAAGAGAATGTAACCCTGGGTAACTTCCCGTTTTAAGCTCCTTGTGCTTTATCTGTGAATCTGAGCCCACGTGCTACATCACTTCATGCTTTTCACTTTGTGCTTTTAGATTACTACGAGGTTTTAAGGGGCTTTAGCCCTCACATTTGTGCAGGCTGGTGTGGCATGAGTCTAGTTGTGGGCATAGAAATGCACAGTTTCCTTCTACCATTCTGGTCATATTTGGATCCTCTTATATAATTGTTTGGGTCGCTGTTTATGTGAAAGTGTACTAGGAGAAAGTTTCAGCTTAGTTCAGCTGTTTTGAGCTTCTTTCCCTTTGAGGCTGTGTTGTAACGGTTTAGTTTTGGGGTTTTTTTAATGGTATAATTATTCTTAAATGTTTCAGAATTTATTTGGAGTTGCTTTGATTTATTGCATTATTATAAATGTGTATTTGACATCTAGTAAATACACAGTTCATGCTTTTAGAAAATGAAGCATGCTTTTAAAATCATACTCAGAACAATGGGTGCATAACAGTTACTATGTTTTCTTATTGGAAGAGAAATTAAAAAAATCATAATTATTCACCTATATTAATTCTACATAAACCCACTCTTGTGAGAAGAGTGCTGACACAGCTGTCGCTATAGCTTTGTGAAATCACCCAGTCTCTTTAATGTAACACCTTGTTCCTATTCCCACTTTAAAAACTGAACTGCCAGTAATGACACTCATATTCTCCTCTTCTTCATCATCCTCCCAGCTGCTCATAACCTAACTTTTTCTCCTCTAGCTCTCCTTGCCCTTCCTTTTCTCTTCACTGTTCACCTCATCTGCATTGGTGTCATATGATCTTTCCGAATGTCAAGTAAATGCAGACTGCAGTCAGCACTACCAAATTGCTTTCCTGCCAAAAAAGTCTCTTTTCATGTGCCATGACCCATCATCTCACAGTTAGCTGCAAGTCATTCTGATTCCCAAATTTACAATGTATTTTCTATTTAATGAGCTATTAAACTTTATGCACTTTTAAACTTCATCTTTTCTGACTAACTGCATTCCTCCTGATAATTATAGCTTTAGAAAGAAACAATTAATTTGAAACCAATTCTGCAACAGTAGTGACATTATTTAGATAGCATTCCTCCACATCCATGCTCTAAGGATTATGTCATTATAATTATGTTTGGAAACTCCTTGAGACCATTATATCAGTCCAATAGTAGCCATGTTGTAATCAATAATATAGACAAAGACTACTGCATATGCTATTTTAATAAAACACAAAATAAAAATAGATACATGGATGGATGAATAGTTAATTTTTGCTTTGACTAAATAAAACCCCAATCAGTTTGTGCTCTTTCTCCACCCCAGGAGAATGCTTTGAGTAAACTTAAGCACAAACTCAAATGTTATTCCATATGTGTTGCATGGATGTGGACATTTTGGAATTGCTGTTATTCTCATGTATTCTTTTGATAATGTTAATATTAAATTTGTTAGAATAATTCTTCACATTAAGTGGTTGTCTAATAAAAAGTTGTCAAAAATTGCAGATGACTCACGATGAGTGAGTTCAACCTTTGTTGCTCACAGGTTCCATTACATCCATGTATTTATTAAACCCAATAATAACTACTAGTTCAGGCTATATAATGCTGGTTTTGTCATTGTGGTTAATTATATCTAGTTAATGGATACAAACAAAATGTCTGTGCATTCTGCCAATAGCTTAGCTTGTAGTATATCTCAATAACCTTTCCATGAACTCTAATATTTTAATTTTTCCTCTGCTACTTAGAGTTCTGCTCTAGAAAAATATGGAAATGATTGACAGCAGGAAACTTTATTCATGACCCTGCCATGGCAGTAGGTAGAAATGTACATTTTAGAAAACCTTCATTGTTCAGGTTTGAACCTAATGTTCAAGCTGTGGTAAAAGTAAGTCTCTAACAGACTTCCTTCATTTGTTGCATATCAGAACTTGTGCCTGGTTCTCACAGTTACTTTGTGGGAATAATATTGCAAATGTTCCTGGGGGAAAATTTCCTTTCACCTTTGTAGCTGAGGGTTGTGATGTTTATCCTGTGCTCTGCTGGATACTGTAAGTTAACAACTTACCTGTGCCTTATGCACCTCTGCACCCCCTTTGGAGTAAATAGCTGAGTATACAGATAAGTAGTTAAGCAGATAGCTTTCCTTCTCCCCTCATTTCTCTCGAAGCTGGAACTTTTTTTCAGCACTGCTTCAGTTCAGCTGCAATCCTTTCTGGTTTATTGGCATAGTACACATGACAGGCCTAATTCTGTCAGCTGAAATAAAATATTTCTCACTAGTGAATGATTAAGGTGATTCAAAGCCAGATTTTTAAAGCAAAACTTTTTTGATTCCCACAGAATTCCTACCTGTTAAACAAAGGTAAAAGAAAAGTCTGTGTATACCCAATCCTACCTAAACTTTACTATTTTATTGGAAAAATTAAGAAGCTATGATTTAATTCTGTGCCCACAGCTATTCTGAGTTGCATACTTCAGTCTCTCTGTGTCTTTCCTCGAGCAATCGTTGGTAATTCACGGCTTCCTTCCTGGGAGACAGTTTGTAGCTGTCTGGTTTTTTTGATTTCCATATGTATTCTGGTCTTGACCAGAAGATCTGTATGACTTTTATCTAGCACCTGGAAAAAACATCTTTCCAATTACTGGCCAAGCTGTAGTGACTTGCAGTTACTGCCTCTCCACAGATATATTTCTTCTTCTTTTTATTTACAGCCAGTACTCCCACTTGTGTATACAATACATTTACAACCCCAAAAGTTCAACAATCCTAAAAAGGTTATGAACTTATTGTATATGAATAACTGTGTGACGGTCAGAAAATTAGTGTATATCACTCTATCAACAGAAACTGTGAGATAAATGTGCATAATTTTGCTGTATATACAATGTATATACAATGTATGTGTAATACATTCCTGGTTCAGCAGTGGGCTGTGGAGTTCAGATCACAATAATGACACATTAGATTTAAAGGTACATCTTTCTCTGTTTTACCACTTTTGGGGTGGTTGTTTGTTGGCTAATTAACATTTTCTCAGTTGGCCTTTGCCAAAGCATGAGTCAGGCCTACCATAATGGTTGCAGGTATTAGAGTAGGGGTAGTTTCGGAGGTGGAGGGGGTTTTGGAGCTCTGTGCATAGCGATATGTTAGCTCCCACAATGTGATTGTTTCTAGTAGAAGTTATTGTTTGAAAATCCTTGTTCTTTACAGTCACCTGTGTCAGGAGACACCCTCGTGTCAGGAGAATTCTTGAAATTAATTCATAGTCCATGAATTGGAAGAAGTCTGCGGTTGTAGCCCACTGGAAAAGGAAATAGCATAACAGACAAACGATTTCTCTGCTTTGTTTTTATTAGCTGTTGCCGAGGTTCTTCTGGTGTGACTATGGTCTTGATAAAGACATGTAGTTTTTACCCAGTAGCTCTTTTGTGTGAAGGACAACAGACATTTTTCTGTTAAGGAACTTCACTAATGGCCGGAGTCAGAGAACAAATGGGACTAGATGCTAACAGAAGAAGGAAATGAGGAAAAAATACTGTTTCGTACTTTGATGAATGCTCTGTCATGTTCTTTCTGTTGGTTGGTGGTAGCCAACCTTTCATGTAACACTGTTACAGGAGAACTTATATAATGCTAATTCATGCAGTTGTTGAGCAGTTGTTCCTGTTTTGGAGGAAAGAAACTGTACATGGCCTCTGTCTTCTGTTCTGTTTTTATTTTGTGCTCTTTTCACATTTGTGGAAAACATTTCATTAGTGTTTCCCAGAAATATATAACCATACATACACTGGAGAAAGGCATGAGGCCTTTTCATTCTTAACCATTGTAAATACTTTTTAGCACTGAAGAAGACAAAAACATAATTGGGGAAGAGGAGAATGATGAAGAGATTGTGCATGTCTTTCTTTTTTTTAATGTAATCAATCTTTAACTTAGGCTTCTGTCCAATAAACACTTTATTTGAAAAATGAAACTGAATCTATTGTTTCATTAGGGCTTTTGGGGATTTCCCCCCCCCTTTTTTAAAATTGTGATTGATGAAATAATGTCTTTGACAAGTAACTATATAGTAACAATTAAGAACTTCTCTGTACTTAGAAATACATTCTTCTACAAAAATTGGTTAAGTTAAATGTGACTCACCCTAGTAAATAGTAATGCCAATTATTGTAATACTGGTGTAATAGGAAAGCACAACTCCTTGCTTTTCTTTTTACCAGCATAATAATTTATGGTAGCAATTTCCTCAAGTGTTTTAATTTACCAGTTAAATTTCCAATGAACTTGTCATGATTCCTGAACTAAATCTACTTTTTTCCCTTTCTTTGCCATCTGAGGGTACTTCCACCTATCTCTGAATGCTTTCATGACCATATCCCTTTATCTCTCTTTGAGCATAGCCATCATTTTGCCATTCTGTAGTACACACTGACCTTCAACACCAGGCTTCTTTGGCAGATTAACTGATCTGCAACCAGGATTGTATAAAACAGACAGAAAAAAATTAAATCCAAAGTTATTTTTGATACTAAGGCTCAAATATAGCAAAATAAAAAATGGATTTTAAAACAAGGGCTGTCCTTTCTATCTTACTTTTCAGTTCATCTCTTCCATTTGGTAGCTGAGGTTGTTTGGCTTCAGCAGTTACTGAAAGATCTGTGTAATACAGTAGTGTTTTCAGGAAAAGTTAAAGGGCTTGAGCAACAGACACCAGAAACAGGACAGAGATGCAGCTAATTTTGCAACTGCTAACAGCCCTGTCATTGATTTTGATTTTTAAAATAGCATCATATCCCTTAACGGTTAACTCCATGTGTTCAGTTTCTCTGCTAGCCGTCAATACTGTAAAGCTTTCAGGCTGAGCACCGCATCCCTCCTTTTTAATTTCAGTCTTGTAGGTGATGAAGCAAGTTTAAAACCTGCTCAGATGGCCTAGATCTGTCAGAGAAAAGAGAGTCAAGCCCTTCACATACCTATTGCAGATACTCTGAAATTCACTCTATGAATCTCATGTAATAAAAGCTCTTTGGGTGGCTGATTTTGATTGAAAAGGTGAAGATGGAACCACCTTTCAGCATTTTCAATGCTAGTAAAACTTGTAGTTGGAATTTACCTTTTTACTGATATTAGCAAGTACGGAAGCTGGAGGACAGATACAATTCTGTTTTACCACCATCTTGTGTTACCCGATTAGCCTGAATATCTTTTTCCCAGCAATTAAATTTTATGATTTGGAATGATACGGCTAGATGTAACTGTAGTCTTGTATGTCTCATAATATTATGTTTCTTTGCCTGTTCAAAAGTATGGTAGTAATTTTACTTTTTGAAGTTATTCTTTTTAATCTTGAAACCTCTGCTCAAAAATGTATTAAATCCCCTGGTATTTGGAGAAGAGTAATAATGGTGCATCATCAAATAAAATTCCTGAACCAGCATACAGAATCTGAAAAGAACACCTTTTTAGACATCTCCCTTTTTTTCTACCCCCCCCCCCCCCCAAAACCAACAAACCCAACCCTCCCAGAAAGCACAAGCTATGCAAGATCAAAGGCAAATACACCTTTTTTTGATTCATTTTGTTGTTAGATAATGAACCTTTGCAAAGCTGCATTCAAAGTTACAATGTCCTATTTTAATGATAATAGAAACTCCTTCTTCAGAGAGTTCAGAGATGTGCAAAAGGTAAAACACTTGTGTGTCACCTTGTTGCTGCTTTGTGAAGTCTAAAGAAGAATCCATTGCTGCTTGGTTTTCACTGTTTTGTTGTTGGAAATTTAGTCATAGCCTACCAAAAAGGACAGTGGAGGCAGGATTCAGCATGAGATTGACACCTAAAATAGGTGTTCAGTTGTAACTATCTCCATGTGAGGCAGTTGCTTTAGCTTCGTAGTCAAGGGAGATCCAGGGTAGGGTTCGGGTGCATAACATAGTTTAAACACTCTAGAGTATCTTGTCTGGCTTCCAAGTGCTACTTCAGATGGGTGAAGAATCTGACCTGAATCAGATGTAAGATGCCTTGCATCGTATCTGCCAGTCCCTTGGGGATCTTAGATGGTTCTGGATTGTTATGTTCAGGCACCTGAATCCTCTTTCTTATCAATAGATGTGCAGAGTGATTCTGCTTGCTCTAAAACAGATACCTGCTTTGGGTCAGCTGAATTGTACTTCAAGTCACAGAAAGTTGGTCAAGTTGAATAACTTGCCTTAAAGGTGTGTTTTAGCTATCTGTAGTGAGTATTTTAATGTGTCAAAATTTCAAAGATACTTTGATGGGCGTTATAGCACTGTATCAGATCTCTGACATGTCAGACATCATGTTTAGTCAACTGAACAGAGTACTTAGATTTCAATGCCTACATTTAAGTGTCTTATTCTAGAACATATTGGTACCTATGTTACTGATTAACAGGAAGAATAATAGCATCATATACAACACTTATGAAATGAATTAACCTTGGAGGCCTTTTCTGCTAAACCTTTTGTTTTCATCTTTTTCTTTGTCATTTAGTGATGTAGTCTAGTGCAAAATCCTAACGTGAAAAAATACCTCAGTTCCCCATTGAAAGGCTGGATCTTCAGCTCAGAACTGAAAAAATCTCACAAGTCATGAGCCTCTTAGTCAAACTGGGTAAGCTAGATTTAATGTTTCTGATAATTCTGAGAGAAATAAATATCAGAGAATAACTAAAAAGTAGGACTGGAAAGGGAGATTCTAGCTTTCCTTCTAAATCATAAAGAGCATGACATTAATTAGATTTTATTTCTCAGGTCAACTTTTGTTGCTGAGAGCAGCATCGAGAAGGGTAGTTAACTTCAGAACATGCATTTATTGGACTATGTTGTAATAAGGGGCAACGAAAGTTTCCACATGAATGAATAAGCATATACTGAATGCGTGTAGAAATCTATTTACAGTGTTTCAGAGCAATAAAACAAATGAGCATTCATGAAAGAGGCATATTCTGTATTAATTATTTTGTGACAGTGGCACTTAGCATAGCTAGTCAGGAGTGAGGTGCTGAACAAGTATAAAGCAAAAGTTTTTTTCTGTCCTTTACTTTCATTCACTTGCAAGACTGACCCCTGCAAGAGAATCTTTCAGTCCTTATTGCAGCTGCCTGCCATTAGGTCTGCAACTGTAACTCAGAATATTGCCCTAGCTGTGGGAGGGGTCCATGTGCCTTGACCTGTGATAAGTGAGAAGTATATAATTTCTTACATCTGCTAGTGTTTTATCAAAATAAACAGTGAGAATGCTATAAAGATTTCCTTTGTGGTTTTGATGAACATGAACAATTTGACTGTGATTCGTAAGTTGCTTTAGTTTGGGCTCTTTGTAGAATATAGGTCTACTGGGATCAGTCCCCAAACTCCCATCGTGCTCATTGGAGCTGGATAGAATTAATCTACGGAACTGGAAGAAAAATGACGACAGAAAACTAAACAAAGCAATGCTCTGTTCTTTGTCTAATGGGAGTAAGTAATTAAGAATACCTGCTTTTCTACTGCTTTGGTTATGAAACTCTTTACTCCACAATTACAGAGAATTTTAAACATAGTTGTTTTGCTTGTAATTTTTGTTGTGAAGTGATTCTTAGGGTAGGCAGCAACAGCTGAAGTCACTAGGTAAACAAAATGCTTGGGCCTCAACCCTGACATCATTAGGCAGTGTACCTTCTCTCCTCATCCCATATGCCCCTCTTTTTTTCTTCCCCAGAATTCCTGGCTTCACTTCTCACTATCAGCAAAATAATTGTTGATTGTATTTTAATTTGCCAAGGGTCTTCAAAGCTCTTCACTATTCCTAGACTATGAAGAACCTGCCTTGATTCCTCCAGTATCTGTATTTGAGAAGGTCTTGTTGCAGGACACTTGTATTAGCAGAACATCAATATCTGACTAATTAGAGAATGAGTAATGCAGTTTTCTAACTTTCTAATTAATTGCAAAACACATGAATGTTAATTATGGTTGGAAAGATCCTAAGTGCCATTTTATGAAGAGTTCTTATAATTTTAATTGCAAGAAATGATGCAAATAACCAAAGACGTAACATTTGGAAAAAAGATTTCTCATGTTACTTGTAATACAGACATAAAATATTTCATGGCAGGTAGAATTGTAAGCTCCTGCAAGAATTTGAGGATTATACTTCTCTCAGTGAATAAATGTTATTCTTCTTATGTACTTACCTGCCTTCTTTTATAACCTCCCCCAAAGTAAAAAAGTTTTAAAATTTGCTTTTTAAATGCTTACACCATGAAAAAAAACCCAAACATTTTGCAATTCCTAGTACATTATTTGTGATAACTTGGATAACTGTTATTGCCGGTTTCAAAACTAGTGACCTAATCTGTCTTCAGATATTAGAGTGGATAGATACACTTAGATTGATGGGTACAGTTTAAAACCCTAGGGCCTCTCTATAACAGAAAGAATTAGCATCAGCAATCTGTACAGCTGAACTGGTGGTGAACGCTGTTTAGGTAAAAATGAGCGAAGGAGGAACTTTGTTCAGCCCTGGTTCAAAGTGACCATTACATGTAGTGGACCGGGTTTTGACCAAGCCATAGGCCTGCATATGGCGGGAATGCCCATGAGCTGTGTGGTAATGTCTCTAAAGCCAGACATCTAATGGTTAGTAACAAGGCAATACTACATCTGTTTTGGGCCTTTTTTGTTGTTTGTTTGTTCTGAGTTCATACAAATGCATATCACAAAACCCAAGTACAAACAGCTGACCAGCACTACTTGTGCAAAGTGGAACATTTCTGCTGAACCCGTTTCATTCCACTCTCTATGACCCTTAGAGAGGGTAGAAGTACTTGAAAGTTCTAACACAGTGTGCTCTAGAAGGAGCACACATGCTGTACACATGCATATATGTACTTGCTGTAAACAAACACAGACTTCAAAAAAGAACAGAAAATAAAACTGATTTATCTACTTTTTGATTATTTACATGGTGGCTTTTATAGGACCCATATTAATCAGGATACATATATACCGTGTTTGTAGTGAATATGTCAAGAATCATTCAGTTATTTCTCCATATTAAGCAGATTGCATTATTATCTTAGGTTCACTATTTGCATCACATTTGAAGCACTACCTTTGTAGCTTTTGACAGGTTTTATTTCAGTTGCTATACAGATGTATTTGTAATCAGCCCCCATTTTTGTAATGAAAAAGGAGGGAGACAACAGAACTTTGGAAAGCCCTTCTGAATTGTTTCACATTTTGTTTCCTCACAAGCCTTCCCAAATGAGTGTATCAGCATCACTTCTAGAAGAATTTTTGCTACTTTTACTTAGTTCTTCATATGGTTTCATTCTTTTTCCATAGCAGAATAGAAGAGAGCGTCAGAAGAACTCTCACTAGAATCTTGACTTTCATGCTACTTCCACTCTCAACGTAGACGAGGCAGTTTGCTTTCTGGGGAGCTCACCTGATGTTTTGTAGTGTCCAGCTGACCTGCTGGGCTGCATCAGCAGTACCGCTTAGTGCTAATGGGAATGAAACTTCAACATGAAGAGACAGCAGATTTTACCTTGGGTGATGGGTCTTTTTCAGAGCCAATAAACCCAATCTTCCTACCCCCTCCAGCCAAAGCATGTTTTGAGCAGGGGGACATTTTCAGCTGATGCATGCCCATGGTACTTTAGGTTAGGGATACAAAGTCCTTATAGCTTCCCTTGACCTCAGTTATAATATGCAGTCCTGCAGCTCCAGGTGGAAACTTTCTATAAGCACAAATTAAGATCACATGTGTAGATTTTGAGACAGCCTGCATAACTTACTGTCATTTGTTCATGTAAAAAGATTATGTGCATACAGTTCAGCCCATATGCTGAACAAACACCACTGTATTTTAATCAAGTTCCCTAGTTAAATCAAATTTAAACTACTTGTTAATGTATCTGCCCTGAGGAGTCCTGACTCAGATCTGTATGAAACCCTTCTCTACACCAAAGAAGTAGGCATTGCCAGGTCAAAATTTTGAAAAATTTCTGGAGATACAGCTTGCTACAAAGGCAGTCAGGAACTCCTGGAAGAAGGAGATGAACCTTAGTAAGGTTTGTATTCAAGTAGTCTACTCAAAGAAACTAATCCTCATCTCCAAACAATCTTCATCTAAACAATGTTTTTGCATACCTTTACTATAATGATATCTGCATGGGTTTTATTTACAAAGACTTCTGCAAAACATTCCTGAGAGAAAATTTGCTGATTGCAAGTAACGTCTGTCATGTGTTGAATTTCTTTTTTCCCCTTTCTTTCTCTTAACATTTAATTGAAATCTTTGGCTTCAAGCCAAATGTGATTTAGAACATGTTTAGGTCTTCATCACTGAGCAAGCTGTTGTAAGAACTGCATCCTCATTGCACAAGGGATGAGTTGGCATTTCTAGTTTAGATTATTTAGTTCAGTGATTGTCGATGGACCTTCACCTTTGTGCTTTAGTTAGAAAGCTTAGTTAGCCAGGAGATGCTGTCGTGTCGGCTACAAGCTTAGAATCACTGTGGAATTTGGATGCTTGGGAGAGCTGTTATAGCTTTAAGATAAAAAGATGTGGCTCTGTAGTGCAAGAATTGATACTCAGTGCATTTTTAGTTGTGGCATTCACTGTTTCAAACCCTAGTGAAACAATCTTGAAGCAATAATCAGATTAGCTAATCAAAACAGAATTTGAATCACTTGTTCCCGTCTAGACAAAGCTATCAGGACAGCTGCATGGTATTCTGAGGACCAAATCTGAGTTATCTGCAGGTGCTTTTGATTGGTCTGTAAATATGCCTAAGCTTGAGCTGCAGGCAGAAAAATTTCGGCTGATCAAACTTGCCTATTTTCCTGTAAACAGATTTTGGCTCTTGATACGTGTTGATTTTTTAAAAATTCGACAGAGGAATGACCTTGCCTATAATTACTGAAAATGCTTTATTTCCACATCATAGTTTGGAGAGCAGTTTTCAAAACTATGGAAAATAAAAGCTTGAATAGCTATGCAGTTATTGTGATGACCTGGACAATTTGTATTGGCATCTTTTAATTTTAAAGGAAAAAGTATCTCCTTTTACAAATCTTACCTCACTTAGACATTCTGTTTGATTTCATGATATTGCTTTATTGTTGATGCTTCTGTATATAGGAAAATTACCGTAGTCTGTCAGGGATATACACTGTGTGTCTCAGATCAGGTGCAGTAGAGCATTGTGGAGCCCTAGTGATCACTTACTCAAATTGGAGCACCTCATCTTGTAGGAATATTGGTAAATCAGGCTTCATTTGTTTTTTTAGGTCTGGGCTGAAGGTACTGTTTTTCATCCTTCAGTTTGAAGGACTGAAATGTCTCCAGAAACAGTACAGAGAAGTTGGGTGTGAAACTTACTCTTTGACATGGGACCAGTTAAGTCTGGAGGAAAACATGGGAGACAGCACCCTCCATTTGGCTGCTGCTTGAGGGTAGCAGACTCTTGGAAAAAGGATTGGTATTCTGAATAAACACCGAACGCGGATGAGTACTCCGGCACAGTATGCAACTCTTGTGCTCTGAAGCTGAGTAAGTGCTTTCAGAATCTTTATGTAGTCAATTAAAGTTACCTACTTCAGTTACGGTGTGTCTTTCAAAGGGCTTATGGAGAGGCAGCATTCATGAGATGGGAGTTCTGTAGAGAAAGGTCATCCTCGTGTTGTCAAAAAGTGTTTTATAGTAAACATGGGGGGCAAGCAATTGAACCTGTGCATCTTGAAAGGAGCACTAGAGAGAGGAGCATGACAACGTTGAAAAAATATAACCAATGTTTTTTAGCTCAGAGCTCAAGACCGATTTCTAGAATAAAATAGGTCCTTAATGGTTAACTTGAAATAGTAAACAAAACATTAAGGATGCCTTTGTTTTTCTGACCTTTCCTGCTTCATACATCTCAGCATAATGTTGTTTACAATGTAAATAACTAAGTATTTTAGGAACAAGAAGCAAGATCTCAAGTTCTGGAAGGAGCTGAAAAATGAAGTGAAACTTTTGGCTGCCCTTCAAAAGCTTCAGATCCACAAAATCTTAGATCAATGAGCTTAGCTCATCTAGAGACTTCTCAAAGAACATGTTGTATGTATGGGTCTGTGGCCTAAGCATAGATGTTTTCTGAACTGTGCCTGTGAAAAATGGATCAAATACTAGATTTCATAATCTGCTTTCTTTGATTGCCTGGAATAGAAGAATGTTCATAAAAAAATCTTTCATTTCTGTTTTCAAAATAAATTGGCTGTGATTCTAGGGTGATTATTTAAATTGAGATTTTTTGGTAATGTCCTAGAAGAAGTAATACATAGCTTTTTTTCTTTGTTTTGGATATTTTGAGGACTTCTAGATGTAACTGTCAAAAGAAAAGTAGCATGCTAATATGAATGACCAATAATAGCTAAAGTTGATTAGATTTTTTTCTTGCCTGTTGAAATGCTATGGCTCACCTGCTTTGATTGTTACAGAAGGGGGAAAGAGTCTGCTTCCCTCTTGAGTGTGCTTGGGATATTTATTTACAATCCAGCGTCTATTCAAAATTGTAATTTGGGGTGTGGGAGAAGTGATTTCTGAAGTGATGGATGACATTTGTGTGTGAAGCCAAACAGATGACAGAGTGCTTTTCATTGTCACATTGAGAATCGACTGAGAGTTGTTGCAAGGGCAATATGACAGAAGTAACTCTGGCACTGTAAGTGCTGGTGATGGTGTCCAAATTCAGCTAGCTGCTACTTTGGATGTGTGATGCCCAGGACTAGGGTAATGGTTTGAATAGGCAGCGCCAGCAGCTGGAGGGCACAAAAGAAGGGTAAAAACAGTCGTAGGGGAGTGGAGGGAGCAAGAAAGCTACAGTGTCTAGTACATCAGTAGTTTTTGCTTGGAAGAGTGTTTCAAAGTCAATGAAATTTATTAGTAAATAGACTGGAAAGGGGTGGCAGATGACACAGTTTCTGTTTGCAGTGCTTTTACTCCTGAACATATAAATATGTAAGACTTGTTTTGACATGTAAATGAAAATTAGTCTAAAGTCCTAGCTGGCTGTAGAATTTGCTAGGAATTGGACGTGTGGAAGCAGAGGTATGCGTGGCTGTTCCCTTCTTCCTCCCATAGACCACTCATGTCAGTGTTCAGCTGCATTGCTCGCTCCTCATGCAGAGCTGACCTTGTTCTGGCTGGCCTTGTACTTTCTCATTTCTTTGCTTGTGTCAAAGCCAGCTGGTTCTCTCTGTGGAAATTCACAACTAGGACCCTTTCAGCAGATGTCTACATGGCTTCAGCAGCTCTTTTCCTCTGCCCTTCTGTGGCATCATAAGACTTTTACCCTCACATTACAAACTGAAAGCTGGGTTACTCAACTTTCTTGAAATGTGTAGCAATTTGAAGGCTATTTATAGTTGGACTGCAGAGCATATGGAGTGTGCATAGCCAGAATATTTATGACCTCCAGATCACTGCCCTTTATTCACTCAACCTCCAGATTTATGTAAGGCATTGTAGCTTTTTATTTTTGAACAGGATCTGTCCTGGTGCATATTGCAATTATACAAGAAGTTTTTTTCCTGGAAACTGCAGGTAAGTTAGGTTGCTTTCCAGCAGCATAACTTCGCAGACGTTTTCACACCATTTATAACAAGATTATAACTGTGAGAAGGGCACTCTTTGCTCAATGTGTAAGGAAGAGTGAAGTCAGGCTTAGGAGATGGTATCACCTGCAAGATGTGATGAGAAGTCAAATAATAGCATTGTCAAGGGCGTACAGTGAATGACATCTCTATCTCTGCCAGCTTAGGTAAAAACATTTGTCAGTATGTACTTGCTACAATTCCTTATTGCAAGAGAATTTTTGCTTCTTTAGCAAAAGGCAGGCTCAATTTATGCCAAACCAGGTGCTGAGACCTCTTAGAACACCTTGCCCGTGCCAGTGAGCAAGCAGAATTTTGCATGGCTGTTCAGCCTCTAAGAAAGGCTGGGCAGCTTACCCTGTAATGTCACGGGGACAACAGTGGTCTCAGCAAAGCTTTCTGCCTTCTACAGCTCAGATTCTGTCAACTTGTGCCATTCTAAAAGACCTCAGACTTAGGTTTGAATCTTCAGGGCTCAAAACCTCCATCAAGGCCTTTCTGACTGTTCTACTTGCAGAAGTGACGAGACTTGGAATTCTTTGTACAAATACAAAGCTGGGCCCATCTTATTTAGACCTGTGTTTCATTTCAAATAAAACTTTTGTTTAAGATTTCTTAAAGTTGGCAAGAATCTTGACAAAGCTTCATGTGGCAGTCTTTCTCTGAGTACTTGCACTCTTCTGAGAGAAAAATAGCTTTGTAAATGGACAATAAACCCATCAGCATGCTGTAGTAGTGGCTCTGATTTTTTTTGATGAGCGTATGATTTTGATGGGCATTTAGAGAGTCTTATCTGGTGTTCACTAGAAGGTATCTGGGTGGAGAAATGATCTATATTAGGGCTTTTTATGAGATCTTGTTTGCCCTGTGTAGGGATACCTTCTTAAGAGTATTTTTAAAATAGAAAAATAGACAATGGGTGAAAATTGCCCAACCTAGGTAGAAGCTAGATTCCTTTTGTATAAATTGACTGAGATTCCCAATGAAAGTTAAAAGTTAAATAAAATAAAATAAATAAATAAAAAAAGGATTAACTACTACCAGAAAGTATCAACTCTACTTAATTTCCATGCTTTTGGAATTTGTCAGTATTCTGGTAGAGAACTGGATAAAAACTTTTTCCTTTATGTTTTCCTCCAAAGTCAGAAACCTGGTTTGGACTTCACCATGAGCTTTCTTGAGAGAACAGATGTGGTGACTAAGGTGGCCTTTTGATTGTGGAAGGTGCTTAGGTTCAGGTTCACTTTACGTGATCATTCTGGAACAGGAGACTCTTTGCATAAAATTGTCAAAAAGGCATTGTGGAAGGACTTCTTCATTCCCTGGTTAGTTCCCTGCCATCTGCTTGCAGTGTTGTGAGCATCTCTAGTTATTTATTCTTTCAGGTTCACAAAAAATCCTTCCAAGGTGGTGCCCTGTGAAGGTTCTGATTTTCTTCAGGCACCTGGTAGAGCATGTTCTCTTAGCTGGGGATCTCACTCAAACTCCAGGAATTGGAAATGATGTCACGACTCCTAGATATTTGTCTCATATGCTTAGCAATGTGGGTTGTAAGGAACATATTACAACATGCTTCCAAGACTGATTAGACCAGTAAGACACACAGGTGCAACAAACTGCAAACATTAACCCAAACAAGGCAACACTGTGACCTACTGTTTCTTCACGTAACAAAACTAGAGAACAAGAACATTAATTACAAAGATGGGAGCCTCGGTGTCTGTTGGGAAGAGCCCTGAAATGTTCTTGCTCTCCAGATGAGTGTGACAGGCAAGTGGCACTTTGTAACTCATAATGTTTGGGGGGATCAAGCTTTGCAGCAGATCAGCCGTCTTCCATGCAGGACTGATCAGCTAGGGTTCAGGAAATTTTGAAGTGCCCTAGGTCGGACAGGGTGTTGACAGAGAATGAAAGAGACGCCGAAGTTCATGTGGGTAGGAAGGGAAAGGAGAAGGGAGTCAGGCTGGGTCTGGCAGGGGGGCAGGAGGCATTCTTTGCATGGTTTGTGCCTGAGCTGCAGAACTGCTTGCTGCGGGACATTGTGGACTCTAAAAGTTTACATTGCTTCAGAAATGATCAATTCCATGAAGAAAACACCACCAAATTCTTATTTAAAACAATAATGCCCTCTCTGCCTGAGGAATTAACTGAGATGCAAATTACTAGAGGTTGGGAATGTGTTCTGGGGAAATTATCACTGCATATTTACTCTGTGAAAAGCTCTGTATAAACTTCTTACAGGGCTCCTGCTGTTTCCAACTGTTAGAAACTATTTACTGGTGATGTGCTTTCAGTCTGACCCCGTACAATGGCTCTCATGAGCAGGCAGACTAGGTTTCAAGAGTGAGAAACCTGTGAAGAGTAGATTGCCCTCTGGTAAGGGGAAGGACGCTCTCGTGTCAGGTCTCTATGGATTATTAAGTAAAGTAAAAATCCTCAGAAAATATTTGAATTGTGAATGATGTATTTTCTTGACAAGAGAGGGTGGCAAAATGCCTTTAACTTTTTACCTAGTAAGGATGGCTCCTGGTATAATTACAGGTGACTTGGACCAAATTCACTTCCTGTAACATTTTAGCTCAAGATTTGACTCTGTAGGAACTGTCTCATTGGAGGACCTGTGAGCTTGTGATTTGGGAGAATTTGTTTTGAAAAAGTATTTTGATTCTCTGATAAAGTGTGAATGTGAGGAATGGTATGGAAGCCACACATGACTTCACCACTAACTAGGATAAAAAGTGTTGTGTCTCTTTATTGATGTTTCAGTTGATTTTCTCTAGTAATAGAAGCTAATTTTGAATTATTTTGAAAGAATCATGCCAAGCATTTCTATTTAATGATGGATTTTAATCACAATGTAAGATGCCCATTTAAACTGACAAACCCTTGCTGTTTCTTCACTGTAAATGTGATCCACAATATTTATAATTTCTTCAAGACTTCACATTGATCTATTTTTTGAGATTCCATAACTGAGATCAAAACAAACTCGCATCAGAAAGTTTCAGCAGCAATAGTGGTAGAAACGTCCCACTCTAGACAGAGGTCCCACTTGAGAAATACAAGGCAGGAACCAATTTTTTAACAGAATGTTTAGGTTAATAGAAGGTTATCAGTCTCAAAAAAGGTCTCACAACCTTACACTTAAGTTTCTGTTGTGTTCAATCAAAAGTGGATGGCACAAACTTTTCTAAATACTTGCTTTTAGTGAGTGGGGTTTAAATTTTGGGTTAAGTTCTAATCTTTTTTATTATTATTATTATTATTGAGAAGCTCTTACTTTTTGTGATTTGCATATAGCTAGTCTAAATACACATCTAAGATTTCATTATATCTAATAAGATTCAAAAGTAAGCAGTCTTTAAATATTTTAAATGTATGCTTGAGACTTTTATTGCTGTCTTTGGGATTTAGCCATGCAGCTCTCATCGAAATTTTCCAATGGACTTGGGAAATCAGCGCCACAGTAGTGACCAGAGCATGCTGGTGTACCTGTGTGCATTTCTTATTTATGCATACCATGACAATATTACTGGAGTGGAATGACTTTTCCTATTTCAGTCTTCCAGCTATGAGTTCCCTTCAGAGCTACTTTAGGCTCAGATTTTTCTCCAGGCTTTCACTGTTTTCAGTCATGGTTTTGGTTTGTCAAACATAAGATTACCAGTGAGGTTTGTCTATAGATGTCATCACAAGAGTGCTATTTACATGTGACATTTTGCTAATCTTTTATGAGTCATTACACTTGTTTTGACTTTCTCTCTGTATAATCATTGCAGAAGAGAAAAATACCATCGAGTGTAATGTTTGCCTCACCTCTTCTACAGCCTTTACGTGCCGCCCTTAAAAAAGGGAATGATAGAAAAGATCAGTGAACTACTGTATGAAATAATGTAGCACCGGCATTTGGAGATTGTAATTTACACAGTATAACCTTTTTATTTTACATACCCTGAAATACATTTTCACCTGATTTACAGGTTCAGTGAAGTTGTAAGGAGAGGCTGCAACGTGAAATGGGATGCAAGCTGAGAAACAGATTTGGTTGGGGATAAAAAGGGATTTTTGAAAACATTAAAATGTTCTTATTTTTTAAGACAAACATCCATGTATATTTTTTCAGGAATACACAGAATGTTCTAGTGTTACAGAAACAAAATTACTTGATTTTTACTTTGAAATGAGATTTTTCTTTTGAAGTGACCTGAATTCTAAAATGATTGAATAACATGACACCAAAACTATAAAAAATGCACTTTGGAGTCAGAAGAAATTTACAAGTTTAAACAGAATTTTTGTAGTTCTTTTTTGTTTGCTGAACAGAAAACTTTTGTTTTATTTAAATTATTTTGGCCTCTTTCTTTTATTGCCTCAGCTGCAAACTCCAATGTTTGTAGAGACCTACTGAAGGATGCTATTTGATATATTATGTGGGGCTTGGCCATTTGATCTTATTTTTTGTAAATACAGTGGGATTCTTTTTCCATATGTGTGACAATCACATGTCATTCTCTTTTGGTACTTGTTCGTAGTGATGCAGTTGCTTGGGAACTAGCTTATATACCCTGGTGTTACTTTCTAAATGAGTTCTCAGGTTCTGATTACCAGCAGTCTTTTGACATCTGCTACTTTATTCCTGGAGGAGGAGGGGTCAGAAGAGTCTCTTCCTTCCCAAAGAACTGTGCTGCATGCTGAAAAAGAGAGGTTTGGGGAAAGTTCTCTTCCTGTTTCTCTTCATTCACTCTGCAGATGGGCTTGTAATATGTAATACCTTGCAGTGCACAGTGAAGTATTTCCATCAATGTCCCATTCAACAGTTATTAAAAATAAATATATAAGTCATGGTGCTGTACCGTGTTGCACACCTATGATTACTTGTCTTACCGCCTAAATTCTTCAAAGTTTCTCATACAATAAGTAAGATGTGAATAATTCAACCCTGCTATACAGTTTTCTGTTAAAAGTACTAGTAATTCAAATAAGCCCAAATTACCAAATGATGTCACTTTGTAGAATCCAGATTTTTCTTAACATTATTTTGGATTTAAGGCAAGTTCCACAAATCTTATGATCAATAATTTTACATAGTAATGTTTTTGTCTGTGATCAAGAATAGATCCTATGGGATTCCATTAGAAACAGCACCACTGGAGAAAAATGGGTTAAAAACTGATTAAATGAGAGATTCTCAAAAAATAATTTAAGATGTGCAAAATTGATTTTGTGTAATGCATTTTCATCAGTATGTCAGACACTGCTGTGTCAAAGGCCTCATAGATGTCTAACTATGCTGTATCAACTGAATTTGAAAATACTCAGCTTCTGAGGATGTATTTCTAATCTATAAGAAATGTAATTAGGAGGTTTTTAATGAGACTGAATTTAATAAAATCTACTTTCTGATTGAGGACGTGATCAAATATCTCTAAATCACTTCCAAGCAGACACACCTTACCATGGCAGTTTGAGTCCTGTAGCTGTCTCTGTTCTACGCAGAAATAATAGAGAGACCTTTTACTTTTCTTCATGCATTGCTTCAGCCTAACTTACTCCACCTTAACATGAAATAGCATCATGTACTGAAAACCTGTTATTATTTTTGGTGAGTGGCATGCTAATTTTAAACATGGCTGTAGGCGGGAGTATTTCATATGGTGTGCATTGGCTAACCTGTATTGCATGTTCCTGTCATCTGCCTGTTTTAGCAAGCCTCTTACCTAAGATTGTTTTGAGCCCGGAAGATTTATGGCAGACTCCTACATTTCCTCGTATATCGATGTTTCCTGGCATAACCTGAGCTACCACTAATTATGGATTGCTCTTCTTGTATTCTGTTTACAGAGAAAACAATCGGGGACAATTTATAAATTATGCTTATAAAATAAGCATACAAGTTACCTAAACACTTAGAGCTTCCTGTACAATTATTTTCAAACATGCGCATGAGTGTGTTTGTGAACAGATTTAGAAAAGGCTTCCACTTGGGTACTTGTATTTACTGAATGACAGAATGAGATGCCTCTGTAGAGGGCGGAAAAGCAGATATATTCCTCTGCAAATTATTCAAGCTGACAGAAGAATCACTGAAGAGACAAAACCTGTCACATCTTATATGAATTTAGACTGATATCTATGTGACCCATCTGCACCCGTATCTGTATTAAATGATTCATAATACTTATAGACATTCTGTTTTTAACTAATCTGTCTTCAAAGCTTTCTGGTTCCTTGTTCTCTAAACTTGAGAAATTCTCTGAATTTTCCTTACATAATCCTAGACATTTTGAAGAGTATAAAGCTGTTGATTACAGAGGCTGTATTCAATTGCTCCTTTTGTCTACCTTCCTACCGAGGCATTGCCACCAAAACCCGAAGAAATATGTTTGTAGTTCAGTACAATAGATGAAAACTATCTGCAGACTAATGTTTTTCAATGATTGCTTCGATATTGTTGTGTCAGCATTGCTATTCTAGCATGAAAGATAATCTCATCCTTCCTGAAACTTCTGACATATTAATAAAAGCAAACCAAGGGAAAGGGAAAATGATTTACTCTTCAGAAGGCTCTATATCTTGTAAGTTCTGTTTAATTTATGGGACAGTTTACAAATAAAGATAATATGCATCTGTATAGACCAGTCAAATAGTTTTCAAGTAGTAGCCTGTACAATTTGTTTAAATACATCTACATAGAGTACTTTCTGTCACTAACGTAACCTGGTTATAGTTTCCATGGTGGGGCACAATGATTGTTAAAAATTCTTAACATCTTAAGTTGTATCTTATTATATAAGGTACGTGGTTAAGATTATTATTTTTATCTGTCCAGTTGTTTTTTCACTTTTCTCTCTCCTTAATTTTTCTGGTTTAGAATGTGGATTTGCTGCATAATCTCCTGTTTCACAAGAGTGTGGAAAGCAATTAAGAATACTTTTGGAATGGTTTGGCTCACAAAAGCCTTCCCCTGAGATAATTTCAACATGCTGAAAGCAAACTCTGATTCTTGGCAGCAGAAAGAACTGAACCTTTTAAAAAGCAGGCTCCCGGTAAGCACAATTAAGTTATTCGACCAAGCGGAGGTTGAATTTAGCCTCTCAAATAAACAACTCTGCCAGCTGCATCAGTACTGCACTGGTCCCAAATTCCCACTTCTTTGATCTGGCATGGCAAATTCATGAAGAGGAAAAGGCGAGATTCTGCATTTATTTTATAGTCTGTCAGATGGAGTATAGACTGAAGCCAACCTCTGCAGTTCCCTGTAATGTCAGGGGGACTTGTGTGGAGATCATGGGGAGAATAAAACATTGGTCCCTAAACTTATTTGTGTGTATTGTTACTTGGACTTTCTGCTTCTCACTAGGCCAGTCTTCTTCCTGCCTTTTGATTTCTTTTCTCCATCTTTTTCTACTTTCTTCTGTGCTGAGACTCTTACTTTAAAATCCTCTGGTGTTGTTTCTGTCCCCTTCTGCTGGATTAGCTCCTGTGACAATATTACAGGCTGTGCCTGTGTGACAACACTTCAGAGGGAGCAGTAAGCAATGAGATGGCCCCTGTCACCAAGGCATGGTTTCAGGCTGTGTGCAGACTCAGGAAGCCCAAGCTGCCGTGGTGGATACGGTTCTGCTGATGTTTGACTGCTTATTGTATGGTCAGAGGAACGGGAACCTGGGTGACGGTGTCCCTCCAGGTACCCTGCAGCACCAAAACCAGGCAGAGGAGGATGCACAGCTGCATTGAACTGTTCCATTCCAAATTGTACAGCTTCTGCTAATACCATGATTAGTCTTTGTATGATACTCATAGAAAAAGAATATCCATAAATGAAATAAGCAGTTTGTGCATTTAGTATTTCTCATAATGCTAAATTCTCACTACATAATTCTCACTGTTTAACAATGTTAAATCCTCACACAAAGTATTATATCCAAATATGCAAAAGAATTAAGCAGCACTGATGCCTGCAAGGCTGCGAAGGTGTAGGAGAGGGTTTTGGTTCTTCCGTGGCTCCTTTCCACCTCCACAAATAGCCCTCATCTTGGACAAAAACCCTCTCCATTTTAAGTTAGCTAATTTTCAGCTAAACGAGCAGAAGGAGAGATAGAAGCTAGCTAAGAAGATGGAGAAACCAAACCTTTATTCTTAAATATAAGATTAATAAGTTACTTACTTTTGTTACTTTGCAATTTGTTTCCATGCCTGTTTCGCAGCAAACGTGCTGATTTTTCTTAGGTGCTAAGTAATGGTAAAGCTAGGTCTGAGCGAGCTGTCATACAATAAAGCTTTCCACAGAGGAGGATGTGGTAGATCTAAGCTCCTGCATACTGGGACACCTTTATACATGCCTCTTTGAGAAGAACAAAAATTCAGCAGAGTATACCTCTACAAAAGTTACACAGAACTACTGTAAGAGAGTGTGTCAGTGCAGCAGAGGACAAGTTGTCAATGAGTACTTCGGAAATCCAAAAATTGTTACTATATTTTAAAGATTTATTACTATTCCGTTGCTCCAGACAGCTATCTTATTCCTCCCACAGCTTTTCCTAGTCAACGACCATAGTGCACATCCAGAGGGTAGTTCAGAGCATCCACATTAGGTGCCTCCAGCCATCCTGCAGATGATCTATACTTTATCCTCACCAGTCTTCAGAGCTAAATCTTTTTGTTAAAGGGGACTGCTGAGAATGCCTTAAATTTTGAAGAGGATTTTCTGTGTCACCTTTGTGCCACTCTAAAATAGTGACCACATCTCTATGAGAGAATGCCCCTCATTTCATTCGTCTTTTGCGTGTGTAAGAGGAAACCTGAACCCGCCAAACTTCTGCAGAGCAACACCAAACAACGTAACTGTGAATTGAGTCTTTTTCTATAATTCTGTTTAAGAATCAGTCTAAAGAAACCTTGTATTTTTTTGAGCTTTGTGGTAAATTGCATGCAGAAAATGGAAGTTATGGTGGCAGGTTCATATTTCAGATCTTTCTTGTTAGAACTTGTTATTCTAAAGAGGCCCCCTTTTTTTTCCACTTGCTACATAGATAAGGAAATGTAAGGATAAAAATCCTGGATTTTTTTTTTCTAAATTATGTCGAAAGCTGAAGTTTGCCACATATAGAAATCTTTAAGTTTTATTTTGAGTATCCAATGAATGTTTTATGCAGGATGGAATAGAGTAGCAGGCCATCTTACTCTGATGGGACATGGAAATTCATATTTAGTGGCCTTGAGTGGCCAGAGCTACTGGTATTTCCATTTGATTTCTGCAGCCCATACAAAGAAGCTGACCTCATCCCCTGTTCATCTTCACAGCAGTGTGTTTCTTGTGCTCTGAATTGCTGAAATGACCGTTACAGGGATGCTTCAAGGGCATGTTGTAGAACTGGGAAGAGAAATCTGATCCTTTTTCACTAAGGACAAGGATTAAGTGAGAGTTTCAGAGAAGGGAGAACCAAGGCAGAAGATCCTTCAGATCCTAAGATGAGGTTAATGAACCTCACCAGCAAATTCAGAAGGACTTAGCAAAATATTATGAATAATCACTCCATCATAGGGGACCTCTCAATGGGAGCATGAGAGCAATCCTGTGTACTTGATCTCAAGCATCGACAGCTCACATCTGCTTACCACCTGTCCAGGAATGGGAGAGGATCTCACATTTAAACAGTGTACAGTCATGAGGGAAATGCAAAAAGATGAGTTTTGAACTGTATTTCTAGAAATCATATGGCCCACATAAAAGTACTGTAAATTGGATTATGTATGTACTTAAGTATTTTGTGTCCAAACATCGTTTTATTCCATGTATTTGTCATGGGGATAAATATTACACAGAGAAAAATGTCTGAGGTCTATTGGCTTAGACACAAGGATGCAAAGGTAACAGAGCAAATATGCTGTAACGTTGAGTTGAATATTAAAATGTTTACCTGGTTTAATTTATTTCTAGATTGTGATTATGATGGTGACTGTGGCCTAATGTCTTTTAAAAAGTCAGAATGCTCCAGATAGTAAGAAGAGGATTTGCAGTTTCCAGAATGAGTAAAAAAAAAAGTTTTTGAATTAGTGAAGATTGCCATAAAGCTTACTTTAGTTTATGTAGAAAGAGTTTCTTAATTGCTCATATGTAAGATATATAGTGGGACATACAATTCTAACATGTGTACCAATAATTCTTTAAAAATTTTGGTTGCTAATAAATGTCATAATAAGGAAACCCAAGATGATTAATGAAGTCAAATTTGTAGTGACTAATCTTTATGAATACAACAAAAAAATGAAAGAGTAGTTTTGATCTAATCTTGGAACAGAACAGATGTGCACCTTGGTAGTGCAAATGTTCATGTGTGTTCTTCCCCTTGTAGTTGAGAAAATAACTAAAAGAGTCATTTGAAAAGGACATCAGTTTCTTTGAGGTTGGTGAATCCTTGACCTGTGGAATATCCAGATATTTTTGAGGGTTATCATTACTGTGCAGCTGAATTATCTGCATGAGTGTTTTCAAAATAGCAACAAAACTTCATTAGGAATATTTGGCAATGCATAAAATGCCAAAATGGAAGTATTTGAACACTGACAGTGTATCCTTATTTGCCTTTATTAATGCTAATTTTAACATGGATAGACATCACTCTACTTTCAAACTAATGGAAGTTACTTGCTTCTAGTTGATTAACCATCTTCTATGTTGAAAGAGATTAGAGATAGGTTATCACTTAGTCTTAGGACAATAAGATCACAGGGTAATTCAGGGAAGGGGGCCTCAGAAGTCCACTCCTGTGAAAAGCAGGGTTAGGTCTGAAGTCAGAGTTGTGCAGAGCTTTATCTAGTCTTGTCTTGAAAACATCCAGGAGATATAACCTCTCTGGACAATCTGGTCCACTGCCTGACTGCGCTCAGGGTGATTTTGTTTTTTCCTTAAATCCACTCTGAACCTCTCATTTCAGGTTATGCCTGTTGTCTCTTGTCCTTGTGCCATGAAGAGCTTGGCTCCATCTTCTTGTTAATCACCCTGTAGGGACTGGCAGGCTGCTGTTTGGTACCCCCAAAGCTTTTCTAGGCTAAGCAAGCCCTGGTCCCTCAGCTTCTTCTTGTAGGACAAGTACTCCAGTTCTGACCACTGTGGGGTCCCTCTGCTGAGCTCCCTCCAGTTTGTCCAGGTTATTCGTGTATTGGAAACAGATAGATGAGGTCTAGTGAGTGCTGAGTGGAGGATTAAGGGAGAATGATCTTTTCCCTTGATCTGCGGGCTGTGCCCCTGCTAATACAGCCCAGGAGGCTGCTGGCTCTCCCTCCTGCCCGGGCACAGGGCTGGTTCATGCTCAGTTACCCACCAGCTCTGCTCCTGCAGAGCTGCTCCCAGCCTGTCCCTCCCCGTCCTGGGCTGCAGCAGGGGAGCCTCCTTCCCTGAGGTAGCACTTGGCTTTTCTCCTTGCTGCGTTTCCCAAAGCTCTTCATGGCCCATTTCTCCACTCCCTCTGGTCTCTCTGAAAGGCAGCTTTGCCCTCGAGCATATCGGCTGGCCTGGCCCCTCACCGTTAGGTGTCACGTGCAAACTAGATGAGCGTGCACTCGCTGTTTCCTCCAGGGCACTAATAAAAATATTAAGCAGGATAGGTCCCAGGCTACACCCCTGTAGTAATCCATTTCTTACTGGCCAGGATCCTGGAGTCCACGATTGCATGGTCACCTCAGCCACCGCTGCCACCTGCTATCACGTCCCCAGGCAGCTCTGCCTTGTCGGTGAACAGCGGATGCTGGAGAGCATCACCCTACTTGGCCCATCCAGTACCTGTACCAAGTTCTCCCTGGCACCTTCAGAAATCATGGCTGCTTGTGTCTTGCCGTGATGTCCTCTCAGCAGATGCTAGGGAATCTTGAAAGCTGTATAATGAAAATCTTCCACCACTTCTTTTAATCTACTAAAACAGTTTCAGAATTTCATTTGTCAGATTTTAGACAAGAAAATATTAAGGCATGCCCATTCAAGGAAATTTTCTTTATAAATCTGTAATAAATGTCCACAGATATGGTGATATGAATGTTCTGTTCAATATTTGCTTTTGTGTGCTAGGCAGTGATTGGCTCCTTGTGATTTTTGTCTTAAGATTTATGAAGGTGGGAATGACGGAAAGCTACTTTTCATGACTGAATGCTACTTCTAGTGCTTCTACAATATGCAAGAAGTTTTTTAGGATATGATTATAACAGTTATGATAGTCTGATGTTGTGTGCACTGAAGTTTATGTCATAAGATGTTCATTTAAGTGCAAGTAATAGCAAAGAATCAATGACAAATCATTTGTCTGTAAATGTAACTTTTCTCTGAAAATGAAAAATAGAAAGGAATTCTATTCAGTGGTGTAGATTAGCTTTGAGGCCTGGCCTTAGATTTTGATTTTGTTGAATGAAATTATGTTAGCCAATAATCATTACTTACAAGTTGAAACTAGAGGCCTGGGTATGGGTTGTTGGTGTGAGGAGCAGAGTGCAGGTGGGCTGAGCAGAGCAGGTATGCTGCTTCAGGAATCCTGTGCCAGCAAGTATTCTGTCTTCAGATCCTGATGCTCTCAATTCTTGAAACCTTGGGGAACAGAATATGTCAATTCCTGCCTCAAATTCAGCAGTGAAACTAATGTTTTCCTTATGTAAACAGACTTGAATAAATTACAGATACCAGCCAAATATTGATTCTTTTAAGTCTGAGTTTCAAATTAATTTTAGTTGTCCCTGTAAAGAGCTTTATGAAAAGATTTAAAAACCGAAATGTATTAGAGCAGCTAACATCGAAAATAATAAATTGAAGCTCATGATAATGTAATTGTATATTTGAGGGCAGCAAAATATACATTGGAGAGAAACTACATGATGCCAATGGCATTTCTGTTCAGAATCTCTTAAAACATAATATTATCCATAATTTTTTATTCATAAGAGGTTGTCAGGTTGTCACCATATTCCCTTGTCATTCTAAACAATTGTTAGATTCATTGCAGTTGCTAATTTGCCATTTTTTAATAGGAAGTTGTTACTGCTGGCTAATAAATGTTTCATGTTTGGAAATTTGCTTCTTTTGCTGATCTTTTCATTAAGTGAAGTGGCTACTTAAAGGAGGTTCTGAAGAACATCAGTTTTTCACAGGGTGATAGTTACATTATTAATCTTGTTAAGTTAGATAATTAAGGGTTTTGAGTGTGAAGAAGGCAAGCATTTAAGTAGTTTTCAGGGTTCTTGGATGAATATGTATCTTGCAGAAAAGCAACAGCCCCAGTGAAAGTCTGAAGAAGGCTTCTAGACCATCATGTCTTATGAAAGCAATTTACTTGATTTTATAAGAACCTATTTCATACAGTAGTGTTGTTGTAGAATCTCTTGTTCCACTATAAGCAGAACTTCGTAGCTTGCCACTAGTGGCTCTCTGAGTTGGTAGGGTGCATGTTTAATGTTTTCTTTTTCCTCAGTATAAGGGTGTTTCAGCTCTTGGGCCAAGCTAGTTCTTTCTGAGAGAGAAAAATTCAAGAGGCCAAGCTGATGACAAACCACACTTGTACATGACACTACTTTATGTGCTAAATTGTTCGTACAGCTTCAGTATTGACTTAATTTACCCTTCACAAATATGCACTCTCTGTTAATACGTTGTTTACAATGTACTAATGTTTCCCAAAAGCCCACTGAAGTAGAGCAAATTGGCCCATTTCATTAGAACAGGATTCTAACTTTGAATAATTTTATTTCATGTCAAATAGCTTTTCAGCTCTGCATCATCAATGTAACCAGTATTTATTGTTTTGTAGAACAAGTTGTTGCTGTTTCCCATTTGTCATCTTTCTGCCTTGCTGACTCACTGTAGCCTTTATTCTGCGGTGTCAAACCATTCACACTCTCCTAAAGGGATTGCAGCCAAATGTAACAATTTACCTTTATGTTCAGTTTCCGGTCTTTTTAGGTATCTTGGGTAAGTGGAATCATGCAAAAGAGGTGGCTTCAGGATGCCACCTGAATACAACTTCTGTCTTTATGCAGAGAGGAGTAAGCACTTTTTTCATATTTACTCTGTTCAAGGGAGAAGAAAATTGTTTCATGTATTTTTACATGGCATACAGGAGCTGTGGGCACGCTGTTGCCCCAGGTGTATGGCCAACACACTCGTAACAGGCAGTACTGTGCTTTGCAATGACTTCCAGTCTGGTTCTGTGTCTTTGCTTCCTTAGGTGATTGTTTATGGCATCATTTTAATATCTTTTGGAGGGGGTACAGACTCATCAGATCTATGTGGAGCAATTCATATGCTTAAAGCTAAGAACTTGTTTAAAGGAAATGAAGAATTATGACTTTGTTCAGGTGATGGGCTGATGTGTTCAGGCAGCTTGAGGAGACGTTTTATGCTAGCCCCGCGCTCTCTGTGCGTGTCCGATGGTACGGTGGGAAAATACGTGATGGAGATTCTACGTGTAATGAATATATTTCACCACTAGATGGTGTTGTTATATGATATTAGGTATTTGCTTTGTGCGAGGGCGTGCTGAAGGGAAGAGGATCTTTAATGCTGTTAGTCACGTGGGAAGGTGCCAATGGCTGCTTCTGAGCAAAGTGCAGATGGCCCCAGGAATAAGACTAAGCAGGTAATTAAACCATAAATTAGGATTTTTTTTCCTGTAACTTGTAGGCTTGTTTGAATAATGCAAGTCTTTGCAAGTGAGTAACCTCAGTGTGTATGCTGACAAAACACTGGAAAGTGGGGAATGTCTTCAATTACTATCACTGTTTTCCACGATATTTTACGTGTTGTCACCCACTAAGGATTTGATTTTCATTAAACACACATCTGCTTGGCAAAGAATATTTTTTCAGGAAAGGTATGAGAAGGGAAGATACGTGTATAAGCAGGAACATGAGAAGATACCACTTTTAACCTGTACAAGGCAGTGATACTCATGTGCTACTCATCTGCCACTGAATTATAAATCCAGGGGGGAGGAATGCGTGACATCCCACCATTTGGTAATGCCATTATTATGCATCCCATTTCTTAAAGAAAAAGATAACAAGAATTACCAGCTGTGAATTGTTTGGGTTCTTAGGATGCTTTGTTCTGCAAAGTACCAAGAAAGTCTGCATGAACTGTTTTATCTCACTGTTGTGTGAAAGGCATTATTCACTTAGCTTGCGATAGGGAAGCACTTCTGAACACAGCAAAACAGACTGCTGCCTTCATTTGAAAAACTCTACACAAAAAATGGAGAAACATTCTGTAGTTTTTTTATAATGACTTTGACACTGCCTTACAGCTTTGTTTTCTTAAAAATATTGAGAGAAAGCATTTTATATTTCAGCTGGTTTGGAGTTTAAATTGCTTTTTCACATCAGGCTTTGTTTGAAAATCTGCTGATTTCCTGCTTGAGTCACAGGCAGATGTATGGCAGGATCTCAGCGCTGTGACTGACGTTTGCGCTGCTCCCATGTTGCTGCTGGGGCAGTGGTACCCTGCTGCAGTCATAGACCAGCCTCTGTTTTCCTGGGAGCTATACGAATCCACAACAAAATAAGGTACCTGCTCCAGAGTTCATATTAGTTCATGTATTTAGAAACAGCTCTCAGTACAGAAAGGTGGCGGTCAACTAATATTTTTCATTTTCATTGCTGAGCCCTCCCAGAGTCCTCCCCAGCCACCAGCAGTTCATGCTGATTTTAGGGGAGACACGTGTACAGAACTCAGTGTCATAAGGGGAAGGGAGCTTTTGATCCTTGTTTCTCAGTAATGCTCTTGTTTTTTTATTAGACTTGCAGGTGTGGCATGTTTACAATCTATGCAAAACTAAAGCCTGGCTTTTCAGCGTGCCTCCCTGGGTGGATGGCTGTGGGCTTGGGAGCAGCTGTTAGCTGCGTACGTTGATCTCCTTCTTCTTCTGGCATGTGGTGCTGCCTTGAAGGTGCCATCCTGTCTGCAGTAAGCATCTGCCAGCGGGTCAGGCGGGCACACCCCTGGTGCTTGTCCATGTCGCGCCATCCAGCCAGGATGCTCCAAGAGACGCAATCACCTCATGTGTTACAAGTGAGGTAAAAGATGATTTAAAGGACTGGGTTCCCAGCGGGTATAAACCACTGTAGTTCTTATCCCAGTGGAAGACCTGGCAGAGGAAATTTGGTATCAAGGTCAGCATAATTGCTAGGCTAAGCTGACCTGCAGATAGCAAAGTCTGAAACAGAAATGCTGCATCATGCAACGTTGCCACACAACCTGTAACAGAAATATATTTCATATAAAAAGTCATCAAGAATATTTTAAAAGCACAGGAAAGCTACCAGCGTTGTAAAATATCATCATACTCATTTCCTGCATCAGTTCCTTCTTGCATTTTCTTCCTTGTATAATTTTCCATCGACTGGATAGTGCTGCTTCTTTTTCCCTGGATTTCATTCTGCTTCATGTTTCAGTTAATTTCATGATACTGTATATAAACATTTGAGAGCAAAAATAAAATCTACCTTTCTTTCGGTGTTTTACCAACTTTTGAGATAGCTAGTGTGTGTTTTCTTTAACAGTTTTCTGGTGTGAACCCTTGGAAACTGGTGAAGCAGTTTTGTTTTCAGTGGGGGAATCCAGTATTTGAGATTTTCTTCTACTGTTAATATCAGAGGTAGATTGTAGCTGGGGAGGAATACCTGATCAAAGTCTTTAGCTATTTATGGCTATGTATCTGTTCTTTAAATGAGTGATTTTTGGATTGACATTTCTTTTAACTTTGTGTCTCTGATAAGAAACAGGAATAGGTAAATTTTAACCAAAATAACAACTAATATAATGAGTGATTGCACTTGTGTTTAATATAATGGTGCAATTCAGTTCTACAGAAAGACTTTCAGGAAAAAATATTGAAAGTATATTGCAAAAACCCCCGAACAAAACAAAACCCACCCAGAAAGATTTTCTTTAATCCTTTTCCCCTTCTAAACTAGGTTAGATAAACATAGTTGTACATGGTAAACATGAAACTTACGAAACTGCGACCTAAGAACATTCAACACAGGATTTCTTAATCTGCAGGAAAATGCATAGCTTTTAAACAATACTAAACTAGACAATAGTTGAAGTAATATGTCATCAGTATTATTTTAAAGGGATATATCCCAGGCATATGCAGTCCTGGTAATTATGAATCAGGTCTTCAGTGACCTTTAACATAGGCATTAAGACAAAATCCAGCAATCTCAGTGACTTGCTGGCTACCCTTATTAATTAAGGCTGGAGAGCACACTTTAACTGAAGAAAAGGAAAGCGTAATTTCCTTATTTTCCAAGATTTGGTGGCAAATGCTGGAGAAAATTATCAAGAAGGACAGCAATTGTTACAAAGGGTATTATTTGTTGAAGAGAAAACTCACTTGCAACCAGTCTGTCTTACAGAAACAGTTGTGACCCTCTTGCACAGATTTCTTAGGGATGCTCAATATTGGATTTCTGTTTTACCATGCTCTGATGATAATGCTAAGCTGTGCATATCCAAAATATAAATTAAACCTGTTAGTAATCGTACTATAGCAATAGTCTAAAAATCTTCAATCATCAGATTGACTGGTGGAAGGACCTCAGGTATTGCCTCTGACTTCTAGTTTGATTCAAACCTTCCGTTTGCTGTTAGTATTTCATAGCTCTTTTGCTCAACCTGCCAAAAAGGAAGTTGTATTTTCCTCTGGTGTGTGTGCACTTAAAGTGTACCATGTATTCCCTCTGCAAGTTTAGCTACTGTGTTATTATAGTGATAATATCAACAGCTTTGATTTATATTCCTTTAGCAATACTACCTAACTTCTTGTTTGCTTTCTTTACTACAACTGGATACTTGGCCAAAGGCTTTAAAGGGTTTTTCTTTAATAACTTCCAATCTCTTTTTATGCTGTAGAATCTTTCTTTTGGTTGATAGTCTGTCAGTTTGGTTCTTTGTTCCAGGGCTTGTCAGTCTACATTCATCTGCATTTGCTTTTGGCAAGACCAGGGTCTTAAATGATAGAAATCTTTTCCTCTTCAATTCTTGTTTCTGTATGATGTGTTGTGGCTCCTCATCTAATAACACTTACAGACTTTGAAATCTTTCCCTTCAACACTGTTGTTCAGGTCTTTTAACAGGAGAAAAAGACAAAACGGTAAAAGAGAGGTGAAAATAAGGCATTCAATGACACATCTCTGGCTTTTGTATCATCTTTTTTCTGTATTCTTGTTAGCTTGTTTATGTTCAAAATTTGACCAAAATTCTAAAATTGATACAACCTTCTGGAAAAAAACATGCACTTTGTCCACTAGATTATCCATGTCTTTTGTTGTAAAAGGCACATCTCAGTCAGGTGTATTTTTTTGGTCATAGCTCAACATAACATGTAAGTCCCTTCCTCACTGACTAAAATGCTGGAAAGCATTTAACAGTTCTGTGGAGTGAATGGACTGGTTAAAAAGCTGAACAATTGCCTGGAGGTATTCCGGTGCCTCATTTGAAGCCTGTTTAGTTTCCTGGCAGAGACATGCTGTGGCTGCTGCAGGCGTGGGGCACTGGACTCTCCGGTCCTTGCAAAATACTCGCAAGAACAGCGCTGGCGTCCCTGTGCGGTGCCCTGCAGCCCTCCTGCTTGCGGGGACACCTGGCCGATGCTGGGTAAGAGGTTTTCAGCTTCATCAGCCTTGGCACCATTCCTCATCATGCAAAGTCTCTTCTGCCAAATGATGGGATTTTGGGGGTAATATAGCAGGGTGGGAGGCAGAAGCTAATCGGGTAGGGAGCTCAACACCTCTGATTTTCTGGGGAGGTATCAATGCTTGCTTGGGTTCTCTAATGCTTATTTTGTGGATGCAGCTCTTACTGCCAGAGCCATCCTAAACAGAAGTACAAAACCCCCCAGGTTCATTTCTCACTGTTTGGAAATGTTATCTTTCGTAACACAAGGTGTTAGAAAAGTTTGCTGAATGACATGTCCAGTATCAAGAGCAAGACAATAATTATCCTTAGTTTCTAGGAAGGTACTTTAAACACCTGAGGACAAGAAGGGGTATAAACATCTCTTGCTAACAGGTATTTCCACTTGAATCTTTTACAGCCCTTCTGATTTCTGCCCTTTGGCCTCCTTCCATTTTGGATGGATGTCCTAGTCTCCCACCAGAGGAAGCTTCACACTGTTCCATCATACTTTTGTCAAACGATTCTCCAGATAAAATGTAACTGACATTTTTTTTCACAGCTTCTTTTTCACCTTGTCAGAACAGTCAGAGCAGTGATCAAACCATCAAGCCAGTGGCATGGAAACACACCATGCTGGTATTTTTAGCATGGCCTAGAACATCCTTTTCTAGGGAGACATGTGGAAGAGACATCTAGGGGTAGAGATTTCTTCCCATCCCTTCCTGGAGAGATGGCAAGGGACATTGAGGGGGGCTGTCTGCGAGTGGGCTGTCATGTCTCTAGCATGACCATCACATAGAAGGCCTGTCACAGTTTGGGCCTCTTCCCCATATTTATCTTCTCTCACCATGCACCTCGTTGTTCACCTTGTGTCATCTGCCAGATCACCTCTTGGGGAGAGCTGCTTTCATCAGTTCTTGGTGGGAGGGTTGTGCAGAGTGTGGACAGTGCCCAGGGCCAGTTAGTTTTTTTCGATGTTGCCCGGTTTGTGCTGGGCATTGGATAAACATTGTCCGTCCTGCTTGTTGTTCTACTGCCCTGTTTAATTTCCTGTCTGTCACTCTCTGTTGTCACAGGACCACATGGACAGGACTCCAGGGGTTGTGGAGGTGGGCATGGCACCAAGTCTGTGATGAATTCGTTGCTTTGGCTCGTGTCATCATTAGTTCAGTGTGTGGTGTGTTTTCTGCTGGATCTGTTCAGTTTGGTTGACCTAACATGTCTCATTTGTGACTTTGTCATAAAAAGGTACCTGCTCCATCTCCTTCTTGAACTCGCAGGGCTTAACCTTTATTTTTAAACTAGATTTGAAGATACTGTGTTACACAGTGGAGAGCAGAAGGGCGAGAAGGTGGCTGATAGCTTTTTAACAAACAACAGAATCAGAGAGGAAGGTTTTATCAAGGACTCTGAGTCGTGTAATCTGTCCTGGCCCAAGACAGGATTAGCTGAACACAAAGTATCCCCAGCCACGTTTGTGTAGCCTGTTCATTCATAAAAACTTGCAGTGTTTGCGTTGGCCATCTTTCCTAGGGCTTCATTAGCTTTTATCACAGGAAACGTTCTTCATGCCAACAAAAAGAGGGAGGCAAACAGCAGGGTGGCTTTGGGTTGTTTAGACTGGAATCTGAAACTTTCAGGCATGAGGTGAGTACTGAGTTACTTGCTTGACTGAAAAATTATCCCCTTAGCATGAACAGAAGTCTGGAGGAGCACTGGTTGTGGCTGTAGTTGAACCCGCATGAGAACTTCTGGGTTGTGGGCGCTGGAAAAAATGATGGGATTGCTGTGATGCCTGTGTGCCACGGCCCTGGGGGTGCACTGGGGGTTGAGCAGGGCTGACATGCTCTTCCCCCATTGCAGTCCCTGCTAGGCAGCACAGCACTGCTGCGTGCCAGGCCCTGCAGGCAGCGGTGAGGAGCATGCCCTTTCTCAATGGAGCTGCTCCCTCTTTCCCACCAGCCCCCATTTTGCAAAAATCAAAATGGTATAGCTGTGTCATATCACTTTCCTCCTGCCCGTCTATCTCCTGTGCTTTTCTAGGTGTCTTGAAGCGTGTGGTGTGTGTGTGTCTTCTACACCCAGAAGGAGGGCATTGCCCAGTTTTCCTTGAAGTGCCATGGTCTCTGAGTCTCCAAAGAAGTTAGCTGGGCTGGAGAAGTCCTGAAAAATGGTACACAGAATTATGCAGCACTGAAGTGCTGAATTTTGTAGGAAGGGAAGAGCTGGAGGATGAGGGTAAACAAGCTCTTCTCTCGCAGCCTGTGTTGTCAGTATATTTTTATGGAGTTGAGATTTATTCCAGTGTCAACCTCGTGTGGCTGTATATAGTGGGGGCAGGATGCAATAGCCTGTTTAAATAAAAGCTGTTTGGCAGTGTGAAGCCACCCTTCTTTTTTTAATCCTTAATGAATGTTTTGTCTTTTCATACTACTCTTTCATTGTTAGCCTCTTTTATGCTGTTCATCTGAGTGAACCTGTGCATGTTAATTTTTCATAGGGGGAGAGAGTGGGAGATAAATATTTAGTTAGAACTTCCTTTGTTTGGCAATGTACAGAACGATGTGTCAGTTAAGAAACAAAAATATTACAGCTACCAGTCCCTTGTGAATTTTTTTATTTTTTTATTTTTTTTAGCTACAGTCTTTGCTAGCTGATTGATGTTTGTTCCTGAAAGCAGCTGGAGAAAAGCCCACCCAGCCATTAGGGTGCTTGGCATGTTGCTCGGGCACACGCTGCATCATACCCCCCCACTACCCAACAGTCTGCCCCAGAGGCAGCATCAGGGACCGCTGGGGAGGGAGGCAGAGCAAAATGTCTAATGTGGCATCCTATGGCCACCAAGCAGTGGTTAAGGTTCCTTCTCACTGATCACATGAGGCTGTGCAGGGAGTTCCTGCAAGCTGGCAATTGCAGAAATGATTTCTTATGAGCACAGTCCTTCTGCTGGTGTACAAACACAGGCTGGGTAAAAGGAAGATGCTTAAGAATTAAGCCATACTGCAGCAGAGAGCTTTCCTTGTGAGAGTAGTACAGAGGAAATGCATAAAGCAGTCAACTGACTGACTGAAGAATCTTCAAACAAGGAGAGATGTTCGTACATAATTAAGTCAAATCTGCAATGTCAAATGCAACCAGAGATTTTGATATGTGTTGTAACATACTAAGTAGAAATCTGAGATTCTGAAATAGTCTAAAGTAGGACTGCATAGTGGGACTGCATAGTGTAGACATACTGTGTTTCTCAAGACACTTGGAAATTATGGCATTTTTTTAATGTTTATTTCAGATTTTCTGCAGTGAAATGCTTTAACAGATGGTAATACATAGTCAAAGAGGAATTTAGTGAGAAAAATAAAAAATATTGAAAATAGAAGGGCTTGGTATTTTAGTAAGAAAATCTAAATACGATACCATTGGAGGAAGGTATGATTTGCTTAAAAGAGGAAAAAAAAAAATATATTTAAATACAAAAGAGGAAAGAACTTCAAATTAAGATCAGCATTGTGCAAGGCAGCATTACAAGTAGAAAACTGAGAGGAGACATCCTAATCTGTTGAAGTCTAAAAGGAAAACCATTAGCAAAACTGGCATTACAGTGATCTTTTAAATTAGCTGTAGGCTTTGGCAAGTTGAATGATCAGACATGATGTTGAGAGGGAAAAATAGCAAGTTCTGACTACCCCGTGTTGGTGATTTCTCTCAGCTTCACCCCCAGAAATTATTTATCAGTAGTGTTAGAGGGTGTCCTCTGCAAATGTAACTAATTTGTTTACTCATTTGCATGATCAGAGGATCAGGTCTCATACAATGTATGTGTTCTGTGTTTGCATGCATATATAAAATAACCATTCCCTTTATACGACATTGACGTTTCTCACAGTTTTATAACGATCGTAGCTTTTATTCCTGGCAAAAAAAGCCTGCCTTGCAGAGAGTCAGACAGAATAACTGTGTCAAATAAGATTTATTTCAAGGAATATAAATGCAGCTGCCTTTACTCACACAAAAGTAAAGACTTTAAAAAAAAAAAAAAAAAAGGAAAAAGAAGAAAAGAAGCTTTTACAAACTCCATTTGCTTGCTTTCTCACCTGACCAGAGCTCAGAGCCAGCTAAAGACTCCCACTGATTCAAGCAGCTGCAAAGACTAAATGAAGTTTATTAGGTGAACACTTTACATTGAAGCTGGCCAGGAGGTTTGTGAAGTAATTTGAACTCTCAGTGTGTGCATGTGTAGTACTTAGGTAACAGTATTTTACCCATTATCACCTCAGAAAAAAAACACCTGGGAGTTGTGGATGTTTGCGAAGTTTATTTAGACAAGCTCTCATGGAGGGTTAGGGGCATACATATGTCTGGATTTTCGCTTTTGTATTCTCTAGAAATCTTGGCACATTTTGAATACTTTATAAGTGTGTCTGGGATCTAAATACACCTGATAACCCTAGCCCAGATGCCCCTACTCCAGCTGTTGCACATCAACATTTCATAGTAGCCTCATCTGGGGCAGTGGACATAGGAACAGTCTTATTTGGAGCCTCTGAACATGTGTGCTGTGTTGTAGAGCCACACATTATATGTTTGACACTTCTGGAAGGTCTTCGGAGCCTGGACATGTGGCTTATGCATGTATAATGGTTCTGATCCCTCTCTGAAGCCTAAGGCTTAATGTGCTTGTGCTTTACAGTACACACGCATTTCAGCCTGGGCAGTTCTGTATGTAGAGACTGATTCTGTCCCCACTGGAGTCCTCAAGCATTGTTGTCAGCTTTGAGGGTCAGATTCAAGTATTGTGTTTTCCTGGATAGAAATGTGGGTTTTTTTCAGGTTAGTCTTTAATTTAGTGTGGCATGGCAGTCCTGCTAGCTGGGCACTCAACAATAGTGTTTTTCAAGTTTGTACATTTGTTTCTATACCTGGATCATTCTTTCTGGTCAGTATCTTTCATATGCTTGATCCCCTTTCTAACATAAAACTCATCTCTTTTTCTGGTATTTTCTCAATTGACATAGGCGCTGCTAGTAATAAAAAGCATTCTCTTTTCCCTGCTCAGCCTGTCCTAAGTGGCCTGCATTTTTCTTGACCTGGAAAGGAAATACTGAAATAAAAGCATAGTTCTGTAATGAGTTAATGTGCTGTAGATTCATTACTATTTTTGCAGAAATTCTTCTCACTTCATTAGCTTGCTCTCCCTTTCCACCCATTTTTATAAGAGTTATTATGAAGCCAGAACTTGATTAGTGCTGCCTTTGTCAATTCAAGTTATTAATGATTAGTTAATTCTCTCAAGGAATCCATTTTTACTGTGGCAGTATTCTTTTTAAGCCAGTGAATCTCATGTTCAAACATTTTTAGTACTTACTTTTCAATTATGTAGTCACAGTAAAGTAAAAAGCCCCTTAAATACTCCCTTAACGGTGACTTGTGAAACAGGAATGATTTATGTCTGATTTTCACAGCTCTTAAAATAGTTCACAATGTTACACACTGTATGTGATGCAACTCAGGAGCAAAACAAAAGAGAAATAAGTGGGATTCTAGTCTTAACTCTGAATATCACTTCTGTAGAGGAACAGAAACAAGCAACTTACTTAAAAATAAGCTCAATATTTCATCACGAGTAGTGAAAGCGCAAAATTACTAAGGTGATTTCTTTGTTAATAATTTAAGTCTTTTCAATATTTTTTCAGCTCTTCATAGTGTTTGAAGAGACTTTTTCCTTCTAGAATTTGCAGGTAACAGTATGAATTGTATGTCTAGAACGACCTGACCTAGTATGTAAAAATAACTGTACCGTGCTAAAAATGACTGGAAATTTAAATATGAATCAATGGGTACAAGATGTAGGACAAAGTAAATAGGACAGTTGCTGGTCGGGTTGTCTTTTTCTTACATCTTTGTGGAACTACAGTCAAGAACAAATAAGTAATGTGTACTTTTTGGAAGTTTAACGCTGCACTTTGTATACTGTGTTTGGATGTTGAGAAGAAAGAAAAATAAAGCTCCCTGCAGAATGTGCATGAGAATGTGCATCAGGTCTCCAGGGAGTGTTTGTATGGCTGTAGGAACAAACTGCGTAGTCTGGAGAAGGACTAGGATTCATGTCTGAGTGGAATATTTTCTTATTAAAGCCTTTGCATTGCAGTGCAGAAATACCAGGAGTGTCTCATGAGGATACTCTACAGATGAGAGCAGCTGGAAGTGTCTTTGCTCACAGCACTAGGATAGCCAGTCTCTTAAGAGAAGGTACAGCTGTATATGAAGTATAACAATGTCTGGGATAGTTTCTGTAAGACCTACTTCTTCTCAGGCAGCCTGACTGAGTTAAAAGATGTGGAGACAGAGCTCGTGATGCTTCAGAAGCTCTGTCCTCTGCCCTTTCTCTGATGACATTGAAGTCTCATCAGAGCTGAAAACTCCAACTAGGACTCTCTGGAGCCACTGCTTAAAAACACAGGGCTCTCAAGCTCCCTCAGCTGGCTTTGTGTCCTTTTTTTTTTACCTCACACAGACAAATTAAGTAAGTAATTAATTGCATGTTTTTGCTCCATACTGCTGAATTACCGGATCAGATAATGAAAGCTATATTATTTTAGATCATGTGCTTGCTGGTATTGTTAAAAGTACTTGATTTCCACATTTTTTTCAGGGCTTTTCATATCCCTTCTACAAGTTACATGCTTACAATTCCAGCTTATAATTTTTCATTAATTACTACTCAATATTAAGATTATTCTGCTGAGAACATTTGTTGGTCTAGTAAGGAGTGACTTTGTAAGTGTTCTGCAGACATGGAGAGTATCATTACTGAATGGGCTGATATGCTGCTAATATTTCCTTTCTATCCGTTGCTTGCTGGCTGTTGATGTCAGTTTTTTTGGCTATACCAGCTAAACTAAACTAGCAGAATTCTGTACTTGCAACAGTTGAACTCCAAGTACTTATGTAATCTTCTGCACCTATTCTTCTGCATGTTTTTATGCTATTCACATGCAGTGTATCGTGTATGAAATTTCATTCATTTGACGAATGAAATGACCAAGTTTCCCACTCAAAATCTATTAGCCTGGTAGACTCTCTGTACAAGTAGTACTTTTGGTGGTAAATTTGTTATAGGATAGTGGTGATATCCAATAGGATTTTAAATTTCTGGGGTTTTATGTAAATCCATTAACTACATCTAGGCAAACTTACACTGTGGTGTCATTTTTTAACAAAATGCTGTTAAAACCACTGGAACTGGGTTGACTGTTTCTGAAGAATGGTTCTATTACTTAACTGGGCTTTGGGGATTAGATATACTGAACAGCAAATTATTTTTCTTTTTCTTTCTTAATTCATTTCTGTTTCATGGTTAAATAGACTATGTGCTATCTGAACCAATTCAAATTTCCCAAGTATTCCCAATATGCTTTTTATCAATAGCTATGCTCTACGAAGTTATCTCTGCTTTTTAACTGCTTCATCACTTTCTTTCTAGGTGTTAGTTAGGATAAAGTTGTTCCATATTCAGAATTTTTCTTGATTCTGTCTCCTTTGTAATGGTCTTTGTTTTTTTTCCCTAATCATATTTTAAAAATAATTTCTTCTTCCCCTTTCTCAAGGATTAACTCATTTCGTTTATATTCTCTCTTTTAATTTCTCTTGTGGGTATTTCACAACTATGCATATCGTTGTCTGTATAAACCACCAGTTTCCATTTTCAGCAGGGTTTCTTTTTATCCTCAAACCAATCAATCTCTCTGAAGCTGAACTGGCCTTCTTGTTGAGCACATACAGAGTAAAAATCCTGTCCCTATTGAATTCAGTAGGAGTTTTGTCATTCATGTCAATGACTTCAATGCTTCACTCACAGTTAACATGCATTAGGTTTTAATTATTATGCATTTTAGGCACCTCCAGCCTTCTTCCTGCTTCATGGCTTTTAATTACTTCCCAGTGAGCACACTATTTACTCCTCCTAATTCCACTCAGCTTGTTTTTTCAAAGCGTACTTTTTCTCATTGCTTGTCAGTACACAGGAGAAGGATGATACCTTAGGAAAATATAAAGATAGCCAAAAGGGAATTATGGTAGACATTAAGCATTCCTTTTGCAAATCATTCTGTGAAGGCAACATGCTTATTAATTTTGATGAGCTTCATGGGAAGCATGGACTTCTGCATGCCGCCCAGTAAAGGAACTGAGCCTTATGGATCACGATTATCCCATCTCCAGCACAAAGTGGTAACCTGTTTAACAATAGTCTGTGACACACCTTGTGGTCCTAAGATAAGGAACTTTAAGCTTTTTTGCCCTAGGGAACACATAGTAACAAAAAAGATTAATAGCAATTGCATATCAAAGTAAGGCAAACTGAATTTGTGGTCAGCTGCTGTTTATCAATGTGTTGATGACAATATCATGTTTACCTAAGGACTGTGGCTTTCTAGTATTTATTGGCTTGCTTCTTTTTAACCTTTTGAATACTGGTTAGAGAATTTTGCTGACTACATTCATATAAAAATGATCCGTGTCCAAAGAATTCATGGCCCCATAACCTCTGTGTATTAAATAAACCTGAATCACTCTATTGTTTGTGAAATTTCTCAGAAACATAGAATCATTTAAGTTGGAAAAGACCTTTGAGATCATCATGTCCAACCATTAGCCCAGGACTGCCAAGCCCCCAACGTACTACCTCCCTAAGCACCACATCTACATGATTTTTAGATACCTCCAGGGATGGTGATTCCACCACCTCCCTGGGCAAGCGTGTTCCAATGCTTGACCACCCTTTCACTGAATAAATTTTTCCTAATATCCAATCTAAACCTCCCCTGGTGCAAGTTGAGGCCATTTCCTCTTGTCCTGTCGCTTGTTATCTGGAAGAAGGCACTGACCCCACCTGCCTACAGCCTCCTGTAATGTCTCTCCGGAATCTCCTTTTCTCTTGGCTAAACAACCCCCGTTCCCTCAGCCGCCCCTCATGAGACTTGTGCTCCAGACCCCTCACCAGCCCCGTTGCCCGTCTCTGGACACGCTCCAGCGCCTCAACGTCCCTCTTGCAGGGAGGGGCCCAAAACTGAGCACAGGATTCGAGGTGCGGCCTCACCAGTGCCCAGTACAGGGGGACAGTCACTGCCCAGTCCTGCTGGCCACACTGTTTCTGACACAAGCCAGGATGCCGTTGGCCTTCTTGGCCCCCTGGGCACACTGCTGGCTCATGCCCAGCCGGCCGCCAGCCACCCCCCCAGGTCCTTTCCCACCGGGCACTTCCCAGCCACTCTGCCCCGGCCTGTAGCGCTGCGTGGCGTTGTTGTGACCCAAGTGCAGGACCCAGCACTGCTCCTTGTTGAACCAAGTTCTGAAATTGCAGATTAATTAATCTAGTAAGAGAAAGAAAATGGTTTTCTATGTTTATCTGTGCATCTCATGATTGTATGGCTTATTTCTTACATGGGATAGTATCTGTCATTTTCTGCAAGTTTGTGTATTATCTTGAAGAATAAGACCTGGTCTTACTGATTTCTGCATGGTCTGACCTCCAAAGCTCCTTCTTTGCTGCATGAGACAGTACTCTGTTGGGTGATGAAAAGGACAGCAGTAATGGTGCTAAATTTCTTTGAGAAAGCTGTTCTACTACAAAACAGAACTACTGGGAATAGCAGCGCAGTGTCATGATCTGGCTTTTTGATATGACTTGCAAAATGTAACTGGTCAGTAGTATCTGTGAAGAAGCTGTATGTGCATCTGCAGGCTGCTGAAAGGGAGATCATCATACTGCACTATGTTAAGTGCGTGCATTTCTTCCATGGTGGAATCATGTGCTAAATATATGGGACCTGAAGCGTCAGTATGCTTCTTAAGGAATAATGTTAAATAAAAGTACTAAGAGCAGACGAAGAGAATATGTTGCCTGTAAATGTCTAACCAGCAGTAATGGCATTGATTCGTGGTCAGGTAAGTAAGTATAGTAGTCCAATGAGGTTATGTTCTTTTTAGAGAACTGACCAGTTTCAAAAGGTTTTGTCAGGATCAGTCCCAGAGAATTGAAAGGTTTTCTGAAATCAGCATATATTTTTCAGACTCCAGAATACAGCAAAGTAATTCTTGAAGAAAAATTTCTTGTGCAGTGATGAAAGCAGCTATCCCCTTGTAGAAATATTGTGTCTCTCTGAAGTATTGCTGGTGAGTAGAGTTCCACTTCATGCAGCCATTCCATCATCATGGGGTGTCCTGTCCCTGTCCTGGACACATATTGGAAGTAGAGAAGAAGGTACTCTGACAGTCCAATCTAAAATTAGTTTTGAAAACAAACAGGTGACGATAGCTAGCTTAGTAGTGGGCAGGGCAAGAATGCATCCTCATTTGTTTCTTACTGTGGCTGGTGTTCCCAGACTAATTCATTTTTTAACAGAACTAATCCGCTTTTGTCTTCTTGTCTTTGCAGAATTTGAATTTTGACAGTCTTGAGCCATACATCAATCACTTTGCCTCTTAAGTACTAAAATGTCAATGTCAATATTCTGAGATTTCATCTTTCTCTTTGATGTCTTTTCTGATTGGTAACACTAACTGAGTTCTCAGAGTTGAAGTCATTCTCGAGTAACAGCTAGAATTAGATCATTGCAGAATTTTGTAGCTACTGTTATTTTTCTGATAATTAAAGTAACATGGTTTCTTTTTTTCCCTAAAGGGGAAAGGTGACTTAGCCTCTTCATCCTTCCCTTCCAAACCTGGGAAAGATGGATTGTTTAGTTTGCTTGAGGCCTGTTTCCTGGTACTGAGACCATGGCAAAGAGGTTTGAACAAAATATTATGGCAAAGAGATTAGGGTTAGTGTTGTGGCAATTGATGCTGCTGTTTGAAAGAGGTCCAAACCTTTCAGATGACAAAAATGCCACTGCTAACAGGAGCCCTTTCATAGCTGATATAATAAGTGGACGTTCTTAATTAGATACTTCTTTTGGTAATGGTAAGAACATTTTTCTAACTCTACATTGAACAGTTGTCTTATCCCTCCCTCTTAGATTCTGTCTGGAATTTTGGCCATTGGCACAAGAGGAGCAGTCAAGAGAAGTTTGGATTCTGCTGCTCTGACATTTGCTCTGAACTTGCTGCTTCTTCATTTTCTTTTGTGGAAAGCAGGTGCTTTTCCATCTTCGTGCCAGCATGCAGAATTGGGATGAAACCCCCCAAAATCTTGTTTGCTTTGAATGTGATAGTTGTTTCCTAAGTGTTGCTCATCCAGCTCCTCTGTCATAGGCAAGAGTGTCTTGTAAAGGAAAAAGAAAACTCACAAAAAGCATCTGAAGCCACCAACTCAACAAAACTCCCTCTTGACAGAAAACACTAATGTACTTCTTATGTGCTTAGCTATAGCTAGGGGAAGCAATTTTGAGTCTCTGAAATTCCTGTTTGCCTCTTCTAAGGTCTTTCTGGTATCTGCTGTTGCTGTGTGTGGTGAGGCAAGCTGCAGATCCACTGTTCTGAACAGATGAGAGAAATAGAAGGAGACTTAAAAGTCTCTGGATGTTGCTTTTTGCTTTAAAGAAGTAATCTGGTCCTCCATCACCAGCTGGTGAGGGCTGTGTTCTGCATATGGGGGAGCAAGGGGGAGCTTGTAGTGCGACGTCTTGTTTTTCAAAGGCTTTGTACTCACTTTCTAGAATTTAGATAAACTTACTGCTCTGATTGTTGCTTTCTGGGACCTGAGGACTTCAGAATACTTTACAGCTAATGGACTGGCTAGAAATTATTCTTGAGAGTGGTAAGAAAATATTTTATCTATTACAAAGAAGGAATTTGTTACACAGAGGTGAGATAGGGCAGGTATAGACCAGCTCTGTCATTTTGTCTAATCCCTTGCAATTACTGAGGCTTATTGCAATTATTTCAACAGATGTCTTGCTCAGAGGTTCCCGGAACAGCTGCCTCATAGGATCTGATGTTTGCAGAACATCTGCTGCACAGATAGTCAAAAATCATTGACCAAACAAAGTGGTTCCTACTGCTCCGTAACAAATGCTAAGTCAAGACTTGCAAAGCAGTGAAAGGCCCAAAAGTGGCAATTATGATGACACGGTTAAGAAAATAAGAGAGGTTGAGGAAGTTGCTCATGTCCTGTGTCTCTGAGATGACAAGGATTTAGCCAGCTACAGTTCCTGGGTGATCTCAAGAGGCAATCACATTGTCAAGACTCCAGTGGTCCCAGCTGATTCTTCTGGAGGAAAAGTTCAGATTCCTTCTGATGTGAAATCTGGGAGTCACTTGAACTTGCAGTGAGGCAGTAGCCTCCATGCTCCTTGATCATCTCTGTTTTGCTTTTACCTGGAGGTAAACTCCAGTGCTTTGGGGGGGGTGGGGGGGGTGGGGGGGGTGGGGAATTAAGCTGTCCCTCAAAATGATTCAAAAGTCATACAAAAGTCGGACCCAGATCCCTTGATGTGCAGTGTTTTAACTTCCCACCATCTTTCTACTAATATAGCATCCATCTTCATTAGTGTGAGCTATCTGTGGTTGAAAGCTGTCAGAATTACCTAGCAGCACAATTCCATTTGAGAAATTACTAATACCAGCTCTTTTATACTGTTGTTCCAAGTCTAGATCCTTGGTAATGAAATGAGAAAAACTTGTTGGTAATGTCAGCACTTTAGTTTGCTTATTGCTTGTTTGTATTTTTTCCTGAAATTTGTGAAGCTATATGCACTAAATTCTGCTCATAGAAATGTATTTTCAGAGAAAGATCTAGAAGACTGTTTTGAAGGAAAGAGTCCCATCTAACGCCATTTCTTTGGCCAATGAGCTGGGACACTACTGCATACATATAATTCCATATACTGCATGTCATTTTACATAATACTTCGTTCAGTATCCGATTTTTCTTTTGCATGGAAACAAAATAGTATATTAAAAGAAGTCTGTCCTATTTTGTTCATTAAGTTTCTGGAAGTTTAAATACATCGAGGAAGATTTCTTTGAAAGTATACACTGGGGAAGATATTTAAAATTAAAATAGGCAGTTATATGGCCAGATGCAGGCCTCTGTTAAATTCTGTTCTGTTAGCAAGAATTAATAAATCCTAAATGTTGTTTTAAAAAACTAGGATTTATTTCTGTTTGTCAAGTCAGCAAAAGAAAGTTCCCATGTTGATGCCACAGCAAATGAGATCATGTGGTAGTGAGGTGGCAGCTTCTTCCTGTACTGGATTTAGAAATGACAACAGTGATGATTAAAATATAAGACAAGGGTTTGTTCAGGTCCTCAGATGATATTCTGATATAGGAATAGGAGTTACACTGATGTAAGGCTTCTTACAAGATTTAGGCATAGCTAAAATGAGTAAAACTAATTAATTATATGTTGGCTTCCTTTTTCAGTAATGGGGGATAATCAGGTGTTTTTGCATGTTTTTCATAGTGTTTGTGATCTTGTTTCTTGTCATATTAATGCCACTCTGTAGTAGGAAGGAAACATAAATTAGTGTATAATTTACAGTAGGAAAAGCAGGGGCTTGGGTGCTTAATAAATTTTCACAGAGGATTTTATCTAGTGCTGTTTGTGGGATTTCCCAGTAGTGCATCTTAGTGTGGTATGTGTGTTTTTTACTCTCATCTCAGTTGATAATAGATTAAAAGTGTCCATAAAGAAGTATTTTGGTGGTTGTAAAAGTCTGATCTAAGGTGTATGAGGCAGTGCGCAGAAGCTTTAAACGAAAAGACACCAAATTCAGAAGGGCTTTACCATTGTCCAGTTCCAGGTGGGTAAGTCACACACTTCAGTGATTTTATGGTCCCCAAAGTCACCACGTTGCCTAACTAGAATAGTAAAAACATTCCTTAGGATAATTTTTTGGCCCAGATTTTTAAGAAGGACATGGGATTTTCCCTGTCTTTCCCTTTTAAAGCATGATTCTACAACTAACCTATATGTCACTTTGTCAGTGCTTTTGCAGGAAACGGCCCCAGGTGCCACCATTGTATCTATCAACGTGAGAGAGAAATGCTTCTGGTTTCCTGTCTTCGCGACAGGTCACACAACCTGATACAACCTGGGGCCATGGTGGGCCGCTGAGCACGGACCAGCCCTGTGCCCTGGCAGCAGGGACATTCAGGAGCCTCCTGAGCTGTGTAAACAGGGGCACAGCCAGCAGAGTAAGGGAAGGGTAAGGCAAGAGTCTTGTCCTTGAAGGATGGGGATAAGTTTGTATTTTCTCAGGCTGCAGAAGCCTCTGAACCCATCCACTTCTTGCTGATACCTCCAACTATGAAGCAATATGAGTTTTCCCACTGAAACTGCAGTTTTTGGATAAAAATGGTTATGGCTCATTTGCCTTGGCAAGTTTTCTTCCATTACTGTGTATTAAACTTGCTATAGACACTTCCCAGATCACACCTCTGACAGGAGTGTGAAAGCTGTCTATGGAAGCCCTGCTTCTGTCTTGCAACTTGCATTCATTCCAATTATGAATTTTATATCCTGAATTATTTACAGTGATCAGTAGTCATTAATGGTCGGGCTACATTTTCCTAAGTATTGTCGATTTTCATCAGGAAGGACCCTCTCCTAGAAAACATGCAACATTCTTAATGTCTTCAGTGAAGGTAGTCTCCACTCTTAGTGGTTTGTCTGCATTTTTGGTTGTCAAACACTGCTCATGGCTTCAGTCCCCAAGAAATCCATGGAGCTGTTTGTTTTGCTTTGGGAGCAGAATGTCAGCATTTAGTGAGAAGAAATACAAGGTGGAAACAGTTTCATTAGAAGGTGTTAGATTTTATAGTTCCTTCCTTAAATGTGTCAGATTAATAGGAAGAAAGTGTTTTAAATGGTTGACTTTAATTAGAAGAACAAAGAAGTCTGCCAAAAACAGTAATCCATTTTTGGTGACCAAGTGTTTAAGTCATTTAGAAATTATTCCATTTATTCTTAATTATGTTCTCATTTATTGAAGTTTAATCTATTTGGAAAAATACCAGACCTAATGGTATGCTTCACAAAGCACAAATTATGTGGCAGAATATTTTAAATAATTCTTTATTTTTTAGTCTCTCCCTTTTGTATTACATTCTGCAAGGCTTTTAGCATCATTTGATACATCTGGTCACAAAGTGTCATATTGCTTTTAGATTTACCATTTGGTAAGTATTTGCATCTGTTACAAGGGGTCCTTTTTACAGTCTCTGTATCATTGCCAAGCTGAGACCTTGATCAGCAGTAAAAACACAGAGATGCTGATTAATGCTTTTGTCATCTCAAGGACTGATTACTGTAATTCACTCTTTTAGGGACTTTCATCCCATGCTGTTAGGAAATTGCAACTGACACATTATGCTACCATGAGGATTCTCTTAAAAATGAGATTATTTGGATGTATTACACTGATTATTAATGTTAAAAAAATACCTGACTTTGTTAGTAGAAAATATTCATATTAATTATTACATGTATTTGGGGGATTGTAGAGCATTACTAGTGTGAGCCTATCATGTGAGTAATCATTTTGCTGTTCTGATCTTCCCTATAGATCATCCAATTTACTGAGCTGTCCTGATGAAGTCTGTTAAGATTTTTACATTATCAAGAGAGTAAATTATCTACTGATATTCTTTAAGCTGAATTTGTGTTCTTTTTCAATCAATGTGGAAATGCTTTGTATTTACTTGAACATCTGAATTGCAGGTTTTCCTATTCCTGTTTTCAATTTGCAATGTATAATAATGGACTTGGGTGAGTCTTTCTGAAAGCTAATCAATCACAGATTAAAATTCACCAAATTACAGTCCAGATTTAATGATAATTTTCAATATTAAAATTTCATAGAAGACATAAAAAGTGTTATTTTTCTCTGGCTATTAAAATTTTTGACAGAAAAGGGAGAAATAATTATCTTTCTTTTTTTTTCTTCCGAGCAAATCTCTTTTTCAGTGTTACATAGGTGAGAAAATCCTGTTTTTTAGCTGTCCTAAGCAGAATAATCAGAGTGGTTTTAGCAACATGTGTAATAGCGCTAACCTGTTTATGTATGCCAGTCAGCACTGTCTAATTAGCAACCTTATGTTAGTGAAGTCTTTTTCCCTCTAAGAGGAAGCCTGAACCTGTAAAAAGTCATTTTAAGAGGTCAGTTTCAAAGGAAGAGCAGCTTATGCTTTATATTACAATGGCTAAATGAAAGCTTTGCATTCTAACAGATTCTTGTGTACCTATTTTTTGGTCACTTAAAAAAATAAAGGTCTACAGCAACACACAGGGTGTGGATAAGCTGAAAAATCCACTTCAGTGGTTCCGGTGGATCAAACTTATTTCTGGCAATTTAGATTTTAGCCTGGGCTTTGTAACATTTCACTTCAGTCTACTGTGGCTGCCTAAAGAAAGCATCTTCCAATGCATTCTCTTCCTATTTGAAACATATTCTGTCATATTCTTGAGCAAAGAGAATATACAGGCAGACAGGCTCCAAAAGTTGGGAGCTGAGACCTGGTTTATGCTGCATAACTATCACCTAGCCTTTTTTTTTTTTACCTGGTTCCTCACCAGCTGAAAACGATGGCCGTTTATCAAGTCTGTTGCCTGAAGAGGAAGACATTATTTGTACTGAAATGGAGAAGGAAGAGAAATGTAGGAGCTGGGTTTGTCTTTGAGACTTGGAGAAAGGGCACAGACTCAGAGCCACACACAGAAGATGAGGTGTTGCTTTGCAGGATTCTCCTCCAGCTTAAAGCTCTGAGACAAGTTAAAGGATTTTCTCCATGAGATGCTAAAGTAGCCAAGGACTCTAGAATATTTTCTTTTTGTAACCTTGTTTGCAGCCTTGTAATTAAGAAGTTGAAATGTCTTATTAAAATAAACATGCTTTATGTATAAAGCACTGTGGGTCTCAGGTAGGCTGATAGATGTGGTAATTAATATGAGTTAAGCAGAATATATAGGCATTTTCATCTGCGCAGATGTATATACGCATCTTGTGAGCTTGAAGGAGCTGCCTCATCCTGTGAGAAGCTGACACACAAATCCTGAACCACCATGGTGAGTAAGGCAAAATAACTTCAAACCAGATAGGCCTCCAAACACAACTGAAGTATTTTCTTGTCTTTTATCAGACATATTTAAAACTTACTGCAGAAAGTAAAAAGGCTTCTTGGGGGGTCCTTTGACTGGGTGGTTGGTGCTTTGGTGTTTGTCTGCATTTATATTTCTGGGTTTTAAATTCTTTAGGGCGTACATCATATTCGTTTACCTTTAGCTGAATGCTGTGTGCTCTTCCTGGAGTTTAATTATGATATTTGCAAGAAGTCATCTCTTCACTAGGGAAACTACAGCTTTCAGCCAAGTTAATGTGGAGCTCAGCCTATATATGAGCTGTGGGATTTGACCTGAGGACATCATGTTTTTGTGAATGTCAAGATGTGTTATCATAGATATATAATACAAAATATTGATCACAGATGCACCTTGGTCATTGCCTATTTTGGGAAGTTAGTGCCTTTTGATGTGTTTGTTTTGTTGTTTTCTAATTTAACAGCATTCCTGAAACCATCAGTGTTGAAATAAGCAAGTTTCCATGGCCCAACACATTGAAAAAACTATCTTTTTTTCGTTTTAACAACTGTTTAGAAGGGAAGGATTGAAAATTTAAGGAGTTTCTGCATTATAAAGTTATTTTGCCTTACCTTATAAACTATATAAGGTTAATATAAACCAACATCCTCAAGGCTTCAGTAAACATATCAGATTTCAAAACATTTATGTTGCTGAAATCTGTTAATGTTCTATCAAAATTCTGGAAGAAGTTTATTTTATACCAAATATCTGACATAGTTCTATTTATTATAAAATGTTTCTTGATGTTCTTCCTTTATTTTATAAATGTAATCTAAGAAAAAGGTAACTTTTTAGCTCAGGTACTGTGGTAATGTAATGATATATGAGAAAGTTTTGGGTCTTTTTCCCCACATAAAAAGTTTAGATACTAAAGAGAGTATGATCCATTCCAAGTTATAATAAATTGCTGCATAGATAGATATATGCAGGATAATCATTGTAGAACTAGTGGAAACTTGCCTCCTTAAACAGGCAATTTGAAGGTCTGTTCAAATAAACTCTTCTTTCAGGCCGTATTTCTTGCTGCTGGCTAACTTGCTAAGCTTCTTAATTTCTGCTGCAGTCCATTAGGCAGCAGTGTGTGTTTCCAGTGACAAAAGCCATAGGCTTGACTCCCCGACAGTAGCAGTGTACCAGTGCATGCCATTGCCGCAAGGGCAGAGGATTGTGGCCATTAGCTCTTCTTTAGCGTGTCCAACTTTTTACTGTTAAGTCTTGGTAGAACTCCTGTATTGCAGTTTATAGCATTGAATTAAGGAGACAGGCCTTTGCTCTGACATGCTGAATCTTACCACTTTGAATACTGGAAAAAATAGGTAGGGAATTATAATGACAAAAGAGGTATGCTTGCAGCTGCGTAACTGAAATAAAATTCCTCTTCAGCTTACAAGCATCAGTGGTGCTGATAAATCAGTTTTGTACTGATAGAGGTGATGTTTCCCAATGAGGAAAAGAGGTGGTGCAGTAGATAATGTGCAGCCGCCCCTTTTTAATGGAGATCCCAGTTTGTGAAGGCCGGCTGCTTGAGCTGGAGGAGCAAGTGTGGCCTGTATTTTACTTTTCCACAGTTCTCTGCCTCACTAAGAGGTTGTTCTTCTACCCCCCGAATGCAGAATGATTTTTGTAGCCATTGGTGCCTTTGTAGACTTGATAGGAGTCTGCTGTGTTTCACTCAATGTTGAGATTTATTTAGAATATATTCAGACATTTAGAAAGGTATAGCGTGCAGCCATGGGGTTCTTAAACAGCATCTCTTTCAGCGTATGTTATATGAGACTGTTTGACAGTATTCAGCAATTAGTTCTAACTAGTTCTAAAATGCAAGACCACATTTTATTCTAAAATTATACTTTTTAACCCTCATGAAAATGTAAATCACCTCTTAGGGACTGGCAAAAGCAGACAAACTGGGTCCCCCTTGGTTCCAGTGCAGTAGAGTTGGAACGGCATTCTTCAGCAAAGGGATCTCGTGTTTTGCAGTTCACTCGAAGTTGTTGAACTTCATTGTATGTAGGGCAGTCTAGCTGCTTTTGCAGATACATTAAGGATCCAACAACACAGGAGCAGTCCCTCTTTCTGTGGCTGGGTAGTTTCATTATTTATTTAGTCTTGCATTAGGGCTGACAGGGCTGTTCTCGTACTATTCTGTTTTTTGCAATATTATATTTTAATTGATACAAAGGCATCTTATTTTATAGTAAATATAGTTACCATGTTTCTCTAATGCTGTCCAAATATTCCTGTATCAAGTAAATACAGCTTTGAAGTATCTTCAAAGTTGCTTATAAATAACAAAATTGTCACTTTATTCTTATAAAAGTGTGAAATAAAAGCTACTGAAGTGTTTAAACAATTTTTAGTGTTTTCTAATATGCCAGACAATCATTTGGATCTTGGTGTCCTTGAAGTAATACTTTTTTCCTGCCATCATTTTTGCCATTTGTTATACCAGGATTTATAGTTGAACCATGGCAGCCTGAGGGCTATGAATGTCATCAGGCACTATAGATGGAGCAACGGGGTTAGGAAGCTTGCAATTTTTAATGGAGTTTTAATTTTTTCAGAGTAAAAAAAAAAGCATTGACATATATAATAGGGCGGTGATTATGAGCTATTAAATGAAAATGAATATAAAATGTTCCTACTGGAACAAGGTAAGTTCTGGGTAGCATGACTCTTTCCTAGAACTAGCACTTCAGTAATTTCTCACATTCCTTTTCTAAGGTGATCATGGTACTGTCAGACCTGTCTTTATTTACCCACTTTTAAAGTTTATTTTAGAAGTTGTCGGCATGAGTATCTCTGGGAGTGTTCTTGGAGAAAAAATAAGCTAATATTTTGGGGTGTGGATCAGACATAGTATCAGAACATCCTGTTCAGTTTTCTTTCTGGAAAAGACATTCTTGAATATGTGTGTCTCGATTTTTTTTATCTTGAATAAAGCAGTTCTGGAAATGATGGGGCTTAATTCTTTTGTCAGTTGTCTTGGATTCACTAGCACTCTCTTTTGTAAAATTAATACTAATAAAAAGTGACTTAATTATCAGGACTTCCGACTGTTCAGTAATCCATTGATTAGTCATATGACAGCTTTCAAACCACTGACATGGAAAACATTGGGAGGTCAAAGAGATGTCAAGCTTCTGAGTTAGTTGGCTCATTATTAGCAAGTGTACATTAATTCATGATGATGTTTCTATAAATACCTTAACAATGAATGAAGACAATCAAGTGAAACAGGTTTTAAACAGATTAATATAACATACTGCTTTTTGAATGGAGAACAAATCCGAGACAAAGAAGATCAGCAAATCTTACCATGGACTTAATATGACTTTGGATCAAACCCATTGGGGCTCTGAAGTTGTTCCCATAGAAATCACTCTGAAACTTTTAACTGACTTTCCTGGAATCAGCAGCATCCATAGACTTTATTGTATTTTGACATATTTTTTGGATTGCCAGTATAACTGGTGCATAATTCTTAAATCTTACATCATTAAATATCTTATACCTTATGAAAGTCTATAGATCTAAAGATTAGAAAAGCTCTGCTATCAAAAATAAGAGCAGTCCAAAATGTTTTGTGGGAGGAATCCATTAAAGTTGTTATCTTCTAAATACTACAGTTTGACTCTATTGAAGCAAATATCTATAATGCAATGGATAAAATACGATTTCAGCGTATATGCTGAAATACAAACAAATAAGGAACATGCATAGCATGAGAAAATTTCAGGACTGCTTTACTTATTTGTGACTATATTTTCTAAGGGACTCATGTACCACTCACTTTCAAAACCAAACCTTATGGCTGGAGTCTCACTTTGCTTGTATCCAATGAAATCCTTCATTTGCCTTATCTCTGTATGGGGCTCACACGGAGGAACTTCTGACTTGTTAGTAGGGTTGACATCTGAGCAGGGGATATAAGAACGGTTACATTCTTTTAAAGTGCAATTTCTTCTACCCAGTGGTTAGCTTATACTTAGCTTCCATGTGCTGGATAATAATCATGTTCCAAATACAGTTCTGACTGATCTTTGGTTATTTACAGTTCCTTAACACTATCAGCACATTCAAATCCTTGACCAAATGTATCTTGTAGTAAGACAATGCATCTGACTCTGTCTGAGAGACAGAAATAATCCATTTCTGTAGCCCAGGTAATCATCTGCCACAGCACATATCAGTGAATGTTCAAGAGATTGCAATAAGTTCTTGTTGTGATTTTTAATTTGTTGTTACTTACTTCACAGTGGTCAAAAGTATGAAGATAGACATTTTACATAACAAAGTCATTGCTTTGGCAAAATAAGCTAAAATTGTGCCATGAGGCAGCTGCAGAGTGTCATAAGGATGACGGGAAGAAATGTTGAATGAAATGACAGTAGGTTGATTTTTGTGATGAGGTAGTTTCTTCTGTAGTTGAGAGCATAAAGTATTCTTTGGCTAATGCACTTGACTGGGACTCAGGAATCAAGCCCAGATCCTCCAGATCAACACATTTATTGTACAGTCCTTAATGTAGGAAATCAGGACACAAGGGGGACAACTGGATCATCAGGTAAACTCCATAGTACAGCATCCTTCCTGTAAACTGATTCATCTCAAGGGGAATGCCTAATTTCCCTGTTCTTTGACTCCTCGGTTGTAAAACAGGATTAACATTTTCCATCCTTATAGGAGAAAGGAACGTGGGAGGGTATCGTTATTAAATACAGCATTATGCTCAATGGAATGATGAAAGTCAGACCAATAAACAAATTAGTAAGACCTGTTAATAAAAGGTAAGTTCAAATGAATCAAACACATATAACGTCATGTCTGACTGTCACAGTTCTACTCTCTATGCCTTTTACTGAATTACTGGATTTGGGTGGTAGTTTTAAATTAATCTGTGGGTCTTGCTATACATTGAGAATATGAGAACAGCTGTACTGTGTCAGTCCAGCCTGGGATTCCTCGCTGGATGGAGACCCTGTGGAACAGCAGAAAACCGGACAGGTTTTCAGAGTTTCCCTGACTGCTGATTGTACCTTTGCAGCAGACTGCATTTAGGGACTTTTTGAATCAGAGGTTGCATCTTTGTGTTTAATAGACTGTCATAGTTTTCTTGCATGGGTTCCTCTAACTGAAGCCGTATAAACTTTAGATATCTACATGTCCTGTGACAGTGATTTCCGTACTGTTTGCTCTGTCCGAACATTGCTATTTGTATTTAACTTTGTCTTATTTCATCTGATACTTCTTAATTAGCATTTATTACTAATTATGAAAAAACAACAAATTGCCTATTCACTTTTCCATGCCTCTGCAAACTCATTGTTTTTATATTTTAACTGTTATTTTTCATAAAATCATGTATTTAATTCCCACTTCCAGTTTCACTGGAGAGAACAGAGTGATCAGGTACTATTGAATCCTGTCCTGTTAAGCTGCACAGCTTTTTTGACACAACAGAGGAAAATGCAGTTTTAATATTTCAGTAGCTGAAAGGAGACAGTTCAAAGAGTGTAGGCAAACAATAATGAGAATGTGTTGACAGTGCATGAAATCCCTGATGTGGATTGCTTTATAAAATAAAATGATTTTTCAGGAATGCAAAGGTGGCTGTTAAAACCTCCAGTTATAAGCCCTCAGGAGGAAAAAAATCATCCTTTTGGTTTTAGCATTGCTCCCCAGCTGAAAGAGCGATGGATGATTTTTGATAAACATCCTGTGGTGCAAAGGACCATAACAGAGGCCATCTTAATGCTGGTAATCTGCACTGTTTTTTTCTGATTCTTTATTCACTCTTCATAAAAAATTAAAATAGATTAATAGAATGGGAGATTTTTAGAAGAAAGGAGTAGGATTCAGGAAACAGAATTGACAAAACTGATATTTACATGGTTGTGTAATATTTATCTGAGAAGAAATAGAGTATTACAGACCTTTCCTATGCCCCACTAAATAATGAATTGCTATCTGTAGAGTGAGCTCCCCAGTGGAAGCAATGGACTTATTTGTTTTGCACACCTGAGGCACAAACAAGGAATGAAAGTGTTCAGTTTGATTCCATGTTACAGACACAGTTCTGCGTAGGCTGTGTTGTACTGTGTGCTGTAGGAACATGAGAAAGCAGTCTGCCTTGGAAAAGTTGGGGCTAAGTCTTGTGCAATTTGTGACAAAGGAAAGGGTCTGTTTGTGGCTTGCTGCGGTCCTAGATGAGGTTTTCCAGCACTGCAGAGACCATGGCCTGTGAGAAACCTTCCTAGTGGGCTTGGGAGGGACAGTTACGTTGCTTCCTGCATTCCCAGCTACTCAGAAAGCCATCAGCCATGTGCTTTATCGTAATGAGAAACTGTTTTCTGTAAAGAATCTCAAGTCCTCCCATCAGTTGGCTGGGGGTCATGGTAAAGAGGGAATTTAAGTAAACCCCCATTCCAACCCGATTGCTTCTAGCACTTAACAGCTGATGGATGCTTGTGCTTCCTTTCATAGAGAGAGAGCTCAAATAATGAGCTCTTCTTTACTAAAATAAATAAGCCAGATACTTGAAAGTACTTGCATGAAAAATAAATACTTGTTATTAAAATAGCTGGGAGGTGGTTGCAGTCTTTGACTTGAGCTTATATTTATGGCTGAGTTCCCTAGATGGAGAACTAAGCTGAATGACTTTCTGATCTTCTGGGGACACCTCTGGAAAAATAAAGGTGAGATGTTGGGGCCTCCTTGAAATACGGTCACACACGAGACCTCACAGTGTAGCCAACAAAACCATTCCCCAGCACTTCCAACTCCAAACAGGAAATCATTGCCTTGGAAATATTCATGAGTGTTAAGAAAGTGTTTTCAGGGGAATAGCACTGGTTTTATTGCCCTTAAAAACTGACAGCCTGTCAGAAGTGTGTAGGAACGGTATTGCAAGCATGAGTGTGTTATTTGAGTGATAGTCTCTTCGAAATAGTAGCAGTGCTACATCCTGCAAAATTCACTGCAAACCTCCAGCATTTAATGTGTGAAGATGCCATTTCCATTACGTATTCATTGTTTTGTTAGCACCTGCCTGGTTTTCGACCCCTAAATGTTGCTCAACATTATTAGGATTTAGCTGATGAAAATGGTGAGAAATTTTTGTAGTGTCATGAGTAGACAAGCTCTAAACTAGATATCTTGCTCAACATGATGTCCTTGTTCATCTGAGTTCTTTAAACAATGCTAGCCCTTCAGCAATCATCTCAGACAGACACAAATACTACAGGGAACTCAGCTCATAATATTTCTGATGTTAAAAACAAGCACATAAAGCATTTTTACCTCTTGGCGATTTGCTTTGCAGCAGACTCAGTTCACCACTGTAAAGTAGTTTTATGTTCTTTTTGTGATTTCTCAATATTTACATGTCTACTTCACCATGCATCATATTCATAACTTAATTGGAAGATTATATATTAATGGTACATGATCCACCTTTGTTAACACGTTATCTGAGTATTCCAAAATTTTACTTTATACTGTAAAAGGATTATTTATTTTACTATGCCTTCCAGTTTTATGGATGCAGTCTCCATGTAAGAAGACTGACTGAGTTCCCAAAGGACCTGTAGGAAACTTATAGTTTAGAGAACTGAGGCAGATTCTTCTAAATTTGCAGCTGTTGGCCCAACCACTGGACTCTTTTCTTTCTGTTTCTGTTTCTGAAGTGTTTGTTGCTTGAGACAAAGGAAACTGAAATGACATTGCTGTTACAGACCACTGTACTGAAATTAACTTACAGGGAAGGATTCATAACATGTGACTCAAATTATTTCTATGTTTGTATCTCTTGTTCACAAGGATGCAAATATTCTTGCTTTTGATAAAACACCACGGAAATACAAACACAGAACTATTTTCCTTTGAAGCATACAAACAACCATCAGGCATCCAGTACCTTTGAAAATGTGTGAATAGTGAACAATTAATTATTTGAAGGAAAAGGACGTTTCACAAGCTGAGAACCCAAGTGGCTGGAACTGGCAAAATCTGTTGCTGAAGAAGTACTGAGAAATCTTGGTATAGAGGAAATGGGAATTCTTTGGAAGTCTGGATTTCTGAGCATTTATTGATTGTAAGAGACTAATGTCCTTGATATCATACTTTCCCTAGAAAGATGGAGAGGCTGGGAAAAGTGTGTGCACAAGTATGAGAGAAAGATTGTTAGGTGCATCGGTACACATAATTAAAACATTGCAGCTGTTCCATTATTATTTCACCTTCAGATATAACTGTATTTTATAATACCTATTTAAATGAGGCTTATGGCTTTTAGGATCATAGAGTCATAGGTAATTCAGGTTGGAAGGGACTTTAGAAGGCCAGCCAGTTTCTCTGCAGCCTTGGCTACTGCAGGGGTTCTTCCTTCCCAGTGGCAGTGCTTTCCATTTCTCCATGTTGAATTTCATAAAAGCGCTTCAGACTCCTGACGCCCATCTCTCCAGCCCCCACCTGGGTCTCTGAATGGCAGGGCTACCCTCCAGCATGTCACCTGGCTCTGCAGCTTGGTGTCATCTGCAGACTTGAAGAGAGTGTGCTCCATTACCTCCTCTGAGTCACTAATGAAGACATTAAGCAGGACAGGTCCAAGGACAGACACCTGCAGCTCCACTTACTGGCCTGCAGGCAGGGTATGACCCATTAACCAGGACTCTCAGAGCCATGCCATCTCAGTAGTTTTTTATCCATCTGGTTGTCCGCCCCTCCAGAGTGTAATGTCCTAACATTTATAAAGGAGTGGGAGACAGTGTTGACAGCCTTCCTAAAGTTCAGGTAAATGACAACCCCTGCTCTCCCAGCGTACATATGCAGTCATTTCCATCTTCATTCTTTATGAAACTTTAATCAGAAAACAAAACTATGATGAAGTTAATATGCACATTTGGACAGAGAGAGGACAGAAGCAGTGAAGGTGTAGCGATGGGCAGTTCCTTTTGCCAACAGACCAGCAAATTCTATTGCCTGGCTGCTTCAGTCCGGCTGGAGAAACCACATGTGGGTAACAGCACTTAGCACTTACATAGATGCTTAACTGTTGTGCAGACATTAAACATATAAGGTTAAGGGTTGTGCAAATGATAATTCATCCTTCTACTCAATGTTGTTGGCTTCCTGAAGACAGTATTGATGTTAAACAATGTCCACAGAATATATTGTTTAGTATGTGTATGTGCAGAAGACCCAGCAGTGGCTGTACAACTTTGTTAAGTTGTGAATCCGGCTACAACACTACTAAAGTTGTGGTGGAGCAGAGATAACCCACACTCAGAGAACTGCTTAGCTACACACTATAGAAATCATCATAAAATAGAGATAACCTGCACTTGAGGAATTGATTAACTTGTCTATAGGTGGTGTGATCTTTGAGTAGTGACATCATATATATATGATACTATATATATATATATATAGATACAATAGGTATGATACAATTCTCTTGGCATATGCTTGAGGAGATAACTTGCCATAGTAACTGCAAGATTAAAAAGACAACCCAATTAAACTCAAGGGAAAATTATAGGTTTTCTGCATTATTGAATTACCAGGAAACAACATACAGCACTTTGAACTAGAACATGGATTTCTCTTGAGCAAAAAAATTAGTCATTGTGTAAAGAGTTGTCTGTGCCACAGTATATTGGGATTTCAAAGATGGCTTTAATTCTGTACAAAGAATTTTCTTCTCAGAAAAGATGAACCCTTGAATACTTTCCAGAATGTTAAATCCTCCCAAAACAGAGTCCAGTCAAAGTACATTAATCCGACACCAAATGCCATGATATTTAACCGTTTAGACTCCTAAAAACAACATGAAAAGGAATCATCTGAAGGAAGGGATTGTGCCTGCTGATACATAGGATGATCTAAGTTGTGACCGGAAGAAGCAAGGGATGATTTCTCCTTTTACCCCCCTATCTGAGAGGCAGAAATGAATGATCCTTGCAAGAACTGGAATGAAATAAGAAGGGAAAAGTGGCATGTTGAAAGGGATCTGGTTTATAGCATCGGGATGTGGAGATCTCTGCTCAGTGAACAGCAGTGCTACCTCAGTGTCAGTCCACAGTCACTTCATGTAATCTAGAAAAAATATCTGAGATTCCCTCAAACTTGTGTGTAGCCTTCTATTATTACCCATAATTTTTATTTTTCTTTGCACCATGTCATGTGATGCCCATTTGCTGGGTTCAGGTGAGTTTTCCATTCAAAATGTCAGTTTTGTTCTGTATAAATGTGGTCCCAAGGCGGTGTGAGGTGGTTATTAAAGAGCAGTGCGGTGGCTCTGCAGGGAGAACGTGGACTTTGCCACACTCCCTTGCTAAGTACCTGTCTCTTGTATTACTCTTCACCACTGACTGTGCATTGCTATGTGTAATGATACCCTGATTTCAGTACAGGTAATGTGTTTTGAAAGGGAAAATTAAACAAAAAGTTACACTTCCACTTAATCAGCCTGCTGTAAAATTCTGGCTCACTGGGACACAGGCATGTTAAGAGTGAGATTAAAATGTATATCCCCTGGGTAATGTGTGAGAGTGGCACTTGGAAACTCTTGTATGCTGTAAGAGTTAGTGCTTATCAGCTGGAAATGTTCTGTATGTCCTGATGAAAGCTAAATGCTGAAGTAGTGATGGGGTTTCTTTTCACTGTGTCTGAAATAAAGAAGTTCAAGAAAAAATGTAATGTGGGTTAGTGTATGTGTGGACGATGTCGTTAATTGTCTTGGTGGTGTGCAGACAGTACTTTACAGTAATTCTAGTACCACTAGTAGAATATTAATAGCATGCTGCTTTGACCTGCTATCAATCATTGTGATCAGCATATAATTTGCATAACTTCTTGCATATAACTCACTAGATTTTATGCTGCTAGAATCACAGATTAACAAAACGATTGCAATAGCATTGCTCCAGAGAAAAGGATCACATTTTTTTCCCTATTATTTTCTAAAATAATTTATTATTTTATTTTTTAGAATACTAATATTATTTTTATCAGGATTAGTAGCAAATCCTTGATGGACCATGTCAATTCTAGGTAACAGCTCCCTGTTAGTCTCTGTCATTCATATTAATTCCACTTTATTTAAATTTACTGTGACAGGTTTACTTTGTGGTCAAAGCTGTGTACTTTGACTATAACTGTTAAAATATCTAGCATAGTTAGCATTGACAGTAGACAGCTTAAATGCAATAGTTGAGAACCCAAAACTAAACGTAAAAGCTATTGATCTGATGTCAGTAGTTAAAAGTATTTGAAAAATACAGCTGTAAAGATGTATTAAAAATGTTATGAAAGCTTCTGACTTGATTGATAGCTGGCACAGCTAGAAGGAAAAGTTTCCAGGGTAAGAAGTGTATCCAGTGTGCATCTACAGTGATTCAAAGTGTGTAGGTCTTAGATCAGAGGCAAAAGACAGTCATAAAAGTTGACAAATAAGGGGGGTTGTTTCTGGCCAGGAAGAAAACTTGCTGGTTGTATGTTTTTCCCAGACAGCTCTGTTGGAGTTCCAGCACACTATTCAACCACAAGTTGATTGTTTTTCAAGTCCATTTTTATTATTTACCTTGGCTTTCTCTGAAGTAACCTCTTTGCGTAGTTCTATGCTCAGAAACAAAGACTGAACATGAGAGTTTTTAACCTTATCTGGCCTCTCAAGTTTTGGGCACACTGCAGGTCTCCGAACGCTGACCCTTTGCTTTGGAAGAGATGAGCTTCCTGCCCATGGGCTGATCCTTGGTGCACTTGGTCATGACGCTGCCTCCTGTGCCCAGACCTCATAAATAAGAATTTGGACCTGTTTTAGCTATATTTAAATTCTTTCTGTCTCTCTATTGGTCTGAGCAGCTTTTTTTTGCTTGACAGTTAGGAGTAGCTGTTCTTGCGGACGGGTTCAAACCTAAAAATAACAGAAAATGTCACCATATCCCTAGAAGCTTGATCATGAAGCATCAAACTCAAGAACAGCTTTTACACTGAGTTAAGTAGCGGTAGGGTGAAAGCTCAGTGTGTATTTATTACTTGGCTTTGACCCCATGTGTCTAGATTTTTACAGAGGAGGTTGTGGGTAGGTAATGCATAGAAATCCAGACTGCCCACAAATTTCTTTCAGCTTCAGTATGAGGGAAAATTATCACTGCCAGAGTGTTTTTCTTCCTAACTTCAAAAGAGTATAATGTACAGCAAATTTGATTTCCATTGGCCCACTGTAAAATTCCTGGTTGTGCCAGGTCACTGAATCAACTTCAAAGAATGTGTATGCTGAAGATAATCACCTGCAAAGTATTTGTTTCTTTTTAGTTGAAAGGTTACATACATTTGCATTGACATGGCAGAGTGTAAGTTAATGCAAGCGCTGTTACAATGTCAATACTTTTTTTCTCTATTTATTTATAGATTCCAAAAGAGCTATTACAATTCTCAGTAGAGCCATCTCCTAGAGTTCGAGTGACGCTGAAGCTGTTTCGTTGTTAACAAACCTTCCTCACAGCCAGGCTTTGACATCATGAGAGATCCCAAAGAGCCTTTTTGCTTTCAATAGAAGGTGTAATATTATTTTTCAAATATTTGCTTTTTTAACGAAATTTTTCATTTAAATGGAATATTTTCCAGTATTAATATTGAAATATATATATTAAATAAAATAAAACAAAGTATTCATGTAAAGAGATATTTTTTCACGTATTACAAAAGACCTCTCCTAAAACAATGCCTCTGCATGATTCCTTGAGTTCTTGAAAGGGATTTGTTATGTCAAACTTGCTTTGCACTGGTTGATAGTAGACATTTTACAGTATAGGCAGCTATTTTTGGTGCCTGGTAATGAAGGCGATTTTATAGTAGGCCGTATGTATACTTCTGCTGCCCTTATCCTTAACTACTCCCATTTAATTGGGAGCTTGCCAGACTCTCACCTGTCAGTTTCACAGTTTCCATAACTATTATTGACTTAAGAAAAATTCTGGGAGAAAAACAAGTAGATTTAATCCCAATGTATATGTATGAACTGAAATATATGAACTATACATGAATTCAAATAGCCACTGGCTAAACATAACTTGCAAGAATATTGGATGGAAAAATGTTTCCTAGAGGGGTTTAATCTAGACTGTATGTCCCCAATAGGGTTATGTTACATGTCTGTATAAAACTGCCTGTTCTTTGAATGAAGGTTCGTCTCAGAAGCTTTAATATAATTAGGGACTAATATATGCAAGTCATAGAAATTAAAGATTGAATTTCAGTCTTAGTTCTAAAATTCTGGGATTTTTAATGAAAAACCTGTCTTGAAACTTTTTAATATACTTCCCCATATACGTATACCCCATGCAAGAAAATTAGTTCAAAGCAAGTATACTTCATCTCTAAAAAGTCTGTAAAGGAAATACTCTGCATGCTATAATTTTCTGATATATATACATGAAGGGTAAATGAAAAATATTCCTCACTGAATACACCATATGGCTCTTCCAGGTATCAGCTTCTATTTCCAGGTGTTGCAGCTGTTACTCTTAGGAGACTGGGTGGTGCTGTGATGGGACTACCCTGAGACACTGAGGCACCAGGCAAATCTCAAAACTTCATACAAGCCTTTACTTAGGCTCAACAACTGGAAATCAAGCATTAGTCAAACAAATTAGCCAAGCCTTGGGTACACAGTATTGTAAGTTTAATGTTGTGTTTGGCCTTGATGACCAGAGTGTTTGGTGGTTCTCAGCTGTCTGAGGTCAAGACATGACTCAAGAGCTCTTTGGTGAGAGAAACTGAAGCTGAAATGGGTGTCTCCTTTTTTCCCCAAGCTCCACTTGCATCAATGCCATCTGGATAAACATCTTCCATGGATCAGGACAAGTCTGGTCTGAAGGATTACCTCATCTTTCTGCAGGTTCCAGGTTGTCCAGGCAGGTGTTATCCCCTAACACATGTCTGTCCTGGTCTTTCAGATGGGTGTGCATGCTTGTAGACTGTGCAGGTTATCTGATACCATCAAGTAGCTGTAGACTGACTGCTGTTATCTTAGTTTTACTATTTTTATGCAACAATGCCAAGCAGGCAGATGTTACAAAATAATTCACCTTCTAACCTAAATCAGTTAGTCTTGTGGTATGCATGGGTGCAAAGCATCACGCTTTGTCTTGATATAAGGCAGGCTTGTAATATACTGGTAGTGAAAGAAGGATTGTTTCACAGACCCTCCTGCTGCCCAGGGCTAGACTATCATGGTATATTGATGGTACTATGCTGAATTTTCACTTTCAATTGGACTTTTAGCAATCATACTAAAAAGGAAAAAGAAAGAAAAAAACATACACCAACTGATTGGGTAGTGTTTTCTTTATATGACTACAATTTTACCAGGGAATGTTAGATTAAATTTGTTTTTTTGTAAGGCATCTAGAGATAAGAGTACCAATGAAGGAAATAGGTGTGACAGCAGTCAGTTTAACTTCAGAACTCAAACTGTTATGTCAAGATCTGGTGCACACAGTGGATGTGAAACTTGTGCATTCAGAGTATAGTAAAATAGTTTTTCTTAGTATTAAATAAAAATTCCATGTCTTATAACTGAGCAAAAGTCTCCAGTCTGCTCCCACAGGATTCACTATTAAGCCTTAGGACTTTTTTGTCCTATTTTGAAATATTACAAATACTACAATATCTTCTTTGCTTTATAAATCAAAAAAAGGGATAAATATAAGAAAGAAATAATTACAGAGTATGCTATTTTAAAACATAAGTGTGTGGTGGTTTTAATCATTAAAAAATCAAAGAATGGGTCTGTATTTGTATCAAGATGGATTTTTCATTCAAACAATGATACATAGTTTTTAAATACAGTTCTGAATACTGTAATAGCAGAGATTAAAGTAATATAAACTTAAGTTTTTTAATGTAGAATTTCACAGAATTCATACTCTGGATTTGCAGAGATCTACTTTACTGACATAATTAACTTTAATTCAGATCCAGTATTAACTGAACCAAACGTTATTAGCAACTCCTTAGAATATAAATGCTAATTTAATAAAGAATTATGGAGTTGTTTGACTTAGCATGGTCATCCTCTCTGCTGAATTTTCTCATTTGCTTTCAGTTTGCAGATTCTCATGGCACAAATCAGGAATAGGTCATGCATGGTTGCTTAGTCATTTATTAATTTGTATTATAACCCATTTACTTTGTTAATAGGTTTGCATTTGCAAGTATCATATCCCATTTTGCTGAGGAATCATCACCACAGCAATTCAAGAGTAGGTCTGTTAAGGAACCAATAGACATGAAATCCTGTGTAATCTTGCGAAACGTGTTTGTCATGTTTTGTGATCCAAGGGAATGTTTTTTGTTGTACTTTTCTTGTCTGTTGTTCTGTGAAACCTGGGCTGACTACTAGACTGTATCTTTAAAGGTGGTGCTATCATTTGTCAGGACTTTAGCTAGAGAACATTCTAAATGCAAAAGTTCTTGCTACATGTAGGCCAAATAAATTTTCTCTGCTGTTATGTCATTTCTACCAAAAAAGCAAAACAGTGTATTATCAGAAAGAAAACAGCTGTAGAGTGGAGGAATCGCTGCATTGCTTACTGTTTAAAAGCTTTCTTAAAACACCTTGCGCTGCATTGCTGAGAAATGCAGATGTTGATTTTGCATAGTAGTGAGAAGCTAGAGGTTGTTACACACCAGGTCGTATATCTTGTGGACAAACATTCACCGTGGCTTCATGATGTACAGCTGTGCGGGACTGGTGGGGCTGGTGGTGCTGCAGGGTGCTGACCCCTGTCTTGGTGCACAGTGAAGCGGGCTCCGAGGGTCCCTTCGGCTGGTACTCCTGGGCACTGGTACAGTACAGTGAAGGGCGGTAACTATCTACTTCTGAAAATGACACCCTAGTTACGCAGAGGACACAGTTACCAGTTTAAATGCTTTAGTGTATTTAGGAAGAAATCTTATTTTAACATTCAGAATTACCAGTGTTTATTAACGAGAAAAAAATATTTAATTTCCTCTTTTCTTACGACAGAGAAATAGAGTCATATTGTATGATTTGAGCTGATGTTGGTCTTCCTTAATGATTATTCACCAGCTCGTGAAAGAGGCTACGGAGTATAACAAGACCAGAGTATGCTCGCTCAGCACTTGGTCGAAGGTTTATTTGCAGTTCGTGCTGCACAGATGGGTAATAGTTTGAAAGAGCAGATGGAATTTAAGGAACAGCAAGTTCAGTGGGAAAACTACTGTATTGAAGAGATGGAAAAAACTGAATGTACCAACAGCTTGAGAGAGAAATACTGAGATCCAGCTGGTTATTACACAAATTATTTCACCCTCTCCTAGTATATGAACTGTGAGAAAAAATGGCAAATATTTTGCAGGAATTGGCTGCTTCCTCGCTATTCTCTTTTACAAGAAGTCCTTCAAACCTAATTAAAATACATTTTTTTGGATTGATTGATGTTTTACTGGGAGTTCATGGAAGAGAGAGACAAGGTTCTATCTAAAAAGCAAGGCAAAGCTAAAGGACATGAGTAGAGCAAAAGCAAGTGGTTGGAGATTTTAACACCAGGGTTTGTTAATCCCAAGAGAGGATTGAAAAGCCAGCCTGGCAAGAAGAGAAGGAAGGACCAGTGGGAAAGGAAACCTGCTAAACTCATCAGGTCCTGCTTGCGTTGAGTGCCTGCTTCTTGGGAGGACTTGTTTCTGTCCCAGTCCTTCAACAGCATTTTCTTTGCGCATCCACCTGGGAAAGGCAGGGCACAAAAGAAAGTCTTGCTACTCTTTCCCAAAAAGAGGAATAGGAAGAATACTCCCAGCTAGGTTTCAGCCACCTACTTCTTTCCCTGAGCTGTGTCTGCTTGTCACTCCTTTTGCATTTACCTGCTTCCCACTAATGCCAAAATTGAGTTGTGTCTGTAGCGATTTAATCTCATGCCAGTGCTAAAGTAGACTTAAGCTCTTGACTCATTTTGTTACCTGTTTATTCTAAACCTTCCAGTCTTAGCTGAACAGTACAATCTCCCATCATAGTTGTAGAATCACAGAATGGTTTAGGTTGGAAGGGACCTTAAAGAGCATCTAGTTCCAGCCTCCCTGCCATGGGCAGGGACACTTCCCACTGCACCAGGTTGCTCAAAGCACCAACCGACCTGGCCCTGAACACTTCCAGGGATAATCAAGTAACTGAGCTACTCCTTACTTTCTGATTTTCACATCACAGTTTTTTAGAAAAGTTTCATTCAATAAACAAGATCTGATAAGCAAAAAAAGTAAAACTCAATGAACACATATTTTTTGGAACATTTACATATTTTATATTATTCTTTCAGCTTATTGATTTTCTAATATTTCAATAATAAGTATGCGGCAGATGTTTTTAGCTAAGTTATCAAAACAAAGAAAATTGTTTTTGAAGTACTAAATTCTGTATATATGAAATTCCAAGAATAATGTGAGATCCATCATTCAGGACAGGAAGAGAAGCCTCAGCAATAAGTTCATTCCTTCAAGCGCTGATTTAAAAAGAAAGAGAAGACTAAACTTATATAATCAGATGAATTAAGACTATAATTTATCGCTGTGCTCTGATTTATCTCCTGCTGCTATAGATTGTTTCATAAGTGAAGCCACTATGATGAGCATTTAAATTCAATTTTTTTTAGGTCTGAATGTTTTTTTCCTCAAAGTTGTATGTTTCTATATATTTAAATCCTAGTTTATTAAAAAACCCAAAATAACTCAGAGCTTTCAAGGTTATTTGCTGACTATAACCAATTTTCTATGCAATTTTAATAAAAAAAAGATATATAATAATTATAAAAGCCCCAGACAAATAATTCTGCATCTAGTGTGGTAGTGGTCTATTTCAAATAAACCTTCTTCATGACAATGTTTTTGTGGAGCCCTGCTGTAGGAGTTGAGGGTCTTTCTTCATAAATTAAAGGAAATAAGTGGTACGTTGTTAATGATTTTTTTTTGTGTCTATTGGATCCAATACTTAGGAAGCAAAAACTTTTCTGGTTCCTCTCTCCCCATGAGATGGGCTATTTCATCCAGAAGCACACTGAGATTTACATTGCTAGCTTATCATTCTTTTGTTTCTTTAAATTTATAAATAGTGGTTTGGGTTTTTTCCCCCAGTTTTGAGGTAATACTATTTTTGTGGGTTTGGTCTATTGGTAGTATCAGTGTCCTAATTGATCTTTGATGAAAAAAAAAAAGGAATATTTTAAAATATCAATTTTTCACACTGAAGAACTGGGTACCATGATTCACGGAGTGCCGTGCTAAGGGAGTTACCTGCCTTTAGTACATAGGCTGGCTTTGTCCACGCTAACCTGAGCACCTCCGTGTGGGAGCTGTGCAGACATACCTTTGTTAATAAAGACAGCTTCCTTTACTGCTTAAGAGACACAGAACTGTCTGGAGCTAAACATGGACAGCGTTAGATCCTGCTGCCTCCTACTCCCTCTAAGTGTTGCAATGGAAAATTTTCTTCCTGTACTGGTTGAAGCTGTGGCTGGTTGGTCGTTTTGGTTGCACTTCAAAAGAAGACCCGACACGGGGTTGTAGGGTTCTGATGGCTCAAAGCAGAAGTGGTTTTATGTTAAACATTATTGTGCCTTGCAGAGTAATGTATGGAGGTCCCACAGTGTGAATCTACATCAGCCTGATGTTTAGAGAACAGACACATGCAAATAACATTCTTTAGCAGAAGGTGATTGACGTGATCTCATTAGTATTAATAGATAGCACTGTCATTTATCAATTCCTGTCATTGGCTCATAAGGAAATACCAAGGAATGTCTATCTATGAGGTGACTGAAACTGGCTATTCACACTTTGGTAACAGCTGCAGCAGCAGCTTTATAAATAGAGAAGCTGGTCTCCACAAACCTCTGCTCTATGTACCTGACTTTAAGCAGGGGATTGGGTTGAATGAGGTTAAAAATTCCAGCAATGCTTTTACGTTGCTGGGCTTTTGGCAGGTCAGGTTCCCTGTATAGCTGGCAGGTGGTGTTAAGCAGCTTATGAAGGGAGTAGAAAGCACTGATGCTGGTTAGCCATCCGGCTTCCACCCTTGGTGCCAGGGACTACAAAGAGTCAACCTTCTCTTTTGGTTATGCAGCTCTGTTACAGAGCACAGGAGCCCAGTAGTAGATGGCATGGATGGACAGAGTTGCTCCTGTCTTGCCTGTTACAAGCACAGTACCTGTGACTGCAGTTCCCTTGCTCTATAGGAGTATTGGTCACCAGTGACGATAGGTGTCTCTTTCTGTAAGCCACACAGCCTTCCTGACTAATGCGGGTATTTATGATTATATATATATATTTTAAATGAGGAAGAGAATAACATGAGCAGTTTCTCTCCAGTTTCTAGCCTATCACTTCAGATTTTAAATAATCTTTCATTTTTTTTCATAGTCTTTAGCAATAGTGGAAGACTGACAAAAGAAAAATAGATATGAATATATGAAATATAGAGGTACATTCTTTGCCCTTTTCCCCTTGGTGGTACAATATCTCCTAGTTCAATTTCTAAAGTCCTGTTTTCACCTTGCTCTATCTCTATCCACAAACAAAAAATAACAGTCTGTGCTTTCAGCACAGGCTCAATGTGCCCTTAATGCCCACTAGTGCAGAGGAACTAAATTTAAAAGTCATAGTTCTTATTAATTTCTTTAAGCATAGAAAGAAAAGGCCCTGACTCCCCAGATGGAGTGAACTAACAGTCAAGAGGGTGTGTGAGAAGCCTAGATGTTGGCTTGTCCTTCTCCTTTCAACCAGCTGAACAGTTTCTGTCACGTTTGGTTCAGACTTGAGGGCTATGGCGAGGAGAGGCCTCCAGCGAAGGGCATGGCAGGGCTCTTGTTTTTGAGAGCCTTCGCAAGAAGTGTTGAGATGCTGTCACTTCAGTAGTCTTGCTTTGCTAATGTCCCCCTTGAGCACTGAGTCCTTTGGGAGAGGACTTCTCCATAGGCCATTAGATTTTTCCTTTTCCTCCTGTGTTTTTCAAAGGGGTGTCAGGGAAATACTGTGTGTCTTTTTCTGTCAAATCTATTTTTAGTGTCTAGTCTTAGTAGCTCAAAACTTACACTTTTTAAATCATTCCTTGGTTTCTGTTTCTGCAGAAGAAATAAGTGCATCCTACTTGAGCTATGTGGTGTGAAGCTTCTGCCAAGGCATAGACAAAAACATTAAAAACAAAAGGGATAACTTTTGGTTCTGATCTTCTCTGATACAAGTGCCAACCTTTTCCTCAGTCAAATTTTTGTAATTAAGTGTTTTAAGAAGAAGAAAGGTTATATATACTTTAAAGTAATTTGATAAATCAAGGAGGATGGAAATTCAATGGGGTTTAAGTATAGGCTTTGAGGATGTCATTAGGGATTTCACCGAGTAGTTTTAGTGGAGTACAAACAGTAGATGATGCAGTTGAAGGGGTTATATAAGGATAACTTTATATGCTGGATGTCCCTGGAAATAAGGTTTTTAAAAGTATATCAGAGATAAAATAATGAAATGTGAAAATCATAGCAAAGAATGAAGTATTTTAATGAGATCAGCAATGCATAGGTAATTATATGTAAAATAAAGTAAAATGTGTTATAAAGCACGTAACTTGTTCTTTTAAGACTAAACTCAAATCAACACATCGTTAGCAATGGAAATTAATTTTTCTGACAGTATTTACAGTGTTCTTAAGGTTCTGTGGTTCTGTCACTGAAATACTTCAAGTTTTTATCATATTCTGTTCTATGTTCTGTTATGTAAAGAATTTAAGAATATAATTTTATTTCTGCCCAGTTTTTGAAAGAAGCAATAGGTAGATGGCTCTAGTGCATTCTGCTTTGCTGCTCTTTAAAGATTTTGTGACATAAATGTTTTTGCCACCAAAGCTACAAAAGTTTTAAAATAGTCTTTGTTATTTTATTGATCTTTATGATGTTTATGAAACTTCAAATCATTGTGGTGCTTATTGATATATCATTTAAGTTCCCTTGTCTACAGGGAGTTTGATTAAACAGAGTAGTTTTCATTAATGCCAAATCCTTTATAGATTTTAACTTTCTATAATATTAGAGATTACTGGGAGATTAGCGTGCAAGAGCTCAGCTTTTCACTGTTTACAGCAGAAAATGTTGGTCCCTTTGAAACACATCTCCCTACTGATATAGTAGGTATGACATAGCTGGAAGTATTGCACTGTCCAACCTCACTGAAAAAGACTATGGGCTAAATAGTGTTTCATGAATTTATGCTGCCATTCTGGGATGGTTTGCTGTTTTTTGATAATCATGTAAGTTGTAAGAAAGTTTACGAAGTGAAGTTTACAACATAACTGATAAACTTAACACCATTATTATGATTATACGTGTCTTCTGCCAGGTACTGATTTGCCATAGCAAAGACCAGGTTCAAGGGGTTGTTAAAACACTGCACAGCCTTGTGCTTTACAAAGCTATATAACGCTGAGACCTGGGAAACTGAGTAACACTACACGAGTATTTGGTGAGACACTTCCACTTACCAAATTAAACAGGCTTACAACCAGTATTTTATTGGTTAGAAAGAAAAAGGAAATGTAACATCATACTGTCTTAGAAACCTCCAAAAGATAAAGTGAATCGTCCACTAAGGAACATGCAATAATTCTGCCTTGTCCTCCTCCGTAGTGGGGGTGGTGGCTGCCTTACTGAGCGAGCTCTGCACTGGTCTGTGGGCTTGGGAGATCCAGCTCATGGCTTTGAAGTAGCCTGAGTCAGCAAACCCAGCCTACCTTTAGTCAATGGTGAAAAAGACAACTACAGAGAATGATTCATCATCTGGCCATTTTGGAAGTGTATTTCCCCCTGATTTGACTATTTTTCTGTACTGGCTGTATTCATTTGTTCTATCTTGATTACATCTGCTATCCATTACTGACCCTTTTCTCTCTCTAGTCTTTTGGGTATTTTATGTGATCTAAATCTAATTCTGCAGTGCATCTGTGCTGCTCTGTGGAAAGGGATGTATCACAGGACGAGGACCAAGTCAGTAGCCCAACAGTGAAACCCACTCGAGTAGAGAGGAGGTACTGAGGATCCAGTCCCTGCTTCTAAGGTTTACACATAAAACTATTGCTGAGTATTATGCACTGGGACCTGAGACTGGAATCCAGAATTGGTGCTTGCTGATTATTTGCTCACTAAGGACTGTCAGGAATTTGGATGCAGGGATTTTGTAGATGGCCCCTTTTGACTTTTTTATTAAATGGTGCTTAAGGCCTATTGTTGATTCGGCCACCAGACTTTTTGGGTGATTCAGGTAGGCATTTCCCTGCAGGCTGCCTGCATTTTTAGGTAATTAATCTTCTTAAAGTCTTATGTGCCTCCATTACAACTCATAAGGAAATTAGTACATGATACAGCTTTTCCTGATCCAGTTGTGGGTGTATATTCAAAAGACATTTTCTAGAAGAACATTTAGCAACAAATACCTATTTTCATGCAAATACCTTCTGACTGATGCAATAAAAGTTATAATTCCACTCTCTAATCATTGACTTGCTCTTACAACAAAAGGATTGTGCATCCAGACATGACATCTCAAGGTCAGCCAGTCTGTATTGCTAGACATAATGTATATGGTGCTTACAAAAGGGGTCCAGTTGTCCTTCCAAGTACCAAGCGCACCTGTACATCTGTTGAGGTCAGTATAGTAACTCCTAACAGCAAAGAAAAACGAATTTATCTTCAAGTGCAATCTAATTCTGCTACTCCATCTTTAAATTGTTAATTTTTATTGACTCCATTTTAATTACACAAACAAGATCCTCATGAACTTTTCTGGGGTGATTCTTTATAAAGGACTGTAAATAACATTGATTTTTTAAATCACAATCCCTGGGAAAAAAGTTTTGAAAAAATTCCTGTGAACATTATTATTTTATAAGAATGAAGAAAATCATAGCTTTTATGTAGACCAATTTATTTATAGTCAGAACCAGTTTTCCTTAATCAAAGAGCAGCTTTACTTCTTACTGCAGTTTTTAAGTGTGGTTTTGACATGAAAAATATGTTACAGGAAATAATAAACTATCTTGTTTGTTACTTTTATGGCACAGGAAAAATGCTTAGAAAAAGAAGAGTGTAGTTTACCAATTGGAGAATAAGAAAGCCAGTAATTTGTATTCACATTTCTCTGGGCAACCAAAACAAAATGGCCACATTTCTCCAACTTTGAAATGGTACAAAATCCAAATGTTTCATAAATTATGTAAAATGATAACAGCTTAGTTTTTACTAATAAATATAAATAGTCTCCCACATGCCTGATTTATTTCTTCATTCCATACCACTTAAAAATTATCATGGAAGAAAATGTTCCTAAAAATATTTTTACTGTGTAAGACCACATACCACTTGTCTGACCGTCTTGAAGTTGCTTTGGACAGGACATCACATGTGACTTAACAGGAAATTTAAAGCATGATAACTTTTGCTGTGCAAATGTAAAATTTGTGTGACCTAAATACTTAAGAGACCATTAGTAATAATAATTTTTATCACTAAAATGGTAATTCTTGCGTGTTCATAATTTATTCCTGAACATCTAAGAGCAGTTCTCAGAGCCTCTGTGTCTCATTCTCTTGGAGGTGTAGTAGCGATAGTTGGCAGCTCAGTATCGTGTCATCCCACTAAAGCAAAATTTAAAAAAAATATATGTGGTAGTAGAATGGAATTAATGCTTTGGTCTGCTGAAAGATAATTGCTCAGAAGCCATGATCACACAGAGGAATATACAGTGCATGTCTCTGGTCTTTCTTGAATTGTTTCTGTTGATGTTTTATTTTCATTTACACAGAAGCAAACTCAAGTCGAAATTATTTCAAAATGTCAAATATGTAACAAAATAGACTTTAATCATTGCTGAAGTACAACTAAGAGACAAATATGTCACAATCCATTTGCTGAATATGCAGTGTAATTCAATCTGCAGTATTTCTTCTATTTAACTCTGCACTGTGACCTCTGTGAAAACCTGTAAATGGCTCTCCTGTGTCTATGGAGATTACTTTGTACTAGCCACCTTTACAGCACTGTGTATTGCTTTTGTACCCCAATTGTTTAAAATACCTCTCCCAAAATAACACTAGAAGAAAGAAACATCTGACAAATCCTTGCCCTAGAAAGGTTAGAAACCTATATTCATTCAATTTTCCTAGCACGCCTTATCTTGACTGGATTGTGCAAATGGTTCTTTCCGACTCCAGGGTGCCAGAGTGACAAAACAATATACCGAAACTTAATCTTTTTTTCTTATTATGAAGCAGTTACAGCTATTGCACAGTTAAAGTTGAAGCTAGCTTCCATTACAAGCCTGATCTACAACTCCCATCAACCACTTGTCCCCAGAACAAGCCATTCCCTGTGAAATTTCGCGTCACATCTCATGCAGAGTTAAATGTTTCTATTGAAAACTAAGGAAAGAATACAGAAAAGGACTTTTAAAGTTACAAAGCTGATTCTCTGCTGCCGTGAACTAGTTTTAGTCATCATAAACAATGAACGTGTCATACACTATACGTGTATATATTATTAATGGGATTGCTAGCCCTGCCTATTGTCAGATTCCCTAATAAGTCCTGTCATAGGACCCCATTTTCAGTTTCTTATAGCTTTGATAAATGTTTACTGTCTTGGGATTTTATTTCAGCCCAATGGCTGTGTTTATGTGCAGAGGTATGTATAAAATGTCAACCAGCTCAATGAAGTTAGTGAGAAGACAGACACTTGTGCAGCAGATCAGCCTGTAGTTTCTGTAAAATATTAAAATATGTGGTTTTAGCTTGTAAAATGAAATGTAAATGAGACAAAAGAAATGAAAAATGAGATCTCAAGAACCATTTAGAAGAGGGAGAAATGTACAGGGATGGTCAGGTTTGTGGGTAATGTCCTGGCAGAGAACAAGCATTGTATGCTACTTGGTGAAGCTGATTGCAGATTCCAAAAGGCCCAAATACATACCTGAAGGTAAACTAGCTTCCATAAATGTTCAAAATGTTTAAAACTTGTTAATAGTTTTATGTTTAATATCACAGTTGTATAGTATGATAGTAAGTTGCAGAAAGGTGTATTTGTTACTCCCTCTCTACCTGCAGCATGCATTGGCATTGTTAAACTACTTTTTTTTTTTTTTCTATTGCTTGATCAAATTATTCTTTTAATTTGACTAGGAACCCGTTGTGTTCCAAAATGTAGCCAAATGTAAAAAAATGCTTTTTGAAATTCTTGCTCTTCTTTATCAAATAATTTTCTTTTGTAGAATAGGAGACTTACACCTTGAATTCAAAATTTTCAATATCCATGTTAATAAGCTTTACTTTTTTATAATTACAGAATCTAAATATAGAAGGGGTAGACAGATTTTAATATTTGTCAAATTTTAAAAAAATAGTTATAAAAAGTGTTAGAGCTATTCACTCGATCTTAGATGCCTTACAACATTTTTTGCTTCTTTTTGTAACTCATTAGAACAAGCCTGTTGGCTATTGTGAGGTGTTTCTTTCATGTGGGAGTTTCCCTACGTAACTGACAGTTTTGCCCTAGAATAACGCTCTTTTATTTCAGTAACATATATCTACAGAACAGGCTATAAGATGTGACAAACTGATGTTTTCTTCTGAAGCTCACAGTCTTCCCTTGGATTAGCTGCATGAGAACAGTAAAGCTCATTTTCAGTCCCGACTTAAACTCAGTAACAAAGAGCTTTTGCACTTAACCCTCTGTGCCACCTGCCTTCTCATGAACAACTTTTCCATGATGAACATATGAATAAAACTCAATTTCATTCTTTGAAATCTATTCCATGTTGAACTAGCAGAGCTCTCAACTTTTAGCTGTTCAAGAAATATCAAATATCTATCATCTTCACACTTCTAATAACGCATATAGTTATTTTGCGCTAAGGAAAGAAATAAATCACATGTTATATTGTAATACTGATGAAAACAAATAGTAGATGCTATGTCTCCCGTTGTGCTTGGAACTGATATGTCATGAAAATTATCCAAATAACAATAAATACACCAAATTGGGTCTTTTGTAGAACTCAATATACAGCTATACTGTGGAAGTCTAATTACTGTGATTGATAATAGCAGCCATTTATTGCACGTCTTAGGGCAGCTGTACAATGTGTAGTGCTTGAATTTTGGCCATATTAATTCTTAAGTAGAGCTCCCCACTGATTTCTTTGCACTGTTCTATTTAAAAATTGATGGTGTGAAAGCAGTCTTACCAGGGCTGAGGTAAAACCAGAGCTCGTAACTTTGTTTAGAACTATAAGGTGTAACAGCCTGTGATCTTCTTGGGATGAGACCTCTGCCATATAAATGTCAAACTGTAGTTCCTTGCCTGGGAAATTAAGAGACCTGACTTTTTCTCCATTAACTTTACTATTCATGTACATGCCAGTAAAGTGGTATGTTCTTAACAATGAGAGCACTTTTTAAATTATTATTATTCTTTACTTTTATTGAACTAATTTATATCTTAAAAAATGTTTTGCCGTGAAAAATTCTTGTTCCATTATGAAGTCTAACTGTGAGGATGTAGTAAAAGATATGTGGGAGTATGAATCTTGATTTCCTTAGTGCATTCAGAGATCAATGTGTCTTTCTCAAGATTTCAAAAGTTTGAATTAATTCAGTATTTTCTTTTATAAATTGTAATCTTTGTTAATTTACTGTCCTGTATTTTCATTGCTATTTGTAGCAGATAGTCCCAGTGAAGCTGGTAGGTGTCTGACAGTGAAATGCAAACATTCAACAAAAGGCTTGATTTTCTTGACAGCTTCTTTAGATAATCTAAACATTTCCTTTCAGAACATGCATAACTTTAACAGTAGAGCCATGAAAGCCTCCTGGGCAAAGAATTAATTTGCAACATTGTAATAAAAAAGCAGTGTGTGTGTCAAGGGTATGCAGCTCTTTTGTTAACTGGGAAAATTTTACTGCAGTGTCTGTCTGCAGCACTATACTCGCAGATCTGTTCTGCAGGAAAGGTGCAGTCCTCTCTTCAGAGTACAGATTTGAAGGATGTTTTTCAGACTCTCAAGGATGTGATGAAGAGGAATTTTAAAAATATCTTTCTAAAGCAGAACTCAGGGTCCTTGTTTATTTTTCACTAGATGGGGGACCTCCCATAGTCTTCAGTAAAGCATTTTCTCTAAGGGAGGCTGAAGAAGAAGGGACTGATGTAGAGTCACTGACAAATGACATAAATACAGCTGGTTCCCTCTTTGGGCTGGGAGAACATCTAGTGACTTTCTAGTCTTGCCTTTTCAGTGAAAAACGGAACATTTCCCAGTGGGATCTGGGTCAAGATTTGTGTTTGTACTGATCTGAGGTTTTAGCTACTTCAGTATTTAGACAAGATTATTTCAGTAGTGTTTTGGAAAGGAAAAATACAGGCAAGGCTGTCATTGGTTTTGGTACAGTGAAAGCTGTAATCATTGGTTTGAGAGGATCCCAATGAATCTACACAGGAAAGCAGTTCAAAGGGTAAAGCATAAATTAAAGGAAATTGCTTTGCATGTAGCTTTTCTCCATATCGCTAAGCTAGAAACAACATGTGAATCGTCTTAATTTTAAGTGATTTTTAAGCGCCTGTATGCATGGAATAGGAAGAATATAGACATATAGACATATAGATGCATATATATATATATACGCATATATATATATGTATATATAAATATAAATACCTTTAGTTAAGATAACAGGCTCAGTTTTGAAGAAGATGTTTGAGTTTGTAAATATGGAGTAATGGCATCTTAGTTCCTAATATGTAGGCATATAAACCATACTTTTTTCTATGAAGATATTTTGTGTGGCCTAAAATGTTTTTCATATATATCTAACAAAAAATACTTTTAAATTTATTAATCCGTCAGAGTTCAGCTACTCAGTGCCAGAGGAGATTGGCCCCCAAATGTGCTCCCAAAATAAGGAGGGGTCAGTTTAGCTACCCTTTACCTGTTTTCTCTCTTTTCCTCCATGCAAAAGAAGAAATATTAATGCTGACTGAGCATTTCCACATTTAGCAAATAAAAGCCAGCTTCTATTAGTCAGCTTCATCATGCTGTGCATAAGAATGTGATCAGAGTGGTGATTGCTGCTTGATCCATCTGCGTGTGTTGTGATTCACGCTAATGGAACATGCAGATGCTCTGATGAAGAGGAATGTAGTGCAAGGAATTCATTTAAAAGATACCATCCAAAAGTTTCCTGTTGTTTTTGTCCTTGAATATTTTTGTTTGGCTCAAATAGTGACAACATAAAGTCAGCTCCCTAGCTGGGATGAGTCAACTGACGGCCATATACCAAACCATAGTAGCAAATGAGACCACATTGTGCAAAGCCCCATCCAGCCTCCATCCAGCCTGGCCCTGAACACTTCCAGGGATGGGGCATCCACAGCTTCCTGGGCAACCTGTTCTAGTGCCTCACCACTCTCATAATGAAGTATTTCTGCCTTATAGCTAATCTAAGTCTACCCTCTTTCAGTTTAAAGTCACTAACCCTTGTCCTGTCACTGCATGGCCTTATGAAAAATCCCTCTCCAGTATTATCCTTTTAGCAATTCATCCTAATACTTATCCTATCCTATCTATCTTAATGTCTTGTAGGAAATCCTAATAAATATCTCCTAAATATTCAAGGCAGTTATTTTATATGTATACATACATATATATATGTATATATATATAGAATATAACATAAATCTTGATTAACCCATTTGGGAATGCTGGTATGTCTCCAAGCAATATTAAAAGTTGTGCAACAAAATTGAAACATGCAGCTTCTGCAAACAGTTGTAGCAACACATGTGCAAAACAGCTGTGCTTGCTGGAGAGTCCTGGTGTGAGAGGGAGAAAGGCTACCCTGCTGCAAGGTAGTGCACGAGGTGCCCTAGCTGCTCTTTCCATGGTCCTGCAGAGCGTTTTGCTTTTGACATGACCCAAAGAACTGGAAAGGAACAAGCTGGAAGCTGGAAAGCCGGTTATCTAATTCTGAGCTCCTTGCATGACCACCCCTGCCAGCAGCACACAAGTGACTGCTGTTACAGCTGAAGGTCTGAAAATGCAAATTCTTTTAAATGTGAACTGTAATCATTAATTATATTGATAAATAAAAATGCCTTACTGTGTACTAGAATAAGGCCAATTTCTGTCACAGTCAATTTGATTTGACATTTTAATTCTGGAATTATTTTGCGATATTTTAATTTCAGCTGTTTTTTCTTTTTTTTTTTTTTTTCTTAACTACTAATAATATTTTAAAATATTACACACAGAATAGAAACAAAACCAGGAACTTTATTTTTTTTTACAAGGCACACAAATTAGTGGAGGTTCCTTACCTTTATTTTATTTGATTGAATGACGGTAGTTCTTTGAGCTTATCAAAGCAGACAGTCTTTAACAAAGAAGGAGTGGGGTGGTGGAAAATTTGCACTATGCAGAGGAATGGGGAATGCTTGGCAAGAGGCGTGTTCTTGATTGACCAGGACTACTGAAAATATGACATGTATTGGAAGAATCACAACCCAAAATAATTGTGGGTTTGAATTAAAAATGAAAAGCTCTTGTGTTTTGATTCAAAATGAAATACTTTGATTTTTAAATGGTTTAAACTTATAAAAAGATATTTTTGTAGATGCATTTTGAAGTGAAATAGTCTTTAAAAAGTTACAAATTGAAGCAGAAGTTTGTTTAAAACATTTTGATTTATTCAACGTGAATTCACAAATGGGTTGGTTTTCTGCTTAGGGAATGCACTGCTAAGAAGTTTTTCTGGGAAGTTTCATGGAGCTGTAGTTACGCTACAGCACATTTTTCATCCTGTGTACAGCACATATAGCTGTCACATTCCAAAGCTCATGGTAAGAATAGACTCAGTCTAAATAAAGTGATGAGATTTTTATAGCTGCCATTAATTTTTGTGAACTCTTTTTGCAGTTGGATGGCCAAATATTTCTTTCTGTATTGATACGTGCAGACAATTGTAATAAGCTGACCAGTACAGGATACTAAAGGATGTGTGAAAATGTGTTCTTCAATCTAGGTTGTGTTATCGCCTTGGTATTTACAACTCCCAAGTATCCTTAGGATGGGAAAATGGATTGTTTAGTGAAACAGCAACAGGATTTGGAGACTTTCACCTCTAGGGCATTGATTTATGTCCCAGGCTAGGCTGGCACTGTCTGAATGGAATTATCACCTGAGAGCTTTTGTTTGGTCTATGTGAAATGAAAGTCTTAAATTTGTAATGGACAGCTGTCCAAATCACAAAAATACCAACTCGTTTTGCTTTAATTGTGGTCTTTCAAGTTTCAATAAAGAGACAAAGATTAAGTAGACATTAACACTTCCCTCATATCCCTGGTGAGTGATCTTCTCTGTTAAGGCACTTTGTCAGGATATATCCTTGACAGTCAGATACTGCCAAATACCTGTTTAATCAGTAATGAAAAAACCTTAAAGACTCAAAAACCCCACAACACTAACTCTAAAAAGCCATAGAAAAGGTTCAGGATGAGAATTTCTCCTGTATAGAAAACTTTTATTCCTCAAAGACTTGTGGGGCCAGCAATCAAACTCACAGTCACCTCAAATGGTTGATTATCATGTGTCTGATTTCAGTGAAGAAACAGTAAAAAGTTGCATGCATGAATCACATTTATATTTTTGTATTCGCTGCACTGCAGACTGATACAAAATAGAAGGTTCACTGGATAGAAGTAATTCATGCTGTAATATGGGGAAAGTTCTACTCCAGATTGGCCAAGCAGGATATTAAATACAAGAATATTACCTGGCCCACTGAAGAAGGGTTTGCATCTTGTACCAGCTAGTTCATAACTTACTGGAAAGAATATTAAAACTTTGTTCTGGATTTGCTGACTATGAATCCCCTTGGGGAGTGAGAAATTGAATCTGACTGGAGCACTCTGTGAGAAAGAGTAATTACTGAGTAGCTGTAGAAAAGGCTGTTCCATGAGAGGCAATGAATGCAACTTACAACATGGGAAACTGAGCTTAGATAAGATTTTTTTTTTTTCTCCAGAAGGATGGTCAAACAGTGTGACATAGGTATGTAAGCAATGGGTGGTTTCAAACTTCAGATGTTTCCAAACCAAAGGATAGTCATCTAGTGATCCCTAAAGCCCAGGTGCTGCAAGAGTAGGAAGCACCCAGATTCCCCGAATATACAGCTTGAGGAAATCCAAAAGGGAATAGGCTATGTCTCCGTGGGGGCTACATGGGTTAGAACTTGTATCTGAGGGCTATGGAATGACAGAAGTATCTTCCAGGGACAAGCGTTAATCAGGAAGATTCTCTGAAATACATCAAGTAAGGGAGGAGGTTCCTAAAGCATCATCTAATAAAACCAGGAGACAATAGATAATTAAAGGCTAATCATTTTTTTTTAAGGTGTCATGGCAGCTCTAGCCCCTTCCTAATCCTTCCTGTTAAAGTACATGCCAACCTATGTACTTGTGGCCATGTAGCTGCACAGTCCCCTTCACTGTTTGCAGGAAATTAGTAAGAGTACCAGTGTGAGATCTTGTGGAAGAGGAAGGTGGATTTATTTTAAACACTGTTTTAATTCATATTCATTCTGTCACAGATTTCACTCATTCCTACTCTCACCCCCACATACTCAATAGCATTGACATAGGTCTGTTGAAGTGGTTTGGCCAACGTGACCTGGTGTGACAGAAAGGACATGAGATGCTGGCTGCAGAATCCTCATCACAGCATCTGGGCCAAACCCAGTGTTTTGACCAGGCCTTTTATATCCTTCAGGATCCAGCAGTTACTATGGCATGACCTTTTGCATCAGAATTTTGCTTACTTCAATCTGTCATTAATTTTAGGCAAGTTTGCTGGATATTGTTTATGTTTCCTGATTTTAGGTATCTCAGAGTTGCAACCTATTGCCCAGCTGGGCCTGCAAGAAGAGGAGCATCTAATCTGATGTGCTGCGGTCTTGCTGTCCTCCTTCTCAAAGTGTAGAGTTTTGAATACTGAGTCATCTGTGCTGTGGTCTTAACAGAGCACAAGCCCCCGTCTTGATGGAAGCATCACATCCCTGAGTGTTTCATTGCTGTTACCTGTGTCCTTGGTTGTTAGTACAGGCCTTGCTTTCACCCCTGTTCTGCTGTTTCCTCTGATGCTTTCTCATGTATATTTGCATTCCACTTCATATTTGCATTCAATATAATGTTTCAGTTCAGGGCACATCAATTTCCTTGGGCAAGAAGGCAAAATAGAGGAAAGGGTAGGAAAATCGAAATTTTTAGAGGTCTGACTTTAAATTTTATATGTGCCTCTCGTATGTGGGAAGGGATTATCACACTATGAACAATAATGGCATTTACTGAGCACAGGTCTGGGGTGAAAAGCTTAATGCTCTGCAAAGGGAATTGGTCATGAATTTGGGACATGACAGACTTCCAGTGGACATCAGTGACATTTTGTTAGTAGAATGGGAACAGAGTAGCAATAATGTTTCACATTACAAACCAGAAAGGAGACCTTCTCCCTACACTTGAAAGATACTGGATTTTTTACAGTCTTTTCTCTAGTTGATTCATTTTACCAATTAAATCACATCGTGTAGATGCAACTACACGATATTTACATCACCATCTCTTTTTATTGTGTAGGCTACTAAGTTGATGATTGGTTCTTTGCAATTAAGTTGTTTATTACCTCATTTGGGTATTTTTTTCTTCATCTTTCTTATTTGCCAAGCCAATAAATCGCCTTATTTTTATGAAAGCCAGCTTTTAACATAGGCTGGTTTGTTGGTATCATTAAATGACTGTTGCAGTTGTATGGAGTTATACGGTGTAGTTTCAACCTTTAGTGAGTAAAATTTACTACATTTGCAAAATTTTGCTACTGAAATCTGTTACTAGCTTCATCAGCTGGCACAGCAGTATACTAGAAAAAAAGAAACTAATTGCCTTGGAGTAGTGCAGTGATAAAGTATGTGGCATTGTCTTTTGGAGAAAACAAAGCTCGAAGGGAAATACACTATGGCTTGTGGTGCCCTTGGTTCTCTTTTCCTTTCTGGTTTCCTCCAGATTCAATGTTGAATGCTGAAGTGGTTGTTTATTTAAAAATGCCTTGAGGATCTTTTTAACTGTACAGCTTTTATAGATCTAAATGGATTTTCCCCTGCAGATTTCCTCTTCCATAGGAGTTTCCCCCTCTCCCTCCCTCCCTGCTGAAAAACCTCTTTTTAGAGGCAATGCAGGAGCTGGCAGGGCCAAGTGGGGCTAGCGAAAATGATTGCTGCAGCAACAAAATAAACTTGGCCAGGCAGCTGGGGCTCCTGTAAATTGTATTTCAGAGGCAGTAGGGTTGGGTGAGTTTCCCAGGGCACTGGTTTGCACAGGCGAGGGGCAGCTCCTTGGGCTCAGTGCTGCTGCTGCTGCCGCTGCTGCCACTCAAATACATTTGCCTCCTTATGGGGCTGTGTCCAGGCTGACACTGTCAGCCCACGGCCTGGGCTTCACTGGGACATGCTGGGAGGGAGCAGGGGGGTAAGGGAAGGGGCAGGGCTGTGATCCTATGGCTCGATTAAAGCAGGAGGGATGCACTGCTTAGCTGCTGCTTGCTGAGCAGAGGCAAGCTGCTCTGAGTGTGTGTGTGAGGGGCTGGTTAAGAAGAACTGTCACTAGGAAAACTCCAGCCAAGCTTCTGGCTACATGGCCTGCATAGAGCATGAGCAGGGCCAGCCCTTGCCTGTTTGCCAAATAGGTGCTTCTCTTACTGAGCTTACTGATAAAAGACCTTAATCTCCTCCTGGAGTTGTTGTCAGAGCATTTCCTGATTACACAGAGGTACCTTAGAATAACTGTTAATCATGTTCTGCTCTCGGGATGGGCTCTGTGCTGCTCTTGTCAGATTAAGGGGTAACAAGATGATTGCTTTCTCCCTGAGCTACTCATTGGACTCTGCTTATTGAGACTGCCATTGCCACTTCATTTGATAGCTTTAAGCAAGCCTTTGAGTCGCAGCCTGTACCCATCTTTGGTTTGCCTGGGCCAGCAGGCGCAGGGACGTCGGTTGGGGCTGGTTCTGTGGGTGCTGCTGCTGCAGCTACAGCAGGGCCAATGCCAGCCCGACAGGCACAGTGGCTGCTCCTGCTGCTCTGACCCTGCTGAAAATGAGTGATTTTGTTGGGCAGACAGCTACTGTGGGAGGTTCAGTTACTCCTCTTGGTGGTCTCCGTTATCCCTTTTAGCAAGGTGTTTAGATCCGTATTAATGCAATGAGGAGAAATGCGCGGTGCTGCCCCTGGGAAGGAGACACCCCTGCAGCAGCCCGTGCTGGGAGCTGCTCTCTGGGGCCCTGGTGGGCAGCTGAGCATGGGGCAGCCCTGTGCCCTGGCAGCAAGCATGGCCAGCAGCCTCCTGGGCTGCACAGCCAGTAGGTTGAGGGAAGGGATCATCCTCCCTTATTCAGCACTTATTAGACTTTGTCTCACTGTGTCCAGTTTTGGGCCCCCCAAAGAATGACCCAAACTGGAGTGTGTTCAGCAGAGGGTCCCCACGATGGTCAAGGCTTGAGCATTTGCCCTGTGAGGAGTGTCTGAGGGACCAGTGCTTATGCACTGCCTAGTGAAAAGGTAGCTGTTGGGGGACCTAACGACAGCTTACAGGTAGCCCTGTGGAGGTTGAGAAGATGGCACCAGGCTCTTTGGGAAACTGAGATGTAACAGGCATAAGCTGAACGTAAGGCAAACAGTTGGACTTGGTGATCTCAAAGGTCTTTTCCATGATTCTATGATTCTATGAAAATATTTCTTCCACTATAAGGCTGCCCAGAGCAGGTGTGCTGTCTGTCCTTGGGGGTGGGTAAAGCCCTGAGCAACCTGGTCTGAGCTCAGAGCTTTGAGCTTTGAGCAGGGGGCTGCAGCAGAGACCTCGTGCTTCCTGATGTCCCTTCCAGCCTTGCTTGACTAAAATAACCTTTCTTTTGCTGATGGAAAGGGAAGTGGGTGAAGGAGGATGAAGAGAGAAGCTGTGCTTGCATATCCCATTTTTTTTGCCTAGGCCACAAGATACGGCTTTGACACAGTATTGCCATTGCCTGTGGCTTGCACTATTCTACTAGTCTGCCAGACTGATGCATTTCTGAGGGATTAACCCTGTGGCTGGTTTTGTGGAAGTCTGTTTCTCAGAGGATTATTGACAATCTAGAGGAAGCCAGGCACTAATGGACTAATACAACATGACATGATTTTTTTACTTGTATCCTGCACCAGTGTTGCAACCCTCAGGTCAAGCAGCGTTTCCAAGAGAGGACAGCTGTTGTCATGGCTGGGACTGACTGTTTCTGTGGGTTTGCCACAAAGAGGGTGGTGGTTTTTCTGTGCAAGAATTTGCCTCCAAGTCAGACTATCCTTTTGTTCTGTTATTTAATTACCTGACTGTGCTGTATTCTATTCATTATGTGAAACATTTTTGTTCTCCAATACGTTCTTTCGCATGCCTGTGGCTCAAAAACATATCTTTTACCTGATCCAATACTTAGCAGTTCCTTTAATGCTTATAGGTCATGGGACATTAGGCACCAAATAAGGGTTGTCTCTAATAGTGCAGAATGAATGGTCCCCCTGCTGCAAGGCCTCGCTTATCACTGTCATAAAAGAAGCAAAACAATATAGCACGGTGGGCACTGGCTTTTGCTGCTCAATGAAATCAGCAAGGCACTTCAAGAGGTCCTTGCCGCTGTGTCACAGGTGTTACGGACTATGTGATGAACTGCAGCTCTTTTTGCAGGGATATGTGAGTACATGGCTTTGGCACCTGTATCCTTGTGAAGCTTCAGCTGCTACCGCTAAAGGCTGGGATGAAAACACAAGAGGCTAGGAAAGGAGGTGGCTTTATTTTTTATTATATAAAATCTCTCTGCTCAGAAGCCTTTTGATTTTGATGAAAGAAGAGCTCATCACATGTAGATCACTGTCCTGAAATTCAGAAAACAAAGTAATAGGTTAGATTTATTTTGGGGGCTTTTAATTTAGTAATGTTTTTCAACCATCCTAGGAAACAGGTTATGCTATCACTTGGATTTGCACTAGAGGATACAGAGTTTATTTGCTCACGTTCCAAATGTCTAGCCTGTAGATAACTTTCTTTAATTTTAATAATCTATATACAGAGCAGAGGAAAAAGACAAAGTTAAAATTGTAAGCTTGCATCTCAGTCTCCGTTGGACCTTGTGTAGACACTGATGCAATTTTTCAGTGATAGTTGACCACATTAGCTCATAAACAAGCAGAAGTATCTAGTTATGAACTGTACTAGTGTTACCTTCAAATTGCTTTCGTACTGGTTTTGAAATCAACTTCATTTGAAAAGTTTTATCAATACACATGATGTTAAATGTGAGTGGCACTGCACACAACATTTTCCCTTTAATTTAGATTAATTTTATTTGTATGAAAGGTTGCCTTATTTCATAGTTATCTATGTAGTTGAATTTTTAATCTCTCCCATCAATTAAAGACAAACTAGTTTGTTCCTTTACTTTGAGAAAACCTGTGATTCATTATATAAACAGCAATAAGATACCTGTATCTCAGCAAAAATTCTATTTTTATAAAAATTAAATTTCAGCAGTGAAAAGGTTTGTTGGAATTGCCACTTGCTTAGAAAGATGTTCTGCTGTTACTGTGCTTTTGTATACACACATTCACAAACACACATGGTGCAGTTTTCCAACGCACTAGTGTTACCTGTTAAGCTTTCACCAAACATGGGGTGTGAAGTGTTAATAAAGAATGAATCTTTTACTGTTTCTTAGTATTTAAGTATAGAGCTCACTGCCTTTAGTTTTAGAGGTAAGGTTTGAAAATGTTGAACTCTTTGAACATCACCTTATCTTGGAGAAATTATGCAATTAGAAGCCTAATATAAGATTCATATTGTGTTCTAATACACAGCAAGAAATACCAAGAGTTGCTTAAGTGCTATACACATCAAAATAAGAATTAAGTATCAGATAGACAATGATATTGCAATATGAAACTCAGTTATGACTGTACTCTGGCCTATAGATTGTACATGTGATAGAAAAAATAGTGTTTGCAGTTTAATCAGAAAAATAAAGATGTCACTTGAATTAAAACAAAGATTTTTGAACAAGCAAACTGAAAAGATCACATAAGACTTACATATCAAAACATTATCAGTAATGTACAAGATAGAGTAGATCAGAGTAATTTTCGATGAAACCATTTTTACTTGGAAAACATTGGTGGGACTGAACTTCAAACTGCTTGTGGGAGATAGCTTTTTGATTAGTTTCCTGGTTTAAAATGCTTTAGGAAAAGTTGCAAAATTTGCCATTTTACAAATGAAGATTTTAGTCTTAATTGAAAAAATTGTTTTGAAACATGTATTTGTTTTATAGTAATATCAGCAATGGAATGAGAATTAAAAAAAATAAATATTTTGACTTGCCAAAGTATGCTTTCTGTTGGCATTTTCAAGTTGCAAAATATTTGAAATTTTGACCTTTATTTTCCTGTCTATGAGACAGGAAAGCTGTGGAAATCATAAATATTTTTGTGTGGCAGGAAATTAGTTCCGCACTGAGTTCTGTTACAGTACATGAAAAGAGAGAGCATGCAGCTACCCTAAGGAATCCAGTGAATACACAAATACGAGTGGAGCTTGAGGCATGTGTGGCCAAGAGAGGAGATGGCCTTCCCAAACTGCTTAACCTTTCCTGTTTTAATATGCCTAGGTATCTCTTGAGCAAACATGAGAATAGGCAAATGATGATGGGAAACAACCAAGGGGAAAAAAAAGTTTTGAGTGTCAGGGGCTCCAAAATGGATTGAGCAGGCTCAGGAATAAGGCATAGAGCAGAGCATGTCTGAGAGAGCCTGCCATTTTTGGAAGACATCTGGTGGTGGTTTGCTCAGCAAGGTTAGCTGATGAAGGATCCTTGCCATTATTTTCATCCTCCTGGTGGTGCTGATGGCCAGCATACCAGATCCAGGAGGATGAGGTAGTGTAATGAGTTTGTGGGGCCTCAGAGGGAACATAAGTGGAGACCTATGCATCCAGAGTGTCAGCAAGAGGATCTGGAGAAGCTGCAAAAGGGAGAGTGACCTGGAGCTCTTGGGGTACACGTGTGCTAGGGTCTTCCTTTTGCCAGTGAAGGCACATGAATCAGGAATCTATGAACTGCTCCACAAACAGCATGTCTGTGCCCACTGCCTTTGGAGGATTTGCCAGATGATGTCCTGGCACGCCATCACCATGGGAACAGGTCTGAGCAGAGACTGGCCCTCCTAGGGAATTACTCTGCCTGTGAAGGGGAAAACAAAGTAGGAACTTGGGATAAATCAGTGTTGTTTGGGAGATAGGAAGGGACAAATAGAAATGTAGAAAGTCAGGTATCTCCCAGTCGGGTAAGCTAGAAGATATGCCAGGAGACAAATTTATTGTAGTATAGAGAAAGTAAAGGACATAAAGAAGGTGGGGACACTGTAGCAGGGAAGGGATGAGAAATACAAGTATTACAGCCATGGCAGAACTCCCTAGACCTACTCAGTTAAGTACAGAATAATAGAAAATAAGAATCAAAAGAAGTCTGCTAATCCAAACCCCTGCTTCACCTAACCATGCATACTTAAATAATTTATGCTACTGTATTTCTGGTATGATTTCATGAGAAGCATTCAGCATCATTTTAACAAGTACTGTATTGCCTCAAGGGTCTTTCTCTTTGGAGAGGCACAGAGTAACTACCTTCAGACATTGGTTTTTGCTTGTCTTGCAACAGCCTCCAAAATTATCTCTCCAAGTGAAAGTGAAATTGAAACAAACAGATATCAAATTAATTAACTAAAAATCTTGAGAAAGAATACTTGCTCAATATAATACCTAGAGAATTTAAGCTGTGATCTGAGTGAATAACTGAGAGAGCAAAGAGGATTATCATACCACAACAGAAGTGTAACTGCATGAAGAGTCTGGGGTGAATTCTGCTTAGGCAGATTATCTGTTTGTTGCAAGAGAAGAACTTTCTCTACTTTCTGCTTTTTATTTTATTTTGAGTATTTCTGCTTTTTAGATTTGATCTTCATCAAATTAAATAATATTGCCTTTATAAAGAAATAGGAAATAGTACCAAGTTGCAGTGTTTAATATGCCAGAGAGATGGATCAATGGCTATTGCAATTTCCAGATTAATTTGCATTCTTCTGCTGACTTAGTCTTTGGAGGAAGGGCAGATTTGCCCTTGATTACTAGGGGGTGAACAATTCACAGTGAATAATTTATTTGACAAATAACTTATGACTTAGAATAATTTATTTCCCTAAATAAATTCATTGTATGTTGTACGGGGCTTTTAGGTGAATAATTTTCATTCTATAGATTATTCATAATTGGTTATACAATTTCCATATTTACATAAATTTGTATATTGAAAACAAGATAACAGATCAAGTTATCTCAGTCTCTTTACCCTGCTACCGAATGCCCTGCTATGGTAAAGATTTAGCAAAACTGGAAAGCTGTAAGAATCAATAGAAATTCTACAATTTGGGGCCAAATGACACAGTTTTCATTTACTACTTGCTATTACAAGTATGTACATTTGCTAGCAGACATTACTTTCAACTTGTATCTGGTCAGCATGGACAAATGGTTATTGCAAATATGGAGCTATCTGTGTGATATATTTTCTGTTTATCCATAGATGGCTTAAGTACAATGTTTACTGCTGGTATTGAACAGCTTTGCCAGTAGTTTTGGCAGCTGCTTGTAGTGGCTGAAGCAGCAGTAGAGTGATGGAGAGTAAAGACAGCTTGTGGAAGAGGAACACAGAGAACAACTGTATCTGCAAGCCTGTGTCTTAGATCAGTTTTATTCAAGACAAAATACATGGCTGGAGGCAAGCATGGACTGGTGGGTGACAATAATGGTCTAGATCTGGTATTATTATTAGTGGCTTCCAAATTTGAGAGTAACAAAGTACTTCTTCAAGATTTTTGGAGCTCAGCATGAAGCTATATACCACTGTGAGAGCTCTTAAACTATTTAGTAATATGTAGTAATACTGTCCAGAATTGCTACCATTCATAGTACTGTATAGGTAGTAGTTAAAGTATAGGTAGATAGACTGTATAAGCTCCTGGGATGAATATATATATATATATATATATTGATAGACAACCCAGTACTCAGGCACTGGCTCAGGCATTTGTAGATTTGAGAATGTGGGATTGCAGATTTATGGTAGCTGCTGATAAAATCGATTTTTCTTTTTACTTCTGTCCCAGACACTTGAGTTTGTTAACAGAAAGAAATAATTTTCCATTGAGCTGCAACGTCCACTGATCACAGTAAAAGACTGAGTGGTCTGATTTTATTTTTTTTTTTTTTTAAGGAATTCAGTTCTTTGTTTGGTGGACATTAAAGTGGTGTGATTATTGCTGCTGTCCTGGGAGGCTCAGTTGACCTTTCACTATCCTAACTGAGAGGCTCTCTTGTTACACAATTGGGTTGAGGAAGAGAGTTGTTTAACTGTTACCTGCATCCTGAGCAATGGTGCATTTGGGAGACTGTAAGGCAAATGGTGCTATTTCTTGACAAAGACAGGGTTTGCTGAACAATAGTTCCTGGAATTATGGCTGTCTGATGTATGCTACAAAATATCTGGCAGTGCAGAGAAAGCCTTTACTGCAATTTGAGAAATAATATTTGGAGACTTTCCAAGATTTACAAGTGGCCAGTGAGATACTGATGCAAAATTACAATCCCTAGGGATATCTCATCAGAGATATTTTGTATTCATGTTTTGAGAAAAAGAGATGACTTAAAAAAATCAGTAAAATTCCTTACATTTATAGTTCAGATTATTGAAAATTTCAGGGATTAGTTAATGAGTCCTTCATGGACTATATCATAAATTTGTAACACGTGCATAGATGAGGTTGTCATACATAGTCACTAGATGCCATTCACTGATGTCACCCAAATATGACTGCAGTGTGCTGCAAAGCTGAATCTTAATATTCTTTACTTTCTTGACTATTGCTTGTATTCCCAATGTTAATACAGACAAGACTAGATCGTATATAAAATGGACTCTGCAGGCTGCTCTGGAGAAACAGAAGGTCCAAAAATGTTTTTAGGTTGAATGGTTGCTGACGCTGGTGGGGTGTTGCTACAAGGGGTCTGCACAGGTTACTGATTATATTTTGGAAAGTTCCCTGCATTCAGCAGTACAGGACCTGAAAGCAGTGCTGACACAAAGCAGAAGATTGAACTGTAGTCATACAGTTTCCTTTGATTAATGACCACACTTTCTGAATTTTCATTGTTGCTTTACCTCTTTTATTTCCTCATCACTGAGACTCCTTTCTCCCCATCCTCACCTCTCTGTGCTTCAGTGTTGTCTAGCCTTGTTTCTTTGGGAATCTGAGGAGTTCACCTTTTTTCACTCCTTTTCAGTTTTTCTCTTTCTTCTCCTAAAACAGGCCAGATACTGGGAGTTTAGGCATTGAGAGAATGTCCTCAGCTTTCAGGTGTCCCTCCTGCTTTCCCTGTGATAGAAGTGCATAAGGGAACACTGCGCACTGTCCAGTGATTTCAAGGCTTTTTCAGAATGTCAGTAATTTTTTCTATCCATCTTCCCCAGAAATATCTGATAACATTAAGGGAAAATGTCCCAAAGAATCAATTCTCCTCCCCTGAAGATATTTCTTTTCTGAAGAAGCAACCAGTGATGCTACAGGGAAAGTTACTCATGAGTCTGAGAGACAGCTGTACTTTTGTTCCTGTTTAGTTGTGGTATCAACTTGAATTGACCGAATGTGCTTGGATTGGGAGCTGGACTCGATGATCCCTATGGGTCCCTTCCAACTTGAAACACTCTAGGATTCTGTATCTCTGGAGTTCTGGCTTAGCTTTGCTGCAGTTCCTGTGGAAAGCAAGAGAACTAGCAAGGAAGCAAGTCTGCTTTCTGTTTTGTTCCATGTCACTAAAATTATCCCCCCCCCCCTTTTTTTTTTTTTTTAGTGTATAGTCTCAGTTTTCACTCTCTACACCCTTTTGAACCTTGTTGGTGTGAGTTACTGCTTTTTTACTTTTTTCCCCTGAACTAAAGTACCCTGAGGTGCATGGTTTGTTTTCTTATTAAGAAAAATGAGCAGTTAAGGTCACAGGTGGTTTGAGGGGAGCAGGTGAATAATTGCACTTGAAAGTCTGCCAGTGTTTTATATTTTGGACAATGTGTAGCTAATCCCTGTGGTCTCAAAGCAAAGAAGGCACATCTCTAGGAAAGCAAAGGGAAGCTTGGATGCTGATGTCATTAACCAGAACAGTTCTTCCAGCTTCCCTGCGTAGTTGGAAAAAGTATCCGTTCTGGACTGCGCGACAAGGTTAATTTACACTGTAGTGATTTAAGCACTTATAGAATAATTTCTATGACTAAAAATCCTGAATTTACTGTGAAGGAACTGTCTTGCAGCAGCTGCTGAAGTTAGATATTTGCCTCGTTACAAAGAGCACAAGAGAGCAAGCTGACTCAGCTCAATTTGTTTATTGATTAGGACTACAGTCTGTGACCAAACAGACATAAAGTTGTACTACCAATTCATCTTTCCTTTGTGATGCCTCAGTGACTGAAACAGAGAATTCTCTGCATTCAGTTTTACAAATCATATTTATATCTTGTTTATAAAATGTAGCACTACAGTTTCCAGCCTTCTTCAGCTGCTTATTTAAAAAGTGAAAGCACAAAGTATTACGTTCACAGACCATCCATGTTTGGTATCTGTTTGGCCATCTTGAAAGGGTAAATATGAAAGCACAATATGTATAAATCATCTGGCTAGTACAAAATGAAAAACTAGCCAGTTTTTTAAAACTCTGGACAAATAATGGTCATAGAAAGTTCAACTAAATTTCTTGATATGAATCCTTTAATGCTGTGGGGTTCATGTTCATAATGTGCCATCATAGTCTTATAAATATTTGAATTGTATTGAATTAAAATAAGGTTAGCAGAGAACAGCCTGAAGGACTAGTGAACATTTAAGTCATAGGAGCTAACATTGACCTGTGATTTTTTTTAGCAGATTATTAGTGGTACATTTTCTTGCATTTCAGACACAATTTGTTCCTCAGGTTTACGCCACCTCAGTTCGAACAAGAAGAAAGAAAAAGTGTGTCACTGCTTTGAGAAACTGAAATGTTAAGATAGTAAGGTAGTAAGTGTTCTTTTGGGTGGGTGGTGAAGGAGTGATTCTCATTATGGAGAGTTAGTTTGGAAACTGGCAAGTTAGCACCTTGGTAAGGCAACATTATGAGCATGTAATGCAAGAAGTGGGCATGACAGTGGGGGACAGGGAAGAGAGAGACCTATCACGGATATGTTTTCCAGGATTAGCAAATAGCCAAGTAACGACTGAACCAATAGTTCATAACAGATTTCCTCTATAGCATGATTGCCATTTTTAGCTGATAGCAGGAATGTTAGAACTTGGACAGACTACTAACTCCTAATGTAGCAGCATCCACCATGCATGAAGAGCCAGGGTTATAATGGTATGAGTCCAGAGAGGAATAATTGCTGGCAGTGACTCTTTCCTTGAACTCCTATGCTGTACGCATATGCCATTCTTTTACATTTCTAGCATCCTCTTGGATTCTCATGTGATGAAGGTGGCTTGATTTCGTAGTGATACCTTTTGACTGTTTAGATTCCTGTTGGTATTGGAGTACTGTCACCTTCTGCTGACTTGACATTTTCTCCAGTAAACTGTAGCTCGCAGCAATAGCCTGGGAAAAAATTCTTATATGTGTCCTCTTACACAGAGGCCAGTGCCATGAGCATTGCTGGTTTTAGAAGATAGCTAAAGCTAAAGCATGTAAGCCGTTCTGCATTCTTTGGTGTTGATCTGGTACTTCTAGATGTCCTGGGATTTGATCTTGCCATGCCTTTGTCTTTGGTAAAGTTTAAAAAGTCTTCTCAACTATGATATATCATCTTACTAATAAATGACTTATAAATAATGATATTGTGTATGGACTGTGGTCATTTCAATATGTAGAAACTGAAAGCATTGAGAATTTGCACCCACTGTCATGTAAGCAAACCCCATGTTTTGGCTTTTATTAAATCACTGCTTGGCCCGGTTCAAAAAGAAATAATTTTTGTTAAGTATTTTTTTGAAGTTCTTAATTGAACAGGACACCTTATGTACTTAAGTTAAGCTTCTTGCCAAGTGAAGACCAGAGGGCTTTCAAGGAGGCCTCTGGAGCACTTCCAGAGCAAATACTATTGTGAATATTTCTTTACTCTTGGATTCATAATGTAGCTTCTACTTCCCTTGAATATTCCAAGACAGCTTTACTTCCAAATATTCACACAAAAAAAGAAAAAATGGAAGGGGGTGTAATACTATTGAACTGAATTGCTAGGGTACAAAAAGACCTATAAGTAATTTTTTGTCATATCCAGTCAGCTCAGCTATTGGCCAGTGTGATTCAGCCCTTTACTTCCAAGTAGTTCTATTATTTGGCCATCATAAGAAAAAAACCCAGAAAATGTCTAACAGACATAAGATTTCTAGCTAGGAATTGGAAAAGATAAACTAAAAATTATTTATCTTATTAGCACATAATGAAATTAGACAGGGTTATTTGATCCTGTATTTTTAATTGTTTAAATGTCTTAATGCCAAAATGCATAAAACTGTGCCAGAAGATCATTCTGAGGCGGCAAAGTAAGCAAGAAGAAAACAGACATGAAAATGATCATTAAAAAATATTTAATCAGCTGTGGTGGGTTGACCTTGGCTGGATGCCAGGTGCCCACCAAGCTGCCCTATCATTTCCCTCAGCAAAACAGGGTGGCAGAAAAGAAGGTGGAAAAATGATTGTGGGTCAAGATAAAGGCAGTTAAATGAAGCAATAGCAAAAGGCATGTGTGTAGAAGCGAAGGAAACCAAAAGATGTTATTCACTACTTCCCATTAGCAGGTGATGCTCGGCCACTTCCTGGGAAGCAGGGCTTCAGTACGCATAGCAGTTGCTCCAGAACATAAATGTCACAAACAAGGAATGCCCCAACCCCCACCCCCCAACCCCCACCGCCTTTTTCCTTCTTTCTCTTAGCTTTTGTATCTGAGCAGACATCACATGGTATGGAACACCCCACTGGTCACTTTGGCTCAGCTGCCCTGACTGTGTCCCCTCCCAAGACCTTGCCCACCCCCAGCCTGCTGGTGAGGGGGGATGTTGCAGAGACATCCCTGATGCTGTGCGAGCGCTGCTCAGCAGCAGCCAAAGCGCTGGGGTGTTGTCAACACCTTCTAGCCACCAATGCAAGCACAGCGCTGTGGGGGCTGCTGTGGGGCTCAGCCAGACCCAATACATCTAACTATGTAATTTTGTGAAAAATTCCTTTGGTCAAAAAATGAAATTCAAATTCACAAATAAATTTGCTTTCACAAAAATCACAGAAAATTATTTCTCACTTGCATTCTGAAGAGAGGTTTCTAGGAAGATTGTTCATCGAAGCTAGTGAAAGATTAATCTGCAATGAGATAAGAGGGGAAGGTCTTCTCTTAGACTAATAAATGGTTAAATGGGGAAAAAATAGGAATAATAATTTTTTTTCAGTAGGGAAATATCAGTGGTGGAGTCCAGAAGCATCTGTGCTAAGTCTGTCTGTTCAAGATGTTCATAAATGATCTGGAAAAAGAGGTGACTAGCAAGGTGACAAAGTGTGCTGATAGTAATCTATTCAGTGAAGTGAAAATGGAAATTAACTGAGGAGAATTGCAAAAGATTTCACAATACAGAGGGACTGTGTGATAAAGTGCCAGATGAGATTCAGTGTTGACAGTGATGCACACTGGGAGAAAAAGCTAACTTTACATACATAATGATGGGCTCTGAACGAGCTATTTCCACTCAAGGCAGAAATATTGGAATTATAATAGTTCTGTGGAAAAGTAAGCTCCATGCTTAGAAATAGCCAATGATCCAACAGTGCACAAAGGCGGCACATAGAATGAAATGAATTGCTAGGAAAGGAATAGAGAACAAAGCAGGCAACATCATTATGGCACTGTACAAATCTCTGGTCTGTCTTCATCCTTAACAATTTGTACACTTCTAGGGTTCTAGTCCTGAAAACCATATAGAAGAATTAGAAAAGGTAAAGAAAAAGAAGATGCAACTCATAAAAGGTGTGTAATGGCTTCTTTAAATACATGAACAGTAACTTTCTATGCCCGTGTACTTCAACCTGAATGAAACATTTGACGAGCCCTGTGCTGAAGTTTTCTATAGGTAGGAAGAACTTATCACAGAATTACCATTACATGCTTTATTTTATACTGTTCCTTAGGTATAATTTTTCATGATTGCCAGAGATAGGATATTGAGTTACGTGAATGTTTGCTCTGACCTATATATGCCTCTTCTTTATGTCTTGTTCCTATGAAAAGAAACAAGATGAAACATTTTCTTGTGATTCCACGTTCCCTTGTCAACTAAGAGTGGACCAGAATTTCTGGACTGAAAAAAGTTTATGCCTTTCTGTTTATCTGCCTATATATCTGCACGATAGTTATCTTAACCTTGACAGTACAATCTGTAGAATCGGTATCGTCTGTTGCATTCTTGAAAGGGAGACTTTTCTCCTCCAAGCGTGACATGATAATAACACATACTGGGGACTGAAAGCCAATGAAGTGCATGTGTAATACTATCTTTTACTCAACCTCTAGAAGACACTTTGAAATGTGGCGTTCATAGTATAAATCTACATTTCTGTTTTATTTGCCTATGACTTTACTATTGTATATTATTAGTTGCAATTTGACTAGCTCACTGTTGTATTTGAGATTTGCATTTGAGATTTCCATTCAGTTAGAAGATTCAACATGAATTAATATTGCACAAGTTGAATTAGGAAGAGGACAAAGGAGATACTCACAATCTTAATTTTCTGCAAGTACACAGTAGTCTGTACAAAGCCTATTTTAGTGTCAGTAGTGTTTAGTTACATGAAATGAGTAACACTGTTTAATTTGTATATATTCTTAGAGGAAAGTAAAACCAGCTGTCACTGAATATTTATGACCTAGGAAAATTAAGAATTTTGCTGATGAGAGTATTTATGAGAAGTTGTTTGCAGTTGCAGTCTTTCTGATGCAATATACTGTTTTGGATGTAAACTATTTTGTAATAAGTTCTTGTTTAGAATAAGAAGGACCACACATGGAATTAATCTTGTATAGTTAATATCTTGATAATAAATACCTTTTCCAGTTAATGTTTGTTCCTAGCTTTTGAAATAACTGTTCAATAATCTTGCCCGTATCTTGAGTAATTAGCAATACAGTGATATTCTGTATACCTTTCTGTGTGTGTCTTGCAGGTTCAGCTCCATCTCCACATTTGAAGTCTGAACCCCAAATGGAGGGATGAAAAGGGCTAGTTTTAAATAAGCATACTGGTATAAAAGGCATCTCTGAAGTAAAAGGGAGAGAAGATAATCAGACACACATTTCTTTCTGGAATAAAAAGTAAATAGAAATGACACACTAAGTCATGGTGTAGATGGGTGGGAGCATTAAGTCATATAAGGTATCCTCTTCGTTAAAATAAATCACAGATTTGCTAGAGGCTGACATGACGTGCCTAAGTAGGGAAAGTTTTATTATACTACATTACTGAACACCTAGCCTAAATGCTGACTGAATTCCATAGTCTGTAGGAATGCGGGATGAAATGGATCCTTCCCATTGCCTGTTGTCAAATTTCTACTTGACAATTTCACATGGATGCCTGTGTAGTTCTTGTACTAAAAGAGCAAGTAAATGAGCATTCCCTACATGAATAATCAGGGACTAGAGAATTTCTAAAAGCAGAAAACACAATAATGGTTATAGATTTCAGTTGCTTCCAAATATGTTGTACAAAAAAAATTAAAAGTTCCACTGTACTTTTAACATGAAAAAGATGGATTGTGAGAAAGATAAAGTGTAAAGAAACTAACTGAAGGGAGCAGCAACAAGGACAAAAATACTTGCAGGTAACCTTAATACATTTAAATAAACCATAAACTTAAGTACTAATTGGAGAATACTTTAAAAATACTGAAAACATTTTAAATGGCAACCAAAGAGAAGCTGTTAGAACTCACAGAAATGCATGTCGTATCCAAATGAGGAAAATGGAAATAAATAAAAACTTGGCAGTTTAAATATAAAATTGCAATGAATCAAGCACAAAACACTTTGAGAGAAACCTACAAATAACTCCCCTGCCCCCCCCCCCCCCCCCCCCCAACTGGAATTGGGAACTCTGCCAGAGAATGTCAGTGATAGCTAGGTAGATAATCAAAGTCATTGAACATAATAAGGCCATTGTGCAGAAAATCTGTATTAATTTTATGCATTTATGTTCACTGCAGAGAAGGTCAGGAAAATACTTACTCCAGAGTTGCTGTTTATGGATGATAAATCTGAGGAACTGTCTCAAATTAAAGTGTCAATAAAAGATGTTTCGGAGCAAGTCAATAAAATGAATACTAACAAATCACCATGATCTAATGGCTTTCATCCAGATGCTCTAAGGAATTTAAATATAAAGTTGCAGAGCTACTAATAGTAATATGAAACCTACAATTTTAAATGAGTAGAAGGTGGAAAATGCGATGCCAATATTTAAACGGGGTCTCAGGATGATCCTGTGAATTACATACCAAGAAATCTGATCGTTGCATTAAGCAATTTGATGTAAGTTATTATAAAGAACAGAAATAGTGGACATATAGATAAAGATATGCAATAAGCACCAAAATGGCTTGGAAACTAGAGGGATGTCATGAGTCAAAAGTCTAGAGTTCTTTGAATGTATCAGTAAACATCAGTAAGGGATATAGATGATGCAGATTATATAATATAGTTAAAACTGTGAAAGAGGTCATGACAAATTCCTTCAACAAAGACCCATATTGCCACCTTATTAAAAGATCGCTAGTTAGAAAGCAATGCTTTGTTCTTCTAGTGTAGTGAGGTTACAAATAACTTCCTGCAGAAGTCTGTGCTTAGCCTGTGCTTTTCAGCATATTCATAAATTTGACTTTCACAAACTCATAAATTATTCAAAACCCGAGATGAGTATTGTAGTGACAAAGTTTGCAGACAAAATAATGTCTAGTATTTAAAACAGTATCTGATGAGATTTTGATGGTAGAATACTGAGTTACCGGGTAATAAAGTGGCAAATGAAATTCAATGTCAATAAATACCAAGTGATGCATGCAGAGGAAATGGCCTTAACTACACATACAGAGTAATGACCTCAAAATTAACATTACTATTATCATTTAGCAATATTAGAATCACAGCAGATACTTTATACAGAATGTCACCTCAATGCTGAACACTGAACAAGAGAAGTAGGTGTTGAAAATTTAGAGGTAAGGTTTTGAGAACAAACACTGGAACTTCATTAAACTACTGCAGTTACATGTTGCACAGTCTTGTTTGATTACTACATGCAAGATTCACTAATTCTATCACATAAAGGTGTAGCAGAACTGGAAAGGGTACAGGGAATTTAACCAAATATGAACCAGAGGCATGAGCAGCTGTGCTATTAGAAAAAACAACATAAATTAGGACTCTTTCCTTTGGAAAACAAACAGCTGTGAAGAAATGTGAAAATATGTACAAAATAATAAATTACCACTCTTGTTACACTACAACTAAGGAGCACCAACTTAATTTAGCAGTTTAAGACAAAGAAATGGAAGTGCTTTTTCCTACAACTGATAAGTAAATTCTAAAAGTCACTGCTATAGGATATTTTAAAAGGCAAACACAAAGATGGCTTCTGAAAGCGATGAAACTAAATTATGGAAAATAGGGCATTTATAGTTATTATTTTGAATGGTCTTGCTACTACATAAATCCTAGTGAGTCCCTACACTGGTGTCTGCTGAGGGAAACATTCTGTGTGAATGCTGTCCTCTGTTGGTGATTTTTCAGTAGAGGATGCTGCGCAGACTGAGCAGTTCTAAAGCTGACTTGTCTCAAAGTTCACAAATGAACATGAAGGACCTCACTCTCAACAGCTTTGTGCACCCCTCCCCATGCAGTCACTAGCACTTACGTAAAGAGCATCTAATGTACTGCCATTCTTCTTTAGAAGTGTAGTTTTTTGGCTGCTGTATTGTTGTTTTTCTTCACAGTAGCTTGTAAGTTGCTGTGTTTTGGATTTGTGACCGTAATAGTGTTGGTAACACAGGGATGTTTTAGTTGTTGCTGAACAGTGCTTACACAGAGTCAAGGCTTTTGGGCTTCTCATACTGCCCCGCCAGTGAGCAGGCTGGGTTGCACAATAATTTGGTAGGGGACACAGCCAGGACAGCAGACCCCAGGCGACCAAAGCAATGTTCCATGTCATATGACATCATGCTCAGCATATAAAGCTAGGAGAAGGAGAAAGCAGGGGATGTTCAGAGTTATGGTATTTATCTTCCCAAGTAACCGTTACGCGTGATGGAGCCCGGCTTTCCTGGGGGTGGCTGGACACCTGCCTGCCCATGGGAAGGAATGAATTCCTTATTTTGCCTTGCTTGTGCACGCAGCTTTTGCTTTACCTATGAAACTGTCTTTATCTCAGCCCAGGAGTTTTCTCCCTTTCCCCCTTTCCCATCCTACTGGGGTGAGTGAGCGAGTGGCTGAGGGGAGCTGAGCTGCTGGCTCGGGTTAAACCACCACAGGCAGTTTTACAGTACTGACACACATGTAATGATGTTTCCAAACAGGAGTCTTGAGTCCAGTATCTTGTTTTCTGTAATGATTTAGGTATTTAGACACAGCGTTCATTGCATAGGAATCCCTTCAATAATGAATCCTTTTAGCATTGTGCAAATTATTTTTTAATGGTTCAATGTACTGAAGAGCAAACAAATTAATTTTAAACAAAAATATCTGACAGCATGGTATAGGTTCAGATTCAGCATGCATTTCATAATTTTACTCCAGCTAACAGAGTGTATAGAAGGCAGTGCTTTCTTGCACATTGAGAGATATCATGTATGTATTGTTTACTTATAGGGTAATATTAATACTTAATTATGTGTGAAGCAGTGACAAAGCTGGGTAATTATGCTGAAAGGACAATGTAATTATCCAGGCTCAGCTCTCTCCTCCCTTTGAGAAAAGGAAGGGAATAGAAAAACTGGAAAGTTTATAGCCTGACAGCTGTATTTTATCTGCAAGAAATTTCTTCTGTGCTTGGACTCTTTTTAAAGTTACCGAGGGACTTGGCCTTCAGTCTCCTCTGTGGAATGTAGAGATACTTAATCTCCTGCTAAATGAAGTAACTGGAGTAACAGAAGCTGTCCAGCTGCAGTGGCATGGAGCTATATTCAGGCTGGCTGCTCCATTACATACAATGTACAGGTCTATCCCAAGCCCTGGGACTGCTAGTTCCAGAGAGACAGGTGAGACTACAGGCAAGGTAATTATCTTTTTTTTTTTTTTTTGAGTGCTGCTTCAGCAGAGCAAGGTTTTCACTGTGTTGCTTTTAAATTATAGACATCATCACCAAGAACCATATTTGTAAATACATGCCATTTACAGGGGAAATACTATGTTTAGAAACCAATTGTCTTTACGTAAAAGTATTTCATTCTTCTGTCTTTACACCTGTCCAAAGCTCTGGCATTCTGGAGCTCTCCTGGAAGGATATCTAAATTACACATTCCAAGCAAAGAAGGGATAAGAGGCATGAGAAATAATGAGTGTTCACCACTACTATGTGTGGTTTTGTCCATTAGAAGACAAATAGGCCTGCTGTATCCATGTGCAGATAGTTAGACTGATTTGAATAAGAGTTTTGTAAGGTAGATTATGTAAAAGAAATTTCCATTGATCTTACTTACAGTTTGTTTTTCCTAATAATAATTTCAGAATCAAAATTTCCAATTCATACACACTGGTGAAAGAAGATGCTTAACTTCACACCTGAAACCTAAGTGAAAGAAAAACCACATCTGCATCTGTCAGCGTCACAAATTGTGATAAAATGTTTAGGAACCAGGACTGATTTCCATGTGGGTGCTATTTTGCATTGCTTCTGTCCCTGAGTATGAGAGAACATAAATTAAGTGAATACTGTGCTTGAAAAAAACAGACCTGTTTATGGTAACAAATGAACCCCTTCTAGATAATGAAAGCAGCTGTATTTTTAAACCGTAATATTATATGGCATAAAAACTGGGAAGACTATTGCAGTGCGTTTTTCTTCTTGGATTAGGTCTATATTCCTGGAAGGAGTGTCTAGTCTGTAGAACTTGCTGGTAGTGGCAACTCACTCCTCGTGGATTTTGTCAAGGCAGAATCAGCGATACTTACTATTTTAGTGAATAAGATCAACCTTATTCTTATGGAGTAAAATACATCCTTCTTTAGGATGCTGAATATCTTTGCAAAATAAAATAAAAAAATCAACATTTAAGAGAAGCAATAGATAAATGACTGAGTCCTTTTTCTAGGAGTGTCTGCTTTGTGTCCCAGATGATATTTTCAGCTCCTGTAGGCAGATGTCCTTGAGCTACAAGCATCCGTATTGTGATCATTATTGTGGGAAATAAAAAGAAAGTGTTACCTGCCAGACTGCCTCCATTGATAGCCGTGAAAAATGGAGAAGGTTCCTGGCTGGTCTGCATATTTTCTGTGTCCTTCAGAGGGTAGGAGGGGAGGCTGACTAGATCTAACTGTGTTTCTGGAGAGAATGGATTGTGTTCCTGAAGTTTTGCATGTAGTGGTTTTGGCCTTCCAGGACAGAATGATCAAAACTAACTGAAGTGTTTGGATTTATTGCTCAGACATAGGACTGGTCCACATCCATTATCGCTCCATTGCAGTGTTATGGTTGTACAGAAAGAACAGTACTGAAAATGAGAATGCACTTTGCCCTGTGAGACCAAAGTTTTGTCATGCGAATTCTCAAAACTCTGAACTGAGGCTTGAACTGAAATCTGACAGACTGATTTCCACATTGTGCCACACCATGGACAGCTTTGGTTTCTGTGTAACTATGTGAGACCTGAGTCTAGGCAGAAGGTATATTTTTGTTTTCTGTTCAGGCTGTTGAGGTAAAGATTTCACATTTTGAACTGGAGATGGTGTATTTTATTCCAGTATCAACCTGCATGCATTTCTTTGCACTTAATTATTTAGGTAGTGCCTTTGATTATTTTCTGTCTAATTTTAATGGTGGCATTTCACGTATATTTTGCTGAAGTTGATATTTTCCTCTTTGATACTTGTTCTTTTGAATGTTTCATTCCTAAAGCAGAAGCAGCAAATTAAAAAAAAAGTCAAGGATAAAATCAAGCAGTGAATTTAAATCAAGGATATTTGCTTTTTTGACTTAACTGTTGAAATATTTTTCTCTTAAAAAGAGAGATTTTATAATTTTTTTTGTAGGTTACAATTTTTTGAGCCAGCCACAAGTCCAAAGAACCATTCTAGGCACCTAGGAAGGAACCAGTGCATCCCTTTCCCTGATTTGCACTGCCTGTTTTGTAGTAATGGCCAAAATTTTAGGCATCTGCTTAACTTCGTGCCCAATGAATAACTTCCATGAAGCTGTTGGGAACTGTTTTTTAAAATCTGCTCAATAGGTTGGAAATTCTGTGGCAGTTCCCCCAAATATAGAAGAAACCAGCCTCTGGTATTGCTGTGCTGAAGGGCTAACAGAGCTGGCATGTCACAAACACTGCCATCCTCTACTGCCCAGCTGGGGCAGGTACCACTTGTGCAAAAGTTTAATAATACCATTTAAGATGACAATAAAGTTTGACTTTGTAAATAATGGGCTTGTGGTGTTCTGTGGTTAGCAGGCAGATGAAAGCACATCTCACTTCATCTGAAATCCATACCTGGCAGTTTTGAAGACTGCAAGTCTTTTTCAGGCAAATTATTTTGATATGCTGTTCCCTCTGGGTGTGTGTATGTAAAGACGTGCTGTAGCTGAGATGGCATTGTTCTCTGGACATACAGGTTGTGGCCGTAATCTGGCACTCGTCAGATCTCCTGACAGCTTTATGCATGGCTGTTTACATTTACAGGACCTAATGCATTCTGAACATTTAATTGGCTGTGTGGCTGTTCTGTCTTTATCATTATTTTTCTATACAGCTTTTTGTTTGACAGAATATTGCTATTCTAACTGCTAGGGAAACTAACTGGTAATAACTGATTCTATTACCAGGCAGTTCATTTGCAAAAGACCAAGAATTAACAGCTTTGCTATTTATGTGGCACACTAATTTTTCTGCAAAAGGAAATCCACATTGATGAATAATTTAAATCTCAGTCTCCCTGAAAGCCTATAATCACGTGCCCTACAGAGACTGGAGTACATTCTACTGTGAGCATTGTGCACAAGATTAGTAGCTCCGTGGTGGCAATGCTGCTGTAACAGTGTGAATTGCACTTTTAATTTGTCTTCCCTTCTGACAGAGCATCTCATTATACTTTACAAAATCTATTTTAAATGATATTTTTTATATTCTCGGTTGAAGGATATTTACATAAAAAAGGTGAAGATTAAATAAATTGTTTTAAGTCATATCAGCAAATCATTTTAATGAGAACATCCTTTCTTCTTGCATTTGGAAAAGAATGTGCATTTTATTCCCACCATGTTTAGTTCCAGTCAGTCAAAACCAGCAATGACTGGATACATTTTTTTTACAATACAGTCTAGATGTGAAATGTGTGATAAGCCCTACTTTGTGTCATAAAATTATGCAGGCACTCTAATAACTAACTTGTTAGCTATCTTGAGGCTGAAAAGCATTTCATACAAATTCTTTCATAAGACGAAAACTTGATTTTTTCACAAGCAGCACTGAGCAGAAAATTATTACTTTTTGTTAATCAGATTAAATTTTGAAGGGGCATACAAACAAGGTCCTTAGGCACACATTTTAAGTAACAACTTTATATTTCTTTCACTCCTTTTTGCCCTATTTCTTCTTTCTTAACTACATTACTGAAATTTAGGAAGCATAATAACCGATCTCTTTAATGGCACATCATTATCTTCCCATAGGATAATGCATACTGTTCATTTTCTCATATTATTCATTAGTCCATTGTATTTATTCTCTCCTAGTCTTTGTGTAACTATGTAATGAATCAGACTTTTACTATACGAATGAATAACATTTTGCAATATTCAAAGATCCCAATTAATATCAGTGACCTGTTAATTTGATGGTTCAGTTGTTGGTAGTAGTTCATGTTACTTGGACACTATTTGTTATAACTTGTTTATTTCTCTGGACATCAGCTGTTAGAGTTAGTACTGTGCTAAGTACGGTGCAAAAGCCGTGGATTGACAGTCTCAAAAATATTGCAAACTCACTGAAGAGTGATTTGTTAACAGCCAATGGCTATTTATATAAGCCTTCTGTGTGACTAGGGTTATATTTATGTGAAACAATTGTATTTAATACTTTCTGTTATAAAATATATGGGACAGGTCCTTGAAGGTAGGGGAAGGTTTAGGAGGCTGTTGCCACGACACTTTGCTTCTAGCAATTCTTTCCCTGCAGAATGTACCTCGTGGGCCATAGCTGCTGGTGTAGCTTTGGCTGAGGGCTGCCCATGCCTTGATGGGGCGGCAGGAGCTCTCCTTGCTGGGGGACAGAGCTCTGAGATCAGGTCAGGGCAGACAGGCTGCTCCCACTTACATCCCTAGCTGTATTCCTGTGCTGTGAATGGGTTGGCAAGAGGTGGTTCTACTACTTTTTAGATTTTTTTTTTTATTTGCACCCAAGTTATTCTAAAATATTTATTTACAGTTATTGATTATTGGCAAGGCATGGTGTTTGGGTTCAGATCGAGATTTGAACTTCAAAGAGTGCTGGGAGATACCTGGACCTACATTTCTGATTTATTTCACCTAGTGTTCTTTTTCGTATTTCTTATTTGCCAAACTACAAAAAATGAGTTTATGTAAATTCTTTATTTTTTACATTGTTGTTTTAGGTCACTCTTCATTTTGCAGCACCCATAGATTTAGCGTGACATTTACAGTGAGATTAATTTTAAAATGAGTTTTTATTGTACATCTTTCTGAATTGTATTGCTGTAAATTACCCATATTTAAAATTAATAAGGGAAGATACGTATAATGAAAGGGTAAATAATAAAGTCGAAAATGGACACCAGTGTTTATTAAGACCTTGTGTCTCCCAGGACCTGAAGGCGTAGTCCCAGTTCCACAGATACTGGAACATGTGCTGAGTTTTAGATACAAAATGTTGTCCCATTGCAGAGTTCTAGGCTAGAGTGCTCAACACTTGGCATATCTGGTCCCTAACTGCCTACATGATCATGAGCTGATCTTCTGTGTGTATACTGAACAACAATTAGACTTCATAAAGCTATGCAAGCATTTTGGAAAAGAAGTCTCACTACAGTTTTAAAAACAACTTCCACCATCTGCTTGGGAAAAGCAGTGGGTCGGTTTCTTGTGAACTTGGCAATTAAATATGCTAAAATATAGTATTAGAAGGATAAAATGTTTGCTGTACCTATTAAGAACAAAAATGAAAATCCAGCTAAATAACACCAAAATCTCAGATGAAGAGCTGCCATCTGGTTATCAGGTAAAAGCAAAACTCTTGGTACTTGTAAAACACTCCCATTGGAATAGATTTTTACTGAGGAATTTTAAAGCAACAGGAGTTAAATTCTGATTAGAAAAGCAAATTTCTTATTTCAGGTCTTTTAAAAGCTGGAAAATATTCAAGTCTGTATATTATGTGCTCTTTTATTCAGACTGTGTTTTTTTGGCTCTTACGAGAACAGCAGAAACTGCAGAAATTTCAGCAGTTCTCTGATCTTACACAGATTGAGGTCTGCACAGAGACACAGTAGACTTAGTGTTCCAGCTCTTGGAATGAAATCACAGCTGTCCTTGAGTGGAATGTCATTTCTGCTTCTTACAGTAATAAAGGAAAGCTAGCAAACATAGAATACCTTTTAAGGATATGTCAGGACTTCCGGTATTCTGGAAAATGGCACTGAGGAATAGGCTTGCCGCTAAATCTCAGTGGGGTGTTCAATTTCCAGAGTTAGTGCCTTGGGGCATTCCATCAGGAATAATTTCAGTGGAGGACTCTGTGTATGGCAGAAGAAGAATACAGTGAACATAATGGTCACAAACACCCCCCCCCTCAGTAGCTGGCATAGGTGTGCAGTACATTGCTCCTGCTCCTGCCGAGAGGATGTAGTTGTCATAACTGTGTGAAAGGAGGAGATGTCAGCTGTTGAATATACTCTTGCTGGGTAAGTAAAGGTCTCCATGGGTGGACTTCATCCTATCTAGCCTTAGACTAGAAAAATGCAGATCTCTCTCTCTACACTAGCTTCTCTAATTCCTTTTATAATGAATGGAGGGAAACTTGCAATTGCAGGGATGATTCAGCAGCCTTTAAGATACTGTGAAGCTGCTGTGAACCAGCCCCTCAACCTGCCTTTCCCCTCCATCAACTGTAAGAGAAATGTAGACATTTAGAGACCTAATCTCTAAATTATTTTAGCTAAAACAGGTGAATCTCAGTTTATGTGGCTAAAAATACGTTGGCTGTCTACTAAGAGCAGACTAGGGAGTGGCTGAGGATTCCGCTACCTTTTCAGCACTGTGCTTGCAGACTGTTTCCAAACTGTTCTTTCCTGGGTAATATTTAATTGCTGTGATTAATAGGACAGAGGTTACTTGTACGTAGCTCAATTTGGTGACGTGTCCTTAAGTGTTCTGAACCAGTTTACCTGAAGGTGTTCTTGCCAGTCCTAAGCTACTGATCCTTTCTGGTGGTGTGAGACTCATAGTCTTATGTCCCTTAGGGAAGGAAGTGGAGTAATCTGTTGTTAAACTCAGCTTTTCTTCTGGATGTTCAGCCCTTGAAATAAGTTTCTACAGTCTCTGAGGTGTCAGATGTGTCTGCACTTACAGCCCTGCCTTCCCTCTGACTTACAAATTCTGATATGACACTGAGATCAAACGACCTGCCCTTGCCTTGGCTGGGAGGGAGTGGCAATCTTTGCAGTCAAAATGTTGGTGCACATCGTAGTCAAGTGTGTCAGCTACTGAACTGAACAAGTGCCCTGATAATATCTCTTGTGTTTTAGAGATTATCTGCATTTTCTCATGGGATTCAGAAATGATTTTGTTGCCCACAATCAGCAACAGATCTCATTTCTTTACTTAGAGATTATTTCTTCAGTGTTTTGGGGATTACTCTGTGGTTATCTCTTCAGTTTAGCTGAGCCAGATGTCTTATAAATACATCTAATTGCATATTTACAAACATGGCATCAGCTTACTTTAGTGAAGACACACTGAAAATTTAGATATTTTAAAAGTGACTGCTTTCATATTGTTTGATATACTGTGCATAGAAGGTCACAGCTATGAAGCTCAACTATATCTTTAATAATTAATCTTTAACAAAAAGAGAGGCTTTTAGGGGGAATAAACTTGCAAGTAATGTCTGGGTGCTTATCTCAAACCTGCAGTGTGTGTCTGCCATGTAGGTTCTATGCAGCCTGATGGACAGTAATTTTTCTCTCATGAAATACTGAAAATTTCTGCAATTTTTATATAAAGGTGACAGGTTTGTAGTCACTGGGTCTGTTGTCAATTTATGTTAATGCTAGTCTTACACTCAATGGCACAATCAAAACAAGTAATTCCATTTCCCTAACCCAAACTACTTTCCTTCTATCTACAAATTATCTAGATAGGTTTTCAGATAAATGATAAACATACGCATCAACCAGTAAGGCACATTTAAAGATTTGTCCTAAATACCCTCTCCTTGCTAAATGGATGTACAGAAAAAAAATTATGAGCAAAATCAAGTCAAGGTATTTGCAGAAAAGTTGAAAAGTTCAGATTTATTTAAGGCATGTTAACACCGCTTATGTATTTTCATGGAGAGAAAAAGGATCTTAGAATTCAATGTTCTCTTCTTCAAATTGTGAAAATCCAGTATTTTGTCTCAAAATTAAATCTTGCCTCCCAGACAAGGGATATGTATGCAGTTAAAATTTTAACATGAGAGATACCAAAATTCTGCATGGTATGAGCATTAGAGGTTTACATTACAAGAGGTCGACTGATATGAACATAGTACCTTGCTAATGAGGAGTCTCTTAAGTCTGTGAAGAAGTCTCATTTGCTCCATGCCCTGTACACCCTGGTGGTTATTATGGTGGAAGCAGGATCAGTGCTCTACTCTTTCCTGGTTACTGATGTTCATACACTGTGAGCCATTCTGCACTGTACTGAATTAGTGGGTACATTTAAGAGGGTAGGTAGACATGCATGACTGATTTCTTTTTTAGTAAGTCTAAACACTTGGCTCACCTTACTTTGACAGCTTCTGGAAAGCCTTTATTAAAAAAAAAAAAAAAAGAAAAAAAGAAAAGCATAGATCTTACCTTTTATGCTACTGAAAAAAGTGCTAGAATGATGAGAAATACGGTTTCTTTCACTTTTTTTAATATAATGGCCATTATAAACTTAAATAATTTTTGTAATCGCACTGAATATTTTTCAAGAATCAGAGTCTGAAGAGACACTGAGTAGATTTTAAATCAGCATTGCGCGGCACACTAGATACATCATAGGCTCATAAATAGAGAGATGAATTATTTCCTTGATTCTTGGATTATAATGACATTTTGGTGTGATGTCTTTTTTTGATGAAGTGTAGCTAGGTGATTTTTTTTCTGATGAACTGTGAGGTAGGCAGTTGCTTTCTACTGATTCTTCTATTGATAGAAAAATAGTACTTCTGGGAATGTCAATTTGAATAATTTCTAATCATTCAGATACTTTGATTTCTTGGCATGCATTATTGAACATGTAGTTAAGGGATATTTTTCACACTTTTTTTTTTTATTGTGTAGCTCTAACAGCTTTTATTAGTGCTTGAAGTATGCTGTGCACTGACTTTTAAACTATATCTCCAAAATTTGCTTTAGCTGTAGCCAACTAATTCATAATTCCACAGGTATTCTAGAATTCCGTAAAAAATAGGGGAAACTGCATATGGGCTTTTACAGGAACTAAGTTAGCATGTATATAGTATCATCTACTGTTTAGGGTACATTAGTCAAAAATCAGCAGCTGGAACTTAGTCTTTAGGTGTCGTTCTGAGAGATTGCAGCGGCTTCGTTCAGTACTATCTAGTGCTTTCATGGCATGCGTGTTTCCTACCTTCTTCGTTCACGCATACTCAGATACGATGGCCATAGCTGTGGTTATCTGTAGATAGTAAATTGGTCCCCAGAAGCACTGAGAAAAGGAAGTAGGACGGATAGAAGTAGGACAGCTAAAGAAACCTGCAAGGCAGATTCATCATAAAGCTCCCTGGTTACACCAAGAGACTAAAATTTTTCTCTAACTGTGCAGGGCAACTTTCCTCTTCTACTTGGAGGCATTTGAGTTCACTTTTGCATAATTATGCCATTATCTTAATGACTGCAGCATATAGTTTTCACTTCTGTCTTGCACAAGGCAGAGCTGACCCTTTACCTGAGGTCAGTGTCATAACTACCAGAGCAGAAGGTCTTCTGAGATAAGTCTCCTGCAGTATGTCCTCACAGTACTAGTACACTACATATATATTAAATAGTCTTTCAATCAGGGAATGACTTTTTAGTGTGATGGCTGCCTCATGCAGATCATTCAGCTTTCAGTGGAATATAGGTCTTTCCTGTCTGTTTTTATGAATATTTATCAACTCCTCAAATTGGAACACCTTCAACCAAAGAACTTACAAACTTCTATAATTCAAGAACAGATTGTGACCAAAAGCTGAACGTGAAGTGTGTTTCATTTCTAAAACTCCCATCTTCCAATATGTAGAAACCATATTCTGCAGTATGTCGGGACATTCACATATGACTCCAAGCTAACAAACTAAGGCACAGCTTCTAAGACAATATTTTTTTATCACTTTGTGTAGATTTTGAATAATGTGGTTTTCACAAATGGCCTTAAAGATTCGTTTCACTTGCATTGAAAAATACTGCTTTTGGGGTTATAAGAGCTCAATGTTTTGTATTTAGATAATTTTCAGAATCAAGGATTTAGATGCAGTAAGATTAAAATAAAACGTGGAAATACTGAAACAGTTTCAAGGTTGCTGGCTGTCCACCAAATTGCCTCACCAGTTACATTGCCCCATTGAAACTGTTCCCTTTGCTTCCATTCTGCCCTCTGATTTGCACTTGTTCTCCCCATATGCATTACATTGTTTTCATGGGACTGAACAAATATTATGCCTTGTGGGAATATTCTATCTCCAATTGCCAGAGTCCAAAGGATAATGTGCTGGTGGAGGCAGTGACCACTACACGCCCAGGGCAATATACATGTAGATATGTACAGGGGAAAGGGCAGAAAAGGTGAGGTTCTGTGGAAGCACAGTATCTTCTCAGGATGTCATTTGATATTCATCAAATTTTCATTTGATAAAACTAGACTGCCACAGCTTCTCAAATATGGTGGATAGTGGCCTAGCCACTACATCCACCAGTTCCCTCAGGACCCGCAGATGCGTTTCATCAGGCCCCATCGACTTGCACACCTTCAGGTCCCTTAGATGGTCTTGAACCTGATCTTCTCCTGCAGTGGTGGTTCTTCATTCTTCTGGTCCCTGCCTTTCCTTTCTGTGACTTGGGTGGTGTCGCTGGAGCACTTGCGGGTGAAGACTGAGGAAAAAAAGTTGAGTACTTTTTTTTTTTTTTTTTGAGTATGCCTTTTCCATATCTCTGATAACATGGTCTCCTATTTCCTTCCAGAGAGGGCCCATGTTTTCCCTAGTCTTTCTTTTATCACTGATGTGCCTATAGAAGCTTTTCTTGTTGCCTTTGACATCCATGGACAAATTTAGTTCTATCAGGGCTATCATATAGTGAAGCTTGCTCCAATGCTTATCCTTTGATGCTTTTTTTTTTTCCTGTTTTTTTTTAATCAAAGATAATTGCTCAAAGAAAGAGTGACTGCCATCTGGTGGGTGGGACATTCACTTAGGAGGTGAAATATATTTTTGCTGTTGCAATGAATAATAAAGTTTTGGAGAGGCAGCATTAGCTAAAGAATCTGAGAGCACCATACACTACTGCATACTCATCACAATATTTTTCTGGAAGATGAAGGTTTATATTCATTCAGCTACCTTCAAGGACCTGCACATGCATTTTCCATATTCTGGATGAATGTCTTATACAGTATTATTAAAAGTTCCGTTGCCCTGTCCTTCATTTTGTGTATTCAGTTTGATTTATTCTTTTCCTTCTTACAGTGGTCTATGTGACAATGCAAATTTCTGCATAATTTTTAATCAATGAAACTGTATTTTCTCAGCAAGTAAGCTATAGAACTTTCTTACTGCTATAAAGAAATAAGTTCCATCTCTCTTTTAATGCACTTTATAAGCTGAAAAGAGGATGTTTAAGTTAATTTGAACTAAAATTCTTTTCCGGATTTGAACTTTCCTAAAGCACTGTTTTAATGTGGGCTCATCTTTATTTTTATTCCCTACTTTTCAGATCATTAATGCATATTTACCTATCAGCATCACTCAAGCTAAAAGACAACAATAATAAAACATACCATTTTCATTTTTAAATAGTATTTGGCAATGATCATATTAAGGGGAACAGGCCAAAATAGAAAACAATGTTATACTGAGGCTCAAAGAACATTTTTGGTGTGGGAACTCCTTCTCATACTGCCTATAGATGAGTATTTCTGAAATACAGTGATCAGAAGTGTCCCATTTATCTTTTGCCTCATGTAACAGATTTTCATTATAGCTGAACAAAGAATTGATATTTAATGAGCTTAATCTGGCTGACAGTACACTGCAGATGTACAGTGGTTTATATTTATGGGAGCAGTACATTTTGGGCGAGTTGCTTTCCCACTACATTCCATTGTTTGTTCATGTAAATGCTATGCACATCTTGCAGTTAGTGAGATGATGCAGTTTAAGATGACTGCCAAACTTTCAGGTCATGGTGTACAGCTTAGGTTCATCAGCTCTGTTTTATCTTAGGTGAAGTATAATGAAAATACAGCATTAGAAAATTACACTGGTCTCAGTGTGCAAAGAAGTATCTTTTAGACACTTTCTTTCAATTAGATTTTGGTCCTCCTTGTTCTACTGAAGAAGCTTGAATTGCCACCATCAAACACAATATATTAGACTGGAGATTCAAGAGCAACCCAGCTACCACTGAAAATGCCTAAAAGCAATAACTTAAATTGACAGCTCTTCTTTTTTTCCAGGTGTATGCCCATGAGAATTCATCCTCATTCCTGCTATTCACAGGAGACAGAGTCTTAGCGGCATTTTTGTTTGACAGTGAAAACAAAATATGCCTTGCTGTGATACCAGCTAAACAGGAGGGAGCACCTACTATTACCTATTAAAAACCAGAAGAAAACCACAGAAGCAGACTTATTTAATACCCTTTTATTTCCACTTATCTTAATGGCTTTTTGTTAAAGATATCTGTTTGTATGGTAAGAAGTTGTCATTGTTTAGGCAGCATTTTTTAAATTCACTTGTGTGCTAGCCCATTTTGAATTTGAAATTTCAATTTCATTTTTTCTGTGAAATTTCAAAATTCACATAGGAAAATGAGGGGAAATTCACCTTTCCAGAATTTTTGACTTTTAAATGCAAATTCTTTATATTCCCATTTGGGTATTTATATTAATTAGACAGGAACAACAATGGTATCAGTGAATTTCTCACAGTTAAGGTAGCCATTCAGAATAAATTTCCATACAGCATCTGTAGATAATTTGAAAAAGAAGCATAAAATAAATACGTAACCACCACTTGTTATTTCCAAACCAAAAATTTGGCAATACTCGCCAAATGTGATTGTCCAGAAACTGAGGTTCATCTTTCTCAAGTTCTTAAGGCTTTAGTACATGAAAATGGAGCCTTTGTTTTGTTGCCTTTAGAAATCAGATTTTCTCTGCAGCTACAAAGGATGATTAAAATTGCAGTTCTTATCTAATTATTGGACTCTGGTAGCTTTCAGAGAAACTAAATATCAAAGAACTCAAGAAAACTCTGGGGGAGCTGTGCTTGCTTCACTCAGGGTACTGAAATGGAGGCCCATTGTTAGTGATCACAACTGTGAATTATGCAAGGAGGAATATAAAACCAGCAAACATCCTTTCTTGCATCTGTGTCATAAGAAGAGTTTTCACCTTTTACTGGCAAGGATTATGGCAAATGTAAGGCAGATAGCTGTTCAAATGAAATAGAATTAACTGATACAGAGGGAAATACACATCGGCTCAGGCTGTGCTTTGTTTCTCTTCAACTTATGAAAGCTGCAGTGATTTCCAAAATTGAAACAACATATAATGAACTGCTGATCTCAGTATCATACATAGAGTTTTCTCAAGTCTGGCAAACACATAATCATTTCCTTTGATGGTGATAGCAGTGCTATATCTATAATAGTGACTGAAATGGTATGGAAATATTACTATATCATTTTTTTCTTTGTATGTATGTACAGTATTGTACCTGTGCTCTAGTAATTTATAATGCTCCCTTATTAAAATTAAATCATGATTTCATAGAAACAACATTCTAAACCTTCCTGTCTCACCGTTTATGTTTAGAAATTTGGGTAATTTTCTGCTGGCTTTCATTTATGGCTCTTCCTGCGTTGTACTAGTTAATTCTCACTCTTACCTGAAGACCCTTCTCAAGTCTTGCACATTTAGAGTGTGATGCTTTCTTAGCATAGGAGATACATGGAAAGCCTAAGACAGCACTAAAAGAATCGTAGTGGACTGTACTGCTCTTGTATGTTACCAAATTTAGATTGTTACTGGCAGCTTAGTTCCTAGACAGTTCCAATTACTTACTATAAAAATGGACTATAAAAAAGAAGAAAAAAGCTGTCTTTAATCATAAATACTACAAGCACAGGCTGTAACCCCTTTTGAAACAAGATGCATGGAACCCTGAACATCCTTGTGTCTAATACTGGTGCTGTTAATGCAATTCTTATGAAATTATAATGACACAACCCTCTTTAATAATGAAATACAAATGAAAGCAAACAAATTTTTTGTTTCACTGAGTATGCTTAAGAATGCAAATGCAGAATTTGTTAAGAGGCCGTTAATCCTGTTGTAAATATGGTAACATCTGAGGATTTTCTTGGCCCAATCTGTATTAGGGGACAAAAAACCCTCTTGAGTCAGATTTAATTTACTCTAATAAACTTCTAATTTAAGGATACTTTAAATTGCTAGGCTGGAATAAAAGAATTTTAATTTAAGTATTAATATGACCTTTTTTTTTAGTAAGTCAGCTGAAATGTACTTGGGCTTGGTCTTTACCTCAAGCCCTGTCTGCTGATGCAACATGAAGGCAGTGCCTTCCCCCTGGGCTGGGGGATATAGTGGGGTGAGCAGGGCAGGTCCTTGCTGGCCAGGGCATGGCTCACTTCCAGTCAGTAATTTCTTAGGCTTTCCCTTTTGGCCCATCATTTTCTGTTGTTCACCTAAAGAGGTCAACTTACACATCTTAAAATTGTGGTTATTGGTAGCTTGGCTACCACACTCAGGGTAAAACTGTCAATAATCCATTGCCTGCAAATGGCAGGTATGGAGCCAGTAAAGTATCCAGTTTGACAGTTTTACAATGAGTTGTACTTTCCTTTGACAGTAGTGTTGCTTGTAGATTAGGTAGTACTCAGTGTCAGAAAAGACAGCAGAGCTCTTGTCTTTAATTTTCTGCATTGAAAGACAAGGGCTTTGCTGTTTCGCAAAATGGATCAGTTCACTGAGCAATTTGAAGTAATTTATTCTGCAATCTATGCTCTGAATTAGGGGGATGTACTGCAGGTAGCTGTTCCCTGATTTTGGTGCACAAGCTGTCCTTCCCTTTGCTGTGGTGGTTCAGTAGGAATAATGGCCCTAAAACGTGGATCAGAACTTGTCTGAGATCATCCTGGGTGACAGGTCCCTTTCAACATGCCAATGTGGTTTGCTGAAGATCTGAAAATGCTTTTCAGATCAGTCACAACCAAAAGGGCATTTTATCCAAGTATAAAATAATGATAATAATGATGTCCTTCCTCATTAGATTGTAGGGCTGCATCTACATTAGCAAATAGTTTATCCCTACAGATTTTTTAGACCCCAACTGTTGTTGCTGAGGGCATGATGTCCACATTATATTCATTTAGCGGAGGAGGCTGTTTTTATCCCCCAAACTGTTTGAGTGCATTAGGTACACTCTCAGGCTCATCTGCTTTGTTTCGATCTAAAAGGGATTCATATCGTGCCCTCCAGTATCATTCCATACTGTGATCCAGATCATAGTAAATGGTGACAACTCAAAAATTTGTTTGAAAAGTCCAGCTCCAAACTGAAATGCTAACAGAAATGCATCTTGTAAGAATCTCTGATTCAGGGAACTAGAGGAGCAGAACACTATTTATTGATTTGTTTTGTCATTCACCCTCCTGTTGTGCGCTACTGGCTAATCCCAAGTTACATATCATGCAACAGGAAGCTGGGTATAGACTTTTAGGAAGTGCAGGTTGTGACTGGCTATTTAATGAGCTCCTGACCGTATTAAAATGCCATTACAAGGCTGGTATAGTACATGCCAAAATGAGTGCATTGTTTCCAGACGTACAATAAGATGAAACTCAGCATTGCGTGGTCAGTATGGCTGTTATATAGCTGCTAGAACCCTTCAAAAGAGGATATTTGAAAAGGGGCTGGGAAATTGATTTGAGTTTTCATGGAAGACTAGGTGCTATTTAGATCCTTCAGCCATCATTAAACAAATCCTGACCTGACTTGAATCCATTCCAGTTACAATTTAAGTTAAGATGGACAACAAATATTGCATATCAATTAGTCATCAATAGCTCACCTTTCACAGTGTCTATTATGGGTTGCAGGTTCTCCCACTTGTCTCAGCTATATTGGGCACCAGTTGTTGTAGTCAGAGTCCAACTCAGCCGCACAAAGGGTGCCAATTATCACAGCACATACAGACTAATAGGTTGCAACAAGGTTTTTACCTTTGGTCAGATTCTACTGGCTGTGCTGTTTCTCCTTCCTCCAAAGACCACACCACACCACACCACACCACACCATCTGCGGCTGCTTGGTTCCCCCCCCAACTGCCGGGGTGGGGTGGTGTGGTGCAGGGTGCTGCGGTGTGGTGCGGTGTGCGGTGTGGTTCTGTAAATATCAGGGGTCAGATTAAGGACCCTGGGGGGATGTATCCAGTCTGCAGGCTGTAGTTTGAGGACCCCTGGTCTACACATTCCTAGCAAACCGTCACAGGGATACTCTGAATATTTTCCAGTATGAGCCGGTTATTAATAATTTCTTACTGTTTCAGACCCCTGGTGAGGAAACAGAGACTGAGAGGAGACTTCAAAATTGTGTGGCATATAGCATGAATCTCAAGACACCATTAGTTGTTATAGTCTATGTGACAGATTAGGTAGCATGTCAGGACCAAAAAAACACCAATATTTGATGAAATCTTGTGCATAGACAGAAAAGGTGCTGTACCTTTCTACAAGTAAGTGAAAAATTCAGATTTTTCTTCTGTGTCTATGTGGGCATACCTCTGCTGTGTACAATGCTCTGTGCCTGGATTATCTGCTAGTCTTCTTGTTCTACTTCCAGCTGGTAGCTGAAGGTTGTTTGTGAAGCCTAGCTTCCTTTCTTTAACATCTCTCAAGTCTTTTCCTATGCACTAGCTCAGGAATAGAAATGTTCATTATGTACCAGATCCATATTTTGGAAAAGCCTGGTCTAACTTTGGTCTCACTCCTTTTTTTCTGTGGAAGTGGTGCCTATGGTGGCTGTGATGAATGAGCATGTGCTAGGATTTGACATTAGAAGAGTGGAGAAATGTGTTCTGACTGTATTTCAACTAGGTTTACTCCCACTCGACAACTCTCCTGTCTTCCTAGTGTGTTATGTCAGCTCTTAGAGCTGTTTTGGTCATTACACAAGCAAGCTTCATAGTTTTCTGTGATTTGAACAAGCTGTCATTTTTTATTTACACTTGAACCCTTGCCTTCAAGTGTGGTCTAAAATGTGTGAGTCAGGTATAAAACATAGATTGGGCTCAGATCTACCTATTATTTGTCAGAAGTGCTACTATGCCTACTGACAGATATAATTGTCATGAAAATAGCAGGAGGGAACTTAAGTCTGAGTCTTGCTTCCCTGTTTATCTGCAGAGGTCTGTCACAATGTTATTTTCCAGAAGAATTCTTTGGAAGAACAAAATTTAACTTTCATTAGGGAGTCATGCAGTAGAATCTGATGGGTTCCTGTGAACATACTAAATTTCAGGTCCAGCAGGATCATGCACTATAACCATAGCACTTCATCCATATTCTTACATCCATGTAATAATCCCAGAATTAGTCCTCCAGTATTGCTTGAAAGACATTATGTTTAAGATGGTAGTCACTTGAAATGGATTTAATAATAACAGAAAAAAATAAATTCATGTATTCACACTATTGGAATACTTCTAATGGTATTTTTTCTTCTTTTTTATCTTAAAAGGCATAATAATTTTGAAAGTACATAGTTTTTGTTTTCTACATTTCGACTTATGGAAGACTCCTTCATATCTTGACAATTGTGATGCTTGCCACTTTTATGTTTCCATGATGTCAATGTTAAAACTGGGATGACAATAAGAACATTTTCAATTCAAAGCAAGTGTGATAGAAAAGAGGGTGAGTTCTAAAAAAAGTGAGGGAGTCTTAATCATAGCATATGTTCAACAATATGACTTTAATTCAATGAAGTTAGTCAAAAAGCGATTTTAGTGCTGAATAGTCCACCAATACAGTACTGTGACTTTTTGGGTCATCTCTAAATTTTGTGACAGAGAGATGGCAGTTATGCCTTGAAGATGTTGAAAAATAAGGAGGAATAGTCATCTTAATTAGATGTGCATCAGCATGGCCAACTTTTGCATGGAGCCCAGCATGGGTTCAGGTCGTTAGTGAGGAGCCTCAGAGTTTTTTTTCACATAGGTTATCACAGAGAGAAATGCTGTGAGTTTTGGGTTTTTTTGAGGAGAATGAAATGGCTTGGAAAAAAGTACTATGCTAATGCACTTGGAAAGCACTTGCTTATAGTTTCCTTTGTGAAAAAAACTAGCACTTGACTTCCTGTACTAATGTACAAAAAGGAATCAAAACAGACCTCCTGAGTCACTGAGCTGAGCATCCTGATCCTGCCTGCTGGCCAGGTAGCATCTCATCCATTTCTTACGGATATGTTTCTTGCCCTCACTGTGTTTTTTCTCTTCCCTTGATTTCTCTGTTTCCTTTCAGCCTTTGCTTTGCTCTACAAGCTAAGCTCATGGAAACTCCTCCTGTGGCAGAGCCTTAATTCCTGTGACCATCATAGAAGACTGTACCCATATGTTTTGTGGGTTCAGTTTTTCTTTTGTGAAGATTGTTGGCCAGAATTATATCAATTATTCTGAATGATAGTTTAAGAACATTCATACTTGTCCTTTGGTGTTTTTATTTGAAATATATAATTTAGTAATTTATAGGATTTTCTTTTTTTCACAGCCATCTCATGTCACATTGATATTGATGTGCTCTTGGTGATTAACTAAAATAAACCGGTTGTTTTTTACATGTGTAGTTTCAAATGATGAATTCCCAACTTGTAGCAGAAATGCTATTAGTCCCCGATACTCCATTTCAGTACTACTTGCTGTTACATGCCTGGATCCACCTTTCAATTCTTGTAGTAATCCACAAAGTTGTTGGCTTAGTGTGCAAGTTCCGGAGTGACACTGTAGGAAATGCTTTATCTAAATCCAGACAAATTATATCTACTTCATTTCTTTGTCTGGAAAATCACTTATTGTATCAAAAAAGCTGTCAGGTTAGTCTGGCACCATCTACCCTTGGTAACACTGCTACATTTTATCCCATGTTCTATTTACTTCTCTGTCTTTAATTTATCTTTTTCTTCAAAGCCTGTTCTAAGCTCTTGCAAACTGAAGAGGTCAGACTAATAGGTTTACACTTGCCCAGATCATTTTCGTCCTTGATTTTAAATATAGGCACTTCAGTTGCCATTTGCCATTAATATTTGATACTTTCTCTGCCTTGATAGATTTGGAGGCTTATCTCTGCCACTGCAATGGCCTTTATGAAATCACAGTATACCTGGTGATTCAGGTCTCAGTGAGACATTTTGTTCAAAGCCCATTGAACTGTTACCCTTTTTTTTTTTTCACTTAAACTTTTGATTGGTTAGTGAGATATGAATAAAGAAAATTTAAATAACCATCTGCAAGAGGATCACAGGTAAGATATAAGCAAATACTACTGCCATGATGATTAGATGAAGAGATAGTACCCCCTACAAATTAAAGCTTCCTTAAGCACAGAAACTGGGAGAAAAAGAGTTTAAAGTCACATAATAATATCAGAGAAAATGATGTGAATTGGAGCCTAAGTACCTTCTCATACTGAACACTTTACTGTGAGACCTTATTTTGCAAGGGTGTAGGACATCATTGGGCAAATTAAAGATATTAAAATATCTTGGATGCTTAAATGTTCTGTAAAGTTTCATGTTGGCACTTAAAAACACAATGAATGGCATGTGCGCGTCTAATGTTAGATTATTACTGTTAGTTTTATATTTTCATAATACACAGGAGTATAGAACGTAACCCCACAAAAATTAATAACATCTTCTTTCTGTGTACTTAGTAATGTGTCAGCATCAATATTGACCAGGTGAACAATCTTTTGCTCATCCTGATGAAATGACTCAGAAAAAAATTTAATATATAGAGTTAAATACATCCGTATTGTTTGATTTGAAGCTGGCTAGGAGGACAGTGCATTTCTTGTTTACTTTTTCATTGCTTTCTTTATTGCTTTCAGTTAGGTGTTGCATCTGAAAATTAATGAAGGTGAAAATTGCAATCAATTGTGTCTACAAGGAGCTGGTGTTAATCTGCAAGCAGGGGAGATTAACGCTGATAGTATAGAGAGAGGGCCATTCATCAGTATCATTTGAGTTTTCAAGGCAATATCATCACAACCATACATACCATTTCAGAAGAAAAAAAGTTTTCCCTATAATCTCGCAGGGTTTCTAGCTGTGAGGTGGCACACAGCTAGGTGGCTAAAGCATTTTATACCTCTGGCAATTTAAGCGTCCATGCTTATCAGATTTTGGAAACAATAATATATATGTAAATTTCACATCCAAGTGCTTTGAGATACCGTCGGCAAATGTAATTACCTGTATGTGCATCTGTCTCGAGCTTCCCACTACTGGGAAACTAATTGCAGCATTTAAAGAAAAATGTTTTTTTGTTTTATTGCATATTTTCATATATTCCATAACTTTTTATTTTTCAGATAGTTGAGATATTTTCTTTGCTTGAAATTGTCTCTTCCTTTAAAAGTTTACTGGATAATCATTTTTCAAGAACTCATGCTGTGTATGTACATCTCTGTCTGGGAAAGTATGTGCTTAAATTTAACTATGTGCTTAAGTCACATTGATTTAAATAAGACAAGTATGGGCATGCATGTCAATCATATGCTTAAGTATTTTTGGGAAGAAGAATTTATTTGCCTCAGTGTCTTAAGTCTTAGCACAGTAGCCTTTCAAAAGCCCTTAAGGCATTAAGCCTAAAATTCTTCAACCTTCCACTGGTACACTTCAGCTGAAAGTAACACTGACAGCCTTCTGTATTGATCTGCCAACAATGCTTTAACTATTTGCAAATATTTCTCATTAACGAGGCTAAGCTGTTTAGGGCTACTTGTTCTGCTATTAAAAGCTCCACACTGGTAAACAACAACTTTTGGAAAAAAACCCAACAAATGCCACCCCTTTTGCTTTGCACACAGAGATGTCCCATGTGACTCCCACGTAAGACCTGCATGCTTTGCTAGGCTAAATGCCTATTCTCTTGCTTTCCTTGCCCACCTAGATCAAAGAAAGTAGCTTATGAGAACAGGTCTGAATTTTTCGCCCAGCTTCATTTCAGAATCAGAATGCACTTTGTGTCTGTTACAGGCTGTGATGTATGAAGCAGAAAGAAGATTGATTTTCACAAGCTACTTTGTACCTGAAGTAATGAGAGTGGCAAATTACTTGTTCACTGAGCAAACATGACAGGAATGTCATAGAGGGAATTTATATATATGCAAACACATGGGGGTCACATTGGTGTTACTTTTACAATGTGACCTTATCCACCAGAGGGGCATTTTTAAATCTGCATTGGGTTACACAAGAAAGGCTAAATAAAACTGCAAATACCTGCACTGCCTGGGATGTAGAAACTAACAAAACTGATAAATAATGTAAGATTCAACACAGTATGGAAAATAATGTAAATGGCTGCATTATTTCTGTACAAGAGAGTTGGGGTCGGAAGTGATCTCTCCTGCTCGTTTAACATTTCTCTAAAGCAGCAAATATAATATTTGTCATAAAAGGAAAAGCAAGAGAATGTGGGACTAATTTTCTATCAGGTTTTTGTCTCTTAAACATTTCGTGAGGATTCAGTAGAGAAATAGGCTTATGCCTATTTTTATGAACACTTGCATTCACAGGGTATATGTGTTTGCGGAAGACAAATGGATCTTACTGGCACTGAAAGTTTCTACATATGTAAAGCAGGAATGAATGAATTTTGAACAGCTTCACAGAAGCTTATGTTTGTAAAGAAAAGAAAGAAAAGGAGCAACAGAGAAAAAATGCTGTTACTTCTAGGAAACAGATGAGATTTTTGTGTATAAGCTGTTAAGGGAAGAATGAGAGCTGTATTTCCTTACATTTTTTTCTCCTCAACAATAAAGATTACATGAGGTTACACTTCACTTAAAATAGGAAAGCAAGGCAATTTAGCACTGGCCGTACAATGTAAGGTAATTCCCATGTGGTTCTCCTCTATTTCTGAACTGTTGGCAAGGTGGCTGATCTCAAGCCCAGAAGCAAAGAAGGAAGAAAGTAGAAACTCAGAAGCTTATGAATGCTACATTGCTGCAGTGAAATTGAAGATACACCTCTGTGCATGGTAGTTTCAGTACAGCTGAATACTTGGGCCACATCTGTTGGAAGCGGGCTGACAGACAGGTGCAACTTATTAGTGTATTCACAGTGTGCTTCTGATGAGCCACGGTGGCCAGGGAGAAGGATTTTGGCTGACAGCAGTTTGTGAAGATTCTCTGCAAGATTCAGAGGTTCCACCCTGATAAAAAAATCCTGTAATCTTTAACCTATTTTTGTCACTAATCACTAGAACAGTCTGTTCTAGAGTCCTTGATGCCAGACTGGTGATGGTCTTACGGAGTGTGCTTCAGGGAAAAAGAATCTTACAAAGCAAAAGTTACAAATTGTGTGAATTTATTAATTATGTTATGGTGTTAGGTACAGTCACATCAGAGTCCTCTCATGCTCAGCCACTGCGTGCTTGATTTATATGTGTGACATCTTTTATGTTTTATCTTGAATGTGTCCCTGGAACGACAAAAGAAGCTATCTTTCCCTTTTCTTGCCTTGAAGCACGTTGGAAAATGAACTCAAACATGGCAGCCTTTCGTGTCTTCTTGTGTGTGAAAGTGCTGAGAGCTCCCCGAGGTTATTTCCAATATGTTTGACACAGAAACTGAAGTAATTTTTTGTTAGGCATAAACTTCGTATTTTTGTGTAAAATTGATTTTCAAATGTAGGCATCTCTTGTAGCATGGCTGTTCTCGGTTTTGATCACCTTTGGCTTATGTGGCATTACTGAAGGCTGTAAGGATCACAGTGAGGGAGAAGTTCTGCAGAAAGGAAGGTAAATAGAAAAGGAAAATGTCTCACAGAGAAAAGCATTCAGGTTAACAGCTATAGTTTGTCTGTGGAGCTCTGCATCACCTCTAGTAAAAGTAGACCTCATTTCAGAGCTCATTTGTTCTGTTTAACACAACCTGTTACGTTAGTGTAGTAACAGTACAGTAATTTTATTTCCTGGATGCACTTGTCATGGATCAGGGTTGCAAGAGGCTAATAGTTACGTTTCAGAGCTGAGGTCAAACACTGTCTAGTTCCAGTGTCTTCTCAGTGTAAATGCACAAAAAATAACCAGCATCACAGTTTCTGAGTCCAGGTGATAACGCATGCACTCAGATACTGAGCATATCTCATGGCTTCTCCCTGTTATCTAGCTGTTTGCATACTTTGCTGATGAGGTGCATCCATCCCAGCTCCCAGAATTTCTTGGACTACAGACCCTTCATTTTTATTTCTAGCGGTGCATTGCTACAGTCTGGCATTTATGTGTGTAAGCAGGACTGCTGGGAGCAGGGTGCGTCGTACCTTGTTTGTTCTTACGCAGCCACTCACGTGTCCTTGGACTGACTGTCGTGAGCGGCCAGCGCACACAGCTGCATGTCTAGTGTTATACTGCATAATTAGTTTGAAACTTAACATCATCTTCCAACTTTTTCTTATTTGAGCTGCCATATGTTATGAATGCTTTACCTGTGGAGATATTTTTTTTTTTACTGCTGCTGCTGGCCTCTGAACAATTAGTCCCAAGCTAGAACTAACTTCTACTTGCACTGGCTTTTCTGCTGGTTGTGCTTATTATGGGACTGCTATAAGCAAAGTTATGATTTTTGTCCTTCTAAAGGTGAATACCACAAATAAGTAATGCAGAATAGTGTAATAGGCTTGTGGTACAGAAGTGGTGTATTGTTTTCTCATGATTGGAAAACCTGGCAATGGCATTGAGCCCAGATTTTCTGTGTCAAAGCTGAAACCCTTCCTTTACTTTGCACAACAGTCTCTTCTTTAGTCAGTGCTGGCTTATTCCTCTTTGGTGTGCTGGGCTGTGGGCAGAGGTTTGTATCTTCAGTCTGCCACCTACCCTGAGGGGCTGCTGTTCACAGGCAGATAGGTTGGTTTTCTCTCTTTCTCCCCACTGCTACTGTTTTTCCTTACGTATTTGCATTTTCTGCTGTGCATTTGCTGCCAGCCTTGTGGCACAGCGAGTGAATCTGACATCAGCAGAATACAGGAAGGAACTGCAATAGATTCAACTTTGCTTAATGGTGCAAGTATCACTGGGTTTCGAGCAGTGATGGGTAGGTGAGGAAGAAAGATCTGATTTTAATGAGGGATGACTTGGCACGAGCATCATAACAGGTGCAGTGTGAGAATCCAGGAGTGAAAGAGTCAATTCATATTCTGTTCAGAGATAGCTGTGAAAGAGCATACGCTGAATGTGCATTCCAGTTTCATTTTTTTGTTCTTATTTACAGTGACAAATAATGTACTTCCCTTTAGCTTTGAGTGCTTCGTAAACCTGGAGCTGATGATGAATTTGCAGTTTACACTCCAAAGGCACTGGAATCAGTGCAAGAAGGCAGAACTTGGTGAGGTTCACAGCACACTGTGACCTCCACTGTGATTATTAATCAGTCAGGCTTTCAGGGGCACATCCACCATCCTAGATGTAGCACTTGCCTACTTCTCTCTCTTTCCCCCTGATAAATATGATATCTGAACCTCTGGGAAACACACTGTAGATATGTGACTTCCATCAAAGGACGCCGAGTTCTGTGCTTTGAATTCAGGTTTAAAAGGGTCTGGTACGCTTCTCAGTGGGTTCTTAATTTGGGTCATAGTGATTTGTTACACAGAGCCTGGTGTGGAAACCTACAAGCGCTAACAAGATCTCATCAATCTCCTGGAGAGCAAGATTGGCAGTTTTGCGGGAAGTAGTCTGGTTACAGGTCTGAAAATCATGAGTGGAGTTGTGGGATTGGGGGGGGGGGGGGGGGGGGCGCGTTGGGGGGTTGCCTTATCAGCTTGTGGTGTTCTGCTCGAAAGCAATTTGCTCAGAGGAAAGGAGTTGCTTTGAAGAAATGGAAAGAGGTTTGGGACTTTGAACAGGCTATTGGTTAATTCTGTATAGAGCTGTCTGCCTTTCATAGAGTTGTGGTTGCCCAAGATAGTGTTGTACATGAACAGAGCAAAAGACACGCTCCTAAATTCCTTTGGGCTTCCTACGAACATAAAAGGAGACAAATGTGCAACCGTACTGAAGTGATGCAGTTTTTTCTACTCAGAAAGGCACTGTACTTCCAGGCACTACAAAATAGCAGTAATTTTGTTCAAGTGATCAAATTTGCAGCTTTTCTAGTATAAGTGATTTGAAATAGGCATCATTGTCCTATTGACCTATCAGCAGAAACACGACCATCGTGCAGAGCTGTTTCTTAGCCAGCTATCTAGGCCTCTTCTACAGAGAATGAAAAGTGAGAGAAGGTTTCATTATTATACCTCTTGCTACTCTCTGCACAACTGTAATCCTTAAGCAGTAGAGCCTACATTCCTCAACTTGTCTTTTTGGCAGGTGGAGGGGTATTTTGTCTTTGGAGGTGGTTGCTGAGAAATGTGTTACCTTGTGCTTGAACCACCACGGTGCCTTGCTGTCACAGTGAAAACATCACTGAGCAAGATGAGGGTAGGTGTGTGCAATTTCCTTTGGTGCAGTAAATCAAATCTTTTCATTACCCGAAGATAGACAGGAAAGAGACTAGTGAATCTGCCCTGTTTGAGTCCATGTTTCCAAACCATTCATGCCCTCCTAAGAGCATTTCCCTGTGGGAAGGTTGGTACATGTGCTGGAGGTCTATTCAAATCAATTACCACCTTATGACTCATGGGCGCAATCCAAAAAGAGTTGCAATCCCAAAAGTTAAAAACTCCACTATACAGTCAGATAGAACCACACTGACCATGACTGACCCCAGACACACTAGTGGAACTGCTCTGTTCATCAAAACCTGCTGAACAGCTGCGTGGATTCATCCTTCTTGCCAGCTTTGGAAGCTGCTGTGGTTATGAGCGCTGTTTGTGTGCCTTGAGAGAAATGTGGTAAGTGGAGGTGTTCAGTTCTCCTGGTACTGACCAGGGTGGAGAAATGCTGCTGAACCAGGGAGGGAGGTTATACTGATATTCTATATGATGTACCTCATTCACAGCTAAGCAGAATTTAAGGCTTAAGAGTTGTCAGTCAGACACTTATAAAAACATCCTGAATTCTCCTTAAATTAAGTTGAAAAATGTTTTTTAAAGAAGTCTTAATATATAAAACACTTAATTTTGTGTATTTTTGTTTTCAGGATGAATAAGAGATACTTACAGAAGGCAACAAAAGGAAAACTGCTAATAATAATATTTGTTGTAACGCTGTGGGGGAAATTAGCATCTGGAGCAAATCATCATAAAGGTGAGAAATTCTGCTCTGTTCTACTACACTGTCATATCTGTGGCCTCTGTCAACAAATTCAGGAGTGTCCAGTCTATGCAACCTTTTTCCTTATGCATATTTGTGTCTCCTGGTATTGGTCCACTAATCAGTACCAAAGATGGAGAGTTTTAAATGGATAGACTTTCATTAATTTTGTGAGAATTTTTCAGTCACGTTTTCAGCATTCTCTGATTTTAGGTAATTTTGTAATTACGGTATTATAATATTTGCAATTATGGTACTATAAAAAAGATGTTAAAGTAAAAAAAAATCAAATAATAAATACTGCTTAGTTATCATATAGCAGGTGTGCTACAAATGAATTCCTGTAAGGAACCTTAGAAAGAAACAATTTTTAGTAACACATATGCTGCTAGTGTGTGCAGTTGCCTGTCAAGGCTAACTTCATGGGTAATGTGTGCTGAATGTGATTGTTTCATCACCAAAAAAAAGACTGTTTCTTCACAGTGTTGTTTGTCTTCTGTGCTTCATTCCTAACCCTGGACCAGTTATAGCTTGTGACAATGTTAAATCTGTTTCCTCTTGGTCATTCCAGCCCTTAAAATGTATACACACCAGCAGAAGCTGTGATGGTTTATTAAAGCTTGTAGAAAGGTTTTTTATTGTGCGTGTGTTTCTGTAAACCCCTAACGCAAGGAACAAGCTCTCTAGATTCATGTATTAATACCTTCTTATAGGCTAATGTAACTTAAAATGTGATCTGCAGTATAATATGATTTTGAAGTCCATGTCTCATCTGCATATGGTCTGTGTTGGCTCTTTATCCACTTATTTAAGATCAGAATAAACTCTTAACAACTTGGGTAAAGTAATGGTGAGAGATGAACACTACTGAGAGCTAAGGAGTTAAATACTGGGGAAGGATTCCAAGAACACCCCTCAGTTCATCGATGTTCGTGTACATTTTATAACTTCTCCTCTGATAGGATTTCATGAGCAGGTATTTTATATATCTAGCTGCTAGATATTTTTCTGCTGTGTGAAGATATCTTGCTTCAAAATACCTCACTGATTAGGACTTCAGGATGCAGAAACACTTTCTGCAAAGTCTTTTGTGAGTTGCGATTTGGCTGCAGAAAAAACAGATTCTGATGTGGTCCTGCAGGCCACCAAAGACGGATATCGTGCCAGGCAGGAATCATGCTGACACTCTTTGCTCTGCCTTTGTTCCCCCTCTGAACCAGAATATGGACTTGTGCTGTGGCTTGCCAGTTTAGTTGTCTATTGGAGAAGAGCCAAGATATTCTAGCCTAGATTCATAATTCTTTTGTCTTTGATTATCTTTCTTTAAAAATCAGAAAGCTCATCTCCAGACCATTTTGATTCCATCCACAAGGGCTGGTCAAGCTGTGTTTGCCTCAATCGAATTCCAACTTTGTAAAAGTATGCTTGTACTCTTTTTGAAAAACTCATGGGTAAAAACCTGTCACTAAGTATTCCACAGAAACAAATTATAGTTCTAAGCACTATTTGGGGAATCAGTGGTTCATAACTGAAAATGAAACAATCCTCCACCAATTTTAACTTTCCAGGTATATTCATGAAAAGGAAACCCCAGCAGAGCTATACCATTAATTATCTGGACAGTACCTGGCATTTGAGCCCCAGCCTTAGAGCAGAAATAACTTGAGAAATAATGAATTTGATGGTTTTAGATAAAAGAAATATGCACACGAGTCCCCCTGCAAAATCAGATTATCAACTGTAGGGATTATTTTTTACATTCCTGCAAGTTAACAAAAAGCTTTAATTTTTCTTTTCTTTAATTTGTCACTTTTCATGCCTTTAGCAAAATATATGAAGAAGTCTTGCAGGGAACAACAATAATAATAAGCTGAATTGAGCATTTAATTTCGAAAAACAGCTATTTTACCTTTAGATTCTTTTGGAAAGAAATAATATTCAGAAGGATTTTGGCTTGTGGATTTAGTAGGTCTGCAGATCAGGTGCACTCACTGTATATGGGGGATTATTTTACAAAGTACAAATCAGAGTTATGCAGCTCAACTACCATTGATTTCCAAGATACTGGGAGTTTAATTTCTCATTGTATCACAGAAAATCTTCCCCCTGCTCTAATAGCAGAAACTGAGCTAAGATACATGCAAGGAGAATTTGACACTTCACCTTTGCATGGAGTTTCCAAACACTGAGAAATGTGCGAGTTTCTTCAGTGATAATTATCCCTAGCATCATTAATCTTAATTTATAGAAGTCCTTACTAATATATTGACATGAAAATCCCTAATGACTTTGAAGGAGCCCCTACAATTTCAAAAATCGATAACCTACATTTAAAAAAAATCTTTACTTTTGTATTGACTTAGTCATATTATGCGTCAGTTGCACCAACTCTTAAACCCACCTCTTTTTCAGAGGGCTATTGTAAAAGAAAAGAAAAAGAAGGAAAGATCATCAATTTGTGAAAAATTGTTTAATGAGCATTCTGCTTTCCAGACAGGCTTCCATGGGGTTATAAACAGCTGACTCTGACAAGCCGTCTCTAGGCTCATTGTGCTTGTTTTGGGGATACGGCACAAATGAGAAATCCCAAGTCAGCAGCAAGAAAACCAGAGGCGGAGGCAGGGCATGGGGAAGCAGGCTCTGAGGTCCGGTTGAGCAGCCACCAGGGATACAAACTGAAATTTCACATTACAGCTTTTCAGCGTCAGGTGTATGGGCACCAGGTCTGTCCTTTCTCTTGAGAAGACTGGTTTAGAAGACACTTTTGCTCCATTTATCTTCAATGATTGTTAAGGTTTCATCAGTCCAGACAAAAAGTCCAAGAGCTAAAAGAGGTAGGCACTCACACTGTTTAAAACAACACACAAAGCTCACTTTTTTGCCGCACACAGGATTGAGTTCTCCTGTGTAGTTCCTGGGTATGCACATACTTACATTCCTTTTAGCCTGTCTTCTGGAAAGAAACAGCAACTCTGCTTTTTCATTTTACTTGGGACCCTGATACTATGGTGATGTGTGCTGTACCTGAGCACAGGCACGTGTGAATCGGCCCGCAGAACCAGATCCCTTTATGCTGCAGTTAGCTATGTGTGAGAAGACGAGAGTGGCATTATCAGTCTGCAAAAGGATGTTGTCAAGGTTATAAGTCTAAAAACTGATACACCTTTAGGGTGGCTGATAGAAATCCGTAAGGGTATTTTATTATATGACCGATCCTGATCCTCCTACTTATTGCTCGCACTTGGAAAACAAATAAACCTATGCAAACATACAGTGTTCACTGACAGATACGGCAGGCAGGCATCAGTTCAGCATCACTGCCTGTTTGCTATTTCTGTCACAAGCAACATGAATTGATTGTGTGACCACTGTATCACGGCCCATGTTTAAGGTTTTAAGTGTTGAACTAGTCCTTTTGGGAAAGAAATACACTGACAGCCCCTTACAAGCACTCCTCTGTAGATAGCAGGCTACTGTGAGACACATTTTACCATTAAAAAAAACCTCTTTCCAAATTTGGGTTTCTGTGAGCTTTTTGCAATTATTAAGTTCTTTTTTACATTGACAATGCAATAAGATAATCTAAATAAATTAAGGGTGCTTTTGAATCTGAGCATAGTTTAACATTCCTCAAAATACAAAACAATAAACTTTATATTAATTTTAAATCCCTGGAGAAAATAAAAAGTTGTTTAAAAATATGGGTAATCATGAATGCTTGCTTGCCAGAAGGAATTTGTTATGGAACCATAAACCACTCCATGTAGATAAACAAAGTAGTTGAGTATTTTGGGACATACTAGATGAAAAGGCATGATAGTTTATTTTAATTTTAAAAATTTCACGCAGAAGCTGAACTTTTTCATTGATGCCTATCATATAGTTAAAACAAACTAAACCCTTTATTGTTTGTAATGAGGAACTGCTGCGCCTACTTGTCTGTCAATTTGCACTACTGAGGGCACATCTTGCTATTCACAAGGAGAAAATAAATCTTGGTTTCTCCTGGCAGCGGAGTAGCAGCTCTGAAGCCCAGATGAGTGGAGGAGCCGCTGAGCCTCTAAAGCTGCTAGTTAGATCACCCTTCCCAGAAGAGTCTGCCTTTCTCAACTGCCTTGCTGGGGCAGCAGCACTGCTGGCACCCACGCTGTGATGTGGATGTAGCCTGTGCTATGCATGTGCCTGGAGTTTGGGAATGGGTACGACTATGAGAAGCAAGAAACCCAGTGGCAGCAGTGGCATGCTTTCAGGTGGAGCTGATGTGTTTATATCCATGGCTGGACTTTTGATAGTGGTCATCCTCTTCCCAATTCACCAGGTCTCTTTCCTTTTGTTTTGTGAAAAGAGTACAAATAAAATGTGCGGAACAGTCCTGGAAAGCCTAAGGAACAGTCTGGAGATTTTAACTCTTTGTGAAACAGTTAGAAATGCAGCTTAATTGTAATCATTGTCCACAGGTATCTTATTTTCTTTGTATATCTCATTGTTCCTGTTTGCTCTGGAAGATCTTTAAGTCTTAGGTCAAGATTTGTCATGTTTTCTATCAGGAAAATGAACCAAAAGATGGCAAGCCCTGAACAGGGCTCAGTATAGTTTAACACGCGTCCCATGTATCTTTGAGAATGTGAACTATTTTTAGGGGAAGAAATCTCATTGTAATGAACAAATTTAATCAAGTGTGATACTGTAGGCCAGTATGGGCAGTAGCGTGCCCGGTTCGGGAGAGTGAGTATGTGGCCCTTGCAGACAGACAGGGTGGTACAAGTTTGTTCTTTGGTTTTCTAGCACTCAGCAGGGCTCTCTTAGCAAGTGCAGTAATGCTAACGCTGCACTGAATCAGCATGTGAGAGGCTTCTGGCTCTGCCTGACCCTTGGGCTGTGGAATTGATTTGTTCTGAGGAGAGATAATATAGCACTTTGTTAAAAGCCATGGTAATGGCCTATGTGCATTGCCTCGATGCCCTCATGCCTGTTTCATGCACAAAGGGTGAAATTCACTGGTGAGTTAGGACAGCTGTTTAGATGGCTTAATAAGTGATTTATGTCATATTTGTGGTTCTTTTGTATCATTAGGGAAGTTCGAGGGACTTGAGACATGATGGTGCAATGCTTTCCAAACAGCGCTGTGTATTGTGCCTTACAGATACTGTTGATCCTCTGATCCTTGGATAGATTTTCTCCTAGCCAAACTTTCTTCTTACAGCTGTCCACTAACTGAAATTCACCCAGTTGCCTGTGTGTAACTCTATTGCTATATGTATGACTCCATGTTCAGATGTCTGTACTGGTTTGTAATCCCTGGACTCCTAGGACAAAGCTTTATTATCAGAAATATCATATATTATGGATGTGGGTAAATGTACCTTGAAGTTTACTAAAGGCAAGCCTAAGTGGAGATGCTTCTGAGCACTGAGGGTTAAGACATTGTTTTTCTTGTGCTGACTGCTTGCTGTAGACCAAATGGAACTGTCTTGATTAGGCTGGGAGAAAGCCTCCAGAGCACGTGGGTGGTCAGGTAGAAAAGGAGAGAGGCTGGCTTGCAGGAAGCTTACAGCAGGAGCAAAGTCTGGGGGACAACTGACAAGACTGCTGAAGAGACAAACAGATAGCCTTTTGAGGTGATGGAAAGGAAGGGACTTAAGGAGCCAGATGTGACTGTGTTGAGGGGTTCTGGTCTGAGGGCAGACTCGGAAAGAAGAATCCGTCCTGCCAAGGGCAGATTTGTTTATAGGCTCTTTTATTTCTGTTCGGCTTTACTTAGCACCGCTGAGTTTTCTCTGTTTTAAAATATGTCTGTGTCTAGTTTATAATAAATGACTTTGAATTACTAGTCTTGCTGAAGTTTTAAGGTACTTTGTAAGAAATGGTCTACTACAGACCTCTGGCTGACTTCAGTCTCATTGCATTTGGTATGAAAAATCGTATTAAAAATTCTTGAACATTATATCAGCTGGAACACCGCAGAATATATGTAACTGCACTGCTGAGAATCACACTAGAGGCTGCAATCATTCAGAAGAGCTGGTGAAGAACTGTGCAAGTCCTTTACTGTGGTGTCTTGTGACTGCATTTAGACTGTGCAAGTTACCAACAACAATGTTCAGAAGCTTGGGTAAATACCTACAACATATTGCAGCTAAATAATGCTGTCTAGTTTACTTTATTCAGGAAAATAAGGGGGTTGCCTGTCATTTTGGTCTTTGAGATCTACATTCCTAGTGTTTGGAGTCTCAGTGTCTAGATAACTGATACATGTAAGACCTCTGAAGTATTCAAACCTTTGTCTTCCTGTAGAATTGCCTTCGTCATGAAGTTACAGTGTTTTTAGTTCCAATATACTTTTTGTCCTTTCTGTTGAGGATTTTACACTGTGTAGAAGACAGCGCTCATAATGCAGAAAGAGAGGGTGTTTGTATTCAATTTTAAAAGCAGTAAGTACATTTAGTGCAGGGGACAGAAACCAGTAAAAAGACAACCCTCCTTCCAGCTAAGTAACCACTAGACAGCCACACGCTCCCTCTTGTTCTCTTTCCTTCCTAAAGAAGTCCTATGGGAGGTAATGGCATTCTTTGGGGACATGAGGTAAGTGGTTTGAACCTCTTTGAGCTGAAGAGGGTACCAAATGCAGATATCCCAGTTCTATGATGCGGGCTTTAATATAAAGGGTAAGCAGGAGCAGTGCCATTTTTTCCTCAGTTTGTGCTTTTTTGAAATGCCTGTACCGTAACATTTGGTGAGAGATCTGGCCCTTTGGGCAAATTGTATGTGTTCAGCATGCACCTTCTGGTTGTGTGGGCCTGTCAAAGTCTATTAAGAGTTGCTCTGCATGTTCCCAGGTTCTTTACTACTGGAATTAGGTAGGAGAAAACTGTGTAATATTTAGATGAGGGAATTTTCAAGCACACAGAGGGAGGTATGTGGATACCATATATACATAAGAGGGAGGTCTTAGGAGCTACCAGGTGAGGCTGGAAGATGTTAGTGGGATCGGTCAAAATATGAGATGGAGGCATCCACTTGTCTATTGTCAATCTGTCAATCCTGCTTCAGCAAACTTTTGTCATATATGCTCAATGTCTCAAACATGGATAATCTTATCTACTATGGAAGTTTGTCCCAGAGATAGATTCTCTTAAATGAGAATGCTTTGTGTGCAGCTTTCACTAATTTAATTCTGAGTGTAATCAATGTTTAAATATAGAAACAAAGGAAGATGATAGTTATTTTAGCAGGCACGGGAAAGAAAGATATGAGATATTCTTATCTAGCTTGGGCATTAGTTGGAAGTTTCAGTTATATCAGGATCAGAACTTGATCCCAAAATTGCTATTTGCTTGAAGATAAAATAGAACACTCAGTTGAACACTTTCATATTGGTATCTGTCACTGCAATCTAAAATGCTAATACAATATCTGTTAGAATTCAGTAGATAACATTCCTTGGTCTTCTGCCAGGGTATAATGGAAAATAATTTTCTCTGATTGCCAATATGCCAATAGTTCTGATGCTTCACTGGGACATGGGTGCCAAAATCATGGCAATAGCAGAGTTATGCCTGTTTCTTCCCTGTGCTGCCAGCTCCATCACAGCAAATGGCTGCCTTCATTTTTGCCCCCATTCCCGCTGCCGCCTTGGTGATGGAACTTGTCTGTCCTTGAGGCAGCCATGGAGTGAGAAGTTGGGAAGTCGTAATGAGATACTATGCGTTTTCCTTTACATTGATCACTTCAAAATATTTCTGTTTGTATTTGGCAAGTATGGTTTCTTGATGTTTTTTTAAGACACGTAAAAAGGGAAGTGGTTAGTAGTTCTTTATTTTGGGCCTGATCTTGTCATCCTAATGTCAAATTTTTATTAACTTTCCATGAATGAGTACCCAGGATCTTTTCCTTAGATACATTCAGCACTTGTGTTGCAGTGGTAAGGAGATGACTGCACAAAAGATTATTTTCTTGTAGAAGTTACATAGTTGATTTTACAGCTTGAAATGCCAAACTTCTTAACATTTTCAACCCTTTTATTTATTAGTGTTATCTTCCTTTAGATAGCTGGCTCACTGATCAGCTGTTTTTTTAGCTAATTTCTGTTTTGGAAGATTAAGCTTTCCTTTGCTTTTTTGTTAGGAAAATATTGTAAGATGTTAGGGCTGAAAAAACACTGATAATATGCTTGCCCTGCTGTTACTTTTTCCTATCATGAGTAAATGTTGACATTTTCCTAATACTGGAATCAGATCTACTTTTCCAGTTTTATATTTTTGGTTTCAAATTAGTCCTGCTGATTTGTTATGTAAACTAAGTAATGCAGTTTGCTAGATTCCTTTGTCCTTATACCTAGGAAAACAGTGCTTACATTTGCATGCCACAGTTTTGACTAAACCCATAAAAATAGTGTGAAAGAAACAGTTAGCCCCCCTAGATGGTTGTCTTTATTCAAATACCCTTGGTTTAATAGTACCACTCTCTTGGATCTGGTGTTCAGAATTTTCCTTGTTGTTTCATTAACTTCTTAAGTGCTCAATTAATGTAGCATATAGTAGTATATTTTTGTTAGCATTTCCAGATTTAAAATATTATTTTCTAGGCTTACAGTTATATTCTGAACTTTTCATTTGCCTTAATGTATATTATGTGATAGATAACATCTGAAATAAACTTTTCCTTAGAGTAGAAAAGGAAAGCAATGGATGTTAGATGCAGCTGTGATCAGGGAGGAGGAGAAAGACTGTTTAGTGACCTGGAATCCTGGAGAAACCCAACAGATTTTTCTTTACTGGTATGACAAGTTTGTTTTTTCCTTTTTCCTCAGAGAAACACTCATAAAATTTTATTAATATCTGGGACTATCAAACAAAAATATAATTGAAAAGATAATCTGAATACTTTACAGTTTCCCTTTCATTATGTTTTCCCAAATTCAACATGTTGAGATTGTGCCATTTTTATAGGGTCAACATCACATTATAATTAACAGTATGATCCTTAACAGTATCCAGATATGTAAAATGACTGTAATGGCATGATTAGGGCCAATTCTGTCTTCAAAGTCTAGATCTGGTTTCAGGTATGGAGGCCATGTACCCCAGTGCTAGTCTTAAAGGTTTTCTGCACTGCCCCTCAGGCTTTCCAATATACATTCCATACATACTACATACATTCCATACATGCAGTGATGACTGCCCTGTATGGTATCTACTGCACACCTCCATTATCCTGCTCAGGGGAGTTCACATATTCACATTGGGAGGTTTGTGCCTGGAAAATGACATCCCGTGTGGAGATTATTACAGCAGCATTCAGGGGATATGTTAATCTGACTTTCATCTGCATTAATTTTCTGCTGGTAATGTCTAAAGACTATGCCCTTCTCTCTTGATACTCTTCACTGAATTTACTCTATAGCGGTGTTAAGTAATTGCTTGTACAATGTCATATTTTAGAACAGCTGTTCTTTAGTCATACAAGTGGCAAGGAAACATTCAGAAACAGTCAGCTATTCTGGGGAATAGCAGCAGAAAAATCCTTCCTGTGTTTTGGGTTGCAATCTGTAAAGTTCCTTTCTGAAGAAAAAGTTTTATTTCTCTACTTTGGGAGGCTGAGGGGGATTTGCCATTTTAAGGCTTATTGGGGCAGTCTTTCACTGTAGTAGGTTTTGAATCATAGACTCATAGAATCATTTAGGTTGGAAAAAACCCTTAAGATCATGGAGGCCAACCATAAAGGACTCGATGTAAATTTGTAAACAGGTCTCATCTTTTTAGAAGGTGAGGGAACTGATCTGAGCCTAAGCTGCAAAAACCAGAGGGTGCTGGCTGACAGCTGGCTGAACACAAGCCAGCAGTGTGCCCAGATGGCCAAGAAGGCCAGTAGCATCCTGGCTTGTATCTGAAACAGTGTGGCCAGCAGGACAAGGGCAGTGGTCATCCCCCTGTACTGGTGATGGGTTCAGTTTTGGGCCCCTCACTCCAGGAGGGACATCGAGGTGTTGGAGCATGTCCAGAGACGGGCAATGAGGCTGGTGAAGGCTCTGGAGCACAAGTCTGATGAGGGGTGGCTGAGGGAACTGGGGTTGTTTGGTCTTGAGAGGAGGAGACTCAGGGAGGACCTTACCGCTCTCTACAGCTGCCTGACAGGAGGCTGTAGGCAGGTGGGGGTCGGTCCCTTCTCCCAAGTAACAAGTGACAGGACAAGAGGAAATGGCCTCAAGTTGTGCCACGGGAGGTTTAGATTGGATATTAGGAAAAAAATCTTCAGTGAAAGGGGTGGCCAAGCATTGTCACAGGCTGCCCAGGGAGGTGGTGAAATCAGCATGCCTGGAGATGTTTAAAAAATGTGTAGATGTGGTGCTTAGGGACATGGTTTAGTGCTGGACTTGGCAGTCCCAGATTGTCATTGTTTAACCTCGGGCCAGTGACTAAGCACCATGCACTCGCTCACTCCCCCCACAGTGGGATGAGGGAGAGGACTGGAAGAGTAAAAGTGGGAGAACTTGTGGGTCGAGATAAAGACAGTTCAATGGGTAAAGCAAAAGCTGTGCATGCAGGCAAGGCAAAACAAGGAATTCATTCACCACTTCCCATGGGCAGGCAGGTGTTTGGCCATCCCCAGGAGAGCAGGGCTCCATCATGTGTAACGTTCACTTGGGAAGACAAACACCATAATGCCACATGTCCGTCCCCCCGTGCCGTCCCCCATCCCGTCCCCCGTCCCCCCCCCCCTTCTTCTTCCTCCAGCTTATATACTCAGCATGGCGTCATATGGTATAGAATATCACTTTGGCCAGTTCGGATCAGCTGTCCTGGCTGTGTCCCCTCCCCGTTTCCCTGTGCTCCTCCAGCCATTTTGCTGTCAGGGCCTAAGGAACTGAAAAGCCCTTGACTTAGTATACACATTACCCAGCAGCAACCAAACTCGTGTGCTATCAACATTGTTCCCACACGAAATCCAAAATACAGCACTGCACCTGCTACTAAGAAGAAAATTAACTCTATCCCAGCTGAAACCAGAACATGGATTAACAGTTGTACTTAAATGATCTTAAAGGCCTATTCCAGCCTAAATGACCCTATGATCCTATTCTATGATTCTAACAGCTCCAAAGAAGTGAAGCTTGCATCTGTACACATGCATGTGTGCATGCACGTGCACACAGAGATATGAGGAGAGGCTTGGATGAAAGAGAAAAAGGCAAGGTCATCACTGATGAAATAGCTTACGTGGACCATTTCAGGGTTTTTTTAGATGATTATAATTTATTTATGGGAGCTTCACAAAATACTACGTGCTTTTCAAACCTAACTGAAAACTCAGGAAATTGTCCACAACATCCAGTTTCAGGTATCTCTCTTAAGTACTCCAAAACACCCTTCAGAGCTCATTCCTATCACAAAGTGGGAACTCAGCCTTTCTGTGTAGGTGTGAATACTTCCCTGAATTCATATACCAAGGAGTTTGCAGCCTATTGGAAACCTTCTGGAATTTTTGGAAAGTCTCTTAGCAGGAGGACTGTTTGGATATTGTTTTATCTGCCTAATAATTCTTCTCCTGTATCGTGGTCATAATGTCCAAATAAAATTGTAAAGGCCTTATTTTATTTCTACTGTTCAAATGAAGTCTCATGTTGCAATTCAGAAGCCAGTGAAATTTGGTCCGTGACAGAGTCATTTATATCTGTATATTGTTCTGCAAATATCATTCTGTTGTGTTAAAAAAGATTTGGTTGTAAAACGTGGATTTGATGTCTGCTGTGTTTCTCATAGTTGAACTAAAATATGGAGTTTTGCAGAGGGATAATGCAGAAATATTGACCTTTCCATTAAAGTGTGAAAGTACCATTTAACTGTGACCAAGAAAACCCCGCTTCTCCACACAGACGGGAGCAAAGCCATGGCATACTGGAGAATGGAGGCTGGCTTGAGGGTTTAGAAGGCAGAAAGCAGGAAAATCATAAAAGAGCAGTCTGCTTTGTGCAGCGCTCTTTTACCAGGTTGAGCAAGAATTCTGTCTGCAGTGATGAGGAGGCTGAGGCAGGAGCTGCCAAGTCTGTCTTGTTCTTTTTTTCCCCATAGATTTGTATAACTCTTGTACTCAAATTGTTCTCAAGTAAATGCAGTAGACTTAGAATTCTTTCTGCAAAATTATTCTAGCTTCAGTATCAAGTGTCCTTGAATGACTGAGATATAAAGCTGAATACGTGGGTTATTCTGGGTGAGTGCAGAGCTGCAGAAAGGATATGCTTGAGAAAACTGTTCTGTTAAGACCAACACAAATCTTGGATGCGTTGTGCCATTGTATTTTTAGGTGGAAGTTCTTAGAATTGCTTCAGCTGGGCCTGTCCTCCAGGACCATGTCTGAGAGGAGAGCTAGGGCTCATAAGGAGACTGGCTGACTTGCTGGGAAGGTCAGAAATGTTCTGGATCCAGGATCTGAACCCAAGACTACGTATGTGTCTGATGAGAGGGGAGAAAGGATGAAGTGGTTAAGCCTGTAATCCAGTCTCAGTGAAGACAATGAATCGTGGAAAAGACTGAAATCATCATTAGATTCCTCCAAGGAACTGGAACACTAAGGAAAACCAAAGTTAAGTTTTCAAAAGGTGACAGCAGAAAGTATTGTACATATGAACAAGAAAATGAAAAGATTTTAAAAGTAAAATACTTATTTAAAACTTTGCTCAGTTATGTTATGTAAATTTACTACTGATAAGAAAAAAGTTTACTGGTGCTGAACTTTCATCTAAGATGCATTGGCATGTGTCAGATTAACTGTGGAAATTTTGTGAAATGCAACCCAAAAAGGTGTGCTAACTGCTAGACACCGCAGAGTGGAAAGTAAGTATATTTCCAGTGAGTGAATACCGAGAAAATAAGCATCTGGAAGAAATGGGAATTTTGGATTCTTAATTGCATCATTCATCCCAGAACATCTGCCAGAGATGTTAAGAGCAAATATAACTGTATCTGAGAGAAGATATAAGTTTAAATAAGGAAGGAGGAAGAGTAATATTGTGCCATCTTGTTACACCGCTGCATGCTGTGCATATGAAGGCTGTGTAAATCTCTCTTCTTCTAGTTTTGGTTCAAAAACACCTTAAGAGAATAAAAAAAAAAAGTTTCTATGCCTATGGTTACATTCTCAGAATATGGGGAAACCCAGAAAATCTCATTTATGACAAGTAAATAATTAATATTTTGCATATTTTGTCCGTTGTCATAACAATACATGGTATACTAGGAAGCTGGGTTGCGGAACACAAAGGGCGCCCTGGAAACACCTGAGAAAAGCATTAACTTTTCATCCTACTTAGCCACTCCTGTTCATAGTATAATTTAGATGAGCACAAAGGCTTCTTTACTCTTCGCTGGCACAACAGTCTTGGAAACTGCTCTTTGGGGATTGCGGGAATTAAGTGCAGTCAGGCCCTCTGCCTAATATTAGGGAAGGAGATGGGATGGGATGGGATGTAAACAGCTAAAAAGTGGGGATTTAGGAGATTCTTCATTACAACAGTGCAAGGACAGTGCTCACCAGTCTTATCTCATGCCTTTCTTGGCTTTTGAGTTTATGCCCTGCATCATTTGATGTGTTTTCTGCTTGGTGGTTTAAGGACAGTGCGTATTACCCACCCTCCTGTCACAGCATTACTGTCATTACATTGTCCTGTGTTTACAGTGAAAAACAGCTTGTATAGATGAAAATGACTGAAGAGCTTAGCTACTAGAGAGGGGTCAGGAATACTGTACCTCACAAATCTGAAACAGGTTTAATTTTTAATTTTCTTTTAAAAAATAAATACCAGAAAGGACCATTGCATATTATTGCCTGTAAAAATGCCATATTCTAGAATGACTGTTCCTTAGTTATAGAAGTACCCCAAAAATTTTCAGAATCAATGAGCTATTTTTGAAAATAGCAAAACACAAAATTATTTTATTTTAATTGTTTTGGACTAAGACCTCCATTAATAGATTAACAACATTTTCTGTTAATTTTATTGGTATTAGGAAGTTTACGTTTTTTCTGAAAGTCAGAGCAAATAAAAATTAAAATAATCTGAATGGCATGTGGAAATCATACTCTTATTTTTTGCAGTTCATGTGGTTTTTTTCATCACAGATGACATTTTACAGTCATTATTTTTTCATGTTTCTGAAAAAAACAATGCTAGTCTGTTCAGTACTATTGACATTAAATACTGAAAGTACTTTAAAGTAATGAATTTGCTGAAGCAATTACCTTTCTCAAGAGTAGTTCTTGCTTCTGTTTTCAAATATGATTTAGTCTAATGAGCATTTTTTAACTTGGATATACAGTAAATCCTGTTAAGAACTCACATTTAAAACTATCACACTAAGCAGTGGTGTATGAAAAAAAAAAAAAAGTAAAATAATCCCTTATCAGACTGATCTTAGCTGCCAGAAAAGCTCTCCTAAAAATCTGTTCTTCTGTTCTTTTGTCCAAACAGATCTGTAGAAGTGATTATAAACTAATTTGCTCTTCTGCTGGGCACTAGGAATACAACAGTCTGCATGTAAGCAGCATTATGACCCACACTAAAATTATGAGAAAATGCCAAATTATGGCTTATCCTAATAGAGTCATTGTAGGAGAGGAGTGCTAGACTATAAAATATCACTCTATTTTTCATAACAATGATCGCTAGGGGGTAACAATTTCAATAGTTTTTAATGAAGTTTTTATGTTTGGCATTTATTTTGTACTTTATTTATTTTATGGACGAATCTCCTAGGTTCATGCCTAGTAAAAATGAATAATTAAGGAGGAGATAGATGGGACGCATGAGATTTCTTTCTTGCAGACAACCTGGAGAAAAATGTGGAAAAGTTATTTTACAGCTATGGAGTGTGATCTATAAGCTTCAGACTATTTCTCTGTCCCTTTATTAAAGCGAATTGTCTACAACAAGAAAATAAATCAGTGATGCGGTTTAAATTCAGGAAGTCTGCCCGAGTCCTCTAGGTTTTAATTTGTTTTTTCTTTGCAGGATAAAGTTCATTGTTTAAAGAAAGCTTTAAAAATCAGTCTAGATATGCCGCTGCCATAAATGGTAACATTTTTAAAAGCTCCTGAAATAATAGCTAGGGGGAGTGTTTCTCAAATGTCCTTTTGCTTCTTCCTCTGACTTTAGTGTTATATCTGAACCTGAAAGTCACTCCTCTGCTGAGTCCTGGCAAATGTCTGAGATCTTAGAGGTCAACCTTTCAGCGGAGAATAAGTCAGTGGATATATTTTAGCTTGGTTTAGTTATACACATATATTATCAGTCCTAGAGCAGCCATGGTTGTAGAGCACTGACCTCCTGTTAGGCCTGTTCCAGTGTTGTGGTCATGTCAGATTCTCCAGAGGGCAGTCTCCCAAAAGGAATGGCAAACCAGGGACCAAGTCATGTCTCCGCTAATGTAGCTCTTTCCTTTAGGGAGCAATCTACTCTTGCACGCTTAAAATTCAGGTATTACCTCCTGGGGATGCTTCTGTCTCTAGCTCTGGATTGATTATACAGGGATGTCCAGCTTAGAGTAGATGCCAAAGCTGTAGACATCAATGTATGGTGACATGTGTCTTTGCTTTTATAAGGAGCAGTGGAACCTCCACTTTCTTTATTGTTACAATAATCATATAATAAATGATGGTATAAAGATTCAGAAAGTGAATAAAAATGTCAAGATGCATTGTTACGTTAAAGTTTTGGATCCTTCTACTTAGAGATACTTTCTTGTATGTCCTTGACTGTATATGTATGTAGGTATTTATGCATCTGTATAATACTTGAAAAAAATAAGCAGGGATAAAACTACAAAACCCCAGCAAGTCTGTCCAGTTTGCAGGTTCAGACACCGCTGTGCCTTGATTTTGGGGCTCTGAACTGCTGAAATTCGGTTTCTGTTCATTCAGCCAACAACATATTTATGTAATACCTGTGTTGCTAGACTGTAGATATGACTGTACGGGAAAGGAAATGTGAATGAATGTGCCACTTGCTTGAAGAGGTGAGATAGAGGACCAGAAATAATCAGATATAATCTGTATTATGTAGTATACTTGCCAAAGTAAAAATCCAAGTGAAGAGCAGAAACAAACCACAAATATCAGAGTAGCTGTGTGTGAAATAAAAGGAAATTCAGTGTCCATGTTTACTTTTTTATTGTGGGTCTTGTTCCTCAGAAATTATAGGTGCCCAGTCGTAATATAACACCTAGGCAATGCAGCACTTTCGTGTAAAGAATGAGGTGTTAGAGCAAGGCTGTACCGCTGAAGTCAGGAAAGGCTGGCGCTGTGCTGCATCTTCAGTTTCTGATTTCCCCATTTTCTTGCTTTGTGTTACAATGCTCTGCTAACTACAGCTGCACCTGGAGGATATGTGCTAGTGTTATTCTCAAGATTTCCCTGGCCTCTGAGCTCTGTGAAGATGAAACTCCCGCTAGATTTGTGTGTGCGATCAGACAAGGTATCTCATGAATGGCGTTTTGTCAAATCCTACAGCGTATCCCCTTGCTGTTTGGCTTTTAAGGTGGTGAATTGAAGGGGAAGGTGATTCTTGTTTTGTGGCAGTCTTCCGCACGCTAAAGAACCTTATGCTTGGCTCCCTTCACAACATATCAGTACCGTGGACCTGGGCAATTATTTAATGCTCATCTTTTTTTTTTTTTTTTGATGTGCATTTTAGAACTAAAGCAGTAAAAGTATTTGTCACGAGTCAGTGTAGATACTCCTAAGGAATTGTGGGAAGTTGATTATTTCCCCATAACAATTTCATCTAACCTTGAAAAGAGGCACAGCACTATGGATATTTATAAATGGCCACTGGTCTGTTGTCACTTTTGACATGTTGTTAGGCACTGGGAGACAAATACGCTGCACTACTATGCATTGTACATGGCATTCAGCTTTGCACTTGGGACTTTGAAAGAGTATAAAGTAGCTCACAGATAACAACGGCTTCTCAATCTGCTGATCTTTCATTATTTAACTAAAATTCACTCTTCAGAGCAATATGAGGGTTGAAGTTATGAGGCTCTAATGTTGACCTTTGAGAGGAAAACCCTATGTTAAAGTAGCAAAAAGATGAAAGGATGTACACAGCCAGTGTATGGATGCTATAATTTTCTGTGCACATGGTCATTTACTTAAGTGATTCCTTGCAAACTCCTATTAGCAACATTTGAATTAAAATTTGACCATTACTTTTTAATTTGCATTGCTCCCTGAGGGCCTACCCCTCTCTTTTTCTCCACTCACCCTTTCACAACGGTGAGAAAGATGTGAGACCTGTGGATGTCTCTTCAGACTGTCCCTTTGGCATGAGCAGTCTCTGGCACCAGTATGACACTTTGGAGGGTGCCTCATTCCTGGTGACCGTGGGAGCATTGCTGCAGCTCTTTTGGGAAAGGATGGATCTGGGTGTTGAGTAGCACAGCAAGGAGGAGCTGTGGGAGCTGCAGCTGGTGAAGAATGGGAAGCTTGCCTTGAACAGCAGCCCCTTCACCAACCCTTGCAGCAGCAGCAGCAGCAGCAGCAGCAGAGCACCGTAGCCTTCCTCCTGCTTCATGGCAGGAGGCACAGTTGCTAGGTCACTCTGTGAGTCTCACGTTCAATGCAGGAGGCTTGACTTCTCTGGGGAAATGTAAAATTAGTTTACTAATAATTTACTTACATTCTGCTCCAGGTGTGCTTTTTATGGTTCCGGAAAGCTCATGACCAAGAGTTGCCCAGCAAGCTGTGTCTCAGCAGGGGTCTAGATACACAAGGTGCCCAGCTTATTTCATGGACAGGCAGTAATGAAAAGGAATCCTGAGCTGGCCTGGCATGGCCCCTTGCATCCCTGGGTGCAATGTGTGAGCTTCCATAGAAATACAGGGCAAAATTCCAAGCATGAAGCCATGTCCTTATTTTCTGAAAAAGTCCCTGAATAATTATGAATTCTTTTCCCCACCATATCTTGGTTTTTAATAGGTTTCTCTGGAAGGTGTGAATTACATCAGATGCTTTCATTACCTGACAGTTTTTACAAAGCATGCTTCTAGGGTTCTGGGAACTGTGATGTTTTTGCAGCTTCTGACTTGGATAGCAATGAGAGTGGTATATATGTTTCCTATCAACAGCTTCTATTAACCAGAGTTCTTTCAGAAAGAAGTGCCAGGGAGTCTGCTAGGAGCATCTTAAAAGATACCTTTTCAGCAAGAAGAGATATCTGAAAGTATTATCTACTGGGAATCCTTGAGCAAAAATATTCTTGATTGCACAGCTCTGAATGGCTCTCCTGGCAGTTTCTCCTCTTTTGCTTTGCCTGTTGAAATGTGCTTTCTTTTCCTCTCTTGAAGAATAGACAGCCTCTTCCCAGGCCATCGAGTTTCAATTCATAGACTCTGTCTAGATACTTATTGATTCATCATGCCCATGGCTTAGAGACTTGCTATTTATATGGAATCAATAATGTAGAGGGAAGGTTGTAGCAGGGGAGATCACTCTAAAAGGGGATTTCACAGGACTAGACATGTGCCTTGTTAGCAGTTTTTTTCTAAAGGCCTGAGTTAAGTTCCTCCCTTGACTCTGTACTTCAAAGAGCTTGCCTGGGGCTCTACAGAAGCAAGCTGAAACTTAAAATTAAGATCTTTCTTTCAGATGGTGAGCTGTGTGCTGGGACACCTGACAATTTCTCTTAATACATGCGGGGGAGTCTGAAGCACTGTGGGGAAGTCCTGGAAGGCAGGGGTGGAAAAGGAAAAAGAAAAAAAAAAAAGTTACGTAGTTTTCAGAAAGGGTGTGCATGTGTGCCTGCAGTTTGTGGAAGGAATATTTTAAGGTATATTTGATAACTTGGTTTAATTAACAGATTAAGTAAAAATGCATTACAGAGCTGCAGAATGGAATGTGATGTATTATAAAAACACATTACAGATTTAAAGAAGCTTTAAATTAGTACAGAGATACCATTCTGTCCAGTCATGAAGATATATACAGCAAAGCAAAACAAAGCCAAGACAAACCGCCAAAGAAAGAAACTGACACACCAACTAAAACTTTATCTGTAAAAAACAAGCCAACCAGCCAAGCAAGTAAGAAAGCAAAAATCTTGGAGAGGTTTTAAAATGTGGAATTTAAAAAAATTAAATGCCTTTTATAGCTAAGATATTACATTTCTTCACATATTGATGCGATGAATCTGCACACACGTATGAATGTAAAAAAGTATTCTTACAATCTTATGGTATACATTTATTTAAATAGCTTTTCTAGATGAAAGAGTGCACAGGTGTACATAACTGCCTTTCTGTATAGAAGAGGGATATAGAATGACTCAGTATTCTGAATATTATGCTTGGAAAAATTCTGCACAATGGGAATCTTGAAGTTGGCAGAATTTTCATAAGTTCCAGAGTGTTTCTGTTATAGTGTGTATTCTAGGACTGATTAGCTTAATAGTTCTTCAATACAGATATTAAACAAGAAATGTTCATATTCAACCTGAGAAAAAAATCTTTGTGCTGGTTATTTGGAAAGTAATTGCTTTCTCTTTAGTCTTCGTTTTATGGTGGAATTTCCTAAAAATCTTCCAAATCAGTTTGGAGGGGTTTTGCATGCTTTTCTAACCTTGAAAAATCTTAGTGCAGGGTGAATAAGGGACACTAAGAATAATTCTTTAAAAATGAAAGTGGAATAAACCATTAATACTTTGATAATGGAATTCATGGCAACATTCAGGTGCTTGAATATGAATCAACCTTCTTATTACTGAGATCTATTACCTAAATAAGTTTCTGCACCTTAATAAATAAAAAAAACCCCATTAATTGTGGAAGCGAGATCACAGATAAGCAGCTAGATGTGTGTTGAGATGGAAATTGAGCACAGGGACCCAGCTGCATCCTTCTTTGGGGAAACCATGGTTGTCATTCCCTAGGTTTCAGCTGCTGTCTCTGCAGTGGCCTGTAAAGTCCACTGAGGTGCTTGAGCTATTTTCTAATAACCACGAGAAGCCTGAAGGCAGGCTGTTCAAAAGGACTATTGAATTTACCTCTCCACCTTGTTACACTAATCCTATTTCATAGAGACTCCCATACATAGCACTTTTCTTAAGACGCTGCTTCAGGTGAGGGTTGTGTGCCAGAGGATCATTCAAATATGTGGTGGTAGAAAAAAACCTTTTGTGTCTTTTTTTTTTGTTTCTGATGCGTCCCTGAGAACGCGTTAATTTGTCATCTAGTGCAGTGTGCCCTGAGACGGTTTGGGTCAACTGGAAAGAAAAGAAAATGAATAATGAGAGTCATCTAAGGAAACAGGGGAAACGTATTCCCCATAAACTGTGTAAGCTACAGTCTTCTGAAGCCCTGAGACTGAGGAAAAAATGTGGGCTTTTTTGTGTTCTGTCAGATGCTGAAGGCTGCTCTGAGACATGTGCTACCGCTTCTTGCTGAGTCGAGATATTTGGCAGGAGGCCCACAGAGAGAGTAGGAGAGAATAAAAAGTCTTTGTGCCGAATGTTCTTTTGAGTGCCTGAGAGCGGGATTGGTCTTTTTTCTCTGTGAAATCATATAATTAGTAATCTCAAACCTCAGCCTGTTAATTTACGAAATGTCTGCATGCTTTAATATATCATTTGCTCAACATGTTTGGTAACAACCTCAGAGATACTGGGGCTTTTGACTTCCCGTAGTATTTATAAACTGTGCCTTGCCCTGGGTGTTTCTCCGCCAGCTCCACACAGGCTCGTTTTGTGGATGGTGTTGGCCCACAGCTGATAGAGAGGAAACGCGGGAAGCGTTTTGCCTGCAAAAAGCAAAGCGGCTCCATTTCTGGCCCCTAGGGAAACACACAGCCTTTGCCGCCGTCAGCATCCTCTCGTCAGTGCCTCTGCTCAGCATACGGGCAGAATGGTGGAGCTGCTCCACCCTGGGCACCTGTGGCGGGAGGCGGTGAGAGACTGGGGGGCTGGAGAGACGGGGGGGCTGGAGAGACGGGGGGGCTGGAGAGACAGCGGGGCTGGAGAGACCGGGAGGCTGGAGAGACAGGGGGGTTGGCTGCTGTGGGGGAGCTGGGCTTGTCGTGAGCACCAGGCAAGCGGCAGAAAGCTCTTCTCCTCCTCTTCCAGCAGGTGAACATATAAAGAGCTGTAAGATCCTGAATGATCACTGCTTGTGATCTTGTCTCTGAACCCTCTGTGGTTTCGTGAACCTAGAGATCATCTGAATTCAAAATTGGAAGCGGGACCTAGGCAGGATAACACTCTACGCTGAGAGGTGGTCATATGAAGAAAAGGAAATTATCCTTCAGGCTACCTGAAAATTAGTTGTGTTTTGAGTTCCTCTGTCTTTGGCTAAAAGTTTGGTGTGAAGGCATCATTTGTAGCCATTGCCGTAAAAAGTCTCTGACATTTGTGAGAGAGGAGATAAGCTTATTTGACTAAGGCTGGCTCACTCCTGCCAAAGGACTGATTGAATAAAATTAGCCTCAGTAACGGCCAGGAGGATAAAATCAGATGGCTGTGAGCTCTGCAGGTCCAAGAGATCCTACATGAAGTGCTCCATCTGTGGTTTTATGTTTGTAAAGATTGTGTGGCCAGCTGGGACCGTGCCAGCTTGCTATGTTATTTCACTAAGTCTTTTTCTTTCTTAGTGGAGATAACTCAGTCCTTCAGTCCATTTCAGTGCATTGGTTTCACTAGGGGAATATGTGAGGCTTGATCTCACAGGGTCATTAGTGAGCTCTTCTCGGGGGAGTGCTTACATTGTAGTTTTCCTTGATTTTTTTCCAAAAAGGAAAAAGTCTTCCCACACAGATGGCTGTAACTGGTGGCTGGCAGACAAGCTGATGGATGAGATTTTTCTTTGGCACTGTGCAGAAAAGTATGCTTGGCAACGTGACTGTGGCAAACCATTCATTAGCTTTGTTTTTAAAGGCTACCAGAGATGCTGTATGCATAGTGTTGTCATATGAACTCTGCTTACTATCCTTCACCCAAGTGGACTCACCGGTTAATTGCATGGTAGAGGCAGCCCAAGGAGAGGAGCCGGGCTAACATCTGCAGAATAAACACTTACCAGGAATTACTCTTGTTATTTTAAAGTGTTTCTCTCAGGAGAGAAAACACCACATTGAATCCAAGAAGCCTGGGCGGGAGGGGGCTGCAGTTAGCAGGATCTTTTGGGTATGTGTTACCCACAGGTGGCACTGTAAAAATCGTCAGTCCAAGCAATCAGCTCTGCTGTTTAACAATTCACCTGAGAACCTGTCCCGAGATGCCAGAGACATCAGAGTAAAAGAGAAATGAAAAGCAATGCCGTACTTGTAAGCTAAATTGATTCTCCACTGCTGTAAGCAGAGCATGGTGGGTGATCTGTCTGTCTGAGTTTTTCAGTGCCTATGGTGACTGAGTGACTTTTAGTAGCTATAGCTAAGGTGCAAAGCATGGAAATGTGAAAGCAGTAAGACCTCAAATTCCTATCAATAAGGTGTGTTTGTAGGGGGTTAGAAGTGTTTGCATGGGAAGGAGTTGTCCACATCATGGCATTACCCAAATCAAGCAGAAAAAAAGGTCTGCATGGCCTCTGGCATAGGATAGACTGCTTTCATTAAACAGGGCACCTTTTCTGCTTGACTCACTGCAGTGTTTTGGCATGTGCCTCTCTACAGCTATTGATCTGCTGATCTAGCAGGTAACCTACCTACTATGAGAGAGTCACGTTGACAATCTGTGTACATTTCTTAGAAGCAAATGTTGAGGGTTAAACGTGATTTTGCCAAATGCTGTGTCTGCCTTCCCTCATTTTTTTTTTTCCTTTGCAAAACATTTCTCGCGCTTGCATGTGTTACAGGTTGGTGAATACAGTAGCTGAGTAGTTGTGAAGCTGCTGCAGCTCCCTATCCCCAGGTTTTGCCAATGGTGAGGCTGAACATGTATCCTCCTTAAACACATATGGATGAACATACAGACACACAGACTCACAGACAGAGTACATACAGAGCCAACCACGCAGATCAATGCAAATGAAACAAAATGTTTTTTCTGGCACCCACATTAATGCATACAGCAATCATGCAATGGATGGCCCAGTCCTTTTCCTCTTCCCTGGCTGATTAGGATTGAAGTCTGCTAGTGGAGGGAGATACATATATATACAAATAGGCAAAATGGATCATTCCAACAGCTGGTTTTAGACAGTCTGACTGATAACTGGTCCAAGGTGCCCTCATAGTGCCAGTTGCTTTTGCTCAGATTCATGAGCCCATGAGGTCTGTGATCCCACGCCAGCTGCAGGTAATCAGATCTCTTAATCTATGACCAACTAGTCTGACATAAATTTCCCTAGCATTCACGCATACCTGCTCACAGAAGAGAGTTCACCAACAAAAATGGTAGAAAGGGGATTTAATGAGAATGTAGGATAGATTGCAGGGTTTGAGCACGAGGCTCAGCCAGGCAAGTGTACTGATGTGTAGCTGTTTATGCTTCACTGGCCCCGCTTATCCTGTCCCCTCTTATCCTGCCCCCTTTATTGATCATGCTTGTGCCTCCCTAGTCCATCCTGACCCCGTCCTATTCCCTGTCCCTGGGCCTAAGCATCCCATGATGAGTCATATACGTTTCCACAAAATGTCTGATGTCAAATTTTACACAATCTAAAAATCCTGCTCCCCTGATGACAGATCCTAGACCCCTGTATGCAATAAGTCCCTTGAGTCTGCAAGGCTTTCTGGGGAGGTAGTTTCTTGTGTTGACTCATCTCAGTGGATTTCCCATGAGGCCAGGGGCTGATTGCTGCCCTGGATGGCGCTGGGAGCACCAGGTCAGGGTGCTCTGTTGGTGCTCATTAGCATTCTGCAGCTCCTCTGGGCCCCCAGGGTCTTTGTATTTAGCCAAGGGCTGTGCTAAGGTAAGAGTTATTTTGTACATCCTCGGTTCTAGGTATTCCTTGCTACAGAAAATTGTCTCTTTAAAAGTAAGATTTGGTATTTGCTTTTAGTTGCACACTACTTTCAAACTACATGAATGCTTTAAATGTGTGTGGCATCAATGAAATAGATAGCTAAATAAGCTTTTAAGTAGCCATGTGAAATGTAATGATAGTGCAGAATAATTTTTTTTTTTCCTGCTGATTCTATGGCACAACCCTATGTGTCATCTGGAAAATAAAGCAGCAGCATGAGTGCCTTTCCTGAGATGCACCACAAATGTGGCATGCCTTGTCACCACTGAGGACACAGGGATTACTGATGTGTCTGTAATTGATTTTTCAGTTCACTGGCCAAACAGGAAAAAAAAAGAAGAAAAAAAAAGAAAAATACCAAATAGTTTTTTCCCAAAATATTTTGCTTTGTTTTGACAATTTTTATGATTTAAAAAAACCCTTGGGTTTGTTACAGTAATAAAAAATATTGTAACAAAACAAAATCAAAAAAATGTCAAAACAATTTTTTTTGCTCCTCTCTAAGGACACCTACTTTTAGGTGCAGTGTGTAACCAAATTTGACTGGATTTCAAAGGTAGTTGCACTGCTTGGAGACTGTACTTTTAGTAATTGAACTGTTCAATGAAAAACACATGACAACTGTAATGATGGTTTAAAACATGATTTAATAATCTTAATTGATCATAAGTTTCAATCACATATCTAGACTATATGTCATCATTTTTTCAATCATTGTAATAGATGCAATGTACACAATCATCAGAATAAATATCTTAGTTGCAAATCCAGATGTCCCCTTTATTGAAAAAAAATTAAAAATTAGCTCTATCATAGAAATTCTGATCCAAAACCACTGATCAGACCAAACCCATTCATTTCAAGAATTTTGAATCCAATCTTTAAAGGTCATGTTCAGTAAGGTTCCTGCCAATGTGTATCTACCAGTGCTTCGCTGGGAGTCAGTGGCTTGCTGCATGCCAGAGGTAATGAGATGATGACTGGTATGGCAGACACATCAGCTTTTCCGGATGTCTGTGCTGCCAGTTGTCCCTCTGGTGCTTGGAGCTGAAATGAAGGTGTGCTTTCTTTTGTGTTCACATAAGCAAACTGAAGCTTGTGTTCCCAAAATCTTGTCTGCTTTTTTTCCAATTACACTAATGAGTGGTCAAATCAAAGATTTTAGCTTTAATGGAAAGCTTCACATTGCTTATGTTCTTAGATCACACATCTGCAGCAATGTCACCACCATTGCTGATAGACTGTGAATAAACTAAATTCAGATTTTTCCCTACCAGCTGTTAGGTGCATATAAAAGAATATATTGGAAAATATTGAAATTAATTGAATGAAGGAACTGGACAATATATTTCTTTTTCATGTATCTTTGATGTTTAAACAGAGAAAGCTTAGATGAAAATTGTGGCTTAGCTGTGGTTGCATAAGGTTTTGTTGCTTAGATGTGGCAGCTTCTAACACTTATTAAACTATTGAAAATATGCAAAAATACTCTGTGTGTGTGCGGTTTTGTGTGTGAGAGATTTTTCTGGTTTATTTGTATCCTTCCTATCTGCAGTGACACACTGAGACTGATATGACATATTGAAATTACTGAAGTGTAGCAGAAAGATAACCTACATTTGTTTTCCATGTCAATCAGTATGAACAAAGCAAATAGACTACATGAACAAGAAAACCCACTTTTTTCCTAGTCACTTAAGAGCAGGACTGTGATTTAGAGCCCAATCTGGAAAATGGTACATTATAACCACTAATTTTATTTCTTTTCCTGATAACAATAACCCCTCCTCACACACTTGTTTGAGTATTGTGGCTTAGAATAGTGACTAATCACTCAAGGAAACAGATGAAGCAGGCTGGTATCTGCTGAAATATTGTTTGTTTTTCCTTGCAGATGATTATTAAAAGAAGTAGTTCCATTATAGTCCTTAATGCAATTACTCATGTGGATATGGTTTACATGAATGAAGACTGCTTATGTGCCTACTTTGAAAGACTGGGTCACTGTAGTATTTCATATGGGATGTCTTCCTGATTATACCCAAGATGGCAAAAAGGCCAAATTTTGTATCATATTAGATGCAATATGGATTGAAACTCGTGGCTAAGAGTGATTGAAACTCATGGCTAAGAGACATTTCCATTCCTCTCCTTATTGCTGATCTGTTGCTTCTTGTCTTTTTCTTTTTTTTTTTTTTGAGGGGGAACTTTAAAAACCACGGACACAAACAAACAAAGCTTTGCACATTTTACATAGTCTGTCTGACCTCAGAGGAATTACCTGAAATAGAATAAAATAAGATACATTTATTTTGTGTAAGAGTGCAGAGCTGCAGTGTCTGTAAGCCAATATAGGAACTGGTTTCCACAGGAGGCGGTAATCGTGTTTCCATGGCTGCCTGCTCCTGATGCTTCCCTATGGCTGAAACTGCTTCTCAGTAGTCTCTGTACCCAGTTCTAGGAGCTAAACTGGTAGCGAACTATCCCTACAAAAAAAGGGGATCTTTTTCTGCTGGTCTAAATCCCTATTGTTCAGTCATCACTGTCAAATGACAGTGTTCACGCAAGCAAGGGATGAAAGAGTGAGGAAAAAGGGATGAAGGATCTTCTTTTCCTTCCAGTGGCTGTTAGTGGTTAGCTGGGTTTAGCTGTATCACCCAGTTGTGCCAGTGTCTTTGCAGAAAGCCTTCGTGATGGCTTTTTTTTCAGTTTGTACGTGGCTACTGCAATGATGGGGAACCTGCAGACGGAGTTTATTTCATCTAGCCCACGGCAACATGTTTTCTTCCTCTTTGATAATGGCCAGTGTCTGTGTGAATGCATGACCTGTGTGACTTTCAGGAAATAAAAGATTCAGATAGCTGAGCATATATGGGTGTCAGAACCGAACATGAATGTTTAAGTGGTGCGGCTAGGAAATGGTGATCATAACAAACAGTGGAATTCAGAAGATGTTCCTTGATTTGATGCTAGGTTTGTGTATAACACGGCATCTGTGCTAAATACCTTATTTTCATATTTGTGAGCTGAAAAATAATAACCTTGAACAGTAACTTGCCTTCTGACCTGGAAGAAACTTCCAACAGAAGTAGAGGAGTAGGAGCCATAACTTAGTGCCAGGTGCACTGTTCAAATATGACTGAAATTTCATTCACCTGAAGGAAAGAAATTTGAAGTTGCCATGAAGGAACAAGAACAGGTAGAATTTACATACATTTAAAGGTCTTTGCTGTGTATGTTTAAACACACTCTTTAAGTGCATTCAGTTTTATGTAAAATGAAGAATAATAATTACTTAGCTTTGTTTTCCCCAGGAAAATGGTTATGAACACTTTAGCTTTTGGTGTACCAATATCATATTGATTTATGAGATAGTTATTGATGATTTCACTACATGAAAAATGCTGTAAAAGTGCCAGGTTAATTACAGGATATACCATTAATGGGTGAGATATGGTTATGTCTGTTTTCCAAGTTATGCTCTTATAATGGTGCTATATCTTCTGGAACATAATATAAACATATATTATGTTGTGCATAATCATCAAACTTCACAGCCTGTACACATATATATCTCTGAGTCTCTTTCTTCAGTCCTTCACATTGATTTCAGGAAGGATTACTTGCATTAGCAGAGAATGCAGGACTGGGTGTTTGCAGTGGTTTTGAATAATGAATTTCTGTAGGATTCCAGAAACGACACTCAGTTCCTCAAACATTTTCTGCAAAGCAAGCAGCATACTTTAAAGTCTGTGCTAGGAGAAAAGGAAACAAAACCAAAACGTGAATCTCCTAAAGTACTATCCTCCTTTCGTGGAATGGTTCAGTGGCTTAATGAGGTTAATTTGTATTAGGTTGTGGGAAATCCTTTATCTCCTGTATAGAGGCTTTCATTTCACATGAATGTGACAGATACTGTACTTACTGCACTGGAACTTAATTATTTGATAGCATAAGGAGCTGAAATCCCTACGTTTCCTCTCAAGGAATATTCATTGCTTACTCTAGATGGTAAATAGAATCAAGAAGATGGTTGGCCTAGATTTTCAATGTTTGAAATATCTTTGTATACTTTTCTAGGTTGTTTTGGTTTTATACCTAGAAAATGTCAAAGCAGCTTTATTAATAAAGATTCCCCAAATACTATTAGTAGTATGTATGTGATTATTCTTTGTTCTCTCCTATTTTTCATGTATCTTTTCCCCCTTTGAAATGCTTTTCTGTATTGTATATGAATGTAAGTGACCATTTCATTTAATTACACTCATTTTCCATAAGAGCCCTAAAATGCCTGATTTTCTTTCCCTAATTACTACAAAACAAGTCTTTCAAAAGTTTTGTTTCAGTATGAACATTTATCTCACAGAATTTTACAGCAGCTCTCTTAACTGGCTTCCATTTCAGATGGCTGTTGGTGCACATTGTACTTTTTTTTTCTCTTAGCAGGTATATTATGGCATTTCTGTAGGCCTGATAGGGCAGTGTAAATCTATTTAATAAGAGAGCAAGGAGACAAGATTTCAGGATCAGTTATACACATCAGAATACAAATAAGGACTGAAAACTAATATAGTGAAAAATACAATATAGAGAAAAATATAGTGAAGAAAGTGGGACTAAGTTCACATCCTAGCACTAGATTTGCTTTCTTTTGTAGATTCAGTATCGGATTTTTATGTACCTTTCGTAAAATACAAATAAGTGAATTTGTGTTAGTATGTATGTGTATAAGATGTGTAATTGCCTATCAAAATAAAAATTAATGTGAACTTACAAAATCAGCATGTTTGTTCTACTATATATTATACATTTGAAATATAACCTAATAATCATAATAAAATAATATTTTTTTAACATATTCACAAATAAAAAACCTTATAACCATTTTATTGGGAAAAATGAACGTATTTATTTAAATTGTTTTATTGGCATATATACTAGTGAAATTGTTTGGAAAATAATCAAAAGTAATTTTTACAGCAGACTGTGCTGGTAGCTGTAAAAATATTTGCTCAGCATTGAAGGTATGAAAATATCAGAGACTGCAAAATTTGGGCAGATAGTATGAATTCCTTTCCTCATCCTCTGTTGAGTTAAAAATGATACATAATTTAAAAAAAAAGCATTTTTATGCAAAAAAAAAGAGATTTCCCCCTAGATTTCTCATTTATATGTAACATTTCACTGTATGACAATATGATGGATCATGGGTTAATTGTTTGCATTGTGTTATATCATTTCAGCTGTAGTACAGCATGATGTGGTGGAGTATAATCTAACCTGACTAACTAATATGATGCAGTGAGTGATGACAAAGATGACAGACTGTTCAGTGGACTTTGTTCTCCTGAAAATTGCATAATTGGCTGAATGAAATGTTTAGTAGTTTATGTTTTGTTGATGAAGACCCAGGGTCTAATTGCTGCCTGTGGCTTTTGCCTCTAGGCACGTTCTTGGAGTCCATAGCCTACATCAAGTCTGTGCTCCTTCTTGAAGCCTTTTGGGAGCTGATTCTGTGCAATAACAACTGAGTGGATCCAGAGATCAATGTTGGGCTCCTGAAAGCCTGTCAGTACGGCCTTTGTCTCATGGAAGCTCTCATTTATTGTTGCCATTAGGGACATGAAAGGTAGCTGAAGCATTCGGTACATAGGCTTTGCATTAAGCATACAAAAAGTTAAAAAGCAGCAGAAATAGAGGACTTAAGGATACTGTTAAAACACATACTGCTTTGCATAATTAATATTTATCCCTGTACAAGGTTGTAGGTTAATACCAGCTAAAAGTTCAGATTTCGTTCTCTCTTCCTTCTGATGGAAACGAACTATCCCCAGAAATATCTGATCTTGTATCAGTAACCACTGAAGGTTCTGTTAAAACGACTTTTTCTGAACTCCAGATCCTTTGTTAACTGGCTGCTGAACCAGAAAGGGTAGTTTGGTTGCTCCCCCCTTACCAAATTGGCCCTCTCATAGGACTCCAGTAGCATCATTCTAGTGATCAGTTAGAGCAGCATGGGTAGGGGTGATGGGTACTGGATATGGGATAATGAAGATTATCCTGTTGCCTCCCACATTTGAAAAATTTGATTCCCCATGTTCCCAGGCTTGCTTTGCTCTGCCAGGCAGAGAGATTTAAAATGTGATTTCTTAGTAGATTTTATTTTGGGGTTTTGTTTGAGGGCTGTCCCTGTATCCTGCTGGTTCTTCTCTGTCCATCTGTAGGAAGGTTTTGGGATATCATTCCAAAAACTGCATCCACCCTGGACATAAAGTCTGGAGACAGATTCTGAAAACATATGCATGTATGGGTATTTTAACACTGATACACTTCCATTTCAAAGTTTCTCCCTTGGGGGGAAAAAAAAATCTTGGTAAAGATACACAGCTGTTTATGAGAGTCCAGAAATTAATATAGTTTCTAGCTTAGTTTTGTAATGTTTCTGCTTCCTGCTTCACTGGAACAGTTGTGTATGTAGCCTTCTCCAATTTTTCTTCTTTAGCCACTGTTTTCTCTCTGACATGGTTATACTACATTTGGAAAATAAATCAACTTTACATTCTAGTGTTAGTACCATTATAATTCTAGTTTCATACATAGCAGATTGCCTTATAGAGCCAAGTTCAATGCATTTCTAATTTAAAGAAAAAAAACACCCAAACAGTATGATGCTACCTCAGAATGTTATCAAATTGCTCATCTTATTTTCACAGCTCACCATGTTAAAACTGGGACGTGTGAAGTGGTGGCACTCCACAGATGTTGCAATAAGAACAAGATAGAAGAAAGATCACAGACAGTGAAGTGCTCCTGCTTCCCTGGGCAGGTAGCAGGTACCACCCGGGCAGCTCCTTCTTGTGTTGATGGTGCGACTACCTCTATTGCTTCCTTTTGTTGCATGTTCCTAGAGGGGTTTGCTTGCTTAAAGTCAGCAATGAGAACCACTCCATTAAAGTTAACTATTTAAAATAAGAGTAGGAAAGCTTCTGAATTTTGAAGGGCATGTCCAAGGTGAATAGGAGGAAGGTGGGAATAATGATTTTTTTGCTTTACTCTGTGGAAATGCCAAGCAAAATTATTAGATGGCAGTGAAAGAGACCTCTTGAGAAGTTAGATTTCATCTGACTGGCAGAGTGTCCTCAGAGCTGTATGAAATTCAGTTAATTAAAGTGTTTATGCAAAATCTACATGAGCATATAATTTTCATGTGCTGCAGTCTTACATTTTATTATATTTTTTTTTTATCATACACTAACAAACAAGCAAACATCACAGTTTTTGCTGTTGTTTAGTCTTTTTAGTCTTTTTAGAACAACACTATTTTTCCTGTTCACAGTGCAATATTAATGTTTTACTTAACAAATCTAGCATAGGCTCATATGTTTTATTTGGGAAATACTAGCTCATTTTTCACATCTCTTTCTCTGAAGGAGGTGCAGGATGGATTCACCCTTTACATGATCTCTTTACTGTTGATATGTTGTTGACTGTCAGAAAAGCTGTAAATATGTCATCACTGGGGAATAAATTTAATCAGGCTATGCTAGACTACATAGTAGATCAGGCAAAATATACTGAGTCGAAAGAAGAGGTTCTACTTAAAACTTTGAAATCTGGCTGAAGAATAAGATATGAGGGTTGGAAAGAAATGCTATGAAATTAGTTCCTGAACTGCAGTAAATTAGAATAAAACCACAGTAAAGAGGTTGACTTTGAAGCACATAGCATCTTGCACAAATTTAGATCTAATTTCTTATGAAGGTTCTGAGCTGGCTGAAAATAACAGCCCAGCTGTCAGTCAATATATTTCTAACATTCTCTTGGAAAACAGAAGAAATGTTGCAACACAATGACATATTAAAGTGTACATGCACAAGTGTTTGTTTTCCTCTCTTGTAGCTTCAATAGTGGAGCAGAAATGGTGGTGCCACATGCAACCATGTCTTGAAGGGGAGGAATGTAAAGTTCTTCCAGATCGTAAGGGATGGAGCTGTTCCTCTGGGAATAAAGTGAAAACAACTAGGGTAGGTATGATACCAACCTGACATGTTACCAACAAGTAAAAAAAAAAAAAAAAAAGTGCACAGGAAATTGCGTGCACATGGAAGACACAAGTTGAGAAGACTAAAGATGTGTGGGAAGAGATTCATACTGGGATTGGACTTCCTGGTCCTGCACACTTTTCTCAGCATACTTTGCAATTGCTTGAACACGGTAAGCAGTGTGCCACACCTTCTCAGGTAAGCAGTGGAGATAGTAGAGTTGAACCCTTCTTCAACTACCAGTAATGATCAAATGTATTATAATCTGATATGTATTTCTCCCTGAAACCAGTCGCACAGTCTATACACTCAGCTAGGCTCTTCATTCACAGGGTAGCAAAGTGCATTTTTATCAATAACATGGAATTACAGTGTTTCCCTGTAGAAACTGCTGAGTATGGTAAGCATTTGATGTGTCATTACAGTATGATCTTCTGGTTCTTTCCATCTTGTATGACTGGTATTTACTAAAGAATTTTGACAGAATTTCAGTGAGTTCCTTTCCTCCATTTGACACTTTTTATATTATTGATTCAAAATTACATTAACAGAAATACCTCTAACATTCATCATATACAATGCTTGAAAACAAAAGTGCTGTCATCTCTGCTTTTTAGTGGCTAAGAGAAATAGAAGAATAACAAATCATTCAGATAAATGTTAAGCACTCACTCAAACTTCCTAAAACTATAGCGTTGTATCTCTGTAGGGTCAACACAGTTCTTCATCAACATAAAACAGATTAAAATGCACTCTGCAGATACACGTGCATGCATGTAAACATAAACACCTTCACCCCTACACTCCACCACACATACTGATGACCAGTTTTGCTTTTAAGTATTTAGTGATTGTAGTGTCAGACCATAATTTGCTAGGGTGATGTTTACTTTACACAGGTATTTGAGTGTCCATGTCATTTGACAGAAATCTGCCTTGAATAGGCACTAAATTGCTGGGACACCTTGGTTGTAGTGAAATATAGTGTGTGCTAACTGAATTATATTCCTTCTGTTCCACAAAAAGCTCTACATGTCTCAGTTTCTGTATGTACATGTCTTTAAAACATTTTTACATTCTTTGAAGGAAGGACACTTCCTAAATGTTTGATACACAATTCCACTCCTAAATCCTCTTTCAAATGTGTTTTTTTCTGAAGCTGACCTTGCTTCAATGCTGCCCACACTTTGTACATGCCAATGCAAGTCTGATGATATACATGTAAAATGTGTGTGCGTTTGCAATGTAAATGGAAGGAATTAGATAGAAATTAGTAATAGTAATAGAAATAGAAAAATAATTATGTGTGTCTGTGTGTTTTTAAGTTTGTCCTGGCTACTTCTGCATGGCACTGTTAGTCTTAAAGAATGCGTGCTGTTTTGTATTAACTGTGAGTGTTTATTTGCAAGTAAAAACGTGGGTCTGGATTACCTTTCTGTAGGAAAAAAGAGGTCACAAAACAGGGAGATATCAATTGGAATTGCCTTGAGGAGATTTCTTTGAAACCAGGTGGCAGGTGAATGAAGGTCTTTATCTTTCCAGATGCAGGGGGCTGAGATTTTAACAGACATCATTCTGATGCCCAGAAAAATATACATTGCTTTTGGAAATGTGAAGGATTCTATGTGCTAAGAGAGCAGCTTATTATCAAAAAGCAAGTACTTTTCCCTAATATGTAGTGACTGCAATATTTTTGTAGCTCCTCTTTCTGCTCCCTGAAGTGTATATAAATAAAAGGAAAAATTCTAGTGCTCTGTGTCTTCAAAATGCCATTTTTGTGAGAAACATAAAAAGAACTGTACAAAGAGTCAGTATTAAGAAGTCATGAATAATAAGTTTCTGATTGTCAAATGAAATAACCCTTATGTGATTATCATGTATAATGTAAAAGCATAAAGAAACAAAGGGAACTGAACAGCTTGGGTGATTTAAGTCCGTTGCAGAAAAGCCTTGTGAAGGCTTTCCTGAAAGGCCTAAGGAACTCTATATTCAACTCTAAACATTTTGTGTAAGTTTGCCTCCTTCATATACAAAAAGCCTAACCAACTGACTACTGAAGTGCGCTCTTCTCTTCTACAGGATACCCAGTTCAAAAGCAGCATCTGTGTTTACACATCTTGAGCTGTGATTAGTTAAGCGTTATGTTAGAGATAAAACCAGTGAAGGAGGGAGGTATTTTGCTTGTCCACCTCTGTTAGCATATTTAATTACACTATTGAAAGAAATGATCATAGCAACTTCTTAATAGTTATGGTATCAGTCACTAAGCAAAAGGCGAAGTGAATAATGGCAGAAAAGGAATTGATTTTTAAAAATGTGGTCTACTTGAGGTTTTGCATTTTTTTTTTCAGATATGGCAATCTAGTAAAGTAACACATGAATAATGAATTAGAAATAGCATGAATATTGTGGTACTCAGAATTAAAATGTGAAGAAAACAGGTGGAAATTATTTATCTTCATAATGCAAAACCAGGTATTATGGAAATGTTAGACTCTTTTTCCTAGTTTGTCTGCATATTAGTGGGAGAGGGCTGACATTAGGAGTTCACCATGGAAGAGGAATGAGTATGGCGGGGGAAGTGTGTATAAATAAACTAAGTCCTGAGTTAACTTGTGCTGGTTTAGAATTGATTGTTATGGGTTTGTGTAGCCTGCAGGAGGGGAAGGGGAGAAAAGGCAATGACAATTTAGCTAAAACAGTAATTTCTTTGACTTCATATAAGAAGTGCGTGTTTTGCCTTCCTGAGCATTACACCACAACAAAAGGATGTTCAGAAACACATAGGAGCATTATAAAATTAGCTGAGATTAGCACATAGCTGAGATCTAGCAGGCACGTTGTGGCATTCTCCTCCAGACTGAGAAACTTGTGAGAGGAAGGAATTGATTTTTTTTTTTCTATCTGACCAGCTTCAATGTTCTGATAAATAAATAAACACACAAAAAAAATTGCCACATTGCCCTCTTTAAATGATGACAAAAGTGTTACAAAAGGAGAAAATCCAAAGATTTTTTTTTTACCTTTGAAATATTTTTTCTTCTTACAGCCTTTTTCTGATATAACTGTTTTCATTCAAACTGCTCTTTTGGTTGTGTTTCCTTTTCTTTTTGCAAAATAAGGAAAATGTCTGTTTAAAACACAGGAATTTTCCCACCAGTTGAAAACTAAAAAATATAGCAGTATTATGTATAAAATTTACAATGACATTTTAAAAATGCTGTGAGTTTATATTAAACAAAGAAGCCCATTAAAAATACTAGAAAACAACATTTTGCAGTCAGATAATTGCTGATGAGAAATAATTTCACATTTCTTTCAGTTATGGGGTGTATTCCGTACCAGAGGTCTCTGGATAGAGTTTTTTTTAGGGGCAGATCTAGATGCCGGGCTTTCCTTGTATTTTTAAGAACAGTACATTGCCCTCTGTCTTTATAATAGAGACTGACTTTAAACAAAAGCACCAGAAGCTGCATGTAACCTATATGAAAGTGCACGCTGCAATGCCTCCTGTGGTCCCAGTTCCCCAGGCATCCACCCTGAGACTAGCTTGGAGCTCCTGGGCAGCCCATAAACCCATGTGTATTTCCAGCAGATACTAGAGCAGAGGAACACGGGTAAAGTCATGCATTCTGGGTCTCATCTTGAGATCCTGGAGCTGTGACATGACTGAAGAAGTGCACACTTGTGCCAGGGAGAGGGGAATGTCCCTGGGCTGATATTTTATGAAGATGTAGGGAAATATGCATTGATATTTTTCATGTGAAATGGAATAGAATAGACTATACCCTTTAGAAGGAACCTACAGCAATCACCTAGTCCAACTGCCTGACCAGTTGTGGTCATTTAACCCTGGCTGGACACCAGCTGCCCACCAAAGCTGCTCTATCACTCCCCGCCTCAAATGGACAGAGGAGAGAAAATATAACAAAAAGCTCACGAGTTGAGATAAGGACAGGGACATCACTCACTAACTACCATCATGGGTGAAACAGACTTGGGGAAATTAGTTTAATTTATTACCATTCAAATCAGAGGAAGTTAATGAGAAATAAACCCAAAACTTAAAAAAAACCACCTTCCCCCCGCCTCCCTTCTTCCCAGGCTCAACTTCACTCCTGATTTCTCGACCTCCTCCCCCTGAACAGTGCAAGGTGATGGGGAATGGGGGTTACGGTCAGTTCATCTCACATCTCTGCTGCTCCCTCCCCCTCACACTCTTCCCCTGCTCCAGCATGTGTCCCTCCCACAGGGCACAGCCCTTCAGGCGCAGGCTGCTCCAGCCTGGGTCCCCCGTGGGGTCACAAGCCCTGCCAGCAGACCTGCTTCAATATGGGCTTCCCACAGGGTCACAGCCTCCTTTGGGCATCCACAGCCCCCTTCGGGCACCCCCTGCTGCGGCGTGGGGTCCCCAGGGGCTGCAGGTGGGGATCTGCCCCACCGTTACCCTCCATGGGCTGAGGGGCACAGCCTGCCTCACCAGGGGCTTCCCCAGGGGCTGCCGGGGAACCTCTGCTCCGGGCCTGGAGCCCCCCCTGCCCCTCCGCCTGCACCGGCCTGGGGGGCTGCAGGGGTGCTCCGCTCACACAGCCTCACGCCTCTCGCCTGCTGCAGTTGTGCAGGGTTTTTTTCCTTTTCTTAAATATGTTATCCCAGAGGTGTTACCACTGATGGACTCGGATCTTGGAGACAGCTGGCATTGGCTCTATCAGATGTGGGGGAAGCTTCTAGTAGCTTCTCAAGGAATCCACCCTGTATCAAAACCTTGCCACGCAAACCCACTACACCAATTCAGGGCTGACCAAATTAAAGTATGTTAATAAGGGCATTGACCAAATGACTCTTAAACACTGAGGGCTTGGGGCATCGACTGCCTCTCTAGGAAGCCTCTTCAAGTGTTTGATCACCCTCTTGGTGAAGAAATGCTTCCTAATATCCAGTCTAACCTGCCGTGGCACAGCTTTGAACCATTGGCAGTAATGAAATCGTACCTTGTCCTTAAGCTTTTAGTTTTATTTGGTAGAACTGCTTGTGGAATGAGGCATAGTTTAACGCTAAGTACTAAGTTCTGGTTAAAATATATGTAGTGGAATTTACTTGACTTTTCTTGGGTTAGGACTGTCTAGATGAGGTGGCTAGCTTAAGTTCTAGGCTGTCTTTTTAGTATTGGAGAGAATTACTCAATTCCAGAGGGCAATTAATTTTATCCCAAAGTAAGTCAGATTAATTATCTTCTGGAGGTGCTTAAGTCTCCCTAATAACTCTAAAGGAGAGCTATGATGACTAGCTTAGTGCCTAACATTCACTTAATGTTGAAAAGGAAGAAGCTGGCTTGGAGACTTTAGTCTTTTTGATGTGGTTTTCAGTAGGAAGATGATCAAAAAAGCCCTCCATTCTTTGTCAGTTAGGGAAGCTTTGGACTTTGACCACTATCAAATGCAATATAGTGTAAGAGAAGCTTCAAAATGTTAATGTTCTGAAGATACACAGTGATGATCAAAATCAGTGAATTATACTATGATAAGCAACATGTCCAGTACCTATTATTCAGCAAAAATTGCAACCAGTGCATGTCTGTATACAGTTGACTTGTTGGTATAATACTACTAATAATACTAATACTAATAATATAAATTAATGAAAAAGTTTAGATGTAATGCATAGCAAGTATTGATTATTAACCTCTGAAAATCTCTAGAAGCTGAAGGTGAACGTTTTCCTATAAACAAGTGAAAGTAGTATTTTCAGACAGGTCATGAATGGCCATATTTTGGAAATGAGCATCCAGTTTCTAGAATAGCTAAGCACCCACACTTTTATAAGGGGCAGAAGGAACTGCAATTGTTGCTCTGAAAACTGGCTATTATTTTTAATATGTTGATAAAAGCACGCTGCAGAACAGAAAGAAATCAATATCTAATATATTACTATGTAACTGTATGCCAAACTAATATTAGAAATAGAGTACTGCAAAAAAAATATTACAAGGACAGAGAGAAATAAAAGAGAAATATTACAGGGCCAAAAAGAAATCCATATTGAGTATATTTATCTACATTCCAAATCCAAATCTGCTTTCCAAATCAATACCAGAGATAGACGACTAGTGTGAAAAGAACAGAAATATTGCCAGGATGGAGAGAAATCCATACTGAGAGTGTTTATCTACATTCCAAAACAATATTGGAGAGAGCCTGAAGTCAGATATTTGTAATATTCCATTTAATCTAATTTTACATTATGGCATCCAGAGCTTAAAAGAAACTGGAAATTGAATAACATCCTTGGAAGAGGAGAAAGTGTACCATCCAAACACACCAACTGGCTGCATGTGAAGCCAAATGTTGTTCACTACATGCATTCAACCATGAATCAATGTAGTTCTGTTGCTATCTATAAATACTGCTTACATTTTCTATCTCATCTTTCTCACTCGCAGATGCTGGACTGTTTCTAAATTAATTACAGCTGCTGAAAGGAGAGGCAGTAATTTTATTTATATTTGAATTTATAAAATATGCTGTTCATAAGCCTTTCAGCACAGAGTGAAAGGACCTTTGTTAGGTACCTGTGCATACTAATACTTTGCAGCAGGCTACTGAGATTCCCAGTATCTGGAGGCAGCGTTAGTGGTGACTCTACTACTACCAGTGCTGTCATAACCACTGCTTGAGTAAGACAACATAATACAAGAGAGCTAAAATGTGTCCCTGGATATGAGAAGAAAATGGCATTTTTCTTGTAGCTGAGCCTGACATCAGTGTTAGCAATGCAGCTATGTTAGTTCATCTGTGCTTCTCCGGGTGAGCAGCAGATGCACAGGCTCTTCAGCAGCAGCAGAGGGTGGGAAATGGAATAAGTACTGCTGTTTTTTTTCTGCCAGAGTTGAAAAGAAAAATTGCCATTGCGGTAGCCTCTTCCCTCATGTCTTTCCTCCTTTTCCTCCTCCAGGCTTTTAAAAAACAGCAGTAGTAATGACACATAATTAGAAAAAGCAGAAATTCATCATATAAATATTGTGTATAGGTTTTTCTAGGATGTTTCCGATAGGCCAGACATGTGGTAGTTGTGGTCAGTCAGTGCTAATAAGGCAACGTATTTCTCACATGACATTTTTTCAGTGTAAAACTGCTACTAACTTCCATCACATGAAACAATTTCCTTTTTACTTTGAACACTGTGAAATATTAAATACTTACAGGGTAAATCAATGATCTGTCATGTTTTAGTAGTAAAATAATGACAGGAATTGCTTTTCCTAGTATTATTTAAGGGGCTGTATGAGTAAAGTAAAAAACAACATCACTGTGAAACTGTTCTATTCCCCTGCCTCACTTCAGAGCCTCTGTCTACAGACTCCTCACCTTCTACCTTAATTTCAGATGAAGATTTACAGAAATAATACAGTGACTAGGAATACCTCGTGGTTCATAAAAAGGATGTGATTACAATATAAGTAAGTGCACAAACTGTGGCAAAATATTACCCATGGAAAAGAGTGATTGTACTTGTGACAGCCTCCTTGTTGCTATGGTATCTCTTTCCATGCCTTTGGCTAATCTGTCACCAGGAGAAATCTGCAGCTGTCTCAGCATGTTTCTCATTGCTAACTTAGAGACCCAACTGTATCTAATCTGTTATTAAAATAGCAATAAGTGGTACGTACACATTTTCCTAAAAATACATACAAGTTTCAGGGGGCAAATGAGCTGGTAATGGAAATAGGTTGATATTTTCTGGGGTCACGTTAGGTTTTTGTATAAGTCAGTAATTATTTTTTTGATCTGGCATCACAATTGTGTCATACTGAAGCTCTGGGTTTTTTGTAGGTCACCTAAACACTAATCTTTTGGGACACATGGACATTTAGATGAAAATATTTAGCACTGCAGCCAACATATGTTACAAGGAATCATCAGTATTCAGGGCTGTGCAATTCACTGATTTTCTGAAAAATAGCTGCTATATACTTTATTTACTTCTTTAATGTGAAGTTGGCATGCCTAGTACTACCCTGTTAAAAAGTTCCTGTTACAAGTCTACATTTGACATAAGTTTAGGCCTACAGCTTGATGATGTCCATTTGTAGGTCACAGAAATCTAGACAAGTCATAGTCCTTTCCGCAGAGGCTAATGTACTTGAAAAATACCCACAAAACACAAGTTATGGTGGAAATGACTAAAGGAAGAAGTGTTGTGGAGTGAAATGTTATAAGCAGAGCCATAGGCTGAATGGTCAGAAAACTTGTTGGGCAGGTGAAGATAATCCAAACATTCAACCCCAAGACATCTTTGGTCTCAAATTTTATTTTGTTCTGTTCTGACTTTGAGTCCTATGGATACTGATATTAAGAACTAAAACTGAGGAATATCAAAAGAGAGAATGGGTTAACGGCAATATTCATAGGCACAGCTCTTTTGGAAGGAGTGAGCCTGTTAATGCCTTATTTGAAAGAAAATAATTTCTAAAACAGAATAGCATTTTTTGCCTAGAAGGTTTGCAATTTTTCCTTGTATTTTTTCAGTCCCTTGCTGCAACTCCTTGTGAATACACTGAGTCTTGTCTTTAGCTATCTGGAAGGGTTACTCTATTTTTTTTTTTTTTTTTTGGTGAGTAGACACACTGTACAAGTCATGAGAAATGAAATCTTTTGCAATCCCTTCATCACACTTGCAGACTGTTAGTAATGTATGTTGTGGTTTATACATTTTTATGAGGGAATAGTTTTTTCTAAGGTAAGACTGCAGCTAGCATCCACTGTAAAGCATCATTTTAGCTTCTGCAGAACCTGAAAATTGACAGAATTACTTGAAAATAAAAGGAAAATATTTCTGCAATATTTTTAAAAAATGCAATTGGTTTTCAGTTAATGTGGTTAATTAACTAATCAGTGATTTTTGCAAGTATTATTTTCTTCCACATGGGATTCCTCCACTCCATCAGTACAGCCAAGAGGTTTTCTGCCTTTGTCCCAAAAGATTCAACTTGTGATGTATTTTCCTTTCTTTTCTCCCCCCCCTCCCCCCTCCCCCCCCCAATTTTTCCTTTGCTGGCATGTTTGAGATATTGACCTCATGTCTGAAGAATAATTTTCTGCCTCTGTGATGGAAAATAAGAATGAGTTCTGAAGGCTGTATGTAAATTACTGGTTTTCTCCACTTCTCCACAAAGTGGAAAATTCCTGACACTGAATCAAAGACATTTCCATTCATTTGCAGCTCCATTCTGCCAGTCTCTTTGCCCTTTCGCAGCTGTGCAAGAAAGGCTCTTTGAATATCTGGCAGTCCTTTTTAATTTTCCTGGAAAATCTTTTGTCAGCTTCTACTACCTCACAAGTTCCCATATAGGAAGATGATATTCAGATGCCAGCATCATATGAGTCATGCTGGCATGCTCTAAAACTAGTGTTTCTTTCTTGTCTCACCCTCCTTTCAAGTCTGTAAGGGATTCTTTGGATCATTTCTGCAGCCAGAAATGATACATTTCAGCTCAGAGAGACTGGAGTGTTCTGAAACCTCGCATTACCTACTACCTAGATAGCTGCAGGCAGAACTCATGCCTCTTTCCACGGGTATTTGGCACAGGCTTCACAAACTGTGCATCACTGCTTAGTTGCAGAGCTCATATTGAGGAAGTGGAAAAGCAGCCCCCAACTGTCCAAAAAGTATTACTTTCAATTTTCCAAAATTCCATAGTTTTCTTGAGGTATTTCCTTACTCATTAGGAATGGTTATAGAAAACTTCAGTACCGCCCTGTTGCAGCTCTGCTTTTCTGCCTTCTAATAGGGAAGGAAGGAAATGGATAATAATCAATATCAAGCAGAGAAAGTCAGTCTTACAAAGCATTATGCACAGTCACCACTGGAAGAGTGAACGACTCTCAAACCAGTTGAAATCCTATTACTCAGATGTTATTCCCTTGCAGAGCCAAGTGAGCATGGTTGTAAACCTTACTTATTTCTCCATAAGAATAAAGAAGATAGTCCTGTCCTATCTAAGAACTGTTCAAAATGAAGAATAAAAATATATTTCAGGCAAGACTAAGTAGAAGATTGAGGACTAAATTAAAAAAGGACCAACACAAAATTAATTTCCGTAAGAATATCCTAATCATTCATTATTTTTTTTTTCATAGCTTGTATTTTACTCCTTCTTCCACCTTGGTGAGCACCAGGTTAATCTTAGGGAAGACACTACTGCTGTGTATGGAGAAAAGACTCCAAAGGACTTTATATGTTCTATAAAATGGATTTTGAGGTTTTTTTTCTACTGATTTATTAGCATACACAGGTGATTCCTTCTCAGACCTCACAGTCCTGGCTATCAATCATCCCCTTCCATATCTACAGTGACAAATGTCATAGAGCTCTGAAGTAGAGATTCTGAGTGAAGCTGCAAGATGGCCAGTTCACCACGACTTATTTGTGTGATGTGGCCTGTAGAATTATATTGGCAAGACCTCTAAAACCAGAAGTGAACACAGTGAAGTGTGTCTCCAGTTTATGAAGATAGATATGATCTCAAGGAAACAATGGATTGTGTCTAACTAACGTGTACCTACAAACTCAGTAGTAATAAAAGAATCTTAACAGAGCAGCATATTTTAAGAAGTCCAAAACAGATTTGCCTATTCCTGTTCAAGAATGCCAGAAAAGATCTTACTGATGCCAGCCACAAGAACAACAGCTTGTCCCTGCATCTTGAATTCAAGCTTTGTGGCTCAGGAACATGTCCCTACCAAAAGAAGACCAAAGGACTTTACCTCTTCTTGTGCTATTACCAATTCAGGCAAATTCACTGAAAAATCAGAGCAGCTGTTCTTACTAGTATTCCAAGATCCCTCTGTCCTGCCTCCTTGTCATCTTTTCAGAGTGACCTTGGAAAATGAGAGCATAGGGAATTTATCATCTTCAAGGCATCATTCTAATTCCAGTTAATAATTACTGTTCAACATTTTCAAAGTATGAAAAAGGAACACGAGACTTTTTTCCTACAATGGAACTTGACAAGTTTGAAGCTGATTACTTGCAAAGCCAATTTCTTTTTGGAGGGTCATTCAAGAAATTACCAGAGTCCTTTTCCTCTCTCTTGACCTTAAAGCACATCATAGGTACTCACATTCCTGAAATTTGAAGGCAATAACCTCTTCAGAGCCTTTTGGTGTTTCCTTCATTACTTGAGATTTTATAATACCAGTGTCTAATTGTGATTAGCTACTCTGATTCATTCATACACCTTGTCTTTGGTCACATACTAGTCAGAAGATAATGAGAAGATGCAGGTATGAAGACAACTGGCCAGGTTCTTTGGGAAAGACAAATTCAATCCAATACCAAAGCAGGTTCTTAGTTAAATTTCTGGAGCTCATGTATCAAGGTGATCCCCAGTACAGAGGAGTTATAGGAATTTGTCACTTTCACCTGGAAATCTCCATAACACTCAAGCATGAAGCCATTTATAATCAGTTCAGGAATGGTGCTAGTTACGTGCATCAGTTTATTGTGATTTCAGGGCACGTGCTGGGAAAAAGCATCAAAGCCGTCATTTTTTTGGAATTAATACCAGTGTGTTATGCTATCTTCTTCCAAGAACGCCACAGGAACTTCTGACCATTACATGTAAAAAGTGCAAGAGGATGATGGTGAAATTTTGTCATCTACATGCAACTTCAAGCATGGGTGGTGGATATGCTCTCTGTTTTGTGTTCAATATATTTGCTTAATTGACAGTACTAGTTGCTCTTTTCCCTTCTTTTTTCTGATGACCAAGACAACTACAACTATTAGTTGGGAATCAGCAACCATAATCTTGACTACTTTTTAGTGAACCAGACTTTTGTGTATTTTTCCCTGGACAATGAAAAATCCTTTTAATTGTTCATCAATGACAGCTTTTAATTGAAAAGCCCTTGAGTCTTCCTATTCCTTGGATCTGTTAAGGCTTGAGACAGAGTGACAGGGATTTTTCTGAAATCCCCCAAATCTGCCACCTTTCTTCTGTTTCTTATTTGTATTAGACTGATGGCGTGATGGGTACTCATACTGGAGAAAATTAAAATTATATGCCCTTAAAATAATTTTTTGTTCTCTGAATGGGTACCCACTACTCTGTCAGCACCCTGGACTTTGGCTAAAATTTCCCCAAGCACGGGAAAGTCTTTTCTTCATGTGGAGATTCTAAGTGGATAAAAAGAGAGAGGAAAATGATCGAAGGGTTTCAAGTTGATGACTGATTCACTGTTTTTGAACTTTTTTTTTTCCTGCCTGGATATTGCTCTGCTGTTTTCTAACTTGTTTTTTAGTTGTCTTATATTCCCTCAGCTGACAGTATTCCTGGAGCCAAATGTGAGTGCACTACCTCAAAATGCCAGCAGTGGAAGTTGGTAAGCAAGTGGGGAAAAATCACCAGAGGGATCTCTGAAGCTTGGGACAAAGGCAGAAAACACATCAGTACTGCACTAGCAAAGCAGCAGGTACCCTCATAGAGAAGATAAAATTACAGGTAAGGAAATAATTTACATTTCTCTTTTGACCTTGTCCAAATGGATTGTTACTCTCCATTCAAAATCCCAGAACAAATAACACACCATAAACATCTGGAACAAAAAAAAAATACATCAAATGTAATTAATTTAGACTACCTGATTTTTTAGTGGGATAATTTGAAGTTCATTCTTTCCCTATTTCTGGAAAAATATATTAAAAGATGAAAACCTTTTATAGCTATTAGGCAATTTAAATCCTCAACCTAGTTTTAAAACAAGGCTGGGGGGTTTGTTTGGTTGGTTTTTTTATTTTTAGAATATTAAACACAGGAAACTGCTTGTTCCAGGTTTTCCTTTTCAGTCAAGGAGAACAGTAGGCTTTTCTTTAGGTAAGTGAGGTCAGGTAGAGTCAAAGACAGGAGGACAATGTTCCTATCCCTCCTTCTCCATTTACTGTCTCACAGTTTGAAGGGTAGCATGACTCCTTTTATTATGCTTCAGTTTCCTTGTCTGTTAAAAGGAAGGAGGTTGTTTTTAGCTCCCACTTGATGGGATGACTAGATTGAATCAGTGGTGTAAGAAGAAAATTACATTTATTTAACTAATTGTCTTGCAGTCTTTTATGCCGCCATCCTGCAGTCCCACTATGGAGTTGTGATCACCACAAAAACCTCAAGAGGATATATCCTTGTCTGTATTTCTACAGTTATTATCTGTTACAGAAAGTAAAATAAGTTTTATGTATAAGTCTTCTTTTAATATAAAACTGTTGCCTATAAATGAAAAATTGTTAAAACAATTCTACCATAAATTAAATCTCTCTGCCGAGTTACAGAAACACGGAGAAAGTTTAGGTATGTGCATTGTAGTGGCATTACCTTTTGGAAGAGAATAATAATCAAGTACATTTGAAAAACGAACAAATTAGATTTACCCTTGACATAACTCATATGTCTTCATCAGAAATACACTATGATAATTGCCCCAGTGAGTTGTATCAATTAAGTTTATTTTGTAAACTATCAAGATCAAGGAAACATGAATACAGAGTCATACACATTTTTTTAATAGTATTTAAAAGTGTAGATATTTTATTAAAACAACAAGTTATTGAAGTTATGAGTTTAATCTTGTAATGTATATTTCTAATGAACTGCAGCATATAATTTAATTTTAAAGCCTAAAAAAAAAAAAAAAAAAAGGAGAATAATAATCTAAGAATCATTTAAAGAGATTTAGGTGATCTTTTGAGGTACTGTGCAACCCTATCTGGAAACAATCATTATTAGCAGATCCAAAAACCATCTCAAATATCTAGATAAGGAAGTAGCTGTCTGAATTTAATTTTGTTTTCTGAAATATGTCATCTGTTATTTTATGGTATTTCCTGTAACCTACTAATCATAGAAATGATTGTAGGTAGAGTTCTCTGCAGAATGCTCACACTTTTCAAACTTTAAACATTTGTTTGGTTTTAGGGTTTTTTTGTTGTGGTTTTTTTTTTTTGTTTGTTTGTTTGGGTTTGTTTGGTTGGTTGGTTTGGTTGTGTTTTTTTTTCCTTTAAACATATATGGGAAGAACACACTCAGATCTTTCATTTAGAAGGAGTCATATTCTTACTTCATCGTTCTTTTCTGTACCACAGGTTTATCCTGGGGCTTATTTTCAAAGAACTTTTCAATTGCTGTGTTATCATAGTTAAGGATTGCTGATACACTTGCCAAAATGGGATTTATCTATTGGTTTCTGTTGCTTTTTGGTGAAAACTCAATGAGTTTGTATTTGAGTATGTTTAAACCTTTTCCTTTGGGGTTACTGTTATTGCTTGTGGGTTGTTTTTGAGACCATGCTTTTTTGCTGAGAGAAGTTGCTCTGATTCTGAAATATGTTTTTTCCTGTCATTTTGTACTGTTCCTTGTAAGTTAAAGAAAATTACATCTATCCCAGTTTTGTTTTCTGTAAATAATTCCGTAACAGTGTAGTACTTGACATGTGTTTGTTTCTTAGGCAAACGTGTAAAACTCCTCAAGTCCGAATGGAGAAGTAGAGAAAGGAGGTTTCTGCTGTGCCTGATGACAATTTTTGTTTTTTCCACACACACAAAATATTCTGGCTCCATGTTGGAGCACTAGTTGTGATGAATCCTAGTCTTGGTCGGATTCTAAGGAAGGGCCAGAACGTTCGTTGAGGAATAAAGAGTCAAACCACTCCAGAAAATGTGTTCCAGCCCTGGTTTATTACTCACAGAGCAGCAGGTGTGTACAAATACAGGTTTACACAGTATTAACAGGAATTGTTTTACCGTACTCCTCATTGTAGTTGCTTAGTTTGCTGCAGATGTCCAGGAATCATGGCTTATTTGGGCAGAGCTTCAGGAGGGTGATTGGAGAGACTCTGCATTGCACTCCTAAGCAGCCTCAGTGTGTCAGTCAGGTGCTTCTGGGAGCCTTAAAACATCTTTCTTCACTCACTCTCCTTTCAAAGGTAGAGCCAGTTGATGAACTGAAGTTACTCACTATCATGGGAAAGCAGCAGATGCGCTGGAGAAGAGCAGAGCACTTAGAAAGGAAGTATGGCTTGATACATTGTTAGGTGTTGCTTTGTAGTTGAAACCCCAGCATCCCATACGGGATTGCTTAACATTCAGAAAAAGTTGGGAAAGGGCTATTTCCACTATATTCCTAAAATATGCTAAATGTTGTCTGTTTAATCTTAAAATCATGTTTAAGATGAAGAACTCTGACATTTTCAGGAATGTATGCTGTGCTCTAAAGTATTTTTCATTTACCTATTTTTTTAGTCCTAACTTCAAGATTATTTGAGCAAGTGGAAAGCTCAATATACTTGTGAAATGTTTCCAAAACCTTTTAATTTTAATTACAATTTTTAACACCGATTGTCTAGGTCTTCACTTTAACACCAAAAATGTCCTGCTGGAATCATTAAGAGCAGTGGGAAAACAAGAAATACAGAATTATACTTCAAAAGGAATTGTTTGAAATGAGTTTTCAACACATTTGTTTCTTTCTAGTGGAAAGTCCAAACACAAGAATTATCACAAATGAAATTCTGATTAGTTACAGTGTGATGAAAGTATGAAAGAATTAAAAGCGTTAGAGTCTGGTGGTTATCAAAGACATGGGAAACTTGTGAGCCATTTAAGTGTACTGGGAAATGTTCTGTTTAATTAATAAAATGAGCTAGAGATGTTTGCTGAAGGACAGCCCTGAGGATCTAGAATTCTAAATTGCTCCATCACAGGCTTGGGAACATGTTTAGACTAACACTTTTCATACTGCAGTGCCTAAAATAAAAGGAAAAATTTGAAGTTCTTGAGTCTTGATATCAAAACTTAGGTAGAGCCGAAGTTTTATGAGTAGGAATGAAACTTGAAAATTTGAAAAAAAGTCTATCAATATGTAACCTCTGAAGGTAAATGAATCCATATAGTTATCATCTGTTTTCCAGACTGCTCACAAATCACTCAACTTTTTCCTTCTGTCATTAGCCCAAGTCAAATAGTCTGTGACACTGAAACAAGGGCCTGTTTCCTAACTCACAGGTATCTGCTGCAGTTACTTTAGCAAGTGTACCCTTGACATATGGTTGAATCACCTTGACATTTCTTAGACTTCTGAAATGGTTCCTTGTGCTCCCAGAAAGTTATTTAGCATAAACACCCAAATCCATGCCTCTCTACTGTGAAGTGCGTATGCATATAGGAGCCCTATTGCAAAAAGGGCCTTAACAGCTCTTTTCGTCCAGCTTCCCCACTTTAGAAAATAAATTACTGGATCCTCAAGCTGTGAGGAAATATTGAGCCTGTCCTTTGTTAATGTTTGCAAAGTACTTGTGAATATCACTGGTACAAGGTATTAGATCAGAAGCACCTTCCAAGTACAAGTTGAACTGTTTCAGTGAATAAGCATGCACAAGTGGCAATGCAAACTGTCATTTGCTTTCATAAGCCATGTATCAGTTTGCATGGCAAACACACTGTATGGATTTTGAAGGTCCAGGAAATAGCATGCTTCCATCTGTTCAAAAGATTCATTTCCAACCTCGGCCTCATTTTTAGAGGGCATAAGTGGAAAAAATGCATTGGCAGATGTTTGTTTCTGGTTGTATGGGCCCTTCTGTTTCTGCATTCTAATATTCATATTAGGTTTTCGCTACCAAAATAGAAGTATTTATGTCATGGAAAAATATGACTGATACAGCCCCCTTCAAGACCATTCCTTATTAGGAAATGTTTGCTAAAGAATCACTTTGTTGACCATGTTTTATTACTTGTTTTTGTGATCTGTTTACATACAGTATAAGAAAGAATATAAAAATAAGGACACAAAATGGATGGAAATGTACTGCATTCAAATAAGGGCTGTCTTGGTACGAGATGTCTCCGTGCCCTGGAGGACAGTCCATAGCTAGCCATTTCTTGGGCCTCTTTCTTCAAGCATTTATTTATGGGATTCTTGTAGCATTCCCTGTATTTACCTTATCTCATGTTGGTCATTTAATATACTTGTGAGACCCTTTTTATATTTGCTAGAAATCCCCACACCATTTTTGTTTCCCATATGCCTTTAATATCTTACAGAAGAATGACAGGGGTGCCAAGATGGCTCTTCTTTGTCTCATGAAATTCCACTTGGCTCAGGGTCAGCTATTAGTTGCTTTAAAAAGAAATAAAAATTTCCTTTCTCTATCTTATATATCTCGGGGGGGGGGGGGGGGGGGGGGGAAATCCACCAAAAACAACCCCCCCAAAAGATAACTCGATGATTCTTGAGTATGCTCTGATGACACAGGCTATTACCACACACACAATCCTATACAGTTGATGAAACAGTTCTAATTAAAGAAAACCTAAACAACCCAGTATTAAGTTCTTTCTATTTCTTGTGTTTATTTATATGCTTTGGTGAAAACCTGGAGCAAGGGTCCATCATGCTTTGGTGAAAACCTGGAGCAAGGGTCCATCATCTTGCTGAATCATCTGTGGAGGGAAGAAACACTGGCTTAAAAATTTGCCCCTTTCTACATTTGCATTGATACATAGTCCCAATGACATTATAACAGACTTCCCTCCAGCACTCCTTCCCTAGTAAATTCTGTTTACTGTACACGATGGAAAAGAAATAGAATTGGAGTTGCAAGGGCACCTGTAGAAAGGCAAGGTGCTAACTTTCGAGTGCTTGACTTTGCAAACTCAAGAGTCTGTTTCTAATATGGATTTTGTATATGGTTTGCAATAAACATAGAAAAAAATTGAAACAGCTGCCAGTCAAAAAATAGTAATGTACAAAGTTGTGTTATGAAATGTTCTAGCACACACTTATTTCAGTATACTGCATATTGTTACCGATTTTCTTCTAATACTATTAAGTAATAATTAATTACATGCCTTACTGGCATATTTAAACTATTCTGTAGTTAGCAAATAATTAGTGATACATTTGTTTCTCTGAAGAAACAGAAGATTTGTACTATACCTATTTGTGATCCTGTGACTTTGATGCTTAGGTGCACAAAAGTAGGGAAAAGCACTTTACTATCCAGGGAATATTAACTCAGCCATTCTTTACATCCTATAGTCTTGATTTTCCTCCTCTGCTCTTCTAAGGCAGAAGGAAATCTTGAGTAGAAGTATCAGGCTGTGTTTTTATTGGGAATCTGTTCTTATGGAATGGTTGGTATTAGCTGCTGTATTCATCAGCTGTGGGAATTTTTTTGAGCTGGTGGCTTTTCTAATGCACTGCCTTTGAGGTCTTTGAATTTCTGGTCCATTCTGAGTTACCCTGGCAAAAATGTTCTACCCAAAAACTGAATCTGTTTTGAACATTTACTAAGCAGAAGAAACATGGAAAACTTCACTTGTATTTAATTATATATTGTTGTTTTAAAATAAAACAAGTGAGTTCACATACAATTAGAGCCAATTTACAGCAGCCACTCACTAATTCAAATTGAAAAGCCTGCAACTGTGGAGTAATTATACTTTAATTGCATGTTTTGTACAAGAAAGTGAAGAGAGTCTAATGCATTGTATTTATGATGCAACAACCATGTGAAAAAATATACTAGCATAAAGGGAGTCACTGTATTCCAAGAATGAACAAATTAATTCAAATCTACATGTAGGATGCTATAGGTTTTATGTCATTTTTTTTAAATATGTATTGTTAAACAGCAGCAAAGTTAATTTGTCTAATATAAATTATTAATTGAAAAAATTATTAGACTTGATGTGCACCCTTTCAATGTGTTACTGTTCTCTTAGGATTTTAAGGATCTGACAAATTGTGCTATCAGTCCCCCTTTTCCTATAAAGACGTTTGGCACCATACCTTGCTTCCCAGCCAGTCAAACCAAATAGCTTTTAATACATCCAAAATTAAGCATTTCTGGGAATACCATCACTAGATATTACCTAAAATTTCATTGCTTCGTTATGAAACTGCCTTTAGCATCTGAGAGGTCTATTCTCTCCCTGATGTCTATGGATATATAACTTCCATTAATGTTAATGTCTGGTCTGTGCTCACACATAACCAGTATTACCTTCCTACATAGAGGCAAATGTAGTCCCCTGTGTGTGTTACTCAGAGTAGCATTATGTGACCTGGAAGTTAACAGAAAAAAAGGAAAAGAAGAAAAATACAATAAGAATGTGGGCAGGTGGAATAATCAAACTTTTGGTAATGGAAAGCAGTTAAAAACTCCACTCATGTAATCATAAATCAGGAGTATGCAGCTTGACTTCCTATGCAGTCTGTATAAACAAAATGACCTTTGTATATTATTAGCCTTCTGTTATAGAGCAGAGATTTGAATGACTATCTGATTTTTTTCTTCTTTATATCATCTGTTTATTCTATGTAACAGTATATGTTGCTTTTATACAGTTATTTTCACAATACGGTTTTAGAGCTAGGTGAGGGTGGCGGGGCTGGGGGTGTAGTAGGTAGTCCTGCAGTTTATGGTTTTGCTGAGCTTCTTTGTGACTGAAGAGAACACATTTACACTTCCAAACAGACATGTAACTGAGCAGTCATATACATGTGAAAATACTCTTTTTGCTAGATGCAGTTTATCACCTTAGCCCCTGTATTGGCAGAGCTGGATGTAATAGAAATAACAGATCACAGAATGGTTGATGCTGGAAGGGACCTCTGGAAGGCCAAACCCTGTGCTCAAGCAGAGCCACCTAGAGGTGGTTGCCCAGGACCATATGGCTGTAGAACATCTTCAAGGATGTAGACTCCACAGCCTCCCTGGGCAACCTGTGCCACTGCTCAGTCACCCTCACAGTAAGAAAGTGTTTTCTGAGAGGGAGCCTCCTGTGTTTCAATTTGTACTCATTGCCTCTTGTCCTGTCACTGGGCACCGCTTGAAAAAAAGCGTGGCTTCATCTTCTTTGCGCCTTCCCTTCAGGTATTTGCACACATTGATGAGATCATCTCTGAGCCTCCCCTTCTGCAGGCTGAGCAGTCCCAGCTGTCTCAGCCTTTCCTCTTACGAAGATGCTCCAGTCCCCTATTTGCCTCTGTGGCCCTTTACTGGACTGTCTCCAGTAGCTCTATGTTTCTGTTGTGCTGGGGAGCCCAAAACTGGACACACTAACTGCAGGTGTGGCCTCACCAGTACTGAGCAAAGGTGACGGATCACCTCCCACAGCTTGTCGACAATGCTTTGTTTAGTGCAGCCCAGGCCACTAGCCGCCTTTGCAGCAAGGACATGTTGCTGGATCACGATCAACTTGGTCTCTCAAAAGTCAGCTGGCACTCTCTTTTTAATAGCAAAGGTCTAGTCTATGGGTATGTAGGCAGAATAGGGAATTCAGCCAAGTTCCAGTGCCTGTACCTGTCCAGTTGTACCTCTGAGAAAACTCTCCTCTTGATTCTGCTTTGGTTTTGGTCTACCCTGTTGTTTGGAAAAGTAAGAAGCTTTGACCCTGCCTCTACATGGCCTCTTTGGGAGTCTCACATCCTTTTATCTGTCTTCAGTGTGCTTTGTATCAGGTTGGTTTGGGGTTTTTTTTATCTTAAATAAGGCTATTAAAATCCTGTGGATAGGATGAGATGTGCGTTTCACATTACGTAGCTCATTGACACCTGGGTCCATGAGCAGGATTCCAGCTTCTTACAATAAAGCAAAAAATAAATAACAGTAAGATGCTGTGTCAGCCTTTTGAGCTTTGGAGCAGGGCATAGAAATATGTTGCCTGACTTTGAAATTAATTCTTCATTATTTTTTCAGGCAATCTTCCACTATAGAAGAGGCCACATGAGGCTGTTTCCAACAGCAAGAACAAAACAAAATAAGAGCAGTGTAATAAATAAACCCATGTATCATAAAAATAGCAAAGCACAATTTTATTATTGCCTTCTTAAATGCAGTTCCTGGAAACAGCTTGGTGGAGAAGGCAAACTGAAGTAATGAACTCCATGAACAGAGCTTTTAATATTCTGCTTTATGGCAGTGCTTCTGCAGAGCTGACGAGAGCTGTATGCAAACAGCTTTGCTGAGGGCAAGAAAATGTTTCATCATTAAGGAGCACGACCCTTCTCTCTGTGATCAAAATGAAAAGCATATGCCCCTTGATGTCGTGAAGTGTTACTGTGACCATTCCAGTGGGTTGTTCTTCAAGTGTTGGCTTGTCATCCCCTGACACAACTTGATATTTAAATGTTACATTATCATTAATTGTATGCACTGACACAGCAGAAATATTCCTCAAAGTTATGTTTCTTTGATATGATGGATTATTATTTCTTTCTTCTAATGTTTAACATCCAAATCAGAAATGGGGAAGGTCCAATTACTGTGAAATGCTTTGTCTCCTGCTCTTTCTCGGTGGTCCTTCTGTTCCGCTCTTGTTTTGTTAGGCTGGGTGAAACTGCTCTAAGTGGATTCCTTTGTAGTTATTTTATATCTTGTGAATAACAGGATGTATTTCTCTCTTGTTTATGTATGCATGATTTTTGTCCTGTTTCTCAGCTAAATGATTATTGCTTTCTAAGATGCATTTAGCCCTTAAGTGAACATTGCCTTTTCCAACCTAAATGATTCTATGGTTCCGTGATTGTGTTTTAAGTAGCACGCAAAGAACAGAGGAGTACATCTCCAATATCAGTCACTGTTATACTCAATGGCTAACATTTTAAAAGCATAATTGTTGCCATACAGAGGTTCTGACTTTGAGAAGGATGAACAGAATACAGAAGTTTTCCTTGAAACCAATGCTTTTGACATTTGTGGGTTGGTAGTTTGTGACCTTCAGATTGTTTTATTATATTCTAAAGCATGGTCACATTTCAATTTCTCCTTCTCAAGTCCAATTCCAACAAGGCACTTAAACACACAATTTAATTTGGGGAGCAATCCCATCTAATACCACTGGGAATTATTCACTTATTTAAGAACAATTGAAAAAGCTTTGCTGCACAGAGATCTTATATTTTAGTCTCAGTTTCCAGCACTTCAGAAGCAGATTCTCTATGTACAGTTTTGATTTTCTGATTTTCTTTTTCTTTACAGGTAACCCGATAGCTAAAGACAAATCAAGTCAGTCTCAAGGCTGATAACATTAAATACAACACATAGGAATTTCATTCCTCCAGGCAGTACCTGAAGTGAAATTTTATACTGCTGGGGTGTATCCTTCAGAATCAATTGTTTCAATGAGAACCTGGCTTGTAATCAGCAACAGCCTTGAGAACAAAACTACTGGAAAGTTATTTTGAACTTCTGTGTCACAAAGATTTCAACTGATTGAACTGTGTACACTTGTAAAATTGCACTTGCTGAGGAATTTGCAGCTGTAATCACAAGAGCTGATATTCAAAAGGTGCAGAAAAGCAGCAATCTTTCAGATTCTCAATTCCAGACCAGTGGCTTTTCATCTTGATGAAGTCAACCTCCAAAACGTATTGGTTCCTTCTCTCTAAAATGATCCCTGGTCCACCATTCAGATTGCTGGTGGGACTGCACGCTGCTTTAATTAGATTTCTGTTGCAGAAATTGTCCTCTGGCATGGCGCAGTTTTAGACATTTTTATTTGTATTCTAATCTTGGAGCTCTCAAAGGTACATATTTCAACATCTTGAAGTTGCTTTTGTTATAGGAATGAAAATATATATCCATTGTTAATAATTATTGTTGACAAGTAATAGTTATCTGAATACATCAGTCATATTAGAATGCATAGTCAGGTTGACATGTTTCCCTAAGGCTAGCCAACTACTGCAGCTCTTTGGCAGTTACAAAAGTAGTGGTCAAAACTCAATTACCACTTCCATTATAAGACATTTTATACCTTTAAGATACACATTTGCATTTAGTTTGAAAGAGATGGGTGTTCCTGATATGTATTTTACTTTCCCAACCTTTAATTCATTGAAATTCATGGTAAGCAGTCAATGACAGTATTTCATCCCTTTTTATAAAGGTAGGCAGGGATGTAAATGAGTTTTGCAATTATGAAATTGGATGGTAATCATTTGGAATTTTTGTCTTTTTATTAAAAAATAAAATCTCTTGCTTGAACCTAAGTACTGTTGGATGCTTATGTAGATGTCTGCTCAGTCTGTTTGCTATAAAGGAAAAAAGTCCTAGTGCCCTCCCTGATTTACAGTTTGTGGGTATTTTGCTTGCTTACGGTCATCCAATTCAGATATGGTCCTTGCCAAGATCATATTTATTTTTTTAATTTTTTGTTTCAGTAGCAATTTTTGAACTTTGTGATGTGCTGTACATGAAAAAAATCCTCAATATTTAAAGGCCTTAAGCATCTATGAGCTTTTTTCTAAGTTATTACAGAATGTATAATTTTATACTCCATTTAATGTATATTGTACCATCTGTAATATTGATACAACTGGCAATTCCTTGTAGTGACACTGCATAAGCATGCTGACTGGAGAGGGTGATGGAGTTGTGTATGCTTTGGTGCATTGAAATGAAAACCACACACACTTAATGGTAGTCAAAAATATATAGGGGCAAGCTTATTTAAAAGTCCTGTGTGGCTAACAGAGTCCTAGAAAAAGAAGGAAATTATTTTATCATCACAAGCCATTGACAGGCTTGGTAGTTATATATTAAGTTCCATGATGGATGAACACCTTGGAGTGCTCTGCCTGTCACAGTAGCCCCTGCTGTTCCAAACCCATTTCATTACCTCTGCTGTATTATTGCACAGGAGAGCTTAAATAAAATAAATGACTGTTGGGAATAAAATTGAGAAGTATATTCTATCATTCTGCTGAGAAATAATAAAAAATGTTGGCAGGGAAAGATATTCTTTTCTGATTAAAATTTAATTAGGATAAACTGTATTAGCAGCAACTAGGTATCTCAGTATTTTAGGATAGGTTAATATTGTATGGATTTATGCTAACAGGTGCAGGACAGAAGGTTAGCATCTTAAAGAGGTTGTCTGGGACAGTGCAAAGTGTAAATGTGCTGTTTTGTAAAATCTGAACATGGCCCCTCTTTGGTCAAAAATCTACATCATGCTTCTCAATATTTGTTTTCTTTGTTTCTTTGTTCTTAAACCAACACTGAAAATACTGTATTATATACAAGTGTAACACATGCATATCAATAAGTGAAAATAAATGGATTTTCAAATATACTGAATAGATTATCTGCAGTAGATTAATGTTGTTAATATTCATGGCAAGTGAATAAAATTGTAATACAAAATAGAGTTCCCTGTATGGATGTGCGCTTTAGAGACCTGTTTACCCATGGAACAAAAAAATATTTTTTTTCCCAGTGAATAAGAATCTTAAAGGTTATATTCTTTTTTTATTTCTTCAGTAGACCTGGGAATATCTCCTTCTGCTTTGAAAGCTGTTTTTCCAAGGAAACTATTACTTGGCACAAATGTTCTAGCATTGTCATGTGAAATTCTGGTGGGCATACTGTTTTCAGGCCAAACAGAATAAAAATGGGGTCTTTTCTTCACAAAATGGAAACCCTGAAAAATTCTTGTTTAGACCTTTTCAGGAGCAACAGAACATCGTAGACATTACTGAAAAGGTAATGTTTCAGGTTAAATTGTTTATACTGTATTAAACTGTTTAAAAGGGAAAAAAAAAAAAAGCAAAAAGAAAAGCCAGTTCAACTATGAACTCACTTGTGTATCTTAAAACAAGCTAGGAACCACAGTTAGCTGTCCATACTGCCGGTTTCAGTGCTGCCTTTGAAAATGGAGTACAGCAGATGAGATCAGCTATGGGCATTCATGTTGTAGGCCTGTGAAGATGAATCCTGCTTCAATTACTCCTTCAGTCCTTATATACTGCTTCCCAGATTATCGAAATATCCAGCTTCATCTGATCACAAAGATGATCAGGCATTATGATCAGAGGGAAATCCATGTTACCCTTTCAGTTCACTAGTCATGAAGAATTCTGAACTGCAGGAGAATATGAGTTCCTATTCTGCAGTTCCATGTGGCAGCACAAGGATGGGGAAAGAAAACTCACTGCTTTGTTCAAGCCTTTCAAACTGAAATGTATTGCTTCAGTTCAACAAAACATAAAGGAAATCCAGATATGAGTCTTACTGAAAAAAAAAATATTCCAAATCAGATCTAATAAATCTAAAATAGAGCTTAGAAACTTTCAATACTCTATCTTGATTGTATCTGGCTTATTGGTCATAAGTGAGTGCTAAGCCTTCGAAACAGCATTGCTGCAGATACCACTGTTACTACCTTTAAATATGCCTGCTATCCTGTATCTTTTAGTTCTTGGCTTCTCCAGCCCTGCTCCAGAATGTTACTGGTGTAGTGTTTCAGTACTTCGCCAAGTGAATGCAGCTCTGTTTCATGTCGAATCAATATGCTTTGAAACTGGAGACAAAACTGCGGTTTAGTTTTGCAGACAGTAGATTAGTTTTGAAACTAAAAATCTACTATAAAGCATGTTATTTTCTTAGGTTTAATAAAAATATATTCAGGGGGTTTTTGCTCATTATAATTGTACAGCTGGCATTTATAGTTTCCAGGTAATGCAAGGCTGTCTATAATAACAAAACAAAAGATGTGATTGGCATCCTTTTCTATTGATTTACTGCCTCCTCCTCCATGCCTTGAATTTTACACATCTGTTGTTAACAAAAATATTGGCAAGGAACAGGAGCACAGTTTTGGTTTGTAAGAGAAGTGTTGCCTTAATCTCTAGTTTCTTTTTGTCTATAGATAGCTCTGTATAAAATGTCACACATGAACAACCTGATGGCATTAAATGATTTCTCACGGTTTCAGTGGTATTAAACTGAATAATAAGAATTACCTAGTCAGTTAGTCTTTATAATGCATTTTGTACCCTGAGAAACTTTTCTGTTTATTCCTTTATAAAATGAGAAAAGATTTCCAAATTACATCTTTGTTCTTGTTTCTGTAAGAGGTTTTGCAGCTTTCTGATACCACTTTACAGTCAGTCATTGCAAATATTTTAGCAAAAATTTCTTCCATGGCTGTTGCTTTGTATCTTCTGTATTCATCTGCCCTGCTTATGTGGTGATTACAGGAGGTTGTATATTAAAAGGCTGGATTTCCCACAATTTTGTTTTGACAGGTGATGACAAGTGTTTCCAACATCTCTTAATCCAAAACTAACTTAAGACCATCTGGTAGGGTGGACCACTGACGGTGGCAGCTGGAAACTGTTGTATAAGGGAATTACTGTTCTTTCTCATCCTGTTGTTAGCAGGATGCCAGCCTAGGCAAAAACACTGTAGTATGATTTCATCACCAGACATGTAGGTTCTGGGGATGTGGGTCCTGCATGGGACCACTGGGGTACAGTCAGGATCCCAAAGCTGTGGCTGTGGTGGTGACAGCAGGTACTCAAACCTGTTCTCTGACGTGGTGGAGAGGTCTGTCTCATGTGTCTAATATTTGCTCCAAAGCCAAAGTGCAGAAATGGCAAGGTGCCTTGGTGATTCAGTGGGGTTTGGATAAGGCTTTTTTGCTCAGAAAATTCTGAATGAGCAGCTTCATTAGAGTTCACATGCCTGGCCCTATTCAGGTTAACAGTTAAAGAACCTTCCCTCTATTTTCAATCCTTCCTTGCTACGACACAGGTAATTTAGTGTGGCAATAGGGAGTGAAATCCAGGTCTTCCTTGATGATAGATTTTCTTGATTAAATATCACCAATCACATCAATATTAGCCATGACTGAAAGACTTGAAATCTATCTGGTTTTCAGTTCTGAAAAACAGCTTATTGCCCAACTAAGTTAAAGAAATAATTTGTATAATAATTATTGCTGATATGTAAGCCTAAATGTAGAAGATTTATATTATCTCTTTAAATTATGTTTATATTAATAATTGTAAAATTATGTTTATATCATCTACCACCACAGGGCCATTCTTTTTTTTCCCCTATAACACTGAGGTAACCCAAAGACCCTGTAGTTTGGGATTTATGGCTTTGCTTTCACTGCTTCAACTGCACAGCTGGGAAAACAACAAAATACTTACGCTGAGACGTTGTTCTTGAATCTGATGAATAGGTGGTGTTGCAAGTTTATCCCAATATCATCATATTGGTTGAATCACTTGATCTCTTTTCTCCTTATTGTCATAACAAACGTGACAAAAATGTAACTTGATTTCTGCAGCCTTATGTCTTAGTATTTAGATCTGATAACCAGAACTTGCAAAATGTATGCTAGTTGTTTTAGTTGCTAAGTCTCCATATAAAGGAGATTTTTGAATCTGTTTGTCTTTTTGTCATTAATTCTGGATGCCTTGACAATATTTGGGTGTAAAGAATATAATCCTTATTACCTGTTTAGAGTTTGGGCTTCTTTGTTCTTTTTACTTTTTGGTCATTTTCTCTTTTCCTGGCATCCGGTCAGTTCTTGTGAATCTTCAGTAGTGATAAGAAAAGTTTTTTAATAAATAGTGTCCTGGAACTGAACACAAGCTTTGTAGTTCTTGGAGAGAAGACAGAGATGATGTGTCTATGATTTTATTTTAAAATGGTTTCCATCTTAAACTATTCTGTCTGAATAGAGGCATTTTTTTTCCTAACTATAAATGGTCTGTGTTTCAATATGCTCTCTGATCATAAAGCTGATGAAACAGTCCTCTCTGTGTGGCAGATTACCTCAGCAGAATTTACAAATGGAAGATGATGATTTTGCTAATGTCCATGGGCAGGTAGACAGAATTTGGTCCCAGATGCTCTGCCTAATGTTCATGGCAAAAGCGACTCAAAAACAATGCCTCCATATGCTGGAATTGCTGGAATTATTTCTCAGGCATATTCCCTTGTCATTCCTCATATGTAGAACTCATTAGGTTCCTAGTGGGAGAACATATGGAGAGGAGAGATGATGGAAAACATTGTAAAACAGATTGTGTATTAAAATTTATATTATAAAAGACCTCTGCACACAGGCAAACAGTGGAGAAAGTTCAAACTCTTTCTTCTCACTTTATAAGAAATCAACATTTATGGAGCTGTTATCTCAGTGCATTCAAAGACACTTATAGATGATGGGTTAAAGCATGGCTTTAGGGATTGTAGTGGGGATTTTGCTGCTAATTTGAGGTCAAGTCTGTATTTTCTACATTATTTTTTCCAAATATTTAGTTGAACTATAGCTGTGAAAGATTTTTTCAATAATAGGAATGACCAGAAGTCAAAATTCCACCCAGACAAATCTGTTGGCAGGAACAGGCTTTTGGCTGTTGGGTTTGTGGTTTCAGTGTCGATTACTTTTACGAATATCTTGGTTGTGTTTCACAAAAAATAGTGATAAAGTTTCTTTCACCCAGCTCAGCTGACTGATGGATGGGGATCATACCCAGTGCATAGCTCTTTTAATGATTGCTGAATATTATTAATGAATTCTTTATCCTTAGAGTTCAAGCAAAAAATAATACAACATGAATTCAAATTATTATATGCTGATATTTGTGATGCTTTTTTAATTACTTTTATGACTCTTTCCTAGTTTATGGTAATATTTTTCTCTTCTTAATTTTACTCAATACTGGCCATGTAGCTGGTTTTGACAGGGAGCACTTGCGGTACTATAGGGAGTCCCGGAGATAGAGGTGGGCACTAGCAGAAGTTACCCAGTAGATGGGTGGGAGGCGGGTAGGCTGATGCCTGGGAACAGCACAACTTTACTGCAATGTCTGGTGAAATATGGCCTGTCACCTAGAGAAACGCTTCTGCTGACATTGTTGCCCAGCTCCTGAAGAAACAATTCTGACAAGATATCTCTTATTGCATAGTGCTAAATCAAATACCTAAACAAATATTGGAAGGACACACAAACAGTTTGGACATCTCTTACAGTGTGGCTCCACAGGCCTTAAAAATGTTTGATATGTCCACAGGATGTTTCCATCTAGGTCATTTTCTTTCGAACAAGAGACACAAAATAGCTGTTCAGGGAGCATTTGCGGTAGAGTTGTGTTTGTACTTGCTGGCAAATATCCCTGCTTAAAGCCAAGATCTGGTGTCATTTCTTGAGAGAAGAACTCCAAAAATTCAGACCTGACCTTTCTCCATTACTACTGGAACTGGACTGTATTACCACACCATTCCTCTAAGGCAGAGTTGCACTGTATGCTGCCCTGCACCTTTCAGAGCAGAATAGTTCTCTGACAAGACTTAGCAGGAAGCAAAACATGCATTACCATACATGCTTTTGTCTTATACTGACAACCCTGACTGTTCTATGTATTTTTTCTGACAGGTACAGGATAAATTTTTATTATTAGGTGAAGGTTTAAATTTATTATTTTGCACCAGTCTGAACAATGCACTTAAAAGATGTATTTTGCAGCTTCTCATTTGTTCATCCTATTACAATTTATTAATCATATTACTATTTATTCATTTGTGCTATATATGTATTAGCCTCTCTGTCAGCTACTGGTGGCACCATTTAGAATAGTATCATCGGTTAGTGACTTTTTAGACTCTGCAGGAAAATGCTCTTTGGGTTGTAAGTCTTTCATTAACATGTTGTACTTTTTTCATTCTGTCAGTACCAACATTAAAAACTAGATGATGAAGTAGTAAAAGAGCCTTGAAGATGTACTGATTTAATTACTCTCAGACAAACAGCTAGATCTTGCTCAGTGAAGGAAGTTACAACTCCTATGTGTAAGATTGTATTCTGTCATTCAGAATATCCAGCCTTCTGCTCTGATTCAAATTTGATTATACAGAAATTTGTGCAGTAGTAATATTAATATAAAAGATTGATAGCTACTTGAAAGATGGATCCTTAAGTATTGATGTGTGCAATGAGGTATCCAGGATAATCTAAATTCAGGGCTTTGCCTGATGTTCCTAATAGATAAGGAAAGTTGCAAGTATTTTCTCTATTTTTATGTCTTTGGAAGGCAACATAGATACATCAGAAGACTGCAAGCTGAAGTGCTGACTGGACTTCAGTTAATGATGTGTTTATTGCCCAAGTCCATATAGCTTGGATCTTACCTTTCATTTCTGTTAAAGCATGTAACATAACGACCTTAAAACAATCAATTTCTGCAATTAGCAGTTCTGAAAGGAAACACAAAAGGAAGTACAAGGCAGATTGTGCTCTGGTTAGCTCCATTGTCTTTAGTAAAATTATTCTCTGGGTAAATCTGGTCTTAAGGATTTCAGCTAAATAATTTAGAAAATTAAGCTGCTGTTAATTTGAACAACTAGATAGAAGGGCATATGAAACTTCAAGGGCTTAGGTAAGAACAAAATACAGAAGACAATAAATTTGGATCTTTACAGTTTCACCAGATACCATATAGCTGTACAATTGTGCTAATTATATCGTGGACTCATCTCCAACTGAGAAATTTGTGAAATTCAGTCTTGCTTTTAGTCCTGCCATAAAACTGATATGAAAGGCAATTTATGAAAGACGTGGCAAAACACATTTTCCTCTCAAAGCTCTGGTGCAAGATCTCTACTCCATGCCTGTGCTCCTTAAGTCCTGGAAACAGAGCTTTCTGAGAACTTTGCTGGTGACTGAAGGTTCTTACGGACTGCTCCTCGGGTTTAAATTTCACACTGACTACCTGTGCCAGCTGTTCTAAAAACTTTATCATTAGTTCAGACTCCTGCCCGTCCTCTCTTTGTTGTTGGTCAGTATAGTAAAAAACATACTTTCTAAATATTGTCTTTAAATGTCACATATTTCATCATCTGCAGCATTCCAAACTGGCATTTCTTACTTTGTCTCAAACTCGGTAATTATTAAAATATCCTGAATAGTCATAAAAGCAGCCGACTCATTCACAATAAAGAACTGTGATGCCTTAAGCTACTTTTTACCAGCCAGAGTATTGTCAAGGTGACCTTTCCTGCTGTTTCAATTGCATAGCCTTGCCATTATTTAACTATTAGAATGATGGAAAGCTTGCACTTTGGTATTTGAGTGGCAACATTTCTAGACACAGGAACCTGAAAGAATGGAACATATGAGAGGCTATAATTAATGTGTCAAATTAAGGATTTAAGGATAAGCAGCCAAAGAAAGACTAAACCTGGTGGAGCAGAGCAGCTGCAGTCTAGTCTTGAAAACTAAAAATCCATTTGCAATGCTTTCTAGAATCCTAATATCTCCTGCTAGTGTCAAGTCATTAACAGTAGCTCATTTTTCCTGCACTGTGTCTTGACCATCCATCATTATTGAAATGTACAGGAAAATGCAGCCTCTGGAATGCTATTAAAATTTGTCTGAAATATAAACATTAGTGAGGTTAATGCTGTATTATATTTTTACCTTCTATTTAAGAAAGAGAAAATTATTTTTGATTTGTTTTAAAATTTCTGTGTATCTATTTAAGCAATAGAGTTAGAAAATACTGAACACCTGAAAGCTCTTTTTTGTGTGTATAGAAGTAATGAGTGCTAAAAAAGTTTTAAGCTGTACAAAAGCCCTCTCGGGACTAATATAATAGGCCAGAAATAGTGATACACTAATTCTTATCTACCTGGGACATACCCATTGTGTAGAAAGGAAAGGTAAGCTAATAGGACGTGTTGTACATCACTATAATTTCTGGTACGTATGTCTGTATGTGTTTTCACTATAGGACAAAGGATTTTGTATGGTGTAAGGGCAACATAAAGCGATCAATGCAGCAAAGCAACTCAAAAAAGGACGTGAAAACCCCATCTTCTGGGGAGTTAAGGGGTAAAAAATGGGAAACAGTTATCTTTGTTAGCGAAAATGCAAATTGAGGAACTTAATTTTTCTTTTTTTAAGTGAATTGAAAAGAAAAAAAAGTTAGTATACTTCCTCAACAATAATTGAGAAATAATAATCATTTGCCTTCTAGGAAAGGTGGTTTTTGTTGGTTGTTTTTTTTTAATTTTAACTCTGTTCATTACTATCTTAAAATGTAATTGTTTCATGACTGTATGGTTAAAGTATTCTGTCTACATGAAGCTTGACTTACGTTGACAGAAAGCAAGATCGTTAGAAAGATGTGACTGTTGAAAACCCTTTCATCTTCACAATGCTATTGGAGGAGGATGAACAACACAGGCTGTGGAAGCTGTGGTAAAAAGCAGAACAGAGAAAGGTTTCTTTTTCCATCAGCAGTTAGGTGATTTATATACATGACTCTCATTAACATTAATGGGAGTTATCTGCCTCATTTTTTATGAGCCTGATGTGAAGTTAATGGCAGTCATCCCATTGTCTCTAGTGGGCTGTGGATCAACCACTAAGTGCACAAATGAGTTCGGTTGAAATATTGGTGCTTGTAGGCTTAGAATTTCAACATGCTTCATTCACAGTTACAACAAAAAATGCCGTGTGAATGGCTAAGAGTGTGAGCTGAGGAGTTTAATATTGCAGAGTGTGCTGATCTGTGTGCACTTTGGGGCATCCACACAGCAGACTGCAGGCATGCTTGAGCCAACTCACAATGAGCCACTTTGAGCAGGAGCAGTAACCTGCCCAGCAGCATGAGCTGATTTACTTTTCAAAGATCTGAGCAGGAGTAGGTGTAATGGGGTCTGTGGTCTGGACCATGTGATGGGGGAGTTGCAGTGCCATGCGATGCTGTACTCCCATCAATAATACGGTAATATGCAACCCTGCTTTTCTGAAATCTACTCTGGGATCTGTCTCTGTGCTGTGTTCTCCTCTATGTTTGTTTTGTTTGCTTTGGTTTGTTTTTTAGTAGAGGAGTTATATTTTCTTTGCAATAAACTTTTCATTGGCTAAATATGCTCTGCAGTTTTAACAAAACTAGACTGCGCTGCTTTTTCTTCTGTGGGAAGCGAAGGAGTCCTGATATTACCAGCAGAACTTGAAATACTTCTGTTCACATCCATGTTCCTTACAATGAGCCAACCACCACAAGGACAGATGACCAGTCTTGCCATCAGTGAGGAACGTTTCTGACCCCACACAGACTAACTAGTACAAGATAGGTTGCCTTTGGACTGGGAACGTCTCTTATGGTGACTCACGTTCATGCTAAAGTATTCCCAGCAGTGCAAAGTTTCTCTTTGTCACAATGTCATGTAGTTGTATGCATGAAAAACTGGCCTCCAGAAGAACTTGTACTTTGAAGCTGAGCTTCTGAGAATACCAGGGGAAGCTAGATCCTGAGGTCTTTAAGACACAAAGGATTTCTCCTCCCAGTCTACCAGACATGGCCACTGATGGTCCAAATTCCAGGCCCAAACTGTAGCAAGGCAGGGCATGTACTTTGAATATACAAGTATACACACAATACAATACAGATCAGCACAGGCAAGAGACTGGTGCCTGTGTCGCCACCTCCATGAACACATACAGAGCATGCATGTAGTCACATGCAACACGGACTGCCCGAGCCCTTCCTCCTCTCTGGCTGATCAGGATTGAAATTTGCCAGTCTCCTGGTGTCCCAGTTGCCAGGTGCTACAACATCTGAGGTCTGTTGGATCTTCAGAAGCTATGGAAGAGGCATGCGACTGTCCCATCTGACTTGGCAGTGAAGTGGCAGTCCTTCACCATGGCAGTGAAAATCCAGGCCTCTCAGCTTAATCCGTCTGGACCCAAAAAATGGCCTAATCCAAGTGTCCTAAGTGCACCTGTATAGCTTGCTGCAGCTGAAAGGTGCCACAAAATGCAGTTAATTTCCACCTCAGGCTGGGTTTTTATTGTGGTCTTTCTATCTCTACAACATCATGAAATATCAGTGATTGAAGATGGATTGGATTTCCCCCAGCTCTGGGTTCCTCACAAAGTTTCAAAATATAAACAGAGAGAATCGGGCAACGTGCTGTATGATATTGGTAATCCATCACACTGGGAACCAGCAAGTTCCTAAACATGGGATTTACTGGCTGCATTCATTTTAGGGAATGCACATCTTGAGTAACTGTAGGAGGAACAGGACAAGTACTCCCCACTTGTTCAGCTCTGATACGGCTCCACAGTGTGCATAAGAGAAAAGTAGATGTAGGGAAGAAAACAGAGATCACTGCCATTCAGTTTGCCTGTAGGAAGTTTTAAAATGCTATTTACAAGCTGTACTTTAGTTTTAATTAACTTTTTTTCCTTTTTATTTTTCTTTTTAGATTAAGCGTTGTTTTTTAATTTTAGAAAGTATATTCGTACTTGTTAGCAATCAGCAGGTTGGATGGCACTGCTCTAGAATTTTTTTATTGCATATATTTGTAAGTTTAATAAATTTCTGCATTTGTATTAAGGACTTGTTTTCTGCTTAATTGTAAGAAAATGGAAAACCACAGCAATGCCAAACGTTTTTTTTAAAGTATCAAAAATCAGCAAGCAATCTACACAAGCCAATTAAATAGCATTCTGTGTCCCTGAAGTAGAAAGCATAGAGGCTTGCACTTAAATTGATACTCTCTTTGACAAAGAAATCAACCCTTATATAGTCAAACCCATAAAATTTTTCAGATGCAATATACTAAGTGCAGATTAGCAGTCTCATCACCACAGAAATGAAAATAAATTAAGCACACAGTCCTTTAAAAACCTGATAACATATCAATACAGCAGGTTTTAATTTTTTTCCATTAAAATATATGCATTTGCAATTGACGACTGATCTAAATCACCATGTGCCCCACAGATGTAAGCATTCACAGAGGTACCAGAGTTTTCTTGCCTGCATTCACCCTGGGACTGTGCTGCTTCTAGGATGCTTTCTAGGTGCTGTGATAGTGCTGTGGATTACACTGCAGTATGTGAGGCATATTCCACAAGAAAAATTGCTATCCTTGGTGATGCAGATGCTTCTTTGGTGCCTGAGAGTTGATGCAGCCCCTCTGAAAGGTGGCTTGGTATAGAACCACAGAACCACAGAAGCATAGAATCATTTAGGTTAGAAAAGACCTTTAAGATAGATCAAGTCCAGCTGTTAACCCTGGACCACCAAGTCCAGCACTAAAACATGTCCCTAAGCACCACATCTACAGGTTTTTAAAACATCTCCAGGCATGGTGATTCCACCACCTCCCTGGGCAGCTTGTTCCAATGCTTGGCCACCCTTTCACTGAAGATTTTTTCCTAATATCCAATCTAAACCTCCCCTGGCACAACTTGAGGCCATTTCCTCTTGTCCTGTTGCTTGTTACTTGGGAGAAGAGACTGACACCCACCTGCCTACAGCCTCCTGTCAGGCAGCTGTAGAGAGTGATAATATCCCCCCTGAGCCTCCTTTTCTTCAAGATAAAAACCTGCAGTTCCCTCCACTGCTCCTCATCAGACTTGTGCTCCAGCACACTTGTTGCCCGTCTCTGGCAACCTCAACGTCCCTCTTGCAGTGAAGGGCCCAAAACTGAACGCAGGATTCGAGGTGCGGCCTCACCAGTGCTGAGTACAGGGGGACAGTCACTGCCCAGTCCTGCTGGCCACACTGTTTCTGACACAAGCCAGGATGCTGTTGGCATTCTTGGCCACCTGGGCACACCGCTGCCTTGTGTTCAGCTGGCTGCCAACCAGGGCCTTTAGGGCCTTTTCCACCAGGCAGCTTCCCAGCCACTCTGCCCCAAGCCTGTAGCGCTGCGTGGGGTTGCTGTGACCCAGGTTTGGGACCCGGCATTGAGCTTTGTTGAACCTCATACAGTTGGCTTCGGCCCATCAATCCAGCCTTTCCAGATCCCTCTGCAGAGTCTTCCTGCCCTCAAACACATAAAAACCCCTGCCCAGCTTGCTGTCATCTGCAAACGTACTGAGGGTGGACTCAATCCCCTCATCCAGATCATCAATAAAGATACTAAACAGCATTACCCCCAGCACTGATCCCGGGGGAACACCACTTTTGACCGATCACCAGCTGGTTGTAACTCCATTTACTACCACTCTTTGGGCTCGGCCAGCCAGCCAGCTTTTAACCCAGCATAGAGTGCACCTGTCCAAGCTATGAGCAGCCAATTTCTCCAGAAAGCTGTGGGAGATGGTGTCAAAGGCTTTAGTAAGGTCCAGGTAGACAACACCCACAGCCTTTCCCTCATCCACTAGGCAGGTCATCTTTTCACAGAAGGACATCAGGTTAGTTAAGCAGGACTCGCCTTTCATAAATCCTGGCTGGACCTGATCGTCTCGTTGCCCTGTAGTTGCCTGGATTCTCCTTCCTGCCCTTCTTACAGATGGGAATCACATTGGCTAACCTCAGGTCTTCTGGAACCTCTACAGTTTGCCAGAACTGTTGATAAATGATGGAGAGGGGCTTGATAAACTCCTCCATCAGCTCCCTCAGTGCCCTCGAGTAGATGCCATCCAGTCCCATAGACGTGTGTGTCTAAGTGGAGCAGCAGGTCACTGACCGCTTCCTCCTGGACTGTGAGGACTTCATTCTGCTCCTCCTCATCCCTTTCCTCCAGCTCAGGGGGCTGAGTACCCAGAAGGAAGCTGGTCATGCTATTAAAGACTGAGGCAAAGAAAGCATGAAGTACCTCAGCCTTTTCCTCATCCATTGTGGCAATGTTTGCCGCTGCATCCAATAAAGGATGAAGAATTATCCTTGGCCTTTCTTTTGTTTATAGAAACACTTTTTTGTTATCTTTTATGGCAGTGGCCAGCCTGAGATCCAGCTGGGCTTTCACCTCTCTAATCTTCACCCTTTCATAACTGCACAACAACATTATAGTCCTACAGAATTGCCTACCCCTTCTTCTAAGGGTTGTAGATTCTCATTTTTTTTCCCTGAGTTCCAGCCAAAGCTCTCTGCTTAGCCAGGCTGGTCTTCTTCCCAGCTAGCTCATCTTTCAGCACACGAGGATGGCCTGCTTCTGCACCTTTAAATCTATCTTCTTGAAGAATGTCCAGTCTTCCTGGACCCCTTGGCTTTTCAGAACTATCTCCCAAGGGACTATCAACCAGCCTCTTAAACAGGCCAAAGTCGGCCCTCCAGAAGTCCAAGGCAGCAGTTCTGCTGACCCCCTCCTTACTTCTCTGAGACTCAAGAACTCTATCATCTCATGATTGCTATCAAGATGTTCTCCCATCACCACATCACCCACCAGTCCTTCCCTGTTTGTAAACAGCAGGACCAGTGGGGCATCTCCCCTGGTTGGCTCCCTGACCAGCTGATATGATTAATGATTGGAGTGTACTTACAGAAAGCTCTTCCAATGGATCCTGCCTTTGACTTCACAGCAGAGACACAGAACTGATGAGTGTGCTCAGCCAACAAAAATCCCTATCACACTAGGACAAGTCCTTCTCCGCTGTGTATTATGTAGCTATTCTTTGCACAGTTGAATACATCACTAGTAAACCTGGGATGGCCTCAAAGTATTCTTGTGTGAGAGGTGAGAATCAGTAGGGATATTTGAATGCAGGTACTCATTGCTATGTGCTTTTTAGCCAAATTTATGAGGATGGGCTAGAACTATTTTGCTCATTGTCTGTGTGCTGGGTGTAGTTCCAGTAAGCCTTTCCTGGGCCAGAGAAAAGCCTACTATAGAGCTAATAAGGATTACAAATTAGACTAATTCCTTGCAGTCTGGCTCTGAATCAGAAAGTGGTTTCCATTTAATGGGGATTTTTTTTTCCCCAGTGGATCTTGACGAATCTGTTCACTCACTTCATTTCTATTGGATGAGTGTTTGTATTTCAAAGTCATCATCATTAATATCTTTTCCTGGCAGCTTTATCACAAAGAGTAAGAGTAGAATGATCATGAAGTCTTCAGTCTTCACTTTCAAGATGACCCTTTATTGCAGGGTGGAAGCACGCGGTGCGATCTGTGGACAGTATTTTTACAGCCCTAAATTTCACTTATCCCTTTAGTGGATTGGCAGGCTTTTTAGATTCCAGGACTGTTAATAATTAGCTGTATAACCAAAAGCATTAAAGCAAGTTTTGCTTAAAACCCTCAGCAAACAAATGGGGATTTTTTTATGGTTACATCACCACTACAATTTACCCTTCATGAAAGCATAAGAACGAGGCTTAAAGGGGATTCATTTGCCCCCACGATGTTTAATCTTCTCATTCCACAAGATGAAGTGAACTGATGTAATCTAATGTATGTTAATGGAAAATACTAGCTAAAGATATTAACAATTATCACATCTCAGCAACAAACAAAGTATGTGCCATTATTTGATCCACTTGTATTAAACATAAATTTAAGATGAGCTAAGATTAGCCTCCAGAAAAGTGTGAAATTGTTTAATTTGGCAGGATTTGAAACACAAGCAGCAGATTCTGATTAGAAGTTAATATACAAAGTCTGGAAACCAGTGCAGAAAATAGATTTATATCAACATCCAGCTGTATTTAGTGTTCTGTATGTGCATCTTCTAATATTTTTAACTCCTGTTTTGTATTTTTCTTTACAAATTAAATTGTACTAATATATAATATGTAGTAATATATAATATACTTTCTTGAAAGAAAGTAAATAAGAATCACTCATTGACAGACAAACATAAAGACATTCCATACTATTGTAAGAAAGTTCTGTACCATTATAACCATCTTACCAAGATGGCAGCTAAGAAGACAAGGAAGAGTCCATACACAACTTTTACATGACTTTCTAAGTAAAGTAGTAAGTTTATCCTTTCCTGGTTCATGTATGTCCACCAGTAACAAATGCTGTGTCAACAGCTGTGTACCTCTTAAGGGCCATGGACATAATTTAAGTGGAAAGAACAACCTTGTTCTCAGGACAGCTTTAGAAAGTGTAGATCTCCCATGCCCCAAAACCCTCCTTAACTCTATTTCACTTTTAACATATTTACTCTTCAATAGTTTCATGTCCTCACAGAGAAAGCATGACATTTGAGCATCCCACCAGCTGCTGCATGTTCAGCATTGTGAGAATTTTTGCCAGTGTTATGAATGACTGCTTTTAAAGGGCATCAATTTCTCGCCTGAGTAGAAATCAGAATCTTGTACACAGTAAATTTTCTTGTTGTTCTTGTCAATACTCATAATGCAATATTTATGGAAGGGACATCGTTTTGTCAGCAATTGTTCTGATTGCTTCCAATTCTTGCATTATTGTGTATCTTTTACATTCTTTTGCACATTGACAGAAAATTTCAAGGTAGGGGTGAAGGAACTTGGATGAAAACTATGAACCATTCACAAGAAGTATGGTATGATTAACCAAATAAAACAGAGACAGCAGGAGAAGGGTTGTAGCTATATTTGAGCTTTACGCATGTGAGCAAAGTGTACAGCTTTTCATGTTTGTTTCCTAGTGCTAGTTAAACAGTTCCCAAGCAGCATCTCCAGTTTATATTTATTAGCTGACTCTATGCACTGTTTCAGCACCATTACTGTCAACTTTCTTTCCTACCCATTACACTAAATAGGATGCCATGGGAGGTGGCAATTCCACCTTTACCATCTTTCTGCCAATGGAAAGCTCCTTGACAGGCATAATTCTCACCAGTTATCAGTGATATTCTTCATGCTGCTTGAATAGGGGAAAGTAGGTTTAGTTGACAGAAAAGTCCATCCCAGAAGGTCACAATGAATTGAAAAAAATAATGCAAACATGAACTTTGCAGCAACACTCTTAGAGCAACCTAGAAAAGCAAGTACTTCAGGAGTCTTCTCATAGAAAATTGTCAAGAGAGGAGCTGTTGGTACAGGTCCAAGATCTGTTGCCTCATCCCTGCAGGCTAAGGAGGCTGACAGCTCTTCTGAGTGGATGCTCCTCCCTAAACTTACCCTCTTCTTGTGTCATAGTTTGATGACATTTATACTGACAGATGTCACAAAATGACATTCAAAGATAATTTGGCATCAGGCTCAATAGACTCTGGTTTGAACTCACAATTTCTTCAGGTAAAAACACCCCAAACTTCTATGCCAGGCATCTATCCACAGTTGTAACTGATAGCCCGCAGAAGGAGATATCCGTAGATATGATATGTTTACGAATTTTCAGAACCTGCCCACCGCCTTGGCTGCTTTCAGATTATGTGATGAACTTTTTGATCTGCAAAGTTTTTTAGAATCACAGATTTACAGGATAATTCAGGCTGGAAGAAACCTCAGGAAGTCTCTAGCGTAATCTCTAACACAAAGCAGGATCATCTCTGAGATCAGACCAGGTTACTCAGGGCTTCATCTAAACTAGTCTTAAAAATCTCCAAGGCTGCAGACTGCACAACTTTTAAAATACACCTTTCACTGGTATTTTCGGAAGGAGTCTAATTAGAGAAAAGTGTTGTTATTGTATCTTTATGCAGGGAAGATTAGTATAGAGAAAGTTTCTGACAAAATGGACTTGACATCTTTTCCCTATTCTATTGCTCAATACGTCCATACCTATTACTCTTTCCTTTTGTTTGCCTTCCTCTTGTGCAGGCTTCTCCTCCATTACATACAAAATGTTGCAAAGGGCCATGGCATGAGGCATGCATAAATTGCCAAACATCTGGCAGGCTTTCTTTGTTGTGAACTGTAGGGCATCTCCCGTGTTGCATAAATATCACACAGTCCCACGGTTCCTTTTCAAGTCATGGTTGAGAATTTTATTTTTCTTTATGTTGTTTTGCCAATCCCGATTAAATATTTGGGTAACTGGGATGAAAAACATTCCCAAACACTGGTTTGAGCTTCTGCCTACTGTGTGTTTTGGCAGACTTTATTAAAAAATTAACATGTCCATGTTATTGCACATTGTTGCATTTGCAGTTTTGACAACTTTGTGATACAGTAGTAGTGAACAAGCATGTACTAAATTCATAACTGTTCTCAGTGGGATACATGTTTTCTATTTTTTCAAAACCAAACCAAGTCCATAAATCTTCATCTGGTTTTTTTTTTTTTTCTGCTTTTATTGAAGAACTTTCTTCCATCAGTTCAGAATTTGCCTCAATTTTCTGCAGATTCCCCTGCTTTCATAATTATGAAAGGACTTCTGTCATGCCTAATTGACTACCTCCTTCCCACCTCTGAACATGATTCCCAGCCACTGACTGCCTTGTTGCTAGGTTGTGTGATAAAAGCCAGTCTGCACACCCAAAAAGGAGCACAGAGGGTGAGACCATAGCAGGGTTGGCTGTTGGGGACCATGGGAGTCCTGGCCAGATTGGGGGATGTGTGTGTCTGTGTCAGTCTGTGTGTGTCTGTGTAGACCAGGGTATCCAGGGGTGAGTTACTGGTCAGAATTGGTGTCTGAGCCCACATGTTGGAAGGGTCCACACTGCACATGCATGCATCTGTCTCTCTCTGTATATGTTTACATATGTACACATAGACATAGATATTCTCAGCAGTGTTTTTCCATTCTGCTCATCCAGAGAGGGGAGAAGGATGAGGCCACTGGTGCTGCCTGTGTTTATGTGAGTGCTGTGCGTATTATCTGCATGGCCAGCTGCATATACTTGTATATATGTGGTGCATACAGATGCTCTGTATCTGCTTACTAGGAGGTCCTGCTCAGGCTTGCTACTGGCTGGACCAAGGATGTGGAGCTGCAGCAGCCTCCCTTGGGCTGCCTAATCTGGCCTGATTTCTTCTGACATTCTCCCTTTTAGTCTGGGCTTTAGGCTTGGGAGCTGGTAACATCACATTGTTTCAAGAGCTTTCTCCCTCCTTCATTGCAATGATATGTTTCAAATTCTCCTAAACCTGGAGCTTGCTGTATTGGTGACCATGAATAGGATAACCTCTTATATAAGAAAATAAAATCTGATTCAGGAGCATTTGTAATCTCTGCCTTCTTTACCACCATTAGCCCCCTTCCCCACTAGATGCAATTACCTTACTGCTTTTCTCTTCCTGTTTATCTATCCATCTATTTGTGATTCCTTAGCAAATAATTAAGACCTTGGGCTGCCATGTCAGATTGAAGCCTAAAGAGAAAACAAAAAATACCAGAAAAACAAAATTCACTGCTAAAACCCCTAAGTAATTTTCCAGTTCTTATTCATGTGTTATAGTGAGCCATCACTCTGTCCTAATCAGATGTCAGGAAGGTAGAAAGAACCGTGTCTGCAAGGGAACTATGCTGTGAAATCTGGAGACACTCTCTCCAGCAACGGAAAACCAAAACTGAAGAGGAAACACAAGCTTACCTTAGTCTCTGAAGAGAAACACCATTATCTGACTGAACAGCCAGTTTTGTAGGTTGTTCGTGTCTAGTGCTGTTTGCTCTGCAAATGTTCCAACATTTATTTGATTCTCACCTGAAGAAGAAAGTGAAGGCTCTCTTTTATATTCTCCCTACTCAAATAAAAGTTCAATGCCACATCCAGGCCGTGGCATACAGGGTGATGTAATGTGGTACAATTCCTCCAGCTTCATCTTCCAATGCAAACAAGGGAGTATGAGCTTCCAGCCGATATCACTTACTGAGCCAGTTGATAAGATGATAATGGTTCTTACCATGTACCTCAAGTGTTGTAAGAAACTTTGCTGTGCTCAAGTGCTGCAAATGAGCTAAGTTTCTTCTGTAAAAATACATAATTTGTTTATGATACTAGAGGAGCAAGGTTGTGTCAAAGAAGCAGAAATCAGCTGAGAAGTGTCGTTTCAACTGTTATCATTTTGGAGCTGATTTAGGATGGCTTCCAGATAACAGGCTGTATTTTTATCTGTATCTTGCATATTTTAAGGATTATGCATATTATCAAGTATCTGGTCCTAAAAATGACAGATCAATTTATGGTCATAAATACCCCAATTAATAAATCATGCAGTGAACTAAATCTAGTCAGTAATGTCTAGTTGGGCTTTTTCAAAGGCAGATTAATTTACATACTACAGGCACAGTATTAATAAGGAAAGCTGAAAGAAATCAGGATTTAGGTGGGGAAGATGGGACAATTGGCTTGTCAAAGTAAACAGGCTGTTTCAGTTTTAATCCACACAGCTATTGATTTGCTGGTAATATGGAAGAACTTAGTCTAGATTTTTTTTTTTTTTTAAGTGACAAGGGGAAGAAACACTCGGGAGGAGTCAGCTAAGCCATGAAGATTGTGACAAATCATGGAGTGACAATGATGAATTGGATCTTGCCTTCCCTTTTGACTTTTCCAGGCTAAAAATACTCTGTTCTTTCAAACTGTTTTTATAGTTTGTGTTTTCTAAACCATTTCATTGTTATTGCTGTCTTCTGCATTTTCTTTTGCATCTTTCTGAGAGCACGCTGCTGAAAATGACTCCAGTGGATGCCACGCCAGAGCCTTGTACAGCAGAATGGTTGCCTTCTGTTTCTTATATGCCATACTCCTAGTACATCCCTCTCTGCAACAGCAGCACACTGTTGACTTCTGTCCAGTTTTCAGTCCTTACATACCCCAGGTCCTTTTTTGCAGAGTAGCTACCTAGTCACTCGCTTCTCATGTTATATTGTGCACTTGGGTTTCCTGTAGTACTTCATAGGTGTTGTTATTGAATTTTGCCATATTGACCTCAGCCCATTTCACTAATTTATCAAGATTATTTTGAATTCCAAACCTACTCTCCAAAGTGTTTGCAGCCCCTCCCAGCTTAATTGCTCACAAATGTTACAAGGAGCTCTTCCACTATTCATGTTCAGGAAAACGCTGACTAGAATTATATGTAGTGCAGCCTTACATTGTCCCCACTTAATGTAATTTTCCAGTGTGAGGCAACTTAGTGATAATTGCCTTAAAAATAGCTATTTTGCCTGCTATGCAACTGTGTTCAGGCAGAACCAAAATGCCAAACAGTGATCATTCTCATTAACTCTTTCAGTGCAGACCATTTCCTCCTGCCTTTTCTCCTAAGAGTGACTGTGCCAAAAGCACTCCCCAGCTCCATAGGCAGCTGGGCTCGTGCTTCAGCTGTTTACTGCAGGAAAGACAGCCAGAAAAGACAAGCAGGTTAGTCATTGACAGGGTTTTGTCTCAAGAAAGGGGTAGTGGATGGTTAATGTTACTTCATTGTTTTTAGGAACTTATAAATTGATTATTTAATCATTTGCATCAGTATCATTCTGCATAACAAAGTTATGTTTACTGAGCTTTAATTCCCCAGGTGTTTATTTTTCCTTCTCTTAAAGGTAAGATCAATATTTATCCTTCTCCATCCCTTTCAGATTTCATCTATTCTCCATGAAGTCTAGAAGATAATCACTAACAATTCAAGGATTGCTTTGCTCTACAATAAATTTTCTCAAGCCTTGTGACTTGAATATATATAATTTTCCTGAATACCTAAATATTCTCTGCTATATCCTTATTCTAGTCTGGCCTTTATTCACATCACTGTGTTGTTAATGGCAATCTTGTGAAGCGTCAGATCACTATTAAACTTTTTGTGAATAAGGAAGTGAAAAACCCTGAGACATTTGTGCCTTTACTGTCATCTGTTAATAGATCACCTTCTTCATAAAGCTCAAGACATTTTACTTTGCTTTGCCATGCCCTCTAAGGATTTTATATCTTTTTTGTTGTTCTTTGTTTTTTTAACTATCTTTTGCTAGCTTATTATCAATTGCTGGATTTTACACATTTCCACTTACCCACTCCTGGTCTTGTTTGTTTGTGTTTCTCTACTACTTTCTTACTCACCCTAAGCATTTTTTCCCTGTTTATATTTTGGACAATCCTTTCTTGTTTCCAAAATACTCAGAGAGGTCCCTGTGAGCCCAAGTCAGTCTTACCGCATCTCCTTTTTAGAATTGTTTAACTTCAATATTGCTCGGTTTTGCACTGGTTGCAGCCCCAAAAGTAATCTTCCCCATTATCTCATTGCCCAGGACTTGATTTACCAAATACTGGGTTTATTTGTCTGCTTCTTTTTTAGGCTTATTGTCAATAATTTCCTACTCTTAATCCTTTACTGAGAAATCATGTATTCTAAAGAAATGAAAGCTAGTGTTGCAGGGGGTGGGTTTTTTTTTTGTTGATTTTTTTTTTTAAAGTATTCCTGCTGGGGCATCATGCTACTGAACAGGATTAATCTGCCATGGTATTTTGTGATACCAAACATTAAAGAGAGAGATGATATTCTACAATGTTATAGTCAGCCAAAAAGTGCAAATTCTGCATTATGAGGAACGGTCTGGAAAGGGTCTAATAATAAAAATGACATTCTATTCACATGTTAGCTTTTTTGGAGTATATATTAGGAAGAATGTTATTTTACCTCTTATTGAAATGCAACCATTCTAGAGTGGGAAGAATGCAAAAATACCATGCATTATAAGACTGAAAGCAGTAGAGCCATTATCAGGAGGGATGAAATCCCTTTTGTGGAAAAATATTATTTTCAATTTGCAGATTATTATCTTTGAAACTGACCAGGAGTTCAGCTCCTCCTTCTGAAAAAGGATATTATTTATTGATAACTCATATTAGAAAATGAGGTTTGCGTTCAAATGTACCATAATTATTATATGTTGTAAGCAGTGTAATTTCTAAATGTAGATTAAGAATTCGTAATTGACTCTGTAAATAGGGGTATTATTGCTGACAGGGAAGATGTGAGCTCCTGGAGAACTTGCAGTGCTTCCTTTTGGGAATGGAATTGAAGAATTAAGAGAAGACCATGTAGCTTATGGCACTCCACGTACCTTAGGATCTGACCAGGCTCTCTGTCTCACTGTGCTGGAAATTCAGATATGAGTAAACGGCATTAACATCATTTATATAGAGGTAAGAATTTATTGCTAATCCAGTTATTGTTTTAACAGTCTAATAGTCCAAATGAACGCAGAGGGCCTTCACAATAGTATTCTTAAAATTTTTACACTAAGCCTTCCTAGTATGTCCCCCTTGTTCCTTGGTGTTGTGCTCACCCTTCCAATGTTCCTCTGGGTCCAAGGTTGACCCTTCAGTACTATTGAAGAGGAATAAAGGGAGGTCTATAACAAGTCATCAGACTCCTGAGGTCTTTGTCAGAAGGAGTGTGATGTTCATGATATGGGTTTCTTCCTCAGTCCTGCGTCTGCTTGGATTTATTTTTATATGTTTTCTTCACACAGATGTCTTATATGTTGCTTATTTTAATTGTTTCCAGATTATTCAGTTTTTCTATTTGTTTTTTTCTTCGCAGCTGGTGTCACATTACTCATGAGGCTGCACTTGTATAGTGACCACTTGTTGACCATTGTAATTGGTATTTACGGTCAGATCATCTTTTGAATTTTTTCTCTAGAGTCCTAGATCAATCCACATAGAGTAACTGCTTGTTATTATGAGGTAAAACTAAGTTAAAGCAAATTTTGACAATAGTTACCTCGCTCCTAGATGATTGATATCATGGCTAAGCCATGCCCAGACAAGCCCTGGCAAGACCCAGCACTGTAAGGGCAATACAGATCCTGTGGCCTTTTTTCAATAATGGCAAAATTGTATATACTGTATATACTCCCTATATCAACAAAGGGAATGTGGTGTGACTATACTCCTAGCTTGACCCAGTTAAGTGCTGTTAAATGAATCTGTGTCACCATTTCTGTTCTTTTATGTCTTAGATGTGATCCACCATTTATGTTTTGTCTAATAACCTTTCTATTCCTCAATTTCCTCAGTTTAAAATGCAAATAATGCTGTTTCCTGGACTGTAATGTGTAAAGTAATTTAATAGCCCTTGAGGATGTGTGTCCTATTAACTACTAATATTATGAAATTTTTAGTGTAAGGAAGGTCCTAAAATAAGTTTGTTACCTCTGTTTTAGACAGCTTATTTATTTGGTACTATATTTAGAGGCATTAATGTAACCTTTCCCTTTCCAGCAGTTATTTCTGTTTAAGGTACCAAGAGAACTCATGGAGCTCTGGGAGACACAGCATACATTGCAGCTGACTGATTTTATTTGGGTGTTCTGAAACAGGTAATAATAACAGAGCAAATCTGTTGAATTACTTTGTCATACTGTATTAATTTATCTTGGGTAATGGAACCGCAAATTGTGGTATGAGCTATAATTTTTTTGGCAGCTATAAAATGCGTTTTATCTAAATATTCAGCAAAGAAAAGATGAGAAACCCTTAAATCCTCATCTACTGTAGAATTAGTTATTACTTCTCACCTTGCCTTTGGCCATGAAAATCAACCAAGAGTTGGATGGGCACTATTACATTGCTACAGCATATATTTCTGCTGAAATGTTTTTTTGTACCCTTCAATGGTACCATCTGAACAGTTTTGCAAACATGCTACTGGCAAACATTGGGTTCATGAGCTGTAGTGAGATCAAGCAATAACAATTTATCCCAACATGGCAGCAAGAAAATCATATTTAAGGGAAGGAAAAGGAAAAGAGAAACCATGAGAAAGTGGAACAGGGGAGGGCACAGGCTCATGGAGAGTCCTCTGTGCCCAGGGAGGACCGTGTAAAACAACTGTCTCTGCGGTGACTCTTTTCTTGCGTGCTTCTGTAGGGAGAGGAGGGGCCTTGTGACCTGATCTGTGTTTCAGGTGGAGAGGTCCACCAGTGAATATCTAAGGGCCAAGTGCTTCACTTTGTGTTTAGTTCTGCATCTGTTTTTCCTTCTGATTACTGATAAACCCAGAAAGGAGGGACTTCCACGTCAATAGCTGGAGGGCTAAGTTTCCTACCATGAGTGTAGAGTACCTTCCAGATGCTGCAGACTCAGTTCTGCATTAAGATAAAACCTTTATATCCCTTTAAAGCTTCAGGAGAGGAAACCCGTTAGCCCATGAAACAATTTACAGTTAGTATGCAATTGGATTGGGAGCAAAAAATGACTGATTTTATTCATTAAGGCAACCATAAGAAATGCTGTCATATTCTCTATAGAAGCAAAAGTCTCCCAGACCTCTAATGCTTCCAAATTAGTCCGACTTAGGAGACACATAGTTGTACATGCTTGTATGTTAAATTATTTAGTATATTCATGTTTACCAGGTATATTAATTTGTTGTTATATCTGTAGTACTATACAGTTTCTAAATGATTGTATGGAATGATTCTGTTCAATGTGGCATGTATACAAGTACAGCAATTTTTCTGAAAACAAACATCAACATTTTTAAGAAAAGAAGCAACCGGAGAAGGGAACAAGAGGAAGTTTTAAAAAGTGCTTGAAATCAGACATGAAAAACGCCACCTATGTAGCTACAAAAGCTGGTTGAAACACTGTGTGCACTCCTTCCATCTCTTCCCAGCCTCCCCTGATCATGAAGGCAGTACTACCGATTCATTAAAAGAGAAGGGCTTAGCCTCTAGTTTCACACTGGTAGTTTGTTAAAAGGAAGGGCTCAGCTAGTGTTCTTACACTAGTGTTTAATGAGCTGATATGTCTCTAATCAGAGGAGAGAAAGGTACCAAATGTACCCGTAATGTTACATGAGTGAGTTATTAGCCTTTTTTAACTACTGTGTTTGGTACGTTGGAGTAGAATCAATGAGATGACATACACTTAGCAATAGGGCATTTATATGTAAAGCGATCCTGAAATATAATTGGTAATAAAAGATCTATTAATGTCTTATAATATGTTAACAGGCTCTTAACAATGAGTTGGTGAATGATGTAAGTAGAAGGTAATAATTAGAGAAGTCAGAGGTCAGAACATTATTAGCAGCCATATGCATGGATTGGGGGACACTGCCACCACCCCCGTCCCAAAGCCTAACTGTTTGCAGCAGACCTACACATGCTAACTGAGGGTGAGATGGAAATGCCATGTCACGTCGTGGGCAATTTTAAAGGGCATTTCCTATTTTATTCTCTACTTTCTGTAGTAATATAGCTGGAAATCTTAGCAGATGCTGCAGGTTTTGGCAGCAGCAAAATACATTTCAAAAATATTCACTAAAGAGAGGATGAGAAATGCTGAATCCTCATTTAATGAGGGGTTTGTTATCATTTCTCATTTTGTCTTTGGCTATGAAAATCTTTCAAGAATAAGATGGCTATTACTACTCCATACATTTCTGCCATAACTCTTTAATAAAACTCTTTTTTACCTTGTGGTGGGTTATACAAAGCTCATATCAATGAACACAGAGTTAATAAGCGTTAACTCACTGTAACAGTGAGTGGCATCAAACCGAGATGGAGGCTCTAAAACAGGAGGATATGACACAGCTGGTAAGAGACTAGGTAACAGTCCCTAAATCCGGGGGGGGGGGGGGGGGGGGGGGGAGCATCTGGCTAACAGAAATCTCTCTTGGAGACTGGTTTCTGGTGTTTCTTCACTGTCTGGGTGATAGATCAATTATTTGAGGATATTAGGTCAACTGGAGACCGTGCCAGTTTTGTTTTCAGTTCTAACAATTTATTGTGTGATTTCAAAATTTCTGCTACCAACTTTCCAAGGAAGTTGATAGAAGCAGAGAAGTTGTTATGGGAGAAGCTAAAGTGATATAACTCTTGTAGGTTAACCTGCACGTGGGGCTGTGATATTTTAGCAGGCTCTTGTTGTATCTGTATGCACAAGGGTGACTAAAAAGCATCTAGCAAACCTCACTGTTACCACCACCTTCATCCACAATGTCCAGAAGCCTAAAGCAGAGGGCCACAGGTGGTATATTCACTCCTCAAAAGCAACCAGTTACACCCCAAACTGCCTCTGAAACTAGGATTGCTGGCGACCCTTGATTAAAACCAGAGTGCAGAGGAAGGTTTACTGCTGCCTGTCGAACACACCATACAGGTTTTAGCTGAGAAAAGAATACATTTTTCTGCTTTCTGAATTTCTCTTGACCTTCCTAACTTCTGTCTGGACAACATTTAGGACAGAACTAAATGAAGCTTCATAGATGTCAAGCTATATTTCCCCTTTTGCTGCCAGGGGAATCCTTCTGGTTTAACAGGTCAAAAATTAATGTCCTAATTGGAAACACTTGTCACACAATTGCAGCCAGGAACAAAAAACAAGTTCCTTGCCAATGTTGTTAGCTAGTGGAGATGGCTAATAAAAGCAAGTACAGCAGCATTAGTAGCTTCCCCAAGCCACAATTTAGAGTGTACTCTTCTGGGACACTCTTAGTTCTTGTCAGGCTGGGACAGAAGGCTTAATAGGGGGGAACATATTGCAAAAATAATCCACTTGACTTTCACTAAGCCACTAAAGCAGTCAGCCATAAATGAATGTTTTTTGAAATGCTGTCATATTTATAGTAACATGCCACACATTTAAGTAGCAGAAGAGTCATAAAGCAATCTCAGACATAAGAGTTTTGAAGCAGGGACTAAATTAGGCTTAACTAAATTATCTCCTCCTATAATTTTTACATGACTCCCCATGAACGCTTCTTTTGTCCAAGGAATTTATCTCAATCTCAGGATTGTATGAACTCACCTACCTAAACACAACCTTCCAAAGACATTTCAGGAATGGTACAATATCATTTCACAAACAATTATGTTGAATGTATTTCCTAGCCCTGTGAACACAGAAAAATTCTGAATATGCAAGACCTAAAAGCCCTTCATCCATATAATCCTGTTGGTGAAGATTTGCAGGTTTAGGAGTTCCTTTTGAGTGCCAAGTGGATATCACCTTTAGGAAAACTAAGAAGAGGAACTGTCTCTGGATGCAGGCAAATTAATTTGAAAGTCCCTGCTATTGCAGTCTACCAAGTGATAGATTTAATTAACTCTACAGTTTTCTGCTATAGCACTCTACTGTGTGATATGCCTTTTAAATATTTTTTTTCTTTCCACCCTAAATTTAGTCACGGTCACTTTATACTCATTTGTTATCCCTCTGTTCTGCTAATGCATATCATTACAGTCTCTGTCAGGCTAGGCTAAACAAATCTCTTTTTCCCTCGACATTCTAGTGACCATGCTCTGCAACAGTTCCAGTTTGAATGTATCTTTCTTAAGCATGGCTGATTACAATTATATTGAGAATCCAGATTTCTCATTTTAATTTAGTTTCCCTAATTAAAATTTAACTGGCTTAATAGATCTAATCTTCTACAGGGTAATAATTTGGAGTCCTCCAAAATTTAGGTAACCCAACCTGAGAAACAGATCTTAAACATCTTGTCTTCAGAAAGCTACAGGGATTTGTTTTCTGATCTCTTTAAATGGCGTCAGTTTGAGTACTCAATGACCCTCAGTTCCTGATACTCTAAATTGTTGTATCTATTTAAATATTTATAAAATTGATACATGTCTACCTCATTAGTAAAGTGTTTATTAATATATTGTCTTCTGGATAAATGATGGAATTTGTAGTTTGTTATTAACACGATATGTCTTGGATCTTGGAAATGGCAAATAAAAAAAATGGAACACCATGTTTTGGAATGGTATTAACTGGTTGATTTACTGCCTTAAAATCAAAGCAGTGCATTCTAGCACAATACACTGTCACTGAAATAAAAGCATTCTACTTTTTCTTACCTGAAACAGAATGGTGTCTCTTGGTCAGTTTGGCTTTAATTTTGTTGAACCATGGGGACATAGCTGAGTGGTAAACTAAAGATTTAACTCTTATTCTGCAGAGACTGATATCTTTAAAACCATGGCTGGGATGAATAAAGACTGTGTGAAAATGAGGAAAAAGGGAGCTGGACCAGTGTGTTATACAGAAGACAGGGTTTTGATCCAGGAAGGTGCTTGCTCTGTGACCATTGACTCAGTACTTGTGAACACTTAACAGTGGTGGCAGACATTGCTGATGCCACTCCTGCTCACTCAGTCATGTTCCTTTGCATGTCTGGGTGTGATACCTCTGTTCTGAGCATGCACATCCTCCAGATGGTGCTTGGATCCTGTTCTTAAAGGGTAAGACATGGAATGACTGTGCTTGCACTGGGACAGTCAGCTTAGTGTGTTCCTCACTGGACAAGGCTGAGAGAAGGTGCAGGCTCATGTTGTGCTGGCCAGGGGACACAAGAATTAGTTGTGTGCAAGGAGTGGATTTTGGAGTCTCAGGTCTGAATTAAGGAAAGGAAAGAGGCATTTCCCTGGGGCAGGGTGTGCTTGTGTCCAGTTTCTAGACATGGGTGTAGTCATGAGCTCTGAGCTGTCTCAGTTTCATCAGCAGAGGATAGATAGAATTATGATCTCTCTTTCTTTATATTTATGTATAGTAAAAAAAAAAATAAATCCCAAACAGTTAATATATTATTTAATTGTCATTTATCAATAATTCACTTTTCTGTTTCCTCCCCTGGGATTTTTAGTTGCACCTATTAGACCACATGTTAGATTACACCATAAAATTCATCCTTACATCAACACTTCATACGCTTCTCTCATGTTGTTTCTGAATTCTACCTTAGTATCTACAGTATAACAGAGGAGATTCTCTCTTAGTATCTGCACCCAGACTAAATGGGAGAAAGTTATGACAAAATCTAAATGTGGCCTTTTAAGTAAAATAAGCCCCATAGAATAAGAAGCAAATCCATTGTACTGAGCTTGCATGGCAAGGTTTTGTTAGCGGGGGACGGGGACGATGATGATGGGACACATGGGCACTACAGGGGTGGCTTCTGCAAGAAGATACCAGAAGTTTCCTCCATGTCCCACAGAGCCAATGCCAGCTGGCTCCGAGATTAACCTGCCACTGGCCAAGGCTGAGCCTATCAGTGATGGTGGTAGCACCTCTAGGAGAGCATATTAAGAAGGGGGGGGGGGGGGGGGGGCAAAAAATAAAAAAAACCATCAAAAAAAGCCAGCAGGAGAGGAGAGAGAGAATTTGTAAGAGCAACAACTCTGCAGACAGCTGGGTCAGTGCAGATGGAGGGGCGGGGGGGCTCCAGGTGCCAGAGCAGAGGTTCCCCGGCAGCCCCTGGGGAAGCCCCTGGTGAGGCAGGCTGTGCCCCTCAGCCCGTGGAGGGTAATGATGGGGCAGATCCCCACCTGCAGCCCGTGGGGACCCCATGCTGGAGCAGGTGGATGCCCAAAGGAGGCTGTGACCTGTGGGAAACCCATGCGGGGGCAGGTTTGCTGGCAGGACTTGTGACCCCATGGAAGGGACCCACACTGGATCAGTTTGTGAAGAACTGCAGCCCATGGGATAGACTCATGTTGGAGAAGTTCATGGAGAACGATCTCCCATAGGAGGGTCCCCACAATGGAGCAGGGGAAGAGTGTGAAGAGGAAGAAGCAGCACAGACAACATGTGATGAACTGACCACAACCCCCACTCCCCATTCCTCTGCACTGCCCTGAGAGAGGACATAGAGAATATGGGAGTTAAGTTAAGCCTGGGAAGAAAGGGAGGGATGGAGGGAAGCTGTTTTTTCTGATTTGAATGGTAATAAATTAAACTAATTTCCCCAAGTCGACTCTGTTTTGCCTGTAACAGTAATTAGTGAGTGATCTCTCCCTGTTCTTATCTTGACCCATGAGCTTTTTGTTATGTTTTCTCTCCCTTGCCTGGTTAAGGAGGGGAGTGATAGAGAGGTTTTGGTGGGCAGCTGGCATCTAGCCAGGGTCAAACCACCATATGCATACGGCTTTATTTGTGGGGGGAAAAAAGCTAAACAGGGAAGAAAAATATTGCCTCTTCTTTGTATGCAATTAGTCTAATACTGTCTCCCTTCTGAGCAGATGAAATCCTAGAACATACAACTGCAATGGTAATGACCACTCTGAGCCATCCAAACCAAGTAAATCACTTGCTGTCCTCCATTATTTCAAATTAAATATCTCTGGAGAAGGTGCCTCTGACAAGTGGGTGCAAAAACCCAATTGACAAATTCTTGGAAGAGAGTTATGTTGTACACTGGCAAACCTGCTGACCATTATACCATCTCCAGAAGCAAGAAAACCATCTCAGGAGATATTTTTCTTTGTAATGAACTGTAAACAGGCTGGATTTATAGATTTTTGATGCAACAGAGTTTTATTTACCCTTTTAAAACAATTTTCCTTGAAAGTTGTCTCTTCAGATGTAGAAGGAGCACCATATATTCTTTGAAGAATTGACAAATCAATAAGAAAAAGAAAAGCAGGTACCTTTGCTATGTGATTTAAAAATCATCAAAACTGATATTGTAGGAAAGAATGAGACACAGCAGTAGGATGTGTTTTGAAATAGCAAGAAGTTTCCCATTGAAAGGGGTTTAGCAAAATTGGTTATTAAGGGTGAGACAATGAAGAGATTACTCTTCATTGTTTCAGTCAAATTGACTGGATTAAATAGAGTTGAGGAAGGCATGATGCTTCACTGAACTCTCCTCTTCTATTTCACACCTACGGAGGCATATTTTACAAAATAGGAAAAAGGAAAACCAGTCCTTTTCCTTTCCTTCTTTCACATGGCCTCAGAGCTTTCAGACTGGGAGACGATGATGTTCCTCCTTGTGCTCAGGCTGGGTTTGGCTGAAATACTATTAATTCATAAGCCTGAAATTCACTGGATGTTTTCCACAGAGATGTGTCCGTTGCAGTCTGTGATCTGTGGTGAATTAAGCTATGTGCTTAGTAAATGCCTGATGGTGAGCAAAGCTGGTGGGAGATGATAAACGCAGCACTTCAGCTGATATTGACAAAGTCAGACTGAGTCAGTCACTGCCAGTGTCTTTTCTGTAAAAATACATATCCACCAGCCTTGGCACAGTAGTGCCAGTGCCTATGCCTTTGGAAGGGAATGTGAACTGGTCCGTTGTCTTCCTCATTGTGCTAAATGACTGAGTACGTTGTGTTTCATCATTCAGCAGCACTCATGTCTTGTCACTTCCCCGTGCAGGGGCCTGATTTCAGTGACAGGGTAGGAAGGAACCTTTCTCCCTAATTCAGAGTTCTGAGAAAGCCTCATGCCTTGCAGAATTGAGACTCATGTTTTTGAAAACTGATAATCGCTGGATAACAGCTGGGGAAAGAAGCCACTTTATTATGTTGCTTGATAAACTATGCATGTATTAACTGCTTGCTTTCGTGTTTCATTAATGTCACCGGCTTTTGTACCCAAATGGATAAGTCTTTTTCACCACAGTTCAGAAAATTTCTGCTGGGATTAATTTCACAGTAGTCCTTTTCCCAGAAAAAAATTCTTTTTCCCCCTTTTAGAAGTCTAGTTTAGGACGAGCCTTACTCTGTGGCTCTTCAGATTGGTTGTAGGAACAACAAGGCAAATGGCCCTAACAGACTGGATGGCCCATATTTCCTCTTTTGAGTTTGAAAGAAATGCTGTTTCACTCCCCTTTTCCCCTCAATTTTGTAAAAGTGAAGAAGAAAAATGGACAAGAGAAATTTAGGTTATACGGTTGTTGGGTAAAAGTCGTGTGCTGCTGATTCCTACAAGAGGATGTAACAGCACGTGTGAGTATGGGGACTTACAGGAAACCTTGTGCTGTTCTGAAATGCTGGAGGAATTACACCTACAACTTGCCCTCCCTGTTTCTTTCACTGAAGATACAGCCACAATGATACAGAGATAAGGACCACCTAGCTTCAGACAAATCTAAAGGACCTATTTTAGGTGTGACTTGGAATGTGACTTGAAGGGCTTACCCTCAGCTGGTCAAAATCAGAAGCTGGCTCGCCCAAGGAGATACTGAATAGGGTGATGTGGAACTGAAAAGAACCATTCTGTCCTCTGGTGGAAACAAAGCCACACAGCTAGACAAAAAGCCAAAATGGTGTCAAATCAGCAGAGTGCTTTCCAAGTTGCCACACAACAGTCTTGCCAGAAAAGTCATCAAACTCAAAATGGAGAGGGGAAAGCCTCTGTGTTTCAACAGATCCACGTTTGCTGAAAAATGCCGTGTTCAACACGGTGGATGTTAACTTGCTCTGACCTTACTGTTTGTACTGGGTTTCATACAATCACCAAGCATGTTTTGTAGTAAGCCAGGATCAAAGACAGAAACATATTAGAGACTGGGAACCTCCTTCTCCAAAGTGGTGCTGTGAAAGATATGACAATTTGTTAGGAGTTAGGGTGCAACCTGGAAGACCTTGATCTAGGGCTGTGGAACAGTCACCACTGTGGGAAGGAGGTTCACACAGGGAAGGTGGGGTGGGCCAGGACATGAGGACTTCTGCTGTGGCAACTTTTTTTGCCACGTCTACCACATGCTCCCTGGGAGGAACAGCGTGTATGGCATTACAGCTTCAGCATCACAGCCATGTAGGAGATCTTTCTGCACAGGGACTGATTCTCCAAGGCTGTAAGTGTATATAAAGTCTGTTTGCTATAACACTTTTAAAAAATGGAACTGGTTTAGAAACTGCCTTTTCATGTTCCCTCTCCCTTGTGAAACTCCAGGTGCTTCATCTCTTTTGAGAAACAGCAATAAACCTGAACTCCCTCTGCTGCCTGTCTGTAGCAGTCTGTTGGTTTCCAATGACATACATAATAATAAACTATTTAAAGCAGTTCTCCAAAGGACAGTAATGGAATGATTGTTTGGTACATGCCTATCATTTCTTTGAGTATATTCCTCTGTGCATGTCAACATTTTATTTTATCACTTAATTAAAAAATCAAGTAGTAGGTGTTTGCTACTTTAATCCACATCAGACACATTTATGCTTTTTGCTGCATTTACGTGCAAAAGAACATTCTTGTTTGAATGAAGCTTAAGCTTTGTCAGCCTGTGTAATCGAACAGTCTATATTACACATTGGTGTCTTCAAAAATGTAATGGAAAGATACTCTGTTGTCACTCACCTGTACTGTTCTAGTAGTGCAAACAGAGTAACAACTAAATAACAAGAACAAAATTCTGTAACTATTAATGCTAACAGAATAGAGATAAAGTGCAGTTCAGTTTGAAATGGAAAACACTAATTATTAAAGGCAAGTAATTTTCTCTTATGATGTATTGCTAGACTTTTTATTCTTGTTCTTTTCTTTGAGTTTACTAAACTGACAAAAAATTACAACTTTATGGGCGTGGACCTGTGTAAGTATTGATAGCAGGGAAGCAGACTACAAATAAAACGCTCTTCTAGAAGGAAATAAAACTTAATGTTTCAGTCAGTCTTAATACCATTTTTTCCAGATTTCGGATTTTTCAGTTACATTTATAATGGCCTGGTAACATGTTACCTAACACTGAATTTTGTTAAGTTATGGAATGATTCCTCCTAGGGGCTATCACAAGTCAAATGAAGCACGTGACTGGGAAAAGCCAACATAGATTCACCAAGGGCAAGTCGTGCTTAAAAAACCTGATCACCTTCTATGACAAAGTACCCTGCTCAGCTGATGTGGGTGGGCTGAGTGGTGAGCATTGTCTACCTGGATTTCTCCAAGGCTTTCGATACTGTTTCCCACAGCCTTCTCCTTGAGAAACCGATGTGTCACAGTCTAGACAAGTGGCCTGTGTGGTGGGTGGGGAGCTGGCTGACAGGCCACACCGAGGGTGGAGGTAAATAGCTTCTCTTCAAACTGGCAACTGGACACAAGCAGGGTCCCCCAGGGATTGAAACTGAGCCTAATGTTTAGTATCTTCATAAGTGATCTGGGTGATGGGATCAAGTGTATCCTGATGATGTTTTCTAATGATAGCAAACTGAGTGAGGAAGTGGACACTTTGGAAGGGAGAGCCACCCTGCAGGAAGACCTGCATAGACTGGAAGAGTGGGCTAACAAGAACCTTATGAAGTTCAACAAGGACAAGTGTAAGGTGTTTCACCTGGGATAACATAATCCTGGAGTGCAGCACAGGCTGGGATCTACCTGGCTGGGGAGCAGCTCTGTGGAAAGGGACCTGGGAGTCCTGATGGACAACAATCTCAATATAAGTGAACAGTGTGCTGCTGTGGAAAAGAAAGCCAACAGGGTGGTGGGTTGCACCAACAAGGGTGTCACCAGCAGAGATAAAGAAGCCATTATCTCACTCTACTCAGTGCTTGTCAGGCCACACCTGGAATACTGTGTTCAGTTTTGGTCCCCACTAGGCAGAAAAGATGTGGACAGGCTGGAGAGGGTCTAGAGAAGTGCCACAAAGATGACCAAAGGACTGGGAAGCCTGCCATATGAGGAAAGGCTGAAAGACTTGGATTTGTTCAGCTTTAAGAAATGAAGATTTATGGGAGACCTTGTCACCATATTCCAGTATTTAAAGGGTGGCTACAAGGAAGATGAAGACTCTCTTTTTACAGGAGTCACATAGAAAAGATGAGTGGTAATAAGCACAAGTTACTCCTGGGGAAATTCCTGTTGGACACAGGATGAAAATTTTTCACAATGAGAACAATCAGATGTTGGAATAATCTCCCCAGGGAACTTGTAGATTCCTCAATATTGAACACTTCAAAGATTCAGCTGGACAAGGTGCTGGGCTATCTTGTCTAGACTATGATTTTGCCAAGAAAGGTTGGACCAGATGAACCCTGAGGTCCCTTCCAACCTGGTACTCTATGCTTCTATGAATTATAATCTTCACATAAAGTTTAACGAAAATATGGTAACTTTAATTAGAAACAACTTTGTTATTATGCATATAAGTTTGTTATGCCTTCTAGTAATTTTGCCTTTATAATTTTCACTATACTTTTTATGTTAAAGCGACAGTATAAAAAATATTTTGGGTATACTGGCCAAATAATTTAGGCTTTCAAATCTTGTTTTTCAAAAAATAGGTAGTATTTTATACCGCTTTCAAAAAAATGTGACTATGTTTATACTGATGACACATGAGACTCATGAAGTGCTATCCTTTGATTTCCAGATTGCATTAAGCTAAAATTGCCTTGGACAGACTTCTCACCTGGTCTTCCTTCTCTTCTACTTCTCTCTTAAGAAAGACCGGGGATGGTTCCCTCTCTTCCTGTGCTCTATAACCTCAGGAATTACAGAGTAAGAAGCAAGTAGAAAACACTTTCATGCCAGTATCTTATAATTGTTTATGGGGAGCTCAAATTTGGCATACTAGCCCTAGAAGAGATGTGAATTCAGGGAAGAACAGGCAAAAAAATGTAAGGGTATGTGGAAGGAGAAAGTATCTACTACCTTGAGGGTATCTGGTCAAGGACGTTTTCAACACAAAAAGGAATGATAAGGAAAGGAGGAAGCTATGAAAAGAATATAGACTCAAACCTGAAGGATGAAAATAAGGGAGACAAAGAGAAGAACAAACCTCCTCAGACACACTAATTGATGGGCTATGCAGAACCTGCGGGCAAACTGGCACTTTGCGTTCCATAAGGATGCAAACCTGAGCATCCAGCCTGTTGAGGGGGAAGAAGTGTTGGTGGGACTGTACAGACTGATGGGGGAACGAGCAGGAGAAGGGAACTGGGGAAGAACAAAGAGGAAATAGACAGTAAGGGGTGTGAAAGGGCTGGTTGCCTGTAAAACAGGGCTAATCAGTACATTTGTCTGACAGAGTCTGCAGATCATCGCAGTCTGTGCAGTCTCCTTATTAAATCCTTTCTTAACTATCTCTCTGTGTAATCTCACTTGCTATCCCATGTGTCCTGCCAGGAGTAGGTGCCAATTACTTGGGGATCAATGTGAGCGGATTTGGTGCCAGCAGTTGGAGTCTGACTGGGGGTGTGGGTCTGTGGTGTCAGCTGCTGGAGCAAGTGAGGTCTCAGCATCAGCTGCTGCAGCACGTGCTGGGTCTCTGCCTCTTGTCACTGGGGTGGTAAGAGTATGTACTCAAAAAAACCCAGCTACTGGGGGTGACTAGCATGAGTGAGGTGAGTGAGGAGCTCAGTGCTGGCAACTGGAGAGGGACAGTGGTCACAGCTTGTGTCTGATGCCGGGTGTTGGGGGAACCAGTATCTGCATCTTCCCCAAACCATGTGTGTGTGTGTCTGGTTTATGTGTCATTCACCAGCAAATCTGAGGCTGGAGCAGCCTGGGAGCATGGGGACCTTGATCTAGGTGAGGGGATCAGGCAGGCAAGAGGATCTGTGCTGGTGTTCAGGGAACCTGCAAATCTGTGTATGTGTGTGACTCCAGATAGTGCTGTGTTTGTGTCTTCAGTAGTCTGTTGGCAGGGTGCGTGCGTGCATGTGTGTGTGTCAAACCCTGGGTCCTCAAGCATACAGGGCTGGGGTCCAGTAGTCAGAAAGGAGGAGTCCTGGACCAGAACTGCTGGAGAATCATGTCTACTCCTAACATCCCTTAATAAGAACCACAAACAAGCTTCTAAATAAAGAGAAAACAGGACAACTCCAGCTTGGAAGAGGTATACTGTGGAGAATTATAAAACCATAAATGATTTGGAGAAGGTGAATAGGGGCTGATAACTTCACCATACAAGAAGCAAGGAGCAAACAGTTGGGCCTCGTGAAGATAGAATCTTCATTCACATAATTCATAATAAAATTATTGCATTTTTTGTCACAAGAAGCTGTGGAGGCCAGGAGTGAAAATGGATTCAAAGGCAGATTAGACAAGCTCACGGAAGGCAGTTCCCTTGGTAGCTATTAAATGTGATGGCCAGATGCAATGTCCAGCTCATGAAATCCCTAAGCACTCATTTCTGGGAGCTGTGAGGCTATGCTTGGATCACGCTATTCCTACTCCTATTACAATCTTTCCCAAAGCGTCTATTAGCACACTACTATTGGAAGACGGACTGACCTGGTTTGGCAGTTTTTATGCCCTTTTATTACTGAGGCCTGAGCAAGCTGGCAGTTCTGAATTAATCTTGACTCGCCCTGAGTATTGCTATAAAAGCTTCAAATATAATCCTCCAATACTGAGAACAGATACGTCCTCCAGGTCTTTTGCCAGGGGATAATGTTTACCTGGTTTGTGACAGCCTGTGTTTAAACTTGTTCATTCACCATGTGCTGTATCTAATTGTTGAACATATTCCTTTAAAAGGCTGTGATTTAGGAGAAGAGAGGAAGGCTGCCTTTTTCCTTTGTCAGGTGGAGTTCTCTCAGGGCAGAAGATGAGACCGCTTTTCTGAGCAGCTGGATATGGAGGTGAGGAGAGGGAACTGGCAGAGAGAAGGGTTTCCAGTGGAAGCCAGACTGCCGGGTTACTAAGAAGTGAGATAAATTGAAGCACAGTCAAAACTGTGATGGGGAGTAGGGTTTTCCCCATGGACCTAAGGAGAATCATAAAATAGTTTGGGTTGGAAGACACCTATAAATGTCATCTAGTCCAACCCCCCTGCAATAAGTAGGGACATCTTCAACAGGATCAGATGGCTGAGAGCCCTGGCCAACCTGACCTTGAATGTTTCCAGGGATGTGGCAATGTATTGTAGAATGGGGAATGTATAGTTGAATGTAGAATTGAGGAACATCTCATAGAAAGCAACTGCAGATTGCTGGGATGAGAACAAAGCTGATCTATGAAGTACACAGGATCAAGGAGGTTTAGTTATTTTTTCCTCACTCAGCAGATAAGCATTATTCTATATGAAGTGTTAATTTTTTCCAATTTAAATTCAAGTAAAATCCACCGTTTGAGATTCAGATTTGGTGAGGAACCTAGGTTTGCTTACTTCAGTGCTAATGTGTAGGAAACTCATCTCAAAGCTTTGGCTCTCGTGGAGTCCTGTCACGTGGTCCAATGTAATTTGGATACTGTAGAAAAAGATTTGCTGAAAGAAGTGAACCTAGACCATAGTGAATATGGCATTTATTAAATCTACTGTTGACTGAGCTAATTTTCTTTCTGCTGGCTTGAGTTTCACCCATAGCACCACCCTTTTATGGTAACTGACTGTTCAAAGTGCATTACAGTTAAACTATGAATGACGGGCTTTCTGTGTTGGCATAATATCATTTAGTTCAGCTTTGCAGGCAAATTCCAACATTACAGGGCTGTTTGGAATCAATTTTTCCTCTTTGTAGTCTTGATTTGCAGCAAGGATGGGACTAGAAATATATCTCTTTTGTACTTAGCAGCAACTTAAAGTAGGACAAATATCTCTAGAAGGTTGATTTTGGAAAAGGAGGAGAAAGACAACATGTTTGTGCATTTGTTGAATGCTGCCTGCAATTACAGGAAATCATTCTTATATTAGGGAGTCAGTTTAGTTTAGGAGACCTTTTCTTAGATTAGTCTGTATGCATATGAAATGTAGTGATGGTCAACTGAGACTTACAGCAGGGAGGAGAGAGGTAGGAGAGAAAACAACAGCTACAAATGGAACAAGCCAGAATCATTGGAGGAATGAACCTTAGGAAAAGGCAGATTTCTGGACAGCAAGTCCCACATAAGATTTTAAAACAATGGAAGCAAGAACTGCATCAGTTTGCAGAACTGACCATAGAAAATAAATGCGGGGGGGGGGGTGGGGGGTGGGGGGGGTGGGGTGCGGAAAGCAAGTTATAGTTTCCAGGTTTAATGCTGCTGTTGTGGGAAAGACTGATAACAGTATGTATTGGAATGAGACTGTAAAGAGATTCACTTATTTTAATCTAAAACCAGGAAGTAGAATAATGAATTAATGCATTAGAGAACTAAGCATTCTGGCATATCTAACTGCTGCTCTGAAACACCCCACTCTGTAAATCCCTAATTAGAGATGGGCTGGATTGTGGAAACTTGATTCTAGCTTATGCAAGAAACTAGAGGATGAGAACTAAACTTGTGGAATTGACCCCAAATAGCAAGGTTTTCAAAATCCTGAGGGAAATCACTAGTCAGGAGTGGAGACCCTTGAGTCTGTTGAAAGAAACCTCAGATCTGGAGCAGAGACAGACTGTAATGGTGTTCTTTTCATAAAAGAAGAATGCTGAGATTACAATAATATTGCCAGGATTATAAAATACAATTATTATTATTATTATTATTATTACAATTAACCCAGCTTCATTCCTCTACAAACAATAGTGGGGTTTTTTTTTGCTGGAATTCTATAGCTACGGGGTGATGTGATGGATCCAAAGGCTCGTGAAATACATGTAAGGCGGGTGAATGCTTCTGGCCTTTATGCTGTGTTCACATGGCTCTAGATCTGAATTTTATAAGCCCTACTGAGAAGCTGAACTATGTGGGCTTGGTGAACATCCTTTAATTTGGGAATATTTGCACTGAGCTCTGCTGCATGGTGCAAACACATCCAGTAGCGTTCTGGGCAGTGAAAAAATTTTTGTAGAGGAAGTAATTTAAACCTTGCAGAAAACAAGCTACTAATTAGAAGACAAAGGCATAGAAATTCATGAGAACACAATTGAGCTTATTTTTAATTAATGGCAAGAATATTTTATTTTGAAATATGATGGCTTGTTTACCATGCAAAATTTTCGGACCAAGATTCAACATCTTTCTAAAAGTACAGTCACTAGCTTGCCTGGGGTTATTGACTTGATGCAGGAAAGGGTGGGTGGAATCCAGCGGCATATATTATGCAGGTCAGATTACATTAGCCTGTTAGTGTCTGTTGGCTTTAATATCCTTGAATCTATAGAACTTTGTGCAGTCAAGTAGGTAACAATGCTGACATTTTAAATTGACATCTTCAGATTTCAGAGTTGGAAAAAACAGGGCAGTTCATCTGCATGTTTTCTGTTTTTTTAACAAACATGAAGGTCAGAAAGTTTTCTTCTCAAATATAAAATCTTTGATTATAGAGCAAGAGGTCCTTGTAGAGAGGAGGAGGGATTCTTACCCTGGTATTGTTAAGTCCAATATGAAAAAATCCATCCTATTTTTTGGGGGAAGACTTTTATAAGAGTATAATGGCTTGTCAGCTGTACAAAAGTTATTATACATTATCAATAAACTCTGTTGTGCCTTTGGTCTATTAGGGTTTTGTAACTCCATCTTGGAATGGTATATGCCATTCAATGCAGCCCTGAATTGGTAGAGGGTCTGCAAATACGGGGCTCCTAGCCAAAACGCACATGGCCCGGTGTAACAGTACCTCCCTGACCTTTGGTGAACCGTGGTAAGGATATGGCAACATAAATCAGAGGTAAAATCATTCCAGTCAACCCAGTGTGAATGTAAGTTGCAAGGGTTTGGCAGTTAAAAGCAGACCTGAGTGGCCTGTCTAACATATCCGTCTGTAGTGTGTTGATGGCAACAGGACCCAGTGTGCCTCAGCCAGGCTAGCAGGGTGGGTTGTGTAGGGCTGTGCTTCTTGGGTGTGGCAATTAAACAATATAAAGCACTACAGGCATCCACCGCTGTTTGGCATAGCTATGGCGTGGCCTGCCATCGTTCCCTACAGCAAACAAGAAGCAGGGCAGTTCCCCTGGGTACTCCAACTGCATTTGCTCTTGAATGAAGGGAATGCTGTATTCATCCACCAAAAACACCTGTCTTTTACAATAATAAAAAAAAAATATCTGTGCTCCCTGTTTCTTCATCTTATTAAAAATTATTGTATTCATTGAAGTGTAATTTAATCCCTTAAACCATGGTATAAGTGAGTAGTGTCAGAAGTAGACATATTTATTTTACTTGATTTTCAGCACAGTTGAGTCAGCTGTAAAGCTATTATGATAACAAATTGGTGATGTTGCTATACCTCGTAGGTATCAGCGGCAGGTGGATACTGGAACATTGTGTCTGTGTGTTTGTAGATATATACATTTAATGGATCATTATTTTTATAGAGGTAAACCCTTCAGTGCCCCTAGAACACAGATGTATGTGTAACTAAGTTATGCTAATGAAACTTTAAGGTGTGTTATCAGGAAGCCACAGCCTGAAGGCCACTGAAGAGAAATGGGATTATAACATAGGCCTACAGAAGTACAAGAGCAGGATGATAGCAAGAGCTTTAGAAGTGCAAGCATAGACAGATAACAGAGTTCCCCGGGCTATAAACACAAATCACAGTCAACTACGGGTCACTAAAGGAAAGTAACCTTGGGAACTGGGTAAAACTGGTTCTAAGGACTAAAAGAAAAAACAAAACAAAACAGAGCACAGAAGTCTCTACAGACCATTACAAAATGAAACTCAGGTATAACATGGAATTAAAGCAAATGGTTTGTGTTAACAAACATAAAAATAACCCTATGCAAACTCAGGAGTGACAAAGAACACAAGCACCAGACCTCCCCCCAGCCCCAAATCTCCTATCATTTTCATACTGGTGAAGAACTTGAGATGCTGACGGATCACTGGAAACCCTTTCACCTTCTTGAGACAGACCTGTACTATCAACTCTAAAATCATGAGGAACTTGGGAAAGGTTGAGCATAACACCAGAAAAGGAGATCTCTGAAAGTTTGCTTACATAATTTTTTCTGTATTATTACCAGGAATGAGCTGTGAAAATTGTTGTAAGTATATGGATCTTGGATTAGATTGCCAGTACCTTAGTTAGACCAACAAACAATAAAATCTTCATTCTGCATATAAAGTATGTCTTTTTAGCTTACTGAATTACATGGGATTCTTAGTCTTGTACTCACGTGTGTGACGACCCCTGATTTATATACAATAAATATCACACAGTGTTAAACTTTGACACTAACATTTTCAAGTTTTCGTTCTGAATGAGAAAGACTATTCTAAACGGGGAAGGAAGAAAAATACAGAGAAAGAGTAGAATTGGGAAAATGAAAAAAGGAACACAATTGTTAACCAATTCACCATTGGAAAACTCACTCAGTTTGGTTTAAATCAGGGAACTAAGAGACTTTTCAAGCGTAGAGTTTACATTACTCTAAGAGTACTATATGGTATACCTTCTCAAAGTGTTTCTTGTACCTCTTGGTACAAGTATGAAAAATATTGTGCTTGCTTTAGAGCCCTTGTGTACATTTGAACACAGTCGACCATGATTGAAAGTGATTGAATTAGCATGGCTTAATGAGTCAGCTGAGCCTCAGCAGACGAGTGAGCCTCTTGTTACAGGCACCTGTTGTGCCTGTGAAATAAAACCTGCTCAGTTTAGTTATTTTCTTGGTGGATGTGGTTAGGAGCAGAGGAGAAAGGAAGGATTGAAAGATGTTAAGCTTTTCAAAAAATAGTTTCACTTTGACATTTCTATGCATTTATTTTCTTTGAATATTTCCTTATTTCACTTGGAGTATGACTGTTTAGTTGTTATAGTAGTATAATGAAGTCTGCTAATTTTGTTTGCATCTTAAACTATAATGAAAAGTTTAAGGCACTTAGTCATGCAATGTAGTTGGTATAAATGTCTTCACTTTATCTTGAAAGTTTTCAGCAGAATGTGATATTAGTTTCTAAATAGGAAGCATTTTAATTTACCTTGAAATGTCTATGCAATGGTTGCACAATATTAATAATTCTCTGGCAACTCATAATAAAATGCATATTTTATCATTTTAGTGTACAAAGCTGTGTCTTCTTACCAGAAATTCTTGCTTATTACAATAAACATGCAACAGTTTTATTATCCAATGTACCATTTCTGAGATAGCATGAGAAGTTGAAACAATGTAACAAAAGCATATTCCATCACTTTAAAATTTGTTAAATTCTATGCAAAAAGAATAGGAAAAGAAATTTCTAGAACTGTGTCCATAGACTAGTTAATGGATAATTTGGGGACAGAAGGAAAAAAAATATTTTTTTTTCTGATAGAGCAGTCTTGAGTCAGCGTGATGAATTTGTGGCCTTTTTGGTGAGGCAGTCTGTAGCACAGGTCTCTGCACTTAGATGTGAAGTAGTGGTGGGGACAAGTGATGGAGGAGGTGAAGTTTCATGTTTGTGGAAGACTAATACAGATTTTTAGGCTAATAATTTCCAAAATGCATGTAAGGGGCTAAAGAGGCAGGTAGGCTACTTAAATTATTTTTTTAGAGTGTGTAAGCTGAAGTCTGTTGATCTTAAAGGGAATCACTACATATTTACAAATCTAGTGCCTTTGCTAGACATTCAGTTTCTTCCACTTTCCCTGAAGATTTTCTGCCTTGCTGCCTTTCCTTGATTTGTCATTGAAGATATGGTGAAATTGCTTGGTGTGGATGGATTTAGATATGAGGTAAGAAGCAACCAACTCTCTTTCTTGGCAAAGGTAAGATGGTCTCCAACAATTTGTTTTCTAAACTTCAAAAAGGGTTTCCAATAAAACACAGCCTGAAAGATCTTTCTTTTAAAAACTTAAACCCCAACTTCCTAGTCTGCCTAATTTGACCTTAATACCATTTCTCTACCCATTTAGCTTCCTTTAGGCATTTTCTCTTAATCAATCAATGGATATTTCATGCTCTAAGTCTTTCCTGTTAAATTATTCTCTCCACACCCTCACATTATTTTCATGCTTTTGGTACCCTCAGTTTTCCAATGTCTGTTGGGCTGTGCTTCTTAGAATTGAATACATTAGTTTAAATTCTACTAGCTTTGTAGAAACAAATTATTTTTTCTTTGCTGTAAGTCAAGATACTTCTGTACATGTAGGTCAAAGTCATAGTGTCCTTTCTGTGCAACTTGCTGTTGTGTAATTCACAGTTTATTCTCCTGAAATAATACTGGTGTTTTAGTTTCTTTTCTCATGTTTTGAAAAACAGCTTCATCTTGTTTCTTCATCTTCTACCTATTCAGCTGAGCCCAAGGAAATTCTATACTGTATTTCTTTGCCTTTGCTGTGGAAAGGTCATTTGCTACACTTCCCAATTTATTATCATCCGTTACTTTAACTATTGTGCTGTTTAACATACTCCTGATTGTTAATGAAGATTAATCTATTACACCTTTTCCATCTTTAATGCTGATGATCAATTTTATGTTAAAAGAGTACAAAGCCAACAATTACAGACCTTGCAAAACACTCTAATGTTTATTCCATTGATATTTATTATAGTATTACTACTCTTCTGCTTGTGTTTTCTTCATTTGTTTTTCTGATGGTGACCTGTTTATTTCCAGTCCAGACTGATTGAACATCAATAGATAGCCCAAAAATATTAGTGAAAATTTTGTAAAATTCAGAATTGCCTCCGCATGCTTGTATCCCGTAACATATTAATTTGATCCAGCATAATAGACTTCTAATGAAGCCAGGGTATTTCTTCCTTGTTGTTTAGTTAATGTCTGGAATACAAACATTTTTTGGCTTACCTACTTCATTTTCTCAACCAGAAGTGAAGTTTGTGAGGCAATAGCTGTCAGGCTCGTGTATTCATTTTTGAACACTGGTTCTGTATTAGCTGTGTCTCAGATTATCTACCACCTGCATGTTGCTACACATGTCCTCCAAGACCTTCTGGCAGGACAGGGAATTCATTTACTAACTGTGTGTCTCATGTATTTGCTAATTTGACTGCCTCGCCATTTTCTTGTATTCCTCTTCCTGCCCTTTTTTTGTAGATATGCTTATTACAGAGTTGTCAGTTTTCTTTTACTAAGTAAATCAAGAAAGATACTTAGAGGGTATCTCAGCCTTTCTACTGTGAAGTATAGTTTTTGATTCCCTCATCCTGACAGCACTTTAGAGCATGTTGGTGATGTTGGTTCACAGCACTGACTTCCCTTGTGGTCATAAACCACTATTCTGGGGTGTTTTCTTCACAGGTTCATCCTCTCCCTTGTGAAGCTTTCCCCTTGCAGACCTCTTTCTCAAGAAAATTACAATGTACTGACTATATGTGCCAGGTAAGCTGACAAACAGCTAAGCTAGCCTAAACTCCCTGTTGGGCCTAGGATATAAGAAATGAGAAGATCTTGCTCCTAAGCAGCCTGCTGCACACTGTGAACCCAGAGGAGGAAGGACAGACACAAGTAGTTTTCTGCCTTTGCTATGAGAATCAGATATAACAGAAGGTACTCAAAAATACTTTGAAGCGACACTTTGCTGAATTCATCCAGCCCATGCTGCGACTTCTGATGATGTCCATTTTCAGCAGACATTTAGTAGCCAAGGTTTCTGAGCTGGATGCCTGTTGTTGTTGGCGTGGCATGCAAGTCATCACATATGCTGTCTAGGCTGTCTTGTCTAGGCATTTTTTATAGCCTTTGGATAGGGGAAAAAACAGCTCTTTAACAGTACTGTTCAAACCAGGACTTTATCTGAGATGTTCTGTTTGGAAAAGCCTGTTTTATTTTATAATGGACATGGAGCCTAGTGGCTACAGTAGATGGTGTGGATATTCTGCTATATCTCTAGCAAACCTCATATTTTACAATATTCCTAGACTCACAATGAATTAATGGGATTTAGAAACACAATATAAGATTAGCTCTCAGATGCAGTGTCATAAGTAGCTTCAGCTTATGAAGAAGTGTAAGCATTCACCAGCTGTGGGAAGGCCTTGAGTTAAAAATAATCCAGAGAACAGAAAATGTTAGTTACATCTACAGATGGAATCATATCCAAAACAAAAGGATTAAGTTCTTAACACAGAATAATCCAGTAACTTTAAAGATAAACCCAGAAAGACTGGTTTAATCAAATGTCACGTTGATGCTGGAAATAAAGATTGTTGCTGAAATACCTTAGAGAGCTTCATCTGTTGGGGAAAAAAGTTATACGAGATCAATGAAATCAAATGCTAAAAGAGGGCATTGTCCCTGCTGCCTGTTGTCCATGGGCATCTCCACACTTATTAGTACATTTTCTCTGGTGAGCAGTTTTATATGGACTACGGGAAATTAAACAGTGCCTCTCAGAGATCAATATCTACTGTCTGATATTGATGACTCATTAGTTTTTTGAAGTGAAGCTAGGTCCATTAGCACCTAAAACATGTGTAGGGATAACAGTCTTGCAGGTGTTTTGGAACCTAAGTTGAAAATCACCATTCTGTAGTAGAAGGATGCTGTATCATTTCCAAGTTGTGTCCTTTAGTTCACCTGCAATATTGCTGAGATTAGGCAGTCATGTTATGGCAGCTTTAATTTTCAAAATGTATGTTTCTATTTAGATGACTTAACAGAAGCATTGTCTATTTTCCAAAAGAATCCACAACAGCAGCTTTTGCAAGATTTAGAAACATTTACTAGAATATGAAAAGCAGGGATTACTTTTATATTAGAGAAATGTCAATTACACTTCTTTTTTGAAATAGTAGGTAAGGATTAATAAGAGATTTTTGCAAATGCTGAAGTGGGACTGCAAACACGATCTGATAGTCAATTACAAGAAATTAGGTCATTTTGAGGAACCATCAAGTACCACTGAAACTACATGCCTGACTGTTCCGTTAAAGCTTCCCCTTCAATCAGCTCACAAGATGTGCCTTTCGAACAGATTCAGATATGCTAATAAGCATTTCAGCTTAAAAGTGTTTGTCAGCAGTTTTAAAATATTCACAATTCAACTAATTGAAATTGCTTTCCTAAGGTTTAGCAGCATGCTTGGGAGCATCTGTCACAAAGCTTTCCTATAAAGGATCACACAGTGTGGTAGCTTAGTTCCTATGTCAGGTGATAAAGCAATACAATAAATAGTATAAGATGATTTCACATTAATTATTGCTGTTGAACACTACTTTCTATAGAAACAGTTACTCTGGTATTCAGCAACAGAAAGTGTCCTCGAAGTAATGGTCCAGCTCCTGCACTGTTGTAATCTTGCAGACACTCACTGACTGCAAATTCATGTGAGGTCCAGTGTAGTTCATACAGTCCTAAAGGTGTGATACAGTGAGAGTCCAGATGGTTAAACATATTCAGAACTGTATTTTTAAGAAGGGTTTTCTCCACAGTATTGTCTACCACAGTATCTAACTGCACATTTATTACTTTCAATAGGGAACTAGAGCAATACCTTAATTTTCCAAAAATCTGGAATTTCTTGGAATTATCTGTAGATGAAAACGATATTTTTAGCTACTTCATGTTTATTTATGAATTGGGTGACCAAGTTAAGAGTTGTAATCTAATTTATATTTCTAGAACCCCCCAAAATAGGCACTATAAAATGAACTGGACCAATGGCAACTGACTGTAGAAGCAGAAGAAATGTGTGCTTTAATAATCAAGCATAGTGGAGTAAGTAAAGACTAAATGTCTTCCATTGGGCTGAAACCCTGGAAAGGGAGTGCCATTTTAATTGCTAATGATGCCCTGGTGTAAGGTAGTGTAAAAATATAGTGTAGCTGGTGGACTCTGAAATAAACGAGTGAAGAGCAAATCACTCCCATTCCAGTGTGGGTATCCTCCCTCCAGATAGGAGAGGCAGTACAGGCATTTGTCTCTCTCTCTCTTTTAAATCTGATCCTCACAGATAGTGTACTGGGTCTGGCTGCAGAGTCCATTTTCTTACAGCAGCTGTTATGGTGCTGTTTTGGATTGGTGATTAAAACACACCTGTTTTTTGACTATTGCTGAAAAGTACTTGCACGGCATTGAGGCTTTCTCTTTTTTTCTCCCTGCCACCTCCCACCCTGGTGAGTAGCTGTGGGTGGGCAAGAAGCTGAGAGGGGACACAGCGGGGTCAGCTGACCCAAACAGCTGAAAAAGATATTCCCTACCATAAAAGGTCATGCTCAGTAGTAAAATTGGTAGGAAGAAAAAAATGTGGGTTTTGTCTTCTAGTTGTTGTTTGGAGACTATCTGGACTTGGTCTGCTTGTGGGGTGTGTATAGTGATTGCCTTTGTATAATTCCCCCTCCCCCTCCCCCTTTTCTTCACTTGCTAAACTGTAGTTATCTCAGTTCATGAGTTTTCTTGCTCTTCTTATTGTGTTCTCATCCTGCTGGGGGCAGGAAGCGAGTGAGCAACTGTGTGGGTGCTTAGCTGCTGGCTGGGGTCAACCCACCACAGAAAGCAGGCTGCAATGTTATTGGAAACACCACTCCATGACCCAATTCCTAGTAAGGCTGCTAGTAAAATGGGAAATAGCTAAAGAAATGTGCTGGAGTTGTTCCTGCCTCACCAGTCTCAAACTATTCCAACTTCTAATCATGCTTTTTGCTTCTGCTGTTTGTTCAGCACAGCACAGGTCTGGTTCTGAAAACTGCAATCAATTATTTTCAGTTGTCTAAGCTCTGTTAAAATTAACCTGCGTCAGAATACTGGTCTAGAATTCAGATATTTTCATGCAGTTCCTTGGTGAGAGCAGGCAAAATCAGGAAGGTGAATGGTCCCTACTGGGCTCAGCACAGGAAAATTTGACTTTCACTCTCATGGTGCCACTAGTCTGTATTGACCAAGTATAATGCATTTTCAGCCCAGATATCAAACATGGTAGCAGGTGCAGGGCTGAAGAGCATGTCACTCTACGCTCTTTGAGAAGCTGTTATCTTCATGTATAGGCTGGAGCTTCTGCATTGTGTTTTTTTAGGGGAAGAACAGAGGTGGAGTGGGGGTGGTAACACAAAGAATTGAGAAGGGCTGATAAAGGTAGCTAAGATAGGAGCAGTGATTGGGGGATCTCTAGCTTCAGGTGCCATACGTTCAAAGATGTGTAAGAACTAAAAGATTAAAGCAGTTTTGTTTCTTAAAGCATGCAAGCAATACCTTTATGGACTCAGTTAATCATCCAGAGAAGGCACAGGTCACCTTTGGTGTGCCATCCATGTCCAAAACAGGAGGATCTAGTAAGTAAGCAAGGTAAAAAAATAATCTCAGTGTTCTTTTGTAACACAACCTTCTATGTTTCAGAAGTAATCTGATCTCTACCAGAGCAGCAATAGCTAAGCCTTGTATCTAGTTAGCAATATAGTTATTTAACCCCACGAATCTCCTGTGGCTTCTTAAAAAAAAAAACAAAACCAACCCTTTTATTCCAGCCGTGCTATTTTTCTCTGCTACAGTAACTCTTGAGAAAGCTGTATAGTGTAAAACTGTATTCAGTCTATCTTACCAGCAAATCACTTTCACACTTGGTCAGGTCTCTTTGGACTGGTTGTCTGCGTTTATGCTCCTGTACAGAGCATCCTCAATTTGGCCTAGAGGCAAACCAGCAAATCATATGCTGACAGCATCAGTCTTGAGATCTGTGATGGGCTGTTCCTGCTTGTCTTCTGAAATGAAATCCTAGGTGCATCCAGCATGCTGCAATCACATCTGCTATGGGGAGGGCCCCAGCAGCTGCTGTGGAGGCTGAAGAGGGAAATGCTGGCACATCTGCCTGCATCTGCCACAAGGTATGATGGGGCATTCAGGCTGCAGGATCTAAACTGAGTGGAACCTGCTTCCCCTAGGTCTGGATCTACCTCAGGAGCAGCATGAGAATGAGTGCTAATGAGTAGTATGGTTGTAGCTACCTTGCAGGTTTCTCTGCACTTCAAAGTTTTTCTGGCACAGACTTTAGCTGATGGTAGACCCAGTATCATGGGCAAGCACTGTTCCTCCAGGATCACTTACCTTTTTGCAAGGAGAGTTTAGTGAGCAACTGAGATAATTTGTTGACCAGTGGATAAGTCAATCATTATTATTTCCTCTTGGCAATCCTACACCTGTAGCATATTTACCTGGTGTATTTTCTAATGTCACTATTTAAGTAGTTTGTAAACTAGTTTCTAGGCAGTATCCCCCGGATAGGGAAATACTGATTCTGTGCCCATATAAACTGTGGTGCCACTTAAAATATAGCCATATCAGCAAAAATCTGTTGACTTTAGATTAACCTTAGATAGCTCTGTGATGTCTTTGCAGACTTAACAGACCAACAGCTCTAAGAGATAAAAAAACCCCATCAAATCTTAAAGCCAGCAAGTTCAGACTGGGGTAGATCACTATAATGGATTCCACATGTGTCTGCTGTTGAGAGCCAAGCACAAACTCAATAGCAACTTGCCACCATGACAGGCATGACTATGCATAGCCAGCTCACTCAGATGGAACTATTTATTTTACCCCTATTAACTTGATGAAACAGAGGTACTTTTGTTGACATATACAGTACTGAGGTAGCATTGCAACACAAGAATTTAAGTTTCAAGTGGTATAGTTGCTACTCTTTATCTGTTGATTTTACATATCCTGGACAAAACTAAAGGTAATCTCTCCAGAGTGGTAAAAATGCTGTCTGTTAAAAGTGGCAAAGACAAGGAAAAAGTACCATTCTTTCAGAGGGGGATTCTAGTCAAGGAGTTCTTTCTGCACTGAGGCACAATCTCCTAGCTAAGAAAAAAATACTCTATTACCTAACCAATTGCACATGTTATCACTTGTTGTTACAGGGACTGCAGAGGAAGAAAAGATAAACCAGCTGTACATTATACTTGTGAGCAACTTTTTTTTTTTTTTATCTAATCATAAACCACATGCCCCAGTGTGATGTTACCCTGTCCAAAGACTGTCTGAAGAGTTCTTTATAGGCATGTTACATGAGGGCTTTTCTTGTTTATTTTGTACTCGTTTGGGGAATCGTATTCAGACTTTTGAAGATGGATTTTTTTTATGTCTTGGTGCATACCAGAAAGTCTTTTTTTTTTCCTTTAAATTTAGCACTAGTTTTCATTAGCAGTGTCACTCACATGTCCCATTAATATGTGGATTTATTATTCTCAGGTGCTTCTTGTGTGAGGATTTATTTCAATGTTTCTGGGAGCTCAGAATAGCTGTGTAGGTGCACTAGAATCTGCTGCAGAAGCAGGTGAAGTGCTTTGAAGTGCTTTCAAATATATATTTTCTGATTGTTTTTCCCTCTGTCTCTTTCTGCTCTCTTCCACCCTATTTGGCTCGAATTCCAATTTTTTGCTCACCTTGAGCAGTGCTTGGATCTCTACTTGATATTTGTTGGCCTGTTCCAGGCACAGGTCTTCATTGTGAGCTGTGGTCTGAGTATTTTCTTTTCTATTGCAACACCTACGCATTTTGTTTAGGTTTTTGTGCCTTTTTATTTTAATAGGCTAATAGATGTCGTCTATATGAAAGGTGCTAAAAGTATCTCAGAATAAGGCTTTGTGTAACCCTGTTGAGTAGGGGAACATTTGAAAGTGCTCACCTTTAATATGTAACATACTGTAGCTGTAACACAGGACTAGTATGCTCTTCAACACGACTCTTTGTAGTCTTGTACCTACATACAAGGTAGATGTATCTTTCTGTGAACACCAAATCCTTATGCATGAGCTCACCTTGAAATGTGCGGATTGCTTGGCCCTTTTTGCTCCTGAGTTAATACACCAAACTGCCTTGTGGTTTCTGAGATGTTACCTGAACCTCAACCTGCTTGTTTCTGCTTTATGCACTGTTTACTAGCTGATCTTGATTACATTTTCATGTCATCTATTCTAATAAATTGAGGCTGTCCAATCAACCTGTTCTTAACTGGACTGAGAAACATATCAGGTTGTGGTTAATCTTTGATGTAGACAATGTGGGTCCCTAACTTTGAAAGTGGTAGGAGACCTGCACCTACACAAAAAGGTGCTTCCAAATGGCAGAATTAGAGGATGAGCTGGCTTGCCTCTCTGTAGAGGGAAGGTGCTAATCACTCGTGAGGGATTAAAATTTGAGATTGAGACACTTGAGTTTTATGGGTATACAGGTCAGTGAGGTCCACACTTCTGTTATGGCAAATAGGCACACAGTCCATTCAACCAGTGGAGCCTGGGGAGATATTTAGATCAACTGATGCTAAATATGAACTTTATGATAAGCTGAATTGTTCCACTGACTGTATTGGTTATGGTGGGAGTTTAGACATTAATATTCATATCTCTTACTTTGAAGTTATCTCAGCATTTAGATGTGTTCTAATTGCCTAAATACAGATGTCTTAGTACCATTAGAGATGGCCCCATGGTGATCAAAGCATCCACACAAGTCTGCCATATAGAATGTAACATCTACAGAAGACTCTTGTCCTCAGGAGTGGCAGCCGGAGGCCTGCCAGTGCACATTAATGCATCTGAATTGCCACCAGACATCTGTGTTGAGGCATCCAAATCCTATTCTTTGTCTGTCTATCAAGACCCAAGTGGTGGAAATGGCAAGGCTTCCTGGTGCCAGCTTGAACTGCAAAGAACTGGGGTGTGCATTGTTTTCAGTACAGCGTAGTTCTCTGATCTTCTGCTACAAAGAGAATATATTCTTCAGACTGCAGGAAATCAATCCAGAGAGGGTCTGAGCTGAGCATGGTTTTGAGGGTGACTTGATTAATAGGGCAGGATATTCTAAGACATGTGTCGTGACCAAATGGAAAGTGCAGTAAGTGGTTTTCCATTTTTTAAGTTTTGCTTATCTGGGACTTCAGCAGCATTGGTGGCCATATTACCAGTATCGGTCTATAGCATGTTGTGCAGAGAAATGCACAACATTTGAGTTGGATGCATTACTATTTTGTGTTGTAGGAAACAGAAATCAGAGAAAGAGGGAGGAAGCTAGAAGTTCTCTACAAACTTCCACATGTCAACTGCCTGATACGCTACATTGTATGTCTCTTTCCCCACAGAGCTGTCCAGCAAGGAATATTTACTTTTCAAAGGGATTTTCTTTTGTTCTGCTTGTTTTGTATTCACTCAGAATTAGAGCAAATACAAAAAAATTCAGTCTCAAACCTTTGAAGTTTTCTGCCCTGCAGCTGGGAAATGGCTGGTTTTTTTCAGTGTTGAGGCCAACGTCATGCCATTTTCCAGGGAAGCTCTGTGGTCTGAGGAGCTTCCAAGGAGCTCTGCACATTTCGAAATTTTTTGGGGTTTTGACTCATCCAGAGCAGATAGGAGGCAGGTATTAGAGCCTTCTGGCTTGGGACATATTGGACAGAGCATGTATTTGCTAAAGCTGAAATTCTGAAGCAATTTCTAGATTATTAGTGTCTTTACAGCAGACCTCAGTGTCAGAAAGCCACCACTTCCACACAACTTAGCTTTGTAGCATAAATGGTAAGTGCAGACAATGTTACCTTGAAACCTTGCCTTCAGTGCAACGAAAATTACTTGTTACCAAGACATTTAGAAAAACATATTTTGGCCTTGGTGAACCTAATATTTTTATAAAAGTTTTTCTCCTTTAAAATTTCCAGGTACTTCTATCCCCAGAGCAATACAGGTTTTCTCCATTCTAATTCTGCATTGCCTGTAATTGTAAGAAAAAAACCTGACAATTATTTATTACAGTGGAAAACAGTCATTACAGCAGAAGAAAATTGTAACAGAAAGGTAACATCACATTTTTTTAAAATGATTTTCATTTTCCTAGGCAGGCTTTGAAGGTGAGTGCTGCTTCTTCCTACCTGCTCCAAAAAATAACACTAAAAAAGATTTTAGACTTTTTTTTTTTTTTCCCCTCTGCTGTAACCCTGGTATAGTCCAAGAAAAAGATGGGTTGAAGAGTGTGTGTGAGGATTTATGCATGTCAAAGATTGTCTTGTCATACCAGAGTAAACATTTTCTGTGTTACCTTTCAAAAGCTTAAGATACTGAGTATTTGAATCGCTAATGCACAGTAAAATTTTACTGTTGCCATAAGTAAAGCCTGTCAGATATTTGAGTCCCAGATGCTTTCTTCGTTCAACAAAGTGATGTGGTGGCAGTTCATGTCAGTTGACTCAGTGCTTGGAACCATCAGTGGCATTGGGATCAAATATGCTAAACGTGACAAGCAGATCCCCTTGTGAATAGCAACTGAAAGTAGAAATTGTATTAAAATAAACCCCTAATGCTATTTTCAGATTAAAATGAATTTTTTTGTTATCCTTTCTGCTGCTTTTATAATCTTTGCTCCCAGAAGAGTAAATTAAGGGCAGTGGCCTAAATAACAGAAGAAACTTGATGGTTTACTTTCAGGGGGCCCAACCTCTGCTACCCAAAACAAGCTGAATTTCTGGGAGACTGTCTGCCTTCCCTGTAATGAGTGACACCGGCTTTCATGAACATGTAATTTCTTTTAAGCTTAAAGCTTCCCAGAGCAGGAGTTTAGATGCCGTTTTTTAGTATGTTTTCTACCTCAGGAACCAGACAACTGAGGGCACAAAATCTCTGCTGGATAGAAATAACATGACGTTCAAGAAATCCCCTTGTGCTTATAATCCTTGGTCTTCCCATCCCCCTTGAACCATCCCATTCACCAACTTACAAACACAAGCTGTGCCACTGATGCTTTCTTTTCCCTTACTGTACCCATGGGCATGATTTCTATGACATTTTTGACATTGTAGAACCCTAACAGCTGTAACATCCCAGTGTTTGGAAAGCCCTCAAAATGTGTAGTGCCAATGCCTAATGTGCACCCTGTGCAGGTGCCTGGCTAGGAGTACGAGACTGATATCTACAGTGTTTATCCTGGTTATTCCTTAGGCCCAAGAACAGTAACTGGTGCTGCCCAGACGAAGGTCCTTGCTGGTAGGCTCCGTGCAGCTGCACAGTTCTACGTTGCCCCTGCTCAAGGCATTTCTGCTCAGACAAGACTCATGAGCTGTGGCAGTATGTGGCTGCAGGAGGGGACAATGAACAAGTGATAGTGTGAAAGGTCACTAGTTTTTCTGTGGGGAGAGCTTGGCACAGTAGGGAAGGGAAAAGGGTATGGAGGAGAAAGGCATATTAGAGAAGTGCAATCAGTTAACAGAGGGCTAAAGCAATTGAAGCTATTGGTATAATGTTTGGAGATTTCCTTGACCAGCTTAGAACTTAACACATGGTTTGCCTCAGGAGTAAGAAATTTTAAATGTTTCTTTTGCAATGTCTTTTATCAGCTAAGCACAATGCTGGTTACAACCGTTGCAGGGCTGGTGTAGGATGCCCCACAGGATGCTCTGGGGCACTGGCTATATTTCAAGTCACCAGAGACTTCAGAATGCCCGGAGCTCCCATCAAAAATAGGCCAACTGTGACCCAAGGCAGTCCCTGTGTAAGAGAAATTATAAAGAACCACAGACACAGATTGTAAAAAAAATAAAATAAAATAATATATATATATAATTTACCAGGTGCCAAGGATGGAGAATAAACAGTACAGTCCATAGTGAATATTTCTGCTGCTGCCGACAGGTTAGACAAGAAAATATTTTGCTGTAGCTTTCAAGACTCTAAAGCCATTTCAGAAGGGAGCCAGAGGACAGACAGGGTATGCTTAGCTGGTAGTAAATTATCTGTTTATTTCCTTGGCAAAAATGTTGGTATGTAAATCTCAATAGGACAGACACGCAGGGTCTGCCTAAGCTCTTCTAGCTCTCCTAAGATAGTAAGCCTTTTATGCATAATCTAACTAATCTGTTTTCAACTTTGTAGATTCTGACTTCCTGATCATACATCTAGTTGTTATCTGAAAGAGCCTCCTGTGTACCACATATGATGCATATCCAAATTGAAAATCTGACAGCTTTTCTTAACCCTTCCCCCCCCCCCCCCCCCCCCCGGCCTATTCATGCTTTTGTCTCCGTTTTAGGGAGTATCTAGTATTTGGTTTTTGAATAATCCATTTACCTTTCAAAGTACTTTAGAGAGAGAGAAAAGGAGTACTACAGGGTTTCAAAACTATAGTGACAAGAAGAGAGGAAAGGGCTGTGTTTCCAGCTGATACCTGGCACTTCATTGTGTTTAGAAATGTTTGCTGCTCTATGCTGTTTGACTGACACCACCAAGGAAACAGTATTTTTTAATTGCTGACTGCCTGTCCTAGTTTTGTGCTGATGTAAACCACTGCCACTAATTATCTTATTACAAGAAAGGGTTTTTATTCTCTCTCTGTCCAAATCCCTCCCTAATTAAGACCCTGGCCTTGTTAAAATCCACCCTACATCATTTATTTCCCTTATTAGTACCTTGCTGTCCCCTCTTTTCTTCTGCAGTGTTCTTGTATCTTTTGTGTTCATGTTGACAATATCTTAGGTTATAAATTGTTTCGGGGGCAGAGAGAGTAGTTTCTGGACTTTTTTTTTCTTTTTTTTTTTTTATTTGTTTCTTTTTTTTCCGCGAGGATGCTGAAAAGGTTGCTTTTCAGGGCTGCAAGGACTTCCAAATATGGAAGATTTTCACAAATATGACTCTATGACTGACAACTGTAATAAAAATAATCAAATGCAAAAAAGTCTAGTTCCATATGAACTGATTTTATTTTTACTTCTCAGAAAGTAACATCTGGAAAGAATTGTTTCAGGAAAAATGCAGGAAAATGTCATGTGTCTTTTAGGAGTTTTGAACGAAGTCAGCAATGAACATGAAAGAATGAAATATATTTAAATAACCAGTAAGGAGATAAAGGTCCTACTTTTTAATACACAATAAAACACTAGTCAGGACAATACTTTCTTGGTATTGAGCAAATATTGGTTAGTACCTGATGGTACTTTCATCACATAAATGTGCAGTACTTGAAACACTGATTTAGCAGGTTCTCCTGAAGTATGAGGATGACCCAGCCTGTAACAAGACTCCAATACATTTCTGAAAAGGTAGTACAAACTAAAAGTTTCTGTAACTTTGTAAAGAAAACACTGTTAGGGCTGTCTTTGTAGAGGTGGGAAATGAACAGAACTCTTTGCTGGTCAGTGAGGCATATATCATCTTCAGTGTAAAGAAATAATGGATTATGACTACTTTTACTTTTCACTGTAAGTGTTGTACAGAAGTCAATCTATGATGTGCTAGTAATTCCAAGTATAGTTTCTCCCCTTTGGAGTTATATGGGGGCAGATCACCATCTGATTTAAATAATTTTCAATTTTCATCATATTAATCTGAGTGTATTTGGTTTACGTGGCAATGTTTTAGTAGCAGGTGAGTTGCAGGGTGGCTTCTGTGAGAAGACACCAGGAGCTGCCCCCATGTCAGCCTGAGCCACTTACAGCTGGCTCCAAAACAGACCCATTGCTGGACAAGGCTGAGCCTGTCAGCGATGCTGGTGGCATTTCTGTGATGACATATCTAAGAAAGGAAATAGTAAAAAAACACCATGCAGCAGCTGTGAGAGGAGTGAGAAAATGCAAAAAAACCCCAACCCTGAAGACACCAAGGTCAGAGAAAAAGAAGGGAGGTGAGGTGCTCCAGGCACTAGAGTGGAGATTCCCCTGCAGCCCATGGAGAAGACCATGGTGAAACAGCTCATGGAGGCCCACAGGGTAGCAGATATCTTACCTGCAGCCCATGGAGGACCCCATGCCTGTGCTGCCATGGTATAAGCTGTTCCCACAGTGCGGTACCTGTAATCAGGACTTGTAAACACAGGTAAGTTTGCTTGATGGAGCACAGTGTTTTGAAATACTTTATTTTTGTTTATTTATTTTTAACAATCGGTATTATCTTTTTGATCATTTACTCAAGACTTTAACTAACTTTCTCTTGCTGGAACTCAGGCACTGAGAATATTATGGGGGTGACATGAGAAAATATTCATAGCACCAGTGTTTCATATGAGGTTCTCTAGGGAACGATGAAGACTGTTGGAGAGTTAATGCATCTTTCGGGGGGGGAGGGGGGGGGAGAAGAAAAGATTATTTGAGTATCAGAAGCCAAATAGAAGCATAATGTAGGATTTTTTCTTGTTTTCAAGATAAGTATCTTTTACACAGAAATGGTTGATCAGCCTTAAATGTGATGTACTTAGTCTCAAAGGGGTTAAAGTGACCAGTAGGAACTAACAAAGATGCACAACTTGGCAAGGATGTGTGATATGTATCTACAGTGGCATTTGCCTCTTGCTAATCACTTGGGTATGTGAAAAGTTTAATTACTCATGTCATTTCTTGTCCTGTGCTCTGATCCTCCTGATCCTCTTTTGTGAGGAACAAGGATGATTGGGCTAGTAAAAACAATTCCCAGTGGTTGGGTAACCAACCAAAGCCAAATGTTGGCTTTTTCTTTCTGCACAGGGAGGTCAGTAATGACTCTTGAGTAGCCTCTCATGATTAGGACATATCAAGTTTTACTTTTAGTGTGAATTTTATTGCTTTGATGATGTGCCTTCCAAATTATGTTGAGTACTCATTCAGTTGTTCCTTTTTTTAACTAACATTTTGAATGTTTTTTTTCATTGGTTAAGTTTCTCCAACAGAGAAACTTGAAATAAAGTGTTAAACCAGTCACAGGGTAGTAGTATGTTTCTCAATGTTGGTAGTAACAGGATTAAGCTATCAGCAACACGAGTCATTTCTGATGGGGCAGAAAACTTCACTGAATAGAGGGAAAATTTATTACCTTATTGGTAAAAAGCTTTATTTGAACCTAGTATGAAAGAACGCTGAGTGGTGTGTTCATCTCATTTTTGAACATTTTGGTAAAGAATTTTTCAGGAAATTATTATAGATCTGTATTTTGCAACAAAAAGGTTAAAAACGTGCTCCCCTTATTTTTGAGCTAGGTTTACATGATGGTGGGATGAAAAGGCTGGTAATGCAAGTTTTGCTTGTGGAACAGGAAGAAAGGAAATTAGTATCAGAAAATATGGCCTTTAGTCTTTTCAGTTGGATTTTGAAGATCATTATTTTTGATGTTAAGTTTTTTTGAAATTAGCATTTTATTATTATATAGCTACTTTTAACTCTCCAACCATCTGTGACTAATTTCCTTTTGTCAAAAAAACCCTCTGCTAACATCTGTTTATATGCAATTACAATGGCAAGCATGTAGAACATTACCTCAGACTTAATATTTGGCTAAAAGCTTGGGACTCTGGAATGATACTAAAATTAACTTGCAATTTATTATGCTTAGACATGGGTTAAGAAAAGCATATTGAGTAAACAGTGTGTCTGTTGACGCACTCTTAAATCTATAAAAGCACATTACTATCTTATTTTAGTTTTAGCCCTTTTAGATACTTGTTAGGGTAAAAAAGAATAGTAGTATGCAAAATTGTTCTTAGTTATTCTAATTCAAAGAATAGTATGCAAAATTGATCTTGGTTATTCTAAGTTAAAGAATTTTCCAAAACTTAAAAGCTGCTTGAACTTCTGATTAATTTCTTTAAATATTCAGGCTTATTTTGGTAAATATTTTAGTAAACTAGGAAAAAACCCTCAAAAGGGAAAATATATAGTGACTGTAGAATAGAAAACAATTTTTCATAGTTCTACAAAAATGGCTTATTTTGTATGAAAGGATTTCTCTTTCAAGGTATAAAATTTTAAAATTAATGAAACGTCTATGCTAACATACAGAAATTATAAACTGGAAGTGGCCCATGAGTTATTCTCCAAAGTGACTAAACTAGAAACATTTTTTTTCCCCCCATAATTTCGGTTTGCATAGCCTAAACTGTAAAACATAACCATGGTAAAAATTTCTTATCAATGACTTTTAATTAGAATATTCCTTTGAATAAATTCTGAAAGGTGACTATGTATGTTCTTTCTCACACAGTATAGTATACAAAGTGTCAAAAAAAAAAAAGAAAGAAAAACAAAGAAAAAGTATTTCTGCTGTTATGGAAGAGGGCAAAAATAGATACTGCTGGGGATTTTCTTGCATGTCAATGTACATCCTAGGTAGCAATGGAGTGTGACTAAGGTGTGGAGATTCTTTCTAGTAACACTGGCACTTTACATTTTATTGGTGACAGACAGAGTCTGCTGTGAATACGTGGCATGGATGCAGGTATGAGACAATGAAGATGGCAACGTTAGCTCACGAGATAGAAATTCAGTAATTAACTCCTTGTTCTTTAACTTTGCCATGGTTTTGGATTTTTTAATCACTCTGCTGTTTCAGCTGTCACAAATCGCTTTTATCTGTGCTTGGCAAGACTATAATGATACAATACTTAATTTTTACCTTAATTTAGAAAAGGAGTTTGGATTCAATCTATAACTAGGTGATTGGTAGCTTGTGAAATTACACTGTGATCAAGTCAGTGCAGTCATCAAAGAATACTTACTCTCAGTTTAATAAATCTGCTGTACTGAAAAATGTTGTCAACTTTAATGTAATTTTTCATCTGCATAATATATTCTGCCATCTGATCATCTGCTTTTTGTTTATTCATTCAAAACCCAGCTTTTAGTTCATTCCACAAAGATCAAGAATATTGACATAGGTGTTTGTTCTTCAACCCTATAACTGGACAGAGTAGTGATTTTTGTAGTTGTTCCTTCTGAAAATGTCAGTGATCAAAGTGCCTATAAGTAGACATTTTACATTTTGTTCTTAATCATGAGGGAAAGAATAAAAGAAACTATCCTTAATCTCTGTATTAACTTTCAGAGACAAAACCCTACATTTTGCTTTATGATTTCTCAGGTCTTCTGTACAAGCATTCCTTCAAATGTCTCCCACGAGTGTGTACTGCAAAGGATTTCACCCTGAGAGGTAAAAAAGTACTAAATCTGTTGTACAGTAGCTGAGATTTGGGGGTATCATACCTACACGTCTGATTATCTTTTCTCACAGAAGAATAATTCTGGCTGGATTTGAGACAGGAAAGAAGGACAGCTAGGATGACAAGAGAACAGACAACAGATATCTTCTGAAAGGAGAATGAGAGAACATATTCCCCTTTCCATTTCTTAACATAGCAAGAGAGACTTGAAAGGGATATAAATACTTTCTATCAAAACATCAAGGGAGTTCAGCAGTTCTTCCTTCCAGTACTGAACTAATGTACAACATTTGCCCCAGGTTCAATGGAGTTTAACATTTAGGTTGAAAATTAGAAGTTTCTAATCAAAAGTTTAATGAGGTTCTGGAAGAGACCTTGAAAGAAGAACTGAGCACAAATGAAACCTTAGCTTATGTTAAAATGGAGCTTTGATGGAAGAGACTATATAAGGCAGTTGCTCTCACTCGGGGATTGTACCGTCAAAAGCATGCTGATGGCAGAGATCTATGTGAGATGCCCTATAGGGTCTCACCAAGAGGTATGCTGTCTTGTGGAGGGTTCATGGGAAATTGCTGTTCATAAATAATAAATAATAAATTGCTGTTCATAATTAGTTTCTATGATAGCTCTTCAGTGACTGCTATAGGAAGTAGCTGAACAGCTGTAGAGATGGATGTTTTGCATCCTGCTTGCATCCTTTTGCTTAGTATTAAAAGGTGCCAATACTGTCAGATAAAGACTCGTCATAAAGGCAGCGTGTATGTGGGCATACTTAATTATTTCCATTTTACTGTGAGTGAGACTTTCTTGTGAGTCACTGAACTTTGGACCAGATGTGCATGCAAACAATTCTTTTGTCTTCTGCCCTGATCAATTTCAGTCTGATCACGTTAAATAAATCTTGAATTGGAGGAGGGCAGGGAGGGGGAAATTCAAGCCAGTTCCCCTAGTGAATGACACTTAGCACTTAATCCTTAAAGTGCTGATAAGGCTTTCTTCCCTTGAGCCCTCTCTAGGATGCTTAAAAATAAAGCAGCTGCATGAAAAATGCTGTTAGGTTATTTCATCTCTGTTTAGTGCCTTTGGTGTTTTTAAAAACAAAATAAATATTTGAATTTACAAGTGCTGATCTGGGATTTTTGGAGTCTTGTTTTTCAGTGCTAGACAATTTCTACTGATATTTCAAAATCCTTTGCAACTCCATCTGAAGAATTACTGTTTAGGAGCCTTAAGCCTCTTAAAGGCTGCATGGCAATAGGATATGAAAAGATTTGTATTTTATGTTTTAGTACCAAATAAAATCACTGGAAATTTCCATTGATTTTTTTTTTTTTTCAGATGAAGGTCTCACTCTCTGTAGGATTTAATTCAAATCATCCCCTTCCATTTCCTCTGTTTCCTCGTCTTTTCTTTCAACTTATGTCTTTTCCATTCTTCTAGTTTGTGATCATTTTTTTGAAAATGGTTAATACCAAGAGTGATACAAATCCTTCTTAAAGAATTCCACTCAGTGATTTTATTAAAGATCTGATTGTTTCAAACTGAAGTATATCTCTAACCTCCACTATTGCAAGGGGCTATCATGACTGATCTATATTCTTGTTAAGTTGTGTTACCTCCTTTCATTGACTGGTATAGCATTCTGTAAGTAATTTCGAATATGGAGTAGTTCTAAATATACTTCTATCAAATCTGCATTAGTTGTCGCCAAAATCAGGAATATGAATCTCCTTAACAACAGCACAACATTAAGAAGCAGGTATTCTTTATTATGGCACTGGGTACACGGGGGATCGCTCCACCTAATGTGCATAATTTCCTTCTCTCAGGTAGCTCTTTTTATGCAGTACATGTATACATATTCAACATATTTTACAGAAAAGACATACATATTAAAGAAATTAATCAAAACTAGTTATAATATTTGCCCCCCCCCCTCATGCATGCCCAGTTGCCCAAAGAGGGGTCTTCGGTGGTCTCGAGGGTCTGCAAATTTGTCCACTCCTTTATACAGTTGGCTAGAGTTCTCCTTTGTAGTGCCCATATAGGGTCTTAAACCAGGTCATCTCAGTATCTTGCTTTTTCTCAGCCTTAAATCACTGGCCTTGGGCTGGTTTTCCTTCATCCTTCAGGGTTACCCCTTTGTTAGAACCTGAATTTATTGCTTACAAGTATACAAAGATTAGTTTCAAACAATCGAGGTGCCTTAACACTAACTTTTCAGACTTAGGGTGTATGACTATTTCTAAGTTCTTAAGATTAAACCTTAACCCTTCTGTAGCATAGTGAGGCACCAAAAGAGAATACTGCCTTCTAAGGATGTGGTCACAGTAGGTCATAGGGGAACATAGGCATCTTTCCCAGGTAGAATTTCTTCCTTGGCTACTCTAAAGATAGTACTTCCTGTGCCAGGGTTTCTTACTCACCATTAGAGGCAAAAGAAGAAATTAGTCTACTGAACTTAGTAGGATTATGTGCACATGTCTTAAAACACAATAAATGCAAGAGTCTGCAATGAAAGAAGGCTGAGCTGAATTACATTGTATTTGCCACAAACTAGGAGCGTGCATGTCAGCAGTGTAATATATGATAATGTATTCAGCTACAAGACCTGAGCCCTGATATTGTGCATTCATATGAAAGGAATGAATTTTTTAGCACTGTGCATTTTCTGTGTGTATCCGTCCTTGCTATTTGCTATATCACACTCATAATGAAAATATCTAAATGTACTTGGTTTCTCAAAACATAATATTAATGTAAATGGTCAACCCTCAAAATACATCTGATATTACAGATACAAGAAGAATTGGGCGAATGCTCGCTATACCTATAATTGCTCTTAAAACCAGAGAATATAAAAGGAGATTGTAATTAATTTGGTTAAATCTTGTAGAATTTTAGATGGACTAAAACCTGTGTCTGTTTCTACACTGAAACAAATAAATGGGAACCTCTATCCTTTAAAAGAAGTCCAGCTACATAGTGAAAATGTGTAATGGATAACTATCATTAAGCTAATATTTGCTTTCACTAAAATTGTTCAGCCGTGATATCAGCTTTTTCATGCGCATCAGCAAAGGACAGATCTACATAGAACTTCAGTGTAACACTGATGTGCAAGAGTATAGCCTAAGGAAAAAGGCCCTGCTGCAGCAGTAGATATGCTTGCGTACATTGTTCGAGTTAAAACTCTAGTAACTTCTGTGCTGAGTCAGAGCCTTAGAAATCAATAGAAGTATCTACCAGCTTCTATAAACTGACACAGTCTAGTTCTTTGCACAGTTCTGCAGACCTAATTAGACATGGATTGAATTGCAGTGGTGTCTTTATCCCCATTCACTTGCAACACCTACCTCTGTGTGGTGCCCTTTGCGCTCTCCTCTCATATCCTGCTCTGACCGTACCCTGAATGGGTGTGCGGGCTTGGTCTAGGGAAGAAATCTCCAGAAATTTAGGGATGTAAGGAAGCTGAAGAAAAAGCAGACTGTACCTGGATGGGTTTAGTGATAAGTCAGGTTCCTATGCTATATCAAGAGCCTGTTTGCTAATTTTTTGAATTGGGTAAGAAAAGATTTCAGATCTGAAAGTGTCTGTATACCCTCATGAACTTTCAATGTACTCTTACATATTAAAGTCGATATCTTTTTTAATTGTTTCTGAGTGCATATTATGTACATAAAGCCACATATAAAATCAATCTTTCGATTTCTTGATGTGAATGAATGTTTCCTCTCCTTCCTCTGATATTTGTAGATCTTTTTTTCTCTGTGTTATTTATTGTAGGAGAGAGATTGTCCATTAAGGCTTCCTAGGCCAATTCAAAAGCTGTTATTTAGACTCCTGATTCCATTAGTGCTTACATCAGTTAAAGTGCCTAGAAGATCATGATGAACAGCAGTCCCCAGACCTGCCCTCTGTTCTTTGAAAAACTACTACGCGTACTCTGGTTTTTCCACCTCTGATGATAATTTTAGGTAGAGGATAAAATGGATGAAAGAGCTGAAGCAGTGGGATGAGATAACATTGGCTGAATTGTGTAATGCTGTACAGGCAGGTCTGTTCAGCTACAGAAGGGCCTATATCCTCACTTGATAAAGTGCTATGCCAGTGCATTTTTCAGAAAGCTATGGTGTGTAGGCAGAATAAATGGAACTCAAATGTGGCGAAAAGGATTGTGCACGTATATGAAAATGCAATTACTTTCCATGAATGTGGCAAGAGAAAGTAAAATACTGTGTGTTACACAAAGTCAATAGAACTAGTTTTTAGTGAGCTTATACTTTCTTTATTTCACTCATGCTGGAAGGAGAGGTTGACTTTAGATCTGATGTCCCTATACATCACCAAAATATCTCTCTGATTAAAAAAAAAAAAAAGTTTTCAGTGTCTAATTACATTCATTAGATCTGTTGTTCTACCTGATTGCACTTTTAATATTGAAAAAATCAGAAGTCCTACTGAGTTCATTGTGGCTTCTGATTAGAAAGCTCTAATTAAAAAGGAGGCAATATCATGAGATTTTGGTGACCAATTATACAGTTTGAATACTGAGTTCCAGTACTAAGTTCTACTGAACACCAAACAATATTCTCAGTCATCAGCTCCTAAGTTCTGTAAGACTGTGTACTTATTGCTCTCTGCAGTTTCCGCCCTTGACCTATTTGAGACTGACCACTAACCCTAAAAAATGCTCTTGCCAAAAATGCCCAAAGATACCTTTACAGGTATGGCAATTTAGAATATGATACTGAGATCACCCCCTAATGATGTGACCAATGCTATCTCATTTTTTCCTGTGATATCCCTGCCTGTCTACATTAATTTGTATCTCTTATATTTAGGTTGATGCAAAGACAGTGACTGTCTTTTTGGTCTCTTTTTCACAGTGTGTAACAGAAAATAGAAGTACCCTGAATTATGGTAAAATAAATTACAATTATTAAGAATTAGGTGATACTTTTCAGTGGTGAGGAAATCGTATGATTTATGATCGATTTTGGAACCTTTAGGACTGCAAGGCATTTTAAATTTAAAACATTATCTTTTTCTCCCTATGTTTTCTGATAAAGTGTACTCCTGCAGGTTGTTTTTTTCTTAAATTCCACTCATTGTTTTTGTGTTTTTTCTTTAATGAGAAAATTGTGCTAGTTTCATCCAGAACCTGAACTTAACTATATATTACTAACATCACATTGGAGGTCACAAATGACTTCAGATAGGTATACTCCAGTGGGTTATTAAACTGAAATGTCCTCAGAATATTTTGTTCCTGCACACATCACTGGGTTGTCCCTATAGGTTAGTAACATCCTGTGAGTGAAGACCTGGTGAGTACTCAGCTTGCTGTTCTATGTGCAAGGGACAAACATCAAACATTGTCTCTGAATCTTCCTTGGAATTGCACTCTGTTGGGCTGAAAGATTTGCACTGTGAATAAATATTAGGTGTTAAATTATTCCTAGGACCCATTGTATCTAGATGTAGCTTCTTATTTTAAGATTGCCTTACCTATTGACATGAGGAAAAACTACATTTGACATGTGACACAGAGTAGATCACTAACTAGAGGGTTCTATTGCCCTACATGTATTTGTTGCAATTACACCTGAAGAATCACAGGAGCAGAACAGAATTCCTCCCTTTGGTTTCATGAAGCAGCATAATTTCACTATTCAGTTATCATTAACATGATTCTTGGGGGAAAAAAATCCATAAAAAGCTCTATCTATTAGGTTTTTTAGACAGTAAAGAAAATAGCACTAAAAAACATCTACAGTGAGAATCCATAAGCTCTTAATGATGTGATGTTTTCAGGACTGATACTAATTTCAGTATTCCAGTTTCTTTTTCACAGGAATGAATATCATTATGAACTCTCTGGGACTGGTGTTATATAGATAGTACCTTGCCTACACAGTGTGCATACTTTTGCATTTGAATATTCTTTACTCGGCTTTTTTGAAAAATGAAATATTTAACAGAATCAATTCATTTTAGTTCAGATATGCCAGTCAGAAGGATGCAGATGTAATCAACATTTCCTGTCTCCCTCTTCCTTCCCTCCCTTTCCAAAGAGGAGCAATGTGCTGTAGTCAGCCTGATCATAGCTCACTGGGGTCTGACCACTTAGGGGAGTAAGAGTCTGTCTTGCCTGCTAATCCCTCCCTGAGCATTGCGGTGGAACTGTATTGCCAAAGTGCTATTATCTCCTTTGCTGAACAAACCCGTGTATGAACCCCATTCTACACGTCGCTATCCTACTGGAGTTTCTGTTGAAAAAAATGAAATTGATATGGTAATTTAACAGGAAACTGAAATGTCTGAGAAAAGTTGAAAAAGGTCTATCCAGACATGCCTTACTTTGCAATGAAATAGTGGCAGATTTCAAAAAAGGATTCTCTCTCTCTTAGAATGCAAATAAACACTGCTTTCCCTTACAGCCCCCTGTCTAGCTATGGAATAATAATTCTAGACAAAAGGTGTATATTGTCACCTGTGACATTTTAGCTTTATTATACGCTTATTTTTTTCCATAAATTATAAAATTCTTCAATTATGATTACATGTGTGCAGTGTTGAATCAGTTATTAATCAAATTCCCTCAAACAGTCACTTATGAGAGCAGGTACCAGTGCAATATGGAAAAGGGCATGATGAAGAGAGTATCTGCAGTCTAAAAGGCACCCTTTAGCATGATGCCATTTTAAACAGGGTGTTAACAGAGGTAATGTGGGTGTGTATATTAAGGACTGTGGCAGAAACTGAGTTCATAAAAGCTTTGATGAGCTGGCTTAAAGGTTGAAGAAGATATAATAAGCCAAACTGACAACAGAACATCTTTATGCTGCTGCTTCTTTTAACTGTAGTATAAGAGAGAAGTGGAAGGGAAGAAAGAAGAAAGAAGGTAGGATGGGAGGTGGGGGGGGAAAGAGCTAATGAACTCCCCCAAACCATACTGAATGTTTGAGATACTCCAGCATGACACTTCAGATACTCAGCTGCATTGATAGAATCTTCATCTGTTGAGGAAGTAAAAATTGAAAGTGTGATTCCAAAACAGTATTAGACCTCTGCTAAGGGTCTTGATTTGGTGGGTGACCTCCCACTGAGAGAAGGGAAACATTTTTAAAGCAATCTGTTTAACTTCAGCATGATTTCACCGGTTTTCATAGGCTATGTAGCTGCCACTGTGTACTTTACCAGATGCAGTGGTTATAGTCCCAGATGTCTGCTACTTGGAGGATCCCCCTAACAAAAAGATGTCAGCCTGTAAAATGGCCAGCCTGTGTTTTTAGTTGCTTTGCATCATCAGTGTATGGGAGGGCATGCAATACTGGTCAGAATATAAAAAGAGTGATTATATGTGCTTTTTTAAAAAACCAGCTGTTTCAATGAAAAACTTTTCCATTAGCTCTGTATTTTGTTCAGCGTGATAAAGATTACACACTGATCTTAACTCAATTTAGTGCTTTAGAGGATTTAAATTTCTTTCTGTTTGTCTGTGATATAGTCAGACAGTAACCATCTAGAAAACCTTTGCTATTTCTTTCATAAGGGGCTTCTGGTTTGGTCCGTATGGGTTTGCTGGTAAGGAATTTATTTAAACCCTATCTCTGTGGTTCTATTACACCAATTATCATGTTCATTGATGTAGTGGCATATCTTACATCTTGTATATGATAAGCAATTAAGAGGTGGCTCTGTTGACACACTAGTTAATCGGTGAGTTTGGGTTCCATCATTCTGCTTTGTATGCACAGGAAAATCCTTTTTATGAGATAAAGCAGACAGATTAGCATCTTTGAAATTATTTATTTATCTATTGATGAGGGATTTGCACGCTATGTTTCCCAACATCCTCCTAACAATATGTTTCAAACTCCATTTGTAGGGACTTGTTCTCAAAGTATGTATCTAAGCACTTCAAATCCATAAGTCTTTAGCTAAAATTTTTCAAAAAGATTAACAATCAATGATGAAAAGTTCTGTTCTGTGGTGTTTGTTTCATGCAGAATAACCAGATTCAATTGTAATTTAGTTATTTAAATATATTCACAAGGGAGTTAAGAGCTTAAATACCTTTTGCAGATCTGAAACTGAACAGAGGCTATAATCATAATTTTATATAGTCAAATAATCCCCTGTTTTTTACATTATGATATATATATAAACATAGCATAATATGTTTATATATATATCATAATTAAATCAATATCTCTACAAAAAAATCCAATAAGAGAAAACTGTATTGTGTGTCTGTGTGCTTGCTTTTACTTGTATGTAGGTTTAGTACATATATTCATCAGAATTAATAGCATTTTCATCCCAACCTGCTACAAACTGGAACAAGGTGATTGTCAACACCCCTTAATGAAATTCAGTCCTGGTGTTAGGATCAGTCCTGAGCCTATGTAAGCCCTCCAGCAACTTTTAAGTGGGGGATCAGACCTCTGCTCTTAACTCCCTTAGCAGAATGGAGCTGAGTGCCAAATCACCCTGCAGACTTGGGAGAGCTTCCCAATGAAAGGAGGAGTAGCTGTTTAGTGGAGAAAGCAAAATATACTTGAGTATAGAGACTACTGGTTGCCAAGAAAACTTAATCCACTTCACTGTCAATATAACGATGCTGGAATGACTCTGCTAAGACTTCATGGCTTGAAAATTTATTTTCAGGCAAGCAGAGGACTTGAGCTGTGTGTCCTCATTTCAGTTTTGCAGAGGCAGGCAGGGTGGGTTCAGCTGTCAGATATTAAAGGAGACCTTCAATATTTCCACTTTTCTTCACTGATCAGAAAATAAACACCCTAATACAAAGTAGTTTATCTTCACCTTTATGTTTATCCTGTAGCAGATCACACTGTAAAATTTGTGTGGTAAGCTAGTTGTTTTCATTTTGAATAAAATTTTAATCTTAGAGTACATGCTTTTCTGTGGTTACGTGTACTTGTCTCAGTCCATGTAAATACCTCATGCAGGGTTAGGCTAAGGTGTTCTAAGGCTTTTCACTGCAGCCCTCCTATCTTCCTGGAAGACCAATAGACTTCTGCTGTCTGAGGTGTGAATAAGGTACTGATTCTGAGGGGATCAAAGCCTCTAGGGTGCTTCATAAATTAGGAAAACTTAAATGAATCAACAAAGTTTTTATAGCTGGAAGACCTCAAAAAAGAAGTTATTCATTTTCCATGAGAGCTGTTCTAAAGCAATAAGATCAATGCCAATCTTAATAGAAAATCTAAGGACTGTGAGTGAAATTATGGTTCACTGTCACCAGCAGAGCCAGGAATTGACTTGTGTGACCAGCTTGATGATAACACTCAACTGCTAAGATTTGATTTAATCTGCAGTTTGGGATTATCATAGGAGTTTATAATCCCCAGTGACCTCCTTAGTAATGTCTGATATAATTATGATTTATTTCATTGTGGCCGTCATTACTGGTGAATCATTTATGCTTCATACAAAACATTGCCTGAGTTCTTTCAAGCTGCTGTGCAAGTTGCTTAAGAAGCTTGCACATAAGGTACCTGAATATCAAAGTTCAGGTGTGTAAACTTGGGCTAACAAGTTTCATTAAGCATGTTTTTAGGTCTGCATGGCTTGATTATTTGGCATATCTCTCTTACATCATTCCTGTAACTGTACCTCACAACTCCAGTTACAAACAGTATTAACTGGGATGCTGGCATTTTCCATGCTGCCAGACAAATGAATGTTTAAGGAGATGTAGATACCCCAAGTCACCTGAAAATTAATTAACTGGTGTTTTCTATTCCACTGAAGTGCTATAACACCAATCTTATGAACAAAAACGCATTTACAAACAAGGCTAGAAATTAGTGTTATTTCTTCTTAAACTGAGAGGAGCCTCTTTACAAGGCAGACACATGCTAGGGAAGCAGAAGGAATACTACTCTTAAAGTGCAGTGATGAGTTGCCTGGCCATTGAGAAAGCATGAAAGACCGTGGAGAACCTCAGTTTTTGCTTTAGTTTAAGTAAAGTACACATTTAAGCCTGGAACACAGGTGTTTTCCTCAACTGGAAGTTTATTACTTTTGTTGGATAATCCTTTTCAGCGTTTACTTCAGTCATTAAATAATTGAAAATAATGAATGGTTGGTTTCTGTCTGGTTGTGCTTCTAGCCCAGGCTTCACGGTCCTGTGTGCTGTCTAATCAGTGGTACACATTGTTACATTTGTTACTAGCTATCCTGCCTGAATAACTGAATTTGAGAGACCAACATAGTCTTGAATCAAACTAATGGTTTGTGGCTACTGGGTGCTAGGGGCAGAGGTCAACTCTGTGCAGCTGATCTTAGAAAATCCATGAGTACTTTAGGACTCTTTGAGGCAGTATAAGCAGCAGACCGTGCTACAGGAAGGAAACTGGATCTGGGACTGCATACATGAAAGTAATTTTTATCAACGTATGTGTGTGTCTCTTTCTCTGTATAGATACATTACCTTCTGTTCTCATTTTTTCTCAACATTGACTTTGATTTTAATTTGTCTCTGAATTTATTCACATTCACCATAAACCTGTCAGCTGAAGAGCTAAAATAGCCCAGACAGGGAAGAAGAATGTACCAAATGACTGATATATCCAATTAAGGCTTCTCTGTGGAGCTATGAGATACTCAAAATATAATGCTGGTAATCATTCCACAGGGCAGAACATAGTTATATGAAATATTATTTTAATAAATGAATTCATCTAGGGAACGGTTGAAGTACGGGAAAACTTTTTGTTGTCAATAGGAAATAAGGTTGAAAAACATAATTCCTATTTAATACATCCTCATAGATTCCTTGCTGGGCTTAAAATAACAGCTATTATATTATTTCTTCCATGAACTTAATTTTCCCATGAGTTGTTGCTTTCCTTTTCTCTTGCTCTGCAGCTTTTAATTTACGTAGAAAACAGGTGAAACTTCACAGTTTTCTCATGCTCCTTTCAAGCTAGGCATGTTCTGTCCTTGCACTCTGTGTGAGGAATGTCTTGAGGATCTCAGGTAATTTCTTAAGTATTCTTCAGTCTTTGGTAGGTGTGTGTGATACAGATAAGTGCATATAGAGCTGCTACTGTGAAGAATGAGGCAGATGTCTGTGCCATTGGCTTGCAATTGCCAATTAAATGGTGTGGAGAGGGTGACATTTAATTTCTGTGTTGCAGAGGAATTACACTTTGAAAAATTATTTATTTTGGTTCTTAAAGAAAATCAGTCTTTCCAGCAGTAAAAAACTTTTGAGACATTGGGAAACACGTTAGAAAAAAAGGATCACCTGGATTTTCCTTTTAACAAAAAAAAAAAAAAAAAGAGAGAGAGAGAAAAACAAAAAGAAAAAAAGGAACTTCTTGTGAACTTTTGGGACATTGGGAAACACATTAGAAAAAAGGATCACCTGGATTTTCCTTTTAACAAAAAAAAAAAAAAAGAAAAAAACAAAAAGAAAAAAAGGAACTTCTTGTGTTATGCCTAAGCAGCTACCACATCCCCAACTGTAGGTGTGCATGGAGCTGGGAACCTTTATACGCTGAGGAAGACAGTTTGCAGGCTGCAGCCGGGATTATTGTGTGCTGACTGAGTGCAGGAGCCCGGGTCTCTAGAAGCGTGCACAAAGCGCAGGTCTCTGGAGGTGTTCAGACAAAGCTGAGGGCTGCCATGTGTCACTCACCTGCGGTGCTCTAGCTGAACATGGCTGGATGTGCGGCTAGTTCCCAGCTAATGGTATGAAAGTTGCAGAGCTCCTATTTGTGATAGGAAACCTGCAAGTCATAAAGTCTTGGAGCTCCGAGGCAATCCTCTTGTCAAGACTGTGGACATAAGTGATCAGGCTTTTGAGTGCCTTGCTAGTTAATCTGTTTGGAGCTCATTTTTCAGCACCCAAAACACTAAGGGGACTTCAGTTCACAAGACCACGCTAAAGAAAGTCTGAAGTAAAGCAGCCTGAAATGCCTTAGTGCGGACCTCAGTCCATCAGTACCGGTGATGCTGATTTAGGCAAAAATACAATTCATATTTGAGCCAGCTGAGTTTTACTATTATATTCCTTTGGCAGAAGGAATTCCTTGGTAAACACCACCACTCTGAAGTACCTCTTGCAGAGTGTCAGAATTAAACAGTATTTTGTGATAGCAGTTTTAAGCGATTATTGCAGGAGTAAATATTTCAGATCCAAGTGCTAACTGAGCACAGGGACTACAGGGAAACCATTTGTTGGTGACAGGAGGATTTGAGGTTGTGATTTTTCCCTTTTAACTTTAGCAATATAAAGATCAGTCAGATGTGTGATCTAAACCAATAGTCCCATCTCACAGATGAAGTTGCATGAAGTTTTGACGTTTAAGCAGAGGATTGGACTAGATGATCTCCAGGGGTCCTGTCCAACCCTGACTGTTCTCTGATTCTGTGATTCATCCTTATTTATAGCCTAATTGTCAACTTCCAGTTCAAACCGATGTAGATGTACAGCTTCTGTTGAAATTGACACAGATATTTATGTTAAAAAAAAATAATTAATAACATAGGAAATAGAAGTGGTATTTAACACAAAGGATTACAATTTCCACTATGAATATCTTCTTGGATAATTGTTCTTCAGATCTTCTAACGACAGATTTACTACCTCATGGAAAAAGTTAAGAGTAGAATAAAGGTTGTTTGATAGGGGATGGCCACTGAAAGAATCTCTTTACAATTGGCTGTTGCTGGTAGCCTTCTCTTTCTGTCATGAAGGAACACCTTTCCCTTTTTCCTTAAATTTCATTCTTAATCCTTAATCCTGAGGACCCACATTTACAAATAGTACTTAGAAACAAGTGGGTTTATGCAGTGAAATTGTTCTTTTCTTGTTTTTCTAATATCCTTACGGAATTCCATATTAATTGGACATTAGGTATTTTATTGTCATTTGTTATGTGCTGGCATGTCTTTAAGAAGATTATTTCTCTGAATGGATATTTGCTTTCTTTACCCTCTCTAACTGTACTATCCATGGTAATGTACTTCTCTGTTTTCTCCCTATCCATGCACTTACTTTCAATTTAATGTCAAAAAGAGAAATAAAAAGTACATGAAGCTGATGGTGGCTGCCCTTTTCAATAATTTAGAATATAATGATTAGATAATATTTCACAACTTCGGTTATCAAAGCACTCTGACATTCAAGGTGTTGGTGAAAAATCCTTCCACCTGCTCATGTCGCCCCTGTCTCGCCCCACCACTGCCTACCACTCCTTCTGCACTTACTGTTAGAAATGTGACAGACCTAAACTGCAAATGCTGTTACCACATTTTTATCTGAGTATACAACATTTGCAATTCTGACTTAGAAATTGGAACTGCTATTGCTTGCCTGGGTAGCTCTTGAGTGTTTGTGTAAAAACAGTTTAAGATTTTTAAAAAAGCTTAAAAAAAAATCTTTATAAAGCCTTTGCAAGATACGTGTCTGGTTTTGAGGTTGTATTTAAATATAATCTATTTAATGCAGCGTACTACATGACTATAAGGTAAGAGTTGAAATTCCACTACTCTAAATTCTTTGTTTATAAAATATCCATTTGTTGCACTTCCAGGGAAACAGGAAATGGGACCTCCATTTCCTTTGAAGGATATTTATGTAGTCATTTCTAAACTATGTTTTCTGACCATTATTTTCGTCATTTGGATACCACGTTGGTTGCACAGTATGAGTACTGCTTCCCTTATTTCACTGGCAGAATGTCTTTGTTTCACAAATATTCATGCAGACCAAGGACTTATTGGTATCACAACTTAGATGAGAAACTTTTAAATCTGTAATAACAAATGTAACTTCTCTTCATTGCCTTTCCTCCCTGAAGGCACATACAAATCTTGACTTTCATACTAACATTTAACTATAAGAACAAATTCCTTGGTATATGCCCAGAATCATTGCCACTGATGAAGGTGTTTAGCAAAGACAAGGAGAAAGAAATTAATCTCAAATTAACCTTTCTTGCTATAAACACAAAATTAGATAAGTAAATCTGTTTCTGGATCTAGAACCTTTGGACACCTTGTTTTTCTTCCATCTCTGATCCCCAAAGTTTCTTCTTTTATTGTTCATTTTGTTATCCCAACTTCTATTTATCCTTTTTTTACAAAGTTATACTCCTCTGTTCTGTTCTGTCTTCTCTATCTGCAGATATGCAATTTTTTCCTATTACATTGATTTTGGAATTCAGACAATAATGTTCTCTGATGAAAAAAAACACCACTATTAGTTATTGAAAAGTGATAAGGCAAAATGACAGGCAGTTACTGTTACGAGCATGGGAATCTTAAATGAGTCACATTATGAGCAGGAGAATCTTTCTTTCTTGAGGCACTCCTTGCAAACTGTTCTCAGATGTCGGTAGGGGTGCATTTTTTGGTAAAAGAATAAAATGAAGATGACATGTGGAATAGCAATAATTTATTTTTTATTTTAGAGCAAGATAAAAATGTAATCAATAGCTATGAGCATGTGAAAAAAGAAGTAAGAAAGCTGATCCAGATTTGAATTAGATTTGTTCTACTGCAATATTAATATTGTGTTTATACACAGCTCTTACTGTAAAGTTGTAGTCTGACTTCTCATCCAAGCTTTTAATCTTCTTTTTTTATGACTTTATTCCTTCAATTGTCAGATTTATATTTTTGCTTTAATTTTCCCTGTTAATCACTTTCATGTTCATTCTTTGTACTTTAAATTCTATCTTCCCATCTTCTAGACTGTTTTCTCTTTTTGCTTCTTACATTTACTAACCTCCCTATTTTGTCCACGGTATTCAGTATATTATATCTATACAAAGGTCCTTTTGTGTTCTGTGTCAATTTTGCTCAAGATTAGAAGCTGTTCCTTTCTTGCAGTGATTCCTGAATAAACTGAACACATTAGTGCAATCATTTGGAAAAAAAAAAAAACAACAACCAACAACCACAAAACCAACACAACAATAAAAAAACCCTAAGTACTGAAAATAAAGGAGATCTTAACTTCAATCAGAACTGTGCCTGAGCCCCTAATTTACAGTCAATATGATGTGGTAGAATGATTTCCTGTACTTCTTTTAGAATGGCCTTTGACTTTCCACTACCCATGGATAATGACTCTCTATAACCATAAATTGATACTTATAGGCTGGAGATCTCAGAATACAGAATAGATTTCTCAATGCATATCTGAAGTGGATACGATCTGAAAGCTTATATCAGTCTCTGAAGTGGCTGAGAAAATGCACATTAGCAGTACATGAGCATTAGGTTTAGTGCCTAATAAATTTGGGCCTTCTAGATACGAAGAAAGTTGTATTTTGATGATCTGCCCTTAAAGTCATCAGCGTGGTCTTGAAGAACTAATTTTTGGTAAGCACAGCTGTTCCCATCAGGTGCCATGTTCTTTCAGCTAATGCATCCAGCATGTCCAAGCAAGGGTGGCTACCACTGAATGCCTCTTGCTCCTGTATTTTTTAATGTTCACCATTATGGTTTCTCTACCAAAGAAGTGAATATGAAACAAAGAGCACTGAGAAATGCTTTTTCATGAAAAATGTGCTTTTGGGAACGTTTCCACTGCTTTTGTTTGCCTGAGGGCTCATATGGAGAAGGGAGTAAGACAATGTTAGAGACAAGTACCTGCCACAAGTTCAATTCTGGTGTGGGCTTACAAGTTGGAGGTGATGTTCAGAATTGAAGCATGAGGAAGACACATGCTTGTATGGCTATAAAAGGTTGCAAGTGTCTCAGAAATTTATTTAGACTAAACTTTTAGTTTCATCTTTCTCTACAGGAACCTCGTGTAACCCCTGCCTGTCTGATTCCTATGCTTCAGTGCCCGCTAGCTATTTTGAAGCTCTTTGGTCTGATATAACTCCAATAGTTTCATCATGGAGTTGCACAAAGAACAGCTGTCAATTAATTTCATCCATCGCCTTGTGCAGGTAACAGGCACCCTGGGAAAAGGAGTTCAATGAGCAACAGCAGCTATGCTTCCTTCTGATTGTTGTGGAGGCCACAGGGGAAGCACAGATGCTGCCCTTGGAGCTCTTCAGATTTAGTGATCTTGATGAAATAGAACCAGAACAGTTTAAAAACTGATGTTCTTTAGATTTTGAGTGCTTACCAAAGAACTAGGCAATATTTTTTTTTAATAAAATCTATATAAATGTAAGTTAAGCTCTGTGAAGAAGCCTCCTCTTCACATTTATCATGGCTTCTTCTATTACAGAAAGAAAGAAAAAAAGTGTTGGTTTTGTTTGTTTGTTTGTTTGTTTGTTTTAAGTAAATAATACAAAAGTTAGGAATGAAGTCTCTATTGGAAAACTCAGTAGTTCTGTATTTTCTTTTTTCTATTGAACCCTGAAGTACCACCCCTTTAATTTCATTTTAAAAGCTGCTATATGCTTGGGAGCTGCACTATTCCTTCACAGCTCCTTCCCTGGAAAAGTCACCATTCCTCAGTTCCTTTCCTACATAGGCCGCTCTCTCATAAATAAGCAGAACCCTCACTGTTTAGTATTTTACTTCTATGTCTATATTAGGGTCAAGGAGATATCTCAGAAGAGATTAGAACATTCTCATGACATAAAATGGCAATCAACTAAAGGTCTCTATATCAAAAAAAATAATAAGTGATCATGAACTGAAACAAATAGATTATTTTAGCTCATCTGTTCATAGCAATTATATTAATGACATGAAATATGCGTGCTATTAACAGTTTCCGTAATGCATCAAAAACTTCATGTGAGTTTGATGTTTGACCAAATTTACCAGCCATTGGTCACTATATAATTTCTAATACCGAGAGCATTATGACTTACATGTTTTTTGTACTTATAAATAGGTAGATATGACAAACCTAAAAAGAATGTAATGTCTTTGCACTACAGGTAGTATTAAGAGACAACTAACTCCTCTAAATATTCCTAGAGAACACTCTGTCTGAAAAAGACTGTAACATTTATTTATTATTTAATAGATAATTTCAGTTGCAGATTGTTAATCAGAGTTGTAGCTATAAGATATACTATTAGGCTTATTCTGTTTGGGGTTATATACAAAAAGACCTCGATGAGAGCAGAATCTGTTAATCAATGAATTTCATGGTTTTTTTCTTTTTTTCAAGTTGATTTGTTCTTCCTTGTTACAGGCAGCTGTCATAACAAATGGTCTGTGAACACTTGGACACTGAGAGTACTGAGGTTTCCCAAAATTAAGGCTTTGGAGGCCAAAACCAGAACAACACAAAATCTACTGGTTTTGAGTGTGGAAGTCACTCTTCATTATCCAAGTGTAACAGGAGGCTGTCTGCATAAGAGAATCATGTGTCCTTTAATCAGGAACTTCATTCAGGTTTTTGTAGATCACAAGAGTCTTGTGTTACGTCCCTGTAAAGGCTTGGTATTCTGCATGTTTGTAGTGACACTGTTGTGGTACCTATATTCTCAAAGGACATCTGTGTTGATGTTGGTTGGGATTCTCAATGCTGCTGGACACTGGAGTCTTGGATCACTTCAAGGAACTGCAAAATTCAGGTTACAAATTCCAAGCAGCTGATTTCAAAGTTGGGTATGCTTAGCTGTGCTAGGGAATTAAGCCTTTCATCTGGTCCTCTGAAATCAGCACTTCACCAAGGCAAGGCACTGTTTCCCCATTTTTGATGATGCAAAGTTTTATTTAATGTATTTAATTTCTTTTCTGATCTCAAAGAAATATGCATAGTTTTGTAAATTGTGGTTACTGGACTATGAAGTGGAAAAAACACAAAGTACATTCCTTCTAAAAAACAGTGCTATTTTGTGAAGAGTTTTAGATGTAAAAACACATCACCCACTTGGTTCTCATGTGAGATATCTGCTGTGCTCTGATTACTAGTGTATTTAGACTATAAAGTCTATGCTATTGTAAGATACTTCCTATTCAGGTACAGCTCTGGTGCTAAGGATACTATACAAGGGCTACAAGAGCTATATAGATTCCCCTCCCCCAACCCCCTAAAAAAAGGAAAAAAAAGATGTGGTGGGTAAAGGATCAGGAGGAGTAAGAGAACCTGCAGTGAACCAACTGTATGACGCAAAGCAAGACAGAACTTTTTTTTTTCCTATTTTTCTAAAATAAGAAATATATTTCATAAAAAAACCCTTGGTCATTTTTAACCCTGAAAAGTTTTAAGTATTATATGTTATTAATTTTGCCAATATGCAATTAATGTTAAATACTTTAAAGGGTTTTTTAATGTGTAATTAAACTGTGATGTTTCTAACTTCTTCTGCATATCATAGATTTCATGTTTTTCAACATAATCATGTGTCTCTTAAGGGTATTCACCTTCAGTAACTTTGGGTTGATTTCTACACTGAAATGGCTTCAGAAATGCAATACCATATGGGCCATAAATCTCTAGGGAGGTGACACATTCCAAGTCAATATTATGCATGCAAAACATTTACACAATTGAACAAAATGATTCCTTTGGTCCTGTTATGGCATCTTAAAAACAATTTACTGCAGATCTACACAGCTGGCCAAAGCACCTCTAAAGCCAGGGTTGTTAGCTGAGTCAATAATTTCTATTTTAAAAAGTCATTAAATAAAAGCTATCAGAGCTTTCAAGGCAATTAGATTTTATCCCCGGAATGCAAGTTCTACAGGAGATTTTGTGCAGTACAATGTCTCATAATAGTTAGCAGTACTGATTTTGATTTATTACCATAGAAAAATGTGTGCTTTGAGTAAGAACTATCCCAATCCTTGAACAAACTCAGTGCTGGTTTCATCAGTGGTTAATGATTCACATAACTACTGAGCTGAGTGTTACAAAAAGATTCTTCCCTGGCTTTGCTGAAGAACAAGCTAACTAATGCACATGAAGTGTATGACATTTAATATAAATGGATGTCTGCAGTGGGAGGGAAGGTAATACCTAATCCCCTCTTCTTGGAAAAGCTGAGAAAAACCAAAAGAAAAGAGATCCAAAACTGAGATGAATATGTATTAGCTTATCTTACTGTATTGGAGCTGAAGGGATCCCCAATCAGTTAATGAAATTGAACCTACAGTTTGTATTTTTTTATAGATAGAAACTGCTACTGCTAATCAAAGTTGTATCTGTAGTTATTTTCACCACTTTTACAAGCCTAAAATAGCAGCACCTGATATTTTATTCAAAAAGATAGGTGTTCTTAAGGGTAAATGGTCTTCCCCTTCTGTAACTGATGAATTTAGTAGATTTGTTTCTCGAGTTATAAGTATTCCTGGTTTGTTATAGATTATATAATTATACTGGGAGGTCAACCCTGACCGAAATATTCAATTTATAGATGTTAGCATCTCACCAGCTTCAGTGATAGACTAAAGACCTTGAACAGAATGAACTAATTTACAGAATGTATAGAATTTACAATATATTTGTGAACTACATTGTGTAATTTATAATCATCCTTACCCAAAGCTATGCTTCTCTTACAGTTTTCAAGTTTTCAGTGGTTTGAAGTATGTAATTAGAATTACACAGCTTAAAATCATGGCTCTTGTGCACCTGCCGACTTTGTATTTACATTTTTCTTGGCCAAGCCTTCTTGTTTTATTGAGCTCTTAAAAACTCTACAAATCCCTAAGGAAAAAATCCTTTTTAAACACTATTTTCCAGCCATCTTGTTTCATTCAGGTCAAAATTTCTAAGTGTGTTATTTCATCTGGGGACAGTATGAAGCATATTTAAGTTAGTTAGAAATATTGTTTACTTTAGAAAAAAACTAGACATGAACAGTGGAAAATATTTCATTTTCTTTCTGTAGCTATTTGCATCAAGAAATTGATGGGTGCTAGAGATGCAGTCATGTACCCTACAGTCTTTACAAGAACACTCGTGGAACATATAGGATAATGTTCAGAGGATTTCAGAGAGCTCACAAATGTCAACAATATTCATCTTCAGTAAATCCACCTTTGGCAAAAGTGTGGTGACATTATTCTCCTTCTTGGAGAACAACAGAAAACCTAGGCTATTACACCAATGTTTTTTAAGAATTTTGGAAAGAAACTGGATTTTTCCATAAGTGACAACATTTTGAATTATAAAGCTTTGAAAAGAAGAAGGCTTGACCATTTAGCCACACATAAAATTTCAGTTTTGGTTAATGGGTCACAAATAGAAGTTCCCAAGTGAAAGGAGATATTATTTTTTCTTCAGAAACAATGATTAAATATGTATTGAGATATCAAACCAGACATAATGGAAACCGTGAGAAATCATACCAGTTTACTTTTTTAGTTCTGTAATGCAGTATGAGATATTCTTGCATGACAGTTCTCAAGTTATTTCTGTGGTTTAGTAAGGAAATCTTTAAGTTCTAATAGCCTATACAGATTTCATTTATTTACTTCCATACAAGGCAACATAATCCTGAATTTGTAACTTAGTCCCACAAAGGAAAGGAGACTCTTATTATCCCATAGAGTCTATGATATTATCATGGAGTGGGGGATGCTGTATGTAACTGTTTTGTTAGGTTTTACGACGGGGTGGCTCATGTTAATATAGTTAGGCATAAACACAATTATCTACAGTACTGGGGGCTCAATTTAATTTATGAAACAGTGGACATCATCTCTAGGTCTGTGTAATGAATATATTTTTCTAATTATTTTTGCAGAAAATAGAAAGATATAAAGGGAGAAATCAGCTTAGAGTCAACCAAAAGAATAAAAGGACTAATGACATAAAAAGTGACTTGTATATTAGCTACTGTTCTTTTCCTTCCCCATCATTCTTCATCTGAATTTAACAATTTTTGTTTGTCCTGCTTATGTTAAACGTAACCCCTTTTCTTTCCTTTCACCTTTAGCAATTTGTAGCTTGTCATTTTGAAGTAGCATTTTTTATTTAAAAATTGTATTTTGAAAATAGCCAGGAAAGAAATTCAGATATTTTTAAAATTGTTATTTTACTTGGGAAACATAATAAAAAATCAGCATTTAAACTTTTCTATTCATCCTATTCTGTGACTTCCTTTCAGTCAAAACCACTAGAGAGATATAATACAAATAAGTAAACAGCTTTGATTATCCTGAAAATGTTTTTACTAGCAAACCAGTAATTTTCTTCCTTCCCATCCCTAATGATGTCTGTATGATTTTTACACAATTACTTCTCCCTGAAAAGAACTCTTTGCCATCCTGAGCATGAGTCCTAGAAATACTGTATACTGGAGCATCCTTCCTATGAGGAAAGGCTGAGAGAGCTGCAACAGTTCAGCCTGAAGAAGAGAAGGAAAGCTCGAGGGGGATGTCTTCAATGTGTACAAATATCTGAAGAAAAGTTACAAAGCCAGGCCCTTTTCAGGGGACCCCAGTGACAGAGCCAGAGGCAATGGGCACAAACTGAAACACAGACTCTGAACATAAAGAAAAAGTTTTCACTGTGAAGGTGACTGAGTATTGATGCAGATTGCCAAGAGGTTCTGTGGAATCTCCATCCTTGGAGATACTAAAAAACCTGTCTGGATGTGGTCCTCATTAGCCTGCTTCTGGTGACCCTGCTTCAGCAGGGGCATTAGCTGATGACCTCCAGAGGTCCCTTCCAACATCCACTATACTGTGATTCTGTGAAAAGGCATAAATTGACATTACTGTATCTGATTTTCCTGTTTAGTTCTTAGGAGTATTAGTCAATTCAAAGTCTTAGCAGCATAGAAAAATCTTTGTGTCTGTACGTCTGTGTGTACGCTGATATTGACAATAATTTCATTTAACACAAATAAAAGATGAAATTAGCTCAGAGCTAACAGGAAATAAAGAAAAAACTACACTTTTTGGCATTGTATGTTCAAACTATTCATGCACAGATGACACATTGCTTTTTACTATAGCTGATGCTATGATACGATAGCTGAAACATTTGTGGGATTGAGACTGCATGCATAGATAAAAGAGTCATATAGAGGAATAGGTGTTGAGGATGAATCACCCATTTACTTAAAAAATATGAAATGTGATCAGAGCTGTCACACATCTGAACACAAGACAAATTTCAAGAATTGAAATATGGGGCACTGTCTGATTTGTTGAAGAAAATAATCAAGAAATTCCATAAACTGACTTATTTATAAAAAGGTGACTTCTCAGGCAAAAGCTGTGTTACTGGTCATGGGATTATTGCATGATCAAGGACTACTGGACTGTACACAAAGGTAAGTCCAAGAAACATTGCCTTCATACATACTGTGCTTTGGAAGACTATAAATAAATTACTATCCTGTGTAGATTTTGTCTTTGCAGCATTGTCTAATTATTTGGGCAAAATCTGTATTCACATGGTGGCAGAGTTATGCTGAATGTCAAAAGTCAAATAATATACTGAAACATTTTAAAAAACAAGGAAAGTCCTGCTCAGAATCATGCATATTTAAGATATCTTGTGCTGAGAGGCTGTGCTGAGTTTCTCTGTGGAACAAGTGTATAGTTTATAAATGAGTATTTACCACTCATGTCTTTCTTTCTTTCATGTTGAATTTAAATATTACTGAGGTTTAATATACTGCCACTGCATTTCTTGAAAGAACTGCAAAGATCTTTCAAGTAGCAAATACTAACACATCAACAACCAAAACAGGATCATGCAGTCATGAAGAATATTTTCTAAAAACCCATTTGTATACATGCCACTTCTTAATATATCTTCACTTTTTATGGTGTCTTCAAAATCATGCTTTGGAGCACAGTTACCACCTCAGCTCTTTTTTCTTTATATCCTCAAAGTTGCAATTGATTTATTTAATTTCCTTATGTAACATACTAATAGAAATGAAATGCAATTTTTAAAGATTTTTTTCAGTTAAATCACATCACAGTTCAAGATATGAGTGAGAACTCTATTAGCTTGTATGCAAATTTGGTTTAACTCAGCTTACCTGCTTACTATTACTTCATGTAAACTCAAAGACCTACATTAAAAGTGGCTTTCTGAGGAGGGAATAGTAGGAAATGAAAGACAGAGATTCAGTACTTCCAGTGTGATTATTAGGTGCTTAGAAAAATCAGTGGGTGAATTAACCATGGAAAAATTCACACTTTTAAATCTCTAGCTTGATTTTTTCCCGTATCCAGAGAATCAGCTCAAGCCTCTTACATTCAACTCCTGCCCCAAAAACCCACAGCACACCTAACCCAAGGTGACTAAAGCTTCTGCTGTAGGTGAAGCCGAAGGGCAGACCGCAGCTTCCCAGGAAGACATGCTGGTAGAAGTAGAAGCATGCAGCAAGTGTAGCACTAAACCCGGAGGGTTTGAATGCTTGTCTGTAATAACTGGCTTTGAAAGAACTGCAAGGAGCAGTGGGCAAGCCCCAGCATGTTGGTTTGGGGTTTAACCCTTTTATTTGTACATACTTTTTTGCTGTTGAATAGTGTCCTCTGATTTCAGTCCCTTGATGTGCTGAATACCAAACCACAGAGGCTCAGGAGTTCCACAGCTTTCGTGCTCTGTGCAGTTGTGCCCTGCTCTTAGTGGTGGCTCTGATGCCTTTTAGGCAGTAAAGATCTCAACAGTTAGTAGACTTTGACCACATTTGTGTGTGCACATATGTAACACAACAGATGATTGAGAGAGCAACATTGCACAAACAGCAAGAGTCTTTGCAAGATATGGCAATATTCAAGATACTATCTTGTGTAATCAAGATAATACTAACAAGATGAAAATACTTAATTGGGAAATGCTGGAAAATGGAAAGAAAAGGTAATTATTTTTCCAGAAACCTTGTAACTTTCTCCTATACGTCCTTATCATGCTCAATACAAATTGCCATATGCTTGTCTCTGTAAGCTTAGGAAAAGCCAGCAAAACCCTTTCTAAGGGCTGATACACAGGTGCTACACAGGTGCATAAATGTGTGAGAACTCTTACATTTTAAGATATATTTCAGGGTAAAAAACAACCCTGCCTCAATCCCTGAGGAAAATGTCTCCATGTTGTAATTTTGAATACCTTCTAACAAGCTGGCATGAGCCTTTCAGTTCCCACTTGTTGCACACTGGGCATAGATCTCCCTTGAGCTGTGCTGCTTGTCACATGAAAGGAGTGGGTGGGTGGGTGGAAATCCTCTCAGCCCCGGATCTTTGGTCTGTCTATCAGTGCCCCAGGAAAGCCGAGACCCTTGTGCCCGACCAGCCCGTCAGTGTCCCATTACAGGGACCCTTCACTGAACAGTCCCACTGGATCAGAGGATGATTTGACTGCCTTGTTCAGGGAAACACGTCAACAGCATTGGGGGACCCCTCAGAGGGTCTCCCCACTTTGTTTAAATGTGTTACCTGCTGCAGGCAACTGCTAGCGCCCGCAAAGGGCTCACACTAACAGTTTATGGACTAACACTCTTATTATAAAATTGTGACAAGTTAAGATTCGTGATTGCCTGTGATAGGGACTGTTTGCAAAAACAATCTGGAAATGATATACAGCCAAACTATATACAACTAAATTATAATCACTAATACCAGCTAGCATGAGTTAGTTATTTAGCATGCATAAGACAAAGTTCTTACCCAATAGGCGTCTCTATGGGGGAGAAGACAGGTTCAGCTCTTCAACTGATCCCAGAAGTTACAATGGAGTCTTCTTCAGCTTCTCCCCTCATTCATTCAGTTTTTATACTTTTCTTTACTCTCAGGCAGAGATTGAGTGATTCTAGTCATACGTCCTTTATTATTGATTGGTGTAAACTTCTCTCACTTTCATTTAAAAACATAGTTGATAAGAAATAGAAAGCACATGCTCGGTGAGGGGTGGTCATGCCTTGGAGATGGGTAGCTTTGGGGTGGAGGTGTGCGTTAGTATTATAACGAGATTATAATGAGCAAGATTCAGCTAAGGAGAATAGTTGCGCCACGGTTGTTGGCCCAACAATGGACATCTTCTCATATGTTTTCCATTTGACAGCTGCCATGCAGCTTATCAGCTGTATGGTACCACCAAGTTCCCAATCCTGCAGGAAGTACAACAGAGCCTGGACACGGGTTCTCCACACTGCTCCGCCCTCCAGTGCTCTGCTAGGATAGCATCTTGTGCTGCCTAGGGAACCATGGTGGAGTAGAGTCTCTGCATGCCACCCATCCGAAAGTGGCAACTGTATTTTTCCCTTAAAAGGTTGTTATAATACTACAACATCTATTAGGTCTCAATTTTCTATGATTTCCCCCCTCCAAACAATTTCCTCACACTGCTGCAGCAAGTCACTCTAAGACAGTATGCAAAGGAAATATTTTAATGACAGTTCTGAGGTTCTGGTGAGGCTGGGCCCCCTATCCCCGCAAGACAAGAGCAGCACCTCCTAATGTGGGAGCAGTAACATCTTCCTGGGTGGCAGGATGAACATCTGGGAATGTAAGAGCCACAGCCATTCTGGTGGGGGCATCTTACACTTCTGAGTCAGAACTGTGCTGGGAGAAAGATGACAGATGCTCTTGTGATAGTCCCTGAGCTGCTTAAAGCAGCTGAAGTTTAAAACTTACTAAGCTCTTTCTTAAAAGTCTTAAGATTTTGTTGTTCTTGCTCCTTCTATTGAAAGTTTTTTCTCAAAGTCTTACTCTTTTGATGATTAGGATCTTTCTTCTAATTTCTATCCTGAAGCTGGATAGCGTATATTTATTTGTGTTAGTTAGCTTACGTATTTGCATATCTTTTTCACCTTTCATTTTGCAGCATTACAAGAGCCAAGCACTTCTGTCACCCTCTGGGAAAAAGTGTATCTTCTCACTGCAAACGTGTTACAAGAATAAAGTTGAAAAATAAACATAAAAATATGATGATTAAATAAAAACACGTCTAAAAATTAGATTTCCTTTTTTCGCTGGTACATGGTTATTGTCTGTTTGAAGTAGTAGTACTTAAGATTCCATGAATTAAATACAATGATTTCTTAAAGGCTACACTGAAATCTGCTTGGGTGAAATAATAACCTTGACCTTACAATCTGTGCTTAATGAAACTTCCTCTTAATGCCAGTATAGATGAACTTGGGCCATTGGGGTACAATGGGTCCAGTGCAATCTTTAGCTTGTAAACTTGTGGCTCAATGCAGGGACAAGTGATACCAAGTTGAAGCATCAAAATGGAAAACAGAAGCACACTGTCACCAGCACATTCCCCTTGACAGATAGCAAGATACTATTTCATAGCTCCAGAAGCCTGCTAGTTTAACCTGCGAAAGACTGAATTTGTAATGTTTTAGTTACTGATCTAGTACCAAAATAACAGCTCTTCTTAAGAGGACAGGTAATCACACTGAACTAAGCCTGGACATTTAGGTAAAAGATATGTTGGCACTATTGGAATATTTATTTCATCAAGTACTGAAATCTACAGGGGTAGAAATACAAAGTAGACCTTGCATTTGTCAAGGCACTCTTTTTGTCTTCTAAACCTGTTCAGGGAACATAAAACTAATTCCAATACAGACTTTTGATAGGTCAGGTCTTCTTGGAAAAGCCTTGATGTGTTGAGGTACAAGAAACATCTCTAAAAGTAAAACAACAACTTTAAATTTAAACTCTGAAAAATTAAGATAAATATTTACTACCTGCCAATTTAAAACACAGGAAGAAAATCCATTCTTTCATATACCAGTTAAGAGCACAAGAATATTTGAAAATTGTCTATCATAAAGAAAAGCTTCCAGTTTTCCTAGGAAAAAAAAAACCATTATCGTAAAAAAAAAAAAAATGGAGAAAGAAATATATATAGATAAGAAATGAAACTGAATGACAATCCATCTTTCCCTTTTCTTTTTCAGGAGTTTGGACATAAAATAAGAATTTTTAAAAAATCAGCAAAGTTTGAATTTCTATTTCCTAAAAGAAATTATAGTAGTAAGCAGTTTTCTTAGCCAAACTAATAATACAGAACATGTAAAGCATGAGGGTGAATGAAAATAAATGATTGGCCAGAGATTCAGGAAAGGTACAGCCACAGGACAGAATGACTACTTTTCTTCTTTTTGCAGTATACTTGCTGACTTTGAGTGTGGGAGTGAAAGCAGAGCTACTTAGAATAGAAAACAGAAAAAAAGTGAGTAGCACATCCGAAAAGCAAAGCTCTGAGAACTTGACACAAGAAGAACTGAAGATCTGGTTCACAGAGTGAATCAAATTGTAGGTCAGTCAGAATTTTTAACAAATCTGTGAACTTGGGGATAGCTTTTGTTAACAAAGAATCTCTAAGAACTGCATCTGCTGGAGAAGGAAGTAGTGACTCGGGAGCTAAAGCAAGTCAGTTTATTTTCAAAAGAGAATGCATTTTTAAAGAACACTTTTTGAGGAAAGCAGATTGAAGACATGGAAGTGAAAGAAAGTATAGTAAAACTGAGCATAGCTCATCAAAGACAACTAATGTCTGAATAACAGGGTATCCTTTGATTAAAATAAATAGTTTCTTAGACAAAGGGAAGTAGTAAATCTCATTTATCTGCTTGTCACTAAAAATTTTTATCTGTGTCTTTACTGGAAAATGTTAGTCAAATTAAAATAGGAACTCAGGATAATGTTATGTGGTGGAGAAGAAGAAGCACATGCTGTGATGAAAGGTTAAATCTCAGACTGGAGAAAAGTTACCAGTAGACTACTTTAAGAATTGGTCTTTGGATCAATCCTGATCAATATTTTCACACCTGTACTAAAATTAAAAATGTTCTTACATTACCTGATCTAAAAACATTTGGCTCAATAATGCTAAAAAAAGGGGGAAAAAAATCCCAAAATTGCCAAGGACCTGATGTTTATATAGGGGTTTAAGCATGCACTGAGGGAGTCAAATAAAAGGTAATGTCTAAACATGTAACTCTAACCTTGCAAATGTGTGTAGTTTTGGTACCTAACCCCAGAAATGCTGTAAGTACCTTATTATTTGATTTTGGGATCTTAGCATTCCCTAGAGTGCCCTCATTTTAGTTGTGCTGAGCAGCTGTGTGCCCACTTTGTGAAAGAAGCGCTAAGTAAACATGCAGTAGTTCCTTTACTGAAACATTTCCACCTCATGTGTGCTAATGCTCACCAAGAAAAGCAATTTACATAAATAGTAAAATGGCTTATTTATTTATTTTAGTATAAACTATAGAAGCCATACAGGGAGCAGGGCCTGGATTCAGCCCCTGGAGGAATGCCATACTGTGTGGTGTCACATTCTTACTTTTCCTTCCGCACCTATTTTTCCTCTCTGCCTCAGAGGACTGTGGACACTTTGCTGCACAGCTCTGTAGAACTGCTGGAGACTGAGTTAAGCCTTGGTTGCTCCTGGCGGAGGAGCAATGGGCATTGGAGTTTGCTCAGCAGGAGCAGGACAATGTGCCTGAGCCCCTCCTTTCCTGGGTGAGTGTCACTCTGGAAATGGTGAGCACCATCGTGCCCTTCTCACAAAGCTGTGCTTCAGAAAGGAAAGACTGAACGCTACTTAGCTTGTTAGAAAAATGCAGTAAGCACCGTCTCTACGAAGAGATTCCAAGTCAACGGTTTGCAGCTGGATACCAACACCTCCCAGCAGCCCTGCATGAGGGCTGCCAGACTGCAGAAAACCAGCCCTGATAGCAGTTCTTACTCGTGTCTTGGTCTTTGGATCTCATGTTGACCTTTTTATCACTCCCTGGTATTAACTAAGGAGACTAACCTTTTAACTAGGAGTTTTGGTTCACTGCAGGGTGTTTTCTGATGCCTCAGGCTTTTGCTGAATCTAGTCCTCATAAAGGATCAATTGTAATATGAACAGGAGTGGAAAATGGCAGGGGAGAAGATCTGGATACTATTGATTGGTAAATATGTCATTGAGCCATTAACTTGATATAAAAATATAAATGCAATTCTAAGTATGATATATTACATGGTATTTCCAGTAGAGAGAGTAGTATAGAAACAATAATGCATTTATGCATTACACTGATAATATGGCATTCAGTGCTGGCTACAGGTTTTATGTTTCAAAAAGTTTTAGGATGGAGCTCCGTAAATAAGTGAAAAACCTCTTCATGCATCCGTATCTCTTATCCCAGGGTCAGGACAGAAACTACTTTCTACAACTCCCTAAAGCATGTCTGAAACAGGTGGTCAGAATGATTTGTCTGTCTCTGTCACCTGGGTAGCCCAGCAATGTGCTCATTCTTATTAAAGTACTTTTGATGTTCACTATAAGCTTGAAAATTTTTCAGGAAGTAGAAGGCTTCCAGGAAAAGGGTTTAAACATATCCTCCTATAACCAAAACTTCCCTTGTCCACAGGAAATTCCCTAAGTACTAGCTGATTTTGTAGTCATGGGAGTAGGCAGTAACACTTTACTGTCAAGTGAAAGAAAGATACTGCATTATGGTTGGACTCAATGATCTTAAAGTTCTTTTCCAATCTAAATGATTCTATGGTTCTGACATTAAAAAACCAAAATAAATAAATAATCAGAAGAAAAATAAAGTTCAACAGCACTTACCAGGATTAAATTTAAACTAAACCAAGCTTTTTAATCCTTTTAGTCTTCAAAGAATGTTTTTTGAACATCAACTTAAAAAAAAAAAGTTTTTGAGTCCTTTTTTACAAAAGAAGCATTATAGACACATTAGTGCAACTAGTAGAATGAAACTAACTGAAAATTACTAAATTAGAGAAAAGTGGATGGAATTTGCTTAATTAATCTACAAAGTTTTAATTAACCTCTCCAGTGGCCCAATTAAGGTTCAGGAGATGTATCAGAAGGTATCCTCAATATAAAACCACAAATTACTTTTAATTGTGTATCAGTTGATTCCACCAACTAATTAGTTTTGTTCCTGGTTAAACAAGCTAAATTAGAAACATCAAATATATTGGGGAAGAAAGAATAATCAAAATATTGTGAAAGCAGCTTTGACTAGAAGAAAATATGCAGAAGTTTCTCCAGCTGGATAGAAGCTCATTGAAGACTAATAGAAAGAGATTATTTTAGGAAGGTACTTAAAAGAGAATAACAGTAAAGTCCACTAAATTTGGAAATTAATCAGCATGATACCTATTCCCATGCTGAGTGGATGATAGTATTTTTTAGCTGCCAGACATTTTTAAACTTTTATTTCTCAAAGAGTGAGACATTGTTCTCACAGTGTTTCTGAACTCTGGCCTTGTGATTAAACTCTCTTCACTTCACTGATACTAACTGAAATAACTTTAGTGTATGTATTTTGGATGTACTCTTGGGAAGGTGAGTGTTTCTAACCCCAAGTGTATGCTGAGGTCATGCATCCTGATATGACTGCTTCTTAAAAGTCTTTGATCTCTCCTATTCTTTCCTGTTGGGTGTTATGATTGTAGGTTTTAGTCATTAAATTTGTTGTGAATTCATTATGTGCATTTGAAAAACTTCCTTTGATATGTGGTCAGTTGAAACTCAGAGAATAAAATTTCAACAAACTTTCTACATTAAATATTAATTTCAAAATGGGCTTCAGCTATGGGGAACTGGAGTCATGGTCCCAGCAGCCTATGCAGTTCCTACACAAAATCTACCACATAAATGCTATACCCAGGATAGTATCTTTACAGCGAAACAGTTAGCTAAATAAAAGTAAAAGAAAAAAAATAGCTTGAGACTGGATGCAAAATGTTTGCAAGTCTTCTGGGTACTCGAAACTATTGAAAATTGTATTGCTGTTTTATGTCTTATTTAGATATGGGAGATTGACTTAAAGTTGTAGTTTCTATAATTAACTTATAGACTGGCTTTCTTAATGCTAGGAAAGGGGTAATAAATAGTAAAGTTTCAGGAACTGCAGGCCAAGGAAAGCAAGGAGGAAGACAGAAGTAGGAAGAGGACCTATTCTGAGATTAATCATTTTACACTACACTTTTATGTTCTGAAAGTTTTGTTAATGTTAGATCTGATGAATTCTGTCTCAAAAGTACTGAGAAATGCAGTTTCATTGGAAATTAAATATTTTATGAGGTCAGAGAGATTTCAGAAACATTTGTAACAAAATGAAATAATTTTTTGCTTTCTCCTTCAGGAAATATCAGAATGTCTGATAACATTTAAATAATTTGCATGAGAGTGATTCCATGTAACTGTGGCTATCTAAAGTTAATTTCTCTATCTTGCTAGTTTCCTAAGATCCCTTCACAGACAGTGAAGATATGGAGGTAGAATATGAATAATCTCACTTTTCTGTGCTTTTCAGTGACATAAGTGGCTCCCTGCAAAAGCCAATCACTTTTCAACTCATATAAAGGGAACCTATGTAACTGGGTTTTGGGTTTTTCTGCCATTTTTCTGTCACTGGAAATATAAAGATTTCTGGGTTTAGTTCTGATTGACTCAGTCCTGGGCAACTGTAAAAAAAAATGCTTTTCTTTTAAGGAAAAATGGTCACCGAAAATGGAAACTTTGTAGTGGTATTAAGATACTAGTTTTAAGGCAATATAAACAGGGAGATAAGAGATGAGAAAGAGCTTTGTGCATCACTGGTGTGGAAAGTAAGAGATGTTGATCCTGGGACACACACAGAGGCCAGGCTCTCCCTGCCCAGCCCCCTGGGGACCCCCACCTCTTCCCCTGCCCTCATCCCTGAACCCTAGCCCCGTTTTGTGGCAGGTGGTCTGGGGGCTTCCTCTGTGAAGAGCCCTCAGAAGGGTGCTGTCCCCAGCCCCCTCTCTTGTCCTGTCTTCATCTCCCAGCTGGACCTTGGCCCTGGTTCATCATTTGCCCTGTCTGGGGCTATGATGGACACTATCAGTAGCCACTGGCTCTGCCTGCCATGACTGCTTCCCAAGGATGGAAAGTGTTGGTGAGGGCATGGCCACTGCCAGGATTGCTCCCAGCTCCCAGCTCCTGGTTCCTATGCCGAGGGAGCAGCTGGCCCTCATGGTTCCCTGGTTGCAACTGGCCTGTGGATAAATTCTGGTGTCCAGGACAGAGTCAGGAATTGGAAAAATTGACATATGAAAACAGACATGCAAAAGCAAAACAAAATTGTTGTTGAAAGTTGGGTCACGAAATTTGAAAGCCTGTGCAGTGGCCAAGGGCTGAGCCAAGAGGCTGAAAGAAGCAGAACAGGTTCAGCGCTTGGAAAAAAGTTCAGCAGTGTGCTCCTTGATTATTTATTAACCCTTCCAGAGCAGCAGCAAGTCCCTTCTGATAAAGCTTGCAAACGTTAGCTTTTCATAGTTAGCAGCTATGAGTTTTGCTTTGCCTTGTGACAGCATAGCAGCTGCTGGTCCCGAGGGAGCTGCTGCAGGGCATGTGCGTTTTCTTGGAGACACAGCTGTAGGGCTGGAAGCTTCTGGGTGGAGAGCACAAGGCAATATAACTCTACCAAAGACCACCCGACAAAAGACTCGGGAGTTTTCCTCTGAACAATTAGCAGAAATCGATGCTACCAACGGGACTGCAGAAAAGATGTCCCAGTACGTTATTATCTGTTCAGAAAAGATCATGGTGAAAATATTATCCATCCAGGCAGAAGATAAACCTACACTTCCTACTTTTTTTTTGTTTATCTAGTTTATTTATCAGAAAACTAGAATCAAATTATAAGTATCTGTTGTTTAGTGTAGAAAGGAAGAATAAGGGCAGTATAAAAAAATATTTTGGACAGTCACTTAGATACTCAGATCTTTTTGTAAGCAGATCTAAAAGAACTAGAAAGCTGTTAGTTTTTGAAATAAATTACCGTATCATATATTAAGAAAATTTGAAATAATTAAGATACAAATGCATTACATAAACATGTTCCACACTTTAAGTCTCTTACTATGCATCTCATCAATCTTTCAGCTGAGGTATTTTAAACGTTGCAAAGGTAGTCCTACATTCAGGTTTGGACACATGTAACCACCCTTAATGCAGGGTTAATTTGTATTGCACTCAGCTATGGATCATACAAGCTCTCAGAAACTTGTGAATTTTTTCCTAGAGTTTTAAATCCAGGTAGCATGACACTATTTCCATTTTTTATATATTCAGAATTTCATAATACCTTATACTAAATTAATTTTTAAATACAGTGTGTCTATAGTGTAATGGGAAATAAATACATGTTTATTGCATAGCACATGGTAACAATTTCATAGATTTTAATTGAATTTATTACATGGTAATATTATTAGATAAATGGCATGGCCCTGGGTATCTTTTTGAGAGGGTGACATCATTAATTAATGCCTTGCTTACCAAGATGCAGCAAATGAATGTCAAGGACACAAACCTTTGGCAAATGGAGCTGTGAACATCTTAAATGTTCCTCTCCATGCTTCATGTGCGCATTTAAAATCTGCACTCTGTCAAGAGATGCAGAAAAGTTTTTTACTTGTCCAAGACCTACCTGAAGGCTTCCTCTCACCTTGTATGGCCAAGGAATAGAGAGCACTAATGAAACATCAGCATCACTCTAAAATACTATTATTATCCCTGACTTATACACTTCTCTTTCTACAATAAAACCCAGATTTTAATTGCAACACAAATTACATAGTACAGAAATAAAGCAGTAAACAAAGAACTAATTTGTGTTCCTTCTGCACTTATCATTCATTGACTAATTAGTTTCTCTCTCAGGTTCTGAGTGACTCTTACAAAGAAAAATCTCCTCAGGATACGAAGGTTAATTTTGAAGTGATTACAAATATTCAGCTAACCTTATAATTAATAGTAATACTTAAAGCACAGCGGTCATCTCTGATTCCAATAAGGAACATTTGCTAATTAGCCAGACTATTGGCATTATTCAGGATGTTTAACTTTTCACTGTTCAATCAACTGAGCTCATGAAGCTGGATAATACCTCTTTAAACTGTGAAGCTGACAGAAAGGTTAAACCACTTCAAATGCTTAAGCATCTAAACAAATTAATCTTATATTTATGTACTTAATTTCATCCTGATAGATCTTCAAACACTTTATAAAATACTGGCCAGATCATACCATTACATGGATATAAATCTTCCATGGACTCACAAACTTTTTTATGCTGTTAACAAAAAAAAGTAGAATTAGTTCTAGGCCTACAGTTCATACAGAATAATTTATCCACCAGAAAAATTTAATTTCTTAGTAACAACAGAAATGAGTACAAAGTAAAAGAAATTGTGATATTAGGCATGGTTTAATATAAAAAGATATTCAGTGCTTTCAAGTAGAAAATATTATATCCATTTAAAATAAGTTGCAGAAATGAAGAAATTTGCTTCTTTAATGTAACATACATGCATTTTATTGTAGCTCATTAAAAGTGCTCTGGGAATTTCTGAGCATGGTCAGGTTAGGATACAGTGTAGCCTTTTCAAATCTGGAGTAGTTCTATTGACCATAGACCAGACATGAAACAGAAAATGTGTTCAGTTCATTATGACATTCAAAAGTCTTGTGAATGAATACAGGTAACTCTACATGTGAAGTCTGCTCTGAGAGCTGTTAGTAATTCAGCCAAGGGTGCTCAAAAGTCTTTGGCAAACAAAAGTATTGCAAATTAGGACTCTTGAAAAAAAAACACCCTACATTAGCTTCATACAGCTGGCTGTTGCTAGTCCACGTTCCTTATTGAAGAAGGACTTATGCATTTTCTTGGGTTTACAGACACATCACAGTAAAGCAGACAGCAGATGCAACCATAATTTGTAGATACTTACTTCGTTCATCCACTGTGTCTTTTGCAGAGAACTTGGTTTGTTTGGTCTGTGTCCCCCTGTCCCCGCCCCCGCCTCCCCCTGCACTGTCTTTACTAAACATACCCAGTTATTTATATTTACTTATCGTCATTTCAATAACAAGTTCAAACTAGCAAATTTCTATTTTCTCTTATATTATTTATTTTTATTTTTTATTGTGTAGAAAACATCATGAAATGAATGAGTGTCAAAAGTTCCTCACAATGCTTTTTTTCCCCTTTTTTTATGTCCTTGACAGAATAAGAAATGGGCGTGAAATGTTTGCATGCTTGACTAATATGAGTCTTATTGTAACCTTTGTGTGGAAAGGTCTTTTTCTGATTCAAATCAAATCAATTTGAAAAGGTAATAATTTTTCTTAATGTCAAATAGAAAGAGAAAACTTGGATACATATTTTTTGTAACATTTTAAAGTTCAACCGGAAACTGCAATAGAAAGAACGGCTGCACAAAGCGTCATTTATTAAATTAATTTTTGTTATGTTTTGTCCTGGACTCATATAGTGTATCTATTTTGTTCTTATTTTTAATAAGTGCTTTTTTAAAACAGTCATAAATTCTTGAGAACTGAGCAAAATTTTACATAGTAGCTGTTTCAACTTCTGTTTTAATATTTAGAGAAATAATAGTGTTTGTATGCTAATTATTTTGAATGTTACATATATATGGAAGACATCTGCTGGAATCTGACCTTTTCTGTAAAACCTGTTTTATATTATGCCTGTAAAAATATACTGTATTGTTTGTTAATGGTAAAAAACAATTTATATATGTATATATGTATATATATGTATATATGTATATATATGTGTGTTGTGTGTGTATATATATATATATATAAAACATTATTTCCACCAGGAATTAGTAGTTTGTCTCACAATTGAGGTACATTATTAAATTATAACTACTGAAATACTTCTATTTGTTTGGAATTGCAACGTCTGGTATCTTTTTTTTAAGTGTAGAAGCTGCTGTGGAGCATGGGAAATTGATATCTTTTAATTGGTCTTTAGCTTTGAAATAACATGAGGAGGAAACTGCTATTCAAAAGACCAAATATCAGGTTCTCTAATGCACTGTTACTATGGGAAAGAAAAATTATTTTCTGTGTAGTAGGCCTTACTAGGTCATCCCATTTTGAATCATCCATTAATATAAATACTTCCCTTTACACAGACAGAAAAGTTTAGCCTAGAACATTTCTATAACGTTCTACAGGCATCAAGAGATTAGTGCTGACTTTTTAGGAAAATGTAGAAGCTTTTCTGAGCAGATTGTCTTGCTAGATGGGGGGAAAAAATGGATCTAAGGTTTAGGGGACTGTAAGCAGCAAAGTCCAAAACCTTGATTAGAAAATCCTGATTTAGTTGCCTCTTACACTTCCACAGCACAGAACAGCTTGGGCAACCAAATGTCCAGCCAATACCTCATGCCTGGCTGTACCCAGAAAATCAACAAAGCACCAACTACTTCCACAGAGATCCTACCTAAGAGTTTTTTCTGACTATGGATGATGTTAATAAGATTGGCTTGTCACACAAAACAGTTGTGGCTCTTCTGCCCCTCCCCCCCCCCCCCCCCCCACTTTCCACCTTAAGCAGTGGTAAAGACTATAATACAGGAACCAGGAGACAGCTATTTGATTCTCTTCAGTTTGTGACCAAGCAAAATTTTTTGAATTATTTTCTATTTTTTTTCTTTACTTGCCAATTGGTTTACATGTGGGCATATGATTTTATTCAGTCTGCTGTTGCTCTGTAAATCCAGTTTTATTTTGCTTTTAATACTTTGCAGCAATTGATTTATTGAGAATTACAGAAAAGAGGTAGGCAAGGTTGGTAATATTTTCCTGATGAGACATACAGTTCAGAACTCGAAGGCCATGTGAGAAGATTACAGACAGTTTCAGAGTGGTCAGGAGGAGGAGCGGGAATTGTTTACAGTAGGCTTTGAAGCAATGAGAGGGTAAACATTCTGCTGCAGAAGCCAATATTGTATATATTTTGCCAAACTGCTGTGTGTATTTATGAAGCCCACAAGCAACATGATAATGTGTTTCCATAAAGTATTTGGAGCACCTAGAGTAATTATGTCATATAGAAAATGAAAAATAAGCAAGATAACTTTTCCAAAATTCAACACAATCTCAGTGGGTTGCAATGCCATACTAAAGCAATAAGAGTATAGTATTAGGCTGTGTTAAGCTGACTGTAACAGTAACCATGACATGCTAAGGGTGATTTAGAGGGTGGTTAAGGCAGAAAATTAATTGTACTGGGAGACTTTGATTATTCCTATGCTGACTCTGTGACAAAAATGCGTGATGCAAACTCTACTCTGAATGCTTACTTATTGGAAAAACTGGTCACTTAGCAAGCAAGAGGAGACATGAGTCTTGATTTACTTCTCTGTTGTGCACAGGATCTGCTTCTAGAATTGCTTCATGCAGCTGTTGGGGAATCACAGTTGGTAACACATCCAATTCAACTTCCATGTAGGAATGGAAAAACACATAAACCCAAGGCAGCAAATTTAACATGAAAAAAGAGGATTACAGGAAAATCTTTATATAAATTGCATAAAAATGTAAGTGAACAAGTGAGCGGAAGCTGAGAGGGTAAAACATTCAGTGGCTGCTTAAAGTTTAGTTACAAAATTTACTTTATAGATGTGGGAAAATATAAAATAATCAATAGACTGTAAGGAACAGAAGTGTTTACTCAGGTTAACAGCAGAGCAAAGGAAATGGTTAGAAGCAAAAAGATTTTGCTGCTTTTGAAAAGTGGAAATTTTGCTAAATGGCAAATAATTTAAAAGACTTCAAATTTTGACAGGTTAAAAATAATAATAGTATTCTACCAAATCAAGACACATTTTGAGCTGCATCTTGAAAAGCCAAAATGTTAGTTTAAAAATAATTTTAAATTATTTTAAAGGATGTGGGAATTAAGTCCATAAATTAAGATGTTGCTGCATTACAGCAATACTTTACAGGGAATAGATATCAAGAATAATATCAAATTAAGCTCATATAAGAGATTTTAGAAAGAAATCAATACAATGATCAGTAGGAAATCACTAAGAGTAGATTCCGTGCAAGCTAAAGAGAAACAATTACAAAAGTGCTGAACTACTAATGTTATGTACATCTTACTGTTTAAATCAGCATAACAGAATTATTGCACATTCTTCTCTGAAAACATGAGGGCAGGACTCAGTTGTGCCCCAAAAATCTAATACAGTGTCAGGAATCATTAGGAAAAGAGTTAAGAGGAAAGCATAGTTCTGAAAACATGTTTCTATTGAGTGATGTGTTGGTCAATCCATCTCAAAATTGATTCAGTAGAAGCAGAGAAATTAGAGGGAATGGCTCTTATGCAAAGAGAGATCACATATACCAGAACTGGAAAAATAGCGAAAAGAGTTATGACTGAAATCATAAAATGATATGCAGAAAGTGGATAGGGAATATTGACAGAAAGGAAGGAGTGCCTGCTCACGAACAAATTATCAGTTAGCTGGTTTAATGTAAGTAAAAGAAAATATTTTTCATTTACAGTGTGGAACTTCTTTTCATGGAGTCATCCACAGGCCAAAAATACAAAAGCACTACAGCAGGGATGAAAAATCCCGTGGATAGTGTGTCAGTCAGTGGCTCCTGAGTCTGACAGTCTGGACTGAACGCCCGGTTCAGAATACCAAACTGCTCGTTGCCAGAAGCTGCAAAGGAAGAGTTACTCTGCTATTGTTCACTTGTTTAATAATCTTCCTCCGTGCTGCAGTATCATCCATGAGTGGAACCAAGATGAACTAGAGGGAATGGTGATCTGACAGGATCAGAATTGTTCTTACATTCTTATGAAAACACTCATGAAAAATAGATCCAGAAAACTCCATGAAATAAAAGAAGGAAAATAGTTGGTGAAGTCAAAATTTTCACTTCAGAATTTTCTTAATAGAACTTTCTAATTTTTTTAATTGACTAATAAAATTATTACAATTTTTAAAGCCATACAGCAACAGGTGCTAAATACTTTAATTTATATTAAGGCCATTTTTATTTGACCATATAGTTATGCCAATAACTCTGTAACTATAATTAACTTAAAAACTATTTTTTTTATATTTTTTCTTTAATTGGTAAAAAACAGGTTTTGGGTTTTTTTTTGTTTTTTGGGGTTTTTTTTCTTTTTAATTCCATGAATGTCCAGTAGTTTAGGAAAACAAGCCATTTTGTTGGTCACAAACCACTATTACTGAGCTTCTTCCAGTAACATTTTATCAAAACTGTGATCGCCTGAATAAGGAAGAGCCAGAGGTAACTGTTAAAATCTGTATTCTGCAGATGTGTTATCCTGCTGAATTTGGCTCACACTTAATTTTGCAAAGTTTCTTCTCTGCCTGGTTCTCATGTGGCTCATGAGCTGTACATTTACAAATTGTTTATGTTCATGCAGATGAAAAGTTCTATGTTTGCACAAGTACAGTTCCTACATTTGCTGTCACCCTTTGACTTCCATGAGCTCAACCTGAAAATTATTTCTGTGTAAAAGGAAGCAAATGAACATAGTCATTATTTCTCCATATGAAAGGGAGGAAGCATGGGATATTTGGCCATTCCTGAAAGACAGAAAGGGGCATATAAATAAAACTCACTGGCAAAGTTGCTTGTATTTACTGCCATATCCTGTTGTCCTCTGCCCCTCTTTTGCTCTCATTTTCATATCTCTTAGGCTGACATTGGAATTTAATTTATCTAATAAGAGAAATTTCCCCTATGAAAGCAGGAGACAATTATTTTTTGCAAGGTGCTAATTCATAATATTATAGCAACTTCCAGCCAGCTGGTGGGGAGGCGGGAATAGTGGACTGCTAATGTATTATGTGTGTGACTTTTAAGATAAGCATCTCGTGTTATGGTCTGAGGGTACAACAGGTTCCAGACAGCAGTGAAACAAAACCTTTTTCTCTTGCAAAAGCAGGATACACTTACATAATGCCAGGTATTAAATCACAATAACTTCTCATTGGAGACATGGGAAGAGTATATGCAAGCTTCTATACAGGAATAATATGGTGTAAAAATAGTCTGTTGGCACCGGAAAGTTTTGATATCAGTGAAAAAAAAAATCTCTAAAAATGAGGAATTCTTGAGTTAAATGGAAAATAAAATAAGACAGTTCTCAAAGGAATTACAGAAAGTAAGAAGTGTGGTAGAAAACTAAGCTGCCAGAGCCAGCCACACTGTTTATTTTCCCCCTTTTTTTTTCCCTAGTTGAGCAGAGGCATGAGTTTAAATGCAGGCTGCCTGTCTGAGAAATCATCTCTGGAAATGGCTTCTGTGGAGGTGGGCTGAGCGCAGAGGTTAGACTCAGCCAATTACGAGTATGAGAAATGCGTTGTGTCTTGAACCATTTGACATCTACTAATGTACCAGTCTCAGGGGTAAAATATAGTAAGAATATGAGCCTGAAAAAGTTGGTTTTAAATCCAAGTAGAAGGAAAGAGGGAGGGAGGGACAGAGAGAGAAATAGGGAGAGCACTTGCCTGTGTGAAGGCTGAGGTGTAAAAAACTAAAGGCAATTTCTGTGGGGGGAAAAAAAAGCAGAGAGAAAATCACATCCTACTTCTTGGATAAAATTCAGGCTTTAACCAGGACTAGTTATGAATATGTCTAGGGTATACATAAAACCATTTACACCTCAGCTGTAAACTACTGTGGGGAGAACTTCTATAGCACATGCTAACGCAACACACAATGTTTGCATTTTGTTTATCAAATCCCCCAAGACCCTAATAAAAAAATTACTCATGCTAAGAATAACATTAGCCAAAAATACTTCACTTTTGTGGGTCTGCCCCCAAAATGTTATTGCATTCACAAAAATGTTTATATGTATTCACAACTCCATTCCAGTATACCAAGCAGCTATCTGCTCCTCCATCTATCCTGCAATTTCATCTCTTCAGTCTTCTTTTTTTTTTTTTTTTATGCTCTTAGTTTCCCCTTTATAATAGGAAGTTTATTTTGTCTTGATGATGTGGGCAGTTTCTTACAGTAATTTTTCGTACGTATTTCCTTCAGTGTTTTTAGGATTATTTTTTTATTATTATTAATTTCAGTATTCTTTAATGTAATTTAATTAATATTTAAGTAATTGCTGTGAGCTGATCTGTGTACATATCTGTAATCTATTCTGTTCTTAAAGAAGGAATTCTATTAAGAAAAGTGGAATGAAATTTTGCATCATATGAGTTTGTTCTAATGAGCAATATTTTATATATTTACATTAAACTTTACTGCAAAATAATTTTGGAATTTGTTCTTTAGATCCCAAAATTAAATGTTCTGGTTTGAAAGGAGAATGAGCCTAAAGGGAAAAAATGTATAAAGATTTATATATATGTGTGTGTGTCTGTGTGTGTATACATACACACATACTTATATATATGTATACATACATATATGTATACATCTAAGCTCAAACCACTGATGTTGGACTCTGCCTGGTCCCCATAAGCAGGGTCAGTGCTGGCAGCAAATGAAGATGGGTAAGTTGGCTGCTTGACATCACTAAGATGGAAGCAGTAACCAAGAGCTATGAGACAGGTTCCTGAAAGAGATGCACCTTTGCTGTGCCTATTTTTATGTAATATAGTTACAGGTGGAGAAAGTAGAATTGAATTAAAGCTTGTGCCTTCTTCAGCCTTGACAGAAAGTCCATTGCCTTGATGTTCAGAAACGCATTTTGGATCAAGAGAAGCAAGTTACAGATTGTCAAATATCGCACAGCTTCTAGTCAGCTTACTTAAGTTATAATTAAGTTTGAAAGCTATATTTTATGATTGCAGTTTAAATCACTGTGAAATTTTGGTCAGATCTCATGGATGTGGACAGCTGGGGAATACCTAGGGAAAAGTTTAGATTAGCACTGCAGTGAAGACATGTTCATAGAGAACGGTGGATTAGCTAAAGATTTTCTATTACAATGAAAGAAATTGCATAAAAACATGCTGTCAGTCAATCGTACCAGTGTAGTACAGAGAGAAGCAGACCATGTGGTAAATCAGTCCAGCCATTTGGGCTGATAAACACTGTCTGCGTTTGTTGTTTTAGAATAGTTTAATGTATTCCTGGTGCTGTGATTTCAATGGTAGCTGAGTAAATTATACAAGCTTTAATTAATGAGTAGTTTTAAGATGCTCTGAGTATTTTGTAATAGTTTAAATCCGAGATGACCGATTTGCAGACAGCAATGCTACTATCCAAATTTAAAAAGAAATGTGACAATGTCGCAGCCAGAGTGATATAACAATGTTGTATCACCTTTCACAGCAAGGGACTGAAACCAGCTGTAAATTATGAATACCACGAAGCAATGACAAATTAACTTCTTCAGCCAGACTTCTTGGCAATACATGTATGTTCTAAACGTATTTTCTGTCTGTTTTAACTACAGCCATGTTTAAACTGAGGAGCAGATTTTCTCCATAACCCAAACATGACTAGGCACCAGAGGAAATAATGAATTACATCACCTAAATTATGTGAACCCAGATACCTGTAACCTGGTGTCAGTCCTGTCTCACAAAGTCTTAAAGCAACTTCATGTGAGTATTTAGCAGAAGACATGTCTGAATGCCATACTGGAGAGGTTTACATAAAGGGTAGTGGATTCTTTTAACCATGCTTTAAAGTGAATTTTTAAAGCAATGGAAAATGCCCCTTGAAATGAACAAAGTATTAGAAAATTCTTATTTTGATCTAAGTGGATGTAAATTAAGAATTTACACTTCCTATTAATTGCAGTAAGGACCTGATTATTTTTTAACTTTACCTGCAACCTTTAATAGAGGAGACTCACATATAGTTTGTAAGAGGTAATGATCCTAAGCAATGCAGTGGCTGCAGAATGAAATAATGGAAATGATTTACGGTCAATGGCAAGTTGCTTAAAGCCATTCTTTAAAAGGTTTCAAGTTAGCCCATTCCTTTGCCTTTGTTATTTGTACCTATCAACACGGTATCTAAATGGTTTACAATTAAAACATCCAACAGCCTGAATTAGTGTTGCACACTCTAACTTCTTAAGAAGAATAGTTACACATTTTGTTATTTACTGCTAAAAGTTATTTGCTACTGAGCCGTATCTGATACAGTTCTAGATAAAACTGAAACAGAAACACACTCATTCTGTATTAGTTGTCCCTATGTTTTTGTACAGTAATCTTTCCAGTCTTATGGGAAAGTCATGTCTATTTCTGTTCAATAGATATTTTAAGCATCTATACTATAAAAGCTAAAGGAGCTAAATTATAAAAAGAAGTATTCACTCTTCTTCGAGAAATCTGTTCCAAATGGCTCTTTCTCTTCAAATGATGTCTCGTCACTTCCTTATGTACCCTGTATTTTATATTCCTTTGTTACGCTTCTTTCTGAGATTTTAAACTCTGGAGTCAGACTGTCTTTTATGTATATCAACATACGATAGGTGCCTTGTCACTGTCACCTGTGACAGGGCCTTTAGAGTCCAGGACAATGTTAGTAATAATTAGCATTAGTGATAACAGTGTTAGCAGTAAATATATACTATATTCACTTTATAAATGGGAAAGGACAATACCCTTTGGAAATAAATTTGATATTTAATGCATAATATGGAACCCTGACTATTATCTATATCAAATTAGATTTGAAACGATAAGTTTCAGAAAAGTTTGGGAAGAAGTTTAAGTTATTTGCAAAACTTTCCTTGCCCTAGTTTATAGGCTTTTTCTTGCTTTGTCTGCAGGACACCGTTTGGTATGAAGGGAACACCTTGTTAAGGCCTGTCAACATTTGGAACACAAGCTTAGCACCTGTTCCCATCTTTGGTAAACATATTTGATATAATTATAATACCATATGTTGCTGATGGTTGACAAAATATGATTAATACACAGCACTAGCTCTAGTCTTCTCATGCCACTTAAATGTCAGCAGCATATCCCTAAACATTGACAAGGTGGTGGTTTTTTGCTTCTGAGAAATGTAAAAGTTGAAATAACAAATATAGGAAGAGTACTTATTGAAATAGATGTTTCAAGTAGCTCTTTTAAAAAATATATTTTGCTTTTTACACAACTGAGAGACAGTATTTTCCCATTACCAAACCTCTCACATTCATGTATAGTATATATGCATGTTTCTGCATGGTCTTGTAGTAGCAGCAGAAATAGCTTGCAGTCCTTTACAAACTATCTAACATGCTATGAATTTATTCTTATCTTCTCTCACCTAACTGTTTATGTTTGTTTACCTGTGAATTTTTTTACAGTCTTATGCTGCACTAGTACCTTATCCCTATTTAACTATAATCATAGGGTCTTGATCCTGCTGGGATCTTTGGTACCACACATTATAAGAGTTTCTAAGCAGTGTTTGAAATGGAAATTGAGAAGCCTTGGCAGGAAACTCCTCCTGTAACTTATTAGCTGTTGTCTCCTTGTGAGAAAAAGTGATTATATGTATCTGTTGTGCTCAGAGAACTGCCAGCAAGCATATCACTCCATTTTTGCTCATACTATAAACAATGGTATAAATCTGCCTGTAAATAAATAAACCAAAAATGGTAGGAATATACAGAAAAAAAATGCGGAAAAGAAGGGTGTGTTGAACTTTCAGGAATGCTCTGGTGAAAACTGGATATGTGTTTGGTCAAAACATGGTTCATTTAGAACTGTTGTTTCTTGTGGACAAGCTGGATTTGTGAAAACATTTATAGATTAAAGCAAAGGGATTGATAGTGTACAGAGTTAAGGTTTTAGGGCTTTTTTAACACCTTTTTTAACAGCTGAAACCTTGGATATATTTGTTAAGTTAGATGTAGAACTTTCTGAATACTTAAAATTACTTATTTCAGTAGCCTTAATTCTACGGTGTTCTATAACATTAAGAATATCTTCAAGGATACATATAATTTAGAGATATACTGAGGTCTGAAAAGCAGTGACTATTTCAATTCAGCATTTCTAATCATATGTCCAGATTAATATAAATGCCCTGAATGAGGGTATGGAACTGTAAATAAAATAAAAAACTCACCAGCTTTTATCTTGACATAAAATGCAAGTTTTGCTTCAAAGCCTTTAATCTGACTGTCATCTTTATTCATTCACAGCAGTGAGCTTGTAAAGAGCTCTGCCTCTGCAGTGAAATACTACTGTATAGAAAGAGGGTTATCAAAAAGCAATGTTTGTTTGTTTATTGAAATCCCTATCAACAGAATGTCAGTCCTTTTGAAAATGAAACATTTTTGCTGTGAGTTCTGTGTCTGAGCAAACTGTTTCTATTAGATTTGGAAACGATAACATCTTCTGTAATAAGTCTTTGTGCATGTTTTTCCCCCTAAGGATAGAGAACTCTAGCAAAACAACAAAAAAACCAAAACCCTGCCTAACTACTGCTACCAAGCCTTCTTTAAGAAAATCTGTCTTACAATATTCTCAAAACTCCCCATCAAAACCAACTGAGACTACTTTTTGTCTATTAAAATATGCATTATTTATTCTAAGAGTCATCCTTTAGAACATGCTTTACATATTAAAAATCACAAGTATATAAAGCCCAACTTCTGACAGTAGTCATCTCATTACAGCTATCAATAAGTGGCAAAAATGTCTTGCTCTTTTTCAGCTTTCTCTATAAATTCCATTTTAACATAAACCCATGGGTAGGGGAACAGATGTTAAAAAGAGTTTAAATTGACAAAAGCTGCTTATATTCCAAAACACTGGAGTGAGATTTGCAAGCCTGACAAAACCAAAAACATGCAAACAAAAAGCTTGTTGTTGTATGAAGAGCATTTGATGGAACACATTGATGCAGGCTGGTCAGTCTTGCCTCGGTGCCTGGCAAGGCCATGGAGCATATCCTCCTGGAAACTGTGTTAAGGCACATGGAAAATAAGGAGGTGATTGGTGACAGCCAACATGGCTTCATTAAGGGAAAACTGTGCCTGACAGATTTGTGGCCTTCTGTGGTGAGGTTACAGTGTTGGTGGATACGGAAAGAGTGACTGATGTCATCTACGGGGACTTGTGCAAAACGTTTGGCATGTCCTGCATGACATTCTTGTCTCTAAACTGGAGAGATATGGATTTGGTGGATGGACCACTCAGTAGATAAGGAATTTCCTGGATGGTCACACTCAAAGTGTTGTGGTCAATGGCTCAATGTCCAAGTGGAAAGCAGTGATAAGTGGCATTCTTCAGGTGTCAGTATTGGGACCGGTGCCGTTTAAAGTCTTTATTGGAGACATGAATAGTGGGATTGAGTGCACCCTCAGAAAGTTTGCTGATGACACCAAGCTGTGTGGTGCAGTCAACACACTGGAGGCCAGGGATTCCATCCAGAGGGACCTTGACAGCCCCCAGCATAGGAAGGACATGGACCTGTTGGGGCAAGTCCAGAGGAGGGCTACAGATGATCAGAGGGCTGGAGCACCTCTCCGCTGAATACAGGCTGAGAGAGTTGCAGTTGTTCAGCCTGGAGAAGAGAAGGCTCCGGGAGATCTTAAGAGCAGCCTTGCAGTACCTCGAGTGGGCCTACAAGAAAGGTGGAGAGGGACATTTTACAAGGGCATGTAGTGGTAGGACAAGGGGTAATGGATTTAAACTGAAAGAGCATAGATTTAGATTAGATATCAGGGAAAAAAATTATTTACTGTGAGGGTGGTGAGGCACTGGAACAGGTTGCCCAGAGAACTTCTGGATGCTCCATCCCTGGAAGTGTTCAAGGCCAAGCTGGATGGGGCTTTGAGCAACCTGGTCTAGTGGAAGGTGTCCCTGCCCATGACAGGGGGGTTAGAACTACATGATCTTTAAGAACCCTCCCAACCCAAAACCATTCTGATTCATTTTCACCTGTCTCTTAGATAAGGGTAACAATGTTGCCCTGGTAGTGAAAACATATCAAAGAGAAAATCTGCCTTAAAGACAGCATTTTCTCTGTTCTAATTCAACATCAGTTGGTCTCCTAGGCTGCTCAGGTGAATTATCTCATTGCTTTCAACTGGGGTTGTTCATGTGAGAAAGGTTTCAAGACAAGGTTCTCTGTTGATTCTTCAGAGTTTCAGGAAGAGTTTCCTAGTAATTCTTAAAGAACTGAAGGAACAGTTTATTTGTCCATACTGAAAAAGCAACCCTGTGGAACTTCTGTGACTGCAGCCTCTCTAACTTCAGAACAACTAGAACAGAAAGACGTTTGGGGCCTAATGTCCCTGGTATAGGTTTTATGGTCCCTGCATTTTAATCATCAAGCTCTCAGAGGGAAGGAAAGATGATTTTATCCTCCTTAGATCAAGTATCTATGTTTTCAGTAGTCAGTTGAAGAGGATAGGTGCCTGTGAAAATCCCAATTTGCCCGTCTGAGGCATCCATCTAGCGAGTAGGAAACATAGTTACTGTTTGAAGGTCAGCTGTTCTACACGTTATTCTAGTGCAAGGAAAAGATATGAAATAGTAGATGTTTGCATGTGGTGCGGATTTAGTCTTGAAGGTAGGGATATGGTCAGTTTCCTAAAACATGAATGTGGTTACAGTGTCTATCACACCGATGTCATGGATCAGGCATCCACTAGAAAGGATCCTGAATCTTATTGGGACACTTCAAATTGGGTCTGTAGCTTTGAGATTGGAGTAGGATCCCTTTATGTTTTCTCTTTGTGATGATTCTTGCTTTATTGGATGTGTGCTCAGTGATCATGCCAGAGACTGACATTTTGCCTATAGACTTCTGTGGTGTTTAGTGAAGATACCTTGAGTGTTAACAAAGGCTTCACCAGTTGAAACAAACTTGCTTTCTATAACAAAATCATTTGTTCCACAAAAAAATGAAAGGCTGTTATCTTCTATGCTGTTAATACAGACACGTCAGGCTCAGTCATGTTTGGCCACATGGCTGACATCTAACCACTCTCACAAACTTCTTCTACATTTAGGTTTACATATTATCAAGGAAAAAGTGTTGCACTAAATGCAGTGACATGGTTAATCTTCTCTGCTTATAAGTAGTAGATGTATTTGGTGGGAAATTTTATTAATGCTTTCACTTAGTTAAAATTGGATACATTTTCTTTTTTGAATATACTATATAGCATGCACTGAAACTTCAAAATATCATTGTCTTCCTTCCTAATTAAAAGTGACTGTGCTTATCTTAGCTATCAATATTTTTGTTTATCACAGTCATCATTCTCCTATTTTTAGATAGCTTTTTTGTGTTGCAGGTATAAATCCTACTCATGAAATCAGTAGTTTGTTGACATTTAGGCTAAGAAAGGACTGCATGATCAAAATGAGCATTTACTGTATGAGCAAGTATTTACCTTACAAACTTCTACATGTAAGGAGTCAGTACAGATTTCAAAGCATATCTGGTGAAGGCAAAGCAGGCACCACATAAAGAGTGGAACTGAATGAAACAGTTGAAATAAGAGACTCGGGATCATTTCCAGACCTAACCTGACTCTGAACTGAATTTTCTTGAAGATTGCCAGGGTTTTACTGTCCTGGGGAAAAATTATTTTCTAGCTTCCAGTCTCTGCTGGCACCTGAGATTGAGGTTGAAGGTGGGGTAGCAGGAGGGACAAGTCCTAGTCCTGGAAGAGGCACCAATCTGTCTGAGAACATGAGCAAGTTTCTCATCCTCCACTCCCTTCTACCTTTTCTTCTCCATTAGACAGAGAAATGCAACGTAGGGCAAGGTGTCATCACTCATTCAAAAAGATGGTTAATTTACCTCACACGGTAATTGAAGAGGAAAGCTTAACCATAAAAGAAAGAAATATTCTGGTACTCCTGTAATTACAGCTTTCGATGCTTATTTCATGAAATATAAATTACATTTTAGTTGGAAAATGGCAAAACCAAATAGTTCACCTGTATCAGGAAGACATCCTTGTGCACATTGATCTTCTTGGTTATTCTGCTAGTCCAGGCAGAGACTTCCAAATGGAAGGTAAGAAACATTAGGGATGGATGACTGCAAAATATTATTCTAAGAATTTTATTGTATAACCTAAGACCTAATAAAATCAAGACTTTCACAGCTGGTTTTTTTGTTTTTTACACTGGGAAATACTGAGGTGTGTCATGGTTTAACTGCAGTCAGCAACTAAGCCCCACCCAAGCCACTGGCTCACTCTCTCTGCATCAGCATGATGGAGACAATCAGAGTAAAAGTGAGAAAACTCATGGGCTGAGATAAAGACAGTTTAAGAGGTGAAAAAAAACCACCAAACATGCATGCAAGAAAAGCAAAACAACAGATTCATTCACCATTTCCTACCGGCAGGCAGGTGTTCAGCCATCTCCAAGGAAGCAGGAGTCCATCACATGTAACAATTACTTGGGAAGACAAATGCCATCAGTTTGAACATCCCCCTCTTCCTTCTTTTTCCCCCAGCTTTATATACTAAGGATGATTCATATGGTATGGAATATCCCTTTGGTTAGTTGAGGTCAGCTGTCCTGGCTGTGTCCCCTCCCAATTTCCCTGTGCCCCTACAGCCTTCTTGCCGGCAAGGCCTGAGAAACTAAAAAGTCCTTGACTTAGTATAAACATTACCCAGCGACAATCAAAACCATCTATGTGTTATCAACATCCTTCTCACACCAAAGCCAAAACACAGCACTGCATCAGCTAAGAAGAAAATTAACTCTATCCTAGCCGAAACCGGGACAAGGAGATAAAATGAAACACTTTCTATTCAACATCTATTCAAGATGAAAACTGAAGGTTTATTTAATTTTTATAAAATGTAATATTTTCTTGGCAATACATTTCTCTGCCATTCTAGTCCTGTTTCAAGGATAAAATCTAGTAAAGGAGAAAGGTTTAGATAGATAACTTAATTTTCTTTTCTGTTTGTTTGTAAATAACTTGCTGAGTGTGTTCTTGTGGACAGAATTCCCAATAATAAAAGTAGAAGCCTGAAATATTTGTCGAGAAAACATTGCAATAATTTTACTACAGGAATAGTTATTTTACTGAAATTTTACTATCTTTTTTTCTTTGCATGTTGCATAACTGATTCATTTACAGAGACATCAAAAATAGAAAAACATACTATATTTGTTTTGTTACTTCTAAATAAGATTTATTGTGAAGACATACTTAGAAGCACCAAAAAATGTATACTTGAATAATGTTTATTTCTGTTTTGGTAAATTTGTTATGATTTTGTTAAAAGAATGAAAAATCATAGGCAAAATTAGATTTTTGGAAGGTTGGGATCATGTCATACAGCACCCTTTTGGTTAAAAGAGTTGTTTTGAATGAAATTTTGGAGAAGAGGGAAAATTCTGTTGAAAATGACCCTGTTCTAGTAATATTTGCTGTTAGTGTAATTTTATACCTAGAGGAATAGTATTATCTCTTCATCAGGTTAACACTATGACAATATTCCTTTCAATTTGTCTTGCCTTTTTTCCAACAATCTGTAAGTTCACTTTGATACATACAAATGATTTTTGAAAAATACAGGGTTTAAATTCTTAGTCCATTAAATAAAACTGGAAGTTTAGACAATTAAGTTCTTATACTGCAAGCTCTGTTATTTTAATTGACCTAATCACCATCTTTCTGTGTTTCTGATTTTTTTTTTTCCCCTTGGGAATACTAGGAGAAATCAGATTAACTTCATATTCATGTGAGATGATCTGCTTTGGAAGCTAATGTCCAGTATGTTTTTCAAGGCTTGTTCACCTAAAACAAGAATTTTCAAAGCCAAAGCTTTTCAAGTTTATGTTTACTCTTGAGAATTTCCCCAGAATTCTGTATCTCCCACATGTTTTAGAGCTTCACCCAAGTGAGTCCTTTAAGGGACTTGAGGCCAAGGGATTGGATAAAACAAAACTAAGCTCAGAAAACATAGAACAATATATTTTTTCCTCTTTTAAATTGGCAAGAAAAATAGTTTTATTTTTCTTTCCTGTATGTGTATGCATTTATAATTTCAAATTTAGTTGGCAGCTTTCATTGTGTACCAGCTTGTTTTTGTCTTTGAAGTGGTTGAGTTCCTTGATATCTTGAATAATAAATGCACTGTCACTCAAAATAAGAACAGTATTTTTTTTTTGTCAGGTCATGAAACTGTATGTCCAATTGCTGACATACCGTGGGAATTTCCCAACACTTCAGTTTTTCATTGGCAGTTAATATCAGAATTAAAGTGTATCTCTTGTTATTTCTCTGCTTTATCCAGATAATGATTTTTATACTTTCAAAATATGAAACTGTTCAGTTAAGACTTTTGTCTTTATCAAATAGGTCATATAGGTTATTTTCTAATAAGTATCACAGTGTTTTATAATTATAAATCCTCTATAGCTCTTTTGCTATTGATTAGGGTACTCATTTTCCATAAAGCAAACAGGATAAATGTTGGCATAAAACCATATAATCAGCACGAAATAAACTGTGGGTATCAAGAAATATTTTATCTTGTTTTGTCCAGTTATGAATAGAAGTTGGAAAGCACTGGGAGAAGTTCTTACATTGTTTCTAGATACCTGAATTCCTTCATTAACACATCCAGGTGTTCATTATAATGCTCCTCTTCTTTCTAAAGTCACGGTGTGGTTGTCCCTGCTCCAGCCATGTCAGCTAGTCCCTTCAGCAATTTTGAAATCAGTTTCTCTCCACATCATCCAGTGTGTATACTGCTTCTGGGACCAAAATGCAAATTTGAGGTCTCCACTGTCAGCAGCTTTCACAGCCCACACTCCACTCCTGAAGGGTGCTCAGTGCAAGCTCCCTTGCTCTGCTGCAGAACGCCTTCTGGCCCTCTTCTTCATGGGAAACTTGCAGTCCCTCCTGCTGCCTCCCCAGGCCCTTCCAGACAAACTGTGGCCTTAATCTGTCTCTAACCTTCTCCCGTCCCTTCTGCCACTCTCTCAGGACCCAGTCCTGACGTTTTAGTCCTTTCCTTGCATGTTCAGTAGGCATATTCAAGCTCAGTCTATTTAATCATGTGCACCTATAGATTAATTTACTTATTCTAGAGGCTTTATGTGATGAATTCACCCTTATGCTCTTTAGGACTTTGAACGCTGTCTTCAAAACAATTCTGATCTATGTTCACTGTCTCCCTGTCTCTTCACATTTTTCCTCTGGTTTTCCCCAGCAGTCAGCTTAATGTCAGCTTTGCTCATCTTCCCCTGTTGTGGTCTGCAAAAGTCACTAGCTACACTCAGCTCAGTAGCATTAGATTGTATTACAAGCATTCTGACATTTTATGTAAATAATGTAAGCCATGTTGTGTCCTAGAGCACAGGATTCATTTCAAAAGTCTTTTTAAACCTTTGCTGTGAAACTGTAATTTCAACAAATTCCTTTTCTGTCACTTACATACACTCTTGGTTCTACTAGAAACCACTTTCAAACAATGCCTTATAGAGGGAGGGGAACACCTTATCTAGCAAGGAAAAAAGTTATCACTCTAAAGTGGTGCTATTATACCTAATTAAGGTACACACTTCCTAATGAACTTACGAAGGGGGAAGGTGGCTGTAAACACATTATATTGTGTTGCAACACTGGGGTCAGTATCCAGAGTTTTAATCCTAAAGTGCTCATGTTCAAATGATTTAATCTAAACCTCATTTTCTTACTCTTTTAATCCCAGATTTCAAAATCTGTTGCTTGCTAAGGCTGTGGTTTCAAGAAAAAAGCCAAACCAGCTGCGACCTCCCCCAGCCATTTTCTACTTTCATTAATGGTTTTGTAAGGTTAATTTGCTGCAAGTTCATCTGCCTGTGCCATTCTTAAATGTGCCATGCAGGTAAGAACCAGCAGCAGGGTAGGCAGAAACTCCCAGGAGACCAACATTCCTACAGTTTACTGCAAAACTGTGCCTTTAGAGTTGGCAGCCCCAGCTCCCTGTATAAATCAGAAGAGATTTATATTACTGAGTTTCAAGAGGTCTTATTTACAGGTCTGTAGAGTTTATGATTCTTTTCGTCTACCACATCACAAGTCACAAGTCACTACAGTAGTGGAGTAAAAACTCAGCCCTCTCAGTTCGTGTCTGTAGAGGTTTAAATGAGATGTGTGCAACTTGCTAAAATTTGGCAATAAAGGACTTACTGGATATGCAAGAGAAAATGGTACTAAACTCTTAAGAAAGGCTAGAGAAAATGTATGTAGGCCTGCATACTTTTACCACAGTAATTAATAAGAGCTGTGGCTGGTAAGATGAAGTTTTTTTGTAATAGAGCCCCAGACATCTTTATCAAGTTTTTGTACAATTTTTGGTGTGTATTCTCCACACTGTTTTGCTATATGCCTGTGATTTCTGTTTGGAAAAGCAAATGTACTTTCCACAGGTAATCTCTGTGAATGCACCAGTGCACAAACTGGGGCATTTCAGAGCCCTGGGCAGCCTGTGTTCCACTTGAATGGCAGATGGATGTTATCCTGATCCTGACATGTTCTTGTCTTTGCTCTGTTTTGTTTTGTTAGCGAGTCATAAACTACTTTCCTGGAATAAAAGGGCACTTCTTAAGAACAATCTTCACTTGTCCACCAAAGAGACTTAATAAAATGTCCATGAAAAGTTGAAAGCAGTACCACATTTATCACTTCAGTCTTAAATACGGGGCATTTTAATTAAATATGATTATGCACAGAAGAGATATATCCCTAGAAGTAGAACCTCCAACAGTATCTGTTTTCTACACTTATAAAATATTGAGTATTTGCATCAGAAATTCAAAGGGACTTGATGAAATGGTAGTTTGAGTTGCGAAGCTTCTTTGCTGATCTGGTAGAACATTGCAGATCGTAGAGGGAAAAATTAGAGTACAGAATAGTTGAGCCAGTATAAAAGTTGCAGATGCAGTGAAAAGACACAGAAGTTTTCTCTTGCTGCAGAAACAAGATACTTGCCCTGGAGAATGAACTCATTACCCATTCCTGGAGTAACGCTGGCAAGCTTCTGAGTGAATTATTTTGGCAACTGGTTTTGTTGCTGGAAAATCCAATTCTGGGTAGATCAAAACGTGTAAGAAGCCATGCATACACAGATATAACTGCAGTTCTTTTGCCATCATTATTACAAAAGACTTCAGCCAGCACCCTGACAGGTTGCTAGGTCCTGATGTCACATATAACATGATATTAAAAAGTTTTAAAAATCTCCTTGTCACTTCACCTACAGGATACTTCTGCCCTGTGTTTTCTTACTGCCTGAAACAATATGCTTGCACTCCACGGGCTAAACATGTGTACTATGATAATTAATTAATGATATTGGGACAGCAAACTCACAGAGACTCCCTAAGCTGACCACAACTCAAAGAGTTGTTGAACCAGCCTCAAACTGGAGTGATGATAAACCGTTTTAGCTCTGCCTGTTTCTCACATCCTATTTTCCTATTATGCTAATCTTTGGAAACAGAAAACTAATAGAACTGAAAATACTAGAGAGAAGAGCAACCCAGAATATGCATGTTCGGGTCATTACAGATTTACTGTTACCTTGTTATTCTGCATTATCAATTCTGTCATCTGCTTAACTTAACATGTTTGAGGTTTGATGGTGATCATTACACCAAGTTTTGAATGAGGGAGTTAAGATACCTCAGAAAATCCTGGAGAAAAAAGAAAAAACAAGAGAGCTTCAGAAGTGATCGTTGTTTTTCCCTGTGATTTTGTCAGCTGACAAGTTCAGTTAGAAATTCACCTGGATCACAAGGGATTAATTGCTCTGCCTTAGAAAGCCAGCATTTTTTTTTTTTACATCAGTATTTTCTGTGGTTGTGATAGAAGTATAGCAGTATAAAATGGAAGATATAATAATTTGAACATACTTATGTGCAATAAAATATCTGTGATGTTTAGCTAGAACTATAAACATTTAGGCACTATGGTTTGATACTAGTTGATGGTACTACAACAGTTACTTCTTCATGATTCAGGCAGTATCTTTACCTGGGTGAGTGACTTGAGTGTTAATGACTAAAATATGAAAAATAATTACTGAAGAATCAATTTTAAATAGAAATTGAAACCACTGAATTTTTATATATATGTTTGTATTTCTTTATTCCTATTTTTATAATTTTAACAGGTGTTCACTTAGTCAGGTACTGGTCTGTTTGTGAAAAAAAACGTTAAAATGTTGATTTTTTATCTCTTCATATATCTGTTGAAATCCAGACAAATATTTTTAAAGTTAAATGTGCTGATAGAATAAACCGTGAAAGGAATAGAATCCCAATGTGCTAAAATTTTAATTCCACTGGAGAGCTGATGGAATAGTTAATCTTTTTACATGGAAATTTTTTTTGTGTATCAACCCAAACTAGTATTCATGTAGTAGCAGAGTACTCTAAAAAAGATCTACCATTTCAAGGAAAAAAAAAAAAGCAATTTAGGTTTGAAATGTTAGCACTTGAATAATTTTGTACTGCAATTTGAGAAATAAAGAAGTGACTTGATAAAAGCAGGTCAAAATTAAATTACAATAAATGTTTTTCATCTCTCCTCTAAGACTAGAGGCTAACCTGCATTTCTGAAGCAGTCTCCCAACTTACTGACAATTCTGCAGACAAAGTTAAATTGTTACAGACAGAATTGTTTGAAAGTTATATTTGTTAGACATCTTCCTGTTAGGTTAGAGCCACAAACAGGGCTGGTGATCTTCTGAGTTGTGTCAGTAATTTCAGTATGCCTAGCATATTACGACACTCATTGGGTGGTTGATTCAACCTTTCCCACTGTCAAAGCCACAACTCTCATATCATATTTGATTAGTAATTACTTGTTTATCTACCTTTCCTTTCTGAAGCTGGGATAAACAGTGATAATTTTGATTAAATAAATTCGTTCTGATTTCTTTCAAAAGGAATTGGATTCATGCACATTTTACTTTAAAGACCTGAGGGGAAATGATTTGTTGTCATTTATTGTGAAAATATGAAAGCTGCATTCGTGCTGCTCTTAGAAGGTTTATATGAAGTCTGTCATGGCCCAGTGCTAAATAGCAGCTGACTTCAGCTTCATAACTTTATTAACTCACATAAGCACTTCTAAAGTTTTATTCCTCAGTATTTGCCTTTTGATCAAAACCAAGAACAGTTTGGCTTCTGAAAGACTGAAGATTGAAACTACTTTGAAATTCTGCCTTTTTCACTTAAAAATTATTGATTGATTGATAATAGGATCATATAGGAAAGAAAATGGGTTAGTCTTTTACTGATGTGCAGAATAACAATTGACATAATAAGTTAAATAAAATTAGGTTTTACTCAGCTGGCATGGTAAATTGAATCTAATCGATGGAACTGGCAATTCCACTCAAGATTTTCTGTTAACCTCCTATAGTACTCCTTCAATCAGAAAGCAATTTAGATGTTGTTCTTTATAGCTAAGCAATGAAAAAGTGTGGAGTCCTTTTAAAAGATTTTAGTTGATTGTTTTTAAGAAAAATAAATGCCTTTGTTCTGTGTGATTTAAATCGGGGAGTTGTGAACAGTCTCTTCATAATGTTCTTTAGTTGATGTTATACTGCAACCTATTAATATGTTATATATAATATATAAAGATATATAGCTGCAACCTATTAATGTGTGTATTATTTTAGAAATATAAGCCAGAAGAAGAAATATGAATTCTGCAGAAAATTGTATGCAAAAAGACCACAGAGTGGTCAGAAAGGGTATAAAATGGATGTCTATAACTTGCAGGTCAGGATGCAAATAAATATTTTGTCTAATGCTCTCTGACTCTCAGCCTGTCAAAATATACAAGGCAGTTACTTCTTATTATCTGCTAGTTGGCTTTATCATGTTGATGAGCAAGTGCTCATTCTCTCCAGTTTATATGTCAGTAAAATTCTTAATTAGGTATGACCTTATAAAACGTATATCTACAGGGAAACAGAGCTTCAAGTATTGCCATAATTGTGCCTCACAGAATTAGTGCAGCTATTTAATAGGGTGCTATGCTCAAGTCAATGTGCCTTATTCTCTCACCTGGGAAGATTAACTTATACACAAGTACGAGGATGCGTGGCCTGGGTATCCCTGTGTACAGCACTCTGCACTGGGGAGACTAATCTACAGCAGCTTTTTCAACTTGCTATCTGAGAAATCAAACCTAAACCAATGTTTCTCATTCAATCTGGCACCTGGAATCTATTAACATGCTGTGTACCTAAGCAAAAATGTAAATTGTCTTATTTTTCAGGGAATAATTTAGATCTAATCAGAGCAGGTTGCTTGGAGGTAAACTGTTGGAGTTGTGATAGTGAATTTAGCATTCCAACACACCTAGCAACATGAAGAAATGGAGACAGCTGGAAAACAAGACAATTGGAGAATAAGATCCTATTTCCCAATATCTTTATATAAATATCTTTATATAAAATTGACTTAACATCCAAAGTTGTTTGCTAACTGTAGGCTGTACTGAAACAAAGAAAATATTTGAGGTAAGAACCCTTACTTGCACACCAAATGAAGTCTAGGCTCCTGAGGTTGACTTTGGTTGTTACCAGACCCTACACCAAGAGTAGCATTTCAGAACAGAAATTTGTCATGCTCTGCTCTACTCTTAAATGCTTTAGCACTTAAGAGTTATTTGACTGCCAGAAAGAGAAGCCGCAGGATGAATTAGCCCATGTTGCTCAGTAGACCCTTACAAATAGAAATATTCCTTAGTTAAAAATGTAACCTTTAACATTGATAAACTATGCAAGAAAATACTTATTGACTGCAAAAGCAAAGAAGCAAACAAAGCCATTTCCCTAGGACTAGGAATTATTTACCAAACTGCAACACTGTCTGATTCCTGACACTCGAAGTTTCCCTTTAACTATGGCTGTGTTTTAAATCCCTTCTTCCCCAAGTCCCACTCAAAGAGTAAATTAACTCTGGCTGATCTTGACTGCTTCTGGTACATGAGCCAGCTTGTTAAGTGTGTTCAGTACCTTTATACCACATTTCAGCCTACCCTTAAGTGAGTCAGCAAAAGCTATTTAGACTTTTCCCTGCAGGATCAGCTCCTGTAAAAATTGTCAGTGTTTCAGTTGCTTGTGTTTTTCATCTCTGACAGCCAGAACCTAAGGTAACATCAGTTCACAAAAGAGCAGTTGGAAAAGCTCATAATGGAATAAAGGAAAGAACCAAAATAAAACAATGGTTTTTACTCATCTCTTCACCGACTTCTTTCTACTCTGTGGCCAATATCAGAACTCACCTCTTAAATGTTTGTGCAGTTTCTTAAACTCCAACATTTTATATTCCTCCCTCTCTCTCTTGACAGTGATATTCCTTGCTCCCAAATCTTGCATTTACTTTTCTGCTGCCTCCACCCAAATTCTGACTCTTGCCTCTTCTTTCATCCTCTGACTAATGCCTGCCAAACCCCATTCCTGTCTTTGCAGAGCATAGGCTCATCATTTTTCTCCATGTCCTACATGTCTCAAACCCCTACAGTCATGGTTTCCAAGTCCTTTCCTTGACTCTTTCATATCTCTAACAAAATCTGTATTCCCTATATAAGGCTTTCTTTATCATCCCACTTATAAACTTCACTGCTCTTTCTCTATCTGAGGCATTGTTATATTCCTGCTATGCCTACAGCAATTTCCTACCACCTATTCCAGAAACAGCTTTTGGTCTGCCTTTTCCTCCTAATTTTTCCAAAATTCTTCTTATTTCAATACTTTTTGGCAGTGACCCTGCAGTGGCTGCTGGCATTTCACAGAAAATGCTTGTTCCAAAAGCTAACAGGGCATGTCTGTCCAAAACATGTAGAAGTTCACATATGCTTGGGTTGTCCACATTCGTCTTGCCTGTCATTAGACACATGACTGAGGGGCCTAAACCTTGAATAGAGCTGCCTTATGGATTCCCTCTTAGGCAGCTGCGAGAGAAAAAGAGGCACCTTCTTTAGGATCTGAGTTACCATATGAGGGCATCTGTTTCATTGCACTGGCAATAGGCATACAGTGACTAGTCACCTTGTTTAGGTGCCTAAAGTGGGATGGAATGAGTCTAGGTATGGCCTTGGCATGTTAATGTCCAGTAAATAATTACATTTTTGCACTGAGCTAATCAGTTTATTCTGTTAAAATAGACTCAATACAGTTCAGCATGAATTTCATTACAAGGAAAACAGAAGACAAATATTTTTCTAGACAAGGATTAAACATAGAAATATAGTATTTGCAATATTAGCAACCCAGTACTTTGGAGGTGTCATATTCACACTTGTTCAAAGTAACAAGTGAAGTTAGAGTTTCCCACAGTGAAGTAAAGGCTATCTTAATTACCCATAAGTCATGCTTGATTTTTTTCCCCATTAAAATAAGTGTAGAAATTCAGCTTACAGACATTCTAAATGTCACCTGGAAACAACAGTGTGGTGACTGAGACAGAGGAACAAAGGGTAGGATAAGTACTTGGAGGAGGTAGCTAGGGGGTGAAGTTCTATCAAACAAAGAAAATATTCGAATAAATTAAAGTTTCCTTTCAATTTTTAAACTCCTTCCTCTCTTCAACTAAGGTTTTATTATTGCTACTAAGTCCAACAGCTTTGAAAATAGCACACTTAGCTAGATACCAGCATTCTCTTCTGCTACAAATGCTTTTCATATAATTAGGCAACTTTTCCCAGAGATGTCTGAGGGAATGACTTAAGGTTAAAGTGAACCATGAGACCATAGAAGAGAGAGGGGAGAGTGGGAGCATATTTGTTTATAGCATCATTTATTGATTGCAAACCTCTGTTCATAAGTTCTGGTTCTGTACTATGCTTCCAACCTGCTTTTACTTCTCAGTTGCTTTTTTTCTGATGTTGCTGCTCACTAAAGGAATACCAGGGAGAAGGAATGAGTGTTTGTTTTTCATTTATACTAGGTAGCAACTCTCAGTTTCAACTTTCATCTTGAACTGGCTTGAACTATTGGAAGACATCAACTGGTTTTACAGGACTTATGGTGTCAAATTCTGTTATGTCCACAGAATATTTAAGGACTTGAGTGATCTTGAAAGTTTGGGAAAAAAAGTCTTTCCTTTTTCAACCAGAAACACGATGATCTAATTTAGGTCTTCTTTAACCATTGCCATTTCAGAAAGGAAAAATGTAACTTCGGAGAGAACCTGTCTTCTGCTTTTTAGTTATACCCAGAGCGATATATCCTTTGAATGGTGTAGTATAAAATATAGTTATGATGGTTGTATTGCAGGACTGATACTATGTTGGCCTTGAAATTTATTTGCACAGATTGATCAAAAGTGAATTTCAGAAAATCCTGTGTCAGTCACAGCTAGAGATGTTTTATAAAGGTTTTTTAAACCTGTTACGTTGATGAGAACTTTATATTTCTCTCTCACAAGTTGACCTGATACATGGATCTTTCTGATATCATGGCTGGACTGATGCAGTGTGTGTGATTGTGTGCTGCCAAAAAGGTTCATCTATCACCTGCAGCTAGAGCAGATTGCAGCAAAGCGTTTGCAGGTTTGGAATGGGAGATTCTGCTTCTCTTCAGCTTTGCTCTGTGAACTGAATACCAAGAGTTTAGTTTCTTTTGTTTTGGCATAGTGTCTACCTTTAAAGTCTTCTCTGAAAAAGCCTAAGGCTTCAAAGTTTTCCCCGGCTGTAGAACTCAGTAAAGGGAGTTCTACTGGTGAATCCACATAAGTCTTAGCTCTCCTTGGAAGCTTTGTGGCTCCCTAAGCTCAGTCTATCTGCAAATATCACATGAGCACCTGGTGTGAATCTTCCTAAGCCTCCCTTCAGCAGGAACTGAATCAAATCTGCCCCTCTACCACCCTTTTTTCAGGCTTTTGTTTGCAATATTTCTTGTCTTCTTATCTTTTATTATCACAGTCATTGCTTCTTTAAATACTTTTGAGAAACTTTTTTTGAGGGTTGTCACAGGGAAAAAAAACCTGCTTGGTTTATGTAGTTTAAAACAAATAAGGAGAGAAGTGGTGTATTGATTTGTTAATGACACATAATCAATGACGAATCAGCAGGCTGTAATTCAGGTCCCCAATATCAGCAATACAACAGATAAATCACAATACTAGGTATTGACAAAATGTTAATAATCACTTTTGTAAATACCTTCTATAATGAATTCTCAACATTCTAATGCTCTTCACCATGTATTCACATTCAACTGCACCCCCTGCACAGACCATGTGGTTTTACCAGCACCCTTCTCTCTTCAGGGAGTGCAGGCTCCCACATTGAGCACCCCTGCCTCTCTGGGGAGATATGGGTGCTCACACATCACACGTGCCTGCCCATATCTCTCCCAGATACCCACGCACCAGCTAGAGAGCACTCCATCTCCTCATCTGCGTAGGCAAAAAAGTGTGGGTCCCTGCACACTGCATCCTGCAGTGGCTCTCCATTAACTGGATGCAGGCTAGTCATGGTGTCCAGTGGGGTACAAAATAATTCTGCTTCATTAACTAATAATTTTAAAGTAAAACCCATGATATCTGAGGAAGTTTCCCACTGTGAGGGACTCTACAGAGCCTCAAGTCTCTGAGCAGCCTTAGTATGAGCCACAGCGTTCAGAGTCCTCAGTAACCAGTCTCCTATTATTGGGTAATAATTTTTCACAAATGGTGTTACCAATTTAAACCAGAAATTCCTGGCAGGACAGCATTTAATAATCTTAGCTGAGAATGTGCTTTGTGTTCTTGCTCCATTGAACTTAAAAATGCAAAATGAAATAATCTTCCCATAAGAAAAATCTAAATATCACCTGCCTTTGTTTCTGATTAATATAACATACATTAGCTTGGGAAATTCTAATCCAGCCAAGGTTTTCAACAGAAAAAACAAGCTTGCAGTTTCTGGCAGTGTAAACAGACATAGCTCTGTTTTATTTTAGAACTGGTTGTTTATATCAGTAGAAACAATTGTATCAATTTACTTCAATCATATCCAATATACAGAAATCCAAAGAATGCTTAATTCATTAAGTTAAAAACTTGAAAAAAAATTATTATAGAGATTTATCAGCCAAATCCGTCTGTGCTTTGAGAGGAATATAATTATAGCTGGCCATGCACCGAAAGTAATCCTTACTCACGTATTATACCATTGGTGTAAGTTTACAATGAAATGATAGTGTGGCACGTAGAACAAGTAACATAAGATGAATGATGAATATTTGTATGGTAGCATTTTATAGTACCGGGAAGTACCCCTTTACTTAGATTTTTTGTACATACAGTCCCGCTTCATCTCAGTGTACAAACCAGGTTCTGGTTATTCTCATGTTAAAGTGGGATGAAGTTCACAGTTCAACACTTGCGCTGGTATTTGAAAAACTTACATTTTATATACATTTTTTTTTAAATAAAAATATTTTCCTTACCCCTAAATTTAGACTCATGAAGGAAATCTATGAGAACTTTACTGATTCATTGGAGACTGAATTTGACACTGTGGACTAAGCGCAGAAGTGTTAGCAATTTGTCAGTCAGTCATGTATATATAAACTGATATAACTTTTATACACTAGGAGTCATCTGATGTGCAGAATTTAAACAGAAAAAGAGAATCTGCAAGTGGGTTTAAAATGGTTTGTGAAATCAAGATACATTCATATATATGTATTAACATACAGAACATATCAAGATATAATCATCTATATATAATCCTTCTCCTCTCTTACCTCATCATAACTGTTACATACTTTGTATATCCTGACATTGTTCTTCCTAAAACAAGCCAAGTGAGTTAAAACAAGCTCATCATTTGCTAGGAGACAAATATTGGGGAGGCTTTGTTTGAAACAGATCAGAGAGAGAACTCGTGCTAAATTTAGATGAGCTAAGGTTAAACTGTATTGATCAAACACTATGGTTTGAAAGAGTGATTCTGAAAAGGTTTCATGTAATTAGTATTATATAAGCTCAGTAGAAAGGACTGTTAGGAATGAAGGTATCAGAAGTAATACTAACAGCCTTTGCAAATGCTATGCAGATCCTTGATTTGCCTTTGCATGACTTTGCCCATCTCTGCAAAAGTGTTCTCTGATGCTGAGAAGAATAGTATGGCATCCGTGTTAATTCTGAAACCATTCTGCAAAAATGCTTGCAAATAATCCTTGTCCATAACGTAGCGTCTCCACAAGGTGTTACAGAAATAACCAATACTAGCAGGACAGATGTGTAAGATCAGTTGTGGGTATTAGAGTCAAATATTAAGATAAAAAAATCAAAGGATAATTGCCAAATTAGAGTGTAAAAAGTTCTGCATGGTATTTCTGTTAAACTATGCTGTTTAAGAAATATAAAACATGACTAACTACATCAACAGGTGTGGTGTAGGTGTAGTGCAATTATACATTGACATTTTGCTGAAGCCAATGAAGTATTATTTTTGTACTGGCTACTGATCTAGACATAGACTTGATTAAAAATAATTGAAGAATCAGTTCTCTATTGAAAAATGATTTTTTTCTTGCAATCAGAATACTTAGCAGGAATGAATTGATTCTGAAGGTTGTTTGGACAGACAAATGGAATTTAATTCAAAAAGGAATATTTTTGTTTTAAGATTTCTGGGTTTTATACTAGTGTTCTTTGTTTTAGTAACAAACATTTCTAAATTAATTGCCGGTTGTGGTTTATGTACATTTACTATTTAATGTTGAGTTTAACAATTATATGCAAGTAATATTCTGAATACTGTTAATTTCATTAAAGAGATTTAACTATCATGCCCTTGTAAAAACTCCCTCTCCAGCTTTCTTGTAGGCTCCCTTTCGGTACTGGAAGCTGCTTAAGGTGTCCCCAGAGCCTTTTGATCTGCAGGCTGAACAACTCCAGGTGTCCCAGCCTGTCTTCAGCAGAGAGGTGCTCCAGCCCTCTGATTGTCTTTGTGGCTCTCCTCTGGACTCGCTCCAACAGGTCCATGTCCTTCTTATGCTGGGGGCTGCAGAGTTGAATGCAGTAGTCCATGTGGGGTCTCATGAAAGCAGAGGGGGAGAATCATGTCCCTTGACCTGCTGGTCACACTTCTTTTGATGCAGCCCCAGGTTCAGTCGGCTTTGTGTGCTGCAAGCACACATTGCCAGGCCATGTTGAATTTCTTGTCAGCCAACACCCCCAAGACCTTCTCCTCGGGGCTGCTTTCAATCCATTCTCCGCCCAGCCTGTATCTGTGCTTGGGATTGCCCTGACCCACTTGCAGGACATTGCACTTGGCCTTGTTGAACTTTATAAGGTTCACTTGTGCCACCTTTTAAGCCTCTGGATGGAATCCCTGGCCTCCAGTGTGTCGATCACACCACACAACTTGGTACTGTCAGCAAACTTGCTGAATTGTTCCTAATATTCTGTGTTCCAGTCATTTTGTTAATCTTGCTACGATATCAGATTATTCCTGATTCCATATTTTGTCCAACCTAGTCTGTAATGATTCCTTCTAGATGTTTTTTGTGCTGGGATGGGAAGACAATTCTACTTCAAAGCATCTTACTTACAGGAGGCTCATCTTGATAATGTAGATATCTACTTAAGTACTTGCTGCCTGGATCAAATATATTCACACTGACATCTCATCCCTCCCATTCAAATGCCTTCTGATTGTTACATAAAAAGATGTAATACTTTATGTTGTCTTCTTTTGCAAAGTAGAACCAGAAAAGATTTTCCTAGCTAAAACTAACATCCTAATATCCTTTCCTAGCTATTTTCCTATAACTAAAGGTAGTTATAGTGGAATGTATGGAAGCACTTTCAGAGTTGCAAAGGACCATAAACTGGTACCAAAAAATACCTCTCACTGGAACCAAAGAAGGCAGACTCCAATCTCCTGTCATATATAGTGGTCTAAAAGTTGACTAATTCAATAAAGGAATGGAACATATTTATTTACTCCTGAGCAAGTAAGAGTAAAACACAATTTCAAAATTAATTCTTAGGAAGAGGAATGTAGAAAAACTTTCATCCACATTTCCAAGTGATCAAGAAAAGGTGCACAGTCTTCAGAAGGCATAATATATGTAAGTTCCAAAGAGATTAATGCATGATATAAAAAGACAGCCACGTCTGACTGACAATAATGATTTACTGTGTTTCTTTCTATCTCTTCTGTGTTGCTAAAAAAAAAAAAAATAATAAAAAAAAAATTAAAAAACCCTGATGGTTTGAAGAATATAAAAATCTTCAAAATACCCCCAAATCAAAATTGGGAGCATTTACTGCCAAATATCAATCTGTCTCTGGATTCTGCAGCCCCTGACCTTATGTGCTATATCATAGAAATAATCTTATAGATATGAATTGAAAGACAACTTTAAGTAAATGATCACAGGATGTTAGCAGTGGTAGCTATGCAGCACAACTTATCATGGATCTAGATATAATCCATATATTCAAGTGTTCTTTAAAATAAAGAATGATAGCAAACATGAATTAAATTCTCCATATTCATTTAATTTTCTATGTTCAGCTATTAAAGTAATCAACAACCAAAGAAATAACTCTTTAAGACATGCTGCAACTGAATAACTTTTCTCAAGAAATCTTCCACATGAGTAATTCCTTTCCTCTGTGTCGAAGAAGTGAAAATTAACTCTTGACTAAGAAAGAATGTTATTTCTCTACAGTTGTTTCAGAAATGGTTGGGGACTATACTTGACCCTGTAATAACAAAGAACATTTTGAACCAGAAAATTTCTTCTTTTCTTTTACATGAAATGAAAGCAAGCATATAAAGGTGACAGCTGCAGAACGAACTTTGTCAAAGGGCAGCAGAATAATGTTTCCATTGTGAATAATGGCTTTCTTGATGAGATTGAGAACCTTGCTGACTTCTGTGCTCATGCTGCAGTCACTGTTATGTGATGTAGACACAGTTTAATAACTAACATGAAATCTGATGGCAGCATCAGTACACAACAAGATCACAAAAGCCATCTAAATTGGTGATAACTGGATTATTAGTCGTATAATGCACTGTGCTGTCATGGCTAGAATTGCTGGTAGCTGACTTTAGAGCAGTCAGTCATGTGTAAACTATTTAGTGGTCACTACTAAAGTAATGTGCTTCCACAGAAGAGCAGCAATGGGATACTGTCATACTGTGACTGGAACAGATCTTTAAGCTGGCCCTGTATGGTGCAAAATCATAGCTGATCAACCCTGGGTGGGTTGCTCCTTTTTTCTTTTCTTTGCTGGAGGGATCACTTTCTGGAAATTATCTCAGTGGAGTTTCAAGTGGCAGCTGTGGTGGTGGTGAATTCACCACAGTCATTGATTTTACTCTGGGTTATTTTGTATGCAGAAATAACCTTTCTATTAGTAATGCTTGTGGCTACCTGAATGACAGCAGAGATGCGAATAGAGTAGGCAATGTACAGTTACATTCCCTGGTAAACACTAGAAAAAAACATCTGAGGAAGAGAACAGGAGACACGATACAGTGAGGAGTGAAGGTGGAACACAAAAGGATCTGTATCACAGAAAGTGGTGTGTTTTGCTTGAGATGCTTTAGTATCTATACAATTGTTTTACTTTGCAACCCATAAGTATGTTCTGGTACAAGAGATAATTCAAGCATAGAACAGAGGTGGGAGCAGAGATTTCTTTGTGCAAGAACTCTCATAAAATCTTAACCCGGAAAAAAGGCCTATTAGTAAGGTTTTCCAGTAACTTTTCAGATACCAGCTACCGTGTGGAAATCATATGGCATACAGTGAGCATCATAAATTGGTTTGATCACAGACCAATAGGATCACCTGCAACAGCAACTGAACGTGCCCGTGAAATTATGTGCTGCATGATGATGTGCCAGAAGCATTCTGATCTGGGACAAGATGATGTTGCTGAAGCATGGTTGCCAACACCTTGATAGTATATATAGTTGTGGGTTTGCATTGCTGTATGTCCTGTTAATACCCAATTAATGAACAAAGGTAGAACATACAAACAGAGCTCTTTTGATTAATGGCATGTACCTGTCAGACACAGGGTCTATTATTGAGTTCAGGAATGCAAGGGACTGGATTGATGGAAGGCATGGATCAGGGGGAGGCTATAAGTAGATTCAGCACAGCCGGATGGTCAAAGATGAGTCTTCTGGAGTGAGTGACCTGGTACACTTTGTCCAAAGGACCAATGCAGTATAGGCCTGTCTTAGGTTATCAAACAGGGCCAAAACACAAGTGTGTGTGTCTGGTCTGCAAGGATCCTTATTAGCACATTATCTGGCACGTATTTTGCCTGTGCAGCATCCCAGAAAACACTCAGCCATGATCTGGATTACTGCAGACCAGATATTATTTCCAGTGGTTGTGCTCCTGGCTCAAATGTGGTCACTCTGTTTTGCAGAAAAATAAAGTTTAGGTGTGTGTGGATATGTCATGTTGGGACAAGTGGCCTCTGGACCAGATAGTAGTCTCCCAAATCCTGCTGTTTATCACAATCCCTAACTAAGCTGCCTCATTTTGATATTTTCACACCCATGGAATGGATGAGAGAGTGGCATCCATACCCAAGTCATAATTTATTCTGAGAGTATATATTATCTAAGAGTTATAAAAACAGTGGCCTGTTGTTTGGTGTCTGTGCCTTCCTTTAACTTCTGTCAGTCAGTGAATGGAGGGTCAACCACTGGGCAATTAATTTCCTTACTTGACATATATTTATTATAGCTCTACTCTGCACACTCAGAACCATTCTTCTAAAAGAAGTTTGGGCTTGTGAAAGGTAATTGAAAGGCAAAGGAAAAAAGCCTATGTTATACTTAGGCATGACCCTGAATCAAAATTCCAGATCCAAATATCTTTAAACTATTCAGAGTGATAACATGCATTCTTTTCAGAGGATGCTTCTACAGAAGAGATTGTCTTATTCTTTGGAATGTCTCTTTAAAAACCACTTACCCTAAATAAATATTATAACACATTTATTTTTGTTGGAACACTATTTCAAAAAGCTTCTTGTCTAGTAATTAATGTTTCTATTTCATTAAAAAAACACCTAACCAAAACAAAAAACCCTAAACCATTATTTTATCTGGTAGTCATTTCTCCTGTCTGTGCTCTCATAGCTTATAGTGTTTACTGTTTTAAAAACTGACAGTTCAAATCTAGCACAAACCCAAGTGGCACTAACAAGCAAATTGTTTCCACTTCTGAAACCTATTGTAGTAATTGCTACTGACTCCAGAGACATTCCCTAGGCAAATGATAATTTGGTAACTTTCTTTTAAGTAGACTTTGTTTACAACAGCTAGCAGGTATTTCTACTTTCAGGGCTGAGGAGAGGTTTATGGACTGCAGTAATAGCTTCTCACTTTTAATTTTTCAGAAGACGTTGCTTAAGTAGTGAGCAAAATAGCTCTATGTTTTCCATTTGTTATTTCTTAATCATTAACATTAATATCAAGCTTTTTTTCAATCCTGATCCTTTATGACGCTTCCAAAACTACATATGAAAAAAACCCTTGTCAAAATTTCCAGAGACTATTAATTAAGTTTCATATTAGAAAATCATAGAATTTTTTAGATTGGACCTTTAAGATCATCAGGTCCAACCATTAACCTAGCACTGCCAAGTCCACCACTAAACCATGTCCCTAAGCCCACATCTACACAGCTTTTAAATACCTCCAGGGATGGTGACTCAGCCACTTCCCTGGGCACCCTGTGCCAATGCTTCACAACCCTTTCCATGAAGAATTTTTTCCTAATATCCAATCTAAACTTCCCCTGGTGCATCTTGGGGCCATTCCCCCTTGTCGTGTAGCTAGTTATCTGAAAGAAGAGACCCGACATCCACCTGGCTACAATCTCCTTTCAGGCAGTTGTAGAGAGCGATAAGATCTTTCCTGAGCCTCCTTTTCTCCAGACTAAACCACCCCAGTTCCCTCAGCTGCTCCTCTTCTGACTTGTGCTCCAGACCCTTCAGCAGCCTTGTTGCCCATCTCTGGACACGCTCCAACTCCTTGATGTCCCTCCTGAAGTGAGAGACCTGAAACTGAACCCAGTATTCGAGGTGTGGCCTCAGCAACGCCAAGTGCAGGGGGACTATCAATCACTGCCCTTGTCCTCATAGCCATGCTATTTCAGTACAAGCCAGGATGCCATTGGCCTTCTTGGCCACCTGGGCACACTGCTGGTTCACATTCAGCTGGCTGTCGACTGACAGCCCCAACGAGGATAGCTTTATTTCTCTCAGGAGGACTGTGCTTGATCATGTCCAGGTTGTTAATGACAACAAGTTATCTTTTTGTTTACTGCTTAGACTGAAGCATCAAAGAGTCATATTTGGGGAGAAAGGCCAAGCTGTAAAAAGCAATGTAGAGCAAAAGACTACATTAAATACATTTCTACATTAAATAGTTTATGAATCAATCCTAGCACCAGCAAGCAGTTAACTGTTTCTTTTATTCTCCTTTTCTGTTTTAAGAACTCAAGCATCTTTAACAGATTGGACCATTATTTAGGACCCTAGTTTAGGTTGGTGTTAAAAAAATTAATTGGTTGAATTGACAAAAGCTCTTAGCATAAGGGGTAAATGTGTTTGTGAACGTTTGTATATAAATTGTGAATTCAAAACCTGGCTTTTAATTTATATGTAAGTAATTTTCAAAGTAAAAAAAAAAATTGCATATTTCAAATACACTTTATATGATATGCTCCTATGCTTTTTGGAAATCAGACAAATCAGACCATGGATCATCTTTCCCTTCCACAGGAGTTTTTATTGACATAGCAGATGAAACACTTGTGGTAGTCAGTTGCCCGTCCTTGCTGCAGTGTTCAGTGATTACTTAAAACCAGATGCAAGTAAATGCGTCAAACCTTTTTTCGGAGGGCTAAGATCCAGAGTTCTTTTTTCTATACCCATGTGCTAATATAATGAATGAGAAAGATTTCTGTAAATAGCGTAAATTAATGTGAAGAAATAAAATGGAAGAAAAATGAGAGGGGTAATATAAAACCTAGTATGGAATGTGATCTGTTTGTTTTATCAAAACTATTACAACATGAATTTTGACACTGATTTATAAAAACCAAACCATGTGTTGACAGTCTACAATGTGAGAATTATTAATAAAAACAGTGCAGAGAGTAATCTAAAAAAAAAAAACCAACAATTGAAAGACAAGTGTAGGTGGCTCAGAAATGGGTAAAATTTTTAAGTTAATAGACTGATTTAATTGCTAAATGTCATTTTCTCATTTATTTGTTTCTCATGGTGCACATAAAGAAGGGATAGCTTTCCAGCCTGTTGTGTTTACTTGTGTTCTAAATTTAAATAAATAAACCCCATGGGTTCTCAGTTCAGTAGATATTCTGCAAGAATATTTTGAGCATCCCAGCGTTTTCTGCTGGCAGTACTGATTATTTCTTGCAATTGGAGCAAGTATAGCAGGGTTGCCTACCACCTGCAGTCCTTTATGTAAAGCAAGTACTAGAAAAATAATCCTTTCAAGGAAAGTGCATAGAAGTTGGCATTTCATATCTTCACGTTTGAACCCCAGAATTTCTTGGATTGTTTCGTCTTTGTCACATTCTTGTTAGTTTAGTAGATCAAGGGCATAGAGACTGGAGTGACAACTGGAGAAATTATTAATGGCCAAGAAAACTATCAACTCATTTCTCAACAAAGGTTGTTAATTGTGTTCATTTAGGACTTAGAGGTAATTGAAGACAACCTTTGAGTTTTTTAATTCATAATACCTAGCATTTTCAGAACAATTTATAATGACTAGACACTTCTAATTAAACATTCTGATTCTAGAGAGGACCTCTATTAGAACCGTCCCCATCTTCTCTTTTTGAACTATGGTAAAAGTGATGTAATTCAGAATTTTTGAAACAGGTCACAGATAAATTTATACTACCATATAACTTACTAGAAACAGGTGTATTGTTTTAATCCCTTTACTGCCTAGCTTTCCAACCACACTTTCTCATTCTCCCTTCTCATTCTTGAATAACATATCTAAATGGTAGCCTATTATTCACAGTGACTCCAGTTTCTTCCTGGTAACCGGTGTGATTTCTGTGGGAGAATATCACAGAATAACTCGATATTCTACTTCCCTGCTTGTGCTTCAGTATCTCAGAGAATCACTCAATTGCTCTTCCTGTTGAGTGGAAATCCTGAAATGGACTATTTGTCTTGCAGTCAAAATTATTATTGGTAAAACCAGCAGTCTTCAAACAGCCCAGTGGGATCAGCAGCACCTCATTTTCAGAAACGGTTAAATTTAATAATATAAAAAAGTTGCTTGATATGTTTAACAACTGAAAGAAAACTCTGGCTCACTTGAAATTGAATTGTGGAAATAAAATGGTTCTACTTTGTAAATAAACTACAGGACTGGATGTCTGTTATTGATGATGACTTTATGATGTGAGGGTATGTTTTCAACTTATTTCCTTTCAGTCTCCACATTTTTGGTAGGTCTACCAAAATGAAACAAGTCTATCTTCTGACTCATCTTTTACTGGGGGCAATCAGCACAGATTCATGAAGGGGAAATCATGCCTGACCAGCCTGGTAGCCTTCTGCAATGAGATGACTGGTGTGGTGAATGAGGGGAGAGCAGTGGATGTTGTTTTTCTTGACTTCAGTGAGCCTTTTCACTCTGACTGTGATAACAGCCACATTGGCAAACTCATGAGGTATGAGCTGGAAATATGGACAGTGTGGCAGACTGAAAACTGATGGAACTAACAGCCTCGGAGGGTTTTGATCAGTTGCACAAAGTTTAACTGGAGACCAGTACTTCAGAGGTTGATACTTGGACCAGTACTATTTGACATCTACATTAATGACCCTAGATGTATAAACTCTCATTATAGCCAATGCAAAACTTGTTCATAGAGCTCATGGACCCTCAAGTCACTGTACCTGTTGGCTAATAACTTGTTTCCGCTCCTTAGGTTTTATTGAGTGTTTACCTAGATGTTCATTACCTATAATGGGAGCTTAGAGAAGCCAGCCCATCTACACATAAAGGGTTACTTGTACATGTCTTAATCTTCAGCTGAATCCCGTCCATGGAGATCACATCTTAGAAGCTGTAACTTTATATCAACAAAAAACTAAAATGAAATCAAGATTAAACTGTTGTGATCTCTGTTCCCTGAAACAGAATTATTAAGAAGTCATTTGCTTTATATTCAATAATCTAATCAAAACAGAATTGTACATTGACATTTGTAGGTAGGTCATGTTAATGGTCATGGCTGTGAATATTAGCTGTGTCTCTTTCAATTCTTGACATACAGCTTTGGGGTTCCTTCAGGATTGCTTTGTGGCTGTGGATTTATCTAAATGCTGGGAGGCCTTATTTTGGTGGTGACACTTCATGCTTTGCTTGTTTCCATTACTCTTTATTCCTCTGTGCAGTCCCTTCCTCATTACTGCCAGTGAATTCTGGTCTCTTCCTAACTTCAGTCTTTTTTTCTTTTTTTTTTTCCTTCTAGTCTGGAAAATGAATTGTTTATACCTTTTTCTTCACCATAGATTTATTATGTCTTCTGTATAGGTGTTAGAGCACGAATACCTTTAACACATCTAGTCCCTGTGTACCATCATGTTGTATTTTTGCTTTGTTTCTTTGTTCTGTTCAGGATGCACCCCTATGCACTGTTACTTCAATTTAACTGGCATATTCATCCACGTTCCCTAAGGACCATTCTGGATTTCCTTTTTATTTTTCTCCAGTGTATTTCATTTGCCATTTTTGTCCAGGAAGATTACAATGTGTTATCACTGGTATTTTTTTCTCAATGCATGTTTTATGAGAAGTTATTAGCACAGGCTCCTGCTAAAATAATGTACTAAACTGCCAGTTTAAAACCTTCTGTTATTCATTTGCACTGGCATACTGTGGGTGACACTTGGGGGCTGATTTGTTGCTGCCTATAAAACAGATGTGCCTTTTACAAATGAGTACACGTGAGAACATGAAACACACTGAAAGATTTAAATGAAGATTGAGTACTTGACTTTTTGTCATGAAATGTCTACATGAAATCAGCAGCAGTCATGCTACCTTGCTGAACTGACCTTATTCAGTTTACCTCAGAGTGAAACAACTATTCTTTATCCCTTTCTAGCCTCCTGTGTCAGTAAAAGTTATGTGCTTTAATAAATTTGCAGTGAAAAATTCTTACACTTATTTTTTAAGTAGTGGGAACTAATTTTTGGTGTTCAGCTGGGAGAGACTGGAATATTGACATGGATGTCATCTAACTTTCAGAACTTGCAGCCTCTGACAGTCAAAAATGAGGGAATACCCACAGTCTGGTTAGTTAAACACCTCTGGAGCAAAGTCTGCTTTTCCTCTCCCTCCTTCTTCCCCAGACATACTGGTTTACTGGTGAAAGTATTCAGTCAGTGTTAACAAAGCCTGAGTAGGAATTCTTTCAAGATGGTTATGCCTCAGACAGCCTTTTCTGCCCTGTGCTTTGGGAGGTCAGAATGCCTCTGAAGATTACTAGTGGCCTCTTGTTTCTAACTCAGCTTTGCAGCTCTACATTATGAAGTCATTGTAGACACCGAAACATGGCCAGTCTTTCTAACTTCAGGCAATTTTTCTTCAAGCTATTTTGTTTTCACTTCCACTTGCAACATGGTACTGAAATTTTTTGGCATTCAGCTCCTCTAGACTGAGAGTTCAGAGTGTTAGATTAGATTATCATCTAAATAATGATAAGAATAATTAGATAATAATCATCTAAAGGCCAATGGCCATAAACAAAAGGACCCCTGGGAACCAGGGGAACTGTGGCAGGTAGAGGGACCCCGAGAATCTAATCATTACTAATTCCCTGACCTGGCACTCCCAGCTCCATCTGTGGGGAGTGATCAGCCCCTGCACCTCATGGGAAACCCACCAATGCAAGTCAGCCCAAGAAACCGTCTCCCCCGAATGCCTTGCAGACTAAAGGGTATTGCTGCCTAAAGACTACAGGAATTGTTATGGGATTCAGGGGGAACATAATTTTGCGATTGTGTAAAGTTCATTGTCAGACATTTTAAAGGGAATTTGGGGACTGTGTGATACTCATCATGGGGATGTTTAGTGAATGGAAAAAAGACGGGGAAAGAGAGGGGCTTGGCTGTATTGGGGAGGAAAAAGTGTAAGAAAATAAAGGAGAAAGGGTAAAAGATGTCAGTTAAATATAAACAGGAGCTGGGCAGTACACTTGTCTGGCTGAACCCTGTGCTTGATCACTGCAAGCTATGCTATATTCTTGCTAAATCCAGCTATCTTTTTCATGGATATATGTGGATGCTACAGAAATTCAGCCTGGACCGGTTGGTGATAGACTAAGAGATGTGATTACCAGCAATTGGAGTGGAACCACAAGCCTCAGAGGCTCAAGGGTCCAAGGCTGCAGCAAGTCAGGAACACCTAGCTCTTGGAGACAACTGTTGAGTACACAGAATGTCTAAGACCAGCTTCTGGTGAGACCCCAAGTGTGTGTATGTTCCACTAGGAGATTTTGATCCTGATCAGCCAGAGAGAAGGACCAGGGCTGGGCTGTCCATGCTGTTCACATCTGTGTGGGCATTCTTTCTGTTTACATGGGTGCCATGAAGACATTGTTTTCTGTCTGTGTTGGTCTGTGTATCCAGCTATGTGTGTGTGCACATGAATACCTATGCACACATTGGTCTTAGACTTGACACTGCCTGGGGCTGGAGACATAGAACTGCTGAATCCCTACATCTACATGGATGGGTTAGAAGCACCTGCTGAGTCTTACCGACTTCTGGGTTGGGCAATCTCTAATACACAGATGTTAACAAATTAATGTGTCAGCCAAGTATGATCTGCTTGTAATTCACAGCCCTGGGAAAGTATAAAAGACTCACGGTTCTCACTGAATGTAGTTTAAGCAAATGCATTTCACTCACATTTCAGTTTTTTAGTCTATATATATATTTTAAGGCAGTCTCTACTGCTACTTTATATAAAGTATGATCTACTTTTATTGGGCACAGTTTTGGTGATGGGGACAAAGAAAAGTAATCCCATGATCTGCAAAAAAGATGGAAGGAAACAGATACACAGAAAACATTTTTTTAAAAAAAGGTGCAAGTGACTTCTCACAAGCCCATAGCGCATATAAAACTGTTAAATGTTTAGAAGTCTATTGTCTTTTACAAAATGTAAATAAAGTTTAGAACATTCCTTCCTAGCTTTTTATTTTTCTATCTGTGTTGAGCTTATAGGGTCTGGAGATCATGCTACCAGTGTGTTTTTAAGCTGCGCACAATTACCCTCAACCCTGTAAAGCATTGCCCAGCAGGAGAGTATTTATGACCTGTCACAATGAAAGCCATTGTCTTATGCAGCCCAACAGGAGTCCAAGTATAATGCAGTGGTTACGAAGAATATAAAGGTACAATGTAGGGATAATTTATTTAAACATCACATTACTTTGTCTTTGAACATAACTTTTTACAATCCATATTTTCCACTCAGAAGTTAAGCTGCATGTGTCCTCGGCAGGTTGCTGAAGTAGAAATTCTGTTTATCTACTACCTATTATTTTCTTAGCAAAATTATCATCCTACATCCCATTATTTGGAGGGATTATTAACCTTAACTACTGAGATCCAAGGGCACTTCCCAGGGTATTGTTCACTTAGTCTTCATGGTGTCCGACAATTTATGTTTTCTTTTTTCTTTTAAGGACAACCTATTATATTGTTTTACATTAATTTCAAAGTAAGTCTTCATGCAACAAAAATTGTTCAGATTACATATATATATAATGAAATGGATATGTATTCATACCCTGTGAAAATAAGAAAGCCATTAAAGTGACTCAGCATATCAGAAGAAGATATTTTGCTTGATAGCATAGCCCTTTCACAATATGGCAAACAAATGTTGGTATGATAAATGCAGAATTTTAGTGTCATTTAATGACTTTCGGAAAGCACAATATCACTTTCATTCCTCCAATAAGAACCATAAAAGGGATTAAAAATAAAGATTATAAAAATAAAGTGTAATATAGTAAAGTGTGTTTTCAATTTCTTTACCCTCATTTTGATATTATCTTGCTGATGTCTTTCTGTATACAGTCTTGCAGATTTTCAAAAGTGATTTCTTGGTTCTACTTTTTGTCTGCTTCACATGAAACAGCTTTCATAAAGCTCTTATTTCCCCCACTTTTCTTCCCCAGGAGTCCAAGGAATATCCATCATTTGAAAATCTACCATTTTAAAATTGTAACCCCCAAATTGTGACATTTAGTGTCAGAACGTGTATATTTTTCACATTAGTTTTGATATCATAGAAACTTTTTGTTATGAGTACTTTTTATGCATTTTTTCTGAAATCCATCATGCCCGTGATTAGTATCAGAATGCATCTCATACTGATAGTTTATCCAAGCTGTCAACATTTTATGGCTGATCAAATAAATATCCTACAATGCTAAACACTCCCTTTAATTTATGAGGAGATAGAATATCTGTTAATGATTTTGTCTCAGCAGACTAACAACTTTGGATCAATGTCAGCTCTCACTTGATTAATTATGTACATAAGGCAGCTGATCACAGAAATTTTCCACCTTTTCCCCTTAGCATTTGTATTTGTTCTTCACAACTAGTCGCAGTCACTCAATAGCTGCTTATGACAAAGACAGCAAAACAAACCTTAGCAGGGTGTTAAATACTGGGCAAAATAAATGAATTTGGTTAGTGTAGTACACAGAAGAAAGCTGGCAAAGACATTGCTATTTTTGAAATTCATTTTTTGTCACTTTATTAACTTGGGAGAGATATTTTTTCTCCTTTAAAATGCAATTACATAATTTTTGTTAAGTCGTAATGACATTGATAGTTTCCTCTTATCACTACCTGGTTAATAACCTTTTCTCATCTTTTTCTTCATTATATCTGACTTAATTTAGCAATGTAGGATTCAGTGATGTGGGGTTTTTAACAACATAGGTATTATGCTCAAAAACTGCATTACAAGCTCAGTGACAAACCCCAAAATTTATTCCATTACTGCAAAAGTGATTAAGTAACATTTTGCAGGCCACTCTGGTCCACCATAAGTAAAATTATTCTGTGATTCTTTGGGGCACACTGTGCTTACTGCTGATCAGAGATGTCAAAAGTAAGACGGCAAACTATGTATAAAGACAGTGCAAACTTTGGGGCTGATGTGGCACAGCACTGCAGTAAGCTGCATCCTATCCTGTGGAACTGGCTTAGGTACCCATCCTCTGTAGAGCTCACCTCTTCTGTGATGGAGTGGTTCCTCATCCCTTGCTCCCAGTGTCTGCTCAGACATACCTCGTGGACCTGTTCCTAAAGCTTTAGGTGAAGTGCTGGTTTCCTGAAGGCCTGACCAAGATGTGTCTCACCAGAAAATCAGGCTGCTATGTTGAAAACCTAGACAAGTTTGAGGTAAAAGTAAGTAGGAAAAGGGATGAACGTGAGAAGACATTTTTCTCTAAAACATTTTCCTGCTTGACAACACCTGCTTTCAAATATTGAATCAACTAGCTGGCATCTATGGCTCTCTAAATCTGTTAGATATATGGTAGCCATACTGACTGAAATGCTCATTTAATCAATCCAGCTCTTGGTGCCCACACATGACCTGCTAGGTGGCAGGAGACCAGGTATCACTGTTGGTAGTTCAGTCCCTTCTTTCATTTAAAGAGAAACATGTTACTTCCTAAATAGGAAGGATCAGCATCCTGTGCACATATCCATATGCATCCTTGAAGTTATCCAACCAGTAATTTTAGGAGAAACTTCTAGTGGTTGATCCAGGACAATCATAAACACTACCCAGGTGTTTTCTTTCTGTTCCTAGACATCACTGAACTATCTACTGCTGCTGAAACTCCCCTACAGATCTTTTTCTGCTGCCCTGCCTTTCTCTGGGATTATGACATCCCTTATGACATTCTGCAAGGATGCCAGTGGAGGACAGAAGGTCTCAATATGAAGATGTAGATGACTGTAGGTAATCTGACTTTAACAAACAGGTACAAAATCTACCTATATCACCTGTCTTATTATCAGAATGCTTTACAAAAACAAGTCAGTATCACTTATTATGGCTTTACTTCCACAATTTTTCCCTTGAATTTAGATTTCTTCCTTTGAATAACTTGCTTTCTTTTGAAACTTTCCCTTTTATATTTTTACAGCAAATAGTATTGAAATCCTCCAAACTCCTTATGTGCTTCTATAAACCTCTTTATTACACCATGGGAAAGGTATGTATTTCTACAATGTATTTGTTTTTGAAAATTACAGTGTTGCTACAAATGCTATAATAAACATTTTGAAAGCTTTTTCTAACTCTGCTATTCTTTCTACCTGGCTGGATTGTTTTATGAACAGATAACACTGATATGAGAACTAAAGCTCTCAAATCAAATTTTTGTAGCACAGATTTGTACATGCTCTTTAAAATTTTATTTCCCACAATGGATACTGAAGCTTTAAATATTAATGTGGTTTTAATATTGCATAGGAAAAGAGAGAAGGTTGAGACCTTCTTATATCTTAATATAATTCCTACAAAGTAAGAAACAGTTATGTACTATCAAGACTTGATTTAGCTAGTGGCACATCAATGAAAAATAACAAATCTGAACGCAGTTCCATGAAGAATGTTGAGTTACTCTTTCATTATTCACTCCAATCTCATAACTTTAGTGACATACAAGGCATGAAATGCATTGTCAAAAATATATATTCAGAATACAGTACCGTTAAATATTTTATCCAATTGGCAATGGTGCTGCAAAAAGACTGAATGTTAAACTGAGCCCTGTTCTTAAAAAAAAATGACATTGCACTGTGCTTTCCAGCTCTTTTTCTACAGATAAAAGTTTTCTGTCAGCAATTTCTTTTTATGTAAAGTGAAGCAAGTCTTTCTCTCTCTCTCTCTCTCTTTTTTTTAGTGAGTAAACTGGAGAAAGCCTCTACCTCTGTAGAGAGGCTGCTGAAGTCCCTAAAACATGAAAGGGAACACTTCACTTTCACTACTGGCGTGCAGATTTGATCTCTAGCTAGCCATTATTTTATTAGAACGTAAAGTTAGAATGTTTTCTTAGAATGAAAGAAAGACAAGTAAAAAAAAAAAAACCACAAGTAAATCCTGAGCTAAAAGACATGATATGTATCCCGTGCAAGGAAGAGATTATGTAGCATAATCCATAGTCCAGGATTTCCTTATTTCCTCAGCTCTTATTAAATCAAAACTACTTTATTCTACACCAGTTTCTTACTATGTATCTTCTCTGACTGTTTCTCTTGTTTTGCCTATGGCAGTTGGGCCATTTATTGAAGTTTTCGGCTGCCTTTAACTAACAGCCCTGTATTTTATCTGGAATGTCTCTCGTACCCTGTTCTATACCACTGACACCTGTGTACATTATGGACACCAGCACATTCTAGAAGACTGTCCAAAAGCCTTTTAAACTCTACATTGCATCCAGTACAGGCAGAGGACAAGAAAATACTCACTGTTCACACAACCAAATAACCAGATTCCTATAAATCTGTAGTCAAGATTTTTGTAGTCTGTGTGCAAAAGGATTTTTTAAGAGGGGACTAAAAAGATAATACTGAGATGACCTTACATAATTTTAAGGAGAATTTTTCCCAAGTGTGAAGGATGGTGTGGGAAAAAGGATTTTGTCTGAAAATCTAGCAAGCCAGTCCTGATGAAGACTATGTAGAATGTCCAACCTTGACTCCTCTTCCCAGCCAAGCTTACATTACCATGAGTATGAATTTATTTAACTTTGTATAACCTTATAATGTGAACACATCTGTGTATGGAAAAGAGTGCCTAGCTTGCTTAACCATTCATATAACCTGAAGTGTAGCCAGTCAGTGACTGTGGGCAGAGGAAAAGACAGAAATTTTGTTCAGTTAGACAGCTGGTCACATACAAAGTGATATATGTGATATATACAGGACAGATAAAAGTTGCCAGCATGCATGGTCTGCATAGTCTTGCCTGAGCAGCTGAGGATGTCTCCACAAGGAAGCCTGCAGAAAGGGCTCTTGTTAACAACCCTCAAATGGTGACTGCCATACTGTCCAAGAGCTTTCTGATTGAACTGGAACCTGTTCCAAGGATCCAAATGAATTGCTGGAGTTGTTCATGTAATAAAACTGCAACATGATGAAACATGGAATGAGAGGTCTTCTCTTTTACTAGCTAGATACTATCTTCTTATAACTGAAAATCAAGGCTAGCATCTTGAAACAACAATTTCTTTCACTACTCCCATTTACTGAGTTTTTGCTTCCCAACAGCCAGCTGCAATGCAGCTTTCAATACATTTGAATTAGTCTACGTTATAAATGAAGCGAAAGTTGATTATAGGGTTTTTTTGGTAGGATGCATTTGACCAAATTTTCATAAAACTAAGGGTGACTTTGTCAACAGTTTGCCTTGGTGGCAGATATACTTTGTTTTGGACAATGATTCTGTAGGTGGCGTATTGTTCTAGCAGTATTACTCTGTTGCTATTTCTGGGCTCAGGAGCTATTGATTAATACTCAGTAAGTGAAAGACCTTTTTGAGGGCTTGGGTGGTAACTTGAATTCAAAATTATTTTAAGGCTTTTTGCTTGCACAACATTTTTTGCCAGGTCAGCAGTGTGCAAGGGAGATTATAGGAAGGTAATATTTGTATTGTTTATAGAGGGATGAAAACTAGTTTTAAACAAATATCACTCCAGCCTCTGTGCATGAATCTGTTGCTTATGCAGACATATTAGGTTCACAGGGCAAGGATTTCATCTCACTACATCGGAAGCAATGAATTCCTACCTTGTCATTGCATTTTTTCACATTTTCAGGTTTCTCTGTTTTCAACACCCAAGTAAACTCATCTTTTCATCCTACTACCACAAGCTGCAAAACATAGCAACAAATCTCAGCTGAGATCCACACCTAATGAAAACATAGAGGGTAAGAGTTAATAGCCACAGCCATTCAGATGGGTCATTTACCCATGGGCCTTGCATGGTTTGGAACAAGCCGAGACAATGACACGATATTGTTTTTACCTCCTTTGTGGTCTATCTTGTTTGTAGTCACTGGGGAATTTTCCAAAAAAATCCAAAAATTATTCTGGGGAAGAGTACAACTTCAGCAACACTTTTGAACACCTCCAATACCTACTAAGCTTTTCCTAGCTAGTGAGCTGTTAAAAGGTTACTACCTTTTCTGATCAGGGTTTAGACAATGGGCTAAATTATTTATTGTGGCAGTGCACACAGACCATCCAAGTACCAATGTATTTGGTACAATTAGAAGCGTGAAAATGAATGTACTTGTCTACAAAAACATGTTAATGATTTAAGTAAATTAATTCCGTGTATGTTTGTGCCTATTTCTATTTGGCTTCTGCAGCACCTCCTGCAATTTTATTTGACCACCCTGGAGATGTATAAAAATAAGTGTTAAGGCATGATGTCCAAATGTACAGATGTCCAAATGCGCTTTCTTAAAGTTACTTTTTCTGAGCATGTCTAGGCTCATACGACGGCACATAGTGTTGCTTTTAACTAATTAGTTGGTTTGCTTACCACAGGATGCCAAAGCTAGTCCAGTGATGGGCTAGCCATGTACTAGCAAATTGCCTGTGCTGTGTTGCTGTAGCTAGTCTGTTGCTCACACCAAAGGCTGAGCAGGCCTACATTAAAGCAGCAGCTTCGGTGGATACATGCCTTTAGAAATGTGGAGTTAACATTTAACCAGTCAGGCAACAGAGTGAGGGGATATCACATCATATAGACAACTTAAATTGGGTCCTTATAACAAGCAGAGCTTGGAAAGAAAGCTACAAAGCAGGGGAAGTGCTTCTTAAGCACCTCACGTATGGCTCCTACTTTAGGATGAAGCAATGTAAAGGTGACAAGGACATGTTGGCTTGGGTATGGTAAGCTACTGGAAAGCAAGCTAACCATGATTAGGTTGTTCTGAGACTAAACTGCTTGTCTAGTGGGAGAACAGTGAAACCTTGCTTTCATGTGTGAATCACTCCAGAAAAGACAGGGTTTTCTGAAATATATGCCAGTGTGTACTAAATTTTTACCCAGGAAATTATTTCAGCATTACAGGAACAGGAAGTATGGACAAGTCATCCTAAGAATAATCGCAGTTAATGAAGAACAGTACTGAACTGGTAGAAATACTAAATAAAACTAAAAAAAAAATAAATTACAGTGAGCTTGCAGGAATAAGGCTCTGTTAGTTTTAATCTGAGCAAGGTTAGGCTGATGCTGAGAAAATTGTTTTTAAAATGTTATCTGGAAGTTTTGTTCCATCTTGTATATGCAAATACTTAGCAGAGCACCTACCCACTAGTAGTATGAATATCTGGCAACAGCCACAAAAACACTGTTGTTCACAATGCAGTTTGCCTTCTATTTACGGTGTTTTATGAGGGGAAACTACCCTCTAAGCCAAAAAAAAGTGCTAACTAAACAATTCTTCAACATGTTTTGCTAATATCCATAAATTAAAAAAGTAAACCCCAGATATAAATTATTTTTACAATATATTTTTATTACTAATACTATTACGGTAGTGATTAAATATAATGCCATGCTCAGGGGACTTGGGTATATGGGTGTTAGCAGAGAGAATTTACCCTTTTACCCTTACACTGTTCAACTCAATAAAATGAAATTAGAGTTGTAGGAGGATAATAGGATTATTGTATAGTCATCATTTCCTGCAGCATTTATACTTTAAATTTGACCTTTGCAGGAGTTCATTATGCCAAAATTGATAGATCATGCTCATAGGAAAAAGTCATCTGGAATACCTGAGAGCTACTGAGCTAAGTAAACAACTCAAGACAGTGCATGTATATAGTTAAAATAAGTTTGTGTTTTTGTGCATATACATATATAGATGTATATATATATAAGCATCTTGAGGCAGTGCATGCATATATTTAAAATAAGTTTGTGTCTGTGTGCATATGTATATATGTATGCAAATAAGTGTTGCAAGACCTGTCACAGTAACTTTTAGTTACCATTTGTGAATATAAATACAAATTCAGTTGTGATGAATACGAGCGCAGTGTTTAAAAAAGGTAGAAGGAAATGACAGAAATATGCCACCCCAATATAAAGACATGTCACCAAATCTTCATGACAGTGAAAAAACATAGATATTTCCTTTTTTCCTCTGTTCTGGTCCAGATAACTGATGGGGTGAAAAGCATCAGGAACTAAGAAGAGTGATGTGATACCTTCAGGGGGATGGAAATACTGCAGAAAAAAGCTCTCATTTCAATCAGTCCCCTCAGGGGAGCTGCTTGCAAGCCTTCAATGAGTGCCAAGCTGATCTCAGCTTAATGTGCTTCTGAAGAGTTACAGAATATCCCTAACACAAGTGCCTTCCAGCAGTTGTAATATACCCATCTTTAGCACCCAATGGTCTGCATTAGTCAGTGCATCAAATTTGGGTTTAAAGCCCAAATCAAGTCTGCCATGCCCATCCTAAGACATCTCTGCGGAATGATGACTGTCATACATAGGTATCTATCATCTGGATTCCAACTTCTGTAAACTAGCATATTGCTGTCCAGTTCATTGTAACCAAGCTACCCACTGCCCACTTTAATGATTAAATGTTTTAGTTGCCTGGTTCATTTGTGAGTTCTAACAGTCTACCTGGGGCATGGACTTGAGAGTTCAGTGACCTCTTCAACTTTCATGTTCTCTATTGAAAACCTTAATAACTATTTTTTTTTAATCTGGTTTTGTGTTATTCCCTATCTTTCCATTCTGAGGTTGAAATGACAATGTCAAGCTGTAGCATAATCCATCAATTTATATTAAAGGAATGGGAGAAGGCTGTAAACCAAACAAAAAACTTCAGACCTTGAAAGAGTTTACAAGATCAGTCATCAAAATGCTTATTACTGTCTGCCTGCTATCCTTCCCTTCAAGTTAAGGACAAACTTCATGCTGCTTCCATAAAATAATGGTGCTAGAAACACCCTTAATGCACTGAAGTGTTGATGGATGCCTTGAAGTAGAATCAGCAAATAATCATTGACGTGTCTGAATGTTTTGGAGATAGTTTTGTTTTCGTTCCCTAATGTCACAGTCAAAAAGAATAGGACCAATAAACCGAAGTGGCGGTGTGCTGATTAGGGTTTCCGAAGCAGAGAGACAGGACACACCGAACGCTCACCTGCCTATTGTTAATTGGGGTGTTCAGCAGACAAACCTATGACTGACTCAGTTTCAACTTTTTTTTATTGTAATATTTGCTGGTGACCTATAAAATTGATTAATGCTCATTCATTGTGAAAACTACTATCCTTTCACTTTTTTGTAGGTAAGTAACCTTTATAAACCCACAATATACTGATTCATTATGTAATAAGTACAACGTAGCTCATAACTCTTTTTAAAGACATGTTTTGAAAGATGTAGTGGATGTCTGATTTTTAGAATGTACTACTAATCTTTTTTAATGCTTTGTATTTTCTTATCAGTACGTATAGGTTATACTATGAATGAACGATCCCACGTTAATTCCCAGAGACCAGGTATTCCAGATTCTTATTTGCCTGGACCAGAGTACCTCTCAGAAAAATGAGTTTGTTAAACAGATCTCTTGAACAGTTTCACTCTTGTGTTAAAATTGTGTCTCATGTATTTCACATATTAAAATTAAGACTGGTTCTGATAAACATCTTTGCAGACTTGGTTATAAAATGTAGATCAAATCTCTTTCAGCAAATAAAAATTAAAGATGTTTTAAAAACTAAGATGGTTGAAGATTAAAGAATGACTGAGGGCGACACATATTAATTATTACTGGAGATTATGAGACACTATCTTGGGGCTATATTGTATTTCAGTATTTAGCACCTCCTCAGATGACACTGAGTATTTCTGATGGGGATGCTCATTTGGGGAAAACACTGACAGCATAAAACCATCCTTGAAAAGTTCTTAGAGAATTTTCTTATGCAGTTCAGGATTTTTCCTGTTTCGTTACCTGAAAAATCTACATATATTAATTTCAGGTGAATGCAGAATAGTTTAAAAAAATAAGAAGAAAATACGATTAAGTGTGTTTTAGTCACACATTTAGTTTCTCATATATGCATCATAACTGGAAAACTACTGTGACTTGAGGAATTGCTACTTCATTACACCAGAAAAGAATAGTACTGATTCCTCATACATCACAACATTTTGAAGTACTACCAGCCAAAAATAATACTCACAGAGGTCTAGCTGCTCTCTTGTGTAGCTGTTAGTAGGGTCTTCATTTTCTTGCAGAGAAAACCACACTGACTGAACTGTGAGTTAACCTGTGGATCAGTGACAATAGAGATCACTAAAAGAGTGTCAGGGCTATCAAACCCAATATTATTTATATAAAGGTAGCTGATATTTGCAGAGTTTCTTATTTTCCTACCTTGAGAAAAGTTCAGATTGAGCTTCTTCTCCCATAGTTAGGAGGCAAAACCCTTTTTCATTTGCAATATCTTAGCCACAATGGCAAAGATGACTGATTATATAACTGAATATAACTGGGTTATATTAGCAAGAATGCAGCTAGCAGGTTGAGGAATTAATTACTGCAGAATATAAAAACCTGCACTGAAAAACAAGAATTTCCCTGGATTTAATCAATTTTAGTGCAGTGAAAGGGGGTGGGGGTGGGGTGAAAGGGGGTGGGGTGCTGTCTAGGGAACTTATGTTGTAAGGATAAAAATAAGGCATCATTGTACTTGTAATGAAGACAATCCCCAAGCTGTATTGACTGGGAAGATTTCGGAATTTTTGGGGAATACTCATTTACTGAAGCAAAACTGCAGAACAAGGAACTCAGGACTTTACCTCTTAATGTCTTTCCTTCTATATGACAACGATAGGAAACCTCTTTTGCTTTGGAGTTCTTAATGTGCATGTAGCTAAACAGTTGAATCTCTTTGCATGACTGAAGCTTTAAAAGACCTATTAGATACAAGGAACGGGATGACATTTGTCATATTGTTGTCACTGTTGTCATCTTTTTCTCTTTCACACATCTGTATAAACTGACAGCAGCTATGGTTTACGTACACAATTCATATGCAGCATAGTGAAGTATTAAAATCTACCTTATTTTTTGACTGCTAGTCACTAATATTTCTATGACTTATTTGGTGTCCTCTTGTTAATATTTTCCCTTAAGGAGTAAAACAATCCTTCTTTGGGAACAGGAAGAATAAACCATTAGAGAGAAAGTCAGTGATGGGCATTGGTTGCTACAGGGAAGCCCTAACAAAAGGTGTTTTCTTATGGCTGAGTGTACTGGGCTGCTATACATAGCTATTAAAAAAGGAGGGAGAAGATGATGTACAAGCTATGCCTAGGTTAATGCAAACTGGTGAGTATTTTTCTATGACAATAGCTCTTTGCCCGAAAAGCATTGTACTTTTAGCACAGCAAGGCTGCGCGTACCTTTTTTTGCAGTTTTTTTCAGCTGTGTGGAGTGCTGCTAGTTTATCTTCAGTCTGTGATTCATCCACTTCTGTGTATTTTTATTCCCCCTTTATGTTGGAATCACTTATTTATGGAGCTTTGAGTTTTGCCCATCTTGGAAAGAGGATCCCCACCCCCCTTCTCCCAGCTTGGCTTTGTTTTCCCTCCCGCATGGTGTGTGTGGTGTATTTCTCAGGCCCAAGTGGTTCTTTTGCTTGAAGGAGTGTATGGACTGCAGTTTGTCCTTGTGAACCTATAGCAAAGGCTCAGCATCTCCAGTCTTATTTAGTTCTCTACAGACAATGTTGCTATTTTCACATTGTTAATACCTTATTATTTCAGCCAAGCTTTTCCTTCTGACAAATAGCAAAATAGGCCATTCGAAGCTGCTAACAATTCTTAACAGTACTCCCTTAAACAAGGGATTCTTCTTTACAGCTTCTCTTTTTCTTCCACCAAAACTATTTTCAAAACACAACCAGCTCAGATGATTGCCCCGCATTCACAGCAATTTTCACTTAATTTGCTCACAGTCATGGAAATTAGTTTAGCCCTAGGAGGACTTATTCAGCACCATTTATTAGAATGTTTTGCTCTAGCATAAACTGCAGTCCTTCCAGTTTCGTAGCATGAGGACTGTGAGCATTCTTGGAGTTGTTGGGAATGCTGCTAGGAATACTAATAAGAGAATCATCTTTCTGATGCTCGTCTTGTCCAAAATTTTTGAAAGCTATCCCTAATGTCTGTAAAGCACAGATGTTTGCAGTTTCTATTTTGTCTATGCTTGATGCTTTCCTGATGTGAAGTGTATTTGTGCAGCAAGAAAACTCTCAGACCTTTCCAAGATCTTGTGGCAATTAAAGGATACACCTTTAGGTGATTGATGTGGCTTATGAAGCTAACTCCCTGCAGACAAGTACATTTCTACTTGTGGACTATCCTCAGACATGTTACCATTTTTTAGTTTTTTCGTCCAGTGACACAAAAAAATGTATTTAGTAAACCATAAAAAATAAGCCAGAAAATATTGATAGTTTTTGTTGTTGCTTTTTCTTCTTCCTTTTTCTTTCTTTTCTTTTTTTTTTTTTCTTCTTTTTTTCCTTTCTTTTTCAGACTGGATGCCTTCTTTCTATTTGGCTCTGAATCAGCAAGGGAATTTCTAGTCTGATGATTTGCAGAGGAAGCTCTAATTCTTGTGGAAGAAGTGAAGCTTGAGTATTTAATCTCAGGACAAACAAGGGAGAAGACTGAAGGTCAGGAGCCTGGGTGAGCAAGCAAAATCATTTGTCTAAATCTCTCACTTCAGTAAGGTATTGAAAAGGAAGTTAAACAACCTTCTCACTTTCATTCTTTATGGTAAACTTTTGTACTGAAATACCACAAACATTCCTCAGCCTAAAGGTTTTGTATTTGAGGAAGCGATGGTATTCATGTAGGTAGTATTCTCTTAACTATTTATTTGATTAGTTATTTCACTGGAAATCTGCATGGTCACTTCTTAAATCCATTCAGTAACCCTAGCAGTTCCATTTGGGACACCTCAGGGTCCTGTTGTTTCAAAATTACCTCCTCAAAGCTTAAATATTTATAATAAAAGAGGGGTGCTTTCTAAAGTACCTACTGACAGCAAGACTGATTTGTGTTCTTAATGCCCTTAAAGACTTTGGATAATAACTCTTAAGAAGCTGGCTTTTGTTGGGGGTTGGACAGGGCCAGCAAAAACGTGCAGAGTCACCAGGCTCTTTTATGCCTAACGGAGAAAGAGAGATGCTGTTGCAGAGAAATTCAGAGTTGGAGCCTAATTTTACAAGTTTTCAATCTTTCTCTGCATGTATCTTTCCCTCCCCACTGAATAAAGAAGGACTCTGAGGAGACCAGTATTGCCAGCTAAAAATTTGGGATTACCCTTGTGAGGCTTGTAAATTACTTTGATATTTTAAAATGATTTAGGGAGAGCCTTTTCCCTTCAATCTGTAATCTATCAGATGATCATAATGCATTTATTTCAGGATGGCTGTGAATTAGTGTGAGTGCTTTTAAACTGCATTGTTATTATTTGTATGACATTGAAAGAATATAAAGTTGATTTCAGTTGTCCTTTAGAATTCCTGTATTTGCATATGATTAAGCCTTTAGCAAAAATTGTCTAAACAATTTAACTTTAATCAATATTTTCATTCCTGAGCTACAAGGTAGGGCAACAAACTTTGAAATTGATTTTTTATTTTCCCCTCTCAGTATTATGTGAGGCTGAATAGGGTGCAAGAGGTTCAACTGATATTGGTTTTTGGTTTTGTGTTGGGTTTTTGTTTGTTTGTTTTTAGAAAATACTGTTCTATGATTTAAAGCTTCAGAATAAACTTGTGCATACAAAAATATTCCTTTTTGCTTTTCTTTTAAGCAGAAGAATTCAGATGAAGGTGAAATTCAGCAGAAGACTTCCAAAATGGCAGAAAAAGGTAGATTTAGGAATAAATAATGCTAAATATCTACTTCAAAAAGCCAAAACTGGACTAAGTCATAGTACCCTCGAAAAATCTTGCTTTTGTGATATTATTGATATGCGTTTTTTAAGAAGTAAATTTTACTAGTTCTGAAGTGTGGTCAGTGTGGATCTACAAAGATAATTTAGTTTAGAACAGTATTCTCATAAAGTTATTATATCTCACTTCCATTTCTTGTCTGTTATTATTATCATTCCTAGAAATATAAAAAATTATTTGAGAAAATGGGAGGAAAGTATACATTGCAGATGAAATACCAAAATTCAGAAAATGCCTGTATGTGAGGAAGAAATAAAAGCAGAGACTTAATGACCAATTGCTTTAGTTAGTGTCAGAGAAGGACACAGTGGTGAGACCTTAAGTGAGAACCTAATTTTGGGCACAAACTGAAGTGATCTGTCTGGAGTGGTATAAGCAGATGAAAATACCTTGCAGGAAGAAACATACGTTGCCTCCTGAAGTTTCCATAGTTTCACATGCTGCCACCAAGGGCTGCCTATTATCTGTCTTGTATTACTGATCGGTCCAAAAATGCTGTGCCCTCTTCTTGTGATCCCTTATCTGCATGTCTCTTACAGAAAACTGGTTTTCTAATTTAAACACTAAAATAAGACAATTAGATGCTTGAAATAGAAATGCTACTCACTAGTTTATAATCAAATGAATTTTTGGCAAAAGGAATTTGATGCTAACTAAAGTTAGCTTACTAAAACTGGCAAAAAAGTGAGACCAAAACTAAAAATCTTACAGCTGAACTGCTTCTGACTTTATTGTAAGAGACAAAAACCAGTTGTGAGAAGGTGAAGCAGGAAACCTCACATGTAGTCCACTGAAAAGCTCTCATGGACATGTAGGAGGCTTGGAATAGGTCTACACTAATAATGAACAAGGCTGATCTTCTATGAATCTCAGGAAATGTATTTTGCAGCCAGTAAATTATATTAATTCAGCATTTTGAGCTTACACAGGTTTCTTTCAGCATTTGTGAGATTATCAACAAAACTGTGAGCTGCATGATGCAAACACTGAAATGTTCATATTAGAGATGGGAGAATAAAGGAAAATTCACTGGTGAAACAGCTCAGTTTCCTTTTCCAAAACTTATGCTTTCATCTGGAAGAAGTATGAAGTCCAGATTCCTTGGGTTCCTTATGCATTATTTACCTGTATGTTCCTGGCATGGAGCTGGCTATTCACACTTGCTCTGTTATTCTTTCCTACTTCTTCTGCTTTGGCCAGAAAAAAGACCCTCAGCATGAAGAAAGTAACAATTCTTTTCATGGAGGTTTTAAAGCTTGCACTTGCTTTTCAGTGCCAGTTCTGTTAACATTTTCTGGTTCCACAGAAACAGTAGTTATAAGTCCAGGCTTACTCCCATTGTTATCTTCCATTTTTTTGATGGAATCTGAGTTATTTTAACCTCAGTGAAGAAAAAAATAATAACCAAGTGCCTTCTGTGTTTTTATAATAATGGTTTAGTTATGGTTTCTTTCATCATTAAAGTTTTATTTTCAAACACCTCTGAAATATATATTCCTATATAAAGGTATCTTGTTTAATTATTAAAATGTAGTTGATCCACATGTTTACAGCATATTTAAACTCTGATTTATTATGGTTTTTGTAGTATGGGTAAACAAATACTATTAGCTTCAGTATTTTCATAGCATAGCAGGTATTTACACTTGTTTTGCAGGGTTAGGCTTTGCAATTGCTTGCAATATAGTCTAGTAAGCTGAGTAACAGTAGACCTGCTGGACAACTGATCACTAGCTAAAAAAGGAAGAATAACAGCAATAAGAGGAGCAATAAAATTGTTGCAGACTGGTGACTGCTGCTTTTTTCATTTCTATTGTAAAGCATATATCAGCTTTGTATATCAAAAATAAAATAACTAAAGTCTCAAGCCAGGTGCAATTCCTGGTACTGAACTACTTAATCTGTTACAAGAGCAAAGCTCACATTTAGACTTTGCCTTATCAATCTTTGCAATGCCAGGTAGCAGCTATGATGTTGCGTAGCAAGGCTGTTCTAATAAAAAATCCTTTATTAAAGGGAGGAACTTAACCATGACCTAACTCAGGGAAGCAGATTAGGTGATATCAAGGGGTGGGGGTGGGGATCACACTTCCTTGCTTATGCATGGTGTGGTGCACTCCAGGATCCTATTCCAATGATCACCCAGAATGGCACTTGGTTGGGATGTGCTGTGTTTCCCAACTGGATGCTTAAGTTAGTGCCACTGAAAAAAGGAAAGATCATCACTCCAGGGGGTCCAGTGAACTCTCCACTGCCTATTGATAAGGACTATTATAGCTGTGAAATGCAGCTACTAATTCCAAGGCTGAGAATAAAAGGGATGCAGTGCTCAGCCAGGACTTGCAAGTGAGGCACATAATGTAGCCGGGAAAAGTTTTTAAGAGCAAGATTGCTTTCTCAGTTTTCTTTCTTGGTCTGTAGTATCTCATTGTTCCCTGTTGTGTCACTCCAGAACAGAGGTGCTCAGTGGGTTATTTTTCATGCAAAAAGAAACCCTCTATGAACTTTAAAGATTTCACAAGAACTGCCCACTAATTTCCCTGCTAGGCAAAGCACACAAATGATGTACTTTTGACAGCTGATTTTAAATTTAGTGTTCCTGACTTCCATCATATTAGCATGAAAGGGGTTGCAATACAGACAGTGACAGAAGACTGAGAGCAGAGAGGACTTTCCTTGTCTGACATGACATTAAATAGGGTTTCATATTCACAAAAGAGAAAGAATATAGTTGTAAGTTTAAGTTATTCCCTACATCCTTTCTCAATTGCTTGGAACAGGTCATGCCTCTCTTCTAAAGGCTAGATAAGATTAAGTAGAGGGGAGAACTTGACTACAGGGGAATAGTTTTCCTTCCTTTCTAAATCCTACTTTTTCTGATCTGTGGGTTAGAGGTGGGCTTAAGAAGATATGACCATGTGTAAGAGCTTAAAAGGACATATTTTCAGAGATTATGTCTTGGGATTTCTCAGGTAAGGAAGTGCAGTAACTAATACTAATACCAAACAGAGTACAAGATCTTATGGTCCCATTTTTTTCCACTGTGTATAATTTAGTGATTGACATGTTTTCTCTGCTGTTGTACAGTGTTGTCCTTTATGATATTTGGATACCAGCTTGGCTCCAGGCAGTGACTACAATTGAGTAAGTTTGTGCTGACATAGTTGAGGAGGAAAAAGGAGAAAATCTGCATTCGTACTTTGCATTATATACGTAAAATAATAGTATTACTTCAGAGAAGGGATGAGTTGTGGTGACATTCTTATCTCTTTTTACTACTTGTCACATGTGGTTTCATTACCTTGAATTTTTCTCATCTGTACACATTATTTTTATTAGTGGAATTTGTTTATGTTTTAAGAACATGCACTATGTTTTGTACTGTAGTATTCAAAAGTGTAATTTGCAAAGTAAAAAAAAAAAATAATTATCGGGTGATCGTGGTAATACTTAATTTTGATATCCATGATCAAAAATAATTTCTAGTTAACTATGATTGTAAAATAAACTTTCATAATTTATGCCATAAAAGGAATGGAAAATGATGTTGGGTTTTTTGTTTGTTGGGTTTTTTTCTTTTTAAATTACAGAGATTAAATTAATTGTGAAACACTCACAACCAAAGTAAAAACTTATCTGAAAATGTTTGTTCTTACAGTTTCATTTCATAAATTATATATAGTTTTTTTATACTATGAAGTTTTTCACTGCCTAATTGATAGTTTTACAACCTGAATTAGATGTGAAACATTAATGATCAATCTCTTTTCCCAGTTTTCAAACTGTAGCATTGGGAACAAAGGGAAAGTTATTGTATTTATGTGTATGCATGTGCACAGGTATTCATATATACTTGGCAGGTAGGAAATAAGCAATAATTTTATAGCTTAAACAATAGCTTAAAGAATGGTATGATGCGTTTGAGCTTTGAGTTGAAATCTTGATGTCACCCTAGGCAAGCTAGCCTTTGAAAACCATCTTAATTTTAAGATCATCCAGTTTCCCAGAAAGAGAGTGAAAAACTGTGAAAAAGAAGTCAATTCATTAAAGTGGAATGCTCAAATATTACTGTTGTGGGAGACCTCAGATACATAAGGAGTATTGTTTGTGTTCATAATTGCAACATTTCAGTGTCTGATGCATACAAATCAGTGAAATATGAACTCACCAACAGTTTACTCTCACCTTTTATGCTCCTGTGGGAGATTCATTATGTCATACTCCTGGGTACAGAGGAAGGACATTTTACAGCTAGCACACTTTCAAAACATCAGCAGTAGGAACTTAGAACACATATTTCCAATTGGTAATTCTGTCTGAGTATATCTGTAAAGCTGCGTTGTTGAAGTAACTCTGCTATCAATCCTTTAACAGTGTTTCATATCAAAAGTGAGACTGGTAAAGATGGGACTGTCTGTAGGTAAATATAAAGACAATGGAAAAGCTATATCTGATTGCCATGTGGTGCAGAGGCTCAAAGGTATGCAGTAATGAATGAAGCACATTGCTGCTGGACTTCTTCCTTGGGGCTATTTCAGCAGATTAAACAACGTCTGGTAGAGTGCAGTCATCTGTGGTGCTGAGCTGTGAGAATGATTGCTAGTTTCTGGCTCCCAGTGTCAGGCACCCTCCCAAATGATTTCTGGGCATGGGGTTTGGGACTTACGACATTCCAGGGACCACTCACAACAGACACTTTGTACATAATCACTCTTTTTTGAAAGTTAAGACTCTGCTAGCAATGACAATGACTTTTTCATAGCAGTGCTGGGACTATTCCTGGGAATGTTTAATTCTTTGGTTTATATGCAGACCTTGGCTTTTGATACTGAAAGATATCATTCAACAGATTTGATCTGTAGAAAGCAAAGGGAGGATGAACTGGAGTTCATTCTGATTTGTAAACTACTTAAGCAAATTCCAGTTTTATACTGCAATTCTACTTTGCAATATATTCCTGTAAAATTGTTTCTCATTACTGGGTTTTTGGTACATCAGTTGCATTATTCATAACAATACTGTTAATGCTAAAGATGAGCAAGTTAGTTTCTTCCAGGTGTGAGACACGAATGAACAAGATGATTAACTTGCCATTTACTTTTCTAGGCTTTATTTTTCAACCTGTTCCTTGAAACTGTGAAGATAACATGCTTAGTCTCGCCCCTTCTCTTTGCCTAAATGAAGCTGAAATTTTTACATGTACACATGGCACTGGGAGTTTACCAAATACTGTGGGTCTGGGGATGGATTTGTGAGAGTGGGCAATGCTATAATCATGAATAGTTATGTTACATGATGCAAATGTCACCAGGATTTGAAAGTCCGGTTCTAGTAGAAATAGAAGAAAAAGGAGACTTTTCTGAACAGAAAGCTTTCCCTGGGATCCCAAAACTATGGGTTGCATTTTATTTCATTGGTTTTCAACCTTCATTTTAATGGATCTGTAGATCCATTGAGGAAAATTATCAGTAAAAAAAATAATTAGAAAAAAATATACTTTTATTGTATTTATTCGGATATAAAAAGATTGATCTATTTGTCAGTGTAGATTCTGAAGCTGCGATATGTCTCTGGAACTGCAGTTAAATGCCATCAATGATGCTTAAGTATCACACATTCTAAGCAACTGTGTATAGCAACAACAGGAAGCAAAGAAAAAGAAATTATTGTTGCTAATGCCATGGACATAGTTTAAAATATTTTCAGGAACCAGATGAAAACGCCATTCACATTAATATACACTTAATTTTACCAAGCTCATGCTGTAGTACTTGTCCAACTTTTCTATATATTTTTAATAATACAGAGGCTGTATATGAAATATTTGTGTGACTTGACATTTGTTTCAGTGGATACCTGGTTAATTTATGTTTGTATGAAACGGGAAGGGGTGTACAGATTTTCCTAGCTTGTTTAGGAAAGAAAAGCAGTTTGCTGTTACTTACCCACTGACACAGAAATAGATACCTTCTTACTGCTGATGTTCAATGGCAATCTATTTGGAGACTTTTTGTTTTCTTTATTAACCTAAACCATACAGATTTATTATTTTTTTTAAGTTACTAATGTCACACATGAATCAGGGATGAATAGGAGTAGGATTAAAAGGGTCAATGTTTGACCAAAGTTTACGTACATGCAGTAATATTTTTCTGAATCTAACTACATTTTTTGTGGAACTGTGATTTTAGTGAAACTGCTGGAGGTACAGAAAAATGTATTGTTTGATTCATTCTCCTTCCTTTTCAGACTTAGAATAAAAATTATATGAATTAATAACTGTGTCTAAAAGTGCTTTTCATGATTTTACAATTATATCCTACAAATTATAATTTGAAATACAGCCTGCTAGTAGCTAGCTCCTTCTAGTTCCTGGTCTTATTTGTATAGTCTAACACTGATACTTTAATACTAGGGAAAAAATAAATAAATTTTCAATATTTGCTAGGTTCAAAACTCTGTCAATTCTAGAATGTACTAAGATATTTCTTTAAATCTTGAGCAGTAAAATCATCCAGTCTGTTGAGTATCATATTTGTGTGAATTTTTTAAGCTTTGATTTTCTAAGTTACACTAAGAACACCAGGATTAAAAGAAATTAAATTAAAGTATGTGTTTTACAGCTTTGTCTCTTGTTCTTTCATTTGAAGACCTCTATTTTAAATAGCTTTTGGTCTTTCCTTTGCACAGTTCAGTGGGTAGAAACAGCAAAAATCCTGGGAAAAAAAGCACTGCAAATGTGATTTTTTTTTTCAGGCTTCAGTGGGGCAAAATTTTATCTTGATATATGAGCACCTAATCTGATATTTTAGTAGCAGCAGAAATATTCTCATTCACCATAGGAACAGGCACAGTTCCTGATGATTACAGTGGGACTTGTGGGTGCTTTGTACCTCCCAAAACACCATCTTTCAGTATGGATTAGGGTTATCATCATCAGGCATTCGTTATTGTTCTTCAGCTTTCGTCAAATTCCAGGTAATCTTACTACATTTTAATATTTAGTAAGAATTCACATGTAATTCTTAGGTGTTTTAAAAGGTCTGAGCTATGTTGATTTTTCTTCTGAAGTGGCCCATTTTATTTGACAGGTGTAAGTGAATCATAACAGTAAGACATTGGTACTGACTTTGATACATTGATCTGACTTTGACTTCATTTTTCTTAGCTCTCCAAATAATTGTATCTCCATAACGTACTCAGGTAAGCCACAGTTGCCATTATCTATTTTGCTACATTTATCCTACAATCACCAGTGTCAGCTAAGCTCAGAAGAACCTTTTCTTCATTTTGTTTCACAGAGAGAAAAAAATATTTATCTCTACTGATGCAGAGATAGTCAAGAGAACAGACTGTTTCTTGTATCATAATTTATGAATTAAATAGATGCAGGCACTAATATACATTTTTATCCACTGTTTGCCATCTTCAGTAGAAACATATTTTTTATTAAAAAAAAATATATAAAAGTCATAGTTATTACTCAGAAAAATCCAGCATAACCTTTATAGGAAGATTGCTCATATGACTTGAGAATTCTAAACATATGTGAAAAATACTGCTATAATTTTTTTTCAGAAATACATCTAAAAATGAGGAGATGGGAGAAATGAAAAGAAAAATGAGAATGAGACAGTGGTGGCCATCAACACCCTGAATTTGAGCCTTTAGAGCTAAACATGGATAGTCTTACATGATTTCTGAGAATTTCTTTTTCTTATTAATAATGAGTGAAATATTTTCCAAGCTTGAACCACAGTTTTCCATATCTGTTTTGTTTTCTCACTTCTTGTAATACACATACTCTCCCTTCTCTAGAGTAACATCTTGCTGTTGTCTCATTTTCTTTGAGGGTGCATATTTTTTACTTTTCTTCAAGTTCTTTCTACCAACTTAACTGCTAATCTTGTTTTTCATTGGAACTGTTATGCATAATAAAATACTTTTTCTTTGGAACATCCAACAGTAAAAAAAATATTTTAAAATCCCGAACTAAATAGTATGCTTGAATTGCTTACTGCTCGAGTGGTTATAAAGAGGGTCTTTTTACTCTAATTCCTACCTGGTCTTTTCACAGGGAAATGATATTCAACAGGGCAGACTAGGACATCTGTAAAACCATGTTATGTATTAAAGTTGATGCTTCAGTGTATGAATACCTTGCTCATTTAGTTATGGATTACACCTTCAAGTCTAAATCACTATTATAAGAACCCGTTCCTGTACAATGTTAAATTCATAGTTATTTTGGTTATTAACTTTTGTTCTTTAGCTATCTTTCATTACTACTGAATTCAGACATGGTCATTTAAGGCATGATGTTCATGAAGAAGCAAGTCCAAGAAGTTATATATCTAATTCCAAAATGGTTGCCATTTAATTATTTATGTTCCAACTCTGTAGTTACTTTTAATGTGATGTTTTGTATCTGCATCCCCTAGATGCCAAGAACTGCTCAGCCTTGTTGTGGCTAGAAAAGGTCCAAGTTCTAACTCCAAATGCTATGTCAATTGTGTTTATCCAGAGCTTTGATTCTGCAAGGAACAAAATGGTGTCAACATTTGATAACTGATGGTTTTATCCTGACAACATGCATCTATACCCCCTTAAGGTGATACTAATGAATTTATTGGCATATAGAACATACTGTCTCTTGTGTGTTTGAAACAGTGATTTGGAGCTGACTTTTCAAAGCTGAGGTGCTGCTTAGCTGAAAGTATGTGTTCACAATGGGCCATTTGCACCTATAAAAGTGTTTCAGTGATTCAATGCATTTGCCAAAAAGTTTATGAAATTATGACCTGTTATCACTGGGACACCATTGGATCCTCTGAATGTAATGTGGTTACATAGCTACACAGAGGAGTTTGATTCCTTTTGTGTAGATTTGCATTTGAGTGGGTGTGGAGATTCATTCACAAGCTAGGTCTACGGTGTCTTCTTAGAGTAGCGCAGTACTTCTTAGGTCAATAGATACAATAGCCTAGATCTCCAAAGTGATATAACTATGATGCTGTAGTACTCTGCTGAGTTACTAAGCAATGTTCACTTGGCCTAGTTATTTTTGCTGTGGTGCTGGATTTTGAACGGTACTTTGAAGGTCAATTTCTCTGAAGGTATGTGCAACATAACCCGGACATTTTCTTAGTTACCCTTTTACATAGTATATGCCAGACAACATAAATGCATTAAGTGCAATGTAAGTGCACACAAAATTCTGTTTCAGAATGATAGTGATCTTTTTTCCTGAATCTAGGCTAATAAATTATGTATAATTTTATCCATCATCTTTAGAAGTGCTTTCTTGACCTTGTTTTTATCATGCACAGGGCCCAGCTACTGATTTGGTAGGATCATGCTTGTAAATAACAGGAGAATTATCATCAGAATGACTTTATCATTTGCATTTCTGTTCTTCTCTGTTTAGTCTTTTCTTGCAAGTAATGTAACTTAGATATTCTCTGCCTTACATTTTACCAAGCCTTTAGGACTAGCAAACTCCAGTGTCATAACACAAAGCTGACCTTTTTTGGCTCAAATTGACCCTCTCCCACCCTGTGTTGTTACTATGACAACTTTAACCAGCAATTTAGCCATACAGACAATTTTTCTCCACCCTTTCCCCCTGTATCAGCTTAGCACTTTGTGGTTCTGTTGGATTGTCTAGTCTGGGTCATGGACTTACAGATTCAATGCAACCCAATACAACTGAAAGGTAAATGTTAATGGTGGAGTACCTAGGCAAAGCCTGAAGACTTCTGCAGTACTGACAACTGAATAAAAACAAATTTTAAATCTGAAGTTACATTTAGCCTTATGATGTCCTGTTTTTCTAAAGGAGAAATGAACAAAACTCTTTGGTTTCTGTTGTTTATCATGGGAAAGGTAAGCCATGGCCAAACCTTTTCATTTCTCTAGGAAAGTGCATGACAAATAAAATATGGCTGAATTGTTAGGTCTTCCTTGTACCACTGTGGTACTTCGCACATTTACTGATTTGTTCCTCACCTCCTTTATCAGCAAGTGACTTCAGTAAAGTATTGAAAGCTTCCTTCACCTGTTCCTCATCGCTGCTCCACAGCACTAAAAAACATCCTGGCAGGAGGGTCTGCAGCTTTGGCAGGCTGCCAGCACCTGGGGAAGCAAATCCTTTTGGAGGATCAGCCTAGCAGAGCATGAATAAAGGAAGTGCACCATTCTGTCTGCTTACCTGACAGTTCATACATCCTTTAAGGCTAGCTCTTCAGCCCTCCTTATCTTCTTTATAAATAGGACAAGGATTCAGCATAGGCTCAAGCTCTCAAACAGACTCTTACTTACCCCTTGGGGAATTAGCTTATTCCTTTGACCAGTACTTGCTGCCAGGTTACCACCTAAGTAACTCTCACTTTTCAGTAGGGCTTGCTGCCAGGTCACCACTTAAGCACTCAGGGATCCCCAAGTGATATCTACAACCATTTCCTCAGCTTGGTCGTATTCCTTTTCTTCTTCTAAATTGGCACATCTCAATCCTTGTTGAACAAACTTGGCTACCCTACAGTTTCTCAGGGAGCACATCCTGTCTGCTTGCTAATATTGTTCACATCAGTAAAATATTTTGAGATAGATCTTCTGTGGCATAAACTGCACAAAATAAAGCCATACTGTACAGCCTGTGCTTTGCCAATGAATGCCTGAAAGGAGAAAGCAGCTGTCCACTTCTTAGCATTCTTAGCATCATTTTTGTTCTGAAGTTGCATGTTAAAAAAAGAAATATAACTGCTTAATCCATGTGTATAAGATTCTAGAACTGGAACAAGTCACATCAACATCATTTGAATTATGTAAAAAAGCTGATGTCCCTACTATATTTATCTCCTGGACTTCTGTCTACCCAGTGTAGATACAGTACCTGATCTGACCGAAGACACTGCTGCCAGAATCCTTATGACACAAACTTGCAGAATCTCAGTTTGGACAATGACTGAACTGTCAGGAGAACCTTGTTCAGGAGATTTGATTCCCCATCTTACTCTACAACCAAATCCCAATTTATTAGGGTATTTTTAGCAAATAATCTGTTAATGGTTTCTGTGTACACCAGCCTATCAGTTTACCAATAGGGGAGGTATTTCATAAGGAATAATGGCACACGTTCTGTTACCCAAACTTATTTGGATCTCTTTGCATTTGTTAGGCAATAAAGCTGGTTAACAGGCCTTTTCCTTTGACACATGCCTACCACTGCTTTCATAATTTTTGGTCATTCAATAGGGAAGATTACTTTTTTATTCTTGATAATAAAAAATAAATCTTAATAATAAAAATATTCTTAATAACAAAAAACTGTGGTTTCCAATAGAAACATACAATTAAGTAATACACTACAATATGAACTTCTGATGTATCCAGAGATGTTAGTGTAAATTTTTTAATATTGACTTAGAGTCCCATTGCAATATCCAGACTGTGTGTATTTATACAAAAGTTTGCCAGTGGATAGTTATTCAAAAGTTCTTCAGCTTTCCTGAAAAGACATTAAGGAGACATGGCAATCCCTGGTGGGAAGTAATTTCTGCATTGAGAAACCACCAACTTCATGCAGGAAATCAGGTGGAATGGTGAATTAATTACCAGTCCAATACTTAATTTGAATAAATGGAAGTGTCAGAATGATTGAAGAATGTGTGCTGAAGACGGAAGAGTTCACCTTACAGATGGAAACCAGATATTTGTATTAGAAACCTGGGACAGTTTCCTCCCTTTCTTTTCCCATTATTTCTGAGAGAATTAATTTTGTAAGAAACAGAAGTGTGTCTGAGTGTCTAACCAGGTGAGTAATCACCATCTGATGGCTGGGTTGTCCTGGGTTGGGTGTCTGGATTCTGGGTTGCTCATTAACTGGGGAGAAGGTCTTTTGGAACAAGAGGTGACGAGGTGTCCTGCAGAGTCAGGGAGGAGCAGCAGATGATGCCATTGCCTCAAGTACTGGGAACAGCTGAGTAGTGTAATGGGGGAAGGTGATACAGAAGAGGCTGGGAAAGATGGACACTGGTCTTGTTGGGTTTTGTATGGGGTGCATGCAAGGGGCTTTTGATGTGTGACTTGATTATCTAGAAATATCAACATTTTCTAATCACAAACACACATTGTACTTGAATATTTTATCTGATAAATTGGTGGAAAAGAGTTTTTTACCTCATGAAAATTTTGCAGATTTTTCTTTTTAATACTTTGATTTAAGATCTTCTCACACAGATGGGATTATTCTTTTTGAGAAACAGTAAGCCATCGTAAACCCCTACAAAAAAAATCAGACACTGTTCACCTTTTCCTTCATCTTCTCTAACCACTGGTTTATAGATTATTTGGGAACAATTTTTTCTTTCTCTCTGTATATCCCTCATCCTCTCCCCCTCCCTCTACTTCATATACGTTAACATCTTTTTAAATTAGAAGTTTCATGTTAAACCTGAGATACTTTTTCCAGTGAAAACTTCAAAAAATGTAATGCTTCTTTATGAAAAGTTATGTATTTAAGGGATGGCAGTCAAATTTTTCAGTAGAAAAATATTTTGCTAAGGAGTTTTTTTTTGTTGTTGTTCTCCTTAAGCACATTAGAGGAATACGACTGTTTCACGTGAAGGTTTCACACAGTTATTCATTACATGACAGAGTACATTCAGTAGGAAAGATGTTAGAGAATTTCATCCATACAGGTTAAGTCAGAAGAGCACCTGGTAGAGCAGGCTGTTGTGTGCATTTAGGTTCAGCATTACCTGTGTGTCTGGGCCCTGAGGGCTCCCACAGTCCTGGCTGTCCCTGACCCCCACTCCTCAAATCCACCCACCCCCCCAGGGCCTCCCTGCACCCCTCACATGTCCCAGGACTCCATTTCAGCCCCCTGGGGCTGTCGGCCTGTGCCCCAGCGATGCCACAGCGGGGCTGGCCGTGAGCTCCCCACAGCCCTGTCCTGCCAGGCCCACCCCCAGGCCCATGTCCCAGCTCTGTCCCCACTGCCCTGCCCGGCCATCCCAGGGCTGTGCCTGACCCCAGTTTCTCTCTTCAGGACTGACATGACTCCCACCCGAAGGACACAAATCTAAACAGACATTTAAGTCAGTATCTGAGTTTGTAGTAGATCTGGGTTTCCTACAGACATTTGCCATTATAGGAAATAAAGTTTTTCCATCATTTGATTTTTTTTCTCTTGAAAGATTGGAACCCACATAACCTGAAGTTTGGTCAGATTGTGTAAAAATAAGTACAACTGAGTGTACTGTAATGGCTTTTATAACTAAAATACACTATATGTTTGAAATTAAATTCTTGTAGTTTATTCAAGCTTGGAATTTGGGGTTTTGATTACCTAGGTTCATTGAGAGAATAAACTTCAACTTGTCTATTTGAGCTAAGTATTGCAAGGATGTTTAAAACATCCATGAAGGAACATGAATCTGAGCTCTGAAGAACTGGCCATTATGGTTGTTAGGAAATAGTTACTCTTTGTAACTGGACTTCCCTTGGCCAAATAGCAAGATCTTCTTTAGGTGATGGGATAGTGGAGGAGGAGGGATCCTCCTTCTGCTGTGTCCTCCCTTCTGACAGAGAGGAAATATATATAAAATATCTGAAACATATTTATCTCCTTTACTGACCAGTGAGCTCCTGTGCCAGCTTGTGCCTTATAGAACCAGGCTCTTACACCACAGTCATCTTCTATTTGGATCTTTGTCAGCAAACTCCTTATGGTTTTCCTATCACTAACATTGGTAAACTCCACCTCCATCACACAGTTGTGCCTGTACCTCTAGTAAACAAGATTTATATATTTGCCTTCTCTTTAGCACACATGCAAGCAGGCATGGATGCACACACATGTAGACACAGACACACATTGTCTCTACAAACTCTCAATATTTAGAAAAGTCCTACAATGAATACAATTTTTCTGAACACTCAGCTAACGTGTTCAAAGGTTTAGCTTTATGGGTGTATTTGTTGATGGGTGATTTTCTTAAAGCTGATAGCTGACAACAAAGAACAGGGGAAGAAACAATTCCAGTCAAAAAGAACCAGCACTGTCTCTGTACTTCATTTGTGTTTTACTCAAAAAGCAGTTAAGACAAATGTTGCCTTTTTTTCCCCAGTAAAAGTAAACTTTTAAGTAAACCCATGAGATTTTATTTCTGTTGGGAACTATTTACTGCAGAAACTGTTTTTTTTTTTAAATAACAAGACAGCAGTCCCTTACAAATATCTATCATCTCAAATGCTATAGCAATTTATAAGAATATTTATTTTAAGTGGCAGGAGGGAATTTATTGGTTATGTCCTTTGAATAGCCAGCTAACATCACAAGAAGACTGTTCAAATGCACGAAAATATACAAATTCCAACGTTGAGTAGCCCTAACACGACAATCTGGAGAGGTATGCATACATTTTTGCCTCCTTCAGCTTGAGTGCTTGCCTGCCCAAATAGTCTTTTGAAGTGGGGGTTATAAGTATTCTGAACAGACAAAAAATTCAGTCATTTCATAATTTCCATACTCAATTAAACTCAGTTTTAGTGGGACTAATTCTAGTATAATCATCAGTGAAAGGAGCCAAACTGGCAAAGAGAATGAGGTGTCTGAACTATTTAAAAGGGAAGTCCAGAGGTTCATGTGCTTCACAGTGTCTTTCACAGTATTCATCTGCTAATATTTTGAAAGCATCTCAGAAAACTAATGGTGCAAACTATCGCAATTGCTATTTTTTACTAAGCCCAAAGACATACTTAAGATGTATTGTGTGTGTGTGCCAAGGTTTTGGTAGTGGGGGAGCTACACGGGTGGCTTCTGTAAGAAGGTGCTAGAAGCTTCCCCCATGTTCCCCCAGAGCAAATTCCAGCTGGCTCCAAGATGGATCCACAGCTGGCCAAGGCTGAGCCCATCAGCAATGGTGGTAGCACCTCTGGGATAACGTATTTGAGAAGAGGGGAAGCACTGCTGTGCAACAGCAACTGCAGCCGGAGGGAGGAGTAAGACTGTGAGCAGAGCATCCCTGAAGCCCCCCAGGCCGGTGCAGACGGAGGCGCAGGGAGGGTTCCAGGCACCAGAGCAGAGGTTCCCTGGCAGCCCTTGGGGAAACCCATGGCGAGGCAGGCTGTGCCCCTCAGCCCATGGAGGGTAACGGTGGGGCAGATCCCCACCTGCAGCCCATGGAGGACCCCATGCTGGAGCAGGTGGATGCCCAAAGGAGGCTGTGACCTGTGGGAAGCACAGGCTGGAGCAGGTTTGCTGGCAGGACCTGTGACCCCACAGGGGACCTGCGTCAGGGCTGTCTGTTCCTGAAGGGCTGCAGCCTGTGGGAGGGACCCACACTGGAGCAGTCTGTGGGGAACTGCAGCCCATGGGAAGGGCTCATGTTGGAGAAGTTTGTGGAGGACTGTCTCCCATGGGAGAGATCTCCTGCTGGAGCAGGCAAAGAGTGTGAGGAGTCCTACTCCTCCCCCTGAAGAGGAAGGAGCGGCAGAGACAGCATATGATGAACGCCCATCCCCCATCCCCCTGTGCTTCTGGAGAGGGAGGAGGCAGAGAAATCTGGACTGAAGTTAAGCCCAGGAAGAAAGGAAGGGTGGGAGGGAAGGTGTTTTTAAGTTTGGTTTTATTTCTCATTACCCTGCTCTGATTGGATTGATAATAAATTAACTAATTTCCCCAAGGTGAGTCTGATTTGCCCATGACAGTAATTGGTGAGTGATCCCACAAGCTTTTTTGTTGTATTTTCTCTCCCCTATCCAGTTGAGGAGGGGAGTAATGGAATAGAAGCAATGTACAGTTTACATTGCAAAATTTGTACAAACTATACTGGAGAGAGGCAAAGTATATTGCCAGTGTAAGAACCAAAGTGTAAGGATCTAAAAGCTGGTAAAAATATCATTTAGGGATTAATTTTCAGTAAAGCTCTCCAGATAAGTTTGGCCTAGACATTGTGGACAGCTGGGATTTCATGCAAAAATTTAATGCTTACTTTCATGAATTCTGTTCCTGTTTGTGACGTAAAAGCTTTCATTTTAGAAACCACACTTCTAGGCCTTAGACATGTGTGCTGCCGAAGGATAGTTGATGCTCATGTATTATTTATTGCAGCCCATGGTATATGTAAATATAAATATGTATTATTTATTTATTTATATCGTGTATTAAATAGTACTAATTTTTCCCAAAAAATTCTTTATATATTTAGTATTAAGCAGTTTTTGCCCATAAAAAACCCTCATTCCCCCCCTCCTTCAATATGTGTATGATGTTCCTCCCATATAACTGGGATGCTCCATGTCTTTGGACTTGATGTGTTTGTGTTTTATTTTAAAAAAGTGGATTTTCTTTTTAGTCCTGTTTTCTGACTGAAAATCTTATTTTCCCCAGAGCCTGAAGTGTGTCACACCAAGTTGTCTGATAAAACACTTCAGACCTGTAGAAGCATTGGAGTCGCTTTAAGGTGCAGAAATTAAAGTTATTTTATATAAAAGAATAAGCCAGTCATTACACTGCTACATCTTTTTGTCATCTTATAAGTGATATTACGTATTGTTCCTGGCTCTTCAGTTTTATGGATTTTGTTTAAATAAAACATAGCTGCTAAGTCATAATGACTTCTAAGAGAGCTTATGGAATTAGTTACTTCTGGTAGTGTTAAAAGACTAACAATTAAGCAGTCTATCTCAGTTAAACACTAAATGCTGGGAGAGTCTGTTGGTAACTCTGGTCTCAATAAAATTTATGATGCAAAAATTTGACAATCCATATTTCTGAGCTATTACTTCAGATGGTCTGGAAAGTGTCATTGCAGCAACTGCCTTAGTCATATAGCAAAGAAATTTTGTAATCTGTGAATGTTAAAATGCTAATAAATTAATAAATACAAAGACTATCTGATGGAGAAATCTTTTGAGAGGTTCAGCTGTATACTGTGCAGGTGTAGAATTATGGACTGTCCATTTTCTGGAGTTTGGTGTGACATTAAATACATGATCAGAAGGACAAATCTGTGTATCTTGCCTGAGATAATGTCTGGCACCACGTCTTCAGATTTGTATTGTGTCCTGCACTGGAAATTCTGTGACAATTATTCAGTTTCTTAATTATGTCATTCAACATAACTTGAAGAAGTGTGGGTCATTCTATTGGTCTGAGGGATTATGAAATTCTGTTTTTGTATATATCCTAGATAACTTGAGAAAAAATAGACTATAAAAGAACCAATTTCTGGAAGGGATGGCTTCTTGTGACCTTATAAACATTCCAGAGAGACCACTACATCTTCAAGAAGCTGAGCTAATTAAAGTAGGTTTGCTCTGGGAAACTTTAAGTAGGCTTGCTTCAAGAGATTCTGGGAGACAGGATCCCATTCTATTCATTCTTTCAGGTCATGAATTTCTAAATTTAAAAAAAAAAAAAAAATTATGCAGAAGACAACCAGCAAAGTCTTCTGGAATAGTAGAATAAAGTTGTATGGAAAAGGACTTTACAAAACAAATTTGATTTCTTTTTAGCTTAGACAAACTGCATCAAATTTACATAATATGTATGAGTACAGGACTTTATTGAGTTGCATTGGGTGATTTTCATTAGTTTTTATGATGTTAAATATTCAACACTATAGAAAGCAATTTTATCATCAGGAAGCTGAAAAGTTTAGGAACAAAGTTTTGATATGTTGGGGTCAAAGTGTAGTTCAATTTGAATATCTGACAGAACTGACATTAGATTGAACAAGAACAGACTACAGTACTTAAAGAGGTGGCAGTGAATGAGGACTACTCTTGTTCACACATTTGGTGAAGATATGCATATATCCAGTGCCCTGAGCTAGTGGCATAGGGACACTTTGTCAATATTGCTACAGTAAATGTTGAAGCGAAATGACAGATTTTCCCCTCGGGGCTTCCATGAGAAGCTGATGTGCAATCATTATTGAGACTTAATTTCTTTCCTGCTCTTAGCTGGAAGGAATGTGGAGTTCAAAGCCAGAAAGGAATCTGCAGTCCATCTGAGAGCAGGAGATTTGTGTGTAACTTTCAGAATGTGATTTGAATCTGTTTGCAACCTGGAAGATGGTGCTAAATGTCTCTGTTCCAGTCCAATGCATTTATCAGTCGTTTACATGTTCCTTATGCATTGTTATAACAGATGAATATGATCAAAGGTAGGGGTTAGTATCAGGGAAGAGGATCCCAAAATTAAATCCTATAGAGGCAGGGCTAATGAAGTTCTTAAATGTAAACGAAGTAAATGACTCACCAAACTTGACTGAGAAGAAACTTGACAGTATGGTAAGTAAGAGGACTGATTTGGGTAGGAGAAAAGAGAAGAAAGTGATGGTTGGACAGGAAAATCTGCCAAAGAAAAGTTTGGAGCAAGTTATCTGTTACCTGGGAAGGACTGTGACAAGAAGGAGATGTCTCAGTGGAGAGTGGTTGGCATGGCATGGCACAGCAGATATGCAGTTTCAGTGGAGGAGTTACAAACTTTTCTGTGGTAAAAACTCAGGCTATGACAAACTTTAGGTGGAGAAATCCTAAAGGATGTAACAAAATCTTGACAGGGTAAGATGACATGTTAGAAATGTGGGGAGTGGGTTGTATAATAGGGATCTAACATAAATAAACCAATAGTTAAATGCAATATGGCAGTATTCATTTTCTAGGAAAAGTTTGACTACTTGGAGTGGTTACGTGCCATGTTTTTCCTCCACAAAATATGAACTATATACCTCTTGATTTCCATGAGGAAACAGGTGATCAGAGCGTTCCTCCCCAAAACCTTCTTCTCAAGATGTAGAGCTTACCTGAGTCCACCACAGCCCCACAATTGCTCCCAGATCTCAGGTATGCAATTACATTGTGACAGTCTTTATTCTTCTGATAGAACAGCAGCATTGTTCACTTTTGGTGATATGAGACAGTAGTTGGCATGGATGGTAAAATAACCTGCATAGTAAGGAACACAGCTGCAGCAGGAGAGGAATAAGCTAGATACTAAGTTGGAGACAATCCATTTCTAGAATCTGCACTAAGTTTTACAACCCAGGTCAGTTTGTCTGGGGTACAAAGAAATTGAATATTACTTAAAAGCTGCAGTAGAGATTCTTTCTTTACACCTATATTGTGAAGGTAAGGTAAATTTTCATATGCCTGTGCAGACACCTAAAACGTATGGCTCAGCAAATTCCCCTGAACATGCTCTACACCTAAGTTTGAACCCAAATACCACCTGTTGGTATTGGAGCTTTGATCAAATCAATCAGATAATGACTTTTGTAGTATTTTTCAGTTAGTCAGGAAGTCTTAGGGGAGAAAGGTCAAAAATAGAAAGCATCCTGGCATCAAGAAAAAGCTTGTGCTTTTCACCTTTTATTTTTCTTGCAGTTGTTAATGTTTTAAAATGGGATTCCAGCTTTCAATAATGCTTTTACTGTATAGAAGCATTGAGTGCTATCCTAGTTTAGCTGCCCCGAGTCTTCCTCTGTGGCATTTATTTAATGGAATTAAATAAATTACAATCTGTCCAGGAACAAACAACAGACGATTTAACATGCAGGCATAGACAAATGTGTGGTAAAAATGTTACTATTTCCTTTAGAAAATTAATGCAGTAATGAAAGTGCTTCTGCTTTCAAAGACCAAGGAGGAGTTAAAAAGATATTCATAAACTGAGTCAGAGCCTTTGAACAAACACTGGTAAATTGTTTCCATAACAAGAATTCTTCAGTGTGCTCTCTCTCTCTATATATATATATATTTCTATATTTCAAGAAAAAACTTAAAATATCTGTTTAATCTATCTGTTTTTTATCCCAGCACTTGCTTTTCTGATGAGCAGGTATCATGCTTGGTGCCTGCTCGTGCTTGATACCTGCTCTCAAAAACTACCTATGGGTAATCAATACTTTTTTATTTGGAGCACTTTGTGTATGTGCAGCATGAAAAAAAAATGCTTTCTTTTAAACATTTCTGATGCATCACACTGCTTTAAAAGAATATCGTCAGTTGAAGTAAATGTGTGATGTGATGCAACAAAATATAATGCAAAAGGAGCTACCATAGAAGCTTTTCTTGCAGAAGGATAATGTAAATTTGATTTCAAGTAGCCAATCCTTTCCTCCTATTGACAAATAGCCTTTGAGGTTCAGATATTTCTCAGCACATACAATTAAATAGGGTTAATATTGCTCATCATTAGCTTTCTTCTGTGCTGATTTTCCATTGTGAGCTCATAAACACTATCATTAGAAGAACCTTTCAAAAGAGGTTACATTTTTGAAAGCATTTAATGTGCTGTTCCGGGTGGATTATTACTGCTGTTGTATTATTATCCAGCATAAAGAATCATACATCAGGTGTACTTAACATCAAGCTGTTTAACTAAGATTAATCCTGTTGGAGATACACTGTGCATAATATTCTGTACCATGTAATAGAACCCAAGAAACAAAAGACACAGGAGCTGAAACAATGTATAACTTTTTGTATCTTTCTATATTTTCAATTTCAATACACAGATCTGCTTCCTATGAACTTAGTTGCAGAATTATGTTTTTTAAAAATCACCTGAAATAATGCATTTTTTGTCATGCATGGAAAGGAAACTAATTTTCTTCTCTTTTTTTTCCCAGACTTTATTATTTCCAGTTAGTAGACTGAAATGATTGCTTCTATCTCCTGGGTCTAATAAAGTAATTTGGGTCTTTAATGGGCCTTGTTAGGGTTGAAGACCAATGTCTTTCCGGTACTATTTTTTGCATTATTGGTGCACTACCTGCTGAGTCATCAGCACAGAAACCAGAGGTTAATTTCACTTCTACTAAATGAAGCAGATAATCAGCCATCAGAGGATGGCTCCTGTGCTGTAAATAAGTCAAGACAAGCTGAGGGACAGCACTGTGCATCACTCAGCCCTCTTCACACCATCTGTCCACAAATTAAGACAAAGTAAGGATATTAATTTGTTACATTTCAAAAGCTGTACTGACAAACCCACATGGACATTTTTAAATGGCGATGAATAACTGAAACATTTTATTAATATTCCATTGAGTCATGGGTTATAGTTTTGCAAACTTCTTTTCCAACAATGAATGTGTAGAAAGCGTTTTGGCCAGATGTACAGCTAATAACTATCAAAGCAGATCCATTCCAAAGTATTACTTAGGTTGGAAGTGATATGGCACAAGAACCTGTTGGATTTCCCAGAGATGTTATATGGAAAATAAACCTTCAGCTAATGAGGAAGCTGTTACATGGTTTCAGGAGCCAGAAACATTTATGAAAAAAAATGAGCTCACCAAAGTAATGTATGGTGGAAAATAATTCCTGGAAATTGCTGAGGTGAGAGCATACCTTATCTATTTCACTAAATCTATGCAACATGAAGGCAGAGCAGTGGTTTAATTGATCTTACACTAAATCACACCAGCTTGCTGTGGAAGTGGGAATGGATATATCTGCAAGACAATTAGTTTTACAGATGCTTTTTAATTATTCATAACATGATATGTCTATTCATGTGCAACTCTTATTTTCAAATAAAATAGAGTTCAAAGGATTCAAAGGTCAAGTATGTATTGACTGAAGCATAAAAATATTACAAAGTTATTCTAATAATCACCAGACTAAGCACTATGAAAACAGGGAACCCAGAGCTGGAGGTGAATTGAAAAGAAATGAAGGCACACAGCAATTTTCATTTTTCTCTGGAACAGTGCCACACATTAACTGCAAGGCAATGAATTAACTACAAGGCTATGATTAATGAGTAATAATGTTTCCATATCTAGATTAGGCAACAGCTTTTTAAAGACAGTGGTTTTAATTTTCCTTCTTCATTACAAGACAGAGATAAAATTGGGCATCTAAACAGAATTTAACAAGAAACTTTTTTGTATAATGGTTTTGTAAAATGGCCTTGAGGTTTCAGATAACTGGTCCAAAATAATCCAGTATAATGGGAGCTTGGAAATCTAGTTGACCTGCTGACACCTGAATTTAGATGTCTATCTACAGCTGAATCCCACCCTTTTACAGCTGTCTTAGAATGGAGTAATGCCCTTCAGTGATACGCATTTACTTTATGGGGATCAAAGGTAACAGGCTTAAATTAAGGAGCTAATTTTTCATCTGCTAAACTTAGATGAGATAAGAACCACCTACAGTTCAGAGAAGTACTTTCCAAGCATTTTTAATTAATGGTGATCAGATTCTCATTATAACCAGAGGAAAGACTGTCACTGAGTTGTGCCCTAAGTTAAAAAACAAACAAACAAAGAACAAAAACCATACAGAGAATGAAGTTGTTACGCTAGAGTTTTGGACAAGGTTATTATTGAAGTTTGTTTCTATAAGAAACTTTCATATTATTAATTGCAATTTTCTATTAATTTTTGTTCTTAAAATCCTCCAGTACCTATGTGCAGTGGTAAGGTGTAAGAAGTGTATGCTGTTAAAACCCATAGGGTTCTTATAGCATTAAAGGATAAATTAGTAATTAAATCATTATTAATTACATGACTCAGTTTTGGTAAATTAAACCATAGCATCATTGGACAGTAAATAATCAGATTAGAAATTATTAAAGTTGTCTTAAAAATGCACTTATATTAAAATTTTTAAAATACATACACCTAGAAAGAATACATAATGTGTAAAACTATATATGTAAACCTAAACCTGATTTCTAATTAAATGGAAATAGGTAGCTTCACAAGAGCTAACTTACCCTATGTTTGGCTGCTGCCTGGTTTCTGTGTTTTTCACTGAAGCATTTGATGCTGATGACTTCTTGGAGCATGGCATCTGTTCTCATTTGGCAAAGTGATGAGTCATACACCAGTGGGTTTTGATTTTGATCCAGGCCCAGGTGAACTGAACCTCTGTTATCATCAATTTAATGTTACCCTTGCTGACAGCACCTTCTATTACTGCATTTTTCCTCTTTATTCCTAATATTTTTTGTTGCTGCCTTACATTTAATTGTCAAAGTTTAGGTCCTTCATAGCTGGTTCTAGAGTCCACATTTTACTGAATTTCAGTGTTTTAAGGTTAAGCACAATTAAATGGTTGGGTACAGAAGCTGTGAAACTTCCTTTTGATCACTAGGGTGGGAAACAAGACAAATGAAATAAATAGTTGGAAGAGTTGATTAATTTGGTTTTAGTAATGTTTACCTAAACTGTGCTTAGGTATAATTATTGTGTCCATAATATTGCTTAAAAACCAGCATGTTCTTCATGGGGATAAATGTTGAAGTTAAATTGGATATGTCCCTTTCTGCAATTCAGATGCAGTTTTTGAGTGTAAAATGAATGTTCAGAACATTCACTTCTTGGTTACAAAGGTGAGAATCCATGAGAACTGTTTTTGTAAAGCTCTTTTCTTAGTACGATAAACATATAAAGAAGAGAAAAAGGGAATCAAATTGTCCTTCACAACAGCTGAGTTGAATTGATTTTCAGACTCTTGTGGTTGCATGTAGTTTTAGTAGCTTAGTTGATCACAGCAAAGATGTTCTCCTAGCTTAGAAAGTTTGACTGAAGAGTATGTTCAAATCAAAAGGCTTGCTTTGCTTACCCTCTGATAACTTCGTAACAAGGACTCAAGAAAGGATCTGATGTAGTTTACCAATGGGAAGCAGAAAACTCTTTTATATGTAACTTTATGCAGCCTCTGAAGCGCCAAAATCTTTGGTTCTAATTCCCATTAAAAGAAGGAAAGCACAAAGTTTAGAGAGAACAGTATGGATGGCCTTTGCTAGTAGTGACCTATGATATTACATGTATTCCCTACTTGAAATACAGAAAGTGAACAAGGTTCCTCATAAATTACTGCAAACTAGTTTATCTTGAAGAAAAGATATCTAATCTAAGAAAAACATCATATCTAATCTTCAAAACCTAGAGAATTTCTTCTAATAAGTTTCTCCTTAATTTTATAACATTGGTATTAGAAAAAGTACACTATCGTAGCCTCTCTGATAAGGTTTTTTCAATTATTTATTAAACTATATTTTCCCATAGTGTTTCCAAAATTGAGACAAAGAACTAACATATAAGTTCTAGGTAATTCTTCTTTAAAGCTAACAACTGCTTCATTTTTATGATGAGCTGATATTTGAGAAATACTTCACTGTTCCACAGCTGTGCCTTTATATAGTAAAAATTTTTTGGGAGCTGTACGCCAAAGTAGTTTGTTCCAGTTTTGAAGCTGTGCACATAGTTTATAAATTGGAGCTTCCTCAGAGTCCCTCAGTATTGGCTTGAGAGAAAGGGAGTTTTATAATGAATTTTATTCTTCTTTATGCTCACACTTTTACTGTATCTAATTTTACTTTTAAATATACTCATACTACACAGAAATGACCTCTTTCCACGGAGTGCTGAAGAAACAGCCTGCATCAGCATGTAAACACAAAGGGTATTTCTAAAGTTTTCTTGTATTTTTTCTCTCTCTTCCCTTTTCACTTCATGCTTACTTAGATCATCAAGATGAAACAGAAGAGGTTTAAAATAAATTCAAACTTAATTTGCATGCAACCTGTGAGATCATTACCATGGGCAAATATCAGCCTCGTTTGCTTTGAGAAGTCTCTGTTATTATGACTTTGAGGAGTAGCTGCTTGATGGCCCTTGGAGCATTATGCATGCCACTTTTCATTCAGCATAAGGTTGTGAGAAGCATTAGAAGGAGCTACTCACATACTATTTCGAAGAGCCTGGTCAAAACATGAGCTCTTTTTCTTTTCTTTTTCTTTTTCTTTTTTCTTTTTTTTTTTTTTTTCTTTTTTTCTTCTCAATAACACATCTTTTGGGGCATACAGGATTGCTTTGTTCTTATTCCAAGCAGAGCTTACCTGGTATCAATACCCTGTTGTTACTGTGATCTGGCCATTACCTGTATTAAAGCTAAAATAACAACTGGAATCCCAGAAGAGTCAAAAGGGCCACAGGAGAGCACAGGATGGCATTTGGGAGGCTCATTGCACTTTTTGTAATTTTTTGTTATGGGAACCTCAGCTGTCAGACCTGGCAGTCATTCAAGCACCGTAGACAAAAGGGCTTTGAACAAATCCTTTCAATTGGTCATTTTTATTTGATGCTGGCTTAAATGATTTCTCCTTTTAATCTGCTTACTCTGTGATATGTATACTACATCTCTTTAATCAACAGTGATTTAATTAATCAAGTAACTTTCAACAGTCATCTTCTTGCACTAATTAATTTCTACTAACTGCATTTCCTTGATTTATCCTGTTTTTATTAATGTGAGCCAGTGCTATTTTCATTTTTCTTTGAGCTGTATTTGAAATGTTTAAATTTCTTTTCATGCTTTCCCTCTCTTAGAAAAAAAAAAACCCAAACAGCAAAAAAATCCCTTATCTGTATATATTAACCAAATAGCAATATTTTAAATGTATTCATGCCAATAGCACCTTTGGAACTGCTACAAACTGTTGGCAAATTGGACACTTGCTCTCAGTAACTCAGTAGCTACAGGGACACACAGACAAGGTGCACAGAGTATTGGGGGCTGAATCCTGCAGTGTTCTGAGCATCTGCTATCAAGTGAGAAATAGAGTCAGCTCTTGATCAGCCATTTGCAGACCTCCATGCAGAGCAGTCTAATGGAAAGCTGTGCCTCAAAGCACTTTTTCATTTGGCACAATAAAAATATATATAGTTTTCTTACTAGGTGTGCTTTGTTAAGTAATTGTAAAATGTATTGTTAACAACTAGGGAAAGCAACATGATCACCAAGCTAACAGTCATCTTTGCGAAGGACTTGTTATTTATTGGAAGGAAAAAAGATTATTTCTGTTTGAAAAAAAAAATAAAAAATTATTCCTTAGTCCCATTCATATCACACCAAAGAGGAAACTTGTCCCTATTGTAAAGGCTTGGGAAAAGCTTTACACTGCTAGAGTTCAAGTTGTTTAAAGATTTTGGTTTTTTTTCTGGCTGCCTTTACATTTCAGATTTCAGGTGTCAGAAGATTAAGTTCTCCAGCTTTGTCTGCTATGAAAATTACCTCTTGCCAGCAAAAGCTGTTGGAAATAGGTAAAACTAAAAAAATGTTAAAACCAGTTCAAACACAGATATAGACAAGGACAAACTGTGTTTTGCACTGCCTCAGAAACGATGTGTAATTCTATCTCAGAATAAAATCCTGTGCTCTTCATCACATGGACATATGTCAATGATGGTCAGTGCCATATAGAAACAATGAAGAAAAAAGAATATTCTGCTTGTCGCTGAAGTGTGAGGCTTCAGGATGCAATGCCAAATGATTTGCTTATCCATTTAAGATTTTTTCTAAATGTTCAGCTTTAAACACCTTTGCATAGTAGTCTTGGAAGAAAAGAACTTTTTCTTCCCATGTTAGTAGTTGTTATTTACATATATATTTAAACACCAAAAGTATTTCCTCTAATGGAAAATATCTAAGAAGATATCTTAAAATTTCTCATGGCCCTATTGTCAGTGGGCTTTTAAAATCAGTTGATGTGTGTGGAAACACATGTACTCATTCATTGTTGGGTTTAGGACTGGGGATGCCATTCTTTCTAAGACAGAGAGAAAACATTCATTTTTCTTCTGAAATGTCATTTAGGCCAGCATCACAATGGAATAAGTTTGGATTTATATAAAATAATGACCATATTTAATAAAACACTACTTATGTTTTGTACTTATTGTTTCATTCTATATGCAACATGAAGAGACAGGAGGGACAGGATTCAATTTGGGATTAAGACATCTAACTCTAGATGTCTGTGTAGTGTAAACTCCCTTTCTACTCAACAGTCAATACAGCCAGTGGAGCCTAGAGATTTATTAATCTGGCTAGCCAGTAGATGTTAACTTTTACACTGAGTTTAACCACATTATTTAAGCTCTGCTGTCTGTATTGACTAGATCTCTAGCAACTACCACAGCAGCTGAAAACACTTAGCTTACCTATAGACATGCAAATTTAAGTATCTTATTTAGTGACCCTTCCATCATCAGTTTCTATGCCAGTTATTATTTCTACAGTACTTTCTTACCTTGATGTCCTTCTGCAGACCACTCTTACAAATGATAAGTGTCATCCTGCATTCAGGAACAGTAAAGGATCTATTGAGAGATTGAGTAATTGGCTTAAATTCACTTATCTGAAACAGACTACTAGGAGTTTTTGTATGGAGTTGGGTATTCACAGCATTCATGGTCTAACGACTTACAGACACTCAAACAACATTGGCAGTTTCTGAAAGCAGTGGAGACAAATGAGGAAGCTCTCAAATTACTCAAAACACGTCAGCCTTTGCTGCTCATTGGATGGACTCTGACATTGTAACACTTGGTTTGTAACCTTATGTCTTCCACCACTGTGTCTTCATGTGTCTGCTTTATGGCATATTTATGTAAAATACTCCCTGTAGTGCCATCTTCGAGATTATTTGGGCCATTAAGCTTGTTGCTCATGAGATTTACATCAGACTTTCCAGTTTAAATTCAGAAAACATTTAAACATATGTTGAATTCACCCCTATTTAGGATATCTTTTGATTCTCATGTTTAATCAATATTTAAGTGGTGCACAAAGGATGATGAGATATGTTCATAAAGTTTTATTTTTGAGGTCCATGGCTGATGGTATAAATTGACTTCAGAGATACTTGGAGCAGGTGGGGAGGGGAAAAAATCCAGAAGAATAAGAGAATTAGAGGGGAAAATAAAATAAAATATGTAAGAAAAAAAAAAGGGGGTGTGTGTGCGGGTAGGGGAGCAAAGAGAGAGATAGAGGGGGAAAATTTCTCCTTGGTGGCCATCTGGGAATTGAATTGTTACGGTCCCCAGAAGAGCATCCTTTTCCCTCATATATCCTCTCCAGTGCAACAACGCAGCAGGTGGTGATAACCGTGATGATTTTTTCAGCAATGATTTTAACTTGGTACTGTGTTGCTTTCCTCAGGACCTAGCCAAACTCGCTGTTTTTTTCCTGTTCATTATGCTTTTAGCACTGATGAGAACATGCTTAATTAGGTGTGAGTGTTACACTCCGATTGCTTGCTGGGTTTTGGCCATGCCTGTTGTTGGGTAATGCTTATCAGCGATTCGTAACTAATACTTACAGTGTGATTCACTAAGTCCTGTAGTCCTACAGTATAAACTAAAAACTACAAAACAAGAGATAGTGAAGGAGGTGGGGGTGGGGGGTGCGGAAGGATGTGGTCTATAGGGAACATGATTCCCATGAGAATCTGCCATAACGACAACATTGGGGTTGGGCTGTGAGAATAACATGAGAAAAACAGCATGGGAACAAAAGGGGGGAAATACTGCCATATCAGTTTAGATGAGAAGCTGCAGAGCTGGAAGTGAAAGTCAGGCAACAGAATTGCAAATGCAGACCCTTAGCATTAGGAAGGTTAAGACGCTTAAGGCACTGTGCAGTATAAGTATATATGTTTAAAGACAAATACCCACCTAGGCAAACTGAGAAATGGGAATGTGTTTCTCAGCTGAGATCTGTGTGAGCTACATTGTAGAAGGGACTGAGTTGCAGTCAGGTAAGCAACGACCTATTCCATCACAAAACATCTTATGTTACCTGTTGGTTTGATGTTGACTGTTAGGAGTGGTCAAAAGGTGTCTGAGTGTACTGTTAATACTTATAGGTCTAGCTAGATCAGTATACAGAATAGAATTCTGCAGGTGCAGAATCTTATCCACATTTTGATTTCTGTGAAGTGCAAGACCTTGGACAATGAAAATCAAGTGGAAATCATAATTTAAAAAGTTTTTTTTCCGTAAGTAGCATGCAAGGATTCACTCAGAAGTCCTTCACACAGATGAAATATTACAGGTCTGGACAATTACTGCGATGTTTTTAGTTGCCAGTCTATTTACCTGTGATTTCATTTATTAGTCTATTAATGTAAAAAGTCTACTGTTTTTAATCTTACAATTCCAAAGTTTTCTTGCTGATTTATTGGCCAATAATAAAACACGAAGTCAATAAAACAAAAAGTCAAAAGCATTTACACTTTCTAACAGAAATTGGAATCGTATCACCTTTCAACACAAACATCTTTACATTTTACCTATTCAATGTAATTCTGCATCAAGTACTCTAGACTGGGCTATGCATTTTTGTGGTTCGTACTAACTTCAGCAATGTACCAGCTAGCAGAGTATTTCTGAAAATATTCTTGTTAGTGCAGACTCTTTTCCATTGAGCTGGCTGATCCACTAAAGTCAGCAGATTGTTTTGGCAATCTCCAGTTCCCAGTTTTTAGATAATTATTCAGACAGAAAAAAACCTGTGTGATTCTTGTAAATATCAGTGATTACACTTTGAGAAGTGAGAATGGAAAGACTATTGAAAGTTTATGGAGACATACGCTTTGACAAGAAATTACACTTTTTGTCATTCCAGCTTGCAAGGTATAAATAGAGTTTTCAAAAGGATTTGCTTTTGTTATCAATACTGTCTTCAAATGCTGTCAGTTATTTTCCAAAGATTCAGTTCACTGAGTGTATGGTTCCTAGTCTTGGATAGATTTGGAGTCAGTGTCCATTTTCCCAAGATGGATACAGATATGAATGGTGCAGGTTTTTTTTTCCCACAGAAATTTGAACTTACCAGGAGCATTGACAGTAATGTATGGGTGGTTGCATGGTTTTCAGTCTGTTGTATGGTATCATGAATATGTCACCGGGGTAAATGTCATACTTTTTTGTGGTAATCCAGAAAATGTGTGCAACAGGGAGTGCATTACTGAGTAAAGATATATTAGCATCTCAAAAACCATTTGATAAGGTGTATTGAGACTATTGATGTTAAGCATCCAATTCAGGTGCACTGAGCTGTCCTTCCAGAGGGTGATAAAAATGGACTGCCCTGATTCAGGGCCAGTAATTTAGGGCAGTTTCAGAGGGAGTTTTTAGTCTAATACAGAGAGACTGACATTGTCAGGGTGTGATTCATCCTATCTGGCGTGGTGAGCAAAGCACTGGTTAATGCTTACTGCTTTCCAGGAAGTTAAAGAAGGAGAAGGGTGGATGTGTGAAGAGGAAGAAATCTGGGGCCGAAAATATAGATGTTCTTTGACATTTTAGATAGGTAACACATGAGTGTGCTTCAGGAGATTGTTCATAAAACATACAGACATATAACAACACTTTCCAAATAACATGCTAATTGGGCAGCCAGCTAGTCTGGGAGACTTTGTGAATATCATGGGCACTGTATTTACTCCATCCATAGTTAAATAGTAGGCAGTTTATGTGATCCCCTGAAATTAGCTTTACTAAGTGTAGGCAGTCTACTGTCAGTTGTATTTACCTCTGAATCAGAATCACATGGATCATGATTAGAGCGTTTTAAAAATTCTGTAAAATAAAAGCATCTTTCAAATTACTAGCTATCCAAATTGTCAATTTTCACTTTAGCGTCCATTTTGCACATCTACTTGGGATGAAATAAGTAAAGAATTGCCGATAATAACATTTCAGGTTTCATTAAAGTTTTGTTTTCTTATCTCTTTCCTTCTCTCCACTATTATTTATTTTGTCTTTCTTCTAAACAAGCAAGTTTGTTTTGCAAAAAGTTAGCAAGGAAAACAAACATCAGCTCTGAACAATATTGCAACTTACCACCTATTTTGTGGATGTTCAGTGATACAACTGAATTGATTTACTAAGGTAAGAATAACATGATTCAAAAGATATGGCACACTTTTAACCCTCACAGACTTCATTAGACTGATTTGCTGAGGACAGGCTTAGATGGACTTCTAAATGAAAGCAGAATAGTTAGTCACAGTAAAATTTGAAAGTGTTGTCATCCTTCTGGCTCTTTTCTGGGAAGAGTTTCTGCTGCTTCATGGGAATCTCAAGTATATATGACCCAACACACACTCTTCCTGTCAAACCTGGCAAAGTTACAGCCAAAATAAATTGTACAGAAATAATGCTAGCAGAGTAGTAGAGTAGGTTTTTGTTTTGTTTTTCTTTTTTTGTTTGTTTGGTTTCTTTTGTTTTGTTTGTTGTTTTTTTTTTGTTAACGATAAGCAGACTCCTCTAATAAATTGTCATCAATATTTTATTAGGGTTTTTTTGTATTATGAAGAAGAAAAAATAAACACTGTGGAAAAATTACCAGTCTTTAATCAAGTTTCTATCATTTCTGTTGCATTCTGCATTGTTAATTTTGAAATGTTTGCCTTTGCTGTACAGTATCATATTTGGCACATTAATAATTCACTTTATTTCTACAGTTACACCAAATAATTACTCTACTGACTCCATCGCTTAACCTAAAGTACAATATATTTGCATCTTTCATTGGCAAAATGCTTCAGGTGGAATTTTTTCAGTTTAACTTCACATCTGTGAAATTTACCTGGGTGAAATACTAACGTCCACTGTAATGTGAATCCCCTTGCTGAAGAACAAGGCAGATAGTTCTGGCTGGGATAAAGTTAATTTTCTTCTTAGTAGCTGGTGCAGTGCTGTGTTTTGGATTTGGTGTGAGAATAATGTTGATAGTGCACTGATTTTTTTAGCTGTTGTTGAGTAATGTTTATACTAAGTGAAGGACTTGTTCAGTTCTTGGGTCCTGCCAGTGAGAGGGCTGAAGGGGCACAAGAAACTGGAAGGGGACGCAGCCAGGACAGCTGACCTGAACTGGCCAAGGAATAAATAGCCCTGACAACACAGGGATGTTTTAGTTACTGTTGAACTGTGCTTTGCTGACAATCAAGGCTTTTTCTGCTCCTCAGACTGCCCCACCAGTAAGTAGGCTGGGGGAGCAAAAGAAGCTGGGAGGGGACACAGCTGGGACAGCTGACCCCAACTGACCAAGGGCATATTTCATACCATATAACTTTGTGCTGAGCAGTAAAATCTGTGGGGAAGAAGGAGGAAAGGGGGACATTCGGAGCTATGGCATTTCTCTTCCCAAGTAACCATTATGTGTGATGGAATCCTGCTTTCCTGGAGATGGCTGCTGACGGGAAGCAGTGAATGAATTCCCTATTTTGCTTTGCTTTGCTTGTGTATGTATTCCTCATACAAACTACTATGAAGAAATTTAACTCTATCACAGCCAAAACTAGTACAGATGGTCAAGGCTAGCTGGGATGAACCTACACCTTGAAATTTTGTTGAACCTAAGTCCATGATGAAGTGCTTTGCCCTAGTGGGATCAACAATAGCAAATGTTGGAATGCTCCCCTCCTCTGTTCAGGTGTCTTACAGTTACATGCAAATATTCAGTTTATGTACACATTTTTCTCCTTTCAGAACAAAAATAAGAAAATTAAATTCAATATTGGTGAAGCAAACTTGTGAAGTTAAAAAAAGAGAAAAAGTATTTACTATATCTATTAATTCCATTTAGATAAACACGCTAAAGTTTAAGTAGTAATTGTTGTGGTTTAACCATGACAGTAATGAAATGGGATTCAAAGTGAATCATGTTTTGCATTTCTTGGTGAGGTAAGAATTCAAACAAACAAAACAGAAGTTTAGGCATGTAAATCTGCCAGTATTTATGTGCAAAACTGGCCCTGTATTTGCAGTATGTATAAATTGTTATGCATGCACAACTGTGAAAGAGCATTTAAACTATATTTTTCCATTTATATACAAGGTTTTACATTGCAAAACATATTTTCAGCATCAAAGTAATTCTTTATGACAACTTATTGAAATTTCACATGTACGGTATGAAGTCCCTTACACTGGCTGAGCTGGCAGAGCTGTTCTAATTGACAGAGAAGCAAATACAGTCTGCAGACTATACATGAATGAAACCAGGTTTCTAGAGAATGACATTATTGGCAGGTTGGTAAAGGGGTTAATAGAATTCCACAAGGGAAGTTCCCTTTTGATCAGCTGAAGTAGATGTCTGGCAGATTGTTGACCCTGCTAAAAAGCTGTGTTTGTAAAGGAGACAATGTATTTCTCACTTCTGTCATGTTTCTGATTTGTGTATTGTTTTAAATAAAAATAAAACAAAACATCATAAAATCCCTGATATTCATGTTTTCAGTAAACAGGTAATTGAAAACAAAACAAAAGGTTACTGTCTTCACCCCTAAAAGCCTGAAATCATCTGGCTTCCATGAATGAAAACTGATACATTCCAAACAGAAATATGGATAGGTATTTGGAAAGATACAGTTGTTTTGTTTTCAAAGGATTATTAACACATAATTTTAAAAGGTCTTCAATTGAATTTAGTAATCAGGTAAGACTCTTCACAAAGTGATTATTTTTGTCATGGCCTATATCTATGTGAGCCAGCCTCCTTATATGAGTTCATCTTTGAGAATGGTCTCTATGGAACGAGGTTTGGCCTATACTCCCTTGAGCTGCCCTGGGTTGTTCAGGCTGCATCCACCACATCTGCCTCAGGTAGCTTCAGCGTTCAACACTGGCCTTTCTAGTACGCTGGCAAGGAGCCAGACCCCTGTGACCCAACTTCCCTAGCTTCCAGAGGTCAATTCTGGTGTCTTTAACCACCTCAGTAACAGGAGACCCATCAGTATTATGGGCACTTTTGTTAGTGTTTAAAACAAATTCTGTGTTTGAAGCAATTAATGTGGTTTCTAAAGATGGCTTGTAAAAAAGTCATCCTTTATTCAAGCAAAAATGCTAGAGATGGAGAAGTAATTTCCTCAATATTTCTGAACTTTAAGGGCTGTAAAATGCCTTCAGAAGTTCCAGGTACTTTTTTGTTCTAGGTCCAGTGATTTTGTTTTCTCACTGATTCCACTCTAACTCCTGGCAATGACAATGCATTCCTTTTACTTGCTTAATCTTGGATAATCAAAAATTCCTGTCCTTCAGTGAGCAAGTGTCTTTTTGGAAAAGCAGTTCCAGATTCTGTTGTCTGTTTTCCTTTTATTATATTGAGTTTTTTCTGTGGTTGCCCTGGTCGTCTGGAAGTGTCTTGGCATTTTGGCATATCCTAGGCAGAAGCCATATTACTATTCCAAAATTACTTCCAGAAGCATGAAAGTGTGTTCAGGATGACAACCCACAGCTGTCCTGGATGCACATCATACAATATTGTAGGACCTTATACTGATCTGACTGTAAGAGCTGGCTGGACAGTTGAACTCAAAGAGTGGTAGTAAACAGAGTTACATCTGGCTGGCAGCTGGTCACAAGTGATGTTCCCCAGGGCTCAGCACTGGGGGTAGCACCGTTTAGTATCTTTACTGATGATCTGGATTGGGGTATTGAGTGCACCCTCACTAAGTTTGCAGATGACACCAAGCTGGGTAGGAGCATTGATCTGCCTGAGGGCAGGAAGGGTCTGCAGAGGGATCTGCACAGGCTGGACGGATGGGCCGAGGCCAACTGTATGAGGTTCAACGAGGAGCAGTGCCGGGTCCCGCACCTGGGTCACAACAACCCCACGCAGAGCTACAGGCTGGGGCAGAGTGGCTGGGAAGTGCCCGGTGGGAAAGGACCTGGGGGGGCTGGTTTGCAGTTGACTGAACATGAGCCAGAAGTGTGCCCAGGTGGCCAAGAAGGCCAATGGCATCTTAGCTTGTATCAGAAATAGTGTGGCCAGCAGGACAAGGACAGCAATTGTCCTTCTGTACTCATTACCAATGAGGCCACACACACCTTGAATCCTGTGTTCAGTTTTGGGCCACTCACTACAACAGGGACATTGAGGTGCTGGAGGTGAGCAGAGAAGTGCAAAGAAGCTTCTGAAGGGTCTGGACAACAAGTCCTGTGAGGAGCGGCTGATGGAATTGGGATTGCTTAGTCTGGAGAAGGGGAGACTCAGGGGGGACCTTGTTGCTCTCTGCAACGACCTAAAAGGAGGCTGTAGCCATGTGGGGGTCGGTCTCTTCTCCCACATAACAAGCGACAGGACAAAATGCTGCTGCTTGACATAAGGAATGTCTTAGGCCAAGGGTGGACTGATTATTTTTTGGTAGATGGAGTCAAGATGGATTACTTTCCAGCTTCTGTGAACTATCGCAGTAGGACTCAGATGATGTCATCCACTGTTATTTATTGGAAGTCCTTCCCTATGCTCAGTGTAGTAGACAAAAAAATGTCCTTTAATCCAACCTCAGAGGTACTACTTTATTTGTATAGCATCTAACAGATTTCATCTTGTGGAAGCTTATGTGTTGCAAAAGAGGCAGAAAAGTGCGGAGAAGAGTAGACCTTGTGTTTTAAAACAACTCTAAACAGTAGACTGCTTTGTCAACAGCATGGATATATATATGTGTGTGTGTGTGTGTTTTTATGTGTGCATTTCATGTGCTAGACAAAATGAATTATTCAAAGGGATTCAGCCTGAAAGGTTTTTTTCTTTTTTTTCCAGCTGGCATAGATTTCTTGTTTCTCCTTATTTACATTGCCTTCCATGTTGAAATACACTACTAGACAATATATATTATTGACTTATCGACCCACATATGTAATACAGTCTAAAATGTTATTGTATGCCGTTTCACATTACTTTAGTTTTCAAGGTGACATTCTGTCCCTCTTACTTTTCATGTTGAACAAAACCTTGTCCCGCCAAACTTCCCAGTCATATTCTACTTTTTCTTGTGCACAAATAATTTATAAAAAGCTTAAAATATCTTAAAAATCTTTATTAAAAGTTAAGGATAGTGATTGATATTATCTCTCAATTTACTCTGCACATTGCTCCAATAACTGTTCAGCTCTGCACAGATGAAAGTACCACTTAATGTGAATATGAACGGTAGAATTTTAAGTCTTAATGTTTCATCAAAGTCCTAATATTATTAGAATATGTTACTATCTGTACTGAGAAAGAACAAGAAAAATTTTAGTTCATACCACAGATCAAGGAAACTAATGGTCCTGCATTTGACATCTCTGATGCCATTTCTAATGATAAGGGATAAAGTGAATGTAATTTGTATTTATATAATCTGCCCCTCCATCTTCTAAAATTCATATACTTATGCAAAAGGCATTTATACACATGATTTGCACTGCTTTCTTGCAGAATAATGATAGTATGTATTATAGATATGTTCATGTTGAGTACCTTTCTTATTTCTTTGTATTCCTTCTTTTCTCTGGATCTCTTTTCTATTTTTTTAGATCGATTTTTTGATTGACAATTTGAGGAGATCTTGGTGCCTGCTGTTTTCCTGGAGACAATCACTTCCACAGCATCCTGTCCTATATTCTTTCCAATTAACTTCACTATATAGGTGGCACTATAAGAAATGAGATGTGGGATGGGAGTACAGCTCCACTTGAGTTCTTCTGTAATATGCCGGTGCTTGTTGCCCCACAAACCTCAAATGATGCGAAGCAGTCAGCTTATACCCAGAGAAAGAGTATTTGGACAAATCACTGAAGTTAATACTTGCTGAATGGGGATCTGATAAAAAGAATTATGCCAAAATCTTTAAAGACTTGTTTCTGAAATGTGCTAAGTGCTGTGCAGGGAACATAAGATGAAGTCAAAGTTACTAATGAAATCCACACTTTAGTAGAGTACAGTTTACTATCACCAGCACAAAAAAACTTGCAGCTTTTCTTGACATTGCACACTTTCTAGCAAGCTTTTTTTATCTCTTCTGAAAGGCATTTTCAGTTCCTAGAAGAACTACTATATGAAAATGTTATTTCTGAGTGTTCTATTTCACACTACATGTAGTGCACTTTCTTTACAAAAGGGCAGTAGTGCTGTGAGACTTCAAGCACCAAGCAAGACAAATATCTATAGAATTTCAGTACAGTTTATTTTAACCCCTCTCTTCTCAGAACTGACTTAAAATTTCATAGTTTTGTACTTGTAACCCTGGCAAAAATTTTACCAGATCATGAATGTGGATATTTTTCAGCAGTTGAAAGCAGAGCACGTTGTATCCAATACATTCCAAATTATGCTGGGATAGCTTAAGGCATTTTGATCAAAAGTCAACATACATAACCTGTCTCCATCTGTTGTGCTTTCTAATTCAATCATCTGTTTTTCAATTAATATCATTAATATTTTTTTTCAGTCTTGCCATAAAGGAATACTTTTTTTGTTACCACTTTTCCTGAACCTGTTCACTTGTGGATTCAATGTATTATATATGTTCACCTTTTGTTTTCTCATTACATGCATTTTACATTACAAGGTACATTTTTTTCAGCCTTTCCAAAGCTGAGGTGTTATAGCTATTCAGGTAACTTAATTAGATGCTATACTGCTCCCAGCAGTTGCAGAGACAGTCAGAACAAATGTAATTCTAACTTACTGGGGGTAAGCCAGTAAAAGGTCCATGTTATGATATAATTTAAAATTTAATTGAGGTCTGTTTAGTAAAAACAAGAACTAGAGATGGCTGTTCCATGAGACTGATGCCCTAATACTGTTAAGGCACTAATTTCGAGAGTTAATTCCTGAGCAAAGAGGAACAGTGTTTTTTCTAGTTGTTTTTTTTAAATTTTTTTTAATGCCACATCTAGTTCCAGAGATGCGATGGTCAGTGTAACTTAACTGTTGCAGAAGCTGCAGCAAATGGGCTTGGAGACTTTTGTTGAGAGACTGTATACACTTCTCAAGCCAATAACATTATTCTTTCAGATTTATAAGTAAGCCATCCCTCAAAACCATTAAAATGAAGCTTGAAAAGCACAAATTACTTTTTTGTGTAAATAGGACACCCTGGTATCACAACACATTTGACCATACTCCTTCTTCCAAGAGTTTTAGCCCAATCCTGGACTGTAGATCAGTGTACTTCATTAATACAGTGAAATTTGTCTAATTCATTCCTTCAACTCACATTTTTTTGTGAAATGTGATCCTGGGAATAATCAAAGGATTCTATAATATCTTCTGCCAAACCATGTAAAATGTCAAATACAAAGATCCCAATAAAATTGAACCCAGGCAACAATTTCTTATATTGTAGTTAACACAACAATATAGTATCTGTTGAAATAATAGGGTGATGTGATACATCTTCAGTTCATTATGAAATTTCTGTGACCAGCAAGCAGACGCTACAGCTCAGTTTACCAAGTACATCAGGAAGATGGATCCTCTTTTCCTAATAAATAAATCTACAGTCTCCTTGCTTTTCCAGACCAATTGCTTATATATATATATATATATATACACACACATACATACATATGCGTACGTATATATATATTCATAAGTCTTTTCATTCCTTACTCTTAAGAGGATTACTGAATTTTGCATCTTTTGGAAGTCTAAAATAATACTTTAAATTGTTACCAGAGCCCCACAATTATAGTCTGTATGATATTATGGTATACAACTGCGTATTGTTAATTATCTGCTTGCTGTGCTGCTCCTGGGAAAAGCTTTTCCAGCAGGCAGAGCCAGTGACTAAGTTTGTTTTAACTTTTCTGAACTTTATCAATGAATGCAGCTGTGCAACCATTGTGTTTGGCTGAGTGTAGTCTGTCAGAAGAGAGCAAAGAAGCAGCAAGCAGGGTCATTCTGTGCAAGTGTTGAAGGAATATGTCCATTTAAATTGAGTAAGAAATAAGAAAATCTCAATTTCATTAATTTAAAAGCACCAAGTCTCAGACTGATTTCTTGCAGTAAGACACTGAATGTTTAAGTCCCATGAGCTGTGCACTCTGAAAATAATTTAGGAAAATAATTTTGGTTTTATGAGATAGTGTGAACCAGCATCTGGTAACAGTTCTGTGGATCAGTTTTTCAAGGCAGTTTATGCACAGACTGAAATGAACTGCTTCTGTCACAGAGGACATATCTGAAGCTTTAGCCATCATCTAGTTAATGTATAGACTTTCTATAGTGCAATATCATTGCTATTGGTAATGTATTTCATATATACGTATGAACCCCATAGTTGGATAAGCTTAATGGGTGGATACCACTGGAAGACATAAAATATGTTGTTTTTTTATTTGGAATTCTTAAAAGTGTTTTGGTCATGATCTAAGCCAATGTGCAAACCAGTAAAAGATGTTCAGTGACAGTAGCAATTCTATGGCCAGTCTAGAATAATCTTATACTCATGCCCATCCTTTCTTTTATGATTTAGTTTAAAACCCTCCTACCCAGTACCTCTAAACCTATACACTGCTATCAAATCATTTAATGAAACTGTGGTATAGTTTAATTTAAGGGAAAAAATAATAAAAGAGGTTTGTCCAGCTTCTTCTATACATGTTTTAATGACTAGCATGGAATGCGTCAGTGTGAACAGTGATTAGCAGATAAATGAAGGGCATAGAGTAGCATTTTCAGGAAAGAATCACTTGTAAACCAGCAATGTCATTTCAGTTTGCAAAATAGCTGATCTAATCATAAGGATATCAATACAGCAGCAGCAGCTTGTCAGGAGCTAATGGCATAAATATTTACATATGGTCTTGGATCTTTTACAGGCATTATTAGTTCATGTTCCAGGGCAGTCCATGGATTAGGAAATGAGTTCATAAACCTCAAGAAACAGGGGACGATACTGAGCCATTATAAAATTAGGCATTCACTGGCTGAAAAGACCAAGGAACTTTCTAATAACTTTATTGTCAATAATTGTATTCATACTAACTTTATTCTGTGGAAAGTTTCCTACTTCCTTTTACTGTCTCGCAAAACCATGTCCTGATGTCCTAGACTTAACAATAAAAAATTTGGTGGTGTGCCCAGCACTCACAGGATGGGGAAGAAGCTTGTATCCAGATGGCAATTCAAAAAACCCGAGAAGTATTCTCCAGTTGTGGTATGTTATGTCCTTTTTGAGACTTTTAGAGCATAAGGCATATATTTATGTACATAGTATACATGTAGCACTTTCATGGGCTGTTGGTCCAGACAAACATGGCCCTCAGGCTAACCAGAGTTTGAGGGTAGGAAAAAAGGTCTATTCCATGCTTATTAAGAGTAATGTAATGTGTGGGTATGTTCTGTCATGCTCCTAATCCATTTTTTTAAATTTCTTTCAATTATTTGCTACTGTGTGTATAATATGTGCAGTGGATAGAAAAAAAACAAACAATAAAAACTTTCATAAATATTTCAGACTTGTATTAATTACAGGTTTTTCTGATCTTGCTTTTTGAGGTATGCAGTGATTCAGTGAAGGTGTGTGTATATATAAGTGTTACATGTTCTGTCAGCATCTTCCACATTAAAACTACCAATTTTATGAGTTAGGTATTTATTGATGTGCACTGAGAGACAGTAGCACAAAAGAAAATAAACAGACATCCCTTACTTTCTGCATGAACCAATTAAAGGCAGCATAAACTAGTAGACTCGTTTGGCAATGACATCCACTGATGGAAGCTAATAATCCCTTCTACTGTACATCCCTTTCTTTTGGCAGCTGGATTTTGCGTATGTTGCACTCTGCTGCATAAGGGGTGTGGTTCGTAGCAGCAGGGTACCAGCCGCTTGCCCCCACTGCTAGGGTTGCCTATTGCCAGAGCAGCTGCAGAGGTTTCTAAATCCTGTACTGACTGGAGAATGGCATGAGGTGATGGAAAGGGTAAAAGAATGGGCAATAGCGTCCCAGGCTGACATACTGCCAGTTCCAGAACGTGATCTAGTACACGTACTGACATGTAGAATTTCATCCTGAGACTACAAGCCACACTTGTGTGCCTTTGTACCACAATTAGGAGTGTCTTTATCAGACCGTCATCCTACCTCTCTGGCTTGGAGGTCCTTCCACTCCTTTTCCTTTTTCTGTTTCTTTAGCTTCTTTAGTTTCATTCTCCTCTCATGTAGACCATCAAGTCAGGTAGTGTCATGAGGCTTGAAATATTGCGCAATAAAGTAAAAGAGTGAGCATTATATTTTTCCTAGGTGCAAAAATGGATACCTACTTCTTGACACAAAAAACAGTTTACTGGGTTTAGTACTTTTCTGTAAACCTCTACAATTTTATTTCTAAGATCGGTTTCTAGAAACAACAGGTGAAAGCCATGAAAGAACTACTCGATACTTTACAGGAAGATCATTCTGCACTCCAGTTGATAACATAAAAAGTTGTCTTAAAGTTATCATAATAGGCTTTGGGGTGTGTGTGTGTGGGGGGGTATGCTATAGACTTTGTTACTGACATAAATTTCAATTTATTGTTTTCAGGTTGATTGACTGCAGACATAAGTGGCTTGAAATCTTCAGAAACAAAAAGAAAGTTGGCATTCTGAGTGATGGGGATCCCTCTGCGCACAAAGAAGATTTTTAGAATCTTGGTGACTGAATGGCGTATAACTGAATAGGGGAGTGTGTTAAGGTCCTGTAGAACTTTCCTTATCCACTAAGTTCACTGAGAGGCTTAAATGACAAATTTGAAGCCCCACATTCTGTGGAAGAAAAAAGGTAATTAGAAGATTGCTAATGAAATGATAAGCTGGCGAGATATTACAGACCACCCCCACCCCCCTCCAAATCCCAAGAAAAATAACCCAAAAGCTGCTCATGCATGGACACAAGAAGGAACATAAGGACTGATGTTTGAGGATTTCACTACAAAGAAGTGTCATCAGTGTGCATTTTCAAGGCCATTTCTGTCATGTGATTCTAGATTTAAGAACCTGATAGTAACTGAGCAAAACTGCTGCTCAGATATCTGTCGTTTAGTCTCATGGTTTACCCCTGGCTGGTAATTCAGTGCCACATAGCTACATGCTCACTCCCCCCTCACCCAGAGGGATGGAGAGGAAAATCGGAAAGGAATGTAAAACTCAAGGATTGAGATAAGAACAATTTAATAATTGAAATAAAATTAAAATGAAAGAGCAATAATAATAACAACAATAACAGTTATAATGAAAAGGAGGTAGAGGGGAGAGGAATGAAATCCAAAGGGAAGGGAGGGAAGAAAACAAGTGATGCATGACACAACTGCTCACCATCTGCTGGAAGATGCCCAGCCAGTTCTTGAGCAGCAATTGGCTTGCCCCAGCCACCCCCTGCCCCCCGTTTATATACCGAGCATGATGTCCCATGGCATGGAATACCTCTTTGGCTAGTTTGGGTCAGCTGTCCTGGCTGTGTCCCCTCCCAGTTTCCCTGTGCCCCTCCAGCCATCTCGCTGGCAAGGCCTGAGAAACTAAAAAGTCCTTGACTTAGTATAAACATTACCCAGCAACAACTAAAACCATCAGTGCATTGTCAACATTGTTCTCACACCAAATCCAAAATACAGCACTGCACCAGCTACCAAGAAGAAAATTAACTCTATACAAGCTGAAACCAGGACATTTAGAAACAGAAAAAGTTGAGCAGGCTGAAATCAATGTCCAGGGAATAAACACTATGAATGTTAACACGTTAGGCAGAACAGCAAAGCTGCAACCCCTGCTTAATGTTTTCACAGCAGGTATATAAATAGGTATTTGGGCCATTTACTAAGGCAAGAATTTGGGAAAGAAAGCTAAAACACATAAACAGACATATAATTCCCATAATGTTAGTAAACATTGCACATAATATAGCTTGAAATAGCCAGTAATTGAGTGTTATTTTTTTCCTTTCTGTTTCATGGCCTTATCATTAGGGAAAACTATGAGCAGTGGGAAAAAGAGCAAAAGAAAAACATTTATACATAAATACCTTCTGTATGTTCAGGGACTAGAATGTCCTTTCTTTGACTCCTCTTGTCCCTGTCCAAAGGCCACCCTCAGGCTGACCACTGAATTGATACTCAGAGTACCTATAGCTCATTCACAGCACCACTTTAAATAAAATTAACCTGAGGTAACCCTGCAATCTTAACTGAATGCTTTCATTTGGGAATAGACTTGGAATTCTATTTAAAATATCTATTACACTTGGAATTCTATTTAAAATATCTATTTTTTCTTTGCACATCAGTTAATTAACAGCAAGGTAATTCATAGTAATAAAGGCACTTGTGAGATCTGCAGCAAAGCCCCTCAACAACATGAGTTCTTCAGAGGCAAGTAGTGGTTGACATCAAATAGCAACCTTACCCATTTGGTATTAGTCTTTAAGACACTTAAATTAGGCAAGACATTGTGTCCAAATCCATGGCTAATGCTACAGAAGATTTGAAATAAATTTGTGACAGTTATTTTCAGAATTCCTGCTAAATTCACACTTCAGGATATAGTCAATTTAGATTAATGGCAATCCTGTCATACTGCTGTGGCTGTCTGCATGATGGGAGTGCACATTAAACTGATGGAGAAGTTCTTAGCTGCCCTGGGTAGACTGCATGAAAAAATAAAGAGTCAAAGATGGAAAAAGGGGTTATGAGTACAAGAATCAATCAGCATGTAAAGGGCGAGGCTGAAATTACTGATTAACAAAAAGTGACAAAGAGAGTTATAAAGAATTTTAGAAATATCAATGAAGGATTATCTGTTCTGGAAACCGATTTTAGCTATTCCACCTTCACCCTGTAAAGTCTCATATCTATCCTAACCTCCAGCTGAACTTGCCAGCACAGTCTGTTCAATATATTTATGAGAATCCTGATACCTAGACATTAATAAAATCTAAAGAGAATCTTCAGTCCCTTTCATACTTATCACTTTGTATTCTCTTGATACTTCTAGGCCTACGTAAGCACTACCATAATTACAGTTCTCAAGTACTATAGAAACAAGTCTCTGTTTTGCTAACATAGCTCCCATCCACACTTGGACTCTTTGTAGCTACTTAAAAATGCTCTGTGCTGTCTGAAACATATTGATGTAAATCGGGATATCTTTAAACAGACACAGAAACAGGTGCAAGTAACTGTCCACAGATAGAGCTGCCAGTCCTGATGAGCTGTGACCAAGCACCATACAGCTGTGTTAAGGTAATGATAATCTGAGCTAATGCATTCACCTGGGAGGTTGAGCTTGTTAGTCTGAACATAACACCATTCTAATGTGACCATGTGGTTTGGAGCTGGATCTCAATATGGGTAGAATGAACCGAAGTTGCCTATGTGGAGAGATGTTAATGCATGCTGAGGGGAAAAATGAGTCGGGAATTTCAGTGGAGCCACATTCAGTTGAAACATGCTGGTTTGTTTGTTGAGGTTGAATACTTCACACACTGGTTCTTTAAGCCAGAATACTATTTTCTAAGAAGAAGAAGAAGAAAAAAAAATATTTATTTATTTATTTATATAGGAGAACATGAATTGCTTTGAAAAATCCTGTTCTGGCATTTTTTAAGTGATGTGGTTTTTATTTTATTTTGCAATTAACTTTTATTTTGGTTTTTAAAAATTATATGATGTACCACTGAAGAAAGGATAATAATCAGCAGGCTCGTGCTGAAGGAAAGTTTCCTAAAATAATTTTCCTGTTTTAAGAATTACAGCTTTGGAGTATATAATCCAAAAAACTATGAGATCTCTATCAATTTTGAGTCTTAAGGGAAGATCTGGCAGACATCTGCTGTGAATTGTTTGGGTACAACTGAATCTGAATTTGGAAAAGGAGAAGAGACTGGAAGAAAAAGTCCAGGACCTATAACACTTGCATCAAGATAATGGGTTTTTACATGTGAGATGCCATGCAGAATGAGATTTTTTATGAGGTGCCCTTGAGAGGAAGTAGTTTCTGCATCTCACTACGTTTTTAACTTCATGTAATGAGGCCTGTTCTTCATAACAGAAGCAAAATTCTGCTGATCACCCCATGGCAAGTCTTCCCTCTTTGAGTCACAGAAGTTGCTGGCTAATGGCACAATTAACTTGTTATTCATTTCCCGGGGAAAGGAAAATACAATCTGACATAACAGCAAGACTGCTGATCGTTGGATAAAGGGAACACCTCTGTTTCACTGTTACAATTCAGGAAGCAGCAAGAAATCTAGACAATCACAAAACTAATATAGAAAATTATATCCCCTCCCCCCTTTTTTTTTATAACCACTTTGAAATGTTTTTAATTCTGCTACATACATGCTGAAGGCAGAACATAAAAGCTCTAAATACATTGCAGAATTGAATGCCTGTTCTCTTTCACATCTCTAACAAGAACATACATCAAGGTGTAAATTTACATAGTACTGTCCTGCTCTTTTGTCATCACTGGATGATTTTCACTAGCTTAGATTCCTTTAGTCATCTGCACAGTTTGAATGAATTATCTCAAATAGGAGTTAAAGTGTATAAAAAACCGACTATTGTTTCCATTCCTCCTGAATTCTACTAAGAAGCTTTAATCTTGTATGTTCATGATTTTTCTTCTATCACCTACATCCTTCTAACCAGAGATAATTTCTTATGCTAGAGATGAAACATTAATGGCCCTCTGGTAAGTTAGCCTTTTTCCAGAACCTGGTAAATTGATATGAAGCTATTTTCATATTTAGCCATGTTGTTAATAGTTGTCTATGAATTAGAGCTGATGAACTTTCTCTCTGAATAAATTTGATATTTCTTCTTGGTCTATGTATTTGAAAATGAGATCCCTTTCATCTAAGTGTCTAAACTAAGATTTGGATGGAAGTTAGATGGAAGTTTAGATGGGAGTTTCTGAAATACTAACTTTTGATGTATGTTTCTTATCTTTTCTACAAAATGTCATTTTCTCCATGATCACTTTCCAAGGGGGTAAGTTTTTTTAACAGCAACATCATACATGCTAACAGGATTGTCCTCTAAAATCTGAATAGAGCTATGACTAAAAGCATTGAATTCTCCCTTAATGTCGTATTCCACTTCATTTCTTCTACTCATTAATCCTTTTCTCTCAGTGTTGCCTGTATAGACTTCAGGCAAGGATAATCTGGAAGCCAAAAACCCTGACGGGTAGAAGATTTGAGTAGAATGTGTGAATGGCTGGAAATTCAGGCTGCATCGTTCCAGCTGGTCACCAAGGCTGTAGCTCCTGACAGGGAAAGGTCCTGGCTGAATGTCACAATAGATAAGCAGCTTGAATCCAATCTACTTTAAACACACCAGACCTACAATTTATGTATGCAAGGTGCTCAGCAGATGCTCTGGGAATAGGTTGGCCTGACATGTCTGGAGAGGATTGGGCTCATACAGTGTGTGCTACATGCCTGTGTTTTTGCCTTGCCTTTCCCAAAAAGAACACAAGAGTGAGGATGTAGGTGGCTGGGCACGCAATGCAGGTGTAGCAAGAGGCTGCTCAACTCTGTAGTATCTGTACCAGGGCTGCATCTGTCCCAGATTTGGTTCCAGCTATCTTAACAAGTATGCAAAGATATCCTTCTTTAACAAAACATTACTGGATGACAATGTAGGAAAGCATGAAAAAAAAAAAAAAATCAAGAAGAAAAAGATGAAACAGGGGGAATGTGAAATACCTCATCTTGCATTACTTGCATAATTGTTTCTGTTGCTGGAAACTATATACTAAGTGAGGAAGGGGACTGCAGGAAGAGATGGGAGAGTTAAGACAATTGGCTATTAATATGGAAAATTCATTTCTGTCCTGCTGCTGTGAGAGAGTTCCTATGGGCAAGTTGCTTGACTCAAACTTTACGAAGGAAGTCAGTTGTGTGTTTGGGCATTAGCTGTGTGCCGAACTTAATATCCTCCACCTTGATTTACATAATTGCTGAGCATTTACAACAGTAACTAAAATAACTGAGAGCTGGGCTTTGTAAATGTTCTGTGCAGTGAGAAAGAAATCCTAAATACCTCAAACTGTGTACAATAAGTTATGAAAAATTTTGTCTTTAATTTTTTCCTCTGCCTCTATCAAATGAACATATTAATAATCAATTATCTTACAGGAGTACTGTGAAGATAAATTAAGTCATATTTGTGAAACAGAACTACTGTAATAAGAACTGTTTTAAAAGGCTATGTGGGAACCAATAATTCTGCCTTTAGGACTGAGTTCAAGTGATTTGCGTTAAAAATCCCCGTGGATTACAAACTGAGCCATAAAGGTAAAACAAAATACTGAATAACTGTCCATTAATGTAGTAGCATTCGTACTGCTCATTCAATGAAATAGATGATCTCTTGAAAATTTGGAAAGACTAGAGTTAAACTAAAAATTGTGTAACTGAGGAAACGATCAAAGGTTAAGCTCAGTTTAAGCCTGGTATTTTATATGTTGCAATCACTTGATTTAATAATAGTTCTCCTTTAAGAGGAATGCCTGTGAAACTAATAGCACTGTAGATACTGAAAATGACTGACAGACAAAATATATAAGAAAACTGAATCAGTATGTTTTGTGGGAATGAGGCTTGGAGATGCTTTTAAAAACATATCCAACAGAGGAAGACTGTAATGTAACACAGTGTTGTAGCTTTGATAAGGCAGGAGGAGAGAAGGATGGGAAATAATGTAATTTAAACAGAAAATGATGGGAACATGTAAGAAAATGCTGGTAACAAGGAATAAACCCCATTTCAGCATTTCACTTGTTTGGGCTCTTTCCTGTTGAAAAACTAAACTATGCACATAATTAGACATCCATGCTGCCACAATAAATCACTTTTCTGAACACACTGATGCACCCTGACAAACTAAGCTGAAGTTGGCAGGTCTGCTCTAAATAAGGATCTGCTGAGTAGCTGACATGAACTTCTGATGCATTTCAAATAGAGACAGTGAGAATCCTTTAACAAGCATCCTCTCTGTTTTCAAAGACTCCCACGGAGTCTGAATATTACTGATTTATCAGAACAGTCCAGTGCTTATACTGTACATCAGTGGAACTATGCTCATCACGGCATTTCACTGATGAACTATGGCTCCTGTTCTAATTTTCTGGTATTTGTTTTTATTTCTTGTAAATAGTTTGCAGCATGCATGAGATGTTTCTATAAATGCAAATGCTTCTTCATGGACACAGGGAGATCTTTGACTAGATGATAATCAAAATGTAGAAAATAAATACAGCTTTGGAGGGATGGGGTGGGGGTGGGGTGGGGGGAAAATGTTTAACAAACCTTGGAAAATAAAGATGCAGTTAGAAATGTTAGGCACAATTGCTTTCAGCTTAGTTACATGAATATCCACTCAGTTCTGGGTCTGGAAACAGAGAAGTGCTGAAAAGTACATTTGTATGGTAAAACAGAGATCCAGGAGAAACTCTTAATAACACCTTAGCAACTATAGGTGCTGCTGGTACCTAGGATGTCAAATAAGTTAAATGACTTTATGGGAGAAAATGACCAAATGTAGTCTAGTTGAACAAAGGCAGTGTGTGTCTTTGTGTTCACAGGCCTTTCCTTGGTGTTGTGTAGATGAACAAGTGGAAGACTAATAACTTTGGCAGTCACAGTTTTATTTGGCTTCATCAGAAGTGAGATGGGAAGACTGAACACATTTGCCAGCTTGGTACATCACACCATATAATCCCATTGTACTGCTAGTTGATCCATTGAGCCTATGACAAACCAAGGTGTGTTGTCTGGTGCTAGGCAGGTATGGCTACAGGAGTAAAAGATGAAGGAGGAGGTGATAAAATGCATTCACTTTTAATTTGGAGGCACACCTTGCTATGTGCTGTTTTGTGGAATGACTCCAGATTTGTATGACAAAATGTAAATTAGACCAGTTGTTCTGACAATCTGTATTCTACTGGTATTTTAAGGATTACTACCAGAAAGGATGGTGCATAACAGGTTTTTTTATATACTACACTGCTATTCCATCTATCTGACCTAGAGACAAAGAACTACCAAATAGTTTTTTCTAGCTACATGCTGCACCACAATCCAGATTGTATTTTTATTTTTTTTGTCCCTGTTTGTCAATGTTCATCATGCTTAGCGTTTCTTAGGAGACTCTTTCTCTACAACAACATCCAAATAGGCTTGTAAGTTTATAAATCAGAGTGCATAAGAAACACGTATTAATAAGTTGACAAAAGAACTAAGTAGTAAAAAATTTGGGTACATAGTTTCCAAAAAGGAACAGAAAAGCCTTTAGGTATTTTCAGAATGAGACTCCTTCTGATGCAGAACATTGTTATTGCAGCTATTACATATCTGGTGATTCAAGTCCCATTATATTTGTATTCATTTTTAATTAACACCTTACCTAGACAGCAGACTGCATTTTGATCTAGGTTTTGAAATAATTTTCTGGAAAGTGTAGGTTTTCCTTATCAGCTCACACCTGCCTTGAAGGCAGAATGGAGCAGTGAAAATCATATAAAAAGAAAACAAAGCTACTAACCCCCTTTTATCTCATAATCTACAGTCAGATGGTGACCCTCGTCAGTGCTGGCAAGAAGACATGAGGCTGACGGTTGATTGAGTGGAGAATGCTTTGGCAATTGGACAGTGTTCTGAGACAATGCAGCAAGCAGCTTTGGTCTTAATAACTTTCTATTACACATACTTCTTGTGGCACAAGCAAAATGAGGTTTGATTTATTTTTGATGGATCTTCTCCACATGAGTTTTAAAACTCATTGCTTGAGAAACACCTGAAGTTATTTTATTGCTTCCAGAAAAATATTAAATGGTTTCAGGTGCAGAATCCCTCCCTGTTTTACTGTTAGGAAGAGAAGTCACTTGCTAAAAGGTGTTTTTCTGCTATTTGAACTTCTCACAGACACTCAGATAATCTGTATTTTTCTGTGTCCAGGAAGTAAAAAAATTGAAAACACACAAGAAACCTGAGGTTATTCTGGCAAATAGGTGCAAAAATTTCCAGTAATCTTCTAGTTTGTATTAACAATCAGCCACAATATACTGCCATTCTGTCTCCAGTAAGATGGCTTCCAATGAGCTATCTGTTAAGCTCTCATTTTTAACCTGATAAAGGTCTAAATTCTCAGCTTTGATATCAACCGATCTATGCCAGTTTATTCCAAAAGATAATTCTATCTTAGTTTCACTGTTGTGAACTGATGGATTGCTTAACTGTCTGTATGTAAAATCCATACTTGTGTCAAATGATACAGATGTTACCTAGCCTTGTTAAAACCTTATGTTTATGTGGAAAATCAGCAAGGAGTGAAAAAAGAGTGCAGAGAAGAGAAAGGATTGGATGCTGACAGACTGACATGGAGGGGATGACAGAAAATTCATGTGGATAACCATGCGACACATTTGGAGCAAATGAAGAAGTGTCTTCTGTAGAGCGTTGTCATGCAGGGTGAAAAAGAACGAGTGGCTTTCATTTCCACCTAAGGAAATGAAAAGGCTTTCATTTCCACAGTTTAGGACCAGGAATGCTGGGGAAGCTCCTTTCCCAGTGACAAAGTGGATAGAAAGAAGCTGATGGGGACATGGGAATGAACAGACAAGTACATTAAGCAGGAGGAAATTATTAATGGAAGACTGTGTGGTTAAACAGGTATAGAAAGCATGAGAGCTAACACTGGAGAAAGGATACAACAGGACAGGATTGACAAAACTGTGACTCAAAGGATGTTTGCCTAGGAATGGACCTAATGGAAACATGTTTATGGGGATAGGGACAAAAGAGTCTTAACTGTTAAGACTGCTGGCATCTGGATAGCAGCATGCAGTCCTGAAAATGCATGCTTTGATGCAATCCCCTAATTTGCAAACACACATCAGATTTTCCACTCTCACATGAGTTCTTGGAATGAATTGGGATATGAAGACCTGGATTTGTACCCTTTGTCAGGTAACAGCCATTTTCTGATCTTTTTCACTAGCTGACGGAGGAAAGTAAGCGTCTCTTAAAAATAGTCCATATCTTAGGTGAACTGAATAACCTTCAGTAGATGCCTAATTCCACTGACTGTAGAAGGCAGCTTGCAGCCAGTAGGCTTCTAACCTGGCCTCAGTTATTACATACCTAAAGCTAAAAGTGATAAATCCTGGCCTGAATCAGGCTGCAGTTTCCCCTTTTATTTATGTGAGAAGCTGAAAAAAAGGATCACCATGGGAGAATAGGCATAATCTGGGGGATTAGGTTATTTTCATTCATAGGGATAACTACTTATTTATAGCAGGTTTTACAGCTGGACAAGAAACTATGTGTCCTTCTGTCTGCGTGATGAGCAGAAAACTTGTTACCTGCTCTGCACAAGTACTAAGATGTCACAGTACACGTGAGACTGTGCTGCCTACAACCAGCTACTGCAAGTCTCAGGTGGGAGAACCCATCATAATGGGTATTTCTGACAGCTACATCACAAGTTTTTTAGATTTTTTAATGCACTAATGGACACTTAAATAGCTGGCTGCACATGGTGCAAAGCTTGATTCCAGACACTGCCTATGACTGGAGCCAACTGGATGCAGAATTTATGTAAATGTACCCCCATCAGCCATGAAGCAAGTGGCTACTTTGGTGAGAAAAGCATAGAAATACCTGTGAAAAAGGCATATATTTTTACTTCTGGTTTGTGTGAGGATACATGTAGGAGGTGAAATTCTCTTTGGTGAAAAAAGAAGGCAAAAATGAATCTTCAATTTAATTACATAATTGGAGATTTATTTTCACAAAACAAAACCACTGTGATTATGCACACATGGAAGAAGGTTGTCAAACTTTACAGAAGTGGTTCTAGTTGAAAGTCTGAACTTTCAACTACCTGTCTTTGCACCATGTGTAAGATGTAGGAATGTTTATAGTTTTAATATGCAAATTACTCTGAACATATGGCTACATTATAATTTTACACCATGACAGGTATTGCTGGATTCCTGCACAATATTCTCCATTTTATATAGGAGAAATGTTAAAGGGAAGATATTGTCGTGCTCGATTTCTAATTATGATACTTAGAGCACAGGGCTTTGATCAGGGGCAGCTATTTAGCGAGAGGAACAGTGAATACAGCCATCAATATTGTGGCTGTTCCGATAACTGAGATCTTAAATCATATTTTTTATTGTTAATTTTTAGAAATATCTATTTGGTTCACAATTTTCCTAGTGTTCCATTGATTTAATTACTTTGATTTATGCATGTTTTGATGTCTGATTAGAGCACTGTTTAAATACATTTCGTCCTCAAAAGTCTACTAAATGAGTCTTCAATTGATTAAATCAAATTTTATTGTACAAGCAATTGGCTTTGTAAATAAATATAAATATGCAATCATTGCATTTAATTACAACTGAGAAATCAAGATAATATGGGCCTATTAGATGGCAGGCAAAAGCATTGATATGCCTAGAAAATACTCTTTAAGTTTTATGTTCACATAGGGGTGGAATTGAATTTGATAATAGGATTTGTTTTTATTCTGTGCAGGCAGTGACAACACAAATTTACCTTAATTTAAGATAACTGGTGATGGTGCAGGAGGCTGTCTGTACAGATAATGTGGCAGAACCTTCCCTTCATGCAACAGAGAAGAAAATGTGTCCTAGAATTAGTATTTGTGGGCTTTGATTCAGTGCCTGCTCTGTTGAAGATTTCTTTTTGACTTTCAACTTGCCACATATACCTGTACTTTTAATACTTCACTCTTTTTTTAAGTAACCAAATATTTGCAGTAATCCAGTCTTTAATTTGCTCACCTGTTAAAAAAGGAGAGACCATTCACTAGCAAGGTTAATAATATAAAGACCACAAGGCAGTTTAGTTATTATGATAAGAAGATATATATATAAATACAATTGATTGAACTAAATAATGGAAGGAAATAGTGTTGCTGAGGGATTCCATTTTCCTGCATGAGCTGGAAGGTCACCCTGCAACTACATTTCATTGCTGCACTCTGCATGGTCTGTGGTCTAAATAAGAATAACGTAAATATGGATCCACTGTTTCTCTATTGAGAGCTCGATCACAGCTACTAGGAGTTTGGGAGTCACTCCTACGAAAAGGTGATCCCGTACTTGCTTTGGTCAATGGTCACTGCATGTGGCCCAGACACTGGACAAGTGCTTTGAATGACTTGTCATGGTGCCATTTGCATAACAGAGGCACAAAATATTCCTCATGCAGTCTAATTCCAACTGACATTTGCATTCTAATCAATATGAACTTCACATTTAAAGTCTGATTATTCATTTCTCTGCTAACATCCATATGGCCTTTGAGCATTACTTTTTATCTAGCATTTTGAGTAATCATGTCCCATCCCTGACCTGAGCATCTCTCAGTGTAGCTGCAACTGCGGCCATGTCCACAGCTCTGCTCCTGGTGACCTAAGCAGCTTCTTTTATGTTATTAGCCAGAAAGGATGGTGTATTATTTTCCCTTGTGATAAGTATTAGTCACTCTGTAGCAAAGCAGTTACGGTGTGTGAAGTCACCTGCTGGCAGTCCTTGTGAGCAGTTTAACACTTTGGCTTCTGCTTTGTTAAATGTTGGGGCTTTCAAAAACAAATTCATTTCTTTTTTATAGTTACACATTAACATATTTGACTTTATGACTGCAAAGTCAGCAGGGCAGGAGGGGAAAGTAGCAGCTTGTTCAGTACCCAACACTTTTTTAGTTTCATTTTGTACTGTGCCTGATGCAGCAAGTTTGAGTTTGGCCAGGGCTAACTGGTGCTGGCACACAACACCAGCCACTGCCCTAAAAGAGAAAAATTGACATAGAATCAACCTGTTCTCAACTAGACCCAAAAATTTGGCATTATTCAACTCCAGAATTTGAGTTAAATCATTTTCATAGAATGATTAGAACTTCAAGGTTCAAATACAAACATGAAATTATGAAATACTTGGGTGTTCTTGTATGTGTGTGTATTTATATATATATATAAAAAGATACTAGGAGAGAAATGAATGTGAGTAGAATATGCTCAAATTAACTTAAGCAAGAGATCTGTTCAATTTAACTGAAGCATTACAAGTAAAAGATGATCAATATAAGATCTTAATTATTTTTTTCACTAATGAATTCAGAGTGTAGAGACCAGTTGGTATTTAAAATGAAACTGGCCCCAAACAGTAAATTTGTTAACACTGCAAAGATGAAAATACTGATTGACCTTGATATCATACGGTTCATTAAAAGTACCAGTAATATGTTCAAGAATCATCCTAAAATACAGAGTTAAAGAATATAAAGCCTTCGAGCTGTTGTCTGACTTGAGCTAATGTGATGTTTTCTCTTAATAGGAAAATCATCCTTGTCACTACTAATCTTCAGTGATTGATACCATGATTGATCTTGAAAATAAACATAAACATTTTAACTTTCCATTGATGTAACTTTTGTCACTCAGACTGAACACTGAAGTCAGTAAGATTTTGTTTGAATAACAAATGGAATATTGAAAAACTTAAAAAAAATCTATTTAATTTAGTTAATGACTTGAATACGTTGCTCTTCTGCTGTGATATACTGTAAATCTACAAACCACTGTATTGTAAATCTCATTTTCTTGATTATCACCATAATTTTTTTGCTATTGTAATTTACATGCTGGAAGTACTATATTGAGCTATGTACTTGCAAAGAAAGTGTAGTTTAATTTAAGAATTGTTGTAAAATGCAAAAAAGGTGCAGAACAGCATAAATGTATGAAATAAAATGTTGTAACCAATGGTAACTCAATTTCAGAATCAGGTAATTAATCACAGCAGTCAGGTACCAACCATTCTTTGTATGCATCACATGGGAGTGATCATAACATCCACTCACCAGTAGTGATGATACTTTCAGTGGAAAGATTCTTCTCTTTTCCTTCCTTCCCTCCTTCCCTGTCAAATTAAGCCAGAGTTTCATTAAAAATATAAGTACTTCCTATTCTGCTAGTATTTTCATTTGAGGTTGCATTGTCCCTTTTTAGTGGTATCTTCCTGTTGTGGAATCCAGATGTGGAATTTCTTTTAAGCCCACAACAACTAACCATCCTAAAGTTCGATGCCCCCACAGAAGGCTGTGTTGGCATAATGACACACTGACACTACACCCTGGGGGAGGCCTGGGCAGCCAGATGCAAGAAACGAAGCTGTAATTGCTGCCAGAGTCCCAGTGATACTAGTCCCTTAGGTTTCCAGGAGAAATATTAATTCATAACCATACACATTGCAATTCTGAGTCATTGATAATAGTGTAGAGAACTCTTCTGAGGTGTTCCTCTTTGTTTGAATAGTCACAGAAAATGGACAGCCAAAGCAAAATTGGTTTTGCATTTTTCTTAACACATGGCCTCTTGGGGTGACAAGACTTCCTAGACAAGAAAAAACAAACAAACAAACAAAACCCCAAAAGCCAAGCAGTTAGAGTACAGTTGCTGCCTCACATGTTAAAATGTACATTTTCCAGAGGAATGGCTACCTAACCCCTTTGAAAATACTGCATCTGTTACCAGTTGCTTTTGTAGCTCTTGGAACTTAGTTGTCTGACTGAGGATCCAAAAAGACTTGTTATTTACACAGTTAAATAAAGAAGCAGCTCTAGGCTCTGTGGTTTTTGTTGGTTTTTAGTTTTTTATTTTTAAACCAGCTTTGGTGAAATAGTCTGCTAAGCTCCATTGGGGTGTATGTGCTGACGCTTTGCTTTTCCTGCTTCTGGTTCCAAGTGGATAGATAAGAAAACATTTATTTTGTTGTATATGCCTTTGCTTGGGGATAACAGGACAGTAACTGTCTGTAGCCTGGAGTGTTCAGTTATTGGGTTTGAGAAATTTAAATGAAGGAATAAAATGCAAAGTTGTTTTTAATAAGCTCGCTGCCAAATCTCTAGCCACCACCACTGTGATTTCAGATTGAATAATCTACTGCCCAAAAAAGCCTAAAGGGATGAGTGTGTGTCTTGGTGCAAAAGAGGAGAATTTAACTGTTTGTGATCATTTAAAAAGACAATTGGTTGGTTTTCTGGGTGGTTTTTTTTTGTGTGTGTTTTTTTTTTTTAATTATTATTATTATTTTGTTTTGTTTGGACTGAAACCACAGAGCTCACAATTTCTTCATCTAATCCTGTACTGAGCTCAAGAACAGGAGTGGGAATTGAAATGTCTTTAAAGCAACTTTGTGCAGACCTTGGCATCAATCAGGCCGCTTTCACAGCTACTTTAACTTACTCCCTGCTTCCTAGGACCCATTACACTGACATTTAGCAGAGAATCACCTTTATATCAACAGCTGCACTCTTCTCTGTCGTTGATGCTTCCATTTGGCCTACACATGATCCTTTTTCACCAGAGTCCAAGGCATCAATTATACCCCATGGACTGTTTTCTACCTTTTTTTATGACACTCAGAAAGGCTCATTCCTTGGGCTTTGTAGCACTGAGTATTTTGCTATTGGTGTGAGAAAGAAAATTGAGATCACCAACTTCTGTACATGTAGGTGAATGAGAAAATAGTATAGATCGCAGTCTTTTGGCCAATATTATTTTTTCTTAACTTTTGAACAAACACTGACATTAAATAAAATTATTACTGTTAGAGACCAGTAATTTTTATTTTATATGTGCCAAAAAAAAAAAATGTGAGGGAGGTTCACTGCTAATTCAAATGGATTCTGTGAAGCATATATGGATAAAGATGAAAGCTCATAAAAAGGTACTGCAGAAAGGTATCTGACTTCTTGTGTGCTGATGAAGATTCAAATCCACTAACTACATGTGACACAAAGTATTTGTAAGTCCACATTAAAGAAAATAAACAGCACCCTGCAGAGGGAACTTTTAATTATCTCCATGACAGACAGTGATAATTATAGCCTGGTCTTGTCTGCCTTTTGCTCTTTTCACAAGGGAAAGAACTTCAAGATCAGACCAGTAAGTCACATAGATATGCATCTTTTCATCCTGTTTTTGGAGTCCAGTCATTCATTCACTGAAGTCATAGCGTAGCCCGAATGTCATTCAGCAACACCTATGTATTTGGGGTTTTTTTATTTTCCTTTGGAGACTTCAGGAACAGGTAGCCCTCTATTTACATGGTTTTGAGTGTGGAGCAGAATGAGTAAAGACATGGGTTGCAGGCTTATCATTCACCCTCAGCAAATGCAAGGAGGGAATCTGGATGAACCTGCTGTGTTAATGTTCAAATACATTTTCCAGTGTCAAACACATATGCCATTTCTCAGGCTTTGTTCCTTTTGTGGGCTGTTTCTAAAGGCCCTCTGGACACCCCAGAAAGACAAAGTGACTGAAGTACTAAGTTATTTTACAAATCTGATGTTAAAATGTAAGGCATATTGACATCCATTCCTCATCTGAGATTTCTGTGAATTTTCACAAGTGCTCAAAACACCTGAGGACAAGGTCACAGTTTGTACTTATTGATAACACAGACTTTGAAGTGTCTGTTAAGAGTAATGATCACCGTTTTTACAGAACCATCTTTTATGTTGAGTAACTAAGAGTGTTCACTTTAATTAAGCAACAGTATGTGGGATGGAGAGAAAAGTGAGAGCTAAAATGAGTTCTGAACTGAAATGAAAAATAAGTATTGGAAAGAATGAGATGAAAAGATGATAAGTGACTTTCTGCACCTTATTCCATCTCAAGGAAAAAATGCTAGCCTAGTAAGATATAGCATTACAGTAGGAAAAATTGAGATTCAAGTGCCTGTCACAATGACTATTATTTGTATAAAGCTCCAACAGGAAAAGCTAGGAGAAACTCATTCCACTGTGTCTTAATTTCCAAGACAGAATAGTTAAGAAAAGAGTGATCTAGAAATGGTGAGTAACAGAGCAACTAACCAGTAATTTTTTTCTGCATCTGAAACCCTTTTGTTTAAAAGTGCAGTCTCAGTGATCTTCTGTTGTCTATGCTTTCCGTGTTCCTGCATTTTCAAAAGACATTTTAATTTTGACTAGTTGATATTTACCAATATACGCTTCTTCCAGTGAAGAGTAACTCCCTGTATTCTGTCAAGCCAAACTCTAAGTAGATCTGTTACAGGTTTAGCTCTTCTGTATGGATTCTTTTTCACTGTTTATGGTTGGTGGAATAGAAACCCATTTGGGTTGTTTTGGGGTTTTATTTGTTTCATTATTTTACATGCATTTTTTTCTTTGAAATGTGTTTGGATATCCCTGAAAGGATGTGTTGGAGCCATGTTTGTGAGTGTGAAAGCCAAAATTAGAATTTGTCAAGTGTTTCACAATTTTGCAAAGTAACAAAGCATTTACTGCACACCTTAGGGTTTTGTTTCAATGAAGTCCCTAGTTAGCAAAGCTAGCTAAAAAAAAAACCAAAAACCTCTCAATTTTAATTTCTATTACTCTTCAAGAATTATTCTCTGTAGTATTAAACATTCCCTCTTGCAGTAAGGCAATACTCAGTGTAAAAGTCTGGGACTGAGTCTGGAACAGTAGAATGCTATAATTGCTTGCCACAAAATTAAATGATGCACAGTTGAATTGAATATGAGGCAGAATATAAAATAGATAATAGAGAATAGGTCTTTTTCAAGTATTGGATAGTAGGACGAAAATTTTAACACAACAGATTGGAGAATGAGAAATAAAATCAGTACACATAATGTGTTTGTGCACATATTTGTATGCTTTTATATGCAGGCAAATGTGTGCACACATTCAGGCATGTATTTTGATTGAAACAGTGAGCAATTAAGCCACTTTTCCTGTAGACAGAGTGAAATAGGATAGCAGAATATTAGGATTCTCCCTTTCCCTCATATGTGTAAAAATGTCCACACTACATTTTTACATGAAGGTGCAAAGACGGGTACATATCTCTTCTCTTTTCAAATCTATGTGCATAGGCATGGATGTATACATCAGAAAATCCATAAGGAAAAGAAACACTTAAGTCCATCTAAGTCTATATACATACAGAATATGTGCCAAAGCAAAGGTGCTGGCAGTAAAAGGTATCAGTCCTGGTAATTCCAATATTCTTGCTTCTCAGAAGTTTCCTTTCTGATATCCTGTTACACAATTAAAAAATAAAAAATGATAACAGAAAAAGCTATGATCGAGGACTCCCAGCCAAGCTTGCTTCAGGGTTATCAGTGCAGCAAAGCTTGACCTTGTTATGAAGGAAATGTGTTTTAAATTAGAGCTTGCTCATAGCACTGCACAACCCATGTATCAATTAAAGTTCTTGTAACTGCAGGAAAAAAGAAAGGGAAGGGAAGGAAAGGAAAGAGACAACATTAAAAAGAAGATAATTTGTAGTTGAATGCCATTAGTTGTATTTTCTCTGGTTGTGTGTAGGTTCACTCTACGTTGTGCTGTAATTATGTCTGCCTTTTTGACATTTTCCTCTGTCTTCCCAAAAAGTCATTTGCCTCCTGCAAGCTACCATAGGTCTGGGCTGAAGCAGTTACGTGCCAGTTTTTTCTTGTCTGAAAGTGTATTGGGTCTGGCTGAGGTCGAGTTAACTTTCCCCACAGCAGCCCCCACAGCGCTGTGCTTGCATTGGTGGCTAGAAGGTGTTGACAACACCCCAGCGCTTTGGCTGCTGCTGAGCAGCACTCGCACAGCATCAGGGATGTCTCTGCAACATCCCCCCTCACCAGCAGGCTGGGGGTGGGCAAGGTCTTGGGAGGGGACACAGCCAGGGCAGCTGAGCCAAACTGATCAAAGGGATATTCCATAACATATGACGTCTGCACAGATATAAAAGCTAACAGAAAGGTGGAGAAAAGGGAGACATTTGTTACTTACGATATTTGTCTTCTGGTGCAACTGCTATGAGTAGTGAAGCTCTGCTTCCAAGGAAGTGGCTGGACATCGTCTGCTGATGGGAGGTGGAGAATGAATCTTTTTTTTTTTTTTTCCTTTGTTTCCATGCCATGACCTTTGCTTTAATTTTATTAAACTGCCTTTATCTTCACCCAGAATTTTTTTTCCATATTATTTCCCCCCCTGCCCCATCCTGCTGAGGATGGGAGTGATAAAGCAGCTTGGTGAGCACCTGCCATCCAGCCAAGGTCAACCCACTGCAGAAAGTCAAGGAAGGCCATATAAGAACCATGAGGAAGCTCATTATTCTCAGTGTCGCTGGCATGTTCCTCCAGTGCAACACATTACCACAAGTCACTTTCCTGACTAGCCCTGGCTATAGTGAAAGAAGATGTAATATCCCTGTAATCTTTATTTAGTGCTGGTTAGAGTTGTTATTTGTACTGGTCCTCTGCTCAGGTCTAGCTGTTGGTGATAAATAAATTACTCCCCAGCTAGCAAATTGCAGCACTTTTCTGAGTTTTTTGGAGCAAGAAGACTAAGTGATAAATTGGTAGCCCTAAGAGGTTTATTCATAAATATTCTCTCCATTTCATTCATATTTTTTTAAAATGTATTTACTTAGAGGTTTATTCACATCTTTGGTGAAGATTTTATGTGGAAAGAAGCCATAATGCATTAGTCCTTGTAAGTATTATTATCAGCCTTAGCAACAAAGTCAAAAAAAGCAGTATAAGAAAAGACTGAAACTTCCCTTCTGCTGGGAAAAAAAGAGGATATTTAAAGTCTCTGCCCTGAATGTTCATTTTTTACCATCCAAAATAAAACAAGCATGCTTCCCCCTCCTTTTTTCTAAGCTTTATTTTTACCAGTAACATTCACAGATTTGCGGAGACACAAGCAGCTCTCCAATTGTTCTTATTTAGAAAGAAAACTAGAGAAAGTTCTAGTAGTCAAGGCTGCATATCTTAATTGACTCAGATAACAGTTTTTAGTAAATGCCTTTTTCTTTGTATATTCAAACACAGATCAGCAGAAACTCAAATGCTTTTCCTTTCTGACAATGTCTGAGTTCACAAGGGAAATATGTTCTGTCACTCTGAACCAATTCCTAAATGGGATAAAAAATTCTTGACTAAAATTCAGCTACTTAAAATTCAGTTTACTGAGGTGTTTTATGATCACAAAACATAAAAAGCTTGGCAGCAATGCTGTCCAGAGGAAACTGCATTAACTTATATTCTAGTCTGGTTTTGGAGGAGTTATTTAGAAAAAAAAAAATTCTTTTTAGACTTATTGTTCAAGAGGTTAGATCATGATATTTATGAAATGCCTGTTTAAAACACAAAAATCAATGGCAACGATGAGTTGAATTAATGTATTATACAGTCCTATGATCACTTATAGCTACTGATTAGCAACATCCTCTTCTATTTTTCCTCTGTGAAGCCAGTTGGGATTGAATATCACTTCATTCCTTCCAGTTAAATAAAAAAAACCCCACCAATATTTTTAAAATTCTCAATAAAAGTCAAAATAAACACTTTATTCTTCTTTAAGAAGATTGCAGTAAGTTGAAAATGAGAAGTCAGTCCAAGAACTTTGCTACAAATTCCAAATCAGATTTGTTGTTCTTTTTCTATATGTCAGCGAGATATACCACAGTAAATTGACGCTTGTCTTCACTGCTTTCAATGCTTTGCAGTTCACTTTATGCTGCTGTAAGCAATGCACAAATCGAAGCAATAAAAAGCAGCATGCTTTCCTCTTCTTCATCATTTCTCTGTGTCTTATTGTGTCTTGGTTGTCAGCTCTCTTGTCTTAGTTCTTGGTTTTTTTCTTCTTTCCCATCATCTACACTGATGCCAAAAAGTGTCTTTAAATCATATATAATGCCTTAAAAAATCCAGCTGTGCAGATCCAAATTTAAAAAAGAGCTGATTGACCTTGAGTCCTGTTAGTTTCAGTGGGGCTTGATAATATCTTCATGTCAAAACCCAGCCATTTAAAAGTATTGATAAAAACCCCCCTGAGCTATGCTAGTTGATGGTAGAGGGAAGAAAGTGTAATGTTCCATGTGTTTATTAAGGTTTTGCAACACAAGCTAAAAAAAAAAAAAAAGAATAAATTACCCATATTTGGCTTAGAGGTACTGCTGTTTGAAAACATTGGGTGAGTTAGTACAACTGGAATATGTCAGAGCTACTGTGAAAGTGTCCGTGATAATGTCCAGCAATTAATTGCAAAACCTTTATTGTAATAATGTGCACTTCTCGGGGGAAAGAAAGCAAGTTGTTTTGGATAACTGTAAAAGTGAACAGTTTCATATCAGACTGGGTGTTCTGACAGCTATTTCTGCAGCCTTCACCAAATTTACGCGGAAGTTTGTCAGTGTCCTAGAAGGTTTGTTCCCCAATTCCCAAGGACACTTTGATTGAACTAAGCTTTTAAAGAAGTTTCTTATGCCCTTCTAGTAAGGATTTAAATTTAAAATTTGAATAAAATAAGATTTTGTTTCGACATATAAAGCAATAGATACTGTCACATGAATATTTCATTCTGTATTTGTCTCTGTCTCATCATTTATATTTATCTTGTTTACTACTCTTGTGCAAAAAGGTTGCTTCTCTGTTTTTAGTTGAAAACAAAGAATTTTATAATGAACATAGACTCTGAGACACCCAAGATGATGTAAAAAACACAGGAACTGAATGCAGTTTAGACATCTGTTGATTTTGCCTTTGTGTCTTCATTGTACATCACCAGTGCATCAACTACACATTTTTTCCATCTTTAAAATTCCAGAAGATGAGTTTAGTGCAAATGGGAAAGGATTGAATTGAAAGCAAACTTTAGAAGATTTGTGGTTAGAAGCCACAACATGCTGAAAGGTTCCTGCCGTGATGAGAGATGGGACGCTGTTTGATGCAAACAAATGTCAATTTATTGTATAGAAACACGGGTATATATACTTTCAGAAGTTGCACATTTTAAACAGATTGGTTCTTTTGAGCTAAGCATTGCATACTAGGCAATCCCCGACTGGTGGTTAACTACCATCAATCAACAGCAAGGTGTTATCTTTCCTTGATGCCATCCTTGGCGCCATCCATCCCCCACTCCCCTATGCTCTCTCACCATGACTCATCATGTTAATTGTTGTGTCTGTACACACTCGAGCACATTCCCCTCAGCTAATGATTACTACACATGGTCCTAGTTTCCAGCCCGCTCCTGCAGGTTCCCATCTGTTCCCATACCCGTTTTTTCAGTTTTGTTGTGTGATTAGTTTGTATGTAAATGGGAAGAGTAGCTCAATCACATAGTAGGAAACACAACAAAAATCTCAGTGTTATTTTGACTGCTGTAGAGTGTGTGACTGTGTGGGTCTGGGGTGGGTCTGGTGGGTCTGGTGGCATTGCTTTCCTCTCATTTAACACAATAGCAGAACCTCACGCAGTGTTAATACATGATAGGACTGGGACACACAGATGAAGATCACTGGTATTTAAAAATGCCATCTCCTTTCTATTCTAGCTTTTAATAAAAGCAGGAGAGATTCAAAACTTTTGACAGCACTGATAGTATGATCCATAGTGGTGTGACAAAATTGACATTACTTCAATGTAACTTAATGTAGTTTAACTAATTGTATTGAGGAAAATATTGATATTCATGTCAGCAAGCTTGATAGTTAAATGGATCATCTAAATGAGGTTGTACTTCATTAAAAATGAATGAAGGACTTGAAATAAATAAATAAATAAATGTGACAAGTCCAGAAATGAGGCTTTCAACATGAGTCTAACATTTTGTTTAAGATTTTTCTTGGATAATTTGAAGGTGGGCTTAATTATAGATGGTTTTGTATATTATCCAAAATAAGTTACAAGATTCCAAAGTGGATTGCAAAAATCAGACTGGTTCCAGTCTGATTTGAAATCAAATACATTCTTAGGTTTCCTGGTGAAGCAAGCTTAAATATGTAAGCAAGGCTCAAATACGGTTCTTTTCCATGTTTTCTGGGGACTCTCTGTTGGTATTAGATCTGGCTCATCCAATTACATTTTAGGCCTCTGAAAAGTGATCGTCATGTCTTAAATTATCATCATATTCTAAAGTAGATGTTTAAGACAGGTGGAAATTCTCTCTGGGTGCCTGTCTCTCCTTACTGACCATAAATGGGGTTCAGATCACTAATTTTTACTGAAAACCTAATAATCTAAAAATTAGTTAAGTGAGTTGGCTCTAAGCTCGGTCTGTAACTCATAATTTCTTTATACTTCATCTCAAGTATTCTTCATGCCTCTGGTTTTCACGTCCATGAATATTCTACTTAACTAAACGTTCCTTTCATGTAGTGGCACAACCTGGTAATGATATGAAATCGGACATTCTAGTCAGCTACAACAGATAACCTCATGCAGTTAGATTTCACTCCACCTGCTTAGAAATCAGCTTTTGGATCTGTGAATTATCTTCTCAGGGTACTGATTAGGTGTGAGGAGGATTTATCAGTATTTGAGACCTGACATTTGAGAGTATTGTGGAACTGGAAGCAACCTGTAAGATGCCTAGGTTAAAATGAAAGGCCTCTACCCAAAAGCTGACAGTAAAGGGTATATAACATTGTAAAAGCAGCATGACAGACTCATCTTGGTGAAGAGAAAAAAGAAAAATCCTAATTTTTCTTTAAATCCTAATGTGTATCTTTGTGTACCGCAAGACAAAACTGACAGTTGCTGTCAGCAGTCCTGCAAAGACAGAGCACACAGGTCCTTCTAGCCCCAGCAGTCTGGGTAGAGACTGTTTGCACCTGAGTTACAGCTGAAATGGTAAAAACGCTCAGCACAGCCACCATACCTCAGCAGCTGTAATGCCTTACCGCTTGAGCTGTGGGACATAGGAGCTCTTCTACGCAATGAGCATCGCATGTGCTGCTTCCCCTGCTTATTCTCTGTTTCTTGGGACTGTAGCTTGTACAGCCTGGAGAGAGGTTGTGCCATGGTCTGGTTAGGTTTGGATGATCAGAGACCTGCCCTGCAGTCTGCAGGCAAGGGGGTTCCCCAGGTTATGAGTCATAGCAGTGGCATAGTTATACATAAAATTTAACAGGATAGGCACTGGGTTCATTCTGTTGTCCAGATAAGAAGTAGAATTTCATCCGAGTTTGGGTTTTTTTGCAAAAAGTGATGGGCACAGGCTGCATGTGGGGTCCACTGCATTGCATACATTGACTGTAGATAGTGAGTAAAGGTTAGTTACTTTCATGGGAAACAAAGCAAAACAAGGGAGAGACAGAGACAGGGGTAAAGAAAAGGGAAATTGAATACTTTCTGCAGTGGTCAGCGGGACAGAGAAGAGAGAGCAGGAGGTCCCCAGCCATTGTTTTTCCTTAGTACTAGACAGTTTTCACAGGGGCCTGGCCAGGCTCCTTCCTGCAGAACCTGTTCCTGTTCCTTTCATGTTCCTGCTCCTGTTCCTGTTCCTGGTGCTGCTGGTTGGAGTGTGCTTTGGTCATGACTATTTTCTGCTGTTGTTCACTAGGCTTCCTTTTCCTATAGTATTAAGTAGAAACTACAAAACTAGAAGTATGAAAAGGTATGGAAAGAAGGGGTAAGTCTCTTGTCAGAAACAACCACTTTTCATGAGAAGCCCACTATAATGCCTGGGTTTTCACATATGCAAGACCATGAAAACAATATAACGAGAGCCAGATGGAAACACTGGAACAGCAGCTGTAGAATCCCCAATTCATGGGTGAAAGGTTTCACAGTGCAAGTGGAAGACAGTGTGATCAGCTAAAAGATGTATGCCATATAATAGTTCCACAGTAACATCGAAAAAAATGGACTAAACCAGGATTGTCAATATGAAATGTAAAATGTAAAACTGTAAAATGATCAGTTGCATTTGTTCAAAAAAATAGAAGAGAAAAAGGACAGTCTGTTTGACAAGTTTAACTCTTGCTCAAAAGGTGAAATAAGAAATCACCTATCTGCCCCACAAATGATGAATATTTTGAGAAAATTAAATATATATTTGGAAATCTTAACCAAGCTGATATATAACAATAATTATGAAAACAATATAAATTATTCTAGCAAAAGATAAAGTATTGAAAAATCAATGTTTTCAATTTGCGTTGTGGAATCATAATCCTACTTGGAAAAGAATCAAATATTTTAAAAATATGGCCTTGTTTAAGGCAAAATGCTGCTGTTAGGTTTGCTGGTATATTTACTGTGGAGCACTGACTTTTCTAAAAGTCTGCTGTAAGCCCAAATCCTGATACCTTGAGGGATTTTACCATATGCCTCAGTGTGCTCCAGCGCAGCAGTACATTTAGACATGCTGCTTCCCCAGCCTATGGGTCTTCACAGCTACCTCAGTTTAGGCAGCAGAGTTCAAAGGCAGGCCATGATTTGGTTGAATAAGGAGCTCTCAGTCACAGTTATTTGGCTTCTATTGTTGATTTGGCAATATTTTTTACATGGGAGACATGAACAGAATCAGTGCAGCTTGTCAACATTGTGAGAGCACATAAGAAACAAAAATAAGAGAATTGTACCACCTAAAGTGGATGGGAAATTTAACAGTGTAAAATTGTAGTGTTCCACTGGGCATGGCCTGGCAGGATACCACATCTGAAAACCAGGCACTGGGCTTGTCTTTCTTGTCAGCATCAGCTCCTCCACACCTGTATCTGGCTATGCTTCCGATCTTCTTGGTAAGAAGAAATATTATATTGATACGATATTGGACAATATATGCTTAAAATTTCTTTACTTACCAAAGATTTAAATGCATTACAAATACTTTTCAAGGTCACAGAGGAAGTATTTTCTGGCTCCTTTGTTTCAAGGGACATGTTTTGGATAATGCTTCAATAGATAATATTTTCTTCATTTTTGGAAAAAATGGCAATTTTAAATTAGAAACAGACTCTGGCATTCACAGATAGTGAAAAAAGGTGTAATTTTAAAGTTAGATATTGGATAACTATTAACCACATTCTTGCAAAATAAGGATCAACAATCTACTCCCACATCCAGATACAAGTATGTCAGTTTGTGATAACAGCAAAAATGTTGTGTTTAGCATCTTGCTGAGCTCTGAGAGATTTGGCACATCTCACACATGAGATTTCTGGAAAGCTCCATTTGTTGGAAGTGGGAAACTGTGTAATAAATCAGTTTTGAAACTAACCTTAGATATTACATGCATAACAGTGCAAACTGTATTGATAATATAGATGATTAGGGCTTTATCAGCAATTGTGGTTTGGGTTTAATATAAAAACAGAGACTAACAGATCTTTGTGATATCTCAAATGTAATTCTATAACTTTCAAAGAAAAAGGAAAACAATGTAGGACTTAATGTGTATGCTGTAGACAAAGTTTTATCTACAGTGTGTTTCTTGTTTGCTATATGGAAATTTGGAGCTCTGAAGTGCCGTTATGATCACCTCATATTAGGCAACGTGGTCATGAAGTGCTACACATAGGCATACAACTGAAATTATGCCATCAGGGCCAATGTTTTGTGGCTAAACTAGAGTTTGTCTCTAGAAAAGCATACATACCATCTCAAAAAATTCAAGCAGAACAGGTCTGGGTAATACCTGGTCATTGTCGCAAATGTTCTTTATTTCCATTTCAATTTTACTTCACAGAACTTAGCAGACTGTGCACTTAAATTTCCTTGCATGGGGCAATGAGGTGGAAATGAATGTTGTCTCTTCCTCTTCTCATTCTCTACTCTTCCCCCTGCCCCTGGCCTTGTATGCCATGGCTGTTCTTGTTTACAGCAAACATTGCTGAAAAAAATCCCAAAACACTCAGTAGTGATTCTCCAGCTATTGCTTTGCCATACTTTTGCAAACATAGTCTTATGCAAGGATCTTATGCAAGAATCTTGTGTCAGTCACATTAATGGCTTTTTCCACGTGCCTTCCAGCAATGAAACACATCTGACCCATGTCTCTGGCATAATATATCACTGATTCACTTTGTGACTGTAAGTAGCAAACAGAACTATTTGGTATCCTGCTATAGAATACACTTGTATACTCTTGCATAGCATTATAGCTTCTTACTCTTCATGTTACCTGGTGCACCAGATATGTACATGTCCCACAGGTCCTATGCATGGGAAGGAGAACTGGAGAGATGTATGTTACTTTCCAAAAGAAACTGGGTAGGGAGAAAAAAGGAAAAAAAAAAAAAAAAAGCACAGATATGTCACTGGGGCAATGAAGTTAAAAATACCAACCACATACTGAGGTGTAAGAAGGTGATACATGAGAAGGGTATGTACAGAAACAAAGGGAGAGTAAAAACTTCTAGAGCTTTTGTCCCAAAGGGAAATACAGGCTTGGCAGACTTTACAACTGGTCAGAGCAGAAAGGCTTTATTAAATTAACAACAACAACAACAAAGGTTTTAAAACATGTACTTCCCATCCCACCCCCCACCCCCCCGATTTTATTAGAAGAAACACTTTAATAGTTCCCTCAGGTAAATGATAGTCATTGCTCCACATAAACAAGTGATGAGTTTGGGATGCTACAAGTTGTAGTGATGTGTTGGATGTGATAAACCAATTTCTGTTTCTTACAGTGAAAATCTTTCGGTTTTCTGTGTAATTACTTTCTTATTTCAAAATCCTTTCAATTGTATGTTGCACACCTGAGTTACAATTCATAAAATACACATTCTATTAGCACTGTGTTCCAGCCAGCCATCTGATGTGATGTTCCTGGTGATATTTCTCTATGGGATTCAATTGTATCCTTGTTATATTGATTTTTTTTCACCTGCATGTCTTTGAACGGTCAGTAGCAGCTTTACCAAAGGATTAAGACATGGGGTGACAGTGGGTGTGCTGTTCAGTGCCACTCCCTGAGCCATTTAGTTCTCACCTTTGCCTTTAGACTGTTACAAACTGAAGACTCTTCTAATGAAGTCTGCCTCACATTCAAAAGAATGTAAGAGTAGTATTCAACAAGCTGCTTGCTCATGTAATTGGCCTTTGCACAAGGCTGAACAAAAAATCAAAGAGCTGACTGAGCTTCTGCTTTAAGCCTGGTGAGGTTCCTCCATCCAGCTTCCAAGATAAGCTGCAGAGCAGAATCCCAGTTCTGCATGGAAACTTCCCTATGGAAGGAGGTATGACAGCCACAGCCTTTCCTGTGACACAGGTGTCTTTTGGTGCCCTGGATGAGTCAGAATGAGGAGTCCACCGTGGATAAAATTGTTAGCAATCTATGCAATAGCATATTTTTATAGTTAAGATGTGCATTCAATTATAGGCACATATGTAGCTTCTTTTCTATAATCTTTAAGATTTTATAAGCTTGAACTCTTTGCCATATAGAACAACACCAAAAATAGAAAACAGAAAGATTTTTGGAGGGACTTGTTTATTCAGTTACATAGTGTGTGCTAAAATCAGCTCTTTTTCTTTTTCTGAACAGTTATGAAAGTAGATGCTGTTAAGGCTTTGAACCAAATCTGCAATTCTCTTAAATCCATGTAGCTTTATCAATTTCAATACCATTACCTTGCTTCCCATACACTGAGAATCTGTAGCATTTTCCAGAACAAATTTCATCAGCCTGATTTGTTACATGTGCAAAGGAGGTGATCGAACAGGAAAATCTCTTAAAGCTACTGTGATCTTTAGATAAAAGACACTTTCATAAAGTAAAAAAGTATTATGATGATGATGGTGATATTTACAGTGTACATTTTATTTGAAATTTACCAATTTGATTGTACTTTTGTTTTCTTAGTGAGTTTTTTATTCCACAAATGTCAGCTTCTTCTAAATCACAGTCCCTTCCATGGCTACAAACTATTAAAAACAGAGAGGGGTATAGTTTCAAAGTAGCGTGTAGGCGGTATTAGCACAAATCCTGTTATACATGAACAGATTTTAGCGCATACCTCCCTTGCAGTGCTTTGAAAATTTATCCCTTAATATAAAAATACCTGCATGGATGTTAATATAGAGGACAGACTTTCTGTGTTTTGTGAGAACAACTTTGCATCTGTGAAGTGCCTAAATTCAAATTAACCCTTTTTGTAACAAACAAGGGAGAAGTTTGTGACTATCCAAAAGTTCCCAGAGACTTATTCAAAAGCCTACGCACTTTAGGGTTATTTTTTTTCCCAGTTTGATCCACTAGTTCAACAAACATTAGAGAAGCAACATTAAAACTAGCAAAGAAAATGCAGCAAATTGACAAAAACTCAATCAAAACATAACAAAACAGAAAGTGAGATAGATATAGATGTGGAAGAGACCCTTTTTACTTATTTCACTGGGGATTTATTGTTGTTTTGTTTTGTTTTTTTCTCTTTTTTTTTACACTTAAAACATATACAAGAACATGAGATTGTTATGACATATTTTCAGCAAGTGATGAGAATATAAAGTTACGTGAGCACAATAATTGGAATTTTATATCAGATTGGCATTTTATCAAAGGCAGAACCCTGACTACCACGGATCGACATAACATAATGTAGAAACAAAGATTTTTCTCTTTCTTAAGGTTAAAGATGGTGCAAAAGCCCTCCCTGACAGACATATCTACATAATGTGATGTCTAGCTTTCCTCCAAAGCATGAAACTTCTGGAAATTATCTTAATGCATTAAATAGTGAATACCCTCCATAATTCTCTCAACTGCTGCATAATTCCATCATGTTTTGTGTTCTTTTAATATTTTTCCAAAGTAATATTTATTACCCATGAATTATACCCATACATATATATGATTTATAGGTATATTTTATAGTATATTTTATATGTATTAGCTATCAAATTATTTGATATTTTATCTGTTTTAAATAGGCTATCTTTCAGTTGTGTTAAATCTTGTGTCTTATATTCTGAGAACAGGGAAGTCAGAAAAGCTAATTTATTTTTCTCATATTATTTGTTACTTCATATAATTTTATAAGAATTTGTCTCTCTCAAAAGGACGCAGAGCCAATATAAGACTTTGAACAGGTCATCTTCATCGGCACTTATGGTGGAAAGAAGTAGAATTTAGACTCCCAGATCAAAGAGTTATTCTGTCTTAACACTGTAGTCAAAAAACCCCAAATGTCCATGCAGGTTGGACACATCTTCCCCTGAGCAGCAGGACACCTGCCACCTCCATCAGGTCTGCCACAATTCAGAGAGCTGCTCCAGCTCTGCGTCTAAGAAGCTGATGCCTGTTGGCTAACCATATAATAGTGCTGGTTGCCATGCTCATCAGGCAGCATGAGGAAGCAACTGTCTTTCATTTGCCTGGATCTCCAGACAGAACACAGCTAGAATCACTACAGTTCCAAACTGGTATTTGTTCAAGAGCAAGGTACTACTGGTTGTTTTGGGAAAGATATATTTTTTAAAATATCTGTACAGATTTCTTTCTTTTCCTGCTTTTAGAAATTTTGGTAGAGCATGAGATCATGGATATTGGGCAAAACTGGAAGAAGACTCCCACCAGCAGAAGCTCAGCTACTATCCAAATCTGACATTGTTTTGTCTGTGAGGGATAGAAAAAAGGCTTTCCAAGTGGGTAGGAATGTATTGATGCTTCTAACTGGGCATGCCTGAGGGAACAAAGTACTTGAGGACTGAAAAGCCAGTGTTCAGAAGAGTGCTATATATATTTAACTGCATTTTAACAATCTCATGTGCATCATTGAGGAGATGAAGACACGGACTCCTGAATCCGACCAGAAGGCCTTTCATTAGTCTAAAACCCGTGCTTATATATCCTCATTTTCTGTTCACATGCACCATACTAAAATATCATTGGTTAATCAATACTGTTCACATGCCTCTTGGCTACATATAATTGGTTAATTACTAAGCTACCAACACACTGAACTTCTTGGACTTTTTTTTTCTCTCTTCTTTCTTATCTCTATGAGTTTCATGTTCTCAGCCAGCTGCCGAGACGTGGCATCGCGCATCCGCTCCGGCCTTGCTTCATATCCCGTTTTTCTTCCAGGTGTTCAGCCAACCTTAACTTACTTTCTTTCTTCTTTAGCCTTCAAGTTTCTTCACAGGCATCATGCCTCCAGCACTTGCCATAAAGATCTCTACACATCATTTATGATGAAATGAAATAAAAATACTTTCTGCTTCTTAGACAATCATGTATGACAACTAAGAGAGAAATCAACACTTGTTACAGTACATGTGGTATCCAAGCATTTTCTGGTTACTACATCTTTTAGAAGATTTTATTCATACAATGAAGTACTGAACAATTATATCTCAGGGTGGGATTAGATAAAAGTTGAACAGCTGGTCTACGCTGGGTTTAGCTCTAGTTAAGGAACCTGTCTGAAGACACCCAAAAGAATGGTCCTTTGTTACTTGCTTTTCTTTTTTACATCACTTTTTAAAAAGCTATGGTCATGTGGGATGAATCTAACCCCAGAAGGTTTATGATATGCTCAGCTGTAGGCGTGTGAGGAAGCAGATGCCTGTTCACTAGAGCAGTTAAGGACCTTGAGCAAGAGTTCAAATACATACCTAACTACCTTGCTTAGTAGAAACGGGACTTGTACTTGCAAACTTTATAAGGATTATTCTGAACACTTTTGTAGCAATATAATCAGGTTGCATAAAAATCAACCAGGAAATGCATAAAGACTTAATAAATTGCCTTTTAAACTAAGCAATAGAGTACCCGAGAACTGATAAAATTCTATATTAATATATTTCAGCTGGTGTAACGCTAGGTGAGAATAATATTTCACTTTCACACATTTGTTCTAAAGCCAGACACAGGGCTTTATTCCATTTCTCTCCTCTCTCCCTCTTCCTGTAAGAAGTTTGCAGGCTCATCAAATTCAGATATGCAAACAGACAAAAGCGATCCTCCCGGCTACCTAATTCTAATTCATGCTGCTTTGCACAGCTACACTAATAGAAGGCCACATTCTGCCAGATTGATTGTCTTTTCTGCATACTTATTAGCTAGCTTGGTGCATGGCAATATTTTGTCCTGTACTGTATAATCATTTTTGGGTGTCCTTCTTGAAAAGAAACTGCAGCTCAGCTGCATCACAGGCATTGCTGTTGTCTAACCTAACATATTGCCTCGGTCAGACACACTGATCACTGCAGTGAATTATGAAGAATCTCCTAGTCCTTTATGGGATATCTCATGTAATTTAGCAGAACAGTACCTTGCTACAGAAAGCATAAATGAACTTTCAGGTGTTTCTGTTAGCAGGAGAATAAGTCATTAACTGTTAGTAAAAAAAGGAAAGGAAAAGAAAAAAAAAAAAAAAAGAGAAAGAAAATATTCTGTATTAAACCCCATACCTTACTTAAGTGATTTCTATATGAACACTTCTGACTTTCAATTCTACATAATATTATGGGAGATTTCTATTAGGAACACATAAAGCCAGTTCATATAGAAAACTAAAGCTGTATGCAGTCCATATGTACTGTTTAAGCATAGGAATAATTCTGGATTACTACCTCCCTAGCAGGACTTTGGGAATTGCATTAATTGGTGTACTGAACAAATTTGGTTTCCTTGGCTTGTGGAACAACAGTGAGCAGACTGGGATTCCCTCTGGTTTATTCAGTAGTCATATTTACAGAATTGGTGCGTGTGTGCGTGGTTAGTTGCCATTTATTATTTTTATTACCTGTATTGGAATAATGGAAGGGAATAACTACTCTTTCTTTGTTTTATATGGCATAGCTGAAAGACAAACACTGCTTTACCTTGTGCACTGCTTCTCTTGTGTTTCTCTCGAGACTCTGCACCAGCAGCAGCAGCTTTGAGCTGTGATTAGAAAGCAAACACCTAATCCCAAGTAGTCACAAGCATCCACTGAGACTACTTCCTTCATCCTTTCCTCTGCTTTAATTCTTGCACCTTGTTGAATAAGATATGATTACATTTGGCAGCTGTTAATCTGATCATGTTGTTAGAATCCATTATTCATTTTATCTGAAGTACCTTAGCCGACCACATGCTGTGAAGAACTTCAGAAATATATTCATAATTATTGAAAATGTTATTGGTAAATAATTTATTCATTTATTTAATATTATATGAAGCAGAATTCTGGGAAATACTTTAGCTGTGTCCTCTTCTGATGGGAAACTGTCCTATCCAGTTTGAAACCCATATTTCTTGTCATGTTCCTTATGGACATGTGCCTTGACTGAAACTTTCCCTAAGATTTTCTTTGTATTTCGTAAGAAATGAGCTCAGACTGCAACATTTTCATCATTGGACATGCTAATAAGAAACACACAGTTTCAAAGAATTTGTTGGAATTTAATAGCTTTGAAATTCTGGTTTCAATGAATGGAAAAGTTTAAAAGTTTTTTGAGCATGCATGTGTAGGAAGTAGGCAGATACTCAGGTATACCTGCACACACAAAAGCAGCATGTGGTTTTATGAACTTTGCATCCTTGGAAGGTTTGATGGCTAATCTGTTGATTGTCACAGTACCTGGGTGGAAGTTCCTGTGTGTCAGACTACAGAAAAGGAGGATAATGAGGATGATCCAGGTACTTAGGATAAATTTGGAAATCTGTTCAACTATGTGTCAGTGCAAAAAAATAACATGGAATATGTTAAACATGAGAACTGGAAGACATGTACATATGCCTGAAGTAAATTTTTTAACTCCTTTTTAATAGATTAAACGTAACCATTAGAGTCCTTTCATGCAGATTTTTTTTCTATAAAAATTATTCATAGAGGTTTTCCTTCTATGTTTGATAAAGAAAATAACTTCCAGAGGGTGATTCATCCCACTTGTCTTAAACATTTTGGTTTTGTTCCTTCAGAGGTTATTAGGTACTACCTGGGCATACATAGACAAAGGAACAAATTCCATCCACTGATTATTATTTTCCTTCTATATTATTCTTAACCTCTTTCATCTGCATCAGGTTTCTGTGGGAGACTGGAGGGTAAGTCTAGGTGGATCCATCCAATGTAGCATTGTTATCACAACCATAACTGACACAGATTTTAAAATATGCTTCTAGCAGGCACTATTAAAGTATCTCTAGGAAACCTCAGTAAATTCTTGGTGAATGGATACCACATCTATTATATTATGAAATTTAAGATACACATTTTAGTATTCCAATATTTCAGGAAGTCCTGATGATGCCTAATGGAATTCTGGATGTATGCAGGACTGAGCCCTCTTAGGCTAAACAGAAAACACTTTCAATACCAAGAAGAGCTTTCTACCATGTGCTTCTTATATGGAGTTATCTATGGATTGTCACCAATCAACAGAAAAATAGCAATTTGTCACAATGATGGATTTATGAGATCTATAGCGATCCAAATTCTTACAGAGATCACCAAGGATTTCTGTTTTAAAATCTAAAACGCAGCACCATGTAATAGGTAGTATGTTAGAACAGCAATGACAAAGTTGCTCTACATGACATTTCATTTCTGGATGGCAGCAAAGATCAATGTACTTGCCTGCACCTCCTGAATTAATAGCCCTTGCTACCAAGGAATAAAATAATGTTATACAACTTCCTACACTACATTGCAAGCCTCTCACCATAATGAAGTAATAAGGCATGAGTTTCAATGAAGAAGTCTCTTTCATACTACTATCAACTTAAAGTAATTTGATATTATGATGTACTGAGCTAGTCTGCATTACTGTTTCAAGCAGTACTTCTATTGCTAAAAAACTCAAATGCCAGTAAATACCAAATGTTATGCTGCAATCCATTTTTCCCTTAGTGGTTGTGTGCACAAATGAGAGGCTATTCATAGTTATTTTATTAACTCATTTGAAACAACTTAGAAAAAAGGCCAGGTTTTTTGTGTTTTTTTTTTTTAACAAATTTTTTTTGGAGCAAAACAAAGATGCTGCACTTCAGCATTTTTAAAAACAGTTCCTCTTTTGCCATATTCACTTAAAAAGTTGAAAAATATCTTTTGAAAATGTTCTATATGATGAACCTATTATTCTTTTTCATTATAATTAATATTCATTTAGATTCAGATATTATTAGTGGAAATAAGTTTTTCAAAATTTTAATACCAAACTTTCTGTATTTAAATCATTTCTGTCTAGTCAAACTTACTTTTGTAAAAAGTTTTAGGCCTCCTGAATAGAAAAAGAACGTAACTTTGCGTCTTTGCTATTTTATATATTTTTTGTGACTACTTTCAGAGCTCCTGATGAACATTTTTACATTAAGCTGTATGAATGTGAAGATCTGTATTAGATGTAACATTAAAAGGTATTTGCATGGTAGTGTATTTGTAGATTTAAACCATCTTTTATGGTATTTGGACATGCTAAACACCTCTCCCAGTGTGGCCAAACAAAAGAGTGTGTTGCAGCCCATAAACCACCAGTGATCATCTAAGCTTGTTCTCTAATTCTTGGTTATTTTTTGTGATGATCAGGGGAGTACTGCTGTATTCAAACACAGTAGGAGAAAAAGTTACAGAACAAATACTGTGGTTTTAATTGAACACCTTCCTGCACACCCACATCATTTGAACTCCTCCTCCTCAAGTCCCATTTAAGCAGCCTGAATTGCCAGAGCCTGGAGAGAAACAGCTACTCAACATCAGCTTCCCTGTCAGTTTTTTTGCTGCTTGTGTTAGCTAGCAGGTCAGCGGGTAAAGATAATGAGACATGGAAAAGGTTTCTGAGGTATGAATGGAGGCTGTGAGAACTCAAAGAGGTGCAGGAAAGCTTCAGAAATTATAGAAAGAAGGAAATTTCCCTACTGTGTATAGGAATGGCTGTGGTATAGTTTGTAGCTACCCAAGCAGCCACTGAAAATTGCTGGGCTGAGAATAAAGCCACAGCAAAAAAGGATGACTTCTTCAAAGAAAGGGTGGATGGGAAAGACATTTCTTTCTGAACTGTTAAGTCTTTCTCACAAAAAACTTTAAAGAATTAGGTAATTCTAGCACAGTATTTTGTGACCTGAGGAAACCTTCCTTTGAAGACAGTGGAGACAGTGGCCAACTTCAATGTCTTCCTGTATTTTGTGTTTTGCTAGCTCATATTAAAGAAAATCTGCAGGTAGTCCAGTTTACACAGCTCTGGCATCTCCCTTAGTGCAGGAACTCAAGGACTGGTAATACTACACTTCTTCCCCGTTCCTCCTTTTACTTCTTAGATTGGAAAGGGAACCTGTGTTACATGGAGAACCCATAGTTTTCTTCTTCCCCTTCTCCTGGTCTATGATTGCTTTGAGCTGTTTTGAAAGTTAGCATTCGATCCTAAAAAAACACAAGTTATTTTTTTACCTGGGATATTGTACAGTTTTGCTGTTCTGACAGGATAACCATCAGCATGCTGTAATTTCTTTTTCACAGTCCACTGAAATCTGGAAATTCCTCCCATAGTCTTCAATAAGGTTTACATCCAGGTTCCTAATGACAGCAAATTCTGTGTTTTGACATGTGCAGATTATGGAAGTGTTTAGCTGGTTAACGCATTATCCAGCACTGAGGAGCACATAGCTAAGTTGCTGAATTTTCATCTTTTGGTAGTGCTTACATAATATGAAACAATACCATCTAATGGGATCTGACCTGAAACCACAGTTTCCTAATAAATCACAAAATCAAAAAAGCAGCAAGTACTTGGAAGTCAGTAAAGAGTTTCTGCTCTGTTAAAACTCACTGAATATTCTTACTCAGTGCAATTAATGCCTTAGGTGCATTAAATTACCCTAAGCACGATATTTTTTTTTTTCAAATTCACATTTATATGGCATTATTTAAAATGGCATCAAGCCCCGCATATAAAGCAATCAATTTAGATGACTTCAAAACCAGTAAAGTTTATTTATGCTTTAATTGAAAGTTTAGTTCTTTCCCCTCCTCTCACTGATACCAAATTACTTCTTATTAAAAAGACTTTTTATAAAGACATACAAAAAGTGAAGTAAGAGTTAAAAAATATATAACCAAGGATTTTAAAACCATTTTTTAGCATGAAAAACAAGAGAGCAAGCAACAGGCCACGCTACCAAATATCTCTATGGTTATATGTTAGGTTGGTCACAAAACATCCTGGTCATCCACAGCCCGAAGCCATCGTGCAAGGGCTAATTGCTAAAGGCAATGAAATGAAAGCATGAATGTTTTCATATTCACCATTCTCTTGGAGTGCTGCTGTCCCATGGCACCCTTTGGGAAGTACTGGTCTACAACAGTGGTTTACATCACTTTTGCACTCTTCAGAATGACTTCAGTCATTCTGTTTCCACATGGAAAATCTGTGACTCCTGGCTAGTTTGCCTTCCGGAACTGGTATTCTCACAAGCCTGGATGGGAACCAGTGTGTCTCCAAATTGCTTTCTGTAAAATTTTTGTAACAGAAGAAAAATATATGCAAAATCTGTCTATGCCTACTTTTATAATTTACCATCATTGTCAACTTCATTTTAAAGGCTTGCAGAGCTGATAGACTTCTGGAACTGTTCTGTGGTGCACTTTTCTTTCCTCATTTAACTATGCAAAACTGATTCTATTGCAGTAGCTTTAAAGAAATTTTTTTTCCAAGGAAGAAAGATTTTATAGTTGCATTAATAGGTCACCATGGCAGAATAATTTAATGTTAGTATAATGCAGAGAATAAGTGCATAGAAGATAGAATCAGCATGCAGCGAAATGTGTTGACCATGGACAAGAATAGGAAGAAATTTAATGTGAAATAGAATGAAAAGAACAAAGGATTCACTGTAAGATGATCAATAACATAGCAAGCTATGTTATATAAAAAAAATAATCTAGATGTCTTATGTAGACTAGATACCTAACTTTGTGATGTCTACTGTTAGTTACAGTGAATGAGAAGGTAAGTAGCTGTAGAAATCACAGTTTTGAGGAGGTAAACATTCATGAAGACTTTTCCCTTGTTTCCTAGTGAAGATAAAAAAAGTGACTGATTGGTTTTGTTACAGTGCTGCACAGGTTAACTTATTTCATATAAATAATTCAGAATTCAGAAAAATGAATTTGTTCTGTAGCTGAGATATATATAATAAGCTGTAGGTAGTAGTATACAAAAGTAAAAATCAGATGAATTCAAGGACTTTCTGGCATGTTGATACAGAAATAACATTTCTATAATTTTTTTCTGCCTGATTCTCTTTCTTGCTATAAAAACTGTGTGCAATCTATTTTTCTCTACTAATTATCCAGTACTGGTCACTGTTGAGGTAGGATTCTGAGGATGATAAAGCAACAATCTTATCTTTGCAGAGGCTTTGCTCTAGCTTATATTGACGTTTGCATTTATACTAGCATTTGTACAAGGCCTTGTGTGCTGAAGTTATCTGATAACAGTGCCCTGCAACACTTGTAAAACTCCAGTCACAGCTCAGCGTTACAGCATCTTAAGGATTGTACTAGGTTTAGACTGGGCATCTACACCAACAACAGGCCCCAACAGGCTCCAGAATCAGAAGGAGCCTTCTAGGCACACCCAAAGGCTGGTAGCTAGACACACTGCCTGCAAGCTGCCTTTAAGAAAGTTTGTAAAAATGAGGGTGCTTTCTCTTGTGGGAATATGTAGAAGAATGAAGCTGGGTTAATTAACATTGATAATATACAGCTGTGGGCTGGCTTCAGTGGCGGTGGGTTGGCCGATGTAGATAAGGTGCAGCTGTGGCTAGTTAAGTTAGGTGGTTGAGAGTGAATGAAGAGAGAGCAGCTGAAGAGGAGCAGGAGGGGGAAGAAGTAAGAGAAAGACCCAAGAGAAGAGAGTAAACTGTGCCCTGGATGAGGCGAGATGAGGAGAAGGCGGCAGAGGGACTGGAACGAAGAGTGTGCTGGTATGAGATGGTAAAAGACCTTGTTGCAGCTTGATAGTTTGGAGAGTGCTGCAACAGGGGTACTCTTGGACTCTGGTCTTGCCTTTCAGAAAGGTGAAGAAGCAAATACTAAAGTTGTGTCCAAAGACACAGAGGGGAAGAACTTAAAATGTTGAACTTTGCAGCCAGGGGAGAAGCCAGGATGTTGTACTTTCAAGCAAAACAGCAAGTGTTTAATTAAAACAAAAGCAAACTCCAACATTTCCCATAATTTATTTCCCTTCTCTGTCTCTTTGTACTTAGCATTTGTCTCGAGACCTATTCTTGAGTGGAAAATTCTAAACAAAAATGAAAGCTTTGCCTTCAGAGGGTTGTTTGCAGCTCATTCAACCATGGCAATCCGTAAAACTGCAGCAGCAAGAGAGAAGGACCAATTAAAATAAAATACATGTGTTGTGATTTAGCACAGACATGTACAGAATCTATTGTTTTCCTGGTATAATTCCACAGTTTTGCTGCAGTCACATCTGTTGTAAATTCAGCCCTCTACAGCTGTCTGTTTATTAAGTCACCAGACTCTTTTGAGCATTGCAATAAAATGTAACTCAAAGAGGATCTTCATCTGTGTCAGAGGACGCTGGGGCAGCAAACTCTCTCTTCAGTGTTTCTGATACTTGCTTTGGTGGGACGCTGCCCTTTCATTCATTTGAAGAGTAAAGAGCTGACAGAGAGATCTAAAAATCTCAAAGCATTATTTTTTTGCATTATTCTTATGTACTTTCTTTTGTTGGATAATTGCAGAGACTTTTCTATGACCACTGCCTACTTCTTGTGTTTGTTCTTCCAGCAGCCTGAGTATAACTGAAGTACTTCGGACAGTTCTGGCACTGTCTATATTGAGGTATATGAGATTCATTTTTAGGCATCTGTTGAATTCATTGAGACATTACTTACCGTCCCAACTTTAGCTGCTTTTTAGCTGAAATTTCATACCTTATTGTAGAAGTCTTTAATACCTTGCAGGCAGTCACCTCATCTGCCCTTATGGCATAGAAAAATGATTCATGACTTAAACTTGTAGCTGTACTGCTTTTATAACAAATCAAAGTTACTCCCAGAGAGAAATTTATTCTCGAGTGGTTGTAGAGAGTACCTAAATATCTGGAAGTCTACATATGACCAAGTAAAAGAAAGAAGTTTTCCTAACTTCCAACAAACACCCAATTGCTGATTCCTTTTTCCTTTCTTTAATTTGCAATTGAAGAATCTTCCTGGTTCGCGTTCAGAATTTTCTGGCTTAACACTATTTGCAGTATTCACAGTGAATGAGCTGTCTACCAATCTAATACAGCATCCTGGTTTCAGCTGAGATGGGCTTAATTATCTTCTTAGGAGCTACTGCGGTGCTGGGTTTTGGCTTTGATGTTAGACTTTTCAGTTCCTCAGGCCCTGCTAGTAAAAAGCTGGAGGGGCACAAGGAATTGGGAGGGGACACAGGCAGGTCAGCTGACCTGAACTAGCTGAAGAGTTATTCCATACAATGGGATGTTGTGTATATATGTGTGTGTGTGTATATATATACGAGGGGGCTGGGGCAGGCAGGTCGCTGCTCAGGCACTGGCTGGGCATGGGCGGGTGGTGAGCAGTTGCACTGTGCACCATGTGTTCCTTTCTTCCTTTCCCTCTGGATGATATTCTTTCCCTTCCCCTTTTCATTATAACTGTTATTGCCATCATTGTTATTGTTGTTTCAACAGAATTCAAACAGAAATTGTTATTCTGTTTCAACTATTAAATTGTTCTTATCTCAGCCCTCGAGTTTTACATTCCTTTTCAACTCTCCTCCCCATCCCTTGGCATGAAGAGGGAATAGCAAGCGGCTGCATGGTACTTAATTACCCACTGGGGTTAAAACACGGCATAGAGCAAAACCAAAATCACAAATTCTTCTCGGTAGGGATATGTCTGGGCTCAGGTGACTAGCAAACATTTAGAGCTGACTGTTCCTATCACTAGTGCTATGCTGATATGGGCAGACATGTTCCTAATACCTTCTTTATGACTAATGAACTGAAAGGACTGTAGGGATGTCAGATGCTTCTCAGTGACCTACAAGAAGACGAGAGAGATTGTCTTTACTCTTTGTTCAGAGCTATAGCTGAGACAAAGAGCTAAAGCTAACCTCTGAATGGTTACGTAGTGGTATTCCCTGCAGCTGCTTTTTTCATTAAAGAAAACGGTGCTTGTTCCGTTACAATGACACTTTTTTAAAGGAATAAGTATGTCTTTGCCTGCCTTCCTCAACTTCTCATTGGCAAGTTTCAGGCAGAGATCTTCAGGAAATTTAAGTTTTGTGAGGACAAGTGACTGAGAAAAGGAGCAAGTTTTTAGCGATCAGTTGCTTCATGGTAAATCTCTGCAGTGCCTCAAAAAAACAGTTCAAGTTTGTAATTTCTCCTTCCTGGAGCTTCCATATCTTTCTGTGCAAGTCTGCAGATCTATTTCCTGCTGTGCATCCCCATTGTCACTTCAGCTTACTACCTGCTTCCTTTTTCCAGGATCCTCAGCGCACATAGTTGCATTCAGATAAATTTGTGCCTGGGTTTCCTTCTGGAGTAACTCACTAGCTTTCTGTGAGATTAAATTGTTAAATTTTTGCTGATGTGAGAATCACAGTTTAGCACACTGCATCTCTTATTTATCCCACTAAAAATCAGCCTTCAGCAATCATTTGCCAGTAGTCTCAGATTCATTTCTAACAAAGGTGCAGTAAGTGAGAAATAGTTCTCTAAGAAAGTGTCTCCCTATAGTGACTTTCTGCATAGTTCAACTCAAAATTATTATTTATTTATTTTAATGAGAATATGTTCAGTTGTAAAGTTGTTATTAGGAGTATATCATGTAGGCTCAGACTCAGGTGCAAATCCATACTAATACAAATTGTCTGAAAGAAACAGAGGAACCCATTCAAGGAAATTCGTATGATTTGTTTCTGTAGCATTCAGTCTTAATTACTATATCCAAATGTAATCTTATTTACAAAGTTAAAAAAAAAAGCCAACATGATTTTCAAAGTCTGAAGGCCTTGAAATTGCACATCAGTTTTGGGTCTCATATACATGGACGGCAGCGCAACATTGTTTAGCTCCACTTGCAATGTCTGCAATTACAAGTACAAAAACTCAGCTGTCAAACAAATTAAACTAAGCCTTGCTGCATAAAGCATGTTATTTAATCTCCACAATCTGTTTGCCACCCATTGCGATACAACGACATTAATGCATTAAATTAAGTGATTTTATTTTACAGCTTGCATACAAATCAATACAGCAAGTGAGCGAATATTAACTAACCTAAGCCCTAATTAAAGAGCAATGAGACCCTGATGGCAGTTTTATCTTCATATTTGAAAGTTATTTTTTTAATTATTATTTGAGGTCAGACACTCTTTCATAATCAACCAGAATATGCAGCTATTTGCATTATTAAAATGCTACATCTTGCATTAGCAGCCTAGGCTAAGGATAAGTGTATTTGTAATAGGAACAGAAAGTTATGCAATCTTTTAGTAAACCTGCTAAAGATTACCTAACAAATATTACGTTGTCCTATCTTATGCTTCCTCAAACAGCAAAGTACACATCTTATTTGTATTTGAACAAAATTAGAGTAATAAATTACTGGTACAATCACTGGTCACTCTTTACTACTTGAAAACTTTGCATTAATGCCAAGATAAAATTAATTTTAGAAATTTCACCCTACAAATTGAAAATTAAATATTTTTCTTGTCTCAAAGAGAAAGTTAAATGAGCTTGTAACTTCTTAAATATCCTACTGCTCCAAATGTGTTAAGGAATCTAAATGTTTCAGGGGTTTACTCCTCTTATCTCCAGGGGAGAAGCTTTCTTTCCACCCTGTTTAAGAAAAAAATACTGTGTGCTGTTTTGTTTTTTTTTTAATAGCCTTTTTATTTGAGTGAAACTATTATGTTTATATTAAATGCATATCTATTTTGCTAAATTGTTCATATACTTCCTACCTTCCTAGAGATTTCTACCTATTGAACTAAGGTCTGAAAAGTGCCAGACAAAAAAGTGCTTTACCTCTATGCAGAACTAGCAAAGTCAAATTGGGACAGCATAGCACGTGGGATACCCTGTGCTGTAGACCCAGTCTTCATTGGGTTGTGCAAACGTTAGCAGTTGTGATGAATAAGGCAGTTTGTCGGTCTTTGGGGTTTCAGACTCCAAAGACATGACAACATAAACTAGTTATGCATTTCACTTGTAAAGGTATGTACCTTCATAGGTAGGAACATGAGGGTGAGTATAAATGAAACTGGACTCTGATGTTTGTGAACCTGAGTGCTGGCAGTCCTGGAAAGCTAATGCTTTGCTACTGTCTTGGAAATCCCTTAATTTCTGATTATTCCACATATCCTAAGCTTGAGACTGAAGTCAGTTATGCAACAAAATGATTACTTCACTTCTAACCCATTCTGGCAGTGCCACTGTCAGGAGGTTTTACCACCATTTTCTTATGTCTTTACAAGCTCAGTGCCTCTGTCTTACAAGACTGCCAAAGGTCACATCAACTTTTTGAAGGAATCTTTACGAAGTCAGTGAAATGATGTTAGGAGTCACATCCACTCTATTACTCTTGATCTCTATGAACTTCACCTCCATGTGCTTTTCTACATGCCAGGTTCCTTAAGTATTTTTAAAGGAACTTTGAGCTGAAGAACCTCTGCCATTAAGTTGGCTGAACAAAATTGGAGTTTGAGGATAGATATCTACTTGCAAAGGTGAATCAAAAGACCACACTCCTTCCCTTTCCATAATTTTAAAAAGTAGATTAATATTCAGGAAAAAAAAAATCATCTGTTTAGTAGTGAGAAGGTTACCAAACATAAATCAATAGTTTTACTGATGTCCCGATTCTTTTTAAAGTTACAATAGTAAATAGTTATTTTCACACAAAAACACCCTCTAGTCTCTCTTGATTTACAGTGATAAACTGACATACCATACATCTTCCAGAGTAAACTGCAGTCTTTCCTCAGGTTATCATTTGTTTGTCTCCTGTGAGAACTGAAGTTTCCTTTCATCTACTTTTTCCACTGTTCAATCACACTTCCCTTACATGTTAATTTTAGTTCTGCCTGTGTATGTATCCTAGGGTTGAGCTGAATACAAAGAGATTTAGTATTGTAATACATCTTTAATTAACAAAATCTGGATAACTAAAGTTCTGAAGCCAGACCCTTTCTGAATTTCATACCTATTTTTGTGAAATGATGACTCAAAGCATTGTACACTCTTGATGAAATCATGATGTCAATCACAAACACCTCAAATGGGATCAGAATTTCTCCCATGCGGAACATGTAAAAGAGTATTATACTGATTTATTTCATCTACCTCAAACTAGATTATAGAAAAGTTGACATTTGTATTGAATATGTCTATCTTTTCCTATCACTTTTGTCAAATCATATGTAAGGCAACCACATATTATCTGATCCTGTGATGAAAAACTAAATTACAATATATAGATGTAAAAGGGAGAGAGAATGTTATCATAACTTGATTTTTTTTTCTTGTACCTCTGTACTAGATCTCTGAATTTTTTGATGCAATCTCAATTTATCTGACAGTGGAGACAGAGGGACAGACAGAGAGAATGAGGGGAGGGAGAAGAAAGAGAGGAAGGAGTGAGAGAGAAGAGAGAAAGAGGGAGAGAAAAAGCAAGAAGAGAAAGGAAGAAAGGAAGCAAGGAAGAAAGAAAGGAAGGAAGAAAGAGAGAAAAGTTTTGAGTAATGCTTGCAGTGCTGCACCGAGAAAGGGCTTGAAGATCACCTGCAGAAATTACTTCTGCACCTTTTATTACACTTAGTTATTGTATTGGGTTTGCCTGGCAAGGTTTTGTTAGCAGTAGGGCTATAGGTATGGCTTCTGTGAGAAGCTGCTAGAAGTTGCTAGAAAATGCTTCCATGTCTGACAGAGCCAATGCCAGCTGACTCCAAGGCGGATCCACGGCTGGCCAAGGCTGAGCCCATCAGCAATGGTGGTAGTGCCTCTGGGATAAAGTATTTAAGAAGCAAGGGAAAAAAACCCTGCAGAACAGCAGCTGAAGAGGGGGATGAGACTACGTGAGAGCAACAGCCCTGCAGCCCCCCAGGCCGGTGCAGACGGAGGGGCAGGGGGGGCTCCAGGCCCGGAGCAGAGGTTCCCCGGCAGCCCCTGGGGAAGCCCCTGGTGAGGCAGGCTGTGCCCCTCAGCCCATGGAGGGTAACGGTGGGGCAGATCCCCACCTGCAGCCCCTGGGGACCCCCCGCCGCAGCAGGGGGTGCCCGAAGGGGGCTGTGACCCCGTGGGCAGCCCGTGCTGGGGCAGGGTCCTGGCAGGGCCTGTGTCCCCGTGGGGAGAGGAGCCCGGGCTGGGGCAGGTTTGCTGGCCGGGCTGGTGACCCCGCGGGGGACCCAGGCTGGAGCCGTCTGTGCCTGAAGGGCTGCGCCCCGTGGGGGGGACCCCGGGCTGGAGCCGGGCAGAGTGTGAGGAGCCTCCCCCTGAGGGGCAAGGGGCAGCAGAGACTGTGTGATGGACTGACCATAACCCCCACTCCCTGTCCCCTTGCAGGGCTGGAGGGGGAGGAGGTAGAGTAAATCGTGAGTGAAGTTCAGCCCCAGAACAAGGGAGGGGTGGGGGAAAGGTGTTTTAAGATTTAGTTTTTATTTGTCATTACCCTACTCTGATTGGATTGGTAATAAATTAATTTCCCCAAGTCAAGTCTGTTTTGCCCATGACGGTATCTGGTGAGTGATCTCTCCCTGTCTTTACCTCGACCCATGAGCCTTTTGTTATATTTTCTCTCCCCTGTCCAGCTGAAGAGGGGAGTGACAGAGCGGCTTTGGTGGGCACTTGGCTTCCAGCCAGGGCCAGCACACTAGCTTTATGAACGGTGGGAAGACAATAGTGTGGCATATCTATTGATTACTGGTTCAAGAAACCTAATCGAAAGGAATGAAGATCGGTTCTAGGATCTGGCCACTGCAGTTGGTATCAGGCCATGGGAAAGTCAGGTCACTTTAGTGAACTTCTCCCTCCCCAGCTCCCCCTCCCCTCAGGGTGCAGGAGACCCAGCCGGCAGCCACAGCCTCACCTCCAGGAGCAGGACACAGTTTCCCCTACAGTTCCTTTGGCTGTCCCCTGGCAAAGGAAGGAGTGAATTGCCCTTCAGAACATGATTCAGAGGGTGCAGGTGGATGCACCCACTGAGGAGTCTGGGCAGCTTACCTGTGCACGGGGGATGAGGAGGCTGTGTTACTGCTTCTCAGAGGCCACCAGGACATGCTCTGCCCCTCCTGGTTGGGGGGCAGGGATGCAGGGAAGAGCCTTAGCTAATCTTCCCTGAAGGTCTCTTTTTCTCCATGCATCAGAAATAGAGAGTCCCTGGGATGCAGAAAAGGGTTAACTCTTATCAAAGTCACGTTAATTTTGGAACTGTGATTTTAAAACAAATCCAGCTCTCAGGTTTAAGGATCAGTTAGGAAGTTTGCCTTTCTGGCTTTCACTTAGGTTTTCTTCAGTGTTTCCATGACTTATAGGAAGGGAAAGAGGCTGTAATTTTATTATAAATTAATTTTTGAAACAAAAGTGAAAACAAGAGAATGCTGTAAGCAGTGTGTGACAGTGTAGAACAATGGCAAATTTTAATTGGCTGTCTATTACAGGATCTCTGATTTTTCACCTAATTTTCTATAATGTTAGATATGTCTGGAAGCTTTTATCCTGTCTTTCACTCTGTAATATAAAATTGTCTGACAAAGACTGATAGCCACTATAAAATGTCCTAAGCCTGTGCTTAATGTTTCTAATAGCAAATAATTCCATTTGAAATAAAAGGATTTGTCAAAGTATAATAAGTATTTCCCACACACTTTGATTGCATTGTACCAGGAAGCCAGTGTTCTATTTATTGTATTAATTAAAGAACATTTCTTTCCACCATGCCACCACGTTTTAGTAAAATATGTCAGAAAATTACTTTTTTTTTGGGGGGGGGGGGGAGGGGTGGGTGGGAGGGAGGGCGGCGGGGGGTAAAGTATCATCTCAGAAAGCAAGTAATCTGTGACATTTCCATGTTGATACCTATTTGTTCCAAATTGCTATGAAAAGATGTCAAGTTTATTTAATGAGATGGCATTTAAATGGTAGCTAATGTTTCATTATTAAGCTACTTTTTGGAATAGCCCATTGTTCATACCCTATATGTGTTTTTTCTGAGCCACTCTGGAGTCTAAGTGTTAATCTTTTATCTACCAAATGACTGAAAGGAAAATATGATATAGCATAGGCTAGTAAAAATGAGCTGTCTTGCCTTATGCCTTGTTATTTTCTTTCTAAACTGATTTCAGTATGAAATGTGAACTGAATGCCAGCAGATGCAGAGTCCTGCCACTGTACCCTCCCTATCTATAGAGTATTTTTTTGTTTCACTCAAGAAAGGGAGAGCACTGTGCAGCAGCGGTGCTGCCGTTGTCTTTAGGGTCATCACATTGACTTAGTATTACCTAAGTGACTTTAAGTCCTAGTGTGTTGCTGTTTACCTGATTACCAGCACAGCACAGTCACCACTAATATCAGAGGTTGTAAGGTCAAGAAAGCAAACTAAAAAATCTAGTTGATAATTCAAGGAGAATATTTTTTTTTTATTATTATTTTTTTTTTTTGCTATCCAAGCAGTTGCGACATTGTTTCTCAACAGACTTTTTCATCTAGAATGAAATGTCATCAGTGGTAAAGAGAAAATCAGAAATAATTACTATTGGACTATTCAGTAGTTGCATTTGAGGTCAATTATTGAGCTGTGTAGGACAGATGTAACAGAGGAACTGGCAGATTCACTGAATATTTAACCATGACTAAGAGATCTGTGTAAGGTGGATTTGTCACTATCTGCTTTCCCCTATTATTGCCATTTATTCCCATGTTCCCTTACCTTATGACCTGTCATAAAGCTGGATAAATGACATGCAGAGAACTATCACAAGGCACCAATACTAGAATAAATGAAGACAGCTCAGTGCAGAAAAGCTACTAAAGTATATAATAAACTAGTATTTTATTAAATACAACAGTATATAACATTACACAAAGATATATATATAAAATTAGAAATTTATAGAATAATAATAAGTATAATCTGTGGCAGTATGCATTGTTTCCTTAGAAGACATAACTGGAAGGTTATAAATATATGCAATAAACTGTCATATGGTGAGACTCTGTATTAATCTGGTCATTTTTACTCTTATTTATATTCAGGCTACCAAGATCAACAGAGCCAAATATGTTAAATAATGAAAAACTATACCCACATGAAAATAAATAGAAGTTGCCTTGTATTTTCTTTCCATAAAAATGAAAGACAAACATGTTGTTTCAAGGAGTTGTAAGGTCTGTCTAATGTTTCAGGCTTTTGAATATCCATATAATAAAGAATTCAAACAGCCTGACAAGTCTTTGATCTGCTGAAAGTCCTGGATTTGTTGCCTGAGGTCACTCACTGAAGAACTGAGCTCTTCTTGGGCATGGCCAGATTACACACAGTGCTGATGTGAGTCCCACTCCAGACTTGTCTGGTCAAGGTATCTTGGCCCATTTCAAACAACAGCAAAAATAACTCATCCTCTAGTGGCATTCAGTTATTTACCTGAATTTAGTAATCCAAAAGTTATGAGTTTGAACTTTTAGTTTAGTCTTTTAATGTCAGTAAGAAGAAATAGATGCCACTTGAAGTAAGCATCTCATACTCACCAAGGGATGCCTTGCTAATAAATGCATTCTACTTTAGGTCTCATATTATGGATCTGGGAACAGACCAGAGAACAGTAAGTCTAGAGTAAAATGAAATTATATGGCTTCTGTTATTCAGGAGTTCAGATTAGATTGTCAAAGCAGTCTTTTCTGTCTTTAAAATACATGAACCTGTTAATTTAATATTATATTCATACAGTGTGTAGCTGTAGGACAGCATTAAGTTAGTCTCGTTCTTTGGATCTTATCTTGCAGTGGTAAGGTATTTTCATTGCCCTGACAGCTTCACATTATAAAGATGTTGCCAATTATAAATTGTATAGCTTTTCTTCAGTTTCTATGCATCATGAACTCTAGTCAGATTGGTCAGAAGCCTAAGATTCACTGACTGAAAAGAAAATTAAAGTGATAACTTGCAATGTACGTTTTGGTAGTAGATTATAGTATCTGACAAAACTGCTTAAGTAGTTTTTCAGGGATTTTTTTGTACCATATATTTAATTTCTATTCTTGTCATTATTTTCGGTTCTTCCATGTTGGTATTATGTTTGTTAAGGGTTTTATAAAGCTGTTAGGTTTTGGGAAAGACATGATTCCTAGCCACAGAGAAAGTCCAGATCTGGGGTATGGCCCAGAGAGCTTATTGTGAGGGTTCTTACTCCATTGAAATGGTGCTTCCAAATTCTTATGCTCCCTTTTCCTGTGGTAATAGGGTCTCTGCACGTCCTCAGATTATCTTTAGCTTTCCTCAGCCATGTAGCCTTAGCTGTTCAAATCCATCCTCTTTAATTGTTGCTGCTTTAACCTGCATATGGGGTGAACCATGTATTGTTCTCAGGTTGTGGTTGCTGAACCTACACACTGCCTATGAGTGGCAGCTGGTCTGAGCAAAAAGTCACTATTAGGTAGAGCTCAGACTGCAAAGAGCAACTGTGTCCTCTTTATAAAACTTCACTCTATGAGCTCTGTCTTACAACTAGTAAAAACTATCCTTTTATCAATCAGACAAGATGTTTAACATGACTTGCAAAAAAAGAGTTCTGATTCAAACCTTGCCTTTCTCCTGCACTCACCCTTATCTCTTTAGCAAGTCTTTAACTGTCACAGAACTGCTCTACAAGATACATTCCATATTTCAAGGCAGGCAATGAACGTGTGGATCCGGAGTAGTAAAGAATTTAGTAGTGTGCTTGCTCTATGTACAGCTGAGGGTGCCTTTCAGAGAAAACAATTGATAGTCACGTGCCTCACTTTTGTGGTGCTCAACCTGAAATACTTCGGCAGGGCCCGTGTGGACCATTGCTGTCATAGGACCTGTTCCATTAGATATCAGGGAAGTAAATATGGTATCCTCAAATGGCATTAAGCACACCAAGAAATAAGTAGATATGTTGAATGAATTTGCTTCAGACTTACAACTACCTTTTGAGAAATGAAGAGTAGTGGGATATCTCTAAGCATGTGGAGGAAAAGAAGGTTATCAGGAGTAGTCAACATGAATTAACAAGGGGAAAACATGCCTGACTGACCTAATAGCCTTCTGTGATGGAATAACTGCTGGGTAGATGAGGGGAGAGTGGCGGATGTTGTCTACCTTGACCTCAGCAAGGCTTTTGACATTGTCTGCCATAACATCCTCATAGATAAGCTCAGGAAGAGTTGATTAGAAGAGTGGACAGTGAAGTAGATTGAGAACTTGTCAGTGTTGCAGTCCAGCTGGAAGCCTGTAGCTAGCGGTTGTTCCCCAGGGGTCGGTACTGGTTCCGGTCCTTTTCAACTGATTTTTCAATGGCCTGGATGAAGAGAGAGTATACCCTCAGCAGGTGGCTGATACACCCGAAGGCTGCACTGCCATTCACTGAGACCTGGACAAACTGGAGAGCTGGGCAGAGAAGAACCTAATAAAGTTCAACAAAGGCAACTGTAATGTCCTGCACCTGGGGAGGAACAGCCCCATGCACCAGTACAGGCTGGGGGCTGACCTGCTGGGAGGCAGCTCTGCAGAGAAGGACCTGGGAGTTCTGGTGGACAGCAAGTTGCCCAGGAGCCAGCAGTGTGCCCATGTGGCCATGAAGGCCAATGGGATCCTGGGGTGCATTAGGGGGACCGTGGCCAGTAGGTTGACGGAGGTGATCCTCCCCCTCTGCTGTGCCCTGGTGAGGCCGCATCTGGAGTGCTGTGTCCAGTTCTGGGCTCCTCAGATCAAGAGAGACAGGGAACTACTGGAGAGGGTCCAGCAGAAGCTGCAAAGATGATGAGGGCACTGGAGCATCTCCCTTCTGAGGGAAGGCTGAGAGAGCTGGGGCTGTTTAGCCTGGAGAAGACTGAGAGGGGATCTTGTCAATACATACAGATATCTTAAGGACAGGTGTCAAAAGGATGGGGCCAGTTTCTTTTCAGCAGTGCCAAGTGACAGGGCAAAGGACAATAGGCACAAACTGCAATATAAGAAGTTCCATCTGAATATCAGGAAAAACTTTACGGTGAAGGTGACAGAGCACTGGAACAGTGCCTAAAATTGCCTAAAGACATCATGGAGTCTCCTTCTCTGGAGACATTCAAAACATGCCTCGATGCGATTCTGTGCCACCTGCTCTAGGTGAACCTGCTTTAGCAGGGGTTGGACTTGATCATCTCCAGAGGTCCCTTCCAACCCTGGCCATTCTGTAATTCTGTGATATGTAATACCAACCTGACAGTAATTGTACACTTAACATTGCACTTAATTTTTCATAGTTTTTTTTCTTTTGAAAATTAAAATAAATCATATCTATGCACAATCCTCACTAGTTTAATAATAAAGAACACATAAATCCTTCATTCAAATCCAAGGGTTACACCAGGTTATGGGAATGATGTGTCACTCCCTGTACTGTTAGAGACAGTATGACATAACACATTTTGGTATTAGCCAGTTCAATAAAAACCCTTCAGGATTTATCCTTGCAAGAGTTGGATATATTTGGGGACATAATGCTTGATCAAGAAGTGAAGGACTTGCCCTAATAGACCTGAATAGCTGGTAGGTAGCTATAAAATCTTAATTAGCAAAATAAAGGAGACATTTCCTGCAGCACAGGAAACACAAAGACACAATGCTAATTAAAATAGACTGGACATCAGAACTTAGACCATAATTCTTAGTCCAACATGCAAGCTGCAAAGGCCATAGATTCAGATGCTGTGTTTGCAGCATCAGCTACACATGGATTTATTGGGAAATGTTAAGTGGGATAAAGATGGGAGATATATATTCTGTAATACCAGTATCAAAAACATTTTCCTCACAAGATTCTGAAAACAGAAAAACTGAACCAGAGAAGCCAGTCAAAAATTTTAGAGGAGAAAGGATGTGAAAATGGAAGCATTGTTTGGATACTTGTAAGGAAACAAAGGTAGTGATGAAGAAGAACCAGTCATAGTAGCTTTGCAAAGAGAATTTTTTCTGCCTTTCTGATTTGTATCCTATGAGTCACTAAAAATTTTCTACAGGGTCACACGTGAAAAATTGTTTAGAAAGATGTCTAGCTTTTATTTCGAAAGAAAGATCTTTTTCTTGTGTAACACTAAAAATCCCCTGCTTTTGGAAGAAACGAGTGGTTTTAAGTGTTTTGGTTCAAGCCAGGATCACTTTAATGCACTCAGCATAAAATGTTTAGCAGTTCCATGAGATATACTTTGAAAAGTGATAGCTACTTGTCAAAACACAACTAATAAGAGTAGAAGTGAACAAATGGGAAGATGAGGTACTGAAAGAGGACCTTAGAAGAAAATGAAACTTCAGTTTGATATAAAGAGGAAAAATGCCAGAGGAACTCAGATTATAGTGTTGCAGTAATAGCATCAGTAGTGAATAAATGAGGTGACATCAGCACCTTCATGTTGTACAGGCCCAGAGAGAGGAAAGTATACGTGTTTCTGTGTAAGAAGGATACCAGGTAAGAGAAGGTTGTGTATAAAAATCCAGATGATTACAGCTGCAGCAAAATGTTTGACTGTATAGAAAGAAAAGAAAGATCAACTATTATTTCAGGCTATTATGGACCATAAGCACAATATCTAGGTACAGCAAATTCAGAGATGAAAGGAGTTGAAGATTTTCAGAGCTTATAAGCCTATCTGGCAAAAAAAAATGATGTCAATCGTGAAAATAGGAAGTCTTTGGCATCATTTGCCAAATGTAGTTTTTTGCAAAAGTCTGCCAATTCATGGTGCATGCTTCTCTCATTTAGACCATAACTGAGGATGAGGAACTAAAAAGGGTTTTTTTTAGACCTGCCTGTCTTAATGTTCTCTTTCTTTCCTTTATTTCTTAATTTTTTTTTTTTTTGAATAAGAAGTTCTTTAAAATGCTTTTCAGCTTTTTATCAATGCCTTCTTCATTCCTATCTTGACTTAGGAGTGTCTTTAATTTCACTGTCCTCACATAATTTTAAAAAATATTTTATATGTAATTTTTATACACTGATCATGTTGCTCTGAACAGTTCCTGACATTAAGATAGCTCTGTTGTATCCACTGCCAGTTTTTTGGTTATGTTTTTGTTTGGTTGGTTGGTGGGGGGTTTATGGCTCAACAACACCAATTTAAATTATAGTTTTATAAAGTTAATCTGTATATTATTAGCCTAATATGTACCTTCCAGTTTATAAAAAAAATTAAGTTGATCAGACAAATGGCATCTTCTCTGGAATGCTAAGAGTTAGCTGTCTTTGCCAGAATAGGTGACATTATAGAGGAGGGGGTGACATCCTCCACTGAAGTTGATTTGTATTCTATTACACCTTTTAAAATTAGGAATACTTCCCTGTCTTCCCCCCTTCCCACCTCCCCCCCCCAAGAAAAAATCCAACCCCGTCCCCAAAAAACCCTCAACAACCAAAACCCCCTCTGTAATTAATAACAAGGGCAGAAGTTAAACAGGAAATTGAAGCTCCTTGTTCTTTCCCTGTGTATGGGAGAGGAAAAAGGTAGAATATTAGCTTTTAAAAACTATGTGATGTACATAATAATATGGCTTGGGTCCTCTATGTCTATATAGCAACCCTAGATTAAATCTTGGTATCTTTCCTGTTTCATATTCCTCCATCCTCTATTTAGCTTGACTACTAATGCACGCCTTATAAGAAATGTGGCAAACAAAAGGCGCTTTGCAACAAGCTTAGCCTGTGCACATTTTAGCTTTCTAGAGGTAAAAATTCTCTCTCCATGCTTCTGAGCCCTTTAGTTATTTGTAAATATTCTCAGCATAACTACTTGCCTTGGGGCAAAGTGTAAAGTTATAGTAGAAAGTTTTTGATGATAATAACTTCAAAACTCACCTGCCAGATTTAACATATACTTCTTACTTTGTACTCTATCATCATTTATGTAAAATTTAAACCATATGTTGATATGTCATTTCCTTCCCATTGAGGTTTTCTTGCTTCCCCTCCCATCATCAACATTCACTGAAAATCAGTATTACAAAGCCCTGCTTATACAAAATAATTAGATATAACAAAAAATAAAAGGAAAGATGGGAATAAATCTTGCTTCTCTGACTGGTTCTGTGATGATTTATGCTCATTGAGAATCTGATTCATATAATTAAAAGGAAAGTCCACTGTGGATTAGAGAGTAAACTTCTCCACTGAAAAGATTTTTGTAATAGCCTTTGTTTCACTTGAAAGACTTTGATAACCAGCACTTCCTTCCAAACCTATTCTAACCCGTTCTTCAAGCTTACATGGTATTTTGGAAGTTTTGCATGGATTCTGCCTCTGAAAAGGGCAAGGGGGGAAATAGACTATGCAATTGGCGGCCAGCCTGTCATTACTGACCTTTTCAGGGAAGAAGAGAAGGAAACACACTATAATGACAGAGCAGGTTCTTTCCCTAAAATGTCACATGCCTGAAATCCAGCATCCAGACTGGCTAGGACTGTGGTGTGTATGCTCTGGTTGGATGGGTCAGATGGTCATGTTGCTGACCCATACTTCTGTATTAGCTTTCTTGGAAATTCTAACTGAGAAGCTAAATACTGATCAATCCATTAAATAAAAAGTTAATATCAAAAATTTGGGGGTAGTTTTTTTCAGTTTGTTTGTTGTTTGGTTTTGGGTGGGTTTTTTTGGGGGCGGGAGGGGCATCTCTTCTCATTGCTTATGATGTTGCACTCACAGAGTATAGGATCAGCATCTTAACACTATTTCCTGTTACAGTACATGTTTGTATATCAGCCTTTTTCCCACTGATTTCCAGATGGCAGCTGGAAAAAAAAAAAAAAAAAAAAAAAAAAAAAAAAGAACACTTGATAAGCAAACAAATAAGCAAAACCTCCAGTTCACACACTTTTAAGTTATTTGGAGTATAGCAGTGTAAACACACTGTGAATCCTACAAAAGCCTGACAGCAACTCTTTTTAGTTTGAGTTGTTATCCATTTTCACATCTGATACAGTGGATACTTTTGCAGTAATGAGTGCCATACTAAGAACACAGACCAAAGATATTGAACTATTTCAGAATGTAATTGTTGTTCCAAGGCAATACAACTAAGTGAGGTTGGAAGAGGCTGAAAGAAGTAGGAGGCAGAAGTAATGAAGGCATTTGAAAGAGATGTTCAAGAAATGCATTTCTTCTCATTCAATGGATTGGTTGGTTAAGGGCATGGTGAGGTAGAACAAGGCGTGGGACTAAATGAAAGTGATGATACATGAGGTTAACAGCAAAGAAAAGCAAAGAACAAATAATGTAGGTGTGGATCGTGTGGTCCATCCTGTGCATGGAGGGTATTGTTATACTGTAAACACTGTGACTACATGCAGGTTTATATATATCATACAGATGCACCTAAATAAGTTTTGAAAAACCTAGGTCAGGCAATGCTTATATGTGGACATATTGACAGATATATGCAAGAAAAAATTACTGGGAATTTGGAAAAATCAGAAGAAAAACAGCTGTGTTGAATAAAATCATAAATGTGATCTGCAGAAATGATAAGTAGGATAAGTGTATATTCTGAGGTCTTCAACTACTATGGAGTGAAGATAAAAGAAACATAATGTGCATTTATTAATATCAAATAAAATGAGGTGATAGTTTCTGCTTTGGAATTTTTGTTTTGAGAGTTAGTCACTAAGCTAAAGTTCAATTCCTAAATTTACTTCTGGTTAAAATATAGCATTCTGTCTTCCTCTATTTTATGTTTTTTATTTAAAGCATCTAAATTAGAATAAAACTTACATTAATCAAAAACATGTACAGATACTTGAAGTGAAGTATACACTGAAGTCACCCCAAGTGCCACAGCTCTGCTGTGCTTCTGTGCCTATTTATGCTAGTGTGAACTTGGCAGTTTCTGCATGCAGCCACCTCCAAACTCCCAGAGCCACTTCATGTGGGAATTCACCTCTATGCGTTGCTTAAAGAAGCACACCAAACAAAACAGTGATGGTGTCTCTCAGGCTTGCGTGGGCAATGCTTTGTGCTCTGTCTGCTCGCAGGAAGTCATAGTTATCTTAAGGCAATGTTTGAGTAGCAATGCTGATCTTGTTGAGCCTGATGAATACCATGAGGCACTGTATAATTTGAAATTGTTGCTGAACAAAAAATTTCATTTTAATTTCAATTTCTTTCTGAATTTTGGAAAAACAAAACTAAGAGGAAAAAGGACTGTTTGTTCACTGTGATTTCATCTTCAAGAGTTCATTACTAGATCTGAAAACAAAAATTCTAAATGAGAATCCTTGACAGTTCACATTTCTAATAAAATTTAAACCTGTGCAATTAACTAAAGCGTGGGCAGTGAAAGGGATGGTGCTGTGAAAGAGACAATGAAAAATTATCCCTATTTTGTAAAAATAAATACACGTACTAACATAATGCAGAATAAATTGGCCAAGAAAGGTAGTAGGAGCCTCTTCCATGCCTGTAACAGAACAAGTGGCTGAACTCAAAAGCTGTGCAGAACAAGGTACGCTGAAGACTGGTGTGTGTCAGACCTCTTAGAAGTGTATGCAAATTGGGACCTGCTGTGATTACATTTACATTTATATCTGCCTAACACCTGTCCTGTGTGACATTCATGGCAGGATCAAGGCAGACAGCAGTTCTGCTGACATGTCTGAGCTAGATTTAATGCATATGGTCTAGGCACTGCTGGAAGTTCAACAGGTGTCACTATTCATTCAGTATTGCCAATTCTTAATAATTTAATGTAAGACATAGACTATTTAGAAATCTTAAAAGAAAAGATGAGTTTGGAGAAATGATTCCTTCCATGAAAATATTGAAAACAATATATGAATTAACCTTAGGGAATCAGAAAATCATAAAAGTAAATCAAATGCAAAAGATATTATTTTATAAAATCTTATGCCTTTTTAAGACAGTTATAAGCCTGCTTATAACTTTTGAATACCTGAAACTTACAATGTTGTATTGAAACACTAGATGAAATATTGCTTTGAAATAATTCTCTGATGAAAAACCAAGTCAAGAACTATCTGATGAGGATCCACCCAAAGCCCCATGGTTTAGACAGAATTGACTCCAACAGGCTCTAGTGGAATCAATACAGCAATTGGGGTTTTACCTTTATGAAAAGCTTTGATTACATTCTTTTATCACTTGGATTTATTTTGCAGCTGGTACTTTATTCTTGTCAAATTCAGATCTGTTATACCAAAAAGTCTGTTTGCTACATGGAAATCCCCTGTGCCAGTCACTGTGCAGCTACTCTGATGTGGCTTAAACACTGTTTTGATATTTGAAAAACAAACTCAGTTACCATACATTTTCTCCCCAAAAGAGATATGATACACTTTTGACTTTATAAATTGAAAGGGACGCTGTCTATCTGAGGCATAGCAGTAAATGTCAGATGTTGCTATTAAACAAAGGTTGCCCTTTATGGATCTCATAAGATGATGAAGAAGTTAAGATAGCTCCAGGCAATCTGTGAGATGATTGTTTTAAAGCAATTTTAGTCTTAAGTTTTTCATTAAATTAGTATTCTAAACTGCCTTCTCCACTTTCCCATGACTTCGGTTATTGGGATCTTTAGATTAAACAGTTTGAGGATGTCATACGTTTACTTTGCCCATACACTTCTAAAATGTATTAACTAGGAGAGAGGGAAGGTAATCACTTATCAATTTATTCCTTTGTTTGCAATGTTCAGTAAGAGGGGCCAAATTCAGAGTTTACTGCTACATCTGTTTATGTAGATCAATTACTCAAGAAGGGCAAGGCTTGGCAAGTTGTATCTATTTTTCAAGGCATGAAGTTTAACTGCAGATTTTATTCTGTGTAGGATGGCGCTTAATTAGTGGTAAGCCAGTGCTGGGTGGGGGGGCAGGCTTTCTTTGTGATGTTTTCCTCAACCCATTGCTAAGCTAGAGCTATATAATGAAAGCTGAAGTCAGTTGTGTGGAGTACCTATCCAGGCATTTTAAAACATGAAGAAAATTCATTTTTGAATGGGTGCAGATGATGTGCTTGCAAGATTATTCTCATATTAAGTCCAGTCCGAATCAGCCTGGAGAATGTATTGCTTTTTATGGATGCATTGACATAGCAGTCTAGCACATGCACATTTAAGGCACAACAGTCATCTTTGATTTTGTGTATATAAAGTATAACACGGCAGAATCTTTGTGAACAGGACTAGAAGGCTGCCATTTCTGCTAGCACTGTTATTAACACTACCACCAGTGTTACTGTTAATAAGCACAAAAACCTCTAGAAAACTAATGGTGAAGTAAACTGTTAGGGCAGAATAATGAAGGAGGAAGTCCTTTTTTTTTTAAACACAAGGTGTAAAGTTTATTTGCCTCCGTTCACAGTGATCCATATAGTCTAAGGAACCATTTCTATGTTACTGTTTCCTGATTTTAACATAGATCTGAAAATATATTTTTTTTCTTCTAATACATGCACTGGAAGGCCAAATAATGCGACCAAGTCTCTGAGATATATATTATCTTTTTTAACATTGAGGTATTCTTGTTTAGTTTGACTCCTCAGCTTCCAGCATGGTACATCTTGGAATATCTAGCATTGCTGTTTAAGGAAAAACAAAAAACCAAAAAGACAAACAAAAAAAACACCAAAACCACCCACTTTATTTTAAAACTCCAACTAATTTATACTATTATTTTAATTGTATTTAATTAATTATTTTAATACGCCAACTAATTAAATAACTGTTTCTTTTAGCTGTTCCTCCATATCAGATTGCTATAGTTTCTTAAACAGTTTCCTTTTACTACTCAGTGCTGAGGTTATGGTCTGAGATTTAAGATATTGTGGACTGATTCCATTAAAAGAAATTTGTTACTGTTCTCCATTTTAGAATTTTGGTGAGGGCTAAACATGAATCCCAAAATGCAAATTTTCTTTTACTCTACTGAGTTCCTTATAAATGTGAACAACATTTTTGAGTTAAGAGGATTTTAGTTTCATACTGACAATTAGTTTGCTGCTGATACATAGAAGTTTGTCGCAGAATTTCAGGAAAATAGTAACGTCTGCAGTCAAATATGTTGGAAATGAAAGGGAGGAAATCTATTGTTTATTTCTTGGAGACATCTGGACAGTAAGGTGTTTAAATTAGGATTTTTTTCATTCTTTCTGCTGCATTCCTGCTGCATCCTCTTTTAACTCTTTATTTGTGTTATGCCTTTCCTAGACTGTAAACTGGTGGAGAAAAGTGTACTTATGATTTTAAGCAGTACTTAAAATCGTGAAGATACCCAATCAAGATAAGTAACAAATAATAGCATCTGTTGTCAGCATTCAACTAAATGAATGTTTTAAAATATAAACTTGTAAAAAAAAAAAAAAAGAATTATTATTGAAGGAAACATCTCTTCTACTCATTCAGAAATAATACCTAAATAGCACCACATACCCTTGTTGTTTCAGGTTTTCTCTCTGACTTACAACATTTATGTCACATACATAATCAGAATGTCTGATATTTCTGTGACAAGGTTTTGTAATGCCAGTTTAGATTTACTTATTCAGTGCAAACTCTCTAAATTAAAGTTATATTTACATTTTAGTGCAAATGGTAAGATATGTGAATGAGAGTGACTTCAAGAAATATTCATATCTTTTTTACTTATAATTAAAATGTTTGGGAAAAAATATTTTTGATAACTGAAAAAAACATTTCTGATAACTCGACTAGAAATTGTGTTTTCATTCAAATTGTCTAAATCACAGAAAATTTAGATGGGTTTCTTTACTACCTATTTCTATTGATGGATATTTATAAAGGATTAGATTGATTAAAAGACTGATATTTAAGTTTATGATTAATTATTTGGTATGATGAAAACAAGCATGTTGTTGACAAGACCTTCTAGCAATATGTTCCTTCTGATTGATTAATGCCAGTAACACAAATGTGACAGATGTCAATCTGGCTTTTAAAAAACCTTCCAACAGTAAACTTCTGTATTTATCCCATTTAAAATTTGAAACTTTTTGTAAGCGTTGAATTTGATCTTCAGCTAAAGACTTTTAAAAGTATTATAAATAAAACCAGAGTATAAACAAGTAAAATAAAAGTATTTTCATTTTAGTCCCAGATGATTACTGGCAACTGTGACCTTGGGAAGGACAACTTCCTTACACCAGTTCTGTCACGATGCTTAATTTGTGAGTAAATAGGGCACAAATGTCTACTTTCATTATTTTGTGTGATAAATGTGAAAAACCTCCCCCCATTTTTACTATTAAATCTTTCTCATACATGTGAATTTTTTTACACCAAAGCCCTTTCTTCTTCTCAAACTATTAAATCCCTGTGCGTAAGTTTTCAGGCTGGGAATACAGCCAGACTTCTGGCAGATCATTCTAAAGTAGTGCAATAAGAAATTGCCATAGCAAATAATACGGCCTCAAGTCTTTAGTTCTCCTAATTGGGCCATATGAGATGGTAATGCCTTTCTTGTCAGTGCTTATTATTTTAAAATGTGAATATAAAGGGAAAGTCATCAGGGTTCATTTTGATTTTATTTAATTTGTCTTGAGTGTTGTCAGAGAGCACTGAATAATTCAGTTTTAGATCCTCAGGGAGCAGACCTTATCATCTACATAAGCAAAAAAGTAATTTTTCAGATACTTACGATATTAAGCATTAAAAAGTATGGGAAAGAAATGTGAAAATTAAAGTGTATGGAATTTATAGATGACCTCTGATTTATATAACTAGTGTAATAAATATTACCTTATATTTCTAAGTAGTCACAACTAACCTTTGATTTCTTATGTGAAATAAAAAAACCCCAGCTTTTAAGAATCTATGATCTAATTTTAGCTATAGAGTATTAGGATGATGAACAACATGCATTTTTCTGAAATGAGTTAATAAGAATCTGTATTCCACCAATGAATACCATGTGAATCTGTAGCAATTGCCCTTTTAACCCTTTAAAATAACCTCATACAACAATTTGTTCATTAGACCTCGTGTCTAAGGAATACAGACCTACTGTCTCCGTGCTGTACTCTTGTTTTGGCTACAAAGTTAGAGTATGCATGCATATTTATTTCCTAAAATCTGATTTTTGTTGAGCCTAACAAATTCTGGTCAATGTTGGCAGTGCCACTGGCACAGGGGAACTGTCTGATCAGGTCTGCTGTTGGGATGTAGACGCCTCATGGTGTTCTTGATGCAGCCCTTGCCCACATGCTGCTGGTCATCAAGGTTGCAATGTACCCAGCAAACTCTGCTAGTGAATACAGAACAGATAAAGATTATTTCTTAGAATTATCTTGCACTTGTTAAACACTCGCATGCTCTTGTGAATAATTATAATATTGTCCTAAAATCTCACGATACATTTTATTTTGATATCTGTTGAAAATTGGATGTTGTCTGACAATGTCAGCATATATGAAACAATAGCTATGAAGAATTTCTAGTCTTTGTTGTTGCATGGAAATAAGTTCTTTCATTTTATGAAATGTTCTTTTTTTATTATTATTTTTTTCTTATAAAAATGTATTTGATATATATCTGTAAAATAAAGAGCCAGGAAATGGTGTAAGATAATCATGAAAGCACAGACTATGTATCATCTGATCAGAGAATATAAAGGAAAGGCACAACAGGCATGGAGAGAAATAAAGCAACTGAATACTGGAATACAGAGTCCTCCTGACCCTGCAGGGTGGGAAAATGAATATAGCATTTGAATAAAACAGCAAAAGCTGAGTACTGCACAGCCATTTTGTCATTTAGTCCAGCAGAAATAAAACAATAAATGCAGCAACGGAATCCAGTGAGAATTTCAATGATGAGGAACTGTTCACAGATTCCATAAAACGGTTTTCACAGTAGACAGGGTGAAGATCACTGTACTGTCAACGAAGTGGGTGTGGATAGTGGCTGCCAACAATCCAGAGTTGGTAGTGACAGTGGATATACAACAGAGGTCAAAAGTAGACTTCTGAATTTCAGGCTAAAGGAGACAAATAAAATTTAGAAGTGACAGGAAGCCTGTTATTATGGCTAACATTTCCTACTTTTTCATCAAGCACGAGTGTTGGTGGCTGATAGAAGAACAATGTGCTCAAAGAAATCTTACTCACTCTGAAAGAAGTAGGTGTACCAAAACAAGATGTTGCCCATCATAGCTAGGAACATTTCTGAGCTTCAAGCTAACTTTATTTTTCAAGTATTTCAGGAATTATACTTCTGAACTGAGATTTTATAAGTTGGCTGTGTATTTTCCTGTGTTAAAATGCTGTTATTGAAAATGGTCAACCAAGCCTATGTCGCCCAAAATAAAAACGGGGGAATTGTGGATAACTGGCTAGCTGAAAAGGGTCACATAGACATAGTCCAGCTGGCTGGACAAAAATGCACATTGCTCTCAGCTTATCTGAAGTAAAGCAAAAATACACTGTCTTTGGCTGTTCTTGTTACACAATAACAGGAAGATTTTGGTGGGAAAAGAATGTTGCAGGTGGGAACCGATAACTACAGAAGAGAAACTAGGGGCGGGCTTGGTATTTAGGCAACTAACCAATAATGAGCTTAACTTTTGTAATATGTATGAGCTAATTATAAGAAGGCATAAAAGGTGACTGTAAGGTACAATAAACGAAGTCTGCTGATCACTCATATTGAGCGACTGTGTCTTCCCTCCGTCGCAACAGAGGACCATAATGTCTATTTCAAAATGTAATAAATGGTAAAGGCAATGGTGTAGTGTGTTTGAAATGGGCTTTGGGGCAAGGAGGATAAAGGAGGTTTTGTACAACCTGTTGCATTCTAGTCTTACATACTGGCTTGGGAGCCCTTGGCCCGCTGTATGTGGCAGTTGTACCATTGGTAGATGGGCATTCAGAGATAAAAGTAGCACCAGCAACATTCATGGTGGGTAGGTGGTAGGAGGGTGTATCATTCACAAATGTTATAGGATATTTTTTTCATTCTATGAAAATATTTACCATATTAATACAACTGTATTCTACAAAGCCTTAAAAGGCTGTTACGATTCTTGAAACACAGAAACTTGCTGATGACTAGTATGTTCTGGGAATGTCAGCAGTCACAAATTACATTTATTTCATGATTCAGTATATTTTTAACTAAGAATCTGCTGCTAGAGCTACTTTCATTCTTGTAAATAATTACAAGAAGGTGATCTTTCATCAATTTATGATGAAATGGTTTTAATTTTATTAGGTAAACAACTACATTTTAGAAAAATAAAAAGCCTTGAAAGCTATGGAATAACTTCAAATGTAATGAGAAGTACTATTAATATTATGTTTGTGAGGTGCACCACATATAGCAGCACTTATAAATGCATATAGCCATGTTTTAAAATTATCTCTAATTATCTTTCTTTAATGCTCACCTAGAAATAACATTATTTAATGACTTAACAAAACTATTTTTAATGTTGTGTTAGGTAATCCTATGTGCACTTGCAAAATCCTCCAGAAAATCAGCAATACATTTGCAAAGATATGCATCTGTTTAACTTAAGTGAAATGTTGCTCATTTGCTTTAATGTTAAAGCTACATATATACTTATATTTATAAATATGAATGTCTCATCATAGTGTTCTGTTCAAGTGTTATAATTTTTAACAAACTTGTATATAAAAGAAATAACTAGGAAGAATTTCAGTAAGTAATCTGAGCCAGGATTGTTTGATTATTTTTTGTGACAGCTTCTAACTTTACTGACTGGCATTTCACTGCAATCGAGCAAATATGTGTGTTTTCTTTAGCAATCCTTCACAAACTTGGAAAGAGATGACTATAAATATCCATAAAGACAACAATGTGTCATTCACACTTTTCCCCCCTAATAGCCGGCTCTTTGACAAAGTATATAAAAAAAAATCCATATATGCTTTTTTGCTGACCACTTTGAAGCCAATCAGTATCCTGCTGTAGCCGTGCTCATTGCTTTGTTTGTATGAATCCAGTGCTGGTGTTCTTTCCAGTATTAAGAATGTAGGATCTCAAATGACTTTAAGTATTAATTTTGTTCTCTTTGCAAACAGACAATGAGATCCTGTCACAATATCCTGTGTAATAAATAGTACTAAAATAGTGCTAATAGTGTAATATTGTTTGTAATAAACAACTAGTAAACAACAATTCCTATGCAAAGAAATGACAGTGAGAGGCAGTGGGAAGACAGGGAGATTCACTTCACCTGCTCATACAAAGAATGTATTAATGAGCAATGGAAACATTTTAATTTTGTTGGAAATTTAACAAAGTTTTGCAGTTGCTAGAACAAGCCCTACGCTCTTTGCAACGCACTGTTCACCACTACTCAATTAAGTGAAGCACCCCCTTTATATTGTTTGTCAGGACAAAGTTAGAATTAATTTTTTATACATTTTCTACTGCTGTGTCAGCAACCTGTTTAAGAGAAATATGATTGTGTGGATGAAGACTGTCCCATTCTTCATTTCAGTGTCCTTTGAGGTTCTTCTCTGCTGAAATAGGGATGTAAATCTGGAAGATTCTCTTTTATTATTATATAAAAATCAAATTCACTCATATTTAGACAACCATCTTTGTACATTCTAAATGTATTTCATTTTCATGTGCACTACGAAAAACTGCTGCTAGGTTGTAAATTGAAGAAACAAGTTACCCAGTGCATCTTTCTCAGGCCAGCAATGATGCACTTGGCATATAGCAAGATATTTGACATTATCTTACATTTCTTATCATTTTGGCATAGGCCTAGTGAGTTGTCTAAATTCCAAAAGATGGTAGCAATTTACTGAAGACAATACAGTTTATTGCATCCCTCTCCTCCATAATGTAGTCTCAAGAACCCTTGTCTGGGCCTCCTGTGAAAAAAATTCTAGGGTGAATGTAAAGGGGCTGAATATGAGTGAGAAAAATATCTCTCACTGCTTGTCTGGAATATCACATTCTACTTAAAAACACTGAATCTTTCCTGACCCCTTCTTTTGTTAATCATCCGGGAAACTACTTCAAATAACTCTTGGACTGGAGAGACAATCTCATCTCCACCTCTTAAACTTTACACAGTGGGATGTGTGATAAACCTGAATAAACAAAATATCATTATTTTTATGTATATTTATGTGCTAATGTTAGACTATTCCCAAATGAAAGAACTAACTTGAGCTCTAATAATCTAAATGTCCCTTATCTCTCCCTAAATAATTACAAAACCCCAGAAGTAGCATATCAAATCTACATAACTTCCCATCTAACTTAATTTGAAGACATCTTTAATAAGAGACTGTGAATGGAAATACGCTTAGGTAACTTTATGTTCATGTCATTCTCACATGCATCACAATGGGGCAGTTTTTGAGCATAATATGGAAAACATCAGACTTTTCATTTTGTTCAAGCAGATATTTAGATATTCTAGGAAGCACTGACCAGCCTTTGTTATCTCTGTACTGAGAGACAGTGTTGATGATTCTACCATCATTTCTAAAACCCCATGGAGAAGCACGAATATGGGTGTCTAGGAGCCATTTGTTTAGACTACAGAGCTGCAACAGGAGGAATTTGTACTTTAAAGCACCACTTTTTATATCCCTTGGAACAGTAGTATGTGCAGCTATTACAATGATTTAATATCTGTGTAAACCTTTCTTGCAGTCATTGCATAACACACTTTCTACCTTTCCAACCCTATGAATTACAGACATTAAAAGTCAATTCTCTCCTAGGCTAGCTGTTTGTCGTTTGAACGTTTGAGCTTGTGTTCTTGCCATATCTCCCTTGCCTTGAGTTCAAACTTGCCAAAGCTTTAGCAGAAATTACGCAGTGTGAAGAAGCCTTTGATTAAAGATATTGATAGTTTTTTGGAACAAACTTACTTGATTTGTGCAAATTATGCAGGAGATGAATGTCAGAATTCAGCTCCAAAGCAAGCAATATTATAGGGTTTTTAGGAAAGGTCATCCATAAGTACAATGACAGGATTTCTTTTTTAATTGCATAATAGTTCATTTGAATAATTAAATATGCTCCTTTCAGGAGACAGAAGGAAGCTCAACAGAAGACCAGATTCTCTTCTATATAACCATGCTTATATTTTTTGAATATGCGCAAGGGAATGATTCTGTTACTTCTATTTTTTAAATCCTCAGTATAGGAAATGACTATGCACTTCTGACTTACTAGAAAAAAAAGTAATCTGTATGTTACGTAAAGTTTGTTTAAGATCTCCCTCTTCTGTGTTTAATGAAATGTGAAATGACCTGCTTGCATGATCTCAGAACAGCAAAAGCTAGGACACTTTTTCTATGTGTCTGCACACCTGGGTGCATATACACATATACTGCTACTAATAAGATCAGAAAGGAAAATCACTTGCTTCCAAGCTTCCACTTGCTTGCTTTGTTGAGACATCCCTCAACCCACTTCAGTATGGGCTCCAAGCCTCTGCAGACTACCCTTTCTAGAATGGGACATTTATTTTTTTCACCTTAAGATGGATTTTCAGTCTTTTTGAAACTATGTGCCTATTCAGATCGAAGCTGTGAACAGTGTTGACTGGAAAAGTATGTAAGCCTCAAACCTCAGATATGATGAAAGGGAAGTTACCTTCTTTCACTTATCAATTAAGATTTTTTTGTGCTCGCATAAGAACTAAGACAGCAATGATTTAATTTTGTTCTTCCTGAGAATTTTTTGATCTACATCTCTTAGAGCTTTGGTATATGCCGTAATTATTGAGATATCAGGTATCTTGACAGGAAATATGCTTACTTTATATACAATATTGAAACAAACTGGTTATCCAGCCTGATGTTCAAATCACCCTTACAAGAAATTATATGCTTGCTGATCATTCCACTCCTTGCAAAAGTAAACAGTGTGAGCCTTTGAGAGAAGAACCAGATGAGTTGAAATTGTCTCAGACAACAAAAGAAAAGGAAGTTGGAGTTTTTAGAGCCTGAGTGAATGACACGCATTTTCTTATTCACCAGGGTCTTGGACAGTGCAGAGTACAAAGCACTTGCCTCTTGTGATTTATGAGATTATTATTTTTCATAAAATATTTGATATATGAAATTGCAAATGTAATCCTGGGTCAGACAGATAAAAATTTGAGTGTTACAGATAGTCAAATACAGCAGTGTGCGTTGTGTATCAACTTCTTTAAGAAGGAAAAAATATTATAAAATTCTCCTCAGTTTGGAATTCCATTTTTTCCACTTGTGCTAGGCCCATCTGTCATTCATAGGTTTGAAACAAGATGGAAATGTCATACGTATTCTATAGGAAGGAACTTAAATTTTTCTCCATGCTAGTATTGTCTTGGAGTACATTAGCAAACTAATATAACATCTTTAGCTTGAGAAAATATTTTAGTATTGCTATTCTATAGCCTATTCATTGAGGTTTCTCCACATTTTTTTAAAAATATCTGAATGTACATGGCCTATTGCAGCAGATTCAAATTAATGTGGATTGGTTGGTGGGGTTTTTTTTTATTATAATCTTGAATTTATTGCTCACTTTTCCAAAGAGGCCAATATCAGAGGCCACGAAGCTGATGATACACATTATTCCCTGGTAAATTAATAGAAGTATAAAATGGCATTATCCGATTTGCAGAGCTGGCACAGAGGGCTGGACTGGGGAAACTAAACAAGGAAAAGAAAGAAGTGGTTTTATAAAGGCAAAGATATTTTTATAAGGGATTTTATAGGACAAGGTTATTGTAGCTATCAATCTTTTCACTATCAGTACAGACTTCCTTTGCTTTATTCAGAGGTTCAAAAGCCAGTCCTGAGCCTTTCTTCCAGTCATATTTACATCCAAATTATTTCAGTTTTTGACTTAATGGAACATGTCCTAGATGGCAGCAAACTGGCGATGACTGCAGTCTACTACTGCATATAGTTCCTAGGAAGTCTATTGCAATGCCATTGTCTCTTGACCATCCTCACCAGGCTTGGTATTAAAGAGTTTGAGTCCCTTATTGCCCTTTTCCCTGGTGAGAAGGCTTTTCTAAGGAAAGCTGTGATCTGTAGCCATCCCTTGACAGTGGTGGGCTCATTCTCTCTTTGTCCCTTAGCAAAAAATGAGAACAAACAGGCCCTTTATATTCAACTTTGGTGATTTCTCTTTATTATTATTGCAGAGAGAATGGAAAGGAAACAATGCAGCACAAAAATGGAAAACAAGGCAGCACGGATTGGATGCACTTGGCAAAGCATCACTTGTCCGCAGCAGCTGTTTATGTAATTGTACTAAAGCTGTCATCAGCTTCATAATGACAGAACAGGCCTTTTTCCTTGCTGCCAGTTGAAATTTGCTTACTGGGAAAGTAGCTGAAAGATACCAACAATAGCAGCCATTTAGCACAAGGAGCAGATTTATAGGGGACAAAGTTTTGGCACACAAGACATCTTGCTATCAGTTATCTGGGAAATTGTTGGCAGCTGATATTAGGCTTTATCCCAATTGTGTTTTAGTTGGGGTTTTTTTTGTGTGTGTGTTTGGTTGTTTTTTTGTTTTGTTTTGTTTGTTTGTTTGTTGTTTTCTTGGGGTTTTGTGTTAGTTGTGTGTAACTCTTGTGGTACAGGGTTCTTTGGAATGTTTAAAGTCTAACAATTTTAACTGTAGAGAAACATGTGTACACCAATCCCTGTTTGAATTTACTTCTCAATTAGAAGGATCTAATTAAGTAAGAATCTAACTGAGTAAGAAACAAGTTAAAGTGATCAAAGGCAAATGACTGAATTCCACTACTTTCTCATACTTGCAATTTCCCAACATTGAAAGAGTTGGCTGGTATAATTACAAGACTAGTATCAATTATCTGTGAAAAGCATGAGGACTGAGAGATGTTCCAGAAAAAAATCATCTTTAAAAATATTGAGAATAGGACTTGGGGAACCTGATCAGCCTCATGGTGCTTCCAAGAAAGATCTTGGTGTGGGTGTGCCCTCTTGGAATATACTTCCAGGTGTGTAAGGGTCAAAGGAAGCTGGACTAGATGACCTCCACAGGTCCCTTACAACCAGCATTTCTGTAGCTTGATGATTCTATGACTGCATGAGATGATAGGTTCACCAGGACATATGTGAAAGCTTTTGTATATATCCCTTTGGAAAATAGCTTTTTATAGTATGGGAAATTGCAAGTATGAGAAAGTAGTGGAATTCAGTCATTTGCCTTTGATCACTTTAACTTGTTTCTTACTCACAAGATCCTTCTAATTGAGAAGTAAATTTTGGGAGTGAGAATTTAATATGAGTAGAAATGAACACTCATTTTATTTGAGCAAAATAAGCAAGCTCATTTTGTTAGGCTTTACCATTGAGTGTAATTTGTGACATCATATAGTGAATTCCATGGGAATGCAGGTGTCTAAGAAGGAGTCATGTTTTTAAACACATCTGCTCATTTGGATTCTCTGTAACTTCCTTTCTTTTTGGAGACAGAAACATAAACAGCTTAAAGAAAGAATATTTTAAAGAAAGAGATTTGTTTCTATCAGTTTGGTTTTAGGGTGTAATTTCATGGTGTGTCTTTCTTAATGTATTGAATACAGTGTAGTTTTGAAAGCTTTCTAGAATGTAATTACAAACCCATGTTTGAGCAATTATTCTCTTTATTACATTTTGACTGGAATCATGAGTCTACATAGCTTATTTTCTACATTAAAACCTGGGGTTTTTTTCTCTAGAAACATGACATTTGCCAGCGTGACTGAGACAGCTTAGTGTAAACCTTCTCTTTCAGTAGTGAGCTTGGGAGATATCTGTTTCACTGTGTCCTAAAGCAGAGTCAGAACAATACACTTCAGTAGTTCATCCTCTTGTAAGGAATGTAAATGCTATGTTGATTCCAGCATATATTACTCATGTCTACTGATTCGACTTATTCTCCACCTTTTGTTTGTGTTTGTTTCTTTTTTTGTTAGAATAAGAAGTTAGCACTAACAAGTAGCATAGTCTATGCTTAGAAAAGCATAAGAACAAGAAGCTACAGTGACAATGTACAGAAAAGCTCAGGGGCATAAAATGTCTTCACTTTACTAACAGAAAAAGTAATTAAAAAAAAAGATGGCGTAAACTTTTTTCATTAACTGAATTGTGATTATGAAATCAGGTTCATATTTCCTCCTGGATAATTTGGTGTTAAAGGGGGATTCTTATAACCTGAAAAAATTTTGAATTGAATGCGGTCTGTGCTGGCCTTGGAATTGCAGTGAGGCTCACTGTGTTGTAAAGACACACTTAGGCCATTGCACAGAAAGCTCCTCTGTCACTTTTACCATAGGGAAGTATCTGCTCAGCTACAGCAATACAGATTTTAGATATTTTTACACTCAGCAAAATCTGAAGAGAAGGTACATGATTAAGTGCAAAGCCATTGGGTCCTGACCCTGACCTGAACATAAATGTTTTGCTAGTATATATCATGGCCACTTCCTCATTGTACAACTAGGATTAATTAAATGGTTCATTCATACTCCTTAAGAGGGGCCAATCACCTTCTCATGCAGCAGCAGACTGTGAACCTTTACTCAATCTGATGTACTCTGCTGAGTACTTTCTAACGTTACTGACTTCTGTGAATAATTGCAGAGGTAAAGGCTTCATGGTCCGGTGTTTAAGGTATGTTAATTGCCTTTAGTTTCACTTCTGCCTACTGGACCTGTGGGATCCCAAATATAGAGAAGATGTTTTATGCTTGGCCTTTATTCTGTTGTAGTCACTTAACAAATTATCCTTTTAAGGAGAGGCATATATCCTTTATTTTATGATGAAATATCCTTGTCAGGCAATTATAACAGATATGCAGAAAAAAGGACCAAGTTTCTGAAGGAGAACCATTTGTATACCTGGAGCAACACTAATGCTAACAACCTATTATTATAAATGTTTGCTGAACCTTAACTCTAGTCAGATGTACAGAATATCCAATAAATTCACATGTCCTTGACAACTCTTGCAGGAAAACCTTTCTCCATGGGTTTATAAGCAAATTGGCATGAAAATCATAATTTTAGCTTCCTTTGAGCTTTTTAGGTACCTGTCAAAAACACTTTAGAATTTCCATCTCCATGACCTAAACTCAGAAACTGTTGATGAAAACAGCTTGCAGGTTTTCTACTTTAGAAAATTTTGTGAAAGTTGAGGTACTGTACCTCTTTACTGGAAACAATGCTGATGCTGGTGTCTAAAGTCTTTTTTTCAGCTGTTATTTATCTCAAATGCCTAGATTTGTGCCTTTGATAAGGTGGATGATTATTTCTGGTGTTTCAGTGGGATATTTCTAAGGTTATATTCCATAATATAGGAACCATACCTATTTTCTCCAGGGACATAATTCCATGGTATTATGCATTGTGGTACAGAGAAACATTTCTGAATGAACTTGCTTAACTTATTAGTAGTAGTAAACTGAAAGATACCTGCAGTATGAAGTATATTCCCTTACCAGTGATCTTTTGGAGGGAGTTGAACAGAAGAATCTTTTTGAAATTGAGGTGACTATGGCAAAAAATGACATAATAAAAGCTAACGATTTCTAGCTGGATTTTACGCAAAAGTCTGATGAGGATTAAATAGCTGGTTTATTAAAAACTTAGGATTTAGTGTCTACCTGTCAGCAAACGTGTACGCAGGTATTGAAAAATCCTGTACAGAGTAGTCATTGAAAAGACCTATAGACTTGATGCCCATATGAGGCAATTTAGCAGAAACTGGAAAAAGAATTAAGTGGACACCTGAGTACAATATGAATTACTGTGAAAGAATTAGCATGGCCCTGTGAAGAAATTTCCTACTTCACAGACTTCTTGTTGTGTTTTTTTTTTTTTTTTTTTAAGAGATCAGGAAATGTGATCTTGTTCATATACTTGGATTTTAAACAGGTTTCTGCTAAATTCCAGGATAAAAGGGGTTTGGGAAAATTAAGCAGAAATAATAGAGCAATGAGGAAATGTGCCTGCTTGTGTAAATGATTGAGTAAAAGATAATAAATAGAAGGTAGGAGCAAATTTTCAGGTTATTCAAAGGAGGCATGTGACAAATGGAATTCAGGGATTAACCTATGGTATAGGTTCCCATACAGCATAATGGATCACATTTCCTATGTATGTATAACACAAAATGTTTTCTTGTTCTCTACCATCAGATACCTCAAGCACAGTCATTCTTTCCACATACACTAACTCTTCCAGTGGCAGGAATGTCTTTTCAGATTTCACCTGAATTCAGACTTTGGAAATTTTTGTATCAGTCCTGTCTGGCTCTGAAAAAACAGCTGTCACTGAACAGATGTATGCAATCCTTTCTATCACTTGCATAGGGTTTTCAGGTTGGTTCTGAACCAACAGAGGTTACAATAATTTGAAAATATAACACTATGATGTTTTATCTTTCTGATGAAGATAAAGTAATCCACAATTTAAGCATGTATAAATCCAAGTTACAACACATATGTAAACAGAGCTAACTGTATTAAACCAGGTAATGGACATGTTCTTATGCTTTAATTCACACCATCCTTATAGGAAGCTGTAATCAACATGGCAAAAACATGCTAAATTGGTCAGCAGGCTAAACTTACACCTACATCTGGATTTGAGTATCATTTTTGGGGACTATCTCTGAAGATTACTATAAATCATTGTTTCATGTCCTTGAATGTTATAAAGAAGCATTATGAACAGAGGTCTTGAAAAACAAGAGGGTGAACTTGTCTGGTGCCATCTTAAAATGAAATGAGGGTGAGTGAATATTGTTGCTTCCATTAAAACTGCAATAAACAACTGAAATTAAATATCCAGACTGTAGCAGCTTTGGAGAAATATTGAGATTTTTAAGAAGTGATGATTCTTTAATGAGAATAGTTGTAAGTGTAAACAAGAGCATTAATATCATATTTTCCTCTTAAGCTTAACATAGAAAGCTGTGAGAAAAAGGTTTTCTTTTGTTAATATTTTAATTTTCTTGTTACTTACTCCTGCAGTGAAAAAGTTGAAATATTTATGACAGAAAACTGTGGTGCTGCAGTGTGATGTCTAAACTAATATTGCCCTAAGCCACGAAGTCCACTGTGCAAAGCAGAGTCATGCAGAGCAAGATTTGTGCATCTGGAAGGAAGATAATCATCTTCAGTAAAGCTTACCAGCTTGGTTTCATCATTATGCCAGTGTGATCATACTGCTTTCATAGACCCTGCTTGAGAATGTGCATCCTCTGCATCTTCTGAAAGTTCCAGACCTTGGGTTAGTGTGCAAAAGGCCATCGTGACTGTTTGTGATGCATTTATTATTGTCAAGAAATATGTCAAATAAACAAGATTTTCCACTGAAAGTTGTCTTTATGGACCATTGCAGTGCTTGGAGGGTATGACTATAAGAAAAATGTATAGAGGAGAAAATATCCTTGAAAAGTGTTTGTCAGTATGCTCTATGAGTACACTAGATGCACTGCATTTGTGTAAGTCAGCTCAACAGTTAGAGTGAAATGTTTGTCCTATTATTTGTACCTTTACATACTGATGTTACTGGTACAACATTTACCTGAATCCCACAGACTTTATTTAGGCTTTTTGCATATAATCTATCTTAACTAACTTTAGATGTTTATATTGTAACACCTACATTTGTGCTAGCAGCCCTTTATGATCAATTACATAAGATATTGAAATGAGACTAACTGTAATTCAGATAGGCCTATTTCTTCACAATGTCAGACTACACCTAATTCACATACGGACATCTACATCATAGATTTCTGAAGTCAGGCAAAATTAGTCTTAATTCTGTATATTTTTAAAAAACAAATTGGCCGTGTTCTTAAGCCTCGAGCTATCAACAGATATATGAAACAGCCTTCATCTGGGCAATTTATGACGGCTGAAGATTTAATGTACAATTATGGCAGAACTACCTTCATATGTGTCCTTTGGCTCATGCACAAACTTTTTTTTTTTTTTTTTTACTAAAACTGCTGTACCTTACTTTTCTGATACATTTGTTTTTTTGGATCTTTTTTATGAAACCACCAAAGCATTGGCCACTGTGCTCTGGTAACAAAATTACAATGACTTTCCTTCAATTAAAGGTAATAAATCAGTAATAATAAATCAGTAAAGCATCTCAGTGCAATTATTACTGTTATTTTAAAAAAGACCCTAAATCCCACAAAATTCCTGCAAATGAAGTTTAATCAAAGACAAAAGGTGAAGCGAAATCCACAAAGTAATAAATCCTAACATAATATTAAATCATTTGAAAAGTGATTTACAGTACAAAAATTAAATTTAGAATACAATCATGGCTTAACAGCATGCATTTAGTAAAGTAATACTTCACTGACATACAATAGCAGTACTTTGGAATAAAGAAAGTTGCTAAACAGAATATATATTAGTAATCTGGAAAAACCTCACCAAGACATGTCAGACCACTTACAGGGATGCTGAGAAGGAGGCTTTGGTCTCTGTCTATACAGCCAGGACACTGTTGATTCATGAGGGCAGCCATACCTAAGTGCTGAGGGTCTGGCATGGGGCAATGGGAGCACATAGAAGCACGGGGCAGGTGCTCCTGTTGGGCCAAGGGCAGGAGGTGCCCTCAGGGATGGATGCAGGCCCACAGCAACTGTCCTGGGGTTCAAGGCCAGTCCTGATGGTGCCATGGTCCCCTGGATTCCCAACCACCTCACAAGGCCATGGGGATATAGTGGGAACATTGCAGAGCTCAGACCAGGCTGGCATGGTGGGGTAGGAAGGACAGGGCATGTGGGTGGGCCAAGTGCCGTAGCATGGTGGCCAGGGCATGGTCGCAGACAACTGTCCTACCTTTAGTTTCAAAATTTAAAATACTTCGTAATAAGTGTATTTGTAAAAATGTTGGGTTTGCCCATTGCAGTGTGTAGCTGTCTGTATGCCAGCACTGCACTGTGGACACTTAAAAAAACCTGGAGTCTCCATGCTAAATCAATTTTAATCTTATTTCGTATATGGTATTAAGTAGGACTTAATACTTACCCCAATTCCTTTGTTCCAAAAAGAAGATTGAAACCCTGGCTGTGCATTGTGAGAATTTGGATGGATGAAGCAATTCATAATGATTGAGTCAGCTCTTTAATTACAAAAGAATGAGTACAGGGTGGTTGCTTGTTCCTTGCCCTCAGAAAGGCAAATATTGACCATGGTTTTCTGCCATTAAATTTGATCAGGGTGGCAGAAAAAAAATAACTCTGTTACAACTGCACATGTAGAGAATGATTAAACCATCAAAACATGATGCTGTCCTCCCAAATCACTCCAGTGTGCACTTCAGATCCACTTATCCAGAAGCTGGATACAAGTGTTCACTTCTTGTTTTTCAATATAATAGTTTCATTATAGATGACAGACTATCCTTGCAACAGTTCTAGGTATAAAGTCAATCTTTACTGACATTCCACTGTACTGTATATGTTATATTATATTTGTTTTCAGTTGAGCACAAAAGGATGTGTGGCAGTATCTCTGTATATACACTGCTGTATAGTCATTATTTCTAAAGGTTGAAGTTCTAGAACCATCCGCTGCCCCTGTTCTTGAGAAATGCATTTTCACATAAATTGTTAAATTGCGGCACAGGTCTCAGACTAGCTTTCTCTCACCTAACTGCACACATATTGTTAGCATTTAATTTTGTGGTTTGCCAAGAGCTACCTTTGCCATTTAATCTTGATCTCTACTCTCAGACCTGTCAGATGCTTTTTATGTGTAATAGCACTGTATCTAAAATTATATTTATAAATGTACATTATGCATCCTGATTCATAAATACACAACATACTCCAGTATGTTATGAGCATTTGCCCCCCATTTTTTCCCTTTTCCTCCAAATGTAATGTAACCTGTTCCCCGCTAATGAAGGACATGAAGGACATAAAAGCTTAGCATCTTTGCTTTCAACAACCTCCCTATAAGAAGCTGCACGTATTGTTACAGGACTTACAAAAAAAGTATTGCAATAATAAAAAAACCCCACCATGTTCACAAAACGTTGAATATATTGCTGTGGTGCCACTAGAAAGCTTATTTCTCAGATCTGTTGCTTTGTTTTATGAGAGAAGGGTCCATTTTATAAGATTCCCTAATTAATCCTCGTGAAAGTACAACATTTCCCCCTCTTTTTACAGGTACTTACATGATAGAAATATTTTGAGCTGTTGTAATTTTTAATTTGAATAAGTGAGTAGGCTTGGAGGACTGAGTATGAGAAAATGCTTCTATGGAGATTGAGCCACAGTGTAATGAGATATACATGTTGAACCGAATAATTTATAATTACAATAATGAAAAAAGTAACAGTAATTTTGCATTCTCTTATCACTAAGTTCTCCAGCCCTCTTCATTTCTCTGGTTTATCCAAAATTCCCTTAGGCAAAGACAAATGTGATATCGCTTATTTTCTCAAATGAAACATGAAGTTTAATATTGTTTATCTTAAGGCCTCACACTATTATGCTCTGGTGTTAGTCATATGCATTGTGTTCATGTAGTACAGATAATAAGATAATACATTATGACACAGGACCCTTTGACATGCTTGTTCATAATATTCCCTATAAGATGGAAAATTTTGACCATTTCTCTCTTCCAAAGAGTTTGTGTCTGGGTAGAAATTATGGCATGGTCCATGCTTCAGTATATCAAGAAGAGTGATCGTGGCATAAATGCACAGAAGTATTGTGATGCTTGACTTCAGTGCGCTTTTCTGCAAAAAGTACCTGTGGAGTGTCCTGAAGGAGTTACATATCTAAAAGGAGAATTCACAAAAGACTGCAACCTGAATAGAAATCCATAAATGCTGGTCAATGGGAAGTGAAAGGAGGAATTTACTGGGGATGGTATATTCCAGTAGGTGGGATGGTATAAATTTTTGTTTTTCTATAAACTTCTGGGTCTTAGCTACTTATATGTTATAGTCAGGGATTAGAGAATTCAAACTCTTGCAGAGATACATGGTGGGATATGAATATCTCGATGGCAACCCACAACTCTGCCATCAAGAGATGCATCCAGAGAGGCAGGAGTCCCCTTCAGGTTTTGTTCCATGAATAATATCTAGATGATCTAAGAGTGAGTTGTAGATTAAATCTACAGGAGATCTTGATTTACCAAACTGCTTTCCTAACAACTTTCTAATATACAGAAAAACACTAAAGGTGTTAAGTTTGCTATTGAAAAATGCAAGACAGTTTCATATGAACTGTATATATATTTCCTACTTATGGATGCAGACTGTGAATAAAACACAAGAATTAAAGTGCTTTCTGCTTTGTAGGAAAAGATACAGAAGTTTGCATAGCATGTGAAATCACAGAAGACAAAAGAATCCTAATGAATTTGTAGGGACACTGGTGAGGAATCTTTAAAGGTGAAGTGCTACAAGAGAGACACAATGAACTGCTACATGAAATGATACAGATATGGAAAATAATGTGAGGCAGTGGAATGTCATAGCAAAGAGGTAGGAAAAAGAAAAGTAAAAAAAGAAATACGTAGTAATTTAAACTTGGTATTCACAAAAGCCATTTTGTTCTGGAAAACAAATGGTGAAATAAATTTAAAAAAGAGCACAGTGAATTCAGAAGAACAACTGACCGCAAACTGAATGTTTAAAGGGAGAAAGTGAAAGAAAGAAACAAGTAACTATGGTGACTTCATCACAGATGTCTGAGACTTAGATTAAGGAAATAGAATAATACACTGTCTCTGCATATGAGCAAAATAATGTCACAGTAATACTGCTGGATACCTGGAAGAAAATACTTGTAATGTGAGAGAATGACCCAAGAAACAATACCTGATCGGATTAAAAACATTTTCTGCAACCAAAAAGGCATTTTGTGCTAGGAGCAATACAAGTGACCTTCACATACATGTTTGTGATACTTAAGAGAAGCAAAGGAGAACAGTGATATAAAACCTTTTTTTGGTACTTATACAAATGTTGTAGAGGAAAGAACTGTGTCTTCTTCAAAGAACACAGCAAACATTTATCAGACAATAGCTTAGCATCTTTGCTTTCAACAGCCTCCCTGTAAGAAGCTGCACGTATTGTTACAGGACTTACAAAAAAAAGTAGCATCAGCATGGGGGCTTAAAGCTGCTGAGGGGAAAGAGGCAAAAGCATATTGTGTGAATTAAAAGAAACCCTGGATGCCATGTCTAATGCACGGTGTAAATGAGAATGTATTTGGTAAACAAGCACTGGGTTTAGAGAGGCAAGGCAGCGAAGCATTTGTACGTAAAAGTAGAAGTGTAATAAAGAAAACTAAATGTGGTATTAAATAATACTAATTATAAATCTAATGTTGGGGAAAAAGCTGTAATCCAGTCACCAAGCTCCTTTACATGAATTTTTTGTGATAGCAAAATCCATGCAGAAAACAGAAACTTAAGAAGAGGCAGAAAAGTAGATTTACATGCCAGAAATTTAAATATCAGTAAGACAGAGAACAAAAAAGGGATTGTTGGTGAAATTCCAAGGGTGAAGCTAAGAATTCTTTCTCCTCTATCATTTACACCTGGGTATTTGCTAGTGGGCAAACAAAAGAAGAGCTAGTTAAGAGCAGTAAACATAATAAATCAGAAAAGGAGACAAAGTAAGAGAGAACATGTTTAATGGAAAGAAAATGCTCCATTTCTTAGACATAAATGGGTAAACATTTCCACTGTAAAAAGATGTTTGGAACTGTTCCTAAGAATGTAATGTCCTCACTTGGACAGTAGAGGTTGACATTAAAGAAAGACCTCAGGCCAAAGACTGCTTTTCTGTTATTTTGTAAAAATACATTCTGCTGAACTTTAAATAATATTTTCTTCCTCCTTCATTTGCATTATGCAAGAAAAATATGGTAGTTTTGTCAAAATAATAGTAACATGAGAAGCAATGTGTGTTGGGTTTTTTTTTTTTTGCATTGCAACCAAAGCAACATGGACTAATAAAACGCACACAGAAGACTTCTTCAAAGAGAGTTAATAATTAGACTGGGATAAAGTAGGTGTTTCAGGTTTGTATTCACAGTTACAACCTGATCTCAAGCTAGGTTCTTAACACAGCTTGCTTTTCTTCTTAAAAGGTATGATAGAAGTGGTTGGGTCATTTAAAAATCACAGAACCAGGGACAATTATGGTTAGTGTAGTCGTGTGGGTCTGGCTCCACTCTTAGTTCAATTCATATTTTATTTTATTTTATTTTTTAAATACAAGTCGGAACGTTAACAGGGAAGGAATAGAAGATTCCTTCAGGAATATTTTGGTCATACCAGCGGCTGTCTGATTCTCTGGGAAGGCAGGAGACACAGTTTCAGACCACTGCTCCAAAAGGTCAATCCTAAAGATCTGAAGTGGCCTCATCGCTCACCCATGTGAGTACTCAGCTAAAGAACAAGTTGCTTTCTTGGAACACAGGTAGGTGGAGAGGACAGCTATGCAGCTATGGGATCATACAGGCAAGATAGTTGATGATTGTATTTGATTTCAGAGCATAAATCCCTTTGATGACTCTGATCCTCTCTTCACAAGTGTTTTGCTCTTTTATTCATCTCCTCTGCAGTCTGCTGGCTAGTGCTATAGTAACTAACCTGTCAGCTGATGAGGGACAGATAACTGTTTTTGGTGTCCATTGGTAAACACTTAGCTAGGCTGAGCCATACGACTTCTGATGAACTACAGCAGCACTTCAGTGAATAGGTTCCACCTATTTTTCTTACCCTTTTCAGTCTGCTGTCTGTCGCGTCAGAGCCAACTCTCCCTGTGGAATTTGTGATCCTGGTTCCCAATATAGGTGAATGAACATGCAATTTTACTCTTCTCCATTCAACCTTAACAGAAGCTGACAAGCTTCTTTAAAATTAGCCAAATGTCTTGCAGAAGACTAATTTTGAAATGTCATGGGAAAACAGGGAGATTGCATATGACTGAGTGCTTGTGATGCAGAAACCTTAACAGGAAATGGTAAAGGCAGCAAACAAGACAGAGTAAGAAAAGCTAGATTTCTGAGTACAAAAGTTGACGATTTGCCGTCTAATCATGCACTAATGAAAAAAAAAAAAAAAAAAAGGTTTAACAGTTTGTCCAAAAGGATTGACTTCAGTTTACAACACAAAAAATATGCAACCACAAATTCATCTTAGGAGTTGCTATGAAGATGCAATTTATCCTTTCCAAAATTTGGGGGATTTTGTTCCTCTTTGGTGTACTTGAATTTTTAATGAACTGTATGTCATAAATGAGAAAATCATTACAAGTCTGAGATAGAAAAGATCTACAATAGTGCCTCTACCATATCAATCTAGAACTGTTTCTGTAATCTTGTGTATGCTGTCTAGTGCAAAATAAATGATTCCTGTAATGGGGGCCTTAACTCTCCCTTTGAAAGAATGTCTTCTGTTTAATACTCTGGGCATTTTAGGTATTTGTAATTATATTTAGCCTAGATTTTCTACATTCAGTTTCATTTTGACAATCTAGGATAACTCAGTGACACTAACTTTTGCAGCAATCTTAGAAACCCAGCAGTCTTAGAAATCCCACAAATTACCATCCAACAGAGGCAGAAGAGGAAAACATTCTTTGTGATTATCTGTTATCTACAGTCTCAGAGAATTAATGATGACAGATTCCTCTGAAATGCTGCTGAGTAGCAGCAGTAGTTGCTTGTTTGCCATATTTTGGCTGCAGCCCTCTGGATCAGGAAATATCATCTGAGGTTGCAAATTCTACTTTATGCCTTTACGTAAAAGCATATAGCATAAGCCAGGGGATAAAATGTAATACTGTAGTGAGTCTAAGATCTAAGGATGAGAATGCATTTACTTCCACAAGGGTATTACTATTCTGGAACATAGTGTCAGATCTATGCACTTAGAATAAAATCCTGATCTAAGGAAAAGCAATAGCATACTTTAAGGAAGGCTAATAAAGCCTTTTTGTTCTGAAGATAGCTCTTTTAATATGTTTTCATTTTGTTCAATAGTGTTACGATTTTCAAACATGAAGTCAAGAGGTGGTAAGTGTCGGCCACACTGTCAGACCTCAATAAAGAAATGTCAAAACATGAATGTAACTTTTATTGAAAATGGTGACCAATTTTTTTAAAGTACTTGAAACATTTTTCTCAGTTGTGTTGGTGACGGAGATAATATGAATGTTTGTTTAGATAAGGAGATAGTTTTTGAACTATCTATTATATATAATGTAACTTTTTAATTTAGATGCCCTTATTGGGTGATAAAACATGTTCAGGATAGGTTGGTCGTATTTTAGATTTATGTTTATGATTCAATATATGTGCATGAGAAACATACTCTGAACTGGCAGACAGTCCCACTCTAGTTTTTAATTATACATAGATTATTTTTCTTTTTTTCTTTTAGTGTTTCACAGTAATACTGCATTTGTTCATTTCATGCCAGGTGCTCATGACAGTGAGTTCTGATCTACTTGGGGATATTTCTAAAAGAATCAAACTGCGGCTTTTACCTTTAACCATGCTGTGATTTCTATTCCAGGGAAATTAAAATTCCCCTACCCACTTCTACATGTGCTCACCAGTATTCAGTACTCAGTAACAGAAGAATTTTAATGGAAAAGGAAAAGGGAAGAAAATCCAAACAGGTACGTAAGCCCTTAATTTTAAGCTTATTTACAATTTTGAGGTGCAATCGGATGCTAGTAGAACAGGTCACGGCTGGTTCTTGCTAACAGGAAAGCGCTCTTCCAAAACAGAGAGCATGCAGTCTTCCTCACATAGCTCTGACAATGAAAATCAGTCCAAATTTCCTGTATTCTTGATATTCAAGGACTTGGGACCAACTGTAAGCAAAGACTGGCAATCACGTTTAGGTGTTTGGTTGTTCAGACAGGTGGAAAATGCTCAAATACTTTTTCTAAATTTCCCATTTGAAGTGCCATGTATTCCAGTGCACCATGTCAAGTCACTTTGTACCACATTGTTTAACACAATGTGACTGATGCTATGCCTCAGAAATAGAAGTAACTGACAGTGCCTAATCTAGTTCATGAAAACATGACATTCAGAAGACGTACTTTGAGATGTATGCCATGCAATATTTTGATATACCCTTTCCTTTAATTTCTGTTGACCTGACTGCCCACTTTTCTCAGGGGCTTGCCTTTTGTAACAGTGTGTTTGGTGATGCTCCTTTTCAGAAACCTCTGTTAATTTCCACAGCATGTGAACCAAGATTTCAATGTTTTTTTCATCTTACAATCACCTGAACAACCTATCTATGAATATTTCAGAAATTTGGAAGTGGACTTCTTAATTCTTTCTTTGGAATTATAAGAGTTCAGATGTGATAAATTATGCTTCTCTAACCATCAAAATACAAATATGTACTCTGCACAGTTTTCTTTCATGAATACTTATAAGGTGTTATACCTTTAAAGAGCTCAGTGAGTGTGGTGAATCAATTCATAAGCTGTAATTTTTTTCTAATGGTTTGGCTTCAAAGGGAACTAAATGAAAAGATTCTTGGATAATATATTTGATTCAACTGTATTATCCTTAGCTATTATCTTCTCGATTCAACTCTATTGTCCTTTTCTATTATCTTCTCAATATTTTGTTTTCTCAAAAAAATATTTTAAACTATGTGCTAATACTTTACATAAAGTTATCAATAGGTATGAGTTATTCATAAAATGAGTTAATAAGCACACAAATATTTCATTCATTCTATGTCCTTAAGTTTAATCTTTTATAAAAGATGATCAATGCGACTGATTAGTTGCAAGTTATTTATTCAGGTTTTTATAATTAGGAATAATAAAATTCAAAATTATAGGAAAGGTTTCCACTAAATAATGACCAAAAATATTAATATATTTTGGACTTTAGGTTAAGCTTTTTTATCTGAACATCAGGTAGTGTCAAGAAACTAATAGCTTTCTATGGTGGCAGCATGTTATTTTGACAGTTGCACTGGAATGCTACATTTAAGCAGAAAGAGGAAATCTGCGATTGCTTTGTTGATCTTCCTATGAATTATTTTGCTGCGATGCTATAATCTGATATTGTATGTTACTTAGAACTAAGCCTTATGAAACATCACCCTGAAGGTCAAAAATAACTCTGTTATGAATTTAAAACAAGTGTTTGAAGGGAGGAAAAGAGGTTTGCAAACACACAGCTCTGTCTCCTGCAGATCTCATGGGGATTCTCAACTGCTGACTCCTTATCTTAACATGTAACGTAATAACCAATTACTGTCAAAGTTACCAGACCCATCAGACTCCTATTGCATTAACCTTATGCACTGGTTCAACAGAAATGCAATCAATCCACTGCTAAATTAATTACTAATTTTAAAGTTATCATTAAATAATATGATTCCAAAATTGGCATAAATCATGTGGTTAAGTATCAAATTAGGTATCAAGAAAGTCAAAGGAGTGGCAAGTCCTATTCAAAGGATTTCATTATATTCATTTGCTCAGAGCACTAAGAGGTCATAATTTTAACCTTGTATGGGTCCAAACCATATGAAAATTATTCATGTCACCAAAGGCCAGCAATAATTCTTTTAATTCCATGGCATATTAATGACCAACAACGAATGAGACCCTTAAGTGTCTCATTTATTGTCTTAAATATGAAAATGTTTTAAAGATTAGAAGGGAAATTGTTTGAATTAATTAACTGAACTGATGCTCAAGGGAACTGGTACAAGATTTTCAGACAAAGACTGAGAATTTACAATAATGACATTTCTTTCATGGTTAGAAAATAAAGTACCAGAGGGACTTTGAGGCACTCTTAACATTTTAGCTGATGTCTGTTGAGGGCTTGAGATTCCTCTGAAAGCATCAATTACGGCATGAAAGGCATCACATTAAAATAGCCATGAGGCCCACAAATTTCACCATTTAAATGGGAACAGATCAATGACACAATGAAAATTCAGAATGTAAATGGAGACTATTAAAGTAATAGGATCATTTATTAAAAAATGCTTTTTTTCCAAGAAAGATAATATGCAAAAGATAAAAACAGTACTGTGTTGAACAAGGCTAACAATCAAACTGTGTTGAATGGGGCTAACTTTTTTTCCTTCTTTTTTTATGACATCTGTTAAGAGAAAGCCCTTGGCTCATAACTGCAACTCTGCATCCTTATACTTTACAGTGGCCCAAGTGCTGGGTAGGATCACAGTGGATGCTTTGAATTAGTTTGAGGTTCTAGCTCATGTTGTTGCTACTTTTGAACATAGAATCACAGTATGGTTTCCTCCTTGGTTCTACACATAAATGAATTAGGAAAAAAAGATGCAAAGCTAAGGCAGACACTGCCTATGTTGATTTCAGTTTCTGTTATTATCAAATATAAATTTGACTATCAAGCAAGTGATTTGAAGACCTTTTTAACTTTCATTATTACTCAGCTGAAGGGACCAGCTTTACTACATTTTTAAAAAAATAAATCTCATGTGTTGTCTCTTTTCTTTTTTTTTTTTTTTTTGTAATTGCTCAACTGTTTATTTATCCAACAAAAAGAAAGGATAGAAGTTAAAGGCTACACTGAAGATTGGTGCAAACTTTCCTTTTCTGATGATTTCTACCTGATTTTCAAGTCTTAAAATTTTCACTTAGTCTTTTCTTCTCAGTGGAATAGTTGAACTCTCAGAAAATTGCCTTCCAAAAATTTATTTAACAAGATTTGTACCTGAAAATGTGCAGCTATTATAGGGTTGTATGTTTTGATATTATTTTTTTTTAAGGGTAGAGGTTTTTTTTTTTCCTGTTTTTGTTTGCTGGTTGTTTTCTTAACTTGTTGATTTGGAATAAACTTAATAATATTCACTTCAGTTGTGTTGTTATGTTTTCCTGGCACTCAAACTTATCAGTACAAGAAATTTCCAAACCTTAGCAATGAATTGAGAGCACTAACCACTTTTACATCTTTTTAGTGTATCCTGAGTGCGATCCTACCATCTAAAGGATGTCTAGGAAGGAATTCATGGAGGCTACATGGCAAAGAATACTGGCCCTCATTCCCTAAGGATAGTTATTAATAACAACTGAAGCTTTAGGCCATGAGATAAGCATCAGTAGGGAGAGGATAAAGGTGCCTCTTCAGGCCTGAAACTATGCTTAACATCATCTATCTTGCTCAGCATCAGCTAGGAAGTAAAACATAGTTTTCTTACTGTGAAAACATGTATCCTTTAGGTAATTTAAATACACAATATTCAGGAGAAGCATCCTCATTCTTCTCTCTCTCCTCTTACAGCATTGTTCAATGAAGATGGCCACGTGGCTTATTTTGCTTCTGTCCAGTTAGCAAAGTAAAAGCCTGTACCCTGAATTAGATGCTCATACTTTACATATAGTTAACAGGAACAACTGTGCATTAAAATGGTCTTTCATACTCGCCACTCTGGGTGTCTGGTTCTATCTAAAATGAATGGCACAAAATTATGAGAGGAATCACAAATCTCTCCAAGACGTAAGAACTCTGTTGAAGGGCTCTGTAGGTTGCACCTGTATCCTTGAGGGACCAGAGCTTAGAAACATATTCCTTTTCTTCCCAGAAAAGCCAAACACAATGCCCTGTTTAGCTTAAAAAGGGTCTTCAGCCCTCACACATGGGGCAGAGAGGTCTGCTGGGTTGCAGGGGAAGTCTATAGGGTGATAGTAACCTTTCTCAAAACTAGAATACTAAGGGCAACTCTGAGATAATTTTTTTGTTTGATTTTGAGAATCATTACCCATTTATATTGATTAGTACTTATTGTCCCACATAGAGGTCAGTGTCCTGAGGAAGGTAAAAAAATATGTAATGTATTCCAGAATGGCAAAATATTTCCCTGTGGGGAATAAATCAATTGCATACATGTTTCCACAATGCAGAGAAATACTCTGTATTGCCTTACAGTTTCCACCTACTTCTAAATGCTCTGCTTTTCAAACTCCAAGACATTGCTCACTTTGCTAAACTATTAATATACTTGGTGATTTTTAAGACTATAGAAACATTTCTACCTAGTGCGTGAAGTGAAGATTTCTTTGACTAGTATGTCTGCTTCCTTTCCAGGTTTTACTTATGAAGAAAATAGTCTCTTACCTGTTTGCAAACATGTATTTTATATATATAAAGAACCATAATGTATAGAAAGTCCTCATCATTTCTTATGTACCTTTGGGTTTGGCTGTGCTTCTTATGTTTTATTAATTTTAATGAAGCTTACTTCAGGTTTTCAATTGGTAGTTTTCCCAGGGGCCACCTAAATTTCGTTAACTCCTTATTCCTCTTCTGTGGAAAGAAAAACTTGCATGGTCTATCTATATGCATTTCTCTAAGTGTACCTAGACTTAGGCTAGTCTCAGACATCCAACTTAAACCTAAAAATTTGAGTGTAACCATCTAAAAATGAACATTCTCCACTTAAAAAAAATCTTCACTGGCATTCTGACTTCTTTAGGTTTAAATCCTTTCTAACTATCTGTTTATTTTATGAAGACATTAACTGCTGCAACTACCTAGAACAGCAGCAAAAGTGCTTTTCTAGCCTTTACACCCACAGACTCCTGCCAGTGTTGCTAGGGCTGGTGGTTGGATCACACATTGTGCTGCATATTGCAATGTGTCACAGCATTGTATGCAAGAACTGTGTTTGAATAAATACCCTGAAATAATTAAAAGTTGGGCCATTCTATTCACCTGAAACAACCGGGAAGTGCAGAGGGACTTGATGCGGCTACTGTAGCTAGGCAGAAACAGAAAATACTTGTCCATCATTTCCATATCACCTATTTGAGGTCAATACACACATGCATTTATCATTTCAGTTCATCTTCTCTTACCAAATAAAAAAAGGGGCTAAACGTAAACTATAAATTTCAGGTCCAGTGTGGCATATTAGATAAAAATGTAAATATAATGATTCCTCACCCTGCATATCAGTGAGTATGGTCTTCAATTATAAAATATGTAATGGTTATCTGTGCAAATAAAGCAGATAAATCTTTAAGTATATGTCAGTGAGACAATGCTATATGAGTATTTTAAAAAGGCTGATGCAATTGTGTCTTTATATAATGTATGTCTTCTGGAAAAAAACATAAATCTTTATATTGACCTACCTCCTCTTAATTCACTAAATTTTATAACATCATGGTATACTGAAAGGCTAGAAAATTTTGTTGGAACCTGGTGGCTCTGTCATTAATCATTCAGTTCTAATATTTTTAACATTATTTTTACCAATATTTCATTTTAAGTATGTCTTAAACAATAAAGTAAAACCAGACAGTCTGGAAAAAAAAAACAAACTGGAAGAGTCTCACTTTCTGGCTGTCTATCCATTGTATTTTTGATTGAATCATAGAAGGATTGGGTTTGGAGTGTTAGAAGAGACCTTTAAAGTTCATCTAGTCCACTGTGACATGGGCAGGGATATCTTTCTCTAGATCAAGGTGCTCAAAACCTCGTCCACGCTGACTTCCAAAGATGGGGCATCCACAGCCTCTCTGGGCAACCTGTTCCAGTGTCCCACAACCCTTATCTAAAAGAATTTATTCATTACGTCTACTCTTAATCTACTTTCACTTTAAAACCACTGCCTCTTGTTCTGCCACTACAGGCCTTAAAGTCTATCTCCATCTTTCTTGCAAGCCTCCTTTATATATTGAAGGGCTGAAATAAGGTCTCCCTGGAACCTTCCCATCTCCAGTCTGAACAATGCCAAGTGTCTCATCCTTTCTTCACAGGAGAGGTGTTCCAGCCCTCTGACCAATTTTGAGACCCTCCTCTGGACCTGCTCCAGCAGCTCCATGTCCTTCCTGTACGGTGGACCCCAGAGCTGGGTGCAGTGCTCCGGGTGGGGTCTCATGAGAATACAGCAGAGGGGGAGAATCACCTCCTTCATCCTGCTGGCCGTGCAGCCCAGGATATGATTTGCTTTCTGGGCGGCAAGCACACATTGTCAGCTCACTTCCAATTTTTCATCCACTGATACCCAAGAGTTCTTTGCAGGGCTGTTCTCAATCCTTTCATCTGCCAGTTTGTATTGATATTGGGGTTGCCCTGACCCAGATGCAGGACCTTGTACTTGGCCTTGTTGAATTTCATGAGGTTAACATGGGTCCACTCCTCAAGCCTGTCAGGGTCCCTCTGGATGGCGTCCTTTAGTGAAAAAGAGAGAGAAAAAGGGTGATATAAAGCATCTCAGCAGAAAAGGAATTATAATTATTAGAAATACTCCATGTATCTGTTCAAAAAAAGTGTTTGTGTGGGTAAGTTTTGGGAGGCAAAGATATAGATAAGCTTTATAGGGAGAGAATACGTTGAATTTTCTAATATAAGCAAAAATTAGCAGTATTTTTTTTTTCGTGGGGATGGGGGTGGGGAGAAGGGAAGGAACTCACCACGGTATTCTCCTGTCAACTTCAGTATTTCCCCCTTTGCTGGAAGCTCTTATAGTTCTTGTTCTGAACTGAATATTTCTTGGCCTCCTTACTCCCCAAAAGGAACCTGGAACTTTTTTTAACAATGGAAAATAAGCCTTTCAATTAACTTTTCTCGTATTTAAGTTATTGGTATTAAAAATAACCTAATATCCATTCTGTGAATCTGGCTTTCAGATTGACAGATTGAGCTGTTTCATAACTTGAGGTAACAGGTACAAATGATAGAAGATACACCACAATCCCTTTCAAGCCAGCTACAGACAAGCTATCTGGGTATGCGGCTTTGAGCTACAAACATAGAATTTGTTCTTAAATTACTCCTGAGTGAATACAGTCTCTCAAAAGTATTAGGGACACAGCACTAATCTGGGTCATGAATAGCAGAGACAGCCACCATCCAAGCTTGTGACAGGTCTATGAGAATTCACAGCCCTTAATTGCAGCCTGCTATCTTTTCTTGGTCATCCATGGAGCAGAGATCACCAAATGCCCTGAACTGTGTCCTGGCTCTGTGATGTGAAAAAACAAGAATTTACATCAACTGTGTCTCAGTATTGGTTGGGCCACGTGGTCTTTGACTGATGAAGTGATGTCTCCAAAGGGTAAGGGCTTCCACAGTCACATAGTCATACATGTACTATGTAGTGACATGACATTTTTAAAAATGGAGTTTGCTGTGATAGTTCAGAAGAAAAAAAAAAAAAAAAACCAACCCTCCAAAATAAAACAAAACAAGTTTTGAAGACTGTACAACAGGTCTGCCTCTGTACTTAACACATTTTTCTTCTGCTCTCATTGACACACCTTCCTGTATTCCACACAGCACCTCCTTTCTGTCTCCCTTTGACCCATCCCCCTTTTAACAGGGATATTCCCCCTTGGAGGCACCGCTGGCCAGCCTATCCAGCAGTGTCTCACTAGTATTCACTGGTGTTAGCTTCTGAAGCTGGAGCAAGCTTTGTTTGTGCCACTCATGCCATCAGGAAATCCAGTCTCTTCTGAATTTAAAGGAAAGACAGCTAAAACCCTAATAAAAACTTCACAATAAATTTAGCTCTTTTGTGCTAACATGTTTGATTGCCTGAGAAAGCATGACATGCATGGCAGAAGCATTGGTGACATACAGTTTCCACTGGAAAGAGCCCAATACATCACTGCTGGAGTTTTCATGGCTAGGTTTCTGATGACTAGTATATTCCAGGGACCTATCTAATCTATTTTACGCTGAAAAATTAATAATACTAAGGAATGCATACATAATAAAGATAAATGAAAACACATTACTGAAAATAACTTAAGTTCTCCAATAAGAGGTAGAAACATAATAGGATCCCAAAATTTAGTCATGCTATATATTGTCTTTACAGAAGAGGCATTCCATCAGACATGCTCCTATAGTCCTCCAGATTTTATGCTTTTCCATCTTTTCTTTCTCCATATTTCAGATGGGACAGAAAACTGAAATACAAGTTACTCAAACAGTAGTCTATAAAACTTTGCATTGCTTGCACACTCAAAGCCATTGACTGTGAATAGTTATGAATATGATAGCTGTATCCACTCAGATGGTAAATGGTGAGGAATACCACTGATCATGCATGGACAGTGCTTTGCCATGATTAGCGTAAATAGGGAATATGTTTTGATGAGATGATTGAATCTATTTGTAAAAAGCAATTTAATAAATCAAAATGCTGTTGTAAGACAGAGGAAGGAAGCGAGAATTCAGAATTAAACAGAAGAGGGAATTATTTATTACAATTAACCTTTTCATAGTAAATAGTAGAGACAACCAGTAAAGCAGTTAAAAAATAATTAATGTATTATCATCATTACTGATTAATGTATTAATATGAACATTACATATTTATAAGCATGAAGTATTTGTATACATTAACAATTTAATTATTTTTTTACCTCAATCTTATAGAAAATTTGCTGATTTACATCCATAGCAATGAGAGATGCATAAGTACATAAACCTTTAACAAAATACTGAGCAAAGAGCTCTTTCTCAACCATGAACTTTTGTTTTGTCATCGAGATTGGGTTGGTCTCATTTTTCAGTCTCATGGTCCTTGCAACTTTGAATATATTATGAAGAAATTCCCTGTGATTACCACTCAGGTATTAACCCTGAAGTCTGGCACTCCTTTGATTTCAAAATAACTTTTCCCCAGACGGGCAAAAACATATTCATAAAAGATTCAAGTCTGCTAAATAGATTATTAGACTTGGTTTTGGAATTTTTTATTTGCAAAAGTTTTTACAGACTTCTTTGGGTTTATGTATGTTTTAAATATTATTTTATTTTTCTTTTGTCCTTGTCTTTTTACTGTTAACTATGACAATGAGATTTTGACTTTTTTTTAAAGGGAAAGAATATTGGTTGTTTCACTTCATCCACAATGAGAGCTTGCAATGTTACTTATATTACGTTGAAACAAAAGTAAAATAAACACTTAACAGATTACGGAAAGAAAACCCTTAGCTAAATATGTCTCAGGCTTTTTGGTTTTCACTAACAAGAAGTTGCATTTTCAAAAACTGCTATGATAGTATTTGTAATTGGGAATATCCTGTTGTTATCAAACATTTACACATTTTTAAAAGCAGGTTAAGAATCATCATCTAAGTATGACAAACTGACGAGTATGATAATTTTCCTGCAACATATTATTCTGAAATGAGACCATCTACCCTACTTGGACTCCTTAAAGAGTCAAATACTGTTCTTGTATTAAACCATCATGAATGGAATGACTCAGCTAGATATGGCAGGTACACACAAGGTAGGGCATATCATGTTTTCATACAGACTTCTGTAGGCTTGTTGATAGAATGTGGAAAAGCAATATTCAGGCTTTAATTCTTTATCTGTCTCTAAGACTCTTGTAACTGTGCTGTATCACAGTAACACAGTTTAGACTGAAAACATATATTTTGACTGTTGGTAGGGTTGACTGAATCCATTTAAGTTTCCAAGATACTGCTGTAATGCCCAAAAGTGTGTTATTAATGTGGTGAGTCATGTTTTGATACAGCAATGTTCATCCAATTTCTGCATATATGACACTGATCATATCTTCCATCCACTCTACTTTGACACTGACAAAAAATTAAATAATTTTAAGAATTGTATGATTCTGAGGACTTATCACATGGAACAAATGATGCACACCTTGCATGGGAAAACTAAGAGCTAGAAATAAGAGATGGCAATGGAAAAAACATGTTTTTTGACTATACATTTCTTGCCTAGCCACAGGAAGATTTTAAGTTTCTTGTTATCTACACCAAGTTTCACAAGATAAGGATTCATAACTAGAAGTTAGATCCATGAAGTCTGTCCTCCAAACACCTGAGCAGCACCTAGCCTGATCCCAACCTAATAGAATGCACACAATAAGAACTGATTCAAATTCAACAGACCTATGCCTCAGACAAACCTTATCTTTCCAATATTAGCTTTCTAATATTAGTTTCCCATGTATTAGTCCCGTCCTTAATAGGCATATGTCAGATTCTGTAAGCTCTTTAGAGTTTTTCTTTTCTCTGGCTGGGAGTTATCCCTAAGCACATAAACAATAGAAGTATTATGTGTTTCTTTAGTTTAAAAATTTGAACTGTTGTTCTGTAAAACATAGATGTTATCACTTTAACAGCACTGCTATGTTAATCTGCTTAATTTTCAGAATGAAAAAGTTGTTACTTTCGAGTATATAAATAGAACTTGCCAGTAGCAATCATATTTTGTTTTATTTTGTATTTCTATAGTTTTTTTCTGGTTTATAGTTTTTTTCTGGCTTTACTTTTTGTTTCCACATTTTGCTTCCTTGAAGATGAAAATGAAATTAGATGGAAGGGGAAGAAAAGTATCCCAGGTTCCTTTTTTCTTCTGCTTGCCTTAGAAAGTAGAAACTTAAAAAGGGATCATAACAAGATAATAACAAGAATGGAGGGCTCATGTTCTGTTTTATGCACCTAACCAGTGTATATAAAATCTTACAGTGCTACGTACAAGGACATTTTCAAAGTAAGTATGCCTTCCCCATTTTCTTTCTCAGAAACAAAAACCCCAAAATCACCATGATTACAGAATCTGTGGTATAAATCACTTTGAATACAGGCTTAACCCATCTACTGATATCAGGTTCTGTCATAAAAGTGCAAATATATGAAAGTTTGAACTGAATTTAAATTTTCTGTAATATAGTCTTCACACCATACATTTATAGAATGAATTAATCCATTAAAAAACATCCATCTCTTAACTGATTATTTTGAACACAGCAAACTGTTTTCTTCCAAGAAGAAAGAAAAATGAAGCTTGATGACCACAATAACAACATGGATTCTCCTAGCAAGTTTGCACATGTGTTCACGTACATACATATGTACATATACGTAATCAGGGAAGTTGCAATTTCATACATATTTCTTGGTTGTCTGCAAAGCTTCATTTACAGGAATGTTTTTTCCATAGTCCATATAATTATTTTGTACATATTTAGTAAAAGAAAAGTCTATGCAAAGCATACACTTCATACATATGAGCTCTTTTCTAGAATTATTCCTCTGCATTAAATTTCAAATGTTCTGAGTTTTCTCAGTGAAGTCAATAAGGTTGTACACAGGCATAAAGGTGTTAATGCATGTGTAGGTAAAGATGTACAACAATAAAAAAGAGAATAAAAATGTACATCTGAGAGTTCACAGAAGTAATTATTTTAGTCAAGCAGCTATTATAGCAAAGCCTTATAACTCCCTGGTAACAAGAGACCAGAATGCCTGCTGTCAGTCTGCGTTTAGACTGGCATTAGAAAGAAAGTAACTTTAAAAATACTGCTATTACAGAAGCAACAAAGGGCTGAACAATTTCTCAGTCACTGAGTTAGTATCTTATCCTCATACTTTCTTTATCTTCTATACCCTTTACCATATGCAAACTCTGCTTCCAGCCAGGGGAGGCTGATCTGGGGAAAAAAGTTTGAAAGATTTGTGTTGTTGGAATTTCTTCCATGTGGTACCATCACCCATTTCAGGACGTCAAGATGTGAAGACTCCAGAGCCACATCCATGTGAGAGCTGCATTTCCATTGAAATGTACCAAAAGATTCTGTTGATGGACGGGGGGTGGAAAGGAGAATAATTTGCAGAAGTTCCTCTTCATAAAATGACGTGGAGACTTGAGAGGTAAATAATTAAGTTATGTTCTGTTGAATATGCTGTTCTAGACATGGGCCTGAAAACACAAGGCAAAAGTATTATTCAGATATTTTCATAGCCACTTACAGTGTAGAACCACAGTTTATCCAAAAGGTGATCCAAGACACTTGAAAATACTGTCTATGCCTTGGAGGTGTTAATTACTTGTTCTGACTTTACCTAGCATAAAATATTCAAATAGATTAGATTGACAATTATAAATGCAAGCATCTCCTGTAATTATGTAATAAGCCATTAAAATACTTTACTGGATCAGAGCCATTAGAGTCTAGCATATTTCAAAATCCATAGTTTAAACTTTAAGATGTAAAGCAGTATATTGAGAAACTCCTCAGTACTGCAGATACCGTGGGGTTTTTTTTGTAATAAGTTAATTTGCATACTGCATATGGTCTTTAAAGTTAAAGACACATATTAAAAGTAATGGAAATACCTTTTCTTCATTTAGTATAACCTTTTTTTAATGTGATTAATGGAAGAGAATGTTAAAGTTTAGTGTGCCTTCCCTATACATTTTCAAAGCTATTGTTTCCTTAAATACTCATTTCTCATGCTTTACAGGTTGTAGCAGAAATTGCACAGATCCATTTTGGGAATTAGTCTGTTTTTCAGTCCTGCATCTTTCCAATAGACAGGAATAATGCTTGGGTTTTTCTAGGCAAATCTGATTACATTCTGGCAAATTTAATGAAGATACAGGGTCAAATTATTATTTAAAATGTTTTGTACTGCTACTTTCAGGAAACCTGAATATCAGTTTTAGTCCCTGTTACAGCAGTGCAGCTGTAATGATCCTTGCTGGAATGCTTTGAATGTCACCTAAAAGCTGAAAACTGCTCCTAGGGTTTTGCCTTCAGTTAATTTTTCATTTAAAGTGCAGCACTCTCACAAGTCTACATTTCATAGCAGCTGCCGTTTGTTGGAAGTAAAAATAAGAAAGTCAGACATCACTAATATTTTAAGATGGAATCTAATGGAAATCAAATCATCCCACAAAATCCATTTGGTGCTTATTTATAGAGTTGGCCATGAGTTTATTGACACTTAGGAAAAAAAGGATTTTCTTACTGCCCTCAAATGGAAACTGAATGAGTATTTGCCAGTCCACCCACATATCTCTAGTCGCAACTGTATTTTGAACATGCTAGATAAGGGACTCACAATTTATAACAGTACCTTCCCCCTCCTAAAAAATCTGTTTAGTACTTGGAAAAAACCCAGGCTTAGTGTTTGCTTTCTCACTTGCCTGATTAGGGCTTGGCAAGTGAGTATGAAAATCTGCCAAGTTTGGCCAGATCTTGGGGCATTCAGTACTTACCAAGCTGGAGCTGGCATTTACTCTGTGAATCAATAAACAGCTGACCAGCTGGCTAGTAGTCAAAAAAGACCACGGTCCTACTATTTAGTAAGAAATATCTCACATACACTTAAATCTGGATTGGTTTTTCTCTATTAATTCTGTGTGGGTCTCAAGCTCTTAAATTAATGGAAAATGTATGAGATTACTACATATGGATGGTTACATTCTGATTCCACCCACATGATAGGATCTCTGTCATTGACTTCTGGGCTCAGGGTTTCCCATGTAATTTATGCATGGGGCTTTCTTTTGCATAGGAAAAATTCTTTTCTCCTGATGACTGACTAGTTTGAAAAGCCTTGAGGAATCTGAAGTCTTCCAAACCACATGACTGCTATTGGGGGGGAGGGGGGAAACAAAACCCAAAAAACCCCCAAAAAACCCACAACCAACCAAAACCCTGGATTTGAGCTGTAGAGTAAGGATTAGATCTAAAAAGTATACTAGAATGACGATGGTGAAGAATACAGTCCACTGAACTGTCTGGCATCAACAAATGTGCTAGATGAAATCTCACCTGGAGGAGAGTGTTAAGTGAAGTAAAAGCATTGCTGGCTTCTCCAGCTGCTGCCCAGGACAGTCCTGCCTGGCAGCCGGAGCTGAGTCCACTGCCCCGAGTACCTGGGGCTCTGACCAGGCAGCCACCAAGGGACGTGGCTGCTTCATTCCTGTTTGAAGGTCCAACCAGTAACAAATATGAGCATGTATCACAGAGACACACACACGATCAGCTTTGAGACAAGGTTAAAGAAGCAACATTTTTTTATTGTAGAGGTAGGAACTGAAACACTGAGAGATCTTAGCACTTGTCCTGCATTCTTCAGATCCCCAGAACATTGACCATGACGTTCAAGAACTGTCAAGGCATAGAGAGTTTAGCCTGTCATACTCCAGCAACAAATCTCAGAATTTCAGTAAGGTAGTCCAGTGCCCTAACTATATCATACTACCCTCCTCTCAGAAGATTATCTCGATTACACATTTGCACTTGTCACTCTCTCAGTACCACAGTCCTCACCTTTATTTGCCATCTTTGAAAATATTGTCATTGTTCTTGTACTCTGTCAGACATTAGTCTCATTACTATCACTGAGTTACAACTGTACATCCCACTGTGACTTCCAAAACTGGTTTCCATTAGGAATAATATTGTTTTTCACATTATTTTGTTCTGCTGATGCTAGAGCTTCACAGTTTGTACATAAAACAGTAATAACTTTCTCATCCTGAGAAGTCAGAGGTTTTTTGATATCACTTTAATAACTGATGATCCCTTCTATCTCAAACTCTTTGCTTCCAAATTCCTATTTCCAGGGAAGAATGGCAAGAAATGTTGCCTGTAGAACAGCTACAGAATACAGGGGCCTCTGCCTATGAGGCAATATTTAGAGTAGGGATTTCATTACCTGGGCTTTAGAACTCCATAAACATACTCCCATGTTATTAGTATGTGTCAATATGTCTCGATCTGTTTAGCGCTGTATACCCTTGATAATATTTTTGCATTTGAGGTCTATGGAACTGCTCACTCTTGGATTCTGTTTTGTTCTGTTGTATACCCTTCTTTTCACTCCATTTAGCTTTTTTGTACTCTGCATAAAAATGACTAAGTTCACTCTGTAATCCTCTTTGTAAATAAATAACATTAGGTGTTTTCCCCAACAGTGCTTGAATGTCAAGGATTCACAGCCAATGTGTTACCTTTCCACAGCAGAGTCTTATGTTTTAGAATTATACCTTCAATTCAGAGTTAGAGAGCTTCTCTGCTGTGGCAAGCTAGGTGATTCAGGATATCCAATGGAAAATTAGAGTCATTCATCAACTAAGGCTAGGGAGTCATCTTTTATTATAAAAGCTTAAGTTTCTGGATGATTGTAAAGTACAGCAGACAGAAATACTCCCATTGTACTCCCAAGGGACTTCTTGCTTCACAGGAAAGAAAAACAGTGATACTGAAGTGTTCTTTGGGGTTCCCTCCCACCTCTTTTCCCCCCCTTTTTTTTTTTTTTTTTTCCCCTCTCCTTTTTTCTTTTCTCTTTTAAACCACAGTCTTCCAGAATACTTTAAATACAGGAATATGTCAAACATATTCTAGAATATATTCTGTGTTTGTTCAGTGTCTGCTTTAACTTCTGAAGAATTATTATGATGAATATAGGTTTATAATGTCTAGGAAGATTGGAAGCTGTGTTCTCTCTATTGATTGCTTTGGACAGAGGAGGAAGAGACATCTCGCTGTATCTGTTTCCTAGTGAGAAGGTGAAAAAAACAAGAAACTTTTTTGACAGCATTGTTTGGTTCACTGCAGGACAATGAAAGAGGTTTGTTACCAGTTGCAACAAAATATATAGTTTCAACAGTCATCCCACACAATGAGATGATTGCTATTATCTTTGCTAACTCTTTCTGGGTTTAATCTATTTCTTTGAATTCTTTATATTTATGGGGAAGATAGCACAGGTAAATGGGAAAACAGACTCATGAATTGAGTCTAAGCAGCAGTTACTTCTGGCGTTTGTCAGTCTCAGCTATCATTTTAAAGATCCTACTAAAGCATTGAAGGGGTTTTGGAAAAGTGGTTTAAACAACTAGAAAGTTGTTTGGGTAACATCTTGTGTAGAAATTCAAGGATTTTTGTCTTGCACTGATCAGGACTTTAAGTACTTACCCAAGTGTGAAAGTAGAATTCACAAAACTAGTCAGTAGAGTAAAAGATACAGACTTGCATCAGTTTATGTACCTACCTGAGGATTGCACCTAGATGCTTAAATTGCTACTTGCACCATAATTCCCTCCATTATTCTTTAGTGGCATAAACTTCTTGAGGTAGAACACATATCCACAGTACAGTAAGACAGGGATTAATATCTTGTTTTCTTCCTGAGATGATTTAATTCACTATTTTTGCCAGTATATGCTAACCTTAAGGCTTGCAGAAATGGAACAAACTATTGCAGATTATTTTGTTCTACATTACATGAAGTAAATAACTGAATAAAAGAGGAAGGGAGGCAAGCGTATATGACTCTAGCATTCAGTAGACATGGTTCTCTTTTGGCAGAAGACAATATTGGAATTTAGTTTTATCCCCAATGTACACTTCATAGTGGAATGTGCAGTGAGGTAGGAACAGAAATGTCCTCAGTCCATAGCCTTTGCGTGGAGAGTTTTACAACCTAGTAAGGAAGGCATTCTTCAAAGGGAGGGGAACTGTGCTGCTGGATCCCTGAAGGATAAAGATTTTAATGAAAAGAAAAAGAAAAATAAATTCTTCTTTCAAATGGCAAAGGGGTTAAAGCAGAAAAAGAAAATAGTAATTTTTTCCCGAGAGCTAGGAGAATATTATCTTGAATAACTCCATAGAGATGAAAAATATCTTCTAATTTACTTCTCCTCTATGCCTATGATAAAGGTTAGTGAATGTGTTACATTAGGTATATCTCTTTGGAATTCTGGCAAGGAAAGGATAGAATCTTTTCAAAGTTTTGGAGCTTTTTGTGGTTGTATTGTATTTTATTTTATTTTCATTTTTAAAGATGGAGCTGTATCACATCAATGCTGGGTCAGCACATTCATTAGTTAAATGCACCACAGAGCTGTTGTGATTATCCTCAAACTGAGTTTGTAAGTCAAGGAAATTCAGACTCAGGCTATGCATATGAGAAATACTATCTTGATTTAGAAAAGAACACGATTAAGGTAATTCACGTGTGACACCAAAGACTTTGTCATGTAATTATGATGAAAACATCAGCTCTTTGACAAAAATTATGTTTGAGCTTTGACTCTCTGACATCCATGGTTTCCCCATTATATGAACAGTTGTAACTTTTGTCTAGTAAAAATCCACTCTTTGCTACCATTAATGTTATTTTACTTGAAGTGCAAAAACTGTGTAAGAAAGATCTATGTATATGAAAAGGGACTTACTTTTCCTTTATCTCTCTTCCTTTTTTTTCTCTCCCCCCTGCCCCGATGGAACTATGTAAAGGTAAAACATTCTTAATTTAGTTTTCCATATGTAGCATATTTTATAACAGTTTCATTCTCAGCTTTAGTCAATAGCAGTTCTTTGCTGATGTCACATAAGATTCTTTAAGAAAGGACTGTAACAACAAAAAACTCTCCTAAAACTTCCAGATTGGATTTTAAATGTAAAACTGCAGCTGAAAAGTTCTAGACACATATTAAACCTGCTTGTGTTGCTTTGTAATGATAAGCTGTGCATCCCTCTTGTTTATGTGAGATGAAAAGTTCCCATTTTTATTTGCACTCTGAATAGTCACTCAATATATATCTAAAGATTCCCTTAAACTGTGTTTGGATGTTTATGTTTTGACAGCGTATCTTTCTTCTAAAGCATGACCATTGTAAAACAAGTGAAAAAATTATCAAAGCATCACTGAGATATTTCTAAGGAGAAACGAATTTCCTAGAAACCAAATCATATGACTAATGTACATATATCCTTTTTTTTTTTTTTTAAATGGGTAAGTAAGCAAATTTTTATGTTCAGCTTTAGTAAATGCATTGTTTTAACCACAAACGTTTATGCTCAAAATCTTGTTTATAGACAAAGAAGCAGCACACCTTATATATGTTTAAGCAAAGACAATAATTTATTGTTGATTTAATGGAAATCTTAAGAATCTAATAATTCTTAGTTCAGACTGAATTGTTACAGAATAAAGAAACACTAATAATATACTTACAATTGTTATATACACATTCAGGTTTTGCCCCATTTCCTGATAAGCTCACCCTTCCCTTTCCCCTCTGGGCTGTGAGGCTGAAGGTTTAATTCTGGTCGTGGGGTTTTACAGTGAGTCACTGGCCTCTGGAGTCTTTCTGCAGGAGGAATGTGATATTCTTATTGATGGTTACTCCTTCCTTACTCTAGGATTCACTTGGGGTCATTTTCGCATGTTTGCCTGCACACTTCCATACCTTGCTCTTTCTTCCTTAGTCTGCAGCTCCAGGTTACATGCAGTTTTACCATAGGTAGTGACTTTTAGTACGTTCGACAGGACTTCCATGTTCTGCTTGTAACTCCTAAATGCAGTTTTGTGCAGCTCCATGTCTGCATTTCTTTAACTGACCAAGGTTGAGTTGTTTATAGCAATGTGGTCTCCAGTGCCAGCCTGTGCTCATCTCTTACCATCCCATGCCTGTACTCCTCTGTGCTGCATCCTGCGTCTCCACTTATAAAGGCTCCTGGTATCCATGTCTGTATTTCTCTACACTGTAATATCATGTGAGAATCACAAATATCTCATTATAAATGAAATAACTGCTTGTTACTGTTATATATATATATATAAATGATTTTGTGACTCTATAATTGCACCATACAAAGATAAAAGCATACCACATTAGCCATAAATACCTGCTCAATTAGAGAAACCAGTCACAGACAAACCAAGTAAAACAAAGTCGCAGGCAGGTTAGGAAAAGTTTAGACAAAGAAAGCCTGACTCACAGCCCTGGAGCCTTGCAAATTCAGTACAAAGCTTATGGCCTGTTATTAGCTATGACAATATCTACAGGCTATATTGCTACAAAATGAATGGTATCTGGTTTTGGCATAAAAGTCAGCAAGTGTCTTACAATGTACATACTGATCATTTAGAATACAAAGTAAATAAAATAACCACTTGTAATGAAACTACAGAGGGGCTATAGGAAGGCATTTTTTTTTTCCTCCCAATATGTTTACTTTTGGAAACAGTAAAATCATGCTTGAAATTGTTACGAACAAACTTAACCTAGTTCTTATATACTGTCCAAAAGGACAGGAATCTTGCAGAAAGGAGTAATTCTAAATGTCTTCATAGTGAATGGATCAGTGCTGAATAATAAAGTGACATAGCAGCACCGTTTAGTTTAACATACTCAATATCCTCAAAACTTTGTCAAAATAAGTATTAACCAAATTATGTTTAATAGAGAAGCTCTGATAAGTACACAGCTGATGAGACATGGTATTTTTTCCATAGCTTCTAGGTGTAATAAGAAAAAAACCCTGTAGGATAAGGGGATCTTTTGATGACAATTTTGAAAAGTTGAGGGTAGATGGCAGGTAATCTGAGGCTTTCCTGCTGTAATAAGGTATAGTAGCAATATGTACGCTATTTTTTCCAGGATATCTAACAAATTAGTGAGAACAGACAAGCAGCTTTCCTTTTCAATTTTCTTTCTAATTTGATATGCTCAGAAGATGTGGTCTTCAGGATGTGCCTTGCTGTGATGCACACAGCAAGCACACAGGAGAAAGACAACCTAACAACAACAGTTTTGTAAGAAAACTAAAGAAGGTGAGCTACATTGGTACTGATGATTCATACTTAACCTTCGTGTTTGCTTGCTTGCCATATGCCAGCATGACGAACCCAAGAGTGCCAAAAATTACCATTGATCAATAGTTTGAAATTGCAGCACTTGAACTTTCCCCTTTAATTCTGCTGTGCTGTAGTATGTGTTCATACATCAGCCTTTTAGAATTATTCATTCTGGCTGTAGATCAGCATTGCAGAGACAGCTGCAGAATGTTAAACATACATTTTTTCTAGCATGGAATAGCAAAGCCAATTTCAATATAGAAACATGGTGGAGCTGATATATTCTCAGTTTAAGCCAACAGTCTGGGGACATTTAGTATCTCTGTGCAGTCAGGTTTAAATTTTCCTTCAATTCTGATATTACAAAACTCTTTTTGAAATAAGCATAGTTATGTATGGAAGAGGTGGAGTGTGTGTGATTTGATCCAGAGCCTTTTGAAGCACATACAAAGATTTGCAGTGACCCCAGTGGGCTCTGGAAAGGGGTCACCAGACCACGTTTTCAAAGATTCTTCCAATCTTCAAAGACTCCAGACTTCGCTTTGCAGTTCCGAAGTGTAATGCCAAGCTTTTACAAAGCCCTGCCTAATGTGTGAATAAGATTAATGAGTAACAAAGGAGTTTGCATGGTCAAAGCAAAATCTGATTTTCTCAGTAAGGAAATGTGGACGAGTATCAAAACAGATTCCCCATGTAACTGTAAAATTCTAACTTTATTGTTATAAGAAGTAACAGATGAAACGGAAGGTGCATAATGCAGTAACAGTTATGTTCATTGTTTTATCATTTGAGATGTGTGGAAGAAGAAAAAGATCTCACTATATTTACACAAATTTGGTCATAGCAACACTGATTCTTCAACTTAGGTTTTCCTGTTTAGTGTGAAATTCATTTAACTTTAGTTGTCTAAAGTTTGGCATCTGTTCTAAGCTATGTAACTTATTTCTTGTTCTCATTTGAAAGAGTGAGGCATATCTAGCTGGTAAGGTATCGCTGTTGTGTTGGACGCCTACACAGGAGGGCTGACTCCCCCTCTGGAAGTGTTTGGCTCTTTCCACTGACTCTGTAAATTGTTTAGATTGTACGATTAGACTGAATGCCTATTGAATGGCTAGAAGTAGATAAAATGATGAGTCATTTGTAATGACACTCCATCTTTCATTTCAGAAGGAGTTTTGTAACATTCAAGCACAATTTAAACAGTGTACATCTATCACTAGAAAGATACAAATATCTCTAGACTTTTCATTTTACAAAAGTGCTTGCTCATTGGGAAAAAAAAATAAAAAATAAGTTCTCAACTTTCCTGTGGAGTTTTATCTTCTGTATTGCCGCTAGTCCAACACCAAGCCATTTCTTTGTGTGGTTGGCAGTCTTGTTCAGAAAAGAAATTCTATGGCTTTAGAAAGCAACTTACAGAAATCTGTCCCATTAAAAGTAGAGTTCTGCAATTCAACTTTTTCGTTTGTTTTCACTGATGCAGTGTAATGTGCAAAAAGCCAGAGAGTACAGAGCAAAAGAACGAATACTAGCTGGAACAAGAACTTGGGGGAAAAGTCATTAACAGTGCCAATCACAGGAGTCATTACTCCAGTCCTACCTAGCCTGCAGCTTTGTGGTGCTAACTGCTAATAGATGTTGGCTAGTGTCTGAAATAGCAGTGCCTGAGAAGTTCTTATTTCAAAGAAAACAGAATCTCTCTGTTAAGACTAGATATACAGACCTTTATGATCAACAGTGCTACTACTGGCCTTCTGAAAGAAAAGGCAAATAGTTACAAGTATTTGAAGGTTACCACACATCTATCAGTGTGTATGGTAAAATATATAAATAGAAAGTGCCTAATAGGATAAGACTTAAAATTACATATTTCATCAGCCAATCTGTCCTTTTTAGTTCCCTAGCAGCACTGTAAAAGAATGCTGTTTAATAGCTATGAATAGTATGGATTATAACAGCTGTTATAAAAAAAAGTCTTCCAGTCTGAGAAAATATCAATATTAGGAAGATATATGTATGCACATGTAATTCTATATTTATACATGCAGACATGTGCACAATATAAGGCATGCCATCATTCAGTTTGAAACATCTTACACGCATATATATTTTTGGGAAAAAGTGAGCCTTTTCTTCAGGGAATCATCTGAAATTTTAATCCACATTTTAAGACTTCCAATTTTCTAGGAATCTTTTTCTTTGGGTTTAGTTTTTTGGGGTTTATTTTCCTCCTCCCCACAGGAGTTTGTCACATTCTGATGACTTATTGATACTTTTCTGCGTATCTGGCACATTGTAGCACCTACTGTAAAGAACTGATTGTATATACCAGTTTAAGAAAATAACTTATGTGCATAGACAGTACAATGAAGGCACCTAGTGACTATCTTCATTTTTGGGGGGGGGTTGTTTGTGGGTTTTTTTGTAGTGGAGTTGGAGCAACTTTTTTCTCCTTGAATGATAATTAATTTTCTATAAGTTTTAAAAGTATTTTTGTTTTATAAAACATCCAGTTGCATCAGTGTTAAGTAATTGTTGGCAACCTTCTTTTCACTGTTATCCTAATACAGAGCCAAAATAAATTGTTTTAAAGAAGGACACAAAACAAAACAAAAGGGATATATATGTACCTTTTTCTATGCCTGTGATACCACTTCTTCAGTTAAGCAATCAACTGGATGTCAGATCAACTTTCCATTCTATTTTATCAGGTAATTTTTTCCCTCTCTTTTTCTTTAAGAAAAAACCATCGGCACAACAATTCATTCAGAAGACTGCAGTACAACTGACAATCAGAAATGCTGTCTGTGATATTTTATGATAAAGACATAAACATTTTTGTTCCTCTGTTACTGTAATCCTTTTGTCTTTGTCTTATGCATTCCCACCTGAAGTTATTTCTATATCTGGGCACCAAACATCACATTTTAATTAAGGATTAATGGCAAAAAAAGGTATTCACATCCCATGGGATGGTCTGACACTTAGGAATATTGTCATACTCAGAAACCGAGTCTAATAATGTACAATTTGTATGAAACATGTTCGGAAATGTTTTTATTTCTGTAATAACAGTATGTGGATACCATACTGTTTTTTTATTCGGTTCAGTCAGTTTGAGGAGGGAAGTGGTAAGGGTGAGGTATGTTATGAGCTAGCCAGCTGGCTTCCCTCTATATCAGTGAGAAAACAGAGAGAGAGGGAGAGAATGAGTGAATGGGACCTCCAGCATTGCCACTGCGGTGGCAACTACACTGGAAAGTGCTGAAGGTGCCCCTGTCTGTGGCCCAGCTGCCCGGGGAGCCTACCTGCTATCTTAGACTGAATGCCTAACTTTTGGATAGCTAAACATGACAGGCACATGCCTCTGACCAGGTAAGTCTCTGGATGAGGCTGCAGGAAGGAGTAGGTGAAGTCAGTCTGTGCTTGTGAGGGAAACACACCTCTCTTTGGAAACATTTCTCATCTGTGGGAGTCCAACCAGATATGTCTGTCTGCAGACACAGTGGTGGGAGACCATGAGGCCAAGGTGATGTCTACAAAATGTTGGCATTGTGTCCCAGGGAATCATTAGAGATGCTGGGAAAGTGCTGATGTCTTGGAGGTCTTTGTTAATTGGTCTCCATTGAGGCTGGTCTGCCACTCCGTGTCATGTGTTACTCGGGTCTTCTATGGTTATTTATTGATGTAAGTACTTAATTACTGATGTCAAAAGGCACCAAAATAAAAATGCTGCTTACAGATATTTTTTGTCTACTGTTTCTCAGTAGTTATTTGAGACTAGTGTAGGTTTGTGTTATTCTTGCAAAAAGCTGTTCTGATGTAGTGTTTGTGATACATAATTTGCATTATTTATAGAACACAGCATTGTATAGTGTATGTTTATGTAGGAATAACTATATGCAAATTACAAATTATTTGAAATAATATATGGTTATGCTATTGTATAGTACAATATTTTATCAATGGCAGGTGTTTACACATGTAGTAAAATAACGTAGATTCTCCTGATTACTTCTCAAACCTTCTAAACTGTCAAGAAATAACATTTTAAGACATACTCCTATCAGTGTCCAGTTTTCTGACTGAATATTACTTTCACAGCTTTTCATATCTCACAGCAGTCATAAGCAGACAAAACAACTTCTCTGAACTTTAAGAACTCTGTGCACTCCATGGTTGCAAAGTAAAGCAAAGAAAGATTTTTATTTATTTGATGTATAATAAAATATATTATATATTGCTATATTTCAGTTATTATGTCCCACAAAGCAGGAAAATAACAGGAAAACTTGTTGGTTAGTTTTGCTCTCTTACTGATTTCTTTATTCCACAATGTTTCTCTCAGGAACCCTCCTACACCCTGTGTCTTTAAACCTTGCTGTGTTTCATTCTGTGGGTTTTCAGGAAGTGCTTTCAGAGACTAACATTTGGGCACCTGTGTATGATTTAGTATATTACATTTCTGAGATTCTAAAAACGGCAAATACTATACTGACATTGCCATGTTGGTAAATAACGTCCTGGAGACTGTAGAGGATTCACCCATTTAGAAATAATTAATGGGAAACCTCAGAATTTCTCCATTATCATGGTCTCCTATGATAAATTATACAACCAAAGAAGTGAAATACGTCTTTACAGAGATCTCAGCTGGTCATCCAGCTTATAGTGATCTAGTATTTTCCCCCTTTACTTCCCTGGCTAGATGATTCTTTTAAGTTGCTGTGTATGTTACTGTATTAGCCATCCACTCTTTTCTAGAACTAAGGCAAGGAAGGGTAAACCTGATCATGATGTATGAGATAAGTATTATCACAGGAAAAAAAGAAGAGCACCCTTGCACTTAACTTACCAGATAGCATACTTCGGAGGCAAAGGTGAAGTTCATGGACTGAATAATCAAAGAACATTTCTTATTGATCCCATGTGATAGGATAATAATCTAGACATATAGATATAAATGTTGATACAAATATAAAATTGTTATTAAATCTTTATTATTAGGACTTCATAGATCTTCATTCTGGAAGTCAACTCAATATTTGGATTGTGGTACTTTCCTTGCATTTTCCTCTAATTTTTTTTCCTCCATTTTTATACTTTTTTATAAGATATGCATTAAGAATCAAACATAAAAATTTTCAACATTAATTTTCTTTATAAACTTATGTAAAACAATGCTGCTATTTACAAATTACACAGAGACTAAATGATCAAATATCCTATTTCAAACATCATCATAAATTACAGTATTTGTGCCCTTTTTTTTATGTATTTACAAAGATAATAGTATTTCACAGGTGTTCTTTAATAAAAGTTTTCAGAATGTCTATTTGTCTTATTCAAACTCTCTTTCCAGCTCCTGGATGTAAATGGGTTCCTAGTCAGATGGCTTTGTAACTTAATTACACCACTAACTAGGGTAACATTGGCTAGAAAAACTTGCACACCTTAACCACCATACCCTATTGATCAAACTAGACTTGAGCAGGCTCAAAGCTGACTTTCTTTTTTTAAGCAGCATTTAAACATCTTTCCTTTTAGAGAGTTTTTCTCTCTTGAATGTCATATTTATGTTATTATTTCTGCTCAGCTGTTTTCTTTGGTTGTTATTTCACAGTGTGGATTTATTTTCATTGCTTCACCATAAGTTTTGTTTCCTCTTTTTCTGTGCCTATACACATATTCATGCCCTTAATTTTCTCTATTTTCTGAAGCCCTTTCACCTCTATCATCCCCTGAGACTAACTGGTAAATAAAAAGCAGTTTATTGACAGCATATGTGATATCTTTTGACTTCCTTAAGAGCCCTTTGCTGCTTGGTTTTCAGTCTAGCTTTTATGGTGGAAACCCATCCTAAGATTCATTAGGATTATCCATTTTCTGTGCCTGTACTTGTCATTACAGCATATTCAGGTCAGGTGAACAAGATTTGCAACTCTACGTTTGTGAAAGCAGTGACCAGTGGCTAATGCAGTAATTAAAGAGGTTTACACGCGCACAGCCACACACACACTCTACCTTGCCCCCACACCCTCTGCTGTTTTTCTGAATACTGTTTATTTAAATATAAAAACAATTAGCAATGCTTGGCATGCCTAGATTCCCAGGCCTCTTATCTTTCACGTGGAGATTTGGATATAACTTAATATCTGCAGGGCCCTGCCAGCTCTAGGATGTGGATAGCATAATAATGAAAAAAATAGTTCAGTTTTATTTCAGAAAGAATTTTTAACAAGACATATCGTCTATTTCAGTGTTCTTCCTTCCCAGATAATGTTTCAAATGTTTTTTAGACCTTTGACATGCCATTTCCACATGCTGGAGAAGGAGATGCTCAGGTTGGAGGAGAGTGGCTGTGAAAATCCCAAACCTAATGACTTGCATAATTTTTCTGCAAGTATTGCTCAGGATGTTCTTCACTGGGCTAGGTTGCTGGTGCCCCTGCTTATTAGACTTTTCCTAAATGAGCTGTTTTGTTTTTCGTTTGGGGTTTTTTTTTGGTTTTGTTTTTTTTTTTTTTTTAATTACAAAGTCTAATAGACATTCCAAAAGGCCATTTCACTGATTAGTCAAACATACAACAAACGTGTAGTTTCAACGTGGCATCTCTGTCTTCACTCTGACATATATTTATCTGTATTTTGCTCTATTTTCTGATAATTTTTATGTCTTTTGCAGCCTTGTTAGCCAATAACTGTCTTTTTGCAGATGTAGGCTCACTTTCTCTGTTGCACCTGACTTCTCCAGCCCGGGCCCTCTCTCAGCCGTACCGCATGCTGGGGTGCTGCCAGCTGTCCCACCCAGGCCTCACTCTTGACAGAAGCAAAAGTCAGAGCTGAAACTGATGAGAGAACCTTTCTGATAGGGATAAGCACCAGCTGTTGCCTTACTCCACTGGGTTTATTTAAAAGGTTACCTCTGCTGGAGACCTCAGAAGCTGACTATAAAATACTGAAAGGAATGATGGTTCTGACAGAGTCTGCTCTGGTATAAGGAGACAGTGCAAACAGAGGGGTTTTTCTTGCATATTTTATCCACCCCAGTGGCAATAACCTTTCTGACCTAATCAAATCCTGAACTCTCACTAAATCACTTTATAAAGAGCATGATTTGAGGAAATTTTTCAAGACAGAAACTACTGAGCTATTGTATAATATTTACAAACCATGAGCATGTTCATTATCGTAAGAGGGGGAAAAAAAAAACAACATAGAAAAATATGTTGCAATTACTGGCAATTGACAAATCAGATATTCTTAATCTATTATACATTTCCTTGCCTGTAGAGCAAGGTCTTGACATTTTAACATACCAAGCCAAATCCCTGGCAGGTGAATTTAAAGTATCTACCTGCAGCTGCCTCCTTTCCTGAAATAGTGGTAGGATGTTATGACAGCATTCTTACAAGTGTCACCAAAGAATGCCATGGAGATATAGTGTTCTCAGTGCATGCAAGTTACCATTCCCCTCTGACAGAGGAGAAAGAAATTTTTTAAAGTTTTCATCAAGTCTGAAGATGTACATTCAATTTATTCTTATTGCTATTGTTTGCTATTCCGGATTTTTTTTTTTTTTTTTTTTTTGTAATTCCTCTCACAATTTTATTTTGGTTTTGTTTATTGATTTGTGTTTTCACCAATGAAGAATTTAACCATATTAGATGTTCTAGATGCAGATTTGAGTCTGTTCAGCATCCTTCAGATTCACTCACTTTGTCCTATTTCTATCAAAGTGTAGTTATGCATATGAGAAGCTAATCTGTCCATGTTTCTATTCATGATTACCTCCAGGAAACTCCTTTTACTGGGATGAACAGATTTCAAGCAGTGAGAAATTGGAAGCTTGTGACCCAGATGGCATTCCTATTGGGTCAAAACCCCAAATACTCTTACCAGCTTATGTGATAAGGAAAGAGTAGTGAAAATGTTCACAGCCAAAAAGAATATGAACTGTTTCTATGCATGCTGCTGTCCTGTGCTGAAACCCTTCCTGGTTAAAGTATTCCTAGCTGCTGAAAGGAGTGGTTTGATTCTGCCTGTCTACCCTCCAGGCATGCACAGACTTCTCTTCCTCTTGCAATATATATAGAAAATTCCTTGTTTCTCTGTTTATTTATTAAGCTAGAGTGAGATTTCCTACAGCTTCAACTTTTGTCTCATTGTGTTCCCAGAAATGAAACAGTAAAAGAAACATCAACCAGTAAGTACAGTTCTCTGAGGTGTGTTTTAGGGCTTGCAGTAGTGAATATACATGTTCGGGAGTTGTCAGGACAAGGTCCCTGCTTACAATTGTTCTGTTCATATGTAGCAACTCCAGCCTATGCAGGACCTCTGTAAATCCCCTAAAGCTCATAGCTTAGCTACTTTGGCAATTTCCTTAACACTTTGATAGCTTACCTCACAGTCTGTCAGGGCAAAAGGTTTTTACAAATAGTGGCAATCCTGACCACTGTTTAAGAAGTTTGTTAGGTTTTCATATGAACTCTACGCATCCCAATTCAGCTTTTTCAGCAGAAGTGGTCAGCTGTGACTCTAGCTGTGCTCTGTGATGGCATAAAATGTAGGCATTTCTCTGGTGCAAAGCCAAGAAGCTGTAAGATTCTGTAACAGAAAATAGACAGGACTGTGAGTTCATTTAAAAACTTTACTTGAGGCACCAGAACCACTGAAACTCAAGCAGTTATTTCTCCATGGGAGCTGCTTCATGTATGTTCCACTAACAGCAGTACTCAGCAAAATTTGTGCCAGAAATCCAAGAACATAACAACTATTCACTGTTGTTTCCAAATGAGAGCCATGCTGTGTCCTAATGTCCACACAAGGTACCCCTGCTACTAGTTATGGCCGGCTGTAAGTATTTAAGATGGTTTTCCAGGAAGCCACTGAAGCTTCATTTGCTCAAGAACTTGCTTTACTAAATTCCAATGGAATGTGGTAGGGATATCATTAGGTAGTCTACAATAGGTCATTTGTGGCTCCTTTTAAGAATTAGTCAGTAAGGAGTCAGAGAACATGACTTTTCACCTCCCTCTCTTTTCATCCTGAACTTCTTTTTAACATTTTTCTGATGAGATCTTGTCAATAGGTATAAATATGGAAAAATAACTCAGTGACCCAGTTTTCACAGCAATTTTCATCATGTGAGAATATATCTCTTCTGCTTTGTTAGTGAATGTTATTATAGGCATTAAAAGGGAGTTTTGATGTACAGGTTAGAAAGACAATGTATGGGATGAGGAAAAATTTTGATTCCCCCAGTTTTGTAGCTATAATGCTTAAATTCCAAGAGAGCAAAAGTTGCTTGTTGAAGGATAAATGTACTGAGATTATTTAGGAATCATACTTTTGTGGAATAACAGAAAAGATATTGTCCTTAAATTGGAAGGTGATTCAATGGATATTCATAAAGTCTGTCCATGGTAAGTCGAGACTTAATTATTTATTTTAAGGAGAACCTGTGTACTTCAAGTTGCTCATCCCAACTAGGAAACATTTTCTATTTGGCACTGGATGTTTTTTTAATGTATTTTTTGTGTTATGAAGAAAAAATTTAAATACTTGAGATTCAGGCCCTGATGGGCATTCAAAATCTATGTGAAAGGATGCAAACATGTATCTCAAAGATGTAGACTTTCTTTTTGGGTTATGGTGCTTGTTTGCAGAATAGTCTGGATGTTGAATCAAGAAAGTCATTATACTTAAGGGGTGGCATGAAGATCACTTAGAATTTTCTATTTACTTTGAAAAGATCTAAAAAATAATAAGCAAGGTACATGAAAGGAGGAGTGCAGAAATTCAGTAACACATTTGACAGGAAGCCTTTACTTGAGTGCAGAAGTTTTTCATTGTACACATGAATTTTATGTGCAAGAATGCTTAAACATGCTGGAAACAAGGTATGCTCCTTAGAATGGCCTGAAATGGGATAAAAAAGAAGTTAAAAAGGTAAACATGTGAAACTGGATCAGGTAAACTCTTGCATTGACAGTGTAATGAATATTGCTAGAGTACTCTAAAACTGAAATGGGACATGTTCCTAGAAGAATAGGAAAGCAGAAGCAGAGGTAACAGGATGTTCCTTGCTATGTGGTTCCTGATAATGGGTGAAATATATTGTGTATTAGATGCAAAATCATACACATTCTACATGAAGTTTATAGTGATTTCTTGGATGCTCAGAAATTGTCTTTAAAAAAGAATAGCATAAAATAGGCCTTGTCTCCATTTTATAACGGATCTATACATTTCTAAAGCTCTGAAGGCTGCTCACAATTTCTTAAAGAACACAAGTTTTCTCTGGTTTCAGACTGAGAAAACCTGGATTTTTATTAACTTGTAGGAGCTTGGAACCTGAATGTTTTTTCCCTGGCATTCCAAATTGCTAGATATCTAGACAGCTTACAAGTCCACTATTTCAAACAGTGGTTGCAAGGAAACAAGTATCACAAGCTGTCCCTCAGAGACCAAATGCATATTACTTATCTGAAAGCCTGAGAAATCCTCTAGGTAACTGTGGAGGTGTTATCAAGAAACAAAAAGGACATATTTCAGTACTAAGTACCACCTTGTCTGTATATGTTTTGGGTAGTTCTAAGGGCTAAAGAAAACCTGTGAAACAGATGAAAATTAAGAATATAATGTGGAGGATCAAGTATTTATGAACAAATAACAAAATCCCCCACCCCCAACCCACCCTCCCAAGAAAAAACCCAACACAACAAAAAAACCTACCCCAAAACAAAAAACTCTGAGAAAACAAAACAATGTAACTGTGGAAACATCAATAGGATATGACAGAGAAGGATGGCTAATGTTCCATTGCCACTGTAAAGTTGCCATGAGAAAGGAAAACGTAGTGTGAAGAGTTACTAAGCAAGTATTTCTTGGTGAATGAAAACGTCACTGCTATTGCAGGAAGTGATAAAAGCTCACCTGAACCACTGTTTACAGGAAAAGTAGTAAATACTCAAACGAGGATGGAGCTAACCTTCAACATGTATGCAAAAGTAATTTTAGGAAGACCATTTTAGTACCGTCTCTCAAAGGCAGCTGAAAACTCATAATGCAGCAAAATGAAGATGAGCAGGAATGTAACTGTGCTCTACTGGCTGGGAATAATGACTGGAGTTACATAAAATGTCAACACTGAAGAACAATATTGGTATAAAAAAATACAACTAAGCTGTAAAAAAAATAATTTAACATGTATATAAACTCAGGGGTATTAACTTTCAGAGGGGTTTAGAAGAAGTTTGACCAGTTTTAAAATTATTATTATATAAATTGCTTATTATATAATTCATCATACAAATGGAATGCACTGTATCTGATGATCTATAAGATTGTTTTTATCCTATATTCCTATAAGGACCTAGAAGAAGTTGTTTCCTTGATGTATAGTGGAGATGTGGAATTCCTATAGCTTTTCGAAGGAGGCAATCTGATAATAAGTATGTTTTTTGACTCTGAGCTTTCTTTCCATTTCTTCTTTTTAAAGATCCTTAAATATTCCCCAAAATGCCAGTATCAAACATTAAAATACAATGTCATATATAGTTTACCAAACGTTGATAGCAGTAATATTTTATAAGCAAACACTCTAGTCTATGTAAGGCACATTAAATTTAAATTCTGGTAAGTTCTTTTCAATTGTTTTTATTTCTGTTCCAGTTTTAATTCCAGCATTTTACCTGCAGCTTCCTCCACTGTCTCTGTGATGTTCTTTCAGAGCTTGTATAGCTCTTTCTGTATCACTCAGAGCATCTGCGCTCAGGAGGGCAGGTCTGACAACTGCAAAGGTACTAAAACTTGGTTAGATGTTTTACCAACTTTTATAAAGTTCAGTGAAGTCTTAGTAAAGAATCAGTCCCCACATCTTCTGCTCTGTTCAAGCTAATTTTGAAACTGATACCCAGTGATTTCAGATTGCTTCTCAAAGAGGGTAGCTGCTATTTCATACACTTTTTTTGGTAAAGGCAGTAGGAACACAGGAAAGTGGCTTGCTCAATAGCACACAGCAGATCCATAGCAAAACTGTGACTAGTTACCAGGAATGCTAGTCTGGCGCTCCAGTCTTCACATTGCACTATCTTTAACAATTTGAGTTCATACATTGTTTATACTTATTCATAAAATAACAGTATTCTACAATACTGAAGAATGAAATGAAGCAACTTCTTGCATTTTGCAAAGATCAGTTTGAACTGGCAAGAATTTTGACCGAGCCTAGAGATATTTTCCTAGCCGTAACTACCAAAACAAGAAGCTATTGCACAGCTACCCTGAAGTGCAAAAGGGCACAACAGGCTACATAAATGTCCCTAAAATGGAAAGCTGCAGCATCTAAATTGCAGTATGTTGATTCTTCTTTCAGCTAGTGGTAAATGTATGAAAAACAATGTTTCAGTGAAATCAAGGAATAGTGGTAAAAATAGTATAAATAATATAACACCACCAATAAATCTTGTGAGATAATCCTAATGATATTATTGGAATAAGAAGGTATCGAGATACCTTCTGTAAGCTCATATTTACATGATATTTCAGTAGTGCCCTTTGAATTGCATACCTAAAGTGCAGGAAATAAAATGGGCCAAATGACCACTCATGAGTTTTTCAAGTATATCATAAAACAACAAGATAATATATATATATATATATATAAAAAACATGTTATTTATAATAAATAGTAATGTTTGTAACTAGGAAGGAACATTCTGCTGTTTCAAAAAGTATTTTGCCTGATTTGATATCTTTTATTTTGGGGGATTTTATTTTTCTAAAGAGCTGAAGAAAACCATTGCTTACATTTCAAAATGGAAGTAAGCTAAAAAAATTGTGAGTTTCCTAAAGAACAGAAGCCAAATTCTTCTCTATAATGCAGCATTCAGGTGCATGGAATTATATTCTGCCTTTTTCCACTGGAAGGTAATATATTTTGTACCACTCAGGTGAAACAGAAACATTTAAGTAGCCTAACTGAAAAATGTATCATGTGATTATTGCCAAAGCTATTTACAGGCTGCAAAATTAAAGAGAGATTTTGAAACATTACTAACCTTACAGGAATCATGAAAGTGGCTAGATGTACTTTTGTCTAGGTTCCTTTTTCATAACAACAACAGCAGTGACAAAATTAAATTGACCTTGACAGAAACGGAGCATTAAAAATATTAACACAGTTCATTGTGTTGTGGGTAAGGAAGAAACATCACTGGTTCTCCCACCTCCATTTTTTATTTTGTTTTACTTCATTTCATCATAGACTGTTTAAAAGGAGAGGCTTTTATATTGTAAGAGAAGGCAATGGTTTATAGCTTACTTTTACTGCTATTAAGATCTAATCTATCACTTGTTCAGTCGATTGTATTTGACAAGCAGCTTCTTAAACTTGAACTTTGTCATGTGGTGACAGATAACTCTGCCTGCTTGCGCAATTTCCTTCTTTGCAGAGGCTTCACTATGAAGTGTCTCATTATTAATCACCAGCTTTAGATATGATTTATTGTACCATATAGGCTTAAAAAAGGGAAAAAAAGCCCCAAGAACAACCAAACCTGTGAAAAGCCACAGAATGAAAGGAAAAAAGGCTTTATAGCTTCACCTTGAAATGGTGGCAAACATTATTTCCTGAAAAGACAGAGAAACAGCAATTTGTTGGAAGCAGGAATATATGGGAAATAGCATACCTACTTTTCCCATTTGTTGACTCATGCTCCTGTAAAAATTGCAGAGACAGTGCACACCATACATTAGGTAAATTTTAAGGAACATGAAATAGCGCATCTGAAAATACTACCATTTTTGTGGAAAATAGTTCTGGATTCATGTGGTGAAAAACATCATCCCCACTGGTGAACTTAGAACTGAGTTTTAAGAATGAGAAATTAGAATTAAGGGATGCAGATGTGTTTGGTTCTGTGGAGTTACTCGGAGCTAAGTGTCCCAAAGCCCCCAAACGACATTGCGGGGAATCTGTCCCAAACCCACCAGGCCTGTTGCCTTTCCCCCAGCAGGCCTGAAACTGGCTTTGATTGGGCCACCCAGCAGTGAGAATCATCTCCGTGCCCATTCAAATTTTCCTTATTTGCTAGCATTATCATCACAGAAACCGGATGTAATCATACTTTTTTCTCTTCTACTTTGCCAAGAAAAAGAGGATTTGTGTGCTTTTCTGTCTGTGTGGATTTGAAGAACACTAAAATCTAGGAAAAATGGGTTTATGCAACCCTTCTGTTTTGACCTGAGTGGCCAGACAGAGACATCGGGGAAAGGCTTTATGCAGGGAAAACTACCAAAGCCTGAAATTGTTCTGTTACCAGATCTGCTTTACATGAAAACCCATATGTTCCTTTATATAATGTTGTTGAGAATGGCTGTAAAACACTGTTATGTTTTAAAAGGTAGTAGTAATACTGCAAATGCTTCATTCTTCTTTTGGACATAATTGGAGAGATAAACCATTTCTAGTTTTCACAAGGACTTACAATTATTACTGTGTGAATCCCACTCTAGTATATGAAGATATACAACAAGTTCATGTGAAATACATTTTAAAAGTATCTATCAATATATCTACAAAGAATGGTTTTGCATTATGATATCATTCAATCATTCTTTATTGTTTGTAACTTTGTGAGGCTTATCTCAGAGCTGTTTTAATTTTTACATACAGATTGAGAGATGGACAATAGGGCTACATCAAAGCGCGTAGGTTTGCATGAAGGCAGCAGGCTGGTGGGTTAGGAGGCTAGTCAGCCTGCACATCCCTCAGAGAGGTTATAGGGTCCCAGGATAGTCATCTGAAACAACCTCCCACGGGTAATTTACAAAGAAATTGCTTAACTCAAACCTTAAAGTATTCTACAGAAAAATATCCTGTTACAAACCTTGTTCAGGTGGGGGGTTTTGTGCCTTTTATTCTCAGCAGGTAAAATGAAATTTATTAGGTTGTCATGTTATAAGAAGAAATGGGAACATGATTTGACGTCTTAGCCGTGGTCCAATGGGCTTAACTGGTTTGGGGGCACAAATAAAACTGGTTTCCAGAAAGCACTAAAATGGGGTAGAGAGTGGCTTGGGCACACTGATGCTGGTGTCTACCTACCCTTTAAGTATTGTAAAGCTTTATTTTGCATCAGAGGCAATTACAATTTTTTGTTGATATCTGCTTTCTGTGTATCATGAGTTTACTTTTCAACTGACAGTGTAGGATAGCATGTACAAGTAAAATGATGTAGTCCTGAAACAGATATAGCAAAGCAGACTTATTTGATGAGCATAATGTTAGAAAAGTGCTCATTGTGTTGTGGTGGGTTGACCCTGGCTAAATGCCAGGTGTCTCCAAAGCTGCTCTGTCACTCCCCTCCTCAACTGGACAAGGCAGAGAAAACAAAAAGCTCATGGGTCAAGATAAGGACAGAGAGAGATCATTCACCCATTACTGTCATGGTAAAAACAGACTTGACTTGGTGAAATTAGTTTACTTCATTACAAATCCAGTCAGACTACGGTAATGAGAAATTAAACCAGACATAAAAACACCTTCCCCCGCACCCCTCCCTTCTTCTTAGGCTTAACTTCAGTCAATTTTTTTCTACCTCTTCCCACTCCAGCAGTGGAGGGGGGCAGGGAATGGGGGCTGCTATCAGTTCATCACACGCTGTCTCTGCTGCTCCTTTCTCCTCAAGGGGAGGCTCTTCACACCCTTCCGCTGCTCCAGCTTGGGATCCTTCCCACAGAAGACAGTTCATGAACTTCAATGTCAGCCCTTCCCACAGGCTGCAGTTCTTCGTGAACTGCTCCGGCATGGGTCCCTCCCATGGAGCACAGCCCTTCAGGTACAGACTGTTCCTCCTGTGGTGTTACAGGTCCTGCCAGCAAACCTGCTCCAGCATGGGCTCCACAGAGTCACAGCCTCCTTCAAGCATCCATCTACTCCAGCATGGGGTCCTCCATGGGCTGCAGGTAGACATCTTCTCCACCATTAACCTCCATGGGTTTAGGGGGACAACCTGCCTCACCATGATCTTCACTACAGGTGGCAGGGGAATGTCTGCTGTAGTGCTTGGAGCACCTCCTCCCCTCCTTCTTCACTGACCTTGGTGCCTGCAGAGTTGTTTCTCAAATATTCTCAATCCTTTCTGCTTGCAAAATGCACAGAGATGGGTTTTTTTTTTTTTCTTCTTAACTATGTTTTTTTATCACCTTTAAATAATAGAGGTGCTACCACTGTTACTGATGGGCACAGCTTTGGCCAGCAGCAGGTCCATCTTAGAGCTTGACTCTATGGGACATGGGGGAAGCTTCTAGCACCTTCTCACAGAAGCCACCCTTGTAGCTCTCCTGCTACCAAAACCTTGCCACACAAACGGAATACATCTAGGTATGTCTTTTGGTTTAGTAAAAAATAGCAATTACAATAGTTTGCACAAGTGATTTTCTGAGGTGCTTTCAAAATATTAGCCGATGAATACTGTGAAAGACACTGTGAAGCACATGAACCTCTGGACTTCCCTTTTAAATAGTTCAGAGACTTCCCTCTTTGCCACTTTGGCTCCTTTCAGTGATGGTTATACCAGAATTGGTCCCACTAAAATTGAGTTTAATTGAGTACGGATATGATGACATGACTTAGAGAAGCTTTCAGATGTAATTATAACAGGGTTGTAACTTTCCTAACCTGATCCCTGACTGTTCAGATAGTTCCTCTGTATTCTTCCCAGGCTACCTGTCCTTGCTTCTAGTCTCTGTTGGCTTCCTTTTTTTATTTTGTCCAGGAGCTTCTTGCCCATTCATGCAGGCCTCAGAGTTTTTGCCCAACTTTGTCTTTGTTGGGATGCATTGCTCCTGAGCTTGCAGAAGTTGATCCTTGAATATTAACCAGTTTGGAGAGGATAAGGGCCTGGGAGATGCTGACTACATCACCCAACTCTGGGAACTAGCCATTGCTAGCCATTGACTGATACAATTTACATGACCTGATAATTACTCAATTTTTTTTTTTTTTTTGGTGCAGGAAGGGACACAGCTTCCTGTGTGTAGGTTTCTTTTTAAAGAAAACAAACAAACAAACAACAAACAAAACAAACCCTCAGGATACAAAAGATTAAGTCAAATATTTAGAAATTCCCATTCATCTTATCTCAGAGTGAAGGAAACATGAGTGCTTCATCTAATCTAGGTAATGTCCTTGTCTCCAGCAGTTGACTTCAGAATGTCTATGGGATACTTCCTCAGGAAAGACTTTGGGCTAACAGAAATTACACAGTATTCACTTCCAAAATATATGACTTGATACTTGAGAGTGAATTAAGCCATAGGAAATGTAGTTATCATTCAGCCCTCTTACGCTACTGAGACTCCAGATAACAAAGGAAACCCAAAAGACCTTACACCAAGTTTGGGAATATATCAAAACTTGGTACTAACAACCTTCAACACTGAGTCTATGGATTTAAATTCTTTGCTTGAAATATGTTTTCTTGTGTGCTGAAAGGACGGTACAATCCTTTCTTCTTCCTTGTACAGAACCCCTAGTTTCTATTCAAATAAGAAAAGAGTGAAAGAAGATTAATGTATATATATCTTCAATTACACATTGCCATTGTCATTATTTTTTAAATAAAACAGAGATGTCTTCATGTCACTCTCAACCATGAAGCAATATGTATTTTTAAGTTGCTGTACTTGCAGCAGATCATTAGAAACCTACATGAAAAACAGCTTGAGAGCAGTACAAAGTGTTTGATATATTTCATATTTCTGCCCTTAATGTTGCAGAAGGATTTGTTAACTAAATCCTGGCAGAACAACTGGCAGAACATCTAGAAAACTGTAATATGCAACATATCATCTGGCCCCACTCACAGAAACCAGAAAAGTGGTAAATAATTGTGATAACTATCTTTCCTTCCAGAACTGTGTTTATTTCTGCTTTGGGCCCATGCAGAGTATCAACACACAGAGAATAAGATACTTCTATAAAGTATTAAGAGGACAAATCATGTAGCCTAAAGTAGAGTTAACTAATAACTCTTGTAGGGAAGTATGGTTAGTCATATATGCCCAGGTTTGTTTGTACTTCACAAACAAATTTCATTCCAAGTTGAAGTGCTTCAGAAAAATAATGGCCAGCACATCTCTATAGGCTCTTCTCAGTGCTGTTGACAAGGTGGCCAGATTGATAACAATTCACCTCACCTTGTGGAAAGTTCCATGACTATAATTCCCTTTTAGACATATCAGGGGAACTGCAGAGCTCCTATTTGAAGGTGTGTCCAGAGGCAGTTCTTCTGGATAAAAACATGAGGTATTCAACCAGCAGATACAATGGCAATATTTGAGTACCTTCTGAATCCTTTTTTTCTCCCCCCTCAGATGTAGTAGAAAATATAATTATGATAAGATCTTTAGCCATTTCTATCAAGTTCTGAATATAATCTGATGATCATCTAATAACACATTCTTTTCTTCAGGAATATAAAATAAAGCTTGTCACATATAACTTCAGCAGTATTATTATACTTAGGCACACATTGAGTTATGTTTTGTCCCAATCATCACAATCAATTTACAGGACTCAAATTCTGCCTCTAACTCCTTTTTAATTGCCAATCAATTCCTCCTAGGACACAGGATTTGACACAGTCTTTCTTTCCAACAGCAAGCCCCTTGTTTATTCAATCTCATGACCTGACTTTGTCATTAGTTTGTTACCCCTTGTCTTTAGTTCCTTTTTTAACTCATGTCATCCAGTCTATTGACACAAGCCTTCACCTTTGGAATTGCTCACAAATTCCAGGGCTTGAACTTCTGATCAAGTTACTGCAGTTTAACTTTGGCTGGTATGCAGTAACTATTCATTTTGTCTGTAAGTTAATTAATTGGAGGAGCTGTAGTATTAATATTGTTTGGTCCACTTATTGCAAGCTAAAATAAGACACTTAATTCCATATTATCAGGGAACTAAACCCACACATCTTGGTTGTATTCAACTGATGTATGACACATTGTTATGCATAATAACTAGATGAAGACTTTATGCTTTATTAATTTATTTGAATCAAGTACCTAATGACCTTAACCATTTCATTTGAATGGCAACCTGTATTTCTCCTCCACACTCTAGTTTTGCCCCACAGGCAAACCTACTTTGGTCAGGGAGACTGAATTGTGTAGCAGGGGAGCAGTATATCCAGTCCTCAAGAACTCTTAGTCATTTCCATTGTGATGATCACAACTGAGATCTAACTTTGTTAGATGAGGCATTTCTCTTTGAATTGTCTGAGTTAGATCTAAGGAACTTACCTTAAAAGTCGATACCAGGATTTTTAGCAACTTGAAAACAAAGACCCTGGTTTTATGAATGGCATTAGTTGATTTCCAAAACCATTTTATGAATGGTAATTCAAGGTTGATCTGGCTTCTGACCTCCTCTTGTCCATTCCTGTCCAGCCCTTACAGCTTCCCAAAGGTACAGACCATTTATTAACCTCCCACATCTCTCTGTCAAATATTGCCTTATAGAAAAGTAAAGCAGTTTTTTTTTTTAACTCTTCCCACTCTTCTACTCTTATTAACATTATTAGCCCTCTGCTGCTAAACAGGGTCTATGCCATGCCTCTGACAAGAAATGCAGTGCTGCATTGTCATTAATTTTTAAGTTAAATGATTCAATGCATGTTTTCAAAGTACTGTTTTGATCATATATACCAGAGGTTAAAATAATGAAAATTACATATAAGGGAAAAGAAGCTTTTTTTGCCAGCTTTAAACATAGACCTCACTTAGATGTCTCAACTTTAAGAAAAGAATTTGCTTTCCCTCTAACTATGCATGCAACAATAAATTATAGGCAACAAGTCTATACATGTTAAATTAAGTCCTTTTGAGAAAGGTCAGCCTTATATTGAAAACTACAGTTTCCAATCCTAAAAGTGGGATTTTAGATTTTTATTAACCAAAGGCATTAAAATAACCAACCTATGCTTTTTCATCTATGTGAATGTGTGACATTGCTGAAAAAGATTGCACCACTAAGACAACGGGGAACTGCTCTTTAAATCACAGTCAGACCTCTCATGGCCCTTATTGCAAGAGTACTAGAAAAACCAAAAAATAATATATACATGTGACCTATAGCAGGTCATAGTTTTTCTTTTTCCTTTTTAATAGAAGGAAAATCTGCAATTCTACTTACACGTAAGAAGTTCCAGCCCTATGATATAGCAGAAAATTCAGGGTAAGGCATTTTCTTTCTTGCCTCTGAATTTCTAGACGGCAGATTCCATGCTGCTTTCTGGCTAAAGTTACTGTTGAACTCACTCACTGAAGTTACATTACAAAACATTGACATTTGAGTCTATTTTCGGTCTAGTATGTCTCCTAATTCCTTTCCAATTTGAAAATTATTTAATAGGCTACTGTTTAGCAAGGTGTGCTATAATTCACTCCTTTGCTCCTGGCTTATAGATACATTTCATATATTCATTTCTGTAACTACAGAACTCAAGTTGCATAACTGTATTTACTGCGGAAAACATGTCCTTAGTGTTAATTAAATTTGCCACTTCTACAGACTGTTCATTACCTTGTGACCCACTTTGTGAATATCTGATGGCGTTAGTTGGTTTCCAAAAATAACAAACACATTAAGCACTATGTTACTAGAAAGATAAATAAAGTGTCTGTCTTTACACAAATTGTCCACTGTGATACCAAAACAGCACAGATTAACTGCTCAGAGACAGATTTTGTTTTTAAGCAGCAAAGGTATTTATTTTGTGCAACGTTAGGGAGCTAGCCAATTCGCACCAGACAAACCAGCTCCAAAGTTTTCAGTGAAAAGTTAGGTATTTTATACAGTTTTCGAGAGAGGTTACAACTTCTTTACATACATATTCATTTGATTTTGACATGCAATCATTCCATTCATAATAGGTGGGATCTAGGTGGAATAGACCTTTCAGTTTTCTTTGGTCAACGATTTCCTGACTTGATGGTCTCCTTGTCTCCTTCAGGTGCCCACTTTGTCTTTTCTAATTATTCAGCGTACATTCCTTTCTCAACACAAACAGAGCATCACTCAGAGCATCGTACCAAACGCATCCTGACTAATCGTTTGGGTTTGTTTTTAAGATCTTGTTCTGTTTCATTCCCCCCTTTTCTTAAGACTTACAAATTCTTTCATCAAGTTTCAAAGACAAAGGGCTTTGGTAGACATGTATCTTTGTCCATATCATTTACAGTTTTTTAACTATGGCATTTAGTTTATACCACAGACAGATGTTCAAGGGGGATAATAGGATCATTCCTCCCAACGTGATTAGTATGGGATGTATTAAATAGTGGAATACTTGTGTTGCTTTAGGGGAATGTCCTGCAAAGATCTCCCACCAATAATGTTCTCCTACTTGTTCTAAATTGGCTAAGATAGTATATTTTCAGAGTCATGTTTTACCTGCCAAAGCATGCATTGGGCCATTCTGTTTATTTCTTGGACCAGTTTTTCTATGTCGGGGTGTCTGAGCATTGCTTTAAAGAGACTAATATTCATGCCTATCTGTAATTTAGGTACATCGTGATACAGGGTATAATCAGCTTCAATTAACTGTCTAGTAGTTACAGGAACAACATAATCAAAGTCCAGCCTACAATTCTAGTAAAATTACATACACAAAAATTAGTACCATTTGCTTTTTCATGACAATTATCAATAGTAATGTTAACACAAGAAGTTCTAACACATGCACATCCATTTCCTATGTAAAACACTTGTGATTGGGCTTCAGTATGTGGAAACATTTCAAAAGGACACGTACCCTTTTTAATATCTAGACATAGATCTTCATTCTCTATTACTGCAATTTCACAGATGTATCTCAGTTGCTCTCTGGGGATACATGCCTCAATGCCAGTCGATTGCCATTTGCCTTTGGTCTGATTATAACTTGCCCAAACCTTATAATCTACGGGTCTGACAATGACTTTTTGGTGTATGGCTTCTAATGTCAATACAGGAAAGATTGTTCTTTTGCTGCACTAATTGTGAGCACATATGCTTCAATTTGTTCATGTTGTGGGTTGTAGGTGAAGTTTAGTAGTTGCCACCAAGCATGGTGAATTTTTTCAAACTGAGTGGTGAGGCTGGTTTTGGCTATTATTTCCCTTATTTCTTGAGATAGTATTCCGGATATTCCTTCCCTCAATATTCCTGCGGCTATGGATTGTACCCACTGCTGAATTTGGATACATTGGATGGAAAGTGCAACCTTTTTGCTAATGCCCCCAGTATAGTTGATAATTTTTGTGAGATCTTCGGCTGTTTGATTAGCTACTAATGTTAATAATCTGATTGCCAATGATTGAGTTTCTGCTAATGTGAGCATAGATGATTTCAAGGGAACTTTAAGCTTTCCCAGGTCAGAAGTGAACAGCTCTGAGTTTGTTGATGAGTACTTCTTGGTCTATGGTATTTAACACACATAATCCTGTGCCAATCCATCCCAGTATATCTCTTTAAGTTCTAGTGTGGTGAGACCTAGTTGCCAGCCATGCGTTCCATCATTTAAGACTTTGTTATATGTAGGGTTGGCAACCCTTTTGTATGCAAGATATATTTGTCTGGATATTTATCTGAACTCTTTTTAGTGAATATGTAGGATCTAACAGTAGCTTTTTCTTATTTGACTGTCTAATTACATAATGTCCAATGAAGGTTAGATTATGGATACTTTCACATCTCCTGTAAGGAGTTGTAGGTGTGTCAGCTGTCCCAGTAAATGGTTGATAGATGTTTTAATAGATGGCTTAGTAGTAGGACTTTCTTCAAGCTTAATGATAAACATTTCAGAAGTACCTCTGTCTTTGCTAGCCCATAAACACATAATTGAAACTGATTGATGTAACAGTCATTGAAGCTCCCACTGGGCTTTGTTTCTTTTATCCTTTTTAACACTATCACAGGCAAGAAAGTGGTCCTTCCTTTTTTTTTTTTGTTTTTTTTTTGTTTGTTTGTTTCTTTCTTTGTTTGTTGTTTTTTGGGTTTTGTTGTTGTTGTTGTTTTGTTTTTCCAAACATTATTGTCTATAACTTCCATATGACTAAATGTAAGTGACCAGTTCTGCATAGGTGTTATTATTATAGCTTGACTTGTTTTGTCTCTTGTCCTATTATATTAACACCTTTAATGAATTCTGAGTCTTATTCCAGTCTTGTTGCGTATATGATTTGTTGTTAGATAAAACATTACTGGCTAGACCTGGACTAGGCTCTAGGTTCATTGAAAGCAGTGTGCCAACCCATGGAAGTGATTTGATAATTTGTGCATCAGACCATGCCCATTCTAAAATGGGAGTTTTGAAATGAAGTTATACTTATCAAAAGTCCAAGAATCAGCATTGAGAAGGCTTGAGAGCAGGTGCTACTCCTCATTCAGAAGTCCATGGTTTCTCAGAGTTTTCTCAGGAATTTTCTTGACTCGGGAGTAGTGAATACAAGTGGGTTGTTATTTTATCCGTACTGCTGTGAATGTAGTCAGTAACACCTGGAAGGGTCCGTCTCACTTTTCTTCAGAAGGTTCCCCGAAAAATTCTTAATGTATACCCAATCACCAGGACTAAACAGATGTAGTTTATAGTCAGGTTATGTAATTGTTTCCCTACAGTTACAACATAAATCATACATATACTGGTTACCTATTTGATCTAGAGCTTCACTATCTATAACTTGTATCACATAGGCTCTGCCATACAAGATTTCAGTTGGGTTTAGATTCTCTTTTGATCATGGTTTGACCCTCAGTCTGAGTAGAGCACTAAGTAAAGCTTGATACCAATATAAATTTGTTTCTTGGCATATTTTGGCAATTTATTGTTTAATGAGATGGTTCATTTTTTCTACTTGCCCACTTGCTTGGGGTGTGTAGGGTGTATGCAGTTGCCAATTGATTTTTAATGTTTTACTTATTCCTTGTACAACTTGTGCACAAAAGTGTGAGCCCCTGTCTGAAGAGATTACTGCTGGAACCCCAAATCTTGGTACTATTTCTTATAATAGTACTTTGGTTACTTCATTAGCTTTATTGGTTCAGCAAGGGAGTGCTTCAGGCCACCCTGAAAAGGCATCTGTCATGACCAGCATGTATTGAAACCCCCCTTTCCTTGGGGGTGCTGAGAAATCAGTTTGTCACTGTTGCCCTGGATAATTTCCTTTTCCAATTGTCCCAGTTTGATTCATGTTCTCCCTACAATTTTGTCAGTCTAAATATTTGCACTGTGAGTCAGTGCCCCAATGGGTCTTATTATGTTCTTCCTTCCTGGATGACCCTTTTATAACAGAAGGGATCATTCTTCACATCATGGTCTGGCATGGCATATGTTCCCACCGCTCAACACCTACTGGTTGCAGCCAACAGCGGAGCTCAAGATTCTTCTTGGTGGCAAACACAGAGGCCAACCCAGTCTTGCCCTTGTGACTATGGTAGGAGGCACTTGACCAACCTTGTACTTCATTGTCAATGAAGAGTTTCATCTGTGCATCCCATAACAAGTCACTGTCATTGCAAAACACACAGATTTACATTAGTAGTAGAACTACTACAGAGTGTATTTTATTTTAATTTTTGTGCCAATATCCCCCACAGCCCTGCTGACCAAGGGATATTGATTTATCCAAAGTAGGCAGGCCTCCCCCTTTTCATTTTTAATGTAACAGGCAAAACATTTTTCACCTCACCTGGAATTTATTCCCAGATATACCTGGTTAAAGATTTCTTTTACTACAGGGAGGTCCTCTTTTCCACTTTTCTGTTGAATTAAAGATAAGCTCAAGACTTAAATTAATTGATCATCTTTAACTTTTAGTTTCATTTCTCCTTCTTTAAACCTCTAGATGTTCTAATAAATCTCATCCCAACAAAGATTTTTGTGAATTTGGCATTCCTATTTGTTTTCTTAATTTGTACTTTAAAGGTTTCAGGATGTTTTTTCCTGGTGGCCAGCAGCTCCCACAACTGTAACATATTCTAAAAAATTATTTTCTTACTGAAGTTTAACACCAAATAAGTTGCTTCTTTATCGACTAAAAATTCCACCTCATTTTTATCTAGTCCCTAACTTTAATAATTTAATATTAGATTATCCTGATAGTCTTTCACAACCAACTTCCAAGCATCTAAGTTTCCCCATCAAAGTTTCACCTTTATTCACCTCTGACCTCCACACCCCATTGCCTGCCCGAAAAGGGGTCAGTTACCAGTCCTTTTGTACTGCAAATGGATGCAGCAATTGGGGTTGCAGCAATTGGGGTGACACTGTCAGGTCCTTCTGCTCTATTGTCAGCAACAGCAACCCCTCCTCCTCACTATCAGAAGGATTCAGGGCAGGAGATGCTCTTCCTGCTCTGCAGGTTACACAAGCCTGCCTCTGCAACAGCATTTCTGCTTTAACTCTTTCTTATCCTGAATGCAAATCTGCTACTTGTTGCTTTAAATTTGTGTTCTTATGTATCATGCCTTTGCAGGCAAACAGCAAACGGCCTGCCTTGCGTCCAGCATGACTCAGTCGCACCTCCGGGAGCGTATGGGGGTGGGGGGTTTGTACAAGCTCACCCGAATACTTTAACACTTCCACAGGGTCCTTGACTCCCCTCCCCCCCGCCCCCGCCCCCACTTCATGTCCTACATTAGTGCAAGTTTTTATCTCACAAAGTGCTTCACTCTGGTTGCTCCACAGGAGGAGCCACAACCTGAGGGTTTTTTTTTTGTTTGGTTGGGTTTTTTTGTTTGGTTGGGGTTTTTTGTATTTTTTTTTTAAATTTAGCAATCACAAAAATTTCAACAAGAACATCTTTCTAGTTTAGGTCTCGGTTTTTCCCTATCCTTTTCTACAGCCATAATCAAAGGATCAGATGGTGGCATATTAATTCCGCATTCCTTTTGCCACTCTGTATGGCTTCTCAATGTGAAAAACATTCATACATTACTTATACATTACTTCATCCCACTTTTGTTCTCCACGGAGAAACAGCATAAGCTGTAAAAATTGTGTTGTAATTAAGACTTCCTTCGGGCAGCCCTTTTTTTTTTTTTTTTTTTTTTTTTTCCCCACCATTACCTAATGTATACAGAGGCCACCAATTCTGACAATATTTTAAAAATGTCTTTTTGTTCAAATTTCCTCCAGGAATTCCGCCTAATTCTTTCCAATGTTTCAAAATATATCCCAGGGGTGTTTTGGTATTTCTGTCTGCCCCCCTTCTTCCTAATAAGTTTGATGTATTTGTCTACAACGTATTAGTTATTACTGAAGGCACCATACTCATCTCACAACATACACCACACACCACAGTTCTGAACCTCTATGTAACCTTATTTCTTGGTCTCTCTTTTTTTTTTTCCCCGAGGAGATAATATATCTTAAACATTTGCCACCCTTTGCTTGAGTATACAGACAGCACCTACGACACCAAGCGCAGAGGCTAGTTCTTGCTTTTCCAAACGTTGTTAGTTCTAATATTTTGTCCACAGTCTCCTGCTCTAATTTCTAATTATGCATTCCAACACTTCATACGTTGATTTTTCAATCGCTCGGTCTGTGGCCGGCCCCTCGCGGGGAACACGGACATGCAGATCGGGGCTTACCATTTGCTTTGCAGTTACACCGCATCTAACACACACCGCACTCTGCGGGCAACCCTCAGTCACACAGGGAGTACAGGGAGTATGTTACGCAGTACTGTGCACATACATACAACTCCAGTAAGGCCAACAGTTCGCGTTATCACACAAAATTGTTCAATGAACAATTGCCAAAAAACAAATTCTAATTTTTTTCTGGCAGCATATTAAGTTTTCAGCTATTTGCCTAGAATTACCAGAATTACTTTTTTTTTTGTTTTTTACATACGATTCACAACTCTAATTTTGAACATGCAATAAGACAACACATAAAACAAACAAGACACAGAGCTCTATTTCAGTTGTTACATTCTAGGAATTCCTCAAATCTTAAGACAACCTAAAGGAAGTTTTCAGCTTCCCAAATCTTAAGACAATCAAAACCAAATCTTAAGACAACCTACAGGAAGTTTTCAGCTTCCCAGATCTTAAGACAAACAGGGCTATTACCCTTTTCAGAAGGCGTCCCTTCTCTCAACCCTGCGAGACGGCATCCCGTCTTCGTCTTATGGGGTAAAACCAAATCTTAAGACACCGTAAAGAAAGGTTTTAGCTTCCCAAATCAAATATTCAAAACAAAGAATCAATATAAATACTTTTTATGTTGTGCAGAAGTCCTTGTCTACCTGTGTGAGAAGCGAAGGGTAGGGGAGTCTCACCGACAGAAGATGCAGTCTAGGGCCCTGAGGGTCCCCCGGCCCCTGGATTCCAGCACCGGTGGGGAGTTCTCCTGTCTGGCTCACCAAATTGATGCCAAAACAGCACAGAGTAACTGCTCAGAGACAGATTTTGTTTTTAAGCAGCAAAGGTATTTATTTTGTGCAACGTTAGGGAGCTAGCCAATTCGCACCAGACAAACCAGCTCCAAAGTTTTCAGTGAAAAGTTAGGTATTTTATACAGTTTTCGAGAGAGGTTACAACTTCTTTACATACATATTCATTTGATTTTGACATGCAATCATTCCATTCATAATAGGTGGGATCTAGGTGGAATAGACCTTTCAGTTTTCTTTGGTCAACGATTTCCTGACTTGATGGTCTCCTTGTCTCCTTCAGGTACCCACTTTATCTTTTCTAATTATTCAGCGTATATTCCTTTCTCAACACAAACAGAGCATCACCCAGAGCATTGTACCAAACTCATCCTGACTGTTCATGGGGTTTTTTTGTTTTTTATTTAAGACCTTATTCTGTTTCAACTGCCATCTCATAATCAGAAGTATTTCTATGAAATATATTGTCTGGAAATTCAATATAACCTTATTATTATCCTAAATGGTCATTAGGTGTCATTATCATTGTTACCTGGGAATATGGTCAGAATTAGTCCTACGTGTCTTGCAGTAAGTCTTGTTTAAGACAGAAATCCTCTTTTGAAATGCTATGGGTACGATCTGTTCTAGGCAAAATTTATGAATTTTTTGTATTTCCCAGGTTCTGAGTAGATATTCCTGGGACTGGATTCAAAAGGCTAAAAATGGTTAACACCACAGAGGAATAAAACAATGGCACAAATGGAAGAGAAGATAAAACTCAAGGAAATTTTCATGCCATAACTACAATTATTACTTTGATTTGTATAGATGGTTAGACCTTAATATAAAAAGGTACTAAAAAAATTGAATCTCCCAGGTCTGAATAAGAATGAAATCAATTTCTTTCATTGTCTTAAAGCACCTCAGCACTCATAGTTGTGTTTCCAAAGGAACAGTTTATCTTAAGACCTTAAGATCTTGGACCAAATCTTCAACTCATATTTTAATCACTGAAACTAACCATTGAAACAAGAATTGGCCTTTCAATCTTACAAATTTAATTTGCAATTACATTCTTGTTTTTTGGGAGTATCTTCTATCCTTTAGGGCTTTATGTTTAATTCACAAACTTGCCTTATGATCCTTTTATTTAGAGGGCAGGAAGAAAGAGATTCCGTGGCTAACTGAAGATGACTGTGGAATAATTTAATGATGGAAATAGTCAATGGATACCCTTTGATATGCACTCAGGTCTTTTTAATCAGATATTTCTAAAGAGGCACAAGAGATGGACGTGCTGTTTTCTCCATGTCCATTTCTTCACACATTTGCCTACATTACCTTTGGGATGTGTTAAGAGGATGACCTAGTTATTAACAACTATTGCAGGTGACTGTACACACAGTTCACTAAATTTTATTCCTACAGGAGATACCAAATATTTCATGCTGAAGAATTGTATTTCTTACTGCTTTCTCCTAATTATTCAATATTTAATGAAAAGTTTAGTGGGACATGATCCAGAAGATCTGATGTTAGAAGGGCAACAAAATAAAAATTTTACATCAAGGAATATTAACAACAGACAATAATACTAGTTGTGCATTATTTACTACAAGAGAGCCTTATGAATCTGGAAAGAAGATAAAGTATATTTATTTTTTAAAAAGTCAGAGCAGTAGCTGAATCACTGGCTGCTCTTTTTTAACATGCAGAATGCACATTCCACAGAGAATCTTACATAAAGAACCAGACGGAATTATTTTAGGAACTTGTGTTCTTGCCTTCATGTGTTTTTCATCCCATCTGCCTCTTTTTAGAGGGCTTGTATCCCTTGGAGGTAGTATCAGAAAATACAATAACATGATAAGCAGCATATTTCAAGACATGGTGGTTGTGCTGTGGCAGAAAGGGTGAATCACTTTCAAGTACATAAGTACTAGCTGACCATGTGTGCTAAATCTCAACAGAAGTTGTATTGTAAAGGATTTTATACTTCCTATTGACCCTTCAGAATGGCACTGTCTCAGTTCAGAAAGGTTATTCAAGCTGCAAAAGAGTGTGATGCTCTTCAGATTTTAGATCAGCTGTACAGAAATGCCATGTGTTGTGGTTTAACCCCAACTGGCAACCAAGCACCACGCAGCCAGTCGCTCACTCCCCCGCCTCACCCAGACAAATGGGGAGGAGAATCGGAAAGGAATGTGTAACTCAGGGGTTGAGAGAAGAACAATTTAATAGGTAAAGCAAAAGCTGCGCACACAAGCAAAGCAAAGCAAGGAATTCATTCACCACTTCCCAAGGGCAGGCAGGTGTTTGGCCATCCTCAGGAAAGCCAGGATCCATCATGCATAATGGTTACTCGGGAAGACAAATGCCATAATGATGTCCGTGTTCCCTCCCTTCCTTCTTCTTCCCCCAGTTTATATACTCAGCATGACATCATGTGGTATGGAATATCTCTTTGGCTAGTTGGAGTCACCTGTCCTGACTGTGTCCCCTCCCAATTTCCCTGTGCCCCCCCCCCCCCCCCCCCCCCCCAGCCCTCTGGCTGGCAGGGCCCAGGGAACTGAAAAGTCCTTGATTTAGTATAAACATCACCCAGCAACAACTAAAATCATCCGTGTCCTATCAACATTTTTTTTTCTCATCACAGCCAAAACACAGCACTGTACTAGCTACTAAGAAGAAAACTAACTCTATCCCAGCTGAAACCAGGACGCCACGTCATGCTGCCTTTTTTAAACCTAAAAACACTCAGGTCTTTGCCAACAGATTAACTAGCATTCTCTAGTGTACACCATTAAAATAATTGCCTTGCAACCACTACAGAAATTGGTCTAAAAAGCTTGAACTGAGAGTCATTGTACTGTATCCTAAGTTCCAGCTAATACTCTGTATGTGAAAAATGAAAAGGGTCCTAGTAGCGATATTTCACCCAACTCCACGCCTATCATTGCATATGTCAGTAAAGATTTTCAAACCAGTTTATGGCAGTCATAAAATTCCTTCATTTTCTTAGTAAACAGATAGACACGAAAATGTCAAGCTATTTCAATAACTGGTCACCCTTTTGTGATAAAAATAAGAATTAATCAAGATTTTGTTTATACAGATCTGTTCATACGAAATTATGTGTGCCTGGGCTTTAAACTAAAGTTGCTGAAGGAGGGGAACCTCAGTCCATCCCATTCCTACCATTTTGATGCCAGTGCCAGCAAGAGATGCCCAGAACCTGGAGAATCACAGGTCAGCAGGAGACACCTGAACAGCAGCACAAAGGAATTCCAGGTGCTCCAGCTAGTAAGTCAGCTTCACTGGGGGCCAAACTTAAATGTCTCTATGCAAATGCACCTAGCATGGGGAATTAGCAAGAGGAGTTAGAGACATAAGCATGCCTGCACATGATCTTATTGGCATCATGGAGATGTGGTGGGATGTCTCCTGTGACTGGAGTGTTGAAATGGAAAAATATAGGCTCTTTAGGAAGAACAGGCAGGGAGGACAAGAAGGGGCTGTTGACCCCTATGTCAGTGACAAGCTGGAGTGCATGGAGATTCACCTGGGGATTTCATTCACTGTGCTGTGAAAGACGTGTATGAGAATTTAATATCTTTGGGCATCTAAATGCCTTTCTTGGGTTTGTTTTCAATGGGTAAGAAGAATTTATTGGAGAGTGAAAAACAAAGAAGTAGCCAAACTTCTGCCTAGAAAGGGTCTGGAGTAGCATTTTGAAGAGAGAATTATTAAGCTACCCTTATATTTATTTTCTATATCTTAATTATTTTTATTCATACCTATTGTTATTTTCCTAGTGGTAATGCTGCAATACATTTTATTCAGAATTTACACTGCTTATTTCCCTATTGGACCCTAATATATTGCATATATACTTTTTCTATTATGCAGTTATCATTAAAGTTTTGTTGTGTTTAGGAACAAAAAACGCTGATGCTTATACACACCAGTTACCATCTTTAGTTGTGCACACCAGTTGACCACGCACAGGTACCACACAAAGGTTTCTTTCAGTTTATATCTGAATCATTCCATTCATTTTTTATATATAAGGCTGCATCCATTCAGAAGGAATGATTACTAGGATTCCTTTTCTGTATGGAAGCTGTATGTATTTTATTCTCTCAAATAACTCAGCTATGAATAATCAGTTCATTCTTCTCCCAGAAACCTACAACTATGATTTTTTTTCTTCCCCCAGCCCCTTCCTTTTTATTTTAACTGTAACTCAGATGAAGAAAAAGCTACTGCACTGAGTGATGGTCAGGCTCATCCATGAAGACGTGAATCCTAGGACACTGTCAGGGCAGATATGGAGAATGACACACTCATAAAAACCACTAGAAGCTCTACACTGACACTTAACTATTGCCTGTTTTTCAGCTTTTTTACACCAAGAAAGACCAAGGCTTTCAGGCAGTCTGGTGCTGATTTCCTCTGGTCCATCTCTGCAAACAGAATAAATGCTAATTCTAATATCTCAGGTAAATTTGTCTAAGAATGTAGAGAGAAAAAGTAATCATGAACATACAGAAAGCTCTTGAGTTACTGTTACTTGACAGGACCTTTACTCTGCTTGCCCGTGTTAGGGTCCATAGGAACTTGGGGTTACCATATATTAACTGAACAAAGATTAGAGATTTTAAAACGTATGTAATAAGGACGAAACTCACTTAAAATTTAAGGACCGCTTTTGCAAAACTGTTTAGTTGTAAGAGAGTATTTGCTAAATGAGGAAAAGGAGTCAAACAACTTAATGTGCCAACCCAGTTCAAAACTCCAGAAATTAAATATGCTCTCAGTAGGCTATTGTTACTGCCTACTTTCTTATGTGTTTTAGTGGAGGGTGAAACAGAACAGACAAGTGTACATTAATGACAAAGACTCAGAAATAAGATTTCTGCAGGTAGGGGTATAGACCAGGAATCACCTCATCCAAGACACAAAAGATTTTTCCCTGCACACTGTTAGATAGATGTGCAAGTTTTCCTTGCACGCTGTTAGATAATCCTTCAGCCAGATGTCCTCAGCAGCATAGATACAAATAGGTAAATGCTCTTCTAAACCCACCGCCAGCAGTGGCTTACTCGCCAGGTGATATACGAAACAAATCTACACATGAAGTTAGAAAAGATGAGTTGAATCTCTCAGTGTTTATAATTTTCACAAATGCATAATACTAAAACCTCCCTAATTCTATGTTTTGAAGCCATCAAAACTGGAAAGGTTGGTTAAACTGATAGAACTCCAGATGTTTTTGATCTATCTGAACATGGTGACACTTAAGAGTACAAAGCACTGGATGAGACTAAGAGCATTGACTCAGGAAAACTCCTGTGAGGTAGTGGGATACAAAATATATTCAACTCCAGAACACTTAAGGTCCCAAAAGACAAGAATTTTCTGATCTGCTGCCTTTCAAATAGTAACATGATGTAGCTTATTCTTACTGCTGAGTCGCACATAACATCCTTTCCTCATGAGTTGTGTTCAAGGCATTTTGTCCTTTACATAGGGCAGAAAAGGACAGTCTAAAATGAATGAATGAATGAATGAATGAATGAATGAATGAATGAATGAATGAATGAATGAATGAATGAGTGAATGAATGAATGAATGAGTGAATGAATGAATGAAATGACACCCACACCCACACCCACACAAAGCACTTTGTGTATTACCTTTCCCTGAAACAGGTGGTACAACTTGACTGCTTCTGCACACAAGTCTGTGTTCCAATCTACTGAAGCCTTATCATCTCTTTTTGTGGAAAGGGAAGACTTTGCTCCCTTGTTCTCACCATCACACATTCAGATCTTCTTTGGAAGGAGAATGTAATCTGTGCCTCCAGTCTTACAGAAAAGGTCATGATCTACCATGCAAATCGTGCAAGGTCAGTCACTCTTTCACTGTATCACTATGTGGTGAGATGATTGCAAGCTAGCACTATTAATTCTCTTAACTGAAAAGGAATGAGTCCCCGTACATCCATTCTAGAAGCTCTTAGTGCATGAGTGTTTCTAGTAAGCTAGCATTTCTAAATTATTTCAGAATCAGAGGTAGTTTCTATCTATTGTCTCTCCATGCCCAGGAATTATAACATGTCTCCAGGGACTGCAAAAATCCAAGTACAAAACTTATCTACTGCAGTGTTTATCCCAGATGTGAACTTAAAGGTTCACTGAGATTACAAATAGGAATAAGTCTTTTTTTTTTTTTTGAACACTGTTTCTTCAGCTACATAAATCTGTTGTGTTTATTGAACCTTTAGTTTTGAAGTGAAACCTCAGATACATCTTGAAATACATTAGTTGAAAAAAGTTGCTCGAACTCATCTTTAAACTTTGAAGAACAGGCAGAATACTAAATGGGCAAAGCTTAGATCTTGTACCTATACATCTGCCAGTTCTCTGATTTCATTTTCATAAATGGGATTCTACTCAGTTCAACAACTTCATTCAGATTCAGTCTTAGGAACTGCTGTATTATCGATTGTACTTATCTACCCCCGCTACTCCACACACCTCACCCCACCCCCTCACACCCCCCCAGATAAAACACCCTCATTCTGAAGTGTTTTATCTCAAGTTAGAAAGCTAATTATGGTATTGTTTCTGTTTACATTAGGTTTAGTGTCAAAATTTTACTGTTGAAATTTTGCCTTTTCTTTCTTAGCACATGCACATATTCACTCCTTAGGATACGAGAGTATTAAAAAATATTCAAATACCATATTTAATGCACGATTTAAGAAACACGTCAGTGTTTCTTCAGGAAAAAATATTCATACTATTATTCTACCTTCTCAGTGCACAGCAAAAAAAACAACCACCCATAATGCTTATATTATTCTAGCCATCAGTAACATTCTTCTGGGCTGCTTCACACAATGGGTCTTATTTTTCTTTTGATATTTGAGAATTATTTTTTTGCTTGTTCATGTATTATTTCTCTACAATTGTCATTCTTATTTTCTTCTTACCTTCTAGGCATGGTGAATGTTTATAATTTCCTAACATGATGGCTTTCAACTTTTGTAGAAATTGATTTATCAAAGGAAAAAAAAAATAACCGTGCTAGTTACGAAGTCTTTTGTGCAGTTCTGTTTTTGTTTTTCCCTCAGGATCTACTTCACAGTTAGGAATTTGATAAGGTTTGCATAACGAGAAATGGAAATAGGCTGATTTACGTCATAAATTATATGACAGTTACTTGATATTTGGCAGCTTCATGAGGCAGATGCTGCCACATCACATCCAAAACATGCAAAATAACACACTAGATTAAAAGCTGTATACTTACATAAACCCACAAAATATGTGACAGACAAAGCATTTCAGAAAATGCAGCAGCATTTCCTGTTTGTAGTTTGTGGGCATCTGTTGTAAAAGCAAAAAGGATATCATGAGGCTGAATTTTGCAGATCTTTCAGGGTATTATATGAAGCTCCTCAGTGTCTTCAGATTATTCAGCCTGAACGTCTATGACAGAGACATAGTTCTCAGGATGTGTCTTCAGAGATGACCAACTAGGACAGTATGAACTTTGTATAAATGGTGTCCCTTCTATGCTGAATATTGGTCCAGATGGACCCTTTGTCTGGAGCTATGTTGGTGTTGTTTTAACTGATATTTGGACATTGATTACAGTATAAAATTGCAGACCTGTATACATGGTGCTAAAAAATGTGTTCTGATTTTCAGTTATACAGTCTGTATACATCAGGGGTCCTCAAACTTTTTAACCAGGGGGCCGGCGCGCGGATGCAGTGGCAGGCAGTCATCTGTGGCTGCTTGGTTCCCCCCCCCCAGCCCCGGCGGAGGGGTCTGTAAATACCGGGGGCCGGATTGAGGACCCTGGAGGGCCGTATCCGGTCTGCGGGCCGTAGTTTGAGGACCCCTGGTATACATGGTGGTATGACATGCTCTCCTTAGCTGTGGATTGTTTATCAGATCTTCAACATTAACCAATGTTAGATACGTTTAGAAGAAAGGAGGATCACGGAAACCCTAAATCTGTTGGATTTAGATGTTCAGTAAAATGCACATCAACAGCTAATCTGCCCTCACTTTCAGTGAGGTCAAAGGACTTTGAATAAATTCTACTGAATTTTACAGTGTAAAAACACTATGTTTCGGAGGTAAGCTGAATTCTGATCTTGTCTAATTATAATTTCATTCACTAACTTTTCAAGTTTTGTCTCTTTTAGCATTTTTAACCTAAATGGTAAAATTGGCAGTTCCCCATCTGCATGGGTCAAGTGGCACAGACAAAATCTGATTTTCTTCAAGCACTGAAAGATTAGAACATAGAATTTAGTCTGAGGTTTAGTGCTTTACTTATACTTACAATAACTTTAATTTTTTTTCTTAGTATAAATCAAAAAAACTTTGTAATACTAGTTATGGAAGTAGAGAGATTTGTTTTCAACCATATGAAATGTGTGATATTATATGTTTTATGCCTTCTTATTCATAACTATGAACTTCCAAAGGAATGTGTATCTATATACATGAATTTCCATAAGATAGTGTCCAGAAGGAACCTAACCTATATTAAAAAATGACTTACAAATAATAAGAACTATTTTTGGTCATCCCTCTAGAAGTTACCTCATACACATCTTCCATGCATTTTCTAACATTTTTTATTCTGTATAGTAAATGGGAAGATTCTCAGCATTTTTGCTATAGTGCTCTTTAGATCAAAGTATATACTAAGTGATCAGTCTGCAACTCTTAATAAGCATTCTTCAAAAGGAAGACATAGTGTTTGCCTTCCCATTTCGTATTTGTCATACTAGCAGTAATGTATTCCTTACTTCTTCCTTTGGAATGAATTGGATTAAGTATTTGAGAGAATAGGCTATCACTGTATGATTAACATTTCCCTGCTTTGTGCAGTAGTACCTATTTCCTTTTAAATCAAAATTCAGTATTATATGTGTCTTTGATTACTATTTTTTAAAGAACCTATTGGTGGTTTGATCTTTTTGTGATATGTTAGGCCATGCCACATTTTGGTAAGAAAAAGAGGTAATGATAATTGCAATCTGCAAGGATCACCATTGCTCAGTTCAATTCTTACCTTTTCTTTCCAACACGAATTACATAATTTTGTATTTCTCAAAAGAACAACAAAAAGATGTTCAGAACTAAATCACTTCAGTGTTCTTTCCAGCATTGTTTTAATAAGCTATTACAATAATTTAATGATCTGAATTGTCACTCTTTTGATCCATTTTGGTACCAAGAAATGCATCAAGAGATGACAGTGCCTAAGACATCCCAGATACTTGATTGCCCCTTATAAATTTTCCTACAGCAGCATTGCTATAATAAAGGTTGTGTCAGCACTTTCATTATAATTCCAGTCTTCAAGGGGTGATAACTCAGCTGTAAAAATTGCTGTAAACTCAGACTTGGCATGCAAGGTCACAGTTCTGAAAACCAGTTTTTCTAAATGGTCAAAATATTTGAAAAATTAAAGAAAGTATTAAAAATTATACAAATGTTTATATTTGCTCATAAAGAAAAGGAATATATAGTTAGGAATTAAACATTATCTTGTACTTTCTTCTCTGTTTTCTAACCTAATAACTTTTTGGATGTCTTTCATAGCTGCAGTGTTGTTCCATATTTTAATTCCAGAGCCATGCAGAAAAGTTCACCTGTTAATCTCAGTAACACTACTTAACAGATTTCTAGACAAAAAGTTCTGAATGGGAGGGGACCACTGGTGTTCATGCTTAGGCACAACTTTTGATGTAGTGAACCTACCATCACATTATCAGCTTCCTTGTATAGGAGAATTTTAATCTGGTGCTTTTCTGAATAGTTGTGGGCTGTGGGGACATTATACCCTTCCATTGCCAACAGGAGTGCCAACCAAAATCCCCAAAGAAATCTGAAAGCTTGGAGAACAACCACATATACATTTACAGGATGCTGTGGTCTGCGTGCCTTCCTTTCCTACTGCTGAATTCTGAAGGTTGTCTACCCACACCTCTTGGAGACATTCCATGAAACACCTTAAAGGCTGGTTTCCTCTGATGTATACAAGGGCTGTATCATGTTGTAGCCACTACTTCATCATCTCTGAAATGAAAATACAGAGGAGGTTCTAACCACTCCTTTCTGCTGCTGAATGCATACCAGACCTTTCTGTCTGCAATTATTGGGCCATTTCTAACAAAGAAATTGCTATTTATTGGAAAGTTGTGTTTGGGAAGCTTGACCTCAAATTAGGCTCCTTAGAAATTTTATTCCTTTGCTGAGAAGAATAGCATGGCTTCTCCTACTGTGGGCTAATAGATTTGTTTTCAGAGTATGGAAGCTACATGAAAACCTAGTACTTGTGGGTTGTTTTTTGTTTTTTTGTTTTTTTTTTTTTTTTTTTTATAAAGAGAGGCAGGGAAAAGAGGGAGGAAACATAACTATATCTTTGTATGTCAAAGCTGGAAATATTTTTATATGCCATATACTCTTCATTAGAGCATGAAAAACCATAGGAATAATGGCTACACAGTACAGAAATGGGATAGTAGAGAGAAAAGAATGACAGCAGAAAAAGAACGGGAGAAGACAAAGAATCAACTTTAAAAAGAAAATTATCCATTCAGTAGCTTACAGAACACATTGGACATTTCTAAATTTTAATTGTTGACTATTTTTTTCTGTTTCCATTATGTTTGTCTTATATCTAAGGTAGAAGATAAGAGTACTGTAATGAAGTAGCTTGATAGGTTTTTCCAGCACATGCTGACTTCCATAAGTTTCTTTGTGAATATGAGCAACAGATGAAAGAAATTGTATCAACTTTTCCTGTCTTTAATTACCCTTTTGGACTGTCAAGGGTATTTGGAAAGTGATTATTTTAAATTAAAAGCCTAATAGTCAAGCTGGTTTGTCACTATATTCTTTCACAAAAAAAAGCCACTTTAATGGAATTTTCAACATTTTATCTATTTCGTGCTTTTATAAAATATCTGATTATTAGTTCTGATTTTTCTAAATAACATTAAACTATCCTATTGAATAAAGTGACTGTCCACAACTGCAGTTCCTTACATTACAAGGAAATAGAGCTTCAATATACAGCATGTGATACTAAGTGCCCAATATTGTTCATGCAGAAGTATTTTTTTCTGTCTCCACCTTTCCTAATCACATAACTATTGTAAGAATATTTTTGTTGATATCTCAGGGAACAACAGATCCCTCGAATTTTCCAGTAAAATTTATTTTGGTAAGAAAAGGACAAAACATTAATCATACCAATGTTAGAGTAAGATTTATTTTCTGGGGGGAAAAAAAGAAAATTATATATATATATATATATATGTGTGAATTTAAAAATATGAGTTTACCATTGTATAGCTGAAATAGATATAGACAAACCTCTAATATGTTTAAAAGGTAGAGTATAAAACCTACAACAGCATCTAAGTTTTATAACAGTGACTGCCATTATAATGTATCTACATATTTGATCTGAAAATCCACAGACATCAGGCAGTTTGGAATACAGATCACCAGGCATCTTTTTTAGGTTTTGGCCCACCTGAAATAACTACTTTTCCTCTGTTCCAGTTTGTAGTAATTTCTGATGCAAAATTTTCTGATAACCATTGGTATAAAAGTCAAAATAACACAGCATAATGCTTCTGTCAGACAACATTACTTATTTATCTCTATTATAAGAGAATGTTAAATAAGTATTTTACATTACTTTGTAGTTTTATAGTGATAAAATGAGGTGCCATAAATAATGGACCAAACCAACCCTAGGTATTAAATACAAACAAGCATGGTACTGGCCTTTGAAATCTGAAAACTCTCTGGATTTATACCTATCAAAGACATTGACAGTATTTCTTATATATTTTGTGATGAATGTGAGAATCCTATATCTAATGCTCACTAATTTTTTTGGTGTGTTTTAAACTCCCAAATGTAAAGGCAGAATATTGTGGAGAATAGTGAAGACAAGTTTTAAAAATGAAATTTTATCCAGTCTCTGTTGATTAGCCATCAAATGTCTTGCATCAGATGCTAATGATAATTTTAGTAGAATGAGATGAAGTTTAAGGATTTGCTTAATATACACCAAGACACAGCCAAAAAAAAGTTTTCAGTCGTTGAACTCAGTTGAAACTGAAGTGTGCTCCCATGAGGCTCTAAAAACTTGCTTGGAGTTGTATCTACTTTTGGAAATCACTTTGATGAATGTTTTCTGACACCTGGAAGAGTTTTATGTTATCCAGGTGTGTTGTTTTTATTCTTTGTTCATCTCTGAATTGATCTTCAAAGTTAGCAGTTAAATCTAACTTCTGTTCTCTGAGAAACACTGCATAGGTCTTACCTCATATTTCAAATACGCTTCTGAAAAGCTAATGTCCTAAAAGGTGACAACATCCTTCTTAAGAAGATCAGCATAGCTGCTTGATATAGTCTATCACACTCATTTGGGACAAATTCTGTGGAGGATCCCTTACCAGGTCCTCCCTAGGGAACTTCTCTGAGCCTAGCGGTAAGTTCTGAATGCTAGGCTTATAGTACTGCGAGTGCCAAAGAGAGATTAAAAGAGGAAATGCAGATCAAGTAGGGTAAAGTAATGCCAAAGTGAATTAAATATTTGTATTTGTTATATAACCTGGTAGGACATTTTACTTTTAATTATTTTTTAAATACTACTTAAAAAAGGGACGAAAATGTTCATAGGTTGATTGTGGGCTAATTATCCCTCTACAGAAGCTTGGAATGTGAACTTGAGAATACCATACATACTAGGTTTGCTAAAAGAGATTTGCAAAGGTAGGGAACTAACTTCTGCTGAAACCCATTGGGTCTGGCTGTGTCACCTCCAGTTAAACCCCACCCCACAGAGCATATTACCCTCAGAACAAGGCAGAGACAATGAGAATATTTTTACTCCCAAAATACTGATTGTCTCCACTTCCACTTATGTCTAACCTTGTAAAATGCTAAATGCCTTTACCTCCCATCAATTTTTATTTACTGCTTCAGCCAAGACAGTTCATTATCTTATTGGAAACTTTTACACACACAGAGGTTAGAATATTTAAATTTTGAGTAAAGCCTTGAGTGCATTTTATCTTTTATTCTGTTTTCCAGCTGTACTTCAATGACCCTATCTGACTGTGCTAGACAGTATCATCAACAATACTACTTTTTACCTTTGCCTTTATTGATTATACATCAGAGCTTACGGCATCCATAATGTGAAAAAAGAGTCTTTATGAAATACAGCCAGTTAGTTTCTACAGTTATGATCCTTTTAGAATAACCCACTGCATACACACTTCAGCATTTAAGGATAGCCTTAAAGCATGGTATGAAGCTATAATGAACCCAAAAAGAACACCTCAGTAACCATGTATATGCAGACAACTTCTTGGGACTTACACAAAATGTTTGCTCCTCTGAATGCTGAGGTCCATTCTTTACTCGAGATTTTCTTCTTCTTTTTATTGGATTATATATGGGCTTATTTAGTTTGAATTAATCTCTCATTCACTTTATTATTATTATTGTTATTATTATTATTATTATTATTATTATTATTATTATTAAACCATTTTAATACATTTAAGCTATTTTAAAAAAAAAATTTCAGGAATTGTTTTTAATATCCACCTTACCTTAAAAATTTTTTTTCATTGTATTTAAAGGGATTATTTTTAAAGGAAGTGAGCATCACCTAGCCTTCACGTCCATTTAACATTGAAAAAGAATTTTATTTTTTCATACAAAAAATATTTCTTTGGGGAAAAATAAGGTTTATATATATATATATATCTCTCTAATCTATATCTATGCATAAAAATAGCACGTTAAAATAATAAATTAATATTTTATACATAGTACATTTATGGTCTAATAAAATAGTAAAACAATGGGCTTTTTTATGTTATAACTGGTCCAACACACTTTCTGTAATCTTTGCTAGGAAATAACACAAATTTCCATTTGAAACACTTTCAGACAAAATCAGGTAATCAGGTTTTGCTTAATGTATGTAATATCATTAATTGTTCAAGAAGAAAAGAATCTTTGTCAGCTATCATGATTTTTCCAATCAAGGAGTAATATCTAAATAGAATATAAAGGAAAAATAAGAAATTCAACATAACTGAACTGGGCAAGAGAGATTCTTCTGTTACTGTACTGTACTAACACAGAGTATTACATTCAGCACAAACATTCAGCATTTTGTTTCTCCTACTTTGCTAATGTCAAAATAGCTAATGTTCAACCACTCCATTTTTGAATGAGAAGTATGATAATTTAATTAAAGTTTAAAGTGTAGGAGCTGCTGAAGATCATAGATAATCAAATTACTTTTTATTCAATTAGTTTAATAGCAAAACACTTTGCTACAATTACAGTTAATCCCCTGATTTTTCTCTTCAGCTGTTTATCAAGGGCCTGTACGATATCTTTGAGGAAATCATACTGGGATATAATTATCAAGAATCCTCAGTGGAATGAACGCACTAAATAGTACTTAATTATTAGCGGTATTCCATTGCTGGATGGGTTAGATTTGAAGATGGTAAGAACACAATACATAGTTTGACATTTCTGAGACACTTTCCCTAGAGTTTGGGAAGAGGAGGCAATGCATTTATTTCTTCCACTTGTGATACTGAACAAAGAAATAGCAATATATAAGCTAAACTGGATCAAAGAAAATAAAATTGCAACCAGGCCATTCTAACCACTGTTTACTGAATTGTAAATATCAGAAATTACTTTCAGCAGTATCATAGTGTCTTATGCATACAGCAAATTGGTTTTAGTGTCTGTAATGTTGGATCCTTGACAATCTAAAGCCACTATTTAATTGTTTTATGGATTACAGAAAAAGTACATACATAATCTATTAACTGATTGTGTCAAAGTCTTGGAATTTTTCAATGAGATTATCAAATTTTCTCATTGTGTGTTCTTTTTAAGCAGAAATAGGTGCTTCATATGTAGGATACTGTATCTGCAGAAATGGCTTTAATCCAGCAATGTACAGAAACTCAGCATTAAATATGGCATTACCTTATTAGGGACATTCCACTGATAGGTTAAATATTAGTTTCCTCTGCAGTCCAGTACAAACCTAACATCTTGCCAGACTTTGAGTCATGAAACACAGAGTGAACAGACAAAACATGAAAATAAGTGCCTGTTGTTAAGACCCTCACATTGCTGACAAAAAGTGTCATTTTATTAGGATGTCGATCAGATTTTACACAAAACTATGGTTCTCCCTGCCTGAATTAAAGTTTCTCTCTCTTCAGAAGCATCAATACTTGCCCAGCCATGTAACAAAATGTGCAATACAAATGTCTAATGATCCTTACACAAAAAAGTAAAGAACAAAAAAAAAGATGCTTTTGAAGCTCATTTGTATGTGTCAAAAAGAAGTTCAGGAAGAAGTCATGTAATTTTCTGTTTACTTTGGTAGCCTAACTGCAGAGTTGTGAGGTAGCCGAAAGGAACTTTTTTATTCTTCTAACTGTGATGCTATAACTTGTACCTGCATTTACAGGTTATTTTTCATGGCTAAGGTAAAGTAGTCTGGAAGATCAGGTCATGAGTTAGGTTTTGAATCTGCTCCCTGGTCTTCAACTGAAAGAAGTAATGTGTAGTGAAGGAGGGAGTAAATTTATTACTTTTTTTTTTTTTTTTTTTTTAAGGTTAAGTGATTCTGTCAAGGCTGACATACAAACCCACACCCCACTCCCCAAATTTGCAACTGGTGAATGGAAAAGCTTAGATTAATGCATTCTGTCTGAAGTAGGGTAAATGTGAAGGTAGGCTCCTTTACTAGTCATGACAGTCAAGAGTATCTGTTCAGAACAATACACATTTCCATCATTCTCTATTGACTCCAGTGAGAGCTGTGTGGGAGCTAAAGTTAATGCTAACTTTAGACTTCAACCTTAGATATGTCTGGGATGAATCCAGAGACAAAGTCCATGACTCATCAACCAATCTGGCATGAGTGCTTTAGATTAAAACCTTAGAATTTGCTAGATTGTGTGTCCTGCCATGTCGTTTTCCAGTCTTTGACTTTCTGATTGGTAGTGGAAAGGCAGGGTGTTACAGGGTCATTTCACTACTTTTGTTTCAGGGACATAATCTTCCTCCTAAAAGCGTTCCTGGAAACAAGTGTGTTTATGCCTGAATTTCAAGTTTGGCTCAGGAGAGGTAATGCGAAATCCTGAAGAAAAAAGACTTTTTGAATGCTTAAAATATTTTAGCAGGCATTTACTAAGGCTAATTCAGAATAATTTCTCGGTCATATATACCAGTTTTACTCCAGTCTGTTGATTGTGGAAAAAAGGGTGGAGGCTTAATTTTCTTCCCTGTCATATTCATAAAGACATATGACTACTTCAGGAACACCCACTTACTACTACCCCTCTCCCATATCAATATCTGTATTTAAACTCAATCCATTATCAATTAGTATAGTACAAGTGAAAGTCATAGTCTTTCATTTGTTCTTCACTGTGGGAAGGTGCCGAACTACTGCTGATGTTAGTGTTTTGTATTTTACTGTTGAAACTGCATTCTTCCATTGTTTCCAAATAGGAAATGGAAACTCAAGGAATTTTCTGAAATTGGTAAGAAAATCAATTTAGGACACCAAAAAATACCCACAGTAGAAGACAGAGCTTTCACTGAGTAAAATAAATAAATAAATAAATGAGGCTGATAGAAAGGAAGAGGCACATGTCATTTCAAATTTCAAACTTCCTAATGAGGTGATGTGAGGGTCTGACTGTCAAAGTGGAAATAATATCACCTGCCTGTTTGATGTCATCCATGTCCATATTTTATCGAAGGAACTTTGAGCATGAAAGAAGTAGACTCAGTATTGATTATGATCAAAAACTTCTGGCCGGGGTGGCGTTGCCTAGTTGTGTCACAGCAGCAATTACACAGCACTGCTCCCTGGAGACTTTCACCTACTTGTTAGATGAAATCAATAATACCCAGACAAGCACTGAAATGACATTTTAATGCTCATGAAGAACTTTTACACTTCAGGGCTGCCTTTGAAAGAATTTCTAACAGCAATGGAGGGGTGAATGGAAGGTTCTGTGTAGCAGATAAAGATGGTTGCTTTCAACAGTATTAGCTGCCATTTGAAGGGGCTTTGCAAAGACTTTATAACTAAGGATAACAGCTTATTTTGACAGAAATGAAGAGTTTGCAAGGAGTTTTTGGGAGGCAGTACATAGAGCAGTGGGGTGATAATGAATAGAGATGAGAAAGGAGAGGAGCTGGAGGCAGTTGCATCTTCTCACCCCGAGAGACAGCTCAACCCAACATGATGGGGCCAAACTGTGAAAGGCTGCAAGTGGGAACAGTTAGGTACATTTCTGTCAGTGCTGTCTCTTCATGCCCTCGTGCACAATATATCTCATGTTAAGTTGCACCTGTGGCAGCTGTGGACTAAAAATGACTTTTTACTTGGGCTTTGCTGGAGGTATTTGCTATTTTGACTCAGTGTGCATCAGTGAGAAGTCCAAGTACACATACTTTTTGTATTGCTCATACAGGGCAAGGGAGAATGGGGTCCCTCCAGCTGTCAGGCTTTCCGGGCCATTCTCAGCTGGCCTTTCTTGCATCCTCACCCTTGCTGACACCCTAACTTATCATTTAGGAAAGGTATGTGCTTTATATCATGATCAGCTGTGCACCTACCATGCTGCAGCTGGTGGGGCTGGGGTCTTTGTTGAGACCCATGAGATTGGCACAATGTTACACTGCTATAGTAATGCTCAACCCACCCACCCCTCACCCCCAGACCTACATGTGGATGTGCTTGGTATCTATATACAAGGTACTGATTATTCTGTTTGCAGCGAATTGCTTCAGGAAGAACCTGTTGCTGGCCCTTCTCATGGACAGCATGTTGGGTTAAGTGGACCACAGGGCTGCACCAGTATGGCAACAGTGCTAATAACACTAACCTGTCATCATGTATGGTACCAGTAACTACTATTGTCTGAGGTAGACAACACATCTGTTACACCAGCTGGAAAACTGAATAAATTGTAATTGTAACAGAAACAACCAGTTCATAAAAAGTCTAAGCTATTATTCAGGATAGGTATAGTGTGGTAAAAAACAATTACATAAAAATTCTCCAGAAATTGTCAGTTCTTTACTCTGGTTTTATGTAACATGATTCTTCTTCAGCAAAACATTTAACCATGTGTTTAAGCTAGTCATAACATTTTAAACAAAGGGTGTAAATTGATTAAATTAAAAAAAAAAATCCATTTTTTGTCTAATTTATTACTATAAAAAGACACATTTGAATATACTTCTAATTCCTTTAAACAAGGACTTAGAGGAAGATGCAGAGTGAGATTTGGCACATAAAATCTGAGTTAGGCTGCTTTTAATGCTTTTATTTCAAGACAGAAATGATTTCTGCACTGGAAATTCAAAAAGACACAAATCCAGCTCCATATTTTTTTCTGAAAATTCTCAAATGCCTCGATTTAAATAAAGATACTTAAGCATCCAGGCCTGGCAATCAAGGTACTCGCTTTTCCCTTGTTGTGGTTTAACCCCAGTAACAACTAAGCTCCACACAAATGCTTGCTCACTTCCCCTCCAGATGTCTGAGTGAGAAAATTCCTGGGTTGAGATAAAGACAGTTTAATATGTAAAACAAACAAACTGGCTGTGAGCAGAGCAAAACAAAGAATTCATTCACCACTTTCATTCACCACTTCGCATCAGCAGGCAGGTGTCCAGCCACCCCCAGGAAAGCCGGGCTCCATCATGTGTAACGGTTACTTGGGAAGACAAACACCCTAACCCTGAATGTCTTCCCTTCCTCCTTCTTCCCCTGGCTTTTATAGCTGAGCATATGACATCATATGGTATGGAATATCCCCTTGGTCAGTTGGGGTCAGCTGTCCTGGCTGTGTTCCTTCCCAGCTACTTGTGCACCCCAGCCTGCTCGCTGGTGGGGCAGCATGAGAAGCCCAAAAGCCTTGACTCTGTGCAAGCACTGCTCAGCAATAACTAAAAAATCCGTGTTGTCAACACTGTTTTCATTATAAATCCAAAACACAACACCATACAAGCTACTATGAAGAAAATTAACTCTATCCCAGCCAAAACCAGTATAAATTCTTCAATTTCAGTGTGAGTTAAGAAGAAGCCTGCTAAGCACTTGTATTTTGCCTCAGTGTCTGTGGGTTGTGAGATGCAAGAGATTCCTGCAATCTGGGAACAATTGCCTTTCCAGATAGATAATCTAAACACATATGTCTTATTTTTTAACAACAATGCTTTCAGTGCCAAGATAATGGCAAAACCTACTCAATCTTCTTATTAAATCTAGGCCAATAAGGCCTCTAAAATTTGTGGGGTTTACTGAAGTGAAAATAAGTTAATTTTAATTTGTATTGATTGTTGTAGTTAAAAATAATTCACTACTTATTCTATGTCTTGAAAAAAAGAAAACTAAACTTGGGAAGCAGAGGTGGGATTAGGAGGATCTTTCCCATTGAACTGTAATATTATATAAGTAATGAAATTCCCGAACATGAGGAAAATACCAGGTTAAACTATCTCTTTTCATACTTCTACATCAGTGGATACTCTATAGCCCATTTGCCAGAGAGATTATCCTCTGATATATTTTCTTCCTTTTTCAGTTTGAAAAACACACTGAAAACCAGCAGAAAATACAAACGTTTAATCTGTAGTAATTCAGATCTGTAATAGTATTTCTCATATGTTAGCTTCAAAATTCAAGCTTTACAAAATAGAAACAGTAATTCAAATTTCTGACTTTTAAATGAATCTGATTAAATGAACAAGTGATATGAAAAAATGCCAAATACCTTACTGAACCGTGGGAGATCTGTCACAGTTCTGACAGTGTGAACTGAAAAGACCCATTAATGATCTACCTCATGCAATATTTACTGCTGCTACATCAAATGGGTCTGCTCGTTATAGTAACACAGCCAGTGCCAACAAAACTGCTGCCTTACAGATCAGTAAACAACATTAAATTAGTCAACAACTGCCCTTTGGAATTACTACATCTACTGAAAACTTATCAAGCATCAACAGAATCCCAGCTTTCCTCTCTTCTCCAGAAATTGTTGTGGAATGGAAAACAGTATAACTGCTGTTTGTTTTTTTAACAAGCAATTGAGAAGGCAGGGAATAGATTTTTTCCTTTTCCTCTTCACCTTTGTAATTTACAAAGAAAGCCTGAAAGATCTCCAGAGTCAAATTTTTCAATAGAGGTTCTTATTACTGTTTGCTTTTTCACTCTGGAAATGTTTAATCAACTATAGTGGACTTAATATACTTGTGTTTAAGAATTCCATTTTTCCCTTTCACAAAAACATTGGTATATGTCTTATAAACAAATGTACTTAAAGTTTGCATGGGTATAAACACATTTGTGTTTCCTAGACCCAGCCTGAGCATGCCCAGTTTCAAAGTTTAGCAGTACAGTTGAGTATTCCTTGATCTTTGAACACCATAACTCCACGGCCAAAGCCTTTGTTGGGACCATGTATGAAATAAAGTAGTATCAGCCAAACAGTAAGCCAAGGTTATGATAAAACAAAAGCTACCCCCCCCCCCGAAACAATTAACTCAAAAATTGTGTGTACAATTAATAGGAGAAAGCTTTTTTCACTACAAATTTCAACCTGTATTTTACTTTTGTTTAATTAGCACTTTGAAGAAAGTATTTGTTAATGATATAACAACAAAGCTTTTAGATGAGAAAGTAAACATAACACTATGCATTCTCTGTGACCTGTAGTGTAATCCGGGAAGATTAGAGTTGATATTTTCCTTGGAATAAACAATGAATTAAACGTACACATTCCCCCTCCCATCCACAATAGTAAACAATTCTCTTGTTTTCTTCCTAAAGAATAAAAACTTGCCCAAAGTTACTTTAAAAGATACCCTTTGGGCAATTACCTTTAGGAAATACAGCATGTTGTGTTTGAACAAAACTGCTTTTTATATAATGAATTATAACCTTAAAAGCAGAGCACTTCATAAGTACGTTTGCTATAAAGTCAATAAACCTATGTATTGAGGTGCTTATTATAGTCCTGGATGTGGCTGCCATTTCTTTTTTTTACAATTTTTGTGAAACAATTTTTTGTTAAAACATTTGTAGTCAAAATGTTATTTTTAGATTTTCATTAAAGAAAACATATCTGGCCTTTCATGTTTTACTTCCTACTCACACAATTAAATCAAGATTCTATACTTTCTACAGGCTGCAGTATTTTGCATTAATTTTGAATTCTAATAGCTGTAGATGTTATGTGCATTGAAAAAATGAATCTTAATATAGCAGCAATCAATGAACTCAGTTCTCAGATCTATTGAAGTGGGGACCGGAAGCGGAACTCTTAGCCTTTCTGATGTATGTCATCAGTACTGGAGATGATCCTGAAAAGCATTCAAGCCCATTCGACTTAGCAAAAATGGTGCATCGACATTAGTGTTTTGAGTAACACCATAAGAATAAACGTTTGGGGGTTTGTTTGGCAGGATTGTTGGTTGGTAGGTTGCTTTTTTGTTTGTTTGGGTTGGGGTTTTTTTGAGGTGTTTTGGGGTTTTTTTTTGGTGTTGTTGGGTTTTTTGGGGGGGTTTTGTTTTTTTTTTTTTTTTGAGAATGATCTGTGCTTTTGAAAAGAAGCTCCTGGTCATCTTCACTTACTAAACTTTGGAGATTCACATTGTGGAGTGGATCAGCTTCAGTGCTTGCTAATTCAGGTGTGGTCATCTGGGGCTGCTCAGAATTATTGAATTAAGTTTACAGGAAGAAAATTTCATTCTGAAGTTTCCCATTTGCAAATAATTTTGTATTTCCATTATTCTTTTTGGGGTTTTTTTTGTTTGCTTGAGGTTTTTTTATTATTGTTGCTTTTTGTTGTTGTTTGGGTTTAGATTTTCCCCAGATGTGAATTACCTAGAAACTTTTAATCTTGTATCTGTGCTTGCTGCATGCCTGTGAATTAATAAAAAGAATAAAAGTCTCAAAATGTTGGCAATTTGAAGGTCAAAGATGAACCTAAGAGAAGGCATTAAGCAGAAAGATTAACTTTCATGAAAATGAAAAACCACAAGACAAAATCTTAATTACTTACTGTCAAATAATCCTGACTCTCCACTAATTTTTATTTTGTGCTGTCACTTATGGTTTTGCTATATAAATATAAATAGAATTTTAAAAATCCTAGATAAAAAATAGAAGGAAGTAGTACTGGTTTTGAACCAACATATAGAGCTCTGCAAGACACAAAGTATATATGAGTTAAGCTCATTTCATTCAGCGTGCAAGGGTTGTCATATTTTGCTGCCTAGGCAAAACTCTGCTAGAGTAATTATTATCCTGTTTGGAATTTTTTGACCATTTTAAAGGAAGACACTTCTCCTTAGCTCTTATGACTTTATTTTGCCACTGCTGTGATTTCTAGAATAAGATGAACATGTAATAATAATGTGTATGTGTGACATCCTATGGTGATGTGACTCATAAGTACCTGTGTGAGGGCGTGCGTGTGTAATCTGCGTATCCACATTTTGTCATTAGAGGAACAGCATGACCTCAGTTGGAGAGAACCTATGGAGATCATCTAGTCTAGCTCCCTGCTCAAAATCAGATTTTACTTTAGGGTCAGATTGAGTTCCTCAGTGCCTTGTATACTTGAGTTTTGAATGTTTCCAAGGATGGGGATTTAACTTCTGCAGCCTGTAGGGTAACGAGGGCAGTGGGTTGATTGATATTGATGGTGTGCAGCTGTGGCCTTGCTTTGAAGGCAGTGTGTTGATTCCTTTGATGATGTGCAGCTGTGATCCTACAGCAAAGTGGTTAAAAAGCTCTGAGGAGTGTGGTCATCCTGATATAGCAGAGATGAAGAGGACTGTGGTCTGGCCTCTGGAGGAACAGTGTGGGTGGTGGAGTCTGGCTAATTGTGAAGCCTTTTTTGCTATTTGTTAGTTTGATTGTGCTGTGGTTGTTGGTGCCTTGTGTGAGATGGACTAATTTAGACTCAAACTGTAGCAGCAGCAGCTGCAACCAAACTGTCCCAGGGTTTAAACCCTGTCATAGTGATTTATTTTTTTTCTTTGTTCTATTGAATCAGAAATTCCCTTGGATTCTTTTGTACTTCTGTTTTGTGCCTCCAAATACATCCTGAATCTGCCTTTTTGCAAACCCCATTAGGTTATTGAAGATGAGGTTAATATATTTTAAATTTGTTTTTTCCGAACCCAAGAAACCTGGCTTTCATAGCTTCTTCTGGTATGTCATGTGCTCTAGCCCTTCACCCATCTTTCCCTTAGACATGATTCAGTTTTTCAACGTCTTTCTTTTATTAGGGGTCTAAAACTGAATACTGTTCTCTAGGCCAGCCTAGTGAGTACTGAATACGGGTGGAAAAAAATTTCCCTTCACTCACTATATGTGTTCTTGCTAATGGAGTCCAGTGTGTAATTAACCTTCATCACCAGAAGGCTGTGTTGCTGGCACAAGTGCAAAATGTTGCCTGTCATGATTCCTATGTACTTTCTACAAAGCAGCTTCCTAGCCACCTCGTCCACAAGCTATAACGTTGGAGTTACTCCATCCCAGGCACAAGACTGCATTGGCCTTCACCACTTTGTGAGGTTCCTGCTAGCTCACTCCTCTAGCCTGTTGCAACTGATACCCTCAGGTTTTTTTCACTTACAGTTTTCTGAGAGGACTTCCATCCCATCATGTTGTGGTAACATTATGCCACTGTATCAATCTCCTGTTTTGACCAAAAGCGTAATTGCTTTAACCAAGAGAAGACTAAGGCACTATCTGCTCTAAGAAATAGGTGCCCATATTGACGACATAGACCCTCAAGTTTTTTCTGACTGAGGGAACAGAAAAGGAGTGAAGTCACAGCTTTTTAGATACTGGAAAATCTTATATCAGACAGGTACAATTGGCCATAACTGGGGAAAGCTACCTAAGTGTCACCAGGAAATCTGGGCAAGAGATACAAATCCAAAATAAAACTGGTTTAATTATGTCTAAAGCTTACAATGCTACTTCTTTTAAGTTAGCTATAGACTTCAGCAGTGCAGAATTTTGCCCAGGTAACTGCAAGTATTGATTTCATATCAGTGATCACTGATAATTGTGGTGACAGTTATCAGTTCCTGGTCAGAACTTGAGGTCCTTAATAATTTTCTTTTAATCAATTTTAAGAAAATATCAGATTAATTAAAACAGTAACAATTAGCTTCATCTATATTGATATGTATATCTATTTTTAAAAAAAAATTCTAATCCTAATGTATGTTGTATTAATGTATTTTAAAGTGTCCAGAATATATGTACTCTAGACTTTATACAGCTTGCTGAAAATATTTAGAATGATTGGTTTGATTTTGCTTTGGGATTTTCTGATATTTATTTTTTTTTATTTCACATGATAAACAATTTGTACTGATAAATATTCTAAAGTCATTACCTTCACAAATTTTACCAAATGTATTTGGACATTAAGTTTTCAGTCCGTATTCAGTTGGGCTTTTTGGAAGGTCTGCTATCACCTATGAAGACAGTTACAGCACTCTTTTTGTGAAACTGTTGCCTAATTCTTACACTGTTCAGTCTTCATATTGTCTAAAAATGCATTGGGTTTTTTTCATTGTCACCAGGGGAAGTTCTCATTCAATATTAGTTGATTCTAATTCTACCAACATCTTATTTAAAATGGCATTTCATAGACAAGATCAATAACTCCAAAAGCAAAGTATTTGTTATTTCTAAGCTTTTTAATATATTTGTAAAAATATCAATTGCATTTTTATTGTCAACTGGAAAAAAATACTTTAATAAGTTTTATTTGCAATATGAACTTTACAGGGAGTAAGAACTTGATCAGTGAATAAATACTACTAAAAAACTTACATAGTTTAACTCAGGTGTATAACCATCCCCACCTGCTAAAATTATTTTCACTTATTACAGTATGAACCTGAGAAAACATGTTTGCATTCCTTTATGGTTTCAATTAGCTAATCTTGTTTAATTCTGCAGTTTCTAAAAACAGATGTATCTTGTGTAAAATAAAAACTCCCTGTGATCAATGTTATCATGCTGAATATTTAAACAAACAATAATTATAGGAAATCTACTTTATAACAGAACTAAAACTAATCTTTTTTCCACACCTAAAATTAGATAGCAGAATGCCATTAGAGAGGCTGGGTGCATTAGTGCAAAGACAACATTACACTTTTAAATTGTTCATGACAGAGTTACATCAGCAGGACAACAAATTATTCACATGTGATATAGCTCCTCAAACATGAGACAAAAATACATTGTTCTTTTGAAGCTCCAAGTCATCAATAAAGTCAGAGAAAAGAACATTCAAATGAAGCTTAATTTCTAATTCTGCTAAGCCCATTAAACCAAAACAAAACTTAACCTGATACTTGATCAGGAAGACTGAAAATGTGTGGCTATTGCCTCATGTGATGCCTGATTAGCAAATGTTCCCTTTCCTCTGCTATTGTCTTACCCAGTGTAACTCCTAAAGATAGTGGAAAATTGAAGTATGGATAAAAGCCACCATTGCTATACAGAATTATTATATGATGAAAGACATGCTCCAACTTCTTAAAGTTGTGTAGATGCACAGCACATCAGTTTAATTGAAATCACTGAGATACTTTCACAGAAATTTTGTACAAGCAGCCTCGATTTGACCTTGAGGTATGTCCTCCATCTTTGCTGGTTTAGAATCTCTATAGGCAAGAGATAATGATGTATGGGTGGCTGTGTCCTCTTCTACAGCTCTAGCCCTGGCAGTGCACAGTGTTTGAAAAAGATGGCCATGACCAAGAGAAGAATAGCTTGTCTGAAGAAAACAAACAGAACGTTAGTGTTTTGCTTCCCCAGACCACACAGCCAGAAAAAACGCTGCAGCTTGTCAGTCATCTCCTGCTGTCAGAGTGGTGAATTGTTGCTCTGTGAGTGAACAGTGTTTGTGTGCATGATTGAGAAAGGAAGGACAAAAAGTCATGGCATAATGTTTTCGTAATTTCTACGTTCAAAATATTGTTTAATGCTTCTTTAAATGATAAATTAAATGATCATTTATTCTATCTTACTCTATTGCTCCCATAGCATTTATGAGACTGAAAGCTAAACTACTTTTCCCAACAGCCATCATGTGAGAACCTGGCATATCAGTCTCAATTGTTTGAAAGCTCATCCTCAGAACCTATTTTCAGCCATGATAATTACTCCACCTTCACACCAACTTACAACCTGTGAGCAGGAACATTGCCAAAACTAACAGACAAGAAAGGATAAATTTCTTAAAGTGAACCAGCAGGTGCTTCAGATAACAGGACCAAGAACCAACCCAGAATCAAGAAAACAGCATCTCCTGAATATCTGCATCTACAGGAAGAACAATGTTCTCTAACAATGAAGATCTGAATTAACTTCAACACTTCAAAAAATGTGCAGCCACGCAGGACAAATTGGTGCCCTGATAGAAAAAACTGCTCTGCAGCTTCAAAGAAAACAGTTATGCCACATCTGGTCTTAAAAATTATGTTAAAGGGAGGTTACACAATGCTAGAATATAACTGCACATATTGACTAGACCTGATTAGCTGTTGATTTTTTAGTAATAGTCATTCCACTCTTCTTTTGTAGTTTAGGCACAATGCTACAGAAAAAGATGAAAATAATTAAAGAGGAAAGTGAACTTGTTCTTTTACATTCTCTCTTCACAAACAAATACCACAGGTAAATCCTCAGAATGTTATCTCCTTGAGGTGGGTACATTTCCTAAATGTCTGACACAGTACTGAACAAAGGAAGGCTTAATCCTGTTTCATTAAAACAATTAAATACAAGCAAAAACTGTATTGAGATAGATTTATGAATCAGTAATTTGCAATAGAACAGATTACAGGGTTGTAATTCCCCAAATATTTTTTTTTCACAGAATACTCAATGTTAGAGACAAAATAAATATATTAAACAGTTTTCTGGTATGAAAATGTAGATGCCCTTTACAAATACTACAAACTCTGATAATAAGAACTAATAATATCACTGATTAAAAACTTCGTAATATTCTAGATATCAAATAAAAGCAAATTAATTTGAAAATGTATGGAGTGTTTTCTTCCATCATATCATCATTACTAGACAGGTTTAATGTTGCTTGGGTGTCTTCTAATATATTAATACTGGAATATATTTCAATTTCTGTTCATTTTAACATAATAAGATGCTGGAATAAAACGCAGGAATTCTCTGTATTTCCAGAGGCCAAAGAGATACTGTGTTATAAGTGGATGGTCAGTTTTGTAACTGAAAATAATTGAAAATTTGGGTCGTTCAGGCAGAAGCACCTTAAGCACAGGCAGTTAAACTGTAGTTGTTATTTTAAAAGTGGCCAGTGCTTCACTGATGTCTCCCATGAGATTATATTTGCTGTTAAAGAAGTAGCTTGGTGTATGAATTCTAACTCCACTAAGTAGCCATTAATCTTAAAATATGTACTGTGCAAAGAAGATCTCAGGGAAATTTAACAGTGTGAGAATTGTGAATAACAACTTATTCTGTTCTTGCTTCCATTTAGCCTTGCAGATTTTTATGAAAAGTTTTTGCATTAGCTGTTATGTAACCTACATTGCAGATATCTAACTGTGGAAGGGATATTAAACTATGATACAGTCCTCATAAAGTAAGAATCTGTATTAATAGATTAGAGGAAAGTAAAAAACTTCCAATTTATTAAAATATTAAATCTAACGTTGGTTCATAAAGCATGCCCAATAACAGTCCCTATTGATGCCTTCATCAGTAGCATGTTCTTTCTTTCCTATCCAGCCTTTAAATCATCATTAACCAAGCTAGGTCCTTGATTAGACTAAGTCCTACCTGTATGATGCCCATAATTTTGAACCTAGAATTCCAAGTGCAACTCTCTGCAGTCTCTGTAATTGTGATTTAAGGTATAAATAGTTTGCTAAAAGATAAGCTGATTTGGCTATATGCATTAAAGTCCTAAAATACAGCACACCACCTCAATCCTTTTACTCTTTTTCCATTAACACAAATTAAAAAATGAAACAGAATAGTTCATGTCTATAATACTATATCACTCCACCAATATTATTGCTATGCATTTTACAATTCAGTTTTCGGAGGACACAAGCCATCTAAAATGTTATTGGTCTGGGTGAGACAGATACTTATGTTGATGTTTATGTGCAGTTTCAGCTTTTATTAATAGAAAGGCACAACTACATTTCTTGAACCCTCATAAATCAGGTTATTAATTATGTCCAATTTGTTTGGGTTTTATCTACCTGTACCTTATTTAAGGTAAAGTAAGAAGCTAAAACCAAAGACTAAATTTACTTGAAGATGTCAAATGGTGGCATAACACTGAGAGATAATCATCATCATCACCATCATCGTCACATTAGGTATATATTGGAGTTGATAAATTTTGTATTGGCAAAACTAGAAGTGATTAAGCTTCGTTTTACTCTTGGCTATAAAAATGCTTTTAATCCTGTGGAGTGTGTTCCTAAACCAGGCAAACTCCCCATTTTGTCAGTTCCACAAAATGAGGAATACAGATAATGCATAAGATTGCCACTGAAGCTGATGAGAGTTTGCCTGAATGAAAGTGAAAAAGAACTCATTAAAATCTCCATGATTTGGTCATACTTAAAATGAGTTAAAGATTAACCATGTTGATAAGATTTCTCTGCTCAAACCTGATTGCTGTGCACTGCTATACAAAATCATGAACTTCATTGTTTGGTTTTTTTTGTTTTTTTTTTTTTAATTTGGCAATTATAAAGTAGTATGTTAAAATTGCTGCTTAAAATATTCTGTTCCTGAATTAGCTAGTTTTTTGCCTTTGAAAACCTAGCAAGTAAAGATAATGGATTCAAACCAACAACCCTGTCTTTCAGTTATGAGCAATGTAATTGAGAATGGACAACAAAATTAAGTAGCTGTCACAGTTTCCTTGGCTATTGTCTTTGGAATTCAGGAGATGTGCAGGATATAATATGTGTGCTACCTGCTGCTACTGTAACCAAGTAATATCACAGTTTAGCGAATAATTCAACTCGCTAATTATGTAAACAGGATTGTATGAGGAAACAGGCATCAAGGTATCTTTTTCAAATCTGCAAGCTTCCCCATAGTTTCTTCATGTGTTTGCCAGCATTCCTCATCCTGTACATCTTTACACATTCTCTTCCCACACACAATATTATTATTATTTGTAACAGTAATGTATTATTTGCATGGCATTTATGTAGAGAATTATTTTTACTCATTCATACAAGCAGTTAGTCATTGATACTGTGGTTAAGTCTGTATAAAAGACTAAATCCAAAGTCTTATACAGTGAAGGACTGCAAAAAGAGCTATAGATCCACATGTAAAACTCTTGAGTTTTAATAGTGAGACTCCTACAGGATGGAATTTTCTAGCTCATACTTTTTATTGTAAATTATGGATAGAATATTAAATGCTTGACCTTCATTAGTGCCTTCCAAAGCTTGTGAACTAAGGTTTATCCTTCTTCAGGATGATCCCCATTTCTGGTTATTCTGCCGGAAGCTATAGTTAACATCTATTGTTCTCCCCATCCCCAATTATCTTTTACAAAATTAATAAACTGCTTTCTTTTCTGTTATGGTTTCTTTGCTTTAAATTGTATAAAAAGAGATTGTTGAGGGCTATTTTAGTAATTTCATGTCGATCATTCATGTAAGTTAATTTCTAATCTAGTATAATAATAATAGCATATTTGTGGGAAGATAAAACCATCTGTTCTGTTTGTGATTCCTTTGGGTTTCTGTGGCTAGCATTTTCAAGATGTAAGTGATTATAACAGTATCTTGTTTGGAGGGCAATTTTATCTGCCATCTCTGTCTCTTTCTCACAATTTACATTGTTGGCATTGCTGTTTGCCTCAAATATTGTCAATATTAAAATTATTATCTTATGTCAGATAGTGTGAAGTCCTATCTTGTTCTTGTTGTACCCTTGCCACAGGCAACTTAGTGGTAGCATGGCTGAAGTTATAAATATGCAGTTAAAAATAGCAGCGGACTAAAATAAAAAGTGATAACTTTTCTTATTTCATACAATTACTCTAGTAATTATCTTCTCTGTGGTGGAACAACTTTGTATCAAATATATCAATATTTTTAGATCCCTTTGTAAAAACTGTACATTGGTCACTGCACTTAAAGTTAGATGAAAACTGATTTGAATAGCTTGGATATGATGCTGAAATATGAAGATTATGGTATTTATGCTGATTCCTCTGCCTCATATCAGTCAGCAGAAGTCTTGTGGGTGGTCCCCTTTTCCTATAAAAAGTAAGATGTAGCTGGTGAAAAGCTCAGTGAGATTTCAAAACATTGCACTACCTACCTGTTCCAAAATAGCTCAGATCTGGTGACTTTCTGGCATGATACAAGGGGCATAGATGGTATTTAGGGAAAGAGGAGAGTAAATAACCCAAATGCTGAGGGAAGTCAAAATGAGGCTTTGCAGGTGTTCAGTGGGCTGAGATCCTGCTAGAATTATTTGCCCGATTAATGTAGGCAGTGTTTTCATTACTAGGACTTTTGGTTGCCACACAGTCATTATTTTTTAAGACAAGTAAGTGATGCATAACCCTTATTATACAGTAATGCTACCAAAACAAGAAGTGTTTAATTTTAGAGGTTTCAATTTTGTTCATTTTCTTTGGGTAGGAAAGATTTCTAAAAAGCTGGAGATTCTTTTTTCTGACATATACCCTGAATGCTATTCAATGAGCCTTGGAATTTTCAGAATTATAACTGTGAATCACACCTACTAATATAGGAGTTTGGTGACTGAAGCAGTGGCGTCCATTCATGAAAAAGGTTAAAAGAGAAGCCAAGACTAGTGGCCCACATTAGTGCACCAAAACCTTAGAAAGCAGTTGTGGAAGTGAGAAACTGATTCAGATAGGAGTTTCCATTCTTTTCAGAATAGTCCTAAAAAGTAAGTCAGATTTTTTTTTTTCTTCCTTGAAAGGGAGGGTATATATTCATGGTAGCTCTCTTTTTTCATGAAGTGAGAGTCCTCTTTCTGCTTCCTAAAATCAGTCAAAGGATTCAGCCTATTTCAAAACTCGTAACAACCTACAGGTTCTTTTCTTCAGGCCTTCATAGCATCTATCCTCTGTGGCATTTAACACATCAAGCAATTCTCTTGATTTAGTCAACAGTGAAAAAGAGACTAGGCTGAAGCCCCGCTCCAGATGAGAAGTTCAGAAAGGTGTTACATGCCAATGAACAGATTCTTTTCTTTGTATTTGTGGTTGTGCTTCCTGGAAAGGCCTCCATTTCTGTATGAATGCACATTTGCACATTTCCCAGTAAATTAGGATGCTGCAGATGATTTTCCACTTGGATGAAGGCCCAAGCCTTCATAGATCTCGGTGTGTAATTGTGCACATGTGTTTGAAAGGGTGACAACAGAATTAGTGTTGTCCTCAATAAATTCCAAGCATGATGGTCTATCACAGGTGATAAAAGTTTCTTGGTGTTGAAATGGATTCTCTAACAATGGAAACCAGTCTGCCAAATGAAGAATTACTGAACATATGTTAGCATTGTTATTTAAAGAGGTTCTGCATGCCAAAGACTGTTAATGAAGCTGTAACACACATTGCTAAATTGTTTTGTAAAAGAGGGAGAGAAAGAAAAAAATGGAAGGGGGAAATTTTGTATTTTTAAGCTCTTCCGCATCTGGTTCCACTGGCTAAAAATTGTGCTATTTTGTATCATTGGTTGAAACAAAATGATTTTTCAAACTATGTGAAAGTATATTTAAAATCTCAGAATATTACTCAGGTGGCTTAGGAGGTTTTAGTCATTGCACTTGAATAAACTCGTGGATGGAATGTTAAATGTAAACTTTTTTAACACATTCAAGGTGGATTGATTAGGACCACAAACTTTAAAGAAAGATCTCCACCTTTGGTGATTTTTATGATGTGGACCCATTTTTCCAAGTATGCAAAACACTTTCTCATCTTGTACTTGCCAAAAATAGTGATAACAATAAACACATGCAAGCATTTGTTTCAGGTTATACATATGCTTGGTAAAAATAATTGTGCTGGTGATGTTTCATAGTATGTTAAGTTACTAAAGGTCCCCGTTCCTGACTCTACAGAAAAAAAGGAACTGACATCTGCTCTTGGCTGAGTAAAAGACAATGGCATCTGAATATTGTATCCTAAAAACTTATATTAGTACAATTAGAATGCCACTTTCAATTATCTGTATGTCTTGCTTTAGAATTTCAGTGTATATTCCTTGTTCTGTTTTGATAGACTGTTGCTCCCTGAATGCTTACCCATTAAAAGTAAAGAAGAAGAAAACCAAACCTGTGAGTTATCAGGATTTTCTGTTTTAGTTTTTACAGTTGATAGAGGTGAAAGCCAATCAATAAGAGAAAGTTAAGGCAAGATGACAGCACACTTCTCAGAATCTTTGCACTGAATCCAGGATATTCTGATCAACTGACACATATATTGTACCCTACCAACAAAATAATGCAGTCATTTTTCAAACAGTAGCTGATTCCATTTCTTGCTAGGGCCACACTTTGGAGTGAAAACTACACAGAATTAAATCTTGCCTATCCCAAGATTTTTGAGATATAGGCATTGGGTAAAAGAACACTAATGAACTTCTTTTTTAGACCATAAATATTAAAACTGTTTTAAAGGAATACTGTACTTGTTATATGATCATGTTTTGGGTATGATTTTGCAAACCATATTATAATGTACCCACACATAAACAAATAATGTGCAAACCAGTTTTCAGTAGATACATCAGACAGATACAGATAACTGTAAAGCAGATGTGATTTGTATACTAATCACATTTCTTGTTTAAAAAAAAAAAAAGAAGGTATTTTATAAATTATTTACATTTACATTCCAGGAACTCTAGCATGATGTGGCCATTCACAAAGACAGTTTTTGCTGTCAGAGAAATATTTTTAGGGGGACACAGAAAAAAATCAAAATAATTATAGTAAATCTCTTAATTGGTACAAATCAAAACTTGAGACAAATATTTTCAGCTCAGAACCAGAGTTATTTTATTACTATTACTACTATCATTAATTTTAGAAGTTTAAAGAACTAAATTTCCAAGGCCAGTCTATTTTCTAATAAGATAGCAAATAAGAATTCAGGCTTATAGATACGATTACTACTAGACTGAGTGGTTTTATGGAAAATAAGTAAAATATGTGTGTGGTTTTTTAATGAGGAACCAAATACAAGCAGTACTGGAAATCGCATGTATGGAATACATTTTATCAAAGTGATTAGTAGCACATAGCATGTTCTTTTCAAAATATTTTTGTATCAGGCCAATAAAACACTTTTTTAAAAAATTAAATAATCATAAATAGCTGATTTTGAAAACAATTTTTAAAGGTGTGCTATTGTTCAAAAGGGCTGTTACTAAGCAGCCTTTTATGGTCCTAAGCAGCCTTTTATGGACATCTGTTTTTAAGCTTAACTATTTTCAGCTATAACCTGGGGATAACTAACAGATTTGTTCTTCTAGTGATACAAGGATAGGTGAATAGCACAGGGTACACTGAATTATTTGTATTGAAACAAATTGTGCTTTATTATAGTGAAATACAAGACCATAAAGGCAGGAAAATCTTTGCAGTTATACCTGCAGAATGGGGGACTGTATCTTGGGAATGCTGGAATTATGCAACCCTTTTGTGGGGGGCCTCCTGGTACAAGACATTGTTGCACTGGATATAGTTCAGAAGGGGGCCACCAAGACAGCTTGGGTTGGGGCACTTGCTTTGTGACAAAAGACTGAGGGACCAGGCCTTGTTATCTGAGAAACTGTTAGAAGTGTTAATAAAAGTAAACACAATATGAACTACAAAACCAAACTTTGTCCAAAAAAAAAGAGAACCTTGTCCCTGACTATATAAAGAGGTCACTAGGAGTCAAATGGTCATTCCTTTTTGTACAGGACAGGTTCTTGTTTTATCCCAACTTTTATAGGATAGATGAAAAAATAGCATTGCAAATAGAATTTTTAAAATAATGTGAAGTCTGGGAAAACTCCTTTTGGTGAGAGAGTCTACTTAGTTTATCAAGAAGTAGAAAAAGAATTGATTTGATGAGCGTGCATAAGTACCTTTGTAGAAAAAAAATACCAAGTACTTAAAAGTTTTTCACTTTACTAGAAGAAAGCAAAAAGAAAGCTGGCAGGACTTTGAGGTACTTGATGATCATGAGGGCAATAATAACTGTAAACACCACCACTGGAAGAAAAAAAAGTCCTTAATAAGAAGGCTTATATTTTTTAACTATGAAGATAATGAGTCTAGAAAAAAAGGAAATGGTGGATTTTTTTATTCTTAATGCCTTCAATTCAAATGTGGATAAAAGACATTGTAACCAAAGAAATTACTGGAGTCTTTAAAGGCATGGTTGGGCTAAATTCTATGGACCTTGTGAGCAGTCTAGTGGTTCTTTTTTGTCTTAAATTTTCCAATCTAAATCTAAAAGTCTGTTACATTCAGTAAAACAACACTGAATGACTCAAGATGCTCTGCCCCAACTAATTACATGTTGTTCTCTAAGTCTGACCTCACCACATCTGGAAGTAATAGCAACTGGCCTGCACTATATGAAACCGAGCAAACTGCTTGAGTTTCCATGACTCCTTCTTGCCTCCATATAGTGTTGTTAATGCTACTGAACATCAGAGCTGACCATGATTCATACATATATTTTTATCTTTTTATGTATGTTGTGTTTTGTACATATGCATTATATGTACACATTATGTTTATATATATGTACACACATATTGCATATATGTTATCAAATCTAAAAGGTGATGACTTCTACATTTATATAAAACAGTCTTTTTATACTAATATAAATAACTAATAAGAGAAGCCATTCACTGATAGCCTCTTTAAATGGCTTCCATAAAATTGAATGATTTGTTTTCAAATGAAATTGCTGCCTGTAGTATTTCATTAGTTTTCTGGTTATAGCTTTTCTTACAAGCTTAGTTCTTGAAGATACCAAGTAACTACATAGTTGTCAGATTAGGTTATATTTAGATTAGCATAGAAAACCACAGCACTATGTTAACCAGGGTTAATAGTACCTAACCAATAACTCCAGTGCTAATGTCCAGGTCACCACTGAGTCACTACTGGAGTTCCCTGAGTTTCCAAATGGAAGTTGGCATAGACAGGCTTATACACTCCACTGTTTTGTAAACAACCACTAAATTTCTCCAGCTATATGCTTCATGTCCTCATTCCTGTTGATTGCTGTATGAGAAAAAAAACAACGCCAAAACCCCAAAACCCAACCAAAAATCAACAGAATCATTATCAACAACAGTAATAAGAAGGTGCTTTCTTCCAGCACCCAGCTTCACCATTCTGTTCTGACCTTTGACTTCAGTAGTACACCTTATTCCCTACTACAGTAGGGGAATATTTCCCACTTAATTTTTCTCAAAAAAACCCACTTTACATTCACCTCTATTGAGTCACGTGTAATTGAGTTTGTCCCTTTTTAAAATCCTGCATTTTTTTCAAGCAATTTGCTGCTATCCTCAGTCTTTATCAACAACAAATTGCATTAGTGCATGGTCTATCCTGTATCTTTCAGATTGCTGATAATTATATTAACTAATACTGGTCCAAGCACTGGATCCTGAAAGAGCAGGTCGAACACTCACAGTAAATGCTGTGTTTAGAGCAAGTTCTATCTTCCTTTTTTGCTGGTACTTGGTTCATCTGAAGACAGAGTAGCATTGGCTCCAGTACCCATCACAGTTCTAGAGTCTTTGATTATTTACATATTCTCAGACTGTTTACTTTTAGTCTGCCTTCTTACCCTTATCCACTTTCTAATAAATTAAAATAGTGCCTTCCAAGCTACTTTTGCAAAATCTCCCTCATGATAAAACTCTGCAGAATGCTGTTTTGAAATGAAAATAGATGGTGCCCTTTGCTTTCCCTTTTATAACAAAATAGCAGATTTACGGAGTTGTGAGAATATTTACTCAATCCATATTTCCCCACATGCTTTCTGATCATGCTTTAAATTAAATTCTTTAAACGCTTGCACCTATACAGACATACATCTCTGGCAAAATGCTTAGGAAAGACCTCTGAAAAGAGGAATTATTTTGAAGACTAATAAAAACTGGAATGTCTTTCAGAAATCATTAAAAGATCCCTTCCTCCTCTTTCTCTTTTAGCAGCATGTGTAACTGACCTGTCAGCTGCCACTGAACCAGTGAATGATGCACATTTATAGAAGAGTATGATAAAAATAATGCAGTATTAACAGGGGTTATGATTCAGAGTTCAAACAATCTTTTTTTGTATTGCACTTCACTAACTTTGCTGCTTTTTTGTGCCATAAATGATATTTTTACAGTCTGATTTTAGAATCTTGAGGAAAAAATGGATCAAAAATTGTATTGTATATATGTAGTTAAGCTGCAAAGTCATGTAGAAAACCACTTTTTTATTTAAAGAAATGGCAGAGTCCCAAAGTTGACCTATGTTTCTAATTCACTATTAATTATGCCATCCTAATCTTCAAAAATATTGATAATATTGAAAATAATTTATTTTTACGGTCCATGCTATGTTTTATAATCAAAACGGGTATGTCATATACTTTCCCTAAGGCTATTGTTCCTAAGTACAAACCCTATTCCCTGGAATGGGCGTCATCGGAAACAAGTGTCAACTAATCAGTCAATAGAAATATCAATTTTAATGCATGACCTCCTAAGACAGAGCTATTTGGGATTGTTTATAGTTGGTTCAATTAATATATTCAACACGGGGTTGACATTTTCAATGAAGATACAAAATACAGTAGGCTCCTGAGGCCAAGCCATAGCTGTCAGAATGGGAGTAGTAGATCAACAAAATTCAGTGGAGATTTGTAACAGAAGATCATTTTTTTCTCATAGCTTAAAATGGTGGGGAAAACAGTTTAGAAACAAATGGCTTATGATTCAGAGGCTGTAAAAACTGACAGTCAAATACTCCAGTTAAATGAGACAAGTAAAGGTTATGGGTAATGTCAGGTTACACTAAAGTAATTGTATTTGGGAAGCATGCATACAAATTAATGATCTGATTATTATTATAACTGACTACTTATTATCTAATATGATGACATGTGGGAAGTTTATTATTATCCTATATATATAATGTCAATACAATCACTATCTAAAATAAGTTTATACTTAAAGACCAGGCCTGATTTACAGCATGTGTGAATTAAAGTGGTGCCATCTGAAAACCAGTCTATGCACCACAGGGATAACAACACAGTACAGGAATGAATAATTTTTTTTTTCATCTCCTAGACCAAGCAATGAAAAGTGAGCAAGCCTAAGTTATCTGCTGAGAAACCCTGTTTACCCAGTTTTTCTTTAAAATGCCCCAATGAAATGTGGTATCACCTATTCATGTTTTTGTACTCAAAAAAGTGGTTACTTTTTAAGTCAGAAACTTTGGTTCCAAAAAAAAGAGATTAAATTCTGTTGAAAATTTGCAAACCTTGAAGAGTAAAGTTACTTTATCATTTTTCATTAAACATTTTATGATCCTTAATTGAAGTAGAAATAAAACTGAAGGGAAAGGCTTTTTAGTGGTTTTAATATGTGCCTTTAATTATTTTTCAGAATTAGTACATGATCTTAGTTACAGTGCAGAATAAACAACCCTTTGCCACAGTCACATTAAAAAGCTCCATAAAAATAGCTAACTCAAAAGATTTTCTTGAATGTCATCATGAAGATTTATGAAACAGTAAGATTAAACCACCTTTCTTAACATTCAGTACCAGGTTTTCAGATTTTTCATTAATGCATACTCAACAAAAGTAAATTATTTCATTTCATATATTTGACTGGACCATGACTGCTTTTATTCAGTATATTCTTTATTGTCAGAGCATTTAAACCAATCGTACTCTACATCCGACAGTTAATTTCTTTTTCAATAAAAATAAAATTGCCAAAGTATAGAGCAATTTTGGGAAATGCTAGAGCAAAATAGTTTCTGATGTAGAAGCAAATGTAGTGAATAAGAAAACATGAATTTCAGTGCTTTAGAGACCTCTTTTTGCTTCAGGGAAACAAAAGAAAAAGCAAAAATCCACTACAGAATATTTTATTTACTGCTTAACAAGAAAAGACATATTGACTCTTTTCTTTCTGGTTTCTCTTTCTTAATCTGAAGAGCTTGTGTTTTGGGTCATCTTCAAGAAAAGAGAGGAACACCTGACTTTTTTAAAACCTTCCTGTCCTGTCCTGTCCTGTCCTGTCCTGTCCTGTCGTCTCCTCTCCTCTCCCTCTCCTCTCCATATTCTATAATAAGTTGTGGGTTGTTTTTTTTTTGATTCTACCACCTTTTTATTTACTTGTATATCTAGAGAGTTTTCAGTATGTACAGCTTAAAGAAAACCTACAGACAATTTTTCATAAGTGATAAGGAACCAGGAATTTCTTCCAGCAGAAAGTACCATGAAGCAGCTCTGCGCTATGCTTTCAAAGCAAGCTGAGTGGTCAGAACAGTATTAGCTGAGGGAAGTGCTGACATGTTAATAGCTACTCTTAGGGACAGCAGTTTCATCAGGTCATTGGCATAGCTCTAGATGTGCCTCTCAATACTTTGTATACAACATATGAAATTATATTTCTTTGAAAAAAAAACATGCCACAGTGCCAGTAGATGCACAGAGGGAGACTGTGGGGAAAGTTTTTCTCATTTCCTGATATAAAGTATAGTTCTTTTGGAAATGTATGCTTTATCTTCCACTCTGCTGGCACATGGGAGCAAAATCTTTTGAATTTAGGGAACACTTAGGAAATTCTGTCTGCTTCATCTTGTCTTGCTTTTTTATCTGTTTTTTAATTTTCAGGTTGCAATACTGAGATTGCAACTGCAGGCATCAGTGTGTGTGATTGCCTTTCTGAGTAGCCCCCTTTATTACACTTTTTGTCACTGCATTAGATACCCTGGTCATAAACGCTTTAACAATGCTGCAGTAAATGGACTCTGACAAAGTCCCTCTTACAGTAAGATTTTTATAGCTTTGATTATGACTTGTAGACATCTTTTCATCCTGCCTGAATCGATCAATATGTAACACTCAACCTAAAGCTACCTCTAAAGATTCTTGATAATATGTATTGTAGCCTACAGATCTTAAAACAACCAAGGAAAATATCTTCTCAGGAACTGTTTTGTTGGATATTTTTATTATTATTTTTTTTTTATTTTATCCTGGAACTTCTCTAAATGTTGGAAAACTCAGTTTAAAGTGCATTTAAATATTGCACTTTTCAAACTTGCTGATGATGACTTGTAGGTCAAAAGGCTATTAAGGGAATAGAAGGCATGAAATGATTAAAATATAAAAAGAAAATTTATTTAAACTCAAAAAAAGTTGTTAAAAAATTCAAAACACATTAACAACAAATAAAACCCCCTTATTTTGTAAAGTTGATTTTATAGATATTTTTAGGAAGTATTTAGATCTTACCAATTAAGTCTCTGTAATGCTTTCCATTTATATATTTTTATGTTTATCTCATCTTTGAAAACCATGTTGAATGGAAATGATGGACCACCACTTTCTTCCGCTATAATAAAAAATAGGTTTAGCCTGTGATGATGACAGTGAAGATGCCCAACTGTATTTAATTTCCAAATTACAATTAAACCTATGATGATTATAGCATGACCTATGTAACTGTAGAACATTTATCCAAAAGGGTGATTTCTTTAGAATAAGAACAGTCAAGGAAATCCAATATTTGCAAAGTGTAATGTTCTTACTCAAAATCCAATAATATTGCTGTGGACAAGCTCATATTTCTGATCAAGAACATTGACCTCTACCACAATATACAAAAAAAAAAAAAAGAAAAAATGAAAAAAAGAAAAAGAAAAAAAAAGTTAAGCTGTAAGATCATAGTGTGCTCTGCACGTGCAGTATAGTGTAGAGGCAACCAAACTCTCCTTAGAGCAACCTGCATGAGCAATCAAAGTGATCTGGCAGCAGCAGGACAAAGCTCAATACAGCCTGAAAAATCTTTGAAGATACTGAAAAAATCTATAAATGTCCAGCTTATTGTCCAGCTAGGTGAGTTAGTTTGTTTAAAACTGAATTAGATATGCCTGTACTACTCTGCAACTTAGGTATTAACTTCTGACTACTGGACAAGAAAGTTCTTGGGTGATAAGAATAACAGATAAAGGCATAGCATAATTTTATTGTGCAACCATGATCTTCCAGAACATATCTGCTGAAAAAAGAACATATTTTTTTTTAGTTGATATTCAAAAGCAGTGAAGAACACAGAACTAGTTGCTGGATGACTAAGCAAGTTGCATAGAAAATGGAGAAACATTTTGACCAAGAAAATCTTATGGCTTTGGGTAGTCTATATAGGCACATAAGAATGTGTAAGTAAAATACAATCGAACAAAACTATGAAAAGTTGATTAAAATCTGAAACTGAATCAAGTTATAATTAACATTCTAGAGCTGTAAAAATTGTTATATATTAGCCATTAAAACTAAGTGAAAAGGAGTTTAATGGCTTAAATTGAGGTTTAAAATTTTCATTAGTGCTCAAATCAATTCCAGCAGTGGAGAAGACAGCCTGAACTGATTCAACTCTAGATTTACCAAAGTACCAGGAAGGTTTAATTACGCTAGAGGCAGTCAAAGAGAAAAAAAATCTCAAATGACAAAATATAATTGAAGCAAAGTTAAATATTATTAAGAAGCTAGTCCTCAATAGACTTAAAAGTTATGGGATAGTTCAAACATATATATTTTGGTATTTTTTTTAAATCTGCCTTGTAGCAAAATTATCAGAAGAAACGTCAAGTATGTAAGAAAAGTTAAAGCATCTGACTAGTATTCAGAACTAACTTTACAGAGAACAGCATTTGTTGCTATTAAAGATGATTCTGTTATGGCAGGAGATAAAGTAAATGTTCATTGGAAAACCAACCATATCAAAACTGCAGTACAATATCAATGCTTTGTGTTAAGAAACACTGTAGAGTGTTTAAATGCAGGTAGTGGGTAAAAGAAAGTGGATACAATTCCTGTTGGGCTCTAGTCAATAGGATTCTTGATTGACTTGATCAGGTTTTGAAACATATTGAGTTATGGAACATGAAGCTTCTGTTAGGTTAAATACAATTATAATGTACAGGTTCTCTTACCAGGCTTTAACTACCTTAAAATTACTCCCTTTCTTAAAAAAAAAAAAAAAAAAAAAAAAAAAAAAGTAATTTTTATTTCCTCAATGTTCAACAGAGCTGGATAGACCTAATTAGAATGCAATTCACCCTATCCTAAGGGAATTGCAGTTGACCGTAGACTGCATCTACATGAATGTGTTGGCCCAGACCAGTAGTGAGGTTTTGAAGGAAGCCCCGCCCCCCCCCTCATCATTGCTTCCAGTGCACCGACTCAGCTTGCAGAGCAGTCTGGTGAGCAAAAGGTGGATTCTTTTCTGAGAGGTCTAAATGCGATGCTCCAGTCTGGGCACACATTCCTGGCAGCAATGAGTCCAAACCAATGACTCATCTTTCAGACAGATGTGTGGCATAGACATGATCCATGGAGATATGTTCAAGACTACAATTAATCTGAAGAATCTCTAAGCTACATATGGGCTTGAGCACCAAGTGCTTTGATCTGCTACTGGACCAAATTACTTCCTAGTATAGACATAGCTATGTAAAACTGGTTTAGATCTCTAGCTAGATAAGTTACAGCTCATACAAGATTAACTTGTACGCAGCTGGTCAATAACAAAAGACTCAGCACTGATATGGAAAAGAAAGAAAGTTTTGCCAAAAAAATTAAATCCAGATTCAGAGTAAGGTTGGGAAAAGGGTGACTTTACTGTTACAGAACACATCTGCAATCTTACATGCAGAGCAATGGGAAAAAGAAAAGAAATAAGGGTATCCATGTTACCCAATATATTCCATATGTGAAAGGGATGAGTTAGCCCATGTTTGATATTCAGAGAGATGGGATGAAGCATGCTCAAAGTTTTTGCTCTCAATCCCATATTTCATAGTTCTTAGAAGCTGAAACAATTTCTCTTGTCTTTAAATTTACACTGGCTTTAAGAAGCACTGATCAGAAAATATTATTTTTTCCCATTAAAAAAATACTAAAAAGAATTGTCATTTTAGTTTTTACATTTTCTTGATATTCTATGGAAAATATGAGTTTTGTTAGAAATTCAAAAGAAATTAGTTTCAGCTCTTAAGTAAAACTTTTAGCTTTTCATGGTTTAGCTTATAGCAATTTTCTTGTTTAATAAGTCCTGTGTAGCAGCCCTTACCACCTAGACAAACAAAAGGTTGCTTTTGATCAAGGTTGATTCAGTGGACTCAGCTGATTCAAAGGATTCAGAAAGCTTAGAAAACATTTAAATAAAATAATTAAGAAATTTTCTAGAAGACAGGCCAATATGAGACAAAAAGAATAAACTATTTTTCTGATAGTATGTTTAAAGTAACAGCATCAGTGGAATACATCCAACTATATTCCTGTAATATAAAAACGTTCACTGTTTAAACATATTTTAAAGGGTTTTTTAAAAAACAAATATGCATTTTTAGATCCTCAGAATGCTTACATTTAACATTTTGAATGTAATCTTATTTAGAATCATCTTTCTCCCACACATCTGTCTATCTTATCCAAAAAAAGAATTTCAAAATTGGAAAAATATTTTGATCATCTACATCCACTCTCAACTTTTTCAACCACATGCTTTTTGGGTATTTGTTCAGACTTAGTTTAAAAATTTCAATCAAAGATGATTCCTTGTCTTTAAATGACAATCTAATAACTATAATCACTATTACCCTGTTTGAGCTGGACAGTTTACCATGTGTCTGACTTCCAGCATTCAAGAAGTGTCATTGACTTCAGTCAGTCTGCTAGACTTAGCATTATACCAGTGTTTAAATGCCTTGTCCACTCAGACTGCTACTATGATTAGAGACCTTGTCAGATCAAAGGAAAAATAGATCCTGACCTACAAATTTTATATCTGTACTAAAATTGACAATGGTCTTTCCTGAAAGTGTCATACACTATGACTAATAGTGTCTAAATATTCGTTGGTGCACAAACATGGTAAAAATATCAGTATCAATCTGAAATGAAAATTGTTGCTGAATATTATAGTTTAACTAAAGCTAAGGTTCAAATTGAGCATTTCAAATGAGCTCAGTGCATAACTAACTTGATTGTTAACCACAGTTAATACACAATCACAGAATTATTTCAGTAGTCATCTACTAAACCTGAAATGTGTAATCAAATTTTAAGTATGTGCTAGTATACTTGGGGATCCTTATCAGTCTAGTAAAACCCATGCCAACCAATTAAAATTATAAAAATTAATATTTAGGGTGCATAATAAAAGCAGGAATAGAGTAGATCAAGGATTAAAAGAATATTTTATTACATTTCTAATACTCTCAATTAGTGAAAACAACCTTTATGACTTATATATAATTCCTTCACAAGGAAGTTCCTGAGTCCTATTTTTACTGTCTTGAGTACCATATTTACCTGTATTTATTTTAGATGTCTATAATTTTAGTGTCTTCTGAAACTCCCTAGCTTTATAAGGAGTTTTGTTCCTGAAAGAGGTAAGCTAATAAAAAACCCAACCAATCTAAGTGGTCATTCCTATAAAATCTGGAGGTCTGAGTTGGACTGGTGACTGAAATGTGGATTTTGTAGTCAAAGGTTTTTGCAGTGCAATTTCCTTAAAAAAGAAAAAGGACAGAAAAGATTATGCATTCTGGGGAATTAAACAATGCTACTGATGAAGACACAAAGGGTCTCAATTTTTCATTGATGGCAGTCTGGCCATGCAATAGCAATTCATTCAGCTTGCATTCATCCACTGTTAGCTTTAATCCAGAGCTTGGCAGAAAATAGGAAAAAAAAGGTTGGTGCAATCTGCTTTTGTTAAGGGACATTATCTGAGGGAAATACAATTGAGTGAAGCAGAAAATTCATACAATAGACTATTTTCTAGAAGATTATCTGTTGAACAAGCATTTATTTGTTGGAGAGTTCTTACAGTTGGTAACAGATGGGGAAAACTGATTGGGAAGGATAAAGAGTTTGGGTAAGAGAATGAGATTGTGGGACATGTGACAGGTGTAGATGGCAGGATAGCTGAGAGAGAAAGTATAGGAGGACACTGGTAGCCCTGCTTGCCCCTGTTCTAGCAGTGGCACTCCCACTCTGGCTGAAGTGCCTTTCCTTGATTTGGGTTTCCAGGGTCTTGCTCCTGAGGTCCCTTTTTAACAGGGCACTTTTGGAACTGCTTTGAGTGAAGTTAAATGCTATTTATTAAAAATATTGGCAACTGCTTGACAGACCTTGCCTTCTAAATTGTACTTGAAGGAACTGTGAACAGTTCATACTACTCTCAGTTTTTACAAAGCAGCTGACATTTAGTCACAGAACTGAGAATTATTTTTGTCCAGAAATCCTAGAGTTGTTGCAGCTGCTTCAGAAAAAGAATTTCTGAAGATATCCCAGTAAATCCTGGGATAGGATATCTGGCTATTTGAGAGTGGCACTTTCCTCATAGTCCATACACTTTGCTGTCATTCTTTCAGGGAGATTTAAATGTGTTGCCATGGAAAAAAACTCTGGTGTAAGTGTATAGTTGATAAGCAACAGTTTGCCAAGCCCCCAGGGGAAGTATCCTCCTGCAGTGGAAGTGCAAGGTGTATCCAGGTGCTAGCAATAAATACATATTTTAAAAAATAATAATTTCATCTATTTGATGATCCACAAAAGATTCTCAGAAAGGGATATGTTTTATATTGCCTGAATGAAATGTGGATAAATGTTACACTTTTGCTTTTGACTATATTGTTGGCATGTCCTTTTGCCAAAAGAGTGGAAAGCTGCTTTGCATTTAGGATAAGGAAAGAGACTGTTAGTGGCTGTTCCTGCAGCTGCCCTGCATTAGCATGCACTCTTGACTTACCTGGAAGTTCCAAGACTACGCAACCAATGTGGCTACACAAATAAATAATCAACAGAGGGAACCAAAACTCTTCAGAGAGCAACAAATCTAGTGAAAGGGAACTGCTAGGAAAAGGGAGACCATTAAGAGGGAAACAGTCAGGACAATCATATCATGAATACTAGTTAAGGTCATAAACCAGTCAATGGGGAAAGGGAAAGGGTAAACAGAGGAAGACTGTTTACCTGGGAGAGTAACAGTAGTGTTGGAGAAGATCAAGGAAAGAAATTAAAAGGGAAGGAGCAGGTACAGTTGGGGCTGTTCAGAGGTACCTGTTGGTAGTCCTGTGCTTGATTACTGCTGCTCAGAGCAGGACAGTAAATTTATTACTTTGATCACAAGGCTGTCTAAATGCTACAGCCAGAGAATGCCTTGAGCACACATTCTAACAGTAGTGATTGTGGCTTGCTCATGCCTTAAAGTCATTGGCCTGGACTCACCTTGCCTAAACTTTAACGAGGAAGGCATCCAAGATGAGGAAAGTGACTTTGATCTTATATAGGATGCACTGTCTTTTGAATGTGCCCATTTCCCTCCCTAACTAAAAAGGGAGCTGCAGATAACAAAGCTAATTACAAAAGAGTCTCAGGTGCTTCAAGATATATTGTATGAAAGTGAATGAAAATACCTACAGCTGGTGCCCTTATGTTTATGGCTAACTCAGCTGTGTTTTGAGAAGTGTTTAGCCTCCATTCACATAATTTTTTGGAATGTCTCAAAGTCCTCAGTGTTAGCCTTGCTACTTGCACATTTGCCATATCAGAGTCAGCAGAAGGTGATTATACCTGTTAGTGATTTGCCAGAACATGGAGGTTAACTTCTCTTCATGTGAAAAGAGACGCAACAAGCAGCCAAGCCTTCATGTGATGCTAGTCCTCTTGTGCATATATATAAACAGATAAATGAATGTGATTACAATCATAATCACAAGGAACTGCAGATCAGTGTATGTACAAATTCTATAGCGAATAATTTTCTAATGTCAAACTTTCAATCGCTGTTGGAAACTCCATGACTGACTCAATCAGCCTGTTTTATCTCTTCTGTCCCATAGACCTGGCGATCATTCATGAAGCTCCTGCTCATTACTGTCAGAGCATAGTTCAGTTTATAAAACTCAGTAGCTTTTTTTTTTTTTTTAAAAAATAATGTTAAATCCAAGCTTCAGCTAATAAAAGATCTGCTAAATAAGCAAAGCATAAAATTAATTACATTTTAATTAAATTTCTGAAGTTAATCACTGTAGAGAGTCACTGATAATATAGCACATGGGGGGCACTAGATAACAGATTACAACACATTGCGTTGAAATGGAAGTTTGAGAGGATTTTAATTGACTTAAAACTAGGGAAAACCTAACTTTTGTAAGTAAACTCTGGTCACATGTAGTCAGCTTATTTACAGTATCACTGTGGTCAAGTTACAAATTTTCGTGTTGTTGAGCTCTCCTAATGTTTGTCAGAAAATTAAAAATTGTCAGAAAATGTTTCCAGAGTTTTGATGTTCTGTCAATATGATACACTTCTTTCTTGTTCAATCATCTTTTGTTTTTACATAGAAAGTGGGATGTCTTTGCCAAGACTTAATCACTAGTAAGACATTAGCTGTATATTGAAAAAAAGAAGGCAACCTGGTAAATTTAAACATAGGTCTCATCCCTGAAGTAAGATACCAGTAAAATGCGCACAGTACCATATAACAATGACAGGCATAAACCATCTCCTTTCATTTTTTGTCACTGTGTCTTGAAATGTGTTCTGGTTTTAGTACATTTTGGTTTTCACTGTTTAACTTTTCTTTCTTTCTTGACTGTTTTTTTCTTCTGCTGCTCTCTGGATACGTGTTTTGTTTTGTTTTGGTTTTTTGTTTGGGTTTTTTTTGCCTCTGTCAGCAACCACTGTGTCAGCTGCTATATCACAAGATTCTATACATTTCACTGTTCCTACCATGGTCCAGCTTATCTCCTTCTTCTAGTTCGTCCTCTGGTTTGTGGCTGTAGCTTACTTTCCTTAGTTTGGTCATATCTTTAGTTATTATTCCACCATTCTTCCTATTACATATTTCAACCATTTTTTCTTTCATATGAAATCTAAAATGCCTGGGTTTCATGCTTTCCTTGATACTGTAGGATCTTCTTGGGACCCTAAAAATGTTGTAAAGATTCAGGATTTCACAGATGCATCGCAAGTTGTGTGTGTGTTCTATCAGTGATCAGCTGTTGCTTGTGTTCTTGTTCCAGTAAGCCAGCATCCAGACAGCCCAGAGAAGTGTTAAAAATTCAGAGAAAGTTAAAATTTCTAGGCGGGATTTCCAAATGGAAAGAAGAACTTGGTGCAGGACCCAACTCATCAATCTTGGAGCTCAATTTGAAACAATGAATTAGACACCTTGTGTGTTTAGCTTTGTTGGTTTGTTAATTCCATCTTAGTCCTGGTTTAGGTTTCAGAGTTCCTCTCTAGACTTAATATTTCATTCTTTTTTTGATGATAAACAGGATGACTCAGCTACCAGATTACTTTGTTACTTCTCATAAGAAAGCAAGTCAGTTACTTCTTGAAAAATCGCTTTTCCTTCTTCAAAATGAAAACATTAGAGAATATTATAAATTAAAAAACTGATTAAGTCATACTGAAAAAAACTTCTTTTTTAAGCTTTGAAGATATTAGGACAAGCATACAATATACTTCCTTAGAGAGTTTAGCTGTCTTGGTAGAAACTGTAACTGAAAACATTGATAAGAAGTAGAATTAGAAATAATTTAAAGAGTTATTAGTTAACAAAAGAGATACTTAGCACCTAGGAAAAAACCCCTAGATCACGCTCAACAAATTTGCTTCTGTATTTTAGATTGCTCTGTACTAGTAAAACTAGTATATTATTTTTAAGAAGCTTATATCTGATTTCAGTGCCATAGGATAATAAGACAGGATTTGAATCAATATGTAAAAATGAGAAGGAAGTAAGAATGGAAAAGGCTTAGTATATAGAAAATGTGGAGAGTGATAAAGGAGTGTACATCCTGAATATGAGAAAGAGGCTAACAATTGCCTTTGTTAGTGTCACGGATGCAGTCATGCACTTCACTCATTAAGAAACAAGCAACAATATACTTTATTGATACAACAAAGTTCAGTGGTAAATGCAACAGCGGTTCAACAAGATTCGGTGGCAAGGTACACTTGCTGCATGGAGGACAGAGTCAAACAGAACTGTCAGGAAGACCCTCCCGTTGAGTCATGAGCTTCAGAAAGGACCCCCTCTGATTCTAAACTACTCAGACACAGCCCTTAGGTACTATGTTGCTATCCATCCCCCAAAGTAAGATTAAATTGGATCCAGCCAGGCGATGGTGGGGGAGGCACAACACAGTTAAAGAGGTATATTGGAAAGCAATTTTAAGAAGCTTCAGAAGGTTAGAATAAAAAATAGCTTAGTGGAAGTAATGTGTTAGATGTTTAAAAAAAACCTAAAAAAAAAAATTGGAAGATTAAAATTCACCAGCAGATTTTAATGGGAAATTGAATAGGAGCTATATAACTAATGTCTATCAATGAGGATTTTAACAGGAGTCAAGAATTTATCAGGAGACAATTTAAAATACATAAAAAGTTAATTGAATGTTTTGAGTGTGGAGTTTTGGGAATATTTCTTAGTCATCTTTTAATTAAGATGAGCCAATGTACATGTTTTTCCAGTTATAAGACATATTCACTGGCAGAGGGAGTAGTGTCTGTCAATAACAGATATTTATGAAAAGGGAACTTTAGGGAGTGAGGGACTGAGTTAAGGATGTCAATACATAATTTTGATAAAACCATTAAAAATATAAATTAGAGATTACTCAGCTAACACCTATATCTTCCAGATTTTAAATATTTGAGCAGGCTGAATTTGGGTCTCTGAAGTCTTCACTGAGATGGGAAGATGTAGCATTAACTCTACAAACTTTATCTTCAAACATTATGTGGAGAAAATACATTACTTGCATTGCAGTGTCTGATGACCATCAATAAGGGTTGCTACCCAGCCTGGATTCTTTTGGGTCTCCTTTCAGACTACCTGTTTTAGCTCCTTGTAAAACAAAGTAATCTGGGGTCAGGAAAGGGACAGATTGAGTGACAGAGTAAAACAATGGGAAGAGAAGGGACAACAGAGTCCCCTAGTGCCGAAGGAACAGGGAGGGTAAATTTTACAGTGAACTCTATACACAAGGAATGGAAGAACTCAGTGCTAACCTCGTGGTTGGAAACATTTTTGGGGACACAAAGTATGAAGCTGTAAAGTGAATACACTGTTGGGCAAGGAATGGCTAGCAAAAGGAACTGTTCTGGAATGATGTTACTCCTTTTTGCTATTTTTTCTTTATAATCGAGCTGAGAATGCCCATTATAATTCATATTATAAGAAATGTAGATGCTGATATTAGTGTTTAAGCAATTCCTTTCATTTTTCTTTTTATAATATTTTTAATAGTATTTACTATTGAATATGTTTATTTAACTGATAGAGTATTGATATAGTTTCTTATTGAACAGTTGGAAAAGTGCACAGTTTTTTAACCTTTATGGAAATGTAATGATGTACAAAGTAGCAGAAAGCTTGCTAGCTTGATTTTTGACATACAAATGAAAATACTATACAGTATATTAAAGCTTAAAGCAAGATGGGAAGTGAAGTAGCATTCTTAGGAGTGTTTTTACATGTTTGAAACCCTGGGAGTAGGAGATTGGAGCAATGGGGAAAAAAGTATGTTATAGCAAGTGTATAAATTCTAGATTTTTTTTCTAATAGATGCAGCAATAAAAGAGTTCTGGGAAACCCAGAGATTTGTAAACAAAATAATTAAAATTATTACAATCCATGATTTCAACATTAAAAGACGTTACACAAAATGCTAGTTTTGAACAGTATCTCAAATCTTTAAAGGGAGTAGGTGTCTTAATATGAAATTTAAATTCATCTGCAAGTGCATTTTTCACACTGGCTATAAAACATTGTGGAAGGAAAGCCCAAATACTTCAGAACAATTACTCCTGATTGATCATAGTTTATTGCAGGCAAATGATCCTTATCATCTTTATCATCATCAGATATAGGCTTGATAATTAATGTTGGTGCATGGAATACTGTAATGACCTGCTTGCCTCTGCATTAAAACATGTTGCTGTTGTTCAAAAGCAGAGGTAGACAGATTTTTACTCCATTAGGCACAATTAGATTGGTGTGTTTGGTCTTTGCAGATGGTGGGTGTACAGGTGACACATCATGCACTTTGTTTATTTTGGGTTGGTTGATGGTCTCCTGAGGATCTGTGTGCAATTAACACAGGAGAATAATTAACATCTTGAAACAATGTGAAGCACATGAAATAATACTGCTTTAAAATGTCATTTCCCCCATTCTTGTCTTTGAAATACGGAAGTTTATCTTGCTTAATAAAATAAGTATAGTACACTGTTTTGAAAAAAGCCCATTTGTTCCCCCTTCCTCTTGTATCTATTTTCCACATTTCCAAGGGAATTTGTCCTTGTGATAAGAAATAGATGACAAAAGACTGGGGTTTTTTTCAGTTTGTTTGTTTTATAATGAAACTAAAGCTTCACTGGTGCAAAGAAATAAAACAGCTGTTTCATCATCTCAACTTGTGAAAATGGTTTCAGATTTCAGTAACTTATTTGAGTCTGCATCAGATGGCTGAGTTTAGATCAGACAATAGAATAAAAAGTGCTGTTTCTGTGGCTACTCACAAGCAAGATTCAGGACTCATTTTCTCTCTGACATTTAAGGTGAAAACTGCAGAGCTTCTTTTCCTGCTTCTGTCTCACTAAGAACTTTGTTTATTGACATTATAACACATATAAGGAGTCATTGTCCATTATGACCTTTAGGAGTTGTACAAGAATGTGTGTATGATTGCCCGCTGAACCATGGAAGTGTGAAATTCAATAATTTACAAGTTAAGGATTTCTACTTTGCTTACTAGCTCTTGTAGACATCAAGTACAACATTTCTCAAATGAATTATTAAAATCTATGTCCCATCCTTATCACCACAGTCCCCTCGTTCCTAGATGTGTGCCTTTTGTGGCCAGGCTGTCACATTTCATGGAAAATGTGCCCCTGGATATTTTATTTCTCTTTCAAGGAGACTTTTTCCATTTTGAGGAGATTTCTGTGAAGTTTGAATTCCACAAAGCTGTCAAAGGAAAGGGCTGAAGATACAAAGAAAAAAAAAAAGATTGTTTTTGAACAGTTACATAGATTTTAATAGAATTAAAAACAACAAAAAGAGATCTATAAAAATTTAATAAGAATTCTCTGGGAACCACTCTAAAACCTTGCAAAGCTTAGTAGAGGGTATTGTATTCTACATTGCCTCACTTTTAACCATATCATAGATTCTATTCTGATATTACACTGAGCTACTAAATGTTATAAAACTGGTTTACAAACTCAAGAAAAATGGACTCAGATAATCATGTCCCAGGCTGTGCAGAGTAACTTATCATTTCAGTTTGGGAAATTGTTTTCCTGTTACATTGTTGTCCTTTGGTGCCATAAAAATTATTTGAGAAGCTGGTATCAAAAGTGGCTGTACCTTCCATATTAAACTGATGTTTATCTGGGGCAACAAATAATTGAGGTAGTAAACGATTTAGCAATAGGGGGTGATGTGAATAGTTGTGAGGGACGTGGAAAGGAAAACAAAACCTACAGTGGATATGCAGTTAATTGGTTTCCTCAACACCCATGGCTAAATTGGTAATGTCCAAAGTAGTTTGAAATTATTTGCTATATATAAATTTCATGGCCTCAACTAACATCTCATTCCTGTGTCAGGAATCTTTCTAATCATCATCGTTATCATTTTTATGGTGCTTATTTGGGGGTCAGTGCTTCATATGTTTAATTTTAATAATGGGGTAAAAAAAAGAATCACTGTTTTTATAGATACAGGCACCTAGAAGACTAGTGAGCATGGTGTAGAATGCCACTTTCTTTTGTTTTGTCTTGTACTTCATGTCTTAAAGAGCCTCTTTGGGCTGGTTTTGGCTGGGTTACAGTGAATTTTCTTCATAGTAGTTAGTATGGGCTATGTTTAGAATTTGTGCTGGAAAATGTTATAACACACGGATGTTTTAGTTGTTGCTGAGCTGCTTGCACAAAGCCAAGATCTTTTCTGCCTCTCACCACACTCCACCAGTGAGCAGGCTGGAGGGGCACAAGAAGCTGGGAGGGGACACAGCCGGGACAGCTGCCCCCAACTGACCAGAAAGATATTCCATACCATACGATGCTGTGCTTGCCATATTAAGCTGGGAGAAGAAGGAGGAAGAGGGGCACATTCAGAGCTATGGTGTTTTGTCCTCCTGAGTAACCGTTGTCCATGATGGAGCCCTGCTCGCCCGGGGATGGCTAAACACCTGCCTCCCAATGGGAAGCAGAGAATGAATTCCTTGTGTTGGTTTGCTCGCACATAGGGCTTTTGCTTTACTTATTAAGCTGTCTTTATCTCAACCCACCATTTTTTTCACTTTCATTTTTCCAACTGTCTACTCCACTCCAACCAGGAGGGAGTCAGTGAGATGCTGTGTGATGCCTAGTTGTCACCTGGGTTTAAACCACTACACTTCATTTTGGAATGCGAAGGGAACACGATACCAAACCTCTTGTACCCTGAACATCATATCTTGCATCTTGTTCTGTGAAGTGGGAAATACAGCTTAGGAAATAGCAAATGAGATTCAGTGTACAGTGTAACTTAAATTATGTTGTGCAGACTCTGGCCGCTGGTTTAGGGGTGTTAATACATGCTGGGGTTCTTTTGGTCTCTGCTGCTGTATGCATGAATCATATATTTGATCTCCTGATACATCTAACTCATTGGCTGGCGGTGGATGATCAAAACATACATGTTGTGAGACAGTGTCTACTCTGGAGAACCAGAAAAGTCTTATGTTGTTGAAATAGGACAAGATGTCCTGGGAGACAGAGGAAAAAATCTACATAGGCATATGCAGACATTCATGTAATAACTCTGCCTATGCTCTGAGTACGATGTATGTGTGATATGCGCTAGGCAGCACCATGTTGACTCTGCTAGCAATCTTAGTAACACTCTGTGACCTTATTGATACACTCCATCTCTCAACAGACTGCTGCCATTACTTTCTATTTCAAAGCAATGTAGTCTTCCAGTTTTAAGTGGGCCAGGACCAAGCAACAGGAGACACAACTCTACAGATTTTCTAATATATTTTATTAAATAGTGATGTGGTCAAAGATTTTGAAACAGAACATATATATTTGATTTTCTTCACCAGATACAGACTAAAAATGTTTTGTATTTTGAATTTAGAAAGATAGTTTTTTGGTGGACATATGGTATCAGAAGCATTCTGACTGAATAGTAGTCTCAATAAGTAGCTTTCAGTAATAAAACTGATACCACCACTACCTTTAACTGGAATCTCAGGTAAGTCCATGGCATAATGGATCATGAAATAAGTCACTAGAGCCGATTCTTTTAGAACAAAGACATTTGTCAGACAGCTGTTGCATATTTTACACTGTCATCTACAAGTGTTGAGGACTATAGCATGACCCGCTCACAAAAAGTCTGATTCTTTACAAAACCTAAAAAGAGTAATCTTTTAAGGTTTTATATTACTCAGAAATGTGCGATGTCTTTTACAGAGTAGCACAGGAAGACAAAGGTTTATGACGAGTTTACAATTCATCTTTCACCACTATGAAATTCGTAATACGTGTTTTAATTGAAGCAGCAAAAATGTACTTTGGTTGGGTACATTTCAGATTTATCATTGAAAGAGATCTACTAAAAATGTTGGAAAAAGCAGAGTAAAAACCTTACAGTTCAGGATTATAACTGTTGGAGGATAGAGAGACCAGAAAAATCTAGACTTTACTTCCATTTTTCTCAGTTCAGACCAAAAAAGTGTACACCATTTACCAAGTCTCAGTGCAGCTTCATTTTAAAGTAAAGATGTTAAAGCAGTCTGTGGAAAAATTGCTCACTGTTTACATACAATGGCAGAAATGCCAAACATTGGGTCTTGAAACTTCTGTGCAAATTTGCTGCCTAAAACTGTGGTCCCAACTCTGCAGTGGACTTCTTAACAGAGAACCCTCTACCCAGCAGCAGACCACTAATGTTACAGGCTTTGAGGGTCTGTGTTTGTTGTGTTCACATACAAGATTAATATTTTTCTACTTCACACCTGTTCCATTTGTATCTGATGAAAATCTTCTTTATCAAAGGCAATTTTTCAAAAATCAAGCTAAATGTTTAAACATCTAGGAAGCAGGGTTTGACACTGAGTATGGAAAATAATGGCTTTAATAGTGGTGGAGATTTTTTCTTTTTAAAATGTCCTTTAATATTCTATAAAAATCCAGTAAAAGTTTGCATTTAATAGTATCAAAGCACATTTTTTACCTTTGCTTTAAATTTCAATAATGTAAACATTTTATGGTCTAAAAAGGATCTGAATATTGAAAGAAATGTTCTACACACAATGTGTTTTCAGCTGATTTCTAGTTTTTTAGGAGAGAAAAAACCTCATTTTCTTAGGCTGGACTATGCTGCAATGGGCTAAATGTGACTATTTGATTAGTTAGATAAAATACACTTTTTTTTTCCTTGAGAAACTTGCACAGCAAATCTTAAAAGGTTACCTTGTTATTTCTAGGTTTAGTCAATTGTAAAATAAATTACTTATATTCACACACATGCTGCTTTGTAAGAGGAGTAGGGGAAAGGCTGCACATACTGAGGATTCTATATTTCAAATTCAAGAAAAGAATAAAAGAGGCTGGCTCTGAAAATTTAATGTACATCTCCTACCACCTTAATGATGTCTCATGGAGTTAGTCCAAAATATATAAAAGAACATCTTTGACAGCTTTTTTCACTGTCACCTCTAAAATTATACCCCTAAAATTTTAAAATGTTGTATACATGAGCACACACACAGACATGCATGAATTTAAATAAGATAGGTATTATTATTGTTGTTGTTGCTGGTTTTGTTATTACTATATTAAGTACTCTAGGAATACTGAACTTCAACAGAAACATGAATGCTGAACTGCTATACCAACATTGCCATATAGTAAATATCTCCAGACCAGAGGCGCCCTTGTACTTACCCACGTGAGTAGTTTCAGGGATGTTAATGGTGCTAAGCGGATAGGTAAAGAAGGCAGGACTGTGCAATTAATTTTATTTCCAGCTGTTGAGATTTCAAACTATAATTCTAAGCTCTCTAAGCAAACATCTTTCTTTTCTTTACTTCTTTCCAGGCAAACTGATCAGAGGTGCTTTGGGGATTGGCTGTGTGCCCAGTTTCCACAAATGCCAAAGACTTCTGCACATTGAGTTAATTAAAATTGACTGCTTGTCTTAGACAGAAGAAACAGGCTAAATTCTAGCTTGTTCTAAAAAATGATTGAACAATTTAGGCAAACAAAGTAACTTGCTACCAAGCTAGGAAATAAAAATAACGTATTGCTTTGCCTTGAAAAAACAGTTCATATTTTTATTTTGTTTTCACTTCTACCTCAAAGGCTTTTTTTTCTATTGTTTTAGGGTTTGGGTTTTTTTACCCTGCTGCAGTGAATTGTAAGTTGTTAGATATGTGTATTCCAAGGACAGGAAGACCTATATCAAATGAAGTATATAGACAGATTTTACAGACTGAAGTTAAAAATGACAATAAAAAGTCTAATCTTGCAGGTGTTTAAGCCTCACAGGTATCTTGTCTTTTGACTGAAACTTCCCCAGTGCCTGGTGTGACTTTCTCACTTGAGCACACCAAAACTGCTGCAGTCTACACAGCTCAGCAGCTGTCACATGCCCAAGAACAGCCAAAACCAAAGGTCTCCAAAGGACATTTAAGATGCATTTCCTGAGAACTGACTGACATTGACAGTACAAGCTCTCAGTGAACTAAAAAATGTTTGAGATTTACAGCATTCATACACTCAGGTTCAATGCCTTCTTCAGGTTAAGGGTTTAAAATTCACACATTCCTGAAGGTGATCTTGCTTCTAGGGTGTACTGTGGGCTGAGGTTAGCAAGGGAAAGCACTCTCTACTTCTGCTCCTCTACAGGAAATACTACATGATTCATAGGAATATACAGAAAGACGTTATAGAAGAAATTGGTGGGGAGTGAGAAGAGAAGCACTAGAAAGTACATTATGCTATAATTTAGCATTTATAGTGTTCATAAATTCTGTCTTTGCTTCAAGAGGCTCTTTTATACTTTTTAGTAACCAGTCTTCTGGAGAAAAAAGATTAGCAGACTTGAAAAGACACCCATAATTGACTATTTCCCTGATGAGTGCCCAACCCACAAGGTTACAGAGTCATATGCTGGGTGTTCCTAATGCATCTTGAAATCTCCTCTTTATAGTTGTGAATCTTCATCTGTTTATCTTCATGAAGTTTTCTGAACTAAAATGGCCTATAATTTGTCAGAGCATGCTTCAGGGGAAAAGTGACATGGGTTTGGTGGTAGATGACACCATATCATAGCTTTATTTTAACAGAAAAGGCTTTGGCTTTTGAAAAGATTTATCTCAGGAGAGGGTTCCAGCCTCTGTATATGAAATGAGTAGTAGTGTCTCCTTATGTGACTAATTCCTCAGCCGCTCCTTAGGGTTTCCTATTGATTTTATATATGTGACTTCCACAGCACTCTGGCTGTTCTGGTTTGCAATTTGAGATTTTTCCGTTTCCCTAGGGATGTAACAGATACCCTCAAATTAATATATAGTCTCAAAATATTTTTTAATAGTATATTTTTGTGTTTTCCCAAGAGCCATCTACTAACTGATGTTACTGTTTTATCTACATAATTGTGATAGTGTGGAAAAATGTCAAATCCTTTTCACGAGAGCAGTGTGATATTAATTTTACCTTTTGGAATGATCTGAAGATCTAAATGGAATTATTAAGTAATCCTGGTAGGGTATTCAGAATACAAGCATGGAAGTAATCAGGCAGATTAATGTTAGCCTGGGGTCTTAATCTCTCCAGTGTTCTTTCAAGACACGGGCTTACAGGCTTTAGGAACTAGTTTGGAAGGAGGACCTGACCATCAGCTGCTCATGTGCAGGGTGTCTGTTTGTACTCAGCATTGCAAGCGGGACTGATCTGAACATATCAGGCTCCTGGTAGAAGAGAAATACACTTTATCCACAATTGTGCATTTCTGGTGGTCAGATTTCATTGTGCCTGTGCTCAAGTATCTGTACTTCTTACCAAACTGGTAATGACTCAAGCAGGGTCAAGTGGTCAAGCAGGGTCTCAGTATGTGTCTTGGCAGTCAAGGAATTATTGTGATTTTTATATCAACTTGGACTCAGCTTGGATGGGTTTTCTTCCTCTTCAGTTCATTCCTTAGCCTTACCCATACACAAGTGGTAGTTGTCTTCTAACTGACTATTAGTAATGTCATTTCTCAAGTTCCATTTTTATTTCTGAACATCAAGTGGAGAAACATATTTGAATTGTTGCATATGGGAAATGTGTTTGCTACATGTGCTTTTGCTTTAACTAAGTGGTGTCAGGCCACAGGCCTTAGAAAAAGAACAAGTGTAGATCAAACTGATACAGATACGTTCTAGGGTACTGTCAGCATATATCAGACTGAAGTTTCTACATTACAGGTGTTATATGCAAGTCCAGAGAAATAAATTGGAGGTCCCATCTCCTTTGATGTTCTTATGCACATCTTTGTGTATACATGTGATATTGTAGGCCTTTTGGCTACGTACAATAAATAAAATTGTTTAAACAATAAATAAATATTTATTTATTTAAATAAGTCAGATAGTATAAAATAATAATAAAACAGAATCTTCTGCAGCTTCTTAACAATTCACAATTCATACAGATATGCTTCTGGTCTGAATTGCTTATCCCATCTTAGCCAGTCCAGGGATAATAATCTCCCTGGAAGAATGTTTTGAAAATACCCGTTTTGGCTGAATGGCTTGGTATCTTTGGACTCAAGTACTACATAAGTCAAACTCTTCAAAAGGTGATGAAAAGAAATTCTAAAACTATTTTTATATACATATTTTATAGAACATGGTATAATATCAGACCTAGTTTATGGATGGCAAAGTGAAAGAGGAAAAGTTCCTGTTCTGTTTAAATATGTGTCTTCCTTTCAGAAGCACTGTGTTTAAACAAAGTTTTCTTTAACAGCTGATAAAATATTTGCTTCTCACAATTTCTCTGAAAATGCAGCTACAAAGCAGAAAAAGAAAAAATCCTATTTCAGGGAGGAAAGAAATTAAGAGTGAGGAAAGACTGAGATGGGATGGAAAGAAAGAGGGAAGGAATGATTTTGGGAGGGACTCTAGAAGTGTTGTATGGATGATGTAACGTAAAGATACTGCCTGCATGGATTTGTGTCCTGTGAAGGTGGTTCTGTACTTTTTTGAAAAAGAAAATATAACCAATAAATAAAAAAAAAAAAATACATGGGCTAGGCATCAAACAGCACTACTGCTTAGTAGGTTGCTGCAGAAGATGCAAATGAAATTGGTAGCGGACCAAAGGTTAAAAAATATATTATACGTTAAGAAATTTATTATAAAGGACATTAAATTCCAACCAAAGAGTAAATGCTGATATATATATCATAAAGAAGAAGAACAAGAAGCAAATTAGGAAGGGAACATAGGAAAGATATAGATTTGACCCTAATTATGAGATGAGTACTATGTGGTTCCATATTAGAATCAAGCTTTTTACTACTCTGGTATGAAATTTTTTTTACATCATACTTACAGTATTTTTTTTTTCTCAAAATACATTCATTAGGTAAAAGGCTAAATGTGCTTTCCTAAAATGTAGGTATTCTTCTTAATAGAGGAACTGTACGTAGTCTAAACTGAATGCCTGACTTCCTTTCTAACCTTTTTTTTTCCATTGTGTTTTCAAATGCCTATTGGATTGAAGGTTTCCAGTGTGGGGTGTGGGGTGTGGTGTTGAATGGAGAGAATAAAAGTGAAACATGAGCAAATATGGTCATGACAAATACTTGTGTATGTCATATTCACTACCTTTTCACTGTTAGATTATTGTTTCCTTTCTCACTGAAACTAAGAAGCAAAATACCACTTGCATTGCACCGAACAGATTAGCTGAAATCAGATAACTAAATCACATTTTAAAAGAAAGAAAATATTATATTTTTTGAGCAATTATAAACTCACATTGACAATGAGAAAGATCATAGATATTTTGTAGATATCTTTTCTTCTCATTTTTTGGCTATATCTGCAATGCACAGTGCTATCTACTGTCAGCAGAATAAATTTATCCTGATCTGTATCTGCTCCTGGTACCTCATTTAGAGCTTGTTTAGAAGGAACTTAGGTATATTGCTGAATTGTGGAACACCTTCAAATTTTTTATTTCTTAAATCATTTCCGCACTTTGATTTTTAAACTATTTTCCTCCCTTTAGTTTGTTGTTTTCCCATTAGGTATCTTTTATCAATAAGCTGATATGAACAACAATGATTTTTTAAGTATTTCTATAATAGACTTTTACATTGGTAAACATTTTTATAATTTTTAAATGTAAATCTCTTTCAGGCCTTAAAGAGCTCAAAGTTTGAAAGGGGTCAGAAGTCAGATGAATTGTAATACAATTTAAAAAATTGAACTAAATCCTTTACTAAGGAAATTTTCTTGATCTATCCAAAGTTAAATGGTTAAAAATGTAAAGTTAAAAACTACATTGATTCATTTAAAAACAAAACAAAAAAACCCAAAACCCCAAACACATTCTAAACTACTGATTTCATTTATACTGAGTTTTGTGCTACTCTAGAGTCGCTAAATGAAAGATACATAGAAGTAACAGAAAGTCATTTAATATGGATATCATTTAGAGGGAAAAACTTAATAGGTCTAATATGTCTGAAAAATTTGATTCTTCATCAAAATCTGTTTGTAGTCTTCAAAGTGATGCTGTTGCTAGTAAAGGCCAAATATAAGTGAATGATCAAGTTTACCCGAAGTGCTCAAAGATCCATAAATCAGGAATGGTTTGAAAATGAGATTATTCAAGTTAACTGTTTTATGAAAAGAAGGTGAGAAACCTGAGTCAGCAGCAAGATAGTTATCAGAGCTTTAAAATACAAATCATTACTTGAGAGCAGAATTTAATTTGTTCTTAAATAAAAATAATAATAAAAATATTTTCTTTTTCATTTTCAGGTTTCATTTTCTTATAGAGGTAGAAAACCTGCTAACAGATTGAAAGTAACATGATAAAAACAAAATGTGCACCATCTCTTAAAGACTATTTCTTCTTTTCTAATACAGCTTAATATATAAACACTCACTATTGTCTTTTCACATGCATTTTTCAGAAGCTCTCTGCTGTAGACATAACTGTACTCTGTTATACATTGGTGTATATCTCAGTAGAATTTACTAGGTACCACAGTTGGAGGGGAAAAAAAAAAAAAAAAAAAAGCAAAGGAAAACAGATCACAGTTATTTGAGTTTCATAAACCTTGTGAGCTCAGATTCAGTGGCTCCACTCCTACTGTCTGATTGACATTACCCAGATTCCCCCCCACCCTCTTCTTTAAAATGGTCTGAACGAATAGAGTTGGGAATTTGCATTCTGTTTAGTTTTGAGGAGTCTGTGTTACTGTCAAATATCCATGATGTTAAGTTTTCAGTACTGTGTTCTCTGTGCTTATGTATTGCTGGTCGGTGCAGGGCTCTAGCAATCTGGCTATGTTGTTTTAAAGGTTAGTTTATAAGTTTGGAAAGTTGAAGGAAAGCAAGTGAATAATTTCTGGACTTGGACAATCTTAAACACATACAGTAAGTTTCATCAAAATGCTTAACCTTTAAACAGTTGAATCAGTTTTCTCTACAATCATCTTGAAATTTAGATTTCAGTGTAGTCTACAAAGCAAGGGATCTTTGAAATTTCTAGCCTTTCTTAATTATCTTAGTTTAAGTTTGTTTTTTTTTTTAACGGGAGAGGTAGAGACACCTTTTTCCATACCTCAGAAATGTCTATATTTAAATGATGCTTAGGGGAAAAAATACATCTTTGTGCATGGAATCAGCTCAGTGTATGAAGTACTCCTATCTGCTAGAGACATGTATAAAAAAATGAGGTAAAATGTTTATTTTTTCCCATTCAGTTTTATAATAGCAGAAGTTGCAGGTGCATTGGAATGAACCCAACTCTTGTCCTCCTTTACTTCTGACTACTAAGGCGGTATCCCGTCCTACCTAGGTGCTCACTCTGGTCCTCTGTGACACATTTGTAACAATCCAAGGACTGTGTTTGTATTTGGGTGTGGGCATGTGTAACTGAGCTAGTTAAGAGACATGTCAGAAGAATTAATAGAAAGATTCTTCTCAAAGACATCCAGAGAAAGAGTGAAAAAAGATTTAGTAAAGTTCCTAGAAGATAGCCAGTGCTATGGCCAAGGTATTGCAACATAAGATCCACAATGGCTAGCTAAAGAGTGACACATTCAGCAGGATCTGCCTTAATTAAGCTAAAGATGTTGGGATCAAGGCTATCTCTTCACTCCTGCTCTGACAGCTTACTTCCATTTCTGTTTAGCAGAGGAGTCAATTCTAAGAATGGTCCTAGAGGGCATTGGAACTGGGATGTTTGCCATAAATCCTTAGCTCCAGATCGTGGGCTTGTGTCATAGACATTCTTTTGCTTTGCTTTTCCTTCTCTCTGCAACTGTTAAAATGGATATGTGATGTAAAAAGAAAGAGTAAGGGAAACCTGAGGAACAGCTGTTTCTACACTATATGTACAGTATAAAGTAAAGCCCAGTCCTGTCAGGATACGTTCAGTGAGGTCTGAGGATAATTCTTAAAGGCACATCTTACTCAGCCACATCTCACTTTTCCCTTTCCCCTAATCTTCCAAGCTGATCAGAGTGTCTTAGGATAGGGAAATCTTAACATTGGAAATGTAATTCAGCTGTCTGGAGCTTACTGCTGACCTAGGGACCTTTGTGCATTGACTCTATTCAGGGTATGTATAAATTTCAGACTGAACACCCTTGGTATCGCCTAACTATTTGTTCCAGCTCACAACATCCTGTCTGGAGTCATTGCTTCACTCTTTTCTCTGATGCCATTCTCCATTCTTCCCTTCTTTTTTTCGCTGATCTGACTGACCTACCTTCCTCCACTGATCTTTCCTTAAAAAAAAACAAGCTAAAAAAGGACAACAACTTGAGACGCAACTTACTCAAACAGAAAAATGGAGAACTAGCAGGAAGGCTGCAAACCAAGATATTACTCACTCTTCTCTTGTCAAGCTCCTTTCCTCGGTCTCCAAAAGACTGCATAGCTCTTGAGGTGCCTCACAAATTCCCTTGCTACCATACACAATGAGTAAGTGATAAGTAAATTAATTTAGTATCTTTTTCTTTTTAGCAGAGAGGGCAAGTGTTAGAGGTCATATGACCTGAGATTATTGCCATACATTCTTGGCTCCAAGTCCTGTCTCAGGTCACACACAAATTCCGTTGTGCTTCTTTCTTACTCCAGAGGTTAAAATGGAAGCCTGCTATGCTACAATACATGGGAGAATAAATGATCGCAATTTTAATGTTTTTCCTGCTGTCAGTAATTACAGAATGATTAAGAAGTTTAGGAATTTTTCTTTAGCTATTTAGTCTGCTGATTTCATTTTCTCTAGTCTAGTACTGAAAAAATAGTGAGGCTAACAACAAAGCTTAAGGAAAAAAAGGATAAGCTTAAATTCTGCTTCTCAAACTACTTCATGAATTTGAAGTAACTCCATTCAAGTTGAATGAGTGACAGGGAACAACAACAACAACAAAAAAATAATCAGTTTTTCACTGTATATTTACCAGTGGCAAGTCCCACTTTTTCGTATTGTCTTTTAGGGTCAGTGACAGAACTAGGGCAAACAGATAAAAAGGAGTAAGAAAACCCTGGGGTTTTAGGAAATACTATGACAGTGAAGGAAGTAAGAATAATAGAGTGCCTACAGAAAAAATTACAGTTTTTCTAAACTGCAAACACTAGACTAGTGCACTGGCTTCATGATGAACTGTGCTGTTTACACACAAAAAGAATTAAAATAATCCTTCAATAACCATCTGTTAGTATTAGAATATCTAGAAAGGAACTAAAGCATAACATGATGTAGCTTTGAGCTACTGTCCAGTGAATTAGTATGCTGCAGGTGTAATCAAATTAAAACTAGATAGTACCCCCACCAAAAACCCCATTTTCATGGTGTTAGAGGAGGCAAAAAGCCATTTTCATTCTATAGGATTTAAAGGGTCTTAGGTGTCCATTACAACTGGTAGTGATTTGTCTCATGATTACTTTTCTTTTTGAGAATGTTTCTTCCTTTTTGTTAGCAGTCCAAATATAGAAGTGTTATCTTTCCTCTGGAGAGCTGCCTTTTGCATAGCACAATGTACCATTTACAACAAGGGCTTAAAAAGATTTTCAGGAGGAAATAATGGGATTTCCAACCTTGCCATAGTGTAAAAGGGTGATAAACAGAAATTCTGAGCTGGTGAAGAAGGTGATATTGACTATATGTTGGCAAGATGGACACTAGGTTTGGGGAACAGGAATGTAGAGACCTTACAGCTTTGGAAAAAAGGAATGTAAACATATCAGAGAAGTAACTTTTCTCTTTAACAATAAATTAATAAATAGCAGTGATTTTGATCATCCTGTATTTGCTGAGGAGGCACCCTTCAGGAGGAGCAAGGCTGATTGGTACAATGTAAATCACTGTCATCTGAGAGGCTCATCTTAGAGAGTCAGCTGCAATCGTGATAGTCTTTTTGGGTGACAGTAGGTAAATAACAAAGTAAACGCTTGTGTTGCTCATTAATTTCAGTATTTATTGAAAGAAAAAACCCTCAAACCATCAAAATTATTTTCACAATTATTGCTCATAATCTGACATTCAGAACTATTATGAGCTGGTTGTGTATGTGCTCAACAAAATGTTGGAAAAGAGTAAGAATGCCTTTTTGGGGTGAAACAAAATCTTGCCTAACACAGTGGCCACGGACTCTGGGCCTTGGGGCTCTCAATTACAGAATGGTGCAACCCAAAGCAATTTTTATCTTCAGAAAAATTAGAATTTTTCCTATAGTCCTCAGAGGAAATGGAAAGAGGGTGACATGGTCAAAGAGTCCAAGTTAAACACATTAAATTTATTTTTAAAAAATATTTATTTTAACATTTTTAAGAATGTTCTGGCAAGAGTTGAGATAATGTTGGAAGGAATGAATGCTCTTGTAAGCTTTTACAAATTGATATATTAAGGTCCTCAAATAAATCAGTTGCATGATTCAATAATGCTCTTAGCAGTTTTCTATTTCCAGCATTGGTCTTACCTTCAACTATTAGAAAATTTTATCAACTATTAACACACTTAAATTTACCATCTGTGGCTTGGGAAAATAACTGATGGACTGGTATAATGTCTCCACATTACTGTGACCTGCCATTAAACTGTCACCAGTCTGAAGAATGCAATCTAACTTTTGAGAGGGTGCTGAGAGATTTCAAGGGCAAGATGGGGACAAGTAATCTTAACACTGGCAATTTCCTGCAGGATTAGCATGCGAGTCTCCATCTTTAATGCTCCTCCTAAGGAAGATGCTACACAAAACATGATTTTGATGCAGAGAATATTATTTTTTTTGCAGAGATTTTTTTCTTGGAACTGACAGCTGAGTCAGGACCTTCCTGCTGCATCGCTGAGAAGACTTAAAAGCCGAATACATTGGTTGTTGCATCAAGCAGACAGAAATCTTCAAATATAGAATCAAATGGAATATACTTTTTTTCAATGACTAATCAACAGACCTTGTAAGGATTTCTGGAAAGAAACTGTTGTGCTTATAAGGCCAGAATTCTTGAGGAAGGACAAACATATCATTTTGGGTTTGTTGGTTTTCCTGATGACCTGTGATGACCAAATACATCAAAGCCTTGCTTTAAGCAGGGCTTTGGAACAGACCAGATGTGCCTGTTTTTTCCTGTGATTTTATGAAAGTAAAAGGTCTCATGAAAAGGAAATACATGTGCAAATAATTATGTACTTGTGTTATATGTGCCAGAAAGGGAGAAGGACCAGTAAAAGGGTATAAATTAATTGTCTGAGAAATTTTGTAGGTCTCAGCAGTGGATTTGGAGCAGAAAGTTTTCAAAAAGTGAGACCCTACCTCCCAGGGAAGGATGTTGCACCAGTGGCTGACTTCAGGAGTGTTCCTGAGCTGGGAACTGTCAAATCTTGATTCAGTTACCATTCACTAGGCTTGCTATAATAACTGTTTTACTGAGAAAACTACTACTAAACCTTCAACTGTGACTTATCAGATTTGATATTAATATATCTTCAAATACAGTTCTGTTTTCCTCACCTTCCATTTTCTTCTTACATCCCTTCCTTCCTATTTTTCCCCATTTTCATCTTTAGTTAGAAGGGTGTTGAGTTTTAGCCATCCTGCTTCACATTAGATAAAATAAGTAAAGAGCTTACACTAGAAAAAAGTGATCCTGTAGACACTGAAAATATTTATAACTCCTTTTTAGACTCTTTCCATGACAAAGATCTTTTCTTCCTCACTGTTATCTTTCATATATCAAATCAGTCAGTGATTCTGCCATTGCAGAGATAATGCTTTAGAGCTTGAAATGTTTCCTTGCAGCATCCATTTCAGCTCCTTCCACCACATAGGTAAATGACATATTTCTAGGAGTTTTCCAGTTATTCCTACTTCAGAACTTTCCACACTTTTTTCTTTTTTTCTTTTTTTTTTCTAAAACTCAGTAATTTTAATGAAATATTTTTTTACTTGTAAATACCTAACTATTTTTCTTCACTTGCCCTGGCTCCTTCTAGAACAGCCAGAGGAAAATATGTTGCAATTTTCTTCATTCTGACAACAGATCAGAATTTTTTATCCTATCCAAGAAGCATATCCCAGGGACAACTGCTACCTTCTCTATACATGAAAGTGTAACATACCTGCTTTGATCTGTCCTAAACAAAATAACTTATATTTACAGTAAACACAATAAATCATGAAGGTATTCACCTCTTCTGAATCTCAGTATTTTCTTCTGCTTTTTTCCATGGCAGACTCTCATGGCCACATAAGCTTTTGTATGGTGCTTTATTTATTTATTTATTTATTTGTAAGAAGACAGTTACAGGTACCACACAAGTACAGTTGTGTGTGTTTCATAATCCTTTCTCTGTTTTTAACCATCACAATGTCTTGTAACACAACAAAATAATGTTCTTCTACTTTTTCAGATAAATAATGGGGGCAAAAAAAGCTACTTACTAAAAATTACAAATGGTTAGCTGTCTCAGATCCAGAATTTTAAAAACTGTAGATTTCCATAAGCCTTATCTTGATCTTGAGGCCTAAATGATCGCCTCAATCACTTTCTATGGACAATTTCCAGATGTTGGAGCCCAAAATAAGATAAATTGGTCTGAAGTTGTAAAACTTATGCTCTATAATTCATATATATATAAATAGTTAGCTATAGAAAAGTAAAAATTCAATGTTCTGAATCATCATAAAATCTTGCAGACATTCCACCATTGCAAGTGAACTCTTTCTTAAGGGTTTTGAATAAATCCTTTATGACAGGCAGGAATTAGAGCTACTTGTAGACTCCCTGCACTTAAATTTTGAAGGTCCCACCAGGGAGCTAAACAAGGTCTTTACAATGGTTATCTAAAGCTGTTACACTAATTTGAGAAACTGATCCCCAGTATTTAATCTTTAAAAAAATAGCTTGTAGATAATTTTAGACAAGATTTCAGTGTCTGTCCAGTGTAAACAAAAAAAAAGAAAACCAGTCTGAGAAAAGCAAGTAATTCTTGGGCATTACTAGTTACATATGTTTTTCAGCACAACTTCCTTTCTTGCTTGAGTATGTATGCATAAATGAGTACATATGAGTATGTTTTGTACATGAGTACATACGTCTGCCTGTCTTTCTCACGAGCCGGCAATATGCCATTGCTGCAAAGAAGAGCAATGGTAAGCTAATGGAGGAGTGTTGCCAGCAGGTTGAGGAAGGTGATCCTTTCCCTCTACTCGACTAGTGAGGCCACACCTGGAGTGCTGGGTCCACTTCTGAGCTCCTCAGTACAAAAGATATGACTTACTGGAGGGAGTGCAGCAAGGGGCTGCTCAGGGGATTAAGGGACTGGAGCATCTCTCCTGTGAGGAAAGGCTGAGAAAGCTGGGACTGTTCAGCCTGAAGAAGAGAAGGCTCAAGGTGGGAGAAAGAGGAGATCTTGTTAATGTGTATAAATACCTGAAGGCAGGGTGCCAAGAAGATGGAGCCAGACTCTTTTCAGTTGTGTGCAGTGACAGGACAAGAGGCAGTGGGCAGAAACTGAAGTATGGGAGGTTTCCTCCAAACATCAGGAAACACTTTTGAACTGTGAGGGTGATTGAGCACTGGAACAGGTTGCCCAGAGTTTGTGGAGTCTCCATCCTTTGACATACTAAAAGCCCATCTAGACATGGTCCTGACTCTAGATAGCTCTGCCTGAGCAGCGAGGTTGGGCCAGATGACCTCCAGAGGTCCCTTCCAACTTCAACCATTCTGTGAATCAGTCCATCAAGTACATAAAAATCCAAGACTAGGAATGAAAGAGAGGGGACCTGTCTGCTAAATTATATAGACTATAGCAAAACATGCTACCAGTGTTGGAGGCATGATCTAAGTACTTCAGTGACTTAAACATTTAAGTCCCACTGACTTAGTGCTAAGTTGTGTTTAAAGGATTTTGGTCCCTCAATGACTTCTAAATTTTTCAATTTCTTACATGGAGCTATCCTTGCTAAAGTTTCCAGCCTAAATATAATCTGAGTCTCAGACCACTAATAAGTGAAAAAAATCATGGGTTGTTTATTCTGTTATTTTTCCATGTAATTAATTTCTCCCTTTCCTTTAAATTCATCTTTAAATTATCTAGAAAGAACAGATTCATTGGGGAAAAAAAATGAACTGCCATTTCAAATATTATAATCTCAAGCCTCTGACTGAGATGTGTTAGTATAGTTAATCTACTATAGCCATTAATCATATCCAATGTCTTGTCCAGATCAGTTAAGGAAAAAATTGAAATAACAAAGTGTTCTTTGTTTTGAAGTGCATTGCCTCACCAAACCACTTGCATTTCTTTATCCAGCTTGGTATTAGTTTATGAATGGGCCTGTCAGATTTCCTCTGTGATTTAGGCACTTTAACCCTATAAAGATGAGATCTTGGCACCTAACTTCTCAAGGCTTGTTGGAAATAAAAATACAAAACTGCAGGTGTTAATTTTAAATATTAGTCATTAATCTTACCTGTAATCAGAGCTTTTTGAATAATTAGTCATGAATAATTTATATAAAAAAATGAATGGATTTGGACCTTCTTTTTTTGAAATTATTTTTTCTGAATTATTCACAGATTTCCTCACTGAATATTTTTGACTGTAGACTGCTGACAAACAAGTCATTTTTAATCCATAGGTAATTGTTAATTCACACTGTTACTTAGCAAAAGTACAGGGGTTTTCTCTATTGATTGTTTTATATGACCAGCAACATAACATGATTTTTTTACTATTTTTTTACTTTGCCTCGTCTCATAAGATTCAATTTACAGTACCATTCAATCACTTTAGATGTTAGAAAATTTGCAATGTGTTGCTCGTTACATAGGTGAAACAGTGAGCATTTTCAAAACTCAGTGACCCTGTCTATTTATGCAATTATCAAGAATATTATTTCCATTATTTGCTCATTTCTAAAACTATATACACATGTAAAAGTGCAAAGCTCCTTTTTTTTTTTTTTTTTTTGCTAACTTGCTTGAAATAATATCACCAGCAAAGCTGCTTCTATACTATATACTGCTAAAGTCTGCTGTTTGATAACCAATAGCTGTTCACGGCATTGCTTATTTACAGCAACAGCTGTAAATGAATAATTTACGTTATTACCATGTCAAACAAGTATTATAAGACAGGGGAAGGTTACAGCAGCAGTCATTGTTTCTGTATTCATTGCTAGAACATTTTGCAAAGGATACCAAAGGAAAAAATATCATACACACCCAATGATATTTTGATAAATAAATTTTAAATTGGTCATGTCTGCTGAAAATTGATCCAAAAAATAATAACATTGGTTATATATCTCCTGCCAAGTACTGCTGAAATCCTATCTCAGAAATAAATATAGTGTCATATAAATGATATCTGTATTTGTAAGAGTAATGCTAGTCTGTGTCAGCATACTAAGGTGTTATGAACACTTTTTACATGCTCAGACACACACACAAAGGAGTTAAAATAACATTGTTAATCCCTGTGCTTACTATCATTTAAATATTCAATAATATTAAAATTGAAAATTTAGATATTAGCAATGTACTGCTGTACTTTCAGGTTTTGCTATTTTTTATTATTTCAGTTACTTCTCTGCTAATAAATATTCCAGCTTTCCTCATTACTGTTGGACTAATGGAGTAGGAAAATGTCCTTTCATAGACATCCCAACCAGAAACCCAACTGAAATATAAGTAATCGCCTGTCCTAGTGGGACTGTGGGCTTCCCCAGTGCCAGAAGAAGACAGGATTATGACATATCTGAAATCAATCTGCAAGACAGAAAGTTCAGACATGGGGCTTCAGGCATGAAAACAGCAGGAGAGCAGGCATATGCTGAGGTAGAATACACTAGTGAGGGCAGATATTCTGTGTTCCAGTGGTTTCTTTTATCACACACTGTTGGAATAATTAAAAAAGTTTCTTAATTTACATACTTCACTGTCTACTGTTTAATATCCCTAAGGCAGCAGTTGCACATTTAATTTAGAGATAGATCTAATTCAGACTCTAATTACATAAACTAGTAGTTCTGTCTAAGCAATGAAGCCAGTTTTCCTATGGCTTCTTCTCATATGATTGGATGATCTGATGCCTTATATGAAGCAAAACCTGTTGTTTTCCTATTATAATGGTAATCAAAATAGTTTTCAGGTAGATGTAACCTCTTGTATCTAATAAGACTGGTGCCCTTGTCTCACAGAGAACCCCATTGCAGGTTTGTCCCAGTACATGGCTGCTGATTTTCCTGAAATTTCTGAGAACTAAATTTATTTGTTCTTTCCCACATGTAGTTCAACTGAGCCATTCATTAGGAAGTTTTCTGAAAGGTGAGAAAAGCGGTGAGGAGCAGACACATGCACAGAAATTACACAACACAAAACTGCATGACCTTTCTTTCTTGGGAAGGTATACTTAAATAATAACATAACTGTAGTGTAAATTTCACTTACATCTAAGCAACTTACTAATCAAAACCTCAATTCAGAACACTCAAGGATGCCTCTAGCTTTTTTTTAAATGTGTTTTTAAATCTACATTTATTTAGAAAAGCAGTTAAGCATATGCTTAGTCCATTATAATTAATGCTTTCTGGTGTTTTCTCCTGAAGTTTAAGTGATAGCTACAAGAAAAAAAAGAAACTTGAATGAACTACACTTTGATTGTGGTCAGATGAATAATTGTCTTGTTGTGTCACCTATTCATTTGTACCCAGTGAGCTAGACCTAGTTACAGTGATCAAAAATCTGTTACTGCTGTTTTTCAGATGTCCAGCATGGCACTATCACTGTGAACTAACCAACTTGGATTCTGGCATATAAAATTTCCAGGGAAATTTTAAATTAGTTTATATTAAAAAAGATTTATTGATTTTGATGATGTGCAATCTAAGTAGAATTCGATTAAATCTTTATATCCCAGGAATTGTTTGTATTTGTTAATAACAAATAGAAGAAATATGTTTTTTCACTAGTGTATATTTATACATAATTTATACAAACAAATCCAAATGTATTTAGGCTGACTTTCTAAAAATTCTCAGTTTACCTCATTACTATAATGAAAATTTATCTGCCCCTATGTACTTTTCTAACCTGTCAGCCTGTTTCAGTCAAAATTTAATAGCAGATATTTCAAAGATAGTAAATACTTAGAGGTTTCACGATATCGGTAGCTTGCCAGAAGTAGCAGGATTTATTTTTCTCTTCCTCTTCTGGGGATAGAAGTGGAGAGAACTCAAACATGGCTGTCAAGGACTGACTGTGTATAGCTGTCCAGGCGGCCAATATAGATCTTCTGGGTGGCTCCAATATGTGCAGTCTCTTATCCAATGTACAGACCAAAAAAGTAGACAGAGGTATGGGGGGGAAATGGAAATATGTAAAGGGCGTTAGGGCTTGAAGCATAGTTTTGGGAATAGAGTAGGTAAGCGGTCAATATGCATTTAGGCACAGAAAAAGGAATTAACATGACTGGAATATTAGGGGGAAATATGTCAGAAATCTATAGGAAACAGGCAATAATTTTATTATTGATAAAAAGAGTTCTCAAGTCTGGCCCTTCTCTACACTTTTTTTTTTTTTTTCCTTTAGCCTAACCATTTTGGAATACTTAAACTTACTCTTGACCATGTAGCCCATAAACAGTTGATATACACCACTTACAGATACCAGCTCTAAAGCAGAGAAGAGAATAATTACAAATACAATGGAATTCTTTCACATACAGCGTGGATCTGTGTGGAAATATTACTGCTTCTCCATCACTGGGGTTCTGTAAGGGCTCTTTTTGAAATCTGTGCAAGCTTTTCCTGCTTGCTCCCAAGCCCTGGATGTGGAGATAAAGAAAATGTTTTGTTCATTGTCTGAGTGCCAGGTTGCAGAGTGATTATGTCTTAAAATGTAGTGAGGAAGCAACTAGCACTAAATCTGCCCCACTCACCTGCACATCAGTTCTGTGCACACCTGTCTGCAACGAGGGGTGTGCCCAAAACCTCCCACATCTTAAATCCTGATCTGGGAAGAAGATAAATCCTCAGATGAGTATGGGGGGAGTAAACAGCTCGGTGGAGTCTGAAGTAACTGCAAAGGTGCTTTCCTGCGTGTAGGTATGTTCCAGGGCAGAACTTAGGTGAATAAGTGATTGTATATAACCAGCACTTATGTGTGCAATAAAAAATTATACTTCTTGGGGTCCATGTATTCATACACCATAGGGTTCCAAAACATCAGGATAGAGTAAACACTATTTAAACTTGTCTGAGTTTTGATGATATTTTTTAGGATCCTTGTTAATTGCTATCTTTGTACACCCTAAATTATAGCTTTTTGAGGTTTAACAGTGTCTATTTATTTATCTTACCTTCTGGACTCTTTTTTTACTCCTTTCTTTGTTCTCTTAGGTTACACTCATCTCTGTATCTTGATATCATCACAGTACATAATCTTAAACAAAGCAGTTATGGATAACATAAACAGCTTTTCTTCAATAATTTTTCCAATGTAAGTACTGAACTTATTTTCTGTCCAGCACCGCTTCTCAAAATCCACCAACTTTCTTATCTCAGTAGTATTTAGTTTCCTCTGAATTATATCCATATCTAGGTGTTAAAAAAAAAAGCTTACAATGAAACTTGTGAAAAATTAAAAGTTCTTTTGCCAAGAGATATTTTTTGGTTTTTACACATATTTGCCTAAGAGATGCTACATCTTTGTAAGTCAGTCTTCTTCCACTACCTTAGCAGTAACATCTTCAGTGTAATGCAAGTCCCCAGCAAGCTGCATTTATTTTCTTTCTTTCCTGCTTAATGGATTTCTACTAGGTTTTGCTTCGGAGTCTTTATTCAACAGAAATGAATCTTGTTGCATCACTTTCATAAATAGTTCATATTCTTCAATAACTCTCTATTTTGACTTAAGAATTCTTTGCCTGTATGGTTATAGCAAGGAGTAAATATGTGAAATGTTTAAGCTAAGCCTTTCAAAAAATTACCAGATCCTTCTGTATTTCTTCCAGGGCTCAATTGATACTGGATTTTAAACAGATATTAGGACAGCTGAAGGACAGAATATACCCCTGTTTCACATGCTGCCAAGTAGAATATCAGTCACTGCTGCTGTTATTAAATTGCAGTTGAATTACACCATGACTAACTGAGAAGGTGTTAGACTGGTAAAGAAAAAAAAAAAAGAATTAATAGCACGCAGGGTAAAGAACACGGAAAAAAGCTAGTTCTGTTGTACTGGGAGGGGGATTGATGTGGTCCTAAAATGTCTCAGTAGCCTCTACGCTGTGTTCTCAGAAGACCTGTGAGAGGATTTTGTGTGAGGCTTAGAGTGTAGTATTGGCTAAGAAATGTAAACCTATTCCTAACACCAAATAAAAGCATCAAAAGGGAATAGAACAAGATAAATTCCTCAAGATAAAAGCAGTAGGGAGACAGCTAGTCAACAGCTGTGAAAACAGAATTAAAACTTGCATAAATTGGAAATGGCATTCCCCAAACCAAAGCTGAATCCAAATAATACAGTACGTATAATCTCAACACAGGACTCAAACTGGGTCAACAGGACATCAAGACTAATTCTGTGGATGACTGCCAACATGCTCAGGCAATTGCAGTCTATTGGCCAATGTCAAACAATTCAAGTTTGCTTTCCTCACAGACCTGAATTTTTCAAATAAATATATCTTAGAGCAAACGAGTCAGTAACTACTCAAAAACATAGTGCTGAGTGTTAGATTTGAAGCTTAAGTCAAATTGCATTTAAACATATTTCAATGTGGTATGTGGATGATAAGAGTAAGGATTTTAAATATACATGGGATTTGGAAGAATGAAGGAAGGACAAATTCTATATGGTATCAGGACTGATCAAAGCAAATTTAAAAAACTACAAGACTATAATATAAAGGAATGTACCAGTTCCAGCTGAGGAAGTATGTTTTCCGTGCTTTGCATGGCCTAATTAAACTAGTCGGTTTATTTGCAAAAAAAAAAAAAATTCTCTAGTAGTTCTGTCCTTCTTAATATTTTTTTAATTTACATCTAGTTTAAGAATTCCTTCCATTTATGTGTTTTTTTACAGATGTTAATCTGCATCCTCCATCACTTTACATTTTCTTCTCCACAGAAATGAAATTCCAACTACAGATATTGTTTTGAATGTTTGTCTTCCAGTCGCAGACCAGATCTTTTCTAAGTGGTTTCCGTATCTGCAATTCTGTGAAACAAAGTCAACTAGTAACTAAAACAGGGACAAAGCATGGACTCAGACACCGGCTCAGGATTGTCTGTACTGTTTATCTGTTAGCATGTCTCTTGGTATTGGTTTGGCCAAGGTCAGCTAGCACTGCTCCAGGCAGTGCCTCAGCATGGTATGGACAAAACCAGGACCCTTCCAACAGGCAGTTTGAAAGTGGCCTCCCCATTTTGAAGCCAGCCCTTTAGACAGAGCTGGTCACCATGAAAGCCACAGTCAGCATTCTCATCAAAACTTCCAGCTGCCAGAGTTACTGGCACCTCAGTTGATGTTGATGTTGGGGTTCTCTTATCACACTGATTTATTACTTTTATGTTTTTCTTCATTTTCCATTTTGTTCCTGCCATTTATTCTCTTTCTGACTTTTAAGAGGGGTGTCAAGAGATGCTTCATCTTCTGCCTCTGTATTCCTGTGTAATTGTTTCTTACAAAATTGTCTACCCTATTGTGAAATAGTCTCCTACTAGCATTTTGTGACTCACAGGTCTCTGTCTATACTTTTGATCTGACAAATGTCTGTTCAGCCTCATATTTAAGTTTCTCAGATCTTTTCTATATCATTTGTTAACGTACTAGTAACAAATTATCAGCATAAAGTCAATTCCTTGTTCTTCTTAAACTCACTGCACCTTCTAGGCATTATCAAACATGCATAACTCATACAATCATTATTCTCCCCAAACTACTACTTCCACTGTGACTGTAAGAAAAGGAGAAAGTGATGTCTATGGCATTTCTTATTTCTTCCCCAGGTATTTCTTCTTGGAAGTTCCAAAGCTGTAGGAGTAAAACCTTGAATGTTCTGAAGTTTCTATTTTATTACTATTTGGTTTGAAGATTTAATCCATGCTTTAAATACTGTAAAAGTACTATCCAGTCTTGCATGTGTTATCCAAGAATGATCTCACATGAATATTAAATAAGAAAAAATGTATCTTCAAATCTGACTGCTTTTGAGGGTGGGAGTATTTGCCTAAACAACGATCATCAATATATTGGAAAAGAACTATTTCACCAAGTTTACAGAGAAAATATCCAACCCTTATCAGCTCTTCTTGATGAGTTAATACCGCCATAAGTACCTGTTATGCATGTCATGGGTAACTGCTGATAGTTCATATGATACTGTAGTTTAGATCTTGCTTCTATTTAGAGCCATAAAAACAAAACAAACAAACAAACAAACCAAAATAACAAACAAACCCAAACCAAACCTTCATTGTTTCAAGAAGGCTGCTTCCTTAAAATATATATAGCATAACTGAAAAAATAATACGAACATATTTCATGAGCAGCAATATTTCATCACCTTTAGAATAAATAAATTGATAGGAAGAATGAATTGTTTACAAAATGTTGCCAGATGAACCTTGGACAAATTCTTTTAGTTCCTTACAGATTCTTGGAAGCAATTCTTTTCAACATTATCGGTATGAATCCAGTTCCTTACCCCACTATCTAGGTTAATGCTGATAAAAATCCCTAGAGATTAAAGGGAAATTATTTCCAATGGTAATCAATATGAAAAATCACAACTATTTCTAAGCAGAAGAATAGGATTCTAATGTGAGAAATAGGAAATATGTTTAAAACAAGCCACTAGCTGAAAAGTGTTGTTTTATAAACATGTCCATAATTAAAATATGAATTAATCAGAAAGCTATTGGTGTGCAGAAAATATTATCACTATTTAATTTTTTTGCTGGAAATATATTATTTCAACCACCTCCAGTGACTGGTTAAGAATGGAGCTCTTCCTATCTAGTGAGAGGGTGCACTCTAACACAAATGACAGGCATATTTTTCATCAAAATGTTAACACCAAAGTACCTTGTAAACCATATTATGTCTTTGTTTTATTTTGGATGTTGAACTCTCCAAGTTTATCCTTTATTTTGGCAGTGTACTATCCTTTCTTGCTTTTACTAAAGAATAGACAGGAGAGAAAGAAACAAAATTCTGCCAGCAAGCTGAAAGAATAGTTAAGTAATTTAATAAAAAATGAACCAAAAAAATAGAATCCAATAATGGGGAAATATGGAAGAAAGAGCTGTCTAATGAGCAAGGTTAGTTCTTATGTGCTAGGATGGTATATGTTATTATTTTTGAGAGAGATGGTGATAAGATTAATGAGAAAAACTTTATTAATGTGTATGTAAATTTATGCATTCATTAATTTAAATACTACAGTAAAATTCAACTTAATTACTTGAGAGTTTCAAATAATATTCCATTTACTTTGAAATCTCCATCTTCTTCCTCCAAAGAGCCAGCTGTCTTGAGACTATTTGAGACTGTCTCCACTATAGTGGGAGACCACTGAAACCTTAACATTCACAAATTGTACAGTGTAATCACTTGTGATTTTTTTCACTGCAAGACAAACTTTACATGTGAATAAACGTAAGAACCGGTAAGAGGAGAAAGAATTCCTTGTGCTCCTTAACAATGTTTGTGGGGGTGCCTGCTGGGCCTCCCCTTGGCAAAGTGGCCAGGATACCGACAGCTAATAAGGCAGGGATGTAACAGTGTCAACAGAACATCCAAAACTGTCTAAGAGGGAATTTGCCCCAAACTGACAGGGCTAAAGAAGACACACAACATTCTTCAGCCACATTAAACTGCTAAAAAACAAAGGAGTCAGCTTAAGAAGTGCAAAAGAAACTTGAAAATTTGTAATAGTGGGGAGAGAGAAGAAAGCAACAGAGAGTCAATCAAAACCTGGTTTGACACTGCCAGAAATCACACCACTGATACGGCAGCCTGTACCTTGACCTTACTGAGCATCCCTCCATCGGGTGTCATGGGTGGTGTGCATCTAGCTCGAGGAGTGACAGTGTGGGTGCAGCAAGTAGGGATCCACACTTCTGATGTACATGTGTGAACTCAAGGTGGGGGCTTTCTTACAAGAATATGTTTTGTTGGTTTGTAGGGGGTGTCACAAGCATGCATGAGCCTAGAGCACCGACACCTCCAGCAAGAAGGTACAGAAACAGAGGAATCCTTACTCCCACAAGGGGGGAAGTGTGATGTGGGGGTGGCCCTCTGAGAGGGGGTGCATGGGGGTGGGTGGGTGACTGTCAGGATTTGTTATAGGAGGTGGTTTAGAAAAGTCTAGGTGTTTTGTTTGTTTTGTATTGTAGGTGTATTGCAGTTTACTGACCATGAATGCATAGTTCACTGACTGCTGGTTAGTTACATGTTATTAATAAATCAAACAACTTCGATTTTCATTTTATTTCCACCATGTGAATAGAGTAGATTTTTTCCTGGAATGTTGGTTTCTAAAAGCAATCAATCAAATAATTAAAAAATATAAGTAGACCTTTTGTGGCTATGTATGCCCATGCACAATTACTTGGTGTAATTGTAAGGAGAAAATATTTAATTTACCTCTGTTTTCAACAAGTACATTTTAAAGCAGTTGAATTATTTCTAGTAAATTAAATCCTATCCAAGACAGTGTGAATATGGCTTCAGTCAGTTCAGTCTGTAGTTCATAATACAGGAAGAACTTTGGTTATTAATGACCTCAGTTTAAATTTGCGGGGTTGGGCATTTGGTTTGGTTTGGTTGTGGAGTTTGTTGTTTTGTTCTGTTTTGTTTTCTGCTTGAAGGAACAAAGTTATTCTGAATTACATAGTATTTTACTATATGTACAATCTTTTGTACTTTGCTAGAATTACATTTCATTTTGTGTAGTTGCAAGAAAAGGGAAAGGAAATTCAGTCCTTAGAACAGCAAAATGGTCATGGGGATATTGTTAAGATTTTATCTGCTTCAGTGCTACCTGTCTGGGAAGGTTCACATCTTCTTTCTCCAGCTGCTGACAACTAGTATCACGTAGAAATTTTGAAATGGTGAAGCTGGGTTGTCATCTGGGATTGGATGCTGGTTTTCCCATGATCACTGTTCTTGTCTGAGTCTCTGATGAAGGAATCACAGGGGTTAAAAGTGCAGAGCAGATGGATGTCTTACAATGTCTAATAGATAAATCTCATTCACTATGTAAGTATTTTATACAAAGTAAACAGATTCAAGGGAAGGAATAAAGACTCCACCCATCAATAGCTTAACTCAGTATTAAGGTACTTTGCCATCAGGTAGTAGATCAAAGTCCCACAGAAAGAAAAAAGTAATAGGATCCATATTTGCACATCCTGAGCTTTCTGGACTACTAAAGCCAAGCTGGAGTTTCTGTCAATCTATCTGCTGACATTTCTTTTAATCCAAAAGTTTTTGTGCACTTTAGATTTCTAAATAACTGAAGTACAAACAAAAATTAAATTGTTTGATGAATAGAAATTCTGCAAGATTTATCTTCACTTACCTGTAGACCCAGATCCCTGCCTTCTCTAAAAGAATAATAAAATACATTTTACACTGCACTTTTTCATTTGCTTGAAATGACTGAAATTTAAGATCACTAAGTAGACTCCAACCCCTACATTTTACAAGCCTTAATGTCTTCACAGAAATAGCAGGGAAACCTCAGAGAGAAAACAGTGTATATTTATCAAATGCATACATTTACAGCTTAGTTAATGTCATTCCACTGATAGGCACATATGGCCAATAAGTACAGATGTCAGTAAACTGGGAGGAGGAAAAGGAAAAAACAATGTATTTTTTTATTTAACAGTGAAAGCAAACACGGATATTAAGAATTCTAGAAGGATGTGATTTTTCTAAAGAGAATAAAATCATACAAGTCCTGCAGACTGAAAGGGATCCATATTAATTATAAGAACATGAGAGCAAAGTAGTAAGACAGTTAATGTAAAGAATACCTCATCAGATTAGATATGGATCCCCCTTTAAATGTAGGAGGTAAAAAGCATTGTCTCAATTTTGGATTAATGAAGATATTTGGAACGTAAATGCTCCTGCTAAAAAAACATATGTTTTATATTTTTCTGAAAGGATTATCAGGTATTTTTAAACAGTAAATACACTAAGTGGCCCACAAATTTCTGAATATTCTGACAGACATAATTCAGTGCTGTTCCCACTAAGATCCATGACAAAACAACCAAACTGAACTTGCTACTCAGTGTCACTGCTAATACTTTGCATGTGGGAAACATGAAACATGATAAAAAGTGAACAGGTTCACAGCTAATGTTAGACTAACATTTTCTTTCCTCTAAATGTGAGGAAGGGGGAGAGGACATTTATCTCCCCAGCAGATGTTATCTGGGAAGTGATAAATTCAGTTACACATTCCTTGTTTATCTGTTTTAGAAATGAGAGGGGAGAGGAAGGGGCGTCAGCCAGAGCAACTGAGAGAAAGCAAAAGAAGTGCAAAGCTTTCCTTTCTTGGCAGCCACAAGCCATTAGAAGAGGTTTGCTGCCTGTGTAACCACAGCCTCAGGCAGCTGAATGCCTGCCCAGAGCAGAAATGGAGACACGAAGGGATTCAGATGCTTGTGGGATTTTCCTGAAGTTGAGGGAAGACTTGAGAATGCTTCAATGTTGAAGTTTCTTGCCTAGATTCCCCCAGTGACAAGAAAACAAAACAGAATCAAAAGTTTTCTCTTTCCTTTCTGATACAGTGTTGAAGATTTCTTGTAGTTTAATTTATTTGGAAGCAAATGTGAAAAGTTGTGTCTTAAATTTTGATAAAGCAGGCTAACATTTATTCTGGAGTTCAGTTTAAAATGAGCAGCTGAGAGTCATATGATGTAGCTGGAGAAAAGAGAGGGGAGTTTACTCAACAAACGCAACTGCTTTGGAATACTATCATTAGAGAAATGGTCTCTAAATAAATGTGCCTCAAATAAGTTAAGATTTTACAGATTTGGATCAGAATTATACAGCTGGAGAAGAGAGAGAAGCAAGTGCATTTTGCAGCATAATGTTTGTTTCATTAGGACTTTGGTTGTTAAGATGCTACTGATTTGAGCTGTCTCCTGGAATAGCAGCACCACGTGAAATTACAATCAACCAAAAGCAAAAGAAGAGATTTGGTTTTGGTGGCTGAAGCCAAGGAAGAAGCACAAATTTTCCATATGCTAAGTTTTGTTTGAAGAAATTGATATAAATCTTTTATCAGTTCATCTCCAAAACTGAATGATGGAAAACATTCAAAGTCAAGTGCTCTGCTCTGAACAAATGGGCCGTGCCTTGACGTTTGCCCTTCAGTATCTTTCTCCCTCAGTGTTCAGACCTACACAGGTATGCCATAAATAAAAGTGATGTGCGAAAGCTAATGGAGTATTACTTGTGTACTGTTCCTTTCATCTCAGTGATGCAATGGATGAGGCTGTGTGAACCAAAACATTAAATTCCATATTGATAGAAATATAAACATCTGCTGTAGCATACTCTTCCTGCAAAGAAGGTGTTCACATAGAGGCCATATCAACAGAGATACATATAATATCTAGGATGCTACTTACACTTTTTGCATGTAAACTATTCTTACTGAAATTATGTTTTTTCTTGGGAACGTTTGTTTCTACAAGTTAGTAGCTCTGCAGGCTTTGTGCTTACAGCATAGTAAAGCAGATGGTTATTGCTCCATATTACATCATGTGCATCCATATGCTAGGTGAAATGCTCAAGTACGACAGCCAAGTTTAGGAAAATATTTAAAAAGAAAGATATTGTCCTCCTTCATGGTGTTGCATGATGGTCAACATGCAGGAGGGTGACTGGAACCATGACTCCTTCTGTTAGCCTAAGAGGGAATAAATCACAAGGGTCACAGATTGTGAGAAGTGCCCAGGTAAAAGGCAGATTCAAAACAGGTGGAATAACTACTAAACTTTTTTACTCATTGGAACAATGGAACATATATTTAATGTTCAGGATTAGCAAGGATTAACCAGATGTCATAGCCAGTACATCTCTTAAAGACTTCTTTAAATGACAGACAGCATTTATATCCCTAATATCCAACATATTAACAATGATTAAACATATGAAGACAAATTAACACCATAATAGTAATTTAGGAGAACAATTTCTGACATTATGAAAGTTGTGGGATACACCTTACATATGATGCTATTACCTTTTGTGGTTTGTTGTTGTTGTTGTGTTTTATTTTTCCATCATACTCCTGTTAAGATTCTCTTTATTCTGAAGTACATCTGTTTAAACTTCTAGATCTGTCTACACTCTTCCCTTCCACATTGGTATTCCTGAGACATAGCAGCAAAAAATTGATAAAATTAATGGTGAAGGTTTGTCCCCTCAGCATCACAGAAGTTCAGGGTGTTTGTATCCAGAGAGCTGGCAAAGCATTCAGAACTTGATAACAGAAGATCATGCTGAGGACCCAGTGCTCATGGGCCTTCTATAACCTAGGTAGTAATATAAATTGGAAATCAATAATTATCTAAAGCATGGAGTGCCTAACTCAAATTTGTATACCTGGAGAACCTAAATGCAGTTTCAAAAAGGGTACACACCATATCATATAAAAACCCTAGAAGTGCGTTCCTCATAAAAGAACATTTTATTAAGGTCTCCTGTGCGCTTAATCTTGCAGGGTTAAAATAATGATTGAGGATTTTTTTCTGGATTTCTTTGTCTTTCCCTTTCAGGAGCTTAATTTGCCTCTGGGATTTTGAAAATAAGCATCTGGATGCTCCACCTTATCTCAGAATATGGAAGTTCCCTGAAAGTTCTGCTGGAATATCCTAATAATCTACTTTTTTCTCAGTTACCTGGAAACACATCTAACATTTGGTGAGCTACTGTCTGGCAAAAAATCAGAAAACTAAAGCCAGTACCCATTTGGCTGGATTACAGAACTGTGAGAGGTATCGACTGAACTAACAGTTGATGTTCAATGAATCTGGTTTGGTCAAGAAAGCATGACTGAGGTCTTTCATTACAATTCTGTCCCCACAGTGCAATGCAGTGTGATTCACATATCAATGTGTTGAGATCTACACTGTTTTGTTGAATGATTTGAACTACTTGTGGAGACAGAATAGTCACATACAAAAGACACAGAACTGGACTTAATTTCCCTGTTTGACTATCAGCCAAACTGAATTGACCTTGAGACAGCTATATCTCATCAAGTCCCTGTTTTCCATTACCTTTCTTATCTGTTAAGATTTAAATTAATAGAACCTTGCTATGTGTTTGTACAATAATTCACATAAACTAGCACCAGTCCAGAATAGGGATGGCAAAAGGTGTTCCTGCTTGTAGTGTCAACTCATTCCTGTTAAGACTGATCTAAAATGAGCACAACTATCTGTGGGCATAGATGATGCACACAAAAATGAGAACACTACATCCTGCTTCAAACATAACTTCAATAGTTTCTTGGTGCTTATTTTCACAATCCTGTTCCTTTTTTTTTTGCACTGTACACATAGAGTTCAAAGATTTCTCATTTCAATGTGATGGCAAGAATAGATTGACAGATAATTCTGTGTATACTCTTTATCAATGATCTGTTCCAGTGCTTATATTTGAATCTAAAAATATCAGAGAAAGAAGAGTGATTAACTATTATAAATGGAATGTGTTGAGGTTTTTAATTCTGTTCTTCAGTTGCTGGGCATGCCTTTGTATGTAACACCCTTACTGCATGCTGACTTAAGATCCTTGTTATACTCTCTTATTTGAACACTTTAAATTATTTGATCCACTTCTAGCTGATTCACACATTCTTTATTACTAAAACATAACCTGATCTCAAGTACTGAAGTTAAAGACTTAAACTCTGATGCATCCAAAATTGCTTGTCTCTCTGTTTAAAAGATTGTTTTTAAAAGGCTTTGTGGTATTTTATACCAATTTATCATGCCCATGTGCCAGAAATTACTCAGTCCACTGCCTGCTTCACCAGCAAATTCGATTCTCTGCACAACAGAGTGTATGGCTCTTGCAAAAGGGCAACAGAAATAATGAGAGCACACATTGTTCTCATGGATTAATGACCCAAGATTAATTAATCATGGTACAGTATTGGTAAAAGACATGCAAAAGAACATGCTTTAACTATTTTCTTTAAAGGTCCTCTAAACTTTAAGGGCAAATATTGCTCCTCTGCTGGCATGACTTAGCAGAACTTTAATCTTCAGTCTTTTCTTCACCATTTCCCAAAATAAAGTGCTAAATCTAATAGTAAGATATTATTTATTTTCTAAGTTATTAGTTATGTTCATCTTTACTGATGGTATTACAGAATAAAACCAGTTTATCTCAGCATGGTGCAATTATATTACATTTTCCATTTGAAATACTAAACCCTCTACACATCACTATATACTGTCAATTTGAGTTGCCAAATGATGGCAACATGAATAATATTCACCTATTTCTGTGAGGATTTGGTTTTGTATTAATTATGGCCTTTCCATGGACAGGAAACAAGAACTTAAAGGTAACATATAGACATTTCGGTCTATCTAATAACAATCCCACAAAGGTGGGTTTACTGAGGACAGGTATCTCTACACATATGCCCAGAGCAATAGATTTCTACCCGGTGCCTATGTATCTTAAGTGGTGTGGCCTGATGTGTATTTTCAGAGGGCAGATAATATTTTTCTAGATACTGCGGCTGTGGCTGCTGCTTTCTCTGTAAACTTTGGGAGAAGAGACTGTTCTAGTTCTGTTGTGTCTGAGGATTTTTAAGCCCACACCTCTCATTTTGAAGCATATAGGGGAAGATGTTGTTAGTACTGGCCTTTTTGTGTGTCATTTTGTGGTTTCATGTTCTGGCCACATAGTCTAGGACCCATTGACCAACAGAAGAAGGAGGCCACAGATGGAGTTGAATTGCTGTGAAAGAGTTAAAATGCCCATCTGAAAGGAAATTTTCTAGTTCTGCAGGCTTTTGTTCCTGCTTTCAACACCTCCCTTGTTTTTTGCCCAGTATCTACTTATATAAAATACAACCAGACCAGGGGATGAACTAGGGAACAACTACAAGTTGTAGGATGAGGCAAATAAAACCCCAACAAAAACAAACAAAAATCCCCAAACCAACCAAACAAACAAAAAAAGAACTCAAAACAAACCCAAACCCAACCAAAAGACACAGGATATAGGAAATGTGTGTTTGAATCCTTTCTGGTAACAAAAGCTTTTACTTTGTATGACAAAGGTTTTTGCAAAGCACATTGTTGCCACTAGATAATTTTATAAAACAATATTCCTCCTTTAGCTGTTTTTTAAACAGTGATGCATCTGAAAGAATTTATAGGGTGCTCTTCAAGACATGGGAAGACTGGGCCACTACTCACCCATGCCTTCAGCACTCATTCACTCAACCTCCAGCTCCAAATGCACAAATTACTTTTCGCTTAGGGTGCAAAGCACACCTCACTTTCAGCCATGAGTTGGTTACAAATCAGGGGCATTTCATTCAGGCCGCTTAGGGAATTTTCAGGCACCTAAGACTGACTCTGGATCATTAGTTCATCTTTCTGGTAAGCAGATATGCATTCAGCTAAGTGCAAAGTGTTTAGCTGCCTGTCTTTCAGTAGGAAATGCACAGATGCACTCCTGCATGTTGGCAAGATAATGTACCCATGGGAATCTAAATTTTCCATTACCTTTTCTATGCTTTTAGCTTGCTTTTGTGCTTTGCAATGCCATAGATTTAGGAAGCAAAACCAGGGAACAGCTGTCGAGCCAGTCTAGTTAAATACCACATATACTGTCACTTTTCTTCTAACAGTATAATTAAACAGAAGTTAGAATTTGCAATGTGTTGACGTTTTGTCAATTAAAGATAGACAGGGGAGAGATTGAAGAAAAAAAAAAATAAAAGCTTTTGTGATGTCAGTTAATTCCATGAGGTTACTTAGAAATGTGGCTTGTTACATCCAAAATAAAAAGAATTTAGCACATTTATTTTTCTTTTCTGGTTTTTTATGTGCCAAATTCAGTAGGTGTTTATTTTCCATTGTGTCTTTTCATTTTATATCTTGGTTCACTGCTATGCTTTTCCAGATGTTCTTTTGGAAAAAAAAATAATAACAATTCAGTCAAGCAAATACACTATGGTGGGTTCTACAGTTTCGTAAATTCTCTAGTGCAACTTCTGAAAAAAGATTTTCAGCTTATTTAGACAGGATTAGATTATTTTCCTGCTCTACTGTTCCTAAGAGTCAGTGTCTTTGTGGTATAGTTTAAAGTATAAATCCTGGGACACAGTCTCTCTGCAGGATTCACCACAGAGGTGACACGTTCTCCTCTTGGCAGGTGACACCACGGAGATGACATATTTTCCACCAGCAAATTCCTAAGGGAAACTTATAATTAACTAGCCTTCCATGATCAGCATGGTTGCTATAGTTTAGTTACAGTTTACTTTTGCATTTCTCAGCAGTACCCTGCGGCCAAACAGGGGTAGTGATACATGTTTCTAGTAATTTCTATTTATTTTTCCTCAGGCATTAAGGCTATGGGAAAGAAGAGAATGGGAAGAGGAAGACTGTGCCAGTTTAGAAGGTGGGGAGCGGGGAGGGGGAAACCCCTCAAACAGTGAATGCAGACAAAACTGGAAGGTGCAATATATTTAGAAGATTGTAGAATGTATTCTAGCTTAGCAGTCTGCAAATCCTATGAATGTTTTATTCAATACAAGTATTGGATAAACTGAAACAGGAGGCATATAAGCATACCTGACTGAGTTTGAACCACCAAAGAAGTTCAAGCAGCACACATCTCATGTTCAAGAAGAACTAGATATTAGAAACATGTTAAAGTAAGTGTGTTGTAGAGAATTCGGAGAAATCACACCCAGGGCAAGAGGGACACTTCCAGTGCTTAGTGTTTACCCTGGTAGAGAAACAATTTGCTCTAACAGATGGTCCATGTCAGACTGTATGCTTAGATTTTTTGTTTATGTGGACCTCTGAGTTGTGATTCTTTCCTTCCTTTTGCCTGGGAGAAGGCGAAGGGAGAAAAACTGTGGCCTTTAGACTGCTGAGAATTTTACTTTTTGCTTGCAAATTACAGCTATGATATTTATTTAACAGATCACACAAACATTATTTATTGTCTAATAGCTTTTCTATTGCTGTATTTCACTGTAAACTTTGACTTTAAAAATTCCTCTTTAGGTTTTGATGTAGCCAATTCCTCATTTCCATCCACTAGCACTATTGAAATATTGTTAGTGTCTTCTGTGTGAGGAATGAAATGAAGAACACTAAGGGGGGAATATAGCAGGAGTCTAGAGACATTAGGCAGCCAATGTAGCCTATCAGGTTAGTTTCATTTCCTCTAAAATGAAAATGGTTGGTCATACAGGCTTTTCTTTCATCTCCATATTAAAGCCATTGATGCAGGTGGAATGCTGGCATGGCTAGTATCATAGTTTAACCCCAGCCGGTAATTAAGCGCCACACAGCTTCTTGCTCATTCCCCCCTCACCCAGAGGAATGGGAAGGAGAATCAGAAAGGTATGTATAAAACTCGAGGGTTGATATAAAAACAATTTAATAATTGAGATTAAAAAAATGAAAGAGCAATAATAACATTAACAGTTATAATGAAAAGGAGGAAGGGGGGAGAGGAATGAAATACAAAGGGAAGGAGGAGAAGAAAATAAGTGATGCACAACACACCTGCTCACCGCCCACTGACCAATGCCCAGCCAGTTCCTGAGCATCAATCGGCCTGCCCCAACAAACCCCCCCAGTTTATATACCCAGCATGATGTCCCATGGCATGGAATACCTCTTTAGCTAGTTCGGGTCAGCTGTCCTGGCTGTGTCCCCTCCTGGTTTCTCGTGCCCCTTCAGCCCTCTTTCTGGCAGGGCCTGAGAAACTAAAAAGTCCTCGACTTAGTATAAACATTACCCAGCAGTAACTAAAAACATCCCTATGTTAACATTGTTCTCACACGAAATCCAAAACACAGCACTGCACCAGTTAAGAAGAAAATTAAATCTGTCTCAGCTGAAACCAGGACAGCCAGGCAGAGTTGATATTCTGCATTGTAGTGAAAGAAAGAAAATCTCATTTTTCTCAACTGTATGGTGCCAACATCTTCTTGTTCTACTGCACTCCATTTTCAGCTCTCAAGATCCATCTCCAACTGGATGAAAATAGTGTTTCAATATTTCCCAGCAACCAGAACAATCTTTGCCATGAGTATGACTTTAGAAAGACCTATAGATGCTCAGAACTGCTCCATAAAAGCAAAGCAATCCTTGGGATCCTTGATGTAGATACAATTTGCCTTTGAAGTCTACACAGGGCATGGACAAAATAGTCTCAAGGAACTTGACCAACATATTCTTTCTCTTCAGTAAACAGGGTCATCAACAAAACTTTTTCTGCCAGAATTGATACATCACGATATGTATCAATATACGTCACACATGCCTGTATGCATATGCATATACATGTACTTATTTCAAAAACAAAACATTAAAAAATGAAACTTTCACCTTATTTACCTCTTCTAATATCCAACCAAATTTCAATCAGCACAATCCTGTACCATTTCCAGGTTCAATGATTAGTTCTTCCACCCTCATTTGACAGCACTGGACTGGTCCTGAATAGCAAAATATGGAGAAAAGTACATCATTTTGTAAGATTAATGCTTTACCTCACCATACATGCCCTTCACGTGGGGGAAAAATTCACCTGGCATAATCCTGCTTCAGTTCCATCCTACACTGCTGAAGACAGATTTTCTTTACTGCTCTGTAAATTTCCTCTTTTTATCAAAATTTCTCCTACTGCAACAATCTAATTATTCCTGAGCTTTGTGTTGAGTGTCTCAGTGCTCTGTAGTGCCTAGGTCCTTGACTTTTTTTACTGCCAGACCTTATTATTATAAACCCATGTTTCTAAGAGTGTATTTTGCTGACCTCAGCCAACAGAAAGTCATATTAATGAAGAAACTATTTCTTATTTTCTGAGATAAAGAATCTATCTTCATGTGTGGATTACAGGATATGTTACAATAATTATTTCCATAGAAAAATTATGTCCGTTAATCAACAGTTGGCTTAAGCCAGGTTTTGCCTCATCTGAAATGTTAATGAAACCTTGGAAGTCGATAGGTTGCATTTTGAATCAAATATTAAAATACCAATAAAATCTTCCAATCTATAGTTTTGAAGTTGGTGATAGTTGAACCAGTTATAATAAACACGTTCTGAGGAAACTGTTAGAAGTAGAGATGTGAACACAGTAAAAATCACAGAACTGGGGTAGAGAGGCCATCAGCTTCTTTGCTTTAGTACTTTATATTAGTTTCAGAAAAAAGAAAATATGTTTTTAAAAAGTTGCTCCCAGACAATAATCTGTTATATGGATAACAGAGAACAGGATGACAAACAATTCAGAAGAATTTAGCAAGAGAAAGAAATCAAAACAACCCCCCCAGACTTGTGACAAATGCTAAATGGTAGAAAAAGAGTGGTGTAAAAGGCCACAGACGATGGATGCCAGCCTAGGACCCATATTACAGTAAATGTAATCCTCATTAGCTCATGTGTCAGCAGACACGAAACACCTGCCGAAAAGTGCACAGGTTAACAGCAGTTCTCAGTCCGTGTACTTTGAAACTACACAGTTGCACAGCAGCATTTCTATTGTATATCCTGTGCTGAGTGTCCTCAGTCTGAAACATAAACACTCGTTGCAGTCTAGTCAGTCCAGCTCTGTAGCATATTAATTTAAACTTCATAAAGACAATCACAGTTTGGAATATGGAGGAGCTAAGGTACAGCTACAGGAAGTCTTTGGCACAGAGACTCAGATTCACTGTACTAACTTAAATCACTTAGTAGCTAAATTAGCAACATTATAGTCCTACATTTTCCTTAATTAGCAAAGTGCACCCCAAAGCATGATTCAGATCTTATATGAAGTAAATTCGTCATTAGGAAGTTTTTCTCTCTTGCTACTTAAATGAAGCTTTCTAAACTGCATAATAAAAGGTATAGGTTTCAACACCTACTGACGCTATTTGCTTTGTGCTCTTCAAACAGACAATGCCTGGGCTGAAGATTGGAATTATAAGACTTTTGGATGCTACCACTTACAAGTGAGATCCCATACAGATCTCATACATAGCTGACTCAGTTGTCTGAATTGCAGCCTTCATGACTTCTAGAAATGTCTTCTGGCATTCCTGTTTGTTCATTGGAAAACACATCTCTTTGTGTTGTGAAGAATATCACCTGAAGTCTTCTTTTCCCTGTATGATGTGGGAAACAGTTTGCATGTCCCACTTTGCCCTGAGTAATCAATAATCTAATTTTCCTTGGTTATTCTCATGGATATACCTAAAACTAAAAGCAATATTCAAAAGGCTTAATATCCTCCATGATATGTCTGACTCTACTGTAAGACTCCTTCACTGTAGTTTTTTGAATTCATAATGGGAAAATAATATTTCTGAAGACTCCATTCAGTTAAATTCACTATAAAAAGTAGAATCCTGTTGCCTGAAATAATTGGTTTCTGTGACTCCCTAATAGAATTCTACAAGTGTTTGTACAATACTAGCTTGCTTGTAAATTGCTGGATCAGCACCAAAATTTTAGTATTATTAGCCACATGTAGGAAATCAAAGGAAAAAGAAGAAAACTAGAGAATGAAACTAAAATGTAAATTTTAACACTTATGAGGTGCTAAATAACATCTTGGATTTTGTTTAAGAGGCAGCTATGAGCATACCTTATGTAGGTTGGTTTTATTATTCAAATACGAACATAAAATTTTCAGAGGTATAGATTCAATTTGAAAATATATTCTGAAATTCATATAGAATATTTCATGTGAGCAATCATTGCAATTAAAATAATTCTTTGACTGATGTTTACTGGCAGTATGAACTTCTTAATTACTGAAGCAACTGCAACTAGATTGACTACGAATGTGCAAAGTTGACCTTAAAATATTTGACATTTCTGAGAAACTTAGATCTTTTGATGGTACTTTAATTTAGAATATTGAAGTGAAATAAATATTGGATAGAATAAGATATACTGGAATGAGAATAAAAACTTCCAAGCTTTTTGAACAATTTTTTAACAATAATTTCAGGAATTCACAGCTTCTTTAATGTCATCAGTGAAATTTCATCTTTTGAAAACAGCACTGATAGAAATAGTATCATAATGCAATAACACAATAAACGACAGTAATAAGTCAACACTCACAGGCTATCAGTCAACAACTATTCTCTATTTCAGCCACTGGGTATATCTTTCATTCTATTATTTAAAAACTACTGTACGACCAACCAAGTGGAGTATCTTTAGTTTTTATAAACCGTGATTTCATTAAGATTACCATGAGCATTTGAGTATTGCCTCCTCTTGCAGAAGTATCATGTCTCATAATACTTGGATTGTATTTCAACAGGATCTCAAAAATATCTAGATTTTGCTTGAATTTGCATCAAGTATTTTCCTAATCAGATAGATACATTTTCAATATACTGCAGCTATAAACCGCTTTCAGAAACACGCGTACAGTGTTTTTGGTTTTGCAGGACACTCGAAGATGTTTTCAGCAATGGCAGGTCAACATCACCTTAATGCTTGCAGGAGGCACCGTTGATCCATCAATGTTTCATAACACGTTAGGGGATATGCAAATGCAAAAGTTAAAGAGATGAAACTAAAGGAGTAGAGGTGTTTGCAAAATAGGAAAGCTTTGCGAACTTCAATGTGTTGAAATTTTGGTAATTTTTTCCATTGTGTTTCTGGACAAAACCCAAGAACATACAAAGAATTTTGCAAAACACTATACAATAGAGAAAGGAAATAGGAAAGGCAGCCAATAATAATATGCAATCAGATATTAAATGGTTTCTGTTTCTTGGAGTCTCAAGCATCTAGAGTATCCAAAGCATGTCCTATTGTTAAAAAAAAAAAAAAAAAAAAAAAAGTATGATTATAAAAGTAATCTCAAGTCAAATATAGGTCAGGAGGAAAACATGACCTTCAGGTGTATTTTTTAAATGTTGGCAGCAGCTGCAATGTGATGGATAAAAGCGTGTGTGACATACTTAGGGGCTAATGATAGAGCTATGTTTTTCATACTTCCTCCCATCCCTTCCAATGTAGTTATATCTCCACTTGTTAAAACACTACTGTCAATTTTATTTGCAGGATAGAGTCATAACTACTAACAATCACGGAGAGAGAGAGGGAATCATCTTATTCCTATATTGACAAAGCAGGAAAAAAATCACAGTTGAAATCCCTTTTTTATAAAAGGAGAAAAAAAATCAAGACAAGAGGTGGTTCAGCAATTCAAGACACTGTATGACACAGTTCTCTAAAAATTATAATTAATTAACTGATCAGAATTTCTAGACAGAAGAGATTTTTAGCAATCCATTTTTTTTTAAACCTACAATATCACCATCTGCATGGACAGATATTATTTATTTGGCTATCCACAAAGCAGTACTGCATATTCCTCCAAAAATTAAAAAAACTAGATAAAACAAAACAAAAAACAAAACCAAAATCTGATTTTACAATCTTCAGTGTAAGACAACTCCTCTAAGTCACTTTCTTTTTTTATTTTTTTTTCAGCATTGTGGCTTTATAAATCTTACATCTGATTTCTAATAAAAAGAATTATCACTTCTTTCCAGGCAAGTTTAGAGTGCCCAGGCAATAATTCTAAGAAAAAAACCCCAAAACTAAACAAGCCAACACACAAAAAAATCAAGCCTCGAAATGCATACATTTGTCAGTAGAGATTTAGGGGAAAGGTGAAAACCTTTTCCTGCTACTGTGTGGTGCTTGATTTGCAGATAGAGAAATTTCCTCTTTCCAATTGTCAGTCTTATACCTTTCACGTAGACAAAATTTGATATTATGTGTATAAAGAAAAACCTTATCCAGAAGGAAAAAACAGATTAAAATCTAAATGAGATAGTATAAATGCAATTTTGTTCATTACAAGAGGTATTTAGCTCATGAAAAGGTGACCTTATATTAGTCTCTTCTAGCCAGAAAAAATAGCCATAATCAAAACAGAACTAAAGTATTGAAACTAGAGATTATTCTTAATTTTGATTTGTATTAAGAGGCTGGGGTGAAAAGTACAGTTTTGTTTTCTTCTAGAAACTACTTCACCACTATCAGTTTTTTAGCACTGAAGTACAGTGAAAGACTAGAATTTAAGATGACATCTAAGTACATTAAATAATTTCTATTTTACTTGACCAACTAATTTCTCTACCTCTATATAGTCTTATTTCCCCCCATTTTAATAAAGATAAATATTTAGAATAAAAAAGGAGTTGTGTGAATGTGCCATCACAGGAACAAAGAGAAAACGCACTGGTTAGCAACTGCAGAACTTTAAATTAACTGTTATTGTGTCTTAAAAAAAAATAAAAATACTTCTTTCTGGTATAATTTTGTAAACTCTTCCATTTTCTTTAATATTATTACAGAGATTTCCAAGGTCCCTGTGCTGCATAATCTACTCTTTCCTAATGTTAAACATACCTTTTTTGTGTTTTCATAGGGGTTTTTTGTTCTATTAAGGATTTATCACTCTCACTATACACTTATTTTATTTTCAAAACCTTACCAATTTTGGCTTGCCTTCTCATGCTTTTTCCTTCTATTACGTAAAACAATTTAAAAAGTGGTGACCATCATCAATAAAGACTTCTAAATCATAATTATGTATTTTAATGCACTAAGCTCAGAAATGTAACTGAACGTGTCTTACAGCGCTCACATTAACACTAAAGTACTTCTTTTGAATGCCACAGCAGAGCTGGCACTCCTTCAGCCCGTATTTCTTTATGTCTATTACTCCTCTTGTAACACTCCTTGAAATAGAAATCTGCCACCTTTCTTTTCCATTATTCCTGACTTTGAGCATAGAAGGTAAAGAAGTCCCCATTTCACTTTCTAATTGTAATGTTGCCTTCCACAACTTTTAAAGAAACTTCCCTGAAGTCATCTTTTTGATGTAGCTTATCAGTTACCATGAATAAGTTTATAATTGGGTCCAATCTCATTAGATCTGAACTAAAACCTACAAGAATCCATCACATACAACCTTACTGATGCTACAAAGACCAGAAAATTTTTAAAAGATTGGGAAGATGTGTCCTTTGCCATGATGGGAGCAAAGTAAAAACCCTAGTCAATAAAGTGCCTTTATCTATTTCAGAAAAACTGGCCTTTTCAAGCATCCTTTAGTTTTCTTTTTTTGTCATGGCTTTTTTCCCACTCACACACATCTCAGCAAGGCTTTTCTCCTTTGGCAAATTGAATATATATTACTTTGACCTGGACAGGTAGGGGAAATGCATAAGCCTTGACTTTCTCCCATGTATACAAAACATTGACAGTCATTTAGAAAAAATTCTTAGCTAAAAAACAGGAAAAAAGCTAGAGGAAAAAAGTCAGTAGGAGTCAGTAGGCTTTTTAGCATTTTGAAAAATCTATTTCCTCTTCAACACATTGGCAGCCTTTTTCTCTTTATCCTCCTTCCACTGCATTTTAATAGAGGAAATTGAGGTTTTGCTGTTTCACCTGCAAGAATTACATATATATCCCATTGTTGCACAAAATGAAGACCCACAATAGCAAAGTAAAAGTAGAAAAATTATACCTTCTGGAGGATGCTTTCCATACTCACAGCAGAGATCCTGAGAAATAGTTGGAACAAAAATCCGCAAATCAGTGCAAGTAATTGCACAGTGGAAAATAATTATGTCATAGACCATACAGTACTACTGCACATTTGCTCTGAATTCCATTTCAATATAATTTCCTTATGTTTCTGTTACAACAGGAGTTTGTATGTTATATACTGAACTCTCCAGACAGAGTTAAACTCCCGTTGCCCAAACGTTACCAGAGTTGGGAAATTTTCAAACAACGTGTAGCTTTGATCAAGTCGCAGCATGTGTGAGCTTGGGTAAAAAAATGAAAGAAAAGTTACTTAGATGTTAATTAAGTGGGTCAAATCTATTTCATTACTAGACTATCAGTATTAAAGTTATTTTGATCTAACCTCATTACACTCTCTTAACACACTTCTGTATGTTTCTTAAAGTGTGTTCACTAAATTAGAAATCAGAATCCAACTATTTGAAGAGAGTGCACTATTGATCATACTGTACAGCCAAGCTTACTCCATTAACTTTCACCAATTGCTAGTTTGAATACAAATTTGAACCTCTTCTAGAGAGAATCCTGTCCCAGGATTCCCAAGGTTAAGTGCTTGGAGCGATATCTATGGGAGGAAACCTCGATGAAATTTCTAATCCCTATCAGAATAGATTTGAATCTCAGACTCTTGTAAAAATATGTGGTTGTCCAGAACATTGTTGCATTGTCCTTTGGTTTTATACATCTAAATAATTGCTTTTCTTATGAAAACCAACATGAAAAAAAGGTGTACTCTCTAGAAGCAGATATCAGACATTTTAATAGCTTTTTTTTACAAGTTATTTTTGACATAATCCTCTACAGTAGTACCCATCTCTAGGGCTAAAATGTGTGAACTGCCTTTTTTAAATCATGCAAATTTTTCCATTTCAGGAAACCACAGAAACAGGTTAGCTAGCTAGGCTATGAGATAATTTCTGTGGAAGACTTTCCACATAATAATTTCCAGAGGTAAGGCTGTTTGAATGAATTTAAAAGGAATGGGGGGAAAAAAAACCCGAAGGAAGCCGAGTGTGTGAAATACAAAGTACTTCACATCTCAAATATCCCTTCCCAAAGTCCAGTCTAGTCTGTCTGCCTCTTGACTGGGAAGGGAAGTTATAGGAATTCTTTAATGTCTATATCCTCTTGGGATCAGTTCCACATTTTTCACAATGACTTACTAGTTAGTGCTTTTATCTGAAAAGTGAATATGAGGTTAGGAAACCTTCCTCAGCTTGAGAAAATTGGAATCCAAATTTTCCATATATCAGGAGAGTACTGCAGGACATGTCCCTCCCAACAGTGGCTATTACCAACACATGCAGAATCATGCTTCCTCTTGCCTCTTCTGTTTCTGATCCTACAACATTTAAAGTCTTTTTTCAGGGCTGAGGACTGTGCTCTCATGTCAAACAATGGCATAACCTGGAGATCAGGCACTCTCCTGGGTTGTCAGTATGAGTCAATCACAGGCTGAATCGTTTGAAATGAGATCCTCTGCTCCATCTGGGAGAGAGTTGTGATGTCCTTGATGACATTTAAATAACTATCCTCATAGTTTAGATGGCGGTGGAGCTGCGGGCAGTATAAATGGCTGTATCTTATGGATTGAGTGGTCTAAGTAAAATTGAATTTAGACATGGAGGTGCATAAGCTGGATGAAGTGATGTTTTAAAACAAATGGACTAGATTTTCTATCGAATTTTCATGAGAGATAAGTAACCCTAGGTCCTTGCAGTCTTCATCTTGTTCTTTAACTTCAGTTCAAACTGTTATAGAAAAGACCCAATACTACTTCATGTCCTTGAGTGCTGGATAAGACTAGAATTCTGTCGGGAAAGAAGCCTATGATCATGTCCACAGTCTGTATGCAATATCACTTCACTTATTTGCACAAGCCATCTTTATGCAGACATATTTAAAATTTTAAGTGTTGAGTTTTCAAACCACAAAATGGTGTTCTTTCAGTACAGTTTTGTGTGTTGTTTCCACCTCTCTTTAAAAAAAAATGAAGCTGAAGAAACATTTTGTCATGTAACACATTAGTGAAAAGATCTTATGGAAACTTCTCATCAGTGTCAAGGAAATTATAAGAAACTTTACCAAACAGTTATATTACATAGTTTTTTCTGTTATTTCCCTAAATTAATTCAGAACACTAAACATCATATGATAGACCATATATTAGCAGAAAAAGATATGACCCAACCTTCTTTAGCACAGAGAAACAGTAGGATTTAATTCTGATTTAAAGATTACCTCAATTAACGAACTCGTCTGTGTCAGGATACTTCTGAAGTAACTTCTCTACAGAAACTCTTTTCCATGCTTTCCTTGGTTTACCAGGTCTTACATAGGATTATGCATATTTGATAATTTGTGAAACGCTTTAATTCTTACTTGATATACTAAGCAGATGATTTATTAAATGCTTTAATTTTTCTATGACACACTAAGCAGATTTCATTCATAGTTATATGAAACAGCAGTAATTACCTATATGATGCTTGGAGACGACTTGCTAAAACTTCTGGAAATACACTCTCAAATACATGGTATTTATAGACTCTTTATGTGGAAAGATTGAATACTTAGCTGAATAGTGTTGAAATGCTGGTATGTTTTCCCTTTGCAGAAACTTGTGGAAGCTGTGATTAGGCTACAAATGGCTTTTTAATCTCCCTGAGACTTCCAAACAGTAATTACAGCTGCTAGCTTTTAGATACGTTATAGGAATGTAGATCTTCTGTCTGGCAGCCTTTTCCAAGAGCTGAGATATCACAAATAAACTTCTAAATAATTGTTGCTCTGTCTAATCTGATGATATTTTTTTCCTCACTGTATGCTGGTTTCTCACTTACCTTCTATATCAGAATTCAATTTAGTTGTTTTGAAAAAAATTGTTTTCTCCATGTGAAAGGTGTTTTCCTTTGAAGGCAGCCTCATTGAGGTTTAAACACCGTTACTGTCACACCTGGGCAATATTCCAGTATTTCCACCTCTGGAATTTTCAGCTCAACAGAAATACAAAAATGAGAACTCAAGCCCACTTAGCAAGGAGATCTCGGATACCTAGTGGCATGTTTGCAGTATCAAGCAGAATTCAAGAACTATGGTTGCAGGTTCCAGAAATGATGACAATACAGAACATGTCATTCCTCTAAAATCTTCAGATGAGATCACAGCTGTATCAGTAACTGTAGTGCTTACCTTAGCTTAGTAATTTCACCCAAATGACTAATAAAGCTGCTGCAATGCATCTGGTAGACAGCACATTAGCTGCATTGAAAGATCTTTGCATCAAGCACATTAAGAGATCAGATCACACACCTTTGCTTTGCTTTTGAGACTTCAGCTAATGCATATCCAGCCTGCTTCCCTTCTGTGAGGAAAGGCCGATACATGGAAACCAGAAAGATTCGTGTGGGATAAGTTGACAACTCTGTGTCAAAGGGGATTGTTGAGGGAAAGGCAGATAAAATAATCTATTCCATTGGGAGACAGCCAACAACCCAGCACAAAAAAAAAAAGGAAAAATAAGCTAGAAGAAAATAGTGTTAACCAAGACACATCAGTTCACATTCAGCAAGGGTGTGTGCCTACCCTTCAACACAGTTCTGACTTGTGTGAGTAATTAGAGTCACACATATCCTTTGGTACCTTTCTGGGTAGGTGGTGTTGCTGGGAGGCATGCTGTGCTGTTAACAGTAATTTTTTTACACTTACATAAAATGAAAGCTCCCATCACAATTTGAGAATTTGTTAGAGATGGAAGACTTTGAGGTTTCTCTGGATTATTACTCAGGCATGATAGAAATCAGATTCTGACTGCAGTTGAAAGAAATAAAATACTGACGTAAAAAATGCATGTAAAGACAGAATTTAATTTCATAATTCCTTAAAATAAGGAAAAATAAATTATGATTAGTGTGGATAGCTATGGAAATTCTCTAGTGAGGACAGGGGAAATTAAACAATTGTAAAGTTATATACTTTTTCTTTTTTTATTTAGTATCTCCATTCATCACTGCCCATTCAGATGGTCTAATATAAATAAATAAATAAATGTAAATGCAATTAGCTGTTAAGAGTCCTGTTAAAAAATGGTGAAGCTGGCTTGAGTTCCGTAAATCAAGATCTTTAAACCGCAGAAAACATTGCTCTCTAATTTCTTCATATATTTTATGCAAGAAGTTGTTTGATAGTTAACATTGTGTTTACACCAGTTTTAGTGTCTCTTCTTCCATCAGGATTCACAAGCCACATAAACATGAAATTAAACATGCCATTCTTACTCCAGGGTTTCTGTTATGGAAGGTTCCTGGGGCCGGGGTTAACACCTCGTACAGAGTCTAAGGATCCTCGTTTTTCTTGGTTTTGCTTATCTCAAGCATACAATCTGAGACTGAAGCCTAACTGGAGCCTCTGAGCCCATCATTAGCTCTGTGGCCAGGGGACTTCAATGTGACATAATCCATTCTAAGGCCTAGGTTTCCTGGCTGGAAGATAAGTAGCTGGCTTGCTGTAACCCAGAGCCAAAGTAACAACTAAAACCAATCTAGTTTCTGTGATGAGGGAGATTGGCACTCCAAATTTACACAACAATACAGGTGCACCCAGAAAGAACTTTTTAAGTGAGACCCCCGAGTGCTCTAATGACAGGGTAGTCTACCTGTTTCTCTTATTCTTAGAGTAAACAGTTATCTCAGAACAGAAAATTAACCATCCTTTAATAAACCAGCTTTTTATATTCTAGTATGTTTAACAGAACATCTCTAGACTTTTGTAATCATTCTATTTTATATACCAGGCATTTCAATCCACTTGGGGTGCTGCAACTAGGGGAGCTACAGCAACGGTAAATGTCAATCAAGCAGAAGTGTCTTGTGCTTGTATAAGCAAATGGAGAGCTTCTTAGATATAAGGGAATAGCTGTAGAATGAAACCCACTTATTTCTCAGTGTCCTTTTTTTCAACACAGAGGAAGTCCTTGTCCTCTGTCTGCAAACTGAGACACAGAAATTCCCAGTCCAAGGAACTAGCTACATCAAAACTGTATATGTGCACGTAGCAAAAGCTGACCTTGACAGATGGTTATTTTGAAACATGCAGTAGCATTGAAAACATGGGTGTATACGCACATAAATGCTAAACAAGAATTATCTTTATTACTGTATAGATTTTTTCCCCATGAGTTACCGTTACTTGCTGTCCCTGCTTTAGTCTCTCCCTACTCATGTATACAAACATAATTTTGGGCACAGATGGTGAAGAAAGCATGCGAAAGTCTGTTATCTTCGAGAGGAAAGCACTGACCCAACTTTCTCCTTCCCTTTGAATGCTGTTTCAGGTGCCTGAAGAACAATGGCAGTTTAGCAGTGTCTGTTGTGGCAGGATGGGCTGTGAGGTGAAAGGGTCTATTTGGAGTGGATAGATGATGTGGTCATGCCAGGGATACTACAGAGCCCACCATCGGGACATAGATATCCATGAGCTCTTCATCCGTTGCCACTATGGGCAGTAATCAGAAGATGTGCCAAACTCCGAGAATATCCCTCCAAAACTCACAAACAATATACTCCTACAGAAATCAGATGGCACCAAATACTTTGTTTCAATAACTAAAAACCTTTTGAAGATGCTTTTATGTAGACTTGCATTGTGAAAACAGGACGTTAATTAACTTTTTATTATTTTTGCTTTCATCTGCATCTCGTTTCTTCCTCTTTAATACAGTTTCCTATGTTCTCACTAAGTGCTATTCCCTTGGAAACAATGTTTTTAAACTGGTTTCCTTTCTTGCAACTCCTCAGCTCTTCTACTTCCAGGAAAAGAAAGCATCAGTCATGGGGTTTCATACTGAAAGTTTCTAGGCAAGAAAAGGTTTCACTGAACTGGACCCTAAGTGTGCTCTGGAGTTCCAATCTAAAGTGTGATGGACAGCAGATTCTTATAAAAGGAAGTGAGAATGTAGCCAAGATACAATGATAGACCAACCGTACTGCTGTACTTTTAGAGCATCAGATCTTATAAACTACTCACAGTTTGCCTGTCAATAGTTATTGGAAATATATTTACGGGTGAAAAAGAAAAAAAAAAAAAACCAAACAAGCTACAAAACTACCTTCAGATAGTTTTGGATCTGTAACAGCAGTAGATCAATGTCCTGGGACAGTAATAGCCATGCTGCTGGAAAACCCTTTAAAAATTGAAAATTAATGCAAAAATATTGTCCTAGTCTGCCATTTATTACTAGAAGCACAAAATATCATCACAGACACCTTCTGGATTAGAGTAGCATGTTAAGTGATGACAGAATTTAAATCCAGAAAATAAACAATCATTTATCAAAAGAAGTGTTTTTGCTATCTCACATTACTATAGCATTTTTTCCCTGAATAAAACTTTTCTTGTAGCATTGCTTTGCACACACAGTTGAGAGATTTTCCACCAGAGTTATTCTACTTTAGTAGTGGGTAGATTAATCTTTTATCTCCATTGCACATATTGGTTTGTGATGATGTTGGGTTTTTTAGAAGCAAAAAGAAATTATGCTAGTTAAGAGATCATTTGAAATCCAATACTTCCCCATACACACTTCTGCTTTTTTGTAAGCTTTGTCTTTGGATATGTCTGTATACATTTTAAATTTTCCTTTGTTATAGCATTATTTCATTGTTGCGGTAGACATAATATGTATTTATTCTACTTGTATAAAATTAATATCTTTTGTTCACCCTCTCCTCTACCTCTCTAGTTGTACTCATCAGACACTTAATTGATCTCACTTCTTAGTGTAGCTTTGTCATTGGTGATATAAATACTTTTTCTTGGTCAATAAAATGCCAAAGCACATACATGACATCTTTCTGAAAGCAAAATACAAAGTAAACAAAGTCCGATTGCTGAGTCAGTGATTCAGATTTCAGCAAGACTGACAGAGAACTGAGGTAAATATGAATGCTGTAGATAATAAGTGTTTGATGGACTGATATAGAAATAAATGGTTTGGGGGACTTTGGAGCAGTCAAAGTCTTTCCAGGTGGCATGCTTGTAATTTAGAGACATGGGATACAAATGGAATTGTCAGCTCTATCCTGTCAGGAGCACATGCTTTGGATGTCAAAGATGGGGAGCTCAGTGGAAAGATTTAACAGCTGAACCTTGCTGTGTGTGCTGTGATAATTTGGTCTCTTAATGGAAAAAAAAAAAAAAGTGTCTTTTCTGCCTTCTCTCGACTATAATTTCAGGTTCTCCAATGACCTTTGTTTGTGCTACTGTTCTTGGAAAAGAAAGCCTCAACATTTTTTTCTGGCCAGTGTCATTTAACAAATCAGATGAATGGTACAGTTAAATGTGGTTGGTTTAGTGTGCATTTATAAAGATAACAGCAGTGAAACATTTCCTGTTTTCTGGAATTGTTATTTGTACTAGAGTATTCACATAATTTTTTTAGCAGCTCCACCTCTTCGATCAGAAGCGTTTCTCAGATGAATTAGATTTGAATGATAAATTATCTGAAGGTTTATGATTGTGTAAGTTCCTTTCCTTGGTGACCATAGTAAGCCCAAAACTTGTCATCCTTAACACACAAAATCTCTCTTTTAATTCAAGTATGCCTTTAATACCAGAGTATGACCAAAAGGCATTTGTCAGAAAGACTGATGACCAAAGGAAATTACAGATTTTAAAGAAGAAATATAATGAGGGAGGATGTAGATTGTCTTTCTTGACAGGAATTACATGTTCTCATTTGGAAGAACTGCAAATCACTAAATGAACTAATGTAATTTTCTTACAGAGATAACCCTTACACAGCAAATACCCCAGTCATTATGAACCACTACACAGAAAGGAACAGTTCGTGTATTTGACCTTTCTATCAGAGGTTATCAAGAGGTCTTCAGTCTCCCTTGTTATATTTCCCCCATTCAAGTGCCCTTTTGAGCTGCTGTCTTGAAATTTAGAACAGTCATTAGGCACGGACTGTTGACTGCAGAATAGGAGAAACATGACATTTGACATTTTTATCATAGGTCACTAAAGGTCATTTCTCCAGCAATGTGTAATATCAGGCAGGAAGTAGTCATAGGTATGAAGTCTTTAGCCTGAACTCATGAGCTCATTTATTGACACCAAATAATTTTAATGGACTGAACAACTGTGTCACTGATAATCAATTCTATCTACCCAGTACCATAGGCAATTGAAAAATAATCTATCAAACAATGTATGACAGGCATTTCTTAATCACAAAGATAAAATTTGCCGTTATCACACACAATGTAGACATGCTGTTTAGGTAATCTGTGCCATAGGTGTATTACAGTGATGATTGGGAGGATCAGAGCGGGTGCTGATTTTTAAGACTTGCAAGTGGATATCTAATTCTTTACTGAGCATGCCACCTGGCCATAAACATATTATTTGTATAGTTTTGCAGTGACCCTGCAATCCATCCAAAATTTCCCTGTTTTCCCTGATTTCTTGGGAGATGATAGAGCAATAATTTAGTTCATATAAGCACATGTGCAATATTAGTAACAATGATGTAATGTATATGATGTTCTATAACAGTAAGACCCAATACCTTTTCAAAACCACTTTTTCAAAGAACCCCACAGCTCTGATTCTGTAATCTTGCTTTTACAGTTATTTTAATTTCAATGTTCATTTTACCTAAACAGATTGTCAGCCTGGTGGAATGTTGTCTTGGGGGACATACAGTTTGGAGAGCTAAAAAATAAAGGGGTGTCTTTTCCTTCTTTTACTCTGTCACACTGGTAAAGGCATGCTCCACTGCTACACTGAGCACAAAGATGTTCTGACACACCTGCCTTCTACCCCACAAGCCAGTGGTTGTATCAGTGACTTTATCTGTGAGGAGACGAGAAAACTTACAGGGAAAAGGAATAGTGAGATGAGATAACAAAGAAGACTTCTCTCAAGTCAGGCTACCAACATCTCAATTCTCCTCTCCAAGAGGGAGCACTGAATTATTTGCAGGTCTCTGAAAGGGAAATGCAAAATAACTGTGACAGTCAAGTAAGCTTTAAATCAGGTATTATAAAGTGGTATTAAAGGAGACGTTTTACTTTCCATAATGAAAAGGTTTCTCTGAAAATAAAAGATATTTGTTTTCCATAAACTCTATTTATATATCTTTAAATTTTATTTCATTAGGCAGTGCATTTCTATTTCATGCCATCTTCACTGTGCAAGGGTGTGTGGTATTTCTCGTATGTTTTTCCTTGGTTAAATGTCTCCTAATTGATAAGCTAGGTCAGCAGAAGACAATTTTGTTTGCTACATCAGAAATTTTGTAATTTATGTATAAATGATTATTTAGAAAATAATATTTGTGATAAGTGGGATTCAGAAGTGAAGAAGACTTTCATTTGGAGTCTGAATTTTTGACTATCACTTTTGAAAAGATAACACATGCATAGAAATTACTTTGTGGGTAGCTAAAGAGCAATTGGAAAGATGGAAGGTGGTTTTATTATTATTCTGCCTATGGCAACATTACTGTAACTGCATCTTTCTAAATGGAACAAATGTTTTATTATATTTGCTAGTGCTCGAGCCCCACAAAAGAAAGATGTAGTTACTGTAACAGCAGATGGCTAAGCCTGTGTGACTAGCAGTGGTTTTGTGTTATTATTTCTATCAATCAATGATAACTTTTAACTTTGTGCAGTGCTATTTTGGTCATGCCTATTCTTATTGTGCTGCTACATTAGAACTTCCTATGACAGTCTGTTCCATAAGTAGCAATTTAAAGGCTATAGCAGTAGAAGGTGAACTGTTTTGTGCCTGGATTATTACTGAAAATGAGGATTCTTCTGTTATTATGACTACAAATATAATCACACACATTATTACATTCTTGTTTAATTTTAGTGGTGGAACTGGCTTTGGGTTTGCAGGGAGCACAGGCAGATGTCCTTCCTTTCCTCCTGCTCACTGAATACTGCATATTACTGTCTAATTACTGTACTAGGATTCTCTTTTCTCTGATCCATAGACATGGAAAACTCTTCATACCTACCTTCTCTCTTTCTTCATCTCTTACTCCTCTTCATTTCCCTCTCACCTCTTCTTGAATTAGCCTGACCACCCACCCAAAAACCCAGCTCATATTGAGGTCCAGGGAAGTACTTTCTTATTCCCTAGGCAGGCATGCCTGCAATATTTTTAGCAATTTGATGTTTGAACTTATAGTAGTTTTCAGTAGACCTGTAGTTCTTGGGTCACTACACTAATGATCAGCTTCTTACATCAACTCCTCACTAGCTGATGAATAAATCAACAGTTTACACACTTCTTGGCTCATGTAATTCTTATACTGTGAATATATACACAGTTGCCATACAATAGCATAATCATTGAGGTGCTGGTGCTTCTGGCATGAATTGCATCCAGATCAGCTTCTACTTGTTAACATTTCAATGCTGATCAGCTGGTTATGAATATATACTATTAACAGAGCATACTATTTGAGTTTTGCTTACAACGAGCTTTGTAAGAACCTTTCCTAAATTGCAACGTCTAAAACAATTAAAAAGTCCAGGTGTAATGAACTGTTTCATGGCACAATGAGATTCAGTTCTAAGTAAAATTAGACTTTGTCTGCATCACTGTGCTTTTTAGTCTGTTCAGAGCTATTTCTAATGCATTAGAACTAATGTGAGGTGGGTTTTCCTAACAGCAGCACTTGGGTTGTTTATTCATTAGGTAGAAAATAAAGGCAGTATCAATAGGTTTAATATTGATGCCCTGTCACTGAATGTTGATGAATATCATGATCTAACTCTTTTTCTATTGAAGGGGATAAATTTGCTTCCCTACAAATCCTTTCTGTTGTCATTTTCACCAGAAGAAAAGGGTTTCTTTCTCATAGTTTTGTCTGTGCTTCTTACAGGACATAATGTATCTGGGTGCTTGGTAGCATGTCACAGACGCAGATGAGGTAGCCTGTGCAGTCCCTTTGTGTAAGATGCCATACTCAGAAAATACATTATTTCTCTGTAAATAAGAGCAAGCTCTGTTAGTGCTCATATTTATACCAATACTACCTATTTGCCATCTAGAGCCCGCTTCTAAGCATTAAAAAATAGAGACTTTAACATTAACATTCAGTACCCAAAATCTCAGAATTTTGGAGATAAAGTGTTAAAATCTGAAAAGACCTTTTGGGAAAATTGCAATGAGTAATGAAAATAAAACTTTTTTTGAACATCCAAGAGTTCTTGACTTATTAAAATATGTAAATCACTCCTGCACTTTGTTTAATTGCCATTTCCTTAAACCCATCAAATCTTCTTAATTGTCCTTTTCTTTGTCCTTAATTAACACCCATTCCCTATTGGCTAAAGTGTAACCCAGAAGACCTAACCTAGTGAAATCCCCAACTTATTAAACCTAATTGCTATAATAATTAGCAACCATTGGCAAAATATTCATCACACAGAAAGCATGAAGGCATCTAATTAACACTCTCAAAATGCTAAGCATTCACTTCTTGATATTTTACCTGCCATTGAATGCCTTCATTTCTGGAGATGTATGACATAATACATTGTCCTAAGAAGAAATATGATAGCGTTTTCTTTTAAAAATATGAATTTGATGAAACTGAAAATTTTCTCTGCAACAGCCAAGCACTGTTTTAAAAGCTTCATTCAGATTTCATTTCTCAGGTCCCAGATCAAATTCCCTGACAAAAGAGAAATGCCAAAAGAGAGACCAGCTCGGTAGCTCAGATCTTCTGCAGGACTTGGGAGACGTATGGAGTAAGACACTGAACAGGAACATCTTGTAACCAATGTGAGAAACATCTTCACCAAGCTACTGCTTAGTCTGAAGTTTTTTTCTCTTGGGTTTTGTTTAATTTACTTTATTCTGAAAAGAACAACAAGGTAGAATCACATTTTAATGCTGGCATGAAAGTGGAGTTTATCTGATGTGGAACAGAAGTGTTCTGGAAATCTCAGAGAAGTTTGTATGAGAAAAAAATGTTTTCCACTGGCCTCATATCTATGGTTTGATACAGTTAAAACAACTAGGATCTGATATAGTTTCTGCACCTTGTTGCACACTTGTACAAAATGAATTTTAATTCCATAATATATTGTGACTTACATAAGGTGTTAAGATGTTATACAGAAAAAGAAGTAAGATTTTATAGCTTTTGTGGGACAAAACCAGTTGTTTCCTGAATAGAAACATTCAGAACTTTGAAACCATTTCAGCCACAGATGGTGTTGTATTTATATTTATTTTTCATGTAGCAAAACATGCAGTTATTATATGAGGCAAAAAATTTGCAGTCTTTTCTCATCTGAAGTTCCCCTGCTGTCTTGAAGAATTGTGTACATGAGAAACATAGAACCAGATATTTTACTTACATTTTATATACCAAACTCATAAAATAAAATTGCCATTTAAGGGAAAAGTTTTTTCCAGATCATTATTCAGTTTTTTCCTTTAACATCCACGGTTCCTTATGAAAAGGTGTGTTTGCCATACACTGAGCACCACTCTCTTCTCATGACTGTGTCCTGACACTGTTGTGGTTTATCGCTGTCAGTTCTGTGTTAAGTGTAACACCAGGGTTGGCAAGATGGGAGACAGCTAGATATATTAGTGCAAGTGTAGCCCAATCAGCAAGCTTGATATGTAATTGAGAATGCAAACATGAAGAAGTTGCACTACACTTTCTGGAGTGCTGACAGAGAGTAGAATGACTTGGCCTAAAGTCAAACTGTTCAAAACAAATTTCTTAACAAGCCCCAGTAAACAAAACACTTGGGGCGGCTTTGATTTGTATCAGAATATTAGACTTCACCTTCCCTAGTGGAAATTACTTATTTTTCTGACATAATTTTTTTTAGTTTTCAGATTTATTCAAATTCAGTTTCTTTCTGTGGATAGCAATAGTGAAGAATGTTTCAGGTTTCTGTCTTCATCTTTATTTTCGACAGAGGAAGATAAAGATATATGCTTGACAACTTGTATTATTTTTCAGACAATAACACCAAGGAGAATATCTGGATAGTAGTTGGTTAGTGATATTCTAACCCTATTCTATAGTCATAAAAAGCATTAATGTAATGAATTGATTATATTGAAAGTCAGTGTCAACCTTTTTTCTTATCTTTAAGTACAAGCAGTTGCTAGCAGTTGCTACTGTTAGTAAAAATTAAAATTAAAAATATGATTATGAATTATATTTAATTATCGATTATGTTTTTATGAAATATCATTATGAAATTGAAATAGCAACTACTGGATCAACAGGAAAGAAACATGGGGGAAAATGGTTAGCAATAACCCAAGGGGAAGTAAGGTCAAATTTGCTTATCTGTGTTCTTACAGTGATTCCTGTCACAACATCTGATCTCTTCCCATCAAATAACCACAAGTACAATTTACCAGTGGTCTATTCCTTTTCCCTGGTCCCTAGAGGCACTTAGGACTATAGATAGACTTCTAGCAAGACACAGCCTCTCTGGTAAAGAAAGAGGTCCAAATCATCATCCTATGAGATGCATAGAGAAATGAGAGAGAACAGCATATGGGAAATCCTGCAGTTTTACAGAATAACATTAAAAGAAGATAATTATAAAGTGGATGTTTATTGGAAAAGAGGTAGAACTGAGTAAACTAACATAGAAATCTTTCCAACATATCTTTAATTTAATAACAAATATAATGATGTACAGTCACTGACCAATTACTGAGACTGTAATTAAAAACATTGTTGGGTCAGTTTTGTCATTTTGTAATTTGGATGGAGTAGTGAGTCTTGTAAAAATTCAGCTCCAACATAAACGGTTGTTGAAAAGCCATGAGAACAGGCAGGAGGAAGACACTGATGGCTACTCAGAGCTTTAGCCCCATTGCTCGGATTGGTGTGGAGTCTAGAAAATGGATGTGACACTCCCATTTTGGAATCTCAAAGGGTGATAATTGCAATGTGGCAGAAGTGGATAATGGTTCGAAACATGGCAGAAGAGAGATAGCTGAATCAAGGCCTCCCATGTCCTGAGTGACTATCTTTTTTAATAAATAATTTTGAAATTAATACCTGTGTCTCATAGCTTTTCTTTGTGTCTGTGCAATAGAAACAACTCCGAAGAACTCAGGTTTTTTCCCAGTGCAGATGAAAACTGAGCCTGACACATTATGCCCCGGCAAAGTGGAATCCTTGCTGTTCACTGAGCCCTACATTTGTATTTTGGGTTCATCAAATATAGTCAGACATATACAGCTTTAGTGTATTCCACTAGTCTCATTATCTGAGACAGAAACCAATTATGGAGACAACTGAAGAGCATAAATCAGAGTGCCTTACTGAGACCAAATGGTAAATTAAACAGAACCACTTCCCTGATTAGATCCTTATTTTTAATATATGCTAGAGAACAAAAACTTGTTTTCTTTTAGATAGGTAGAAAATCAGACTGTATAGTAGGTAAATCTCATGTTATTAGAATTTGCTTCACTGCTTTTATCAAATGCTCTTTTATTCTGGGCTATTCCATCCCCGATTTCTATTCTGGTTCCAAATCAGACATATTTGGAAAATAGACAAGCAAATTTAAAATTTATGCACACACATAAACAAAAGTATAGCACTAAAACTAAAGACCACAATAAAGCAGAAGAGTTGAGTGGTGAATCTGGACATGAGTTTATGAGATTTAGAGCCCAGTAAGATTGTCTACAGTGAAACAAGATACAGTGTATGTTACTCAAACTCAGTTTCAGTCATGGGTTGGAAGAGATCCTGTCATCACTTGCCTATGATACTGCTGTGTAGAAAGGATGATCCTTATTTTCTTAAAAATCATGATACGTAAATGTAAGGGCTTTTTTCTTTCTGTCTTTAAGCCTTAAGATATATCCTGAGAAGTTTAATTTTTAATTTAATATTATTTTAAATCATGGATACTAATACTAATGGCAAAATCAGGTTTTAGAACAGATAAATCATGACCTGCTGATGGCCACTGTAATGGAAGAACTAATATGTTTAGAGTTATAGTGTAAAATGTAACAGTCAATTTGTATTGTCTATATAGATTGTCCTGGGATGTGTCTAATACTAAATTTCTATTGCTTAAACCCAGTCAAACATATGTGTATAATGCCCACATGTACATCTATGTATATATTCAAAACCTACTCTTTAAAATGTATGTATTAATTTCTTATAGGCTGTGAAGTGTCTTAAATACATAATATGGTACTTGCTCAGGTTTTATTTAACATACGAGCATTTGCAAAAGATAGACACTCTTAAATTCAGTTCAGTATCCTAAAGTCATTGCAAAGGGATGTTCAAGAAAACTTACTAGGGCATAATTTTGAAGTAAGCTATTATATCTCCTTTAAATTAAAAACAAAAACAAAAACAGAACCCAATAACAGTCTATTATATAGCTTGAAGCTTCCCAATTTACATACCATCTTAACACCAGATGAGAAAATGTTCTTTTCCTAATGTAAAAGAATGTTCTCATTGTGCAAGTTTTTTTTGCTTTTTTATAAAACATAATAGTAGACTTACTGATTGCTTACAGTTATAAGGGCAATATAATTTTCCTGATTGCTTTCTTCACGTTTTTGGCTAATGATTATTTTGTTTGTTTTGTCATTTGTTTGTTTGGGATTTTGGGGGTTTTGGTTGTTGTTTTGGGGTGTTTTTTTGGAGGGGAATTCTTCCCAAAACATATATATGTTATCATATATTGAATTGAAAAAAGTTATTCCTTCAACTGACTCCTTTTGATACAGAATTAAAAAAAAAATTCTCAACATTTTAGAGGCCAAACTAAGGCTGGAGGAGAAGGAAATTATACCAACTGTCTTTTATTCTATATTACTTTTAGCTTATATTCCATACAGTTTGATCCAAGATACAATATTGTGTTGGTACCTTAGCCTTATGTATTTTGATTTCCCAAACAGTTGTTCAACAGCTCTTCCAGACCTACAGAGTTCAAAAGAAATTAATAAAAAGTTTTAGTTGCATAATATTGGATTTACATTAATCTTTTTTAATATGTGGTATTTTTCTCTCTTAAGATTTCAGATATCAATAAGTTGTGATGCATTGCTCACATCGTGCCATTCCCTCACCCTCCCAGCTTTATGAATTTACATAGACAGCCCCAATGTTTCCTTTTTTTTCTCACCTGCTTCCAAAGATTTGTCTTTACATCTGATTTCCTGTGCAGACATGGAAGATTGGAAGTTGTATGTTTAATAGACTCCACTCTGTATCATATCAATGATTTATTATGATTCCTGTATCATTAGAAGATTCCATCCTTACTATGTACCTTATTTCAATACATCAGTCACTATGTGACAGAAATTCATTGGGTAATGTGAGATCAGCTAGACATTTGCAGCTAGATGTGATTTGATTGTCAGGTAGAAACTTCTGGGATGACACCGGTGGGCCAGTGCTCCACTTGTAGTTTTCACTCCAATACTGAAGGCCCAAGTCTGTATCACAACTGGTCCAACAATGGTCTTTCTTACTTCTTCAGATTTATTCACTGCAAACTCTTACTTCAAAAGAATTGTAGTTCTTATATAGTCAGTGTGAATAGCTGGAGAGGTTTAGTTTGGTAGATTGGTTTTATAGTTATAACCTTACAATAACTAGCAAATCCTTTAAAAATCTATTTTGAAGAGTATGCTTCAAATTCTAAAATTAACTACCCAAATTGGGTTTGGAAAGATTCAATTTAACAGTCTAAGGGCTTATCTTCATACAATTCCTACACAACAAATGATGAGCTCCCTTTCTAGCAAACTCTTTTACCTTACCTTGTCTGGAGACTTTGCACCTAGCAAGCTTTTCAAATCACTGTTGAAAAGACTGAACTGCTGAATCATTCTTTAAAGCAAATATTAAAATAGTCTTTTATAACAAAAGCATCAGCTGTAAAATGGAAGTGGTAAAAAGTATTTATATATACTATAACAAAAAGACTCATTTGTGAAAAATATTGAAAAGAGAACATTTTGCATGTATCTGATAAGCTGCATTTTGTTATACAGATTACACACAAAAATGAGATTCTCAGCTAAGTTGGAGTCAAAAATAAAAATTACTTCTGACTATTTATGCAGTTACAGCTTTAATTGCAGACACAGCCCAGCAGTAATGGCTAAAAGAATGCTTATAATGGCTTTAATTTAATAGAGGCAACACTACTTGCATTTGTCAAGGTATAAACTCTAAGTTAGGTCTTACTTTAGGACCCTGTAAAACTATCAAATTCAGTGATTAGTTAGCATTTAAAAAATCATGTAACTGGATAACATATTTATGTCAAGTATTTTAATGTAGTAACAACTCTTGGAGACTACAAGTTAAAAGTTTTAGAAATATATTAAATTGGCTTCTGTCATTCAGAGTTACAAGTGGCAGACTGATCATATTTCTTTTGTGTCTGTAATTATGATACATGCCACTTGGAAATGCTACTGCACCAAGAAAAGAAATTAATGCAACAAATCCTAAACACTCTCCACAGTGTAATTTGTTACAACATTTCTGCACTGAAGAGTAAAATAATGTAAGTGTTCACAAGTGCACTATTTAAAGAAAAAAAAAAGTTTCATACCCCTCAAGGCTATTGGTAGTTATTTTCAATTTCCCTTTAAATATTGAATACAGTGCTTTCCAGGTAGCCGCATTAACATCCTTCTTTATTATAGTACAAGGTAATTACATTTAAACATCTTCCATTAGGCAAGTAAAGATTAATACAAAATAAAATAAGTGTTCAGTGTCAATTCATTCTGGGCAACTTACAGAAGAAATTGACATTCATTTTACAATATAAGCTCTAGAAGAATATAGGACAGCCTCCTCTCCCTAATGCAACATTTGCAGGTTAGCTATAAATCTCCCTGATCTCCCTGATCTTCAGAACACTTGTTTTTATCCTTATTTATTTGAAAGTAGAGTTCTGAGTATACACAGCTTCCAGACAGCACAGCTGACCCCTTTTAGACTCTGTACCCATCATTCAGCCAGCTCTCTTCACAGAATCTAGCTTTGCTGAACTCATTCTAGAATGTCCTTTGAGAAAATATTGTTATGCTTTTCTCCTGGCAACATTAGTCACCATTAGAGGAGCTTTGCAAATACTCATCTTGTCCTTTCCAACAAGCAACAAATGTTAAAGGATAATTTATTTAAAAGGATCAATAGGCTGGTTGGGAAAAAAAAAAAGAGATTTGTATTTCATTTAAAAACTATTACAGCTGCAGATTTGGTTACTGGTACTGTGGGAGACAATGGCAAATAGCTTAACTGTTTAGCTGAGTCATTTGGATGGGTAAGATTCAGATCTCTGCTCTGAGTTTTAACAGAGCAGCACTTGAACCACTGTTCTCAGATAATGTTATTTTTGGTTGTGGCTACTTTTTGTGAAGAATTTGATTTTCACCAGAAGTTACAACCCAAGCATAAGAGGCCTACACAGTGCATGGTCTGTCAGTAGAAAAATGCTTTAGTTAGATGATACTTTTTTCCGTCACACGTGCTCTCCCTCTTCATCCCAAATGCTGCAAAACCAGTTTCATGATCATTATGAACCATGTTACCACTTTCTGTTTCTTGATCAACTAGATGTTACCATCGGGGTCTAACAGTGGGAATATGATGAAATCTATCATGGTTGATATATTTGAGAACTGGGTTTTGGTTTGTTTGATTGTTTTTGCCACTGCAGTGGTATCACTTCCTACAGTTTTTCTAGTTGTGCTAAGCAGGGGGTTGACTGCTGAAGCAAGTAGCCTGAACTATTAGAGTTCACTTTGTACAGTATTCTGCAAGAATTCTCTGGTTTTCCTTAGGTTTAATAGCAAAAGTCTAGACATAGGTTTTGTACCCTGAAGTCTCATTTAATCAGAAGTCTAGGAAAATTATTTGCATGTTCTCTGGGCTAGTGATGGCCAGCATAGTCCTGTTGACTTCCATTCTCCGTAACACCAGACAAAAGTCCAACAAGGCAGAGACAGGACGGAGACTTGAACTTAAACCATTTTCAAGTTCATGACTGAATTTATTTACCGGTAACTCAGAAGAGCTGAAAAAAACACTGGGATTTGCCTGTAGTTTGAACCAATGTGCAAGCCAGCATGTAGGCAGCCTAGATTTAAACTGGGAGTTTGAGCAATAGATACATAGCCATTGTATCTTAATGTTAGAAGATGAGTCAGATTGCTAAAGCCTGTAGCAGGGACTATTTCTTCTTATACATAATGCTGAACATGTACTGTCAATCATTTTTACTTTTATTAAATTTCAGTTTTGTTATGGTTGGGCTATTCTTAAAATCTATGCCAGTCTTAAAAAGAGAACCTTGTGTTGTGAACGTACCATTGTGCTTCAAAATTAATTACTTTGTTCTTTTCAATCATAAATATATATATATGATGACCAAAAGAGGCCTGCTTCTAAAAGTGATATATTTATTAGACTCTGGAAAGAAGACCAATAACTGCCTCCTGTGTCTGTGCCTCAGACACAGGAACTACATCTCTGGTCAATTCATGATGATTTAGTCATTTAATAAAAGTGCCAAGATAAGTCTTCTGTTTAGGAAAACAGTAGATATAAACAAATATTTGGTCATACTTCTTTAAAGTCACTTAAAAAAATAAATGTAACTGTTTTCCACTGAAAAGAAAAAAAAAAAAGATACCAGTGTTGCTTTGTATTGTATGATAGCTGTTTGTATTGAGGAAGTGGAAGAATACATGGATAATAAAATCTATAAAAATAACTCTACTCAAATAATTTAGCTGTATTTTCAAAAGGAAACAGCAATGATACCAAGTGTTTTCCCTGTGGCTTCAATGGAAATTTCACCCATAGATTTGGAAAAAAAGAGGCAAATCCTGCAAGGGGAACTTGATTACAATGAATTTTCATTTGGAAGGATGGTAGAAGCACAGTTTGGGGATTCACCTCTGTTATGATGAATGAAAGCAGCTAGGGATCGTATTTATATATCACTCTTCAAGATCATTCTGTCAGAAACTGGGCATTTTAAAATTTCCTAATGTATAAATAGGCTGTAACTGAAGCTTGAAAATACTGAAAGTTGGAGTTGTTGAAGTTAGCACTGTAAGGAGGTACCATTTGAAGTGGAAGGGCAACTGGTTTCATACTGAGGAGCTGGGGAAAACTGCTCTGTTCTTCGTTTTATTTTCTGGGTATACCCTTGCGCAAATCACCTCTTCATGTTTCAGTTCCCTAGCCTCTCCCTTTTGGGATAGGAGTACTGGCTGCTTTAGCTTGACATGTTTTTTTTTCAAATTAAATTTATATATTTCAATTTTTTTTTTCCTCCAGAAGGATTCCAATTAAAACATGGTACTTTGATTTTCTAAAAATTAAACCTTTTGATTGCTCTTAAAATGACCGTTTAAAATAAACACTGGAACACTGAATAGGTTGCCCAGGGAGATGGCAGATGCCCTATCCCTGGAAACATTAAAGGTCAGTTGGACTGGGCTCTGAGTAACCTGATCTAGTTGAAGATGTCCCTGCTCATTGGAGAGTGGTTGGACTAGATGACCTTTAAAGGTCCTTCCCAACACAACGATTCTATGAATCTGACTTTTTCCATGGGTAAAGTCTAAAACCTTCTCTAGACTGCCATTGCTGCTTTCACCTCTCCTTCAGCTGGGTTATCCTGTCCCTCACTCATGATGACTCTTGCAAGAGCTATCTTGGTGCTCATCCAGCTTCTTAATGAAACAGTTCATGGAGCAGAACTGTATGATGACTATCCAGGGGTTGCATACAGGACATAGGTTCAGAAGAAGTGAATTAGATTGACTTACACTGCCATGGTTAAATTTAATCTACTCTAGCATCATTCTTAGAAAGCATTATTTACATGTCCAAGGAATAGCTAAAATTATATATACATCTTCACAACTGTCATTTGTATGCAGCAAATTCACAAGTTTGTTCTGTGGTTTTCTGACAAATGCCAGCTGGAGGGAGATTCTTATCTTAAGCAAACTAGAAAAATAACTGCCACAAATAGCCGTATCATTCATAACACAAACAGTCACAAAACATTTTAGCACCTCTTGCTCTCTGGTGGTTTACCATAGCTCACACATTTTATTTCAGCTGGTGATTCTGAACACTAAGTTAAAAAGATTGTGGAAGCAAGGGGAAGTTTACGAAATACACATGCCCACATATATCCAGGTGTATCTCTATGTCCTGTTAGAAAAGCTGTTCAGAAAACCAGCTTTCATGTTGTGAGAAGATAAGTTATTTTTAGGTTTTGGTCTGGTGCCAAGACCCAGTAAATTTTGAAACACTTGCCCCCCCCCCCCCCCCCCCCCCCCATATCAGAATATCCTTAAAATGTTGACTTTTTTTACTTCATAATGGTTCTTTAAATCACAAACAAAACATGTTGGTCATGTCAACATTATGTTTTTATTAAAATTGTATTCACTGGTTGTGAAAAAAGAGGTTTAGTGGACCTACTAAGCCAACCAATTCCTAGCACAGTGTGACATCTCATATCTAGTGCATAAAGTTAAAAATCACTTCCCCCACTATTTTTTCTATACCTTTTGTCTCATTGCAGCTATAGCTATTAACACTTGTATTTCTCCCCAGATCAGAATTTTATGCAAAGATTTTGATTTTGGAAGTATTTCCCCTCCAATCCCTCCACCAATGGTTAATGTGCACTTGAATATCGCAAAGCAGGTTTTGCTCTGCATTCATTCAAATGAAGCAGAATTTTTTAAATTTTGGTTTTATTTTCTCCAGACTTCTTTCCCTGTTCCTAATTATGGACAAGATTTGAAGTAGAGTTATATCTGTTACACAAAGAGCCTCCAGTTTTGTTAATTTAATTAAATTAATCCACTGCTAAAAATAATATAAAATTACTTTAACCGGAGTTAAAATTTCAGGGTAATTCTAAATCGAATCTAAACTTCTAACTGGACCTGAAACTCAACCAATCCTTTCTGTATGACTTATTTTGTATGTGTTTACCTGAATCAGATGAACAATTCTGAGCTAAGAACATATCTTTTTTCCAGACTACTGTAGAATATCCTGAATCCTATGAGGTCAGTGGTACTTCTTAATCTGTTCTATGTCTGGCTAACATTTAAAAAAATAAATAAATAAAAAATAAATTGACACTAGACATCTCTGAAGCACAAGTTAAACCTATTGTAACTTAAAGACATTGCAGGCTTAGGTAAAAAGTATGATAAACTTTTTGACCTGACAGGTCTATGCATCAGACCAATAAGTAAATCCCATGATTCATAAACTAGATGCCATGTAGTATATGCATGAAATCACACACACAAAGGTAAGTAACAGCATACCAAGGACATGACAGTGATGAAGTAGTTTGAATTATACTCGACAGAAAGGCAAGTGATGTTTGAAAAGTTTTGAATCAACACATAAGCAACATCAAGGGCCACCAGCAGAAACTATGGAATAGATGTCTTTATACCATGGGGACTTTTTCTAGGTTGCCAAATCGATATCCATCATGGTTCTTCGCAGTCAGTATATTTGTATTCCTCCCTGACAGCAATTGCTTCTTACAGAAGAGACTGTTCTCAAACGTTTGTGTGAGTGGCTCCAACTCCTGCAACATATTGATTAAGTGAAGATCTTTTGAATGTTCACACCTGAACTTCCAGCTCTTTTCCTTTGTCTGATTCTTATCTTTTTAATCCTTGCTTGTTAACAGCATGGGTTCTAATAAAACATTGCAGTACGAAGCAGTAAATGGATTTTTTTCCCCTGATCAGTAGGTTTTGGTGAATAATGGAAATTAATTACTTGGGAAAACATCATATTCTGTTTCACACAATGGCAGAAGCCCAGAGTTGAGTATTCATTTTGTTGGTGTGTTTATGCAAAATAAAAATTATTTTAACAATATTTTATTTGTAAAGTTCATGAGATCAGATGCTTTAATTTGTTCTTCACACATGACAATTTTTTTTCATAGGAGCAAAGCAAAATGTATATAAAGTCATGGACCTAACATCTCTTCCCCTAAAATCTACTCCCAAAAGCTCAAGTGAATCACTGTGCTTTCAAGAGTGAAATAATTGAACTTGGGTATTCATTTTGCCTCAAGGCACAACTTGCTAACAGCAAGCTCCTGGGTTTAAATCACAGACCTCTGGGAAAATTAAGAGCTTCTTCAAGTTTTTTTTTTGTTTTGTTTTGTTTTGTTGGTTTTTTTTTAATAAAAAATAAAAATATATCTCTAGGTGGCAGGAGTGTAGTGATACAGATCATGCACAAAATAAGGCACTATGGTAATGGATGTTGAATGCAATGTTTGGAATTAATGCATAAGTTGAAAGTAATTTCTAAACCCTATGGGATCCAAGTACTCTGAGAAATTAAAGTATATGATTCAGTATCTTCTTCATTGACTCAGCCAAAAATAAAACAATTTGAACTGTGGCCTGTAGTTCAAGACTGGTGACTGAACTGATGAAAGAGTAATTGATCTACTGCAAATGTTTCTGAACATTATCAGAAATGCATGCTCTTTATTTACGGTCTTGTAATTTAAGCACTCACATATGTTATAACAAAGCGATTTGGACTTCTATGCTATTTAGTAACAATGCCTAAAATGCCTAAAAGAATTCTTTACATAATGTATTAGCCTCTTTCAATGGAATATTTCATTTTTTTAAAAAATAAATGTTCTTATATATTTTCTTTCCTGTCTTTCAGACCCGTGATGTTCACCTGCTTTTTTTGGCCAAGCATTAGCATTGATGTATATTTATTTTAATGGTGACAAATTTAAGTCTAAATAGAAATAAACAAACTCATGGAATCAAAACTTTGTGATAATGTGTGCCTTTGTTCTCCCTGACTGGAAAACAAGTGAGGTAGTCTTTGTTTCTTGTAGTATTACTTATACATTGTACATTCTTATCCTGCCATCTTTATACAAACAAATAACTATGTTTTAATCAGACAGCAGTTAATACATTTAAGTGTGTAAGGTTTAGAGATACATTATTCGGGTATGAGAACAGGAGTAAGGGCACAGTCAAGAGAATCCAGATATTTTTAAGTCCAGACATTTTTTTTCATCCAAAACCATTTGTTAGCCACCTCAAAAGGTCAATTTCAGGAAGAAAAAAAAGTAAAATAAAATAAAAAAAAAAAAAGGAAAAGAAAGAAAAAGGTGAAAGAATGAACTTCCAAAACTCCTGTTTGCAAAGAAGTCACTGGGAGTTGGCTAGTAAGAGAAAACAAGCAGCTCTGAGGCTGTCTAAATCCAGAATCACCTAAAACCAGCACTGACATTGACAACAATTTTACCCACTGAATCTTCTGTTCAGCTCAATTTTCCACTTTCTTGTCCTGAAGGCCAGATGAGTGCTTAACTACAGGCACTCACAGCTCCAGAAGTAGTGCTTGCTTTCTGTGAGGCTGAAAATGCAAGCATCAGGTACTGAGAAAGCAACCAAGAAGATTCTGGGTGGTGGGTGAAGCAAGTGTGAGCAGTGGAAACAAAGACTCCTTTCCAAGGAATGTATTTTTTGTGGTTGCCATTTTTTCATCATAAAATGATTGTCCAAAATATTTATATGTTCCCTGTAATTGATGTGGAAATTTTGTTATTTTTCCTCCCAGAAACAGTTTCATTGGCTTTCGTTCTGGCTCCTTTGGTCTTAGATTTATGACTACAGAATCTACTTCCAGAAGAAGATGCTGTTACGGTGGAGACTCAAAACTAGAACTATTTCAATTGTTTCTGTGCATCATACTATGAAAGCTATCCTAAAATCTCAAAGTACCAGATGAAAAAGGAGGTATTTTTCTGTCAGATTGCTTACGATTAGGTCAGCACTGTACGACTGTCTCTGCAAAAACCTGAAATCTAAAAGAGCAAGTTTTCCTGTGGATTGTTTTCTTAGAGATTTATGCTCTCTTCAAAAGAGATTTGGAAAGGTTGCTTCTTTACTGATCGTTTTGTGAACTGACTGTGAAAAATTTATGCTGGTTTACTCATCTTACTCCTTGAATGTATTCCTTTCTTCCACACAATCACCGTTGCTACTGGTTACATATTTTTTTTTTGTTTGTATGTGTTGTATGGAAGTCTCCTAATTAAAAAGCTGCCTAGCCAAGCTATTTCATAGCTGGTTTCCTTAAAAAAGAAACACCAAAACCCAACAAAAAACCCAAAAAATCAAAAACAGCCACAAAAAAAACCCAACAACAACAAACCCCCCCAAAACCCAGAAGCAGCATTGTCCTATAAATAAAGCAGCATAAATACAATGATACCACATATTAGCAGGACATGTGCTAACTGATGTGGTTTATTTTATACACGAGATGAGCACTCTGCAAGGGTGAAAGTAAGAATGAAGACCACTATACACTACATTTTCTCAGCATACAAAACCACCCACATTTCAGCAGTTTAATCTAATCAACTGTGAAATATTCACAGTGTTCAACAGACCTAAAATATTCTGATTTCTTACCCATGATATAAAGGTCTAATACCTATGTAATGGGCTGCAGCATGAAGTATCATTGGAAAAGATCCAAGACTGTTTAGTAAAGCTCTCCTTTCCCTTTTTTCATACTATCTACAAAGTACACCAAATAGTTGCTACCAGTAAACCCCTTTTTTATTCTGAATTTATACTTACTGCAGGTAAACAATCTTCAGAGATAATATGCAGAAAAGACTTTTAAGTGAAAGGGAAGGGAAGGGAAGGGAAGGGAAGGGAAGGGAAGGGAAGGGAAGGGAAGGGAAGGGAAGGGAAGGGAAGGGAAGGGAAGGGAAGGGAAAGGAAAAGAAAAGAAAAGAAAGAAAAGAAAAGAAAAGAAAAGAAAAGAAAAGAAAAGAAAAGAAAAGAAAAGAAAAGAAAGAAAAGAAAAGAAAAGAAAAGAAAAGAAAAGAAAAGAAAAGAAAAGAAAAGAAAAGAAAAGAAAAGAAAAGAAAAGAAAAGAAAAGAAAAGAAAAGAAAAGAAAAGAAAAGAAAAGAAAAGAAAAGAAAAGAAAAGAAAAGAAAAAGAAAGGAAAAGAAAAGAAAAGAAAGGAAAAGAAAAGAGAAAAGAGAAAAGAAAAGAAGGTTCACAGGTAAAACACACTTTGATAATCAGTTTTCCTCAGAACAAAGAACATTTCAAGAAAGTGATTCTTGCAGAACTTGAGAACTGTGAAATGTATGGTTGCAGTATCGGTTCACTTACTATACATTCTTCAAAGTGTTGAGAATCTATTATTAATTCAGTGGTTCAGATATGTCCTGTCAGAGTACCCAGCCGCATCTCAGCAATGAGAACAACACATGCATTTATTAGACCAACAGCAAGGTACTCACCAATATGGTGATGTGTGCTGGCCACTGACACTAGGAAAAGGTTTTCTATATGCTTTTTGGAAGATTCTATTTGAAATTTCCTGATCTTCTTTCTGTTTCTCTGTTATCCCATGGCCATCTCCCTCAGTGATGTCCCATCACCTGTTTTAAACTGTGAGGAATAAAAATAGACATCTCCCTGAACAATAAGGATCTGCATCCATAATTTACAATGTGCCTTCAAAGAAGCTGTATTATATAGACTAGGAGGTTCCAGTGGACATTATTAAGTTTTGCATGACAACAACTCCTGTTAGAAGTGAGGTAGAGGGATGGATGTAGGAATGATGAAAAGAATAATACAGATGAAATAACTAGAATTGAGTTTTCCTTGTCTGTGTTTTTAATTCTTACAGTAAATCAAGATTTACTGTAAGAGGCTTAAATGGTAAAAGGAAATACTTGAAACATTAGGGGGGTTACATTAAAATCAAGGGATATAACTGATAATGGGAAAAGTATCTATTACAAAATGTCTTTTGTTGCAGGTAAAATTGGTTTTTATTTGCCATGGCTAAGAGGGTGCATCCCTCAAACTAGTCTACCTTAGCTGCTGTACAGTAATTTGTTAAAGCACACCAATTTGAGCTTCTATATAAAGTTACAGAAACTTCAAAACAGGTATTAAGATAAAAACATTTTCCCAAAGATAAATAAATGGAGACTACCAGGATATCTGAGTTTTATTTCCACCTGTCTTCAAGAAGCTGGGCCCCAAGAATGTAATCTAAAAAGAATCATGTCTGTCTAGGTCAAAACTGTACCAAGCACTGAACAAAAGGATTTCATTAAGTTCATTTAAGGTCATTCATGCATTTCTAGTTCAGTAGGAGATTATAAAACCACCATCATGGAGCAACCACTATGTCATATCAGTTAGTTGACATTTGGTTGATGTCAGATCTCAAAGATATCCTTCACATATGGTATTATTTCTGAAACAAGCATAAAATAGCTGATGTTCCTATTTGTTTGCTGCATTTTTGATTTCTTAACTGCTTATTTGACATTCTTTCTTTGTTACTCAGAGGGATCTGTAGCTTTCTTAATGGGACACCTTTGAAAACTTGTTTCTTTTCCAAGCTGTAAATATTTATTTCTTTTAAACATCTAGCAGAGTTCAGCAGCATTACCACATCAGTGCCAAAGTTTAAACCTCTGACAACTATTTTAAGATGCAGAAGGGCTTTGAAATTATGACAGTGGCAAAGTACAGTTACTGGGGAGTTAGAAGAGGGGAGAAGACAAAAGTGAGGACTAGAAGTGGAGAGTGCTAGTCAGCAGAAGATATAAAGAGAAAACTGAAACCTTTTGACAAGCAAAAAACTCTTGAGAGCCACAGAGTGAGAATAAACAAGATTTTTTTCTTTATTTCCTTTTGAGCACTGTCCAAGGGGGAGTGCTTTGATGCAGAAATGATGTGTAGATATCCAAAGCTACACCGTCCTTATAGTCACTGTAAACAGCATGTGTGAGCACCTGTGTAACCCAGGCTATTAAACTGAATCCAGCTATTTTTGGTCCAGTTTTGACTAACTTTTAGAGTAATTTATTATGGTTACTAAATTATTTGTGTGCTGAATTTGCATTTATACATCTGGTGAATACTTCTGTTCTCTTGCTTCCCCACCCTGAGACCAGGGCCTTTTGGGACCATGGAAGATGCAAGTGCTGAATAACGGCCGTGCACCCTGTCCTGGGATGGTTTTCCATGTGCAATCTGAGGTGACGTGGACAGAAAGCCAAACTGAATTAGAGAGGAGCAGGGCTGCTGGCTGCATGTGTGGCATGTGCCCAGGGCACAGGGTTTGCTGGGCACTGCCATACCAGCAGGGACAGGGCTCGGCGGCTGTGGCTCCAGCAGCTGTTTTGGGCTGAGCAGGTGCTGATCTGAGAAACTCTGTCACCAATGAACACTAGACCTGTGGGGTCCCTCCAAAATAGTACATGGTGTTTCTGTGATGAAACTATCAGAATTTCTCGAAGCCAATATTGTCTTGATTTAATTCAGATACTGTAAATTCCAGCCAAATGCCTTCAGCCATGTGCCCCCATCTGCTTCCATTTCTTCCACAAAGATCCTGTAGCTGTGTCTAATACTTAACTTCGGAATCAACTTCTAAATCAAGAGGAAGCATGATACAATGGTTTTCAGGAAGCAGAATACTGTTGAAGTCCCCTAAAGAGTAAAAGACTTGCTGTGTGGCATTGGGAGGCCATTTAATCTTTTAGTACCTTGATATTCCAATCAAAAATGCTACCATCAGATATTTTTTTTCTTACAGGACTGTAAGTTACTTTGATGCTCTAGTAGTTAGGCACATAAAAAGCTTTAGCAAAAAGTGGACCAATGTTGTGTATATTAGTACCTCCAGGATTAAGAACTTAATACCTCCTTTTCAAGGTGAGATTGATATTTAAATACCATATACTATGAATCACATTCCAAGGAATGGGGTTGTCATAGGAGTATAACAAGGAAAACATCCCCTTAGCAATATATTGCTAGCTGTTTTGCAATTCATGACTAGTCAGTTCATTTGCATTTATGTATTTCAATATATAGTAGAGCTAACGATATTAGACACATCACACTCGGCAGTTTCTTGGACTGAATAATAGAATTTAAAATGAGGTTTAGATCTTCCAGTTAACCTTAGTACAGAAATATTTTCTTATTGTATTTGACTGCAGTTGTACAGAAAACCCATGAATTTGAAAACCAAACTAGCGCAGTCCATATGACTTTAGATGCATTGCTTTTATATCTCTAATAAACGACCTAATAGCCTTGCATTATATTTATGTGGAAACCAATAGAGCCTTTCCATCAAGTTAGGGTGCTTTTTGAACAACTTTTCTGTCATATTTCTTGCTAGCCTACATATATTTTATTTGTATTGATTAGATGTTATTTCATGTGCTGGTTTGGTCAGGGTAGAGTTAATTTAATTTTCTTCATAGTAGCTAGTATGGGCTATGTTTTGGGTTTGTGCTGGAAACAGTGTTGATAATACAGGGATATTTTAGTTGCTGCTGAGCAGTTCTTGCACAGAGCCAAGGCCTTTTCTGCTTCTCACCCCACCCCACCAGCAAGCAGGCTGAGCAGGCACACAAGCTGGGAGGGGACAAAGCTGGGACAGCTGACCCCGACTGACCAAGGAGATATTTTATACCATACCATGCTCAGCATATAAAGCTGGGGAATGGAGGAGGAAGAGGGGCACATTCAGAGCTATGGTGTTTTGTCTTCCTGAGTAACCGTTATCCATGATGGAGCCCTGTTCGCCCGGGGATGGCTAAACACCTGCCTCCCAAAGGGAAGTGGTGAATGAATTCCTTGTGTTGGTTTGCTTGCATGCAGGGGTTTTGCTTTACCTATTACAGTGTCTTTACCTCAACCCAGGACTTTTCTCACTTTCACTTTTCCAATTCTCTCCCCCACCCCACCAGGGGGGAGTGACTGAGCGGTTGTGTGGAGCTTGGTTGCTGGCTGGGGTTCAACCACGTCGTTTCATTACACTATGTGTACCTGATCATTAGCTGGATACTGTTCAGAAAGCAACTCTTCTGAAATCAGAATTTTGAGATTAATAATTATATCATTAAATGCAATCGTATTCACAACAGAAAAAAGGAAGTCATCATTTGGTGCAGTTCAGCTTCAGAGGCACATTTTCAGTGGGTTCTCCAACATGCATTCCTACACGTAAAAAATATGAACTCTCTAACGAAAGACATCTTTCAAATAAGCACTTATGTTTCCTTTTTTTCAGATAATGTTACATAATATTTGTAAAGAAGTGATAAGTATTTATGATGTGTTGAAAACTACATACATGATGAGGAAGTGTTTTTTCCTAAAGACAGTGATTCAAATTATTCAGTCTGATCTTATAAAAACAGTGAATTTAATTTAAATAATAATTGCCATGAATGTTAGAGGCTCTAGGTTCTGAAATGTTCAGCATTCTAGACACAGTCTAACAGCTTTTATAACAACTGCCCCTGTGAAGAGTAGTTCTACAACCTTATATAAATTTGAAAAGGTATAAATTTTTTCACAGAAGATTTTGTACAAAGTTTAATATTATTGTGTAGAAAATTGCCTATAGGCTTCTTTCAGAATGGAGTAAGACCCATTTTATTTTGTGGTTGTGTGCATACTATCTGTGCTGAAAAGAATATTACAGAGGAAAAATTACTTGAAGACTATGAAGCAGCATAAACACAACAGGGCTTGTGGCTGAAACATTGAAGACTGATCACTGTCTTATTTAATGGAAGCTCTTAAAAATTGTTATCAACAGGACAAATAAAAGGTTGCTGGGATTTGAAGGAGTCTCCAGTTCTTTGGACCTGGTGAAGACCCCGTCCCATAACCTTCAGGTGTAGTGCTGGTATCCACCTTATGTAGCATTTTTCAAGAACCAAATGAACACTGTCTTTAAAGCAGATAAAGTTCTGTTTCCTACTTAGAAAGCTGGTCCATGGTCTTATTGTTCTGTATGGTTCTCATAAGAATAACAATAATGGATGACTTTCCATCTCTATTTACAATTTGTTTTGTAAATACCCCTACTCTTCTGCTATTACTGCCATCTAGTTTAACTAGTACTTTCCACTGCTGATGTTTATCTGCCTGATTTATCAACAATTTATTAACAATAGTAAGCCTTTCTTCATGTTTGCTGAAGAAACCAAGTACTTTCGGTCCCCTGGTTTTTTTACCATACCGTAAAAATAGTCCTTTTGAATATCCTTCCACCATCTCTACTTTAAAACAGACTCTCCAGCAAATGGAAATAAGTGAAATCTAAATCATCCCTACACTCATATAATCATTACTACATTATAAAGTCATTGCATTGTGCTAGTATGGTTACAGAGATCTGCAAAACATGAGAGTCTACCATGCAGAATGAAGACTAAATGATCTAACCATTCAAGCCAAGCAGAAAGTGCATTTGTCAAATGGTATTTACAGGATTTGAGTCCATCTGCAAGAAGAAATAGTGTGGGTCAAATATACCTATTCTGATGCAGTCTAATAGGGTTGTCACAAAAGAAAGCCAGGTTGCAATTTACCTCATCTCAATTTACTTGTAGTTAATTTAGAATATTAGGCTTTGGAAGGGCTAGGAACAGAAGATAGAAAATATATGACCTACAAGAATACATGTGTTTAAGTAGTACAAGTGAATAGTATTTCATAAAAAGCTTTACATAAAACAGAAGCGTAGGATTAAATAGACTGACTTTGACTATTAGCCAGTAACAGAGTAATTTTTAAAGATGTCAGACATCTTTTGCACTTCCTAAAGATGATTCTCTTAGATTTTGATCCAAAGTTTCATACAGAATGTAAAGAGAACAGACAAATTTAGTCGGACTCTACATCATTGTCCTTCAAAATAGGGTCATATATACAAATTTATATGTAATTTGTAAAATAAGAGACTTAAATCTGCCAGTTGGGATTAAAAAAAAAAAAAAAAAAGAATACTAAATTATAAATTAATATAACTGTAAAACATATCACATTTTCTGAACATAGTAACTGTTCACAGTTATGTCTCATAGGTATTTCTATCCACCTTAGTCAATCAAGGTCTGTCAGATCCTCACATCTTCACAGCAGTTGCGCTGAGAGAGTGCACAATGAGTTGTTTATCGTAACTTTTTCAGAAAGGCATATGAGGCCAAGCTGTCAGTGTAGTTAGAACAAACATTTTAGCTCCCTGTTTTCCCCACATGAATCATTTTCCAGACCAGTCTTGCAAATTGTATTTGTATGTTCATGTAAACATCTCCATTGAAGATTTCTATATTTAAATACAGATTGATTATTTACATGAAAAAAAGCTTTGACTCGCTATTTTTCTCCCATGGAGGGCAGGTGACACTGTTATATTGGGATGCCAGTGGAAGTCGTACCTGGCTGAGACCTTGGTTTCTGTGGTCAGCCATACCCTGTGCTGGAGGGACAGAGGAATTAGGCAAGTAGAGATGTAGATAAAAAACCAGAAAGAGGACTAGGGGAAACAGCTTTAATGGAATAATGCTGTAGAAGCAGAAGCTAGATGAAAAGCTACGTGGCAGAAGCAGTGGCAATCACATAGGTTCAGTTTTATGTTTTTCCTTTACATTAAGTATCTCGGTAGGGAATAAACATACAGCTTCCCAAATATTCTGGGTCCTTCGTCATCCCTTGCTGACTTAATTTTCTCAAGGAATGATACATTTCCCAACAGGTTTGTTGACAACCTGTAATTCCATTTTCTGCCCAAGAAAAAAGGTTGTACAGAGTCAGGAAACAAAGTAGGCCTCCCCTGAATCTGTTTTAAAGTCTGTTTTGTTTTGCACATCTGATTCAGCTGTAAGCAGTGTGGTTCAAATGCAGGATCTGACTCTATATTGACATGTCAACATAAAAGAAAAGAGATTCAGTGACTTACATGGGGCAGTTGCCATATTCTCTCCCAAAAGTGAAAAGATTTTTTTAACGGTACACTATATTCAGATAAGTCAGGCAAGCTTCAGTTTTACATTGTTAAAACTTTCTCAGTTTTTTTAAACTGCTTGCAGCTGTACGAGCTTTTGCTGTGATAAAAAGAATATAAGAAACACAAAACACATAGCTATAGACAACACCTGCCGTTAGCACCCTGTGAGGAATCCAGGCCTCAGAGATACCCCAAAAACTCAGTGCTGTGAAAGGAAGAATCAAGACCACATATGTTTGGCAGCTGTGAGGTTTTTTTATCAAGTGAATTTTACTGCTGGGGACCTTGTCTTCCAAACATAGGTATCCGTAATGCTTGAAGCACATATGGTGAATTGTCCTTATATATGTCGAACTTACATGTACGTCTTTTTTCATCAGATTCACTACAGCTGAAAAGCTTTGAATACTACCATGCTAAACCAAACCTGAATAACTACCCTCTTCAGATTCTGCATACCAGCATAACAGAAATAGAAGAGTTATAGCAGAACTCTTAAATTAAAATGTAGCTTTTGCCTTTATGTAAAAAATACAACAGCCAAAATTAAAATATATACTTGTTGTCTACAAGACTAATAAGAAAAAGAATTGCATCATTAGTCACACACACAATATGAAAATAAATTCCACTCATTGCCAAATTGTCAAGGGAACTAACAATAATAAACTAAGATATCTGTATTGCAGAGAATCTTAAAGAATTAGGGTACATAAAAATGAACCTGTGTTTATTAATATGCACACATACACACACTGAACATACACTGAATATATGTATGTGGGGACATATATATATATCTGTGTACAAATATATTGGGTATGTGCAACATAATTCTAGAAAATATTCACGGCTACCACCTGATTTGCAAATAACTTGCCTTGTCTTATACAATATGGAAAGTAACCAGCAATAGTATGGAAAGAATAAGAAGTTTCAGAAAAGCAGATGTGGTCAGCTGTGGCTGAAGCATGTACTGCAAACTCTATGTGAATTAATTTAGCTCACAAAGGTTTTTGCTACGTAGAGGCTAGAGCTTTTAGTACTTTCTTTAGTAATGAGGCCACAAATACTATTACTGCTCTGACAATTTAATGATAGGTTTTTATTGTGGTCTTTGTGGTATGAGCCAGAGTAACTCAGTGGGGTATTTTAACACCATTTTATGGTATTTATAAAACTGCAGATCCAGCATTGCAAATTCCACACAAGTTACTTTACTTTGTATGGTTGACCTATTGGATTTAACAAATTTATTGTTCATGGACATTCAGTGCGGTACACAAAAAATTTAGTTAACTTCCTTGCGAGGTACCAATAAACATTCTCAAAAGCTTAACTTCAGCTGCTGGTAGTTTAGAGGGATTCTCTGAAAATACATACAAACGTACATCCACACAAAAGGACAGATCAAATTTTATGTGACCCTGCTGAACCTAAGGAGTCACAAGTGTAAGTCAGTGGTCAGCTTGGCTCCCATACTGTATGCCTTGAGATTAGACAATCTGCGGAGGCATCACATCAGTTATAAACACTTCCCTGTTAAAGTGAGACAACAGTTTGAAAGTAAAAAGCTTCTTTGAGGGGGGTTACTGGTGTTTGTCCTTTATTATGAATGGCACTGGGATGCAATGCTAGTCAATCAAGTACGTGAAGTGTCATGTGAACTGTCAAATTTAGAGGTAGACACTGAGAGGCATGAGAAACAAAAAAAAAAATCTATTGTTTGCATTTTACTATAACCAATGCTTTCTTTACTTTATAAAAAAAATAATCAAAGGGAATATTCTCATTAGAAGTCACTTTGCCTATAGATAAGTAACTCTATAGCAATACAGTATCAGGTGTTCCTGCAAAGGCATTGTTTTGTGATTTATTTCTGTATATTATGAATGTCTATGTCTATGAATGAATTTTTACTTGGGCTGAACTTTCTAAAATTCATGCTGTCCACATACAAATTCAGCACACAGGCCTAGGCTGCAAAACTGTTTTACAGCAGACAAAAAAGCTGTCAGCATGCTCAGCACCCGAATCTTGAGTGAAACACATGCAGAGTCTAACAGATTTTTCTAACTAGAGAGTAGTATAGAATATTGTAAACATTTATTTATTTATTTATTTACAAAATTAAAGACGTTCACTCCAGCAGATTTATTCTTTTTTTAAGGGCCAGTAGAGTTTAGATACACGATTCACTACTTTTAGAAACATCTACATTTTTATATGCTAAAATACACATATTTCAGTGACTGGGAGATTTTTTCATTTTACAAAATAATATAAAAAAATTGCAGCTGTAGAAGCTTCTCTAAGCTACCTAAAGTTAACTATTTTTTCTTGGATTCTTTCAGTACCATATATTATTACATCTAGTACTGTGGATTACATGGCACAATCCACTCATGTGAGAAACCTGAAAATTTTAAACACCGTCACTTTTTAGAGGACTGCTTAAATTCCAGATATGTAAGCGGTATATATATATTACACAGAAAATGCATATGTACTTGCAGATACATACACAAAACAACATATATATAATACTTATATTCTTTGAGTACAAACTGCTGAAGAATTTTATAGAGAGCATGGGATTTATTTGTTGGTTTGCTTTCATTTAATGTGAGTGAAAAATCTGATCTAAAATAAGAATTATTGAAATCTTTCAGTTCACAAAGCAAAAAACAGCTGCCTGCTGCTGTCAATAATGCTGTTTTAGCACAGTCTTCCTGGACTGGATTCTATATGTGTTAATCAGCTAATCATTAATTCAACTCCCCTGAATTGCTGTAATCTTGTGATAAGTGAATTCATGTACATGATGTTTTCCTCTCAAAAGGAAGCTGTACACATTATATCTTGTGTTAAAGACTTATTCTGTTAAAACATAAGTGGCTCAATGAAGAAAATGGAAGGTTCATGATCCATTTTAGAGCAATTGTTTTGACTTCTGCTACGAAAATGCTATCGTTCTTTCTTTAGATGGATATATTGTCAAGAAGAACACAGGGAATTACCACACTTCCCTGAAATCTCTCTTCAGCTTCAGTGCACTCTTTGTGGTAATTTCTGTTTCAGTAACTGCTGCTTTGGCACATTTGTAGGTCATACATAAGTCTGCTGAACTTGTGTTACCCAATATTCACATAATCAATATGAAACATTAGCACACACATACAGGATGCATCTAAGGCATGGTCCTATTGAACTTTTTTAATTACCAAGATTTCTAAAACTGCCCTTTATTCCTCTCCAGATTTTCAGATAAATAAGATTGCTACCTACATACAACAACAATGACAGTCTAAGCACACCAAGATAAAGGTCTTGTAAATCAAATCACGATGTAATTACCCTTTAACACTAGAGTCACCTTCATTATTTACGTACATTTTTAAGAAACTGTTAGTGTGGTCTAGGACTGCAAAGACTTATTCAAAGAAAGGTTTTCAGTGGGCAGTTCTTGAATAGGAACTTCACTCCCCTGCTAAGGAAGCAGCATTGCTAATCTTTCACATCAGAGAGCTTCTTATTCATGGGTGGTTATTTACCCACAAAGGTCTTGAACTTACTCCTCTGAAGTCAATTGGAGTTTATCTTCTGAATGGAAATAGTGGGTCTGGCAGCTAAACTAATCTGAAATTGCTGTCCCTGCTTTGACATTGAAGTCAAGAATTGGTGGTCCTGACTGCAGTAAACTCTGGTAAAAGTCTCTTAAGGACTCCTAGTGTGACTGTGGATTACTCTGAACTTTGTGCAGAGCTGAGAAATACATTCAAAGCATCTATTTGAAAAAGCAGCCTTGCAAATTTTACTTGGATTTTTTTTTTAATAATATTTTTCATCAGAACCAAGTTAAAGAAAGTGTCTGTTAAATTATATGGTGATCAGATTACTGAGACCTATCACAAATTCATTGTATAGGACAGGGGTCCTCAAACTACGGCCCGCGGTCTGGATATGACCCCCCAGGGTCCTCAATCCGGCCCCTGGTATTTACAGAACCCCCCTGTCTCACGAGGGTTAGGGGGGGAGGGAAACCAAGCAGCCGCAGATGACCTTCTGCCACTTCATCTGCGTGCCGGCCCCCTGTTTAAAAAGTTTGAGGACCCCTGGTATAGGACATCTAAAGGGGTATCTGCTGAATACATTGGCAGTATTATTAGAATGGATTCATAATGTATTAATAAGGTTTAAAACTTAAAATTAATTGTTTCTCATTATTTTAAGTGTTCAATCGTTATGAATTCATTCAGCATTTTGCAAGAGTTATATGGTTTGTGACAAAAAGCTAAGCAAAGCTTTGAAGAATGCATTTAATTTGTTATACTATAAAATGTTACAGTGGAATAATAAACCTCCTAACAGCCTTAATATACTGCATATCACACTTCTTAAGAAAAACAGAAAAAAAATTTAATGGAAACCTAATGCATACATGGTTTTAAAGCCTGTTAAATGAATAACAATAGAGCTCATTTCCATGAATTATGTCTGTGGTTGAAGTTTTCACAGGAAATATACAGAAGAAGATGAATAAGAAAGATAAAACTTCATACAATTACTGAGCGGTGGTCAGGGCGAACAAAATAAGATTAAGACCCTCTGCTTATTTCAGAGTATTTTTTACTAAGAAATTCTCAAAACAGGATTTTGGTTTTCAGTGACTTTACTAACATCCTATTCTTCCAAAGGCCATACAGCCTTGCTTGTAGTCTCCCTTTTTTGTGGGGAGATCACTGGCAGAGTGGAATATAATGTACATATGAAAACACTTTTTGTTAGTGCAACACTAGATGTGACTGAGAAGCTTGGTTCAGGGAGACTGTACAGTGGTTTTGGCTTAGGACAACACCAGTATGTTTATTTGTTGGCTCATAAATGACTTGTCATTTAAAAACTGTAACAATCACATACATGAAACCTAGGGGTGGGGGCTGGGAATAGAAAAAACCTTTTGGAAAATTCCCAGAGTTTGAAAAATACTGGTTCATGCTACTGAATCTAGTAACATCCATAGGGATATTAACACAGTAATAAAGAATATGTATATATTTTTATTTTCAAATACATTTTCTAGTTTCGAGTTACTCCATTTATAATGAAGATTTTAGAACATCATATCCACGAAATATAGAGAGGGATATTAAGATATCATGTATAAAGTTGCTTATCAATATTTTAATTCTTGTAGCAACATTATCCAAAATACCTGTTGAGGACAAGCTGATTTTCAGTCATAAATACTTGATAATTTTCTTTGGTGCTCAGAGACTAACATAATTGTTAATTTTAATAATACATTAGATATAAGTGTAATAAAGAGCTAGTTTTGATGGAATAAATAAACTTACATGAACAGAGACATTAACCAGACCAGTTGCTTTATACTATTAGAAGTTAATTTGGATTTGGATTTTTAAGCAGTGGCCAGCCTTCAAGTAATGGCAAGATACAATATTTTCTTAAGGGGCTATTAATGATAAGAATGAATATGATAAAGTATATGAATTATGGAGCATTAAGCCTTCAACTGCAACCCATTTCCCACTTTTTGCTGTTCAAAGGAGAGTTTTATAAGAAAAGAGAAACTTATTTGATGTTCCAGGATGATATTAACTGTCATTAGAGATGATAGTTAATGAGACTCAGTAAAAAAGCCAGTTAAGACAGATTGAAGTTGTGGTTGTGGATGTTACTGTGGATGTTGTCACAGAAATGCTCTGGTTCTACTTCCTTAAAGAAAGACTGTTTACAAAGTAAAGAAGAACAGAAAGGTACAGGTAAGTTCTGGAGTGAAAAACTGAAGCAGTAGTAAGCCCACACATATAGCATCATAGGTTTTATTTGGGAAGTGGTAAAAGTATCTGAGTCCTTCCAGTCAGCATGGTGTAGATTTTGTTTGACACCGAGACCCCTAAATTTAAATTTATGCTTGTGAGTTAAGCATCTTCATCCCTATCAGTTTTAGAGGAGAGCGACTTCATGTGCTCAGTGCACTCTAGGGAGTTTTTCAGCTATCCCCTACAAGGTATCAATGTTAAGCAGAATGTCCTGACAGAGGAGGTTGCTTACCCTTTTCTTATTTTGTTCAGCAGTTTAGCTACATTTTCTTCATGACAATTTGATCCATTTCCTATTTCAGACTCATTTATCAGATTCTCTGGATAGTAATTGACATTTTCCATGTAACAGTTCCATCTTTCCATCTTCAATTTTGCTGAGATTGAGAACTAATTTATGAAACAAGATGATCTGAATGTTTATTACCTTGAGCAATTCCGAGACTCACCCTCCATATAATAGTAATGATGTCTTGCAATATTTATAACAATAGCCCTGGCCCTCTGTGCATCTTTTCTACCTAGCAATTAGACACATTTTTTATCATGAAAATTCATCTATTTTTAATGTTTGATATACACTCACATTTCAAAAAAAGGAGCCAAATAGAGCCAAATTATTTTTGAGTTTACCTATTCAGCATAACTTCCGTATTTCCATTAGCTTCTGTCTTGGATGTTTTCTTTATAAACACTATCATAATGAAAATTCATTAGAAATTACTGTTGAATTTGCAGGTCCATAAAATAATATTGCTGTATGCTGAGAACTACTTTATCAGTCTTTAGAAACAAATGAGCCTCTTGTTTTCTGTTGACAAGTAAGGCACAAAAATTATTTTTAAAGTACAATTTAAGAAAGTCCATTCATTACAAATTTTGTTGCTAAATATGAAGTCAGCATTCCTGTTCTGCTTCAATTGGTTTGCATCAGCTGCATGAATTGTATGTGCAAGAAAAGGGCAAAAAGCTATTTACTAAACATAGTTTCAGCTACAGCAACTGTTTATAATTTTGGAAAAGAGCAGGAAATTTATCAGGATTACATTTTTCAACAATGTAAATTTTCTATGTGATAATTGCTGGGGAGTGGCAAGGGCAGAGAACCACCAGGGAAAGGTGTCTGTGAAGTAGGTATTATGGCCAGCTTCAGCAATAGGAATGCATTGAAGCTGGAGGGGACTGACTGAACTAAATAATGGAAGGGATAATCTAAAGGAACATAACTTTATGGACAACTGAAGCAACAGAAGAAACTCTGGGTTGAAAATACACACTGGACAGAAAAGTTCTTTACTCCATCTGAGGAATGCTTTCTTTGAAAGCTATTTCCTCCCAGACAGAGAGTGCTCTGTAATCAGTATCTGAACTCCTGATGGCCAAAGCATATCTTTAAAATAGAAAATATGATATTTACTTCGTTCTTTACCTAGTGGTTACTTTTTGTCCAAAAGACTGTCTAGACACAGCAGTTTACTATACTATGCCATCTATCCTAAAGCCAGTGCACAGGTGGCATTCAGGTGTCCTGGAGTGGAGGCATGACTAGAGAACAGTCTGGGTTACCAGGGGGTGGTCAACAGTAGCAGAAATGATTCCGCCTGCTGAAAGAGACACCATTGCAAAAAAGTTTTGCACACACGTTTCAAATTGTTTCATTATGCTTTTGTCTTAGGTGTATAATGAAAAGTCCCTTATCTCCAACTTTGCTGGTAACCCCCTTTGCCTGCAGAGGTGCTCCTGAGTGTCTCTCAGCCACACGTTTCATTGTCTCTGAGTGGCAGTTGTGGTGGGCTATAAAGCCCCGTCAGGGTGGAGACAGGAGGGAAGAAAGGGTTGTTAAAACTATACTGGGCATATGAAGATTCAGTCTCAGTAAAGTCTTCCAGGTATTCACCAGGTCTGTATGCCAGGCTTACTGAGCTGGTTTACCTTAGTGCTGTGCCCACATGGCATGAAAGCTTCTCTAGCAGAAGCAGACCACATTAGAAAAAAAACGGTGTTAGTTTCAGACTTTTGCATGCAAATGGATAGACTGGTTCAGTAACTCTGTCAGAGAGGTCAGCCATCTCAGTGCATACGGAATTTGGTCTTTAGAGTTTGTGAATGAAGCAGGACAACAACATGGACAAGGTGAGCTTCAAAAGACCAGTGAAAGAATAGGCTATGATCAACTGTCGCATTTCAATTGTGGATCAGCAGCCTACATTTTTCTTCTGCTTGGGAGCACTCTAATCATATCTTATCCATAAGAATAATTAGACTCTATACAATAGATTACACAACTTACAAATATGAAGTACTTTAAAACCACGTAGAGATGATGATTTAATTCTGGCTTACAGAAAAGGACACTGCCTTCTCAGTCAACAGTAATACTTCTGGCAGAAGTCCTTTGCAGCCCAGCATTATCCACATACAACCTTGTTTACTTTGCATAATGGAAGACAATTGTGGCACAAGGTGCTATGTCTTCAGGCAGCAGCTGTGTAATCTATACTTATAGTGTTAAACTTCCATATTTATTTTGCTGCTCACCTGCTGAACTTGCCTTCTGCCAGGTACTATATTGAGGAGGAAGTTTATTTTCAGAAAGCTGACATGCCCTCCATTTATCTGTTGATAAAATTAGGACAAATTTTAACTGCTTTTTGAGTCATAAAATCTTACAACGTTAAACCCTATGAATCTTTTTTTTTTTTTAGAGACGTTCTTTGCATGTAACTTATAGGAAGGACAAAAAGTTATTAATGTTTTGGGGTTTATCATTTACCTTTTGGTGTTTTGTTTGGGTTCTTTTGTGGTCATCTTTATGTCTTCACAGCTTGCTAAATGCTGCAGAGATACATTCAAACAGAAAACAGTAATTTTTGCACAATTAGATATCAAAAGTTTAATTATTGGAGCTAGAGGTGACACGTAACAAGGTCTTGTAGAGAGTTTAGAATGATTTCAAGGGGCAAAGAGGAAAAGTTCCCAATGTTGGGGTTTTTTCCACCTAGGTACCAGAGTTTGGTAAGGACTTGATAAATGTGGAAATGAAGGGTAACTAACAATGAATGTAATCTTCTATAAAAAGCAATTCATAGCTTAATAAATATGGCTGTTTCAGATTTTTGCTATTGTTCCTTTTGAGCTACATGCCCAGTAATGTATAACATAGATAGAAACAAATAATTTTCAAGCTGCCTTGTATAAAGTTTTGCTAGTCAAGCCAGGATTAAGTCAAGAATCTGGAGCTGAATTCAAACCTGCATAGGTTTCAGGGCTCTTTTTTTAATCCCAGCAAAAGTATCCATTCCATAAAGTATCTAGTTCTGTTGCCACTGCTACAGTCAGGCTTAGGTCTATTCTCAAGATCAAATATTTTTATAGTTTCTACTATTAATAGTGTATATTTTTAAAATTACAATATTAACCAGCTTAAGAACTGTTAAAGTCTTAATTCCTTAACTGCTTTTTCTTCACTTAAAATGTCATACACACAATAGTGTTGTTTGTTTATTGAGTGGTGAGGTTTTTCTAAATACTGCAGAGGGACATACAGCCCTCTCAAGATCTGGTTAAATTTTTATTCCTTTAGCAACATATCCAGCCATCCTGGTCCTCAATAGACACACAAGACACCATAGAAAGTTGCCATGAAAAACAATCAAGTTAGGAAACCTGTGCTACCCAATGGATAAATGTTAGAATTAAATATATGTTGGGTTTTTATATATATATAAGGACATATATATATATGTGTTTGTTTTATTATTGCCTTACAGCTTTTTTTCACCACTGTAGAGGAATGAAGGCAGTGGGTTGATCAGCATTGATAACATACAGCTGTGGCCTTGCCTCAGAGGCAATGGGCAGATTGACATGGATGATGTGCAGCTGTAGCTCATTCCTGGTAAGTGCTTAAATAGCCCTGAGAATTGTGAGAGAAAGGGTGTGATGGAGGAGCAGTGTGGTCTGACCTCTGAAGAAAGGAGATACAGCGCAGACAGTAGAATCTGACCTAATGGTAAAGCCTTATTGCAACCTACTAGTTTGTTTGCGCTGCAACAATTGGTGTCACATGTAAGGCAGCCTCAAAAAGAAATTTTCCAGCATTTTGCCATGCCTGAGACTTTTTTGGTGTAACTAGCACATCATTTACTTTGCATCATCCTAGCAAAGTTCTTATTGCCTTCTTATACTTTGCACTTCTTTCAAATATATCTATAAGCATTGTTAAATTGGAATTTTCTTCTGTACCTATATCAATAGTCCCCATCTACATTGGGTACCAAAAGTTGCAATTTGAGTTAAGATGGACAACAAAGATTGCAATATACCCATATTGATTAGTTGCAACAGCTCACCTCTTTGTGTGTTATGTGTTGCAGGTTCTCCCACTTGTCTCAGCTATGTTGGGCACCAGGTGCAGTCAGAGTCCAACTCAGTCAGCTGCACACAGGGCACCAATTGTTGCAGCACAAACAAACTAGTAGGCTGCCACAAGCCTTTACCATTGGTCAGATTCTACAGTCTGTGCTGTATCACCTTCCTCCAAAGACCAGACCACACTGCTCCTCCTCCATCCAACCCCCTCTCCCACAATCCTCAGAGCTATTTAACTACTTAGCAGGAATGAGCTACAGCTGCACATCATCCATGTCAATCAGCCCACTGCCTCTGAGGCAAGGCCACAGCTGCATGTTATCAATGCTGATCAACCCACTGCCTGCATTCCTCTACACCCCATAAATATTATTCTAAGATGACATATTCACTTTCATCTTCAAAGTAAGAATATAATTCAGTATTACATTAGTATCTTTTTTTAAGTGCAAAAAACCAGTGCCAGCTACACAACATCAGCCAATGGCCTATTAAAGCAGTGTTGCTGGTTTGTATAATTTGTGCTCTTTCATGAGGCCAAAGGTAATTTTTACTTACATAAAAAGAAAATAATCATTAACTTACATTAATACTCCGTGCTCTTTTGCCTCTATAAAACCTTGTATTCATCATCCCAGTCTATTGTCTTGTAGCATTGTGTTGAAATAATCTCTGCAAACATCTGAACATACAAGGGACCACAGATAAACTTCTCATGGTTTGTATTATTTGGAGGAAAAAGTGCATTCTTCCAAAGAATAAGAGTACTTATTTGGGCTGTTTGGTGAAAGTGAAATGAGAGGGACTGGACACCTATTCTGTTCAATCCTGTAGCTCAAAATGCAGATTTGGTGAATATGCAGCATCCATATTTCTTAAAAGTTCTTTTAACTGATTTTATATTTGCTCAGCAAATGGGAGGAATATTTTTCTTTCTCTTTTCTGTTTTTGTTGCAGTCCCATGGGGTAAAGTGGCTGGATTGTTTGGAGCAGCAGAGCCATTAAGCACAGTAGTATGTGGCTAATTTAGAAGGCTGCTCCCCACAGAGGCTGTGATTTCTTACTTCAATACAGCTTACTTCAATGGAAACAGCATTGCCTTGTTCAGTTTCTGGTTTGAGAACATGGTGTCACACACTGCCCTAGACATTCAAATAATCCTCCGACCTTCAGAAAGCAAATAATTATTCAAAATCTTTCATTGTTTATCTTCAACACTTTTTTTTTTTTTTTTTATGTCTGTGACTAGGAAGTAACGAATAGGTGTTTTCTCCACAGCTAGATAAATCCACTAGAATTCTTAATGAAGAACAGTACATAGTGAGACTTCCAGACGTTTCAGAACTTTAAGTTACATTTTTAAGATTTCCTTTGTATAGTCACTGATTTAATGTACCACACACCTTCCCTTCTTTTATCAGAGTTCAGTTGTGCTGGGGAGAATATTAATACTGATGTCTCTCATAACTTAAGAAATGGTTAAAGAACGTTTATACTGTTAGGTGTAAAAATGCATTCGCAAATTAACATTTTTTTTTTTCCTTCAGCTTTAGTGAAACACTTTCCCTTGTTCTTTTAAAAACAAACACTGAACCAATAAACAAACCAACAGCACATAAACAGATGGACTAAACCTAAAGGAAATGCTTCCACTATGTATTTAAAAGAAATACAGGTAAGAAAGATCAAATATTTAAGGGTAATTAATTCTATGTTTTGCAGCTTTTGAAACTATCATTGCATTTTAATGACTCCAAGTGACTTCAGAGGTGATGAAAGAAATAATTTCTCTGATATAAAGGGATCTTCTTTCCAGAATCAAGATACATTCTTTTGTTTTGGAATCAAATCTAGCAGGTTTTATATTAATTTTCTTAGAGCTGGACCATAAAATTAAACAAATCCTGAGAAACTAATACAACCTAGACTGATAAATTCTTGTCTATAAATTCTAACAAAAGCACCATCAAATAAAAGCAATAAGAAATCCTCTAAGCATAGCTGTATAAAACACCAAAGATGTCTGTTATTATTTTGTGAACTAGTTGAAACAAGCTTCCTATAGATGAATAGATGGATATAGCAGTAGGCATTAAAATTAATAAAGCTCAGCTTCCGAATAATTTCAGTCCCATGATTAATTGGCTTTCGTATCTAACAACAAATCTCTAAAAGACACCTTTTCCTGGGTGAAGCCTTTACAGGTTCTAATTTCCAGACAACTCTTTGCAAGATAAGGATTGAAACACTATTGCTTTCCTCTCCGTAGAGAAACTCACATGTCTCTTCTTCTGATTACCTGTTTTCACAAAACAGGTGTTTGTGGGAAGCTGACCGTCTGTGGCTGCCTAATTGAACCTGCAACCATACTGTATCAAATTCAACTTCAACCCAAGTTGCAAAGAACTCTTTCAACCCAGGATCAAAATCGAATGTAGTCAAACAAATTATAGGTGATAATGTTGTAAGAAAAGTGCGAATACTATTATAAGTATATTATATCATATAAAATGTCTAAATAAATAGAAACTAAGAACAATTGATATTAAAAAAAGTGTTGCAGTTATTGCTAAAAATAAAAAAAGCAATCCAGGTAAAGAGGGAGAGACCAAGGCTAGACTTAATACCTACTGTTTCTTGACCTTTTCCAAAGAAATTAAGTAAGCTCTACACTGTATCAGAAAATATTTTTGGTGTGTGTTGCTTGGGTTTTTTTTTAAAAGAAATCTATCTTCAGCAGTGAGCAAATGCTTGGTGCAATCATTGGAATACAAAATTAAATAACTGTGTATGAAATGAAACTAGTATTCTAGCTTTATTTAACTTTGATAAATGAAACTGGGAGAGAGAGGGGCTTGGTTGGTTGGATGTTGTTTCTTAAGTTTACTTTGTAATTTTATTCATTTTTTAATTAAATTTTAAATATATATATTAAACTACAGATTATTTTTAATTGTTGATATTTACTAAGCTTGGACTAGTCAGTATTACAGTCTGCTTAGCAAAAGAACTGAGTTTTTCCTTGTAAAGAAGTCTTAGACCATTTTGCCAAAATGTCACTAACTTACTCTAGTACTTTGTTTCTCCTATCAGTTTATTTAAAAAACTGAATACACTGAAGAAAGTAATTTTTTTCTATTCCTACTGTTGCCAGAAAAGAATAAGTCATGGTTTATTTACATGCAAAATGTCTTCCCAGCGTCAGCCTTTGCAAAGTGAAAGAAAGCAACCAAAGGTTTGTACTTCAGGTCAAGTCCTCCAAACTGCTCATTTTAGAAATCTTTCAGTATGAACACAGGTACTGTATTGTTTTTATACTCACTCTGAGAGTTGCACAGAATGAAGCATTTTTATGATTATGTTTACATTAGCAAACTTTATGGTGTCATCGGGGCCAGTTTGTAAAGCAAAATAGTTTGCATTGGACACCCAGAATCTGCTTTACTTGTGTTTTGGTGTGGCTCTAGCTTGGACTAGCCCCAGCCTGCCCCTCTGAGAAGAATGCCCATTAGTGGCAAACTTCTTGAACTCCTCTCCCAGTTTAGTTTCATCTGGAACAATTCTGTTCACATGCTTCACAGTGTGAACCAAAAGCACAGTAAATGGGGACAGTTGAAAGATCAACTTAAAAAGTGTAATCCGTAATCTTAAATCTTAGATTTAAGTGCTAACCTAGATGTGTCCTCTGGCAAAACATACATTTCAATCACGTTCTAGCATTCTGTATTGTTACTGTGGTGTCTGGGAAGCTGCCAAAGAAACAGCATTTTTTGAAAAAGGTCTGAATAGAATTAGAAACAATAGAAAGAACCTTTAGGAGAAAATGAAACACCTAAAACCTTATGGAAATGACACCCCACTTTGAATTCAGTGGTCCATCTACTCCAGTGTTGTACCTGACAACGACCAGAACTCAGAAAAGATGACTGAAAGAATAAACAATGCACAGGCTGAGCTCTGCTCAACTCCTCAGTGAAGATAAGCGCCTCTCCTTTGCCTGTATAACTGTTGTTTTGAATATTTACTCAAAGTAGATTTTCTTTCTAAAATCTGGTACCTTGATTTTCATGTTAACTTGTAGCAGTAAAAACCTTACATGTTTTTCTTAAAGGCACTCCATTACTGATGAAAAGAAAATAATTTAAGTTTGTGTTTCAATGTTGTTGAATATGTCTTATCCTTCTGTAAAAGAATGGCAAATAGGAACGTAATTCTTTATGCTCCTTTCATTTCTCTTTTACAACTGAACTGTTTCCCCATTTGTCTCTTTTATAAGCAAAATTTGGATTTCATGAACATATGCAAACAAGCTTCCATGCTATTTGTTCAGCTGTAATTTCTAAAAATAAGCATCTCAGTGAAATGTGAATTTGAAGTGCAGTGCTGCAGAAACAATAGCAGAATTGTAAGAAACAGTTAAAGGTGGATTTTTCCCTTTAAAAAGGGAAATTTATTTTAAACTAAATTACTTTTTCATGGAACCGGAGTAATTTGGATTCAAAGAAAAAGAATTGTGGAGCAAAATATTTTTTTTATTTTTTTTAAAGGTACGTCATACTCTTATTTAAAAGTATCTTGACAAAAATTTAGGACTCATGGATTTAAGACTGAAAAAGTTAAGTAAGTTTTTTCTATTGATCTTTTTCAGGTATGAAAATCTTTTGAAATTCAAGAAAAGAATATTCAAAAAAAAAAGTGATGCAATCCTGTTAATAGTTTTCTTTTAATGGTGAAGTACACTTACATGCACAAGGAAATGAATAAATGGTAAAGAAAAGAAATGTGTAGTTCCATTGTGTTAGTCATTCACAGTAGTAATAAGAAGTAATACCATACCTAATTTAATTAAACTAAATGTTATCTTAATTTATCTAGCTATTGCAATTTAATCACTGTTAAATGGGGATCATCATTTAATTAAAATTGAGACTAATTAATTGTTGCAGTTGTTGTTTCTGTGTAAGATGTTTTTCATGGAAAAAGCACAAAATCTTTTATGAGGTAAAGAAACTACTTACAGCATTGCCTTAGGAACATTTCCTTCCAATTAAAGCATTCACAATTCTATTGTGATACATATTATTATGTTAAACAGAGAGCAGAATTGTTCTCTGTGTTCCACCCCATCATACACACAGAGACAGAAAGAGAGAGAGAGAGAGAGAAACAGCTATGTTTGGTATTGAATTTACTTCCCACTCCATTACATTTCACATTTCTTAGCGCTCACCAGGGCACACCATGCAGGTGCTAGGGAAAGGATCAGACTTTGTACACTGCAGGAGTTTTCATCAAGGCCATGAGAGAGACCCAAAAGAGGGTTATCTTGAATCTCAGTATTTTTTCCCAGGAAAAAAAAAAAAAAAAGAAAAGAAAAAAAAAAAAAAGCTTCACTGGAGCTGAGAAACTAGCTGGGTCATTACTGAGCTGACCTAGAATCTGATTTTATTGGAAATTTCTCAGTAAAGATAATTGGAGGACAGGGAGAAAAGAGGTGAGGACTAAGATGAAAATTCAGTCTTCATCAGCTTTTCTTCATGATTTTATGACATGGAAAGTTTCAGACAGTTCTGAAGGAAACTCACTGTGACAGAAAATAAGCACATTTTCTGGCTGAAGAGCACACTTTAAAAAAACTATACTTTAAAAACCCAAACACACTCGGCAGTCTCATGGAGATTGTTCTGTAAAGTGACATAAAAAGCTGATTTGCATTAAAAAAGTAAAAATTAGTTCAAGGTAGAAAGCAGAGTACTGTCAGGAAAAAGAAAAAATAAGAAGAAACAACTGAAGAGAAGAGAATATTTAGAACTAGTTACTTAATATTTTTTAATCATCCTTGAAGCTTGTATCTGAAAATAGCTGAAGGTTTTTGATAGGCTTGTCTTTTACTTGACATACATCACATGGAATAATATAGACGTATGGAAAAATTAGTTTCATATCATTCACTGATTAAGTTGATACTTAACCTGTTGAAAAACCCAGCAGCTTGTGAAATCCATTTGCACTTTTTTCTATATAATTCTGGGATTTGGGGGGGCTTTTTTCTTACTATTCATTTACTTTAAAGTTTTATTACAATGATGAGAAATGGAAATTAAATACATTCTGGAGATAAAATGAAAGTATCTCTTTGCTCTTTTGCAGGTGAACTGCCAGCTCTTCAAGAGCAGAATTTCCTTATCTTGTGTGACCAGCACCTGTGATATGCCAGCAAACCTAGGATGTTACACAAACAATTGTAATGCATTCTATCAAACATTTGCCCAAACTGAATGCTATCATCAAAAAGATATGAGCTACTCCTCAACATTCAGGTTCTTTAAGGATTTTGTGAACTCTCAGGAGCCCTACCCATCTTTATGAAGCATAAAGTGGATGTTTTCCATCATTTTTGGTAGGATTGTGTTTCCTAACTGTAATTTTTTTTACTTTCTTATTTCTGTGAAAGATATAAGGATACAATGTCACTGTCTGAGGAGGTTACTCACAGTATTACAGACACTTCTGACTTATCACAATTTTTAAAAAAAAATTAGTTATTTGTTATACTTAATATGCATACAACCATAAGCAGAAACTATCAGAGGGTGTAATGACAGACTTCCCCCTAATTATTAATTTTTTCAAAGCATAACTTTACATTACTCAGTGTATCAGGAAGGTTTTCTGCTTTATTAAAACTGGTTGATAAAGGGGTTATGATTTTCTTGACCAAGTTTTCCCTTGAAATAAAAAAAAAAATTATTAGATTTCTTCTTCTTGAAAGCAGAAAGGATAAATTTGTATATCAACAGAAGATATTTCAGTCCTGATAAAACAACAAAAATATCATTTCAGAACAAACTGATTCTTTTTCAGAAAGTGTCAAAACACTTCACTGACAATTTTCAAAATTCACTTGTTTTTTCTACAGCAGCTAGTTTGCTATTGAAATATAAATTGCAAGTAGTTTGGGATCTCCTACAATTCTGCTTTTGCAAGTGTATTATCTATCTGCTTAAAATACCATAGCACAGTCCTCACTTATCTGGGTGAGGGTTCTATTTATTCAAATTGGATTTTAACTACTTCCACCCAAGCCAAATTTCATGATTCTGTGGGTCACCCCACCAAGCTCCCCTCCAAAAAAAACCCCTAACTAAAAAAAACCCAAGACACCCAAACTAAAAATAAACTGAAGATACAACTTCTTTTTCAGCTCTTCCCCTGTTAGGTAGGAGCACTCAAAAACTGAAATATGTGGAGGATGTGATGCAGTATGGTTACTGAGGGTAGCATACTTTCATGGACTTGTCTTTCAAATACATTATATTTTAAAAGAGATTTTTTTATAGCAAAGGAATATTGAATTTTGACTATACAGTATCTGTATGTATTCATACATAGATACATATATAATCTGTAGCCCTTGTAAAACCAAGATCTCAGTACATTAAGGAAAGCCTAACTGAACACCCCAAGGACTTCATACATGTCATCCTATAAAGTTATGTAAAGACTCTTCTACAATAGCACTTCAGTAGTCCAACACTAGAGAATCTTTCATTGCAGTGCTAAAATTGCAATAAAATTAAGAGTTTTCAGTGCTTTTGTGGTATAATAGAATTCATGATAGGTATACAAGTATAGTATGAAACCTTTCAATCTGTTAAGTTTAACCTGTATATTCTACTTTTTACTTAAATAAAGAGAAGAGAGAACATTGGGAGTTAAAAGGAAAATAAAATGAAAAAGAGAATACAGCCAGTAGGAGACAAAAAAATAGCAAGGGCAAGGCATAGTAAAATAGATTGACAAGTACCTGTAAAAGTGCTGCCTACACAGTACACTGCAAATTACAAGTCATGGTCTATAGACAAAGCATTTGCAAGAGCTGAGTTATCAAAAGGACTTGGTCCAAGGCTTTAAGATGCCATTTTGTCATTTTATGGAAGGGGGGGGGGGGGGGGGGGGGGGGAAGAAAGAAAAAAAAATTCCTTGCAAAGATTGCAAGGAATCACAAATCAAAGTCATCAAAATACATGGGAGTCAAAACTGCAGCGGGGCAGAGGCTACTTAGGAGGTGCAGGGACGAACATTGCAGAAAGAAATATAGCATTTGGAGTGAAAAATTATGGACAAAATTACTCAGACAAGCTAGCTGACACACTATACACATCATGTATGGGATCATATTACATATACAAATCTAACAATATATGGCAGTTCTTATGTAGTAATGCATTTCCAGAGAGACTACTGAAATGCAAACATCCCAGCTTTCATTAAGAGTACAACCTTAGAGTTTTCAGTAGAGATTTATGATTGAGAAGACATGATTTTGAGTACTAAAAAGATATGGGCGGCTGACCTTGGCTGTTCACAGATGCCTGCCAAGCTGCCCTATCACTCCCCTCCTCAGCAGGAGGGGGGTGGAGAAAATAAGATGGACAAAACCTGGTGGGTGAAGATAAAGGCAGTTTAATAAAACAAAAGCAAAGTTTGTGGCATGGAAGCAAAGGGAAATAAAAGATTCATTCTCTGCTTCCCACCAGGAGGCAATGTCCAGCCACTTCCTGGCAAGTGGGGTGTAGTGGTTGCTCTGGAAGAACATAATAACAAATGTCCCTCCTCCCCCTCCTTCCTCTTAGCTTTTATTGCTGAGCAGATGATACATGGTATGGAATAACTCACTGGTCACTTTGGCTCAGCTGCCCTGGCTGTGTCCCCTCCCAAGACCTTGCCCACCCCCAGCCTGCTGGTGAGGGGGGATGTTGCAGAGACAGCCCTGATGCTGTGCGAGCGCTGCTCAGCAGCAGCCAAAGCGCTGGGGTGTTGTCAACACCTTCCAGCCACCAATGCAAGCACAGCGCTGTGGGGGCTGCTGTGGGGAAAGTTAACTCGACCTCAGCCAGACCCAATACAGGGTACATAACTTTACCAGCATATTGAATGGGCCTGGAATGAACCTCAGTGTCTGAGGCCAGCTGACAGAGAACGGGTTGTGTCCACAGTATTAAACCCCCTTATTTCCTGGAGGACAGCAATTGGATGCAAATACTTATCGGGCATTACTCCCGAGTTGTGTTGAGGAACTGTTTGGAAGAATATTTGTTGGCCTGAGACAAAACTCTTTCAGAGGCTGCTCTTACATTTCAAATACATGGGAGATCACAGGGCAGTATACTCCTGTCATAATCTTATTAGTGTATACATATTCATAAATTTCCAGGAAGTGAAAATGCATTATGAAGACAAATTGCTAACACATACTACATCAACAAACTCTATCCCTTACACAGGAACTCTTAAGCTCCATGCACATTCAGAGAGAGCACACTACTCCCTTTAAGAATCAGCATTGCATTTGCTTTCTGCATCATATTCTTTCCATATTTATCAGAAAGTAACTTCTCTGCAATGCAGTAGGAAACAGAAAATTATTTTACTCTTTGAGACAGCCAGATAAGGCCTTTCCAGAGCCTTATGACTTTTCTCTGAGTGACTTTACTGAACCACTGCTGATGAGCTTCTCACAGGGTCTCTCAAGCTCTTGAGCAGCCACTTCCTTCAACTTCAGCTTCTTCAACCACTGCCGGACAGTCAGCCTCAGCTGATTTGGTTTTATCCCCTCAGTAGGTAGAAAGGTTATGGAAAACATACAGTAGTTTTTTAAATTATACAGCTACTCTTTCAAAATGTTTCAGATGGATGCAAAACAGATGAAAACAGAGTCAAGATGAAAGCCATTAATTTTTCCTTTTAGTGTTTGGAAAGGGGAGGTGTAAATTCCTCCCCTTTATTCTTCTATGGTACCCTCAAGAATTCAGCTATTACAATGATAGTTGCAAATAAAGCTTAGCTATTCTCTTAGTCTCCCTAATCTCTCCACCCATCTTGAAATTATCCCACTACTCCCACTGCATGATATACCAAAATCCTTTTTACAGCTTCTAGTCTCTGTCATCTGCTCCCTTTTTCTCTATCCTTGTAAGGTCAATGTTCTTTAGATTGAATTTCCTTTAGATTGAATTTCCAAAACTCTGCAGAGTCATCAGTTCTTGATTATCCTCCCTTGCAGTACTATTGAACATAAGCCTTGAATCCATGTCTTATTAGGAACTATAAAGATTCAAGAAATCACCCAACAGTGTAGCTATTCTGTTATGCCAGAGGTTGTATAGCTCACCAAAAGCTTGTGTTTGATCACTGAGCTATCATAAACCTTATTTATGTTGTCTTTCACCTCAGGCTCAATAAGGGTGGAGTTAAATGCTAAGGATGGGTGAAACAACAGTAACCATGACCAGAGGCTGTTCTTACCGCAAATGCAGATGGATGAGAATTGATTTAGCAGTATCTATTTATGAGAAATTGTGCATGGGAAAAAAGGACTGAGACAGGAAATTGTAAAATCAACAGAAATTAAGAGATGCTAAACATTGACAGTGTGGTCCTGAAAATAAGTCAAGAGAAATGAACACTTTCTTTGTAGCCTTAGATTGCCAGAGCATATGCCTCTTGAAATTTGATGGTACTGCTCTAAGAAACAGAAAATTTAGAGGTAGGCTGGGTTATATTAGGACAGTGTCTCAGTCTGTTCAATTTTTCCACTGTTGAAAACCCAAAAACTTGCAGGACCTTGAACATTAGCTGACTGTTTAGTCAAAAGGGACAACATTGCCACATTAAAAAAACTCACTCAGCACATTTAAACAGTATCTTATTCAGGTAATGTAAGTATCTGCTCTACCTTAAAATATTACTTCATGTTTTAGTTGAGTCATTATCATTGATAAGCAGATTTTTAATCAAGGAAATAAGGCATAGTTAATTATGTGCATGGGTTGTGCTTTAAATTACATTTTATTAGCTGTGTTCATCACCTTCCAGCCCACAAACCAGGTGTGACATGGTAGTTCTTTCTTTAACTACTGCTTGCAGAGATTACAGCCAGAATCAGACTTAATCCAATTAGCAAACAGTATCCTCTTGTGAAAAGTGAAAAAATGCTGACAGTCGCAATGACTGCCATTAGTGCTCTTCAGTTAAGAGATTCTGTAATTACAGAGCTTGACATCCCCCAAGTACTGTGATAGCCTGAAGATACACTGCAAAAAAATAGATTATAGGTGTAAACAAGGTCTATTCAAAAAAGTAAACAACCAGTCACTCAGACAGAAGAGAAAATGTTACAAAGTTTGAACTGCAGTAACTGCAGACATAGGATGATAGTGTCTTCTTTAAAGTAGGAATATTAGTAGCGTTATTTAATAGACATAAATTTCTATGAGCCATATACATTGTAACAAAACAAATACAATTTATTTCCATGAAGATATAAGTGCATTTGCTTTGCTATCCAGAAATAGTTTTCTCAGTATGGCACATCAGGTGCTGTTTTTCCTGGAATAGAGATCTGTAGCACAAGATTTAGAACCCTTTTTTTAGGCCTTGCAGCTTTTTTAAACTCATGAAAATCTGTGAAATAAGTTTGGCTACTTTGATTTTATGGGAAATTCTCCATACTTAAGCTGCTCCTGCATATGGCCTTTATGAAAAGACCGTCCACACTGGTTGTGTGGCATAGCCTACCATTCGTATTTCATGCTCAGTAAGCGTTCTTTGCAACGTAAGTTTTGTCCAAGATACCTTGGTTTTGCCAGTGCTCTACCACGTTCCATATGTCTCACGTTTCATCTTTAGCTGTGACTGTTGCCATGATAAAGAAATTCAAAGTTAAGAAGTATTCCACTGTTTTGACGTATTCCACTGTTTTTTTCACTGAAATTTTTACATTGGAGGTTTTCTGCATACCATTTGTCAAACAAATAATGTGTGGGCAACACAAAACTCTAACACAAAAAGTAGAGAAAGTTCCATGAAGGATATATTTTTTGAGAAATGTAATAGCCCAGAGATGGGAAGGAATAGCCCCTCAGCTAATAACAAAATAACAGAGAGGACTGCTGGTTTGGATTTTTTGGTGTTTGTTTTTTTTTTTTGGGGGGGGTGTTTTTGGTTTTTTTTGTTTTGGTGTTTTTTTTTTTTAATAAAATAAACCTCCTAAAATGTATGAGACCAATATCTTCCTGTCCCCTTACAAAGTTTTATCAGACTGGTACAGCTGTACTTCAGTTGCTATTGCACAGTGAGGGAGATGAAACAAAATTTGAGAAGTATTAAATGTACAGCAGAGCATGAAGAGAGACCAACAATACAAGCGCCTATATTATCATAAAATAAAATACAAAATACCTCTGGGTAGATAGGAAACAAATGTTAATGAGTCTAAAGCATATATATATATGTGCCCTTCTTGGAACTCATCAGCATGGTTTAGATGTTTCGTGGGCGTATCCTCAAGTGATCCAGAGAATCACATAGAATTATTACCTAATCAAAATGCAAAATTCATTGATGTGTGATGTAATTAAGCAATGAAGTTTGAATGTGTTCATTAAAGTGGAATGAAAAATAGATGAGACTTTAGGGTCAAGGTCCTTCAACAGCTAACTTTACCCTGAAGTCCAATCTGATACAGATGAAATTATTAGTTTAGAAATTTAATGAAACCTCATGCAGTCTGAAAAGGTTAATCAGTTCTTCTTATTGGACTAAATCCACATGAAAAGAATGTCAGGTTTAGAAAATTATATGAAATCAGCATTCTGGCTGGGATTTCTTCCAAAGGCCTATGAAAGTATGAATATGGCAGAGTTCAGTTAGGATACCAGTTTGAAAAAACAGCAAAAGAGAAGTTACTGCAGATAGAAAACATAATTTCCTTCCCAAGGAATGTTGTAATCATCAGTAGAAAGACAGCATGTTTTCTATCATGATTTCCAGTGGTTTGATGGAGTCTCACATAAGCTTTCTTGAAGTTACCTAATAGTGAGACTTCAGCTTTGTGAGTAATTGAAGTGTAGGCGGGGTTTATGCTGTTGCAGATAACTGCTGGTAATTAGGTAATCTGGTATAAACTACATTGGTTAAGTAGCCTTATCTATTGGGTAGATAAATGCATTTTGTGAAGATATAGTGTTAGAAGCTAGTCCATTAAGCTACCTTCTAGTAAAGAAATATCAGAGACTTTGAGTAATGAAAAGTCATCTATGCAAACTGTGGTGGAGACAAATGTCACTGTCAGTGTGAAGAGCAGCTGCTGTTGGACTAATTGTCATTGGAATTACAGGTTGATCTATTTGGATAGCCTTACTTCTAATGTTGAACTAACTTCACAAAAATAACCTAGGACGTTGTTGTATGGATGGATGAAAAGAACGGCATTTCTCTGATCTGAATTGGATGCTGTTAACATGAAAAGACTATGAAAATTGGAAGAACATTTAACTCGGTTAATCAAGCATGCTGATAGGTAAGTTACAAATCTATGAGATAAATAGTAATGGGAGGCCTGGTGGGTCTGTCTTTATCTCCCTTACACACACCTCCATTTGCACTTGTTTTGATCCTACCTGTCCCTCTAAGACAACATACTTGAGTGTATTAGCCCAGAATGAGAATCATTTTGCGTGGCTTCCAGACTGAACATTACCTGTATTCAGAAGGACAAAACAGGCATAAACGGTCTGCCCTAGAATGTACCATACAGGCACATCTTAGACTCTTCAAATTGCTAGAAAAAAAACGTAAATTTTGCTGATGATATGTCCACTTCACAAACTTAGCACGTTTTCATAAACATATGTTGGCAAGGTCTGTCTGTGGGCAACCAAGGTCTACTTTTGTAAAACAGCATGGTCATTGCAAGTCATTTCCAAAGTGCTGAAGAGGAAGGCAAACTGAAAGATTATACTGTGCATAAATGTTGTATTTGGCTAAATCCAACTAAGTCCAGACTTCTAAATTCAAACTGCATAATCAATCTTTCAAGGCAACCAAAGGAACAGAGGAAGGAAGAGGAAGAGGAATTCCTTATAAGCAATTTTCTCTAGTTTGCTTCATTCCTAGCCTGTGGGCACATCAGCCAGATTTTCAGTGCATTAGCATTTACATGGAAATGTCCTCGAGGAAAGCAATCTTTCAGAAGCCTACAGCAGTCGCAGAGATCCCTGTTTCTTTTCTTATCTACCCCATGGCCTCTGCAAACAAGGTTTCAGGATTTTATGAATGCTGTTTTCAATATTGTCCTAAGCAAATTGCATTGAAATTATTAAGAAAGAGTTGTACCTCTGGGCTGTGTACAGCTGGTGACATTCACAACAGCTTGCATGGAGCCTAAGGTTGTAGGAAGGACTGGGCTGGCACGTATTAATGTCAGGATGTGAAGGCTGTGGCACTGTTTGTACCAGTTCAACTCTCTGCTTAGTAAATGAGGACCAGTCTACTGTCCATTTTGTCACCCTCCAAGAGTCCTTGCTCTGGGATAAAGAATGGAGAGAAAATAAGCTGTAATAGACGACGTGTTTCCTCTTGCTTGTGCCTACTTCAAATCACTGTCTGTGAGAGTAATGGGAACCGAGGTTTGTATTCTTTTTTATGGCCACATAGGCTCAGCATCTCTAGAGCATGTACACATTTAAAACTGTAGAGGGGAAATTAATATAATTAATTTTGTAATGCTTACAAAAACTCTGCTAGGTAAATTTTGGGCTCTTAAGTTGAAGTCCCAAAGTCCAAATTATGAATTAACCTTCCAAATAACAGATGCAGAATCATAGAAACATATAATAATGGTATGTTATATATTTTTGCTGTTGCTGTGTGTTTCTTTGCATGAATTTTATTTTTTCTTTTTAATTCATTTTAAAGAGAGGTGATATCAAGATCTTAATTGTCAACAGTTCCTCTACTCCTCACCGTTAGTGCTGTTTCACATCATGTTCACCAACTGCAAATTATTTAGGATCTTTCCTGTTTTCCTAATATATACATTTATTACAATGATATTTCAGTTGTCAACTGAGACCAAACGGCTTTAATGCAGCACAAATATTTCACTGTAAACACAAATAGCAGCAAATCAATATTGTTCATAATTCTAGGGACTTACTGAGAAATAATTACTGTGTATCAACATAAAGGGGAAAAAATAACTCTGTTTGGGTATAGAGTTATTTACTAAAACATTGCTTTATTCTTGGAAAATAATTAGTCATGCAATTTGTTTTTAGATCTAGTCCATTAATTTACAATGTAACTATTCTAATAAGAAGAAGGATCTTTACAGAGGTAAACAGCAAAGCTAAGAGGTCTGGGGACTTATTATTTAATGTGACTCCTTAGTGATTTCATTTTTATGATTTCTCTCACAGCAACTACATCCTTACATATAAAATGCTTTTACTATGTGCAGATACTATATTATTTCTGTTTTAAACTGAAGAATACGGCATGGGGTGAATGAAGCCAGTCTTTTCAGGAAGTTTGTCTGTCAAGTGTGGGTAATTTTATAAAACAATTAGCTTTTCAGAAACACCCTATCATCAAAATGAATGCCCCAAATTCATTTTTCCAGATAAGAGGTTTTATAACCCTCCTGTGAATCACCCCCAGATCAGATATAAGTGAAAAATGAACACATAGTTACTGCTGGATAGGTTTTAAATCTTATAGAACACAGGTGCCAGAAAAGAAAGAATATTTCCATTACATAAGCCTGTGTTAATCTTGTTTTATTAAAAACCTGACTCAGGCTTTCAATTCACAGGACGACCATCCAACCACTGAGAAAATTAAATAACCAGAATTGATCAGCCATTAAACTCTAGGTGGATCAGACTCTCAGTTTCCTGACCTTCTGCATCCCTTTGTATATGTTCCAAACGTAGTCACCAAAAGTACTGGAGAAAGAGTTCTGCTCTTTCAGACATACCTTTTACACTGGGAATCTTAATCACCTTGGCCTACTGGTTATATTAGTATGGAAAATAAACAAACAAAAAAAATCACTTCCTTTTGTATTAGAGATTTCAGTAACAGGCTTTTACTAACAAACAAACAAAAAAACCCCACAAAACCAAAAAAACTCTAGGCTATTATAGACATGTTAAGACTTCAAGAAAACTGGTGCGAGCTTAAATGTCACTGTTCTAGGAAAATGTTATATTCAGTGTTCTGGTTGGCTGCACCACATGGGAACCAGGATGCTGTTCCACAAAACTAGGGGCGAGCAAAAAGGATCATTTAAACTTATGAGCAGACTTGTGGCAATTTTCTTGCATTCAACATCGATAGTATTTAATGGATCTAAAGATTTAGAGCCCTACTTAGGAGCATTTTACAGGGCTGAAGCACTAATGACCATGAAATAAAGTTGCCTGTCAGATTAGATTTAAATTAGATGAAGTTTGATTAATATATACAAATTTTGCTGGTTTTGACTTTTGTCTTTCATAAAAGGTTATTAAGCAAATTATCAGACATGGAGTTAACATTTTTTATATTTGAAGTCAAAGACTCTTATAAGGCAAAAGAAGTTCCCGTTGTTTTCATAACCCTTATCTGGGTAAATGGTGTGATCCAAGATGTAGAAGGTACATCTTTTTATTAATACATCTGACTTGTATGCCATTTGCAAGTACCTTGCAGTTTATTTCATAGGCTTAAAATCAGTACAATTTGTTTTTGTCCATTACACATTTGCAGCTTCATTAGAGAGTCATATGAGCCTTATATTAGCAAAGGGATGTTATCAGGACATCTAAACCTTTCAAATGTTTTTATGCAGTTAACTAAAGAGAAAGGTTTTCTTCTGTTTCAAAGGCAATCACCCCTTACTATGTTACCTAACCAAGTTTTCAGTGTGCTAGTATTCTCATATTTTCAGTTATTTATTCCATCACATTTGATGAAAACTTTCACATAGTCTCTTATATTCACAATTGAAGATTAAAAGATCAGGGCAAACTCTCTACAGTGGCAGGCTGGTCTAAATAGCTGGTTGATACAAGATGGTGATTATCTCCTCTTACCCTGGTTCCTCCGTACTTCTAGATATGTGTTGCACCTACCAGTTGTTTACCCCTTTTATGAGATGTATTTTTAAAATTATTACTTCAGTTTTCTCTCTGTCATCTTTTAAATATAAAAAAGTGTTTATACAGCCTTTTTGTAGCACTTCATCAGGGTACATTAATGAGTAGACAAGATGTACTCTATTTATCAAAATTCCTTTTGAAAACCTCATTTGACTGAGTAAAGAAGAAATTAATAGTTACAACTGTAAAAGCACTTTGGTTTCACTTACTATTCAAACAACTCAAGTATTTGTGTGTATGTTCTTCCAGTTTTTTTAGGTATCTTCTAAAAAGAAATTCAGTTACAAATAAACCATCAAGTCACGTTACATTCAGTGATAATCATTTTCTTATTAACAAGTTTTGAGTCAATAGTAAAGATTAGTCTACATTGAGAAGTCATTGCATTATTGAAATATTAGTTTGGAGGTGGAAGTGGAGGTCATGTTTAAAGGAAGTTCAGTGATACTACTGAAACTAGCACAAAAAAGAAACTCCTTGAAGAACTGCTTAATGGCAAGTGAAATTTGTGCCTACATTTCAGACATGTAATTGAAATGGACTCATCTCCAAAACCTACAACTTCCAAACAGGCACTGCCCTCCAATAATGTAGTAACTAATACATAAATCCTTCATCCAGCTATGTATTTTCCTTATCTTTAGGCATGTTTGCAACTGTATTTTTCAGCTAAGGATTCAGAACAGCTGTGACACTGGTATAAAGCAGCAGAAGCAACAGCAAAAACCCATTGGCCCAATGCCACCCCTACTAAGTAACAACTAGTTTTCCTTCTCTCCTTCGCCCCATCCCCTCCCCCCTCATTACTTTCCTTTGTTCTTTAAAAAGCTAAAAAGTGTTTCTAAATCTATTGCAATTTTTTGTGACTATTTGTTATCTTAGTTTATTTTTAAAAGTTGCAGCGTTTAACACATTTTTGACTTTTTCTCAAGGACATGCAGTCTATCAAAAACACGGTAGTGAATCACACAAACTTAATGACTGCTTAATTTTTAAGAAATGTGACCGACTTCCATTAAGTGGATTCAGCTTTCAGTTTCAAGTCAAAAGCATCCAAATCAATATTGCAAAGAACTTCCATTTAAGCCTATAATCAATGCTTGCCAATGCTGAATGAACATCAATTATTAATAATGGATGTGGTTTGGGTTGTTTTACTTATGTCTGCTTTTAGAGTATTATAAAGGATTGTTTCTACCAAGTGCATCCACTACAGAGAAGAAAAAGTCAAGTTTGCTGACAAGTAATGTTTGCTAGACACATATAGCCCTGGCTGGGTTCGAAACTTGTACTTAACCCCCTGTGCCTTCTGCTAAATCTGAACATCATAGTCATTGAATGCATGTGCCACAGGAAAAGGGAGTAAGCATAACTGCCACATATGAACAGATCACAAAAAGAAATACAAGGGTCCTGAGAAAGCCGCAAAGCAGCATGGCTTCATTTGCCTCACCGATTACATCTACACAGAGGGGGAGTGCCTGCTTCCTGATTTTGAGCCTTTCCATTACTCTGTGTTGCCATGATGTCAGGGACTTTTGGTCTGATCACTTAATACAGCAGCATGGAAAACTTGGTACCCAGGTCAATGCATGGATTTACTATGGAATATCCCAAAAGGAAGCTCTGGCATAAGCTTGACTCCTGTGGTCCAGATCACACCATACTTGCAGATCTTGTACCATAAAACAGCAATAAGAATGGAATTAATCTCATTTAGCTATTTATGAGTTATGCATGTGATCTCAGTATGTAATTTAAGCTCCTTTTGCAGGCAAAGGGGAGAGGAACACCAGAGGCAGCTCAACCCACTTTTGGTAGGCACTGACATTAACATGGTATAAATTACCTCCACAAAGTTCTACTTTCTTCCTTAATTGTGAAGTCATAAAATGGGGAGTTTTATAACAAATGAACAAGCAAACCTCAAGATTGCTAAAGCTAAGAGAAGACTATATTATAGTGTAAGAAGAATTAAGAATTTGATACAAAAAAGGAAAGCAAGTATTTTACTATATTAATATTGAAAACAATTTCATAATATTTTAAAGATGAAAACGAGTCTTAGACTTTTAGTTTTAAAACACAGATTGACCTGGTCCCAGCACCCAGTTTTGCCTCCCTGATAGTCTGTCCTGCCTGTAATTTCCCTTCTCCTTTTGCTTCCAACTTAGTCTCAAATTCTAGTTACCAACACTGTTGCAGTGTGCTTATCCTCTGGTCTTTCTTATGGCTCCACTCAAACTGATCATCCCTCCACCTCATATTGGTTGGGCACTTGCAAATGAATCAGAGAAGGATAGGAAAGATACTTGCCTTCAGTTCAGTGGCCTGGTTGTAGATCCAAAATCAGTATACTGTAGAAATGCAGTTGCAGAAAAGTTGAAGAAAGTCCATGGAATAGTTTGTGTTGGAAGGGTTCTTTAAAGCTTCTGTCCAGTCTCTTTCTCCTTTGAGGTTGCATGTACTTAGGAAGATGTAGTGTGGCAGAAAGACAGAAGATAGAATGCTAACAAAAATTTTCTGTTGTAAAACTTTAAGACTTAATTTAAAAACATTGAAAACTCTTTGAGAAAATATTTACCAAAAAAATTAATCTAGGCAGAATAGTGTTTCAAAAACGTTTTAATTGTTTGGGTTGAAATAATGGAAGATCAGCTTAAGATAGACATCCCAAATCGCAAATATTATCAAAAGTAATTTAATAACTTCTTTTGATGAACAATAGGGTCAGATCTCAAAGCTGGTTATTGAAAATAGGTGCTGAATATCTTTAATGAAGCATGACAAAATATGTAATGAAAAATGCAGATGTTGAAGAATAACATTCAACAAAACTCATCTTGCCCATCTGAACAAAGCAATTTAGGATTTAATGTAAATAACTGTCAGTTAGAGGCCACAGATACTGAATAAATTTCCTGGGATATCCCACCCTCCCAAGAGAAATGAAGTTATCCTTACATAACACCATCAGTACATGTGACATAAACGCCTCTTTCAGTGGTTTCAGCCAGGGATATTTTGTCCCCATAGAGTATCAGCGCCTTTTCAGGAGAGCAGTGGGATCATATTCAGCCACACGCTGCCCACAGAGGCCCGCAAATGTCACAGAAGATGGCTGTCACTTTTAGCATTTTCACCTGTCTCTGAGAAGCCATGCTTTACAAAAGTGATGATCAATAACCTGGGGAGAGGGATAACATAACCAGTGACATAAGCATTTATAAATGTGTCACATACATCTTCAATGGGGAAGGAGAAGACCCTCACCCAAACATTGTAGTCCTTGATCTGGTGCCTTGGTCTCCACTCTTCTTCCAAGGCAAACGTCACTCTGCAAGCCTGGCAGCTCCACAGAGCCGTGGCTTCTCTCTAGATTCACCAAAGCCCAAAATCAGCGCAGCCCTGCACAATGTAAGCAGGTGTACGGTTTTGCTTAACCTGGTAATTCTGGAAGATTTGCCATGGTCGCATTATTAGAAGTAGCAGCTGAATTACATGGTATGAACTTTTATATAGACACCTTGTTTATTTACTTATTGAAATAACAGCTGAAGAACAGTATATTTCTTTCCAAGCTGACTTCTTCTGCACAATTCAGTATATCCTTTTCTTCTTGATGGGCTTCTATAAACTGTGTCTTAATATGCTTTTCTTAAAATGGACACCAGTGATATTCTAACTCCAAATGTGAGATGGATGCTATATTGCTTTCACTATTTGAGAATCACATGATTTTTTTCACAGTAAACATTTGATGTATTGTATTTTATTTCACTCTTTTAATATCATTCTGTCTGGACTGAATTCTCATTGCTTTCATTTAACAATACCTGCAACACTTTTGTGTTCAAATTGTCCCCTGATCATAAATTAAATGATGGTTTATTTCTGTCTTAAGATTTTGAGTAGACATATCAGATGCTTTTTCAGTCTTTAAGATATGTGTTGATCAATGCAGAAAAAATATAGCAGTGGGCAGTGAAATATTCGATGTTCAGATTAACATGAGGAAGTTTTAATTAGCATAATATATGCAAGATTTGCCAGGAGAAATCAGCACATAAACTACAGAATTCGATGAAATTCCATCATACTGGAATAAGAACTCTTTTAGAATATGTTCTCTTAATTTGTGTCTAAATGCCTTCTTAACACAAAGAGGCTCTAACTTGTGATTATGAAGAAATTTCACTTGGGTACCTGTGGATAGAAACTAGGTTTAGTGTGTCCACTTGGTCATAATTTTTAATATTTGTAAATTTACTGTTAATTAATACAATACCTCAGGTCATCAGAATTCACAATGTAGGTGGGGCTGCAATAACAGCAGATTAACAGCAGACTTTGATTCTGAGATGGAGACCTCTGCCAGGACCTCGGCCCCTTTAGAGAGGGAGAAATTTTATTGCACCAGTATTTCTGTTGTAGCTTCAGACTCATAAAGGTGTTATGTAAGATCAAGTGCAAATTAGAAAGAAAAATCAGTGCATCATGTATCTATATTCAACAGTGATCAAGGCAGCATAAATTAAAGTACTCAAAGGGAACTATTTTTCACGCAATTGAGTAAATGCTACACAAGAAATTAAGAAGGGCATGTAACAAATTTCTGCTTTTCTTGAAAACAGAAAATATTTTTTATTATTATATTTGAGGATTTTTCATTTTGGGGGGAGGTACTATTTGAGCAAAGAAGGAGAATGCAAACTATCCTACAAGATTTCCCATTAAACATTTCTTAAAGAGGAAAAAGAACTAAGTGTAGTTATTATATACTCAAGATAAACACAAGAGGAGTATAAAATGACAAATCTTTTTAACAGACCTATTGAGAAAGGGCAGGTTTTAAATAAATTTAAATATAAGTACCCCCACATTTTTTTTAAAAAAAGGAGTGAAGCTTTAAGTAGTAATAACAGAGTGAAACAAATGAGAGGAAAATGAAGTTGGTGAGCATGATCATGTTGTAATTATAGTGCTAGTCATGCTTGAACAAAATATGATTACATAGCACTAGGAGAACTCTGTAAGAGGCAAACCTGCATAAGTTGGAGTGGAATAAGAAAATGGTGTCTTTTTTTCTCCCCAAAAAATATTTTTCATACTTAATCTTACATTTAACTTTCAGAGTAAAAGTGTATCTGTATCCTTCAAATATTTTATAGTTTAATCCTACGTATCAGCTGATAAGGGTTGAGCCTGATATTTAGCATATCAAAGCATCATTAGAATCTCCACTGTTCAGCTCAAGCAACAGCTGTTTCTTCTTTTGGAAAGATCATAAATTGTGAGAGTAAATCATGCATTCTATGTACACCAGGTTTCTGATCAGACAGCTATGAAAGGCTTTTCTATTAGATCACTTGATTTGAGATAATATAACTGATGAGTTATTCCTGCTTTACCTAATCCTGAGATGACAATGCCAGAGTTAAGATGGGAAGTTATTCTGTCACTGCAATTTAGTCTGATCAAAAGAATTCATGTACTTTATTTCTGAATAAAGACAATCTCTGTCACATGTCAGATCAATGTAACAAGATAAAGGCAGAGTAGGAAAGAGAGGTCTGTCCAAGTTTAAATGATGTGCAATTTTATTTTTAAAAACAATATATACATATTTTAATTAATTAACATTTTAAACAAAACATATATAAATTCCTCACCTAGCTTCAGTTCATTCAGTTAATGGTATCTCATCTACCTAAAGAAAAGCAGTCCTAAAAAGATTTGGGCTTGATTCTGTAGCTAATGTTCTCTGCTGACCTGCTGAGCTGTCAAGTGTCACAAGTCTCATCAAGTATAAGAAAGATCTAAATGAAAATGTATTGAACCATGATACTTCATTTTTACGTAGGAAATTTCTTTCCAAGTTTCAGATTAGTATCCAAACAGACAAAAAAAGTCAGACTTTACTACAGTCATCTGGAGAGAATACAGAAAAAACTAAAAGACATTAATTGCTCTTTGATAAATGTGTTATTCTGAGATCATAGATAAATCAATCCTAATTTCTTTTTGCCAGATTTTTTCCCCAAATTTCTCCATAATCCTGAACAACATCGTAACTGCTCATATAGAACATATTGTATAGGGGCAAGAAAAAAAAAAACCAAACCAGCTTCCTCATTCACTTTGGGCTTGATTCACTGAAAGATTTAGGGCACACTCCAGACCACCAGCATAGGACTTTGGTATAATTTAGATGTCTTCTTCACAACACTGCTTGACTATCTAGGTACTTATCACACTATCTTCCTTCCTGAGAGCTTTTGTAAGTTTCTAATTTTAAGGATGTGTGGTTTTAGACACTTTTTTGTATGGATGTACCAAGCCATGTATTTGCTTCAGGTCTACTCCAATGCTTATGTATGTGCCCTTTGTGTACAGGTAAGACCTCAGAGTAACCCAGACTGAAAGAACACATTGAGAGCACATTTGGCATTCATTCAAAGAGATCAATGGAAAAGGAGGTGGAGCTCACTTCTTGCTATAATGGTTCTAAGATCAAAAGCTTTGCTAAGGAAGGGGAAATGTGAACTCTAGGATCTCTCCATTACCAAGTCTTAGGAAGGCACTAGCATTTTCACTGTGATAGAAAATAATGGTTACTTCTCTTATAGAATTATGGCTGTAGCGGAGCCATAGTTTTGGGGTAAAAAGAATAGCAAACATTATAATTAAGCTCAGCTAGTCAGTTCAGGTAATACTGATCTGTTTTCTAAAGTTCTTATAGATTTTAGATTAGAATTTTAAAAAGACACAGACACATCAGAAAACCCAAACAAAACAGCTAGATGTACGCAAGTTAATATGAGTCTGTAACCCATTTTAGTTATCTCAAATAACTGGGAAATGCAGGGAAATGTGATCAGTCAATAGCTAGAAAATTTCTGATGATCTAAGCTTTTTTTTTGTAATTAACAATGTTTTGCCATGTGGTTTCTCCCAATAAGGTCATGTGAATGTGTTATACTTATCTTTTATGTAAGACACATCCAGTCTTCATGCTTTCTTTTCAGAATTCCCAATTCTGTTGCTGAATAATTGTTTTAATTTTCCTTGATTCATGCAACATAATTAGTGTGTTTAATCAGACTGCATCAGATTTTTTTCTCTAGATAGAAAATGAAGTCTTCTGTGCTGTAAAGCAATATGCATGTTTTTACTAATCTTCCAGAGTTCTGAGTTTGTTTTTTAAAATTGTTTTGATTGGTCTTCAGGACTTTTCTCTGTCTGTGTATCTGTTATAATTAATTGTTTTTTCTACACTGCAGTATTGTATTATTCTTGCACGGCTGCTTAAGTTCCTCAGCTTTCATCTGTTTCTTGAGTATTTTCATCTTGTTTTTGATATCATTCCCTTAACCTCTCTGTTTTCTAAGATGTAACCTCAATGTTTTCGAAGAATTTTCACTTAGGCTTCCTGCTTCAGGGAAAGATAATTTTTTCTGAAGGCATGTTCAGGCATCAATCTGTATTCATTACTTGCTTTGCTGATGTCTTGGAGTAGAACTGACTGTTTTTTATTATTGGATTTCTTAACATAGTTTAAGGTTCTAAATTCTATACTCTCAAAAATATCCTTTCTGATATACGCACTTTTCTTTGATCTCCTGAAATACCCTTTGCAGTTATAATAAACTTTTTCTTCAAGGTTGTCAGTGGAAGAATTATTTCAGGGAGCTGGCTTGTTGAGCTCTGTTTTTGGTTTTCTGTTGTTTTGTAAGAGAATTTTAAACTAGCTTTTTATTAATACAGCCATAATCCAATTTATATATATATATTGCTCAAGTGCTTTGATATTTATGACCTCAATTTTTACTTTATGAGTAAAAACTAATAGACCTTCAATGGGAAGTCTATGGCTTGCTAACCCGGTGGCACCTGTGCTTTATGAGGTCACAAACTGAGCAAAAAGCAGCAGGATTTTAGTTCTACATCACTTCAATATCAATCAGATATGCAATAGCAGAGAACAGCTCATTTTCCTCTATCTGTCAGAATAGGTTTTTTTTGGTGGTTTCTGTCCTGCTGCCTGGGAAGACATCCTATGTTCCATTCGAACAGTCACATATACAACCCATTTCTTGTCCAATATCCCCAATGACATGCTTAGAGTTCGATTTTTCCAGTCACCCTGTTTTCAAATATGATTGCTATTTTTCCTTACTAGGTGTATTCTGGAAAGGGCTATATTTCTTTTTCTTTCCTCACTTTTCATCTTCAGTACTAATGATAATAACAGAAACTGCTACTAATACACTATGACCAGTTGTGGTGCTTGAGAATATCTCACTCAAACTTGATATTGACATGTGGGTGTTCTACAGGAAAAAAAAAAATTCTTCACAATGTAAGTACTACTACTCCATGCAAGAATTTCATAAGCACAGAAAATACTCTTCATTAGGTTTCAGTCACTTTGGAGAGAGGGGAGTCTTTCTGGTTGCAAAGAAAATTGCAGAGTGCATCAGCTCACAACAGGTGTGATGAATGTTTATGTAAGTTTTAAAGATAGCACTGGTTGAAAGAGTACTCTTTATGCACGAAGAATCTCTTTGAATCTGTATTTCATTAATCAATGCTGTCAAAAACATTTGGTGATTCCGACTACTTCAGCTTCTGAGTGCTTAATTTAACTTGTCCTCATATTCAGAAGATGGAAGCTCCCTCTTTTCTAAAACTCAAGCTTTCCTTAGAGTGTCTGGGAATCAAAAGTGTTCGGGGTGTGAACTATCTTCTTCCAAGGTTAGCTGCCTAACAGCCAAGTATCTAGTTCGAAGCAGTCATCCAGCTCCCTCTGTAGCTGGCACAGAGAGATAAGTGCAAGCTAAAGCAGTGAAATGAAAGCTGGAAAAATACAAAATCTAATTAATGTAGCTGTGCAATTGACATAACAAAGAACCTGAGAGTGTGATTGACAAGCTGACAAAAATAGACTAAAAAGCAAGATGTCTTTAGCCCATCAAAGGTCTGAAAAAGTTTACTCAAATACCTGTGCTGTAGTATTGTAAGTAGGAAGATGCACGTAACCAGTAATGTGCATATATGCTCTTTAAAGGTATAGAGCATGAACTAAACATATTGTGTTGCTAATGTATGTGTGCATATGGATAAAGGGATATTAACAAGTTAAAAGTATGTACAGACTGATAATCAATAGGACATTGTATGCTACAACAGAGGTGAGCCATTACAGTGAAGTTCTTGTGGGGAGATGGAGGACCTGGTGCACTCAGAGAGTGCATTTACCCCAGGGAGGTGGGAGTGGTCAGTGGGAGAAAACAACTGGATGTCGACAGAAGACAGACAAAGTAGAGAACAGCCGATCAAAAACAAGTTTTGGTCATCCAAAATAGCTGGGAAAATCACTCTTTGTAAGTGGTGATCTACCACTGATTACAGACCAAGGCTAACTGGCCAGTTTCAATTAGGATCTTCACTTTTGGGGAGTTTTATTGCAGCCCATTCCAAGTGCACTGGAGTGAAGTTTTCATGCCAGCAGAATTTCCATTAACATCAGCAGAACTGTGACATTAACCATGCAGCTGAAGAAACAGCTTTAAAACTGAAATCAACATTTAAGTCTGGCTCAGCACCTCCAATCATCATAATTAATGCTGCAAGAGAGATACCTGGACCTTCAGTCACTAGTTGTCTACAGATGGTAGTAGATCTGAAGGAACAAATTGTGTTTTGAAGAAAAGTAGACACTTGATATTTTGATCATATGTGCTGTACTACATGGAACTTACACTGGAGGTGAATTCATTATTCAGTCCTTCAATGATTGCTGCATAAAATCAAAAGAGAAGGAAAGAAAAAGAACATTATCATTTCCTTTCTGGGAAAACTAGACATTTAATAGATATCACTTATTTATGAGATAGACAATAATTTGACCTTACTTTACAATGGAATGCTTTATGACTTTCACAAGCTTGTTTAACCATTGTATTTCCTTAATTACCTTTCAGTTCAGTAGCACCACTATCATCCCAAAGCTGGTCCATCTGCTCTTCCCTATGTTACTTGTAAGATGAAGTGGAATAATTTGTTTCAAACAGAACTGCAAAGTAAACAATTTGTCTGACTTCTAGTAGACTTGAAGGTCTAATCTCAAAATCCCTGAAGAAATTTAATTTAAATGAAAGGAAGTTCTTATCCTTATTTGGATACTTGATGCAATTTCAAGACTTATTTTAAAAATAAAAAAGCTCCCACCGCTATCAGGACTGTTTATGCAGTGTCGTATCTCCCGTTTTGTATTTAATGAATGCAGACTACACAGACCCTCAGATGTCAATGCAGAAAGAACAGTGCTGTTGCACAATACAGCAGAACTGAATATAGTTTGGTACACAAAATAACAACAAAATCAATTGCTATGCTGTCAGGATAATATCTTTTTAAAGGTGTAATATAAGCCGTAAAAGAAATTGGTTTGTGTCCCAGCTTTTGATGTGCCCCTTAATTTTGAGCAAAAGGCAATGAATAAGGTTAGCATACATTATTACTGTCATATTTCCATTAGTTTCCTTAAAAAACAGCCATCCTTGAACCAATTCTCTGCTGTGTCACTCCTGGTTTGGAATGGTGTATTCTCTTACAATAAGTAGTTATTCAGTGGTGAAATACTGGTGAATGAGGCATTGTTAGTGGTGTCTAATTTATTTACCTCTGGACAGTTCACAAAACAGACAAGCTCCAGTACATGCCAACAGTGTCACTCCTGCCAGGTTTCTCTGTTGTGTGAATTCAGCCTCTCTGTAGAAGCCTGCTAGCAGGCAACAGGGAAACTGAGAGGGGGAAAAAAACCCCAAACAACTAAAAAGCATTCCCTTCGATAATAACATGGAAAAATATGGGGTTTATGGTAAAATATGGTAACTAGACAAAATGATACTGATGTGGAGTCACGATTCATACACTTGTCTCTACAACAGAACTGTGTTAGGTGGCATAGAGATGGGCTGTTGGCTGTCTTACAGGTGAGTTTGGTTTGGAGGGAGTTCCTATTCCCTTGTAGTGTTTATGCAAGAACTGACTAATCTGAGTGACTAGCTCAGATTTAGATGCGTACTTTGTATATATAGCTAGATAATATGCGCCCAACTCCAAAACATTGCATTTATATATAGCAATCATTTCATTAATATTCATTTGACTTTATAAAGAGGAGACAATGTGAAATGAATCCTGTAAGGTTAGATGATTAAAGTCTCCTCTTCATAAACATGAAAGATTACAGAATCTTGATGGTGGGCACCACTCAATATCTCAGCCAGGAAGAGAAGCCACTGGGCCAGCCCCATGGCTATCCCAGAGGAGCTCTAGCCCCACAGGATGGGGTCATCCAGCAGCAGGAGTCAGTGGGGAGGCTCTCTGGGTCACCCCACAGGCAGGGGGCATTGCCGAGGGGTACAAGGCTTTCTGTGGGAAGTAGAGAAGAGCATTTCAGGATTGCAGAGGACATATTATAGGATATTTTGGTACAGGAAGGGAAGGATCAAGATGTTTTGAGGAGGAACAAGCGTTATTTATGTTCACACTGATAGCTGGCTCCCAAGCTAGGTGTTGAAATTGCTCTACTAATGTGCACTTACTTTACCAGTATATGTCCCAACCTCCTTGATTATTTCATCCTTTAACAGGGACTATTCCTCAGCTCTACAAAAAGAAATAGGGTTGACTTAAGTTGTCTCCTGCTTTTCCATAGGTCCAGGTGGGGGGTAATTTCTGTCCTTTCATCTCTGCACTCTGAAGTATTTCAGCTCATTATGGAAGACTCCATAGACAGAAATGTCATAGAGGTATCAGACTTGCAGCTTTTTTGCATGAATCAGATCTTTACATTCACCTGGAGTTTGATGGTCTCAGTCAGAGTTGGTAAGGTTACTTTCAGTTTGGGTGAGGGGGAAGGGGAAAAAATTTCTTCAGCAGTAATCTGTGTCACCTAGCCTTTGAAGAAGTTCACACAGTCTTAGAAATCACACACAAACAACATCTACTTCATTACAGGATGTGTTTTGTGTTGTATTGCTAGATGTTTTGGGTTTTTTTTCTGGTCACTTAAGGTAATGCGAATATGGTGACCATTCCCTGTAGGATTGCAACAGTTTTAAACATAGGTTTTAAACATAGCCCTGAACTACTTTAAATTGTCCTTTCAAGTGACATCAGGATGAAATATGAGTGGAGGAAATCGAAAGAGCTCAAGCTAGGGGTTGTTACCTTTCTAAAACTGGAAAATACAAGAATTCACAGAGCTGAAGCTTGGCTTTTTAATTTCACCAGGGAGCAAGTTCACAACTTTCCAAACTCTCACTTGCCTTTGCGATTCATCAGACACCTCACACTGCTAGAACTGTCGCATGGACTTTCTGAGAAGTTTAAGAGAGAGAGAAAGATAGAGAAAAAATTAAAAAAAAAAATAAAGTTCTTAGTTAGGAGATAGATGTGCCCTTTGACCTGAGTGGTTAGCAAAGAGGCTGCTTTGGTTAGAAGAAACTGATGATGGACTTTTTGCTTCCTCACAAAGAATTCCTAAAGAGCTATTCTCTGAACACAGTAGGAATTGCACAGTAAAAACATAGAATAAGAGTTATGAGAAGAGAGACCTTCAGAAAACATTTGCTTCGTAAACTGGCTGTTACACAGACAGTTTCACAGCTGAGAATTTACCTAAGGAAAGTTCAAATGTGTTTGTAGGATGCATAACAATTTGAAAGTTGCTTAAATATCCTGCAACCCACCAGAAAATGTGACTCAGTCAAAAGGAAAACTAAACAAAAACAAAAAGACAAAAACATATTCATTTAAATAAAAAATTATTTAGAAGGGAAAAAAAAGAGAGACCAATTCTTTCCATTTATCTTTACGTAGATAATGGGAGCACTTATTTGGTTCTTTATTTCTGTCTTTGGGCTCCCTCTATAAGCAAGGCAGAGGGAAGGTATGAGATTTATACTTCCTTTGCAATTTACTCTCAGATACTCACGGGTCATTTTACCCTCTCATGGGAGCAGGGCAGCTTCTGCTTGCTCTGCTGGAGGCCAAAGTAGTTTAGCCTCCTTTAAAGCAGATCAGTCAACTCGTGTCCAAACTTCACCACGCTACAAGCACGTAGCCTAACATGGTACATACTTGCCCGTATGCTGCACATGCAGGATTTTCTGCTCTGTACCTCTCTTGTGACTACAGCACAATTGTCTCATCCCCTCACCGTGACATTGTCTTGTCACATCCCATTAGACATCTAGACAAATCACAATGCTTAAAGTATGTGTTGAATGCAGAGCAACTCACTATGAACCTTCTGCCATGTTGGTGATTGTGGGAGCTGGAGCAGGTGCCATATGGCCTCAGCTGTATTGCTGGGTGAGGTGGACACTGGACTGCTCAGAGGATTTAATATCAATGAGACTTCCAGGTACTCCAGAGAGATCCCAGGAGCAATCTCGTGTACATTTAATGTAGGCCATGACAACAGGTAACGGGTAGAAATTAAAAATTAAATGTGACAGAGTAATATACGCCTAAACTTTTGTGACAAGCAAGTCAGATTTTGGGTCAAACACATTGTCTCCTCTCTTTGAAGCCATGTATCTATCAATAAGTACAAAGGAGGTACTTGTATAACACTTTTTTTGTTATTTCTTTAGCACTTCTGAGGAAATAATGCTTTGTCTCCAGAATGATGGATGAGTCTTTGAACACCTAACATGACTGACCATTGAGTACTACTACACTGGACTATACTTCTGTATCCTCATTCACATATGATTTCTGTGTATTTTTATTTAAATAAAATACTTTAACAATCTAACTTTACACAGTGTATGTTTTCCATGTATATACATATGGATTAACAACTAATTTAAAGTCATTTAAATCTATGCTATCTAAATGGAAACTGACATTCAAATACAATGTCCTTATGTTCCAAATGAAATCTTGCATTAGTCTTCCAACAGGGTTAAAAACTCATCAGCCTTGTCTTTTACACCTGTGGTATGCCTCTGCTGGCTGTAGTATGATCTGTGTAGTGGCAGTGTCAGATGAAACACTTTATCTCCCCACCCCCCCGCACCCCCTGCACCCCAAATATCTTGTTCTCCATACCAGAAATCACCATCTGGAAAACTGAATGTAGCATAATATAGATTTAGAACAGGGCATAATTTAACCAATTTCTCATTTACTTTTCTATTTGGGAATCCAAAAGAATGTAGCATCTATTTAAAAAAATAACAAAAATTGTCATCATCCTCTCTGTGAGTCATAAACTCAGCATAATGGAACTGAAACTTTCTGGTTTTCCAAGATGGCAATATCAACCTGTTTGAGTTTATTTTTTGTTTGTTTGCTTTGGTTTTGGTTTTCGGTTTTTCCTCATCTTCAGAGAAAGCAGCCTCAATGCACAGTGCTCTAAAAATGACCCTAAAGGCACACACTTGACTTGCCCAAGCCAGACAGACATCTTGCAACTGCTCCTACCTCATTTGGATCAAGAGTAAATTTAAAAAGCCAAATAAAGAGCTTTTGACTAGCTTGCTCATTTCTACAGGCAAACTAGATCAACATTTTTAAACTCCATATTTAATATACAAATTTTTATCCTCATTACAATCTATAAAGCTGAAGGATTCTGGAAATGCTAGATGGTAGATACGTAAATGAATTTTGTCAGAAGAATCCCTGAGGCTTGTCTTCTGAAACAGGGAAGAGAAGAAACCGTTGCCAGATCACGTGTAAAGACCTCGTGCTTGTGTGAGGCTGGCAGATGTCCCCAGCTAGTGTATTACATTTTAGCTGTGTTACACCAAACAGCCTGATGAAGCAAAACTAGTTTCCTTCTACAGGCCTCAAAACACTAACCAAATCAGAAAGGGCCAGAGAATCACACTGTGTTTTAACAATCTAGTTTACCCTGCCTTTGCTTCCTGTATTTGAATTGGTATCTAATCCATTCCTAAGTGCTACATCTACTTGTTAAGGTTCTAAATTAAACAAGTTCTGTGCTGGCCCAACTGAATCTTGCTTAATCTTATGTGCTGCAAAGTGATGCAACAGTACAGGCAGGTAGATAGGTGGGGCATTTGCTCTGAGGAATACCTCAGATTAGAAACCAGCTGAGGATGTCTTTCAGTTTATGCTGTTTTAGCTTCTCTAATTTTTCATTCATATAATGTTGCAGATATCAATCGAGTTTATTCTTATGAGGCAGAATATGCAAAACGTAACATTAATTTACTGCCAAACTGAAAGATTTACAAAACAATTGGTGGAGAGATGGTGGAGTAAATGTATTCACATTGAGGGAAATTATCCCAAAGCACAGGACTGTTGATGTGGAAGTTAAAGATCCTGCTAAATGCTACAAAAGTCATGTTACCATTGGTTTCACAGGCAGTTGCAAAGGCGTGGCCGGGTAAGGTATCTATCTCAATCAGATGGAAGTGGAATTACTTTTACACTCACTGTTGCCGCTGAGCTTAATGTTAACCAAATGTGTTTTGGCAGACAGGGGCCATCAATGTGATCTTGTCTGTAAGAAGATGGAATTGGATACTCTTGTACTGAAAAAACCTCCCAGGTAACTTTACCTCACAGCTATATTGCTGAAATAAGTTTATAACTCTCTGTGGAGAATTCAGATAGTACAGTGTTGAAAACCCTATGGCTACAAGAAAATTAATAGTTTTGTCTTGAGGAAAAGATTTGTATGGTATGCAATAAATGACACAGAACCTTACACTAAACAAAAGAAAAAGAATATATTGTGTATCTGTTCATTATCTGGACACTGTCCTGGTTAGCTCATTGAATCAGCTACAAGACCTATAGGAAAAAAGCAACATTTCATTGTACAATAAGGAATATTGTAATGTGAGAATTAAAAACAACCTTAATTCTGTCAGCCTTTAATCTGTACTTCCAGAGCTTCTGGTATTAGGTTTGCAAACTTAATAATTTTCTTTTCAAACTTAGCTTTATGTTGTACATAAAATGCAGGATGGGAGTTGATGGTGTAATTGCCTAACAGTGACTTTACAAAGTGAACACAATAAAGGATCTCTCTAAATATTTTATTATTACCTAATGATTTAAGCACAGTGTATAAACTTGATTGTCATACTATTTCTTGGTAATTTAATGTTTCTGTTAATAATGAATGTGACAGGTTTAAAATATTAATGCATTAATACAATACAAAATATTACTGCATTGGCCTACCTGACCAATGCATTGCAACATTTAAAATAAAGTTAAAATCTAGTAATGGATATTTAAATACTTTACTCTTTTATATACAGTAGGATAGAAACAACAGCACAGTTCAGTTCTTTCAAGTCAGAGATGGATGCAAGCATGGGCTAAACACTTTATAGCTTAACTGACACATTGTATTCTAACCTTTTGATATTTTCTGTTAGTGACAAAAATTGATTAGGAACATTAGTTCTGATGTCACCTTTTCAGTATAGAATTTTATAATATAACTTTTAAAAGGATCCATCTACATATATATATGTCAAATAGAATTCCATACCTGCACAACGGGCATATGATGAAATTTGAAAAAAAAACAGCAGTCAATTTGAAATGTATAAACACAATATTATGGGATGCTGCGTTTAAAAATCTGTCGCTAAAGTAAATGATACATAATTTAATATTATCTATTAGCAGTATTCAATTTTGTCTGGAATGTTACTTTTTATAGGTATCCCTGCTGAGTTGTAATATTTTGCTTGATTTTGAAAGTCATGTGATTTCCATTACTAGCAGTAATATCAAATAACTCTTAAAATGCCTGCTGAATAGAAATGGCTGGCTGAATTTCACTTGGGCTTCATCAAGGACTGATCACATATAGAAACTTACTTACATAGGCAACTTCTTAAGTCCTCAATTTTTCTTAATTTTTTTATTATTATTATTTTCCTATGGAATGAAATTCTGCAATTTTTAAATTTCTTTTATGATTTTTATTTCTTAATGTAATCAAATTAGGTACCTACTTCAGCAAAGGTTAACATGCTACATATTCGTGCTGATAAGATCAGCAGATGGGAAAATGTCACTTAATCAATTTTAAATTCTAAGAGTTCCTATTGGATGCCTTTTATATATTTTTTTATTGTTAATTCTTTGAGGGTATTGAGGGAGAAAGTAATTTAACTGTTTTATTTCCATTGCCTTATGTATCATTTTGCCTTTTCCTGCATTATAGATGTTCCTGATTTTGGAACAAAATATTAATGAGTATAATGATTACAACTAATACATCTTCAATGTTATGTAATGCTTCATCTCACTTTTTTTTTTACATTATTTTATTGTGTGTCAAATACATAATATTTTGATTTCCACTAACGGATGATCTTGAAAAGTAGCAACAGTCTCTATTTCTAAGACTTCTAAAAACACTAATATTCTTGGCAATATGCAAACATTTTCGAACATGCATACATATACATATAAATACATGTATATATTTCTAGTTATACATATAGCAAACACATATTATTTATAATGCGCATTTAAAAATATTATGTGTAACATAATACATTATGATTTAATATAATACCATAATAAATTATATTGTATAATGTCTTATATTACATTTATATAATTGAGTACTTTATAGTCTACAATATATTATATTTACGTAGTTATGATAAATATAAATGCCAAATATACTAAATGCAGTACATTCATTTATTGCAAAAACCTGAATTAAACATTAAATGAATCTTTGGAGCCCAATATGCAAACTTGCATAAGGATGTAAGGTTCTAGAATTTACAGTCTGTAATTCTTGAAAATTTTGATCCCCAATTTGACAAAATCTGCTTCTCATCAGTTTACTTTTGCAGTATTTCTGCTTCTAAGAAGTTATTGATCTGCAGAACTATGAAAAACATTATTGATATGGATTTCTATGATAATAAAATTCTTCTATCCAGTATTATTTCACATCAAGATGTCTCACTGCAGATACAGTGCAATTGTGCAATGAAATCTCTCAATTGTGTACTTTGACTTATTCACATATCAAGAGGACTCAACCGCCTTTTAAAAGAAAACATAACACTGTATTTCAAACTGGTCATCTGTGGAATTATACAGGAGAGAAAAAATATTTAATAAATATGAACCCTTCTATTTTTAAATTTTACTTTTATAAAACCAGCAAAAAACCTGTTAAATGAGAATATTTTTAGTTACATTTTCACTGATTTATCTGATACGTATTTCAATATAGATATGTTCCCCTCAAAAGCATGCAATAATTCTTACATATGTGATCAGATTTTCCACACCCAATTCACTACTAATGCCTATAGCCAAAGAAGTGTAAGAATATGCACAGCAGTAATCCACCTCAGACAGTCAAATATAATGTTTCCATGTGTTGTTATTACACTAGGGATAGTTCATGTACTAACAAAAAAATCAAGCAAAATATTTACATTTATTCCAGCTTTATTACTGCTGACCAGTGCATTCAGAATATTAAATACTCTGGTTAGAGCTACCTATCTATTGAATATAACTATCTGCATCTTGTGAAGGTTTCTGTGATGGAGGAGGGAAATGGGGTTTAGAGTAACGAAGAGAAAAGGGATCCAGGGATTTCTGTACCCACAGGTATTTTCCTAATGCAAAATCAGGCAAAAAATGCAAAGAACAAAGTTGTATAAAGAAGTAAGACATAGAAAAAAACTTGTTGCACTGAATATTCCTCCGAGGATTGCAGGTCAGTGCTAATTTTTGTAAAAAATATTTCCAAGCTTACCACAAATTTCTCCTGTTCACTTTGTACGAAACCATACAGTTTCAAAAGGCCAGGCTGGTCACTGTTACAAATTGTGAGAGAACCCTGGAAGATCAAGAACTCCTCTCCAATGCTCAGCTGCGTGTCAGGGATGAACTGACATTTGCTACCAGTCTGTGTTTTTTCTATATTATTATATAATATTATCAGCCCTAAAATGAATCAAATATACCATGCAGCTCACTGTAAAATCTACTGCATATTAAGTACCTTAAAACTCTCGTGTGCTGATGAATGTGTGAGAATGGTTCAATAGCTGGGTTCATTGCTTGCCACGAAACAGGATACTTTGTATTTAGATTGTTATTCTGATGTCTCTCTTCACTGCAGTTTAATGTTGGCATTAAAAAAAAAAAAAAAAAAAAACCAACACCAAAAACCAACATACAAACAAACCATAAAAACCCTAAAAAAAGTATTTACCAATAGCCAAATATAAATCACATCTAGTACCTGTTAGATCAGGAAGGCTTTTTGCTGTTTCAGCTTACAGCTGTGAGGATAGTTGTAGTTTGATCCAAGATTGTCATCCTAGCTATGGTTATCTCCAAAGGTGTTTGTTCATCGTCTGATGATGTATGGAGCCTTACATTTAAAACTCTCCCTGTGGTGTTTTTCAGATTCAGACAGTTCTGCTAGAGTTTGCTGTTCACAACCTGAACAGGAGATCTGTTTTAATACTTTTAATCTACAACTGTTGACTCCTCCACTAGTTTAAAAAATGTTAATATCCTTTAAGATTAGCAGATGAAATTTCCTCTTTTCTGAAACAAAAGAAGCTTTCAATGCACCAATTACTGTGATGGCATGAAACCCTAATCATTAAGCCATTGTGAAAGATATCTTCTCATTTGCTGGAAGGGTCTAGATCCAAGTCTCAGTATGTAGCTTATATGTTCTTTGGATTGTCTTAACATGTAAATTCATATGCTAGATGAGTGAGAATAATACTTGTTTTTTATTGCCTCGGTGCTCCTCAGATGACAAAAGCACTGTATGTGCTATTCATCCCAGAAATGACTCTCAGACCAAAATTTTGAGGAATACCATGGTATTTATTCATTATTATGAAATACTTTTGAAAAGTTGACTTCCTAATTGAAATATCAAATCTTTGTATTCTTATACCCAATGAATATTACTTTGTTCCATCAGGAGTTGCAGAATTTCTGACACTCTATTTGTTATAAGTAAAAGTTAGCATTTACATTGTCTGTAAGAATTTAGTAGCGATTTCTTGTTGTGGTATACAGAAAAGACCAATGTAGCCTTTAATGTGGTACACTTAGAGTGTTTTCCAAATGTAAGGTTATGTGAAGTTCTTTGTAATTTTCCAGCCTTAGCTAGAGGTGAACTGCATTTTTTGTACTGGCAATAATGTTCTTCATAGAAAGGATTATATGGCTGCATAAATCTTTGTAAAAACCCATTAGTGGTATTTTCAAGAATAATCTAAGTAGAAAAGCATCTGGAGTAAGTGGAAGCATTAGTCCAGTTATGTCTAAAAATTACTCTATTGATCATGAGCCAAAATTGAGCAACACAACGATAATGCTACCACATATGGATGAGAAATATTTATTTTTTCTTGGCAGGCTATCCAAGAGTTTGTGAAAATAAAGTCATTAATCTCATTTAATCTTGCTGGTGTCATATATATGCCAAAAGAAGTTTTCACTTTTTTTACAGGGATAAGGAGCCAGAACAGTGGGAATGTAATTCTAGGCCACTGAATAATTCTTATACAGTAAATTGTGATACAGAACTTTATGCCAGAAATAATACATAAAGCCTATACTGAAGTAAAAAGTTGTGGCAACCTCACTTCAACAGTTTGGCATCTTTGTACAAGGAAGAGGCCAGGAACTATGTGATCTGTGAGATGAAGGACATTATCTTTAGAATTTGTTCTCAATAAAAGCATTGTCACTGATTCAGAGGCGTTGTTACCTCTTATCTGTTTGTGTCACCATCAACAGGCAGTCTGCCAGGAGACAGAATAACTAAGAGGGCAGGCCACTTGAAATGAGTCAGTAAAAGAGTGAAGATATTAGATAATGAAGTAGCTACATATATAGAATCAATGTCTTTGCCAGTGGAATTTATTAGGTGGAACAATGTCTCTTCCAGAGGTGATTCCTTCAGGGACTCTTAATTTGAGGAAGTTTTCTGTGACTGTGGTAAAGGGATCCAAAAAAATCAATTATGCTGAATCAGCCTTTGAGATTCCTGGGATACTGAGGGTCTTTCCTGCACAGTAAGATCACAGTAAGATTGTAGGAATGTTTATTTGAAAGTACATCTGGAGACTATCTAGTCCACACTCCTGATCAGTGCAGGACTGTCTCCAAATCTAGACCAGTCAGCTATGGCTTTGTCTAGTTAAATATTAAAGCCTCCAAAAATAGAGGACAACAGCCTTTCTAAGAAACCTTTACTGGTTACAGCCTGCACTAACTTCCTAGTGAAGAATATTTTCTTACTGTCCAGTCTATATTTCTCAAGATGCAATGTGGCTCTTGCTCCTCGTTATATTGTCTAGCACAACTGAGAAGAGTCTGGTTACCTCATTTCTGAAACAATCTTCTAGTAACCATAGGCTGCTATTGAATCATGCCTCAGGCAGCCTTGCCAGACTAATTAAACCCAGCTACCTCAGCCGCTCCTCATAGATCATGTGCCCCAACTAACATGGTAGCCTTCTCTACACTTTCTCCAGAGACCTCTGGGGGATGTGGAACTGGAATCAGTATTCAATGTGCGGCCTCACTCGTTCTAAGCAGAGAGGTGATAACTTCACTGGATCTGCCAGTCATACCGATTCTGTTGTAGCTCAGTGTGGTGTTGCTTGTTTGCCATGGAAGTGTATTGCTAAATACAAATGCAACCTACGTTCACTGTAATCCCCAGGTCCTTTCCAGCAAGGCTGCTGCCCTGCCAATCACTTCCCCACTTGTACTGATTCCATGAGTTGTTCTGCTTGTCTTTGTTTGAAAAGAGCATGAAGATATGAACCGCAATAACTGTACAAATGTTTGCTATGTACAAGGAGGATCCTTTTTCAATCTTTTTAGATGATATGTGAATTATTTAATTGCACAGATTTCTAAAAAGCCAAATAATAAATTTCCCATGAATAAGAACCCCCAATTTATTCAGAGTCCAAAATCATAGTTTTGATTGAAGCAAAATATAAATATTAATTTAAAATAAGTATCAGAGTTTCTTCTTCCTTTCATTTGTATCAGTGTTGCCTTTAGGTAAAGTTAAGCCAGAGAACACTGCTATAAGTGAGAACTAAAAATCAGCAACAACCAGCAACAGCAGTTGTATGCCACTGTATTTCACTCAGTTACAAACCCCTTAGAAGGTCTTCCACTGCTTTGTTGTTTGGATGTGAGTTTTTGGGTCTTTTTACTGAGGTGGTTTCAGGGGTATTCTTTTGTTCTGAAGTCTGGTTCTTTTTCTCTCTTTTTATTCGTACATTCCCCTGTAAAATATATTTGGTTTAACTGTTTATATATAAACTAAATGAGATATACACAGCAATTAATTTAATCAGCTCCAAATGTTGTTGTTGAATATTACAGGTAGAATCATGGAAGGGTTCATGTATTTGCTAAATTTGGACCCTGGAAATGCAAGTTAGTTTAATGTTCCTCTTTACCTACTATGGGAAAACCCCATCAAATTACATGAAACATTTATATGATTAAATTGTGAACTGGAGCTCATCGAAAATTGGTAGTACAATACTGTAAATATACATGTGCACACACACATGTACGCACATGTACACACACACGAATGCCTGTGCCTGCAAAGAAAGACAGCTTGTGCCACTGGGTTTCTGCTCACTGGATTGAAATCAGGAGCAGTCTTGCCCATCTATTCCAATGAGTGAGTACTTGGTTTAGCGTTTTTCCATTAATTTTTTTGTTCATGTAAGAACTAAGAGCATTGGCATTTGTGACACTAACATTCAAACTGATATTTCTCTCTTATAAGGACTGAACAATAAGACACAGTGTCTGGACATTTCCTCCAAGACAGGTAAAGCACAAAGGAATCCTATGTACACTTCTAGTGTGAAATGTCAGATACTTGATGCAGCTCTAGGCTGTCCCAGCAGAAAAAATGAATACAAAAGAGATGTTAATGTAAAGTCTTTAAATTCATAGCTGTCTAGCTCACTGGAACTGTAGTTTGTAACCAGTGCTTTGTAAATTCTGTAGTAATTGAAACAAAACAAACAAACAACCTGCAAAAATTTAAATATGGCAAAATCATTAACATTAAACTACTAATATTTATGTTTCTGTAAGTCAATCTAATCAATGTTTTCTTAGAAAGGAATTAAATTATGTAGCAAAAGATTAGTTTTCAAAATATCTGAATTATATGTTTATATCTGCTTTGCTTTAGGAACAGTTGCCTTGTTCCACAATATAATAATTCATATTATGACATATGTTTTCTCCTTTTCAGAAAAAAATATTCAGAAAATAAATTACATTTACATAATGATTTCTCAGGATACAATGCATTTGTTCCTGTTTAAATCAGGTATATCATACATTATTGACAATTATGTCTTACAAATTATAATTGGAATTATTCTTATGAATATCTCCATATAGTCCTAAAAGATATACATTTTGCTAAAATAGAAAATTTGAAGAATAATCTACTATCTGGATTCCAAAGTTTTATCTTTGTATTACAGAATTTTAGGCTACAATCGAGAAGTAAACAGAGCATACATATGTGATATGAGTAGATCAGTAAATTTAGATTAGTAATGTGGACAGCAATGCAACAGTAAATGTAGCAGAATAGAGCCCCTCCCTACCCCTCCCTTCTAACTTCTAACACTCTTTTAAAGATAAAGTTCAAGAGATTTGCTCCTTGAAGTTAATTCCAGGTCAGAGAACCATGTTATAGCTATATTACAGTACAACATTATGCTCATATTTGGTTCTCATTATTCAGCTTTCCATCCACTCTTTTTTTCTATGATTTCTTCCTCACCATTAAGTGTAGTTTCTGGTAACCTAGCAACCAGAGATTACAAAAATGAGTGTTGGGATTCTATGTTGGGGTCCAAATAAAGTAGGTCCATTGTTCCTCAAGGACAGAATTTACATGTTACTTTATTGACGAACAATTTAAGAGCCTGGTTGGATGCCACTGGACATCAATTACAATTCTTGCAAGGACCTGGCATGAATTTACTCACGATTAATGAGATGTCAGCGAAGTTGAAAGAAATGTATTGATGTCCAATAGCAAAGTAATCAGACACACACAAGGCCAGGTAATATGAACATCTTTCAGAGAGGTTTCATCTATCTTAAATGCCATAAAGGGAATCACTACAATTCACAAAGGGAAAGAAGCATGCAAGAAAGAAGTAAAAGACTGGGAGCTTCCAAATACTAAATTAAATGCAAACATAATGAATCTATGAAAGTGAAAGTGTAAGTTTTGGGGTATGCTTCTGTAGTTGTCTCTGTGTGTATATATGTATCTGCATAGCTACAAATATATATATAAACTGGAATCTAAAAATGTCAACTTTATTTTTTTCCTCACTTTTTTTCTGGACCGGGAAGAAGGGAGGTTTTAGAAGTTCAGGCTTTGGGCTTCACACTTTTCTTTTTAGGCTGTTCCTCTGTATGGCAGAATCTAGTACTGAGACTTAAGTGCATGGGTTTCATGGGGTATTTGTGAGGGGGGACAGCAAAAAGCCAAGACAAACAATATGAAAATTTGAACAGCAATTATTCAAAAATTTAAAATGCAAATATGCTTCTGAAATACTCCAGAGTAAATTTTCTCCAGAGTATAAACCTGTGACTCTGGGCTTTAAAAGTGGCAGAGACTAGGTTCTGGAATCCCATCATAAATTATGTATAAACTCTTTATCTATGAAAACTGAAAAGTTGTCTGATTTTAATCAATGAAGCAGTGGTAATGATACACAACTTTGTATTACAACCTAGGAGTGAGACAAGGCATTTAAATTCTCTTCAGCCAAAGAGGATCTGGATGCTTTCCCACTGTAACCTGGTCAGAGACATCTGCATGCGTTCTCCTGCCCCATGACTCTGAAGGATCAGAAGATTCATGTCACTGGGTTTATAACTTACTCCTAACTGTAAGACCGAGGACAGAACCACTTGCATTCTTCCTTGCAACTGTCTGACCAAGCTCAACTGAGAGAAATTATGCAGATTTTTAAAGCTAGTTAGTAGAAGTACATGTTTGGTGCTACAGCAAATACATTATCAGTTTAGAGGTATTACTACTGCTAAAATTTTGCAAGCAGAGAATTTGAGCCAAGTGTTACCTGCTATAGGCAGATGAGAGAGTTTCTAGACAAATTAATGGTTACAATTATTTTTTACTTAGCTATAATCACAGTCATATTCTTATAATTGAAACTCATTTCTCAGAGAGAGATTTTTAATTGCACTTAAGTGAGCTAGTTTAAGAAGAAGGTGGCTTTGTTGAAAGAACTGCTTAGAAACACTCATCACGAAAAATATTGTTCTATCCTAGAAGACTTTCTAAACAAAGCTGAGGGGGAAAAGTGCATAAGTAATTAGGTCCATCAAGCTGCATTCTTAATATAAGGGACAAGTATATTGAATATAACATGATTTCACTGTGGGTAATGTTGATAACAGGAATATTACATTGTGAATATTATTGAAGTGTTTACAAAAATTAGGGGCAGTTAGCAACCAAAGCAATATCTCTCTATTTCAGGTGTTCAACTGCATCAAAAGTGCCTGTTTAAAACTGAAACTATGTAATGGTGCATGAAAATTTCCTGATGAACTACAGCTTCTATTTGCCTCCAATTAAAATTGAAATAAGGAATAGATTCTTTGCATATGCTGGAATATCAGCTTAAAATGAGTTCAACCAAATTCTTTTAGCTGCTTGATACAGTGATTGGTTTTAAAAATCAAATATGTATTTGATTAGACTAGACTATGTATCGCATTGTGGAGCATCATGTAAAAATTCTTTGATATTTAGTATTCCTATTATGAGATTTTAAGTAACTCACTGCCTCAGGATAATAATGAGAATATGATAGTAAGCCTCAAAAGGATTTTTCTAGCAAACATGTTTTGATGACATATTAAATTAAATGCCTTACATAAGGATTTGATTGCTCTTAAATTAACATCACTTTTTAATTTATAGTAATTTGATATCAATTAAGGTAGATGCTTGACAAATTAGGTACATGTCCACTGTTGTATAGTGCAGTTAAATAAATAGATGTTTTCATAAGGAACTTGTAAGTGGTTGTACTTGGATAATGAATACAGAAAGTTATAGCTTTTTAGATTAAGATGACCGTGTAATGTTTGCTTTCAGAAATGTACACAGATCTAAAAATTTCACATAATCATCTCAAAGATCTAAAAGTTGTTCATTGTGATGGATGCTCTCAACCCCTTAACCAAACTAGCAACAGTTTGGTACAGGCTGCAACAGAGGTAAAGTCCTGGGCTGTAACCGAGCCAAGAACTATAGAAAACCCACAAAGGAACAGTGACCCAGTGAGCATCAGTGCATATGAGCTTAGAACACCAGTCGTGATTAATACATGAATAGTGGGTAGTTTTCCCAAGACTCATTTATCAAAGAATAAAGGAAGTTGTGGCTACATGGAATCTCATGTGTACGTTTTCCATTACATGCAATTTGACTACAAGCCAGACACTTTATTCCATGAATATTACAGCCCAAGTGAGCCTTCTCTGAACTCTCCCTGCTAGGCAGTGTGACTGCATGGCAGTCATTAACCCCCCCTTGAACTGGGATGCCTCTGTAGGTTGCTTCTCCAGGCAAACAGACCTTCTACTAAGGACAGAACTTTGAATGAGTCCAATTCAAGTTGTATTGAAATTGCAATTGGACTGCATGCCAGGTGACTCTTCCCTTTGAGCTGGGATGCCTCTGAAGGTTTTGAATTCCTTACCTTAGACTAAGAGATCCTTCCTTACTCAAGGCCAAGTTATCCTTTACAACAGATCCTTGGTGAGTGACTGATAGCATGCTACATTAAATTAACACTAGTGAAGTCCATTTAGCTAATTCCATTAGACATAAACCATTGTTCAAGTTTGAGACTAAGACTGGAACTAGCTGCACCTAAGCTCATCAGGAGCTTAGGAAACAAAGCGGTCCACTCTGAAGCTTGTGACTTAACTGGAGGGTCTCCCTTATCTTTCTGCATCTCTAGTCTCCATGTAAATCATTCTAGCACAATTCTAACTCTATTTTCCTTTGCCTGTTTCTTCCATATAGTAAGTAATAGAGCAAACCTTGCCATCAAACTTTGTTAAGTCACACTTGTATAAGTTCATATTAAAACAATTTTTTCTAATACCTTTGATGGTGATTCAAGTGACCTAAATCTCTCATTCATGACAGTCATGGACCCAAACTGAGAAACTCCAGAGAAATGTAAAACATTGTATTGGGGGTGGGGTGAGGGGCAAGCACACAAATTATTTCTGCAAGTCTTTGTTTCCCAGTTACTACTGATAACAAAACTTCGGGTACATCACCTAGGCTTTCTTTGCTGTTATGGTCAGTGAAAGCTTGGCACACCAGTGTTCAAAGACTCTCTTCATAGCCATCCCAAATCTGAGATCAAAAGGGGACAAATCCTTACTCTACATAGGCTCCTGCAGTCTGGGTGAGCATTTAGAAAATCCCCTTATATTCAAAATATACTGCACATCAAGTTGTCTGAAATCATGCTGGCTATGACCACTCAAGATGAGTGCAAATACAATCCAGCATTGTGCCATTTAATCCCCAACTTAAAATGCTTCCAAGGAGACAACTAAACCCCTCCAACCCAAGACATCCTTGGGCATGCATTATCTTAATTATTAAAGGTGGTGGTTGTTGTTTTTTGGTTTTTTTGTTTAGTTCTTCATTACTTGTTGTCTCTATGGAGATGTAAAAAAACAATCAAATAAAACATGCTTGCACTTCTGGCTGAGAGAATAAAAATCATTCAGCAACATAGTGCAAAGTTATTGTCAATGCAATGCAGATAACCAGCAGCTGTGGGGAAAGGAGGTAAGAGCACAAAGATGTTTAAGCAGGAATTATTGTTTCTTGTGAAGAGAATTAAGAGGAAAAGCTGGTCCAAATGTGAATGAACAAAAACCCTGAAACTTTCTTCTGCCCACATGTTTCCAGGGATCACTTGCAGAATATATATGGTTATATCACAGGAATTAATTAGCCTGATGGAACCCATGGGAAGTAGTAAAAAAGCCCATGATATCAGCAATAGTTCTTTGGTTTATTTTATTGGATTTCACACTGAGCACAAAGCATAAAGGAAGAAAGTGTATCTCCTGAAATACACAGGGCTTAAGAGCAGCAGCAGTGGCATGGATAATTGGTGCTGTTAATATGTATGCTACGGATCTTGCATTCTGCTTCTCTAGAAACTTTGAAAAATAAAGCTAATTTTGGTCATTTGGGTGCATTGCTACCAGTGCATTCAGTTAAAAAATAATCATTTCCTCTTCTGTGCCGCCTCACTGGATGCCTGAATAAAAACCATTAATATCCCTCATCCCTCCTCACAAGTCTAGATAACTCATGCCTAAAGAGGAGGATAATCAGAGGAAAAGGACGTTATTTCACAGCGATGCAGCAGAGAGAAGTTACTTGTACAAAATCACTTTTTAAATGCTCCCCAAACATTGAAGTTTCTCGTTGTAACTTTACTAGTTGTAATCAGTAACTGCTTCTACTAGCTGCTAACTTTGAAGTATTTAAAACATGTTGACTCTTCTTGAAGAACTCAGATTTTCACAAGACTGTTTCAGTTGATGCTCCTAATTTGCATCCAAGATGGTTTCCTGATCAATCTACATTGTCTTTTGAAGATCTGTTCTTCAGATTAACAGAGAGTCTGTGTGATACTTGCTTTTTCACTGGAGGAATAATACAGTTGCAGATATTCAGAAGCTGAAAAGATACTCCTGGCCAAGAAAAATACTCCTGAAAGAATTCAAGTGGCAATGTTGACAACACATCCAGGATACATTTTGAACTCTCTCTCGCCCCCACCCCCCTCATTTTCCCAGTCACTGAATGGCACCATTTCACAAGTGAAAACACAACATGAGTGAGAGTTTTGCCAACCAAGTCCTGTCTTTGCTTTCTGGCACTGGTTTATGGATAGAACCCTCCTGCAGATTTGTACTTATTTCATCTTTGAGGGCTTATCACCCCTTTGTTCTTTTTGTGTTTGCAGAAATTTCTGTTACTTCGTGGTATATCTCAGACAGGCAGAAAGGTGGTGAGGCAAATGTAATCTCAGAAGGAAAACATACCTGAAAACAGATAAAATCTCTGAAGTATTTTTGGAGAAAGATATGGAGAAGAAAAATTAGAACAAACCAAATGTTTGTGCTCCTGGTACAAATGTTTCCTCCTTATCTATGTTTCCTGATTCAAGAGAAGTTAACAGCAGATTTATTCTTTACAGTGTCACTAACACCCAAAAAATTTCTTGTAAGTGCATCTCCATTTATATTTCCCCAGATAATGAGAGCGCAATACAGATAATCCAGGTTGTTTCTCAGGGCAAGAACATTTAATACAACAAGGTAAGAGTCAGCATTCCTTGTCAGCAAGACCTAAAAGGACAGAAAACCAAAGTGAGAGGACTTAGGTTAGTCTCATCATCACTTCTGAAAATTTAAAAAGAAATACAGGGTGTTTTGCAGTAATTCAGAAAAAAATTAGGCTTTTCCTGAAATACAAATGAAACCTAAATTTTGAAAAAGGAAAAAAGGAATAATAAACTGCAAAGCAAAAAGAAAAACCAAAAACACCACACCAAACAAGAGACCAATTGTGAACCAACTGTAGAGCATCACTTTTGGTAGTAATTTGAACAAATTGCCTCATGTTCCTCTCCTATAGAATTTCTGCTGTTGTGCCATTGATGAACTTTTATCTCTGAGACTTATTTAGCCACAGTGCAAGAATGAATATACTTTTTAATAATCTATTTGTTCACCACATACCTGAATGAAATTTCTATTCCTGCAACTTTAAACGCACTTGTGCAACAACCTGGTGAACTTGGCAGTGTTAGGTTTACAGTTGGAGTCAATGATTTTAAGGTTTTTTTTTCCAACCTAAAAATTTCTATGATCCTACGAACCTCCACATGCTCATGAATGTCTGAGCAGTGCGTATGTAACATTACGAATGTGTTACGTCACTTGTGTCAACAGTATTTTTGCTACTTTAATAGATATTCCACAACTCTGAATTTGAAAGAGTTGCCTTGATTTGAGATGCCTCTTCGAGAACTACTGTAGACACCAGCAGATGGCCTTTATATCAATTATCTTTGATGCAATTTGTTAACAAGCCATAACACTTAAACCTCTTTTTCTAATTGTCTGTTGAGTTTTAGGAGTGATGCAAACTGTTAACTGAAGCTCAGAAACTCTTTGAGACAAAGTCTATCATTCTATGTATCTGTAATAAAACAACATCTAGAGTATTGTTAAATAAGTACATAAACTAATCATTACTATTAATAATAGCTATTCATAATATTTTTATTTATTATAGCAAGTTTCTGGATGCTTATTCAATAAACTACCACTTCTCCTGGTGTAGTTTGGGGAAGTGAATTGAAAAGAACTTTATGGCATGAAAAATTTTGCCTTCATACTCCCTTACAGGTGATAAATATTTGTTCTCGTGAAGTTTCCCATTGTGACATCAAGTTATATTGTGCTTCTCCTCTGCTGGTCTGTTGTTTGTTTTCTGCATTTGGGTTTTGATTCTGGCTGTAAGAAATTTTAATTGGAGTTGAAAGCATTTTTATAAAACCATCTTATGTCTTAATAAGTGACCTATCAGAAGCAGAATTTCTTCACGAGCATATGATTTTCCTTTTAACATTTACCTGTGATTGATGCTTTCCTGGCCTTCATCCTTTTGGGTGGGATTAAGGGAAGTTGTTCAGCCATTCTCTGTAGTCTGGTGCTTTACTCTGTTAGTCTCAGTTTTCACTCACAAATCTGACCACCACCAGCAGCCTTAATCTATCCAGTTCTTTTCCTGTTGCATATTATGGCTGTGCCTACCTAGCCACATATTGATATGTTCTTATGGGGTTTGGATTTGCTATGTGGCTCTGAAAGACTTCTGGTGTGTGATTAAAATATTCTGTTACTTTTTCTGGTACAAATAGCTGGCTGCAATGTTAGAGGAAAGGACTTTATGGTCCCCTGTGGTTTTGTAGTCCTATACCAAATTAAATTGATCTAACTCATTGAGACTTTTCCTGAATACGAAGATTCAAAAACAAATAAGCAAGCAAGAAACCTGAAGGGTCAGGATTTAAAGTCATAAATTGGATGCTGGGTGGATACTGTCTTAACAACTGTGAGAAGAAGGAAGGTCCGATAAAACCTGAATGAAGATATTTCAGGCAGGCTTGAAGGAAGGAAATGCATTTGAAAAATATGTATTTAGTGAAAAAATGTAAAATTGTATTTCAATTGCTTACTCTTATGGTATTCAGGGGAATTACATGCATCCTTCTGCAAAAATATCAGCACCCCACTTCCCTAATGTGTATGCATTTTGTATCTTAAACAGCCATCTGAATGTGATTTAGCCCCAATAGACTTTCTAGGCACTCTGATACATATTTTTTGCTATGTTTGATAGATTTCAAGATGACTGTTCTTTTGGCAGTGACCTTTAATTTAAGTGTCCACCATAGTCATGCTGTTCCATAATATCATTGTATCTTTCAAAGCTAAATAAATATTCTTATTCCCATCTTTGAATAAAATAAGGGGGGGTGGGGGGAGTAAACTGAAATATTGGCACATCTCTTCATGTTTTTATCACCTGAAGTATTACTGCACTTTAATTACCAAGCTGGGAGCAATGGGATTTTGTCACATTAGAAGAACAGCAGGAACATATTTAAGATAAAGCAACATAACTGGAAAACGTCACAACGTATTTATCCTTTCTAATACTCCCCACAGACCAGGCTAGAACTTCTTTTCTCTGGGATGAATGGGTTCTCAGGAAAAGGAATATTGTTTGTTTCTTCTCTTCTTCATTGCAGTAATAAATTAATCATTGCATTATGACTCTTTCTACCCTTCAGAATGAATGTGTTTAATGCTTCTGAGTCTGTAAATAATTTTTCCAATAATTCATTTATAGAAGTTGAATACCAGTTCCAAGTCAAAGTAAATTGGTTCTCAGAAACACCACATCTGAAGGGTAAAATTCTGGCCCCTGGAAAAGCTTTTATGAAGTTTGTTGGACAAATTTTGCACCATTAAAAGATCTAATTTCAGAGACCAGATGCTCAGTTGTTTCTGAAAATGATCCTAACTGTCACTTTTGAAAAGCTTGTTCTTAATATGCAGTATATTACGAGAGGAGGAAAGAAAAAAGACTGCAAACTCATTTTACTTTGCAATAAATACATAATTCCATAAGTTTTTAGAAACTTATTATGCTCTAAATCAAGCTGAGCCAATAGGTCTGATTTCCTGCTTGTGACTCCAAATTATTCGCAATAATCTGTGAAATTACAGGTTATTGGGTTTACTTGTTTCCACAAATGTACAGAATTTATGAAACAAATCAATTGGTCGATGTTAGCTTTTTTTTAAAATTTTACTAGGATAAGAATAGGAACATGACATACTGCCTTCTTTGTATCAGTGGTGATGAACATATAAGAAATTTAGTTTTTTCAAGAAGAATTTTTTTAAATTTAGACTTAAGATAAAAATAAAAACCACCTCAGATTAAACTGGTTTTAAGAGGGAATTGGGAAAGACTAGTAGAGCTTCTGCTACCAGAAATGTTTCTAGTGGAAGACTTCCTATCAACCTTAGTTTAACCTGGAAAAAAACACCAATACCGAATTTCACTGAATGGTATAAGTTTTTTAGAAAAAAAATCATAGAAAGTACATTTTTTCTGGATTCTAAGTTACTTATTCATACAGAAAATTATTTCAGAGAAGCTGCACCATTTCCACGTAATTTATTCTCAACTTTATTATTCTCTGAGGCAATCTACATCAAGGCCTTTTACCTTGAGGCAATTTACATCAAGGCCTTTTACCTTACTGGGTGGGAAGACATTACTGAAGGCAGAAATGCTTTCTAAGGGTAGATTAGACCTGAAATGACTTAACACCTGCACTTCAGTGATGCAGTACATGGAGGGAGAATCCTTCATGAGAGCAGCTCAAATGCAGTGAACTGTGATTCAGTCAGAATCATATAGATTTTCTTCAGCCTGTCTGGAGTTTAGTATTGTGTTCTGCAATAAAGAAGTTTGATATCACAGATTCACAAAGTAGCTTATGTTGGAAAGTACCTCTGAAGAATACCTAGTCCAGCCCCCTGCTCAAACAGGGAGAGCTATAACAGATTACCTAGGACTCTGTTCAGTCAGGTCTTGACTATTTCCACAGATGGAGATCCCACACCCTCTCCAGGCAGCCTATGCCAGTGTTTGACCACCTTCACAATAATAATAAAAAAATAGTATTTTCTTATGTCTCTTGCTGGATTTCAAGAAGTCCTTATCTTTCTTGTACTGGTGAATCCAGGATTAAACACAGTCATGGATTGTGTTATACATAAAAATACATTACGTGGGCATGGAAGCTGGTTCCATTCCTCTAAACAGGAGTGAGTTACTTAGCACAAGATGTTACATCAGGCTGAAAATATGGGAACAGGGAGGTCTTTAGAGATAGGATTTTTGGCTCATAGCAGTAAGGCGTGCAGCAAGAAGGCAGATTGTAAGCATCTTACCTACCTTGGTGACATAAGTCTCTGCATAGAGGATGGAAGAACTACACAGAATCACAGAACAGTCAAGGTTGGAAGGGACCTCTCAAGTCCAACTGACTGCTAAAGTAGCTTCACCTAGAGCAGGCTGCACAGAATCACATCCAGGCAGGTGTCACAGCACCATCAAAACTAACCAGCTGCAACAAGCCTTTTACCATCACAATAACTTCAATAAGTAGCTCCCACATCTTGCCCTGGCACAGCCACCAATCCCCCACAAATTTTCAAAAGCTCATCTACTGTCTGTGCTGTTTCTTCATCCTCTTCAGGCCCGTCCACCTCACCTCTTACCTCCACTGCATCCAAAGCCTTCCTTCTCCCAGCCCCAATTCCATCCAGTCTCTCCTCATCCAAGACCCCTTCTTCTCCTGAGGCCTCTCCTTGGCTCTCATACATCCAAAGAGCACACCCCCTCTCCTCCCTTCAGTATTTCCCCCTTAGAGCTATTTAACTACTTAGCAGGAACCAGCCACAGCTGCACATTATCCACCTCAGCAAACCCACCACCCCTGAAGCAAACCCACAACTGTATATTATCAATGTTAATTAACCTGCCTTCATTCCTCTATAATTCCTCTACAGGCAGGTTTCGAAAGTCTCCAGAGAAGGAGACTCCACAGCCTCTCTAACAGCCTGTTCCTGTGCTGTCACCCTCAAGGTATAGAAGGTCTTCCTCGTGTTTAGATGCAATTTCCTGTGTTGCAGGTTGTGGCTGTTGCCCCTTGTCCTGCTGCTGGACACCACTGAAAAGAGCCTGGCCCCATCCTTAAGATGTCTATATGTATTGATATAACCTTAACCTGTCCTTAAGATACCTATATGTATTGATAAGATCCCCTCTCAGTCTTCTCAAGGCTAAACAGGCTCAGTTCTCTTAGACTTTCCATGTAAGGGAGATGGTCCAGTCCCCTTATCATCTTTGTAGCCATCCACTGGACCCTCTCCAGTAGTTCCCTGTCTCTCTGGAACTTGGGAGCCCAGAACTGGACACAGCACTCCGGATGTGGCCTCACCGAGGCAGAGCAGAGGGGGAGGATCACCTCCCTCGAGCTGCTGGCCATGGTCCCCCTAATGCACCCCAGGATCCCATTGGCCTTCTTGGCCACACGCGCACGCTGCTGGCTCGTAGTCAACTTGCTGTCCACCAGAACTCCCAGGTCCTTCTCCACAGAGCTGTCTTCCAGCAGGTCAGTCCCCAGCCTGTGCTGGTGCCTGAAGTTGATCCATTGATCCAGGGAAACTGTGTGGATCCTACTCTGGAGAGTGCAAGGCAGGACTAGGAATCTAAGGACAGATATTGCATTAAGATATATTAAAATCATAGCACACTACTTTTAGGATCAGGAATTTTGATGATCCCATTCTGAAGAATATTGCTGGAGTTTTCATGAATGCTATCACAAATGAACTATTTGAATAATATTTGTGTAGGAAGTGTTTCAGGAGATATTTATGAGTCTGAGAGAATAACCATATAACATGTCTTATTACAACACCCATGACTGATAACAATTCAACCTGGCAATACTTTTGAAATAATAAGGATACTGATACAGAACAGAACTGACTTCCCAAAGGGCTTCAAGTTCAAGACATCCTAGGAAATAGTATTAAAAATTTTCCCTATCCCAAACAGAATATAATTAAGCAGACAAAGAAAAGGCTGGTAGGGGAATTACAATGAACCAAGATCAGAAGCACAAACACAGTCAGCCTGGTTTTTTATTACCTGATTCAGATCATTAGCCACAGTATAGTACTGTCTCTTGCTGACCATAAACAACAGATGAACAGACTACATTATCTAATGGCTTAATAGAATCTAAAGTTTTGTAATCTTATCTGAGAAATTGAAAAGCATCAATGCTGAATGCAATCTGGATTTTAACAAAGCCTCAGATGACAAAGGTCGAGTGACACTAGCTGGCTTCTCTATTGTTTGTTTATCATATGTTATCTTAGAAGAAATACAAAACCTTTGATTCTCTGTCTTACAATACTAAAAACACTTCTGTGTCCTTTTCTCTTTCAGTAACACCTTCCTGCCTGCTTTTGGATGTCATAGGCAAGGACTTTGCCGATGGAGTGATTAAATGATGTGCAGTCTGTCCTTAGCAGTGAAGGTGATAATTACACAGAGAACAGCAACTAAGGAGTAAGGATGTTCCCCTGGAACAGGTCGCAGAATAAAAACATCAGGTGTGTGCTGCTCTCAATAGCACTGGGCCTCTCTTCATTACTGCCTCATCACTCTTCTGAAATTGATCCCATTTCATCCACTTTAATGAAGTTTAACAAAAAATGTTGCTGAAGAATTTCAATGTCGTCTTCTTTCTCAGTTGCTCACTTTCTCCAGAGCACTGAAAATAGCACCTTCTGTTCAACAAAGTATGCAAAGTGAAACAGCCACCAAAAGTAAAGTTCTAGAAATTTATTTTATAAACCAAAATGTTTACAAATAATTTTTTAAATGTATTTTCTTTCACAAGACAGATTTTTTTATTCCACTTTGTAATTCTAAGAACATTTATCTTAATGTATAATATGTAGTACCATTTACGGCCCAGTGACATTCTTCATTAAGCATAAAATGTTTTGTCTTTTCCTATGTTTATTATCTTTTCTCTAGGAGAGGTGATGTTATTTGCATGTCAAAAAGGAAAAGCAAAGTTGCTCTGTTTATTCTTTTATTTAGAGTTGTTTTTTTCAGCCCTCTGTTTCATAATGGACGAAATAAAATGCAAGAAAACCTCAAAATATCACAAGAACATCCTCAGAAACCTAGGAATTCTTGAAGACTATATGTTAAGTCAGAACAGGGAAATGGCCCCAGAGATCTGATCTGGTTTTCTCACATAATGCTTTTTTTTTATGTAATCTACCTGACATTTGCCTACTGACAAACTGTTACTGTGAATATTTCCTTCAGATAGAAACCCAACATCTGCTTGAACTACAGTCCAGTCTGCACGGCAGAATACTACAAATTGTCCAATGCCAAACAAGTGCAAAAATTCCTGAAGCAAAATCACTTTTGTGGTTCCCAGTTTATCTGCTACTGTACTATATGCAGGACAAATAATAATATCAAATGCAACTGTTAAATCATATTCCTCACTCCTTATACATAATGAATGTTATTATGAATAGTTTGTATTATTTGGTGTAATTGTAGTAGATCTCATATTTGTGTCACCTAAATCTAAAACTGGATATGGAAATGCTAAAACTGGTGAAATATCTCAACTAGTTATCCAGCGAAATTAATAATAGACAATAGGCTTATGAGGTCTACCTATTTTTATATCATAATTAAGAAAACCAAGAAATATGAGTTAATGTGTAATTTCTGAAATCATAAACACTTGCTAATGAACTGAAGAACCCTATAAAGCATTAAGCAAGGTAGTTTCTCATGCTGTATTTTGTTAATTTAGGAAACCTTAATTTTGTTTAGCAACACCCATAGTATTTATTAGCAGAGGAAAAGAGAGTGAAGAGGAAAATCTTGCCAGCTTCAAATAGTTCTTTCTTCTTTTTGTTTCCCCTTACTGTACTTAAAACCCGAGAAATAGGATTGGTGCTTTGTAAAGAAGTAAGAAACAAGTGTTCTTTTGAAAAACATAAACAACTTTGTCACTGTGTTTCAATAGTTAAGATAACAAGGACAAACTTTTCTTAAAAAATCTTGGATAATATACTATCTGGCTGGTGAGGGAAATTTTCAAAACCAGATAGCCTCACATTGATCCTTCATTACCTATGTTGTGCTGTAGAGAAAAAGGAAGAAATAAAAAAGAGAGAGAGAGAAAAAAAAAGGCCTCTTGTTCACAGTAAATCTGATCCATCCATTAGACATCTATCTTATAAAATATTTATAATCAGTTCTGTCTTGGGATCTTGAAGTTTGTTCTCTTCCAGTGATATTTGATAAGAGCTATTGTACCATTTCAGCATTATCTCCAAGGATCAGATTGAGATAGTAGTATTTGCACAAATACAGTTTAAGCATCTACAAATTATTTTACACCAGAAATCCACCACAGAATTGATATAGAACAGAACAAATAACCTGAGTAAACACAGAAATACAAATAAAACATGTTCTTCCCTCCCTGGCATTTCTGTATATTTGCTTTAGTGTCTGGAAATATGTGAAGTATGTTTCTCCCCTCCCATTGTAAAACTATGTCCATAGGGGTTTGCAATAATGACAACTATCTTTGAAATAAAAGCTATTACATTATTTTATAGTACTGAAATCACTATTTATGACAAAGAAGTCATGCATAAGCTTCACAGTCCCAGAAACAGCCATAATTAACAGAGTGCAGTTAAGTTCATTTCCCTGGCCAGGTTAAAATTTTAGACCCACCAGTAAAAACAGATGATGGTTTAGACATGTAATGAAGGAATATGCACACAGATGTACATTTGTTTTGACTGCTCAGCAATGATGAGATTTGTCACTACATGAGTCCCCCAGAATTCATCCTGGATGTGGGCTCAAACTTTTTCAGATGAAATTGATAATCTTCATAGCATGTCTTCAATTGAAATTCCCTGTTTAGCTTTACAAATGTGATAACTATAGTAACTATTGGAACAACAAATTCTGTAATTGAAATTGATGATTATGAACTGTGAAGAGCTAGTCCAATGCAATTTTGTTATTACTGAAATTTCTAGGTCATTTGTCTGGGTTATCCATCTGTCCTCACCACTACAGAGGTTTTAAATTTAGTGGGTATCTAAAAAATCATAGCATTCAGATTTTAATTTTATGGCATCAAATGTTTTTTAAGAATAAAAGATCTTCTATCCCGATAATTCCATGAAGTAGTTTCAATTATTCTGAATATTCCTGATTTACCATTTTGGAGTACTTTTTTGCTGAAGACTTTAACCAACCTACAAAGTATGAGATGTTGTCCTTAATCAAAGCAAGTGGTAAAAACTTTAGAACGTCTCAGTCTCTGCATGTTGGTCATGCCAGAGTTTCATTGCTCCTTTGGATGTATCCTTTTCTAAATCCAAATGAGGGGATATAGGGTCCCTTTCCAATTCTTGCTCTAATAGAAGAATTTTCATAGTCTGAAGCAATATTCCATAAAACCACATCACAGCTATATTTAGGCACAGAAATTCCTATCTGCTGTGAAGCCCTCTACCTTATAGCACGACCCACATTTCCATGCAGTGTGTTATTCTCTTTTCCAACTTTAAAGTGACATCCTCTGAGGGCTGTGTTAGAAAGCAGCAGCAAGAGTAAATGCCATTATGAAAGTAACTCCCCCATGAACTGGGTTGACAACCTCTGAAGCAGGCAGTGGACGGGCAGTCTCACACCCTTAGGTGAATGTCCCAGCTTCCTCTCATTCCTGAAGTATAGACAGCAGGATAACCTGAAGCAGCCCAAACCATAAATACATATTTTGAAAATGAAACAGTAAGAATTTCCTCAGATCACTAAGACAGAATCAATCTTTCTTAATGCTATTCCTGGTTTTCTAATATGATTTATATCCTTCTTTTCAGTTTCAGAAAGCTCTCCTTTATGAAAAATGTCAGATATAGCAGTCCTAGGAAACATCTAAAGGTTTTCTGTCTTTTGGCTTTGGTGCTAGAATCTTCACTAGCTGCGTCTTAGCCCAGAAAACATTCAAATTGTCTTCATGTCCTGGGATATTGTTGGTCCCAGAGCTGGAAATAAACAAAATAACTCTCCCTATTTCCTGACCTTTTCCACATGCTGAGCTGTTGTTCAAGGATTCTGCAGGTGTTTTTTCAGTGGAAATTTGGAAATGTCTTTCAGGATGAAAACCAGCAAACTTAGGGTAGAACTGAATTTCTAAGTGATCTGGTGCCGCGATGAGACTGGACGCTGCTTGATGCAAGCAAGATGTCGATTTATTAGTAATTCTTTTGCATTTATATGAATTTCTACCTTCTACATGTTACACACTGATTGGTTAAATCTTAAGCATGAACTACACCGATTGGTTATCTTCTCGGACACATCATTTAAACAATAGTTTAATACTGATTAGTCTATCTTATCTTAGCAACAATCTCTATTCTAACCTTATCTTGCTGTTTGTCCCTCTTTGTCCATCTGCTATGGCTCAAGAGTCTGCTGTTAACTTGCTCCTTTATTCCCAGGGCTTATGCCCTACAAGTTCTAACAGGTCTCCATTCATCAGGCTGTCTCCATTCATCTGGCTAAGAGTGCTTGGACTCTCGTCCTTGAGGCCTTGCCCTACAATCTGGTGAATTTACAGTAATGGAAACAGTTAATTACTGAGTAAAACTGTAATAAAAAATGTTAAATCTAATACTAATAGTAGAGAAACAAAGGCTTATCTTTTTTTAAAGCCATTTTTTAAAAATTGCATGTTTTTTTTTTAAATTGCATGATTTTAAAAGCATGTTGGTTTTGTGAAGTTTTTATTGTGGGATTTTTTTTCTTTTTTTATCTGAGTGGAATAGTGTATTTTCCTCCTTAATAATCACCTGTCACACAGATGAATGACAAAGAAAAACTTAAAGAAATTGTATATAAAAAATATTATTTCCTTCCATTTCAACAGGTCTATCTTCAATGCTTTTGTTGTTTTTGAATTAGTTCGCTGAGAGACAAAGACATTTTAGCAGTTACCTAAAAGCAAAACAAAGCAATCCTACCCTAGCTTAAAGATTTATACACAAAACTACAGATATTAAAGAAGTTGAAAACTAAATGAAATTGTCATTGGGATTAATTTCATTATTTTCATTCAGGTTTATGCTCTTATCTGAGTCTAAAATTATACTTGTTTTTAGAGGAAAGTAAATCCTGAAGTTTCCTATTTTTCTGCACAAAAGCTGTTTGGGCATTTTGAACTGTAACATTTGACTGTAACATTTGCTTCTAGAAGACAATTTTACTGGCCCACCCCCCCACTTTTGAAATTAAACTTTCACATGAAAATCCATGTTACATAAAGAGCCTTAAAGTTGTGCTGTTGACTCTTATATTGTCACAACTTTGAGAACCAGAAGGCTGTGTCAGAACCAAAGGCCCTGTTTGGCCTTTTTCCTAATACAAATTTATATCTATAAGAGATTTTTCACTGCACTACCTTAATAAAAAAAGTCCAATAAATAGAGCAAATTCCTAAGTATGTTAGTAAGAAGACAAGTAATGGCAGTTTAGTTTCCATTTTAGCCTGTGATTTTGCATACATAAAATCCATCTGCCATTGTTAATAGTATCAAGGAATGGATTCAAATGGTTTAGGATATTATTTTTTTTAAAGTAGTGTAGCACACCGTTTTAGTCCTCTGTTAAAATGTTCAGATCACTACAAACTACCTTTCTGCAGGATGATCATTCCCCTTTGCATCTACGTTAAGAAGCAAACAAACCAGAGTTTCAGTAAGAGGGAAGAGAGCACAGTGTCAATGTGGTAAAGCAGAATAGCAAGGAACCTATGAAAACAATACACGAAAAATTACCCTTGAGGTCCCACACTGGTGTTCAGAAATTGCTCAGATCCAGCAATGTGCCAAAGTCTGCTTCACTGACCTATTTTGGATGATGGAAACAACCAACCCCGAGTTAGACAGACCTGTGAGACACTGCATTTCCTTCCACAAGCATGTTTTCATGTTTACACTATTTTGTACAGCTCAGATATACTCCAGCTTGAGCCTTGCAGTTAGAAATACTTAAGTGTGCATCCATATATGCACACATATAAACAAACTGTCCTAGGTTCCAATTTTTATTGCTGTAACTTGCTTATAGAGCCCTGTATCTGTCTCACAGATAGCGTCCAAGCAAATGTTTCTATATGTAGACCTTTTATGAATCCTTTCAATCTGTGACAAATTAAAGCAATGTAAGATTTCAGTCTATTAGGGTTATCATTTTCCAGAATGGAAAAATGAATACCCTTTTTTTTGGTTTGGTTGGTTTTTTTAACATTTATTGGATTTTAAAAGAAGTATGTTTAAATACACCGGAAGAGATTAACAGAACACTGGGAGATCTGCCACTTTCAATATATTGTTTGCGTTACAGTAGCACTTAAATGCTTTATTGGCAATGCCTGTACTAGTAAATTAATCTACAGAGAGGTATGGGCACAGGCAATGCCACACAGTCATTGCTACTGTGACCTTGGTAACACGGTTGTCACCTGGGGCAGCTAGTGTTTGCACAGACAATTCCTGGGCACAGTTCAGGGGACAGTACTGACCAAGTCGATCCCAAAAGGCAGTCTGAAAGCACCCTGTTTAGAAGGGCAAGAGATCTAGCCATCTGGATATAAGCTGTGCCATGACACTTGTTCTCAGAGTTAGAGTGGCCCCTGGTTTACTTCCTTTAATAATATAAATGTAGTTGTTACAGACATGTATCTTGGTGCAGCTAAAACAAATTGTACTTATCTCAAGAAGCTAAAGGCTCCAATGTAAAAGAAAAGTAATAAAAGGAATCTCAGAAAATATTATTGGAATTCATGTCAACATAGCAGGGTCCTGCTACCTCCTGTTGACTGGAAATTGTAGAGATATATGACAATACTAATGCTAATAGTGGGCCATTAGCTTAAATAGTTATGCTTATATCCTCTAGTTCCAGATTAACTTTCCATAACTGATCTAACTGGGAGTATTGTTACACAGAATTTGTTCCACATTGTTTTTCCTTTTCTTTTTTTCACATTTGCAGTACGAAGGATAAGCATGGTGCAGACAAAAAAAAAAAAAAAAAACCAAACAAAAGCCCCAAACAAACAAAACCAAATCAAAAACTACCAAAACCAACCCACAATAAAGAAGTAAGACGTGAAGTAAGAAAAGCTTGTTCTGAGGAAAGAAGGAAGAAGAGGAAGAAAAAGCAAGGGAGAATTAACAAGGGAAGGCACTTGACCGAAAGCCAAATACCATAGAACTGCACCTGGGGAAAGGAAAGTATCTCTTAATATTCCATTTTTGCAAGGGGTTTATAACCCTTTGCTTTTCCTACTGGAGACTGCAGAGGAGCAAAGGATGTGTGACCAGATCTCTACTCCTAAGGAAGTCCTTTTGTCAAAAGATTTTTGCCCTGCTGAATGTTTTCTTTGTTGGAGAGGGAAATAGTATGGGGACTTCTATCTGCCAAGGTGATTGGGAAACACTTCCAGAGACAAGTACACAGGACAGTCCATAAAAAGAGAAATTCAAGATTTATATAAGCTACACTTCAAGATTTGCTAAAAAAGTCTGTTTTAAAAATACAGACACTGAATTCCCTTGTTACTCTAGTTATTTAAAATGTCTGGCCTATGGTTTTTCTGCTATAGTTCATATTTATGATTCATTTCTAAATCCCTTAAGTAACAAATATTCCATCATTCCATTTCATGTAGATGTGAAGTTTCTTCTAGAAATGTAAAAAAATTACACATATTTAAAAATTAATCCACCAAACTAAAAGCGCTCTCTGTTTTCTTTTCCTTCTTATTCTTCATTATTCCCATCACTCTTCTATTTAATGTACTTTTCTTACCTCACCTTTTCTGATTTTTGGTTTCTTTTCCCTCACTCTCTCTGTATCCCTAGCGACAACACAATAATTTTTTTCCAGTTTTATTTCTTTTCCTGGACTCCCATAATAACTACTTTCCTATAGTTGGTTTTCCCTCAATATTACACTTCTCATGTCGGTATGTATCCCGCTCTGTCTTTATACTCTGCTTGAGATTTCTCTCTACTGTTTCTGGTTGATATTTTTCTCTGGTTTTATTTCTCTTAGCTTTCCCTTCTCTCTCAGTGCTTAATGCATCCACTTATGATCTAAAGATCATAACTTTTTAAAGAATATTAATTCTTTGAAGATATGTTGTAGGGCAGGGCTTCATCTCTGGTGGTTTTTGTGGTTTGAGTTTACTTGAGGTAAATATACTATTTGCTGTAAGATGAAATTTTTACAACTTCAGACATTAAAGCACATTCTGCTGTTACAGGCCCATTTACAGTTACTTCCTCTAGTATACTTCGCATACTTCCCATTATATATTTTTCTTCCTTTTTATTTTTTTTTTCATTTGTTGGGTATATTGTTCATACAAAGGAATCTGATTTTTTACATTTGTACATTACATTAGCAAAAACTAATGATCTGCGAAACAGCCGTGTGCATTTATTAAGCTTGTTATGTAGACTAGCACCAACAGTATCTAGTCTGATGAGCAAATCCTATCTGGTGCATACACAGGAGGAACATGCCAACTGATAGACAGACTTTAAGTATCTATAATTAGAGACTGAAGTGGTCCAGAGAATATCTGTGCTCTTTGCCAAAATTTGGGTGACTGGTTGGTTAATAAATCTTTTGTTTCTCATGTGAGTGGCTAGGATTGGAAACTGTCCCCAAAATCTTGATTCTCAGGTTTACTTCATCTGAGTTTCAGAATGAATTTAGTTCATAGAATCCTAGAATCACAGAATGAGTTGGGTTGCAATGGAACATAAAGTTCATCTAGTTCCAGCCCCCCTGCCATGGGCAGGGACACCTTCCACTAGACCAGGTTGTTCAAAGCCCCATCCAACCTGGCCCTGAGCACTTGCAGGGATGGGGCATCCACAGCTTCTCTGGGAAACCTGTTCCAGTGCCTCACCACCGTCACAGTACAGAATTTCTTCCTAATATCTAATCTTAATCTACCCTCTTTCAGTTTAAAGCCATTACCCCTTGTCCCACCCCTACATGCCCTTGTAAAAAGTCCCTCTCCAGCTTTCCCAGAGGCTCCACTTGGCAATTGCTTGGTAATTATAGAATACAAGCCACAGAAAAAACATGACAAAGTAGCCTCAATTGTAAATCAGTCATTCTTGCCTATATAGGCTATGCAGGCAGGCAGTTGCTGCAATTAGTTTTTAGAACTAGACTTACTTGGTTAAGCAGCACAGGCTTTCTGAAGAGGTAGAGGCAAATCAGTCATATTTCAGTTTCACATTTATATCTAGAGTGAAAAGCTATCATCAAGGACACATTGGCTTTTTTAAGTATAATGTAAACAAAATGTTTTTTTCACTCTTCAACACATAGATCCAATTAGGAGTCTTAAAATGTGGAGTGTAAATATATCTTATAACAAAAGACTTTTTGTTTACTAAGGCAAAATCATGGCAGTTATATTATTTTAAGATTGCAGTGAGTTTATAAATGGCTGATTTACTTCTTCCTTCAGATGAAACACTTCATAGTGGGATATTAATATTTTTTTTTGTTTTCTTTCCCTAAAATTTGTGGTATTATATGTGATTATTAAAGACAAAAAGTCACCTTGAAGTCACCCATAAGTAATACAATCTTGCCAGGAGTAGATCAGACGTATTTTGGATTTTCAGTCAAAATCTTCCAGCAGTGTAAGACTGACTAGCAAATATTATTCCTACAGCTGCTTTTATAATGATTAACATACTGTCTGCAGAAGGAGCTTTCCAATCTGGAATTCTTTTAGCAGATACCTTGTTTATGGCATTTGGAATGGAAAACATGGTAAAAAGAATATGTGGGAGCATTAGGCTCCTTCTGTGTGTCTTTATTTTGACAAGTCATTACATTTAATACCTTTTTGATATCCAAATATTAAGTGGATTTATCTTTGCCAGACTTTCAGCTTAATAAGTATGTCAAGTCTTAAGTCAAGTTCTTCCAGAACTGCAAAAAAGTAAAACTCAAGTAGTATTTGTAAAGGCAAAAGAAAGAGGTTTTTAAAATCTTTACCCCTTGTAGGATAAAGGCTTTTTTTCTGTGACAACAGGGTTTCCTTCAGTATCAGATGTGACACCAGAAATCATGTCAGTGCATTTTCTGCTACTTTAGCACACTGACCTCCTAATGGACAGGAAATTTGCCTTTGATGTTTAAAGGTCATTACTTTCCTTCTAAGTTTCCATTTTTTTTTACATGCTGCTCTTTGACATATGTGTTTGACCTTGAATTCATAGGTTCCTTTTTCATTGTGCATAAATATTTAACATTTAATAACTGTCTGTCATTTAATAACTGGAGGAAAGACTCATCTACCAGCTTCACCTAATGGGGGGAAAATTTTGGTCTTAATTTAGCAAAGATCTTATGATCCCCTGCCCCTCCCACTTTAATTGGGAAACTGTAATTTATTGATAAACACAAATATAACTACAAAGTACCCAAATAGTGCAGGTTAAAAGAAAAGGGCAAATTGGTTCCCTGTAGGGCAACTTGGAAAACCTATGCAGCAATATACTTTTTTACTCAGATCTCAAATAAAACAACAGTAGTCAGCACTTAATGAATTTATATCACATTTTATGTCTTTCTACACATCACTTGATGTTTTGTTGTCTGCTGGTGCTTTTAGAGATTTCCCTTGTTGATAATGTTTTTGTGTTGCTACCAGGTCTAATTTGGCTTTCAGCTAAGCCTTTGAATTTTTTATAATAAAGTAATTTACAGATGCTAGAAGATAAATTAGCACTGCAAATGCAGTTAAATTGCATAATCACACAGATTGATTTTGTGTTAGCCTTTGAGATGTATAGATACCTTGTGGCATCTCTGTCAAGAAAAGGCAATGAAAGCAAAAACCTTTCAATTCCTCTGGAAAACAAGGAAAAACATGTCAAAGGACTACAGAAATAATACAGCTGTTTGACTGAAATGCCTGGTGGTTTATAAATGTTCAATACACAGGTAGTATTCAATATTGACATTAACTGTCCCCCCACACTTGGCACACAGCACAAAATACTCTCTCACATAAAGCACAATTTGTATGTACAGCAAAGAGCGGGGTTTGTTTGTTTGCTTGTTTGTTTTGTTGTGGCACTGTAATTGATTTGGAAGAAAAAAAATAAATTTAGAGTTCAGTGACTTTTGCAGATTTATTATGTTCAGAGGAGACTTCTTGAAACAATTAGGGCATCCCAGGATTAATGTGATCTCTAAGAACACATGCAGAATACAAAATTATCCCTCTTGTGGTAAAAACATTTCAGTTAATGTAAAGGAGCAGTGAAGTTTTGCATGAGAATAAGTGCAACTTGACTGATAGCCTCTTATAAGCAGAACAGTATCACTTGCAGGGACACTTAGTGGTTTTATTTCAGTATGTTCTATGTTGCAGTCATGGAGATAGACATTCCAATAATTTAAATGCATGAGGTGAGATTGTTGCAGATTTTAAGTACCAAATCTTTGGTCCAAACACATTGCCCTCAACTGCTGGCTGAAGCAGTAGGCACCCCTAAATAATTTTATTTTTTTTTTTTTTTTTGAGTCAGGAGAATAAACTACACCAAAGTCTAGGAAAAGTTTTGAAATAATTTATCTTACTGCATTCAGAAAAGCAGAGATTTTTGTTGCATACTCACAGTCATAAAGCCAAGAACATAAACACAGGGCAAGCCCCGATGATTTAAATAGTTGAACTAAAGCATAAGTGATCTGGAAACAGTTTGCAATTAATAACTCAGTAATGGTCACTGTAAGTCACCATCTCTAGTGACACTTACTCACGTGCACCGATGTATTGATCTTTGAGCTTCTGTTTTTAATGTTTTCCTTTTGAAAGAAAATGTGTGAGTTCATCAAAGGCAGGTAAATCACAACCTGATATAGAACCCATAACAACAAGGAACATTGAAACAGGATAAGAAAAAAGAGAAAGAAAGTTTTCAGGGCAAATATGTAGACTTGACCAAAAAATCTTTTAGTAGTATGGTAAATATATCTTGAAAAGCAGGAAAGTGGAGGCAATCGAATGAGGCAATGCATGGAAAATGAGGAAAACACCTACATACTGTCACTTACAGAATTAGGTTAATTTAGTTTTTCCTGGAACTATAACATATTTTTTATATGTAAATAACATTTTCAGGTGGACATTTCATGGTTGGATGGCAATTTGATTTTGTCACACATTTATGTTGCCTTATTTTATTGGGTTATTTTTAGGATTGTCTTTGCTTCTTGGTCTTATATTTACTTCACTAATAGTTACAGAGCAGAAATGCAGTTAATAAGATATAAACATTCAGTGATAACATACACATTTAGTAATATTTTAATGGCTAATTGACAGCATGTATTTTGTAATGTGTAAGACGTGTTGACAAGTTTCAATAAAACTCACCTCGAAATAAAGAAATGAGAAGTAATATGACATTTCTTTTACATTCTTAAGTTAAATATGTTGATGAATATGAAGAATGCTGTGGGTGTTTTTTGAGAACACACTGAGAAATTAATTACTTATAATTGAAACTATAAGGCTGAAGGAACATGTTCTCTGCTGTGCTACGTGGAAGTTAGTTAAAAAAAAATCTGAAATGTTAACATATTCTCTCCAAAAACAGTTTAAAGAAACAAAGATTACTTTACCTAACTTACCTGCTTTTTCCAACAAAGAAAGGAGGTAAGACAATAAAATAGTAGGGAGGCATGAACAAGGTGAACCACTAGTTCATCTAGTGAAACCAAAATTTTAGGTCTCATGAAGGCATAGGTACGTGCATATATTAGTATTCTGACTTGCAGTCTGAAATCTGATTGAAGAATTTGCTGCACATTCAACAGCATGTTTAAAAGGATTTCTTCTGAGTCAGAACCTGTGCTGGGCAGATTTTTGCATATGGGGCAAAGGACAATTTAACACAAAGGGAAACAAACTAACCATTTATATGAAAGCTTATTTAAAAATACATTAATATAAAATATGGAGTGAGTGAAAGGTCATTTGAAAATATATGAATGTAAGTTAGGGAGACATATTCTTGTCAGTGAAGAGAAGACTCAGCATTTAAGTAAGGAATTTACAGATATAGGTGTTTTTTTCCTGTATAAAAAAATCTATTTGATCTAGAGCATCTACCCTTGCTAAAACAGTTAAAGCCTAAAGCCAGACTGTTGCTATGCTGCAAGGGAACACTGACACAGACAAAACTGGACAGGTCCAGAAAAATGGAGTCAAAGCCTCTGTGTTTGAAAACAACAATGCAAGGAAAGTAGAAAAAAATGAGGAGAGAAAAAAATATCTCTTTGGGTTAGTCTTTCATTGTTTCCCTAGACTGTGTTTGTGCAAATGAATAATCTCTAAGAAAAGAATGAAGAATCATAGAATCCTAGAACCACAGAATGGTTTGGGTTGGAAGGGATCTTCAAACATCACCTAGTTCCAACCCTCTGCCATGGGCAGGGGCACCTTCCACTAGACCAGGTTGATCAAAGCCCCATCCAGCCTGGCCTGAACACTTCCAGGGACGGGGCATCCACAGCTTCTCTGGGCAATCTGTGACACCGTCTCGCCACCCTCATTGTAAAAAATTCCTTCGTTTTGTCAAATCTAAACATACACTCTTTCATTTTAAAATCATGCCCTTTGTCTTGTCACTACAGGTCTTCATAAAAAGTCTCTCTTTCTGATGAGCCACATTTATATATTGAAAGGCCACAATAAGGTCTGTCCTTCTCTCCAGCTCTCTCAGCCTTTCCTCATAGAAGAGGTGTTCCAGCACGCTGATCATTTTTGTAGCCCTCCTCTGGACCTGCTCTAACAAGTCCATGTCTTTCTTAGAAGGGCCCCAGAGCTGGATGAAGTACTCCAGGGTGGGATCTCATGAGAGCAGAGGGGGAGAATCATCTCCCTTGACCTGCTGGCCATGTTTCTTTTTATGCAGCCCAGCCAGCATGTGGTTGGCTTTCTGGGCAGTAGGTGCAATGTGCATCAACAAGGAAGAGTTGACTTTGAACAGCTGATGAAAAATGTTCTTGAAATAGTTAGAAAAGGAAATTAAAAAAAAAGGGGGGGGGGCAATGTATTTGGAAGAAAAGGGACATCTGGCCTATCAAAAGTCCCTCTTGCTTTAGCAGCTTGATATGATTAAAAGCTTTATCTGTTCAGCAAGGCCACAGGGTTGTGTGAAAAGACACCTGGAATGAAGAAACCAGGATCTTTGGCAGTTAAGCAGGCAGAGAAACAGGAGCTGAGCTGGGAACTGATGACCTGGAATGTCAACAATTTTAACGATGGGACTAATCAACTGTATGCTTTTAACCAATTAGTATCTGTATAGCAGGGTGTGAACAGTGTATGTAACAAATAGAATTAAGGTGTGATGTGTTTATGAATATGAAAATTGTATATAAGCTTGCAGAAACTTAAGTAAAGTGGCTTCAACTAGGATCATATTGATATGTCATTGAGTCCATTATTTTGCTTCTACAGGGGGGAGCTAAAAAGAAAGAAAAGGTCACCTCTTCAGACTTTGGATTTCTATGAGTTAACTGCCCTGGGCTAAGCATCTAGGACTATTGGTTCTCTTTTATAAAGGTGTAGATTGGCAGGCATGCTCTGGAGAGCTCCAGAGATGCTCCTGTTTTTCCTGAACAGTTTTCTTATGCTGTGATGAACTGTCTTCCAGAGTCCTCTCATCACTGAATGTACAAGGAGTTTGGATAACTAAAGTTAGGTAAGAAGAAACTGTTTATGTTAGATTGCTCCCCTGCACTCTTTATGTCTGGGAAAACAAGACTTCTATATAAACATGATATAGCTCACCCTTGTGATGAGATAGACATGCCCTCATCTTAAAGGAAATGGCATTATGTCACTTTATAACATCATGCCTTGTCACTGCCAGCATATTCTACTTTCTTTAGGAAGAGTTCCCAGCTCAAGATATTAAGAAAATACACTTGTTAGTGAATATACACTTGCAAAGAAAGTTCACAGGGTACACAAGGGGATAAGGTTCTTAAATAAAATGCCAAACAAATGTTCTCTACAACCCTACTAGTCCTGACAAGAATCCATTAAGACATTTTTAAAATCAGCTTTCCTTAGAAATACTTCATATCAGAGGACAGAGTGGTTTTGCCATACACGTAACAATTTGTAGTCTTATAAAAACCCAAAACTATAAACACCTATTTACTATTAATCCTTGATGTATTAAGAAAGCATTAGTAGAATTATGTAATGTACCCGTTTGAAACAACTATATTGTAAATTGAAAACCTTTTGGAACTGAGTTTATTACACAATCTCTTTGAAGCAAACCATACTCCACACTAATAAATTATTGTGCTATTACTTGTGTTCTCACTGTTTGTTCTATACACTTGAATATTCTCAGTGCTAAAATAAACACGTTTATTTTTTATATTTAAATTACTATATAGCTTAATTTTTTTCCAGTAGAACTTTAATTTTTTAAACATTCAATGAAGATCATTTCTGAAAGACATTTTTCTCACTAGCCCATTGTGTATTCTCTCCTAGTCTGTAAATTTGATAATGGTTCAGAGTGAAGAAATCAACAGCACCAGTTCCCATACGATCTGACATTTTCCTTGAAGGTATTTTATACAAGAACTGACCAGGTTCAGACTAGATTACATGATAAAATCTGATGTTACCTTTACATGAGGCATGATGAATGAGGGCTACTACAGCTCCAAAGTTCCATTATAATCCAATTGCATCCCACACACTTCAATCAAATAAATTCTTGTATTAGAGATGCTTTCCTGTGGTAAAGTTGCAGTCTACTACTAGATGACTGTTAGTTGCAGTATCATTTTTTCTGTTTGGTTTTAAAAAGGCAGGTTTCTGTGCGTAAGAGGAACCTCCTGTCTATCATACCATGAACAAACAAATTTGCTACAAAACTAACCCTACTGGAAGAAAAGGAAATGTGTCAGGCATCTAGAAGGAGAAAAAAGTCTGCTTGGATGAGCCAAAAAGTACAAGGAAAATATGAAAGAAATAAACACCCATTAAAGGAAATGAAAGGAAATTAGACACCTATATTTTCAAGAAGTCCTTTGTAAATGCAAAAGAAAGAAGTAGTAACATAAACAACAACATATAGTTCCTTATTAGCATCTGAGGGTTTCAAACAAAGCAGAGGATTCAAGCCTAAAGATAACATAGAGCTTGCTTCTGAACTTCCTCACAGTTCCAGGCTTGTTCCTTCCAGATAAACTTGATGTGTTCCATTGTTTATAGCTATGGCCAGATCAACGCAGTAATCAGGGATCAAATGCTGAGAGTGGTTCTTTGCATCAGCCTAAACCCCCGTGTCAGCTAGAGTGAGGAGGACACCTCTTCTGCATTTCACACAATCTCCCAGTAATGAGTGGTGTGACCTGAGACTCATTTTACTCAGGTGTGAAACAGCTGTGTACAGCAATTGATAGCAGCAATATAATGAGCTGTGATACTTTCTCAAAGAGAAACATCTCAATAAGAGATATTTCTGTTTTGCTGCTGACCTGAATGAAAGCAGCATTTTATGGGTTCAGCCTAAAATATTAATCCTGAAAAATACCAGCTGAATTATGAAATGAATGTCAATAATCCGTTTTGACCCAGAAGAAAAATTTTAGACACCTTGGAAGAAAAGGCCTGCATTCATTTTAGCAGGTTTTTGGGTCTTTTTTTTCACTTGGATAATTAATTGGAAAAGTTGTCTGAACCGAGTCCTCTGGTCGTCTCAGAGAAGTGCCTTCAACACTGCTCTGTAGGGAGTTTTAGACAGAGAAATGGATTACCTTTCTCTTCTGTGATGCTAAAATTGCACTTTCCTGTTTTGATTTGAAATATTAAGATATCAAAGGATACTCAAACCATCTTATATGCAGTACCATTAGAAATATATGGTGACCAGGAAACGGAACTGCTTTGTTATTTATAGTTCAAAGATTATTAGAAGCTCTTTCCTGACTATTGGTTCATGGTTCCAAATGCCTTTCTAAAAGAGTATTTGCCAGTCCTGGAAAGATGTGTGAAGTTATCGTTTTTAATTGCTCCTCAGTTCATTAAGGTGGGGATTCATCTCATTCAATTTTAGAAGTCCATGATACAGACATTTATAGCTGAGCTAATTACCTAGGGTTCGCCTTATAGTGAATGAAGAAAATAATGTTACTTTTAGGAAATGATTCATCTGAGGACACCTAGAACCACAGAATCATAAAATCATTTAAGTTGGAAAAGACCCTTAAGGACATCAAGGCCAAGCATAAAACTAACACTGCCAAGTCCACCACTAAACCGTGCCCTAAGTGCCACATCTACATGGCTTTTAAACACTGCCAGGGATGGTGACTTTACTACTTCCCTGGGCAGCTTGTTCCAATGCCTAATCACCCTCTCAGTGAAGAAATTTTTCCTAATATCAATCTAACCCTCCTCTGGTGCAACTTGAGGACGTTTCCTCTTGTCTTATCACTTGTTGCTTGGGAAAAGAGATCAACACCCACCTCGCTACATCCTTCTTTCAAGTAGTTGTAGACATTGATAAGATGAAAATAGTTTTGTGCTGAAACAACCCGTATTTCTTCACTGACTATAAGAACAAATTTAAACATCTGGACCAGATATTGTTCCCTTCATAATTTATGTCTGCTTTTGAAGAGCTAAATCACATTGTGCATCATAAACCCCCCAGCAGACATGACAGAAAATAGGCAAAAAATTCTTATTTAAAAAATCATAGCAATTTAATAATATTTCTGTAATTTCAGATGTTAAAATACGTACATAATTTCAGATAGGAAAGCTATGCTAATTTTATATTTCCTGAGATTCGTGTAACTTTATTGTTTCTCAATGTGATGAATTGAAACAGTGATTTTCTTAATGAAGGATGATGAAAGGAAACATAACAATGAAAGTAATTTGGCTTCCTAAAAAGGATTTGTCTTTCAGCCCACACAGCCCATCAAAACCGTGATCACTGGAATGAACATTTCTATAAATTTCTCCCTTTTTCTCTGTCAGTTTAGCATCCTCCTAAATAGGATGTAACGGTTTAACTATTACGTGGAAACCTGCAGGGAACATTTAGCTTCCAAGCAAGTTCTTTTATGCTAAATTGTTTTATAGCTGAGGTACCTTGACCTTCTTGAAATTACAGGGACTAGTTACTTTTAATTTGGGGGGCATGTGCATAAATAACATTATTTATTTTTACCTTTTGTTTCAGAAATGGTAGACTTTCTTGTAAGCTGTATGAATAAATAGCTTTTCCTCAAAGATTAGAGTAAACATACTGTCAAATAATACATTATGCACACTATTGTATCACAAATATTGCATCTCACTGTAGCAGGCTACAAACGGCTTAAATATAAATCAAGCACTTACTGAAAAAGGATAGAGAAAACCAGAATAATGTATGTAAATAAAAACTCCAAACACCATTTTGTTTCAACTCCTTTGTACAGAGCGTGTGACATCACAGATATATGTATTGGTTTACTACAGGTTAGTTTTTAAAGATCATTTCATTAACAAATTTCATGAAGAGTATGACGTTTGAGAAAAAAAGAGTCAATTTTGTTTTGTTTTGGTTTTGTCTTATGATAATCAACATGACCTGCCAGGCATAAAAGCGGCTTTGATTATTTAATCCACATTGGGAAGCATGCAGCTAATTTTATGAAAAGCTGACTGGTGTATAAGGTTTTATGAGGCAACAACAAAAGCATACAAGAAGAGCCTGAGCAGAAATCTGGATATTTAGAAAGCTAGAATATGGAGAACATGAGCCAATTCATCGAGAGGACGGAGAGGAGAGAATGCATTCATTTAGCAGTAATTTGTGGCATACAAAAAGGAAAACAGAAAAAGAGACCAGGACAACTGATGGCCTTCTCCCCTGTGTTCTACACAAGCCCTGTGTAGCTCACCTTTGAGCTTATGGAAACAGATCAGTTATTTCCCCAAATGGCTGGTTTTGAGTGGGGCTAATATTAATTGTTACTCTATGCTATTATTAACATTAGAAGGGTAACATTTGCACTGTGAACTGTAGGACTGTGCCATCAGTGTTTTATGAGACAGAGAAACCTTTGTCAAGATACTTAGCACACTCCCCAACTCATCATCGAAGGCAGACTTTGATGCAAAAGAACACAGAATAAAAAGACCAGGATTTACTTGACAGCAAGAGAAGAGACACGTGTAGGGTATTCTGTAAGCATACAGGGAGACATTCAAGAAATTCAGAGGAAAATCTTGCAAGTCTAAATGAATGTCATTGCATGACAGGAAGGCAAATGGGGTGAGGAAGTAGAGAAAATTTAGCAGGCTCAGGAAATCCAGTCGGCTGGATACAGTTGGAAAACTTAGAGGCTAATAAAGGGAAAATATTAGAAATACCTGCTCTACTTTTCTTCTTTATGAGGCATCCACTTATGACCATTTTTGGAAACAATGCAAAACTAAATGCCAAAATTTAGGAAAAAAAAATATGCTGAATTAGCTGCCTTAAAAAATCACTGAAAGTCTTTAATACATAACTAGCAATTTAAATTACAGGAATATTTTTACATGTACCTATACACACCAACTATTATACAACTTGCAGCAAAACCGCAAGATTTAACAGTGTAAATTCCTTCATATGAAGACAGAACTTCATCCCTGCAATGTTAAGAGGATTAATTAGTGTTTAAAAAGTGATACAAATATTAGGATAAGAAAACACATCGAAAGTGTTTAAGAAATACTATACTTCCATGGAAAAATATTTGCATTCTGACATTTGCCGTGAGCTCAGAGATCTTTTCATCTGTTTTGCAAACATCAGGACTGCATGGTTGATATTAGCAAAAACCACCTTGTTATCCTCTGCTCTACTCACCCAAATCTGAACACTTGTTTTGAATTAACCTTTCACATAACAGGTCACATTGCTTGTTCATTTAGTATTTAGAAACTGTCATGAGTGGACAGTAGGTGACTAGAGAAGAAAATACTCAACTGATGTTGAAAAGACTTTTCTAGTCAAATTGTGATCAGAAAAGTCTTGTTTTTCTGTCAACAGATTGTCAGAGTCCAAAACTATTTGACCAGGTTCTTTCTAGGTATTCTATATGACAAGAGTTTAATGTTTAATGCCGAGTTCACTTATGTGTAGATATTTGACATTACACAGGATTTTGACTTATTAGAGAGATACATCAATGCGCTGAAATCATAATGGAAGTACACTTAGCAGACTATAGCATTGTAATATACAGTTGGATCACAATACAAGTGTGATTCCTGTTAATAGTCTCAATATGTTTGCTGTCATGACACTGCATGCAAGAAGTACCTGGATTGAAGCTGGCTCAATCCCATTGCTCTCTTCATAGTTCATTCTATTGGTTGTTCATTTTTTATGCTGGACTGGTCTGAGCCATACATACACTTCCCCCATGCTGTTCTGGCTAGCTCAAGAATACATTCACAGCCTTTTGATTAACGCTGGGAAAATCATTCACAACAGCTGGTAGATCCACTCAGCTGATACAGCTAATTGATGCAGTCAACTGATAGAGCTATTTATCTCAAACAAAGATCACTCTAGTTCCTTTTTTGTTGAGCTAAGTCAAGCTTTCCCTACAGTAGCTGGGATCACTTCCTATGTTGTTCTTGCTTGGGCTCAACTTCCTGAGCACATCTCCTATGCCCATCTCCTCTTAGCCTTCTTTCATTGTAGGGGTTTATTGCTCAGTCACAGCGACTTTTACCCTCTGTCTTCTAGAGAAGCAAGCAAAGTTTATATGAACTTCAATAATAACCTACAATTTTAATTGCAAGTGTGGCTACTATAAGCCTGTCCATAACACACAGAGGGGTGTAACCTCCACAAAAAGAATCTAGAAATTAAACAATGACTAGAGAAGTAAAACCTTAAAAGCCAACAGCTAATGCATACTTCTAAGTAGACTGGATATTCTTTTTATTGTTTCCTTCTTTACCCACCCTTTTTTACTGAGAATATGCTCTGAGATTTTCCTGTATCAGCAGAAGGTGGGTTTGTTTAAGCAAAGATGCTATCAACTGGACTATGGTCTACTGTGATCAAATGGTTAAACTATGCAATTATATCAGAAAATACTCTGCAACTTAATTTCTTTTTTTGTGTATTATGCCTAAAGTTGCTCCAGAATTACTTTTTTTCTAAGATAAACACAATTTTCCCATGCATCCTTACAAAGTCAGAGATTTACTGAGAACTTCAGAATTAGGGAAAAATTACTTACCAGCATAAAAATTGTTGTTACTTGCAAACATCAACAGCTTGTGGAAGGGAGGATTATAGGACCAAATTTTCATCAATGTGACACCAAGTTACACCAATATAAATTAGAATAACTCCAAAGATCCTCTATGGAGTTGTGCCAGATGCTTACCAGAGCATCTGTGAACAGAATCCATTCTTAAGACTTTAATAGTAATGCTAAGGGAATATATCACCTACCATCAAACACCATATAAAATGCATAGGCTTAGCTGCCTACAGATAAAAAAACCAGTTGCTCTTTGCAATGCTAGCACAATCCTAAAAAAAAACATTTGGAAATACACTGCACAGGCTCTCTTTTTTTTCATGCTTATTTTTGGGACTGCATGGTTATATTTCAGAGCTGTATTGATTTGTATTCTTTCTATGGTTGATTAATATTACAGGAAGGCATCAAGAGTATTAGTATAGAACTGAATAGAAATATCAGTGCTTTTTCATAGAAATAGACAAACAAACAAGTCCTTTGCGATTTCATCTGGGAAAATATGTAGGCAAAAAGTTATACGACTGAAATACCACAGCCACATTGGCTGGCTGGCAGAATCCTTCACATGTGTCTCCACACCTGTTAAAGAACTTTCAGAAACTACTACTACCCAATAAAACTGCAGCTTTCCAGTTAGAGAATTAAGAGACTGGGGTTTTTTTTCCAGAAATATAATCTACAGGTGAAGTGTTTTCACCTTATAAGCTTGTAATAGGGAATTTATATTGCTTAGTAGTTGTGTTTGAGTTGATAGGAATTCTATGCTCATTATAATCTGAGAATATGAGTTAGTGGAGAAGACTTCTCAAGCAGAACAATTTTCAACCGTCCCTGTTCTCAAGGTTTAAAAATTCTTAGCATGTTAAACTTCCCCCTGCCATCTGTGGTTTTTGGTGTTTGTAGCTCATTTTGAACCTTTTTGCTCACCATTGCCTCAACTCCCACCAATGATATGAGTCTATTCTTCTCATAACATGCCAATAGTGTGGCATGACACAAAATGCTGAAGCTACCAACCTGCACAGAATATCAGTAACCAGAAAAATCATATCCAATTAAGGTAACCACAGCTCTCAGGCTCTAGAAAGAATAAAGGATGATGTCTAAAAATAAGCAACCATTATTCTAACCCAATGCCTATCCTTCTGCCTGAGCAGATTACATTTTATGAATAGCTGGTGTGTAAGTGAGAAATAGGAATATTTAAATTATTTCTATCTACCGGAATTTGTGAAATGAGGGTTTGTGTGATGGACTACAAGTCATTTCATATCAAATGTATGCAATTTAATACGGAAGGACATGTTATTTCTCTGTGGATTGGCTGTTTTGATGAGCTGAATGTTCATGTCATGTAAGTTTTTGCAAAAAAATCCCACAACATTTCACTATTTCAGGATCTTGCTTGTTAGTAGGAGATGTGGGGAAAACCCATCAATTTGCCCAAGAAAATCCTTTTCCATTTCATATTCATATAAATGATGTGTTTTAGCTACACTGCAGTGACCAAAAAAAAGTACTCTGAAGGCACAACATGATGCTGAGGTCAGGAAAAGCAGCCTGCAAGGCATGGTGTCTGCTTTGCTTGCTGTCTGTTTTCCTGTTTGTTGCTACATAAAGAAGGCAGGGCTGGACAACAGGAAAGGAGGATCCTTGTTTAGTTGGTGGCAGTTACTGCCAGCCTTTTGGAAAGTTTTAGTGAGGGAGGGGAGAAGATTTTATCTTGTTAAAAGGCAAAAAACACACAAGAGAGAAATTTTCCTAAAGCTTGACAGCATAGAGATAAAAAGGGGAATGTTTGTAAGCAGGAATCCTACCACAGACAACAAAAGACTGAGACTCTTGTGGTATACATGGTGAGGTTTCAGAGGTGGCAGGAAAAAAGATTTCCTAGGGACTTCAGTTGGATCTGTGAAGCTGACTAACCTAACAGACTCCTAAAAATTGGTGGTTGAGATCCAAAGTCAAAGGAGGCCGTTTTGTCAGGATACATGGACAAGGGGAAGTTTGTTTCTAAGCACTGTTAGTTTTTCATCCAATAGGTCGTTTTCTCAGTATTTGGTCAAATAGAAACTTGTTGCAGAGACTGGAAATTCTTTCAGGTTTTTCAAGTGTGCTTTAAAGGAAAGGGGCAGATGAATCTTCAAACCTCTGGCCCAGTAAGGATTCCATCTTCATGGGTGGATGAACTTTTCAACCTGGGTGAACCAAGTGCACTGAAAAGAAAATTATGGTACAGCAGTGTGCAACCTGCTTGTACTTCTGAAGATTACAGACTTTGACATTGCTTTATTCAAGGTAGCTACTGGAGCCTGGCAATGGGGAATGAGTTCCTGTATTCGCTGCTGAAAGCAAACATGTGCAAAGCAATCAGAGCCCCACAGGCTGCTGAAAAGCTAGATAGAATAATTAAGATAAACTCAAGCGTGCTCTACTTCAGAGCTCCATTGCAGCTTTAAGTTAGGGGACTGCCACTAACTTGCAGTACAGTTTTAAAAATCTGCAGTGTAGATTTTTGTTAGATTAAACCTTGTGATAACATTATCTCTGTTTTCTGCTCTCTCTACCTTTTGGTCAGTGACGGGTGATACTGGAAATTCCGTGCTTCCTGCTGGGAAATATAACGACTACAGGGAGTAAAGAGTCTCTTAATGAGGTTTCAGAGAAAAGATAAAATTAGAAAATGGAGGCATCTGTGTGTGACAGGGGGATCAGCATTAGTTGTCATTCTACCAGAATTTCTGTTAAACAAATAAAAGCAAATAACCATACCTCTCTATGCTCACTCCCAGAATATATGTGCTGCACTCACCGTTTCACTGTGAATTTTGATGATCATATAGACAAATTTTGATAGCTAAACCAACAATAAAATTGCTATTTTCCTGTTCTTGGGCATCACTGTGTTAGGACACATGATGTTTAAGATTTTGAACCTGAACACTGCACTATACACACAACTTTCAGAGCAGAGCTTTCTTCCAATGACTGTCACCACCTACATGGGATATACTTTTAAATCCTTTTTGCTCTCCCATGAACACAGTCGGGTATGGGCTTGTCTTTTCACATAGTCCTCTGTTCCGCTCTTACAAAGAATGTGTGTGTTCAGGAATGAGGAAATCATCAGCCATATAGATCAGTTTTTGAGAGTATATTGTTGGACATGCACTGTATATAGAGGTAGGCTTCTAGCAGGGAACCAATAGGTGTTTGGAACCACTGACTATATTGGCTATTTACAGGTAGTTTGTGTAACATAAATATGACTATTTGTATATGTCCTACAAAAATAAAGATAAAAATGAATGCCAGACACACAACTGTTATATATCGTTTTAAACAGCAGTGATCCTTGAATTTCATTAACTTTTTACACATTCTTCTCACATCTAATTCTCCATGCAATTTCATTCCACTGGCTGGAAAAAGAAGTCAGTTTCTTGTAACCATAAGTCAACCCTGGAAGTAAATTATCAGTGAATGGTATTTTGAAATGGTTCATAGAGCCTGCATCTTACTAAGAAAAATTATTGTCTTAATATCATTGCAAATTACAACAGAAATATTATGCATACTAGAATTGTGCTGAATGTTTTATTTAGGAAAACACTGATTCTAAAAACATATCATAATTTACAAATTTATACCAGGGTGTACCATACATTCTTAAAAATTAAAGCTGTCTGGCCTGACTATATTTGCTTATGAAAAATAGCTCAGCTTTAAATAAAGTCATAAAAATTGCATTCTTCTCATTTCTAGGGGTAATCAGCTATGACATTAATGGCATAAATCTTTGCTCTATTCATTTTTTCCTTCTTCTAGGAAAATAAAAATGAAATGTTTATAAAGGTGATGATCAGAGCAACTGTAATGCAACCTCCACCCTTTCTTTCAGCCATTTTAAAACTAAGTGGTTGCTGAGAGAATTTGGAAGCTCTTTAAAAGGTATTCTGAGAAATTTCTGAAAAGATATTACAACCTGACTACCTTCATTTGCCAGTTGTTTTTTGTTCATTTTTTTGTTTTCAACTGTATTGAATGGACTTCTGAAAAATATCGTCTCAAGTTTTCATAACATTCATAAGGTCTCTGGCGCCTGGTTGCTACTCCAGCTGTAGCCTTTTGCTCAGTGGAAAAAGCCTCTGTGAAGAGGATTTCGCCCACTGGCATTGATTTAATGAATTATTTAAACATTGGAATGAATACTTTAATATTGGGTTGGTTACTTTGAGAGATGGGGATGTTTTTATTCTTCTTATTGATAAATAACAATTTTTTTTGAAACAGTATAATAATAACAAACATATACTCCATTCTAATGGAATGGTCATTAGTACCGTTGACATTGTGGAAACTATACTACATTTAGCTTGTATTTTGCTAAGAGAATAAAAGGAGCAGGTTCATATCTTTCTTATGCAAGGTAGACAGGGGCAAGGAAATCCTCATATAAAGCTTTGTTTAGTTAAATTTAAAATGACTGTGGTGGGTTTTCATTCTGGATGATGAATGGATTATTAATGGTTACTTTAACAAATTAGTTAATAATTTTTTCTCCACATTGTTGTTAGTATGAATTTATTCCCAAGAATTTTTATGGAAGTTCTACAATGTAAAAGTTAGTTATCATCACTAGGATTATGCTCCTTTCTTTCGGTCTGATGTTATGCGCACAGTCTTCAATAACAACTTCAATAACTTTGACCGTTTTGTGAAGATGTAACAGCAAACCAAAATGAGATACAGTTTATGAGTTTTCTTCCACCAGAAAGGTATTTGACCTTGAAAACAGGTGAGGAAGGATAAATACTTAAAAATATTGACCCTGAAGAGTTATCATGGGAAAAAAACAGTTAAGGATATGATAACTTTACTTTCAAACCACTTAAGAGTAGGCATAAAAAATGCATCACATAAAGAAAGAGATTAAAAATTCACAATTTCAATAAAATCTCCAGGGAGATATCTATTTGTGACTTGCATAATTCAAAAGATTCAAGCTGGAATCATTCTGTATTTAAATGGTATAATTCTTCATACAATTTCATTTACTATTTCCTGTGAACATGGCAGAGGTAAAGCCCTTTCAGTCCACCTGTTGGACTGAGGAGAAATTACTCTGAATTTGGATAATGACTTAAAGCAATAATCAGAAACACCACCATCACCACCACCACCACCCCATTTTGACTGCTGTGTACTGTATCATGAAGAAGACTGATAAAGCCTGACATGCTTTAATGATTTACAGAATGATACCCATGTCATGTTTTATACAATGTGGCTCTGTCTGCTTAAAAGGAAGTATTCTAAAACACAACACTGGTAGATTTGTCTCTGCCCCTTCTGCAGAGAAGTTGAACAATTTGCTTGCCATTAATACAACTCATCTGACATTTAAATCTTAGGCAGCTACTATTAAGCAACACAACTATATTTCTTCAACGGTCAGGACAGAAACTTTGTATCTTAGATACATGTCTTACAATGAAAAAAATCCCCCAGAGAAGCTAACTTTGTTATTGCCTAGATAGAAAAGCTAAACTGCATTTTAGATGCTTAATGTAAGGGGCAATGAATCCCACCCCATTTTGGGTTAGAGTACTCCAGAGAGGCTGGTGATATGTTTCAAAAGAAACAGTTGAACTCTTCTGTCTATGCTCCAGGCAAGTAATTTGTGAGATGGTTCTAGGTCAGAAATTTTGTACATCCTCTATAATAATCCTGGGCCCCAGCTAACATGCATATGTAGCTTACAGACTTTAAGCAGCTTTGCCCTGCAGACTGGGCAAAGCATCTCAACTCTGATGATGCTGTCCATGCTGATACATTCGTACAAAGCTGGTTAAGGACTTTTAAAGATTATACTTGAACACCTCACTTCATTTGGCTTCAAAGACTAAGAGAAGAAAACCAATAAAAATAAAATAAAATAAACCAGATAGTTGTACTTATGTATTTCATCAATAAGCTCTGCCAGTTTGTCAGGTATAAGAAATGGTCCATCAATCCGCTTTTCCTGTCATTTATGGAATTTAATTTCACTTTGTCTGAGAATCCTACTTGCAATACAAAGATTTATCATCATTCACAATTACAGGAAAAATATGAAAATGCTGTACTTCAACCTCCACAAGAGTTACAAGGAAGATCAAATTTCTCAAACCCTTGAGAAACATGGGAAGACCCACTATGTGTAATTCAACTACCAAGAATAAAATGACAGTATAATATTTTCAATGAGTATTGAAAAAAATGTAACCCCTACTAGAATAAAAGGAGGCATAATCTTAGAAGCTATCATTCTTTAGTAATCTAAATGTGTAATCAACCTAAGGATATTTATATTATATTATATTACATCATATTGTATCATATTGTATTGTTTTGTAATATATATAATTACATATTATTATATTACATATATAATTATATTTTATTAAATATCATTATATTATATTGTATTAGGTTATATTGTATTATGTTATATTATTTTATATTATTATATCATATTGTATTATTATATCATATCATATTATGTTATGTTATATTATTGTTGTGCCTGACAATCTGCCAAAAATCTTATTTGTAGTCTAGAAGAAATTCAGAAAAGTCAAGGGAGTACAAAAGCTATCACTGCAAGAAAGAACTGGTCCAGAAAATGTTTCACCAGATATTGGTTAGCCAACTAATACATCTGCTTACACTGGGGTACTTTGTTCAGTGGACTGCTGATATGTTTGTGTGGGAGACAAAGCAGCCAATATGGGACCCTTATGTTTGATTCATGTTCCTACATATAAAGCAATAAAAAATGGGCAGTTGGATCACAGTGAAGAAGAACCCGATGAGATTTCTACTCAGGTATCTATGTCATAGACATCTCTGGCCAGAACTTTGTTCTAGCTATTGAAAGTGAAACAAAAAAAAATTATGTAGGTGCACAACACAAAAAAAAAAAGTAATAAACTAAAATTATGTGATGCTTTTATCAAACTACTAAACTACTGACATTTCTTGTTCCTGCATAACATCAACTAGGCTTGGGTGCAGACAGTCTGAAGAAGTATTGCAACAAACGTGACAGTGGGTTTATCTACATCTGCTGATATCAAAAAGAGGATTTTTCCCATGGGTGTTTAACTGGCAGTCCAACATAATAGAAAAGATGAGACATGCTAAAAGTATGTATATAATAGGGTGTTTTTTAAAGTAAATAGAAGTGTTTAATAAGAGAATCTGACATTTTTGACATTCTGACATCCAAGTAAGAAATTTTCTGGCTCTTGCAAAACTGCTAAAGTGAAGCAGTATGATCCATACATTCTGCTTCTTTCACAGAAGCATATATCATGCACTGCATGCATACCAAAGTTGTGCTTTGACTTTCCCTACTAAACTGTGAACCTTCTTGGCAAATTACAAGCACTATGTCATTAAATTGTTATAATCCAAAGGGCTTTCAGCTGAGTGAAAAAATAGATCTCACATCTATTATTTTTTTCAATATTAGTAAAATCAGCTGTGCCCACAGCTTTTAAATTACACAAGAATAAACCTATCCTCAGTGCTTCTACATCTAACCTGAAAATCTTTAATCCATTGTTTCATTTAGACCAATATAGCGGAACAAGTTGATACGATGATAATGGCCATGTATTCAGACACTCTTCAAACAAATTTTACATCTGCCCTCCTAAATGGGAAAAAACACTGCTAATTCAAGTGGGTGTTGTACTACTGAAGAACAAGTGAAAGCAATCATATGGATCTGAAACTAGGATCTATTTGTTAGTAAGGGGGTGAAAAAAGGGTTTTTAGAAAAAAAAGTAGATAAGCAGAACTACCTTGTCTGGCATTAATTTGAATAATCATCATGTATCAATATGAAAGACCATTTGTCTTATTAGGAAGAAAAAACTCATACAGCTCAAAGGTACAATCTACAAAAGTTTGAAACAATATATCATGTATTGCCCAAGAAAACCAAAACAGTTACTTTCTGTGCAACCTCCCTATTATCTAAGTATCAGGGAATGTCTGGGTTAAATTTACTCTGAAGAGCTGCAGACCCTGAGAAACTGACAAATTAGAAAATTCAAAGAATGTAAAAGGAAACAAAAGACACACTTCCAATTTATTTTTAAAGGTTTCTGTAACAATGAATAATTAAAATCTAAGACATACGCCTCACTTGAACCCTGACTGGATCAATAAACAGCATAAGGCTTTCCATACAGAATTAAGCCACACCCAGCACCTAAATATTGATATCCTATGCATACTAATGTTAAATACCACAGTTCCATTTTTATAAAAATGCAAGTATAGCCATATACAAAATAAACACTTTTAATTGGCAGTTGCTTTAGACTGCTAAGAGATGCTGCTGTAATAAAATAAAATAAATTAATAATAAAAAAAATTAAAGCTTGTATTTTGAGTTAGGTTCCTAATACAGCTTTTCCTGTATTACAAACAAGTATAAAATTTGCAATTGCTATGTACTAGTGTCATTTTCTATGTTGTCTTTACTTGCAAGCAGATATTCTTGGCCTACCACTTTTCTAATAGTGTATAATCTGTGGACCTGAAACTCGTTTTGCTAGAAAGAAAGCAAACCTGAATATTAAACGATTGTGAGACTGGAAGACATCAAAAGGCATAGGAGCATATGGCGCAGGTAAAATACTTACCCTGATGACTACTGTATACATCACAATATATCACATAATGCTCTTTTGAAAATTTCAGCCCTCAGTACAATGATCAAAAGCCAGAGTAAATGCAGTGTACTACAGAAAAGAATAAGAGAAAAACAAATATTTCAGATAAAACAACATAATTTTCCTTCCATAGATCATCAGTGTGGATCTTTTCCATATCATTAAAATGTTTTGCTGGCCAGTTGCACAATCCCCGAATACACTGTAACTGGGTATTGTCTACAGAAGTGATTCAGGGCCTCTGCAGCTTTGCTTGGTGATAGCTTCTTTTGTAAGAGTGAAGACATACAAAGAAGTAGAGGCTCTCCGATCACAGTAACTCACAAAATAACTTCTTATTGCTTTGTGAGCCTATGAGTTTGCACAAGGGAGAATATATGTGTACAATGGAAGAACTATTTGTCCAAGTGTATTAGAGTATGCGGATGTGGTGCAAAGTCTCCCTTCAACACGAGTTTTCTCAGGGATGCATAAAATGTCTGCTTTAATCCAGAAGATTTAAATGCTTAAAGCTTAGTAAGGTAATCTTTATCTTTGATCTAATAAATGTGGGAAACTGGAAAAGTCCATTTTAATATAATCTTAATGCTCCCAACTCATCTTACGTACACATCCACTCCTTATCATTCTCCTTATTGTTAACAGTTCCCTGTTAAGTTATTCCCCAAAGTAACAAACCACAAGCAGGTTTTTTTTGTGAACACTGAAAAAGGAGGTCCCTGGGAGTTTGAATTCTGTAGGTTCTAAGACTGTTGACTCAGTTGAACTTATAATTTATATTTGCTGCTATTCTTTAAACTTTATTCTCCAGCCTGGACTCACAACATGCTTTAATGTTCAAATTATGTTTGAATTATTAGCAGGTATTCTTATTCAGTGCTGGCTTTGACTAATTCTCAGCAGGCAGCCTTAAACTTCAGCAAAAATTTATAGTATCTCTGAGAATATTAAACAAGTCTATGCTACAGAAAGCAACACATAATTAGCATGAGAGTAGAATTTCTGAACATACCTTTTCATATTTTTTCTCTAATTATGGACAAATAAGTGTACTGAGTTCACCACTCAGTACATGCCTGAGATTCACCTCTCCCAGCTTTATTGAACAGTGCAAGGAGCCTCTTTCTGTTAATAAGACTTTCCCAGCTGATGGGTAATTCATGAACAAGGGCTTTATCTGTGGTGTTTTATGGTATATCTCTGACTGCTGTTTCTGTGCCATTTTTGCGCTGTCTTGAATTCCTCCCACTCATGCAGCCAAGGCTGACACAAAGTAAAGAACCCATTTTATTTTCAATGGTTCTAAAAAGGGTTACTGTTTCAGTAGCTTTGTACAGATCTACAGATCACCCATTGTGTTTGTTGACTTTAAAGCTAGCACAGGCATGCTGAAGCAAAAAAAAAAAAAAAAAAAAAAAAAAAAAAGAAAGAAAAAAAAAGGCCTAGAAGTAAATGAGAAATTGTTTAGAATGGAAAACTCTGTGACCTCTTTCTGGATGAAGGTGGAATGATAACAGAAGGCTTAGGGATCCTCATTAAAGAACCTCAGGAATAGTGGAATCTTTTTGTTCACTCATAATAACTCATGCCAGTTAAATCTACCTGTAAATGCACATCTTCTGAAGAAGGTTTAGAACAGCATAATGATAACAGCATCAGTGCTACCGCTCCTTTTGGTAGCACTGACCACATGAATTACTCTAAAAACAACAGTCTGGTGAACATCTGGAATCAGAAAATTAAGGGACTCCCTCTGGTTATTTTGATTTACATCCAAGCTCTTCATCCTAAATGTCACGCTTGAGTGCCAGAAGATTTAAATCAGAATGCTGTAATCCATACTTATTTTCTTATTCCAATACTTAGTATGTAATCTATACTTATTTTACTCAGTATTTTTTCCAAATACTCTAAAAATAACATTTGAGACCAAGTCAGTTTATATAAATTCATTGATCTACTAGAGTGAAAATAATTTTCAGGAGTGCCTGAAGTTATATTTAGCATAACTGAAAAGGATTCCGCAGAAACTTTAGCCTGTGTTTTCTCAGACTGAGAATTCTTTCTCTGTCTTGGTTCCTAGCTACTCAGAAGCACCAGGACAGTTTGTGGTAGAGCTGGGAAGTCTGAAATTTGTACAGGCTTTAAGGAAATCATGTTTAACTTCTGTAAATCGATTCTTTGAAAGATTTCATCTCATATGAAAATTTCTAGTACATGGCCATCAACTCTATAAACAGCAATAGAGATTTATTTTGGTTGAGAGCTGTCTGAATAGCAGCTATGCATACCTCAGAGTCAAAAGGGGCAACAGAGTGAAATCAAGCTGAGGAAGACAAGCCAGAAAAGGATACTTGAAAAGGCAGACAAATGTTATCTCATGTACATACAGTGGATGTGTGAGGATTTGAACCCTTGGAAATCTACAGGAAAAGACAGTCCTTCCCATATAAGTGGTAATAGGAATATCGGGGATTTCAGTCACAATCAAAAGCAAATGAAAGACGAAAGCAAGTTTCTTTAACTACCTATTCACGCTGCTGTGCAGAAAGTATATGAAAGATGGCCTGTAGATGGTGATATTAATGTTGTATGATGGACATGTTTTGCACTACACAGTACAGGTTAGACTTCGATTCTTTTATGTACCATTAAAAAATGTATATCCAGACAAATCCTTCATGCTACTAATCGCTTATAGTCTGAGTGAATAAAATCAGTCCTTTTATTTTACCAGGACTTTTTCCGTCATCTCTTAAAAATCCTCATCTCCCTTCCAGTGAAACTAGTCTATCAACTGATATGTGCTAAAAGCAAGCACTTATATTACAGAAAATAGGTTAGATGGAAGCACTGAAATGCCATAGAGATGAATGTTGTAAAGGAATCTATAGTTATAATAAAGTATAAATAAGATTAGATAATGTTATGGAAAAATTAAGAAAGCACCTTTTTACAAGGGTTATTACACATATTTAGAAAAAATACTGTCCTTTCTGAAAGTAAGATGACTCCTTTTACAACAGCCAAATAGCTGCATGTTTATTCTATATCCTCTGGTAATATCATAACAGAAGGCTAAGGATAGGTGAGTAGTGCATAATAGTCTAAAGTATTTAAATTTTGCAAGAAAAGGCAGAGTTTATTCAATACATAAATTGTAATTTACATAAAATTCTTATACAAATCACTATTACTTTTTTTTGCCTGTCAATTTCACACTAGGGGTTTATGCCAGGAAGTCAGGTCAAATTATTTAAAATCAGTTTTCATGTGCTGCCTGAGGGTCACTGCTCAAAAATGTAGGATCATCATCTTTGCTACTTTTACATTATAACAGATTTTTAGGAGAAATAAAGAATGCAGAACAGAAAGTTTATGTGTTTGTATTTTTTACATTGCAGTAATTTTTAATGACTAATTACTGTGCCTTGCCTCTTGGAACACTGAGAACAGCCATATTTCCTCACTCAAGAACAGATATATTATGTGCTCTTCTTTTTGTCATATGTAATAGGTGGGCAAGGGGGGTTTAGAAGAGTAACATGGGTATATGAATGCCACATTGAAGGTAGGTCAGGTTAAAGACAATGATCAGTTCAATTATCTCTGTCGTGGTGCTTTTTAAGTATTCCAATGGCATTATCTCATGGTGGATTGTTGTCTGGGATTTAAAGGTAAAAAAGCACAAGTCTTTCTTGCTAGAAATAGCAATACCAAGTCCATCAGCTTGGCTGTAGTATCTGATCTGCCTCATTTCTGTGCTGAGACAGTTCCTTTAAGCTATTCAAGTTTTTGATCCTCACAGCTGCTGCTTCACTTATTAGTATTCTACAAAGGAGCTCATTCTGGGATAGTTCACTCTAGGACTGCTCACACAGACAATATGGATGAAACTGCATACTGCACACTCCTCCAACATTATTCCAGTTGACTTTGTACTTTCACATGCCCTCATGCACATATCAGGGCATCTAATACATACTTCTCATTTCATGCTACAAAATTACTTCTCTAGTGAGCTGAAACACAGTTCATGTCATAGGCAAAAAAACCATCATCATGTTACCAGCTGCAATCATGTGATCAACACTGTCTCTATGGGTAATTTTGAAAGACTAAACTTTCCAGCCTTTCATAGTTTCTCCCTGTACTTTGTCTTTTTCTTATCAGTATTCTTGGAAAAAAACCACAGATGTTTTCCTATGGCAAAACTGTCACTGCTGTCTCTAGGTACTTAACTCTTCTTTTGACTCTTTCTTCCACCAGTAACAAGAGGGATCTTGTCTGGCTTTGAGTGCTGGACAGTATCCCCATAGTAAATGAGGTCTTCATTTGAAATTCACATTTAAAAGTCACCAGTTTCCTTGCAGGTTAGGTAACTACAGTTTTAAAAAAGAATACATTTTCTTTTGGTAGCATATTTGTTTAGATATACATTGTGCACTGGTGTTAACTAGACATATATATTGCCCAGTGTTACATAAAATTTTGCAAAAAAACCCCAAACATTTTTCAATTAATCCTAACCATCCTACACAATTAGTTATACATTAGGAAAAAAAAAAAAACCCAAAACCAAAAAACTAATCTGCACACAAAGTCTGATTTATTTTTGTTCTTCTACGTACTGATATATTTTAAAACTATGTTTTATAAGATCTAATTAAAGCTGGTGACACATCACAGAGAAAACATTCTTGCCTATGCTGGAACACATTTATACAGTAGATAAATAAATGTATGTATACTCAATTTTTAAACTTATTCTAAAATTTCTACAACATATTTTAGCATATCTAGTAACCTTTCCATAGTTCTCCAGAACCCCAAATATGCATTTGCTTAATGTCCTACAGATCAAAAAAAGGCGTTTTTGGGGGCTTTAATGTCCAACTTTAGCCAGCATAGAAAATGTTCTACTATTATCTCTAAAATCATAGTTGTGAATTTTTATACCGTGTGCCAAATATAAGGCAAAGAATTCTAAACCTTCCAGCAGTAATGGAAATGAAAACTTTACTCAAAAAGGGCCAGGCAGTCTTCTGCTGGTAAAAATCAATAGTTCAAATAAACTTCTTTACAGTGTATCACTGTCTGTGTAAGTAGATTGTTTTGCATGCAATCTTCTTTCACAGATTTGTCTGTTTTATCAAGCTATTTGTATTTTTGTCATCTATAACATCCTGTAACAAGTTTCAAAATTTAGCTGTTTTGTGTAACAAATACTGCCTTCTGTTTTCTTCAAGCTCTGTTTCCTAGAAAGTTTATTAGATACACTTATTCACATTTTCCAAACTGTTCAGGATCTTGTTGACCTTTAACTTATTCCAGTTACCTCTTTTTCCATCTATATAGACTGTGTTTGCACACACAAAAAACCAAACCACCCAAATTCCATAAGTTTCATTATTCATTTTACCATATTCTATTTCTTCTATGTTCTACCTGAGCCTGGAAGAAGAGACAGAACTGCAAGGTTTTTATGCATTTCTCTAAATACGTTCTTAATTTTGATGTTTATTTCTTTCCTAGTCATTCAAAATATTATATTTGCTGGTTTTGAGCACTTCCTAGGATGGATCTGATATTTTTGTAGAACTTTCTATGATGAGTTCAGAACCTCTTTCCTGAATGCTAATAAGTTATTTAGGGTCTCTCATTCTTTATATACATAGAGATTATAATATCTGCTCATTATTCTACATTTATCACCACTGAGTTTCACCTTTTACTGCTAATTCAGTATTGTAAACTTCTGCTAGATTTTGCTTTTACTACCCTGAATAATTTAATACTACCAGAAAACTTTGTCACCTCACTACTCACCTCTTTTCTGGATAGCTTATGAATACGTGTAATATATGAGCAGGTGAGAAAATGCAATGTGCAATGAATTTGCAAAAGTGTCTAGCTCTGGCTTCCCCTATTTTTTCCGCTCTTTCTATGACACTGCAGCCACTTCATCATCCAAGGACTATACAGAATTACAGAGAGACAAAGGCTAATTATTCATCACTTCAGGGGTGGGAGGGTAGTGCTATAACCGGAGTGAATATATGCAAGAAACCTTCCAGCATTTCTGGCGAAAGTAGTTGCTCCTTAAAGCTAGGATCAGCTCGGGCCAGTAGCCCAGAAAAACCTTAGGTGAATGACTGTGTTTTCTTTTAATTTCCAGATGTGTTTTTACAGAAACAGTTTTGTTTCTTTCTGTGCCTTTTCTGTCTAATGTCGTGCCTGAATGTTTTCCTTTCATTTTCTTACTGGCGTGGCTAAAGCATTATCTGAGAAAGGTGAAGTATGCTAGTATCTGCAAGGTTTTGCTTGCTTTTTCCTTTTTTGTGAAATTACCGGAACCTCAAAAAATGTACCAAGGTTAGTGTAGTTGCTCCTAAATTGAGCATCATGACCTGGAAACATCAGTAGATAAGAAGGAAGTCCCTGCAAACAATAAAATGCAGAGAAATGTTAATGGAAATGCAGACAGGACACTGGAAGGCAACAGAAGAGGGTTTAAGAACCACTGCCTAATGTAGTCTTATTTCAGTTACCTGTAAGCACCAACTATTACATTAAAGGGGTACCCCGTTAATAGAAAGCTAGGCCAAAGCACATCCATATTCACTCTGTTTTTAGGTACATTTACCTATCATAAGTAATGGACTTAGAGTATTGGTTTGTTTTTGTTTTGATGTTGAACTTTTTTGTTCTCTCTTTAGTCCTTTGCTTGGTTTATTGCACAGCTTTTTAATTGAATTAGTGTATGAGCAGTTTTATTGCCTTTGTAGACACATGCACCTCTTGAAGAAATGAAATATGCTGCAATGGAGAGATGGGACACTGCTTGATGCAAGCAAATGTCAATTTATTGTACGCAATCACGAGTTTATATATGTTTTCAGAAGCTGCGGGCTTTAAACAGATTGGTTCTTTAAGCTAAGCATTACATACTAGGCAATCCCTGATTGGTGGTTAACTACAAACAAAGGACACTTTAAGTAAGTGTTTACAGTCATCAATTAACAGCAAGGTGTTACTTCTCCTTGGCCTATCATTTCCCTGCTCCCCTATCCTCTCTTGGCATGACTCATCCTGTTAATTGTTATCTATTCACATTCCTTGTCCTCCCAGGGTTTGTGGCCTACCAGCCCTAGCGCATTCCTTTCAGCTAACTGATTGGTACTTATGGCCCTGATTTCCAGGCCCCTTCCTGCATCTCCCCTTCTTGTTTTTGAGCAATCCAAATCCTGTTTATTTTAAACATGCATTCTCGTTGTAAGCATTGAAACAAACAAGGAACAAATAAACCAACAATACTGTCAATACCATCAATGCTCCTTTGATTATATTTTGTAACCAGCCCCCTAACCCAAGGCTTGAAAGCCAGTCCATTAACCCTTTCTCAATCTTTATGGCCTGTACATTTTTTCTTAACTCAGCAAGCTGCTTATGAATAGAGATCGAGTGATCAGTGACATTCATAAAACATTTTCCTTAGTGCTGTTCACTATAGGATACTCTCTACTGTTCATGCTGTTTCCTTATCTTCTAGAGGTGAGATCACCTTCCTCCTTTGTTTCTGTCTCATCCTAGTTTTTCTTCTCATACTCCTCAAAGTTATTTAACTCTTTGCTGCAGGTTCGCAACTGCACATCGTCAAGGCAAGGCCAAAGCTGCACATTATCAATGTCAAAACAACCCACTGTCTCTGTTCCGTACAATTTTACAGTTTCCCTTTTTTGTTTTTGAACAACTAGTACCAGGTTTGCCATGTTCTGCAGGGCCCTTGCAAACATGACAGCAACCAAGGTAATAGCAAACAAACAATACTGCCAATTGAGTGAAGAGATGCCAAAAAGGCTGACATTTTCTCAGATTTTGATAACATGTTACTGCAATGGGGCACCTAAAATCCATTCAGCACATACCATCAAAATCCTCACAGCCATGTCCTTGAACCAACAACAAAAAGCAGTGGCAATTTTGACTCACATTCTTAACTGCCTAACAAACAAGGTGGTTTAACTCTTTAATGCTTTCCATGCTGTTACTCCGGATAAGAGAAGAACTACTGCAATCCCATCATAGCCTCCTACTACATTAGCATCTACATAAAGACAATTATCGACATTCAAAGTGTAAACAGTATCAACTTCTTTTGCATTAACATTATACAGAGGTAATCAATTATCCCAAATATCAAGGCTTTCAGTAAGGTTCTTCATTCCTCACATACATTCACTTTTTTGCAACAATGTCTGCAAGTCAGTTTCAAGGAAGGGCACACCAAACAAGAACTGGTTCAGTCAAAAAGTTCAAAACATAGCATGCTTTCTCTGAATGTGCCTCTGGGGTCATTCCCTTCATTCCCTCTTTTATTATTAATATATATACACACATATATATATACATAAATATATGCAACCAGAGACACTTTACTGTAACAGAGAAGCCCATATTTACATCTCTGAGCCTGGACACAAACCGCAGCTGTATGCACCACCAGGATCAGGGCAGAAATCATTCATGCAGTTACATAGCTATATATCACTACAAGCATGCAGACACCTATTAAACACTAGATAACCATGTTTATCTTTTCTATTCTCCTTCACAATACCTAGCTGTTCTCTCATCTCTTGTTAGCTCAACTATTCTCCAGCTTCCTCTCCTATATCTCTCTTCAGACATTCTTTACCCTCCTCTTTTTTGCTTGTTAATTGCGACGAGGCAAAGTTTGCGTGTAGCTGGGTGACCATGACCTGATTTATGTTACAATCAACTAAACACTGAATACAGGAAAAAAGGCATGGGAGACATAAGGCAAACATCAATAAGGCGTTAAAGATAATTATAATAAATCCTGTAATACTTTTGAGTCATGGCCCAAAGTTTCCCAGCCGTGAGAAGAGACCAAAGGTATCCCGCCCCTGGCTCTGCTGCAGATCTTTCTTTAAGGCTTTTAAGTTTTGTATACTTTTGTGAATCAATGCAGAGTGGTCACTCAGATTCACATAACACATCCTATCGAAGTCTTCACACTTGTGTCCCTGTGCTAATAATAAAAATCAATAGCAACTCGGTTCTGTAGCAAGATATGACAGACAGAATCAACATCTGTTAATAAGCCAGAAAAAAAAGAATAGTATTTGTAGTATAACTTTGTTTAGCAAGCTAGCAGCCTAATTTACTAAGCAAGTTAAGAGTGTGTACTATTCTTACAGAAGAGATTAGAGAAGCAAAAATGTGTTATGCTGCATTCCAGAACTCAGCCTGAGAATTACAGTCTGCTGCGAGTTCTGCGTTACAATCATTTGACACATCATGTTGGGGTTGCTATTGTGAAAGTTGCTCGTTTACAATTTTCATTGGCATTATCATAGCTAGTTGTTTTAAAAGCAACCCTTGAGCTTCCTTATGTTCGACTTGTTGCAAAATATTCTGAAGGCAATCAATAAAGTTAGTATTAAAGTTAGTGGCTCTCTAGGACCCTGCAAGACTGTGGTAAGACTCCTGCCTCCGGACTGCCTTAATAGCCATCTCCTTCATTTGCAAATAGTTGTCCCTGGGATACCTTGCCTGAGTCACAGAATTGGCACAATAATTTTCTCCAGCCAACTGCTCATAGTTAACAGCAATTCCCCAATTAAGGTTTTCAATCAAGGCCACTACACACAGCTCACAAAAATCAGATAACCACATCATATACTGTATCAGAGTTAGTACCATACAAAGCAATAACTTCCAATCATGCAGTGTGAGTGTATGAGGCTCTGCCATCACTTCAAGAAGGGACATAGCAGATGTATTATAAATCCTCCCTTCCCTCACTGCTTTGCTTAACTCTTTAACAGCCTCGTATTGCACGGGCTGCCACTCTCGAGGTTGATTTGTCTGACAAAGTACTGAATATGCCATAGCGACTCCCAAAACCCCTCACTTAAGCTTTTCCCACTTGCATTCCTGCCACCAATCCCTCAGACCCCCTTTCACTCTCCCTGAAAATACAGTCAATGCATCGGGGGAGGGGGGGGTGGGGGAGGGGGGAGAGGGGTAAGGTCTATCTCCTTTTCCAAATCTATAGGACCTGGATCAAAAGGTTTATCAGTGTCAATGGAATCATTGTCCGAGTTGTCCTGTTCCCGTGCTTGGTCCTGTGTTGTGAGGCTCACTGCAATCAGTGACAGAAGCTTTGGGGGCAGAGGAAGTGTGGACAGAATCCCCATCATTGACAGTGTGTTGAGAAGAGTTGTGCTGTTGGTGGAATTTACAGCCTCCTCTAGTTCAGTGCTTACACTGTTGGTGGAATTTACACCTTCCTCTGGTTTAGCACTGTTAGTAGAATTAGTCCACACTTGGCAAAGAGTAGTCAGAATTTGCCACCAAGGTGCTAAATGCATTCCCGACGCGGAGTCCCCCTCCGCAGCAGCATCATACAATTGTCTGCTGTATGTACACACTTTCATTTCTTTCAAAGTCTCTAAAGTTTCTTGGCTGCTCACCTGTCTCGATGCATACAGGTGTTATCCTTGGGGTTTAGGTTGTCTGCCTGGTCCAGCCAGCAAGACGATTGTTCAGCCAAGACGTCTCCTCCAGAACACAGCCCTCTTCCACGAGCTGTCTTTTTTATCGACCAGTTCCGTCCTTATTCTTCCAAGGCTTCGGAACACCACCATAGGGGTCACCATTTGAGGAGACTGAGGCACGGACTCCCGGATCTGACTAGAAGACCCTTTATGAGTCCATATACATCTCTCATAGGGGAAGACACTTGATTCCCATGTTTCCCACAGCTCACCTTTCAATTCCAGAGGGACTTTTTTCATTTCCTGCTTCCTTTCAGCAGCTCATTCAATGTTCTGTGGGACTCGCGACCTACCTCTCAGCCTGGTGGTTCATAAACCCATCATGTCGGGGTCACCAATTTGCTACAATGGAGAGGCAGGATGCTGCTTGATGCAAGCAAATATCAATTTATTGTACAGAAATACAAGTACATGAGGGAGTAAAATTTTTTATTTCTATCTTTTATGAAGAAAAAAACCCTTATCATTTACTGCTCTCGTCTGACGTAACGACAATTCAAGGTGGTATTAAACCACAGAGAATTTTTCTGTATATATAAAATCTATATAAAATCTGGATTTTTATATAGGATTTTATGTAGTTTATTACTTAATGAAACTTACGGAGAAGTTGACTTAAAATTCACCTGTTCCTGTCTACAGCTCAGTTAAGATTCTGTGTTGTAATTCCTTCTCAGATATTTTTCCCATTACGTTACCAAATTTCACTTTATAACTTGCACTTGATAATGAAACCATAAAAAATTCCCTAACTGGAAGTAACAGTGTTCTACTTGAACTCAGCCAAATGAGAGGCAGAGGAAGAGATACCTCCATTTTAAAATCAGGTATTGGTCATGGTGAGAAGACAACTGTTTATTAGGTGATTTATTAATTTATTTGTAATAACAGTCATATAATGAGCAAGTTGCTATTACTTAACTTGTTTTGGTTTTACCTTAGTATGATTGGTGTAATTTCTATTAATACAATCATTTTTACATACTGTTATAACTGACAGATATTAATATGCAGTAGTTATCATTTGTAGCCTGAATTATGTGTAACGCTGAAGATGCAGCGTAGAGCTGTGCAGATAGGGAATGATAGCAGAGATCTTGACAGTGTGGGCACAGGATGAAAGAAGAGGCTTCAAGCCATAAAGCTTTAGGCAGACCTTCAGTGAACAATTTCTGATCATTGGACTAATGTAATTTTGGAAGCCTAGTAAAAACTGGCTTTAGGGAAAACAAAGCGAACAAAGAACAAGTATTCAACATGCGCAAAGTACACCATACATTGGAAAAAAAAAAAAAAAGGATGTCATATGCAAAAAAAAAAATAGCACCAAGTGGATCCTGGAGTGAATGAAAACAACAGTGCCATGTTTCTGGTGAAGGACTTGAGATGTTCATGTGTCACCTTAAAGCCATACTATTTGCTTCTAGGAAGAATGATACCATCAACCTGAGGACCCACAGAAGTAATGGAAGAGTGAGCATACCACCAAAGAAAGGATTAGATACTAAAAGGTTTGTGTATATCACATTAAATCTTTTATTAAAAAGGCTTTTTTTTCCTGCAATAATTACACAATTTACTTAGTGTCATTGTAAACCAAATAATATTTTAAAATAGCTTACTTATCCTTTCATTAGGCTAATAATAATTATTTCCTTAAATGTGAAGAGTTTCACTAGCCCACAGAAGTTGCAGGGTGCCCTGCCCTGGAGTTCTGGTGTGAGTACGGAAGCAACTGCTGAAGGCAGCTCTGAATTTGCCCGTAGAGATAAAGCAATGAGATCTTTTAGATTTGGTGTATCATATTGCTACTATTGCCTGTACTTGATACTTTTTCAGTGGAACTTTTAGTGGTTCCATTAATTACATATATAAAATGAGGTATGAAGGAGGTTGCTTCAAACTGGCCCTGCCAATTTCTGTTGAGGACCATGATGGTGTTCAGAAGAGTTCTAACTTGCATCAACAGATAAAAATTTTCACTATCAACTCTTCAATTTTTTATTTTTATTTTTAAGGAAGGTTTATTCAAATTTTATTCAAATTCAAATATTAGGAATGACTGAGGCAAATGTCATGCTTTGGAGAATGGATGAAGTAGTTGGCTTTCACAACTAAAGGGTACTCCCATTGCAGATAAGGAACGGGACTAACGAGAAGTCAGGTGGGAGGAGAGCAGGGTCTGATACCTGTTACAATGGTAGATTCTTGTTCTTCCTTCCATCCAGTTGCTCTGAGAACTGACTGCAAGCAGTGGAGATTTGCTGAGGCCAAATTCCAGCTCATGATTATTTCTCACTGTAAGACAATGCTGTACCTTAATTTTGAATACAAATCAGAAGAAACAGATGTTTATCCTACACGGTTCTAGTCAACAGCATCAAATGGCAGTTAGGGAAAAAAAAAAAACCAAAACTGTCTCCTGGCAGAATGCACTTTTCTTTTTGAAGTCTTCTTACCATAGAGATGCATTACATATTCTGAATTTCAGATATTTTTTTTTTTCTGTTTACATCCAGACTCTTGCTGTCTAGCTGATTTCCCCAGAGCAGATATTCCATGGGAGATGTCTGTTCTGGATTCATGCTTTATTTTTACAACTGTTAACTGTGGGATGGGCACTCACTGTCTCCTACAGGTCAAATGTGTCATGGATTTTAAGCTGAGGAAGTCTTAAAGCATATATAGACCTTGGCAGCAGTCTAGTTTAAGCAAGCTGGAGATTTAAAGCTTAAGATATAAATGTTTCATGCTATTCTAATAAGAGGGATATTATTTTAACTATTGTAAGTATCTGAATAATGTTGCCAAAACACAGCACAACCATGATTTAAATTTCCCACTCATTATTTGTTTTAGTTTTGAGACAAATAAAGATTTATGATGCTTAAGAGCTTTATTTCACCATGAAAAAAAATAGCTGTTGTACTGCTGATGAGGAAGAAAAGAAAAATAAGATAATTTAAGAGCCTTTGCATACTTCCCAGCATCAACATCAGAGCATAATATTGTCATCCTGAGCTCTCCCATGGCAGCTGGGCTGCACTAATGGTGATCGGGAGAGATGGTGGCAGGAAGAGCAGCAGGGCTGACACGAACTCTGAGATGATTCTTGGTCCTCCAAATACATTAAATATGGAGTCAGTAATCAAGTTTTATTTTAACCGTAATCCTCATCACTGCTGTTTATGTACTGCTTTTATATATTATTTTGTCAGCCTGTTCTCTTTAGTACTAAAGAAACATCTGAAGGACATCTGAAAAGGAGATATTAAATTAAACTCATTTATCAAAAGCACAATAAGCTGTTCTAGGCTTCACTGCTTGGAATTAAAGCTCTTCTCCTGATTTCTGCAACACTCTGTGTCCTGTGCACTCTTACAAGGAGGAAAGAAATAAATTAGTTTTCTTTTGTTACCTATTCAGCTTATTAAAAGAAAGATGAAGAAACTGTGAGTCACACTATGACATGGATGGGGAGGAAATTGTCTGGAAAGAACTCACCTAAAAGAAAATAAAAACCCTAATGTACTTCAGGGTATTTCTAAGGATTTGTATTCTATTGATAGCAAAGAACAAATCAAACTATGGTACAAAGAAGATTTGCATACAGAAACTGCTCAGAAAAGACAACTTTCATTACACTTCCTGCCACCCTCTAATATGCCTTTCTTTGTTCTCAGTACAAACTTTTATGTCACTCTTAAGGTTTGTGAATGTTGCCTTCACACTGATGTATCCTTACTGGGAATAAAGACTAGGTGGTAGAGAACTGCCCAGACCTGGGAAGAGGTTACCAAGATTTGAATCAGATCTTCTCATTCTAATAAAATTCTACAGTTTCTTAACCTTTGCAATGTGCCAAGGGACAGAAAATGTTTAAGCTTGTGTTATTTGGGTGAACAGCACTGTAGGAATGACAGAAAATCCACAGAGGATTTAAATTGCTAAATTGTGCCCCAGTGGATTTCTGCCATCAGAGTAACAAGAATGGAAGAAGTTCCTTAAAAAAACCTCTTTTGTTACAAAATGGCACTTAAATAAAAGTCTTAATTTTTTCACCATTTTTCTAAGATATTCTATTATTCTGATTACAATGAACAGCTCAACTACAGTGTAGTCTTATCACAGTTAAAATCTGATATATTACATTAAAATTTAATGGACTGTTCTTGTACCTACAGCAGACATGTACGAGATACAAAAGGTATATTCATCTAAAAAGAAGGGAATTAATTTGTTATATCAAAAGGTGCTGCAAGAAAGGCATAGAAATTAAAACAGATATAAAAGCACCATATATACCAGAGAAAACCCTTTCTCAGCAACATCAATGCAGTATAAGTAAATATAATTGTTTCACCTTCAGTTGTGGAAAAAAAATTAAAAACCCATAACAAAGTTTCTTTATTTTCCTTTTATAAAAAAAATCCTTCTTGCTATATGTGGTTGAAATACATGTTTTATTAAAATAATTATTTTATTAAAGAATTTTTAAACAAATGCATTTAATATGCAAGACATTCAGAGAACTGTGTATTCCAAAAACATGATTCCTAGTGCTAGAGTGGTTTTCTAATATTTTGGAAGAAAAGCTTGCAGCTGGGGAAAGTTGTAACTCAGAACTTGTTTTGGTGTTGGATCTCTTTTCCTTCCTGTTTCTTTTGCTCAGAGGCTCTATATAAAGCCTTAGAGACATTAAAAAGAGAGTACAAGATTATGATGCTGTAGAATTGAAGGCCCCTTAGTTTGTGCAGCCTACAGATTTTAACTTATGTACAAGTAGCTGTTCTACCTGTCTATGCCCTGAAAATGGTGCAGGAGATGGAAAGAAATGATGTGGAGCCTGGAAACAAAAAGTCTCAGCTTCTTAGGACCAGCTAACATACATGGTGTTATTTCGCCTTGACCTGAGCATGACAGCATAAGGCTGGGGTAGAGAATAAGAAAGTGTAACATCCAGAAGTGTAATGCCCCTCTGTTGCAACATCTCAAGCACACAGCATACTTCCATCTGTCATTTTGGATAAACATTAGTAGGGGGGGAAACATTAGCAGAGGTAACAAGATTTCAGCAAATCAATCTGCAGTTTATATCATAGTAAAGAGTAAACTTTGCCAAAGGCTAGGAGAATGCACAAACCAATGGGATGCAAAAAGTAATTCAGTATTTGATTTTAAAATTATCTGTATTTCCAGTGCATCTGATACTTAGGTCCTCATAGACATTTTTAGGATTCCCCCTTTCACATGTAAATCTTCTTTAACCCTCTAACCCCCTTACAGTGTCCTAAAAATTTAGAAAGCAAAACAGTGGTTTCTTATCTGTATCAGTCTCACACAACACAGCACTGCTCCCATCAACATTCATGCAATCATTGTGGATATAACCAACTTTCTGCAGTGCTGCTTGCCTTCGTCATGGTTAAAATTGAGGTAATTGTTTTTCTTACTCCCCTCTGATGAATTTGACACAAATGTGATGATTCTAAAATATATCCAGCTTCTGAAATATTATGCCAGCCTGTGTAAAGAGCTATTTTCTCAGAAGGAACGAATATGCTCTTTAATACTTAGTCCTCTTGTCTCAGATCTATATTTGTGAATGATTTGAAGATTGTGATTATTTTAAGTACTTTAGAGAAATCTGTCATGATCTAATTTGTCCTATTAGTCACTTGGCCTAACATCTTCACAAGCACTCAGTCTCCTCACACTCATGAAAATCTGGTTGACTTTAGATGTCTGCATGCTTTTCAGAATTGCAGCATTCTTCATTAGGCTAAAAATAAAATTACCATAAAGCAAACCATTTATCTTTTTTCTTTTGGACATGTGCATGTGTATACTCAAAGAACTGAAGAGTTGTCATTGTCTATATAAAAGCCACAAAAAGGGAATTACAATGCCGAATGAGCTAAAACTATAAATAAGCTTGAAGTATCAGGCTTTGGAAACTTGTGTGGAATTTAAAATATTATTATACAACACTTTTTAAATTGCAGCTTTATTATCTGAAGAGAGAAAACTGCAGTATCTTTGTCTGAAAGAAAGTTTTCAATGGAGCAAGCATTCAATGATATGCAAAAAATTTTCTATATTAACTTTAATAAAGCTCTGACTAGGAAGAAATCTTTTGGAGATTTAAAAAACAGATAATGAATGTGTTTCCAACTGCTTTTTAAAATTATTATTTTATTTTTGAAGGCTTTTGCAGGCATATTAATGAACACTTAGGTTTACATATGCGTTCACATAATGTGAGGGTCCTATTAGACCAGCCTGAGACCAGAATATATGCAGTTTGTAATTCCCAAGTACCTAAATCTGGTTTGCCAAAGTTCACAAACCACAGTACTTGTAAAAATAACCAGCCAACTTCATACTCCAAGTTCTGCAAATCCTCGACATTTCTACCATGTTGTCATGAATCTACAAATTCAGATCAGACATATACTTGTCATTTATTATGCACTTCTCATTATTCTGCAATTTAAAATGATATAGAGCCCAGGGAAGGAACAACTACACATAATTCAGTGGCCAGCTCTGTTCTGATGACAGGCAATATGTTGAACATAACTAAAACCAAAATCTCAAAATAATGCAGGTCTTGCATCACACCATTCCAATTGTGATTCTGCTGGAACACTAATATTTAATTCCAAGGGTTCCTGAGACCCATGTGTGTGCTAGGTGAACACAGGGAATATGAACCTGCCTTGGGTATACATAGTTACTTAGGCAGTTGTGGTGGGAAGAGAGCTTCTGTGTCAAAGAAAAAAAAATAAAAGCAAAAAAAAAAAAAAAAAAAAGAAAGAAAAAAATGCAATGGCAGAATTTATCCTCTACCCCTCCTAAAGACTATGAGGTAATACAACAGGAAAACTCACTTTTCCAGTAAAATGAAAGTTGGAGGTGGGAGAAAAGTACGCAAGTGAGAGTGAATGAGAGATGCTGTTGTGTTTTCAGCAGGGAATGAATGTTGCTTAAGGAGGGATTGAAAGGGGAGACAATAGTGAAATGAAAATGTTATTATAGAGCTGGAAATTACTTCATCCAGGAGTGAAAAAGAAAAAGAACGCATGGCTGCCTGATGGAGAATCTGGTATTCTGCATTTGTGTTCTGTCAAAAGTACCATAGTGTGATCTGCGCTGCAGTTGTGGAAAACAGTAGCAACAGTGTTGGATAGTCATCTTTGTATCTGAAGAAAGCTAACACTGGTTATGGCCAGAGTTGGTCCAAATATGAACATTTTTTTCAAATCAATTTATTTTAGAACTTCATTTTAAAAATAGGGGAAGTGATGCCAGGACTAAAAAAATTATTTCTTCTACTTCCTTTCTCTACTCTTTCATCATTGTTTTCTTAAAATGATAACAGAAAAGGACAAAGGAGAGCTATAAAAGGTTAAAGGTGTTTGGAAAAGAAAAAGGAATATTTCTAAAGAGAAATACATCTCCCAAAATCAGAAAAACAGGCAAAAAATTAAAATCTAGTTCTTTCAAAAACAACAGTTGGAATAGCAGTAACTTAAAAATGTTCATAATTTCCTCCTTTCTTCAAAAAGAGATAGTCAATCTAACTGGAAACTCTATTTAGATTAATAACATTTTCTAGATACTCTTGCCTCCCTTCATGCTTATCTTCAGCTGACCTGACACCCACTTTTTGGTGAAGACATTGTCCATCAAAATGGCAGATACAGTCTCACCTTATCTCCCACTTCCGACATTGCACATGCTAAAGGATGCGCTTGGCATCCTTCTCTCAGGACGTGATGTTCAGGCGTTCAGAGTAGGCGCCACAGTTTTGTCACACATCTGTCATTGCATGGCTCTTCAGGGCAGCTGTGTGGGAGCAGCTCTATCTGCCACAGGCTGTGCTAGCTCTTATAAGAGAGAGCAGTCATATCAACATGAAACTGTGAGGATGAAGGAAACAGACTAAGAACTGTCAGCAAAAATCATGTCTCAATTAAAATAGAAACACAAGCCTCCTAACAAGGTATTTTCCCATTATCTGTGCACACACACACAAACAAATATTGTGATTAATTTATTTCATGTAACAGTTTGTTGAACCTCTTTATTAAATTCAGTAAAATACATTCTAGAGATGGAAATTTTAGTCAACTCTGGGCTGTCTCTGTTTCCAGTACTGTGCTTTATACTGTTCTGCTGTTTTCCAACATTTCAAAAGCAGAATTTGGAAATTTGTCAGGTTTTATTTAGTAATTATTCTATACTTTTAAGTACTGATGAATGCCTTTTTATCATCCCATTATGGAATAACATGTCTGTAAACTTTCATTTTTACAGCTGTTTTACTACTACCAATATCTCTCTATAAGTGTCACAAGAGAAATGTATAGGGAATAAATGATTTTATGTGCATATTCACTCATATAGTTTGCAGAATTTGCCTGTTGGAAGAAAAAAAAGAAAGTAATTCCCAAGTTCCCAAATAATACAGAAAAAAAAAAAAACAAAACCACAAACCAAAACCAAACGTGAATGAACTCCATTTCAAAAGCACCTTATTGCATTGTTCAAATCCAAACCTTCTTGGAGCTGGAGCAATAGAACAGGAGTGGGTGGTTTGCATGTCTTCTGAATGACACAAATGAATAAGTTGACAGAAGCACTAATTAATGCTCAGAAACATTTCAAAGTAAATAACTAGATGCACAATCTGTAATGCTTTTGCTTGTGAAATGGATTGCATTATGGGAAAAAATATAAAGTGGGTAGTATTTCAGTCTTGAAGAAATTATATGGGTAGTTCTGTGAACTGAAAGGTATGAAATAACTTTCCAATCTCACTTTGTCTTAAATTGAATAATGTAGTAAAAGTTGGGATATTCTCTTGATGCCTTTTTCATATTCAATTTTCAGAATATGTGAATTGAAAATTTTCCCTATTATACCTACTGCTTGTCAAAGAAACTGAGGATGTCGGAAGTGTGGAGGTGGCAGAGTTTGTGGGAGGAAAAAGGTATTACATACTTAAACATTTCAGCAGTGTGCAGTTCTAGACAGAAAGAAGCAGCTCTCATTCAATAAAAACATATTGTGAAATATACTGTTCTTAAGAGTTATTTAACTGTGACAGCATGCAGTCACAGTTCATACGTTCCTGTTTTCCTTGCAAAATTTGTCCCAAGCAAGTCACTATAAACTAACCCAATCAGGGGCATAGAAGATGCGACATGATCATGGTATTTGAGTATTTCCCATCTCTTATGTATAAACTCCCACTTACCAGATACAGTCCTTAGCATAAGGAGGTTTATTTTTCCACAGTTTTAACATGGCAGATCTGGCTTTTCTTCATTCTAATTTATGATTAAAATTCCTCAAAGCCTGGTGTTTTGCTGCTTAAAGTCTGCTAACAGCAAAGAATCTTGTCAATGTGAAAGAAGAAAAGACTGCAGCATGAAGTCTGCTGCAAGTGGTTGGGTGAAGAGAGTTGTGAACTGAACTGGAAAAGAAAAACAGTGATAATTGCAGTGCTAGAGTTGAGGTTTTCTGAATGTGAGATTATTATGGTTTGCCTGGAGCGGAATAGAACACACCAGTCATAGGGGACTGTCCCAGGAGATGTATCAGCTATGACAGGTTACCTTAAAGATAAAAAGCTGCCTTCTTAATATTAATCAAACTCCAAAAAATAAAAGCATTTGGGAATATTAAGCTCATAAGCATTTAAACTGCCTTTTTTCCTTGTCTATTTGAACACATAGTGCTAAGCAAAAAAGAAACTCGTTTATGATGCAGCTTATATGAAATCTGTGGGTCTCACTTTTCATCAGTAGGCATATTAATGGTAAGGGTGTTTTTTTTAACAAAACTTTAAATTGCAGCCTATAAATTGTAGATATGCTGAGTTTATGTTAAGAAAAATCTATGGTTTCTATTAATGTCATAAAAATGCCTTATTTTTCAAAGGCTTGCCAGTTCATATGTGTAATTCTTCCAAATCACACGAAAAATGTTTCCTCATGTCTCCCCAGTCTATAATGCAGTTAATTAGTTTTAAGGCACCTAACTCTCTACGCCACCTACATCTGGCTCCTTCAACTACTTCAGGGTGGGTTTTTTGGTTCACTAGAATTATACTTAAACTATTGCTTGAGAAATTTTTCTTTCATGTCTTGTCCAGAAGTTCTGAAAAGGATATTTTCAGTCTGACGCTTATGACATGGTTAAGATAGACTATCTTGCAGTTTTTCACATTTGGAAAAGTGCCGTGCAGTGTGAAGTTCAAATATACTAGCAAGTTTAAAAACATGCCACAACTATGACATGGAAAAAATCTGCTGAGTCAGTTTTTTGAGTCCAGTGTTTCAGTCTTGAGGACATGAGAAAGTATCAGTCTTCTTAAATCATTCTCACTGCTTCTAGCAAAGCTCACAATGTTTCTTAAGTAGGATTCTGAGTTACAAGACATTAGTCTAGGTTATGCAGTTTTTCAAATGTTCTTCCTGACCTGAAATTAAGTATCTTTTATTTGGAGAAGTGACATTTAAAACAAAGACAGAGGAAAAGAAAGAATGTAATATGATACATGGAATAAAAAATACTGTAGAAAACCCATATATTTTAGCAATTTTGGAATGATCTGAAACTTGTATGAGTTAAATATAGGTTCTTTAATAAATATATTTCTCAAATATAGCCATAATTTGTTGCAAGAAGCTAGATTTTTTATTTCTTGCATAGGACTACAGAAATGTAAAATAACTCATAGCATTTCAAAATCATAGTCATACTTCTACCATTACAAGATCTGATGCCATTCATAATATAATTTAAATGTTGGAGGTTCTTTTAACTTGATTTTTGCAGTTTTTAAACTTATCTGTGTTATCACAAATGTCCAGAAATTTACTTGATCAGAATCCCAAAAATTCTTTTCTAACAACAACCTTACTCCAGGAGCTGGTGTCACAAGAATGTTATTATGTATCAGAATTATTTACAAGATTTTTTTTTTAGAGGTGTTCCTGGAAAATTTTTTGTTATACTTTAGAAAATGTAAGGGCATGGAAATTCAGATTAACTGTCTGCTAATGGTAATTGATTTGTAATAGCTAGCTTTCAACATGGACTATGTGACTATTAAAAATTTTCACTGCATTGAAAAAGTGTGTGTCAAACATGAATGACACTTTATTAATTTCTAGATATCTTTCTAAACTAGGATTAATTAGATTAATGTCTAGTCATAGTCTTTGTTTAGGCAACAGCAAAATTTCTGTTCACAGTAGGACCATAGTCACTGTTTTTACAATGACAGACAAAAGTAAATTATATTCAACTTTCTAAAATTTCAGTTAAAAAGTACCTTTTTTCCTTTTATCTTCAATATACATGTTCATACCCAATTGTAGAAGTGTTGTCGTATGCAGCACAGAAATGATTCTGTAAAAGGTAATTAGAGAAGAGTATGGTCTCCACTGGGAATAGCAAGAGTGGACCCTGGTACTTGGTAGCGGGGACCAACATTGGTAGTTGGTTTTAAAATAACACTTTTGTGTTATTGTGGTGTCTTAGGGCACTAGAAGTACATAACAGCATACAGAGAAACTACAGGTCTCTGGAGGATTATTTTAAGACTTAATAATAAGAATTGGACCAAAGAATCAGCAGGCCATACTTGAAGAGTTTTGAGATCATGATTTTTCAAATGTTGCAGCATCCTTAGCCAGCTGACACATTTAAACAACAATTTTAGTATCTAATACTGTATCCTCTTAAATTCTTGCCTAGGGCTGCATTCCTAATCAATCATGCTTTAAAGAAAAACAACCACCTCTGATTCTACTAGTATACACACACACTCATTTAAGTACTTAGAATAAAAAACATTGGAAGCTGGATATTTCTTTTTAACCCGAGGCTACCTGCAAACAACAGAATAGCAGCAAGCAAATAGTTTCAATCGCACAGTCACTGTTTTCCAACATAACAGAGTCACTTCTACTAGGTATGTCACATGCTGGTACTTAGGAAGCTCTAATTAAAGTAGATCCCAGGCCATTGTCTTAGTCCTACACTTAATGTGATTTGCTAGGAAAATGGGGTTTCTTATAATAATATGTGTTCTGTAAGATTCATGACAATTGCCATGGGAGTTCCCAGAGTAAGATAGCTGCTAAAGTCACCAGGCTCCCTCCATAAAGGAGTGAACTAAAATATTCAGAACTTGTTTACTATACAGTTCATCACTTTCAAGTAAACGTGCACAAAAGACTGGGCTACAAGGCACAAGATGGTGCCAAAGAGGGTATTACCTTTCTTCTCAGTCTTTCAGATGTAGAAGCATTAGCAACTTTCCTCCTGAAGTAATGAAGCCTGTGAGAGGATTTTTTGCTAGTGAAACTGAATAATAAATGCAGTGTTGACCTAAAGCATCAGAGTAGTTCTAAACAAAAGTTTCTAGCCAGTGGCAGAGTACATTATCTACTGAGATCAAGCACAGACCCTCCTCAGGAGGCTGTGCTGCCCCAGCACAGGTTTTGCAGCCAGCTCCAAAAGGCTTCAAGTATGGTCTTCAGATTTAACTCCTTAACTCCCCCAAATGGAAAACTTCCTATTCTCTGCTGTATCACAGTCTGGTGACACATGGCTTCTTTGCCTGGTTTCTGTCTTCTGATCTACAAGTGTAGTTCTTAATTGCATGGTCTTCCAGAGCACAGAATAAAGTATGGCCATCCAAAATAACAGTATGCATAAGCTCCTCTGCTTCTGATACTGCTGTTGCAGGGGGAGGATAAGATAAAAGCAATGAACTATGGCACTGCTATAAGTAGACTTGCTCGCGAAGCCAGCAGAGCAGAAGCAAGAGTACTCAGTTTCTCTATCTGTAAAATAGTGACTATGGTTCTCTTTAGTGTGTAAGGTACTTTGCAATCTCCCTGATATGTGCTAAATATCCTTTCCAAAATGTGTTAGGAGGATGAAGGATGTATCTCTGCAAGTTAGAATACAATGAAGCTGTTATAAAGCCATAGAATTTACTAGTATAAATGGCAAAATTTACTCAAAGAAATAACAACAACAACAATAACAATAATAATAATAATAATAATTGTAATAATAATAATTGTAATGATGGTGATGATGGTGGTGATGATTTAATCTCTACATATAAATTTTTATTTCTTCCTCATTATAGATAAACACACTTCATACGTGATTCCATTTACACCTTGTATGAGCTGCCAGTTTATATACAGGAACACCTACATCATAACTATCACTGTCCTATAGCATACTGGTGCTTTAGTTCCTAACATTAAAAGCAATTCTAAATTGTTCAGTTTATAAAATGCTATTTTCATTAATGTAACAGTGCCCTCTATGTTCCAGAGATTGCACTAAGGGTAATATCATTCTTTGTACACTTAATAAAACTTCCGTTTTAATTTCAATTCCTTTTTAAGAAGGGGTGAATTTACCATGTTATCTTTTCTAACTGTAAAGTTTCACAAAAAAAAAAAAAAAAAAAAAAAAAAAAGAAGTTTTATAAGCAAGGAATGAAATAGAAATTTAAATTTGAAGGTGTTACTCTCATTGTAAATACGCAGTCATATATCATTTTCTGACATTACAAGATGGAACAACAGACGTTTATTTGTGGGAAAATGGTTGTATAAATACTTTTCAAACCCTACACGCCACATTTTAAAAGTCTCATAAGAAACAGCATATTTGCTTTCAGCAGAAGATTATAACCAGTAAGTTATGGGTTTACTACACATGTGAAAACTTTTAATAGGTTTCATTGTGGAAGGGGAAGCACATATGAATTATGAGGCACTGTGGCATGTATATCCTCATGTCCACTGAATCTTTATTACAAAGAGTTGACCAGATTTTCTTAATATATTTGTAAGATAAAAACGGGAAAGTCTTATTCATATTGTGTACAAAATTCTCAAAATTAAATTGTAACACAAAGGATCTCTGTCTGATTCTTCTCTAATGTTAAGAAGAAGATAATGTCTTGAGGACATAACTTCTTTATTATGAGTTTTTCTAAAGAAGAAAAGAAGGAAAAAACATAAAGGGAAAAATATTGCATGAAAGCTACTGCACTTACATCTTACACAGTGAGACCAAGCTGGTAAAGACAAGTCATAAGCAGTTATTTTGGGACCAGGAAATCACAGTTCATTATTCAGTGAAGAGGGAAGAATAATTGTAATGATAACATTAAACACACAGAGAGGATGGCCTAAGTCCAGGTGAAAACCATGCTGAAAATAAAGATTAATTTAAATTTTTTTCACCTTTGAAACATTTCAGTTTTACACTGTCTCCATTACCTTTCAGTCTCTCTGTACACGTTGATAGGAAAGAATGGGAGAACAACAAGGTACAAACCCAATTTTCTTTTTTCTCAACTCCTGCTACTATTTAGTGCTTAGAATGCTTCTGAACTTCTAAGAGAATATCTCTTTATTGGAGGCAAGCTGAAATGAGCCCACAGTAAACTGAGCTGTTTTAAATATTCCATGGCAACATTTTCCCGAAGCTTATGAAGAGAAAGAGGAGAGGGGTAGAAAGGTTAATATATTTTACTTCAGGTGAAATGCTGCTATAAAGAAAATCAGTTTGCTGAAGATTGAGGGGTTTTGAATTAATAGACATCTTACTGTTTTCCAGAAGGAAGGTTCCTGAAATCATTTATGGTGAAAAATATTTAACAGCCAAAGCAAAAGGCAGCTACTAGATACATTATAATAGAAACTTACTGCAACTGCCTCTATTTCTCTCTTGGAAATGGCAATGTTCAATGAATTCTATGAATCCTTAGACATAACACAGTTCCAATACTTGATACAAGAATTATTTACTTTAAAAAAGAAAAATAAAGGGGGTGGGGGGTGGGTGGGAAATAAATATCTATAGTGAAAAGTAAAAAAGAACTTGAAAAACAGAGGATGTTAGATCCTTACAAACATTAACAAAACATGGCCTTGGGAGAAGGACTAGACACTATAAATCTATCAAGCTGGGGCACAACAAGATAAGCTCAAGGAGAAACAAATGGTTAATGAGACTAAACAGAAAACTATTGGAAGTATGTGTGGACTATCCTAAGTAGCATAATAAAAGATCCACTTCAAGCAAAGAGAGCCCCCTACTTACAAAGCCCCCTCCCCACAGAAAGTGGGGTGAAAGAAAAATAATGCTGTACCTTCAAATGGAGATTAGGCTTGTGAGAACCGATGAAAACTAAGTGTGACTAAAGGTAATTGTAAATAATAGTTCAAAGGGTATAAAAAGTTTTGCTATGTGTTAAAAGGGGTGCTAGCTTTGTGAATTTACCACTAAGCACCCATCTCTGTGCAGACTTACAATAAACAAATATCTCAGCTCTGTGTGTGGATCAGCTCTTGCACTCCCAGTGAAGAACCCAGATTTCCGATGACATATGGAGGATAGAACCTTCTCACTGTCCACAGAAATTCCATTGTTTGCTTATTCTCTGTACTGTATATGCTTACAGAAATGCAAGAACAATGGCCTGCTGTGCATGCCAGTTCTAGCTAAAAATGCCGCTTCCCTAGGAATCTCAGGGTTTTTTCATAATATTTGAGGCAAAGACAGTTTGATATATCTGTGACCTTTCATTAAAAAAATGATGATAGTTTTCGTGGCAGTGCACATATATATATAGACAACTACATGCTTTTATGAATTATCTCTGCATTCTCTCCCTTCTCCTTCCCTACTTTTAGACATTAAGTGCCTGGCAGCCTTTGCTGGCTACCACCTTCTCCATACTAGCACCAAGTGGCTTTGAAACTATTTCTGTTCCCTGTCTGTTCTGAAGCCAACTGTATGAGATTCAACCATGCTGAGTGCCAGGTCCTGCACCTGGGTCACAACAACCCCACGCAGCGCTACAGGCCGGGACAGAGTGGCTGGGAAGTGCCCGGTGGGAAAGGACCTGGGGGGGTGGCTGGCGGCCGGCTGGGCATGAGCCAGCAGTGTGCCCAGGGGGCCAAGAAGGCCAACGGCATCCTGGCTTGTGTCAGAAACAGTGTGGCCAGCAGGACTGGGCAGTGACTGTCCCCCTGTACTCAGCACTGGTGAGGCCGCACCTCGAATCCTGTGCTCAGTTTTGGGCCCCACACTGCAAGAGGGACGTTGAGGCGCTGGAGTGTGTCCAGAGACGGGCAACGGGGCTGGTGAGGGGTCTGGAGCACAAGTCTGATGAGGGGCGGCTGAGGGAACTGGGGATGTTTATCTTGGAGAAAAGGAGGCTCAGGGGAGACCTTACTGCTCTCTCCAACTACTTGCGAGGAAGTTGTAGTGAGGTGGGCCATCGGTCTCTCCTCCCAAGTAACAAGTGAATCAGGACAAGAGGAAATGGCCTGAAGTTGTGCCAGGGGATGTTTAGATTGGCTATGAGGGAACATTTATTTGCTGAAACGGTGATCAAGCATTGGCACAGGCTGCCCAGGGAAGTAGTAGAGTCGCCATCCCTGGAGGTATTTAAAAGATGTGTGGATGCCTTGTCTGTGGGTATGGTTTAGTGACAGACTTGGTGGTGCTAGGGTAATGGTTGGACTCGGTGATCTGAAAGGTCTTTCCCAACCTCAATGATTCTACAGTTCTATGATTCAACAGTATCTTCCTTCTTCCTCTTCCTTTCTGTCTATCTACACATAAGACAAAGACTAATGTTAGGCAACAGGGGGATATTAAATATGAGCCTTTACCTTTCAAATGTTTACATTATGCTCACATCATGCAGAATAACACTCCCTATACTCAGCTTTTTATGGAGAGAGATGCTGTGATATGGAAGCATTTTTCAAGTAGGTGAAGTTACAACAGTTAAACAAAACGGGAAAAAAAAATCCAGCTGTTCAGAAATGATGGAAAAATGGAAAGGGCAGGAGAGAGGGCACACCACTGTAATTCAAGAAATATACATGGCACTGGAACTAAATTCATCATCCTGATGACAAAGGCTGTAACAAGTGCAAGGAATACAGATCAAATCCTTCCTTGTGATATTGATTGAAATGTCTGAGAAATGCAATGAAATTTGCTCACTCCTGTAATATTTTCAAATATAATGAATTTACTGCCTTTTTTTTCATCCACTAACTTAATCCCACTGCTTTATTTGTCTAAAATGTATGCCTTTTGGATAGTAGAGATTACACAAAAATAGTATTTGTGATGCATCAGCCTGCAATGTTGTTGGCAGGGGACAGACTTAAAAGACATAAAATACATTCCTGTTTCTAGTGCTTACTTAAGTTGATTTGAAAATAGGAACTGCAAATGAAGATTTGAAAATGTTCTCTAACATTAATATAAAAATCAGCAAATTAATATCATTTTTTAAAAAGTTAAGCTATGCATAAAAATGGCAGTGACAAATTATCCAATCTGTAGATAACACAGTTATCTATTTTAGAGCTCAGAAATCTTAAGAGGTATTATATACTGACACTGTCTAATGGCCACGGTCCCCCATGAAGTCTACTAATCTTTTTTGATCTACCCTATGAGAAAGGAGCTCAGAGAAATTATATTGGCTAAGGCAGTAACACAGTCCTCTAGGAGAACCTGCTCTCTTAGCTGGCTGTGCAAGAGAATGATAAGAAACTTCCATACACTTCTGATATATGGTAATCAGTGAATGTTTTCTGCATTATACAAATAAAGAAGAGACAGGTCTCTAGCTACCATGACCATGAAAGAAAACCTTCTAACAGCAAGGTGGAGCCGGAAAGAAGCTATGAAAAGATCAGCCAACAGCAGAGGCAGTATCATTACAACACTGTACAAACCAATCATGCATCCACATTTGAAATAATTCTGATACCTTGTGATATGGAAGCATTTTTCAACGTGGTAAAGTTACAAGAATTAAACTAAAACAAAGAGCAGAACTGCACTAGGAAAGATAGAGAAAGAATATGGCAAGAACAGCTTCTATAAAAGAAACAGATTCTGCAGACTCAAAATGAGATAGTACAAACAAATACGATGAAGATCTCAAAAATCATGAATGGCAATGATTGTTCACTCCCTCTGTGAACTACGGGCATAACATGAAACCAGTATAGCACATGTAAATAAGACAAATGTAAAGGTTTTCTACATTACATAAACTATAGATCCCCATCTTTAAGTACTTTCAATTTACTACAAGTCCACAGTACTTCAAAAGGTGGTTGGACAAAATTAGTACTTCTGGTTCAGGCATTGCCTGAAGTACAAAACACCAGAGGCTGTAAAACGCATCAGCAGATGTTACTCTGTCCTCATGATGGACAGTCTCAGTGCATCTTGCAGCACCACTATCATATCAAGTGAAGACTAGTTGGCCTGTGCTGTAAGCTAACATGACTATTGATGCATTGGTGAGAGGGGTTTCTAAAACTCAGTGACCTGAATATTCCTCCTTGTAGTACCTGAACCAGTCTAAGCCTAAAAATGTCATCCATGCTCTAACTGTATAATATTTTTTTCCTTTTAATACCAACAGGACACTGGCGCTTTTTTTTTTTTTTTTCCCCCAGAAGTTAAAAGTATCCCAGATACTCTTTTCAAAATATCTTGCAAATGTTGTTTGCTTAGTGTCACCAGTTTTTGAAAACAGAACTATGCAACTAGTATATTCCTAAATAATTTTGTAATTATTACTTCTACATTTGTATTGGTGAACAGACTTTTAATTTTCTGTTTAGTCCTCTTTTTTTCATCAACTTTCACAAAGTTGAAGGATGATGCAATTTTGAGAGGTTATATAGGTACATGATCTTTCTTATGCTGAACACTACTACTTGAAGAAGTACAATTAATCCAGAAGAACTTAAAGATGGGGTGGAGCCTCTTTTCAATGCATCCTTGTTGCTGAGAGACAGAGGAGCTCTCTGATAGATTGATTATGATCCATTGTCTTCCTCAATCAAAAATAGAGGAGATGAAATTGCAAGACTGATAAGAATTGTAAGCTGGTTAAGAAAATCACTGGTAATAATCTGTTGGAACAGATAAAAGGAATATTACATCAGAATGCAGACACAATTCCAGATTTTCAAGATGTTGGAAGAATTTTTAATTAGAATTTTTTTTTTAGCCATTGTTTTCATCCCATGAAGGGAAAAGCAGGAAAGCCTGATTGTAAATTGCCCTTTATGTTGCTAGCGTCAAACTTGTTTGTCTGAAAACAAGTTATTATGGTGTTTTAATGATAGATTACCTTCTAGTGCAGAAGAAGACTACATAATTATGATTTCTGATGTCTCCTTAATGAAGAGACCAGTCTTTGTTGAAGGCAGGCTAGAACAATCTGAAGCTGAAAGAACTTCTAAGAAGGTTTCCATGCCATTAATTTTCACTGTTGAATAAATCCAGGTAGTAGGCACAGTACAGTATCATAAAATATAATATGCTCAATGGATCAAGAACTGGTTAGCTGACCTCTTAAAAATAATCCATCACTGGTTAATCATCACTGTAAAGGAGAATGGGGTTCCACATTCACAGAACACTGTTCAGTGAGACATAATAAGGAAGTAGTTATCTAATCACCAGCAACAAAATGTATGGAAAGCATAAAATTTAGCACAATGGTAAATAATAATGAGAATGTAAATGCCATAAAGATATCTGGATAGTTTGATAAACTGTTCATATCCAAATGAACTATAATGCAGCCAGATAGAAAGCTATTAATTTAATAACAGAGTTTGCAGCTGTAGATTAAGATTTATTTTTCTTTTTCTGAAAAGAAGATGTTGAAAAGATCTGAGTGTCAATAGTGGCAAGATAACCAGTTTTCAGAACAACGCTATAGCAATAAGAAGTTTTCTGCTTCTAAGAGAAGGAAGAGAAAAGTTAATTAGAGTTCATAGTTAATTTTACCATTTCTGGGAGTGTTATCAGGACATTCCGTATAATTCTGGTCTCTAGGTATTTTAAAAGGATAGAAGTTAGGGAAAGTTTGTGAAAAAAAGATTAGCAAAAATGATGGAAGCGCTGGAGAAAGTACCTTAAAGTGAAATATAGAACATATCAAAAAGAAGATTATAAGGTGATTTGATTACAGTGTGTGAGTATCTTCACAGGAAAAAAAAATACATTAAGTACTACAGAGCTCTTTTATCTAGCGGAAGACATCGTAACAAGAACCAGTAGCTGGAAATTGAAAGCAGATATTCACATTGGAAATAAGTTGTGCATTTTCATCAATTATGGAAGAAAATCTATCAATGGTAGTGACAGGTTTTTGCATCTCTTGATAGGTTCAAATCAAGACTGGGAGATTTTCTAAAAACCCATTACATCCTGATATGGTGAAAAAGAAGATAAAAGTTTTTCTGTTTAATTTAAACCACCCAGGTGAAATTTAAGGAAAAGGCACATTCAAGGATTCAAATAAAATGGTCCCTTGTAAAAGTCCCATCTTATTAATAGTCTTATAAAATCGTATTTTATATTCAAATTTATAAATCTCACTTGTTATCACAAGATAGAATGAAGGCACCACATTACAAATTTGCTCTCGAGAGATCGGTTTGTGGTATGCTGCTTCTGCAATGTCCTCAAGTTGTTATAGTGCCCTCAAGAGAAATGCTACACAACATCAAAGAAAATAAAAGCATTTTCTTCCTCTTCTTAATCTGATAGCTGGATTTTACATAATGCCTTTCCCTTCCTCCAGCTCATCATCACCTGAAGTTCTCCATCAAACCCCACTCCCCTGAATTTTGATTTCTGGTTGCTTCTGATCTTAAAATTCTTTTGTATCTGCCTTTTGCCAGTGGCGGCATTGAAAAGAATTTTAATCTTCAAATATTTCCTGGACTACTAATTTTTTCCCTTGCAAAGAGTTATTGACACTTTGTCATCTATGCTGGTCTCAAATATTTAAATTTATTTCTACTTTATTTAGGAAGGAAAACCTCTTAAACTGTTAAAATAGAATTAGCTTTTTAAGTGTCTGTCAGGAACTTGGAAAAGGTCTGAATTTTATTTTATGAATACCATATCTGATTCTATCTGCCTCTCATGTTGCTGTCCACCCGCTTGCATATCATTTACTTTAAATACACATGAGAGTGCTGTTAGAAACTGAAGAAGAAAACTAAATAGTGATGCAGTCAGAAGTATATCGAAAGCAACATTGCCAGTTGTATAGCTGTATAGGACATCTTAGGGGATTTGATAACTCATCAGTAAAAAAAACTTTTGTCCTTGAAAGTGTTTCATCAAGGCTTTTTCTGCAGGGGTGTTTCCTACTTTTGCTACTGGTGAATCTGGACTCCTTCCATAGAATTATTTAGGTTGGGAAAGACCTTTAAGATCATCAAGTCCAACCATTAACCCAGGACTGCCAAGTCCACCACTAAACCATGTCCCTAAGCAGCACATCTATGCATTTTGTTAACACCTCCAGGGATGGTGATTCCACCACCTCCCTGGGCAGCCTGTGCCAATGCTTGACCACCCTTTTGGTGAACAGATATCCAGTCTAAACCTCCCCTGGTGCAACCTGAGGCCATTTCCTCTTGTCTTATCATTTATTACTTGGGAAAAAAGACCCATAGCTATGTCATGCTGGTTTGGAATATGCTTAGTTTAATTTTCAAAATATGTTTGCCCCATTGACATGTGCACTTACAGTCTGCTTCTCCCCAGCAGATCTGACTGCTGCAGACATGCTGCTCGACAAACACTGCATCCTGCCCTCTCCCGTGGCATTGTGCTTTGCTATGGGTCACTCCTAGGGAGCTCGTAATAAATCACTGAGATATTTTCCCAAATATCAGATTAGAAAGAATAAATACTAAGAAGATTTCATCTAGCAAAAGGAGATGTACACAAAGAAACAGTTTGAATCTGGAGACAACATAAATTATTTCAGTGTGTCCATAGCTACACTAAAAATTATAGCAGCTTATATGTTATTCCTATAGGTCTAATACTACAGGCTGGATGATTTTTGCTGTGGTCTAGAATGTGATCTCTTCTCTGCTTTTTTGTAACGTGCTTTAAGATCATTTATTATGGATAAAGAAGCCATGGAAGTTTGGGGTAAATATATTTAATATTTGTGGTGTCATCCACTATAACTCTATGATTTTTTTTATCACCACCTTTCTTCAGAGCAACTCTCTGCCATTCAAGACTAATCATGAGATACAAAAGAGTTGAAAAGCCTGAGCATTTGCTAGGCAGTTGCAATATCTCATATATTTAAGTGTCACTTATTAAATTATATTGGAAGATTTTGTCCTGTTGCAGATGGTACTGTAAATGGGGACAGAGAAGGGAGCAGGAAGTTATGAAAAAAATGAAGTGATTTATTTCCTTTGCTCTATTCAGTGGAATTAGGGAGGAATTTGGTTTTTTGGTATTTTGTGGTGGTTTGGTTTTTTTTTTTAAATAATTAATTATTTGTATGTATGTTTGGGTAATAATGCACCAGTTTTCATGGACGTTTGAGCAAAAAATGTTTAGATATTTCTAAGATAGAGTTCTGGGAACAATTGCAGTCCTAATCAGTGGTACCTTAGACAAGATTTTAACAAAGTGGCTAGGCTGCTGTTCTGGGTTGCAAGAAAGGATGTCATTTGCCCAAAATTAAACACCAAGGGGCAGTTTAAATGCCCCTGGTTATCAATCTTATATGAGTCTGTAGCAGGCCAGGGAAATAGCTGAGGGGAAACCAAATACTGAATGAAACCAAAATGGATGTGCAGGAGATGAGCAAAAACTTTGTGAAGTCCTGACCTGTAGAGGAATGAAGCTGGGTTAATTAACATTGATAATATACAGCTGTGGGCTGGCTTGAGGGGCAGCAGGTTGGCTGATGTAGATAGGGTGCAGCTGTGGCTGATTCTGTTAAAAGGTTAAATAGCCAATGGAAGAGGAGAAGTCAATGAAGGGAGACCTGGAAGAAGCAGGAGAGTCAAGGAGAAGTGATACAGTAGAGGCAAGAAACAGGGTGGACTGTCCTGAAGAGTATGAAGAAACAGCATGAACAGTAGTTAAACCATACAAACCTTGTGGGGGATTGGTGGCTGTGCTGGGGCAAAGTGTGGGAACTACTTATTGAAGTTAATTTGGTACGTGATGGTAAAAGACCTTGTTGCAGCTGGCTAGTTTTGAGAGTGCTGTGACACTGACCTAGTTGAGCTTTAGTTTAGCAGAGTACCCTATTCACTACACTTTAGATACAGCTAGCCTCCTATTTGTGAAATCATGAGGAACTCCAGCAAGGAAGATTTCTGTTTCAGAATTGTCAGGTAAAGAGACATGCATGCAGAATATGCAGCTCTGATTTTAACTTTAGCAGGGAAGGAACTTGAAACTCTTTTTCCTATGACCCAAATAATTGTGCTGATGATGGCTGTCCTCCAGCATCCTGCAGTTCCTCTAGTTATTTTATCCACTAAAATTTAAATTTCAAAAGGTTCTGATTTAATTCTAACATCAAACAGAAACAGGTTTTGAATAATTAAAAGTTGTTTTGTAATGGAAAAACTGTTTACCAATCTACTAAAAATCAAAAAGGCTTTTGCTACCTGGAAGTGCAAATGACAGAAGATGAATATTTAGAAGTACATACAATATACATTTTAAAAATATTAACTATGTTAAGTCAACTACAGGTTGATTTTATAGGCCTTTGTAGTGTCAGGGGTATCATTAGGTAATAGTGTGATAATGTGTGAGGAAGAAGCAACACTATACCATAATTATCAGCACCTATGGTGATGATATGAGAGTGTCTTGAAATATTGCTGCAATCAAGGCTTCTGCAGAAATAAACTCCCTGCTCTGAAGAGATCATAACCTAAACAGATCAGAGTGCAAGTGGAAAAGTAGCTTTGAAGATGGGACAGAGGTCTGTGCTGTTGTTGAAGAAAATATCAACATATAGTCTTCATTGTTTAATTCTGCAGTTGCAGAATCATATTGTGCTGATAGCTTCTGAGGTGACATCATGAGCACAGTTTATGCTGTATGGTTTTTTTCCTTCTGGTTTTTTTTTTTTTTCCCTCCTTTGTGGAAAGCATGCCCCTGTGTCTAAATGCTTCCTGTAGTTGATTAGTATAATATTCCATGATGTCTCAATACTTTCTGGTAGTATCCAGCACGATGAAACCTCCTTCAGCAGTGACCTTATTTCAGTCTAGCTGTATATATGTTAACTTGCATTATATTTATGTCTGACTTCATATTACTGTAGATGCTATTTTCTAACATCTCCTCTCTTTGTTTTCACTCTTTCAACTGTGTTCAATATTCCTTTCCAGCTGATTATCACTGAATTCCATGAATATGCTCTTTGTTCTTTTAGATCCTTAAAGATTGGAAATAAGAAGAGACATCAGAGACCTCATTTCTTCCAGTAAAAGCCTTCCAGCAAATTCACATTTTGCCATTGCTCATTAGCCTCTCTTTATATTTCTTCAGCCAGCATGTAGTTCAAGTAAAAGTACCTAAGCACTGCTATCTGAGTAAATAATGCTATGTATTTTGCAACATTTACTTATGACCAGGCACGTCTGCCTAGATAGTATTCTTTACATTGAAGATAATTGTAGTCAAATAATTTGGAGTGAAACTAGGATTACTATTCCATGACAATGCTATTCTAATATAACAATTAATGTATTTTATCTACACAAGATACAATAGTAGCAAAATATAAGCATACCATGTGCATGTGCTAATTTTAAATATTGCTGAGTGAAGCTACTCAGCTACATAAATATATAATAGAATTACAATGTATTTATTGACATAGCTGTTACAGAATTATTATTGCCACAAAAAGAAACATTTTCAGTTTGCATTCTTTTAATTTGCTGGTGCGTTTTCCAATTTCTGCAGGCAATCTTCCATCCTTAAGCTTTTATTTGCTGTGTAGAAGTCTAAAGACACAAATGACTGCACATATATACAAGCATTTAGAGATACACACACAGAGATGTAGACACAGGTTTATGTATATATAGATATGTAGGTGTATGCCTGTATAAATTCAGATTTGATGTATCTGCTTTTATATGGATATTCATGTTATATTTAAGATAAAAAATATATTTGAATATTTATTTAAAATATTTTGCCACTTTATGCATCTGCACAAAGGCTGTGAATTATGCTGCTATTTTCACAAGTGTTATTCTGACTTTCAAACTGAAGTTTCAATAATTTCCAGTATGACTATTCAAAATCCTACTTGTTACATTTCTTGCATTCATGATGCATAATTATGAATACAGGCATGAATTCCATCACATTTCCTGAGGTCTTAGTACTGTTGCATTTCAGAACACTTTCATTATACCTTTAGGAAGCTGATGTGATAAAATTGCCAACTGAAAAGTCACACTTAATTTTACAGGTTTTAAGGATAGTTTCAATATGTACATGATAACAAACTGTGCAGGAGTGTTGATCTTGAGGGTAGGAAGGCTCTGCAGAAGGATCTGGACAGGCTGGATTGAAGGGCCAAGGCCAATTGTATGAGATTCAACCATGCTGAGTGCCAGGTCCTGCACCTGGGTCACAACAACCCCACGCAGCGCTACAGGCCGGGACAGAGTGGCTGGGAAGTGCCCGGTGGGAAAGGACCTGGGGGGGTGGCTGGCGGCCGGCTGGGCATGAGCCAGCAGTGTGCCCAGGGGGCCAAGAAGGCCAACGGCATCCTGGCTTGTGTCAGAAACAGTGTGGCCAGCAGGACTGGGCAGTGACTGTCCCCCTGTACTCAGCACTGGTGAGGCCGCACCTCGAATCCTGTGCTCAGTTTTGGGCCCCACACTGCAAGAGGGACGTTGAGGCGCTGGAGCGTGTCCAGAGACGGGCAACGGGGCTGGTGAGGGGTCTGGAGCACAAGTCTGATGAGGGGCAGCTGAGGGAACTGGGGATGTTTATCTTGGAGAAAAGGAGGCTCAGGGGAGACCTTACTGCTCTCTCCAACTACTTGCGAGGAAGTTGTAGTGAGGTGGGCCATCGGTCTCTCCTCCCAAGTAACAAGTGAATCAGGACAAGAGGAAATGGCCTGAAGTTGTGCCAGGGGATGTTTAGATTGGCTATGAGGGAACATTTATTTGCTGAAACGGTGATCAAGCATTGGCACAGGCTGCCCAGGGAAGTAGTAGAGTCGCCATCCCTGGAGGTATTTAAAAGACGTGTGGATGCCTTGTCTGTGGGTATGGTTTAGTGACAGACTTGGTGGTGCTAGGGTAATGGTTGGACTCGGTGATCTGAAAGGTCTTTCCCAACCTCAATGATTCTACAGTTCTATGATTCAACAGTATCTTCCTTCTTCCTCTTCCTTTCTGTCTATCTACACATAAGACAAAGACTAATGTTAGGCAACAGGGGGATATTAAATATGAACCTTTACCTTTCAAATGTTTACATTATGCTCACATCATGCAGAATAACACTCCCTATACTCAGCTTTTTATGGAGAGAGATGCTGTGATATGGAAGCATTTTTCAAGTAGGTGAAGTTACAACAGTTAAAATGAGAAAAAAACACTTTCCAGCTGTTCAGAAATGATGGAAAAATGATGGAAAAATGGAAAGGGCAGGAGACAGGGCACACCACAGTAATTCAATATACAAGGCTTACATATCCAATAAATATACAATCATCTTGATGGTGATGGTTGGACTTGATGGTTTTTAAGGTCTCTTCCAAGCTAATTCCAAGATAAACAGTTCTATGTTTATATAATAATCGGGGGGGGGGGGGGGGGGGGGGGGATATGTGATCATGTGATCAAGTTTGTTATCAATTATGGAATTTATCTTAGTGGAAAGGAAAGAGTTTATTTCTAGCTACAAAGAAAAAAAACTTGTGCCACAGGGCTGGGCTTGCTTGAAATTGTTCAACATGGAACTAGAGTGAGGTTAAAAGATAAGAAGAGTTCCCAGTAGTTCAAAGGCATCCTCATTTTTCATTGTCATATCTCATTAGAGCTAAATGACATCAATTCAAGAGTAATGTGGATTTCTTTGGTCAGGTATGCAGCCTATACAAAGGCACTCAGTAATATTCTTTAGAGATAACAGTGCTGTAGAGTTTCAGGTACTGAAAATTCCAGCGTACTCCATATACTAAACAAAGAGGCATGCAAAACTACTAGTCCTACTATTTGGACAGTTACGTGCAAAAATACACAGAACAGAAGGAAGGTGTTTAAACAAATGGAAACAGAATTCAATAAGAAACTGGACAAAGACACAGACTGAGTTACTAGTTTCAATCTCCATATTAATAGACATAGAGAATTTTAATTGCAATAACTCCACAAGTTAGTTATAGGATGAAAGTAGTAACAATGCTAAACACATAATAACATTAAGATCACTAAACAAGCTTCTATAGTCACTGCAAAAAACATGCCAAATTATTGAATAATAGCACTTCATACATTAAACACATTCAATAGCACAATTTAAATTATTAGCTTACATAGTTTTGGATTACACTAGCTGCCACCTTAAATAATATATGTAAAATTTCGATGAATACAAATTACATTATAGTACAATAGAGGTAAGTGCCAAGTACATTTTACTAGGGAAATTTTTAGGGGCAGGAACATGACAGGAAACACTTTATGTCTAAGAATAAGTGTCTATCTGCAGCCCCTTCGGTCCTAAATATCTTAGCCGTCTCCACATTTTATGTTGCTTATCTTAGATTGTTTCCAAGGTGTGTTTCCAAGGTTATTTAGTGTGCTCAGGTTTGCATGAGGTGAAAAGTCTAGTCAGCAGTAGAACATGCAATAAGTTGAGTCTGCAGTATTCATCCTAAAACTCACTATCAGCCCTTTGAATCATGTGAGTGTCATGCTATTTTTTTTTTTGGCTGTGACCACATATAGTATGACCGTAGCATCCAAGTATTAACTGACATGGCAAAGAGAAAAAGAAAGTAATGGGGAAAACCAGTTGCATGCAATAATGCGTTCCCTCACATGCATTGTATGGTGAATTTCTGCTGTTTGTCAGCTATTAATAGCATGAGTTAAAAAAGCTGGGAATGTTGAGAAATAGCACTGAAATTGAAATGGCTGTGTGAAAGAAAAGAACTCTTTCAGGCTGTGTTAACAGAGAAGACTTTTAAGTTGTCTGCAAGGGAGGTTATTAACACCTCAGTTTACCATCTGAAGAACAAGTCTGTCTGTAATATTTAAAAGGTTATACATTTACTTTTAAGATGCTTATTACAAATTTCAATACCTTGCAAAATTCAAGCCCATTAATCAGAGGAAATTTAGAGAAAAAGAATTAAAATTATCAAATAAGTAGTAGTGATGATGTCTAATCAAAGATGATTCTTAAATCATTACTTTGAGATTTAGATATGAAGGTTACTAGGTACATACAAAGTGCTTCATAAATTTGGAGTGTGCATTTGATTCTTAACTATTTACCATCCTTGAATAATGTACACCCATACCAAAGATCAAAGTTCATTTACATGTTAATAACTTACTAGTAGTGATTTACCAGTCTGTTTATACAGCATCTGATCCAGGTGTCATTTAAATAACTATGAAAACTTAATTATTTTAATGGGACTTGGATGATGTCCCAGGTGATCAGGAGCAGTGCCACCTTTTTAAAGTCTTCTGGTGCGTTTCCCTGAGCAGCAGAGATGCCTGAGTGACTTCCTGCCAGCAAAAGTGACAATTTCACTGTTCATTCCCCTCCTTGTCAGCATCGTTCCCTCCCTTGTGTTATATAGCTTGGAGGATACCTTGCTGAGCCAATTCTATTTATCAGCTTGGCAAAAAGCTGATAAGCTACAGTTGGGCTACGGTTTTGTTAGCAGTTTTGCTGAGCTACTGAAATGAAGTAACTCACAAAAGCCTCAGCTAAACATCAAGGTGAGCTGCGCAAGGACTATGCAGACAAGACTGAGGAAAAGAAAAGTGAGATGGAAAAGAACTCCCTCTTTTTGAATTTGTGGTCTGCCAAGTTAGTTCACTGCAGCTAGTGAAAGTCCTTCTGTAGGCACTCTTTCTGTTACTAATGCTTTGCTGCAAGATCTGGATGATGTTCCTTTCTTCCATCTCTCCATCCCATCAGTGTAACAGATTCAGAGACGTGAGCCCATGCTGTGAATTAGATCCTGGAAGAAAAATACTGTGGTTCAATGATGCTTAAATCTAGCGTGAATCCTTCAGCAAGATGAGGTAGTACCATATTAGTGAAGTACTCATCTGGCACAAACTAACTCTTGCAGTTCGGTTTACTAAACAGAAATCAGTGGGTAAGCTTGGTACAAGCAGACATCATGCCCATCTTCCTGCAGCCAGCAGTAAAACGATGTATAAGCATAAACTCAGGAAAAAACCCTTGTGGCCTGTTAATTCAACAGTAATGCAATCGAGAATCTATCAATGCCTCCCAGGTGATCTGACAGTGTATAAACATAACATGAACAATAGAGTAACCACAGATAAAACATTTCTCTCTAAGTCAGTGAATGTGGCTAGCTGGTTCAGTACATAGCAGCACAAACAGCTGATCTAGCTAAGAGAAAGTATGATACTGAGAAAGGAGAGAAAGCTAAGGGTGAACAAAAAGGGAAAAGAAATACATTGTTTTCAATGTGATAATGTATCATTACTCTTTGGACATACATTCTTTTCTAGATCTATGTTACCTTACGGACATCTCCAGCTGCTTATCACTGCCTCTGTCCATCCTGACGCACAGGCAGAATTCACTGTCACTCTGATATGCTAGCTCTGCTGCTGCCTAGACAGCTTCAGTGTTCTGTCTTAGGAAAAATCTTGTATTTAAACCTGCTAACTTAACCTAACTCACTTTGACTGCAATTTTGACATGAGCAGCTGTGCTGAGAAATTTAAGGGAGTGATAATCACTAGTGAGGAGAGCTGGCAATGAGTAGCTGGGAATGTAACTCTTCCACCTGTTTGCAAAGCATGCTTCTGCCTGACCACTTACAGGTTACCATTGCAGCATCATTGACTTCTACTTTACAAGATCAGCTCTGTAACTATGTGTTGGTATGTGTGGAAAGGTAAAAAGTTCCCTTTCTCTCTGACAATTCTGAATGCTTTCTCTTGGACTGAGTACCAGCAAATAGAGTACTGAGGACAGCTTTTGGATCTGTGAATTCTCAGTGAAAGGCATTGCTAAGGTTGATACCAAACTGGCAAGGAACTGAAATATATATCAGTTCACCTCCTCATCAGCCCAACAGAACAGAAATAGAGAGGCAGTCTTTACCCAGAATCAGGAAGGGTTGATTAACTTATCAGTAAGGTGTCTGGTTTTCTGTATTGGAAGGCTGAAAGTCTATGCTTCTGTGCTGGAACAGTTCAGGTTTTCATCTGTGGCTGTTGTTTTGCACATATTCCAAACAAAAAATAATACAATTGGATGAATAAGGAAGAGTTAGTAATTTATCATTCTTCCTTATCAAATCTTACAGCTGGAAGGGACCTTAGGAGTTTATGTATTCCATGTTCTGTCTCAGAGATGCTTATCTGTACCTAGATCTTTCACATTTGTCTAATTTGTTCTTCTAGCATTCATTTGATGGAAAATCCACAAAACCTGCACACAGTCTTCTCCAGTTTGATAATAACTTATTTTTAGGAATAAAACAGGGTAAGATTGGGGAGGCTCTCAAATATATAATCCAGTAAGTAAAAAAAAGTTCAGTGCTTGAGGAAGAAAAAGAATGAATTATAACTTCAATTTTGTCTTCTCTGCCACTTCGCCAAGCGATTAAGGGCACTGGAAAGGAAGGGTTTCCTTTCACTTACATTTGTACTTATCCAACTACTGTCACTAAAACTTTGACAATGAGATGAACCAAATAAAGGCTTAGCTACACAACACATGAGGTTGTGTAAGAGAAGTTTCTGCCCTAGTCACAGGCACCATTCAGCTACTTAATTTTTTGTTTTCTTTTTCTCTTCTGTGAACTCCAATAAATCCTCCTTTTGTTAACTCAGAAATAAGCATGACTGTGGCTGTGACAGCGAGACGTTCATCCATGGTGTTCTGAGAGGAATTAATCTGTGTCCTCTTAACAGGCAGAATAGCACATCCATAATCTAAAGGCAAGAAACATCAGAGCATTTGTAATCAAGCCAAAACCCCATTCTTCCAAAGATCCTATTGATTTTTAGAAATTTCCTCTGGATGATAAGAAAGCGATTACCATCCTTTATGGGACAACTAACCAAAGCATCCATCCTGAGTATGGAGGAACTCAGATGTCACTTTTTCTGCTGTGAAGCACTTCTCATATCAGATCCTTTTGATACAAGAAGATCAGAGACTTGAATGTGTATTTCCTCTACCCAGGACCTATGCATTAATGAAGTGATTAAAAGCGTGTGAATTTATTTCTCAACAGAAGTGACCACCAAGCACCATACAGAATATTTTTTTTTCTCTCCAAATCAATACCACCAGTTCCGATTAAAAAAGATGCAAGAAATTGTACTTTTAAATACTTTTTAAAAGGTATTTATTTGCTTTGATGAGAAAAAAATATTTTGAAGTTTAAGAAATCATTGCAAAATGAAAGTGTTGTTCTCTGGACAACTGCATCAAGAATATTAGATTAAAAGTTATATATAATAATTAAAATAATATTTAAATAATATCTGGAAAGTTTTCTAAAACAACACAGCCACAAATCACTGAGCTGTTACATAGCTTGGATTTGTACAGTAAATTTGTTAAATTTGGGCAAAAAACCAAAAAGTAAGCTGAGTATATGCAAGAAGCAATGTCTCAAGTTCATATTTTTCAATAAAATCAGCTGTTGGTGAGAAGGTGCTGTTTTGCCCATGTTCCAAACAAACCCCAAAATTCTTGAGATGAATCAGAGCATTTGACAATATGCCATTATATAGGCAGGAAATGATTCACTGGGTGTTAAATTTACCAAGCCCTACAGTCTTTAGCAAAAACACTGTGTACTTCTGCAAACTCAGTTTATGTATGCTGAGTAGAGACTGCTTTTTTCACTCCTCACAAAAGCTGATCCTTGCTAAATGTACTTCATCCCCTGCCAGCTCTTAGTGCACATAAATCGTTATCAAGCTGATTCTCAAAGCCTGTTGTGCTTTCAGTGTGTAAAAGATGGTTTCCCAGTCCCATGCTACACTAGAGAGACTAAGGTAAGGGAGATAAAGTAAGCATCAGGAAAAATGGGAGTAACCAGATAGGAGATATGCACGTAGGGCTGAAAGGGAACAAGACGGAGAGCTTAGGAGCAAGAGCATGTGAGCTGAGGAAACATGATGAAGAGCTAATAGAATTGTGAACTTAACCACTAGAAGAGGCTGAGGAGATTTCTGTGAAAACAGGGAAAATTGTGTGGTAGCAAACACAATACATCTGTAACTTAGACAATACTCCCTGCTGGACATGGAAATGAATACATTATTTTTGCATCAGCATCTCTTTGTTATTTGTTAAAAACAATAGTCTTCATATTTTACTGCTTGAGGTAATATTTTGTGACAACACTTTTTTTTCCTAAAACATAAAAGGAAAAAGTGGTTTGCTTCACCAGAAACATGGCAAAACTGTATGCTTAAATCATTTGATCATACATAAAAATAAGTGAAAAAAATGAGAAATAAAATATCATGTTGAAGTTTAATCAGATGCTATGTTTTGAATTAAAAAAAACCTCAAACATGAAACAAAGCACTCTGAGGGTGCCCTTCACCATTTAAACTATTTTATTTTTGTTATAAAACAATGAAAGAATTTAATTCTGCATTAGGAAGAGCATTGTGAGCAGGTCAAGGGAGGTGATCCTTCCTCTCCGCTCAGCATTGAGTATTGAATGGTCCAGTCGTGGGCTGTGAGATATGGAGCTACTCAAGGGGATCCAGCAAAGGGCCATTAAAAGGATTAAGGATCTAAGGAAAGGCTGAGAGAGTTGAGGATCCAGGAGATCTCATCAATATGTACAAATACCCAAAGGAAGGATTCAATGAGGGGAGGGAGCCAGGCTCTGTTCAGTGGTGCCCAGTGACAGTACCAGAGGCAATGAACACAACTTGAAACACAGAAGCATCTGTCTGAACTTCAGGAAACACTTTTTTACTGAGGGTGACTGAGACCTGGAACACGTCCAGAGAAGCTATGAAGTGAGGGACCCAAAAGACATCTGGACATGGCCTGGGCAACCAGCTTTAGTCAGCCCTGCTTGAGCAGGTTGTTGGATCAGATGGCCTCCAGAGGTGTCTTCCAGAATCAGCCATTCTGTTGTTCTGTGATGCTAGAATTTCAGATGATACCTTTGCCTTCAAGCTTGAGGTTAAACAACAAATCAACGAAAGATGATGATCAGCTTCTCAGAATAGACTTGTGTTAGATAAATACAGAATTACTTTTGGAGTTGAACAATCTTGACTACTGTATCATCCTGATAGAGGAAGATACTGTTACCCAGACTGTAATTTTTGTTATTTCTAACATTTAGTTTTAAAAGTTGCAGGAAAAAAAATATGTTTCAAACAATGATATGTCTAGAATATTTAATTTATAAATACAAATTCCTCAGGTCATAAAATGCCTATATTACAGTTTCTGGTGCAATTTTAAGCCAGCTCCTTTATGATACCCTCTATTTGGGTAATGTATTAAATGCTTCCTGTTTAAAGAGAGTTCCTAGCTTATCAAGGGCTCAAAGAAAAAACTGAAAATGCGAGAGTATTAAATCTCCTGTTCTGTAAGTAGCAGTCGCATTGAGTCCAGTAATCTGTGAGTACCATTATTATTAAAAGAATATTCTTTTGAGATTTTTTTTTCCTTTCTAAAGCTGCTTTATACTATAGCTGAGCAAAACCTGCATTACTGTGAAGGAATAATGGAGGAACTTTCTGTCCTTTTCCAAGGCAGTACCAGAAAATTGTATTTCTTAAGTAGTTTTATTACTTGCAGTCATTAATACCTGAAATGTGTAGAAAGTGGGGGAGATGGAATGAGAGTATCAGGTGGTTGAATGGCCACCCACAATCATATTCTCTATAATATTTCTTGTTTTATGGGGTTTTCTGTCACATAATCAGTTTTTTCTAGAAAGAGAAGATGCAGAGTACAACTATATCTTAGAATCCTGTTTTAAACATAGTTTTTCGAAGGAGAGGGATAGAATATATACAGTGTATGAGAGAGCATAACTGTACTTAAAACTGAAAAAAAAAAAAAAGGTAACTACATCTGATTTCTTTTAGCATTAAAAAAAATCAGGTAATGAAGTTATTCCCAGAGAGAAAGTTGAGGTATGGTTGCTGCAATTGCTTGACAGAGGATTACATTAAATTTTAGGGATGTATATATACTTGTGTATATGTGTGCATGTGTTCATGTGTTCACACACACATACACCAAAAAAACCCTATGTGCAAAAAGATCAAAAGTGATGACCCAAAAGGTCTTTTCCAGTCATATCAGCTCAGTGGTTCTATGATTAGGAATAAAAATATAAATAAAAGTGCATACAGAGTGAGTTGTCTATGTAAAATCCAGGCCCAGACCTCACTAGCATATTTGCAGTGCTTATTTGAACAGACTACAGTAAAATGCATTTCTAAAAATAGTTCACATAGGTTCCAACAAAAAATGGCACAGAAAAAACCCAGGCTGACAATATCAAGGAAGAGAAACCTGTCAAAACCAAAACTAAATATAATTACAAGGGAGAAAAAAGTATCTTCTCTTTGAAGATTTTTTAGACCAGCTAAGAAAAATGGTATGTGTACCTGAAACTGAGAGGAGGGAGGATGATTTCACACAAAGATGAGTTACGTGGGTGTGACGGGGAACAATATTAATAAATTCCTTTTTTAACTTAGCATAAGATCAACCTAAGAAAATTAACCTTTCTTGTTAATTTAATGTATAAGCTTTTTAAACATATAATCTTGATGAAAAACATATACGTATACACATCTGTCATTATTTTTCCAGTAGTCTTACTATTACCTATATTTTTCCCAGTAAAAACTGGGTATTAAATATTTTGCATATATTGCAGGGATCAGCAAAGGCTGATAAAAGAAGAATAGATATTTTTTTCTATGCTGCATGAGGATAATATGGATACACAACCCCTGTATGTGACAAAGCCAGTGTCCAGACACCTTCCTCTTTAAGATACTTAAATGTAGAGTGCAGGTTTCAAAACAAGTTGACAATCCCAGCAAATCCCAGCCCTTCCTTTACATGTGAACCTTCTACCTGCCCAAAGAAGAATGCAGTACTACAGAATGATTTAATACCTTCTACAAACAACAGTCCTCTTGATCTGTTTATTGCATTATGTTTGGAAAAGCAAAGCAAAATTCATGAGAGTTTGGGTGTTTCTTCCTTCTTTTTTTTTTTCCTTCTCTCTCTTTTTTTTTTTTTTCTTTTTTTCCTTTTTCCCTCTTATTAAGTCTGTGAATGCCTGCTTCTTTGGGGCAAATTCTTTGAACTCTGTTGAGTTCCAACTTATAGCTGGAAATTACACTTCCCATCCTTTGTTTAAATAGAGAAATTTACTAAACCCCAGCAGCTGAGATTTTGCCCCTTGAGGTCTCTACAGAATGAGAGAAGCCTACAGCAAAAAAATGGAGTGGAAAGAAAAATAAGATGATAAAACTATTTAATTGCTATTATCAGGAAATCAAAGCATCTCTTCCTTTTTTTCCTTTGTTCCTTTACCCTAAACAACATAATCCATAATTGTTTAGCTGCAAGGCTTACTTAAAAGATTAGTAATTTATGACCGCAGTTCTAAAGAGACCTAACCATGTAATTTCTTTGCTTTAAATATAAAGTCTACACTGGCAAACCATTAAAGCATTTTATTAAGCCTTGCTAAGTTTCCGTTAGTTCTCAGAGCTATAGATTTCACTCAAAATGAAAAATCACTTCCTTATAAAAAAAAAAACCCAAAAATTTCATTGCTTAAATACGTAATTAATATGTGATTCAAAATTCCGTTAATCAATCAGCCAAAGGTGAGAGTGTTATTGAGGAGTGATCTGAAGGCATATGAACATCTGAGAGAATACTAAGCTTTTGCAAACAACAATATGAAACACATCCAAGTGATCTAAACAACAAAGGCAAGGATGAAAAAAACAGTTAAACCTGCTGTTACTAGTAACTATAAAATACTATGAAATATTTGGTCCTGATCTTGAATGGTGGCATAATTACATGTTGTGATTCTCAGATCTTTTATTTTTCTTTTACTTCACAAATACATGTTCATATCACAAAGCTTCAATATCCATGGGCTTAAAAACAGAAATGCTGCCATTAGTGTGTGGAACTGAGAATTCCAGGTGATTAGTGTCAGCCATTTAATAGTACCATTGAATGCTGATAAACTGCATGCAGCACAAAGTAAATATTTGTAATTAATATTTTTAATTGACTGTCATGTCTAAACGAGTTGCCTGTAGATCTGTTTTTAAGTATTTTTGGGAATAAGATTAAAGTTCTATCTGAAAAATAAAATTCTGTAACAATGAGTAAGCACTTGAGAGAGACAGGGCTGTTGGGCTGTGTTGAACACTTAACATGACTCATTTTCAAGCACAGCCTTTGAAAAAGACTTTGAAATTTAAACTTCAATTCTCTCAAAAATAAGTTTTGATTATGCTATGAATCAGTAACTGAATTATGATTTCAAACAAGATTGCAACTGCCATCACATTTAGTACACGGTATGTAGAAGGTGTTAAGGGATATTTATTCCAAATTCTGACAAAAGGTCTCCAGGTTTTGGGGTGAAGGAGGAGATGGAAGGTGTGGAGATAGGAAACCTGAGTGAAGAATCAGTGTCCAAGTACTCAGGCTGCATTGCAGAACTTCCAGCTCTGCACTTATGAGACTCCTATGAGCCTAAAAATTCAGCTTTTCAGAGTCAGAGTTGTTTCAAGAGTTGGGGAAACTTGGGAATGTTTCTAAACACAAAAGAAATTAATATTTGCCAGTAAACAAAGAAATATGTATATCTCCAAGGATGTAAATGCAATCTTAACTATAAAATTAAGATGTATTTTCCATAACGCAGAGTACAGCTGAGAATTCTTGTATGGGGATGTTCAAAAGTAATCTGTCAAGTTGAGACTCACTGTAAAAATCCATTTGTTGTAATTGATTTCTAAAATGCGGTACTTACAGAAGGCAGTGCCTCTATAATGAACAATTTATCTTATAAGAACGTTTTTTTAACACCTAACAAAATGGAGTTTATTTTAGTATTTTGAATAGAAATACATAACAATAGCATAACACCAATAGACATGAAAAATCAAAGTAGAACAGATTCCTAATCTTGCCAGCTGTCTGGAGAATGTTTTAACATCAACATTTAATTACATTCTCATCCATTACTTTTGCCTCTGGCATTGTAACCTCTGGCCTGCTAGAGTTTAATGACTTTAAGCTCCAAGAAAGCAAATAAAAGAACAAATGAAAACCTTTTTGGTGGTAGGTTTTGCAAATATTACTACTTGTCTCATTACAGGGCCAGCTCTTAGAAATATGAAAAGCTTAGCTTTCAAACAAAAGAAAAAAAATTGCTCTGTACCTTTAAAGAAAATCTGTCAATAGTGTTTGCAGAACAGCATAAAGATTCAAACTTCAAGAAGCAAACACAAGAATAAATTGTGCTCTTTCTCAGATCAACTTAATGACACCTTCATTAAAATGTAGTTATGCAATACATATCTCCTCATTGTAATTAATTATATCCTTATTGTAATCTTCATCATTTGGGGAAGAAGGAGAGCCAACTAATGATTATGGAACATTTAAACTGAATGAAGGTAGGTGTATATCAGATATTAGGAAAAAATTCTTTACTGTGAGGGTGGTAAGACAGTGGAACAGGTTGCCCAGAGAAGCTGTGGATGCCCCATCCCTGGAAGTGTTCAAGGCCAGGCTGGTTGGTGCTTTGAGCAACCTGGTCTAGTGGAAGGTGTCCTTGCCCAGGGCAGGGGGGTTGGAACTAGATGCTTTTTAAGGTCCCTTCCAACCCAAACCATTCAATGATTTGGAACAGAGAATACAGCTTTTTTTGTCAAATTCCTGCTTTACAAGATTGTGTCAGAAATTATATTTTTCTGCTTCAGTGGATGTCATTCACTTGTACTAACCTATGTGTCTATCAGCTAGAGAAACAGATGAATAGAGAAGTTTGCCTTACCTCTTAGGCTGATTTTAGAGTAGGTGGGAGGAAACAAACACATACAAAGAGCAGACAACTTGACCCAAGATACTCACAGCAACATGAGTTCAATTTTCCTCTGGAGTTCTGTTAGCCAACTTATCCTTTATCAGCTGAGAAGGGAGTGAAGAGAAACTTACTGTTCTCACTGGTGGGGAGATGGTTACATATAATGGATTGACTGTGTAAGAATGAAGAGCACATCAGATATTTTTGTAGAAAGTAGTTATTTCAGACACAAGGTAGAATAATTTTATTTCATTGCACTTCATGTCAATTCAAAATATACTTTCATCATGAAATTATTAGGTACAAATTTTATGTTATTGATTACTGTTAAGATTTGCCAATATTTGTTTTCTCTTTCCATTTTCAGCAGTTCATAACATGGAGTCTTAAAAGAGGACAAGAAGTTTAGACATTGTCTGACAAGTTAAAAGTTTTGAATATGGTTTCCCCTTATGCACATATGGATGCACATATATATATATGCGTTCTGTTTGGGAAAAATAATCTCAAAACCTACTTTTTTCCCATTGAAGTTCATTTTCATAAAGAAAGTATTTCAATGAGAAAAGTCTACTAGCTTAAATACACCTTGAGGAAATAGCCAAAATCCAACGCAAATAACAGAGAGGGGAGCTGGTTATATACTGTTAGGTTGTCTGACTAAAGGCTAAGCAAATTAAAGAAGAAGGTAAGGATAAGGGGAGCAAAGGCAGCAGCAGAACGTTACTAAAGGATTCAGTGAAAATGGTGCATTATGCAGCAGCTGCAGCTGAAACCTTCAGAAGAGAATGATTGGACCATTTTCATGTTGTGAAACCCACCAAAGATGACTCAGGAGAATTTTGTTTCCCAATTGCCTTGTAACCTAAGGGAGATTATTGCCTAAAGGAGTATAGGACTTATTTTGGAAAGCACAGGCAAGATAAAATTTGGAATAGAGCACAGATAATTTTGGGATCATATAAATCTTACTATGGGGTGTTTTAAGGAGATTGTGGAAAAGTGTAGAATTTATTACAGGATGTTTTGGAGAAAGGACCTAAGGCAATGAAAAGGAAGGATAAAGGTGAATCAGAGGAAAAAGAGTCTGGGAAAATGCAGGGGAAAGGAATAAAACTGGATGGGTAAATTTAGTCAGGCTGATGGTCAGCACGCTTCTCTGGCCAACCCTGTGTCTAATCATTTCTGTTTATCCTATCTTCTTACTAAACCTTATCCCTGTGTGAGTGTCCTCTCTGTTCTGAGCCTGGGCAAATGCTAGGTGCCCTTGCCAACAAGGGACCATGACTACAAAGGACTTAGTCGTCTAGGAGCCACCAAAGTGAAAGAGTCTGCAGGCAGCTGCTGGGGTGACCAGATGTCAGAGCAGCTGCACATGGACTGGGCTGTCTGCATTCACTGTATTCACCTGGTTACTGGTTCAGGCACTGCTCTCTCCCTGTTGGTTGCTGTGATCAGTTATGCGTGTGTCTGTATGTGTGCATGTGTGAGCCTCACTAGTGGGTGGACCTGAGGATGAGGACATCTAGCCAAGTGGTATTAGAGAACTCTGTTAGATCCAAAACCCCACCAGATTCACCTACGAGTTGTCTGCTGGCCCTTAAAATCCCTATTTAATTGCTGAATCAAATATTCTTCGGCTAGTCTGATCTTCATGGTGTTCATCAGTGATTTAGTTTACGTTCACTTTTGAATACAAAAAGCTGTCTTGCCCTGATACCTGAAGGGCAACAAGGAAGAATAATCTACACTTAAGACTAACACATATAGTATCAGGCAGGATCATATTTCTACTTCAACAAATTTCTCCTTTCCAGCTTTGCCTTAACACAGACCAGCAAAAGATCTATATATGATTTCAAATTATTTAATGTGATTTTTCTACATAAGTAATCCTCATGTACCTATGTATGAATAAAAGAAACATTTGTGAAACATGTTAGCTACTCTGTTCATTCCACCCATTGGCATTATGACCTTACCTGGAAGCTCAGGTTTAAGAGACTGTGCTTAAAGAGAGACGTTTGCCATTTAGAGACAGTCTAGAGGAGAGTAACAGAGGTGATCAATGAGAGTTACCGGGAAAAATGGAGTTTCTTAGTCTAGACAGAAGACTGAGGTGAGATATGATAAGAGTTTCCTAATGTGTAAAGGGGAGCTGCAAGAGGAAGAAAATAAAACCTTTTTTTTTTTTTTTTTTTTTTTTTTTAGAGGGACAGAGTAAGAAGTAATGGGCTTGGAGTTCATCAGAGATGACTGTGGGAGGCATTTAAAGAGAATGACGTCTTTGAAGACAGATCTGCAATAGAGTAGATTGTCTGGAAGGTATGCACTCTCCATCACTGAAGATTTTTAAGAACAGATTAGATGAATATGTGTCTTGGGTGGGTTAGCTATAGCTGATTCTGCCTTGGATCTGCAGACTGGGCTAGATGACCTTTCAAGCTCTGATCTATGACACTACGGAAACAATACTAACCTCCTTTGTAACACAATTTCATATCTACTGTTAAAAAGCCAAGTGTTATCATCAGATTCAGAGGTTGATCTGATATGAGAAATTTACTATACATGTTTACTTTTTATTTAATCATAATTTAAGCCATTAAATTTATTAGAAGGATTAGCAGACAAGTAGGCACACCTGTATGGAGAGTATGAATGTATAACTCATTTCTCTAAAAACTAAGGCAAAAAGACTAAACTGAATTTCCTGTGGAGTTTAAGTATCTCCACTGTCAGCTTATAAATGAAAGATTTCAGGAATAAGATTTTTCCTTCACTTTTCTAAACTCTTCCTATATTCCTCTGTAGATGCTACAAAGCTTTTTTTTTTGAGCTTCTTTCATTAATAACATCACCTCCTTCTTTTACAGACAATGTGAGGTTATGAAAATCCAGCCTTCAATCTTACTATGCTACAGGATCTTTGTTATTGCTGTTTCTAACCTGAAAGCTACATTAAGCACGTTTTTTTAGGCATTCTGAGATTTTTGCAAATACCGGTTAAGTAATGTTGGTTATTAATATAACTGTTAACACAACTAAAACAAAAAATACATATAAATCACTATTTTAAAATTCTCCATAACCATTGGCTGATGGCTGACTACTTGTGAATTAATTAGTCTTATGAGTTCACAAGTGAGTAAAAAATGAGAACTATGCATCATAAAATTTATTCACCTAATTTTGCTTGAGCTTCGGTTGATTTTTGTTAGGAGGGAGGGATTGGTGTGTGTGTGTTATTATTATTCTTTTTTTTTACAAGATAATAATTTAGGTGCCAGGTTATAAAAGCTTTGCATTGAATGGTAGTCTGTCATTTTCATTTTTAGAAGACCATTTATAAAGAATCATTTGGTGCAATTAGATCAGACTTTGACCAATGCTTTTTGTATTACTTATGTTTAAATATGTAGCATTTCTGCTATGATAATGAAGTCTCAGTGGTATGAAACTTTTCAAAGGGATGCTAATATTAGCTCTTTGTTCCATAATAAAGGTCGCCTATCTGGTGCAAATTACAGAGACTGAGGTTTGAAAAGTGCAGTTAAGCAAGATTCACATTTTAACTTGCATTAAATAAATCACTCTAGAGCTCTCTGAAAGTACAAACTATCATTCATATACCAACTGTTATTGTTGGGGGAAGGATAAAGGAAAATATATACTCAAGAGGATATGTCACTATTTATTCTTAGTTGTGAATTTTCTTAGTTTAATGGACTGAATTTCTCAACAGAATATAAATTATAGTAGAAACAGGGGAAGATTTAAACATCTTTCCATGTTCTCCAGCTAGTCTACCCTTCAGTCTTTTTATTGACTTGCAGTAATGAAAAATTTATTCTACAGAATTTAGCACTGTAGGCTGGATTAGCAAAAAGTTGTTGAAATGCTAGCCACTGGTATTTCTGAGCACCTCAGACAGGCAGCCAGAAGAAAGCAATGTGTCAGACATCAAAACAGTTGAAAAGAGGGTTTAGCAAGCTCAGCAATTTAGCTGTAGCTGAGATATTCACTTCTGGGATGAAGCCTCTAGCTACATAGAATTGCTGCTCCATAAGTGTCTTCTGACAGTGGATATGTCCACTGGACATTTCTTTAAAAATGAAGTAAGAATATTTAACTGTGATCAGAATACCTCCAATAAAATCTTTTTCACATTTGAGAGCACTTGAAACTGTATCTTTTCATCAATATTTCTTTCAGTCACTTTTATTAGCCATTCTGAAGAAACACAACATGAATCCATCCCATTTTACCAGCATCTCCTGTCCATGCTGAAGCTAAATATTTTATTCTAAATACTTACACTAAAACTCTTAGTAACAAGATATAAATAGGAAGTTGGTGAGGTAAAGATGCCTGGTTACATTGCTTTTGTGGTAATATTACTGACAACCTTGGGCTGGACCCTCAGTTTGAAAAGGAGGACACAGGCCAGATGGATTTAATTCACTGTGCTGCGTAATGGGGTCTTTGCATGAGCAGCTTACTTGAAAAATGTAAATTTTTGCTTTGCAAGCATAATAGGACTCTCATCATAAGCACAGTGGATTTCTATGCACACATATACTTATTCACAATGCCCAAGGCCTTTCTCATTAGTAAGTATCAAATTTAGAGAGCATGGACATGCATATTTGGAAACAGAGGTTTACCTTCCTAAGGACATTTTACTGTCAAAATGTAAAACCCTACTGGCTGTAGGTTCTATGTAGCTTAATCCCAGCTGAACAGTGATAGTAAGAATCATTTTGAGGTTTTAGGGGTAATGTTTTTTAGATTTGGAAAAACAACACATTACTTATATCATTCAGAGTCAGGGTCTAAATATTTTCTTTAGAAGAGCAACTAAACCCATACAGTAATACCAGGCAAATAAGAATATTTATTATCCGTCATTTTCAAATATTTCATCTGTCTTAAATGTATTAAGGATAATATTAGTGATTTTTGACCCTTGCACCTCTGCTTCACCCAGTGCTGTTTTTTCATGTTTTGTTTTCAGTTTATTTTATCATTACAAGAATCCTACAATGACTTTCCTTTCAGCTGCAGAGAACGGTTGCATAAAATGGATAATCAATTATCAAGTAGACATATCCTCAGGAAGCTCTTGACTACAAAGTTCACAAATCTTTGTGAGATGTGTTTTCAATTCTTTGAAACTTTTATAAGTCAATTGCAGGTTAGGTGCCACTAATGAACCTTTGAAATGCAAGATTTCTCTTCATTTAGGTGAATCAGGGAAACATAGTAAATAGAATAAAAATAGTGATAACCACCAGAAGTGCTTGGAGGATAAAGTAAGTTTCCCATGCTACGTGTCTCCTTTTTGCTGGAAACATTTTTTCAGCTTCTGAGATGATTTGTCTTCTTTCAGTCTGACAAATAGATAGCTATGTCTCAATCAACTATTAGTACACATTTTCTTTGTAAATCTCTAATGGAATTTTTCATTTCCTGTGCAGCTTCCCCATCAGAAGCACTAAAATTGTATTGCCATTAAATATTTAGCTCTATAAGTGTACACATAATATAGTAACATGCAACCTGTAATTCAGTGGCAACAAATCTTTCTCCAAACATGCATATATTTTAGAATCTTTGAGAAACTTTGGGGAGAAAATAAAGATATCTGTTTAAACTACATTTCTTCACTTTCCACATTTGCAATCAGTAAATCAAATTTCATATAAAAATTTGGAAAGAAAACATAAAGTTCTAAACAATTGGGGTTTTAGATGCTTAACAGAACAAAGTTGACTTTGGGCTGATGGAGAGGTAGAAATGTTAAGTCCATTACTGATATAAATGTACTGAAATTCAGAAATAAATGATGATGTGAGCCTTCTATCGTTACACTGTGATCTCAGTGAAATGCCATAAAAAGCTGTTCTTACCTCAGAATAAATTATTTCTGAGTAAGGAAATAATCTAAAATTTGGGCAAAGCTACTTACTTTGTGTGAACTTTACCCAATCTCAACCCTGAGAAAATTATGATTCAGTTCTAGAAAAGATGAAATTCATCTCACTGAGATTCGTAGATCTATTTAATGTTTTGCAAATAACTACACTTTCATTATTATACTATGTCCATATTACTATAGATGCCCATGTTAGCATATTATTTAAGCACTTCCACATGAGAAGAAAACATGAAGATAGAAAGAATGACCTATTTACATCATTCATGTAACTGAAATATGGGAGTTAGCTGTTAACCTTATTCTGGTAAAAAATGTAGGTAGATGTTTCTAACTCCTGACAATAGTGTGGACTAGATTTGATTGTTATGAAAAGTAAACTGTGTCCAAGTAAGGCAGACATCAATGAACATGGTATGCCCATTATTGATATTTGCCTGTGCAGTTGCATGTTAGATATTCAAGTCTGTATTTGGCAGAATTAATGATAGTATATACTAAGATACATAAGCTTTACTTGGGCTCTACATGGAACACATTTAGGTGCCTATCACTCAGCTTCGGTAGAAATAAGGATAATTAAACAAAGTGCATAAAACCAATGTAGTGTAAGTAGCCAGAACAGTATCTGCAATCCTTAGGTCAGCCCTCCTTAAGAGGAGCCAGTTCTGACCTCTACGTGTCTGTCTAGCAGAGGTGCATTTTCCTGCCATGTCAAAAGAAGCGAGATACCTAATGCTTAATTAGGTTTGCCAGCTGCCTTTGAGAAAAGTGAGATGATGATATGTTCATAATTCCTAGCAGGAACTGGTAGATTTTCTTGACAGTATTGTTTCTTTAAACTGAAGATCTCAGTGGCTGAGCATCTGACCACCACCAAGGTAGGTTTCTGTAAAGAACTGCAAATTGTTGTGTTTATCGGCCTCTCTTCCAGTGTTCCAGTCTGCATCTCCACTTTGACTAAGCCCAAGTGTGCAGCAGAACAGAAGAATGGTTGTTGTATGCTAATAGGGATTTGAAATAGATTGTTTGGGTTTCTTTAGATTCACTCACTAAGAATCAGAAACAGTAACACATTTTTATCAAGCAGCATTTGTCTTGGCAAGTTATTACAATGTGAGTGCTAGAGTTTAGCCTTTTTATTTTTTTCAGCTCTTGTTCCTGTTACGCGTGCACAGGACAGTCATGGCAGGGCAGAACTTAGTTCTCTTTGTAGGAATCCTTTAACTCAGGACTGTATCACAGTCCTCAAAGCCTTTTAGTTCACTTTCTCATTAGCATTGTGAAAGGGATTTCTGAATGCAGGCAGGCTGGGACAGCTGATATCTGGGATACAACATAGCATAAGAGAGGGAATAAGCCAGAAGTAAAGCAGAAGTGAATTATTTTCCATTTTAACTGCTGTATATATGCTTTCTGTTCATTTATCTTTCAAGATAATTTGTATGCATTGAAAGAACATGAATGAATCTCAAACAATAGGGTTACATTTCAGAAAACCTATTTACATCCTTACTTTAGATGAATGTTTTAAATTTAATTAGAAACAGATTTCCTTTCCTCACACTATACACCTTGCCTTCTCAATGGTAAGTTTTTTGAAGCAGTGTCAGTCTTTCACCATCCATCAGTATGGCACCTAGCACAATGATGATCTGTTTTTATCTGACAGCTCTATACATTAATCATAACAGCAATTCTGAAAGTCAGTTTCACAAGTAATTAAACAGGAAAAACAGACAGGACTCTTCCAGTGGAAATTAAGAGATTTCTGTCAAGGTGGCTGGATCTTAACCCTTCATTTCAGTCTTAATAAATGTATCATACGTAAGGTAGGTCTTGTGTAATGTTTTCTAAAAAGTTAGAATATGATCTACATATCAGAAAAGTTAAAAGGAAAATAGTGGAAGAAATTGTAACCTATCTGTTATACATCCTTGAACTTGTATTCCACCCATGCAGCCATACATGTGTATACACATACACACACATTGTTTTGAGGTACAAGGCTGAAATACATTTACAGTAGAATTAAAAGGAAGTCCTCCATCTCTGTCACATACAGAGATAATCATCAGGGGATAGTACCAGAAATACCAATGACATTTCAATCTCTGCTAATCACTCCTCCTAACTTTTATATCATACAGTCAGGGCTTACACGTTAATGTAGAGGTAATATTTTGGCCTAGCTGAATTTGGTTCATAACTTGCAGATTTTATTAACATTCATAATAGAGAATAGATCCTGCTGTCTGATTTCTGTTATGTATACTAACAATATGAGACATTCTTATGCATTGCATACAGTAATTGCTGTGAGGCAAAAAAGGCTTAGTTTTGAATGCTCATTTGCCATTTCTTAGTCAAAGTGTAAGTCTAATCTTTGCAATATGTATAAGAAACTCTCAGGAAGAGAAAATTCTTAAAAATTGTCACTTCCTAAAGCTATGTGGCTTAAGATAATCAGTGGGAAAAAAGACTTTACTGCAGTTTTAAGATTATACTTACAAATGTATGCCAATGCTTTTCTTGACTGTTGTATTTTACATCTTTCACTATGATATTTCACTCACTTCCCCTGCCTCTGGTCTGCATTTCATCTGGGTATAACATGACTCCTTTCAATGCTGTTGCTGACTTCTCAGGAGGAGAAAAAAAAAAGTTATTACATATGTGATTTATTTTCTTATACTCTCTTCCTATCTGTCTGCATCCACCCAAAAACATTTTTTCTTTCAGGTCATGGCAAATAGCATGGTTGGATCTTTGTTTAAGAGAAGTTTTGGACTCTACAGTACTTTGAACAATTAGTAGTATTAAATAATGAAGAGAGTATAAGAGCTCAAGATCAGCCAAGGCTGTAAATGAAGTATATCAGGTGAATGCACTGTACAAGTTTTAGTTTGAATATATGTGGCTGTGGACAAGAAAAAGGGATTATTGTATGAGTAAGTGGGCGGCAGGAAAGAACAAAAAGTATGTTTACCACTTTGAAATAGAGACTGAAAAGAGAAACTCTTAAAAATGGGAGTCATAAACTTGAGAATGTGGGTATAAAGAAACCAGCAGTGACTGTGAAATCTGTTGAAAGCGAAGTAGGTTCTTTACTCTCTTCCTTCAAAGGCAATGCTAATCCTAAAAGGTCAAAAGAATATGAATATGAAACACCAGTGTGAAAGAAAATCTTTAAAATACATTGCCCAGATCATACCATTTTCTCAGTAATACATGCACTTTCTCACTAGGTGAAACAAGTGTCTCAGTGGGGGCCAGATTCCAACTGTTCATGTTGAACAGTACAAAGAATGGGACCAACTGTGAAGCATGAAATAAGGAACTTCTCAGAAGGAGCAATGGCATTGGATGAGGTAAATAAAACATGGTGACACTTGTCTAGACAACCTCTGGTGCTGAATTAATTATGAATGACAATTTTAGAATGGATTGTTGCATTATCCAAACAACATCTCACCATGCTCACCCTCCAAAGTGTTGCTTTTTGCATCTGCTGTGTCACATACAGCAGCAGTGGTTTGCAGCTGTGGTATTTTAATAATGTGAATGCAGCATCCCTTTTCTATTCTGACATCATATTCCCCTGAGGAAATCTGGAGTTAGGCAGTAGTATAAGAATGGTCTCTTTGGGAAGGGTTTTTTTTTTTTCATGTATAGTCAGGTTGGTGATTTTTTTATCAGTAAGAACATTTGCAGGAAACTAATGTGACGTTCCTGCACATGCATTTGTAAATGAAAAGTGTTCCTGAAACTATTTTAAAACTTGTGCTCTGACAATTGATACAGGAGGGAAGGAGCTAGGCTGTTGGAGAGGAGGAAAACCAAAAATTCAGAAAGTTTGTGAAGAAGGTCATATTACAAATACCACCACTCTACCAATTATTTATAGGTTTGGATAACCACAGGTAGAAAAGGGATTTATACCTCTAATACCCAGAATCAGTGATGCAGACACTGCCTTTTGGATAAAAGGAACCATCATACCTTTATCTTCCCTCTGCTTTTGTTGGGCAAGGCTTGTGGAAGCAATCATCTCCCAGAGGAATATGTTCCCACTACAAAATATCACCACCTTCCCAATATGTGGGTAGATTTATGCCTTCTTTAAGCATCTTCCTGTTTATGGACCTGATACATAAATCTACAGACATCTTGCATGGGCAGTCTGAGATTCATTCTGCTGGATAGTGTTTCAACCAGAAATTAGATTTCTAAAAATGGAGTTTGTGTGGTTTAGTCCTTCCTTCCTGTTTAAGTTTTCTCTTATTGTTCTGGTATAACCCCAGCCAGCAACTAAGTGCCAAACAGCCACTTGCTCACTCCTCTCCAGTGGGATGGGGAGAAAATAAGAAGGGTAAAAGTGAGAAGACTCATAGGCTGAGATAAAGACAGTTTAATAAGTAAAGCAAAAGCTGTGCACACAAGCAAATCAAAATAAGAAATTAATGCACTACTTGCCGTTGGCAGGCAGGCGTTCAGCCATCTCCAAGGGCTCCATCACATGAAACAGTTACTTGGGAGGACAAAATGTCGTACATCTGAACAGCCCCACTTCCTTCTTCTTCACCAGCTTTATATGCTGAGCATGACGCCATATGGTAAGGAATATCCCCTTGGTCAGTTGGGGTCAGCTGTCCCAGCTGTGTCCCCTCCCAGCTTTCTGTGCCCCCCGAGCCTGCTTGCTGCTGGGGTGGGGTGAGAGGCAGAAAAGGCCTGGGCTCTGTGCAAGCACTGCTCAGTGATAACAGAAACATCCCTGTGTTATCAACGCTTTTTCAGCACAAATTCAAAACATGGCCCCCTACTAGCTACTATGAAGAAAAATAACTCTATCCCACCCAAACCCAGCACATTCTCCACCCCTTATTCCACACTATTTATGGCATGCTCAGGTCTCATACTATCCAACACATCCTCATCAACCACTCCCCGTCCTTCCCATCCTTTGATATAACATGCAGGTATCACTCCCTTAGTCTGTGGACCACCCTTGTAAAATGTCAAGAAAATGTCCAGAAATGTCTACAAACTGTTCATCGAGTTCATTTAGCTCCTGACTTTGAGCTCCATCTCTTATGGTGGTCACAGTGATCCTCACTCAGAACCATCACTGCTTGAATTATTGAATAAGGAAAGCCACTCGGCCATGTAAATCGGTAGGTATACTGGACATCTGCTAGGCCTACATGAGATTTAAAGGTGACTCTCTGGAAGACAGCTCTTTTTAGCATCTGTTTCTGCATTCAATGACTAGCTTATTGATATCTTCTGGAAATCAATCAAAATACTAAATCATAAAGCAAAAGTAACTGATCTCAACCAATGAATACCATCTTCATACAATAGAGAGGAAAAGTATAGGATCTTTTTATAAAAATTGAGCAGTGACAAAAAGCAAAAATATTCTTAAAATCATTGTTCACAGAGAAGTTGAGCAAGAAGGTGGTTACATTTCCTAAATAAATTATTCACTGAAAATTATTCACTCAAATCCTTCTACATTAAGGCTCCTAATTTTTCCACAATATGTGACAAATGGCTTCAGATCATTGAAGTCATGCCTGGATGCGACTGTAAAACCTCCAGCAACATACAGCTGAAGTGGGAAGAAGTGTAAATACTCACAGCAGCTGCCGTACCAAAAAAGCAATCACAATTCTCATTGAAACAAGCTGAGCTCTTTAAAAGAATGTTAATCAGCACTCTTCAGACAGATTATTTCACTGGAGACAATGAACAGTGAGTCCTCTGCTGTTTACAGTCTCTGAACAGATAATTTTAAAAAGGAATTATTTGCAGATGAGATTAAAAGTACGTTACATTAAGACCGTTTTCTTTTAAGAAATTCTGGTGATTTGTTTTGTAAGTCTATCATTTTATATTTGCATAGGTACTGAACATGAGTTGTTGGAATGAAACATTCCAGCCAGTTTAATTAAGCACAGTCTGGAGTTTTCCTAGAAATTAAGAGTAGCCAGCCCTGTAATGAACATAAACTTTTCTGTGCAGGCTTCTATGATATGCTCTATATCATCAGCTGTACTGAGGGAGCTACGCAGAAAAGAGCCAGCTATGTCCTTTATCAAGATATTGAATATAAAAATGCAGGTTATTTACATAACCTTAGGAATATAAAGAAATCGTTCTTCTTTGTGCTGTGTGGCACAGATCTATGTTTGCTCATCTGAAGGAGGAGATATTTCAGTGGACTGTAAGACTGCAGAGCTCGAGCTATGCATATTGTTGACAAACACAGATGTAATCCATTTAACAGCAGGAGGAGATATGCCTGTCTGAGGAAAGGTTTTTCCTGTCAAGTAATCACAGCAGACACTATCCTCTAACAAAACTGAAACTGTGTCAGTGGGAGCAGCAAGGAGTGAGTGCATTTTTGTAAACTTTGGAAGATAAATGCTTCCTATTAGATTACAGCTGAATATCTTTGATAGCACATAAGGGATAGCACACTCCCTTATGTTCCTTTCCTTGGAGCCGAATCTACAAAAGTTTGTAACTGTTCTTGAAATCCTTAAATTCTTATTTAAGTCAATTGGAATTTATGTCCATTTATAGCAGTTAAGTATGTACATCTTTTTATGGAGTTGGTCATACATTTAAAATGCACAGGGTAACCTGTTCCTTTGGTTTTGTGCTTGAAAGGGTCTAGTGGGGAACAACTGAATTGCTCATGAGGCAGCACAGGCTCGACTCTAAAAAACCCCATGACACTAGTAACAGCTATTCTGCACATATCTGTTCTACTCTGGGTTCAAAAGGGATTCTTCCTACTTTCTTTGAAAATGCCTTGCTTTGGAATTTACAGCTATGGCAGCTTTAGGGTGGTCAGGGAACTCAGTATCCATATGAAGTCTACTGTTAGGGGAAAAGAATGGACTTCAAAAATAGCCTGTAGAGTGTATAAATAATGCAAATAAACACAAAATATTCTTAATTAGGCAGAGCTGGTAACATACACTCTTCTTTCAAGGACTTTTAGTTGGAAAAAACTGAGAGAGATTTAAAAATAGTGAAAGTTTTTTGACTTCTAGCAACCAGGTGTAGGGCACCTAATAAATAAGTAAAGGGTTCTGTGACAAATAGTGTTTTGCCTTCAGTTTACATGTCCCATAAATAAAATATTAAAAAAGAAAAAACCAACACAAACCCAAAACCTCTTAACAATAGGAACTAAAAAAACCCTGTAAAACTCATCAACAAAAGAAATGTAAAACAGGTTTGGAAGAGAAAGCAAGTAACAAAAATATGTTTCTGAAAGCAGGATTTATCTGCTGATGCTTTTTATCCTATTTGGAAAAATAGGATTCTTTTTAATGATACTGAAATAAAATTCTAACATGGACATATAGGCAGTGTCTTTATATGGATGAATAATAGTCAAGAACAGAATTTGGAGAATTATGTAAATTTCTTTTGGATATTTGAAGGATGGATGACCATTTCAGGATAAACATGAATCTCTACCTAGACAAAAGCACATCTGCTCTGAAACATTCTCTCTTGAGAATACGTCTCCTGCTAGGAATTTTAAAAGGTCTGAGCTAAATTTACCTTGAATTAAAATGGCCTATGAATATTTTCAAAAGGACTTTTAAATATACATTTTGAATGTGTAATTTGCTTCTCTTACCTTCAGTTCTAACAAGTTAAATAGAAGCATGAAGATGTTTTAGGAAATATTCTCTTACTATTTCCAGACGTAGTTATAGGTACGCATGCTCTAATTCACCCAAAACCCCACATTTGTTGATGATGGACTCACAGTATCTGAGCAACCCACCTTCTGAAGTCTTGTTATCAGAATTATTTAAAGTTTATCTGCTTTTATAGCACAGTTAGGAACATAAAAATAATATTTTGTAGTGACTTGAACGTTGTCACAGTAGTGACCATCGTAGTACTTTCTGTAACTAAATTTGCAGGTCAATGTTTTGTGAGCTAGAGGAGAAAGCATCACAAAGGATATGCTTGAGCCACAGGATGAAAGAGCCATTGTGGTCCTCACTATGTGCCTGAATAAAACACCAGCTCCAAACTGGAAATGGTATTGGACAAGGACCAACCTTGTCAAGGTCCTTGATAAGGAAGAGGGTGAGGGCATGGATGCAGTGGGGCATACAGGATGGTAACACCTCCAGTAGGTGGCCAGTGCAGCTGACTGGGGAGTGAGGCCCAACACGCAAGGCTGACTGCAGCCAGAGAGGACCCACAGCACACTCACAGCTTTGTGGACTGGAAGCAATGCACCCACTGACTAAAGTACCATGTGTTTCCTGCAGAAAGAAAATTCTGTTTTCAGGCTGAAGCCCATCATTCTTAGAACCCCAGGCAACACCTGCTTGGTGTAAGAACAGCTGTAGTAGTGGACTTTAAAATATAAACCTTTAGAACCAGAATAAAAAACATTTTTATCTCTAACTAAAAAGTCATTCCTGCAGGTTAAGATGCAAAGCAGTGCTTTATCCTTTGTGAAACTGGGTAGAGGCAATTCTATTCCTATATCCATTTGTGATTTGTTGACCTTGGCTGGATACCAGGTGCCCACCAACCTGCTCTATCACTCCTCAGCAGGATGGGAATGGAAGAGAAAATAAGATGGAAAAAATCTTGTGAATCAAGATAAAGGCAGTTTAACAAAGCAAATGTAAAGGCCACACACAGAAACAAAGGGAAACAAAGGATTTCTTCTCTACTTCCCCATCAGGAGGCAATGTCCAGCCACTTCCTTGGAAGTAGGGCTTCAGTACCTGTAGTGGTTGCTCGGGAAGACAGACATTGTAATGAAATGCCGACGCACCCCGCCCCCCCCCCCCCGCCTTTCTCTTAACTTTTATTGCTGAGCAGACGGCATATGGTATGGAACAGCCCTTAATAGCCCTTTGGTCACTTTGACTCAGCTGCCCTGGCTGTGTCCCCTCCCAAGACCTTGCCCACCCCCAGCCTGCTGGTGAGGGGGGATGTTGCAGAGACAGCCCTGATGCTGTGTGAGCACTGCTCAGCAGCAGCCAAAGCGCTGGGGTGTTGTCAACACCTTCCAGCCACCAATGCAAGCACAGCGCTGTGGGGGCTGCTGTGAAGAGCTCCATCTCAGCCAGACCCAATACACAATTTCAGTATCTAGGACTTCTTTGTAATGCTGTATGCACTATTTCTTACTGAACAAGAGGAGGAATTTTAGGTGAAGTAATATCACCTTATTAACCAAAACAGTTGAGGATTTATACTGCTATTTGCATTACATGAAACACTGACTATTTTTGATGACGTCTTTTTGATTTTGCTGATTATCATTCTGATTATCTCTTCTGACCTTAGCCCTGGCTGCTTGGTAAAGTCAGCAATAAGTATGCTTTGCAAAATGTGCTAAGAGTCAAGTAAGACTCAGTACTAAATCCATTTACTCAACAGACATAAACCCCCCCCAACTCTTGGAAATAAAATATTGTAGAATTCTGTTGAAATATTTTATTTAAATAACAGAAATGTTTAATTTCTTTCTTAAGCTTTCTGCAGTTTTTAAAAACTATACATTTAAACATAAAATATATTAACAAATAGAGTCATTATTGGAATATGATGGAACTTCAAAGTCCTTTTGACATGATCGTATCCTCTTAAATGAAATTTCAGCAAAGAGACAACCTTCAAAATGTTCAATTATCTGTTGTAAAAAGTCCTATCTCACTATGATCTAGCAAAACTTACCACATAATAAAAAAGTTCATGGTTTTTATTAATTATTTACTTTACCATTAGAAGCCAAGTAGCTATCCTGTTCACAGTGACATTACCATATAGTATGATATTACTTCTCCCAGTTATTTTTTGTTTGGCAGCAACTCATGTAAAATATGCTTTCTTTCCCTTCAATTAGCCGTTTCCAGATCCTTTCAGTTACTAGGAGCCATATTCAGAACTCAGTCTTGAAATCCTGAATGTCACAGTCCTTAGTCCCAGTAGGGTCTAAATCACAAAGTAAAAATATAAATAATAGGGAACAATACTAGAATCTAATTTGTCTCCCCCAGCCAAACATCAGGCTGTTTCTTTGTTCTCTTAAAATGTTCATTTTTTTTCTAAGATAACTTAAAAATGGTAGTCCCAGGAGTATTTTCTAACTTTGTAACATATAACACCAAGTGCACCTCAGCCATATTTTAATAACATATTGTGCAGAAAACGCAGGTGTGCAGTGATACCTGTCAACTACCTGGTTTCTATGGCAGTTGCAAGTGAGCATTACAACTTAAAATGGTTTTGCACACTCACTGTTCGGTATTTCAGCCTCAGAAGCCTACAAAAGTATTTTATTTTATAGACTAGTGACTAGAGAATACTTTTGGGAAGTGAAAGGTGTGATTTTTTACACAGAGAGAAAGGAAATGAGCCTGTACTTCTACTTCCAGGGTACTCTCTCCACCAGAGTATTGTGAAAAAGGTATATGGTAATGTTACTGAAGTCATATATATCATCCAACGCATTTGTGATAAGGCCCATTGCTCTTTAAATGTATAAAGATAAAAATAAGGGCTAGTAATGGAAAGCAGACCTAAACCCACAAAAGGATAGTATTCCTCTTCGATGTGGGTTGTGTTAACAGTTTTTGCTTTATCCTGCAAAAGAACAAAAGTGAGGAAGAGCAGAGTGACTCCTGGTTTTGCCTTTTCTCCCAGCACAGATAAATACCCAGACGGGACTGCAGCAGTTCGCGATAAGCCACTATCTGTTCAGTCTCTGTGGCACCGATGTTGTTGTCAGGCTTATTTAAATTGCTCCATACCGACCGTTGTTTTAGCTTCAGTAGCACTGCCATATACAAAGCACTATATATAAGGCAGATGCAGTTTCAGGTTTTTAAAAGACAGCAAGCTTAATCCTATTATGCATCAAGGACATACGAAAGGGGGACTGAGGGCTGCTTTATCCCCTGCCTCACATGACAGCAGAGGAGCAATTCAGCACCTTTGGAATCACATCCACATACAGCTCAATGACTGTTAGTTTGACCTAGAAAATAACAGACCATACACATCTTTAATATTCTGTTCTACTAAGCAGGATCTCAGCATGTGGTTACTGACATTCACCCATTCAGCTGCATGAGTACACACTTGAGAAAGGAAACTTACTAGCTTCAGTAATGACACCCAAACTCAGTTCATGGCCAGAGCTGAGCTGCTGCTCTAATTCCACTCCCCCCAGCTGAATTCATTCTGGGACTTCACCTAAAACTAACTGACACTTGAGAGAAAAAGCAAGGGATCAATTTGCCTGTTACTATGATGTCTAATTAAAACACCGTATGTGCTGAAAGATTTGTCACAGTTTGTTAAACCATTGAAGGAGTTGCTGGCATTAACTTCATTTTACAGGAAAATCCTGCTTCAGTTGAAGTCCATTAAAACTTTTTCACAAAAAATAAAATAAAATATCACATTTAAATCTGGAAATCCTATTATCTTCTGTATGGGTGTTATTTTCTCTAAATTTAAATACACATTATAGCTTTCCCAACACAGTTTTTAATGTATTTCATTTCCTACAACTGATATATATGATCTAAGTGTGACTTTATTTCCTTGACAAATTTCTAACACATTTTTTTCAAATTTCTAATCATTTTACTTTCCGATACTAGGAGCAAGATAGCACTTATCATTTCCTGTGTGATAGTACCAGATCTGTTCCAAACAGGTGGATTTTTAAATTTGCCCTCAATGTGGGAATCCAAGAGATTTTATAGTTTGAACTGGTAGATGAACTATATAAAACTTTGGTAATTTGTCTTAACCTAACAGCACAGCCAAAGTTCAAAAGAAGCATCATAGAAGTCTAAAATTGCTATGCACAAAACCCCATACTAGAATCTTTTATGATTAGAAGTACCATATATTATATGGATTCTTAGTTCTGTACTGAAAATACTAGGGGATCACAATGGTTTGGTCTACCCAATACACTAATGTATCTTGAAATCTACAAGGCATCATTTTACTTGGCCAATTATGTTTAAAGTCACTTAGGATATCGGAAGTAATGGGAATAAATTCCCTACAAATATGTTATGCTGATAGTTAGCAGGTTCCTGTTGCACAGATCCATAACGTTCAATATAACCTACAGCTCAGAATAACAGAAGATAAGAATTACTCTTTAGAGAGAGATGAAGACTTTTTTTAACGTAACTTTCATAACAAAGCTTTGGGCAGAAGAGATTCAGGTTACTAATGCCTAAACATAGGTGTGTAGTGCCATTTGAGATGGCCTAGGGAACCTGAGACATCCCTATGTGTCTGACAGGTACGACATGGGATTATGGAAACGAGCATCCTCCTGGAATGAAAACTGGAGGAATGGTGGGATACCCTAGGGTACTTCTGAAAGCATTAAATGCCTAATCTTCCAGCTGAGTCAAACCCAAAGAAAAACTTGGTCCCAAAGGATTCTTCTTCCAGTCTGAAGTAGAACTGAGTTGCACATTAGACAATAAAATGCTGTTGCAAAGAGAGCTGTGTGGAATTCATAAGACAATTTCAAATCATACATATGTGTGCTGGTTGGAGAAATTTGAAGATAATAACTTCAACATTTTTACCATGCTGTTTTGGTGCAGTGAAGCATGACTGTGAACAAAGTTCATGACAACGATCTAATTGGTTTACAAATTATCATTTATTCCTTATTTTCACCCCAAGCTGTAACCAGCCAGACAGTTTTTCACTTGAATATAAATTCAAATATTTAAAGTGTTTCAATGGTCAGTCCGAAGTTATTATCTACAGCTTTGCAACACTGCTAATTAAACAAACACAGATTAAATTCTTAATATTTCTGAGATGTATTTATTGTGCTGTGGGTTTTTTTTCCTTACAAGTGCTCCCAACCAACTAAAACACTCCAAGTAGAGTGTGGAAGTCAAATAGCTCTTTTTACTCCACATTTATTTTCAGTAAGAAGCTACTGGACTATAATGCTGGACAAATAATAGATTTAATTAATAATTGTAAATAACAGTGTAACAGCCTAATCCTTATATTCCCTCTATTTCCAGAAAACCCTCTTTTATATAGTTTATCATAGCACCTCTCAAAAATAAAAGTCTGTGTATATAGAATGCAGGATATATACCCTACCAAATGTAGGAAAATAGAGATGGAATGGCTTGGTCATGGAGTCCATCTTCTTCAACTGATCCAAGATTGGGTGCATCTCTGCCATTCCTGAAAGATACTTGCTCAGTTATGTCCAGTGATGGAGATTCCACAGCTTCTGCTAGTGTCTGCTCCTGTGCTTTCCTAAATTTACCACTAGGCAGTTAATCTGAATGTCTCTTGCAGAATGTGCTGATCATTCTTTTTCATGTCTGCAATGGAGGTGGAAAAGAGATTAGTCTCTTCCTCCCTGATGCAGTCTATTATGATTTCTTCTCTAGCTGGAACTCCCTTAGCTATTTCAAGCTTTTCTCCTAGGCCCTATTGCCTGCATTTCTCTTCATTCTTATTCTCTTCTAAACTCCTTTACCCATTTGATCTAGTTATTCAATAAAAGCAGTGCACCAAAGTTTACATATATTTTCCTGTTAGGCTTTGTCATTGTTGAGCAGGGAGAGTTACTTCATGGATTCGGCCAGGCTATGTTCAAGTTTATTTAATCCAGTAAGTATCCAGTATTTGCCACCTTTTGCTCAGCTAGCGCCTCAGATTGCAGTTCTCTATTATTCCCAGATCCTCTTCTGAGGAAATGTTGCCCACTCAGCTGTCACTATTATGCTTAATCACATTCTTGTATTTGTCACAATAACTTCAAATTTTTACTCTTCTTCCCAAACTGTTAGAATTCCCACATAGATTCATGTTTCCTGCAAATTTAATAAGTATGTCCCCTATTCCATTATCTAATATAATATAGAATAATCCAAATTCTGGAAAGTAAAATCCTTATTCAACAGACCCCTTATTAAAAAAGTAAAACAACCAAAAACCAAAAACAAAACCCACAAAAAACCCCCACCCAAACAGAAAAAAAAACCCAAACAGAACTTATGATCAGTCATTCCTCTGATTTTTCCCTCACCCCATAGTTCTTTCAACTATGCTCAGCTTGTTAATCTCATTAGGAAAAAAGCATGAGACTGCTGAAAGCTTTAGGAAAATCATAGTATTAGACATTTATTTCTTCTTCCCATGAGCACAGAGAGAAATCTCACTTCTTGTCATGAATGTTATACATATTTGGAGGAAATCAAATTGGTTTCCAAAATTGCAAATTATGATCATAATATTTTTTTATTAATTTTCAGTCCTTAAAAACATTTAGATTAATTCTTCAGATACTTTTTTTCAGAACTTAAATAATTCTGGGTAGTGTGCAACTGTAATTTTTACCCCTTTCAGAAGATTGGTAACATTTTCTTTCTTCACTTACCTCAACCAAAGGTTATCAAAATTATCACTAAAATTATGACATCACTTCAGCCACTTCAGAAAGCCTTTAAGATGAAACTCAGGAAGACCACAACAACATATATGTCCTCACATTCTCACTCACCTAATCTTTTCACTCCCCCTTGATTAGTATTAATTGTACCTGTTTCCTATTCATAGACTAGCTTACTTGTCAAAATAAAGCAATAAATCACTAGAAAGGTGCATCATCCTCACATCATCTGCCAATAATTTTTCCTGTCTATAGTAGTAAAGCTTATTTTTTGTTCTTAGTAGTTCTCTGAAGGATGGGCAGTTTTCCTTGGGCTTGCTTCCCTGAGCTCCTACCTGACTATTATCTGAGATCTTGTGAAGTTCATTGTTTTCAGTTTGGTGCTCTTTCTTTCCCTTCCTAATGATCATGAACTCCTGCCATTTCAAGATCACTCTTACAGTCTGCTTCTCATTTTCATATGAGAGAGAAGTTTCTCTGTATCAGTTAAAGTCACATTTAGATGATAATCCCCTGTACTCACTCTTTGTACTTTCTATACAAAAATCCCTGTCATCAGTTAGTGTCAACAGAGAATAATGAAAATATTCATGATGGCAAAAAATAATAACAGAATGCATGCAGTAGTGTTTTTCTTGAGTTCCCATTTGTCATCAATTTCCCATAATTTTCATAAGTGCTTTTTTTTAATTAAATCATACATTCAGATTTTGTTTCATAATTTTAAATTCTGTGCCTTTAAAGGAATCAATAGAATTTACTAACTTCACTTAAATGAAAAAAGAGTTAGTTTTTTAGGTAAAATTGTATTGTACGTACCAAGCAAGTGTGGTGTGGTGTTGTATCACAGTCACTTGCTTGTTCTTAGGAATCAAATTTCTGAATGCTTAATAAAGAAATATAACATCAAGATTTCCCAGGTGCATTCATGTGCCCAAGATGCTGGCTCACCAGCAGCCAGTTGCTGGATTGCTCCATATCAACTCGGTTGTCCTTCGACCTTCAGGCAAGTCAGTACCAGGAGAGATTATAGTACAATATACTACAGAAATGTATTACCTCAAAACATGTAGGTTCAACATCAGGTAGTGCTTAATAAGTAATTAGGTAAGGTCATGTACTGTAATAATTTTAATCTGGACTTCTGATATAAAAGTGCATATATATAAAAGATCTGGATTGCCATCAGCTAATTCTCAGTGGATTATTGAAAAATAATTTATTTTCTCTAAGTCATTCTGTCTTGCTCCAATCATCCACTCCAAATTAAGTAATGAACAGTGTAAAAATGGAGTCTTTTAAGAGTGACTTATTTTAAAACAATAATAGCAAGTCATTTAATGTTTAATACATGGGACTACTTATTTCCACTATCACAGTTATTTTGTTTAAAAAATATGTGCAGATAATAAAATCACACCTAGTAATTTGAAGTTTCACCTGAAACATATCCCTTCTGCTTTTACCTGAATTCTGAAAATGTTGTAATAAAGAATGCTTGAAAAAAAATACAGTATAGCCCAAACAGCATCTCAGATACCTATTTATAGTTTTCAGCTGACTGATTTAATCAAAAATGGGTTTTACTAAACGGAAGTAGTGACCATCACTTTTCTGTTATCTCTGTGGGTATGCTTCTCTTTCATTCTATTCCTCTTCAGATACCTGTTTATTTCACCACATAATTGTCATTTCTCAAGGTGCGTCACAAAGACTCACAGTAAGTAATTTAGTTAAGGAACTGTTTTTCAATCAATTTTAAGAGTGTCACCAATACAGCTTCTATTTTATGCTCCCTTATTGCTACTGCAAAAGAAAATAATAATAATGAATGCAAAGATGACTGCTTGAGCATTCTTCATTAAAATAAAAAATGCATAAGTTTTATTAGGAAATTAATATATAACTAAACATTAGGCTTCATAGTTATTTTTCAAATATTCTTATCTTCTATATAATTTAACTCATTCATGTAATTCCATTATGTTGCTCATTCTGATGGCACTGATCAAACCATTGTCCTAGTTTTGTCTGGAACAGAGTTAATTTTCTTCTTAGTAGCTGGTGCAGTGCTGTGGTTTGGATTTGGTGTGAGAACAATGTTGATGGGACACTGATGGTTTTCATTGTTGCTGAATAATGTTTATACTAAGTCAATGACTTTTCAGTTCCTGGGGTCCTGCCATCAAGAGGGATGGAGGGGCACAAGAAATTGGGAGGGGACACAACCAGGGCAGCTGACCTGAACTAGCCAAAGGGACATTCTATACCATAGGACTTAGTATATATACTATGCTTAGTATATATGAGCTGGGGGAAGAAGAAGGAGGAAGGGACATTTGGCATTATGGTGTTTGTCTTTCCCTGTAACTGATACACATGATGGAGCCCAGTTCTCCTGGGGATGGCTAAACACCTGCCTGCCCATGGGAAGCAGTGAATAAATTCCTTGTTTTGCTTTGCTTGCATGTGTGGCTTTTGCTTTACCTGTTAAACTGTCTTTATCTCAGCCCACGAGTTTTCTCCTATTTTCTCTTCTGATCCTTTCCCTTATCCTACTGTGGGCAGAGTGAGGGAGTGGCTGCGTGGGGCTTGATTGCCAGCTGGGGTTAAACCATGACAGCCATGACACTGTTTTTCCAAGAAGTTGTCAGAGTTCCTTTGGCAATAACTGATTTCTTTTTTGCCTTTTTATCTAAGATAACAGATTGAAGTAAAAGCTTGGTTTGGCAGCAGACAGTGGGTATCTTAGCAGTAAATAAATAAAAGCCACAAGCAAGTGAACATCATGACACCAAGGATTTTGCAGAACCTTTCTTTTTTAATAAAGCTGTACAGACAGGTTTTCATTCTAAGATTTCACTTCAACTACGTTAGAACTTTTATGGGTATCTTATGGGACACTGTGCTAGAGTACCGTTGCAGGGTTCAGTGGTGAAGCTGATGGGAAAAATCATGAAGTCTTTAAAAACTTTTACAGTAGAAATAATGTTACTTCCTGTTGCTATATAATTAATTACATGAAATACAGCTGAAAGTATTTTCATTAGTTATTAATATTTGTAGAAATGTTTTAGTAGGAAGCAGAACTAAATAATAGGTTATCCTGCCTAATTTTGCACTCGCTTCCTATAGTTTAGTTTTTATTGAAAGAAATGTTTGCTGATGACTCGTTGTAGGGGCTTTGGCAATAGCTGGAATCAGAATAGGACACGCTAGGCCAAGGGATGCAGAAAGAAGTTAGGCCATTGGGACCTAATCCTACAGAACATTGTAAAATAATACCTTTTCATATTTTGTTTAGTTTGCTGACATGAAATTTATTAAGTTATTTTTATGATTTCATTAACCTATTGTGTAATTTTCTATATTGGTACAATTAAAAAATAAACAAAATCCAATAAATAAGTGCTCTTTCTCAGTAAATCGATATATAAACTACTCAATTTACTGCAGATAACATTCCACATAATCAATATTTCAGTCTTGGTAGCATACATATTTTCTTACCAAACAAACAAATAGTTTGTTACTATTTGATGAAACAAATACCTTCTGGTAATATTTAGCTTTTTTCATAAATTTTCATGTTATTTTACAGGAGCAACAGCATACTTATCTGAATCAGGTTATAAGCTACAGATGTCAAAGTGTCATGCTACTCCAAAATAGTTTACAAGCTTGTCTTTGTTAAAGTCTTTAATGAAGGAGTATTTATAAAATCCTAGTCACAGTCTTTTAAGGCTTTTAAATTCTGGTTTTGGGGCAGTCAGATGATTCCTACATGAAGGAATAACTAAGTATGGTCTATATATTTAGAACATGGTCAATGCAACTGAGGCAGAGATAGCAGGTATTGCAGGTCTGACAGCCCTGGAAGTAACATATATCTTTCCCTCCTGTTGTGGGGCTCTTAACTACACCCCTAAATTAGAGGAAGAGCAGCCACATGAAAGCAAATAATTTTGACTTGAAGATGGATTTGAAAAATTTGCCTTTTGTGCACAATGGTGACTTCTCCACAGTCTTCTTGTCCCCTGAGGATGTTCCTGGAGCTGCCAGCTTCATCGCCTGCCAAGTTTGGTTCTGTTTTATTAGCTTGACACATTGCATGATGACAGTCTCAAGCCTTGTGTGTCTGAATTCTATCTTTCAACATATTGCTTCGGGCCTGTTGTTTCTAACTTCCCACCAGGTGCTGTCATTTTCCAGTAGTCGGCTGTGGAGAAGTACCCTCTATGCTTACCTAGCACTTACATTAAAGAAATCTGCACCAGCTACAAGAACAATGAGAACCTGCCCTCCTGGCAGAGTTTTTGTATAGAAGTGACCTGTATAAATATAAGCCCACACTGCAATGAAGCCAAGAGATTACATCATGTCTTTGTCCCAAAGAAATTTTATCAATTAATTTAAATATGTGTGACCTCACAATAAATGAATGTCTGGTTCATGACTAATTTTCTGTCACCGAAGATGGATGTTACACTACAAAGCTGTATGGTGCAGCTTACTTAATTCACCTAAGTTAGGAAAAAATTAATGACTTCCAGTTAAAAAATTGATTACCTAAGCACTGAAAAGAAAAAAAATATTGCATCACAACATGTTCTGAGATCATTTATTTTTGATGTGCACATCAACCAGTTTAAAAACATCTTTTTTATACATTCCTGCTTAAAAGGTTTGGTTCATCTATCTAGGGTATTTTAATGGATTTCTGAGACTGCTTGTGTAAATAGCAACGACTATGTCTAATCTGAAGAAATATTCCACTGCTGGGAGTGTTTCCCAGCCCAAGCAAAAGGGGAAACCTTACGCTTGTGCTTCTGTGGGCTGCCCCTCTGGAGTAGGTCAGCTATGACTACAGCACACAGTGCTCTGGCGCAGATGTCCTCTGAGTTTTCCATGACACTTCTGTGGGCCAAAAACATAATTAGCAGTTGTTTAGATTATTGAAGTTTGAAATTCCTGAAATGACTGTGTTGCTGCTCACATGAATGCTGTTACAGTCATGGTATCATGCCAGGCCTGGGCCATGGCATTAAAGCGAGTGGAAGTCCTCAAAGGTCCTTGGGAATAATCCTGAGGAACAAGGAATGGTGAAGTAGCTCTGTCTTCCTCTACTTGCACCACATGCAGTCGGTGGCCCCTGAGGCATGCTACACCAGAAGTTGTATCCGGGCTTTGTCTCAAAGGGAAATGAACAGTTAATTGCAAAAGAGAATTAAGTGATAAATGTACATGCAGGATGGACTGTTGAGGGACCAATCAGGATTTGGGAGCAAAGCAAAAGGCTAAACTGTTTAGCAAAATGCACCATCTAATATCTGATTCTCATTGAAAAATACATTGCTAGTCACTTCTGAAAAGTTTAACTCTGTTTTTTTTTTTGTTGTTGTTGTTGAAGTTTATTTTTAACTGCTATCCAGAATTTTTGCTGAAATCACAATTGCAGCACTGACCCAGATTTGGGAATTCAGCTTGAGGAGTCTATAGTTACATTCAATTGAAAACAAATGGCATCATTCCTGCATGCCAGCATTTTGCGTCCAGGTCCACATTTTCTTTTGCACTGAAATAAGAAAACAAATTTTGCTCATCTCCCTTGTACTCATGCATTATATGTGAACGCACATGTATCTTGAGGAAAGGATACAAATGCACCAATAAGAATTAGTTTCCCAAGGCTTTTTATCTGTATGGTGCTGAGTCCTCAATAAACAATGATAGCCAGCAAGAACGACTAAAATCAACATGCTTTCTACTGGCTTTTGTCTGGGAACTGGAAGTAGAATATTCAGAATCATTTTTGCTGTTTCTTCTATCCCTTGACACCCTGCTATCAAGAAGACTTTTTTTATTTAAAAAAAAAAAAAAAAAAACAACCAAAAAACAACCATCACCACAGCACTATAAATAACCTCTTGTCTAGCTCTGAAGGACATTTCTCAAACAAATGAGGGTGGAACGTGCACATAAATCCAGAAAGAGAACATCAAGCATCAAAATGAGATATTAACTTCTCTGTTAGGGATAAGCAAGGTAACTCCTAAATCAGACATCTACCATTGTTAGCTGTCAGGGTTCAGCTACTTTTCTGTCTTCAAAGCTTGCTTGTTTTGTAACTGAATATCCACAATTTAATGGCAAAAAAAAAAATGGAAACATGACTCTAATTAGAAGATGAATTATAATGTGCTAAGGTCTACAGTAGAACGTGCTGAAATAAATAGGTCAAAAAAGAGACTGTGAAGTTGTCATATTTATAATTGTTATATATTGTAATATTATAGACCTATAAAAAGTTGATATAATTTACTTACAAAGCAGTTAAGCTAATGTTATGTTTTAGAAAAACATGATTAGATATGCCCAAATTATAGAAAAAATCTATTAATAACTTCACATTTAAAGGGAAAACATTTATTTCATACCTGTAGTATACCACAGAATACATTAGACTTGTTATTCTTTAATAATTTATTATTTCCCCAATATATTGGACAATTTTTTTAAAAAGGCATCATTACATTTTTTCTTGAAGTTAGAAGAAACACTTTCCCTTGTAGAATACAGCTCTTCACTGACAGGGCTGCATGGATTGTCATGGTTTTACATTTCTCATAACTGCTCAGAACTTCAGAATGTTAAAGCATAAGCCCTTACTGTTGGAGATAAAAGTTGTATATCAGCTGAAAATATAAAAGTTTCAAAGCTTAAAAAGGCACCACAAGCTATATAAATCATATAAAAATATTTGAAATGCAATGAAAGAGTTGTACTTGTGGTTGCAGGTGGGATTTCATAAAACACTAAGTAAATGAGGTCATGTTAATTTGGTATTTTTAACCGAATTTTTACCTTTAAAATTAGGTATTCTTTAGCTAGCTGCCAGTGATCAACTAACTTATATGTAGCTGTACTGATAAAAATGCTTTTGAGGTGTTGTTCCTTCTCTATCTTATTTCTTTAGGGAAAGGCAGAGTCTGGCTCACTTCATGCTATAGAAGGCTCTTAAGCCTAATCAGAAGTGGAAAAAAACATCATTTTTTCCAGTCCTTAGTCATTTATGAAAGCCATTCTTCAAACATTCTGATTTTTCAGCTTGGAAATTAGTCCCTAATACTCTTGAATAAACTAAGCTTCCTGGATCCTAGACAGTTTTGTTATTTCTCTTACACAGAACCTTCAAAGGTAACATATAGATTCCAGAGGATCACATGCCTCATAAAGGGAACTGCTACACTAAAGTTAGTTTTAGGTGGGTCAGCTTCATGTATTCTCACACTGACTACCTAAAACACTGAAGAAAATCCATCCATGGTTGAAAAGCTGACTGGGAATCTAGCTTCCATCTTTTACACAACCCTGTACGCTGCTCCCCTCTATCTCAATTCCCACACTCAGTTCTGAAGAGTTAAAAGATTGAAATACAATGATATAAAGTAGCAGAGCTTTCATAAGGTAGTTGGGTTCATTGGCATCTCTTCACTGGATGTAAGACAGGAACCTTCTGTGAAGCCTGGGTCTTCTTAAAAACCTTCTAAAGTCAATACTTTCTTTTTTTTTTTTTTTTTTTTTTAAGCTAGAATGGACCATGGATCATGCAATGAACAGTTGCATTAAAAAAAAAAAAAAAAAAAAAAGAAAGAAACAAAACAACACCAAAAACCAAAACCAACAAAAAACCCGATGAAGCAAGCAAAAATCTCTTAATCTTTTGTTCTACTTATGAACTAAGTTGATGCACATAATGGTAGGAAATTCTAAATTTTACACAGACACACTGGAGAGTAGAAGGATATGACCAGAGAGACTGAATTTGCCAGAGAATAACGTTACCATTTTCAGCAGTAAATCAAAAGCACTACAGTAAACAAAATAAAACCATACACTTAAAAAAAAAAATATAAAAAGACACTTTGTGTTAAGCCATTTTTATTTTCTCTGGTGAAAAACTTTTCCATTTTGTATGGGAGAAGAAAAGGCATTTTGTGAGAAAAAAATTTTTTTTCTGTTATAAACATCTAATCTAAGGATGCCTAAATTATCACTCTTTTAGAAATAACACTTACACTAATATATATATTTTTATTTACTTATAATAAAGCCACCTAATAGTTTTTTCAGTAGACATTGCCTAATAGTGTTTTAACAGTGAGCTTGTTAACAGTTTATGCTTTAGAAATACTCTATTTAGTCACAGTTCTTAGTATTCCTCTTGAACTGGAGGCCATTACCTTCAAAACTGTCATAAAAGCAACTTTTTTTCCTGCTATATAAGGAAACACAAGAAGTTGTCTAAAGAACTTAAGTTCAACAGCTACAGGCTGACTCATGTGGTTGTTTCTATTTATCATAAAGTGTACCGATATAAAGAATGCAGGTTGTATTTCCAGGCCATCAGTTCATTTCATGCTGCTCTTGTGGAAGAATGTGAAAGTGAAGCAATGGGAGAATTGTTTAGGAATTTTTACTGCATGACGGAACTCATCAGTGTATAAAACTGGTGGGGCAACACCACTGTTTCTTAGGTGCTTTCTTCATCAGCCACAGCTGCTGAAGGAGCTCTAGCTCCTTCAGGTAGCAGGAGCTCTACCAGCTGGGGTTAAATGAAGCAGAAGAGAAGCTGCAGGCTGAAGGAGAATGGGATGGTGACATAGCAACACATATCTCTACCGAAACTTGTGAATAAGTTGGTATCCTCAAGGATTTTCAGCCAAAAAGGAGTGTGGTTTAAACAAATGCCAGTATCAGACATCCTTGGACCTGCAAGCCTCATATTAATCCTTCACAACAAAGTGGAGGATGAAACGTATAGACATTTAACTGAATCCCTTTTCTTGGCATCTCAAATACTAGTTGGTACCATATCCTTCTATATTTATTGACTACTTAACATCCTATCTTGTATCTTCATTGAGCCGCCCAGGGAACATAGTAAAAGTGGAAACCATATTTTTGGGTGATTTTTCCTAATCTCATCCAAATCTCCAAGCAATTATTATTTTTGCTAGCATTTAATTTTCATTTCAAAACTTAATTACTTTCAGTTTCTTACTGTCTTCATTGTGTTAGTCTAATTTTCATAGTATTTCTCAAACACAGGGCTGATAGATAGTCACCCCAACTCCATTATTATCCTCAAAGGAGTGACTAATATTTTGTCTGATCTCCGTGAAAAGTCAGTAATAAGCAGTGAGCATCAATCCATTTTCTATTTTTGTTAAATGTAGAACTGCTGATATACTTGTTGAAATCATGCAAATTGTCAAAGCCTGGGAAGGAGCAGTCACACGCCCAAGCAGGTGGTGGTACCACAGATATATATCTCTAGCAGGACTGTCAGTTTAGGAGTTTGCTAACCATTCCTTTTTTTTTTTTTTTTTTTTTTTTTTTTTAAGTGAGAGGATGGGGGTGTTGCTTTGTTGTTGTTGTTTGCAGGGTTTTTTTACTATTTTGACATATTTCCTTTACCTTAGGTCCTCACTATCAGCTACAGCAGCACAAGCAATGATAGATTGATTAAATGGAAGGAGCAGAGAGAAGTGGAAAGAAGACTAGTTCTTAATAGCGTTTTGCCAACAAAGAAATCATAATGCTGGATCACAGTGGAGTTTATTGAATAAAGTGGAAAACAACATTTTGTACTTGAAATAATTAAGTGCTTGCTAGTAGTTCTGTTGAGTAACTGACATTTCTATTGGGTCCAATAAACCTTTAAAAAAAAGAGAAAAGCAGCTGATAGGCTTGTCAAAAAGGTTTAGAATGCCTCCATAATAAATACTTCAGGAAAGGAAAATTTGACATTGTAAACCTCCCCTCCTCCAATTTTATGGGTAAAAAATGCCAGTGTTCTACCTCAAGTAAATACTTCTTGAGAGGGCAGCATACTAGGAGCCCACATTCTAGGCTATACAGGAAATGAGAGTCCAGCTTGACCAATGGACAAAGAGGAAGGTAGGTGTTTGGGTTTGATTCTGAGGGGGAGTTGTTTGCTTCTGTTTGCCATATGAATTATTGTACTTCTGTTTCCAGTTCTGAGTTTTGGAAACAAACACCCACCCACACCCACACCCCCCCAGATTAGTTCTTATCTTCTATTGTTTTGTGTTATGCATGGTTGCAAGCTAAAAACAGAGCTCACCATCCCTTTGGAACACATTCAGTGAGCCAAATGGGTTATTCTGACAGTTGAATTCTCTAGTTTAGGACTTCAGAGAATGCCCAAGGTAATATTTATCTTCTCACCTTTATTGATCAACAGCTAGTGAAATAGGAACCTTTTTGGGGGAATAATAATTATGAAGTCATACAGGCAAGTGAAAAATCCTCCTAGAAAAGAATAAGGCATTGAAGAATAAGCCTGCATCCCAAGGTTCACAGACAAGCTTGTGAGCCTTGTATTGTCACTTTTGCCTTTATTATTGTCATTGAACTGCATGACTACAGGGGTAAAATCATTCTTATTAAGGGCTTTCAACCACTCTCATTAAAAAATGGTAAAATTTGACAAAAAATTCAACTGAGGGCAAAGCTGACATCAATTTAAAAAATTGACAAGTTTACTTGGAAAAAAACCAGAACTGGTGTTCTTGTTAAACTTCTTTTCCTTGCCTTCTGGAAAAAGGAGAAAGAAAAGGAAAGGGAAAAAAAATGTAGAGAAAAAAACAAACCCAAAACTATAAAATTGTTCACTATCATACATACAAAACATCTAATTTTGTATAAAAACCTTTTGTATTGTATAGAAGTCTGCAGTTTCCATTTCTTGATTAACGCTTATATCTGGGATCCAACCTTTCTTTTTCTTATGATTATGTGATCTAGTGTTACATGTATAAAAAAATCTTATTTGATATATTCCTGACAACATACTTTGTTAGACTTCAAGAAATCAAATTCATAAGTCCAATCAGCAAAAACTGTAAGATGTATTTTAAAAACCTCATAGTATTAAAGAACCATCAGAAAGTCTACATTAAAATTATATTAGTACTCCTCTTTGGTCATAATACTGTGAGTTTGTTTTATTCTGCCTTATAAAATTAGTCTCCTCCTGAACTCACTACACTTTAAGATCCATTTTGCCCATATTCACACAACTAGGATTTTTGCCATTCACAGTAACAAAAGCATATCTGAATGCTAGCATGATTTAGATCCCTCAGTGATGTCCATGTGTGGGGCTTTGATTTGGGGAAAAAAAAAAATTCCTTTATTGAAAATAGTTGCTTAATTTTTAATATATATCTAAATCCCATAAATCAAAGATTTCCTTCATGCAGTATTAATGGGTAAGAACACACAATTGGCGAACACACTGTAACCCGATATTATCAAGTCAAGATCAGATTTTTGGAGGAACTTTTTTTAGTCAAAGACAATTTACAGAACTCACTACAGAAATAAGTGCATTAAATTTTCCAGTTTTGTCATATAAAGTGTCAGGCTAGACAGTCTAACTGTTGCTTATAGGATCAAAACCTATGAACATGTTCATTTGCTATCTTGAATTGTGACAGATTTAGATGTGTACTTAAGTGCTTTTCTGTACCAGGTTCTAAGTTTTAAAATTATTTTTGTTGCAACTGGAAGATTCGAAGAGAAGGGAACACTACTCTGCAAATTAAAAAAAAAAATAAAAATCTTACCAACAATATACTTGGTCTTAATTGTAGTGAGTAAAAACCATTTCTAGAAGTAATTCCAAAGACTTTTAATTATGGATTCAGTACAAAGATGCAAATATTTTACTGTGATTACTTAAAAAGACTATAATGAGCAGTCTGAAGCAGCCCACAAACCTAGAGACTGTGCAGAGGAGATAATTATATAATTAGGAATATGTCAGCACCTATGCTCTGAATCAGGGAAAGCATTTAAAAAAAAAACAACACATCTTTCTTTTATTTGAATTTTATGGGTTTAAAAACAAAAAGTAATCAATCAGTTTTCTTTCAGAACAGGTGTTTGGTTTCTTCCCCCATAATTTATACCAAATTGTCCTTTGGCATATCATTTTACTGTTTAAAATTGTTGCAACTTTGAATAAAACATTTTTTATGCTTTGCGTATTGTAAATTAATTGTTCCTGTCACATGAATAGCTCTTCTTGGGAATACAGCAAATTGACAGGGTTTTTTTTAGTGCACCCATGAAAATTGAAGAAAACCGATGCAAAAGAAAAACCCAAAACAAAACAACAAGCCCCACTCCTTCTGGAATGAATAAAATAATAAGCAGAGCTCAGTTCATCTCAGAAAGGGCCTCCAAGCACTGTCACGACAGATATTGCAGAGTAAAGTACATTCACCCTTCAGGAAAGACATTTTAAAATTCATTTCAGTCATTGCTCGTAATTGAGTTTAACAGCTGAAAATCCTTCAGTTGACCTCCTGTCTATCTTTGTTTCTTCTTCTAATACTATTGGTCATAGAGCAAAAAGTCTATCCAAACAATCTAGAATGACAACAGCACACATACATGAATATAACAATATATTGTATATGTATATTGTATTGTTTATATCTCTGTGTGTGCAATATATGTTTGTATTGTTGTTAAATACATGTAACAATTGATATTCATATGTATCCACTATACCTCTACACACAGGAAAAAAAATGTCAAGCCATCTGTTTTGGGAATTTAGAACTGATTCACATAAATAATTACAATTGTTTAAATTGCTTTTTTTCCATACACAAAGAAAATCTCAGAGCCACATGGTACAAATAGATCACATATGGAAACTAATTAAAACCCTGTCAAAGCAAGCCTGTCATCTTCAACTGGAGTGAGCAAGAAAATGGAACAACACTACTATAAAATTTGGCACAATAACTTGCTTTTATTTGAAAGTATCTTGAGAGAATTTAGAAGCTGAAATAGTCTCTTGAAAAAACTGTTTTAAAGCAGGTACATTTATCACTCCCCTACTATTCATTCGACAGTTGAAGTTCTAGCCATAAAATTCCCCCAGCCTGATTGGAATAGTATCCTAACATCACAGCTTTGTCCAGTTTTAACAAAAACTTTTAGTAGCCTGTTTTATGAAAGATATGCAAGGAAGTAGAATGTGGACAATGCAAACCAGATAAAAACACCAGCAGGAATTCTGGATTTGTCACCCTTTAAAGGAGGTCCTCCTAAAGAGTCAGTCCCACTGACTCATCAAACCTACAGCAAAAGTACCAAGAATATGTAATTGCCTAAAGGCCTGAGAATCTGCAACGCCACCTCATACAAAAAAGTTTTTCTTACTTAATTTACATTGGCCAGATCCTTAAAGATTTTGGCTTTACAGCTAGCAAATAATATTGTTTCAGCTTTGTCCCTCTCCTACCAGCATTTCTTTCTGAGTTTAGATCACTGTGTTTGACTAAGTTAACAGTTAAACTGTGCACTTCTGAAGGAGGCACTTACTACTGTACTACCTATCAAATAGAAAAGCTGAGGAAAAAAGAAGCTTTTGCTAATTGGTTTACAAAAATCTCTTCTCAGACAGTGTACAAGATCCACTTCTACCTTTCTTGCTGCCTCATTTCTTTCCCAGCTGGAACAGAATCATAAAATCGTTTAGGCTGGAAAAGACTTTTGAGATTAACTAATCCAACTGTTGCCAAGTCCATCACTAAACCATGCCCCTAAGTGCTGCATCTATGCATTTTCTTAACACCTCCAGGAATGGTGATTCCACCACCTCCCCAGGCAGCCTGTGCCAATGCTTGACCACCCTTTCACTGAAGAAAAGTTTCCTAGTGTCCCATCTAAACCTCCTCTGGTGCAACTTGAGGCCATTTCCTCTTGTCCTGTTGCTTGTTATCTGGGAGAAGAGACCGACCCCCACCTGCCCACGGCCTCCTTTCAGGTAGTTGTAGGGAGCAATAAGGTCCTCCCTGAGTCTCCTTTTCTCCAGACCAAACAACCCCAGTTCCCTCAACCATTCCTCATCAGATTTGTGCTCCAGACCCTTCACCAGCCTCACTGCCCTGGACAGCCAACAGTAAAATAGCCAACCTTTCTTACTCCTTTGGAAAGGCCAAATAGAGTTTGATATCTTCTTACTGATGTTTTAATCATATTCTGAATGCCTGAGATCTGTTCCACCAAAGGAAGAAAAGATTCTCACCTAGGTTTCTGCCTGCTTTATTCCAGTACTTTTTCCAGCTCCAGTTCTTCATACCAAAAACCACTAAATGTATCTCCACCATAAAAGAACTTACTAATGTGGAGTTTCTGTTTCACCACTATTTCTCTCCGGGCCCTGAACAGCTTCACCTGGAGCCTCCACATACACCAGTCATCCCCAGATCTCTATTTAAGCTCAGCCTGGGGCATTCAGTCTCTGACTGACTATACCAGAAAAGTGCTAGTCTTCAGCTGAGCTATGGCCTGGCCATGGGTCCTGTTGATACTGATCCTGACCTATAGCCTGTTTTCCTAGCCCTGCCTTATCAGAATGTATCTGTCTGGGATATGATGTATCTCATTTTAACCCTGACCTTCAGACTAACTTAATGGCTTGACCTTAGACCTGACTCATCACCATGAAACTGCCTTTTGATTAGGATTCTTCGTTGGATGTGACCGCAGTCTCCAGGTCTGTCCTGCTGCCTTGCTTGGGTACTTGGGAAGCCCCTTGCTGGTGAGCCCTCTGGCCTAGGGGCCACATGTATCTCCTGTCCCTGAGGGAGCAGCTGGCCCGCAGTGCTCCCAGCAGCTTCCTCCCTATCGAAATACCAGTTGCATCCCCATAGTTACTCCAAAAGATCAATTTTCTCCTTACCTTCTTGGCATAGAAACATACAATATGTTGAGATATCAGCATTTTCTCTCCCTTTTTCCAGACATTTGGAAGCATTTTTCCTAACTCTTCTTAGCATGTGTTAATTAAACTACTGCTTCCCATACTGAAAGGCTAGTAAAAGGAGAAAAGGCCTTCTTATTTGCTTCTTTGTTTTTGTATTGAATAATTTATTTTGTAAGCTCAACACCTGCAGACATGTTGGAATTGTGTCTAGTTTCAGTGCAAACAGACTGATGTTTTATACATGCTTTCAAAATATAGCCTTTTCCCCCTTCCAAGTCACATCCAGGCTGCATCTCTAACTAAACTGAAATTGTCATTACAGCTGAGAAAACATTTAATTGTTACAAATTCTGGTAGGTACTAGTATGTAGTCCCCAACAAATATATGTACAAGGTAAGAAGTTATACTAATAAATATCCTATACTGAAGTTCTAGGAGTCTCAATTTCTTCAGAGACAAGGATTTTCAGATACATTTCCCACTTCTCTGTCATTATTATGATAACAAATGACCTTACTGCAATGAACTTTTCCATTGCTTCAGCTAGTAACTTGATGTTTTTCATATTATTTCATATCTAGTTTCTTCTAACATGCTTCCTGAGTAGAGGTTCTGCTGGATACTAACTGCTCATGATAATACATTGGCCTAAAAAAGCTTGATTTTACATCTCCATACCAACTGTATTTTTGCTGAGATATTTTCTACTGTATGAAATTGTGTAACTATATACAACACAGCAGTTAAGCATCACTTAGTGTGCCCTGTCCTGTCACTTTGTCTCCAGATTTTGGTATTCTCTCCATTTTTGCTGCTTACTGTTCATTTCCCTGAGTATATATATGTCTAGGGAATTACTTGAGCTCAGTGGCACCGAATTACTAGAGTTTTAATTTAATGTATTGTGTGATAATTTATTTACAGCTTGCAAATTATACCTTCCATCTGAAATCATCATTCCCAATGCCCAAATGTCCCCAATATGCTCTATCTCTGAATTCAGCAGCTGCGCTAGCTTTACAATTGTTTTATAACAGCAGCCCTGGAATACCTTCATTTCTGCAGCTTAAGATGAACCTACTTCAGGGCTTGGCGTGTCTTGCTATTGTCAGCATTGCTGCTGTTGCTACTTCATCTTTTAATGTTTCAATAGTCATGGTCCCCAGCACTTTCTGAACAAATTTCAGAGCTCCTTGCCTAGGAAACATTTATGAGACACACTGCTGGATAATTCAGAATAGTCATTTATGATAAATATTGTGCATGGAAGCAGTTGCAGTATTTTAACTTTGATTTCCATTAAATTTTAGACACTTTCTAGATTTGGACCAGAAACAGCCAGAAAAGATGTGGAAGCAAACATACTCACAGTCAAAAAAATGTACCATAAAAGAGTACTCAAGTACTTAGAAACTGATTTTACGAAAAATTTAACGATTTTTTTTAGAAGCTTCGCTTGAAATTTGTTTTTACTTAAAACATGAAATATTGTAATTTATTCCTCAATAATTTTCTATTTGCAGTCATGCTGCATTTTCAAATATATATTTCAATTAAGTATGCAGAGCTTTTTAAGGCATATTCTTGGGTGGTTAGAAAGTTTTGTCACAATTAGAGAAAAAAAATGGACAAGTCATGGTAAAACTGAGTATCTTTAAGTACATTCATTTTATTTCCAAAATGGAGGAGGAGTAGAGAACAATCCTGTCAGAAGAGTCAAATAAAGGAATATAGTTTCTCCAGTGATTATGTAGGAGTGAACAAGGTAGCAATGTTAACTTCAATCCAACCAAGGACTGGGACTCTTACATAAGTTTTGAAAATCATTTAAATACCATTTAAGGGACTTATCTCTCATATTAACTATTAGCAGAGAACGTAAGGTTTTCATAACTAACATTTGTTTATTGTGAATTCTGTGTGGGTAGCTACTGCATCTTGATTCATTCACTGACTGAGTAGGAGGATTTTGGAATTTGAGATTTTAATGCTCATTCCCCTTCCTGTAGAATACTTGCACTTACGCTGCATAGGTATAAATACATTGTACACTGTTTAGGGTAGAAGAAAGTACATTTTATTAAACAGTATTGACTTACGATTAGTGACTGGAAATTAAATATACATATGCATGGTTAGACTATTGTTTATAAGTAAGGTCTGAAAGGTGGTTTTGTGTTTGAAAACATTCTCTTCTCCCATTAATCTACCATTGAAAATATAAGTGATATTGCATCTTCCTTGGTTACTGGACTTTTGAACTCCTCATTAATGTTTTAAGCATTCTCCATTCTTGTAGTGGAAAGTCTATTCAACAGCATGAAGAATACAGTCATTCACTGCTGTCAATGGAAGTTTAAGGTAAACATTTCAAACATTATTTCTTGTAATAAATATATATAGCTTGCCTATGCCCATGAGTTCTCGCCTAGAACAAATATGATTAATTGATCTCTACAGCCTGAATTCAGTTTGGATGTCTTCCACAGCAAAGACTGTGCATCCTACTACCTTGTTAGATTTCTCAGATCCAGACTCTGTTCAGCAGTTGCGCTGAAGCAGGACAAGAATAAATCATTGCAGAGTCTCTAAGCCAACAGATATCATCAGCCTTGAAGTTACAAGTTTAGACAGATATCCTGGGACTGCAGTACAGATCCATCTGTAATCAGTGAAAATTAAGTGGAAGAATTACAGTTGTATCTCTACAATAAATACTGACTGAATTCAAAACTGAGGTAGAAACAACCAAGGCACTTTGGTCCACTTCTTTTGAGGAGCTTTGGCATGACTTTATGCAGTGGATCTAGACCTCAGCTTACAGATATCCAAGTGATATACAAATATGAATCCAGGAGGACTACTTAGAAATCTAGATCTCACAGAAGGCAACCATTCAGTACCACCTTCATGTTTAGAAATTATGAAGAGAAAGGAAAGGAAGAAGAATTTTATCTTTTCATTTCATTATGGCTACAGAATAGTCAGCTGAAAGATTCAAGAGCTGTCAAGCATTTTCCTCCTTGAAAAATCCTAGAATAAGTAAAAGGTCAAGTAAATTTGTATTTCCAGTTCTACCAGTAATGGGAGCACTGAAAGACCTGCCAAGTCTGTACTTTCATGACATTTTTATTTGGTTGCAGAACAAAGAAGCTCAGTGCATAGATATGCATATGAGATGAAATGTAGATTGTGTCCTTCAAATTACAATTTAAATGTCTTTATATTTCACCCAATCAGCATTCCTGATTTTCAGACCCTTTCCTTGTAACCTTCCTATGACAGTTTCTTGACATCTCTTGCTGTCACCCACATTCAATCAAGTTACAGAGACAGCGCTTGTAATGTATTTTTTAATTTGATTCTTTTGAAAGGTAACTCTTATGCTGGCTCTCAGAAGGGACTGGCACATTAGGCAAAGCACAGGAAGTGCTTAAACAAGTAATAATTGGAACAACTAGTGAATTTTAATTTCTATACATTTTATTTTGGTCTATTTGATTTGTTGCCCTCATTTACAGACTCAGACAACATATCCATAAAATTTCATTCTCTATTCCTAGTTAAGTTATTGATCCATTCACGTGTTAAGAAAGCTTCAGAAAGCAGACTTTCATATCTTCATAGCAGAATGGATAATCTAACACATTTCACTGGATGAATATATTATGTTTTCTCCTTGTCTTGTTACTATGAGTGTACCTGTCCAATAATGTTTTGCACTCACTGGATCAATTAAGAAGATTTTAAATTCAATTACCCTATTATAATATTCATATTGGATGAAACCTGTAAGAATGAGAACAATTAGCCATTGGAATAATCTCTGCAGAGAAGTGGTAGATTTCCCAACACTGGACACATTTAAGATTTTTTATTCTTCTTTATTTTTTTATTTTTAATTTTAATTTAAGATTAAGATAAAACCAGCACCCTGTCCACCTTGTCTAGATCATGCTTTTGCCAAGAAAGGTTGGACCAGATGATCCTTGTGGTCCTTTCAAACCTGGTACTCTATGATTCTATAAATTATTCCTGTTCCCTGATTGGATGAGAGATCAACCCTCTTCAGTACGAATATTAAAGGTAGTTTAACACTGCTTTCAATAGCATTCATGCTAGTAAACTACATTTCCCCAGTGTTTGTGAAAAGCAAATATATAAAAAAAACCCACCCTGGAACTTTGTCAAATGGATTAATTTTTAATTCCAAAGAATGTTCCTAATAGATTTTGTATTGTTCACCATATTCTTTTCAGTATTAAGAACTTATATTGAACCTGGACATAACTTAATCCTGCAGTGGAGGAGACCGAGCTAGAAAAAATTAATTATCTTGCATCTTGCAGCCACACCTTTCAGCTTCTATTGCACAATAACAACTTTAAATAAACTTGAAAAGAAGGAAATTATTACTAAAAATGGCCCTGGTAAATCATTCTGAAACTAGAAAAAACAAACAACAGTTGCATAGATATTTGGACTTACAGAACCATAGCATCATTTAGGTTGGAAAAGATCTTTGAGATCATCAAGTCCAGCCATTAACCCCGGACTGCCAAGTCCATCACTAAACCATGTACCTAAGCGCTGCATCTATGCATTTTCTTAACACCTCCAGGAATGGTGATTCCACCACCTCCCCAGGCAGCCTGTGCCAATGCTTGACCACCCTTTCACCGAAGAAAAGTTTCCTAGTGTCCCATCTAAACCTCCTCTGGTGCAACTTGAGGCCATTTCCTCTTGTCCTGTTGCTTGTTATCTGGGAGAAGAGACTGACCCCCACCTGCCCACGGCCTCCTTTCAGGTAGTTGTAGGGAGCAATAAGGTCCTCCCTGAGTCTCCTTTTCTCCAGACCAAAAAACCCCAGTTCCCTCAGCCATTCCTCACAGGACTTGTGCTCCAGACCCTTCACCAGCCTCGTTGCCCTTCTCTGGACATGCTTGCGCACCTCAATGTCCCTCTTGGAGCAAGAGATCGAAAACTGAACCCAGGATTTGAGGTGTGGCCTTACCAGTGCAGAGTACAGGGGGACAGTCACTGGCCTTTTCCTGCTGGCCACATGATTTCTAATACAAGCCAGGATGCTGTTGGCCGCCTTGGCCACCTGACCACACTGATGGCTCATGTTCAGCGAGCTGTCAACCAACACTTCCAGGTCCTTTCCCACCAGCCAGCTTTCCAGACACTCTTTCCCCGGCCTGTAGTGCTGCGTGGGGTTGATGTGACCCAAGTGCAGGACCCGGCACTTCTTGTTGAACTTCATACAACTCGCCTCAGCCCACCAATCCAGCCTGTCCAGATCCTTCTGCAGAGCCTTCCTGCCCTCAATCAGATCAACACTCCCCATCAGCTTGGTGTCATTTGCAAACTTACTGGTGGTGCACTCAATCCACTCATCCACATTGTTGATAAAGATACTGGCCAGAACTGGCCACAGTACTGAGACCTGGGGACACCTCTTGTGACCATTCACCAGCTGGATGGAACTCCATTTACTACCACTCTTTGGGCTTGGCCAGCCAGCCAGTTTTTTACCCAGCACAGAGTACACACATCCAAGCCATGAACAGCCAGTTTCTCCCGGAGAATGCTGTGAGAGATGGTGTCAAAGGCTTTACTAAGGTCCAGGTAGACAACACCCACAGCCTTTCCCTCATCTACTAGGCAGGTCATCTTGTGGTAGAAAGAGATCAGGTTAGTCAAGCAGGACCTGCCTTTCATAAACCCTGGCTGGCAGGGCCTGATCCCCTGGTTGTCCCGCACGTGATGCATGATGGCACTCACGATGATCCATTCTTTGTAATGTGGTTGCATAGTTATGGCATAACACTCATGTTCTAGTACTGAACACTGGATTTCTTTACAGTCGTATTTTTTAAGGGTTTTTTCCTTCCCTTCTAGTAAACTTTTTTTCATATAATATGAAATAAATTGTTAGGGGGTTGCAACTTCTTGAAAGATGCTAGGTAGATTATGGTTTACTTTGGCAATGTTGACTTAGAATTTGATTCTATGACCTCATGTGAAAGGAAGGATATAAAGTACATTGAATGAATCATAGATATGCCTTATTTTGCATGTTGATTGTATTGCTGATTAATTGAAGGACAGAAGAAATTATACAGGAAGCATTAAATGCAATTTCTGATATAAGCTTGTAGAACTGACACTCCACATTTACAGAAAAATTACTGTTATGAAAATAGCAAAGAACTAGCTACAGAATAAAATGGCTTGTGTTTTTTAGACTGACTCATGAGTATGAATTCTTACTGCTATTATAAATCATGTTGTTCTGGGAGTCTGACCGTTAGCTGAAGAATTCAAATCAATGGTTCATAATTTCCCCACAAGGATTCTAGATGAGTACCCTTATGTCTCAAGCAGCTTGACGGAGTACAGTTCATGTCTTTCTTCAAATTGCCTTGCTTCCTCTGTTTATAATGTTAACCAGTCACAAGCAGACCAGACAGGAATGTAGAAATTCAATGTAGCTCCGAAAGCACTCAGGGTTTTGTTTTATTTATTTATTTATTTATTTTGCTTTGTTTTCTCCCTTTGTCTGAGAGAGTAGACATTTGAAAATATCATGGTACTACAGTAAAAGAACAATTTCTGAAGAGAAGTTGTAAGCAGAGCTGAAGATCAGCAGAGGCAACTGTCAGTTTTTGGAACAGGGAGCAGACAGAATCAGAGCAACTGCTGAGATGAACAGTGCATAGAAAGATGTTCACATATGATAAAGAATCAGGAAGGAAGACAAAAAAACAATTTAAAAATTACAGTAGAAGAAAAAAGCTCTGATTTACCCAAATACATCCATTTAGATGTTAGACAGTCTAACTTCCTAAAAGAATGGTTCTTGGTTTATATGTTGCTACTTAGAAATACAGTGGCCTCCCTGCACTATCCTGGAAAAAGATATTTCTAAGCTCTGTTGTACTAAACCACAAAGGTGATGATGTTGGCAGTCCTGACTCATATACACATTACAGTTTCATCATGTGTATGTGTTTCTATGAATATTTAGTCATTTATACAAGAATTTTCATATGCTTGTATAATGAATTTCTTGCTAGCTATTACGTCAATCCATTCATCTCAGGAGAAAATGCATATTTTAGCTCAATTTTTAACCTTACACAAAACTTGAAAATAGATCAGGTATGGAGTCTGCTCAGAATTCTCAGGAACTGGTCACATTACCTGCCTAAACAATGCCCTTTGCCATCCATAATAAACTATCTCATCCTGTTCTGAATATTCTCCTCTTAATCTTACTTAATCTTCCTTTATTGTGTGTTAAAAACATACACACTTATGTATGTGTGTATATGTGTATAAATTCCCCATAAACATTCATATATATATGAGGGCTTCTGCCATTTGCAAGGACTTTGGTTTGAAGGAATACTTGAATGACAGTTATGCTATTTTCCTAACATACTTTTTGAAATGTCTGTGAGGCTTGATTTTGATGACATCATCTATTTTGTCCTATGTGCTTCAGGCCACAATTTAAATGAAACCTGAGAAAACTTTGTCATCAAGTAGTATAAGAATGAGATAAGTAGTATGCAGCAAGACATGTGACATGAAAGTGGAAAATAAAAGGCCTCCCTGTCAGCTCCTGTTCAGAATCTTTACAAGTTTAATGCTACCTCTGTTTTAATCTAGCCTTCAGTCTTAAAGCCTCAATACATTTTAAATTTTTTATTTTTATTTTAAATAATTGATTTGGGAGAAATGATTTAGTGGCACTTTCATAATTTTCTCACTATTGTAAGTTTGCTTTAAACATTATTAGTAAGCAGTTACATGCAGTATTTTCTAAATTTATGATACTTATTTTAAGAACCAGGATGCATGTTACAGAACAATCAGGGTTCTTGATTTATTCACTAGTGAGCAAAGCAGTGCTTCAGATGTTGTACTTCAGAGGCTTGAATTCCATACTTATCACTTGTGGATCATAGGATCACACCTGCTACTTTTTAAAAATAAATGAGGAGAAAAAAGAATCCTTTAAAATAATGCAGTTCTGTTCCTTCTCTCTTCTGTAAAGAAAAATAGGAACATACAAGGGAGGTGGGGTGTGTGGGGGGGAAGGAAATATTACTAAACTAAATCCTGCAATGTAAACTGAGGTAGTTTAATAAGCTGATGAGTGAATGTTGGCTAGTTTTGACATAAGTTAACCAAAATATGTATTCTATGTTCCAACAGAAATGCTTTGAGCTATTCTTGCAGCCTGACGCATTCCAGCTTCTCCTGTACCTTTTCTGCCAATGTAGCTCTTTCTTTTGCCTTGTGGTTTCCTGGTATTTTGGGGAGAATATGTATTTCTCTTTGATATTATGAAGATATTGTTCTTCCAGTCCTAAGTGGCCAATGGTGTGGTCTGTTTTTCTTTCTCAGCTGAAGACTGTTAGCAAGTATACCTCTGAATGTGTTAGGAGATTAAATTGTACAATAGATCTGCAAAGAATGGTAAGTGAATTGTGAAGTACCCTCCTTTCAAATCTTACATATAATTTCAAGTGTTGATTCCATCAGGAGAGGGAATGTAAATTGATGCATAAGCCTATATGCACCTTACATATTTTCTCAAAGCTCTCTGTTTAGACTACTGAGAAAAGCCAAGGCTTTATTGTTAATGCTGCTAAGTCAATACTTGAATAACAAACTGAAACTGGTTGGTTGTTTTGTTTTGTTTTGTTTTTTTCTTACTCATGGATCACGAGAATTACTAAATTCCAGTTTGGGAATATATTAGCATACGCAGCGCCTGCCAAAGCTGTTTCTGGAGCTTCAGAGTAAACTAGTCTTTTTAAACAAGCTATTCATATTTCATGTTGAATGGTGTTATAAAAAGAAGGGGAGATACAGGGGCAAGTAGGACAATCATTAAGAAGATTGTTTTAACCCTAAGCATTGTGACCATCAGTCAGCCTCACCATCTCTAAAATTAAGCACCAATATTGATTACTTAATATCATAGTATGAAGCCTGAGACAAAATAAAGAGTACCAAAATTTCCAAGAGGAATTTGCTTCATCTCTATATTATTAAATATTCAGTTTTCTAAGTATAGTGTTAAAACCGAAGCAAAGTATGTAGCCACAAAAATGTCAATCTGTTAATATGGGTCAAATTTGGTATCAGATTTTAAAATGCACAAGGGGCCATGATAAAATTTTCACTGAAACTAATAATGTTGCTTTCTTCAGATATATGTTTTTTAATGTCTTCAAAGTTTAAGAAATAGGATTAAATAAAGGGCTTAAGGAAAGTTTATCTTTTCTAAATATTTGCAGATAACAAAAAATTGTTGATATTTTTAAGGTTCCCCATGTATGGTGGCAGAAATCTTGGTATTTTTGACATGAGTGAGATCAGAATTTCAGCAATAAGTTATGAGGTTGCTGCAACAATTATCTCTAGCACAGAGATATATTTTGGAGTTCTCCCCATACCTGTACTGAACTATTGCCATAAGTTACAATCCTCAGTTCAATAAATATTTAAGAGTTAACATATTTGAACATTTATCTGAATTTTACAAAAATCTTGTACTAGGACTCATTCAGTTTGTTCGTACAGGTTTTTAGAACTATAGACTGTAACTAATAAAAGAAAATTTTATAATGAAAGAACAGCTTTTCTAACTTTGCAGGTCCTATTGCTCTTGCATTGTTCCTAAGTTTATGCCTGTTCAATACTATTGTTAGCACACATAGACAGAATAAGATGTAACAGCGATGCAGCATTATTTAAAAGCAATGCCTTGACAAGTGATGACAGTTAAACATAACAATTTTGGAGATTCTTATTTGTTAAGAATTCACAATAATCACTTTTCAGACTACTTGCAAAACTCCTGTTAAATAATACTTTGAGGCAGCTCAGCAACAGTACTTTATTAAACTAGAAAATTTGTCCACAAACCATCTGGGCTGGCAGGTGTTTATCATCAGATCTAGGCTGCTATGAGACAAGAGATTGCTTATGCTAATTAGTCATGTAGCAAGAAGCTCTAATTTTGCTCATTTGAAACAACTTAAGTTTGCAAAGGCATATTATCAGTACCTGTAAAGCTCAAGGTGTAAAACACAAGTTAAGAATGTGAGAAAAAGCTGTTTCAAAATGAAGCCTGTGGTGGTGCTACTCATATGCATAAAAGCTCTCAGGTTCACTCCTATGTCTCTGAGCCATGGATAGCTGTTTTATATAAATGATATGTTAGTATTTACCACTGTGAGATAGATTTAAGTCCGAAGTCCAGCTCAGTCATTCAGCTTAACTAACAGAAATTAGGGGTGCCTCTCTGAGGTGGAGCCATTGTAGTGTAAATTTTTTCTCCTGTGAACTTTCCTGATGCTTCCAGGCCCAGGACAGCAGAAGGCAGGAAATACTATACAGTTCAAATACTCCAGTTACAATTTTGTATTGTTTGTATTATAATAAAACCCAGAAGTTCAAGATAAGCTTAATATAGCATTTAGTAATCAAAATTATAAACAGCCAATAGACATGGATATAGAATTTTCCATGTTGGAACAAGCAAAGGATAAAATTTAGACATCCCAAAATATGCTTAAATTGAGACAAATTCACAGTATACTTTCCAACAATGGTCACACTCTAAGTAAAAGAAGATTCCAGCTTTGAATCCCAAAATTCCCTACCCACTGGCTCCTAAACACTCTAGTGCATATGACCATCTAACCGCTCAGTCTCTTTGTAAACAATATCGAAATTCAAAGACAGGCTGGGAGAGTTATACAAGCACTGATTATGTCTCCACTTAGGTGAGGATCACTGAAAAGGGGGCAAGATCATTTTAAAGCAGATGTTCAGGATTGTGCATTCATGGTGGCTTGATTCAAGCATGTAGCAACCAAACGAGACAGTGTAATCAATAGTTTCAGTAAATGATTTCAAGAGCAACTTCTTGTCCCTGTGTCCACCATAGCATATGTGTATTTTTCTTCTATATAGTATTAGAAGGATTTCCAAGAGACCAGAACTCAGGAAGTCCTCGGGCCACTGGGATACAGTCAAACTTGGATTTGCTTATTATTGTTTTTGCTGCATATCTTGCAGAGCTTGCAGAAGTGCCTCTGCAGGGAAAAGGCAGCTTGTCACAGTCTCACCCAGAACTGGACAATAACAAGTAAGTGAGGGTCTGAATTCTCTCTGACCAGTGGAGTTCCCATCACCGTAATCTAATGGCAGTTTTTCTGTTTTTTCAAGTGCTCAAAAGCAGGATATTTTTCTCTCCAATATGCCTATTTTAAAATCTAGCTAAGAGATTCCTAATGAGCAGCCCTTAATCAACTGCCAAGGAAACGGATATCACCTTAAACGTGTTATTTGCCTGGTCTTTCTCATTGGCTGGTTGTAGCTGCTACCTGCCAAGCTCACAAGAGCACTAAAGATCCTGACATCTGTTATAAGACTGAGACTCACATACCTGCAACCATGCTGTCTCTTAGCACAAGGTCATGAAATGAAGTCAGATCCAAAGACATCATCTAGATCTCCTGAGGTCACTCATTCCAGGTATGTAATTAGTTCAAATATAATTACAAAATATTTGGGTTTGCAGTTAGAGACTTTTTTTCTATTTCATCTCTGTCCTGCTGATTTTTGGTGTACTCAACACAATGTGTGTGGACTGATTCCAAAAGACTCCAGGCAATTGTAGCTTCCCCAATGACTAATACTTGACCATATCTGTTCTAGGATAAGCATCCATCTGGCTTAATTAGCATATAGGGGCTTCAGATTCCATTTTCTTTTCTCTTGATGGCACACATCCACCTTGAAAATGAAGCATTAAAAAATAATTTTAAAAAAAGTTACTGTATTTAATGTGACAGACTAGCTTATGATGAACACGAAAATCCATTAGACACATTGCTAATAAGCAGTGGGCAGCCTTCCACATAAGCAGTGATTTGCAGTGCACAGTTTATGTTGCTTTCCTTGATTCTACACGTCCCTTTTTTTTTTTTTTTTAATCAGAAGGGTCCCTGTTTCCGATTGAAACAGTTGCAGAATAGTTAGAATTCAAGAATGAAAGTTTATTGCTAAAAATTTGCACTTGGATTTATACTGCAGGCCAGTTTTTACTTCATATCCTCCTGGGGAACCTTTACCATCTCCACCTCTGTCTACACTAGCAAGTCACAGGAGTAACAGAAGTGGTTCTTCAAGAACAAATCACATGATGCTGAAGACTTGGTGTCCATATGTGTTTTGGAGGTTGAGATGGGGTTGTTAGAAATGGTATGCTTTACTTCACAAAGTTCTAACGCTTGACTGAAGATGTAATTTTGGATCTCAGCCCATTCCTAAGTTTTCATTTCCATTGTCTCAAAATATTAAAATGCTCAAAACTTCTGGTCTAGTAATTTAACTCTGAAGAGTGAAACTATTGAAATTCTTGCAGAGCTCCTCTATTTCAAGTTGAAATGCTCCCCTGTGCCTCCCAATCCTTAAAGTTCCTTTTTTTTTTTAAAAAAAAAAAAAAAAAAAAAAAAAAAAGTAGTAATCTCTGTGAAGCTGACTTGAAAGGGATTCATTACTGTCCCCACAGAGAAAACTGTTGTGGCAAGAGATGAAGCAACATGAAGTGTTCCACTCAATTGTTGAATGGAATCACTTGGCTGTAATCATTAAGGTCTTACTCACTCATGCAGCAAGCAAACTGAGAAACCTGCTGATTCAAGGAAAGTGATTATTCTATAGTTATCATTCTTCAGCCAATTAAGTGAAGCAAAGTTTGGTACTGTCATGATGTGGGGGAGAGGAAAACATGCATTTAAATTTTTGCAAGCACAAACTTATAAATTGAGAAGGAAAAAAAATTGAAAATAAACAAAATTTATCATAATAATTTTGAAGAACCAAGTACCCAATGCTTCTCTTTTTAAGGTTAGTGAAATGTAGTAAACTCTAGAACAGGGGTCCTCCAACTACGGCCCACGGGCTGGATACAGCCCCCCAGGGTCCTCAATCCGGCCCCCAGTATTTACAGAACCCCCCCACCAGGGGTTGGGGGGGGGAAACCAAGCAGCCACAGATCCGCGTGCCGGCCCCCTGTTTAGAAAGTCTGAGGACCCCTGCTCTAGAGATATTGCGAGATTTACATTGATGAGTATCTTCTTACTTTAATTCACCTGTGTTTGTCAGATTGATTGTTATCCCACTGGCATTTATGCCACGTGTTTTTGTGGTTATTTTGTTTGTTAGCAAGAATATCTAAGGAAACAATTTCATCTGCAATTTGTACATGCCACAGTACAAACACTGGTTTTGTCACTGTATACCTGCCTCGGGTGGTCTAAAATGCATGTGTTACAACAAAAGGAGGAAGTCAGTTTTCCAAGCCACTGAAGAATCAATTAAAATCAGTTAGGAGGAGGAGGAGGAATACAGGGAGTACCCTTCGCACACAGAGTCCTTTGCTGGAGATCATTTGTTCTTCTTCAGAGTCCACTGTGTAGCTGGGTAATAAGACAAGTTGAAAGATTAGATGTCACACAACGTGCACTCTGTATAACTGCACTTATGCAGACACAAGGTAGAGGACTGCAGGCTTCCTGACTAGTCTGACTAATCAAAGAGCTGATGGGAGGAAGGAGAAATAGCACACACAGTTCTTTGTTCAGGAAGAAGTGCAGAACCAGGAAAAAAGGAGGAAAGGGAGTCATAGAAACAGAATAACTCTACCTCTGACTTGTGTAACACCCTTCCAACACTCTAAAGGCTGCAAAATACTTTATCACACTGTCCTATGTCCTCGTTAGCCTCTCATCTTCTGTTAGTAACAGTAATTTAGAAATGAATGTTTCCATCTTTTTACAAAGTTTTGAAGTTAGAACAACCTTTTCAATGTATCTTCAGAGAGCTGTGAGTACCCATCATTGCAAGCACAAAAAGGCAGAGATATTGTCTTTTCTGTCATCACTTTAGGTGTCTTTAGACAAATGTCTTTTCTATGGGCTAAATCAAAGTTAGATGCAGCCATGTTGAGATGCTATCTATAACCAAAACTAACCTGTCCAGACAGCTGTCAGAAAAGGGACTAAGAAGAAAAGCTGATTTTGTAGTAAAGAATATATAACTTGGGGGTTTATTCAATCCATACTACTAACATAGACCAAAATAGCATGTGTGAGTGCACACACATATAAAACCATGCAAAAGTAGGAAGAGCAGGTGCTGCAGTAGCTACAACCACAAGAAAGGTGAAGTAGATGTGGTGGGTGTTGCAAAGCTTCAGCTGGGCATAAAAAGCCAATTTTGCATAACTAAGAGGCTGATGAAAAGAAAAGGGGGGACAGAACCAGAACAAGAACCTGAGGAATAATGCAGAATCTGTACTTTTCTCTGGCAAGAGAAGACATCAGCTTAATCTCAACCACAGCTTTACTTACTTTCAATACAGAAGCTTAGGAAATGTTGTGTCCTGTAGTCTGAGGTATTGAATTCATACATGGTGTGTCACCCTGTTTGCACTCTGAGTCAGTCACACAGTAAATCAGAATACTTTTTCACTCTTCTTCCATTGCCCGTGTCTTTAAAATACCCATTGGTGAGCAGCCTAAAAGTCAGTCAACTGGTCTGAATGTTGAGAGGTGGTTGTTACCTCAGCTGGTGGTCCTGGCTGGCATCAGTCACAGCCCTCACTCCTCAGAGTGTCCCCATGTCCCCATATGGCATTCCTCACTATGAGGTCCACAAGGCTAAGGAAGCTGCCTCACCACACCCTTAGAAATGGCAGTTGTGTGGAGTAATATGCCTAGTCAAGGGGGAGCACCCCAACCCAACCCAAGGCACTGGGGGCAGAAGGTGCCCTGGGGGTGTAGCCACAGAGCCCTCTATGATACCAAGCTTGTACTTTGCCTCCTGATTCCTGAGACAAACCTGAGCTCCCTATGCTGTTCAGAGCAGTTTAGATCATTCTGTGGCTGAACAGAAACAAAGCACTGCCCCTATATTGTAACTGAGCGGGGTAAGTAACAGCCACACATTTCCATATATAAATAATAAGAAAACAATAAAACTTGGGAATTTCCATGCCACCGGGAATTTCCCTTGAACTTTCCTTGCCGTCCTATGATTCTTCAAAGATGCAGAAGACCTGAGTCACAATTCTGGCTCACACCACACTGCTGTATATAAATAACATTGCTCTGAATACTTTGTCTCAAAGGATGCTGACAGAATTTTAAAATATTCTTCACAGAAAGAAATGGCCTTAGACATATAAAAGTCCTATGAAAGCACTTCCCTTAAATGAACTGCTAATTGGAAAGTGTTTAATGCTCATGGTTCACAAATTAGGGCATTTAATTATTATTTTTTAAAAAATTTTAAATAAATTAGTGAAATTTGGTTGCTAAGCTAATTAGGCAACTGTCTTTCATTACTGTGTTGCTTCAGCTTCTTGCCAGCTTGGATTTTTACAAGTAAAATGAGCATGATTCCAGCTTACTTTCTAACAGCCTGATACACCGAGGTCTTATACCTGGCATACCTCAGCAATTAGTATAATGTCCAAATGCAATGTGTTTGCTGGTACAGCATCTGAGCTCCACCTCTGGTAACTCCTGTAATTAACTAAATTAAATAAACCAAGCATGCTTTGTAGAAGCAGAAGCTTATTGACAGCAAGACACATGAAAGCTTGAACCCTGCTTTGCTTCAGCTGTAAGTTCTTTCCCGACAATATTTACTCTCTTTCCATGAATAATAAGGTAAACAGGAGTAACAGTTTGAGCAGAGGATAGATATGTATGTGTAGAAGGTGGGGTATACACTGATAAGAAGGACTTCAACAGCAGTCTGTGCAATGCAAATGGACAAATTTTCAAGTGTTCAAGGCCAGGCTGGATGCAGCTTTGAGCAACATGATCTAGTGGAAGGTGTCCCTGCCCATGGCAGGGGGGCCGGACTAGATGATTTTTAAAGGTCCTTTCCAACCCAGACAGTTCTATGACAAAGGACTTGATCATTAGGATGCCTGCATAAAATAATTTACCACTTACTCATCGAAGTTTGTCCCAAAGTATGCTGTTCCTTAACTGATCAGCTGTGAAATAGAGAGAATGGCTTCTCTGTGAGATTAAATACATTTGGAGAGCAGGGAAACAGGGTAAAATAGGTGAAGGACTGTTGACAGCTGAAACAAATTTCTGATGCTTTCCATGACACAAAGAAATAACTAAATTCTGCAGCCAGGTGGACATAATATCCCCTTAAAACTCCTTTTTTTTTACCTCACATCAGATTTATTTTTTCATCTCTGAACTCATTGCAATAATAAAACACTTGAGAAAGTAAATAAATAAATAACAAGTAACTCAACCCCTCTGCCCCTCAACCAAAATACCCATTCTTGGTTTTTTATTCAGGTGAAAGAAAGACTGAAAAAAGCGGGATTACACTAAAAGTTGAGTAATAATCAAGTCCTCCACAACAAGTACTCTTTACTAGCCTTAAAGCAAGATAACAGGATAAGAAGCCCTCTACAAAGTGATAATGGATACATTGTTCATGATAATACCAGCAATAACAGCAAGTTGCATTTTACAATAATGTATCTTCTTGTACAGATGACAGTGTTAAAACTTCTCTGTGCTCTTTTTTTCTTGCTATGAAAAATGAATAGTAAACATTAACGAGTGCTTCTGTCTGGTATCTCGATTCTCTGTGTGAAAGATGCCACTTTTAGGTAAAGAAAGCTTTAAAAGCCTGCTATTATCAAATGAAATAAAATCAGTGGGAGTTCAGGCTTTTGTACTCAGAACCCTTGTTGGATTTGTAGCAGCATTAGCACACACACACAAAAATCCCTAAAAAAGTAGAAAACCCACACACACCAAAAAAACCCTGGCCAGCCAACCAACCAACCAACCAAATAAACAAACAAAAAGCCAAAACAAACAAACAAACAACAGAACACTAACAAACAAAAAATCCCAACAAATCCAGACAAAATTTACTATATTATTTCATTCCATGCATTTCTTGCTTTGGATGCAATTTTGTGCTGAAGTGCACCAGTCAAACCTCCTTACTGTGTAAAATTTACCATGGATGATCCCCTGTGTAAAGGCAAAGAAAAATATCGGATCTTACTGTCTTTACCCACTCTTCTAAAAAAGTAGCTAGTAGCCAAGTAGCTGTAGACTGCAGTTGGAGTCATGATCTCCATCAAGGCTCAGTGCTTGGATGAGGGCAAGTCCAAGGCAAACCACAGATGTGCAAGGAGTTTGTGCTGATGCCATAGCTTTGACTCGTCTGACATTCCTGCCTTAACATCAGAACTGAACAGCCTTTGCACTGGGATGAAGAAATGGACCAAAAAGCTGCAGATGGTGGTCTTTTCATAACTGACGTAATTAAATAACCCGAGTGGAGAGAAACAGAATATTCCAGAAGTCTGTGCAGTTATATTAAGTTGCTCACAGCTGGAAGTTGACTGATAGTGCAATGACCCAATGGAATATTTAATATAGTATTTCCAAGAGTTTTTAACACCTGTTTTTCTGTTATCCTCTGGCCCACATGGAACTGGTCCCCTTTCTGCAGTGCTCAAAGGAATCAAAACAGAAAAATCAGAAGCATCAGCCAAATAAACAGCAAATGTCAAGAAGAGCTGAGGAGAGGAAAATCTGAACTCTTCTTCTCAAAAGGCAAGTCCATACAGAATTTGGCAAGCAGTCAGCAAAGGCCCTTCCCATGCTGCCTCTGCCAGGGAGAGGGGCATGAATCTGAATATTTTTATACACTATTAGTTCACTCCATTTGGTAGCAGTTCACCAGAAGCAATCATCACGTGTTGCTCAGATGGTAACAACAGAAGTTCTGAATCTTTTATTTTCATCCCTGCATGATACAGGGAAACTCTTGCTCTCTGAAAGAAAACTCTCAGAGCCTGCCATGAGCAAACCTGGCTTTTAGCCCTGGCCCTGCTTTATTTAATGAGAGAAAATAAAGTCTTATTCCAATATCCTTTTCAAAGATTTTTATCTGTCTTAACAAAAGCCATACCTAGTAATTTACTATAGACTTAATTTTATCAGAGAAAAAGAATTTAATGGTGAATTAATAAAGAAGGTCATAAAAATAAATTGCTTTATATTTATAGACCTTTTAGTACCTGGATATGGTAGGGTAAGCTCCCCCATCCACCAGTTTATTGTGGCATTATTTTTATTTAGTATGATTTATTTTGTGTTTATTAAATGTTAATGATGGGAACTCCTCTCATAACTCTGTCTCCAAATATTCATCAGGTTTGGACCTGTAGGAATTCAAAATTTAAGAAAGTAAGGTGGTTGTTTTCAGATGTTTAAATCTGTGAGATCAGCTCAGAAGGTCATTTTTTCCCCCTCTTTGGTGCTAAATGGAAAAGATCACCCATTTTTTTTCTCAGTTTTTAACCTAAGTTTTGCTATGGAATGAAACACCAATGAAATTAACATCTATGAAATTTCAGAGGCTTTTAGGAGGGAAGAAAAAATGAACAGTAAAATGTTTATACATAACAATATCTTATTTCCATGGTGTTAAAACTGTGAGAGAGTCCACAAACTAAACAAGAACAGCAACAAGAAGCTGATAAATACAACAGTTTGTGCTTGAGTCTTAATGTAATTTTCAGGACAGCTCTGTTAGTAGCTGCACTAGGTCCATCCCTGGGTAAGATTTAAAAAGAGAAACCAACTTCAGTACAGTATGATGCATGTCATTTTCACCTTTGGAAGCCATTGTTTGATGCAGAAGTTCTCTGGATGCAGTCTCCAGAGAGATTCATTAGCAATTGAATGTGTGATTAGTGATGAGTTTTAGCCTTATTCTGTCCCAATTCAGGGATAGATATCAATATTACAACTTCCTATGGAAATGAACAAGGAAACTTTATGACCCCATCTTCTTTTATCGTTCTTTCCCCTTTCTACAATTTCACCTGGAAGTGCTTAGAAAAGATGACCATGACTATGGACACACAGATATATCATTAGCTAATCTAAATCAGCTATTATCTGCATTATTATGTTCAGATTCAGTGAGCCTCTTACAAAGGTTAACAGAATCATACATGGGTTTTGTTATTTCAAAGTAAAGAAATATTTTAAATATAGAGAAAAACTAAAACATTTATTATGCAAACACATATCTTTTTTAAAAAAAACAATATCAACACCCAAAGGTAAATCTGAGTTCTGCATTCATAACTCAATTTCAGGAGCAATTTCAAGTCATAAATATGCAGTCAAAGGTTATATCTCTATGGGGCCACAAAACATTTGATCTACATGCAAGAGTACTCCACAGCAAAATGTACTCATTTCACTTCACTCTAAGGCTCAGTATATTAAATAAACCCACAAAATCCTTGGGAGAGAAAAATCCTTTACAAATACATAATTTTCATTGGGGTTTTTTTCATACTCACTTCCTGGTGGCACAATCACATATATATGTGATTTAATCAAAATCAAATTGTTTTCTGCAATTGTGTAAAACAGATCATATATAAGGAGACTTTTTAATGAACTTCCCAGTAAAAATTCATAGCAGAGCAGATTTCCATCACAAACATACAAGTATTTCCAACATGCCCAGTATAGATGAAGCCTTCTTCTCTCATTTTAAAAGTCTTCAGAAGTATCATCCCAAAGGCAGGAGAAGATTGAAAAGGTTTCCTGATAGCAAGCATAGAACACATTGCCTTGCATTAAAAAATCACAAATGTTTCCCATTATATCAAATGCAATTTCCTTTTCCAACTCCTAGGAGGTTTTGAAGATGATTCCATTCCTATAAATTTTACAGACACGTCAAGCTACCATTTCTCAATAAAATAACTTTGCTTATATGACTCCACTGCCACAACTCTAAGGAACTTTTATCTTTGGCTTACTCTATGTCTTAAAATTCCACAACAAGGCATTAAGCCACATTTAATCAAGAAACTATTAGTTTTTAATGAAGCAAGGCTGCAGGGGGGAAAAAAAAAAGAAAAAAAAAGAAAAGTTGTACCATTTATTATTTTTATTAACTTATAATATCTGTGGATTTATCCTATAAATAAAATCAAATTTCATCAATTTGGCAATGCATATTGCCACAAAGTACAAGCACTGCTGAAGGCAACCATAGGACTCTGCCCTGACAACTGTAGTGTGATTCATCTTTGGGACACACGGTAAAAGGTTAACAGTTCCCAATGTCTTCTCAGGGTCTTTTCATGTAGCTGTGAGGAATGATTAAGTTGGAAACACTAATCTCTCTCATTGTCATTCACATAAACCAAGACAGCATGTGAACAAAGACTTTTGGAGATTAAATAAGATGTATTGACTGACAGTGTCTGGACTTGGAGAATGTATTTCTACTTATAAAAATGCAGAGGTTTGTACTAAAAATATGTAAATCAATGGAGTTAGAGCACACTTGCATCATTCAACCTCTGGCAAATTGAATCAAGCAAGTTTGATTTTCATAGCTCTATGTGACAATGTGAAAGTATTTTTGACCTCTGTGGGATTTTTCCTGTCACATATTTGTGACACGATCACACACACACAATTCTGTACTGAGAAATGTGTATATCTAATGTTGCCCATCCCTATCACAAAGTGTCCCCGGTTAGGTAACGTGACAACAGCTACACACACACACACACACACAAGGGAGTGCAGGGGAGCACCACAACTGGAGTGTGAGAAACTACTCATCATAGCCACAGCAGATATATTGTCTCAACATTGATATGGTAGGAAACTCATGCCATCACCACAGTGAACGACTACCGCCACAGAAGAGATTTAAGGCAGGAAGATAACACCACTGCCACCACAGAGATTTATCTATACGTTGTTAAAGGAGGAAATCGACTGACACCATGGAACAATGGGGGAGGCTGATCCTGCAAAACTTAACCAAACCCCAGTGCATGTGCCCAAACTTGGGGTCAGGGTGGTCAAGGATGTTGGGCATGTATACCATTGCCGGGTGAAAGGTGTGGTTAGGCAGAACAGCTTCTAACAGCTCTATAAAAAAATGGAACCAACTAACATCTTGTGGAACATTTCCCCAGCAGACTTGAAAACAAATTGGACTGTCGGGATGCCGCAGCTCTGCGGTGGTATCTATTGCTTTGAACTCTTTCCTTTTCTTTCCTTCTTTCTTTCCTTCTCTTCTCTCTCTTTATCTCTCGCTCGCTCTCTCCCTTTGCATTTGCAGATTTATTGTTGGGCAAATAAAGCTCCTTGGCTCTTGACTCTGTTTTGAGTCTTAATTCTGTTCCTGAGAATACAAACAGAACCACGCTCCAGTCTCAGACCGGCATGCGACATTTTAAATGGTGTCACGGACAGGATTCTTGGTGAAACAGAAAGTGCCAGGTTCTTTATGAGAGGCTCTTGTGTGTGTGTGTGTTCCTGGGACGTACCTTTGTACAAAGTGAGTGCAGAGTCCAGATCTGTGGTTCTGTTTCTCCACGAGGAAAACAGCCGGAGAAGGATGAAGCAATAGAATTGAACAAGAAATGAGTCTCTAAAGAAGTTTAAAATTGTGACCTCCTGAGATTGAAGGGAGGGGAGTAATAGAGAATTTACAGTGAGGCCCTCTCAGGATGAAATAATCTCTCTTTGGTGAAATGAGTGCCCACACTTCTACTGATGTTTGTGATGTTTCCCCGGCTGAAGTATGGGAAGTATATCCATTTATATAAAATGGATGACTTTTTGGGAACCTACCATGGTCGGCCAGCTCCCCAAGGGAGAGAATGGGCAAAAAATCACTGGTTCCAATGCAGAATATAGTGGATAGGATCATGATATTGCAGAAGGAGGCTGAAGTTAGACCTGGGAAGGGAAAATCCATAATTTATGCAGTTTCAGGGGCAAGTTTGGCAGCAGCCAAGGAAGATAGGAGTCAAAGATTGTGTCAAGATGATGCCATGGTAGATTCCTTGAAAATGGCAGTTATAGCACTGAGAGAGCAGTTAGAAGAGACAAAACAGCTATTAGAGCAGGAGAGAAACCAGAATGCTTTGTTAAAAGACACATTAAGAGAATAATTGTGGAAAGAAAGTGGCTCATTTGGGGAGGTGGAATCGAAGTTAACAGAGAAAGGGATTAGAAAAATATATCCCCAGGGGGATCTACAGAGAGTAAAAGAGGCAGCAGAAAACCCTCCTCACATGTATCCCCTAGTAAAGACTGAGTATTTATATGAGACAGACAATGACACTTGTCCCCAAATTGTTACTAAAGAGGGTCCATTTACAGGGACTGAGTTAGCAAAATTAAGGAAGGACTTTGCAAGGACTCCAAAGGAATCCAAAACAGAATATGTTTGGAAAGTGTCCTTGTCAGGAGGAGACGGGATTTTGTTGTCAGAGAAGGAAGCAGAAGGATACTGGGGTCCAGGTGTGTTTTTAACTACTGGCAACCCTCCAGGCCCCATGGTCATTAACACAGAGGGCAGTGTATTGGGCCAAGGGACTGAACCCTTTGAAGAGAGGAGATCCCCTAGCCATAACAGGTACGATGGATCAGCTGGTAGAAAGTGTACAAAAGGCAGCTTGTGTGCAGATGATGTATGACAGAAGGCTTGAATCTCTCCAGGGCTTTCACATGATGCCTGTGGACCCAGAAGGGATGACTCCTAATTCAAGGACTTTCTGATTCTTTAAAACCCATTGGGATCCAGCTACAGGGAAAGATACAAAATACCCCCATACCAGACAGAGTTACATGGGGGGAAGTTACCCAAGAGCTAATTAACTTTGAGAGAAAATATGGTCCCGTTGGTGGATCCTGGCAAAGACCAAAAATGAGAGCCGTACGAACTGTGGGAAAAGCTGAGCAATGGTTAGCACAGGCTCCGAGAAGTCAGAATTCTAAATCGGTCTGATTTAATGATCCTGGGAGAGGGAGACCCCTAAGCTGACAGGCATGGTGGCAGCTGGGGCTCCAGAGAGGTATTCCCCAGGATTTAATGGATGGGCTCCCAACCCAGAAATTGGAGAAACTTGTACAGACATGGTCAGGGCGCAAAATTAGTTTTGAGCCAACCCCCAGTGCCCCACCATCAATAGGCATCAGGGAAAAAGCTAATGAAGTAAAGAGTGCTACGGGAAACTAGATCCTCCGTCCCTCGAAGGTAGGGAGGGGAGCGGAGGGTGGATGTTTATTAGGCAACTCACCTTAAATTTGAGAGGAGATTTAATGATTACAGTGGCTGTGGGACACGGAAAAAACCAGTAACGTGTTTAGTTGACACAGGAGCACAAATCACTGCACTGATGCAGAGTGAGGCGGAGCAATGTGGAATTTTGACTTCGTCTAAAAACCTAATTGTTTTAAATGCTTTAGGGAAAACTCAGTCAGTACCTATGGCCTTGGTAACATTATGGTTGCCTAGGGAGGAAGACCCAGTTGACACCAAAGTTGCAATAGGCCCTTTTCGGACAAATCTTTTGGGCATAGCTATATTGAAGGGCAGAGAGTGGTGTGATACCCAGGGAAACTCATGGTCCTTTGGCATTCCTCAGATCAGAGAATTAGCTGAAAGGTCCTGGGCAGAAGTGCACCTGTTGCAAGCAGCACCTACCCTCCCCGCTTCCAGGTTGATTAATGTGAAACCCTACGCCTTGCCATTAGGGGCCCGGGAGGGTATAGCTCCTGTGAGGATCTTAAACAACAGGGCATTTTTACATTCACCCACTCCCCATACAATTCTCCAGTGTGGCCAGTTCATAAATCAAATGGGAAGTGGAGACTGACTGTAGATTATAGTCGATTTAACGCAAACACCGATCCCTTGACAGCAGCAGTGCCTGACAGAGCTGAGCTAATCTCACTCATTGAGGAACAGGCTCATCCGTTGATGGCCACAATTGATGTGAAAGATATGTTTGTCATGGTTCCCCTGCAAGAGGAGGACCGTGATCGTTTTGCTTTCACATTGGAGGGACAACAGGATACCTTTACTCGCCTCCCTAGGGGATATAAACATTCTCCCACGTTAGCACATCGTGCTTTGGCACAAGAATTAGCCCAAATTCTACTGGGAGTTAGACTTTATCAATATATCGATGTTTTGATAGGAGGGAATGAAATTATTCCAGTACAAGTGACACAAGGAAAGATTATACAGCACTTAGGTTCTCTGGGACTCCAGATACCAGAGGAAAAGACACAAACTGCTGCAAATGAAGTAAAATTTTTAGGGATATAGTGGAGAGGGGGTTCAGCCTGTATTCCTCAGGACAACCTCTCAACACTAGGTAAAAACTCCAGAAAATAAAGAGAAGCTGCAGCATGCCTTAGGCTTATTGGTCTTTTGGAGAAAACACATCCCAGACTTTGTAATAATTGCACGGCCCTTATATAACCTGCTGCGAAAAGGAGCAGCTTGGAAACGGGCTCCAGCCCATGATGAAGCATTACAGCTTTTGGTATTTGAAGCAAACACTCACCAGGCTTTGGGTCCTATTCACCCCACTGACCCTGTCCAGATTGGGTGGGGGTTTGCACACTCAGGATTGTCAATTCATTTTTGGCAAAAAGGACCAGAAGGTCCTACCCATCCGATCAGATTTTACTTCAGAAGCTTTATGGATGCTGAGAAACGGTACTCTAGTTGGGAAAAAGGGTTGTTTGTAGTGAGTGTTGCTCTCAGAGAAGCAGAGCAAGCCAGACGCCAACAGCCTCTAATTTTAAGGGGAACTTTAAAGGTAATTAAACCTGTGTTAGCAGGAGCTACCCCCCACCCACCCACCCACCCCGCCCCCCCGATGGGGTGGCCCAAAGAGATACTGTGAAAGAACAGTATGCTAAGATTGAACATTATTGTAGTGTCTTTACTGTTACTGAAGGCACCCCTAAACAGTTAAATATCCAAGAGGAAGTAACAAATTCCCTGGAGAGGGATACCCCTTCCCCTTCTGTGGTAAAAATCACTCCTGCTTTTTCAGAGGAGTTGCGGAATGTGTGGTTTACAGATTACTCTGCTAAGAGTGAGGGTAAACAACAGAGATACCGAGCTGTAGCTATTAACGTAGATGGTAACAGGAAAATTATTACCGAAGGTGAGGGCAGTGCTGTCACAGTCCACTCAGTGGACTCGTGATGGTTCGTTAACTATGATCTCGAAGCGCAAAAATCAAGGCGACCACGCTAAGGGGTTATGCTTCAATTAAACAGCACAATTTTATTGCTTGCCCGTAAAGCGGCGTGCGATAGGTAGAAAGACAGAAAGTGAATAAAAAAGTAAAAAGAAAAGGAAAGAGGATTATAGCTACCACCACGGGTCCAAGGCATCCCTATGGTCCCAGGTCCAGGCAGCGTCCCGCCGGTCCTTCCGATCGTTGTGATCCTTGATGGGGAAGATCTCCAAAGTTTGGTTGTTAAGAAGGCATCTTTTTATGCCAAGCAACACACCTTGCTCGTCCTCTGGTCCATGGACTTCCGCCAGTCTCCGCCCTCTCAAGCCAGGTTATCTTGCCCCAGAGGCTGGTAGCTTCAGACCAGGAGGCGCGTTCTTGTATTGTTTTCTGGTTTGTTGTTGTGACCACAGTTGTGATCCATCTTCTGGACAGCTGTTATGTGGCTTTACTCAATCCCAGGTGGCAGGGAATGGCATAGTACTCCTCGTACCGTGCAGTTCTCCTTCCCAGGGTGTAGTTGTTCCTTTCAGTCCCAGGTTGCAGGGAGCGGCATAGTACTCCTCATACCATGCAGTTCTCTTTCCCAGGGTCTTTGTGTCTTGGTGTCCATGAGGACCTCATTCCATCTCCAGGTCTCTGTTGGCAACGTTGAAACAATGTTGTTCTCTTTAGACCGACTCTTACAAGTGCCCAAGTGGGAGAGTTAGTGGCAGTGTGGAGTGTGTTTAATAGCTAAGAACGGGCTAAGACTCTGGTGTATATTTACACTGACTCGTTTGCAGTGTTCAAAGGATTCACAGAATAGCTCCCTTTTTGGGAACAGAATAACTGGGAAGTAAACCTAGTGCCAGTGTGGCAAAAGGAGAAGTGGCAATAAATCTTAGATATTGCCAAACATGGGGATTTTGCAGTAGCATGGGTACCATCTCACCAGGAAAGGGGCACTCAAGCAAGTGGATGGAATAATAGGGTAGATGAGCTGGCCAGAATCACCCCTTTGCAGCAGGAAAATCAAACCAGGGAAAACTGGGACAGGCTTTTGGAATGTCTACACATTAAGTGTCATCATTCAGGGTCTAATGATTTATACAAACGGGGGCACATGCCAGAGGTTGGCCTGTCACTCGGGAAAACTTGCAACACCTGTATTTCAGCTTGTGAACAATGCAGGCTCCGACTAGAGGGACACCCTATGGAAGATTCCCCCCTTCATTTGAGAGATAAAAAGTGTCTCTGGGAAACTTGGCAGATAGATTACATCAGACCTTTCGACCTTCAGAAGGGAAGCAGTATGTATTAGTAGGCGTGGAAGTGATTTCTAGCCTGGTTCAAGCCGAAGCATTTCCACGAAAGACTGGGGAAAATACAGTGTGAGCCCTGAAAATTTGGTTTAGTTTCCTCCCAAAACCTGATTCCATTCAGTCAGATAATGGCAGTCATTTTACTGCTGCCAAAGTGCAGGAACGGGTGAGGGAAGAGGGAATCAAGTGGGTATCCCACCCCCCATATTATCCCTAAGCTAACGGGATAATAGAACAAACTAATGGACTCTTAAAAAGCTACATTGGATGGAACACCTTTGGGATGCAGTTACCCGAGTTAATGATCGCTGGGGAATAAATGGATGTCCCTGACTGAATGCCTTTTGTCCTAACCCCCCACTTTGAGCCCAAAGTCTCAGACTCTCAGTACTCCCGGAGAACGAGTTTTTTCTCCTGGACAGCCTGTGTTGGTAGAAATGCCAGCCATTGGAGCTGTTCCTCTCGTGCTCACTGAACCTCTTAATAAATATGCTTGGAAAGCCAAAGATGCTTATGGAAAAGAATATAAAATCAACACCAGGTGGATTACTCTATCATTCTAATAACAAATTACTTCCGATTCCTTTGGAGGAACTGAGTTTGGTTTTCTTTTCTTTTCCAGGGGAGGACTCTGGAGCCTGCCTGAAAAAAGAAACACCCATATGAAGCTGCTGATTGTCTGTGTGGCTTCATCAGTATTTGCCTTATTAATATTTATAGGATGTTTAGTTTATCATTGTTATAAGTTTAATTTTTATTTAATAGGTCACAGTTTTGGTACACACCCTTGACTCATCTATGGTAATATTACTGAATGAAATCAAAATTACCAAGACAGGGAATTTTACATTTCAGGTTTGAATCTATGTGACAAAATTTTAAATAGTGATTAATGCTGTCTTGCTGTATTTCCTTTTATAAAGTGATTTCCAACTGTTTATCAAGGTTTATTAGATAATGGGGAAACTCTTGAAGTAGATTGAGGCTGCCTAAGAAGGACAAGATTCAGATAAACCAAAACAGAATACACCTTATGATGCTTAAACTTTTTAAATTTTATAGGGTACTGGAAAGTGAATTGTGGTGGAGAAGTGACCGATCAGTAGGATATGTCACCCTACAGCTGAGGGGACGAGGCCTGTACAGCCTGGAGAAGAGAAGGCTTTAAGTGGACCTAGAAGCACCCCCCGAGAGCCTATAAGGAGATGTTGAAGAAGATGGAGGTGAGGTCTTCATAGTGCTACATGGCAGGAGAATGAGCACAAGTTGAAAAAGGAGAGCTTGGTGCTGGATATAGGAAAACATTTTTCACCATGAGGACAGGCAGGCAATAGAGCCAGTGGTCCAAGCAGTCTATGAGGTCTCTGGCCTTTGATGTTTTCACAACCTGGCTGGATAAAACCCTGAGCAACTTGGCCTTACTGCAGAGCTGGTGGTCAGGGTACCACAAAGGCAGCAGCTCCTGTGAGCTGGGATAGGTGGGGGCAGCCTATGAGGGCAGCAGGGCATGGGCCCCACAGCCAAGGCCTGTCCCACCACCCCACCCAGGAGCAGGGCAGCTGGTGGAAACTGGGGCAGACCCAGCCCTGGGCCCTGGGCACCTCCCTGGGGATGGGCTGGGAATGGGCCAGGACACGGGTTCATGCGTGGGCCTGGATCAGCTGGGCCTGTGGCCTGGCAGGGCAGGGCTGTGTAGAGCTGGAGACCAGCCATGCTGTGGCATCATTGGGGCAGAGCCAATGTCCCCGGGGGTGTGCAGTGGTGCTCTGGGTGCTGGGCAGGGGCAGTCAGGCCCATGGGTGCCCTCAGGCCTGGACACCGACCCTGCTTTGAGCAAGAGATTTGAACTACTGATCTTTCAGTCGGAATTATATTATATCACCCTACGACCTTAAGCTCTTTTTCCTAAAATGAAAAGCAAACAAAAAAAAAACTGAGAAGAAATTTTTTAAGACTGAACTTTGCAGCTTGTAATTATCAAAGAACAGGCTCAGCAAATGAAGTGACTTTAAGCAAGGTATTTTTGTCACCACCTATTTGAATAGCGGTGATGCAACTGGCAAAATACCACATTGCAACTGCACAAAATGCACAGGAATAACAAAACAGGCCTAGTAGTGAAAAAGCAGTGCTGCTGCTTAGTGACCTTAGTCAAATATAATGAACACATTATAATTGTATTTTGTTCCTATTAAAACCTAGCATGGATATATTTCCAAATATAGGAAAAGTAATATTAAGTATTAGCCAAACAATTGCAGATCTGTCAAGCTTAAAGTACAAAATTCCTAAGAATAAATGGAAGATCTAGTTATTCATACAGATAAATAACATTAAATTTAGTTCAGCAATAAAATTTTAGACTGTTGCTCGAAGTAATTAATCACAAAGCCCAAATCTATACACTGAAACTGGTTGAGAACTGGTTTATAACCATTTAGTGATTACAAGTTACAAAATTCAGTTAGCTGTGTAAAAGTGAAAAGCAAACAAAAATATCACTATATTATTGATTAACTTCTAAGAAACAAATCACAGGAAAATGAGGAAGAGTTTTAAAGGATCATCAAAACAAGTATAGTGTTTGCATACAATACTGAGAATGCTTAATGACAGCAAACCCTCCAAAATAATCTAAAGCATCTTTAACAACCAGAAATAAAGGCAGCATGTGTAAAAAGAAGTGTAATTGAGGATATTAAAACTAAAATAACTGCCTGCAAAGCTGGAATTTCTGTTTAGAACAATTAAAGTACAGAGATTATAAAAAGTTAAATGAAAAAAACATAATACATGAATCTAAAAGACTATTTATGAACAATTTAGTAATGACATCAAAAGCAAGTAACAATTTCTTGAAAGCCATTAGAAGAGTCTCATAATAGAGACTGAAGAGCCAATAGACGATCAAGATACAGTACTCAGGAAAACAAAGACTGTTCAGGGAAAAGAAGGATAAAACAGAAAGCCGTATAATATATTTTGCACCAGGAGTTTTATGAAGACACTAAAAAAATTTCCTTCATGGAATATATTTTTATGTGGTGAGTGGACGATCTGTGTCAAATAGTAGGTAATATGTATCATTTTAAAAGAAATCTATAGCATTGACAGTAGCAATCACTACAACCAGATTTTTTTGCCACAAAAAGCTAAAAGAATTAACTGCCAAACTAACAACAGTCACTTTGTAGTTAGAAGTGTGTGTACTCAGTTCATTAAATTGGCTTCAGTATGAAAGAATGGCAGTCAGTAAAGAGTGATGTTAATTATAAAAGCGTTCAGGGGCTTCTCAGAAATTATTGTTCAATAAATCTGGCTCATATACTGGAAAAGCTAGCAGAAAATATGTTTGACAATGGTCATAAAGAATATTGGGAAATATGGACATGTGGTCTGCATACAGCAGCTGTTCCTGTGTTTCTGTATGTTTCTCATGTGAAATTATCTATAATACCATTCAGTTTTACAGAGAAACATAAGAAAGTCAGCAATATGAAAGATGTTAATGCATTCCAGATCATTAAAAAACACTCAACCTATTGAAACTGATCCCTTTTCACCGGTTGAAACAGAGGAAAAACTTCAGCCATTTAATGTATCTTGTATTTACACTGGCAGATACAGCAACTGAGTTGGGAAAGTGATTGGATCTTTTTGCATATAAAATTTGTATTGCATTATCTGCCTGATGCTATAATGGAAGGAAAGAAAGTCAGAACAACAACTTTTTGTCAAAAGAAATTGCAGTCATTTCCCTCATTTTTTTTTGTTTCAACTATAGGCTTTAGATGTATAGTCAGTGTGATGTCCTTGTGTTATTGGAGGAGAGGAAATGAAGTCTATTATCTGCTAATATTTGAGATATTTTCTTATTCTCTTTTTTGTGTATCTTAAGGTACTTGAATAAAGTTTGAATATATTCACAAAACATATTTAGCAAGTTTACATGCAAAAAAATCTGTTGCTTCAGCAGAATATTTTAGGTGCTCCCATAAATTCAGTCAGGAGCATGGGGATATTTGAAAGCATAATATTATTTCATTTTCCAGGGAAGAATGTGGTGCTGGCAGGTGTGAAAGAGGAAGCTTTTTCAGGAAGAAGTGGGAAATCAGTGATGACTGCAGAGTAAATTGCTAGAGGCTAAATGGCTAGCTGCATTACCTAGCTGTTGATTTACATGTTGCATACTTACAATCAATTTTAAAAGGAAGTCTGTCAGTCTACCTGACAGGAGATGTATTTACTTTCTTTAAGAGTTTTTGCTTGCTCCAAGTATTTTTGTTTTTCCTTAAGGTGCTTACCAACAGGTAATGTTTTTGACTAATACCCACTTTTCTTAAGTATGACATTTTGACTCTTTATGCAAGAAGTACACATAGCATTTTTTTATATTTCCTGGTCTTCAATTAAATAAAACTTCTTTCAAAAGCCCTGCCATGCTGACCCTACAAATATTTACGCATGGCTGTGTGGTCTACAGGACAGAGAGGGATGTAAGTGGTGAGGTCTTACATTTCTCTATATGAATGTAAAAATATAGGGGGGATTTTTTCTTTTTCTATTACTTTGATTTCTACAACAATTGCATAGCAATTTGCAATTAATTAATTGTTTTAATCAGCATAGCATGTACAGTAGTTATCAGTCCTTTCCTGAATTTATGCTAATGCTATATTGATTTCCACCCACTCCAACTGTATAGTCTACACAATTTACAATATTTCAGTCTGTTGATGAAGATTTAGTATTTAAAAATTTATGTTAGTAAAAACAATTAGATGTCTTTTCCAGGGTTTATTCAAATTATGGATTAGTTTGATAAAAAAATCAGATTAGATTTCTATCAGCAATGAAAAAACTCGAGAAGACATCGGCTTAATAACTAATCGCAGCTTAAGCACTACGGTGCTGCTGTTGCCTTTGTGAGGAGCTATTTTTTGCCAGTTAGAACGTGTTTTTTTTCCTTGTCACTAATCTACAAAGCTGATCTTGTAATATATTCTTATTAAATGTGCTAGGTTCTACAGTCCAATGAAAATAAATCAGCTCACAACAAGAAGTTATATGCTTTGGCCTAATAATAATTTCGAGTATCCACACTGTTTCTGAAACTTGTCAAATCAACAAATACTGACGGATTTAATTTTCAGTACTGATCTTGAATATCTACACTTTACAATTTGTGATGTCAAATTAATTTGATGAAAAAGTGCAGGATGAATTCTATGTAAATATTTTGAAATAAAAAGTAAACAACTGTTATATGGGATTAACAAGAACCTTCAATCTACAAACAGTAGTAAAGGAATATTTACCACAATTTTCTGAATTATTGAAAACAATAGTTACTAAGATGAAAATTCCAGGATTTATTTTTGTTTGCTTTCAGCTTTAAAATGTAATTTTCAGGCAGGCGAATTGCAATTCATGCATCCGATCCCAGGTTGTTATCTAGAAAAAAAAAAAGGAAGGATTATCATGTGGTTATACGGTTATATCAGAGTGTCTACTTGACATGTAAATAATATCAATCTTTCTAGAAGAAGAACAAAAGGATTAGTTAGACAACGTACCAAAGTCCAAAATTTTCACTGAAATGAAACTATATACAGTAGCTGCTTACATATAAAGGTCTTTTTGTGGATGCTTTTTATGCTCTTCGATCTGAGAGTTCCCCTGATTTCTGCATATCTGGCCATGGTGCATGCACCTACAGGTTAGGACCTGACTTTTGCATAAGCATCACTGAATTCTAAAGACTATAGGAATGACCCAAAGGTCACTTGGGTTGATCTATAGATAAGTTTTCCACATACCTAATGACACTAACAGGAATGAGGCACTCGTGAATGGAAGACACAGGCTTTCACTACTACCTACCCTACACATCCTAGAGATTAGAGCCTCAAAGTAGCATGTATTTACTTCCCTACTTGGAATCAAGAGTTCTAAATCTATGTTTCTGCCTCTCATTTCCTACAAAATCTTTAGTAGGCTGGATAGCCTCCTCCTCTAGAAATAGGCTACTGACTGTCTTCAGTGTTACTAGACACAAACCCCTTAAGCACTTCTGCAATTTACATTAAACTTTTATTGAATGAAACAAAACAAACAAACAAAAACCAAAAGAACTTGCTGACCAAAATCCAAAACTCCCTTTGTAGGGAATGCATAACATAAAACTACATAATCATATTCTTTTTTTTCTCATCCTCTGTCTACAGGACAAAAATTCAGCATCACAGGATTACACAGGAAAGAAACATTCTCAGTCCCCAGATAGTCCTGCTGGAAGTTAAAGAAACTTTCCTAGGAAATATAGCTTTGAATCCCAGTTTCACCTGGAACACTGAAGAAAAGCATCACTCCTTAATGATCCTTTAGGTAACAATATAAAAAAGGGCAAGCTTCTTGTACCACTGCCATCAGAAAAACAAATCAGCTGCATTCTGACTAACAATCCTCTGAATGAATTTCAGGGTCCAGTTTCTAAGCAGTAGTTGTTATGCTTGAAGTACAGTACTGAGTAGTGCTCAGTAGCCCAAGTCTGACGATTAACTTTGAAAAGGAGGAATAGTTTAAAGGCATAATATCTTCCTTGTTTAACTTAAACGTATCTAAGAATTTAACTCAATCTAGCCAAAGAAGATACTTTCAGGACTATCTTCTAATATGTAATAAGCTCTGCTTAAATGTAAAAGACAAACAATGCAGAACAAAAAATTAGTACTACCTTAAATGACAGGCTGGTCAAGTTATTATACCTTACTATTTCAAGAAAAAGATTTTTCCTTTTCATTTAATCCAGCACCAAGTGGAGATTATTTCTTGTTCTGACTTGAAGGAAAAGTGTTATTTAATAACTGCCACTACTACTTCCTGCATCACGTGTATTTTCCTCAAGGGTCTCCAATCCAGGCTGAATGCCTCCGCCTTTCCTCCCTTCCATAGATCATTTGTAAGATTTGACAGGATCGCAGTCCACAGTAATATGGCTGCAGGACACGTAAATAAATATTTAACATCTAATAAAGGATCTTTCATAATAACACTGAATTTTACAAAAGCAAGTCAGAAGAGTCTGCAGATGCTCCATAGCACTAAATGAAGTTCTATTCACATGATGGAACTTTACTAATATTCTCCCCAAGTGGAAACACAAGGAAACATAGTCTTTAGAAGTTGGCTGAATCACACTATCCCCAGTGCTTAACAGCTCTTACTAATTTCAGGACAAACTGCATCTGTAATCTGGAACACCTCTGAGAGTCTCACTACTGTATCAGGACAATTTATACTTCCCTCTATTTTTCCTGAATAAAGAGTGGAGAGATGGTGAATTCACGTACATCACAAAACTACAGGTACCTAATATGTCTACATAACATTATTTCTGGATTAATAACCTGCTTATGACTCTTTTACATTTTTTATTATTAAATTTAGTTTTACATTATCAATAGCCTCTTTCTTCTACGTAAGAGGATATGATCTTGACTTTCCTTCTGTGAAGTTTACTGAAATTTTGTTTATGTGGAGCATCTAATGAGGTGGGAGGTATGTGCTTTACGCAGGGAAAACTTATGCACAGCTATTATTGTTATTAATGGAATTCATTCCTAAGAAGTAACTAAAAAAATTGTCATAAAAGATTCTCAGAAACAGAAGACATATGTAAGAATATACCCATAAAAGGGACTCCTGATTTTCATCACAGATTAAAAGATATTTTCCTGAAGCCAAGAATGTGCAAGTCAAATCACTCATCAGTCAGACTGAGAGCAGTGTCGGAGCAGACTGGGAGCATGCAATGTTAGGCAGCTGCCAAATCCAGTTGCCTGATAGAGAACAGGCTGCTACAGCCCTGTGCCTGCAGATCCAACAGATTGCAAAGTGTGTACTCTTAATAGGCACATGCACACAAATACATGTATACAACATTCAAACACGCAAATGGGCAACGGCATAGATGAGCACAGACAGACACACAGCACTCATGTGAAGACAGAAAGCACAAATGGCCTCATCGTATTCCCTTCTCTAGCTGATCAGGATTAAGACCCATCACTGTGGAATACATTGAAGTTATACAAAATGGACCCCTCCAGCAGCTGGGTTCAGACACTTAATCTGCCCAATAACAGGCACAGCTGCTGGCACCTGGGGACAGGTGAGCTCCCAGGGCTACCAGTCCTACTACAGCTGCTGGTATAGGCACAAGCACACACCCCCTGTGGATCCTCCAGTAGTGGTCTTAGATGCTCAGCCTGTCCAGTAGCTGGGATTACATCCTGCACTGCCTCAGCACATGTGTGCATGTGCACACACACATACACAGACAGGCAAACGGGTCTTTAGTCAAACTCTAGGCCCCATGCCTTCTCCAGGAGCTGCCTTGGACCTCATGGTTGGTCCAGTAGCCATGGCACAGACTTCTTGTCTTTCCAATATGCAGCCTAGACTGGTGGTCACTCTGATTTCCAGCTACCATACACACACTGACATATGCACCTTCACACAACATGCACACACAAGAGTCTCTCCAGGTGCTTGCACCACAGGCACGTGGGATCCCAGTCAGCAGTCCGCCCCAGTACTGGCACTCAGGTCCTCCCTCCAAACAGGCACATCCCAGAGAGCCCTGCCACCAGGAAAATCACTAGACATTGAGTTTAGTGAGCAGCTGGGACAGACTGTGCTGGTCAGCTGTGGGCATGGACAGACAGGCATCCATCCCAGCACCCGTTTGCAAAAGACTGGCTCCTTTTCTCCCCTTCTCCCTCTGTTTTCCCACACTTGTTCCTCCCCCAACCACTGCGATCCTTCCCTTTCCCCACTTTCATTACCACCCCTAAACATCCAATAGTAAGTCCTGTGCAGTCCCAACATGCTCTTCCCTGCACCCCACAGCAAGCCCCATACTCCTGGGCAATGCCCTTGTTCTATGGGGTGACCCAAGGAACCTCCTTGTTGACTCCTGGTGCTGGGTTTCCCCTGGCCCATGGGACTGGGACTGCCCTGAGACAGCCCTGGGGCCAGGACAAGCGCTCCTGTCTCCAACTGGAGCATTGGGGTCCTCCCTGTCATGGCTCCTCTGTGCTTCTTCTTGGCTGTGAGGATAAGCCTTTCAGCACTGCATGAGATCAGACTGTGGTTAACACAGGCAGGGCCTGGAGAAACACCTTAAGAATGGTGTTCTGAAAACTTCATTTTTCTACCAGTCTTCCAAATTGAGACAATTCCAAGTATATATGAATCTGTAAAGGTCTCATCTAGGACTCTCTTTAACATATTTGAGACCTCTTTATTGCTCCACAAATTAAGTTGATGAAGAGTACAGAAGTATCTGTGCCTTACCATTTATACATTATTTTCTTTGGTTAAAAGAAGAAATACAGTTTGCAAATGTAATATTCTTGTCCTGTCTTGAAAGTGATTATCACAACCCCATCAAATGTAACTGGTGAGACTGCATTTCCCAAAGTAAATCAGGATCTTACATTTAAGAGTTTAAGTAGAACCCCTTGGGACATAAAAGAATGCTCCTATAATTATTAACATTCTTTTTTCCTCTATTTATATTTGCCCATTCCTTGAAACGGCAGATAAGAACAGATATTCTTTATAGCTTTTATAGCTAGGACCTCTTTTTCAGTATTTGATTTTTTTTTTATTTTATAGAAATGTTAATAATAAACTTTTTGCTTCTGTCTTACATATATACCTGTAGGCCATGGTTTATCCTGTAAGTGTATTCTGTTCTTACTAACAATTAAAGGCAAAAACTTTCAGATTCCATTATAGCAAAAGTTTTAGAGGCTGACTAAAGTCAATAATATTTTTTTTAAAAAATGGAACAGTGGAAAACTCCACAAAAGAAGTAAAAAGAACAAATAACTTAAAATAAAATTATAGACTTAAAATTAAGCAAATAGGTGAGCATGAAGTATGAAGCATTAACCATTTTTGTATAAGTATCGTTCACTAAAATTAAAGAATAACCTCATTGTGTCTGAGTTGGTTGATCCCTTATTCATTAATTAGCTAATAAAAGGGATTTTCTACTAAAAGTGTTTTTGTGTAGCGTATGTTCCTTAGGAGTTTGTTGAGAGCCACATCCAAGATGATGTTCTATTATTCATACTAATCAAAAACAAAGCTCAGCTCCAAAGGGGTTATTTAGGAAGACTTACATCTTTTTAAATAAGCAACATAGTATGTTAACATGCTATTCTGTAATAACTCCGGATTTACTACTTTCTGATTATTACAAAAGGTGAGTAAATTGGGTTTTGTAAGTACATATTCTCTTAAGAGATATAAGGATTAATTTATGACTGATTTTTGGTTTTGAATTGGATAAATTACGAGGAGTGACTTAAAGGCCAGTGATGGAAAGAGATGTTCAACTATTAATGCAGGGATTCAAGCACAGTACATGGAAGGGAGTTATCTTTGCTCGGTCTTCTCAAACCCTTCAGTCCTTCCCACTCTGCAGTCATTTACATGTGTGAGTGACAAGTGAGAATAAATTAGGAACAGGTGAAAATAAAGCTTTTTTATTCCCTTTGAATCTGCAAAGATGGCTTAAGTGTATTCTGCTATTTGGTTCTTATGATGTGCCATTCAAAGTGATGTTTAAATCTGGCCTAGGTATGTTATTCTTCTAAAAAAATCATGGACAAATTTAAGCACCTGTTATTGAGAACAAGTTTAACAAATCAACCAGCACTTCAGTCTTCCTGCTGTCATCATTAGCTCATCCTGTATCTGTGCTCTACTGCCCAAGAATGGTTCTTCCACAAAGAACAGCCTGTGCCTCTGAGGTAGATAAATAGGCCATTTGGCTTAATGATAGGATACTTTGTTTCCACCAAAATTAATTTTATTTTCCTAGCTCAAGGAAAACAAGAACAAACAAACACAAAAAATAACTCCAGTATCTACACACCCTATAAAACATCACTGACTGCTGAGAAAATAATTTCAGTGAGATAGAAGGTCTGGAAAGAACTCTGTAGTAGAAGATGCATAAGAATAAACTGAGGAGAAAATTAGTTACTAGAAAAAAAAAAAACCTTGCAACTTGAAAATTAAAGATCTTAAGTCTGATTCTCATTTGAAGATGTGAGTTGATTTCTGTATTTTTTTTAATTATTGATTTATATTTTGTGCAGGAGAACTTTATTCCTACCAATGATCAAGAGGGAACAATAATTACCATTATTTTCTTTTCACCTCTGAGATTTTAAAGAACAGCACACACTTACAGAGTTGGAAAGATGAAGTTCAAAACTAAAGAAAGAAAAAAAAAAAAAGAAATAGGCAAGCATAGCAACATGACTGGGAAAGAAGGCAGAATATTTACAAACTGGAAAAGATTGAAATAGTCATGCAGATTTCAGTCATTTCTTTAGTGACCAAGAGTCTAGATATGGTGCCAAGCAGTTTTGGTTTTCTTTCTGTTCCTTACCAAGGCTGACCCAATCTCACAATTAGTAATTAAGTGTCTTCTATCACAAAAAAGTACATCTCTGAAGTGAGTCTCTGTGAGCCAATTAGGCAGATCAGTTTCAAAACACATGTGTTGCAGCAGCCCTCATTTGTTGACTCTTGGACAGCTGTGCTAATGGCTTTGTCTCTAGATTATCAATGTATTAGCTCAATTACAGCTACTTTACCTTTTAAAAATGTTAGGATCCTGATTAGTGTTCCCAACCTAGCTGGAATATGTGTGCTGACTGTCCAGCTCTATTCTCTGTGGCTGAGTTTAAAAAACATTAAGGTAACAAAAACATAGTGGAGCGTAAGCTTAAAGTCCAGGTCTAAATGTTCCTGATGGAAATTGCTTTAATTTGTTTTATTAACAGATATTTTCTGTAAACAATGTATTGTTTATTTAAGACAAGATCAGCAACACCATCAGAAAATGTACATATTTTTCTCTTGGTGATTAATGAATGATATGGGGTTTTTTTTGTAGAAAATGTTTAACTTTTGTATTTTTACTTTCAATATTCTGTTATGTATAAAGATATGTACTTTAATTAATGTGAACATACAGAAGAAAATGCAGTAGTCATTACTCTTCAGTAGTCCTATTTATGTCTTGTCTTGAATTTTGGAATTATTTGTAATAAGGTAGGGAACCTAGAGTCATCCCTTTCCCTGGCAAAGTTATGGGGAATAGTAAACCTGCAAACAAAGAGTAGAACTTCAGTTTAATATTTCAACAGGAATAAGTCGGCGTACCACATCATAGCTTCCTCTCAGCCTGCTGAATATTAGTATTAAATTTAGTTAAGGCCTAGAAAAAACTAAGAGTTGAAACATGATGATCTTCAAAAGATTTGGGAGCAATGTGAAGGTTATTGTATCATTTCCTCTGCTTGCTACTAATGTTATAGGGGAAAACGACTCCTAAACCTGACTTCTACTATCACATCAGTGCTGGTGACCACTGTACTCCAAAATTCATTAGACCATTCCTGATGAGAGCAAAACCAGTTCAGGTAGATTGGTCTTGCAAAACACCATCAGGATCAGGGTTCTGCGAAAAACAGATTTATGAAACTCAGCCTGATCTAGCTGTATCCCGGGGTGAACTGGGTTTATGATAATACTGGATTTTACTGCTTGCTAAAAAATAGTTTTTACAGGATTTTTCACTTTGATAAGGCTTTTTAAAATATTTTTTGTTGTTGATGATGATGGACAAAATTAATTTTTTGTATTTTTTCAATGAAACCTGAACACTGTGAAGAAAAATTAAATTTTACAAGAAGAAAAAGAGGGAGGAAGAGGGAGAGGTATTCCACAGTCACAGGGTGCAGGAAGAGACAGGCATCTCTAAAAAGCTATTAATCTCACCTTACTTAGAGATCTAAGGACAGGAGAAATCCTCTTCTAGAATTAATGACAAGAAAGAGAAAAGTGACTTTATGTGTCAAATGGCTGAGGTATCAAATACAAGCAGTACACTGTAGAGAGTTATTTTCAAATAGTGTAGAAGTAGTTCAATAGCACAATAAATGCATAAATAACGATTAGGTTTATTGTGAGTAGGGATACAAAATAAGACCTATCATGTAGCTCATGCATTTCTAGTGAAAATGCTACATTTAGTTTTTGAGCTTATGGAGATTAAGAGCTCCATTTATTTTCTTGGAATGCTTTCTACTATGACTTCAAACTTCATAAAACCTGTGGTGTAACTTCTGCTCTTTTTCTTTTTAGTTGAGTGTAACTATGATGTAGGAAAAATTAATCTAAAAAAAAGAAGTACACTATGCTTCTATGTATATGCTATACTATGCTCTGCAAAACTATAGTAATAGTGCTGATTTACAACCGAGGAGGATCTGGGTTCTCAAAAACATTATTTAATCAAGTGTTATGGATACAGTTTTACATAGATCTATTTTTACTTAACAAATGCTTTCACTTCCCTGTATATATTCAATCAGTTTCACAATTAAGAATTGTGACACATCAAATCCTCTCATTTTCCCCCAAATTATTTGTGACAAATTCACAGCTTTTAACACCAAGCTTGGAATGCTCTAGATGATATATGACTTACACGGTGAGCTCCTCAAATGGTCAGACACCAGGTGACATAGCTCTTTTATATACCAGTCAAATCTCACTTAATTCTGGAAGGGTGATCTTATTTTTTAAACTTATTTCTTGCATTCTATCAACAATTTAGTTTTCCCACACAGTGCTGAATACAAATACCTAGCAGAACTAAGTCAAGAAATTTCACAGAAAAGCATGTGCCACTGAAGAGCATATTGCTAGATGAGTCATGGTGGTGACATTTTCCATCATGCCATGGAAATAAAAGAATCAGAACTGGAGGATTGCTGACTTTTGCACAGGTATTTACTGCAATGCAATGTGCAGCACACCAGAAGATCAAGTTAACAGAGACATGCCGAAGGGTCAGAAAAATTGAAAATTCAGGCCATAAAATTGTAAATTCTCAGATTGTTGCATAAAAAGTTGCTCCAGCACATTGACCTGGCCTTTGATGAGCTTTAAATATGGTGGGGGTTTTTTCTGTGGTGGGTACAATTTGTTGTACTTGAGTGTGCCTTTTTGAAATTGTTTTAAAAGATGTAGAGCCCCAACTGGATTTCTTACAGGAAGACTTGCATCACACTTTAAAGGCTTAAACCTAAATTTTTATTCTCCTCAATTCTAAGATGCTGTCTTGAAGTTTGAGAAGGCCAAGGATGCCTTTAATTTCTTTTGTTAAAGTATGGATTGCACGAACAAAGCAGCAAGTAGGCTTTTTGACATTACACAGCTTCGATTACCAGAACATTTCAGAGCCATTCCTTTAATCTTCTAAGAAGATTCTCTTGATGACTCGGATTATGAGGATAGATCTCATTTACTGATCAGTGCAAGTAGACTAAGTTTCTGGCATTTTAATATATACTTTTTTTTTTTTTTAATAATCTTCCTAACAGAACAGCTGAAGGAGATGAAATATAAAATAGACAGTTAATCATGAATATAGAGAAACTGCCTGAATTATATGAGGATTGTTCCCTATGAGCATGAAAGCTTTAAAAGTTGAAATATGAAACATTTTTTTAATAATTAATATTTTAAAATTGAAATTAATGAAATGGAAATTCAGCTGAAAGTTACCTTGAGAGCTCCTCAGAAAATGTATATTCAGTACAGCAGATTTCTACAGACCTTCACACACACATGCTAGGGAAAATGAAGGTGAAGAGATAAAAAAGCTGCATTCAGTACAGGGATTCTAAATAATTGGATTGAGATGAGAAATTTTTTTTAGTGCTGAGTGAAAACTTGTCTGACCTTTTTTGTAACCCTATTTTTGTTAAATGTGAAAGGGACCAAGTAAATAACTCTGAGAAGTATCTACTTTCTGAAGCAAATTATTTTCTTTCTTTTGGTTTTAGGGACATTTACAGGCTATTGAACATTAAATAAAATGTGTATACAAATGTGATAAAACAACTTTTATGGATGTATGAGTATTTTTGTGTTTATGTTTATAACATAAATATATATATATATATATTTAGATAAGTTCCCAGGGATTAATTTAAGATTCTAATTCACTACAGTTACAGGCAGTTTCAATAACTGTTACCTGCCTATCCAGCTGGTACATTTTAATGGTAGGATTTGCCCAGTGAAACATATGGCTAGTATTTTCAAAGCTGTTGCTAATATCTCCAGCTAAGAATCACCAACTCATTAAAAACAGGTTGCAATCAAGCAACAAAGCTGTTGGGCAACTATGAAATTTGCAGGGTTCCATGAAGACCCTATGTTTTCATATGTATTCAGAAAATCAGTTGTAAATCAAATGCTAGGTTTGAATGCACATCAGAATAGGTGTGTTCATTCTTTCTCTGTTAGAAAAGGTTAATTGTAGAAGGCCATAAACTAGATTCTTAGAGGTTAGTTTGTTTCAGCTCTTCTATACTGTAATGGAAATCATGTTTTAGATAAAAAGCCCATTCAGAATTATATTACAGCAAGCAGAACCTCTGCATTGCACTTGTGAGTCACTCATGTAATGCAACTGAAGGCAGGAGGCTAATTGCAGTTTTCATCTGTTGGCAAAAAGTTTCAGAAACACTATTATTAATTGAAGCAAAGGGACTGCTGCACTTTGAACTTCATAAATGAGACAATAACTAAGAAACAAACAGAGCTGATCACATCCTTTGTGGATTGCACTCATTGTTTCCTTCCTCCCTTCTCCCTGTCTTTGAGCTGTTAAAATCCTTAAGGCTTTGGAGAACAGGTTATTTCCTGATCCTGAAAAGACACTGTCTTTTTCAATGTAGTGTCCCAACAGGCAACTCATTTATGACACAATATACAGGCATACATGGGTTGGAAAACTGAAGGAGTCACAGTATGTGGCACTAAAAGACCTTCCCATTATCTCCTCTCACCTTGTAGCCTTACTAATGAAGAGTCAGAAGCTAGTTGAAAGTGTTTCTCATTAGTCCATATGCTGCTTGTGAGGACTCCTAACACACCTCCTGTTGCTCTACCTTTGTATGGGAAGATGTTTTTTTCAAGTGGATGGAAACAGTAAAATATGATGTGGTTTAGAGAGCTATTTGCTTGGTGATGTGGCTCAGCCAGGCTTAAGAATAGCAGATAGAACAGAGATGTTGTGGATGATATCTTAGTAGAGATCTAAGTAATCTACTCCTCCATCTGGAAGCAAGTGGCTACTGTGACATAAATATTTCACTGAATGACTACAACATTACACGTCATAACCTGTCATGCAATAGCAGAACCATATTGCAGTAAGATTTTTGCTACTCAGCAGCAATCATGTATATTTTCAGTTAAAGAGCATTTTGAGAGACACAACAGTACATTTGGAAAGCCCCTGTGAAAGGAAAAAAGAAGAGCTACGCAGATAATGACCAGCTCCTAGACTCCACTTACTAGCTTATAGGGTAGGTGCTACTTACATGTTACTTTTTTAAGCAGTCTTTCCCCTTTGTTGCATCCTGTCTTGAGATTGGGAACTATGAGGTAACATGCCTTAGCTTGTGAAGTGGAAGAAAAAAATTAGTGGGAAAAAAAATCTATTAGGCCAGCTTAGCAGTATATGACCTTCTCTCCAACCACTGGTGACAAAAAGGAGATGTATGTTTCAAAACAGCAGCTAGGAAGGCTCAAGGAAGTGGAAGGCTGCATGGACCTTCTCTTTGCTCCACATCTGTGTACGTCCACAAAGCTGTATAATGTCAACTAATTAATGCAATGGAAGGGTAACCAGCTGGACTTACACATACATGTTTTCATAGTAGAAAAAGAGATGTGCTGACTAAGCAAGATGACTTTTCAGACAGATCAGATACTGTTCCTGAAACTCTGGTGCTTGATTCATATTTTTAGCTTCATAGGCCATTACATGTTCTTTAGTAACTATTCCCTTAGCACTGTTACAAATGTCCATATCTATTCTTTCCCATGAAAGTAAACCCCACCAGAAATAAGCAGCTGAGCAGAGAAATGGTTGCATTAGATTTAATATGTGGCTTTGAGTTTTGCTGAACTATAAAGTTCTTTCTAGGCCAGAGGTGTTAGAAAGTGAGTAGCTGTGTGGTACTCTTTCTTCAGGGATGCAGCAACCTCATGCTGAGAACTTATTACCTGCAATTCTGTAACAGGGGAAGTGGTACTTCAGCTGCTACAAAGGTGACAAGTAAAATAGTATGTGTTCTGAGAACATAAAAATATTAATAATCACTGATATTACACCTTGAATTCATAGGCTTCACCTTTCTTTGCAAAGGTCTCTAGATATGATTTCTTGTATGCTTAAAAGCATAGGAAAATGGAGACAAATCAAGTCCAGAGAGTTGCTTGGAAATTTCCCAAAATAATCCACAGGACAGATGTGGAACAAATTCCAATTATCTTACATTTTATTTATTTTAATTTATCCTGTGCCCATAGTTTAGAAGGACAGCTTTCTAAATATACAAACTTTCCCATAAAGTCTATACCAAAAGAGAAAAGATTTTCAGGAGTTGAAGAGACTCCTGAACATGTTATTCCTGAGCCTTCTTACATTTCAAGGGTTTTTTTGTGTTCCTTCCACCACCCAATGGTAATTCCAGCATGTGATTGCTTAGAATTTTCACAGTCACATGTGTTGGTCAAAAAAATTTATTCCAGAATGTATTTTTCCATAAAGAGACTGAAAATTTCTTGGCAGAAAAACACGTCTAAGGACAGACAGCCTGAAGTGGAAAAATCTATTCACAAAGCTTTTTGATTGGTTCCATGTGAGGTTCTTAAGGTTTCTGGAAAATCCATCAGAAAGAGAAGTTCACAAATTAAAATTTTACTTTTTCCCTGTGGACTATATTCATGCACACTGAAGCTTACAAATACCAGGAAAAGAACCACAGAAACTGTTCAGCTTAGAAGTGTCATGCTCATCCCTTGGCATGTTTTTGGGTAGTGAGGAAGACTGTGTTCTGTGTTCAAAACAGATACTTCTTGGCATAAGTCAGTGAGATGAGTCCCTGAATGACCACCTTGCAGCACTGAAGCAAGGCATTGCTTAGTTGGTGTGTATTGTGGATGCTTAACTGTAATCTGGAGAAAGTGCAAAAAGTGTGAGGCCAGCAATTTCCACCCCAGGCTCTCCAGTCAGCTGTCTAGTCTGCACTCGGAGGAAGGTGACAGAAAGGTTATCATGCAGGCCTTTCGATGACTGTTGCTTTGGTAAACAGAAAACACATTGCCGAGGCTGATGACACAGGGATGGGAAAAAGTTATTAACTGATACACAAAATGGAGCTGTAAATGGTCCCAGGGTGTTTCATGCTTGTTGTTGATGCCCTACACCAACTGCAGAATTTAAAGCTGTCCTCCAGCTGCAAACTCCTGTTAATCTCAAATTATTGAGGGCAATTATGTCACATTTTTGAGACCCTGGGACTACATACTTTTGTTAACAGCCCACTTGCCACCCTGTGGCAGCTACACTGAATCTCCAGGTTGCTGCTGCTGCTGCGGCAGAGTTTATGAATGAGTTTTTAATGTCTTTTCACTAGATTAATTTTAAGTCAAAATCTTGCTTTAATAAACCCGAGTGGAACGCAAATTAAGACCACTGTGTGACAGTCACTTGTGGGAAAAATATTGCCAGAAAGATTAAGTCTTTTGGAAAATAATTGCTACTTTGGATCATTATTTACCATTTTCAGTTACATTTTGTATCCAGGCTGAAATTCTGCACCTCTGGGTTTTGAGGATGTGAAGACAAATATCTAGTCCTGTGAGGCAGTCATTTTCAATTGACTCAGGCTGTAGCTCTGATACATCGAATCCAGTGTCCATGTAAACACAAAAGAGCTGACTGTGGATTTTATTAATACCCAGCAACAAACCCTTCTATTTGCAGTGGATATCGCTGAGTAAAAAGGAAGAGGACATTATCAATGCCAATCCACTTTATTTCAGTCTTTCAAAAGCTGTGGACACTATCTTTTCAAACCAATGCATTTCCTATAATATTCCCCAAAAACAATTGCATAGGATTTTTCCAGTGTGCAGGTATTATCAATTCCTTTTGTCAGTGCTCCTTCACTTTGCATAAAATATTTTCTGTTGGAAGACATATAGACCAGGTGCTAGAGTGCTGCCATGTGAAATGGAACAGAAGATTGCCAGTCTCTGTGGCAGTAAAAATTATCAGCAGAACAGCAACTCACTCCTGAATCCCCAGCAGCTTTAGAAGAGGGAATCATGTGCTCATTCATGTCAGGTAGAAGAAAGAATTGAACCTGTCTGTATGTCTGTCTGATGAATAATGTGAACATTGTCAAATCCTGTTGTTTCATAAATGGTATCAAACTTTCCCTTTATTTCCATTCAGAAGGTCCAAGATGGAATTGAAAAGCTTTGTTTTGTAATTCAGGCAAAGAAAAAATTTTTATGTGAGGGGAAAAAAATCTTCAGTTCAACCTCAAACATTTTTGCCCAATTATTCAGTTCAGTGATTGAACTGAATAATTATAGTGTCTAACTGCTACTCATCTATCATTCAGGCCAAAGTGGAATTGCAGTTATTAATCAAAGTATATTATGATGGTTGGCAAAATGAACCACTGTTCCTCCAAAATAAACTCTTTTGTCAGTGAAAACTGATACATGTCTGATATTTCAGAAAACTTGCCATTTCTTTTGGTACCTAGCTACAGCTTTAGGGATCTACAGGACCGTTTCTGAAAATATTTATTTTGTGGAAAATACAAACACCTTTACAAGTTATGGATATCTGAACCAGATTATGTAAGACAAAACTTTTCTATTAGTATTCAGTTCAAACTTACTTTAACAGAAAATGTGTTTTAAGATGTTTGAACAATTCATTTTCCTAAATAATTCATGTGGCTTTTGTGCTTAGAATTCAAATACCGTAGAAAGAGTTTTATTAAATGCTTGTGTTTTTTATAAGTGCCCACAAACTCTGATGAGGACAATAAAAACAAAATAGATTGTGCTGATGAACTTCAGCCTGACTTAAATTAGGAAACAAGGAAAGTGGCATTAGCAAATTTCCCATTCCAATTTCATAGACTTTAAAGGTTTCAAATAGATTGTGTACATTTCCAGCTTATTAAAAATGATATGAAGGGGAAGTAGGAAAGGGAACAGCCATAATACTTGATTGGAACTGTATATAATTGGGATAAAAGGCATCAAAATTCTTCTGCTGTCATAATAAACCTGCGACAGTATTGTACAGAAAATATATAACTTGATTAACTACAGTTACACAATTTCCAGAGGAAAAAAAAATATATTCAGGAAAAAATAGACATATAAAAGAAACAAAATTAATAGCTTTTGTAACAAAACAAAACAAAAAAAAACCACCCTTGCATTGATGCTAGTGCTTAAAAGCACTCAAATGAAAATTGACAATTTCCAGATATAACCATCTAATTTTATATTTAATTTAAATAATATGTGCAAGATTTTAGGATGGTATCTACAAATGCTAAACACTATCCCCTCCAGTCATGTATTTTGGTTCAGTTTTTTCTTTATGGAGACTTCTCCATTTCCAAGAAATTTCTCAAAGATGCTTTTTATAACATAAGCTCTTACAACTGGTTGGAAAATAAAAATATTTTGTTTCAAATTTTTTTTAACCTACTGTTGTTGTTTAGGTGTAATTTTTTTAAAAGAATATCCATGTCTAGTAGCTAAAATATATAATACTTGATGGATACTTTTTCAGCATAGTCAGTATTAGTGAAAAAGTAAGAAGAAGAGAACAGAAGAGGGGAAGAAAATTAATTAATTTCCAGGCCCATTTACTCTAAATTATGACAAAATGCTAAAAAGAAAATAATTTAAGATAAATACTAGTTTTCACAACTCGCTTTTCTTTCAGATACACTAACTTGAAATACTGATTTGCTGAAAAACACCAGGTCTCTCAGCCTTTCCTCACAGAAAGGATATTCCATCCCTATGACCATTTTTGTGGCCATTTTCTGGACTTGCTCCAACAGGTCCATGTCCTTCATATATTGGAGGCCCCAGAGCTGGACGCATTACTCCAGGTGGGGGTCTCACAAGAGCAGAGTAAAGGGGGAGAATCACCCTCCTTGACCTCCTGGACATGCTTCTTGTGATGCAGCTCAGGACACAGTTGGCTTCCTGGGCTCCAAGCGCACATTGCTGGGCCATGTTAAACTTCTCGTACACCAACACCCCCAAGTCCTTCTCCTCAGGGCTGCTCTCAATCCATTCTTGGCTCAGCCTGTATTTGCGCTTGGGATTGCCCTGACCCACATGCTGGACCTTGCACTTGGCCTTGTTGAACTTCATGAGGTCCACACGGGCCCACTTCTCAAGCCTGTCAAAGTCCCTCTGAAAGGCACCCCTTCCCTCCAGCGTGTCTACAGCTTGGTGTAGTCAGCAAATTTGCTGAGGTTGCGCACAATCCCAGTGTCCATGTCACTGATGAAGATGTTAAACAGCACCAGTCCCAGTACTGACCCCTGAGGAATGTCACTTGTCACTGGTCTCCACTTGGACATCAAGTCATTGATGGCAACCCTGTGAATGCAACCATCCAGCCAATTCCTTATCCACTGAGCAGTCCATCTGCCAAATCCATGTCTTTCCAGTTTAGAGACAAAGATGTCCTCCAGGACAGTGTCAAATGCTTTGCACAAGTCCAGACAGATGACATCAATTGCTCTTCTCTTATCCACCAACGCTGTAACCCCATTGTAGAAGGCCACCGCATTTGTCAGGCATGATTCACCCTTAGTGAAGCCATGTTGCCTGTCACCAATCACCTCCATAGTTTCCACGTGCCTTACCATAGTTTCCAGGAGGATCAGCTCCACAACCTTGCTGGGCACAGGGGTGAGACTGACTGTCCTGGAGTTTCCCAGGTCTTTCCTTTGTCTAGCATTTGCAATTCTAAAATTCTAAACTGAATTGAAGAAGGTACGGTTCCAGATGTTTTAAGATCCATCTTTGCTAATGGACAAAAAGTAGGTTAAGTGCCCTTAAAATGTAACACACTGCCTGAGTGTTTCTGGATTTTCTCCAGGTAAATCATTTTTGTATCTTGTGAGAAAAAGTGTGGAACTGTGGATTAGGTCAAGATTTCCTTTGTACAGAAAAGACTACAAGACTGTGTTCTCATGGTAGTCAAAGAAACAACAGAATCATGTCTTTACATCTCAGTTTTGATGTGAAAACATCATTTCATTATACAATAGGATCCTGTAGGAAGCTTCTATGAGAAAAACAGTTGTTTGAAGAGGTGGATATATTCTAACCAAATTATTTGTTTCCTCATGGGATATACTTACAGTTTGGTGTTATCAGGCACTGGAAATTAGAAGTTCCTTAATGAAAATTGGACTACTTATTCAACCAGTGAATTTCAATTACCAATTATGTGTCTCTATTTAATGCACTATATATATCATTTATTTTTTTTGATTTATGATTCTGATTTTATATTTAAAAAATAAACTTGGTATCTCTGATCTCTAGGGATCTTCTTATCTCAATTTAAGCAGATGAACCAAAGCATAATGTGTTATGGCAAATGCATGTATATCAAAGCATATGAAGAGGAGGCATGAGGAGAAATAAATGTTCACATACATACTATTAGGGATATAATTATATGTATTGTAGTATATGCACATTATGGATTAGGAATTTTGTTGAATGGCAATGCTTTTAAGTCTTGATCACAGGAATAAAACTGTAGAAGTGCTTACTGCTGAGCTGCAGTGGTAAATGTAACCTATTAATTTGGAATAACGAGTAGAGTTAAACGGGCTCATTACTGGAATCAAATACCATTTGTGGGAAAACATAGTAACAGTGACCTTACAGACAGAGTACAGTTTGAGGTCTCTATCTGTCTTGCCACTCAAATTATCAAAATGCAAACCCTCACGAATAGGCATGATTTTTCTGAATTCAGTGTCTATTACTCAGCAATGTATTATTAGTCATGCAATCAGATTCAGTGAGACAACATATCTTTAGGCATGCAAGTGATATCAACAATGTCTTTGAGCAGGGTTAAATACTGTAGCTGGTTCATTTTGCCAAAGGGACAATTTTGTTACTATGTATTTTTAACTTTATTTTTATTTTTTACTTGGTCAATCCCTGAAAACAGATTATTTATGAATATTACAAATACTCAAATATACAAATATTACAAGGCTAGAATATGAACAAAATTTAAATATACTCTGGTAATTGAATCAACACTTCCATATCAAGAAGATTATTGATAACATTCTTTGAAAATAAATTTTACTGTTATTAGAAATACAAAAATAATGACCATTTGTTTTCATAGACAGTTATTTCTTTCTTATTCAATAGTTCATCTTTTACACCTTTATGTCCCAGTAGCTTATTGTGCTTCTGTGTAAAAGTATGTAGATAGCATGCAAAGGATGTTAGCATCTCTAATATTAATACATATCTCTAATACTTCCTTAATACTTCTAATTTTAAATATCCAATCACATTATATAAATAAACACCAATTTAACTGCAGCAAGCAATCATAACCTTAAGTCAATTGACAAATATATTGGATCTGGGAATACTTAGAAAGAGGAGATGAAATAGTGTTATATACGTCTACTATTCCAAGCCATATGATAAATTCATCTTCTTCAGAGATAAATGAATTATATTGCATGAACATGGAACATAGGAAAAAAATCCCAATCAGAGTAATGGGGAAAAGTCATGGGTGTCCAGACAGTAAGTGAGTAACGTATGAGGTTAAATTATAATTATGGTGGAATTAGGAATAGCAAGGGGCTGGCAGCTTGTTCACCTACTGGTAGTATCTTTCCTACATAGGAAATCTTCCAGTTCTGTTTCTGTATGCAAGCAGAAGTGATTTTGATACCTTAGTTCCATTTGAATAATAAATCAATTAATATACCAATGAATATTTGCACACTTTAAAAGTGTAAATAACTTACTATAAAAGAGTCTAACAAATCAGAATTTACATCCTTTCAGAAACTTTACATGGAAATTTTATTTTTTTAAATTGTTTATTGTACACATTTTTCCTTGCAATTTTTGATAAATATATATGGACAAACTTGACATATTAGACACTAGTACAAGCATGGAATAGAAGATAATGAGTAAAAATGCATTTAAATACTATGTAATGCAGTGCATAAGCATTTTACAGGGTTAATATACATTATGAACAATGAATTTTGTCAGGTCAAAAAAAAGGATTTGGCATCTAGAAAGAGAATGTTACCATTCACCCAGATCTTTTTGGAACATAAATAGCACCTCTAGCTACTAAATGATTGTCACCCCCCCCCCACCCCCACCCCCAAATTAGCCAGTATATTCAAGTAAAAACCATACAGTATTGCAAAATACAAAAAGAAAGAAAAAAATGTGTTAGTCAACAACAATGGCTACTGCACTTTTAATTATTGCATAGCAATACCAAGTTCTGTTGGTAGACTGCAAACATGGTGAACTTTCCAAGTAAGCTATAAGTGGAAAATGCACCTATGTCACACTTCAGGAAGGGTATTTATGTAACTGCTTTATGTACCACTCTGAAAAAAAACTCTCAATAACCTTAATGTAGAAAATTTACAGTCAGAGACAAACGTCGAGTTTTCATGGGCTTGCCTACTTGAACTAAAAAAAACCCAAACAAAACCCAAAACCCCAAAAACAAACCTGGAAAAGGTATAAAAAAATGTCAGTGTTTTTAAAAACTAGTGTTCTGGAGAGTTTCCCATAATAATTTAATGAGAATATTGTTTACAGAGCCTTGACTATTATAATTTTCCATATCCTTTACAAGAATATCATGTCCATCAATACTTCCTATGATCTTGTCATACATACTACAGGAGATGAAAACTCAGCCTATGTGTTGTGGTCTGTTCAGAGATCATCTAGTTAATACTTCCACAGCAGAAATACCCAACCAACCCCTTCGCCAACAATGTAGGTTTCACAGTCTAACAATGAAAATTCTCAGTGATCTTAGGCCACTTTGAAATGTGCCATAGTTGAAATATCAGTGTTACATAATATTGCAGTTTTCTCAATGGATCTCTACTATAAATAAAACCAGCAGAAACTGAAAAATAATAACATATACTCTTAGAGAAAAACTTTACATTTTTCTGTCATTTGCTAAAGTCTTTTATTTACTTACAAATATGTTTCATTTATCAGGCACAGTATGCAACTTACTCTAAAACATTATATATATTTTATATATACATAAATATATATAATATATATAAATTAGAGTTTTATATATAGGGGAATACATAAATACACACATACATACATATGCATACATATTCCCTTATATATGTGTCTATATATACATTCCCAAAAGTCATAAACCATTTTCTCTGGAAATAAGAAAAATGAAGATTATAAACTGCTGATGGAAGGCTTGAAAGGAAATAGATAATTTCCTTTGGGGTTAAACAGATTTGTTCATATATTTATTTAAATATATCCTCTATATTTTATAATCTACATTCAGAGTTTATGTTTGGTTTTTTATTATTTATATAGAGTATTAAAATAACACCTATTGTGCGTTAAGTTAGGGACTAATTCATTAGGAATATTATGTAGACATAGCTAGATTTGCCAGTTGCAACAAATCCTGCATTTGCTGTGTTCTGATACTCCTGAGATTTGATATGGAGAAAATAAGGCTGAAGCCTCCACTGAAGCCACATCACCTCCAATGTCTGACAAAGCTCTTTGACTTTGATAGGTATTTTTGCTGGCTTCAGTGGACTTTGTAATAGGTCCTAGAAGGCAAGAATGGTTTGTAGACTAAGAAGAAGAGTAACTTGAAGAAACAATCATCTCTCATTTTGTAAAGAGCGTATGAAGAACAATCATTATTCCTTGGCCCCAAACCAACATTTTGGGACCATCTCCCTAACCACCCCACTAAAGGGAAAGCAACCTAAAATTCTCTATTGTTTATAAACCAAAGAAACAGATTTTGTCAGGAATGCAAACTGCAAAGTGTTCTGTAATAGTTTTTTTAACTGTTTGGATGTTCTGACTATGTAATGTTTCCATTTAATTCCACTAACTCAGAAAAGGAAAGAAGGAAAAAAAAAAAAAGAAAAGAAAAAAAAAAAAGAGGAGGATGAGCATCTCACAGAAAGGGCAGTAGACTTTGGATATCTAAATGTCATGGTGAGTTTTTATACCAGATCAGTGATGCAAAAACTATAAAAGTATGGGTTTAGACCTAATAAAGCTATGTCATTTGATATAAATAATTTGGTCATAAATATGCACTGCCTTAAAAATAGAACTGTAAGTGGCCTCAAATATTTGAAAGACTTTCTAATAGTCTGTACAGGCTTTATCATTAAGCTTTTTGTTAACTGTATTCTTCCAGGGTCAAGTCTCCAAAATTCTATTGAGAGGTAGATGACAAGAAAAATGTGAACTGCAAAACAACAATATGCAAATTCAACAACAGCAAGATCACTACTCTAGAGTTAGAAGAGCTGAATTTAGCCTCTTCAGGGATGTATTTAGTAGGGTACCATAGGATAAAGCTGTGGAGGTAAAAGGGGCCGAAGAAAGCTGGTTAATATTCAACGATCACCTCCTCCAGTTCAGGAGCAATGCATCCCAACAAAGAGGAAGTCAGGCAAAAATGCCAGAAGGCCTGCATGGGTAAATAAGGAACTCCTGGATGAACCCAAACATAAAGGAAGCCCACAGAAGGTAGAGGCAAGGACAAGTAGCCTGGGAGGATTACAGAGAATTGTCCAAGGGATCATGAATCAGGTTAGGAAAGCTAAAGCCTTGATATAATTAAATCTAGCCAGGGATGTCAAGGACAACAAGAAAAGTTTCTACAGGTATGTCAGTGATAAAAGGAAGAGTAAGGAAAATGTGGGCCCTCTCTGGAAGGAAACGGGAGACCTGGTTACCGGGGACATGGAGAAGGCTGAGATACTCAATGACATTTTCGCATCAGTCTCCACTGGCAGGTGCTCCAGATACACCACCCATGTCACAGAAGGCAAAGGCAGGGACTGGCAGAATGAGTAACTGCCCACTGTAGAAGACTATAATCCAGACCATCTAAGGAACCTGAAGGTACACAAGTCCAAGAGACCTGAGGAGATGCATCCATGGGTCCTGAGGGAACTGGCAAAAGAAGAGGCTAGGGCACTATCTATCCTATTTGAGAAGTCGTGGCAGTCTGGTGAAGTTGCCACTCACTGCAAAATGGGAAATATAATCTCAATTTTTAAAAAGGGAAATAAGGAAGACCTGGGAAACTCCAGGACAGTCAGTCTCACCCCTGTGCCCAGCAAGGTTGTGGAGCTGATCCTCCTGGAAACTATGGTAAGGCACGTGGAAACTATGGAGGTGATTGGTGACAGGCAACATGGCTTCACTAAGGGTGAATCATGCCTGACAAATGTGGTGGCCTTCTACAATGGGGTTACAGCGTTGGTGGATAAGAGAAGAGCAATTGATGTCATCTGTCTGGACTTGTGCAAAGCATTTGACACTGTCCTGGAGGACATCTTTGTCTCTAAACTGGAAAGACATGGATTTGGCAGATGGACTGCTCAGTGGATAAGGAATTGGCTGGATGGTTGCATTCACAGGGTTGCCATCAATGACTTGATGTCCAAGTGGAGACCAGTGACAAGTGACATTCCTCAGGGGTCAGTACTGGGACTGGTGCTGTTTAACATCTTCATCAGTGACATGGACACTGGGATTGTGCGCATCCTCAGCAAATTTGCTGACTACACCAAGCTGTAGACACGCTGGAGGGAAGGGGTGCCTTTCAGAGGGACTTTGACAGGCTTGAGAAGTGGGCCCGTGTGGACCTCATGAAGTTCAACAAGGCCAAGTGCAAGGTCCAGCATGTGGGTCAGGGCAATCCCAAGCGCAAATACAGGCTGAGCCAAGAATGGATTGAGAGCAGCCCTGAGGAGAAGGACTTGGGGGTGTTGGTGTACGAGAAGTTTAACATGGCCCAGCAATGTGCGCTTGGAGCCCAGGAAGCCAACTGTGTCCTGAGCTGCATCACAAGAAGCATGTCCAGGAGGTCAAGGAGGGTGATTCTCCCCCTTTACTCTGCTCTTGTGAGACCCCCACCTGGAGTAATGCGTCCAGCTCTGGGGCCTCCAATACATGAAGGACATGGACCTGTTGGAGCAAGTCCAATGGCCACAAAGATTGTCAGAGGGCTGGAGAAGGCTGGAGCACCTCTCCTATGAAGACACACTAAGAGTTGGTGTTGTTCAGCCTGAAGAAAAGAAGGCCCTGGGGAGACCTAACAGCAGCCTTCCAGTACCTAAAAGCGGCCTACAAGAAAGCTGAAGAGGGACTTTTTACAAGGGCATGTAGTGGTGGAATAAGGGGGCATGGCTTTAAGCTGAAAGAGGGTAGATTTCTTTAGATATTAGGAAAAAATTCTTTACTATGAGGGTGGTGAGGCACTGAAACAGGTTGCCCAGAGCAGCTGTGGATATCCCATTCCTGGAAGTGTTCAAGGCCAGGCTGGATGGAACTTGGAGCAACTTGGCCCAGTGGAAGGTGTCCCTGCCCATGGCAGGGGGGTTGGAGCTAGATGAACTTTAAGGTCCTTTCCAATGCAAATTGTTCCATGATTCTATGAAATTATGTTGAAATTATATAGCAAAGCTTATGCAAATAATGATCAAAAGGCTAATTCATGCAAACACTTTCAATACATATATATGCACAATATCAGAAAAGCACACCCCCCCAAAAAAAATCCAGAGTGCCTTGTTAAAATTACTATGTCACCTCTGAAAATAAGTGTTTTAAAATCCCCTTTATATTCCTCTCATGTGAATAGAAAAATAGTAATCTATAAAGAAACTAAGAAAATTTGCCTCGATTTATATTTTTTTTATAGGCAAAATTGTCAGTATCAGTTACAGAATGTTCACCTATAGAAATGGTCACTGGCTTTGTTTACTGAAATCCTGATGGCTGCCCCAGTTATGGCTGTATGTGGTATCTGTAGATTATTATATACCTGAGCATTACCTCCCTACTAATACAACCATCCAGGCCTGAAAGTAACAAGAGAAAAATGTTGCTTAGGAATTTCAGGAGAGTATGACAAGTAAGTATTTAAGAGTCACAGCATTCCAGGTCCAAATTATGTGTCTTACATCAAAATGAATAATGGGGTGGCGGGTGGGGGATCTTCAAGAGGAATGAGAGTTCTCTGGGAGGAACAATTATGTAGAGACTGCCAAATGTTTTTTAAGCGCACTAGATGCTGATATGCAAAAAGACCATTAAAATTCATGTGAATTTTGAATCATGATGACAGTGAAATTGCTTCCATTCACTTCAGCAGTAAGTAAAGTTGAACTTTCTCTCATAAGGACAACATAATTTAAAAAACCCAACCAAATAAAACAAAACAAATTCTTTGAAAATAAAATAAGACCTTCTCTAACTCTGTCAAAACAGTTCAGAAATCACACTCCTGAAATAAAGGGATTGTAGTCTTACTAGTTATGCTACAGGAATTCATATAAAAATATGCTTTTATGAACTTAATGGAAATACAGAACTGGCAATGGTTGCAACCACAGTTCAATGAGGAGAGGCAGGAGGGGTGAACTTTCGACATGTTGTTGAAAAAGTACTGGGAATTACTGGTGAGAAGTCTTTCTCTGGAGTTGGAAAGGGCAATACAAAAAACCTCTCCAGCTACCAGAGAAGAGTACGACGTCAAAATAAAAGTATCCGGATGTGTACTCTGAAACGACATGAAATTTAACCTGGATGTTAAATAGGAAAAATATTATTAATGTAATCTCCTTTCCTACTAATTTTAAGGTTTTGGCATTGTTTTTATTGACTGATCAATATTGTGCAGAGAAATGAAAAGGATGAAGTATACATGAGTATAAATGAGATTAAGACCAATTAAGGATTTGCTTGCACTGATTGACAGAGACTACAGACTCCATAGTGCATAAAAGATGCATGTGGTATGTCTTGAAGTTTGAGAGTACATTTCATCCTTGTAAGGCAGGGCCATCTCTTAGTCCTGACCCTACAGTGGTCCAGACTGGGGTGAGGTAATTAAAAGAAACCAAGGGAATTTAGAGAGATGGTATATACCCAGGTCTTATCCTGAAAGCAAAAATGTAATGATGAAATGACTTGCAGTACAAATTATAGCTCAGTGCAGAGTGATATTCAGGGGTATGAAGGCAAGTTATACTCATTTTGCTACTTTGCTGCTCATTACAGAATTGATTCAAGGTAATTTGCTATTATTATTACTTTTAGAAATAAGAGCTACCTATAGAAGGCAATTGCCTCTTTAGGACCTGTTATTTGGAACATACAGCTTTTTAATTTCAGGCAGTTTTTGCATATGGTTCCAATTTTCTTCATTCATCTCCGGATTTTAACTTCTTTAACATTCAGTAATATCAAGAGTATTCTGACGGTTTTGATTTTGTTGCTAGTATTAAGAGGAAAAGTAATGAAAGAGGTGTAAGGAAATGTTTCACTTGATTCAGTTACTACCTTATATTGCTCCAGTTGCCTGCTGTATCATTTTCCCTTATGGGATTAAAAATTGCATATTGGTGAGTGGTGCTGAAGCAGCTCTTTCATTCCTATTATTTTTTAACGTAATTGACCAGAGATGGAAGTATGGTGTCTCTGTAGAAGGTTGTGTTTATATAAATTTTTACTTCCTCTGAGATAGTAATACAATTTTTTGTTACTTGTGGTTAGGTGTGTCTAAGGCTCAAGGAACCTTGTTCTTCCCTTATCTCCTATGCCATGTTGCATTGTATTCTGTGATCCTGCATACAACAGCAAAGTTGCCTGCATGTTTCCTGAGAGCCTTTTATCATCTTTTTTCCAAGTCCTTTATTTACACAACAGCAAATTTTACCAGACTTAAGTCAAAAGTTGACACTTGTCTTCTACCCTGTATTCTTAATCATGATGGTTTTTGCAAAGAGATAATAAGCACCGAGAATTTTGCCTCCGTAATTTTGGTTCAGCCTCTATAATCATCTCTTTTCAAATAATCTCTGCCTTTCTACCACTTGCTGTCAGGAGAAGAGTGATGTTCCTGAGGACTACTCTTTGGATAAAATTTCAGTTCATCGTTTACAATCCAGTATTTCTAACTGATATTCCACACTCTATGAAAACTTGGTGTCTATGAAATTCCTCATCACTTTCTGGCTGTACTTCATAGATACTGAATTCACTCTGTCTGTATAGCTAAAAACCAAGCAATGTTTTTACCTCATGGGGTGCTGGCAGGGCTACATTTGGAAGGAGGTGCAATGTATTTATTACTTCTCTGAAGCTGGGGGCTGAACGAGGAACTGTGATTTTAGTAGGACTAAATCATTCTCCTTTACACAGTTCACTGCTCAGATCTGATCATGTAACCCATATTTCCTCCCCAGACTCTGAAATGAACATATTTTGTTGCTGATATGCCTATATGCTACAGGACTTGTAGAAGACATTTGGTTTTCTTGCATATAATTAGGTAAAAAGTAGGTATTAATTTCTGTACCATGCTGTGAGTAGATTCATGATGCTTCTCCTCCAAAACAGTGCTGAGATAATGAAAAAGTTCGGCATTACTGTGGAACTTCATAGTATGTAAGATGATAACCCAGCAAAACAGAAGCAAGCTCTGCCAGAATTTTTTTAGAAGAGTGGATATAGTAATATCAAACATTACTATTAAGAAATGGCTTTCTTAAAAGCACTCCTGTGTCTGTTTATTTTACTATTAATTTTTTCTTCATTATTGGTGCTTCAAAGTGTGTTTAACACAGCTAGCTGTCTGTCCAATATACTTGCAACTTTTTGCGATTTAAAAGAGAACTAAAAAGAATTACATTCTTTTCCTGGAATTGAGTGTATGTGTATCCTCCATAAACAGTGCATAAATGTTTTATGAATCAGACCCTTAATTTTCACAATTTCTGAGTCATTTGCAGGCATCTCTCTGAAACAAATAACACATTTCCTCACCTACAAACAGAACAGAAATATTTTCACTTAATACCTTCAGAAGCTTGCATTTCTAGCTTTCAAGTGCAATGCTAAATGATTTCTGTAAAGTCAAATTGTAGACTTCTGCTTCCTTTTGCCTAAAGGAAGAGGAACAGTTGTGTACATTTTAATTGATAGGAGTGTCTGTGTGAAACTGTAGACACAAGACCAAATATCCTGCACAAAAATGATATGTCAATACAAAGCTTCCAGACTGGCACTGTCAATGTGCCTTGCAGCATTTTTGCTCAAACTGGCATTAGAAAAAGGAAGTAGCTTTTCACTGAATACTTGGGAAAGGGAGCTGAGAACTGGTACAGTTACCTGTCTGCAAATACCTGAAGTTAGACCTTAAATATCCTCCCAGCAGACCATCAAACAACTAATGATGCGCCAATAAACCAAACTGATTTGGGCCACAAAAGCCAAGGGTAAGCATCCTTTTAACATCAGCAGGTTCTGAGTCTAGTCCCTTTAGGAAGAAAGTTTCACAGTCCAGTGCAGACCCTTCAGCCATACAGGACTACATAATGAAAAAAAAAAAAAAGCAAAACACCTAATTGCCACTCTTGTTAGCAATGTAAATCTTGGGTTTAAATCCTTTTATATACAGACAGATTTTAGCTCTGTTTGAATTAGCAAAGTCTGAACATACTTTGGATTCAAATGTACGTTGAAATACAATGTAGTCAGCTATCACAGGAGGAAACAACTTCTGGAATATATTGTAATTCAGCTGTTTATTGTATTTTAGAGATGGTGCCCACCAACTGTTCGTCTCCTAACCTTAATTTTTACATCCATATTATAATTGTTTATACAGGCATAATGTATCTTTTTGATCTAGTGGGCATACAAAAGAGAAAAAAGTTTCAGTGTGCTTCACTCAGGTACTCTGTCTCTTTTCAAAAAATCTTTGAGCTTATATTCTTTTTAATATTAGTGGTAAATACAGTTTGGGCAGATGATTTCAACAGACTTTAACAATATTCTAAAGAAAGCAAAGTATCTTCCTAAATAAGTCTAGGAGATACTTTTGCATTAGATACATATTTTAAACAAAACTGTTATTGGAAGGCTTTATTGTCTGGTTTACCTGACTCTTGATTGTCCAGTCATAGTCTGATGGACTCATTTGCATGGAGTCAGTACCTCTTTAATCTCAATTTTGTATCACTGAAATAAATAAACTGTAGATAGTAATTTAACTAAGAGTCTTGCCACAGGGCAAAAATCTGTTCCCATCCAATATTGTGACTGATCATTATTACCAAAAAAAACCTGGCCTGTGTCTTGAAGACATATTTCTAATGGAAGTCATAAATGTTGCCTTCTGAGCTATACTGCAGATTAAATATTGGTTTCTCTTTCTGAAGGATCTTCAAGAGCTTTATCAGCTCTGCTGGCAGCATCTTCGTTCTCATTGTTTGTTAATGGTTCGGCTTCCTTTGAGTCAGCATTCTTCTGTGCTTTCTGCTTCTCATCTTCTAACTTCTTTTCTTTTGCCAAAAGCCTGTAGTTAATGGTATTGCCAATGAATAACCAGATACTGGCCACAATCACAATCACTCCGCAGACGAAATACATGTACTGATATTCACCAGTAACATCTACCAACCAACCTGAAATACAAAGACAAGAAGAGAGAAAAAACATCTTTAAAATAGGATGCCCAATACAATCCAGATGCTTTCCTAGGAGAAATACCTATATATAGCTTGGTTTTGGAGTTGGAGCAGCAAAGCATTTCAACATGTTCAAATTGTCTAACATATATATCAGAACTCTAACAAAACCTGTCAAAGTAGCAATTGTCATTGGAATCACTGACAGTGATAAAATATTGAAGAACAATGTAAGTAAAGCTTAATGAATAATGACAGACATTTTTTTAGTTGTTTAATTTTCATTATTTCATTGCCTTTTTATTTTATTTTCCTCCTAATTTTGTTTCCTATTGTTTTGGAATGACTGACACTCACAGAGGCTGCATACAGACAATAGGATGAAGAGGTATGTGTCTTTTTATGCTGCTGTCATTGTACATCAACTTTGCAATTTTTACTTTCCTGTGACTGGTGAAAGAGATAGAAAGGTTTGTCCCTTCAAGCTATCATACTCAACTGCTGAGTTTTAAACTATGAAACCTGTACCTAAAAATTACATCCACACCTCTGAGATTAGTTGGGTCATGACAAGGAAAATAAAATATAACTGTTCTTCCACTTTATGAGCCATTCTTCCCAGATTTTCCCAACTCCCAAATCAACATCTGCACGTATCCAAGTATTTAGCTCTGAATACTGCTACACTAGCATTGGAATCCACAGGATAGCCTGCACACTTCAATTTTGTATGCATTTAGATGCTTTTACTGGGTTGAAGCCATAATGTCAGCCTATTCAGCTGATACACATTTACAAGCCATCAAATTATTTTAGTCTTTATTTCACAAGCCTAGTATTAGGAAAAACTCAAATAGCACTGCAAGCATATAATTCACCTATTAGCGTAAAAAGTACAATTTACTGTTTTTTCTCAACGAGCAGACTCATAAAACTGATGATTAAAAATGAAATTCTGCATTAAAATTACTTCAGCATAATATAAGATAAATCAATTTTTCATAGAGTTATAGCACAAACACATACTTTTCGAAACTCCTGAAAAGCTAATATACTGAAAAATAAATAGTTTCGTGTGCTATTGCCCCATAAATATTAAATTTAATATCTTTAGAGTTAATACTAACATTGATTTTAGAACCTGACCGAAAAGGCTGGGCTCCAGCAGTCACCGGCTCAGTCCGCCCACTAGGTGGCATAGCAAGAGGCTGCGTGAGAATCTGTTGTGTTCTACCATTACCAAAAGGAATTTTTATGTTAAAAGATGAGAGAAACACTGACTATCTTGAGGACTATTAAAAATTTACTTTAACAAATATTATTGTACTTAAGTGAGTGGAATTGTTTAGCCATATTTAAAATTTCACGCAACAATGCTGTTTATAGAAATACTGACAATAATCCTCAAAATACTTTGATATGTATAAATGTTTTTTAGACACACATAATCTTGCTGACTTCTGTGGCACTGTTTATCCCGTGGGTATAGTATATGTTCACAAGTTGGGCTTACACTGCAACACACATACACACTCTCTTAACCAGTACTTTTCAATAATATTTGACCATCTATTTCTTTAGTTTCTTGTATCATCAGAAACCTTAAAACTACAAAACTTACTAACAACATTACTAAATAGTGACTAAATTCTAGTAAACAGAAAACACTTTAACATTACTAAATAGTGACTAAATTCTAGTAAACAGAAAACACTTTAGATAAGACTCTTCAAAATTTTTGGTGCTAGAAGCCCAAAAGTTATGAATATAGTCTAAGGTATACACATAGGCTCCCTTTAAGCTCCCCTTACACTCAAAAGAATAAAGTTGGTAACATTATCATCTTTCAGCCAGTTCACACTCTTGAATTGCCTTACACATTATCTGTTTGCTATAGAAACAGGCTAAAGGACTGGCGGAGAGCAGGGCAGTGGTGTGAAATTATGCCAGGGGACAACACTCCACAGCACCATGCTGGCATCCCACCATGCGTGCACTCTGCCTAGGCTGCTGAGCATGTCCCTGTCCTTTCTAGTACCTCCCTGCTGGCTTCTTTTTTCTAGAAATGCCAATCCTCTCTGTTTATACAAACTAAAGTTGCTATTTTAAACTTAAGTGTGTGCTCCTCTAGCTGCCACTAGTTTAGAGAAATCTAGTTAGAAGATCTGTGAGATCTCCACAAAACTACTAGAGGATTCAATCAATTCAAGAGAGTAACAACTATGTTGGCAATGAGCAAATTGGAACTGAATACATGTAAATCAAGGTTGAAAAGTTAGCACTATGTGCTATCAGGAAAACATGTATTTATCACCTGGATTTGTGTGCCAGTAGAGATACACTCTTAATCTATCTATTGCACATGCATGCAATATATGCCTTTATATTTTCATGTGGATCTGCAGCTGTAAAGCCGAAAGATAACAGATGTGGTACACTACTGCTACAGTATGTCCCTAGTCACAGTGAAAACATTAAATAACATTAAGAACAATGTTTATATTAATGCAACGCTAAATTGCAAGATTATGCTGTAATGCCTGAAAAAAACAGTATAAAAGAGGTTCTTACCTCCTAGAGGAGGACCTATGAGCACAGGGCAACATTCCACGATGGTGACAAGTCCAACTGCACTGGAAAATCTGGCAGCCCCAACGAGGTCCATCAATGTCTCAAAAAGAACGCTGCTAACCATTCCAAACGCAAACCCAAAAAATACAGCATATATCACCAAGCCAGTGTAATTTGTTGCCAGAGGGCACAAAATATGACAGACGCCATTATACAAGACAGCGAAACTGAAAAAGTACTGAATCTTTGGCCGGATAAACTTGGAGTTTGCTACGAGTCCCATTGAAGGCCTAGCAAACATGTCTACAAAAGCTAAGATAGACAGCAAAAATGCAGCAGAATATTCATCAATTCCCTTGTGCTTGGCATAAGGAGCCAAGAATACTATTGGAGCAAAGAAACCGATAAACATAATGACATTCCCAGACAAATAAATCAGAAACCCTCTGTGTTTGAAGAGGGAAAGATCTAGGTATTTATTCATGGTTTGCCAAAAAGACTTCTTGTTGTTTTTGTGCAAGGGAGAATCTCCTGTGCCTTTTTCAACATCTTTTTTTATAGGCGGGACTGTTTTCGGTCCAACAGGTCTCATAAGTGACCCAGCCACACAGCAGTTCAAAAGAAGTCCTCCCAGAATGAGAAAGCTTCCTTTCCAGCCAAACACATTAAAGAGGAATTGGTTGAGAGGTGCCAATGTGCTCAGAAACACTGGACTTCCAGCCATGGCCAGTCCGTTAGCAATGGGACGCTTCTTATAGAAGTACTTGCCAATCATGGTCAAGGCAGGCTGTAAATTGAATGCTAAACCCAGACCTAAAAAACACATAAAAGACAGTATTATTGCAGGTCATGCACTGAAAAACACATCACACCTCTTTCAAGTTATTTTTAAATGACCAGTGTCTATTCCAGTGATTCCCAATAAAGACAGAAACCAACCAGCATCAGAGAATGAAAGACAGTTTCATTGCTGCCTATGCGTGTTCATGCCAAGATTGTGTCGTGGTGGCATTCTGCCATTTCCCCTATAGCACTGCAATAAAAGCCAAAACTCCTTACTGTATTTCAGCAGTGATAGTGACAGGGGAATCACAGAGGAATGATGGTGTCACTGCCTTGACTCATCACTTTTAAATTTACTAAGTTATAATGCAATTCTCTCTTGGCTCATTTCACAAAAGTAACATAATGTCACTTCAGCTACAATGAATGCAGGGTGTATTTAAATGCATAAATGTCCTCGTTTCTTACTTCCAGCTCTATTTAAGATCAAACTTGTGTACAAATGTGGAGCTTAAAATGGCTAACTGTTTTGCGACACATTCAGCTACACTTCCACAAGTATGGAAGTCACTGCTAAAGGTGGAAGAGTTGTAGAGGACATGCATGGGAGCAGAGCACCAATCCACATCAGCCGAGTGTATAAGCTGAACCTCTAGGCCTTCTCTCTGTATTAAGACATCTAGGCAATAAAGTCTGCATAGCTACACATCTGCTGGATGGCACAGGGGACAAGATAGGCTCATTCCTGGACTGTGACTTTACTCTTTCGGTAGACCCCAGGTTTAGGATGTGAAAAATAAGAGCATTAAGAAATAATCACTGAACGAAGACAGAGTCCTTTAGTCCCAACATAAAGAAAGATAAGCTTGAATATAAGAACAAGTATTACCTTATTCATTTACTACCTGCCAATATTTCACCTCACTTGCCTTCCTTATTCTGAGGATGTAGTTTTAAAAAAAAACCAAACCCACAACTTTTGATAGAAGAAGGCTATTTAATTTACTGGCTTAATGATCACATTAGTTCATTGCCTGAGGCAATATCCAGGCCTCTGATGGATGATTATGAATAATTTTATTTGGGGATTGGCCCTGGGGATTTCAAACAGAAACCTATTGAACTGAAAGTAAATGTATGTACGAACCTACAGAAAGCTGGCACTAGCTTTCATGTTTTCACTAGATTTCTGCTAGCCTCTGCCACTCTGTTTGACGTGCAACGATTGAAAGCTGAAAGAAGGAATGTGAATTTCTACATTCTACATCTACAAAATGACTGTAATAGGTGCTGTCATGAGCCAATCAATTTTTATACCATAATTACAGTGCTGTGTGGAACAATACATACATACAGCATTTATTGAATGAAATTATCGGTTGTTCCTGAAATACCCTATGAAATAATTTAACATCATACCAGCTAATTTAAACAATTTGATAGTTCAGATAGCTGAAATGAACTGATCTTGCTACCTTCTTGGCTTGTATTTGTACAGTGCCTTGCACAGTGGGTTCTTGACCAGTAAGGCTCAATGGTAGAACAGTATTAGAAATAATATAATATAATATAATATAATATAATATAATATAATATAATATAATATAATATAATATAATATAATATAATATATTAATACCTTTTGACCAGGACTCTTACCTCCAACGACACCAATACATAGATAAAGTTCCAGGACACTATTGCAGAAAGAGGAAGCAATCATTCCAAATGAACACAAGATACCACCTGCTATCATCACAGGCCGGCTACCATATTTGTTCACCAAAATGCTGCTTATGGGACCTGTTGGGAAAAAAGAAAATACATTAACGGGTAACTCCATCATACATGTTTCGTATTTATGATATGTTGGAATGCGTTCCTCCTCCATCTTGGAAAACGTTTAGCTGTTTCCACAGCAATTTGTCTCACAAACATCCCCTGTGAGTCTGCAGATACACGAGCCTGGATGTAGATATATTGCCTCCATGACATGGAACTGGATACAAAGATTAAAGACATCAGACAAGCAAGAGCGATTGTTACAGTTCACAAGCAATCAATACTGAGATCGGTCAATGGAAGTTTTGAAAGTGCAAAGACTGAAGAATTTCAAGTATGAGGCAGATAACAAAACACTTCACAGAGCAGGGGAAATCTCCAGGCAAGCAAACTAATAACTGACCTTAATACTGTAGCATGTACTGGACCCCTACTTAAAACTACACATAGGCTTTAAAGTATCATCAAATCAGAATGTAAATCTCTGGCCCCTGAGGCTCGTTTTTCCTTACCTCATCCAGAAAGGAGCGTTAATGGGCAGTAAGATGACTATAGGTTGTCTGGGAAAACCTAAGATGTGGTTTAGCATAAAGACCTATAAACTTTGAAAATATTGCTACAGGTCCATTTTTCAGTTTCAACTGCAATTCAGTTTATGGTGTAATTACAGCCATACTAAACAAACAGCTAGTGTGCAATTTAGCGTGACATGCATTATATGTTTTTTTAAATGACCATGACTAGAATAGACGGTGATGCTACATATCAAGATTAAGAGGTTGTCAAAGCTCTTTAGGTAAACCTGCATACCATCTGAATGCACTATATTTGGCCCAGACCATTACAAATAGTCTTGCTTTTGCAATAACTAAACTTATCCAATTAACCCCCCCCCCCCCAAAACCAAAAAACAAAACCCAGTAAACAATTATAATAAGAAGCAAAAAAATTCAAACTCAAGGTAAAGCAGGCACCTGGCATAAAGTGGAACGCCAAGCTCTGTATCTGATTCCACTGCAAATCATTCACTGTACTGGTAACAGTTTAAAGTCTTTAATTTTTATAAATATCTAAAGGAATAAATCCAAGAAATCCCATAATGTGAAAAAGCCAAATTCAATCAAATTTAAAAGTGTGTTTTCATAGGTACAGCGTTAGCTTAGACCCCACTTTTTTAATCACCTTAAATGTATTAAAGTATTATTATGGATGTAATGTAAATGTTATTTGCTACTTACATATCAAAAGTCTTAAGCATATGCCAAATGATCAGTTTTTAGCTGACAGAAATAAGCTCCTGCAATAGTGTTGCCCTCTGCCTACCTGTCTGTTTCTAATGGCTCATGAATCCAGAGGTCAGTTTGAAGTTAACTTGACTGAAAAGCAAAGATTTGAGTGATGTTTAGATCTTATGGTTTGTGCACTGATTAAACAGCTTGGGTCCCAAGGAGTCTAGGGAAGCTCCTTCAGGCTCCCTGTCCAGGCAGCACAAACATGGCCAGTACACCCAGCTTGTCACCACTAAAAGCAATCTATCTTCTTGCCCAGGCAGCTGTACCATTCCAGGTAGGTGGGGGCATAGAAGATAAACAGGGTGGCTATTTTACCGAGAAGGTAAAGGATGCTCAGGCTGAAGGCATTAGGTCTCATCTTACGGACATAAGCATAGGACATCAGGCTCTGCTGCTCACTGAACTGCAGCTTAAGCATAACCATGTATTAAACCCAACACACTTAAACACCCATAGCATGGAATGGCCCACCAAATATACAACAGCCCAGAGATTTAGTAACAGACTTTAAATCACATATGAAGCACTAAAACATTTCACTGACAGCCTATATTATGAGATAACTAACACTTCTTAACTTCCATCTGGGGGGACCACTGAGCAGAACTGTGACAAGGTGGGCTTTCTCCTTTGAGACCATACGGAGAAAGCAGTGAGACATGAAGAACGAACAAATTGCACTCCAAGCACTTTGCAAATATATCATGCTTACTTCTCCTGTCTTAATAAACTTGTGCTCTCATAACTATGCTGAAGAATAACTTAAATCATGATTTTGCTATTTATAGAGCTATGTTTGGACAATCAGTATTTGGCTCATGTTTCACTTAAAAAGAAAGCCCTTTTGAAATACAGGAACAATACAAATATTTTCTCTAGTTAAAAAAAACCCCACCTTTTTACTGGAACTTTTTGCTTAACTCAAGCAAAAAGTTTCATCCTAATATCAAGTAATATTTTTATTTTTGAAAATAAATAAAACCAAGTCAATTTTCTGGAAAAAAAAAGAAGTTGTAAAGGCTAAACACAAAACAGTATTTTACATCAAAGATAAAAAAATACAGATTCCTAAAATTATTGCAAGTTCTTCTTCCCATGATGAGAGGGATGTATTTACAAAACTGTAAATGAAAAATTTGTTTAGTATTTCTTATCATTCTGACCTACCTGCAAGTTACCGCTGTAATAACTGTTGCCTTGCTGTAGTCATACTTAAAATGTTCCTTTGCTGATCCTTAGAAAAAATGTAGCAAAGAGGCATCGTAGCAGGGAAATATTTGACCATATTATTTACAGATTTATTCACTACAGGCAACTTGAGTTTTACCCTTACATAAATGCTTCAGTTATGATGTGGATAGACCTGTTAGCAATCTGTTTCTTTTCTCATTAAACAAAGACAGCTTGAAAGGCCAGAAGGATAGGTGTGAAACTAAATGAAAAAGATGAGGTAAATCCACACATAGCAGGCTATCAAGTGCTGGAAATTGAGGAATGGCATTAAAAAATATTGTTGTGCAATATCGCTATATTGTTAGCATTGTAAATAAAATTATGGATCAAAAAGACAGCATTGCACAGCACTGACAATGTTTTGCAACGACAGTCAAGGACAAAGATGAGCTCTGCTGTAACATTCACCCCTAAAGAGTACTGACTATAATATTAATATTCTTTAATACTTTTCCGTCAATCCTTCCTTCCTTCTGTAGGACAGAAAAATGAGCCAGATACTTGTTTGTTTAGGGATTTGGGGGAGATGTTTGTTTTCAGTGTTTGGTTGGTTGCCTTTTTTAGAGGTTGTCCAGAAATGGCAAGTTTCCCTCTCCTTTGAGGGAAATAATTTTGCAGAGAGTTCCTTATCAGGAATAAGAAAACAGCATCTTTGCAGATCTTAACTGTGGTGCTTAGGCCAGGACTGTAAATTACAGCTTTTCAGATCAAAGCAGGTAATGTTAGCCCCACCTACAAGACCTGTTAGTTGAGGTCAAATATGGATGTATTAATTTAGGTAGGCAGTGGATGAAGACACCAGAGGAAAGACAAAACTGTCTGATGGGTCTAAGCTCTGTACTTTCAAATGACCTAAAGCTGGAATGGATTATAAACTTAAAATTCCTTTAAACCTAATAGTCTCTTTGAGACGTTTTTCTCAAATTAATGATGTGCATTTTCCATCATATCTCCATTTAATTTTGGGTTTTCTTTTAGTACATTCCAATATTTTGATTTAAAATTTGTGCATGTGGGAAATACTAATTGTTCTATAAGCCATAAAGTTAGTTTAAGCTTACTCCCTAAGTTACCCAGGAACCTTTCCAATCTAATGAGTAATTTAAACATTTTCTTGTGACATCTGCGTATACACCTGGTTTTGGAGTCTCATGAAATAATGCATATTCATACCTTGAAGTATATGAATCTACATAAATCCCAGCTGTTTGTCTATCATCACACATTTTATAGCCATACACAAATTTCATTTCACATCTAACAGCTTCCACAATTATTTAAGCAATGCTCACATGACAGCACGTATCTATATTTCTTGCAGTTTTTTTCTTTTTAGTAGAAGGAAGATTATGCCGTTTTAGCACTGTAACACTACCAAAATCACATTATACATTAATGCACATTAATGCACTAAAGGACTGCTGGATCTCTGAGTCTACTTTCACGAAGCCTGAAGTAACTACATAACAGATGTTAAGTCAGGAAGCCCACAAGAATATTTAATCTGATCTCTCCCTTAGCACCTACAAACCATCAGCCACATAAGACTATACACTCCCTAAACCAAATTTAAGACCATTATCGTAATATGCTAACAGTCTCCTGGCTGTATTTTTGTTTTATATCTGTCTGTTTGAGGCAAATGACCAGAATGTGAGAAGGAATAAGGCAGCAACTGTAACTGATGCCACCGAAGAACAGTTTCAGGAAGGCCTGTGCAGCAGGACACAAATGACTTAGAAGAACACAAAAAATAGCAGCTTTTCACATTGTTTGTCATATGTCAAAGGAAAGATGGCAAAAGTCATTTCAGCTATGTAAGCAGACACTGGCTCATGCATCTGGGAGCTGTTTATGATGTTTTATACAAAATCTATAATAATGTGATGTCTACGTTCTGTTTTGACCGCTCAGCAGAACATTCACTTGCACATCTGTATTGTGTAAAATGTGAGGACAAAGGTGCTTTTTCTGGTGTTCAGTGAATACCAGGATTTCTTAGAAGAAACGTATTGTATACACATGAGATAGATTACTTCTTGTAATAAGAAAAGTAGCAATAAACCATATTTTCCTCTCACTTTCAAGTTTATCTTTTCTATCACCATTTAAATCCTCATCTTCTGCTAAGGCATACTGTTGTAAATGAAAAGCAATAAAAAAGACTACATTAGTGAACAATAAGTAGATTCAAAAGGCAGATGTTTGAAGAAATAATCACCTTTTTTCCCCTTAAAAGATGTTTATTTTGCTAATATGGTTTAAACATAACTTGAACACTAAAGTTTCTTTTTAAAGAAATATACTGCTTGTTATTTTTGTGGAAATGAATAGAGGACTCAAACTATACACTCTAAATTTAATATTCTTTCTCTTATAGTTACATTCTCAGAGATACACACACACTCATATACACATATCTGTCCATTTATTTGCTTTTTTCAGCCCTAAAGAAAACATAAACTTCAAAAAATGATCTGAGTCTTCATATCTGGTATCTTTTAAAAGCTTAAAGGATGCAAACCAGATAACAGTATTTCCACTTCATAATACCTTGAGGTAATAGTACAGGCAGATTAGTTTTAAGGCCATGAAATAGAATAAAGGAAGATTTATTTGGCATAAAATGCACATCTTGCTCATCTCTCAAGTAGAATAACATTTATAAGATCTAATGTATTAGGTACACTCCATTAATTTAAAAGAGGAAAAGAATCTAGGACACCAGAATTCTTGCTGCCTTTTCTCTTTTCCATCAGTTTTTTTCTTACCAAACTGAACAAAAGAAAAAAAAATTACTTTAGAGTTCTCCCATAAATAGACACCACTTTCTGTGAGGGATGAAAAAATGTTCAGCAACTTAAATGTATAATAACTAGTTAGAATGGTTACAATACTAGGGATTGGTCTGTAGCAGTATCAAGCTGCCGTAATTGTCTTTTATGTCCAAAATAAAGTTATCTTTGGGTCTATTCTGTATTTGTATTCACTGGAGGAATGAAAGTGTCTTTGCAAAGTATGTAATCTAGGTTTCAGTATTTAATTTATTCATTCTGGTGTGATTTCTCACTGCTATAATACAGTGATGTAATCAAAGATCATTCACATCTGTAACTTGTTTCACATACAGCCAATGTATTTATGCTTTTTACTTTGCTACCTGCATTATTTTTAGTATGGAACTAGAGATGAACCTTCCTAATATAAAGATAATTCCTTAAACATATATTGACAATGCCATACAGTGTTCATAGTGTCATTGATCCAAAGCAACCTGAAATGACTCAGTTTGAACAATATGACATTTATTTAAATAAAGTGAATGGCTGAAAGAAGTTGAAAATAAACGCAATAATATTTCAAGTTGCACTAATGCAATATTGGAGATTGCATACTGTCAAGTCAAGTGACTGAAACACAATAACATTTGCAGCCATCTGCTCTGCAGAGTCAATACAGCTATCTTTCTAGTCCAGCTTTATTTTTTATTTCTGTTTCCTACAAAGCTGGAAAAACCCGAGGAGCTGCAAGAACTATCATCAGGATAACCTACTTGCTAATATCAGTCAGAGGTGTTTTTTTCTTTTGCTGTTTTTTTTTTCTTTTTCTTTCCCCCCAAAATATAAGATCTACTTGCAGGAGCTGACTTGCTTTGTTTGGCAAAGAATCCCCTATTTTTTCTAAAGCAGAGCCTTATCTTTCACTTTAAAACAACTCCTTCAACCATAAATGCTTTAAGCAAGTACTTACTACTACTATTGGAATGTCATCTCTGGCTTACAGAGGAAAAGCAACTCAAAATTAATCACCTTTAAAACCTGTTAATTAAGTTGGAAAACACTTCAAAAATATGCTGCTTTTCTCAAGCAGAGCTAAAAATAACTGAGTATTTTTGTGACAGTCTTATCTCTAGTTCAAAAACCTTTCGCTAAATACTTTTACTCTTGGATAGAATTTAGAGATGACAGAGAGAAAAAAATACAAAAAGGTATCAATGAATTTGAAAATACTAAAATGTCATGCAACTGTTTGGGTGTTATTTTTTGTTGTAGATTTTTTGTGTTATTTTGTGTTGTAGATTCTATACCACATTTCTGGGAATGGTAACCTGTGTTTCTGACATATCCTATGCATTTCTGTAACAGCAATGAAGTTAACATAGTTCAACAATCATTGGAAAGCTTTATTTGTAGTTCCTCTATGCATTTGGCAGTATTTATTTTTCCATTTCATATAATATCTACAACTGGCTGCACTGATTCCATAAATCTAGATAATACAGTAACCTTGACAGAAAGCAAAGAGAAAAAAATACTCTTGCAATAAATATCACCGACAAGAAATGGCTAACACTGAGTCAGCGTCACCAACCTATGCATTAAGGTAGCTCAGCAGCTGAAAGCCCAGCATGCTGGGGGGTAAGCAGTCAGGTGTTCAACCATCCATCACACTTTGCTCACCACTTCCTCTCCTCTAACTACATTTCCTCAGCACCATTATCCTGAATTTACACATTCTCACTTGTGTCCTGAAGGATCCTTGAATTCTATTAAGTATCTATCTTTTGGTTTTTTATCTGTTATTTGGATTAACTGGACCTTCAGATATTCCTTAGGACTTTTAAAAAATACGGCAGTCCTGTGGGGTAATTCATAGGGCTCTGGCTGATGGTAGAGTGCCTCAGCACACTGATTGCTTGTTCATGGTTCCCCCTCCAAAAAAGCTGCATCTGATAATTTTGGACTGATGTGCTCAGGTCAGGAACATGTATGCCTGGTGCAACTATGGCTGCCTTTTTCCTGAAAAGTTCAGAAGAAACACAGTAAGTGATCAGTGGCACTGGTGCTTGCACTAAATATATTGCTTTTGTGTAGAAATTAAAGATCCTTGATCTGTTTTGGTATTTTGTTGTTTGTGGGTTTGGGGTTTTTTTCCCCCCAGTGATTCATCAGAGACATGAACCAAGGGCATTGCCTATTTTAATTAAAGCTGTTGTTTGGCTTACAGGTTTTTTACTTGTTTGTCAGGGTGCAAATGTATATGGAGTTAGGGACCATGTAATTTAGAAAACATCTTCAAGCTAGCAAATTACTCTATATCTATGCACTTTTCAAAGTTGGAAAATTGCCCAGTTTTTAATCAAGGAGAAGCCATGCTGATTATTATTTACATGGATATATATTGAAGCTTTATATTAATTATCTTTTGCATGCTCCACTACAGCATTTTTTTCATGAAAGGCTAAAATGCTTGATCACAAAGCAGAAGACTTTATGATGATTTATGACATTTCTTTTGAAATTAGCAATATGAAACTTCATAATATTTAATGGGAAATGAGTGTAATTCTATGAGTTGCTGACCACTTGCCAGTTTTCAGAAACATTCATATTCACCCACTACAAATAAAGTTGCCTCAAAATTAATTGCCCCCATTTAACACTGACACATTTATTGTGAAATGAAGTCAGATGCAGCAAAATATTTCAACATTTTTAAAACTCTCCTTATATTTACCTTCAGTATCTCTCAGTAAAGTGAAGCTCATGCATAGATATTTGCAAAAATTAGTCTTTCTATTTGGAAAAAGGCAAGAAAAATGAAAGAAGAAAGGTGAGAACAAGCTAATCACGATATGAAATCAAAGCACCTATGTAAAAGTGATGCATATAAATAGAGGCATTCTAACACCAGGCACATACTTCTCACAAAGTGGCCTGCATGCCTCTGTAATGGGGACAGCTGGAAATAGCATCAGCACCAGCACATGATATGTGCATTGCAAACAGTCTTCTCAGAAAAATGTTCTTTTCTTCTCAGAAAACTGATGCAACCAGCTTGTAACTTAAGCAGTAACTGTCATGTAGTGTATCAACAGGAACGTTAGAAAATTCAGTGGCAAATACAAGATACTTGGAAGAATAAATGAAAGTTTCCTGCAGAAGAAAAGACAATGAATTTTTAATGCTTAATATTTAACTGCAATTTACTCCTCAGGACTTCATAGGTTGGCATGAATCTAAATTGTCATGGAAGCAGAACAATACTTTGTTATTTGGAAGCTTAGCAGACATCACAGAGAGCAAAAAACCATAGCAAACACTTTGGAAAGACCTTGCACAGGCTATTTACTAGTTTTTATGAACTTAGGTTATATTCTCTGCAACTCAAATCATTACATTTTTCAGATAATGAATTCATTGTGAAAAATCCAGCCAACTTCAGTTAATACTGTCATTTGGATTTCTCTGTCTTCTACTAATTGCTCATACAACATCCCATTTTTACCCTGCAGATCATCCTACAGTTTATTTGTTTTCTTCCAGAGTACTATTACCTCACCCAACTTGGAAATGATTTCTTATATATTATTACAGGCAATAATACGTAATTTCAGAGAAAGCACAAGACATGCTTCTTCCTAGTTGCTCCTTTAATATATTACATTCTGGTCTCCATTTTGCACTGTATAATTAAACTTCAAACTGCAAATACTCAATCTGCTGCCTATGATGTTTCCATGAACCACTAACTGTGAATTATGGATCATGAGTGGATCATTAAATCTCATCTACATATTCAGAATATATGTAATGAGAAGTATAAATCTGGATGTATTTATAACTTGGAAGTGTCCTGAGAAGTCATCATATTTAGGTCATTGTCAATAAGATTGTAAAATTATTTCCAAATGCATTTGCTACTTAACACATATGTATCATTAAGCTTAAAATGTACTTTATAAAAAAACCCCACAACTTTCTAAAACATTATTTTATCATTATTTCCATTATAATTGTATTTTAATAATATCCAATAAAATGCATATGTGACTTTCAATGGTAATAATTAGAAGCTTAAGAGTGGGAATTTCCCAAATTCCTTTACAGCCCATAAATTAGATCATGTCTGAAGAACTGCATAAGGTAAATGTATTTTCATAATATTTAGTTAAAAACATACTAGAGGGATGAGAAGAGAGACATAAGGAGGGAAAGGGAAGAGGGAGGGGAAGGAAAAGGGAAAAGGAAATAAGAGAGGGAAGGGAATTTGTGTTTCAAAGATATATAAAATGGGAACTGAGTGTTCTCATTAGGTTTTGGCACCTAAGGTATTCAGAGTAAGTGCAGACAATGTAGAATATTAATGGGATCATACCTGGTACATAATTTGCATTTTTCCCAGTATTTTGAAAAAGGGGAGACTGAGAAACTGGGGGGTGGGGGTAGGGGGTGGGGGAACACACAACATGACGGACACATAACGGACATGATTATTCAGTTGTCAATTAAAAGTGAGAAACTTTGGGGGAATTCATTTGTGTTTTCTTTTCCTGTTTTCAGACAAGTGAAAAAATAACATGTATGTATACTGAGAAAATCTGTTTAATTATAGAATGATATGTAAATGTAACACTAAACATTTCCTCTTCCCAGTCAAAAAGACTAAATGCAATACAAACTGTATAATGGCTATAAGCATGAAGAAAAAATCAAAAGTAGAATGTCGAAAAGCCAGAAGTTATCAAATGATTAGCCTCTTGATCAACAATATTAACAAGATTTATTTATCTTTCAAAGCATTTCTTTATTTCAGCTGTGCCCACCGCAGTAGCCTTTATTAGACCCCAGAGGACGCGGAACCTTTGTAGACAACTTAGTGAAACGGTCCAGAACTCTAAAAGTGTCCCACAGGTTCAGATCACAGCATCTTCCAGGTTACTTAAACTTCAGGCAACCTACATTTAACTGCTTTTTAGAAATAATAATCTTCAATAAAATATTTACTGATTAATCAATAATTGAAGAATGAGTTCTAATCTCTTCTCTCCTTATTCTTTCTCCCTTGTTTCTCTCTAGCCTTTTACAGCAAAATGTGCATGCCTGACACTCTCTTCAACAGAACTGAAAGAGCAGCCAGATGCATTTTTTTTTTAGTCTGTACATTACCTGAGCAGATGTCAGTTTATTTTTGCATATTCCCATACCCACCTCATATACTTTTTGTCATCGGAGTTGAATTTGTCATCAAGTTGACACTTCTAGATTTGCATCTACAATGGGAAAAGCTTTACCTGATGGGTCATTCAAATATTTAGACATTTCCTATGTATAGTCACATGCCATTTCTTTTGTGGGCTGGGCTGACAAATACACTTTCCATGGACTTTTACCAATAAAAACATGATGACTTCCTTTAATGAGGGGAGAAGTATGCCTTCCTTTATGAAAACAATATTTCATATGTTAATATGACCAAGTAAGGAGTGAAAGAATCATAAAAAATTAGCAGAGGAAGCCTGGGACTTAAGCAGTGGAAAAGGAATATATTACAAGGAATCTGGGCAAAGGTATTTATGGCGTTTCTGTTTTGCCTGGACTAGAGAGGAAACAGCATGTATAACGTTCTCTGCACGGTCCCTTCCCTTGCAGCAGCAGAGGATGTATCTCCATAGACAAGTTCTTCTGAAAATGGCGGGGTGGAGGGGCTGGGGAAGCCTAGTGCTCTGCTTATATAATCATGGGATATCTCAGTTCTGCTGCAAAAAGCAACATGAAGTGGCTTGGTGACCTAGTGCCATCTTATTGTACTTGAAGATAATATTTGTATGGCTTTTGAACCAGGCATATTTTCTTACCTACTGTAAAGAAATAAAACAACCCACCACTGGCATAAACCTTATTCTTCACTGAGTAATGCCAAACAGCTTACTTCTAATGATTGTAATGCATCATAAATTCAAAATAAATTAGTGCCCATTGAAATATAGGCTTCTCATGTTTTGTATTACAGACACTGCCCGAACATCATGCATTCCTGGAGCGAGCTTTCATCTAAGGAGTTATGTTGGTATTCTTGAACCTGAACATATTGAAATAATCCATTGAAATATACCTGCTTCTGCAAGGATTTAACATTTATGCTTGTGAAAAGAATATAACTTAGGTTTACTAATGAAAGAATTATTTTCTTCCCACAGGAGGAACTATGTTTCTTTAGTAACTTTTAATACATTTTACTGACAAGCAATTGGTTAGAAAGTTGACTGATCTGGGCAATATGTATATCTGAACACCTTGTCACGCAAATTTTTATAACATCGGGAGAAATGATCCAGAGGAAATTCTATGATACAAATCTGTTCTTGTCTTAATCCCATCTGCCACTTCAGCTCTGTTTCCCTGAGCAGAGGGTCAAGTGCTTTGCACTCAGGTTATTGTTTACATTTGAGTAAGTAAATATGAAAAGCTTCTAAATCACAACGGCAATGGTTTATATAACCTTGCCCACTCTTTGCACAGGTACAAATTATGGTGTTGTGTGAAAGACAAGACAATCACTCCCACGTGTACTATCTTTGTGACATGCTATTTGATTTTTAAGGAATGATACATAAAATTAGAACTAGCATTGCATGAAACATTCTTTTGGCTTAAACATCCATTTTATTCCCAAGCTGAAATAAAAATTTCAAGCCTCAGAATTTTCATTTGAACTAAAAGTCTTCAAATAAGTCACTCTGAAATATCTCAAACGTCTTCTGTTGTACGAATAAACAAATTACTAATACAAATATCTGGCATTCCCATGATCTAACTTTTCCTCTTAGCTTTTCAAAATATTCACAAACATCTTGTTTCAGGTCATTCGGTACTACATCGCATTTCATTACCAAATCGTCTTAAAAACATTGCAGCTCTCTATTTTTTTATTTTAATATAAGCCAAATTGCAGGACTATGTTGCTCATTATTGTATATGTAGTCACGTAACACACATTGGACTTCACCCTGACATGAATTGCCCCGTGACATTCTGCAATGTGTAGTCCTTCTGCAAGTGCAGCCCACAGGAGAGAGGGGTTTGTGGAGTGCTTTGTCAAACTTTTTTTTTTTTTTTAGATTTTCTGTAACTTTCTGTGACAATAAAAATGTGTTAAGAAAAAATGATTATTCAGGCCATCTGGCCCCTACAATTATCTCTAACGTTGACAACATTCTCTTCTCATGTGACAATCATACAATTTCAGGTCACTACCTCAAAGTTCAGCCTGGAGAAGCAAAATCTCCAGGGAGACCTGATAGCAGCCTTCCAGTACCTGAAGGGGGCCTACAGGAAAGCTGGAGAGGGACTTCTTACAAGGGCATGTAGTGATAGGACAAGGGGTAATGTCTTTAAGCTGAAAGAGAGTATCTCTAGACTAGCTGTTTGGAAGAAATTCTTTACTGTGAGGGTGGTGAGACACTGGAACAGGTTGCCCAGAGAAGCTGTGGATGCCCCAACCTTGGAAGTGTTCAAGGCCAGGCTGGATAGGGCATTGAGCAACCTGGTCTAGTGGAAGGTGTCCCTGCCCATGGCAGGGGGGCTGGAACTAGATGATCTTTAAGGTCCCCTCCAACCCAAACCATTCTGATTCTATGATTCTACAAGTGTTATGTTACATAAGTTCGTTGCTTCAATGAATAATCAGAACAATCCTTACACTCATGGTGCCTGATTCTTCACCCCTCAATGTACTTTGCAGCACTGGAACTCTACAGAATCCAATAAACTGAAATTGAAGTTAGGAGAATCATACTTAAGGTCAAATTGTCCTGTGTCCCTAGATTTTTACTTTTTATTTATGAAGCAGAAATAAGCTTACTGATAAATAAGTCAAAAGTTTAATCAAATGATTGCTTTAATAAAGTGAACACCACCAGTTTTGCTCGAATACTGTAAATCCTCAAAGCTAATCTATATTTTATTTGTATTTTATTTTGGGGAAGAAACATGAATCATTTATGAATAATGTCTTTTTAAGGTTGATATAAATAAAAATGAGATTTTAATGAGTGCCTCTGGGAGCACTTAAGTCATTGAAGGTACACTGTCAAGAGAGCTTGATGTTACAAACACCTATGGGTAAACATATTTGCATAAATATATAAACATGTTTATATGCTGACTTTAACCAGGTGAAAAAATTATTTTAACTTTGAACTTTATGAGACCACTAAGACATTTAAAATTAAGCACATATTGCAGATTAGCACCATGATGCCCATACTTGGAATGGAGTGCCACGCAGTTATTTTACATGTCTCTGGTAAGAGCATAACATCATCATTGAAAACTGTCATTCATCACTATGTGTGTCAATGGATCTGTTGTAAGTTTTCCTACTGTCATCTTTTATTTTTTCCAGTGTCACTAGCCAAACTGTGACTTTAGAACATTTGGCTATAAATTCGAAGAAGACCTGCAGATTCACCATATGCAGTACATGACCTAAAGCTCTTTAGCAATAATGTAGCTATTTTACTTTATTATCATCATCATCATCATCTTCATCATCATCATCATTATTGCATTTTGCTGGATAGATGTCCAGGTAAACCAACTAACTAACTAACTATCTAAAAAAATCTTATTTCACCATAAGTAACATCACGCTACTTCTCACCAGCTTTAAAACCTTATGTTCCTTAACAAAATGTTCATGGTAACAGTTACAGTCTTGGTTTCTTATGGATTGAACAGTTCCTGCAAAGACAGTCTTTAAGTAGAACATCCAGTAGTAAAACCTCCTGCACCTTGTTTAATTACTTGATGCTTTGGAAATTACAACTGTTGTGCTTATGCAAATAGTAACAGATTCAGCTACGTAATTACACACACTCAAAGTTTAGAAACATCACAATAAGGAGGGATTAATTCTGCCATTTGGGTATATGCCAATAATTCAAACAACTCAGAACAGAGCTGCTCTTGATGCTATTCTGAGTGAAATTTGACTTCCAAGGACACAAGAGTACACACATCCACCCACCCCCTTTCTAGGGAAGGTCACACAGGACACCCTCACCTTCTCTTGTGCCAGTCCTAACCTGAAAGCCATTGCAGACTCCTTGGGAAGTTCTAGCTTTAACTTACATTCTACAATGTAGAAAGCAATAAGAAGGTAAAAGCTAGGACACATATGCAAATCTGGAAGCAGCATGGGTGGGACAGAGCAGCTCATTCTTGTAATAGAAGAAAAAAAATCAGACAAGTAAGTTCTGTTCCTGGAAAAGCAAAGGAGCCCTCCATAGGAGAGCAGCATGAATAAGGTTTGTACCGTGTCAAAATCGGTACCACCAGCTGATACTGATAAGGAAGTGTTTGGGGACCTTGTTACAAAGATGCTGAAGTGGATTCAACTTTCAAATCATTCACAGAACAGAAGTAATTGTAACAGATCCATTGTTTTTTTTCAGCTTATAATCAGCTACAAAAGAATGTAAACGGTCAATTATTAGACAAACCAGCTATTCTCCCAGTTGTGTTTTTTTCTTAGCTGGTGATGGAAGAGAGGGAATTACTGGTATGAGGAAAGTCAATACAAGATTAGAGAAGATTTACAAGCTAATAAGTAATTTCAAAATTGCCAGTTACTTTTAATAGTATCACAACTAGTACAACTGAGTTAGCGTCACTGAAATGTGAGAGAACTACAACCCATACAACATAATGAGAGGAAGATTAAAGAAGAAAACCAAACCTTAACCAGAACAAGTTCAAACCACTAATCATGGGTGCATATCTCTTAACAGGAATGTTAGATTTTAAGGTCTCTAGGGCTATACTAATACTTAATGTATTAGTATAGGGCAAAAATTGTGGGGGGGGGGGGGGGCGGCGCTCACAGATCTGTGCAAAATGGACATCTGAACTCTTCCTCTATATTACTTCAGCACTCAAAAAAGACACTGAACTTTAAAACAAGATTCATTTGGTGTGTTAGGAAAGGATGAATCAGAAATTCCTGTTTTTACTGACAGACAACAGAAGATGTCTAGGCAACTGCATCAGATGTAGGTGCCTATGCTGACGAAGATTAAACACGTGAGTCTTGTCCATATAATCTCCAGTTACTATTGTTAAAAGGCTGTAAGGGTAGCACTGCTTCCTTCAAAGTTTACTAAAAGTCAAAGCACTTAGTGATAAGTGTTTCAAAGCAGTACACATAGAAAACCAAAAGGGACATGTTCCAGTCATCAGTGGCTAAGGGTTGCAAGATGTGTTTGAACTAGATGAGGATATCAACGTCTTATGTCACAATCACAGTCTCCTATTTTAATCCCATTCTTTCATTTGACTGTCTAGTACATATTCACCTGAACAAAAGTCAGGTAAAACTGCAGTGAAAATGCTTAACTATTTCTTGACAATTAAAAAAATCCTGCCAAAATTTTGGAAAAGAAAAGTAAGCTTCTCTTTTGTTTGTATGCACCAATGAAAAGTATATTACCTTCTAAAGCTGCAGTTGTTTGTGCTTTTTGACATATGCAAACTTAATAGAATATCACTGTTAAGATTAAAAAGGCTCTGACTGATCAAAAACTCTTCATACGGTATATATGTTTATGTACCTGTGTCATATGTGGTATCTGCAAAAATCTTCAAATCTAGTTAATCAATTAAAAGGGTGTTTAAAGTAATCATAAAAGATAATTTAAAACCACCTCATTCTTTGATTTCTGCAGCTCCCCTGGCATCAGCATAAATCTGTCACTAAGTCCCTGGTCCACTTACCTCTGTTAATGAGTACAGATCTACATATCTTTATGAATCAGTAAAAGTCTCAGTTGTTGAGATTTGATACTGGATTAGAACATTTTCTAAACATATCAGTACAACTCTGTTTCCCTTGAATATACCCTTCAAAATAAACAAGGGAATAGTTCTTAGACATTCCAAAACAATGGACCAGTAAAATTCTATAATAAGTTCTTTGTAAAGTGCTGGGTTTATTATTTCATTTGAAGTGCTGGTGTGACTACAATGGTATACACAGACTTTTCCTTCCCCACAGTACTTCTCTGGTATCTGCTTAAATATCTCATGATTCCCAGTTGTGTTAGACCATTGTTTTATTACCTTTGAATTACCCGACACACATCACAAATACAACCATTGTATGATCCAGTGATATGAAAAACTATATGGGAACTATTCCAACATTATTAGTACACACAAAATAAGCATTCTTTCGTCAAAGCTTTACAAGCTCAATGAACATATCAAAGGCCTGAGTTTGTCCCTTGATATCTTTCTTAAACAAACCCAAAGTTTTAGTGGTTAGAAAATGTATTTTATGATGCATGTTATTTATTATTGTTTGACTTTGACCCATGACTTGAAACTAAGCAGGAAAGAAAAAAGAATCTTCTTTGCAGATAAAAGAGCTGTCAATATTGATTACTTTACTTATAGAAATCCCTGTCTATAAAGACAAATGAAGATCAAGACAAACACAAAGCCTTAAATAGGGAGAGTGCTTAACTAACATTCATTATGTAATCCACATTGCCTACTTGTATGTAAATGAGAACTATTTTAGTAAAGGGCTTGAGTTAATTAGATTTAAGTGACCACAAATATTTCTATGATATGCATCAAATTATTACTAATAACCTACAGTTTGGATACTCAAAGAGCTTGGTAGAAGCACACTGGAAATTCTTTGATGCATAATGTCTTTCGGACAGTTATTCAAAATTAACATAAGCGTACAACAAAAGACAAAAAAGCCTTATTTCTTTTGGTGGCAGCATGTCTTTAACTTTGAGAATGGCTTCCTGAGCGTGGCTTAATAGACCCCAGTAAAAACTATGTTTCATGAAAACTTGAAAAAATTGGATCCCCAAAAGTCACTGAATATTTAACGATTAGATCTTAGCCACTCAGCCAGGCATAACAACTTGCAGAGTTAAAAAGTCAACTTGCTCCTGTAGATAGGACAACAAACCAGTTTGAAAAAAATGTATAAAACCACCCACAACAGATCTGGGATTTGTCATCTTTCTTCCCATGACCATTTTAAAGAGTGTTTTCTGAAAATTAGGGAAGGCCTCTGTTCTAAATAGCCATTGCTACTGCAGAACACCACCCTAAAAGGTACAACTTTACTAGAACTAAAAGCCTTCCAAACATAAGAAGTGGCAGTATTACACTTCAGAGGCCTTATCAGGCTTTCTTAGCATTTAGGACTTCTTTCTTTAAAACTGAACTACGTAAATGTATAATACTTTTGTTACTCTTGATACCTTTTTTTTGTACTGATCTCCATTTGCTAGTAAGATTCAAAACGCTCTGTTCTTGTGTCACCTCATTATGACTTCTTTTCCTTTATCTCCAAGTCTCAAATTAACTTGACATAGATGTTTTACATATATTTTAGGCTAAATGTGAAGCATTTCCTCATGCCCATAAGGCATTCAGAAAGCTGGTAAGTTCTGCTTTCAAAGACACTCTAAATGAAGTGATTAAAATTCAACACTTTGCATATTTTGATGGAGAAAAATGCTTGCCCTTGACAACAAAGGACACAGGTCAATTTAAGAAAGCTTCTTAATCTCCTTATCCATGGCCACTGAATTCCTTGTGCCAGTATATTTGTAAAAACAAAATAAGAAAATGTTACCAGGGAGGAAAAAAAAGTGTAGGAGCCCAGGTCCTGTCCAAAAGTAAAAATCCATAACCATCTGTTGTTTGTGTTACATGGATTTCGCAACTGTCATCTCCACTGTGCACGCCATTTCATCTTCACAGCAATATCACCAAAACACCCACTGAGATAAAATCACAAATATTTTGAACATACCATATGATACATTATTTTCCAAATTAATATTTGACAAAGTCAAAATGAGAACTTGTCTATAGGTTACTTTTGTGTTGTCACATGAAAAATCCTTTCAGGGATTTTTCCCTACTGTTTGGAAACACTTAACCTCAAACTTGAGTAACTTAAGAAATACAGAATAAAAAAGAGGAAGCTATTAAATTCCACATTTTTAAATTATAAGTGTGTTTCAAAAAAAAGTAACGGCCACTGCTTACACTTATATAGCATCTTTGTTCAAAAAGGGTCCAAAGGTGCTTTAAAAATTATTTACTTAGAAATATTATCTAGAATTTAAATTAACTCTTCTTTTTTGAATTTCAGTAAGACTAGCATACATTTCGCAGCTGGGTATGGCTTGAAGGATTTGTCAGCTCTCAAGCTAATCTCTATAAACCAATGTTACACCCAAAAAATTGTTTTGGAAAAACAAATAAACAAACAAAACAAAAAAACCCCAAAACATCCAAACTGAAATTGTCCTTGGAAAAATGAGTTAAAGACAAGGGAGTAAACCAACTGTTTTTTCCCTGAGGAAATCTAAAACTCAAGGTCAGTTGTGTCTGAAATCACCAGACCTGTCACATGGCTTTCATAGCTGCCACTAAGGCTTCTATCAAACCTACACTGAAAGTAATGAAAACATTTTTACTGGAAACAGATCGAGCTCTGATAAGAAGCTCTCTAATCACCTTTGGCTGCTAACACTCAGCAAAGCGAGAGCTGAAGTTCTGAAAAAGAGAAGAATGAACTGAGAGAACTTGAGGTCAAATCTATTTGATCTTTTTCTTGAATTCCTTAATGCTTGTGTATGTTAGAGCATAAATATGGCTCTATAAGAATATGAATACAGATATAGTTTATGTATAAAAGAATACATACATGTAAGCACATTTTATATGCATATGCATATGTGTTCATACACATCTAGAAACACAGATTGTCCTGTCAGGATAACTCAACTAATTCCATTTTGTCCGAGCTTCTGTCCTACAGTAACAAAAGTTTGGTGGTCTCAAGTCACAGTCCCCTGAGTGTGGGAGTCCATCACAAAACCATCACCCTTAATTTAATACCATTGACAGTCTCTGCTCTAGAGAGGTAGAAAAAGGAGTTGCCATGGAGACTGAACTATTGCTCCTCTCCAGAGAATGCCTTCTTTAGGCATGGGCTGAACAGTAGAGCCTGTGCAATACTGGTAACCTGGGTCACACCACAGCATCTGGCTTTTTGGGATGGCTTTTTAGTAAACTCTAATGAACATCCAGGAGATGGGGGTGGGGAGAGAAAGCATAAGAAAATAAACAAAACCACAAAAAACCACTATGAAAGTGCATATTACAACAGATTGAGAGGGGAAAAGTGTTTCATATTGATTTGATTTATCAGATTTGTCACCTCTGTTCAGTGCTTTCCTAACAGGGTGAATGCTGTGCTTGACCTATTTGCTGGAATTAACTAGGACTGCAGGAGACCATATGGATTGCCAGATGGTCTGCTATAATTTAATGCCATTTATTCTAAGTATGAAGTAATTGATAAACATAATTAACATTCTTTTAGCTTCTTACTGGATGCCTTTTATTAGTTTCTTTTTTTTTTTTCTCAGCCACTGAAAGGTAAGTTAATACCTTGTTACTGAAACACAGATGCCAGCTAATTACTGCAAGAGGCTGCGGCGTCCAAAGCAAAAAGTGTCTGCACAGACTAAACTTACTCACTGACCCCACTGTGATGATTAATAGGTTGAATGCTAAACACTAATGAGGATGACAGATCTTAGATGTTTTCAGGTTACCTTAATTAGTGGTATGATGAACAGAGCGTTCATCACAGACGTACGTATGACAATTCATAGTAAACAATACACCTTGTACTCATGGTCTGAATGTGTATTTCACATTACAGCACATCAAATGCTAAGGAATCAAACCTTCAGACAGCAAAAACAATGGACTGATTTCCTTCAGAAATGTTTTTCCTGATTGCTATTTCATATTCTGCCAGTGATTGTCTAAATGGCCTATTTTTTAGGAAGTGGTTCTAGAGAAGCTATGGCTTCAAAGAGTGTTTATATCAGACAGGCTTGTCATTCTTAGCATTTTAAAACCACAAGTCTGTAACAAGATATCCAAACAACCTGGTCTACTGTTCCTGTGCTGATAAACTTCATAGTGACTGAGGTAGGTGTTAGCAGAATGAATAGTAAACCATTTTATAATGTTTAATGTCGATGTCCAGGTGAAGTTAGTATGCTAGTACTCAAAACAGTAAAAGAAGTATCAGAGAAAAGGCAGAAATACTGAATGTTTTGTATTTTACATGAAAAGTTGGAATATTAAACCTCACAGGTAAAAATGACCACAGCTAAATGTCCCATGATTTGCACCTGTACTGTTAATAAAACATGAGTGAGCTCTGAGATGACAGAAATGGCATAAATTAAATGTAATTCAAAGGTTAAAACAAAAGAACAGCACCTGTGCTATAATGCAAATCTACCCTTAAAAAATTTAGTTCCGATTACAAAATGTGGTGAAAAAGAGTCCAGGTCAAAAGCCACAGCATAGGGAAAGCAGAAACAAACTCCTGTGCCTTTCCCTTCTTCTGCATGGGTCCAGTGCTTGTTCACCGGCCTCCACGGTTACACAGGTACACTCCACAGTGCAAATGCTGATGTATCCTAAAGAAGTGATTACATTAGAGGGAACCTGAGTGACGGGATATACCTGTTCTTTTTTCCTTTAGTTCAAGTTACTTCTTCACCTGGTGAATTTTGGTGAATCACTTGGGTTTTGTTGCTGGTCCTATAAAATCCTTTGTAATTCTATACTAATCTATGAATAATTTATGATTCTCTACTAATATATGAATAAAAATGGGATCAAAGTGTCTGAAAAGCAAGCTTTTGTTGATGTTGACACCACTTGTCAAGATGACTTTATAAGGTCCTGTCTCTGTCAGCATTTGAAGAAAGGATCTATTTTTCCATCCCATTAACTGAAAAATATTTACCTGAGGTGCTTAAGCTAATGCTATGCTGGCTGCAGGTTCATTTTTATAGTCAGAGAGGAAACACAGGTATTTAGAGCAACTCAGGTAGCCTGAATTCCTCTCTGTAGGCATCTACCTCTCTTCCCTGACTGTGAAAGGAGTTAGGGTCATTCAGGTGTTGAAACTTAGGTAGGCTGAAATCAGAGATAAAAAAATACCATGCTAAAACTAAGACTCCATGCTTCCTTCAATAGGTTGTTTACTGGACCTGATAATACCATACTTTACTATCACACAGATAACACTTCTGAAAAATACTGGAGTGATGCTCTTCAGTGCTTAAAGATACTGAATTCTCAATGTGCTACTGGCACAATGTTTTCAGTTCCTATGTATATATTTCTATACTTAGGTACATATACATACATACATATAAATATTCAATATATATGGAGAATTTAATTGCTCCATCATTGCAAACAGTCTGAGATGCTCTAATTGATTACCTCATAAGATCCAAAGACAGGGCAACACCAGATCTATTGCCTGATATAACCTCTTTTTTGGACCTCTGGACTGCCTGAAAAAAGTGTTTTGCCAAAGTAGTAGCTAGCTCCCACCAATACTTAAAAAAAAAAAAATAATCTGAAAGAATGAAGGAATTAAGCAGAATTTAACAGTTAGTCTTGGAGGCTGATAGACACAAAACCTGCCAAAGCAGGTTTGACACTTAGTACTTAAGGATGGGTTTATACTTCAAAATCCTTTTTCATCTGTCTTGTTCTTTATTTACACGCTCACAAGAAAAAAGATATCAGAGAATTTATGTTCACCGTTCATTTCAGTCCTAAGAATAAGATTGTATTTTAGCTGTCATACAGATGGCATGTATGACACATGGCTTTTGGCCTAAATGGAAAGTAGGATTTTAATTTAGAGCAAACAGGGACGAGATATAAACCCCCTGTCTACAGAGGCTTACCTATGCCTGACTAATGAACCTTCACTGCTGTAATAATTTTCTGTGTTTATCCATCATCTGACCTACCTGAGAGATCTCACCGAGACAGTGGAAACTGAGCAAACATACCCCAGTCCCGGGAAAAGTTACTTAGTCATTGCTTTGTTGGAAAACGTGACTGTCAGAAACTGAATTTAGGGCAAATTTGCAAAACAGAATTAGGTAGAGAAACAAATAAAAGGCCCTAAGGGGAAAAGAAAAAGGAAAGAATACAAAATATTTTGAAAGAGAAAGTAAATGGTGCATTAACGATGAAGTGGATACCAGTAATCTCTGATAAAGTATAATACAAAATGAAGCATGTATTTTGGTAAATTCTTCAGGTAATAATGATAAAATCAGGTAGTCATTAACCTGAAATGCTTTAAGACCATAAAACCCCCCAAACTATGATATTTCCAAATTTCACAAATGTCTTACCTCCTGCATACATGACAGCCAACATTATCGATGATATCCAAGCTATCTCACTATATGATGTGTGGAAGATTTCTTGTATTTCTTTGAAGAATACTGTGATGGCTTTGGGGAATGCATAGGAAAACCCAATGGAAATAAAAGCCCCAAAGACCACAACCCATCCCCAGCCTCCATCTGGAGGTGGGTACTGTGGCGCTGCTGATGCTGGTGGCATTTTTGGTCTCTGTCTCGTCTCGAACCAGGCTGAAAAAGAAGAGAAGAAACAGAGTTTCGAACAGTTTTCCTTTTTTCTTTATCAAATTACAGTATTCAGTCATGATCTGCAGGGATTCTAAAGAATCCGCAAAGCAAAGACCAATTTCCTGCTTTCATGGGACCGCAGAACGCAAGTACCTGTGTTTAGAAGCAAAATCTGTTCTGCAATAAAACTTGTCACAAGAATATTTGCAATATCCTGTTCAGTATGTGGCAACTGTTACAATTTGCAGTCACTAAAGTTGTGTTTGCAATTAGTCACTTACTGGAAAGTGACGTTTTTGTGTGGGCTAATTTACATAACTCTACTATCTACAGTGTGGGTTTAGCACAGGAATCAAATGGAAAAAAAAAACAACACAAAAGCCTGGAAGTTGAACTTACATGAACCAATGAAAAAAACGTACAGTAAATTACCACTAATGTGATAATGCCATTGTGTTAGCAGGATTTATCTGTACTTCAGGAAAATCATCAGCAACAACAGCAAGGAATAAATGCATTACACAGTTTTTTAATCATATGCTGTCAGTATTCAACTTTTGACCATTGTTCATAAAACTTGCTTATCTCATGAGAACATCAAAAAAGTGTGTTCTAAATAGATTTTAAATTCCCTGTGTATCCATTATAAAAAATAGAAAATATTAAAACTCCATATTGCACTCCTAGTTTTAAAATTTTCATCTTCACATTAGTTGATATTGATATTACCTGCAGGAACAAGGTGGAGCTTGATGGTACTATTTTTGCTCTGCTTCCACATGTCAGAAGACATCAGGAAGTCTTCCACTAATAACCTCACGAACTTTCCACAGCTACTCTCTAATTTAGAATTTACCATAACAGATGCCAACAGAGTGGTATCTTATAGCAGTTCCAAGAGATGCAATCAACACACTCAGGCAGTGGAAGAAAGCATAGGTAAATACATATAAAACTCCTAAGGCCTGAAATAAATTTCATATAGTTATTATCATCCTGATGTCTAACACCTTAAGCTTTCTACACTTCGCATAACCTATTTAGAAAACATGTAGTAGCTAGAATCTACTTTGTAATTCTGAGACTTTTGCACTATCAAGTCCCTTTATTGTCAAACGCAGATTTGGAGTCCACTGTGCTTTCTTCCCGCCTACACAGACAGCATGAACTGAAAAGTCCTCTTTCCTCCCCGTTTCTTTCTTGGGCATTTAGGCAACTATTACTCTTGATAGGTCTCCTGCCATACCAGTATCAAAAGCTGTGGATGATAATGGTGTGCAGGTTGCTGTTACACTTATGATTACCAGCAAGTTCCTATGTGATTTCTTCCATGCCACATACGGCATACTCCAATTTCTTAAAGCAAACTGCATTAGCAGTGGGAGTGGTATGATTATCTTAACAAAAACTAAAACCCAAACTGTGTCACCTTATATTAATCTCTCAGGATAGTGCCTGGAGTACTTTCAGGGTAAACACCATGCAGCACTGTGTGCAATACATGCCACAAAACTAGCAAAGTGTTCCTTTTAAGATTATCTATCGCTAGGCTAGTCCTATAATAGAAACCCACCATACTTTTGATTCTCCACTTCAGTGAAGCTGATTGTAGACATCACCCTGATATTGGCAGACCTCCAGGGGGAAGATAAATCAGCCACTATAATATTTGGCTTCTATGCAAGGTTGCAAAAACCCAGGTAGTTTGACTTCTGCATCATATCATACAGATTTGCTGCTGGCAGCAATACATACCTATTGCTCGGTACACAGAGCATATCCATCTCTTTATATATGCATGTCCAGAAAGAACCTCTGTCATGTACTTTGTTTCTACTTATCCTAGTCTCGTCTTAGTATTAATCCACTTAAATACACGAGTGAGGAAAACCCTAGTCTGCCGCTAAAAGTTGGACAGGTAGAGACAATTCTGGTTGCCTAAGACTTAACTTTGGCAAAGCAGATAATACCAGTTTGGTTTTACTGAATCAGGATTCATTACAAGGAAAAGTATTTCAGAAAGCTCACTGCAACTTGTAACACACATAGTGATTATCAATTGCTTTCAACAGCAAAAAAGCCCCAAACTGGCAAGAAAAGCAGAACCCTATTTCTGTGAATTTAATGACAGTAAACAAGAGAATTTGCTATCTGTCCCAGAAAGCTCTTGTTCTACTCAACTGAGAAAAGTTTTGGTTATTTACTAACGCCCCCCCTGTTAACTATTGTTTTCTTACACTTCAAAGGTTTCAGCATATTTGTTTACATATTTCATATTCATATGACATCATTTCTATCTCTATTATAAATTTTAGTAATGCCACAGGACATCAAGGCATTGCTCTCCACAGAAATGGAAAGGGATTATCAATTTATTGAGGAAGCACTCCTTAACCTAAAAATAACATACAACCACTTTGAAAATCAATGTCACCACCTTAAATCAGATGAATGCTGAATATTGCTGAATTCCTAAGGCATCGGTGCTTTGGAAAGATCCCATTATATCCACCCTTTTAGGGCAGCAGAACAGGCTCTGACAGTTTAGTGCTTTCCTCCCTTCAAAATCTTCAAGTAAACTAAGGGGGCATTCAGGAGATGGCCAAAGGGGCATCGGCTGCTCCTGTGCCTCAGCCTAGAGGCACATTGTGCAAAGCCCATTGCCTGGCCCTGTCTGCTAACCTACACTAGACACGACACCGTCACAAAGAGCCTGGATCACTGTATCTCACACCTCCTGTTTATCCCACAGAGTAGAGTTAATAATAGCTTCCCTGATGTTCCTTTATGATCATGAGAGCCAATTTTAGTGCCAGATAAACAAAAGGTGAAAAGGAAAAAAAATAAAAATACATTTGCACCAAGAGGAATAAAGTATTCATTTTTTTCAGGAATATTAAATCTAGTATCTCAAACATCCCCTACCTGCTCTTGAGCTAAATCAACTTTCTCCTGTAAAATCTGCACTTAATATCACTGAAACGGAACTCCTTCTAAAGCAGTCTAGCACATTTTAATAGACCTAGCTCTACTCTAAGCCTAACTAGTTCAGATTTGGGTCGCATAGGCAGTATACAGACTAGTGCAAAATCCATTAGCAACCAAAATAAAACAGCATTTTAGATGAGTGGATATAATTGTTGACAAGAGAAGAAGAGGCAGAAGAGGGAGGAATGGCAGTGACAAGCAAAATGCCACTTCAGAGCTCTCAGAGCTTATTATGGACTGTGAAGAATAAAAAGAAATATGGCAGAAAGCATAAAAAGCAGGTGTGTGTGATGCTCATCTAAAGGACATGGTACCAGTCAAAAAAAAAAAAATTAAAAAGCATCACTTGAGTAAATTAAGGTCACCACCAGTGTTTTCAGTCAGTCACACAGATTTCATCATGTGTTTAAAGCTGGCAAGCCAGCACCGCTCATACCTATGCTTCTATAGGCAAGCAGTGGGTGAGGAATACTGCCTGCCCTCTGCCCAAGGAAGCACCAGGGGAACAGTGACTGAAGCGCATCCTGGGTGAAGCCATCAATCTCCTTTCTCTCGATAAGATACAGAGAGGTTTCGCAGCCTCTCTATACCTTCAATCAGACTGTGCACAGGGATTTTCTCCTAAGCTCCTTCTAGTTCCCCTGTATACATCCCATTTATGTAAGCAGTGAACAAGAACATAGCTTACTGTAGTAAGTGCTGCATGTGCCTACTAACAAATAATAGGAGAGAAACGGAGCAAGAGGACACTTTCCAAACATCTGATATGTAACGTTTTTTCTTATCTAGGTCTCAGCACATTTGAATTTAATTAGGCAAATGAGAACTAGTGAACGAAAGAGAGAAAGGGAGGGAGGAAGGAAGGGAAAGGAAGAAAAAAAGGGGAACAAAGAAAAAGAAAAATGCAGCAAGCAAGCAAGCAACAAGGTCAAACTAAGAGCAAATGCTACAGACAAATAATGTATCTTGATATCATGCACTGTAGACTTCAGTCAGTCATAATCAACCTGTTCAGACTGCTCTTGTACCAATGCTTCATTAATATTCTACAGTTGCAGCTGCCAGAATCAGCTATCAATACAACAGCTTGTCAAAGTCTTCTGAGAAGGGGTTATGTTGTTCTCTTGTTTACAGAGAGTGATTTTACTGGGAGTTTTAGTTTTGTTTTTCTGCAACATTAAAGTAACTATTTGCTTTCCTGCTTACATTTTATCAGCCTTGTCCTCAATGTGCCCCATCACCACTTGACTCAGCAGCCATTTGTCCCAGAGTAAAAGAGCTGGTATGTGAAAAATCTGTCCCCAGTTGCTGTAGGACTATTTGGCATGTGTGTGCCACATTCCAGTTCCGCATAGTAAGCCAAGAACCACAAAAAGCTTTGCAAACTTGAGCAAATTCAGTCTTATCCCTGTGGGGTGTCTAAGAAGTGTCATCCACTTTCAGACATGGGAAACAAATATAGTAACAGGCTAAGAAACCTAAGTTGTGTCCCAATTCAGCAGCAGAGCTGGGATGTGGACTTATGTCCAAGTAAGCTGTGAGTTATGACTGAGAATTTTAAGGACATGTGTGTTTTAGAAGCTCATTAAGTAGCAAATGCTGATTAATTGTATAGCTTAATGCTTGAGCTAGGAGTATGGGTCAGATACAATGTTTGCTTTACAGGTTGGAATAGTCAGCTGCTCTAACTTTGCTATATTTGAAATCAACAACGTTGTGGTAGCATTAGAAAACAATGAGTTATATAGGAATTATACTCTTGTAAACGATCCTTGCTTAAAAGCTGCAAAAAAATCAATTTTCTATTTTTATCAACAGATTTTTAATGAATTCCAAGCAGCATGGCAGAATACTGTGTATCATCAAATGGCATTGCCTCACCAACTCCTACAAGCTATTGTCATTATCTTGTGAGCAATATTCAGTATTTGAAGAAAAAAAAAAAATTGTTAGTTTTGTGAGAAGGTTTTGTTCTGACTTGGGATTTTTTTATGGCAAAAGGGAGGATGAGGAAAGACTCTGACTGAAGGGATCAAGAGAGCCTGTTGTCTGCTTTTAGCTCTACTCAGTTCCAGAGGCAACATAGCTCCTAATGAGCTGTGGTACCCAACCTTAAAGAAATGGCTAATTGTCCTGGAAGAGGAAAACACTCTCCATTTTGTCTGCATATCTATATCCAGAGACTGAGGGGTATGCAATAAATGAAATCCAGGTAGATGAAAGATACACTCGGAATCTGACTTTATTGCTTTTTTTCCACTAGGGTCTAACCTGCAGGACAAAAACACCCTGTGTGAGACCAAAACTGCTAAAATGTGCCCAGGCTACCTGGCATTTTAGAAAGCTGCTGGGTTTTGTGAAGTTTCTCTAACAGTCTTGAATCAAAGGGCCATGTCTGTGAATGTTTCTCAGAGGTCTATGCAACAATAATATAAATTATATTTATAGTCAATTAAGTGGTATTTATGGGGCTTACGTTAGGATTTACTATTTTTGCTAGAAGTCTAGGCAACTATTAAAAAAAAATAATTCACCAGCCTTTCTTTATTTTAAAACCTACTTCACTTCAGTCGTTAATAGTTCAGTATCAAACAATATTAAAATATACCATTACAGGTATTTTCAGTATAAAGCTGTATCTTATAGGAAAAAAACAACCTTTTTTTTTTCTTGAAGAGAAGAAGAGAGGGTGAAGGAACTAATTCCAAATATTCACATCTATGAAACAAATATGGAGCTATTCAACCCATCCATAATTTACAGTTAAGAATCAATATCGTAGTATACTTGTCCTCCCACTGAAGCTGTAACAAGACAAGTATGTGCTTGAAGGCAGTGTGAGAAAGTAATAGCCCCTCACACATCCAAAGCAAGCATATTAATATCATTCCTCCAAATGCCTAGGAGGCTGGCAGAGGCGGGCTCCATGGAGGAAAGCACAAGGGAGGGAAAGGCACACATAAAATAAATGAACAATCCCAGTAACTTTTCTTCCTAGGGTCTGGCATTGTAACAGGCCGATTCTTACTAACAGCATCAGCTGAGCAGACAACTGGATGTAAAAGCAAAGACACCTTGCTGAGTTAAACCAGGATGACTCCAGATGTAAGTTCCTGGTGGCTGTGGGAATAATTAAAGGTCTAATTCACTTTTACCAAGAAGACTGGAATAAGGGCATATGTCACGTAATTCCTTTTCCTGTTTGAGGACTCAAAACAGGATTAGAGACAGAAGTGAACCTTGTAAAATATTGCCCTATAAAAAGCAAAAACTTTAAAATTATGCTGTGACACTGTAATTAAAATCCCATTCACACTAAGGCCCTATTTCACCATGGTTTAAATAGAGGTTGAGGCCAAAAGCTATTACTAAAATTACTATCACTAAAGTCAGGTTTTCACAGAACTGGAACACCCATCTGAAAAAAAATCACATTTAAACTATCTTGGAATGGTTACATCATTGTAATCAGAGGACTGCTGAGTCAGTAGTGAGTAGTAACTTGTCAAAACTATTAGTAATGCAGTGTTTATAACTCATTGGAGTTGGGGGGGGTGTGGGTTGGTTTTTTTTTGTTTGTTTTTTTTAATGTCATGTGTTGTGCTGCCACATTCTCTTGGGAAACCATAACCTGTATTCATAATCACAGTCATGGCTTGGACTTCCATTCATCATGCCTTCTGTTACTACCTTTTTCATTGATTTTAAGGGAGACCTAAATGACTGGCTTACTCTGGATGACTAAATGCCTAGATGACTAAAGTTAAGTGAAATGAATTCCAACCAAAGCGACTGCAATTCTGTTTTAATTACTTAAAAAAAAGCAGTCAATACAATATCTAGCCTAAAGAGTGTGGCACTCCACCCACACTGAAGTGCACTGAAATGAAATGTTGATGGCTAAATTGAAAATGCTAGCCAACCACTCTGAAGATATAATCAGTTTTAACAATTAGTTGATTGAGATTCATAAAAAAATCTGAATGCCTGGAAAAAAATAAACCGTCAAACTAATCAACCTTTCAAAAAATCCCAACCCAAAACTTTGTTCTGCCATTAAAGAATTACTTTTAATAAGCTCAGCTAAACCTGTCCTTTATAACTTGAAGTGGTGGTTCCCCACACTGCAAGAATATTGATCCACTTATTAATTAATTTCTAACCAATCGTACCATCCTTTAAATTTTAGTGCCACTCCCTCATATTTAACTATGGTAGTTACCAGCTTTACAATCTGTTGTATGAGATTATTATTTTAACTTCGTATAGACCAATTTTGAACCATTTTTGGTAATGTAAGCCTTTTCAGTACATCACAACACTTATCTTTAAAATCCACATTGAGTGAATGTTATAAAAAAGAATATTCAGAATAACAGAAGTCTTAAAGATCTGGAGCTGTATGTTTGATACATATTTTTAAGAGTTCTGATGTTTGGAAGATGTGGATTTATAACTTCTTTGTAATACTTTATGTGTGGAAGAACTAAGGTTTCAAGTCAGTATTAATGGAGTTGTCTCCACAGCTGCTGCACATTGCTTGAAAAATAAATAGCATAATCTTTCCGAAGTAGCAGATTTTCCATTATCAATAATAACAGATATTCATTGTAATATCATTCCCTCAATACTTAGCTGCAGAAAAAGAAAAAAAAAATCCATGATGGGAAAAGCTAGTCTATTCTTAGGCTGTGCTATTTCTTAAGTTTTTCAAAAACAAAATCTGTATCTTTTTACATAAACATACAATTTGGAACAGGTAATATTTAATTCATTTACTGCTTAAGATAATATTCACATCCATCTATTAGCTTAATACTTGACATTATGAAGATGCAACAGATTCGAATTCAAATTCTGCTGACGTTGATTTCGGTAAACTTTATCAGAAGTTACTCTGTGCTCTGGAGATCAGAATCCAACCCCTGGCTCTCCTCTCTACTTCAATATTATTGTAGTAGTGTGAAAGGCCCAGTGTACTTTCTGTATATGTCCTATACCTCGCCTAAATCTTGGCCTGGAAGCATCATCTCACACATACTGGGAAAATATTTTTCTTCTATTCTCATGCAGCACATGACTCCCACGGGTGGAAATAGTTACTAATGCTTAAGTCTCAGTGACAACTACTTTGATTATGTAATAGAAAGTAAACCGATCTGGATTCTGTTCCTAAAAGCATATGACAGGAAACACATAGCAGGCCAAGGCTGGAAAATAAATCCAGACTGCAAAAGCTATACAGGCTTCACATTTCATTTATTCTTGCCTGTTTGGAAATTGTTACTAGTTTAAGAAATATTTTCTATATTATTAACAAAATGGAAAAAGTTAGGAAGACTTCTGATGACACAGACACTTTTAGAAGTGTGAACTGGGAAACTGAATTAATTATAGGTTATCTATTAGCAAAGCTCCAGTTAACTTATGTACTATATAGAAAATTACATAAATAAGGCAAAAAGGAAATAGGCAGAATCACTAAAACTTATAATGAGGAAGAGAGCTTTTAAAAGAAATTACTCGGGAACCAATGTATCTTGGAAAAGCCAGAATAGTTTCCTCAATTATAGGTATTCAGTCTAAAAAACTTCTCAAGATTTACATCATAAGTAAGAAGCTATGTGATTAATGTAGATTTTTAAAGTTGTGTGAGAGTACAGAAAGCAAGCCATCTATTTGTATAAAATAAAATTAAAAACATACAGATAATTCAAACTGTAAATTCCAATTGATACAGCTGTGCCCCGTAAAGGCTTGATGTGTGAGCTCTTTCTGCCAGTGAAAGTTAAAATATGAGTCATGGATTCCAAGCACAATATAGCCAAAAGATAAATCAGTCAAGAAGTCCTTCCAGAACTACTAAAATATATAAGGTCAGAAGAGAGAAAGAACGAGAGAATGAAAGAACAAACAAACAAAAGAAAGAAAGAAAGAAAAAAGAAAGAAAGGAAAAAGGAAGGAAGGAAGGAAAATAACTTCATCCACCTTAACAGAATTTAACAGAGATGAAAACTTTTTATACATTTTAAAAAAATGTTTTTTAGAACTGAATCATTGGCTTTAGAAAACAAAGTGGAAGAATTCTAAAAATACCAACATTTTTCTCACATTGTCTACCTGACAGTCTTCTCAAGCTGGAGGCATTAATTTTTATTTTATTAATCTCATGACCAGTGATACCCATGGGTCTGAAAAAGCAAAACATGACAGTAAGCTATGCTATTAGCTCCAGCTGTCTCCAATTCCAGGCAGATAGATAATCATGCAGATATGCCAGCTTGGTGCTTGTGTGAGCATATCTGCCCCATGCCCCATGCAGGGGCCGTCCTTGAAGATGCACTTCCCATTTCTTAAGTAGAGAAATCAGATTTTAATAGCACCTTGAATACTGTGCAGGGAAAGGTAACATCTCTAACCACCTAGCATTAAACAGCTATGTCCAGCGCATTCACCTTTCAGTCTTTCTTACGCTGGTATTTGTGCTGGTAAATGATGGTAAAAGTTCTACTCTTATTTGACAGCCCATAACTTTGAGCACACTGGTAAGGAAATGAGGGAGGTATACTTTTACATGGGACAATGTAATACTACACAGATACTCATGCCGTCTCTTGATGGTTAACACGGCTAGTAGGAGCAGAATAGCTGTTTGCTCAGTATCCTATTGAGGCAGCTTAGCTCTAGTTGGGTACCATGGCATTGTGCTACATAAAATAAGTACATGTATGATGATTATTTGTCCAGTCTGGAACATGATGATAAAAAATTCATTTGAAGTAGGTACCAAAACTAATATAATTTAAGGCAATGACAATGTTTTAGCATAAACAAATACAGGGAAGGAAGAAGCTATGATTGTATTTGATTTCCATGGGAAGGAAGAGGATGTTTAATTACAAACTTACTATGTACTTTGTCCAAGTGTTAATGAGGTGACCTGCTGATATCTATATACAAAACAACTTTAAAGACCACGATGGTTTAATCAAATTCTGATGTGTACCCCTCCACCCATTGTGAGAAATTCGACATGGGGAGATCAAAAAACCTCTCTTGTCTGTTCCTAACACAGTACACAACACCCAAAGAGTACAACACACTGCTGTTACCTCCCAAAGTATAGTTCTACAATGCTAGAGCTAAAACAATCTTTGATTAATTTGCAACAAGTGTTAGAATTCATCAAGAGGTTAATAAAAATCATATTCTTCCTAGGTGATTCATTTGCAACTTTTCTATTCTGCCATTTACTAAATCCCCATAGAAAATCTAGAATACATGCGTGAAGCCTGTGGTTCTGCTCTGGCATGGTGGCACTGAAAAGCTGTTTAGTGCTTGTCAATACACTCCAAGAGTTGAAGACCAGCCGCTGAAGGATGCAAGAGAAGTGGTACATAATTCTGGAACCACTTCCCCCCTCATCCTGACATCAGGAATTTCTGAAGAATCTAGAAATCCAGTTTTTCCCATATTTGTTTCCTATTTTCCATATTTGAAGCTCCCATTATAGATTTTCTATTTAATCCCAGCACTGTATTTGTCTTATATAGCATCCATTTCCACAGCTTACAGTGGGAAACATAAGCCTTCCGGAACATGAGCCTTTTGACCAGAACTTACCAGCTATTTTAGCCCGTCATGAAAGTGCTCCTTTCAGACACTAAGACAAGAGGAAGTAATTTTCTTACTACAAATGGGTGATCCGAACAGGCCACTGTTGGGGTTGCAGACCCAAAAAGCAGAAAACTGAATTCCTGGAGTGCAGTAGCCAGCTAATCACACGATATGAACTTGCTATCGCAATAGATCTGTTTTAGCTGGTAAATTACTCATTTTTGACAGAGAATATGGTGATTACTCAAAAGCAACCTAAAAAATCCACAAGATGCATTTTTGTTGATATATGTAAAACGCATCCCATGTACCAAAGGATGTGACCCTTCTTTGCCAAAACCACACAAAATTAAACAGTCTCATGAGCATTAGCTTTTACATTTCTGTATCATCACACGAAATCTTTACACTTCAGGTTGTTCTCTTGTGAACTGAGATAACATAACACTCATTATTCTCATTATTGAGAATCTAGATCAAAATAATTCAAATCCTCAAAATTTCACTGTAATAGCTGCAATGGAAACAGTACATTTTCAACAGCACAAAATACATAGCAAGTAAGACAAGAAATATAAAGATCTCTGTGGTATTTCCATGCTTCCAATTAGCAAAAGGGCAGAGTAAAAATATTCACCAAAGAGACTAGTTAAATCATATTTACCTGGAATCTTAATAAATCAAGAACAAGCCATATCAAATGTAGGACAATGAGTGCATCAGTCTAAGGAAAGACTCTGTTGACCCTTTCAGGACAAAAGTTTAATCAGTTCAGAGGCAAAAAACTGACTTGTGCTTTTTCTTGTGAAAAGCAGATACATAGACACATTTGGTTGTTACATGATGTCTGCTGAAGGCCAACCTACACATAAAACAAAGAGTTAGCCGAACTTTCTCCATGTAAAATTGTTGATAATGTGTAAAAATGTGAGCAGCACAGTCCACAATCTATTAATTTTGTCTTGATAACAAGACAAGGAAGTGGCAGTGGAGTTTTTTAAATCTCGAGGTTTTTTCCTTGAGAAAGTGACACAATTCTAGGATTCAGAGCCTAAAAGCATTATAGTCCGCTGAAGATTACTCTCTCAGTCTTCAAGACAATACTACTTTCCTTTGTGTACAAACTACCCAACCCTGGAATTTATGTTTTTTAAAGACCATTAAAGACATCTCTTACTCATTTCTGCTGAAGTCTTAAACTGTTATTCTGCCTATCCATAGGTACGCATAGACTTTGCATACACTTCCTATACATAGACTTTTACTTTCACATACAGCCCAACTGACTTCAAAGGAGCTTAGATGGATTTGAGCTACAAATCCGTATTTCTAGTTGTCATTTAGCTAGATCCTTTCTCAGTCAACAGCTGCAGATGAAACAACCACCACCCTCTGGGATGACTAGATTTAAGTAAGCATTTTTTTTTTCTTTACAGATTTTTCTCCAAACACACTTCTCAATATTACACGGATCTCTCAAAATATTTCTGGATGTACTGCTAGGTGTTCCCGAGGGGAGGTTGTACTTCTTTTAATCTGATTCAAGCACAAAATCTCTGTTCTGTTCAATCTTAATATTATTATTCCCTTTTCATGATATTTTGCATTTTGTATATTAAACATGTAATTCAGGTTTTGTTTGTTGGGTTTTTTCCCCCCTGTAAGTTATGTAGGGTGAGATTCACCTCTTCAGTCAACAAAATGGTTACACTGAAAGACAAAGGTTAGGTGAAACAAACTCTGCCCTAAATCCAAATAAATCTGTATGGCTTTCATGTCAGGAAAGAGCATGGGTTGTTTCTTTCTCTTCTCCCTAGTATAACTTACAGATTCAAAAACTATGTCTGTAAAATGCCGCATACACTTACCACACCATTTACATGATAAAAGCAGCACAGGATGGAAAAGTATACCTAAATTGAGTTTCTGTGCCTGTGCACCTCAGAAAATGGTACAATGTATGTAGGTAGTAGTACCTATGAAATAAAATTTTAATGCACTGAATTTTTCTTTTGCCTTTTATGGGGAAATGTGTGATTGGCCCCTGCAGAAATAAGCTGACTGTTAAAAGATGCAGCACTGATAAAAATTGAATTTTTAGGGAGTGAAAAAAGGACAGTAACAGAATATACCTCTGTTCAGGATTCCTGAGCAAATATCAGAGTGCAAAAGGATGAAGCAAATAGTGCTGTTTTCATCTTCAAAATTAGTAAAGCTATGACTCATCCTCTTTGCAAAACAAAAATAGGACTTTGAGGAGGAGCGCATGAGATGTCGTCTAGTTCTGGCTACTTACGAATTTTTCAATTGGCTCTAGCTTCTCTCTGTTATGCATCAGACCTGAACCTGCCTTGTAGGGTGAGCTGCATTCTATAAAGTCACGCATACATTTGTAGTGTATATGCATTACAAAATAGCTATTATTATTACCTATGATAGCCGTGCATACTTAAAATGGTAAATTAACACAAAGTAGTGTTAATTTTCCATCAATCAAAGAAAAATACAAACTTTTTCCAGCACCATCCCTAAGTAAGGCTGTTGTAGGAGTTTTTCACATGTTCGTTCACACGATTTTTTTACAATTATTTAAACAAAAACAACATAGTAATGCAAAGATGATGTACAAATTCTGTATGTAAATGAATAAAATATTTTCTAATGTACACTACTTCGGTCATATTTCTGGAAGAGACATGGTGGGGATTCCATACATTACAATCTGTCAATTCAGTATAACAGAGGAAAAGCAATACAATAGAATGCAAATTATTTTGAGTGATAGCAAACTTTTATGTACTTTTGACACTCACACCCCACATTTGAACTAGTAGTGGTTTCTAAGAAGTGGATTTTTATCATAGAATCATTTAGATTGGAAAAAAACTTTTAAGATTATGAAGTCTAACTACTATGTATCTATCTTCTGCAAAATTAAGCATGAGTGCTCCCTGAAGTATAAAATCAAATAAAAAACAACAAAAAAAACCCAAAAAAACCTCCCTCAAACTTCATTTGGATTTTACAATTAATTCTGAGCTGGAAAACTGCCAGAAAAAATCAGTCCCACAAAGGAAAAAAAAAAAAAAAAAGAGTAAACCTCTTTTAAATAGAACAGGTACTGTAATTCTTGAATTGTTCTCAGGTATAAAATAAACAGATTGAAGCTCTGCACTCGTATACTTGTTTGGTTATACTGAATTTGCACTATTAGAGCAGCCAAACACAGAGACAATATAGTTCTTAGTAAGAGAATTTGGTCAAAATTGTGACCAGAAGCACTGTAAGAAAAGAAAACATAAACAAACCAGCAGTCTTGTCAAATAAAGCTGCATGCCTTCTACAATATAGAAAAAAAAGCACTCAAATCCTTTGAGGCATGTAGGATAAAATCACATGTAAAACATATTAAAGCAACACTTTGGTAGACTCAAGGATAAGACTGAGTTATTACTCATCACTTAATGCATAGCACATATATTTCAGACCAGTGGCTGGGTCATCTAATATAAATTGTGCTTTTGTAAATGGTTCTGTTTATCTTTATTTCTTTAAAGATCAAGAAATAAAAGCCAACCTATTGAAAAATATATCTATCTGCACGTTTCATTGCCATGGGTTGCTTTTAATTAAGTGTTGTAAAAGGTTATTCTGACCATTACCTGAGCCTTGAATCACCCACGTTCACCCTCTTCAAAGCTCTTATATCACTCACTGAAATTCACTGTATTTTTGGCTTCTGCATGAGGAACACCTCCAAGGTTCATTAGACAAATAATTTCATACAACTCTAAAATTCAATTTTTTTAAATTAGCAAAAGCATAGTTATTTAAAAGCTAACATGGTCTGAAAGAAAATTCTTTACAAACAGTATCTATCTCTAAAAACCTAAGAAACTGAAATAAGACAACAGCCTTTGTGAATCATTATATAAAGTAAAAAAATCATTCAAAATCATGAAAATGACTAAGGGATAGCAATGAGATTGACATGAGCCAGATAAAGTTGTACTTGTGCCTCCTCCATAATTATATAAGGAAAAAATAACTTAGTTACGTATTTCACATACACTATATACAAGTCTTTATGATGAAGTTATGCATAGCTACACCTTACTTTAAGAAAATTATTTGTCTGTTAACAGAGCAAAGTACTGGCTTATTTGCTCTAATGTATTATACATACCTGCTCTGTTGTAAAATAATGTAACATTACTCTACCTTTTGCTGCCAAGTAACTGCAAACCCATTGTTAATTGCCAATAAATCACTTGAAATAAACTGTTTATTTAAGCAAAGGAAAGATGGCTCTAGGGCATATTTGCACCATGGGACTGACATAAACTAGCTACTATATAATTTGAGATGATGTCTTTATCCTTATCAATTACAAAGAAAAATACATTTCATCAACAAAGCACTATCCAAAATAGTATTATAATGTGCATTCCAGGATATTACACTTCACAGAAGAATAAAACATACGGATACATTTAAATATAATAATTGGTTGTAGATTGTTGTTTCTTCTGGATGTCAATGCTGAGTAATGTGAAAAATAAACAGCCCTTCTGAAGTATGATGTTTTACAAACAGGTTGCTGTACCCAAGACAGGAAACATGAAGCGGAGAGATGTATTAAGTCTTTCAAGGTGTCCATTATTAGCTCTTTCACCCTGGGGCATACTTCCAGTGCAGTATGAGTTGATTGGTATGGGTCAAGTTGATTGACACATTTAATTCCTCCTTTTTTGCAATTTCTTGTTTTTAGTAGATTCTACTATATTTAGTCTTTCATCCTAATGATGGTTTTTTCATTATCTATATTTATCATATGAGCATACCAATAATACTAAGTATACACCTGACTATTTTTAACTCCGTGCATGACATGGAAGCATAGTCTTCCACTCAAGGCAATGATTTGGGCTTCAGGTGATCTGGACCCATTCTCTCACTCTGCATCAAACTTTCCTTGCAATTTTAGGGAAGCCTTTCATGTGCCAGTTCAACAAAGAGTCTAAGAACATGCATACATCCATTTTTATTTCAAACAAAACATTTAGCTCAAGAGCTTTGCTAACTGGTTGCTGGTTACAGGTTTCTAACATGCCTGTAGTGGAAAGACAGTCACTGCAGGAAAACCTGAAGTCTACATATCCACCTCAGGCTAAATTTTGGTAGTACTTGCATTTTCAGCAGCCAAAGAATATAAGATTATCATGCCCAGAACAGAACAATTTTATCAAGATGAAATGACAATGTCCTCTTGAACAGTCTCACAACTGAAGTACCCTCCTGAAATGGCAAAGATGCTGGCTAGAATCTTCTTGGATAAAAAAGAAACCTGAACATTTTGTAATGTTCTGATCATTGACAAGTGCCTGAAAAGGCAGTGCCAGTGTCACCTAACACAACCAACAGTGTGACACTCTATTGACCAGGTAAGCTCTAAAAACGTAAAACAATTCAGAGCTATCAAATAATCTCATGTTATTTACCCAATAGACCCCAATGGTAGCAAACTTCCAGCACAATCAGGGCTGGGGCATTTCTGACCGTGCTAAGAAACAGACTGTTAGCACTCCAACTAGGAAAAGAAATTTAAGGGGCTTCACTATCGTAACAGCAGCTGTTTGAGGTTTTGATTTCTGAAATTTATATATAAGCTTGTATTTCTTATCATGTATGTATGAAGCTTATATATCAAGCTTACATATGAAGCTTATACTCCTTTCTGTACCAAACTTTATTGTATTGAATTGAGGGATAACGACAACTGTCCAAATACATCTCTGATGCAAACAGCTATCAAGACCATTTTCTCCAGCCATTTAAGTGCATATATATGATAGTTTTGTTGGCTTTATTTTGTCCAATAAGGGAATTCAGTGATGAGTGGGACTCTTGCAGAATATGTTGTCTATCAGCTGCTTCTTTTTTCAGTCTTCAGTCTGAGAGCATATGTATGCTTCTCAATGGTAAGGTCTTTAACACTGTATTATTTTTGCTCTTTAAAACTGCCTTTTGCACAAGCCAATCTCAAAACCTATTTAAAATATCCGCATTTGTAAAGTGCTCTTCACTGTGGCATGCCCCCAGAGTGGTGTACAAAGATTAAAAAACAACATGCAGGCTACTTGCAGGTAGGCAGTAGAATCTCTGTGTTCTGAGTGCTGTGATACCATGAAGTTTCTCTGGAACAATCACAGCAGACAGACAAAAAAATTAGGCTCTGCACAAAACTTTCCCAAATGAGAGTGATAGTGGGGAATCCCAAATTGCAAAACGTTTCTAAAATATTATTTATTTATTTATTTTCCTATATTCACGGAAAACCATCAAAGGTTTATTTATGCACATAATCTGAAGACAATGGGGAAAAGGCTATTTCAGAAACATTTTTCTCACTTTCTTTTTCAAAAAGAAAAACAAAAACCAACACACACCCCCAGATTTTTAAATGTATGTTTCTTATTTAATTTAGTACACTCATTCAAGATTTATAGCTGCATATATTTTGCAGGCTGAAAAATACCATCTTTTTTTAGCTGAAAAAGAGACAAAAAGCATTAAAGTCACCACTTCAGATGAGGAGAATTTTTATCGATATAAGAAACCACAAAACATTAAAGCCAGTGTTTCAGACATTGCAAAAAATTTCCCCTTTGTCTTCAGTATGAACTTGGCAATTTCAATGCCAATCACATTTTTAATTGAGAGTGAATGAAGCCTAGTAGCAGTTTTATTTTTGATTATATGACAGCAACAGTCTCTACATTTCATCCCCCATTATTTCTCTCTCTTAGGCAAATGTATCTTTTTGGTTAGTCTGAATTCAACATATCTCATCTTCAGGGGGCCAAGTGGAAATACAGCGTCCAAGTTCTACAGCAAAAACACATCATGATTTTGAAAATTTGAAATTATGATGTAGCAACAACCTCTTCCTTTTACTGTTTACAAATGAAAGAAACAATCCGTTAAGGACCCAGCATTCATCCCAAAATGTAAGGATTTACTGGAAAAGTTAAAATCAATGCTGACTTGGGTGACATATGTTACTTAGCTGAAATCATATATGCAAAGTCCCCACATTCAGCACTAGCCAAGCTATTGCCTGTTTGTATTTTGAAGCATGAGCAAGTGCTTGTTAAAAGACACAGAAAGAGGAGCTGATTAGCATATTTTCTGTGCCAAAGTAGAATTTACTCATAAAAAAGAAAGAGTCACCATAAACAAAACAGGAAAGCATTCTGGGGTATTAACATGTCATCCAAAATATTTTTTTAAGCCTCAATTGTATTTTTCATCCATTCTGCTTTCCATATCATCACATTTATCTTATTTAAACTGTCTTTTATTTGTCCAACACTTTAATATCTATGCTTACACTCCAGGATATCGCAGGACTCTGCTGAGTTTTCAGAGTATTTGGCATCACAGCAGAACAAGGTCACCTTTTAGCCTCATGACTAGAGGCTTGGCTTCACCCTCATTGACCCTGCCTTACTATATTTTGAGTTAATTCATGCAAGGAGGTGGGAAGGATTACGCAATGAAATGTGGGCAGGCTCAGCAATGAGCATAACCACATGCACCTCCTAGAAAAGAAGCACTCGGCTCTCCCTTCTCAGTTGCATTTGCTTCTCTCGGTGGTCTTTCAGCTGCCACTTCATTTCTGTTCTTTTCTTAGTCAAGCCAGACAAAAATTCTGTGCTTTCCCACAAATAATTAAGGTATCTTCTTTTGTACAGTATAGCACAGTAACAGGCATTTAAAAAAGCTATTTGTGGCTTGTGGCTTGCTGTCACCCTGCAGCACTTTTTCCAAGAGCTGTTCTTGCCTCAGCTGACCAGTGCAGAATGCCACAGAATTTCTGGAGAAGAACTGCCGCACCAAACAACTTTCAACTATGAAATCATTCAACAGATTTAGGAAGCAATGTAGAACGGGGCACAACTGCTGGGTTTTATTTGATAGAATTTATCAACACAGAATTTCATGGAAATTTAAGTTTATACCTTCTTAAACAAGTGGTCTGAATAAACACCAGTTTTAGGAGAAAATGTAACTGTTTTCTTAATCTTTAGTTTGTTTCCTGGCATCCAGCATACATCCAACTGTTCTTTGCAATGACCAGATTCATTATTTCCTGCAAAAAATACAGATGCATGGGCTTGATCCCCTTTTCCAAAATACTGCTGGCCAACAGAGTAGTGTTGGCACAGCAAAGATCAGCTGCAATGAAGAAACACAGCAGCAAAACTGGTTTTTATCTTAGAACAATCAGATCCCAAATTATTTAAACCTTTTCACAGATTCCTTTAATAGCAGTGTCCAACACTTAAATCTATTGAAACTGGAGCTTTGGGTTTGTTTTATCCCCAACATGTCTCTGAGACAAAAGCCATATGAGATGTTAATTTTGATGACAAAGTAGCAGAAGAAAAAGATACAGATTAAATTAGGTAAACAAAGGAAATCAATATGATTTTAAAACCCTAAGAAGTACTTCTCCAGACTCATGCTCTATTTGAAGCATATCTATCTCACCTGTGCATGCATATAAATAAAAAGCTGCTCCAGAAAACAAAATAGCTCTCAAAAGTTAAGCTTTAAATGATGAATCAGAAAGGATTATTCTTAAAATTGACCAGTTATTCCATGAGTTTCAATTTCTGAGTAATTAACTCATGTCAAGATAAAAAAAAGAGTAATTTTCAGAAACTAGAAAACACACTGTGCAAAGTAACACAGGTGTAAGGCAACAGGAACCCAGTTCTGTGTATGCATGGCACTGACCAATTTTGTCAAGCAGCAACTAACAAAATTCAATATATTTTCAAAGCAAATATCCACATTTGTAGAGCTCCCACCATTACCCGATTCCAAACATTACAGCAGCTTTAGGCTTAAAGACCTTTGACCATGTATGTGTCCAATATCCAGATTTTAGATTAATTCTGCCTAGGCCTGGTATTTTTCTGGGCAGAATATGAACATCGGTTTTACATGAAAAAGAAGCAATAAGACTCAGATACCAAGCTATAGGAGACCACGGTGCATCCAACAACAGACATATCTGAGATTTCTGGATAATTGCAAAAAGTACTAAAATTCTGACTTGAAAAGATTTCCAGATGAGAAACAATGACCTGTACATCACGGTACAAATATCTTCTAGATGTACTGAACTAAGGCATAACCCCATTGCAATGAAATACACAGATTAACCCTTCCTCTGCCTATTTTAATAGTCTGGATAATATTTATACATTTCATATTATCAGCTGTGTTTTAATTTACTTTTGGCAATCCCATTTCCCATCATTCATCCTTTCTTCATCACTTTGTCATATACAAAATAAATAGCATTTAGAAAGAATTATTTTTGCATTTATATCTGGGGTTTTTTATGAAAGGCAAAATAATTTTATTTACAAATTATCTATTCATTCAGAATTCATCAAGCAGAAATGCTGTCCAATTCATTTTCCAATTTCAAAACTAAAATTTCCTTTCTGAGGAATTATATAAAACTTCCCCTTGATAATGCAAATGAAGAACAGGATCACAGTATTTCATATCCAAGACACTGATTTCTAGGTAGCAAAACCAATTTAAGCATGTCACATATGATATCTAGTATTTTATAAAATGTGAGCAACAAGGCAACTAAAGCACAGCAACAAACATTGGAAATTATGTCAAAAGGAATAAACCCAAACCAAAACAAACCCAGCCATATTTTAGTTCTATTCCACATAGCACACCTCAGAAATAACCCTACATTCTACCAAACTTGTTGCAGGACTTAAACTACAAAACCCTTTGCTACTACCTGACAGGGAAAATTAATGATCCATCAAAAATGACAAGGAAGTAAATTTTATACTAACAGAGTAGCATGCTGAACCACCCTCAGCTGGCTGAATCCAGATAAATGAACCAAGTCATGCCATATTATGTCAAGGCTTAAGTGCAATTTTCCTACTTGCAAGGCATGCTTGTGACAAATACAGCCTGAGGTTTCCAACAACAGACATGCTGTTATTATGGCAACTGCATAGGGTAATAAAAGAAACCTTGTGAAAATCACACGTGACAAATGTTGAAAGGAAAGTCACAGTAAATAACTGCTTCCCTGAAGCTGGGCCTACTGTTTTTCTTCTAAGTATTTCCATGACTGTTTGTTAGTCTGTGCATTACACTAATTCTGTGCTAAAATAATTGTTATTAGTATTACAGGTATGCACATATTAGACACTGGAATGAGAATTTTTACAGCAGACTTTAGGCTAGAAGAATGCATCGATATTTGATTATTATATCATGATAGCATCAATCCATTATCTTTAATGGATTTCATCCTCACAGGGCATAGGAAAGAAATAAAGTGGGTTCTCTGTTCATAAAGATGTTAGGACGATCAAAATCAGAAAAAGGTGGATGTGTCTTTGAGACTTCCATGAAGCAAAATTGCATTTTATCCCAATACCTGTTTAAATAGATAAGGCATTTCCAGTTATTAATATATAAATGTATGAATGTAATGGAAAAAATAGAAATCAAGATGAAAATAAAAATGAATAAAAAAAAGAATAGAAGTTTAAAAGATAAAATCGAGCATTAAAAAAATGAGAAAAAGTGCTTACATAAAAACAGGTAACTTCGGGGCAGTATTAACGTAACGCAAAGTAATTTTTATAACTTCTAATGCTGTCAGATTTTTCTCTGACATCTCCTGCCAGAAATATTGTCTGAATATACGAGGATTTTCTGGAAATCTAGCACTTCTAATGTTGGATAAAACTTTTCAGTTCTGAGTAGGCAGAATCACGTTTGTACTCTTCATCCTGTGCAACAAAAGGAAAGATCAAGAAGTGGGTAAATGTCTGTCACTAGGCGCTTCTGACTCATGCTACACGCTAAGAAAAATCCTCTCTTCAGTTCATTACAGAGGCAAAATATTCCTGAAATTGTAGTACTCACCATGAATAAATAAATAAGCAATGCTCTGAAAGCAAGTTCAGATACTGTCCTCATAAGAAATGAGGAAATAGTGGAAGTAAACCTTCATGTGAAAGTATGCCTCTCTCTTACCTGCCACTTTGAGATACTGGATTGAGACACCTCGAAGGCCAAGATCTAGCTTACCAGTTTAAAATTACTCCCAGATTGACAAGCAATGCTGTTTTGTCTGATGCCCCATCATGTGGCCAGCAGGCATCATACAGGCATCAGGACAGTCTGTACTTTATGTGGACATTTCATGTCGCAAATAAAAAGCCAATACATCCATCTTCTTAATGACAATGGCTTCTATTACCAGGTAATAGAAGCTGTGTGGCATCTCGAAAAACAGCTTTAATAGTACCTAGATTGCATAAGGAAAATGTGAATGTGTGTATTTTGATGAAGGAAGAGAAAGAACAGGAAGAAAGGGGAAAAAAAGGTGCAAGAAAGAGCCAAGGAGAGAAAAAAAGGGGGATAAAGTGATACCTGAGAGAGAAGAAAATTAATTGCTCTTCATTGAGTATTGGCAGGCAAGGAAAGACAGTTTCAACTTCTTCACTATTATGATTAGTAGGCAAGGAAAGATAAGGAGAGGTGAGGAATTTATATTTAGCTAAAGAACTAGATTTCCCTAGTGACATAAGGAAATTAATGAATACCCGCTTTTCTATGAACTTAAGGTTAACTTGCTCTTCGGACGCTTTTCTCTTAGAAATTAAATGCTCCTCAAGAACAGACACCAATTGTCACCCGAGTCCTTAGGAGCAATTTGGTGACTCAGCTGATAGGCCAAGTGCAATAACTAATGAAGCTGCATTTCTATCATTGATAAATTTCATTGTGGTATATATAATACTTCTATTTGTGAAGGATTTGCTTCTGTAATTTCTCTTCAAATCTCTATTTCAACTCTACAATATCCAACAGATCATCAGCTTTATGGTATGATATGATTACACACAGGGCCAGCACTATTTTCCTCAGTTTATATCTACTGCTCAAATTACAGTAACTTTATTTTAGAACTAATTGCATTTTCCCATATTAACATCTCGAAGTGTCTCTGCTTTGTCAGTCTGTTTAACCAGCGTTGCACAAGAATACTTGGCCCTTGAGCCTAAAATTATGTATATTTCTATGCCATTTTCTTCCCTTACTGCCATCACACGAGTAATTCAGCTGCACTGTACAGCCAGATGTTAGTACATACTGTTGATCTATGTCATTCTTGTCAAGTCAGAAATTAATATCATGGGATCATTTTGAACAAATAAAGTACTTTCTGATGGACAGAAAATAATGTGTCTTATGTGAAGGATGCAATGCATCTCAAGGCTTTTTTGTAGACTGCCATTAACTCCTCAATATTTTCATATATTATAGAAAGTTTTCCTCATAAGTCAGAGATGAACTACTAGGCAAAAAATGTTAATGTTTGTTCCAACAGTGTATTTCATGCTGATTGATACAAATTAGTTTCCTAATAATATGTGAAGAGAGTTCATTAATAAAGCAAAAATTCCTACTCTACAGAGTTACATTCCTGTTCACCTGTTTTTTTTATTTCCAAGTTAAAAATAACTCATGTAGAATTGAAAATTGAGGATATATCAGTAATTTTATGTACTGCAGTGATACTAAACTCAATTGATACTCTCTAAAAAGTCTTAGAAAAAAATACAGAATGAATGAATTCAAGGCAGTTATGATACAGAAATAGACACCCAAAAGCACTTAGATGGTTGGTTCATTATACCAGTATTTTTAGTACAGTGATAGTCTACTTATGACTAGTTACTTAAAGTGACTGTCATGTCAGATTCTTTAAAGATTCCTGATTTCTCATTAGGTGGGATTTCTTCTCCCATTTCCATTTTTCTTTATTTCACTACTCGTCATCTTTATTTTAAGTGTCTGTTTAGTGGGGATGAAGGTGCATAAATCGAAAAATTGCTTCCTCCTCACACTATGCTTAGTCTTCTGATTTGCAGAAGATGCAATTTTGCCCTCATTCAAACAGATCCTTTCAAAGGTTGACTTCTACTCTTTAAGATGACAGGTGTTATAAAACTATCTGGGAAGAAGGGGATGGCTTTCTCTCTCACAGCTTAAAAGATTTCTGCATTTGAATAACTGAACTCAATCATGCTCAAAAAGAGCTGATTCTCCTTCTTGTAACATCATCTCAATTGCCTTAATCCAGAAAACACCAAAAGGAGGGGGGTTTTGGCTGCCTCTTATGGAGCCTTCTTCGTGTTGTATGGTCTTGTACATCATGTTTTCTTCATCCCAGACACCTCCTCAGTCCTTTTGCTTTGTTTCAAGGTCTCACCTTACTTCATGTCTGCCATCACTCCCTTTGTGTAAAGGGACAAAATCTACAGGGCTCAAAAAGACTTTCTTTCCCATAGATCAACTATTCTAGTTTTGCTTTTCTACCTCCTCTAGAGCTACCACACCACCAGTGCAGATCGCTTGAGCTGCACACCACCAACAGGCTGTCAGCTGAAGTTAGAATGACCTCAGGCTGAACTTGCCATTTACTGCAGATTAAGTTTTTCTTCTCCTGGCCCCTAATTCAGATGTTTTCAGGCAAGGGCTAACCCATGGCATAAGCATGTGTTCAGGTTATCTCCTAAATTCTTCTGGGAGCACTGGCTGCTGTGTACAGCCTGCCAGGGGCTTCCCTTCCACCAGCAACCTGGGTACCCAGGCTGCACCAGCACATCTCCATGGCTGCGTTGCCAAAGAAGTGCAGGCTGCAAAACAAACACACAAGCCCAAAACATTCATACTGTGTCATCTAATGAGTATCCCTTTTTCGTAATATCCATTTCTATCGTACTCTTCTTTCGTAAATACCAGAGGTTTAGTGTCAACCAGGGCAAGCACTTCAGCTCAAATAAATCTGATAGCAATGACGGAAAATGGAAAAACAAATTAACACTTCATACAGCCACCACAGATAGCCACTGTGGATAGAATAAAGTGGAAAACATATGAAGGCTCTTCCCAGTAAATCTAAAGATGCTGTAATAACAGCAATCACATATTCTTGCTGCTCTGTGTCTGTGACACTGTAAAAACTCAGTGTTGTAGAGAAGAGGATAGCAGGTAACAACTTCTTGCTACTTCTCACAAGGATGAGGAGCTGCTCAAAGAAACAATCAGGTAGGTTCTTTAATGATGCATGTTTTTAAGGCAAACTCACAAAAAGTGAATTGTATTCCATTCTATTTCCCTAAATAAACTTTGAACCTTGCATGAAACATAGGGGAAAAAACCAAACAAGCAAAAACTACCCTTCCCTTAGACATCCTACTCTTCAGGTAATCCTGACAGCCACGTCACCATCCCTTTCTCTCAGAACAAGCATTAGAGAGGCATTTTCTTGGTGTTTTATCCTTCTCACACAGGTCTAGGTTTCAGAATACACTGTGCAGACTGCCACATTTTGCAGTTACTGTCAGAGTATTTCCTGATGATATTGCAAAATTAACCATTTTGAAAAAGGGAGAGTAATTATTATTCCAAAATGTGGGAGTTAGTCCCTAGAGACAGTGATGAGAGCTCTCTTGACACAAAGCAATGGTAAACTTAATGAAATATAAAATTCCATTGTAAACCGTTGTAAAGCATTGTAAACCAGTAGTTACCAGGAAAGCACTCACATCTTCCAACAATATTTCATATAACGAACTTCAATAAACAATCTCATTATCTAGCCTAGCTGTATGCTTGTCTCTAGGAAAAGACTCTTCAGTGATTCAGTGCACAAATACATGCTAAGTATTTTTCCTGGATCAGAGCTAGAAAGCCCAACACAGCCAGGGACTGAATTCTAGACAGGCAAATGACTGCGAAGAAGCGCACCTTCCCTTTTTGATTCATGTTTGCAGCTCAGCTGCATGATGGCTCGAAAGCATAACTACTGCTGTCAGGCTGATCTCATGAAAAGGAGGGGGATGTATAGGACAGCTGGCCAGCAACAGATGGGGATATGCTGTTCCACCTCACAGGTTGGTAGAGCTCCTGTTGCAGCACATGCTGTCCAGAAGGAATTCTAACTCTAATGCAACACCAGCCTTCCAAAGGAGGCCTGGCTTTAAGCCACAGTCAAGTCCAAGAATTAAAATAACTTCTTAAATTGTCTATCTACTCCTTAAACAGTCCAGTCATTTATAGTTCAGATCAGTTGTCTGTGCTGGAAATTAATTAGTCAGTTCTATAAATTCTTTTTGCTTAAGATAAGGTGAAAGCATGCTGTAACCTTCTCCGTTTTTGTGAACAGAACTTGAAATACCTTTTGACAGCTTAAGATTTCTTGCCCTTGAAGGAGAAAATTCTTTGCTTTCCTAATCATATGATAAATACAAAAAGGTCATCATCCGTCCCAGTCACCACAAGGATGATGGCTTTCACTTACTTTGCTTTACAGTAAGATGGCTTTGACCATCAATTGACTTCTAAAATAGCTAAGCTGCATTAAGATTAGACTGTTGTTATTGAAATTTACAATGAACTGAATTTATCTTTTATTCATTGTCTTAACTTTGTACAGACACCTAGAGTTTAATTCTGTTCTTCTGATATTTCAAATTACTAGAAAACAAAAAAAAGTAAAACTCATTTGAAAACTTGTGGAAACAGAAATTAAGATACCAGTTCATTTTGACCTTCTGAGTGAGAAGATATTAATAAATTACACATTTATGCCATTTATTATTATCAAGGTGACTGGACACAGTTGTAGGGAGCTTATTCCACTATGCAAACACACCCTGACCTAGTTGTTGTGTGCCGACATAAAGAATTATCTCGTCTTACCTCCTTAAAATAGAGATACTGTCTATTATGGATAAAGTTATCTATACCATGCCATACACAGAGTATCAGAGGACAGTATTCATTTGTAGTGCTAGTTTCACACTAGGGTTTAAATTACAAGGCACTAATATAAACTAATGGAAAAGCTGAACCAATACTTGAATATACAAAATGTAACAAGCAATTTAAAGGGGATTACAAAATAGGATTTGGCTGAGAAACACTGCTGCTTTGCATTATTGTCTGTGGCACTGCATAAAAAAAGTGTTATAACTTCACAGGGTATGACAAGACACCTTGAGGTCATACTTGGCAGATTATTAGAAATTTTATGCAACTGGCACCTGTACAATCCCATACAAAGCCATTAAGTGTTCAGCGGGACATTTTTTTTCTTTATGCCTTTCTTCTCTTTTAAAATGGCTTTCAAGTAAAAAAGTTATATATTAACAGTGATGTGTAAACACAACTCTGTAGTAAATCCTTTTTAAACACACAAATTATGAATTAAAAATGGATATGATCTAATATTCGTTAAAAGCTATTTTTGTACTATATATTTCCTTTTTAAAAAAACCTGAAGGATCACTTTACAGAAATACATATACAATCTGACTCTTTTTAAATGCCTACTGACTTCAAAGAAAATCTAAGAACAGCAACGTGTGTTTTACAGCTTCTTCCTTATTATCAAAAAGTATTTCAGTATTTGAACTGAAGGAGCAATTCTTGTGAATGCTTACACACAGCATTTTAGTACTTGTGCATATTCTTACTAGACCCTGCAGCATTATATTTCACTTGATGAGCTTCTTAAAGGGAGTCTTGATGAAAAAAACCCCACAACTTTGCATAATGCACTCCATAAAAAACAACAGGATATTCAGAGTACTCATACAAATAAATTTAATATTCAGACTAAATGTTTACAGATGTGAGCCTTTAAACAAAGGCAGTGAGCTAAAATTGAGTTTGCTTTACTCTCTCAGCTATTAATTCACCTTCGCCACAAACCAGAATATAAACCAGACACAATGCTACTCAGAAAAAGTTGAACTTGCTGAATGAAATACTGCCATTTTTATGTCTTCTCTTTCTCTGCAAAGCCACAGCCTACCCTTTTCCACTTTTGTGGTCTTTGTGTTCTTAAATTTGAGTCCTACAGTTAAAGGTGCATCATCAGCTTATCAACTATCAATTTCTTTAACTTAGTATTAAAATACTTTGAATTATTATTCTAACATATTATTATTTCTCTCATTTCTCCATACATCACGCATTACTGTTACTGTTTTACACATGCTATATAATACCCATGTAAATCGCAATCCCTATATTAGAGTTCAACATCTAATGTAAAAGGACAAATATAAGTATATATTTATAATTTTCATAATTTATATAATTGGCATATATATGGTATACAGATTTTGTACCAGCACATGTCATATACACCGACATTTTTGTGATTGCAGAAATACATGAATTATGATTTACTGCTGCTGAACATATATTAATTTGCTGCAGTATAATGAAAGAACAGAATTTTAAATGGAAATCCGACAATGGAGATAGTTGAGTGTTTTGTCAGCTTTCCGGATCTTCAGGAGCAAACATCACATATAGCACTTTTATTTGAGGTTGATGACCAGTTCTATTTGTCATCTACATGAAGCTGATTCCACCAGTTTTGTATTGTTTTGAATCACCAGATGGCACTTCTCCCTGCCCTGAAGACCTACCCACCTGAGCGTGTGGGAGTTATATCTGGCAGAAACATTGCCAGCTGAACTCAGATGCTGTAGATGTTGAGTGCTTTACCAGTAAAGAAGCACTTTTCTTGTTTCAGTCACTCTCTTTAGCTGAAAATGCTCTTTCTCAAATTAGTTGCTGTAGACAAGCTATGTCTACAGAAGTGGAAAAAAAAAGGAATTTAAACCCTTCACTTTTGTCAACACATATGCACTGCCCAGGGACGGTTTTAAAGGCATTCTTTCGCATTCCCCACAAGACAATATTTAAAGCTGCACTTCTAACTTGAATAAAATAATATTGACAAAATGAAATGAAACTCTGTTGAAAAGTTTGTCCATTTCTAAGTAACAGTATAGTTTTATTGCTTCTATTCTGGTTATGCGCTTCAAGTAATTCCCCCCTGCCCCGTTTCCATGTGCAATCCACAGCAAAAAAAAAAAAAAAAAATCAGAAAAGTATGCAGCCATGGCAAGAGCTCTCAGTGAAGGACAATCAATTTATTATCATCACATACTAATGGAATATCTCAGTGGAAACATATAGGAATATTTAAAGTAATGTTTAAACATCATGCAGCGATTGTTTCATAATGTCCGTAACTACACTGCGCACACATCTTTCACTCTCCTGCTTTCTCCTGTTATGTGAGCCAAGCACGGCACTTCCTTTCTCTGTGACTTTGGGCAGAAGAGACTTAGGGATTTTTTTCCCCCTCAGTTTCTTTCCATCATGTAACTGTTTAAGGGGAAAGGAAGTTGTACTGCTACATCAATTTTGTGTGACAATCTGAAAAAGCAGATTTTAGGAGGTAAGTTAAAGCAGAAGGAATTGTCCTCATACTGAAACTTCACTAAGCATCATGAAAATCACTTGTTCAAACATGATTCCTTTATATAAGGATTCGGGGACCTCTCTGCTGTTACTCTACAGGAATACCTTTCTGTTATCTCCTTCTGTTTTTTGCTATCACACAAGTGTTTCTACTGTTGGAGAGTTTCATCAGTTCTACACAAGGACGGGACTATGAAAATATACACTGAAGTCCCAGTCATTGGTGGGGGGAAAAACTACTTTTCCTTTTATGTCCCCAATATTTTCTCCAATATTTTATTTTTTCCATAAATTATTTATGAATAACATTTCATGTAGACTTACAGAGAATCATATAATGAGCAAAATATAAATGAAAAAATATAAAGCAAGGTATAAAAATACGCATCGGGAATAAGCAAGAGAACTGTCACCATTGACCAGTTTTGTAATTTTTTATTTTGCATTTTGCCTCATGAAGTCTACAATAAGCCCACAGGCTTACTATGTAGTAAGTGCTTCTGACGTCAGAAGAGTTGTGAAGATGACAGCCAAAATTCTGGCCGCTAAGCCATCAGCCTGCTCTAATGAAATCAAAGACAGCTTTGCACTCAGTTTTGAGCTCAGTAAGCAAAGAATTAGACGTTGAGGATTTAAACTTTGATAACAGGGATAACAAAAACAGCACCAAAATCAGCAGGTCTTCTCCATGAAATAAACTCAGTAAAGTTTTCTCCAATCAACAGCCATTGTAAAACTGCTAGTGTATTAACTATTGGCAAAACTGTTTAGGTTGGTTGGAGGTTTTAGAGGGTTGTTACATATGAAAAACAGACTTGGAAATTACTTTTGCACTTGCTTCAGTCAAAGGAATCTAGTATTTTTTATGTACCTATGGCTAAAACCAGACATAGGACACTGAGTTCTGAGGTCACAAAAGCCTGAAACAGAGCTACTTGTGTCAGTGAAATATACACCCGTATTGCTTGCTTTAAAGGAATCCATCATTCTTTATTATAAAAATCTCTGGCACTGCAGAAGAACTGACTGTTAAGAGCTCAGCAAGGCTTAATATCCTTCATTCCATCATTCAGTTTCATTCAGGGGGATTATGTTATTGCTGCCCTCCCACATCCTTATGAAAATAAGATGTTTATCGTGAAGATTTGTCTTGTAAGTAAAATTGATACTGCATTTACAAATTATGTGTTACTTCAGAACACGTGGGATTAATTCTCCTTGCCAGCCCAGGCTCTAGTCTTCATTCCCACACATGCTTCCACAGCACATCTACCTTGCCTGTTGCCTCAGCTATGTCCAGCCTGGCTTCAAATCTTCTACTGGCCTTATTCACCTTTTGCCGCATTAGCTGTGAGTTTCTTGAGCATCTTCAAAGCTGTGTTTCTGCCATACACTTTGCTTGCACTCTTTGTCACTGTCCTACATTCCTCTAATTCAGTCCAAGTCACACAGCCACAGAACCACTTCCAGCACATCCTTTGCTCCACATTTCACATCCATCAGTCCTGAAATCTGACCTGAACTAAACTGATGCTTCCTTTTCTTTAAAGTTTGTCTTTAGAAGTTTCATATTTGAACTCTTTATTTTCTCACAAATGTCAGCAAAATATATGAACAAAAAATGTCAATCAAATCTATAGAGTCTGACAACTGAGGACTGCCATCATTCAGTCATTAATCCTTGTTACAAATTTTTAGGAGTAGTTGGTCTAAATATATTTCTTCTTTAAAGTGCTTCACACTCTTTTGTCAATATATCCTAGATAATCATTCAAAAGCCAATAGCAAATATTGTGCAACATGCTCTGGTGCATTGACTTGTCTTGCATTTAAGTAATCAATTAGTTTTACATGGATTACCACAGTAATCAGAAACTACCTATCGTTACTAAGTCAAGCCAAAAGGAAATAGAAAAACAGCACATTACCTGGCAGAGAGCTGCTGTCCAAGACAATGATCTGAACTTCATAGATACAGAGCCTTTGTTCAGTTTGAACATTTAAAGACTCTTTGGAGACCTGATTGGCTGATTTTCACACATGATGTTTGGATAGTTTATTTTGTGTGACCAATTGTCAAACCAGCCAGCATCTCAAATTACTGAGGTACAGGAGGTTATGGTGAAGCTCAACATTCAGAACACGATCCCAAAGAAGGGCATCCTTGGTTCGTGAATACTACATCATCTGTTTAGGGTCTCTTTCACAGTTTCTTTCTCTGATGTGCAGGATTTTTTCCTTATCATCCTCTGTTCATGTCCAAATGTGCATTTAGATGCTATACCGTTTAAAACGAGCGCTAGTATCTGCTGACACCTGAATGTAGTTTACGCCTACAGGAGTTCAGCACATACTGAGATGTTGACTGTGAACCTGCCTTTTAAAACATATATAAGTTAAGATCAGCATTAATAGGTGGGTTTCTTCCAGCAAATTAAAAATGTAATAAAAATGCTCTAAAGATCATCAGCAGAAGCTTACAAGTAAAATTGGAGGCACTCAGTGCAGCTAACAATTGCAGAAGTCTAATTTTTTTCTCATTTGAACAAAATTGTCCAGCTATTAACAGCAAATATGCAATTAACTTAGACTTTTTTAGACTGCTCCATTAACAGGCACAGTAAAGTACTGCATTAGGCTTTACAGAGCAATTAAAAAATTATTTATACTAATAAGCAATGTTAGCCACTACATTATTTTAAAAGCCATATTTTGCTGGAGATAATGCAGAGCTTGCTTCAGAACTCCAAAAATTATTTTTCATTATTTCTTAAATTTTACAAAAAAATCGCCATTTTTGTATGGGAAAAAAACCTGAATCACCTGCAATACTGATGATAAAATAAATGCATACATAAAAGAAAAGTTGTACTTCAGATCATAACTTCACTCAGGAATTCTAAGCAAAATTATTTTACAAGTTCCATCAAAAGCCCTTCCTTTTTAATTGCAAAAATGACCTTAACTATGTTATTGGAGAAGTAAACAAAAAGGTGTATGTGTCCTTACAATTGTTATTTGTCACCTTACTCACACACCATACTTGCCTTGACCCAACAAATGCTCCAAAAGATTCAACGACATGGCCAAACGAAACAGAAAAAACATTCTGACAATTCAGGTTTAAAAAAATGAAACTTTCTTGCCCTAGATATTCACTGTGCAACTGATATGAAAGCCTCAAAGCTCTTAGAAGTGCTTTGTTTGGGAATTTTAGGCAGTCTCTGGGACAGATTTTATGAGCAAACTGCTGCTACTTTCGCTGCCCACCACTTTGAATATTCACAAGGAAAGAATTCTCTCAATGAATTTCTTAATTTATCCGAAAACAATGATGCTAATGATGATCTGCATTTCTAAGACCTGTGGCAATCTCTCACAAAAAGACAAGTTCTAGAACTACTGAAAGCACACCCAATGTGAGAGTTGCCTAAAGAAAAAGACCAGCCTAATCATGAAAAAATATTATCATTTAATTGATCTCTATACTGTCTACAACTTTAATTTGTATCTGAAACGGTTCCTTTGGAAAGAATGAAATATATTGGAGATAATACGTAGCAGTGATGGGTAGGCATCTAATGTCAGACTGTGGGGAGGACTATTTGCAAGGGGTGCTTGCCGCAGCACTGAGGACAACAGCAGGAAGGCAATGTGTTTGCTGACACAAGCACATAAGAGGACAAAAAGGGAAGTAAACATGGGTTGCTGAACTCTGATGGAGACCCTGTGGTGACAACAATACCACATTTCCTATTATTGGAGAGAAATAGGAAGCAAGGCATTGTTCGTGCTGGACACCCTCTGTTAGATTTTGACAACTTGTGTTTAGTCCCAGGTACAGCTTCTTGCTTGTGTCAGCAAAGCTGCTCCCCCCCATCGTGCCCTTTGGTGGCAGATCCTTCCTTCCACAGGATCCCCATCCCGCCCCAGGCAGGGGAAGAGAAGATCATCTCTGGCCTCAAGTTTTCTGCATCCGTGAAAAGCAGCCACAGAAGGAGGGATTAACAGCAGGCACCACTGCAATATCCCTAGAAGACGAGCTTGCAGCTGTCGTCTGAGGATGCTGATGGCAAGGTCAATATGAGCAAGCACAGCCCCACCTTGGCATCACACTGGCAGACTGCAGCTGCCTTTTGTACATCCACTTCAGAGAGCAAACAGAAGGGCTTAAAGCTGTGCCTACACTGAGGCTGATCTTCTGAATTCAGGGAACCGAGCATAAGATAGAAGGTCAGAGCTAAAGCTAAAGTGTGCTCCTGAGTGACAGAGCTAATTGGCACAGGTCACGCCAGTGGCAGGCAGCTGGCCTGCAGTTCACCGTCAGCTTGACCCTGACAAAAATAAAAGTTAATACCATCTCGGACCATTGTCTATAAAAACGTAGAGATACTAGCAGGGCCATTACTCCACTCACCATACAATACTAATCTGGCAGTGTATTTTGTGGACAATAATGGTAGTGGGTTTTTAAATGTATATCCAGCTACTTGAAAGATCCTCTGAGACAGGTGTCTAGATGTAGTTGCTTTACTTCACCTTGCTGCCTACTCACACATAGGCATATATTTATTAAATTTCACTATTCCTTCCTGGAAGAGAGAAAGACACCAGAACGAGGCTGAAGTTTTCTTCCAGGAGCTTTAACTGTTAAAATTGAAGTTAGTTCACCATAACCATTTAGTCTGGATGCCGACCTGAACTACAGCTCAGGTTGGCTACTCACTAATATCTGTTTCAGTCCAATGTCTGTTTATTAATAGACACTTGAAAAAATAATCACTTTTCCACACAGCCAAGTGATATCATCAATAGTACAACAAAATTTTTTCTTCAGTCACAATCCAAGGATGTTGATTTTCTTGAATGGATGCTTTACATTAGCAGTGGCATAGTACTTAAAGCTATATAGCAGTTTGTTCTAAGAACAAAGGTTTGGTCACAAACTGTTTTCTGTTGGTGTGGTATTTTTTTTTCCAGTCTAATCTCCTGCAAGACCTTAGATATTGGGTGACAATCTCCATTTCTCCTGTTTCTCCTACTAGTATATAGTTGTAGCTTTTCACATTTTAGGAAAGACTTAAGTTTGTAATAAAGCTCTGTAAAATATTCTTTGGTTTACAAGCAATTAGTGACTTTTTCTGATGTAAGGGTGGGATTCATCACAGACATATTCAGACATCGACAGCGCTAACATCTACATGTGATCTGGATACCTAGGTTCCACTTATATTCAACAGGCAGAAATGACTTCAGGGACGTTATCTCAATGACCTGTTTTAGACATCTAAGCCATAATGAAATGGTACTTGGCCTACAAGTGCCCGTATGTATATATTATATAAAATGAGTCTAGATAAGTTGCTTAATTATAGCTACCTATGCTACTGAGCTCTGAATTTGGATTAACCCAGCCCTTTATGTTCATAATATAGGTTCTTTGTATTGCAGGGGACTGAAAACAACCCAGTTCCTTTTTCCAGTCTAACACTTTCAAATCATACATGTTTTGGGGTAGGTAGGAGGAGGGTTTTCCAGTTCGTTTATTTAACTCTTACAAATTAAGAAAGTGAAATATATACATTCTAGATTCTAAAAATGTTCTGTCTTCTTTGAAATAGATCTACAGCATAACAGTATAATGCTGAAATCCGAAATTTTGTAATCTTTTCTGTATTGCTGAGAAAAATATGTTCAGTTTGGCTGAGTAATGAGTCTTTGAAAAGTATATGCTGCAGTACCCATATTTTGTTGCTGTGTTTGTAAAATATGCAACTCGGGAATGTTGCATTATGAACATTTTTGTGGCTATCGTGGCTGCAGAAAAGAAAATTTATGGAAGGTGCAGATAAACTATCTCATGCTTTATGTACATACCATAGGCAACTAATACTTTCTGAGAGTAAATCTTCAAGTCAAGTCTTGTCTTGCTAGACAAAAGACAGTGACAAATTTAAAACCTGCAATTTGAATTCACAATTTACTCAACTAAGTCACTGCATAAACCATCCAATTAAAACTTGAAACAATGTTCCGTGACTTACAGAACAACATTGAGGACAGCTTGCCTTACGTAAAGGCTGGGCAGTGGCCGAGAGATGCAAAATTGGAGAGGCAGCATTTTTAGAGCCAATTTGTGACTGTGCTGATTCAATTGCTAGTAAGACATTAATTTTTGTAATACATAAAATACTTTGTCTCATATTTCTCCAGAATTTTGTGAGACTATATTTCATAATAACCAAATATGTGGCATTCTAAAATTCTACAAAAAATGCTTGGTATTAAATATGATTTCTTGCAAATGTTGGAGTAGAGGCAGCAGAATATATTTTACTCAAGGCAACAGAATAACAAGGACTGTCTCTGATGACGCAGATACCGAATATGCGTCAGGGACTGCTCACAAATGACCAGAAAAACAGTAACTGTTTGCCAGAGATACTGCCAAGTCTTTCTGAATACACTCAAGAATATAGTAAATTTGTTTGCAGAAGAAAAAGGCCATAATAATTTAAAATGATTCTCTGTGAATTATTCAAAAAGTATTATTATTCAGGCCTGAAGTTTTGTTGGCTTAGATAACTGCAGATACACAAGAGCTTGAGTAATAAGATCTGCCATAGGGTGTGACAGTGCACAAGTTTGAGTGCGTTAGGTATGAAGAAAATGCAAATCTGTAAGGCATGTTGCACGTTACATTGCCCAACACACAGCCCTTTGGGCTGATTCTTGCCTGATTCTCCCGCAAGCACTCTTTTTCAGTGGTTAGCATCAAGGGATAGTAAGGAGTGAATGCAGACCGTAAGGAACCACAAATGGACAACAGTCCTGCTTACCTGGGCAATGCAAAAGACAGAGATCTCATCTGCCTCCAAAATGGCAATACCTCTCCCCTCTTGTAAACCACCTTTCAGAACAAGCCAGACACATCGGTGGGTTAAAGGCTGCCTGTACACAAGTTGCAAACACACAGACTAAAGAGGAATATCAGTAGTTCCCTTCTCAACACCTGTACTTCATTGCAGTGGCACTGTGGCACAGACCCATGCTCCCCCACCCCATCCCTCAGCCTGCCTTAGCCTGCCAGCCCTCCCCAACGGCGACTGCGGCTTCAGCCTGCTCCATGGGAATCCTTGCTGCCCCCCTCTAATCCCCCAGCCTCAAAGGCTCACTCACCCCCTTTGCTCCAACAAATTTAGTAACACAAAAACAAACCAGCACACAAAGTCCAAGGTAACGAAAAACTTACTTAAGGCTTGTTCACCACAAGACTGATAGTTCCTGTCTCGCCTCGTTCCCCGATTTCCCTTCAGTCATCCTCACTGTCTTGTATTTAAATGTATCTGTATGAATATATGGATAATCGTACTCAAACTAAATGCAATACCTGCAAAATAAATTTTAAGTCTAGTGTATCAGGGCAGATTTAAGCTGTGACTTATTTGAGTAACACCTAATGCCTTAAAAAAAAGTATAAACTTGGCCACTAACATTCTTGCTTCTTTAAAACACTGCAGTAACTAATGAAGAGAAAACATGCTGAAGTCACTAAAATATGTTTGCAATTTTCCTGTTTTACTCAGATCACTTCAGATTCTTATACCAAATTCCTTCCTTTGTCTTTCATAAATTATTTGCAGGCAAGTGTGTGTTTTTTAGAGTAGAAAAATACCTTTTTCTAGTCTGATCAGATTATGTATGTGAGCCTAATTCACTGGAACTGAGCGTGTACATGAGACTTCCCGAGTATTAGAAAATAAAGGATGCTCTTCAGAGGGGAGAGGATGCCATAAGGACATTACAAAATGTAAGTGAAAAGGAAAATGAGCTTGAATGGACTGGTACTAGGACCTTTACTGGCATTTTAGTTTTTAAAATGGCATACATCTTGTGAAGGCCTGTAACTCTTAGCTTTCACTTAGCAAACTTTTATAGTTGCATATTTATTATGTTAAGCAAAAAATATTTTCAAGTCTGTTAAGAGCATACAAGATGGTCTCCAGTTTGAAAATCTATGATTTGCATACAAATAGATAAATTGCTAAATATGTGTTATATTTGTTGGAGGTACACTCAGCTCTTCAACTAGATTTGGAACGTAATTAAGGGAGGCATTTAAAGCAAGAAAGCAATAAATGTAGGTGCACATTATACTGGGAACATACAGTTGTACTTGGGTATATATTACTTTAACATATAAGCACAGGAATAAAAATATCAGCAACTGATGAAGTAATTTTGTTTAAAGACAAGAAGGAGATATAACCCATAGTGATTAAAGGGTGTAGTATAATGTCTTTCTACTTTGCCTAGAGGGGCAGCTGTGCTGGCAGAAGCTTTCACCCCTGAGGGATCAACTCTTGGCTGTAGCTTCTACCAGGGTAAAGCAGGTTTATTTTTATGGGCAGAAATCCACATAAATCCTGCCAACTGAGGCTCCTCAGGAGACAGCTAAATTTTATGCAACTCCCAGCTGGCCTGAATACCGCAACAGCAGCACCTTTCCCTTACAGCTCACTTATTTTTGCTCTCTGGACTAATCAGCTTCTTTCAAGCCACCGAGAGTACATCTATTTGAGACAAATACACCACCTTTAGCTCCCACAGGTAAAAGATTCAGATCAATGTACAGGTTCACTTTAGCTCTATAGCAGCTATTTTGTGCATGTATTTTTTAAAGATAGTAACCCCAAGCAGTAACACAAACCGCCTCTCAAAAGTCAGCCCATGGTCCACAACAGAACTGTTCAACCTGCTCTAATACTTATGCTGCTGCATTTCAGACTGAAATTAAAGCCAGTGCTCTGTATTCCCTCCACATTGAGGCACAGAGGTCTTTTTAGGTAGCTCATGCTACTATGGCTTTCCTCAAAAGCAGGGCAGAAAACAAGCTGGTGCATGGCTGAACTGCCTGAGAATCAAAGCCCAGCAGCCTGACAGCTCATATCACATACCTTTCCTTTTTCCTCTACCTTCAAGACCTTGTGTCTTCTCACTGCTGTCACCACCCTTTCTACTCCGGCTTAAAGAATCACTGCAACACCCTCCCAAGACAAGAAATTACCAATTCTCTGAAGGAAAAAGAAAAGAGTCTTAAATAAGCTCTTCTCTCCTTAGGACAAGTGATAGTGCCTCATGGTTCCCATTTGCAGCAGAAAGTAGACAGCCCTTTTCTATCCTCAGCAGGGCCCAGATAAACAGTCCTACCAAATGAAGAAATAAACAGGGATTCCCTCTGGCAAGGTCAGAGAACCAGATGAAAATGACCCTGGGAGCACAAGTTCAACCAAATACAAAAAGTTCCATGCTCAGTGGGGTTTGGTTAAATAATTCAGGTCCAATCTTTTAGGAACACAAATACAAACCATTCCCTCTCAATGGGGTAACAGAAACAAACACAAAAGTTAATGTACCCAGCGGGGATTGACCAAACAGTTCAAACTCGCCTTCGGAGCAGCAAGAATAGCTATAAAGCAAAAAACCTTAGCCACTTGGCACTGGAAGACAGACCCTGCTCTGCTTTGGTTGGATGAGTGAAAACTTCCTTGATTACAGGAGTCCTTCTTTCTTTACGAGGCTAAATTTACTATTACACGCTGACCAAAGAATCATCCATTCAGTTCTGCCAGTTCACATGATAAGTCAAAGCAATGTCAGTGAAATGTCTTCTCCAAGCACTCGATCCCTCTGTTTTCTTACTGGGTGCAGGTTCCACATCTCCTCACAATCCTGTACTCCCAGCTTGCAGGCTCCCCTCCATCAATCACGTGCTTTCTTTCACACTGGTCTCCTTGTAGGAAACGCTCTTCTTTTTTTTATCCATCAGGATCTACTACTCCTATGCACGTGGTCACAGAAGTGTTCCAAAGGAGTCAAAAGTTTCATATGAAAAATACATCTACATGTATAGATGGTACTCATGACAGATCAATATAAGCTGTAAAAACCACACTGCAACACTTGAACTTCCAGAAACATCAAACGAATATACCTGCACTTCTTCCAGTGCTTTCTTCATTCCCCTACCTAATCTCCTACTATACGGCATATTGCATATTTCTTCCTATTTTTTTTTTGTATTCGTATACATACACACGATTATTTCTATTAGAAAACTATCTACTCACTTATGTATAATTAGTTGCCATAACAAGAAACAAGTAGATGCTTCCTTGAGACTACACCAGAATGCAATATTCTCTGCTTATCAAACAACTGTTGTTCAAAATACTTATAAAATAGGCCGTTCAGCATGCGGTTATAACTTCTGATGTCATCCTGTATGAGTGTTAGTCAGAAGAGAGGCCTGATTTAAAAGTAGGATTTAAGCTTCGGTTGTTAAGAGGTAACAACCTACTTACCCAGGTTCCAGTAACACTGAAATTAAAGATCCTAATTTAGGTGGCTAATTTAGGTTTCACAAGACTATTGTGCTGCATACAAAAACTGTTGTTATTTATATACCTGGGATAAAACCGGTTAATGGGAGGAAAGGAAAAAAAAAAAAGAAAAGTAAAAATTTGTGACTACCTTATTAAAAACATATTCTGAATCCTCAATAAACATATCATTCAGTATTCTGTAAGAATGCTATTCTATTAGACTAGCAATTTAAGTATAATAATTTAAAAGTAAGCTTGGCATGGTCACTACAGTAGCTTTGCTAATTTTTCAGGAAATAGCTACAAGAACAAAAAAAATACCATGGCTTCATAGGTAAAATACATTTGCATTCAGAACAATATAATTTCAGTCACCATTTTAGGTATACAATATTTCAGCAATGCTAAAGTATATCCAGAAGTGCAAGCTGGTTAGCTAGTGAAGGAAGAACATCTTGTTTTATTTACACCTTTCTATGCTATCACATTCAGAAGAACCTATTGTAATCATGGAAAGGACAGGCTTTTGTATCCTGTTACATTATGATCACAATATGACTGTATTTTCCAGATTGCCTAAAACAGCGGAAGCCACTATTACTTTCTTAATCACAAAAATAATTCTGAGCTAGGAACTGTCGACAGGATCAACACTCCCATATGCATTTGGGTGCTGCTGGACACAGCCACATACAAGTGTCATATTCACACTTCACATGTCAGAGCTCCTTTTTCACACTTAAAGAGAGTCACCTGCGCACATGCTGATCAGCCTAACAAACAGGCGCAGTGGGATGCGTTACCAGACTGCATGCTGCTGTGTGGCTTCATGGTGCTGCACAAGCTTTAAGTCAGGAACCATCCCCTTTCTGCCCGCCCATTGCTTAAGCACCCAAACAAATCCATACAGCAGAGTCCATATTGTCTCCCACTGAGGTGACAGGCCATCACTACTCAACATGATGTTTCTAGCCTTTATTTAATTTTACAGTATTAAGTGTAATGGCTTTGAATGCATCTTACATTATTTGAAAAATACTCCTGTAATTTAAGACATTCTCAACCACCAGGCTAAACAAAGACCATAAAGTTCAGCAATTGCATTTTATTTTTAAGGTTGCAATATTAATGTTTGAGAACTGCACTTCTCAATTGTTTGTTAATTTTTTCTCATATATTTCATGTTCGTTTCTTTATTAACATCTTGTTTTATGCATCTACTGGTATACATGACAACACTGCCAAGAATGGACACCCATTTGGTGATCAGACTACACAGCTATTCATCAACAACAAAACCTTGCTATGGCCATCAATTATCACACAGAAATCATAAAAGCAGAGATCAATATTCTCTCTTACAGCTTTCTCAAAAATAAATAAAAAAACCCTAAAAATCTGAAGAGAATTAAAACCCACTCTGACTGAAAGTATGACACATTATTCCACTTCTTCTAGCTTGAAGATATTTGCCTCTGTGAAAATCCTCAAAATAATATTTCCTCACGTTAACGTCTCTTTCTCTTCTACTCTGTTTTCACCTTCTCCATTTGTCATTTTTCTCAGGCTACATTTTTAGTTTACCCTAATTATAACACCTGAAAGGCAGAATTAAAAAACAGAAGGGCAAAGAATGTAAACATTTGTAACTCTAAAGACAAAAATAGCATGATAAAACATAAATACTGGTTACCATGGAGAAGCATCATCTGTGCTATATAAAAGCTGTCCCACAAGCAAGCATGTCTCTGACAGTTTCCAGGTTTAGTATGGAAAACCCAGTATGCCAGTAGGATGAACAGAGCAGAATAACAACTTGATACTTTACCTTGAGGTTTTTATTCTGATAAATGGGGAGAAGGAAAATGCTCCCACAGAAGGAAAGATGGAAAAAGAGCGACAGAGAAGATGGACACATGAACGTATTTGTTTGGAAACAGAAAAAAATCATTTTGGTAATCATTAGGAGAAATAATTTCCATTTAAACTCATCAGGCAAGCCAAAGCAAGTGATCCGGAAGACAGACTGAGTCTTCAGAAGCAGTCAAGAGTCTTCTCAGCCATTACTGGGTGTGAACCATGAGTAACCCTTTTTAAGCCAGTGGAACTGTACAAGAGGAGGGGAGCTCAAGTTTGGACCTGGAGTCACAGAAGCAGGAAATGCCAATCAAGCAACAATGACATATTCTTTGACTGAGAGAAAACACCACAGTGCTTTTAGGTCTCAGTTTTAAATGCCCTTCCTGGGTTTCTCTACTGCATTTGAGTTTGGCCCTTACATTCATTAGCTCTGCTTATAAACCTCTTTCACTATTCTAATATAGCTAAAACTGTAACAGGCCATGCACAGCAGTCATAATGCTCTAGTGTTATAATACATCATTACGTGTGAATCAGGAAACAAGGTAAATTGAAATAAATAACCCTCATATCCAGCATAACTACATCAAGACATCTCTTTCTGGATAACTACATCAGAAAAATAGGAGAACAAAAACTATGTTATGCCTCTAACCAACATAATTATATCTGCACATGAACAAGAAAACAGGATCTCCTTTTTTCTTATTCTTCACAAATACAGTGCATACTTCATGCTTTGTAAATACAGGCTATTACAACATATTCTTTTCTACCTATTTTCCTTCAATATACAACCCAGAGGTCTCAAAATACACACACTTTTGTCATTGCTTGCTAAAATCTGGTGTTGTGGCTTCTAATCATGGGCTACTGAGACCCCTGATTCACCTTTTGTAGAGTTGGTGAGAAGAAGGGAAAGAGGGTGCCTAATGGAAGACAGGGAGTTAGGACCCCTGTGTGATACAATGAGCAGAGACCTTATAAATTCCTCAGGAAGGAAAGGAAGCCTTTAGATTTACACTATGTACAAATTCTTATAAAGCTGTACATCTTAAAAAAGGTTTGGCCACCTTCAGCTTCCAGCACTAATTCCCCTCCACAGCCTGGTCTGTTCTCTTCACCAGCTCCCAGATGCAACCCCTTGCTCACTGAGCTAGAGACTCTGTCCTAGGCACATTTTCTCTGCCCCTGAATCCAGTCTTCAGTTCCAGTTTGCAGCTTATAACTCACCAATTCCCATTTCTAACAACATTGCTGAGAACACAGGGTCCAGTACCCAGTTGCAGACCCAAATCCATCCCTGGCATAACATGCAAAAGCAGTTAACTTCTAGAAAAGACTTGTTTGGTGGAGAGTGTACTCAGCAAAGGTTAAATTGTCAAGGAATTTAACACATAAAATTCCAATTGTTAAGAAATCAGACATCTACATTCCCATGCGGAGCTTATTTGCACCATTAACTTGTTCTTTTTCTTTTTTGAACCTGCCCTGAGGGCCATATTAAGAACACAAACTATAGGAACTCATTTTGGGAATCGCAACTCCTACGGCATTTTAATTCAATAGCATGGCAAACTGTTGAGACATCCTACAATTTAAGGCTTCCAATTTCCATCTCTCAATAAGGTCAGCAGAGAAAAGCAGCTATGTCTCTCAGAAGACAAGTTGTTATAGTTGGTAGTTTGAACTCCTGTGTCACTTCAAAAATTCTAACTTTCACTGCCAAGTATTTATATCATTATCCCAGAGATTTGAAAAAAATGCCACAAAGCACTTCATTTGTATTCTTAAAAAACCCAGTCTTAATACAGGTAATTTCAAAAGTGTGTGCTAAAAGTGTGTTTCTTTATCTGCAATACTAATCAAATGCATTACAGTAGGAACTGATTTTGTTTAAAAATATCGAATAAACATTTTGTGTGTATGCTTTTGCCATTTTTGTCAGCACAGAAATGGTAAGTTCTTTTTGGTTTCTTTCTTCACATGTTTTTAGTACTGTAAAATATGTATTTGTCTCTATTTCTTTGATGCAGAAAGCAAGCACTGAGAAGTACATGTCTGAAGTTGACACTATGAATCTGAAACTAATAAAAGAGGCTAATTGAGGTTTCATCTTTTTTTGTCTCCTTTTTGCTTGTACCATAGAATGCAAGTGTGTCTAAGTGATGAGTGGCAAGCATGAATGCTAATACCTTAATTAATCTATTTCTATGGAAAAAAAAAAAAGTCATTTCCATCTGTTGGGATAATGTAGTGCTGTTTTGTGACTGATTTTACTAATTTCTATTGCACAGAATACATGCAACATACATCAGTGCACTATCATTACCACCACTGTAGTGACAGCAAACACCTAAAGTTCTTTGATGCCAAACACATTTTGAACACCATTATAATGCTTTGTCACATGTGCTAGCCCTAAGTGCCAAACTTGCAAGTGCTGCCAACAGTCTGCAATCACTGAGGCTGTACAATGGGAGGGCACTACACAATGGTCATGCCTGAAACTGCAGTGGGAGTCTGCTAGCAGGTGTGGGAAGATGACTTATTCTAAAAGACCAGAAATTTTAAAAAATATATAAAGATAAGAAAAGCCATGAAATACAGGAGGTGTTCTGAGCTGTCTTCCATGCAATGTGCTTTCTGAGCATTCCCACAGCACCTTGATCATCACCTACCGCAGAGTACTCCACTGGAAAACCCCAAAGAGAGATAAAGTGAAGTAACTACCAAGCTTGCTGTCAAAACAACTGGGAAGTGTTCTTTGGGGGATACAAATACTCAGGCTGGAAGAAAGCAAACACTGTTTAAACAATCCTGCAAGTCTGGGCAACTCCAGTCCATGCAGTTTTATGCTTTGACCATTGAAATCAGATGCTGCCATTCATAGTAAACATGTGAAAAGAATATCAAATTCATGAACTCTGAAATATATCAACTTCCACAATGTTTGGGCTTTCTGCAGTTTGTCAATAGCTGACTTAAAAGTGTAAGTTTCCTACAGTCTAAAGTTATTAGCCACTTCTCTATGAATTACACTATTATTCAGAGCACTGCTTGCTTTTTGGGTGGAACTGCAACACATTCAATTCTTCACATTCAGCAATCACTTTCACCAAGTTGAAAGAAAATGCATCAACAACTAAACTAAAAAAACCAATGGCTTAAGTTTGTTCACTAGGGCTTCCTGATTTGTGAATTAACAGTAATTCCATTTCTTAACATCTTAAGTCTTACAACCACAAAGGGAAAGAGTGTATCATGCTAAGGCCCCATTCTTTCCCATTAATTTTCCTCCTTCATTTGTGGGAACTTTTTTAATTGCCCTATTATGTTACTATCCTTTTGGAAATGCTATTTTTTTAATCTGCAGATGTTTTTAATGCACACCTCTGATTACATATTGCTGCAAGTGTCATGAGACAGGAATGCACCATGTCCCAAAAATGAAAAAAATACTAGCATGTAACTGGAGGTTTGACCTTGAAGATAACAAACAAAGGAACTACTTAAAGATACTGCATAAACTAAAATTACAAATATAATCAACAAAAGAACGAGCTGATGATGATGAATCTACACACACATACATACAAATATTAAGGATTAATAATATTGAGATTTACAGGGGGAAAAAACCAAACTAAGACCCTTTCCAGTTTGTCATCCACCATGACCTGGTTAGCTAGACATTTGCTCTTCAATAAAAGCTTAATATTATTTTGATTGCTTGGCTGTAAGACCAACAGCTGTAAGAAATATCAGAAAGATGTGACAGATTGTAAAGCCAAATAGAGCTCCCAAGTCAGCCTGCCCAACATCCTCTACTCCTCAAGTCATGGAATATTACCCCCTTACTCCCACAGCCCAATTACTTTTGTTTGAAAAATGCAAACTTTTCTTCAAATGTTCCAAGATTCACAATAACATTTTGAAAGTTGGCACAACGTCTCACAAATACATGCAAGTCAAGAAATGCAGATCTGGACTGAGATGCGTATGTTGGATGCAGCCTGCATCTCACTTTCCTTTGACACATAAATCAGTTGGTCAGTGAGGTCCTTTTCCTATCTAACCTCCTCCTTGGTATTGTGCAAACATTAGGCCATATATATTACATGAACAGATGCAGAAAAGAGTACTATTCCATATCAATGATTAATGGCTATGACCTAACTTTTTAAAATAAAAATCAAAAGACAATTACATTTTCATAATCACACCGACCTTGAAACAGAAAATTCATTTAACAGCACAGATTATTAGCATAGCACAAGAACACTTTTCTTTTTTTGATGCTCATATAAGAAAACGGACAGCTTTAACTCCAGCAAATGGTGTAAGGGTACAGTTAATTTAGAATTATGTTCAGACACCATCTTTGCTAAAGCAAACATCTCCTCAGGAAAAATGCAACTCTTTAAAAGCATCTTGTGATGTTGCAATAGGAAAAAACCATCAGGTGAGCTGGTCTCTTTTCTAGAGCTGGAAGGGCTCCGATAATAACCAGAGTTACTGAAAGCAAAACCACCTGCTCATCATAAAAAAATGACAAGGTAATTTATTTAAGAAACAAAGGATACCAAAGAGGACTATTTTCTAGCATAAATGAAAAGAAAAACAATGGGTGCCAGAAATATACATATATATATATATATATATATATATATATATATGTATATATAAAGAAATAAGAGAAGTATGACATAGTGAACCAAATCCAAGAAAGAAAAGTAATGAAAGAAAAATGTTTTAAAAAACATCAGCTTGAGATTCAAGGAGAAGTGCTCTCTTCTCTCCCATAACCTGCCTGTCCATAAATAACAGCTCCTCCTTTAAAGCTGCCCAAAGCATGTCCTGCCTCCATAAAACTCAGATTCTAGAATGAGGATTTTGCCATAGCAAGAGCTGAGAGAGCTTAAATACAACATGCAATATGTACTCCAGAGAATGACAGACAGAATTAAGGTTAAAGACCTGGATGGATATTTGGTTTAATATACTATTAATGATGCATTCATTTACAGTGAAAATTGCTGAAACAGAATTTTGATTCTCTTTACTGCAGCTGTCGAGCCACAATGTTTAACTACACTGTTTCTTTGATGTATCACTTTATAATATTTCAAAGTCTCCCCCTCTACATGTAAAATACCTGTTCACTTCAGTCCTACCACTACATAACCCAACGAGTTTTCCTACCCATAAAACGTGTGAATTCAGCTTTCTGCCACCCATGAAGACCTTCCATGAAGACCACAGTTGATATTTGGGCTATTCCACACCTCCACCATATAAATAAAATGAAGCTAACTTCATTAACCAGATTTACTCACAGCTGCCATAAAAGAAAATCCGTAACCTCCATCCATCCTTTGCTTATTCAGAATGATTAGCTGTTTTGCTCTGAAGCCACATACATCATAAACACTATGTTGCAAACTAAGCTAGCTGGGCCCTTACAGATACACAGAGTTACAGTTCTGTAATAAATTGCACAAATAATAGAAACATCTGGAGTATAATTTCTCCTCCAAATTTATTCTACCATGTGGAAGCGGTAGATATTCAGCACTCATTCTCAAGTATGATATTCAAAGTTAGCAGACAATAATGGAAGGAGAGAGGAGAGTACTGTCTTTAAAAATAAGAAGGGAATCACACATTATTCCCAGATTTAATACTTGTACATAAAAGCATTTACCACTTTATTGAACCACTTGTCAGTTTCCTCCTTCCTTTAAATATCAGTCTACATCCCTCTGTCTTGAAGACTAACTTCTGTATCATGATTCATCTAGACAGAGCTGAGGCAGTATTTTGTTGGCTCGATTGGTGTGCTGTTAGGTTTATGGCCCCATTCCTGCAGCGGAAGCTGCAAGCACCTCTTTCATTACTATTTGATAAAGTAACTTGAGAGCCAGAGATGGATGTCACTATGGAAACAGGAGTGACTATTATAGAGACCAATGAAACAAGGATGGACGCCTCCATGAGGCATTGGCTTCCTTCAGTTTCTTTCTTTTTCCCAAAACAGCTTCTGAAAAATGCTATTACATCTCTAAACATCATTCTGTTGTGTTTTGTTTTAAGTATCCACCTGACTGCAAAAGCAGTGGGAAATGTGTGTCTGTTCTGCATCGCTGCAGGCCTGAGAGGTACCATGCCCTCCTAGGAGTACCAGGGGACACCCTGGCCTCTGAAATGTGAACAGGGCAAGTTCTCAGTCTCATCTAAGGTTGCTGCAGTGTCTTGCACGGGCCAGTTTGACAACCAGGAACCCAGGACACAGAGGTCTCTGAGGGCACAGAGAACTCCTTTTCTCTTGGGATGACTGCCCCTTGCCAGGGAGACTCTTGGGAACGTTTCCCTCATGGGCCTTGAGTCCACTGTGTGATGGCAGAGGTCGAGTAAAGAGAACGATGGAGGAGCGTTTTCCTGGCTCTGGCATCAGCTACACTGGGAGCTCAGCACACAACCACTGACTAAAGCCTGGAGATAATGCCCGCGCTACCGGCTCGGCGCAGCCCAGAGCAGGGTGACTAGTGCTGCAGCTGGCACGGCGCAGCAGGGGGTCCATCGGGACCCACCTTTCCCAAGGTCACCTCGACCACAGAGCCGTGACACCAGCCTCCTCGCAGGCCCGCTCCCGGTGACGGCAGCGCTGCAGCGCGGCTTTGGCCGTGCTGCCGCCGCCGCGGCTCCCCGCCCACATTTCCCAGCGGAGCTGCCCCCGGGGCGGGGGCGCCCCGAACCGCCGCTCCGCTCGGGGCGGGCGGTGCCGCCGCGCCCGGGATGCGGCAGAGGCGGCCTCGGCGCCCGGCTCGCCGTCCCGCGGGGATGCGCGCAGCGGCGAGGGGGCGGGATGGCGCCGCGCCCCCCGGAGCTGCGGCCTCGGCCCGGCCCCGCCGCCCGCCTCCCTGCCCCGCTGTCAGGGCCCGGGGCGCCGCGGGCTGAAGGGCCGGCGGGGCGCGACGGGGCGGGCGGCGTCTCCCTGCGGTGGCTGCTTTGGTACCGGGGGGCAGCGCCCACGGCGGGGCGGCGGCTGCGCCCCACGCGGCGTCCGTCCGTCCGTCCGTCCCTGCGTGGGCGGCGGCTCGTGTGTGCGTGGGTGCGTGTGTGACTGACAGTGCAGCGCGCACGGCGCGGTGGCAGCCGCCCTCACGCCGCCGGCCGGGGGCCACGCCGGCACGGCCCGGCTGCGGCAGCCCCTTCTCCGTCCCCCGGAGCCCTCCCCGGCTGGGGCGACCTCAGCGGCCTCGCTGCTTCTCCTCCTCCTCCTCCTCCCTCCTGGCGGGTAGGTTACGTTACCTGGTCTCTAGCTCGGGCTGGATCTAATCCCGCGGCCGCCGCCGGCTCCTCTCCCTGCCGCGGGGGTGAGTGGGGTAATTAATTTATTTATTTCCCATGAGGTGTCCTCGGCAGCGGAGCAGCGGCAGGGAGGGAGGCCCGGGTGCTGCTGCGGGGCCGACGGGGCACCGCTGTCCCGGGGGTGCTGCCGGGGAGCGGCCGAGGCGCTTCAGCACCGGCGCGGGGGGGCGGGAGCTGCGGAGGAGCCGCCTCCCGGGCTGCCCAACCCGGCTCCGCGGGGCCGGCGGGGGCGCGGCGCCCGGCCCGGGGAGACGGAGCCAGCGCGGCAGGGGGGACGCACCGCGGCGGGCAGCACCGGACCCCCGCGCCCGCCGGGGCGAGCCGTGAGCCCTCCCCGCCCGCCCGCCCGCCTGCCCGGGGCCGCCGCCGAGCGCGGAGCCCCCTCGCCCGTAGGCGCGGCCGGGGCTGTGCGCGCTCCCCGGGCAGTGAGGGGCGCGGAGCCCCCCGCCGGTGCGTGCCGCGCCCTCCGCCTCGCTGCCGGCGGCCCAGGACGCGGCCGCCCCCCGGCCCCGGCCCCACCCCGTTCTCCTCCTCTTCGGCTCTGGGGATGCCAAGTATTGCGCATCACAGCGCTGTTTGCACTCGCTGTTCTGCGGAAAAAGTTATGGAAAGTCACATCAAAACGTTGCTGCTGTTGGGGGGGGGCGGGGGGAGTTAACAGAGACCTGTTTATGCTAGACGCGGCGCCTTCGTCTTCTGAAGCAGGAACACAAATTTGGCCAGTTGGCAATCAGCTGTTGATTAAAAACTTGGTCACCAATTCCTTTGCCCCTTTTTTCTCTCCATTAAAAAAAAATAAATAAAAGTTACAGGAACTGTTTTGTGTCTGTCATGAACATCTTTATGAAAGTGGCCACTTAATTCTCCAGAAATTCTGTCCTTAAGGCTAAAATCCTGTAAGGAAAGAGATATAACGTAATCCTATAATTGCATGATTAAAGCCTTTGCCAGAATGCCTATTCTCATGGGTAAAGGTTGCACATTATGTGCAACATTTAAAGTAGTGTGGGGAGGCCGGATTAATTACAGTTGTTGGCATTACGTTGCAAAATATGTACAAAAGTAAATGTGGTTATCATGTGATCTTATTTAAAAAAAAAAAAACAACACTTTATTGCATGTGTTTCACTTAGCCAGAGCATTGAGGTTCTTTACAGACATGTTTAGGAGCTGAACCTGCTTGTGTGTGAACAGGAGGACGGAGAACTTGGGTTGTAGTTGACGATACTCCAGTTTTCTGAGCTGCTAGTGAAGGAAGGAAGGACTTGATAGGGTTTTCTGTTTATTTTCCATTAATAACATTTTAATCCCTTAGCTAGCATCAGCCACAATGAACAAACTTTTTAAAAAAATAATCTGGAAAGGAGCATGACATCCCTCAAAAAAGCTGCAGTATGAGTGGCAATACCTATTACACATCAAAAAATCCATCCATAGAGGGCTGCCATCTTGAAGCACAAGTTCGTAGCTTTGGCTCCGTTTGTGAATCTGTTTGCTTTTATATGAGAAGTGTTAGGCATTATTCTGTTTCAAACTATAATCATTAAACCAGGAGACACACCCAGAAATGTCAGTAATGTAACATTTTATCATTCCTTCTTTCTTTAGGATATTACTGTTATAATTTATGTATCATCTGCTTCCACTGCAAGTTCGTCAGATTCAAGAGAGAATACTGTGTCATATGTTAGTAAAGCAGCCAGGTCACTGCAGTCGCAAGGAGCAGCAAGTAGTTGACTGGTAGAGACAGGAAACATCTTTATTCCTGAAACAGACTGAAGAGTTTGGAGTTGTTTTCGTGACATCACATAAGCCAAGTAATAGTTATGTACCTGAGTGCAGGGACATTTTTAGGAGCAAACGTCCATGGTGACTGCCAGGGCAGCTCGTGGAAGTCACAGCTGCGTTAATTTAGATGGTGGTGTCAGTCATCTCTTGTGCAAGTACGTGAAAGGAGCCTGTGTCCTGCATGGTCACAGTGTATGGCCCAGCAGCAGGTTGTACTACAGGCTTTGGAAGACCAACAAGCACTCAAGGGGGACCAACTAAGCCGAGCGGAGGGAAGAGCAAACGAGCAGTGACTATTGGGCATGCAAGCAAAGGCAGCTTGGGTACAGACACCCATGGTCAAACACACTGTCACTTCCAGGCAGGCCTACAATTACAGGATAAAAAATGTGTAAATTAAGATGAAATCTGACGTAAGATCTTTCATAGAGAAGCTGCTAGAGCTGAAATCAAAGTTGTATACTTGGCATTACAGCCGGTGTTAAACTCTCTTCCATATTCAAGTACATTTGTATGCCCAGAGGAAAATCATAGCCTGTGTAGGACCTCAGTTACTGTAAAATGCAAAGCATGGGTACATTGTCTTTTACACTGTAATATTACAGTTTACATACTGGTTTATAGAATGTTAGGAAAGTGACTTTCAAAGGGAGCTGAAAAATAAATACATGAAGATAGAAATGGTAACTGTTTTTCACTGCATGGTTCTATTTCCTCCACTGATGTGCCTTAACTAGAATAAATATAGATTTATATTTATATATAGCTCTATAGATATAATTTTATATAAATATATATTTTTAAATTTATAACTGTGTACAATATGTATTATAGACAACTTTTACATGGTGATATGTGTGATAAGGTATATCACAGTATTTTCTGTACTACATAGTACATGATGCACACCCATGTATAACTGCTACGTGCAGTACAAATGGATGTATTGTGTTTATATATAATAAATCTGTATTTATATTACTACTGCATACATTAACATATGTATATAGAAATAGCATATTATATTAACATATGTTAACCGTTATGAAGACTTATATATTTTTTCTGTCTATACATATGGGCATCATGCAGTTTCTTTCCATACCTCTTTTTCAGAACACCCTCTTTAGAAAAGGTGTATGCATCTTAATTGACTTACTGTTACTGTGTGCTTCATCACACTTTGAGTTTTCTAGCCCGAGGCGGAGCCTGAACATAGGCTAGCTGCAGTTATAACGGTGTGTGATTCTGGCCTACAGTCTGCACAAGTTCAGATACAGCTTGGTGTCTGCATTCTGCTTAAAGTCACTTGTCATGCAGTTTCATTTGAACCCAGAATTTTACAGGTCCTCTTCTAAGCTTCGATTTCTCTGCTGCTTTGCTGCCTATGTCTTCTAGTTGTAGAGTCTGGACCTAAAGGGTGTGTGTTTGTGATTGTGTGTCATTCTGGCCTACGTAAGACTACATTCTGATTATGGTGTGGGTTTGGGTTTTTTTTCCTGTATTGATTTCTATTCCATAAATATGCTAATAAAACTTCTCTCATGTCCATATGCAGGCTGGTGTGGTGTGCATGCTCCTCATCTCCAGCAAATACACAGAGTATTATCATCAAAATTATATTGATATATAATTTTTATAAATAACTAATGTAGGCTTTATATCAACAACTAATCATTCTCAGCCTGTGTCTCCACCCTCATTCATACACACCAATAGCTCTGTTGGTAGCATAAAACTTTAATCCTAGTTCTGTTAGTGAAAGAGATAGGTCTACTTCAATTTTTGTGATAAAATTCATATAAATATTAGACTGTAGAATTCTAATGATAAAACATAGCCAAAGCATGTCTTTCTATTGATATCAGTTTTCTCTATAAGCATCAACCATGTCTATTCCAGGCCCAATAAAATTCTTTTCTTTTACAGCTCCCGGGGACACAGAACACGGCACATTGTAACTACAGCAATAGACTTGACTGCAAAAGATCTCTATCAGGCATCACAGAGAATCTGAGGCAGCTGGCAGTTATCAGCTGAAGCAGGTAGTCAGTAGAAGTGTAGAAGATAAATAGATAATAGAAAAGCAATCTGGAAACCTGGGAGAGATAATAAACCTCTCTTCTAGAGGGGAGGTAACAACTCAGGTAGGTCACTGATGAACTCAACTTCCAGAGCAGTGCTGTGTCTAATACTGCTGAAAATACAGTAGCAGTTCATGCCTATCAGCTCTGAAGTAGTATTCAAGGTGTTGTTGGAAATGCAGTTTGACATATTCAGTTATAGAAATCACTATTGCAGTAGAATGAAGAAGGATCATGCTGCTGAAAGACAGGAGCACCATGACCCTTCATGAAATCACAGTTACCAGAATGGAAAACTAGTTACACCCACTTCGTATCCTCCATGCTGCCATGTCTATAATGCCAGCACAACCATCATGTAGTATTCCTGCCATACTGAGCATAGTCCTCGTGTTTTCTTTTTTTGTGTAATTTCTACTTAAAATAATTGAACCATTCTGCTTTCCGTGCCATGAGCACAGAGAGGGAAAGGCCCATGTCTATGAGGAAAAGAATGCAGTGGTTTTAGTATCTATATACTAAAACAGTCCTACAAAACACCCTTATTTTCAAGTCACTCTTATAATTCTCGAATTCCTGGCTATGGAAAGTGTGAAACCTTGCATGAACATGCAAGGAAACTCATACCATGTGATAACTTCAGCTGGGTTCCGAGATCTTGTAGGACTATATTGGTGGTAAGGAGATAGCATCAGGAAGTATTTCTGTGGGAATGGGCACAGAAAAGTCTATCAGGGCCATCTTTCCACCAGAGGAGTGCTCAAATTACTCCACTGACATCTGTCTTTATTTTGTTAAACCATTCAGGTGGACCACAGGAAGTAGCTGATGTCAGTGTAATGAGAATTCTTGTGGAGCTGAAAACAAAAAAAACACAAACAAACAAGAAAAAAAAAGGAATAAATACTTCTGCTGCTCAATTTGCTTTGAAAGATGCTTTAATGCTTTAAAAAATACCTGTCTGTACCAAAAGAGTTACACTGAAAGAGCATAAAGCAAGACACGTGTCAAATACTTTCAGAATATTAGTTATCACTGTCAAATAAAGTCCTAACCAGGAAAGAAAAATACAAAATTCACAAAACTCATTAACAAAATTTCGATGTGTCCATGTTACTGGTTGCATAAATAATGTGAGTCCTTTGAACAGTCTCTGTAATTCTTAAAAAGTAACTGTTGTACGTGTTTTATTTGTTATGTATTGTTTTAATATTTGTTTTACTATGCCACTGGGCATGAATTACTCGTGTGTCTCTGTAGATTCTGATTCTAAGTGATTGCTGAGGGTGTTTTTCCTTTCATATCTCATTCTATGACTGCTAAAATTAGAAAAGATCAAAGTTTACATACATGACAGCTTACGTACATGAAAAGTTTAAAATGGCCATTTGCTATTTTGAGGCCTGATTCATCTTTCCATTGTGCCAGTATAATTCAAGTGATAGACTCTGGGCCAATTTCTCAGTTTAAATGTTATACAGCTTGTTAGAACAAGTAAATTACTACCGTTGTGTTATAAATTATGCCTAACTTAATTAGATTACAAACTTCTTAGGCAGCAGGAGAATTTCCTTTTCTGACTTAGGTATTTTTATTTGTTCTCAAAAGAAGATGAAGGAGAAATGGCCAAAAAATTGCTTATTAGATAAAATTCTAGAGTATGCCTTAATACATATGCCTTAATATATGTCCCGTATATTAGTAATTATCAACTAACAAGATGCTGAGAACATGTTGTCCTAAACAGTGCAAATAATACTTAAGATAATATATGGAGCCAGAAGTAAGAAACCATCAATCGCAGGGAAGCATCCTTGTAATCAGGATAGAAACAGATCTTTTATACTTTTTTCTCCCTCTGATGAAGCCTTTGAATATTTCAGTCTTTTGCTATGCTGTGATCCAGATTCAACAGGAAAAGTGGTGAATAAATAGTTCAGCTCAGCCTGAGGCTACGTAACTGTGATTCAGGTACTGCTATAGGAGGTCTAAATAGAGAGAGGTCTTTGCATGTGTTTCTGGTCAAGTTCCCTAACTGTGCATGGAAGGAGGCATCCTTCATTATCTGGTTGTGCTCAAAAATTAATTTAGTGCTCTGAATCTCAGGGGATGAAGGTGTTTGTTCTACATAGAAACATAAGCTAAATAACTGTTCAAACTTCATAGCTGAGTGTTCCCAAAGATATTTGCTGTGCCGTCAGTGGAAAGGAGAAGGCTTCCTCCTTAAAGCTTCCGAATTCACTCATGGACACACTTAACCCACTGATTATATGTGAGATGGGATGCCTAAGGAACTACATCCGAATCATCCTGCAGGTATAATAATTTAAATAAGGCCTTTAAGAGTAGATTGGTTTGCAGAAACATTAAGCGTCAATGAGCACACTCTGATGGGATCACATTCTGCACTCAGGTGACATGAAAACCCAACTCCTGAGTTGGTTTACAGAATGTCATGAACATTTTGAATGCTGTGAGTGTATTGAATGTACAATTCATCTTCAGTACTTTCATTTGTTATGCATTGTGTTGAAAGCACTGGACTATATGATCAGAGTCATACATGAAAAGCTTTTACTTCTTGCTTTATGTCTTCTTATTAAAATCATGATTTACTTTGCAACTCTCCTCTGGGGTAGTCATGTTTTCCCAAAGTGGGTAAAACCTAAGAAATAGAAGTATGTTTGGATTACTAGTGCTTTGCATGCTTCAGAGCTGTAAAAATCCTCAAAATGTCATGTATTTACTTTCTTTACTGATTAGGTCAAAGATGTAGATTGTCAAGCTAAAGGTATTATAAAAGATTTCATATGTAGCCATATGTTTAAGTTTTGGGGGCTATATACCCAACACGCCCTTCTTCCAACACACAAATTGAGACTGGGAGACTTTTGAAGAAGAAACCACATGACACGTGTGTGGTTCCTCAGGAAAGTATGAGGAAGCAGAAGTCAACTCTATTTATGGGGAAGGCTTCAGACTGTTAACCCAAACCCTGTTTTCCCCAGCAGATATGTGGCATGGCAGCTATGTGTTTGCACATGCTTTTTTGGTGACTCTCTTATTCTGTAACAATTAGGACTGCTGGAGCTTCTGCTAGTGCCCTGGGATCACACTGTTCTGATTTACTTATTCCACAAATTCAGTAATAAAAATTTATTTCCCACGTTTCCATTTTATTGTCAATCATTGTCTTATTGCCAGTAATGTCTTTGGATACACAGGTATGATATCCTTTATTGAAATATCCACTTCTTATCAAATGGCTTCAATTCTACAGCAGTTTATTGTAGTCTAGGGTGAGACTTCAGTGGAGATTAAGATGCCTTAGACATCTATATGGAAATGCTCAAGTGTAAGCTATACTTATAAACTCCTGTTCTAGACAACAGTTAATGCAAGCTGGGGAGCCTACTCAGTGCCTCGGCAGCTGACGAGCTGTTTTGCGTATGTTTCAGAATGAGATGAGTTGTTCTCTAGGCTCCATCTGAACTCAGAGCAAAATTATGGCATCTTGTAAAATGTACTGTAATTTTCTGTCTCTTACAGTTCTCTATATGACGCAACTCCCAGAAACGGGAAAAATATTCTACTGTAATCATTAAATTTCTGACAAAAATAGTGTGAAGAACTTTGAGTTTCTTCCAAAGATAAATTAGAATTCTGTGAAATTGTCAAATCTTCTCTTGTCATTGGCTGTGACTGCACATCATACACCTCTATACTCTAAACTGGTAATGCTTATTTGGCCAAGTAAAAGCAATCTTGGGTAATTTTTATGTTCCTTTATGCTGAAAAATGTGTATCAATGTGATGATGTCAGTTCTTGAATCTCTCAGGCTTGTTCAATACTTTTAAGATATTAACAGGATTATTTGAGTTGGTAGCCTGTATTTGTTGATGCAGAAGGTTATTCTGAATTTGGTGTCTGAGTGTCTTTCTCACCTGTTCCATGTGAATAAAATATTTTCCTGTAAACATAGTTTTTCGTTTTCTTTGCAGTGATTGTATATATCATGAAAGGGAAGTAATTTCTGCCTTAGCCTAAAGATTTTTACTTCTCATAGCACCAACAGCCGGTATTGGTTTAGAGCATTGGGTTAATCTGAAGTTCAGCAGCTGATATACCAGAGAGAAGGTTTGAATCCAACCATCAAGTAAAAACAGAAAGCAATAGCAAAGGACACAATTCAAGGTATGGTTGGACTAAGGTTACACAGGGTGGCTACTAACCCAGGACAGCTACAGAGACAGAGCCTAGACAGCTGCAGGGCAGTGGCAGCCAGCCAGCATTCCTGAACAGATGAAGATGAAGCCAAAAGGAGGAGGACTTAAATCTCAGATATAAGCTGCTCTAATACAGAACAAACAAGCTATATAAGAACCTTATATACTGTGACAAGAATTGCAACAGCTAGTTGGAAACAAAGTCCTTGAAGCTGCTTGTGCAACTTTTCAAACAGAAATTCTCATAACGAAAGTATTTAAAAAATAGTATCTTTTGAGACATATTTAGTTCTAAAAAAATTATACAATAGGTACATAACAATCTGTGCCCTCAAATACATAATATACAGAGTTATTAAAGAAAGGCCATGCCTTCACAGGCATGTTTCAGTTTATGCAAAAATAATCCTAGTTATCATTCTTTGGCTGGGAACTAGGATTTGTGAGCTCAGGTATATTGCTTTTAGTATCCCAACTAGCTCCCTTGTCATGATGGTATACTCTGTCTGGTGTACTTCAATTGTTCTTTGAACCTATTTACAAAAGGCCTGTTTCTCTCTGAAGTACATTTTTCAGATATAATCTATGAGCTGTGCGCATCTCCACTGGCTAAAAAGGTTACTTTTCCTATCCTATTTATAAAGCATATTATTGCTTCACAAAATAGTTGCAGACCCTGACCCAAAGGCCTAGCAATTGAAAACCAGACAATTAAACAGAAAGGAGGAGAAGAAATACAGTACAAAAAGATCTCTGCAGAGGACCCACAGCTGTCTGCAACTAACTCTCCCCATTATTCTGTGTAAGACATACTCAGGTAGGTGGGATTGGCCATGGATACAGATGATATCAAAACCAGTCCTCCAAATCTTTTCAATTTTCCATTATGAAAATATGCTATAGACCTCTGGTATCCAACATGAAAAGCCCTTACATACTTTTTTATGTCAATAGAATTTTTTTCATCAAATTTTAAATCATGTGTGCTGTACATTGTGTGTATTTTTCCCCCCCTATTAAATCCAAAAATCTTTCCTGATAAGGACACCCTTTCTGAAAGTACTTCTTAAAATAGACTAGCTTGATGCTGTGGACAGCACTTTGACATTGATGAAAACCAGGGAGATGCAAACAAATGCAAGTCTGGAAGTGGTGCCTGTATACTTCAGAAATGGTTTGACTCATTAGTAGATTAATAGGTTGCACAGAGAGCTGGATCTTTGAAAGAAGTCAGTGAATTAAGGGCAGACTATTACCCTGTAGCTCCCATTAGCTTGCACATTAACCAGATAGATCTACAGATATTTCTGTCCCATACAAATTGCTGGAACAATGGATATAGGTTTTTTTATAAAAGCAGCATGGCCATAAAATGGAATGTAGGAACATTTTACAGTTACTGCAGTTAGAATGGCCAAAGCCTTTGAATACAGCTCTGTCAGGATTTTTATTCTCAAGAGCCTACCTATTCACAGATCTGAGGTAGCTGAACATCACAGGGTCAGGTTTCCTGGTATGGTTATTTTTTGCTCAGTAATAATTCATAAAACCATTTAACAACTTTAATGTAAAAACATTTTTTTACATTTGATAAAAACTGTGTCTGATCTTGTCTGAGGGCAGAAGAATGGGTACAATGACCTGTCATCTATGATCGCAAGCCACTGTGCCTATCCTTTATCTTTCAAACAGGTATCTGTTGTGATGACAGATACAGTGAAATACAGCAGTCCCTTTCAAAGGGCTTGTAGTGTTCTGTGTGTGCAGGAAGGTCATAGGAAAGGCCAGCAAGGTCCCAGACACTGCACATTGAAGAGTTCAGTTGGTGGGGGGGGGGGGGGGGGGGGGGGAGCATTTTGAATTTCAGTTATTTCGTGTGAGATTCATATGACCAAATGGGACTTTTGGAATGTAGCAGCTACATTAGAGCTAAGCGTCTAGGCTACCCTTATTCTCAGTGGTTAGAACTAGGCATCTGAAGGACACAATTTAATCAAAAAAAGTCTAAAATGAGTCAGTGGAATTGTGTTCTAGAACTGCCCATTTGTCTCTATTGACTACAAAGACAACCCAGGGTATTAGTACAGGTATAAACACTTGCAGTTTAAAAACCCTAAAGTTAAGTGAAATGACTTCCATCCTAACTTTTCCCTTGTTTGCATATTGCCACCCTTTTTCAGGGAAAAAAACGATCAGTGGACTCAAAACAGATTTATCATACTGCCTTTAGCTGATTTTTGACTGCTCAATAGTTCATTATATTCACTCTGTGTCCTATATATATTACAATGACTTATCACAGCCTTCCAATTGTGGCTGATAGTTCTGCACTAGATAACCACATTGTTAGTTAAGCTGAAGAAAATAAAAACAAAGAGCCATTAAGTTATACATGAGAACTTATGAATTTTCAGAGCAATGGACTTTCTCCTGTAGTCCCCAACACTGAACAATGACAAAGATGGTGAAGACATGGATTGTGTTGGCTTTCCCGATTTTACTTTTGACACAGTAAGAGAAATTTCATCCTGATTCAGCTTTCCCATCAACATATGCCCCTAAACATAAAGATTTAAAACTTTGTTGGTCAGTTCACTATGCTTTAACTGCAGGTTACTACTTTTATGTACTCCATATGGGCTATTACTTGAAAAGCATGCTTTGAATAGACTCTGTAGTGTAGATGCAGTAACAACGGAAGCCAAAAAAAGACACAATTTTGCTGCAGTTGTATTTTGTGTAAGGTACAAAGAGTCTACTTACAGATGGCTTGAACCCCCATAAAGATCTGCAGGAGCAGGAGCGTTTTATGCATTTACAAGTCCAAAGCTACAGCTAATGAACCCAGGCCAGCAACGCAGCTACCAAAGACCTGCACATAGCCGGCGGCCAATCTGTGATACTCGTGGAGAAGACAGTTTTCTCCTGCACGCAACATCTCTTTGCCAAGTGTATTCAGACTTGGCACAGGTGGAAATACTTCATGCTCAACTATGTTCTGCTTTGATAGGAAATATTGGTATTTCATGAGGTTTTTTTCTCCCACATATGAAAACTATATTCTCTGCTTCTTACAGCCTTCATCAAATATTTAGCTAACCATAGTTATAAAAATAAGTAAAAGAAGTAATATTCATTAAAAAAAAAACTACCAGTCTTCTTGTAGTGATACTGATTATTTAGAATTATCAAACAAAATAAAGCATGATTTTCAAAGGAGGCCAAATTGGATTTACATATGATGAATTCAATTTCCTCAGTGAGAATTTTTAAAGGAAAGATAGAAAAATTATAGATAATTGTTTTGAGCAAGAACAATGAGACTGATTCGTTGTTTATAAACCAACATTCATGTTTTGTTATGCATATATGACTATACAATTAATTTTGCATCTTAAAGAACTGTGTTTCTTTACTTCTTTGTTGTACATTCCTGTCAATACCCTAAATGAAAGAGGTGAAGAGAAACTGGCTTAAAAAATAAGAAAAAAAATTAATAAACCACAAGCAGGCATCCCCCCTCAAAAAAGAACCCTACCAAAAATTCTGATGGGGAAAAGTTCTCTCTATAGTGGGATAGTATTAGGGGTAATTTATTGCTGTCTGTCTGGGTGTTTCACTTCGGTGGTGTTATGGTAATGTTTTTATTGTGAATGAAGTCAGAAGTGCCCAGATTAGCAAACGAGTGCTTTTCTAAATCTTGATAATGAAAGATCAATAATTGATTCTAAAATTACTTGTGACAGATCTCAGCAATAAAAAAAGGAATATACTTTTCAATTTACTTGTGTACTTCAGCACATTTATGTCAATGAGAAACTGATTATGTTTTAAGGCTGTGCAAAGAATTGATTTTTTAATTTAGCTTCTAAATTAAGCAATAGAAATAGTTTTTATTCTGAGAAGCCAGCGTTTTGGTTTTTGTTTTGTTTGTGCATTTTTTTTTACTTTAGATCCCAGACCAATGAAAAAAAAAATCAATTAGTCTGATATCAAAGTATTCTGTGGCCTTATGCAAACCAGTTTTTTGGAACACAGGTAAGAAAAAGCAAAGGTGAAGATGGACCAGATTCAGGCAAAGCTACTGGAGAAAACCACACATTTTTTTCTATTGGAGTGTTAGACTGTCCACCTGCATTGCGCAGTTTAGGTTTAGTTTTCAGTTCACCTTAGGGGAATTAAATCTTAAGGAAATAAACTCCTCTAATCCTAACCGCTAAGCTGTGAATGGTTTTGTAAGGAAAAAAAAAATTCTAGAAATAACAGAAGTCTTATCTTCTCTCTTTTGTGCATTACTCTTAGAATATCTACAGCCTTGGAAGAAGGTATTAATTTAACCTATGAAATAAACTGTTTCAGATTCCTACCCTCAATCAGAAAGAGAACAGATTTGAGTTCAGACAAGCACCATAACAGGTGGTATGTGAAGCATGCAATGCCTAGGAAATTTGTGGGTAGGATATCCCTGTGTTGGAGGTACTCCGTTTTGTGTAAATCATCACCATTGAGTCAGATAGAGCAAGAGCTTGATAGTACTGGGTTCAGAAAACCTTTCAAGAGCCACAGGATTTAAAACACTAATATAAAACAACACAGTAAAACAGGGGTCGGGTGCGCGGATGCAGTGGCAGGCAGTCATCTGCGGCTGCTTGGTTCCCCCCCAACCCTCGGCGGAGGAGGAGTATTTACCGGGGGCCAGATTGAGGACCCTGGGGGGGCCGTATCCAGCCCGTGGGCCATAGTTGGAGGACCCCTGCAGTAAAAGGTAAATCTGACCTCCCATTTCTGCTTTGTACTCTGAAATTAGGATGCTAACCTAGGATCTAGGAAAAAGCTGGGAATTTAAGCAGGGACTGCCAAATTTTGCATGAATGTCAGGAGCACTAGATTAAGCAGGCATAATGATAGTTCTACATTTGTGTGTAATGAAATTTTCAAAATTCTGGTAATGAGCACATTTGGCTTGCACTCACATCATTTTCAAGTGACTGAAAATGCATTTTTTGAGGAATTTATACTTTGTCAAATCATCATCAACATCATCATTATCTCTACTCATCTCTGCTCATCTGACAAAAGCCATAGCTGCAGTCCTTCAATGGGTTGTGATGGAACAAAATTAAGGGATACCATTGGGAACCCTTAGCACAATAAGGGTGTTTGGTATGGGATAGGTTTCATTTTGCATCATGTCACTAAACTACTGCAGTTACAGGAAACGGGAGAAGAACTATTTCTAGTTTCTCAAGTACACCAAACGTTGGAGTTACAGAATTAAATTGTTTGACTTAAAAAATTGAAATGCATAAATGCAGATTCAGGAAAAAATGTTAAGATGCTGATGTATTGCAAATTTGGAACATGACTGTAGAACAAGGGCAATTTAGCAGTATGGCAGTCACTCCCTCTAGTCCTCTGCTCATGGGGTCTAGTGACTTCCCTGACTTTATTTTTGACAGACTTTGTTTTCTTTGTCATGTCTCTCAGTGTGTTTCAGAATTACAACAGATGCTATTTCCTGCTACATTAGCACCTACTTAATACAAAACTCTTCCTCTCCATGTGCCACCTACACTTACAGGCATGCACTCAGAAAATTAAGAATAGGTGGTTTTGCATAACCTGATGGTTTAAAACTTTGTAGATAAAGTAAGAGCCTTGATTAAATCAAAATGGGTAAAGGGAAACAAGAGGTCATTTTAACCTATAATGTTATAAAAAATTGTTTTTGAAACAACAATAATGTAATTTTTTTTTTTTTTTTAAGTAAAGGAACTCTTGGTTATGCAGTTTTAAGGTTTCTAGGAAAGTCAGGAAAATTTCTGACTGTGAAGCTAAACTTTTGTTGAGAGGAAGTGTGCATATATAGCACCATCAGATGTTTGGTTTTTATACATCTCAGAAACAGTATTTTAAAGCATATCTTTGGCAATCAGGTTAAGTCTTCTGCTATTGCTGGCTATGTTGTTACAATAACTTTGAGGCTTAGGCATCTATATTAACATGAACTTTTCTTCCCAGAGTTCCTCAATGTTTTCTTTCCACACTCCCTTGCTTCAGACAGATGCATTTTGGAACTTCTCCTCTCTGATAAGTGTCATGATCTCTTTATACTCAAATGGGATACAATATCAACCATATCCAAGGTTTCGGTTCATTCGCTCCTTATTGACATATTTATCTTTATCTTATTTTGACAAAGCTCTTTTTACATTAAGCTCTGACTTACCTTTTTGAAGATGTCTTCTTTTTCTTTTTTTCAAGCTGCAAGTTGCTTCCCTAATTAATTGGCCCATTAGCTACTTATTGACTCATGAAAGGATAAAACTTATTCATTCAAAGAACTCGGGATGTGAATTTGAGAGTGAAATATTTTCCTTCACTGCTCTATGTAGTTAGATCAACCTGACCATTATTAAGTGTACTGACACAATCACCTTCATTAATTTATCAAGTTTATACTGGTTCTTGATTGAGGCTATTCACAACAGTAGTCAACCTTTGATTTAATTATATTCTTGAGGTGACTCAAGCACAAAACTTGTTTGGAAGCACACAGTAAAAATTATGCCAAAACCAAGTAGCTATTCCCTTCAAAGCTGGTGATGCTTTGCTGCCTTCAGAGGCCAGGAAGATTCCCTCACAGCACTTTTTTTTCCCTTCATCTTACTTTGCAAACCAAGAACATAATTCTGATCTCCTTCAGCACTGAGTTTCAGATTTGCTGCAGCTATTCTATTTGGGATAGTAGCCTTTATATTAATTTGATGGAGCAATGTCTGTTGCTAAGACTTTTCAAAATTATTTTCCATGATGCTCTTAGACTGAATTTTGGGTTCATTGCTTTCCATACCTGAAACAGATCAAATATCTAAATCTCAGAAAGCACCTGCTCTTCTGTGACTTCTGCACATCAGACAGTCTCATTAACTGGCAACACAGATTCAATCTATGCCCAGCCACAACTGCTTCCTTCAGAAACCATGGCTGGGAAGAGAGATGTGATTACTCTTGTCCATGTACTTGGCATGTTGTTTAAAGGTTGGAACAATCAGGTGGAAAGCAATATGCCTGTGTTTTAATCACTGCTCCCTAGATAATTTATGCACATGAAATTCAGTTTGGGATTAAAACAAAATAATAATAGTAACAACAACAGAAATTATTCACCTGATATGGAGAGATCCAAACCTAAATTTTCTAACTGGACGCTTTGGGTATCACTGTCAGCCCAAGCTAAGCTATGGACTTGTTGTGAGGGCATTTGCTTGAGATGTGAAAGCTGTGGATTCAAGTTTGTTGGAGTTGAAGGGAAATAAATAATTCTTTACAATATATTTCTAAAGTGGGCTACATTCAATGGTAGGTAGTATCAGGCGTGTTTTAAAAAAGGTGAGCCCTGTTTGACTGTTTGTGCATTTAGCCTAAGGAAAGGACTTAGCACCTGAATCCAAAATGCTTAGGAAGCCTCTTTAGATTAAAAAAAAAAATAAATTAAAAAATGATCAGTCAAACATATCTGTTAACGTTCCTCTAGCCTCTTCAGACTTCCAGACTCCTCCAGATTTCCATGCTGAGAATGCATGACCTACAAATAGCTAAAACTTGCAAGGTTCAGTAACTTTCTGCATCACCAGTAGCACTGACCTGAATCCCCACCCCCAGCAACAAGTAGTGACACCTGTATTTGTGAACAGCCAGGGAACACTCTTCAGCTCTAAGGCCAACTGGTACAGAATGGCCACATCTGTGCAATATTCTTGACCTTGAACCTGTGCCTGGGATGGTATCCTTGGACACATAACAACTTCTCATTTTCTTTATTTTTCAGTTAATATGCTTGAAACAATATAGAGAACATTGTATCCCAGTATGTCATTTTTAGGGCATGTTACTGAGGGTATCTGTTACAGGTTCTGGGGTATCATAGACAGGGCTTGTGGGTGTATTTAAGATACAAGACTTTCTGAAATAGTACTGGAGGTGGGTGGGATGGGTAGCAGGTTAGTAGGGGATAGCAGGGTGGAGTAGCAGGGTGAAGAAAACTCTGGGTGTGGGAGTGGCTCCTGGCTCATGCAATCCCAAGCATTTTCTAGGAGAGTACCAGATGGTACAGGTGAAAACCATGCCAGAGAGTATGTTAATAATTAAGTGGTATAAGTGGTTGGGTTCAGGGTTTGATCTTGTTCTCTAGTCCTGTTTTATTTAGCACTGTAGACATAGCCAATTGAGATAAGTTTTTACTGCTGAGCTCATTTTCCCCTAATCCAGAAAAAAAATAATGTTCAAACATGACTAGATAAGGAGACAGGGGCAGATAACATCAGGCTGGTTTCAATAACAAGTACTGAACAAAGGTAGCACAAAAGACTTGCTTTTCCCCTTCACAGCTGAAGTAAACTATGAGTTTACCCTGTGCTGCATGTACAGGTTTTGTGGATTTTATTAGAATGGGAATGCTGCAGGGACACCAGTGCAGAAAAAAAAAATAAATAAAACAGAAAAACAGATCACAGAGGTGCAAAGAAAGAACTACATGTTATAAACCCAGAACTACAGAAATGGGTGAAGAGGAGTCCTGAGTAGGGCTTTCATATCTACAACAAAGACTGCAATGACACCTTCACCCTAGTTCCACAATAGAACTTTAGAAGGACTGTTGGCTGTAATATTGTGATACTTACTATTCAGGTGTTTGTTTCAAATGGAAGATCAAAGTAATAAATGAGTCTAGATATATGTCAAAAAAACAGAAAAATGACTTGATTTTTAAAAATGAACTGATACATCTTTGGCCAACTCTGGACTCCAAATCTATTTGACTTTAAAATTATGAAAATACATGTCATCCTGTTTCTTTGAAAGTTCTGGAGGCAATGTGGCCATAAAGTACAATAAAATAATAACTATCCAGATGCATTCAAAGTATAAACAAGGAAATACAGTAGTTTAATTGCTTACTGAGTTTATGGATTTTCACATTATCATTTTATTCTAAGTGATAATTTTGTAGATTGCCAAAATATTCTTATACTACATTCTTGTTCTTACTATTATTGTTTGTGTATCTTTGGTTGAAGATGATTGTAGACAATTTACTAACGGCAACAGAAATTACAACAGTCTTTGCAGGTGGCAGGTTTACAAAACAAAGCAACAATACGTATTGTATAATGATGTGATACCTGAAGAAGAGCAAAATAATTGCAATTATATTAAAATTCAGTTGTAATAGTTTTTTAAAAATGCAGAACACCGTTGTTGCTCCTTGAAAAAATCTTTTTGTGTCGTTTACCTCACAACACTCCATGTTGTTGGTTTTGTGCTGTATTTATTGAAATGAATGTTAAATCAGTTTTTAAAACATTATAGTTGATTATCAATTACATGTTTATACTATTTATTTCAATAAGACAAATTTAGTGCCAAGATTACACCCTCAGCCAGGTGCACTGGCTCCAGTAGAAATGTAGATCTGTAAAGGACTGCATTGGCAGCTCATTCTCCATGCAGTGCTTTTACCTTTTACTTCCATTATGATTTTTAAGAGACTATGAGAGGTACTTCACAGAATAATGGTCTGAAGAAGTGGTGACCAAGCCTTTTGTCATTGCAAAGTAAATCATCAGCCCACTGTTTTTAGAATCCCATGGACATGGTTTTATAGTGTGACTCTGAAAAATATTCTTTTTAATTTTTCAAGGGGATGAGCAAATCTGAGAATATTTGCTGAGAAATCAAGAAAACAAGTCAGGGAAGGAAGGATGAGATATAACTTTAACACGTTTAATTCTTTTGACTATCCCTGCACTGTATGTCTATCTACTTGTGGCAGGAGCACTAGCCTGTCATTATTTAGTGCCTTGACAGACATATAAAGCTGCGAAGGTACTGAATCAAGGACATCATTTACTAGCAAAAATGACAGTGGGGAAAGCTTGAATAGCAGCTCTATGTTTTGCATTAACATCTAAAGATGAAGATCTGAGAACAGATTTAGCATGAGGGCTTTGTACCATAAGGACCTCTCTTTCAGAATGTAGCCCAAAGGACTATAATCACGTACTGATGAACCTGAGAAATTTGGGTTTCCTTTGTGAGTAGAATAATAAATGGTGCTGTACTGCTGCTTTTGATGGCAGGTTACTAGCACAAAACTCAATAAACTCAGCTTAAGTGAAGTGTGTGTATACTGTATTAAAAGGCTTTTAAACTGCCTTGCATAAAAGATCTCTGATCTGCATAGATGAGATGATGACGATCAGCCTTAGCCACCCAGTCAAGTAATTTATTAAGAGTATGGCTTGCATCCAGATTCTGCTTGCTACCGTTTTGTGAGTTGCTGCCTTGGCAACCCTAAATCACAAGGAAATATAATTTAAATTAATTTCCTCACCTATATGCAGTTCTCCACCTCGAACCAACAGAGGCAAATATTGGCCCTACATGGCTATAAAAGCATCTTTTTCATTCTTATAGAAAAGTAAATCCATGTTGGAACTAAACAACTTGCTGCCAAAGCTCTTTTTTTGCTGGGCTTATGTGATATTTTCAGATAGCAAGACAGACTGGTTTGTACTGTTATCAGGCACTCTCCACAGGTGGTGTTATTTGACAGCGACATTTGGAAAACATTTCTATGTCCTTGCATCTTAAAAGGCAAGAGAACATGGTCAGATGACATGTACAAATATCACTGTGGGTGAAGCAAGAAGGCCAAAATGCACTGACAAGGACTGGAAGGGGTTGTTGTGAGACTTGGTGATGAAATGTTCTTTGTATTAATTGCCTTCACAAAGCAAAGAATACAATTCACACAACAGATGTCTTGACTCAAGGTGTTTGGGAGGCTCTGAATGCCTTGTCAGGACAAGTGTGAATCATTTTTGGGAGGAGAGAGAAAACACAGATTAATAAAAAGGAAAGGGACAGCTCAACATCAGAGAGATGATGCCACATTCAACCTCCTGCTCCATGCAATTCAGAACAGAAATTAAAATGTCGCTTTCATTTTGCCTTTAAGAGCAGAATTCCCATTCTGAGAAACTCCAATGAGGAGAAATTATTATTTTTTGTAATTATGTAAATAAGCCTAGTTATGCTGTAGCTGAATTTGGCCCTGTATTTTATTTGAATAACTGCTGCATTTCCAAGTAACTGGGAATTAATATTTGACTGCAGATATCTTCCTTGACGACACAACAGTTTCATACTGTATTTGAAAGTATTTGTGGCAAACTTACTGGCATTTTTCCTGATTATGTGGCTGTATAGTCACAGCATTCTTTCGCTAGCTAATAGATCAGCTGAAGTATTGCACGTCACCAGTTTTTTTACACGTTATGGCTGTACCCAAGAAAAGCATTTCAATGGATGTTTCTCAGTAAACAAATCAGTGGCCCTCAACTTCAGAAATGTAAAGTGAAGCTTTTGTTTGCTTCCTGTGTAAGATAACCACATTCTACAAATAGTTTTGACCTTTCTTTTCATGGATAATAAATCTACCATTATTTTCTAGAACGTTCTTATTTTGTAATGTGAATTGAATTTCATCACTAAGGAAAAAATGTACAGGATCAGTAACAGTTGAATCCACATTTATTTAATAAGTTGTGAAAACTACAGAAACAGTACCTTTATACCCAAGAAAGGTCTGATATTTCTAATTAACAAGCTAGCAATTCCTAAGGATTTAATTGCTATCACTATAAGCATTATTAAAACAATCTTGATATATTGTTTAAGCTGTGAATGCAAAGCTTCATGTTAAACATCCGTGTATCTTATGACACAGCTTTTTATTGGTAGATTGTCTAATATGTTAATGAATCCTGGTAACAGTAAAAATTGCATTATGCCAGATGGGTAATTAAAGCAATTAGAAAAAACTAAGGGGCAGGTACTTTGATAGAAAGATCTATTAAATAATGGCTTACATAATAATGAACCTGAACAAACAATTCCATAGCCATTTTTTCTTTCTGTTTGTGAATTACTTCCCCACATTATATAAAGAAAAGGAAAAATATGCAGATGGACTTACAAGCATTGTACCAAAATGTTTCTGAAGGTGATTCTGAGCAGCTGAAGAATGATCTAGGTGACTGTTAAAGACTGCAGATGAAATTCAACACCAATAATTGCACAGAAATGCACACGGGAAGAAAAGTAATCCTAGCTATAGATACATTGACATGCATCAGTGTAACTCTTTCCACTTGGAAAGAAATCTTGGGAGTTTTTTGGTTAGCTCTCAGGCAATCTAAGCTTGATGCTCAGTAAGGGTCAGAAACCAATCACAGTGATAAGATTTATTAGCAAAGGAATATAGAGCAAAACAGGAAATGTAATTACACCAATGCGTAAAAGTGGTATTTGCAAATTGTAAATATTTCATGAATTTCTGGAAATGGAAACACATAAAAATCTCCATATCTCTAAAAATCATGGAGAAGGCTGTGTGGCATGGTAAGAGTAATAAATTGCTTAGGACAAGTGAAAAATTAAATAAAGACCTTGAGGTTTCCAAATTCTAATTGTTTTCCCTTCAGACATATAATTTCCATAGTACATGCTAGACATGTTTGTTTCTCAAAAGGACAAATAATTCAGCATATTCCATTATACTCTTTAGGATTACATTTATCTGCTCTAAATTAAGTGTTTGAAAATTAGACACCTGAGTCTTAGCTGTTCACCATAGATATGTTGTCTAATCAATAGGGGGAAATAGACACTACAAGAGAGTTTCACCTCACCTTAACATATTAATCCAAAATTGCTCCTATTAGTTGCCCTTGAGATGTCTATTTCCATCCATTAATTGTAAAGATGGCTTACAGTGACTGCCTCAGCTACAGTAATGTGCTACCGGTGTTTCTGCCATATATATGTGTGTGTGTGTGTCCCTGTTTATTTGCTGTATATACAGCATCCATATCTTTATAACTTAGACATAACATCTATATAAAATATACATATAACAGCTCAAGGACTGTTTTGGTGCATGCATAGAGATGGTAGGTCTTTGGTCTCCAACATTGTCTGGAAGAAATCCTTTATAAAGATGGAACATTGATCAGATGTCACTTTACTTCTTGATGGCTAGTTTGTCATCAGCTGTTGGCCATTATCTTATTCCACAAATCTCTAACACAGGAGAAATCAACTAGACAGCAGTTTATACTACAACAACAACAAAAACAACTGAAAAAAACCAGTATCAATTGGGGATGCAAAACTATTTCTGGCACTCGTTTGCAATAGCAACAGAGAGAGGAGAGTCTGTATATTGTATCTACTGCTCATCTCTGGACAATGTCTGCTTATTTTGAAGAAAACATGTTTTCAGAGCAGTGTGATCATAAGAATAGAATGTGAAGATATGAAATAGTAATAATGGCTAACAGGTCATGGGTTAATGAAATAGTTTTTCAGTTTCCTTGCAAACCATGGTGCTTTTTCCTATTCTTCAAAAAGTCAGTGTAAAATCCAAGTCCAAAGACCTGGTTGCAAAGATTATAATTAAAGTTCAAAGTTAGTTGTAGTAAGACTCAACTACAGCCAAAATACCACATTGTATATGTGAGTATGATTTTCCTGCATGGTTTTATCTCTTTAAGGCTGTAGGATTTCCATTTTTATTGTTACCTGAGAAATTAATTTCTAACATAGTTTGTTCGTGATGTTACCACCCCACTGTAAGTACGTACAATTTGTCCTTCAGACATTGCATAGCTTTCCTGTCAGATTTTGGAAGGATTTAATAAAATTATTGTTGACTTTAGCACGCTTAATGGTCTGGAACATTTTTTTGTATTAACCATTTGCATATTCTTAATGGAAGAACTGTGAGGCATTTCTCTGTCAGCTGTTTGCCACTCATAGCTATCACCTTGCAACATTTGGACAGAAAGACATTTTGTTCCCCGTACTCCCTTACCACACATTTTTGCTTCTTGTCTTTCTTAGCTTAGCATTGCCATGTATCTTAAACTGAATTTATAAAGCTGATGTGAAATGAGGTACATAAATATGCCGTTTATTGTATATTTATGCACAACACAGTACGGTTGCAAACTTGAACTTTTTACGTTCAGTAGGAAAAGTCCAACTTAAAAATACGGGAGTTTGACCAGGTCCAGTGAGAGCATAGTCCTATGTTCAAGGAGGAAAATAAAAGTATCATAAGGAGTGAGTGCAGATTTAGCTATGGAAGAGTATTGAGTAGAATTAATGAACATTATCCTTTTTATTCTTAAGCACTGAATATAAAAGTTATTTTATTCCAAGCCATTACTATTCTCTATATCCATTAAGAACCAGGGAAAATGTGCAGTGATTTGTAGTATAAAGAAGTTATGTTTGTGCTAAAATCAGAAATATGAAATATGTGGTATTTTTATTCTTGGAGTGTCCCTTTTGTTATGGCAACTATTACATTTGTTTTTTATTAAGTAATAAAGATTATCTTTCATCTTAACAAATGCCTTGGTCTTTTACTTGCTAATGAGAAAAAGTGCCTTCCACAGCAAATTTCATTGTAAATTTTTTTCAGTAGAAGTCTACCCTATTTAACATAGTTCTTTTCTGGACTTCTCTTTTTTCAGATTATTACAGACTGCTTTTGGTATTTTTGTAGCTTTTTGTGGTATTATTAGTATGGTGTCAGTATATACATGGGACATCAACACTGAAGTTAGAGAAAGCAAAAAAAAGCAAAAATGCTTTTTGTTCCAAGGAGTTGGTAAACTCTCATGAATTCAGAACTAAACTTTTGGGCAGTAAGTGGAACAGGAGAGGATCCTTCTGAGGGAACAGTTTATTGAAAAGTTCAAATCAATAAAAAATAATTCACAACAACATACATTCTAGATTCTTTTTCATTAAAATACTTTTCCTTTCCTAAGTGAGACCTGTCCATCCTCCATTAATGAATATATTTTGAACCTCACTGCCTCTTCTCTCAAATTAATACCCAAAACATGAGACAGCTATACAACCAGAAAAGGTCTGTCTCTACATCTCCTGTTGCATGTCATTTTCCACATATATAGATATTAACTGAAGAAGAGATTTCAACCTTACTGTGGTCCTTCACAAGAGTGAATTCTAGTTTCAGAACAGTTTCTTAGTTTCCCTTTCTCAACCAAGAATATTTTGTCATTTATATAAAGAGAAGTAACTCCATAGAGATATTAATGTTTAAGACAATCACCTGACATGTATAAAGGGCAGATGAGTTCAGGAAAATCTCCAAATTTTAAATAAATATTGGATTCATTCTCAAATCTAGCTGATCTTTTTCAGACTGTTTATGATCTCCCAAAGTTCAATACTTTGTTAAGAGTCCATAACATAGCTGTATATAGGCAAAGTCATGCTGAAAACATGGAAAAGTAACCTATATGGCAACGTACAATATGTTTTTAGATACTGAAAAATGTGGGAAATGGTTGAGGATTAGGTAGTAGTTTAGTTCTGTTTGAGGAGGAGGTAGTTGTTTACTTTTGTTTAGAAGTGCAAATCAACTGAGAGTTGACATAAGTCATTAAGAAAATTTCTTAAAGATTTCATGAGACTGGCCGAACAAGATCAAACAAAAGATCCTGCTGAGACACAAAATGAAGGGTGGCATAGCTTGTGCTGTGTTTCCTCATGTTATATGTTCAGGGTGCTTAAACTTTATCTGGAATCTTTACAGCTTTATTTTCTAAACTTTTATATATATATATATAAATATAAAAGAGGAGTTTTCTCTGAACACCTGACATTCCCACTTATTTTCCAAGCATTTCCTTTCATAGTCATGTGACCTATGCATGGTCTCCGTTCATCAACTTTCTATCATGCAAATTGGCCTAATATCCCCATTTAAACAAAACAAAACAAAACAAAACAAAACAAAACAAAACAAAACAAAACAAAACAAAACAAAACAAAACAAAACAAAACAAAACAAAACAAAACAAAACAAAACAAAACAAAACAAAACAAAACAAAACAAAACAAAACAAAACAAAACAAAACAAAACAAAACAAAACAAAACAAAACAAAACAAAACAAAACAAAACAAAACAAACCAAACCAAAACAAAACAAAACAAAACAAAACAAAACAAAGCAAAACAAAAAAACCAAGCCAAACCAAACCAAAACAAAACAGTTTTCTCCCAAGTCCTATCTTAAACAGACAATTAGCCTTACAAATTTAATTCTAATAATTTCTTTCCCTCGACAGATTGCTCCATCTCAAAAACTTAATGAAATACACGTGATTCACAAGTGTGGCTGTGGATAAAAGCTAGTTCATAGATGTTCTGTTCCCCTTCCAAAGGAAAGGACAAGGGAGAAGGATAATTTGTAATGCCTCTTTTCAGAATGGGGTTTAGAGCTGTAGTCTTGAGGAAACCAGCCATTTATGCAGAGGGACATGCGGTCCAGAGCTCTGCCTGTCATCTTTTTTTGTATGCGTATTGGAGACAAAGGTAGACTCAATAGGATATAATAATGGTCTTACAGTTATTCAGTTGCCTAGCTTTTGACAAGCTACAGTATCAATTCAACAAATTTTCATCTGATTTTCTGAAAAACTATTATCAACAAAATTGAAAATGAAAAATAAGTCTGTGACAAATAAGGTCAGCCTTGCTTCTAAATATAATTTGCTCTTAGCATGCTGGTATTACTGTTATGGCTATTATGCCATTTCTATGAATAAATAGTTCATATTATAAAGAGATCTATTTCCATTCCAAGTAATGCTTTTTCATTTTTCACTAGAAATATTCAGCCAGAATGTGATCTACAAGCATTACCTAGGTTTTATGTTACAATCTTTTTTTGTTACTCACATACATTTGTGCATAAACAGGCATACGTATATTTATATATATGTTGATATATATTTATATATTTTTGAATCTGCCAATTGGAATTATGAAATCATATAACTACTGCAAACAGAGCAAGCAATTCTTTTTGCATCAAAAAAACCCCTCAATATACAAACTATGATGATTATAATAAAATTTCATGACAGCAAAAACATTAAAATTTCAAATATGATGTTGGAGTGTCAAAATCTCCTTCGCAATGTGTCTTCATATACTTCTTCAGTCTTTCAGAATCTCACTTTTCTGTGAAAATGCTGTCAAAGGAATGAATGCAGTATGTTTTTAGGTAACCCTAGAATCAGTATGTGTAGAGCTCAGAAACACATCAAAGGAGAGCTATAGAAGTTAAAAAGAAAGGAAATCCTTATATTCTTTCCACATATGATACTCTAGGGAGCATATGCTTGAATGAATCAGAAAATAGAGCTGCAATGATTAGACAACTTAATGTTATTTTAGAATAGTTGCTGCAGATGAACAGAATTCCTCTAAAACAAGAAGGCAGTCAACCAGTTCAATCTTGCAGGTATAATGTCGGAGGATAAACTGTGCCTCATAGAATATATAATCTTCTGCTATCATGAAAGTACATTCTTCTGTTTTCCAATTCTAGGTGTTGAATGCCATACTCTCATAGAAATTACATGTAATTTGCAAGATTTGAAAGCAACTGTTCTTTTGTGTCTATATGTTGTTACAGAGAAATATAAGCATTGCTTTAAAAAGGTTTGGTGCATTTTTTTCTTTCTTTCTTCCACAGAAAAAACATTGCATTTGACAAGATGAACATTATATGTTTACACAGTTGAATAAATATTTTACAAGGAAAACATAAATAACTTTTCCATTGAGATATTATGTGATAGTTGGAAGACCTATTTACTGAAATTAATCTTATGATTGTAGTTTCTTAGTTTGTTCTAGTACATGAAATGAAATAAAGGTTTAGTTTCAGAAAGTGATTAATGGCTGCCTGCAACTATGCCTAAAATATATAATCCAGGAACACCCAGTCTGGGTCTTTGGACACAGATTCATGTTTGTGTCCAAAATAACGGGAGTGCATTATCTCCTTCCCACTCGTGACCTAGTTAACATAAAAGGAAATCTGGAATTGTGGCCAAGCCAGGAGCCATGGCATGTAACCTACCTCCTGTAAATCAGAGAAACAAGTCAGTAGAACATGATGGTTGCCTAAAAGAAGTCAAACTATACTAAGTAAGTTCAAGTAGAAAAAAATATAATTTGACTAAACATATCCCTATGTAAAGATTTCAGAAAAAGTCATTAATAAAAGAAGTGCTGTTTAGGCAATAAAGATCCTCTCTGAAGTCTGAATGCCTGTGAAATAAAAGTACACACCAAATTGTATCTGGATCAGGCCCTTTTTGTTGTGATTGCTAAATATCTCATGTCTCTTCTTTAAGTGCTTTCTATAGGAAATTAAAGCTAATTATGAACATTTTCCATCTTCTTTTGCTGGATGGATAAATTAACAATATTTTGGGTTATAACTACAGTTTTAATATCCAAGCTGCTAATTTAATGCATGAAAATTCCTTGGTATTATCTTCTCTATTGCCATGTGAATTTTTCAAGCTTCATGTCTGATGAGAAATAGTGTGTATGAAAGTAGGACAATTTGTAGAAAAGACAGTTCATCTTACATACAAAAAGAAATATCCAACTAAGGAAGAATCACTCAAAATTTCTTGAATCATTGTATGCAAAGATGCCCCTAGTAACTGATTAAAAATATGTTTGGTGCCATTGCTTCTGTGGAAGATGACTGTGTGACTACTAGATTGCATACAAGTGTAATATGCAGAGTATTTATCGCTGCTGTTTATCGCTACTGGTGGAATTGGAATTTCAAAGCAAAACACTTCCAGCAAATAATATGTGGGGAACATCACTCCATATTTTGTCATTATTCAGTGGACTTTTAGAATGGAACACAAAATTTTACTATCTTGTTTTAAGTTTCTCTAACTAGTTTTAAACTCATTAACATAAATGCAGTATGCACTGTAGACATGGAAGAAATGCATCTGGTGAATGAACAGTAATAACAAACACAAGTTATGCAGAAATCTCAAAATCTCTGGACTTCCAGGATTTCTGGAATTTATGTGATTCGGTTCAGATTTTTCTCAGCGTTCATTTCTGTAACTAGGTCTATAACGCAATAACTTTAACATAATGCAGCTATTCTACTTGTTGAACTGTTTTATCAGCTTGTTTCCCACCCTGTCTTTCTGCCTGCCTTTAAGGAATTGGTCCCTGGCTAAATACTCTTACCTATACAAGGAATCTGCAAATCTACAAAGATTTAACAGTTGCCATCCTAATTCCCTATGTACCTTACCTTAATTAATATTTTGAACCAGATCCCGTTCTCAGCACAATGTAAAGAATCATAATTGTCACTCCCAAGTGAGATAGCCAGTCCTCCAAATCAAACATATCCTAAAGAATCCTAGATGAGATACATTCAAAAATGCTTTTCTGTAAAAAAAAAATATTTGTGTTAGTTACCTACATGATGTAGTTGTGCCTGACTGGAGATGGCTGAGGCTGTCCTGTTCTTTTGGAACTACTAGATTTATATTTAGATTAAGAATAATGAAGTGTACATGATACAGAAGAAAACTACAAAGCTTAACACATTTTAGCACTTCCAACTGTCCTGAAAATGTTTACAATTGTATATTTCCTTTAGAGCAATTTCACTATGACTGTTGCTAAATGTCCTCATTACCTCAGCACTATAAACCTGTGAGGGACAATAATCTCTTTTAAGAACATTTTCTCAGGTGATAAAGCCTTAATTTCCTCTTCCAGCCAAGATAACTACTAAAGTAACATGGAGTTTTGTTCATCTTTAGCTTCACTGGTACTAAGGGTGGAAGATCTTTTAACCGGTTGCTTGGAATGTGGTTTTAGAAACTTCTTTGCACTGTTGGTAGGTTGTGGTGAGCTGTTTGTTGTTCAGCAGGGAAGGCTGAGATCTTTATTCCTGGATTGGAATTTGAATCTAAGTAAAGCTGAGAAGTTCTCTGAGCAGCAAAAGATTCAAAGTGAAGTGATAAGTAATGGAATACTATAGGGAAGCAGGAGTCAGTGAGATTTTGATTTGCTTTTTGGAGCTACAGGTAGGACATGATAGAGCTATATTTTCCCCCTCTAGGAAATAATACTGCAAGATAGCATTAATGTCAAACTCTTTACTGAAATGGAAATTCCTGACAGAAAGTGGGAATATGACAGAGCATCATCAGAACTAGGAGGTTTTGAGAAATATAAGTTCATACATTCTTTGCAACCTCTTTCTGTGGTGAGTGAAAGGTGTTGTAACAGTATCAGTTTACTGCTGGTAAAGCTGCATTTTTTGACAGGATTCCATATACTGAACTAATAGTTTAAGTACAGAGAAAAAAGTAGCTCCAGAGAGGCATGTTTTAGAATATGAAGTAAGAGACATTGTTTTGTGGGTTTGCTTTTTTTTTGTTTTCTTTTTTTTCTCACAGAAATACCTTAGAAATAAAAAGGGAAATTCTAATGCTAATGAGGATTTCTGCACAGGCAACAGATGATAAAACAATGTCAGTGTGTTGTTTCCATTATGAGTTTCCTAAGGGACCAGTAGGAAAATAACCAAGACAGCAGACACAGCCAGTACATATCAGAGTCCACCAAAATTCTTTTTGCAATAAAAGCAACCTCGGCTGAGCTGCATAAGAGATATGGAAGACAGACACATTGGGAATTTTGCTCTTGAAATAATTTCTATTAATTTTTCTTCATATTCTTTCTCTTAACTGAAGACTGAGGCATCTATCAAGTAGCAAAGTATTCTATGCCGTCTTGTGTTTTATGCATTTTCTCTGATAATAATTTGAAATTAAGAATTAAATAAAGGGTTTGACACAGAATGAATCACCTCTTTCTTTTTTTTGTTTTCTAATTTCTGTCCTCAGGCAAAAGTAATACAGTTTAACACTGAGTTTCCCAATTGGATTATTGCAATATCCTTTTAAAACATGTGAAAGATCTTAGGGCTCAGAAAGGCTCTACAAAACCTTTCCATGTAGATACCATAGTGTAACATATTTTGATATATCATCTTATTTAGATTCCAGACCTTGTAACAAGATTCAGCCACACATTTCTCTGTGTTTCAGCTGAGAATTTCAAGGCTGGCTGTGAGGTGAAGTGTGGGTCTCCTGTTGACAGTACTGAAGACTACAGGGACTTCATTAGATACAGTATGTGTAGAAAAACAGGCATGTTTATAGATTGTATCTAGAGAAATGGCACAACAGGGAAACATTTGAGTTATGCAATGATCCCTTAGTAGGCCATCAAGATTATCAGGATAAGACAGTACATAGAGAAATGGTTTTATGTGACATTTTCAAATTTTGGGGGTTTTTTGATTGACAAATTCCCTCAAGGTATGGCTATAAGTCGTTCATGAACCAACATTTATGATCAATAGCCTTACTTGAGGCAAGGGAGCAAATCAGAAATCAAGACTACAGGCCTGAAATTTGGGGAATCATAGGAACTGTAGGAGATGACCAACTTTTTCTTATCTTTTGAACCCAGTACTTCCAACTGGATAAGTGAACTGCTTATGTTCTTTGATCTTGGGTGGTAGAACTTAGCTTAACAATAATGTCTCCTGCATTTTCCAGCAATATAAACTGGGGGGAAATCTTGTCAAAGTTTATAACTTGTCAGTTTCCAATTCACAGTTAATTATTTTGCTTAAAAAAAATATGGGGGGAAAAACAGCTAAATTTGCAAGCTTTTGAAATGCATTTAAAAGCACTATATCATGTTGCAGAATACTTGGGGCTACTCCTATATAGAGGGATTTCTGTTAAACAGGAAAAAGCATCGTTAATTGTCCAGAGTATGAAAGTTGTTGTAATGGTCAGGTTGTGTGAGCACAGTTTGCAGCATTCTCTGACTGTGGTTTTGGTCCAAATTGAATTTTGGAATTAGGAATTTTGATTTACTTTTCACCAAAGGTTTTGGAAATCATGCTTACTTAATAATACAGTTATCATCAGAAAGCATCCCCATTGAGAGATGAACTGTCCAGAAATGTTATGCGTCCCAGATGGGAAGGTGGGATTGGCCAGCCAGAGGCCTCCTCTCTACACCCCTTCTCAGGACATTTGTATCTGACAGTCATGTGGAATTTAGCTCTGCAAATACCAGATGATGCAGCTGGAGTCATATAATGCAACTTCTGTTATATGTTAATCAGTCATCAAGTCAACAGGATGATATTTTTTTGGGGGAAAAAACCTAATAGGAGAAATCATTGATGTTTTCTGTAGAGGTAGATAGTATTAAAGACACTGGTGATGTATTGTCTTAAGCACTAAGTTGTCACCTTTGATGATCAAGACAGCCAAGATGCATGAATATGTAAATGACTAGAAAGAGTGGAGAATAAGGGTCAGTATTACCAGCAGATACTGCAAGAGCAAAAGGCTACTTGTGAAAGAATATTTTTGTTATTTATAAATATATCAAAAGAATAAAAGCTAGAGAAAAAAAAGAAGTATTAAACTTACGGGACAGTGTTGGCATATGATCAAATTATTTTAAATTTACCATGAATCTATTTAGGCTGGAAGTTTAGAAGCTGTCTTCATGAAGAAAAAAGAAACTTCATTAGACCCAAGAAGTTAACTGCAATCAAAGGTTTCTGTGGATCTTTCATTAGCTTTTAGTTATGCTCCCATCAAATGCCCTCTCTAGAAGACTTCAGATATTTATTGCAGAGACAGGGTTTTGAAAAAGAAAAAAGAAAATGTAATGATATTGCCCCTTTGATGGGCAATGAAATGTTGCCTTCTAGAGCATGTACACATTATAAAATAGTAGACATACTGGAATAATTTTAGAGAGTGTAGTCTGTAACCATTTACTTCAGTAGTGATCATACTAAACCAATATAGGACAAAAGACTGGGCTGACAAGATAGGAATGAGAGACTGGCTTTAGATTCCATGTGAATTTGGTTGGCAAAAGTAATGGAAGTTTTGGGGTTTTGTCAGGTCAGAACTTTTGACAATATGAAACTTACTTATTGCTTCAGTCTTGCATTACCTTGTTAATCGCTTGCAGTTCCTGTATGTCAATGTTCTCCATACATCTTTACAAAAACTGGGTGGGGGATAAATAGGAGCATTCTGAATAAAGCAAGGATATATACCAAGACTACTGGTATATTTTTCCCTGGGTCCTTTGCATTGGGCAACGTCCAGTGTTGACAGTTTACATTTTGAACAGATAGATGAGAGAAAGTAAACTAATTTAATTGTTAGTATTCTTTTCACTTACAGGGAAAATATATTAATACCAGTGGTCAGTACAGAAGGTAAGGCATTTTAAATCTCTTAATTATTTGGCTTGAACACTGACTACCATGATAAGAATAAGTAGGAAATTTTGAGTTGCATTCTTACTCTGCTGGAGGATTTACAGATTATGGCATTCCTATATGGTGAAAACAATACTTCAGGGCTGGTCTTTTACAATGGCTTTGTAGTGAAGTTCAACTGAAAGTAGTGACTTATCTATCTAGTCTCAGATGATGGTGATAATGTGGAAAAGATGGACCATGGCATTTGCAGAAGAGTGATCTTAACTGAAACATTTTTTTGCTGTAATTCTATTTTTCACAGGTATGTTTATGCAGCCTCTCCAACAAAAAACATGCAGAAAATGTTGCTTAACTTGTACAGCTAAATATTTCAGTACTCCAGAAAAATCAGTTTAATGAGGAGAAGCATAATTCACCTGGTATTTGGTGGAAACTGACTTTAATACTTTGATTACTTTATTTTTTCTGTTCTTGCATCTAGATGTGGTCAGACATGACTGACCACCTCTTTTCTAGCACCACTGGAATTATGCCATAGAACCTCCATAAAGATGTTCTCTTCCCTGAAGACTTTTTGGTAGACTTATATGTGTTAGGCAGTATTGTGATTGTGCAGGGATATTGAAGTGTGCTGTGGAAGAGCAGGCTTGGTTACTCACTTATCTGAGCACTGTTCAGCCCATACTAATATAACTTGTTTCTCAGACCATTGTACTTCTGCTTCTTTGCATGCGGTGCATTTGCCATTAAAGTACAAGTTTTCACATGTATTTCTACTGAAAAGTTCAGGTGGAGACATTGTAGCACTGAGGTCCAAAATTTAGGAAAATACTGTTTACAAGGGTCTCAGGTAGTAATTTTTTTAATGATAGTTTCTGACTGAGGCAGAAGTGGCATACCTTTAAAATTAAAAGGTGACCCCTAAACAAACATATATAAGAGCTGATTCTAGGACAGGCAATGTAGATGATGAGACTGTGAAATACTTCCAAGTGTTCTGTCCTGATATCTGTGTTGGAGACCCCTTGACTTTAGATAGAAAGAACATCCTACAGGTGGGTATCTTCTATTTTGCACAAACTGTGGAGCCCTATGTTTTTTCCATCTAGTCTTAATGTAAAAGGCTCAAACTATCTGGTAAATTGGATAGAGGTTATATGTTGTAAGTTTATCCTGCTGCATATTTTTTTCCTGAAGTTGTTAAGTAATGTCTATATCATCTATGTCACAGGAATATAGATGATTTCTGCCACACACCCCTTCAGATACTACCATTCAAATATTCCATTACTGTATACCAGTATCCTGTAGGTATCCATATACAATAGAAAGCTGAACATAAATTATTTGGAAATTTATCAATAGTAATATTGGGCAATGATGAGAGATCCAAAATCTACTCACGGTTCTGCTAATAGCTTTTCACAGCTCTGTGCCCCATATTCCTTTATTTATAAAGCTAAAATAACAATCTACTTCCATTGTAAAGTTGCGGTGAGTTTTTCTAATGGAAAGTTTTGTCTGAATGATGCAAAAAATGACAATAACTCCCTAACAACATTTCTTTTGCAGATACATTTATATGCAGGCACAACTTCACAGGTATTGCAATTATTATGTAATTGGTGCCACATTTGTCTTTCAAGAAGATATTGCTCTTTCAATTCAACACAGATGTTCTCTGACAAAAGAGTTTCATAAACTATGAGTTAAGGTTGCCTGTGGGGTTTTGCCCTACTTAAGGATTAGGGTCAGTGAAATTTAACCTTTTAAAACCAGAAATTCTGAATTATAGGATGTGAACTTGTTAATCTGCCATCTTTTAGCAATGCCCTTAAAAGTCCACTATATACAGATTCACACTTAGCCTTTGCCAACAAGGTCATATTTCAGAGGAAACAGAGCCCTTGATAACTTTAGAACAATATCTAACATCTTTTTTTTTTTTTTTTTAACCTTTTTAAAGGTAAAAGGCAGGGCTATGTGAACTACAATGTGTTGAAGCTATCCCCACATGTGTTACAGCTAGGAAGTAACCCCAAATATGCAATGTTTTACAATCCCTTTGCATGCTCTATAAATTAAGTTGATTTTCCTGCAGAATTTTCACTCTTACAACACTGAAAATTCCATGATGAAACAAGGCTTGGATTTCTTTGCACTGATGACACATACACCTCTCTTCTTGAATACACCCAGTACTGGCTCAGACCCAGATCTCATACTGCAAAGCTGCTCCAACTAATCCCATCACCATTCAGTATCACTGCAGTTAGCACAGTAAATCCAGCTGAAATGCATGTGGACTTTTGCCAGATGGGGTGGAAGAGTAAAGCCAATGCTTCACTGACACATTTTAGCATTATTTTTCTTGATATTCACAAGTTTAAGTTACACACACATCAACTCCTTTTTTTCTTGTTTTCAGATATCTGAAAGTCACTGGATTAAACATTCTGGAAAAGAACATGACTGTACTGATATTTTAAATCCTGGTGAAAGGCATTTTTGTCAGGCATTTATTATGTACCACATGGTTCACATCCAAACAAACACGATTTTGCTGCATGCCAAGGTAAGTTGCCAAGAAACATTTCACACAGAACATGGAAAAATGGGGAAGGGGATTATGTGGCTGTTAGGAGTTTCTGTACATACTTGGAGGCATGCAAAAAGTTTGTGGACTAGAGCAACGTGAGAAGAATGCATGGGATTCAGTAAGAAAAATAAGGTAAGGTCAGAAGATGCTTTCATGATTTAAAGCTCTGGAGTTGGGATCTGAAGCAGATGACAGGCACAAAGGGTTTCTCTGTAGTGCTGCTGGCAGAAAGATTATAGTTGTCCTGGGACTGAGCAGTAGGAAACAGAAGCATTGTGAATACCAGAGGGAATGAGATCAAGAACAGAATCTGCAAGAATTCCAGCAGGCAGTTTAGCCCAAAAATAAAATACAGTTTTACGGATTTCTTTTGAACTTGGGGATATCTGTGGCATTGTTTTGTATGGCAAAAGTGAATAGTTTTGTTCTGTTTGTCCTAAGAGAGAAGTTTGAGACTCAAGAGAGAAACATATTGCCAAACCACCAGTCACTCAGCAAAACATGAAAGGAGACTATGATAACTGATCAAGAATTTGGTAGGGCCTGTGGAAGCAAAAATAGAATGTTAGAGAAATTCATCTCTGGTGCAGCTACGCTCATGCAATGACATTGTACAAGGGATGATTACTGATGAGGTGATAAAAGGCATTAGGGAGCCATGAATAAAGATATCTAAGGAAAGTCATAAACACATGATTCATCAAAAAAATGAGAATCCTTAGAAACATTTCAGTTTTCAAAGTGTTGTGCAAGGCTTCCTTTAGGAAAGTGACTTTTGGAGCATGGAATCAAATAATTTCCTAGCTCCCTTCTGTTAACAAATACTCCAATTTTCACCTTGGAAAGAGACTACATAGCAAACAAACAAACAAACAAACAAAACCCCAAAAAACTGTTTTCAAAAAATCCATCAATGACTTTACTAAAGTTTTAAACTTTACAACATTATGAAAATGAAATGCCAGATTGCCACACAGTCTGGATCATAACATACAAGGTAGGTGTTTTCATGCTGCAGGATAATTACAAATAAATCTCCAGTTTCTACCTGCAGGAACAGCTACTGAAATTGCACAACTGTAATTAACAGAATAACTCTATCTGATAAAACTTTTGGCAGTAAGGAAAAGAAAAAAGGGCAGAAAGCAAAGGAGAAAACAAAAAATACAGATATCTTTTAGACATTAATTTGACTGTGAACAAGACCTTTGTAGTTCTAGATTTTACCCAGCAACCCTCTAAATAACATTTTGTCTCAATACAGTTTTAGAAGTGCATGGTGGATAATAGTGTGAATCTGAAAAAGTAATAAAAATACCCCAATATAGGATTGTGTAATACTGCCTTTATTACTGTAACACAGAGGCTGCATGTGAATACAGTACTTCTACAGCTGTTGTTAGGGAGCTGTTGAGCTGGATTGGTGTTATCAACGTTTAACTGCGTGACTGGAATAGCAGTGCTACACAGAAAAAGTATTACCAACTCCCAGTGTCTGGGGATATTCAGGATTTCTGGATAATGCCGTTATTTCAGATCTGGATAATACTGCATCTGCACCATAATGTGTAGCCTGCTGCCCCAGGTGAACTCACAAAGTCTGGATCCTCAGCAACTTAGGTCTTTCAAATGCAGCTTTCATAACATGATCAATGAGTTTATTCTTACGTAAAATATCCTTCCCATGATATAATTCATTGTTTAGTGGGACATTATCAACATCAATATTTAAATAACACCTTCCTCACCTGCAATGAAAGGACACCAGATTAACCCTAATATTGAGACTTTTTTGTCTTCAAGAGTGGCTGCTCATCAAATATATCTTACCCAAAATGTGAAAATATTTTATTCATATTTTTATTTTTAACATCATCTCTCCTTTAAGTTCTGTGAAGCAAAGGCAGAAGATGCCCAACCTAAAATTGTGAACCCCTAAGTTCACAGCATCCATTCACTAACATGGATGGTTTCTGTTGCTACTTCATCTTGCATGTTGAAATTGCAGTATTTTTGTTCTACCTCATAATGTGAGATAACTCCTTAATAGTATTTTTCAGTGTTGTTAACCAAAAAATTTATTCTGTTTATTTTTAGATAACATGGATAATTTCAAAGTTTCATATAGGAATAAAGAGTCTTTGAGTTCATATTGCTTATATTATTTTTGGTTATTGTTCCATGTAGAAATTTCTGCCAGTGCTTAAGCTTTATTAAAGTATATAGCAGATATGACTTACTGTAAAGTCATAAATTAATAAAGGCATTATTAATTTTCCTGACCATTAACAAGTATGAGCAGAAGGAAGTGAGTTTGACTTCATACATTTTATGAAGTATTTCTGTCTTAGGTTCTAAATTTTGTAACCAGCAGCTTCAAAATATGCACTTTTTTCCATTCAGATCTTTGTTTACATATCATATGCATTATAATAGCATCTAAGGAATAAGAGCTTGATAATGAAACTAGTGACTATTGTTAACCTCTAAAATAGCACATTTTATTACTTCTTTTTAAAGAAAACATAGCAGAATGAGACATTTATTGGTTGGAATTAAAAAATCTTTTAACGATAGCAAATACTATTTATGATTCATGTCAAAGAATGAAATAATCCTAAAGATCTTAAATCGTGGAAGAAGAAACAGAATCTAAAATCTGGGTATGCACTGAGATCAGGTTAATTTTCACAATTACCCACAGACTAGCAATCTTCAGAATTGGATGTATCATCACGGACAAGAGTGTGATAACAGCTGCTGAAATAAAATGGGTCGTGGTTGTGTAGGGATTTGTAAATGATCAAAAGTACTTTACAGAGAGTTAGTCTCACTAACTGAGAGTCATTGCTGGCACCTCCACAGAAAGAGTGAATGCTGAGAGAATATGCAAGTTGCTCCTTTGAATTCGTTTTTGCTTGTTTAGTATGGGAGTTATTTCTAGAGATAATCAAAGCTCAGGTGAACCATTTAGTCTGGTAGTACATCGTGTGTGATTTCAAACAAGTAATCAAAATAAAATGTAACAAGCAGTGCCTTAAAGAGGAGGATAGAAAGAGATCCACAGCCCAGCCTACCTGGTGAATCTCATTTATCTGTTTTGAAGAAAGAAGGTTTTATAGTGAAAAGCCCTTTCAGCAAATGAAGGATTTGACAGTGTTAGGGGTCTATGTTTTAGGGTTTATCTACATTACTGAAAACTCTTAATCAAGATATGCTACACCAATATAAAACTGTAGCTCAGTCAACAGACGGTAGCTCAGTCAACCTCTGCATATTTACAAACTCAGCCTGTTCAGGGGACAGATCTATAAAACGGAAAAATGTTTTGGAAATATCATCTTGTTAGTAATCACTCATTTTCAAGAGATTTAACAATAATGGATATGAATCGGTCACACTCCACTTCAAAGGAATACACAGGTTTTTAAGATTATCCCTCAGGACCCCCCACACCCTCATCCACTCCTTTCTTCTGATCTGTGAATTTTGCATTGCACTTTGAATTCTTGCATGTGACTGTACCAATTTCTCCTTTGGGCAAACAGCAGTGAGGCAAAGACAGGAACAGGAGCTTTACTGACTCTTCCCCCACACTGCTTTTTATGCCCCTGAAAGAAAAAAATGTGTTCCTGATTTTAATTCCTCATCTAGATAGCTCTTTGTGGCTGTATACTGATTTAGGCAAATTTTCTAGCTAATTCCAGCTATTCTAGCCTGGTGAGGGGTATTGATAACTCATTAGCAGTATCTAATCCTCCTTGACATGGATGATCATAGCTACAATGTAGAGTAGACTTCAGGGGTCTGCTGAAGCAAATGTAGCATCCCACAAAAGGAGACGCAAGACAAGATACCAGAAACAGAAGTGGTAATGGAGCAAAACCCAAGACTTCATCATGAAAATTAAAAGAAATAGACAAATTGGTTTTAGCCAGAGTGAAGAATGATCTATTAGCATGTAAAGCTTTTAGATTTAATATCTCTGTCTACTCAAGGCAGTATACTAAGAGGCTTTGTTTCTCTGCATTGCTCTTCAAGATAACTTCTGCTTTAACTAAAATAACTAACAGATATTTTAAACATCCACTATTAATTTAAGACAACACACAAACATTTTATTAATTTTATTTTTTATTGTTTGAATGATCATCTTCCAAATCCCTTGAGAAATTTCAGCTATGTATTGTCTAGTCATTTATTAGCAATTGACAATTACTGAAGAGAACTTTTTGAAGACTGTAAAGCTGGTCACTCAAAAATTGCTGAATGTCAGATCTGTTTGTCTGTATAACCCTATTTAGATTGTATATGGGTTTTGAGATAGTCTTTAATGATAATATTGCTATCCAGTTTTCTGCCTTCCAAGTAAAAACAGCAGGCTGTGTAAAAGCTCCAGTATATATTGATATACAGCGACATATAATGATAAAGTAATAATTTAAACTCCATATTAAGTAAAGTGAGGGAGAATCACATCTGCAAAAACGGTCTGGTTTGAGGTAGACCCTGCATGGAGGGTGGGGTCTAATATTGTAGGCAAACTGTTCTAACTCCTGATCAAACTGATCTTAGACTGTATGTCCCATCTCCATCATGGTGCTGACTTATGGGCTTTTTATTTTGCTTGGTTGTTGTTTTTTTTACCTCGATAGTTCATGGAATTGAAGTGAGAGAAAGTTTTTTTTGTGGGTTAGAATACTTATTTCATGCAATTTTTCTCATTGAATAGGAATATTTGATGGTAGGCTGCCATTCAGCAAGACCTGGGCAGAGGCTGGATGGAGGGGAATCTAATGAAGTTCAACAAAGGCAAGTATAAGGTCCTGCACCTGGGGAGGAACAACCCCTTGCACCAGTACAGGCTGGGGGCTGACCTGCTGAAAGGCAGCTCTGGGAGTTCTGGTGGACAGCAAGTTGACTACAAGCCAGCAGTGTGCCCATGTGGCCAAGAAGGCCAATGGGATCCTGGGGTGCATTAGGAGAAGCATGGTCAGCAGGTCAAGGGAAGTCATCCTTCTCCTCTGCTCTGCCCTGGTGAGGCCTCATCCGGAATGCTGTGTCCAGTTCTGGGCTCCCCAGTTCAAGAGAGACAGGAAACTACTGGAAAGGGTCCAGTGAATGGCTACAAAGATGATTAGGGGACTGGAGCATTGGCCTTATGAGAAAAGTCTGAGAAAGCTGAGCCTGTTTAGCCTGGAGAAGAGAAGACTGAAAAGGGATCTTATTGATGCATACAAATATCTTAAGGGTGAGTATCAAGAGGATGAGGCCAGGCTCTTTTCAGTGATGCCTAGCAACAGGACAAGGGTCAAGAGACACAAGCTGCAACACAGGAAGTTCCATTTGAATCTGAGGAAGAACTTTGAGTGTGACAGAGCATGGGAACAGGCTGCCTGGAAAGGTTTGGAGCCTCCTTCTCTGGAGATATTCAAAACCCACCTAGACATGACCCTCTGCAAACTGCTTTAGGTGAAGCTGCTTTAGCAAGGGGTTGGACTAGATAACCTCCACACATCTCTTCCAACCCTGACCATTCTGTGATTCCGTGAGTCTATGATATTGTAGAGTCCCAAAAATGCAGTTGGCAGAAGGCATGCAGTAGAGTTAGGATTTCCACATCGGAAGCTATGAGATCAGTTTATCTTTAGCCACACTTTGAATTTTCATTTCATTTTTCTTTTTTTTCTGTATCAAATAGAGAAAATTTAACTTTCCCAGAGGAAAGTCCAGTTATAAATTAGACACCTCCCTCCTCTTTTAAGAAAGGAAGGAAAAATAGGAAATAATAGTAGGGAATAATAGGAAATGTCGAGTGCTTCTATTCCTTTGGGATTTGGTCCATCTAAGGAAATAATTATTGGTGGTCATACGGACTGAAACACAGAATATATCACTTTCATAGCAGATTCTAAGAGATCCTGTGTGAATAGGCACTTCATCCCTTCTCATAAAATTAAGCCATTCTCATTGTGGCTGTGGACAGAAAAGAGAGAAGAAAAGTCTGTCTGTAGTCAATTATTAGGGCACTCAGCTGGGAGTGAGAAAGATGATTCCAGTTCTGCCTAGCAGGCATGATAGGAAACTGGAGTGCCATCTGAGAGGTACCTAAGCTTTAGTGGAGCACACCATGTGTCTATAAGGTTATGAAGTGCACCTTTTCTGTGCAGAAAGAGCAGCAGCAGGAGAAAACATAGCAAATTTATTGATGGAGACTTCAAGAGAGCTACATCTCCAAAACTGAACATTAAATTGAACATACACGGACACTTGAAAGCAACCTATTACTCTGGCTGGAGACACACTAAGAAATGTAGTGAGTAATCCGGGTCTTGTGGAACATACAAAAATTCAGACTGGGAAGCTGTAGAATCATTCCTACTCTGGGAGATTTTACCTGGATGCAAAGATAAAACAGATCTTGATTAGATGGATTTCCTAATTGTTTGAGAAAAAGAGATACCAAGGCTAGCAGATCAGGCATGCTTTTTTTTTTTTTTTAAAAAAAAAAAAAAAAGAAAAAAAAAAGACTGTAATGTAGGGCAGAAATCCTTAGATATAAAATCTCTTTCCCATACATCTTTAATAGAAGAGGTAATGTATCAGCTGAATATGAAACAGATAAGAGAACCCAATTATCCTGGAATACATGTAATAAAAATAGTCTTACTATGCTCAAAAGAAACCTCTCAATCTCAGTGATAATTTAGGTAGATTTGTTATGTGGTATTTTAGAGAGTTCAAGAACATGCTGAACGGATTTTTTCAGTAGCTAGATTTCAATGGGAGGAGATTGTCACAAAGGATTTGAACAACTATGTTAAAAAAACTCTGACCCCTAGTTATTAAAGAAGAAATTTTGTGGCAAAAAATATGTGTTCAATATTATGCATTGATTGTGATTTATTTTTTCTTCTTTAAAAAGAAGTTTGTAAACTTTTAATACTTTGTTTGGGGAACTATGGCTCTGCTGGCTTACATTTAGAGTTATGCTTTGTACCTGAAGTACAGTCCCAAAAGATACACATAGATGAAGCTATTCAGATTATTAAGGTATGAGACAGAGGATTGTCTAATGTAAGAAGAAACAATGCAGGAACATAATCAGGTGTTCCGATAAGCTCTAAAAATAGTTCATGTTGCAGATTTAAAACACAACAAATATAAGGTTAAAGAAACCATAGAATTAGGAGAAGTGTCTTTTGATGGGATATGTGTAAATGTCAATAGGATAGAGGTGATTCCTTGACCTATAGAAAGAAAATTATGTACAAAAATTTGTGGGAACAGTATGTTTTGGGGAAAGTTTTTACTTAGTCCAGTTGTTTCTTAACAGCTTGTCTTAATTAGTAAAAGTGCAGAACAGGTAAAAGATACCAATCAAGACATGGATTTTGAAATTCTTACACAATTCAAACAGAAAGCAATTGTTCTGACATTAAAGTACAATAAGTGCCAGACAAATCTGTGATCTGATGCTTGTAAGAAGAGCTTTGGGGGCATGCTTGTGCAAAAGCAGGTTGATTGCTTGAGACTCATAGCACATGCTTCCAAAGCTTGGACTGAATCTGAACGTCAGTGTGCAGAAACAGAAAAAGGATATCTAGCTGTACCATATGTAAGGAAGGAAATGCGTTGGTTGATTTTTCCCAAGGGAGACCAGGTTTGATAGAAAAAGATCATGAATTTGAAAGAGGATTACAAAAAAGTCAGAAAGGCTTCTGAATTTCAGAAATTTCTCCTTTTCAGTTTCAGTCATATGATTTACAAGCAGATATGAAAGAGGAAAAGACTGTGGTAACAGAAAATTTCTTTTCAGCTTTGGATAGAAATTAAGTAGGAAGACATAGGAGTCTGATACTGGAACTAGGTTAGCCTAGTCAGAAAAACCGCTTCACAACATGTGGCAGTCATCTCCCAGAGGATATGGTCTGTCACTGCACAAGCTGCAGCACAAAATCAAGCTGCCAAAGATAGTGATAGCTATTAATATCTTGCCCTTATAACAACTTTGAAGCAGATCTCTATGACACAGATGATACTATATTTAAGAACAACAGGCTTTATTCTCTGTTGATTTCAGATAGTTGGTTGCTATTTTCCACATGTGGTAGCACCAGAAAAATGAATAATCAACATAAAATTATATCAGCTAATTTTGTATTTAAGTTACTGGGTAGTATCCTTGAATCTGATCCTTTCCCAGTCATCCACTCGGATGTTGCTCAAGTGGAATCAGAGCATTAAATTATTTTCCAAAAATAATGTTATTGTATGCTGTCGTAAACACTGTGAGAGATTATGGGGAGTGTACCTGCGTATATATACAAATATATGCATATATATGGAACAGAAATAAAGATGGATAGAGACAGATAGCCAAAATGGATCAAATCTGTTAACACTATAGATCTGGGTTATGTGTATATTATTGAAATACAAATTAAATGTAGAAATATGGGCAAAGAAAACAGTGGTCTCAATATATAAAATATGTTTTCAGAGCCTTCATCAGTAGGAGGTGGGAAAGAGGTGGACTCTGTGCCTGTCTTCTAAAAGAGAACAAACTGTAGAGTGCAAAAGGATCAGAGGAAATGCTGAGCAATGGAACACAGAGCAAATATGTAGCAGTGTGTGTTGTCTCTTTGGAAGGGGTTGTTGAAGGACAAGTAATGTATAACTTTGTGTTGCAAGGCAACACCTCTGGAACATTCTCGTAAAACTGGTTTGACGTCTGTACACAAGGAGAGCCAGTTTGGATACAAGGAGAGGTGCAGACCTTGCCTCCTTCTCAGATCTTAGAAAAATATTTGTAGCTTGCTTGATAAATAACAAAAGTTTGCCTTAGAAATGAGTCCAGGGACAGAAATTTCATTACCTGCAGGATAGCTGCAAGTGCAGGGCTAGTTTCTGGATCATGCAGGCTTATGGGAAGTTGTTCTCACTGCAGCTCCTGCCCTGCCAAGACAGCTGGCTTTCCTGCCAAGAAAGCCAAGGTGTGTCTGGGTGCACCCAGGACTTGTCTTGGATGTGTACTGGGGGGAATAGGAACTTGGAGTGAGCAACGGGGCACACCAGCCCCTCAGCATCAGTGTTTAGTTCTCAGACATTAACAGCCACCTAACATTACTTTGCCCTGGAGGCTGCCCAGTTTGTCTGCTTAGCCTGATCCTTAATATTTAGTCGAGTTCTAATGAACCTAATCTGACTGCATCTGTATTCCTTCCCCTGTTTGATTATCAAATATACTCTTCTCAGCTCAGCAGCTCTATGCCCTGAAGCCCTGCTAACTGCCAGTCCTTTCTCCTTGTTTTCTTCTCTCCCACCTGGGATATTCTTCAGTCCTCTTTTCTTCTCTGCAAGATCTGTACCTCAATCTGTTTCACGATCCATTCATTTGTTGAAGCAGGGTGTACCATGGACAGCCAAGTAGAGACAGATCCTCTTTTCTTTTTTCCAGTTCTAGCATCCATGCAATCCCGCTCCTCCTTCCTTGACTGTGAAAAATGTTCAGTGAAAAGTCTGACTTTTCCTATAGCAGCTGCATACCTTTGGATTACATTTCAGTTGTAGGAGCCTGTTGTGTAGCCCATAACCTACTGCAGAAGCCATGGAAGAACATATAGTCTAGAAGCACTCTGAAGACATGAGGGGACTGAGGACAGCGAGCTGCCCTGCAGATCCGGTGCCTGTGCTGGCTGGTCTGGAGCTATAAGAAACTCAAACGTGCTAGGGATCTTTGTTTCTCTGGAAGTTTCTCTTAAGCTTGTATTGGTGCTAACTGTCAGGCCCCTGAGGGCACTAGCAGGCCTCAGCTGCCCTGGCCAGCCTCACCTGGGGCTCCCCACCCACACCCTGCCCATTGCTCTGAGGTCCTTATGTAAGCTCAGGCCAGGGCTAGCAGCCCTGGTTTAAGCTAGGGTGTAGTTGTACCTGGGTTAAGATCTGCCTCTGGCCCTGTCTCCTGACTGGATCCCCTGTATAATTCTCTGCTCTCTTTGGGGCTGGCTGCGGGCCCTGTGACCAGCCCTGCTCGAGGTGGCCAGCCCCAGTGGGATAGCAGCCATTGGGGCTGATGCTCCTCGGCTGCTCAGCCCTGAGGGAGCAGTCATCTCTTGCTGTTCCCTGACACCGTTTTGGCTCTCCTATAGGCAGTTTGGCCAGTCTGAAGGCTAAAACCCCCCCAAAGTTCTATATCAAATGCCAGTGTTAAAACACAGCAATGATACCAAAAGAGTACAGCATTATCTTCAGTTATCCTTTCTCTCTGTAGAGCTTCACAGTGTGCAGTTCTACAGCAGCTTTAACATCGTGAGGAAGTTATTTATGGAAGGCACTGTAGGTGGGGAAAAGAAAATTCTGTCCCTTAGAAGAGTTGGCTGCTTATGCAGTTCCTCTGTGTGCTAGATATCTCTGGCAGGTGTTTGTCTTTGTGGCAGGTTTCTGTGTAGTGTACTACGTCCTGCAGTGCACCAACTCCTGCAGCCCTTCACTTGGGCCCTGACCTTGATTATATGCTCCTTTTTATGGATAATAATTGCCAGCTTCAATAAAAAAAACAGAACAAACCCTAACGTTGTACTTCTTAATTCCCTAGACAGTTTAAGATCCTTTCTCTTGCAGAAAATGTTTGAGATTAGTACACGACTTTTGGGTTTGCCTGAAAAAGTAATGAAGCATTCGGGCCTTTGGCTTGTGGGCCTTTTATTGAAATTTATCCCTCCCTCACAGCTTGGATCATGGAGCTGGAGCTGAGGGAGCAGGCAGGCATGCCTTCACTTTGTAATTTGCCTTCAGCTGTAGATTTTCTTGGCATATGAATGCACTCCCCAAGTGTCACTCCTGAAGTGCTCCTGTTCATGCTGTTTCTGTAACTGAGCACTTACGGCACACTGATATGGGAGCCCTTCTTCATTTAGGAATGTGTGCCATATAGTTTTGTACAAAAGCTATTGCAGCGGGCAACTATGCATTGTCTGAGGGGCTGGATAAGTTAAGATCTAAAGACACTTTTATCCTTCTAGTTGCAAAATTTTCTTTATTCATGCTTCTTACTCTTTCTGATTTTTGTGACCTTACTGTGTTACTTGATCGTTGTTTTGCCCGTTTATTTTGGGTAGGAGGTTATTGATATGTTGTTTGTAAACAATGAGTTTTCAAAGAAGGATATTTTTTCCATCTATTTTAGGTGTCTGGTTTATCTCATTTGCTAATTATATCACCTAATCTTTCCAACCATATGACTGCATGTCTGAACATGTGACTGGATTAGTTTCTTATGAATCTGTGATCAGTTTTTCCTTAAACACAGGAAGGCCAGTGTGCAACTTGTAGTTATCATCCAGTAAATAAGACTTTTACTTAAAAACAGAGATATTTTTTCCCCTTTGGCTTGATATATTCTTGCACCATTTTAAATATGAGGTACTTTTCCCCCCCTCCCAAGCTTTCAAACTGAAATAGCAACAGCTGTTGAAGGATAACTTCTCTGTCCACATTTTTTCTCTTTATAATTAAAGTTGGTTTGAGCCTGCAGTTTTTACATCTGAATTTCACTCTCTGGTGTGGGATTCCGTCTCAGTGTGGAATGGTCTTGGGTGGAAGACTGCATCAATGGAGATCTCACCCAGTACAAAGCCTACCTTCTATGTGTTAGGGGGAAGTGATTTTAGCAGATCTCAGTGAAATACTTCCAGACAATAAGATGCACCTTTGCTAATGACTGTGTATGAATTATTACACTGTGTTCTGGGGGAGCAGAAGCCTTTGAAATTTTGTAGGGGGAAGCTACAGATGTTGTTAAATGTCTTTGTTTAGCTTACTTTAAATTTTATTTTGTTTACAATCAGTTTTCATTATGAGAATGATAGGAGAACCATTAAGCCATTACACTTAGAAATCCCAGTGAATCCCAAAGGTTTCTTCCTACTGTGAGTTTAAGTCCTACACCACATTCATGCTGTCCATAAATTCAGCTGTAAAGGAGTACCTGATTTTGGGACAGGAAAATTAAATGTGTTTCAATGCAATAGCCATGTAAATTCTTTGAAATCTGTTGGGTATGAAACTCAAATGTGCTTTCAAATGGGCTACTGTGATATCATTAGTATAGCAGGTAGCATGTTGTACAGCATGTTATTCACCCTGTCTCCCTGTTAATTCCACGTGGATGTATCACCCCAGTGCAGTAGATCACACAGGAAAGAATGTGGTAATAGAGCCTCAGTGAAAGATCTCAGAGGATCCTAGAGATGGTAGCTTTTAGAAAGACTGGGAACTTCAAACTTCACTAGATTACTGGGGGAAATTTAGTTACTAGCATTCTTGCATTGGCATCTGACCTGCCAAAAAATGTGAATCCCCAACTATTTACTTTAATTTCCACATTTGCTCTCTTAATCAACTGTTTTTTTCAGTGCCTTTTCAGTGGCAGCTGTATTGACTGGGAAGGTTCAAGCTATGTACCTTAGAGACAGGTAACTCCAAGCTTTTATATTTGCAGAAGAGAAAAGATTTAAAATTGGTTGCCTCCATCCAGTTTCCTAGTTGCATTTCCAATATTTATTCTGATAGCATTACCTTCTCCTGCTATTTCTATTTGCATTGCCAGTTCTGGCCATTTCTTTTTCTCTGTAAATCTCCTGTAATCCTGGCCCATGTCTTTGCCAAAGCTTCCATGTAAATAGTGTTTATGAAGCTGAATGGCTACAGTGGCAATAGCAGTTTATATTTGATTTTGTCTGAATCTCAGACGGTCATACAGAAGAGTCACACTCAGCAAGGTGGGAGGGTTGGTTTGCAAATACAGTCATATATTCTGTTTCATTTATTGAGCTAGGTTTTTTTTTGGTATGGAATGCAGAAATGAAGCTGCTGTTCCCGTAACACACAGGAACAGCAACACAAACTCGAAGATATATGCCCTATTTTCACTGTTATGTGAACTGGAAAGCTTCTAAAGGCTTAGCAATCTGATGCAAATGGAACAATCATTGTTGGAAGCTGATTTTCATGTGTATATGTTGTATACATGCCTTCAGACAATATACATCCACCTTCTAGTAGCAAAAGGAATTAGCATGATGTAATGATTAAGGACAACCTTGTTTTCAGGGGAAAGTAAATAAAATTTTTGTCACGAATAGGCATGGGTAGGGGTAAAAAGAAAAAAAGATGAACTGATAATTTGCTGTATGATATATTCATGGGTTTTCAGAAAGGAATCAAAAGAACATATCTAACAAACACTGCATACAAAACAGGATTAAAACTGACTGTTGTGGTTTAACCCCAGCTAGCAACTAAGCACCACACAGCTGCTTGCTCACTCCCCTCCAGTGGGATGGGGGAAAGAACTGAAAGAGTAGAAGTGAGAAAACTCATGGGCTGAGATAAAGACAGTTTAATAGGTAAAGAAAAAGCCACGCATGCAAGCAAAGCAAAACAAGGAATTCATTCACTACTTCCCATATGCAGGCCGGTGTTCAGCCATCCCCAGGGAATTGGGGCTCCATCATGCATAACAATTGCTTGGAGAAGACAAACACCATATTTTGAAGGTGCCCCCCTTCCTTTTTCTCCTTCCAGCTTTATATGCTAAGCATGACATCATATGGTATGGAATATCCCTTTGGCCAGTTGGGGTTGGCTGCCACGGTTGTGTCCCCTCCCAGCTTCCTGTTCCCCCTGCCCGAGCCTGCTTGCTGGTGGAGTGGGGTGAGGAGCAGAAAAGCCCTTGGCTCTGTGCAAGCACTAAGCAGCAGTAACTAAAACATGCCTGTATTATCAATGCTGTTTTCAGCACAAATCCAAAATGTTGCCCCATACTAGCTACTATGAAGAAAATTGATTCTATACCAGTTAAAACCAGCACACTTACCTAGAAGCCAATATTCAAAATGCATATTGTGTGGTGAGGAAACTAGGGTTGTTTAGCTTGGAGAAAAAGAGGCTCAGGGGAGACCTTATTGCTCTCTACAACTACCTGAAAGGGGGTTGTAGCAAGGTGGGTGTTGGTCTCTTCTGCCAGATAACAAGTGACAAGAGAAGAGTAAATGACCTCAAGTTGCACCAAGGGAGGTTTAGTTTGAACATTAGGAAAGATTTATTCACTGAAAGGATGGTCAAACATTGGAACAGGCTGCCAGCGAAGTAGTTGAGTCACCATCCCTGGACATATTTAAAAGACATGTAGATGTTGCACTTAGGGACACAGTTTAGTGGTGGACTTGGCAGTCCTGGGTTAACTGTTGGACTTGACCATCTTAAAGGCCTTTTCCAACCTAAATGATTCTGTGATTCTATATTCAGTCATGAAGGGACAATTTATATTAATGATATCCATATAATCTCTTAAGTGTAAAACTATTGTTACATGCATGTTGAGGTAGAGGGGAGGGTGCAAAATACTCTGCAAAATTGCAAGATTTTAAGATCAATGATTTGTCAAAGATGGGAGGGAGGGGGGAAGAGGGTAAGGGTTTTAATTTTCCCTGGTAGCACCAGGGCTGCAGTACTGCACACAATCATCCTTTCCTGCTAACATGGCCTCACTCCTTCCTCTTATACTTTTCTCAGCTAGTTTAGTTGCTCTGTTTGATTCTGATCTTGTTTTCTTGCTCCAGCAATCACCACACTGTTTTTCTTTCCCTTGCCCCATGCATTATTATCTCATGTATAACTGTTATAAAGGCTAGCTATTCACAACATTGCACACAGCACAATTCCTACTGTAGCACAATAATAGTGTACAATTAGCATAACAGCATAACTACATTGCAGCTCTACTCATACCATAATTTAATTATGTTTTTATGCTGAGTTTATAGTCAAGACTTAAGTACACCTAGAAATAAGACTGCTTTCTAAGCAGGGTCATCTGTGACCCTGAGGATCAAGGAAAGAGGAGAAGCCTGTTTTGGAAAAGCTGGTCACTGGTCACAAAGAAAAGGTGGAGAGCCCCTGGGATGGATATGCAGATGCAAACCAAAAGAGATAAGTAGTCAAACTTCAAGAAGAAATCTTCATTGTGCTTAAAGGCTTTGCTCAACCAGTAAATAAAACAGAATTACCTTGTAGAATCAAGCATTAATGTGTGAATGTATGTATAATTTAATTGTTAATGCAATGAGTAACTGTCAAGATTTTGAATCAAGTAGAAATATTTGAGAAAATTGGCAGGTTTTCTGCTCTCTCCTTTTGGAAGGAGAGCGCTTAAGCAGATTAATATGAACTAGGGCATCACCTGGCCTCAGGGTTAGAAAATGGCCCTAGTCTCTTTTATTTTACTTTTGTAGACATAATCACAGGCTTCAGAAAGGGTACAGAGCATAGATAATCCTGTGACAGAATCACTGTACTGAGAAATGGGTAGTAAAAAGTGTAGTCAGTCAAGGTAAAGTGTTGATTAAAGATCTGATCCCAAGCTTATTCTGCATTTTCAGCACTCCTGTAAAATTCCCAGGGGACATTAGAGGTGCCTTTCTATGCAGTCCCTAAGGGGAACAAACAGCTGCTTTCCCTTATAGTGCATCTCTTCTAAAGACTAATGGGATTTTCTGACAGGAGAGAAATAATTTGCACCTGTCTATGCCATCTTCAGAGCATCTGGTCAATTTAAACCAATTTACATCAATATTCAAAAAGTGTGAATATTGATGTAATGTTACACTTTGAAATTGGTCCATTCATTATTTATGATGGATGTTACTATGTGCCAGTTTCTTTTTGGACTGGCTAGAAGGAGGATTTCTTATTTCTGTTGACCAACAGTAGTGTGGAAATTCTGGATTCTGCTACAGATGTGCATGCAGAACACATTCTTCCACTGGAAAAAAAAAAAAAAAAAGCTGCAGCTGCCTGGATCAAATAAAAATTCTGGTTCAAAATTACTTTTGTGCCTACAAGTTTTTATTAGGGCAAAATAGTCTGGGAGCATTTTATGAATCTAATTTTCACAAGCATTTTAAGAGCCTACCTTCAATTTCTCTCAGCTTTGCTAGGTTCTAAGCTTTTGGGGTGAAACCTTCCATCTGAGAGATTTGCCTTAGCCTGAATTTCTCTGGAAACCATCAGTAAACAGTGTATAGCCATTACCTAGAGTAAGACTGCAGAAAACTACACTGACCTTTCAAGTTAAAAACAAGTAAAAGCATTGGAGTGGTGTTACTCTGAAGCTCTAGTAACTCAATATGGAACAGGTGACTTGACATTTGGCACCAGAACAGACCCCTGAGTTAAGAGTGTGCTAGTTGCCAGCAAGTATCTGTGACACCTACCAGTATAACTTGAATCTGTAGGGTAGATCAACGCACTGGATGAAAAATCAGTGGTACTTTTTATGAAGTGTGCTATTATGTCCAAGAGCAGCAGGCTGTACCATGGCTGAGTTTCCAGTCTTTTCTTCGATGCTCTTAAACATCAGGAGTATGTCTAATCGTTCTTTGATTTTTCTTCTGTTTTTAAATCAGAAAACACATTCCTCATAAGACTGCAAAGTCAAGTGCTGGAAAGTTAGGAAATGATAGGACTTATGTTGTCTTTGCAGCCTTAACCAAATGTGTATATATTTAGATGCAATTTTGTTTTGTGTGGTTACAGTGTTTTGTTTTGGTGGTATATTTCCTTTATTCAGTGCTCCTGGTAAGCTGTGTGAATCATCAGGCTGATTCAGAACTTACAGGAGGCTGCTCTTGCCTTATGTAGTGACAAGACAGAGGACAGGAAAAATATCAGTGCTGCTAGCCTTACAACTACAGTGTGATTTTAGGCAAATCAATGAAACCATGTTTTTTGGTTGTGACCACTGGGAGTATCTAGACTCTTAGTAAAGAACAAGTCTGAGCTTGCATTGAAGCCCACAGAGATCTATAAGACCCTCTTTTTCAAAGCACCCTTATTGCTTCCTGGAATTTTCACAGACAGAACTGCTGAGAATGAACTTGAGGTCAAGTCTTGACTCAGTACCAGGCTGCACAGTTGCTTGTTTACTTTGAACTGAGGGTAGAAAACAATACATTGAAGAATGGAGCACTGCACCCCCAAAGGAATTTTGTATTAAGTGGGGTCATTACATGGAAGAGTCTGTATCATAATGTGCTTCCAGTAGACCAACTGACATTTCCCAACTTGTCAGGGCTTAATTTTGCAACCATTGCATTCGATTAGCATTGGGAAACTGAGAAATAGACTGGAGCTTTATAATGAAAAGGTAAAACATACTGAAGTGAATCATATTATCAACATTTATACTTATAAAACAGTCTTTTTTGGGTTTTTTTGTTTTTAGGGTTTTTTTACAAAAGAATCTTTTTTGTTTGTTTGTTTACTTGTCTTCCCATTTAACTTTGGATTCCACGTACCATCTCCTTTTTTCTGTTTGTTTGGTCCCATTCACAGTTGGTTGTTCCAGCCTTTTCTGTCTCCAAACCTTTCAACTACCCAACTTACAGTAGTCACTTTCTGATTGAAATGGCACAGGTTCTGCTCTGCAACATTATGTCATTGCAGAAAAATGTTAAAAGACTAGTGAAGAGAAGGTGAAAATAATGAGGGAAAGAAAAGACAGGAAGATGAGGATGGAGACAACTGGTGTCTGCAACAGACTGAGTCCTTCTCAGTGTGGTTGGCAGCTACTGGAAAAGAGCTAATGCACATGTGTTGTGCTCAATGAAATACTGCAGTCTTAGTCAGGGCCCTCATTTCCTTAATGATTGTTGACTATTTGTAAAAAGAAAGACTTAGCTTAAGGTGCACTGGCCTTGCTACCTGCTGACCTTGTCTTCCTTTGTGTGAACAACAGATTTATTGCCTGTTATTTATTTGCATTTCAGCTAATTCCAAAGTTACTTTGAATTTTTCCCATCATTAATTAGAATGTGGATGCACTGAAGCATAAGGTGAAATCTCATCCTTGGCAGTTACTTGGAGATTTGCAATAGTTCTCCTTAGTAGTTCCCTGTATTAGCATGATCATCCCATCATAAAAAGCCCTGGCAGGTTACAATAGCTACTGTCTCTTAATTCGTGCCTGCCAAGCCTGTTCATTTAGCACCAGGCGATGTTTCAAAAAGAGTTTTAACAAGTCCCCCCATTAGACAGCACTTTGTTGGTTTCCTCATTATAGCAAGATCTGATTTCCTTCATTAGCTAAAAACTTCTACTTCTTGTAAAAATATCCAAGAACGAGTAATGACTTTAGACTTTCTAAACTAGCATCCAAACCCAATTAGAGCTGGCTATGTTACGTTATTACTTGGGGGTGTGTGGTGTAATTAATTAAATAAATAATTTTTTAAAAATCCAAACAAAGAAAGAACCCCTCCAAGTAATTTACATCCAGGACTTGATTTTTCATTTACTTGTGTGGTTTATACATGTAATCCCATTAGCGTAGCAAATGTAAAGAAAGTATATGCTGAAAGTCATTTCATCCTGGTGGAACTTTCTACAAAAAGCTTATTTGTAAGTGGAAAAAAAAATCCCATAAACATTCTGCTTACATATGACAAGTTGATTTTTAGTGTATTGATCCAAAGTAAGTATAACCACATTGTTGTCCCCACCTTGAGTTTTCTTGTGGTGCTTTTTGCAGGTATGACAAGCATTAAAGATCCTGAGTTCTGATCCCTAGTTTCTAGTTCTGTATCCTGCTGCTCTGTACTAACATGAACATGGAGTAGACCAGAAATAACATGCTCAATAAGAGATGATTTTTACAGGACAAATCATTTTGGACCAGGACCCCATGTAGAGAACCATAGGATATCTGCTCTTAGAACGTTGTTACAAAGACAGAAACAATTATAGAGAATAAAAAGTTTAATCTAGCATTTAAACAACATAAAATAAGAAGTTCAATAATGGATTATCATCTTCAGGAAATCAGTGTTTGCAACCTGCCACAGACGTACTGGGATTCACCAGCAGAATCCATGTGAACAAAGAATGACTGTTGAAAGGATTCCCAAGACCCGTCAGGGTGAATTATATAGCCTAAAATGAATATATATTGAGGTGCAATCAGCTGTATAAATACACTTAGTGTCTGACCACCATTCCAAGCAAACCTCAGTATACATTCAGAATACTGCTCCTTTCTTGTTCAGGTGCTTATAGATGTCTGGGAAGGAGGATGTCTACACAGAATGAACAGTGCAGTGAATTCAGAAAGTATTGCCTGTATGAAACTGGAAAAGTTTGCATATCAATTTCTTAAGAATCTCTCAAACTTTATGAGGTCTTATCATGACATTTACCCAGAGGAACAAAGGCAGATTAGGAAGTTGTGGCATGCTTGATAGTCTGTGAAGTTAAAAGGGAATACCCTGAGCCTAAAGAATGGTAGTAAATGGAGTTACATCCAGCTGGCAACTGGTCACAAGTAGTGTTCCCAAAGCTCAGTATTGGGGCCAGACCTGTTTAATATCTTAGTGCACCCTCAGTAATCTTGCAGATGACACCAAGCTGGGTGGCAGTGTTGATCTGCCAGAGGGCAGGAAGGCTCTGCAGAGGGATCTGGACAGGCTGGATCGAAGGGCCAAAGACAGTTGTATGAGGTTCAACAAGGAGCAGTGCCGGGTCCCGCACCTGGGTCACAACAACCCCACGCAGCGCTACAGGCCGGGGCAGAGTGGCTGGGAAGTGCCCGGTGGGAAAGGACCTGGGGGGCTGGCTGGCGGCCGGCTGGGCATGAGCCAGCAGTGTGCCCAGGGGGCCAAGAAGGCCAACGGCATCCTGGCTTGTGTCAGAAACAGTGTGGCCAGCAGGACCTGGGCAGTGACTGTCCCCCTGTACTCAGCACTGGTGAGGCCGCACCTCGAATCCTGTGCTCAGTTTTGGGCCCCTCACTGCAAGAGGGACATTGAGCTGCTGGAGTGCATTCAGAGAAGGGCAATGAGGCTGGTGAAGGGTCTGGAGCACAAGTCTCATGAGGAGCAGCTCAGGTAACTGCGGTTGTTTAATTTGGGGAAGAGGAGACTCGGCGGGGGACACACCTTATTGCTTTCTATAACTACCTGAAAGGAAGTTGTAGCGAGGTGGGTGTCACGTCTGTTCTCCCAGATAAAAAATGACAGGACAAGAGGAAACAGTCTCAGGCTACACCAGGGGAGGTTTACATTGAATATTAAGAAAAAATTCTTTGCAGAAAGGGTTGTCAAGCATTGGCACAGGCTGCCCAGGGAGGTGGTGGATTCACCATCCCTGGAGGTATTTAAAAAATGTGTAGATGTGGTGCTTAGGGACATGGTTTAGTGATGGACTTGGCAGTCCTGGGTTAACGATTTGACTTCATCATCTCAAAGCCCTTTTCCAACCTGAATGATTCTGTGATATGATTCTATGAGCTGCTTTACACCACTGATACTTACCACCGAGATTTACTTACAGAAAACTAGCACATTACAAAACTTTGGTAAAAGCTCCATGGAATAATGTTTGTGCAAATGCATTCTTGTTATAGGAAAACCAGCAAAATTAGTAAATCCTTTAAGAAATATTGACAGGTAGGGAGGAGTGCAAAGGCAGTATATATTAATTGGATTTAATTTTTTTGAACATGGTTGAAATAGCTCTGGTAAATAATAGTCTAAATTGTAAGGTTGTATGATAAATTCAGGCTTTTGAATAAAGCACTGGTTCTGTTGTCTTGCATATCATTATATGCTTCAACAATAAATAAAGAAAAACAATGCATTCCATTCTTTTTATTTATATGCTTGGGTTTGTGATCATGACTATGAGAGTCTGTATCAGCCACAGATGATCCTCTTGTTAGAGTGGTGGTCTCTGACTTATTGCATCTCCCTCATGGAAATTATTTTCTCTAGTTTGCAAAGCATGATTTGTGGGTTTTCATGGGGAGCTCAGGATGCAATATTCTCATTAATAAGCTCCTATGAAATACTGTATCTCACTTATTTCATAACCTTGAGAGGGATGTTGCGGCATTAGCTTTTTCTTATTGTTTATTTGATCTATTCAAATTCTACTCAAGTACCTATTTGCAAATTATCAGATGTTAAACTAAAATTATATAAGGTTCTTATAATATCTTATCCCCAAACTTGTAAATAATAAAATAATCAATATCAGATCATTTATCTGAAGGCTGCTCAAAATGTTTAATTTAGTAGAGGTTTTGAGTATGCATCTGGAAGGAATCAACAATGTATTTAATTGCAAATTGTTATAAAGAAGATATGGTATTTTCAAGACATGCAACCTTTTAAACAATTTTACATTTTGTGAGCAGGCTGTGGTTATGCAGATATTCATAAACAAAGATGCCAGTAACATTCCATACTTTTATTTCCCAGAATATTTACAAATGCATTCATTCATACTTCCCTTTTTGCTTATACCTTGAAAGTAGTCTGTTACATATTAGGTTATAGAAGTTCTGTAATAGGAGTAAGTTGGGCAAGCATTCATAGCAGAATATTGGTATTTCTTTTTTTCATACCCACTCATATTCCAAATAACCTGAGAAGGATGATATTTTAAGTTGTATTGTTAATGGAGAATGCATCCTCGCTTAGTCTTTCGTTTGGATTTAGTTCCTTGCTTTACTTCCTGAACAGACAGAACAATGCCTAACTTTAAATTAGTGGTTTGAGTTTTAATTGGAAATACTTTCTGATGTGCTACCTAAATTCTCTGACCAACTGTGGTGTTATAAGTCTCCAGAACCAATTCAGGTAAAGCTGGAAAGTCTTATACCATGCCTAGGCCTAGTGCTGTAACATTAAATTATTAAATTCTACTGCTCTGTGATTTGAAGGCACTTTAATTTTCCTGCTAGCAGGGCATGATGAAGGAAGGAATGTATGAAAAGCTCCTAGTAGCTTGTAATTAAGGTGCATTGTACAGTTAGGTAAATGAAGCTCTCTCAAAAGTAGAGCTCTTACTGTAAGCAAAGTATAATTACTGTTTTGACACATGATGTGATGGCTTTCTCCCCTCTGATCCAAACGATAACATTACTCATTACATACTGAAGTACCAAGCAAGGTAGCACTAAACAGCACCACAGAAATTAATGTTTATCCCTCCGTACCATCCGGTTTTGGACATACTTCGATTTCAGTGCTATTCGCTTCTTGTCCTCTGTAACATTGTAGTTAATGACAACACAGTGAATCCTCCCACAATTTTATTTGATATAGCTGAAACTTAGGTGGCCTACATTTGTTCTTAAGACAGATTGTTATATAGAGGTGGTAGAAAAGCAGTCTGAAAATGGAATAGTTGGGTTCTATGTTGTATCACAATGTTATATTTTCTTCAGAACAAGTCACTCCTACTTCACCATCTTGGCATATCTTTCAATACAAAGCCTGGAGGAAGTGTATGGGCAGGTATGAAACATGGTGCACAGAGAGCAACTGCATTACAGTCAGCATAATATATATTACACTGATACTTAATATCTTCTGAATCACATTTGCTCAAAGAACATTTAAAGTTAGCAAAAGCTTAACATGGAAAGTTTGCTTCTTTATGTTAAGGCACGTTTCTTTGGAAATCTGATCTGAAATGTCTCATTAACTCTATTTGTAGAATAGTTTATGAGCTTGTTTACCGCAGAGAATGCAGAGGGTACTTGTAAAGTTTGTCCTAATAAAATTCAGGTGAACACTATTGATGAAAAATTATATTATATTTGCTACAAAATCTTCTTTCTTTCCTCACAGGATTGCAAAAATGAAAGCAGCAAAAAGTATTTACAAATTGACATGCAGCATGCAAAACTATAGTATAAGCCAATTCCTGGAATGCTACAGTTTCCCAAGATATTTACAGTTTAAACTTCATAGTAAGGTACTCCCTGGAATGTCTTTGGTCCCAGGATCTCAAAAAGATCTCCTGCCTTAGAATTGGTTTCGACAAAGATACAAGTAGTATGATGCACTTGTTCATATTTCCAGGGAATTGTTAAAATTCTCAACAGTTCTCCAACTATTTAAAAGTACTGAATATTTTAAATGACAGAATTCAATATGTGCCTTGGCTTTTAATTTGTGAGCATAATATACCATTTACTTGAGGGAAATGTGGAGTCTCCTAAACGAAAATAGAAGATGTAGATAAATATTAAATAGTTTCAGTGCCACCTATTGGCTGGTAAGTTATTTGATTTAGCAATAAACATCAGCTTCATAATTTTGGACAAAGTGACATAGGGCTACTTATACTAATATTTCTAATTTGTACTGAAGGTAAAGCCAGTATCAGTGTCTATGATCACATTTGAAGACATTACTCCATCTCCAAAGAATTTAAACTCTAAATACATATTTGTTTTTTCTCTATAGAAAACAACATGTGAATGCATCCTATGGGATGCTTCAGACATCTCATGGTGGGACCAATGTTCTAAATCATGTAGTAAATAAATAAGGTCATGGGAGACATAACAAGAGTTCAGGAAGTGATTGAAACTTGTCTTTTTAGCCTGACAATGGGGTTTTTTTTGTCTGAACATATGATGTAAGCAGTTTAGCTACAGTTAACTTCTTTGTAAAATTTCAAGTCAAAGATACTCTTCACTGCATCTCACATTCCATTTCTGGAATATACTGAGCACTGTGGCATCTCAACACTTGAGCATGTCTTTAGCTTTCCACATTCATAATTTGATCAGAAATCTGAGGAATACTGTTCAATGCATTGGAACTACACACATACTTAAATGTAATCTTACAATTGTTTCCTAGAGCAAAGCAAAATTTGCCAGTTTGCATGAATGAGGCTTAGATATTTTATCATCTTTAAAATGTTCATGCTTCTTAGCTTCCCTAATGGCTTTGAATTTAGGATTTTGAGTAAACTATCCAGAGGCTGTGTTTATACAGGGAAGGTTTATTTGTTGCATACTTACTTATGAAGCTTGATATTTCATTGCAGAGGTGGTAACCAAAGAGTTATATTTCTCATAGAACTTTCTATAAATTCTAGGATTTCTACCCCTAAATGTGATTCACACTTTTTTCCTCTGTGTTCTGAGGGTTTTTTTGTTTGTCCTCTGGGTAAATTATGCCAGAGTAAGGAGGTGAAATTATGCCAGAGTAAGGAGGTGAAATTATGCCTAATAATTTCAAAGAACCTAACTGCTTTTAAAATTGGGCTTGATTATAGTTCGCTATGTCAGAAAAGGATTTAGAGTCCTGTATAGCTCTATGTATGATTGCTGACATCTCTTTTAAGAAGGTGTCAGATTTTTGTTATTTAATTGAATAATTTGTTCAGGCAAGATATCTTTTTAACCAGTGAAGCATAAAGGAAAGTGTGTGGGGTGGCAGAGTGTTAACTTATGTTTTTGATAAACTAGGTATTTTAATCAGATGCTCAGAGAAGAGCAGAGCTGCACCAATGCCAAGAGAGTCCAGCCATTTCAGGCTGAGAATGGACCAATTTCTGGTCAGTCCTATCCTGACAAAGAGAATTTGCCTCACATATCTTTAGCTAACTGAAGTTCAGAGTCTACTTAAGCTGGCTGTGTTCCGTCTATAGTCAAAGGTAACCTCTCCAGGCTGGCAACTTAGAGAGAAATCCTAGGTATAGGACAACGAACCAGAACAGTAAAGTATATTTATGAGGTGCCTGTCCCATATCAGGGACTACGCAGGGAATGCAGGTGACCTTAAATTTAACACAAAACATTTTTAGGAGACTAAAATTTTGAGATAAGCCCTACTCTTACTGTCAGACTCTTTGAACATGAACAGGTCCTTTGCAAGCATTTCAAGTTGTCTCCGTTTCTTTAAAAAAAATAATAATTGTGAGATCTATGTTGCAAAATAATCTTGGGATCAATGTCTACCATTCCACTCCTCTTAGTTCACTGACACTGTCAATGTTTTGCACTGATTCAATCCCTCCTTTCAGGCCTTTTCTGCTCCTGGCATTATTTTTTACTTCTTCTTTCTCCTTATGCCCTCGCTGAATCAGGCTGCCCTTTTCTGGCACTGAACTGCAGCAAAGCAGCCTGAAGGCTATGAACTTTTGACCACCGACTCAGAAGCCATGACAGAGGCTGAGGCAACAAAATTACTCAAGACCTGAAGCACATTTGAAAAAAGAAAAAAAAATCTATCCCATAGGATTTTAAATAAATCAGGTTTTTACCAAATGACAACACAATCCTTGGCCAAAGGACAAAATAAATTCCAGAATGGGAGCAGTGCTTTCTTTAGGCTGACATGGTGCAAAAATACTCCAGTGCTGAAATATATCCTCTTGGTGATGGAAGAATACCATACTACAATAATTATTTAATGACAGAAGAAAACTTCTACCTTAGACTTCCTCTGAATCCCAGCTTTCAGAACACCTTCACCAGAGCACAGCTGTTCCCAGTTTTCTCTAGTTTATTTCAAAGCTCTGGAAGTGATTGTAGTTCTTATATTCATTAATCTGCAATTTATTTGCTCTTTGGTAGCACACAAAACTATCACACTGGTGTTCCTACTTTAGTTGCCATATCCAAACCTGATGCTCTGTAATAGGATGAACCAGAAATGACCCTTAGCTGTGGAATCTTATTTCCTGGATAGGGTTAAAATCATATGAGGGCATCTAATCTTGCAAAATGTGAACTATGTAGGGGATTAGAAAAATGGGTAAAACAGCTGATTTGCAAACCTTATAATGTTAGAGGCTTTTGCTTACAAAGGTCACAAGATTTTGGTGCTGTCACATCCAACCCAAAACTCAAGTTTTAGTCTTCTGGATAAAAACCAAATGTGAATGTGAAATATAAACTGGGGGTTTTAATACTAAAAAGCCACTCATCACTTATGAAGCATTTTTCATAAATAATTTGATATTTTAAAAGATTAATTTCTTTAGATTAATCAGTCTCTAATTTCCCAAATAAGACAATTTTTCATATTAACTTGTCAAGCATTTATCTTTGTGTAGGTAAAATCTTGCCACAGAGTTGCCTATAGTATCATCCTCATTTTGGTACTTTCCTTTTCCAAATGGAAATCACATAAAACCTACCTTTAAGATTAGTTGTTTACCATTTTTCAATGTTTATATCATTTGACTAATTTCTCTTGGTCCATATTAAAATAATTTTTAATAATGTTCTTAGTGAAAAACATGTCATTACTGTGATTAATCTCAAGTGATGACAACACACTTCACAACTAAATTGGCACGCTAGAATAAAAAAAAACAGCAACCCTATTTAACAGGGTTTCTTGGGTCGTGATGCTTGTTTGAGTATTACGAAGTTCATAATTTATCTCCATATGGTATTAACCATGTTCATGTCAAAGACATAGGTGTCAAGTGTGATGATTTTAAATTTCTACAAACAAACGTTTAGTAGAATCAGTCACTTGAGAACACAGTAGCAATATAATTCCAGCACTAATTTGCTATCAGCAAGACTGTCTAAATATATGCACTGAGCTCCTACTTTCTTTAAACAGTGAATCTGGGTTGTGACTTTCCACAAAGAAAGTATTTAAAGATACAGTTCACTCTTTGTTAAAGATCTCTCTCAATTGACCAGTGTGCTACTTGGAAATATAAAAATAAAAATTGAGTAAGACTGTTTTCTACATGCCAAACTGTTAACTCTTTGTTCTCCTTGCAGTTGGTCCAAAAGCTAATTGCTGCACAAATTAGGCTCAAACATAGTGGAATGGAAAAAGAAAAAAAAAGAAAAGTGTGCGTTTAGATTATTGAAAATTCGTATCTATGAGATACCCTTATATGAATCCTATGATTCCATGTTTTTTAGATCCCAATTAATTACTGAAATAATTCTGTGGCTGCTTTTACTCAAAACTATGATTCTAAGTCACAGCTTGGTACTTATATTTCATCAAGGACAGTTTTATGATGTCTATCACTGTTTATTAAGTATAGAAAACTCCTTTATATTTATTCCTGAGTGTTTTATAAGAGTTGAGTTAGAATTCCAAACTTTCAGAAATTCATATGTGCATTTAGAGTTGAACTATCCTTAGATTGAGAGTTCTTTTTGTTTTTGAAAAAGTAACTATATTGTGAGGTTTATATGAGAATATTATAACTTTATTTGTTTAAAGCTGAAACAAATTCTCTATTTGAAGAGCCAAATAATTTATTTGCTTTAGCTTAAAACATTACAGTGATTGTACTCCAAAGTGACATTCTCTGGATACACTTCATGTGATGTTGTTGGCTTGTTAAGTACATCCTTAAAAAAGATGCAAAAAAATATCTTAGCCCTCTTTCATAAACTAGCTAATAGCTCACAGTTTCATGGGAACTTAAAAAACATTTACTATAATTTTAAAATATTATATCAGGAAAGATATTCAAATGTATGAATGTGTTTCTGGCCAGCTTGATTGTTAAGTCCTGCAGCTGTGTCACATATTTATGTAGAGGTTTATGTTGTATATTTTCAAAATAAGCAAGGTTTCAGACCAAATGGATACAGTATGATGATGCATTTTGAGAGTAGCACAGTTCCTTTAATTCTTGTTTAAAACAACACCACCAGAGAGACTAGACTCCTTGCTTATTGCTGAAGTGGCAGATTGCTTAGTACATGTACCTTATGGTGCCATTAGGATGACACTTCACTTGATGTATCGTTTGCTATGCCCACAAGCTCTTCAAAGTAGGAATTATTTGGGTTTTTTTAAAATAGTAGACTGTTTTTCTGTGAAAAATTATTAGTAATGGCTGTTCTTTAGGAAAAAAAGAAAAATCCCTGAACCTTTAGAGTTACTTAGACTGGCAGCTGGTGTAGTCAATTAACTTACAGCATCACTTTCCACTGTGGCAGTGTTCTTATGGGACTTGAGTCTCTTTTATGCCTGATTCTGGACAGCAAAATGGTAAAGTTTATTTTAGCAATTTTTTACGATACAGATTACCCATGAAAATTCTCACTAGCAATTCTTTCTTGATGAAAATATACTCTTCTTGGGTCTTTTTTTGATACATCTCAGTGTATTGATTTAGCATCTGAAAAGGGCATGAAAAGTCAGCAAAAGGAAAAGCAAGCCCTAGGATGGAAATAAATATATATTAAGCACAAATACTATTCCTCACTGAATACTTACGTCATATTTTCTAGTTTCAGTGTTTGCTTTATAACATTCTGCCATTGTCCTGTCATTAATTCAAAGAAAGCCAATGCATATAGCTTCAAGACAAATAGCAATATCATTGCATAAGACCAAATTCATATTATTAAAATTTAGCTGCCTTAAAGTTAAATATCTCATCTAAACTCCTTGTCGTACATATGTCAAAAATACATTACTGTCCCTAGAATCACTAACTTTTTAACATTCTCTATTGAAACAAAATCTTCTAATATAGTCAGGGTTGTAAATAAGAAACTTATTCCACTGTAAAGGGGACAGAAAGAGACAAAAGTGCTACGTGTTCACATTTTTTATTGATTAATTGAAAACAGGTAGGGTTTTTTTCATAGAATTATAATAAAAAGATAAAATCCTATTTATTATTCTGTTTTAATTTACAATTCAATCCCTTTTTAACTAATTCCTCCACCTAAATAGAACCATAACAACATACTTGGGCAACCAACTTTTATCCAGGAGCCAGTGATGGAGCTTTCACTCCTATTGCTTGCCTCTTTTCAAATTTTTCACTGTCTTGTAAAATAAAGGGAGATTTAATTTATATTTTCATATATGATTTCTAATTGTTTAATCAACCAAACCAAAATTTTACAGATAAAATACATTTTTCATTTCATTACTGCATTGTTTGGGGTTGAAGAGGCATTTGATCATCATAATTGAGTAACAGGTACAGATTACAGTGGTAATCGAAATAAACATAGAAACTTTATATAGCATCTTTCATCACAAAGTCCTTTTCCAAATTATAAAATCCATGTACAAATGGAGCATGAATAAAATGTTAAGGTTAAATAACCAAGCCTTCAGCAACCAGTCATGGTGAAGTCAAGTGTTTTCTTCCAGATATGTCTTCAAAAATGTGGTAACCCTTTAACATTAAAAGGCTAAATATTAGGCTATGTGAACACTAAATATTTCTTGCCTCAGTTCTATACATTGACTTAAATATTATTGTTTGAAAAGATTTAAAAGCCTTCCCATTCCACAGAATGCTTTAAAGAATGTCTTTATGTATTTACAATTTGTTTTCCAGTTATAAGTGTGTGATTAGTGTTAAACTGTGTTTGACCTTGTACACAAGGATGAAAGACACAGTTATACCAGTCTGCAAAAATATAGCTTCACATTAGGGAAAGCTGTTTTGCTTCAGATGACATTTTTGATACAAGATGTGTATTGTTTGGGTTTTTTCTCTTTTTTATTTCTGATCAAATTGCAACATCAAAATGCCCTATTTTTGAGTTATATTGAAATGAACAAATACAGATTTTCTATTTCCAAAACTTGCATAAGAAGCTTGCTTTATTTCATACATTTTTAAATAAGAAATTAAAAGCTTGCAATAAAGTGTTTCAATTTTATTACCCAGAAACACATTTTTTGATGTTCTGTAAATACTCTGAAAGAATGCCTTCCAGTACTGCTTGAAGCAGATAAAATGTTTGTTCCCTTATAGATGAGATCATTAATCCACTGACGGCAGTGGGAATGTTGTCCTGAGCTTCACTTGGGCTAAGGTTTTCAAAACAAGTTGTTGGATTTTTGTCTGAAAATGCAAAGGCCAGGTACTAAGCAGCTATGCTATAGAAGAAATATATCATTCAGGCTGAATCCTAATTGAGGGAACTGAGTAAGGTTTAAATTCCAGAAAGCTGGAGAATGTATAGGGATTAGTTTTGAATACTCAAATTTCAGAGTGCCAAGGATTTGGGTATTTGAGGTATTTGAAGGAGATCATAAAGCCTTACCTCTGTTGTTTGTTCTGCAACACACAGCTATGACCATGAAGAAGTATTTTTCATGCAATCTTGTTTTCATGTTAGTAGCATCTCTTTCATTATTAAGATTAGTGAAGTTGAATAAGATGTATAATAATTTTTTTTATATAAATGTGGAACACGTGTTTCTATGGGAGACACTGTAGTATATAGCCTGTAGTACATATAAGCCTCGCTAAAGTAGTCTGGGTAATAGTAGTCTTTTGATGTGAGTTTATGCAAATACAAGGCAACTTGCCGCAAGAACTTAAAGCTGAGAGTTTACTCACAGTGCAGATATAAGTGGGATTCTAAATGGGAGTGAAGCAGCATTCTCAAGCCTCACAACAGGCTTGAAGGTTTGCTTATTAATGGGCCTCCTGCTCTTGGGATAGCCCATCTGCAATGATGAAAAAGTATCTTCGAGTGACTTTTTAAAAGATCAAAGCTGAGATAGTACAGTTCTGGAGAGCTATCTTTTATTCTCAACTTTACTTCCTAGTGCAAATAAACAAAACATTATTACAATTTGAATGGATAATCTCTCTGTAAAAAAAAAGCAGCCAACAGCATAGCCATTTTGAAAAAAAACCAAAAACCAAAAACCAACACAAAACCACAAACAACAAAACCCAAACCACAAAACCTGTTTATGTAAAGCAGAGCTTGCAAATACCATCCAAAAGAAAAATATTTTTTTTAATGCTATATGTACAAAGGGTTAGGATAGGTGAAAGACTGATGGGAAATTTAATGCCCTAACTTTTTGTCCAGTTCCGTAACTGTGCTTAGGGCTTAGAATTTTGGTAGAATATTGTCAAGAATTATCTTCTCCCACCCTACACAGAATGAGAGGACAATTTTTTCAGAAAACAAACGGTTGTCCCCAACCCTTCTTTTGACCCTTTTCCATTTCAGAAGTGGCATAATCTTGCAGTAAATCTCACTGATCCAGCTGTTTAAATCCAACTGAAGGGTTGACAAAATTTCTAGGGAGAGGCAGTATCTTCTATATGTCAATGGAAAAGAAAGGACAAGATTTCAGTCTTTTCCAGTCTGAAACAGTATCAGCCATTAAACAAAAAGAATGGTTCTATTTCTTCTGAGCTGGGTACTTTGAAATATTGCTGTGGGCACTAGTCTAGTTTTTGGCAACTGAGCGAAATGATAAATTTCATTTTATTTTCCCCAAATGATTTAAGAAACACAGTATACTTGTTCTGCTGTATTCAAACATCTCCAGAGAATAGGTAGTCAAATATTATTGATACTTGGTAAATTCCAGAACACTTTAAAATGCATCATCCACTGCATTCAGTAAATATATTTTCTGCCTGTTTGGCCATCTCTATATAAACTAGTTAGTAAAAACCAAGCATTTGTAATGGAGGTTGCTGTTACTATTTATTTTCACTATATCCCCAGAAAGGCAGCAAAAAAAGAAGGATTTGGGTTTTTTGAAGAATTTAGAACAATGGCAGATAATCTAATCTGATTATAAAAATAGATTGAAAGGAGAGATGGCAAAAACGTTGGGAAGAAGTGGTGAAGTGCTGCCTGTACTTTCCTGATTCCAGTTTTATTTTTTCCCTTTGTGACATTCAAAAAAAAATATATACCTTCTTGCAGTAGGTAGTACACTATACTGAACTCCTTGTTTTAGTAATAGTGTAATCAAGGAGGGAGTTGAAGAAGAAAAGCTGAGTCTCAAGGCTATTAATTGAGAGAAATCATGGAAAACTTTGCAAAAGTGTAGGTCTAGCTTTGTGTTCTTTACAATTTTGGGTGTACTTGGTCCTGCTGGCAACAATAGCTTTTGAGGAAATATTTGCAAGGACTGTCTTACACTGTGGTAGGGTTAACATCAGGATGTTTTGCAGTTATGTGGCTGAGTCTTCCTGATAGGTCTTAAAAATACAAAAGGAAGGTTGTTTTGTGTTGTATCTTACCTAAAGATCACACTACTGTTGCATACACATTACAGAAAATGGCTTCATAACTGAAAAAAAAAAATTCTTTCTATCATTTTGACTGGCTAATGAAATATTTTTCTCAAATACCCACAAGTGTGATGATTATTGTGATACACAGGTACACATGAGCTTTTGTCGTGGATCTTGGATCAGGAACAGGTAAGTTCATGATTTACATGTCACAGTCTTTGTAATATACCACTTCTTCCAGGAAGGTTCTATTAATTAGACTAATTCAACTCTCCGCCCATGTCTGCTGTCCAAAACGTTATAACTCCTTCTGACAGTGGTGTCTATTCTACTGTGAAGCCTTTGTCACCCTCCTTTTCTGTTCAGTAATTGAAACCTGCCACCCTTTAAATGCCTTCATTGCCATTAACTGCTATTTTAATTCTGGATATTGATTGGATCATTCAAGATAGATCTTTTTACTAGGCTGATTAATTTAAAATTATTTCTTATAATATATAGCATCTTCCCAAAGAGCCTGAGATTAACAAAGAGTCTCAGTAGCCTAACTGACATTTTCAGTTATTTGAATCTCATATTCAAATACCACAACACCAGCAGAAATTTCAGTGTCAGAGCCCTGAGTGCACCAATGCACCTGAAATACGTCGGCAAGTCTCATCTGAGGCTTCTGCCTGTGAGCTCTCTGCTTCTTGAGTTGAGAGCTGCATTAATCTCAGGCTCTTGCCCTTCTTGGTCCTTCCTGAGCTGTGCAGTAGGTATGCTGCCTTCAGCCCTGCCATTCAGGCAGAGATTTGCAAATGGGTCTTTGCTGTCCTGCATGGTAGCTGTAACCTCTGAGCTACTACTGGAATGAAGTCTCTCATCTTCATCTGAAGAAAAATGGACCTGCCTCCTGAAGAGGGCTCACAGTTCAGAGCCCAGTATGGAGTATCCAAATCTGAGGGTTAGTTATTAAGGCTCAAGTCTCTTCTGAAGTGGTTCCTGTTCAACCTAGTAAATTTTGTGACTGTTTAGCAACTAATATTTTACCTTGCTTTATTTCCCTAGGATTCTCTTTCTGAACCACTCAGTACTCAGTGTACTCTTCCAGTGAGTGGGAGATGGTAATTTGTTTCCCTCCTGCCTAAGGGTATTTCATCTCCCCATCACTAAGTGCCCTAAAAAGCTGCCAGCAGAAGGGCGTTGGAGAAGTGTACACAGAGCAATTCAAGTCCCTTTTTCTTGTGCAGGAAAAAGTAAAATGGGAAAAATAGAATGTGTTGGATATAAATTGCTAAACTCATTTGATGTGGTAAATTAGCCTGAATATTAAATACCACACTACACAGTTTTCCACTGAGAAAGAAAGGCAGCGAAACAGAAGTATAATTTTCAAGCTTAAGTTCTTCTTATTCTGCAGACACTTTTTTGTTTGCAATATTATGTCACAGTAAGCCATGAAAATGTTAAGTATTGTGCATTGTTCTTACAGAAGTTTTTCCCAAAACCTAACAGTACTAGAGGAAGATGAGAAGACTACATGCTTATTTCTTGCCTATAAAGATTAAATAACCAAGGCCATTATTCAGGGTTAACTGTTCTGCATTCTGAACACTGGTCACTTGGCAGTATTTGCACACCTACAGGACTGATCATGACTTGTGTGCCAAATAAGGATCTGTAACTGCCACTGAATTCAACTGTTTTCACTGTGCTTCTACTCATAATGAGTCACTTTCAGAAAAGCACAGACAATGACTTATGCTGTTCATAAGGGAGTTCAAATACAAATAGATTTGGCTACTTGCTGACCCAAATAAAAAATCTCCCAAAGGACACTGTAATGGTGAAGAATTAAGAGACAGGACAGAAAAACCCTCAGCAAAGTGAAAGGTAAAAATGACTGTTTTTTTAACACCAGAAGCCATGCTATTGTCCATGCCAGGAGGTTAGCCTATGAAATGGTTCCTTGAAGAAAATAAGTACTTTCATCACTGATAATGCCTATAGAATTTTCCTCACTGTTTTTCACTAAGAAGGGAAAATCCACAACAGAATTTGCTACACTAATTTGCCCTAGTGTGAAATGACTTCATGCAACAGGACTTGCAGATACAATAGCAGCCCCCCCCCCCCCCCCGAAAATTTATTCTCAATATGCTGTGTAAGTTTTCAAAGATTTCTTTGTTCTTATGGCCACAAAGGTGGAAATTAACAATTTTCCTTGACCAGGCTGCAAAACATTTAAGAATTAGTAGATCTGGAACTGAAGGTCAGGAGAGTATTATGAGGTCAAGCATTAATACAATGAAAATAATTTCTATGATGCTGATTTCTTTAGCCTTCAAAAGTGATATGTGTTAATATAGTAGAGTAATTGTTTGTGTATTTGCAGTATTTTGATCCTGGATTACAATGGAAAAAAAGTAAGAAAGGGTTGTTTTTCAATATAAGAATATCAGAAAGTGACTTATTAAATAAGATCTAGTTCTTAGAAGTTCATTTTTCAAATGTGCCTGCAAAATCAGTCAGAGATTTGACAGTTGTGTGCATGCAAAATTAAGTGAAGCTAGATTATATGTGGGAGTTGCTTCAAGCAAGCCTTGACACAATTTTTGTTCTATGCCTAACAGTGTTTCATCAGAATTATCTGTTGTAATGTAATTGTCTATTTACTCCATGTACCTATGAAATGTTCACATTATGAAAGTCTTCTTCAGTGAGTACAATCAAACCAAGTCTAGAAATAGTCTTTTCCTGAGCAATGGAAAAGAGATCCTGGGGTTTCAGAACTGTCTGGATTTGGAGAAGTTATTATTAGTGTAGCCTTTTCACCAAGGTGGAACACAAATAGCTTAGGTATGTTCAGCTGAATGTGTCTTATAAGAAAGAATAATCACCTATCCTTGTGTCTTCTGGACTTCAGCAACATTTGAGATTATACAACCACTAGAAAGGATCACACAAATTCCTAAATTTTCTTATTTCTCTTAAATGACATAGAATAAACCAAGGTCATTATGTGAGGTGTAATAAACTTACAGTTATATGATTACATTGTACAGATGACTGTTAAGTACACTCACATATGAATGCACTGGGATCCATTAACAAAGTGCTCTGAAAAAGGCTTACTTAGGAATGCTATAACCCTTATACCACATAGGAAGCTGTATTGGCTTTATGTGACACGTTGCAAGTAGCATATTGTTTTACTTCAAGAGACAGGCAAGAACTAGATTGTTCCTTGGTGTCACAGAGAACACACATTTGAGCAGGACCCTGCCAATCTTCTTCTGTCATCTTCTGTTCCCAAGCAGGATTATATGTGGCTATGTTGCTAGAGCTCCAGTTTGAACATGGCTGGAACGTTTCCCAGATGAGGGAGAGAGAATGTCGTAGCCAGAATTATGACCTTCCTAGCAGACACAAAAATAATTGTGCACAAGTGTGTACATGTGGGGTCTTTGCTAGGTCCAGATTTTGTCTCGTTCATTTATATAAATGCCAGGTCTATGGCCAGGCAATGTTGGTATCTGCTGGGTATTCCCCCATCCCATTAAAAGTGCCATCTGTTATTTCATATATCTGCCAAGTATATGGATTAAGTCTGCTGTTTTCCATTTTATGTCACGTTATTAATAATGGTAATGAATGTTTGCTGAATGACAGTTGCACAAGCTGAAGTTGTAAAATTCATGGTCACACATTCCTGTCCTTTCCTTATTTATCTTATGAGTGCCAGAGCTCTGGTCACACTTTTCACCTCTCAAATATTTATTTCTCCTAATGATTCCTCCTAATGTCCCAACATATCATAGTGCTTTATAAAATATTACTCCTTGATTCATGTAACTGACTACATAAGGCTGAGCATGCATGTATCCATGCAATTTCAACCTATGCAGGGAGCAAGTACAAAAGTGTAACAAGCTTTAAATACAGAAAGTAAAAATCTGGTAGGGCTTCCTTGTCTCATATATCATTTGAATAAGCTCATCCTTTCACAGTCATAGCAGTAAAGATAGCACATGAATACTCCTTCCCTACGCCTCTCCTGACACCAAGTTTAGTAACCCATTACAATAAACAGTATGCAGCATGTTTTCGTATTTTAAAACATGATAAAATAGGATTAATTTCATTTTTAAAAGCCTCACACAAGGACTTTTTTTTTTCCTTTTAATATATCTTCCTTTTAAATGCCTGAGCTCTGAAGATTTCTATCTATGACATAAATGAAAAAAGCATAATAAAGATAACCTTTCAAAGGGACATTCCATGTGTAATTTTTCATGATATGTAACTCAGTTTCACTGTAGCTGTGGATACTTATGATGGTTGCATGATATATACTTCACATGTTTATTGTAACTATTTTTCCACTGAAATGTGGCATCAGACCTCTGTAGCAGGATAGTACAGTGTAATCAGAAGTAATCATGTCTTTCTCATCAGAACTGTCTGTCCCAATATTCCCAAGAGTGTATAAAAAGCCACTTAATCACTAGCTGTAATATGTTTGCTGGCAATTTCATTTTTTGTTTCACCTTGAGAGCTACAGTGAGGTCAACCCTCATGAGTATAATTTTACACTCTGCTATAATAACTTGAATCCTACATTGAATATTTTTTACTTACATATAAGGTCAGTGTGAACTGTAAATATGTCTGTCTTTGAACCAATACTGTTGATTTTGGCCTTGTTTTCTGATAGTTCTAGTAACTTAAAGTAAACTTTCAGCTAGGTCCAAAAACGGATTTAGTAGCTAAAGCAGACTTAGGTAAGACTAAGTCCCTAAATTCAAAACTGTAGGAATGAAAAATGCTGGTCATCTTCTGCTTAGCTTTGGAGATATTACAGGTCCATGAAAGATCCTCTTTTCATATGCAGGACTTTGAAGGATTCAGGAAATGATCAAGTTGTTTAAGTATGTATTTTATCTAGCCATTAAGAGTCCTCCACAGCTGTGCCTAGTGAGCTTTAATCTAGTGGCTGTTCCTAGGGCATACTTTATGAGAGGACACTGCTTTGTGTTGGAGCACAGATGGAAGGACGTGCATTTGACCAAACTGCCTGAATTCATGTTCCTATCTTGACTTCATTGTGAATTGCCCTATCAGGCTGGAAACTACCTGTGAAAGAGAAGCTTTTGTTTATAAGCAAAGAGAAGATGCTGAATTTCACTGGTCAGGCTAGTTTCAGTGCTACATGTATCAACAAATGCTGAAAAATACAACTGTCCTAGAAGCAGGCAAACATGCAAAAGCATGGGACTACAAATTGTAATCCTCTTCCTCCAGCCCCGTTCCCTATGTGCCTGTCTTTCCAAGGTAGCACATGGTGGCAGCAGGTGGGAAGAGAATGAACCCCACCACAAAGCAACCATGAGACATTGAGTATTGGTGTAAAAGCTGCAGAGAACACTAACTCTACATCTCACTTGTGGGCAAGCCATCTAAAAACTGGGCTGTAAATGTGAGATCGTCCCTCTGCCCTTGACAAAAAAAAATTACACTTTTACCTCCTGGAGGGTGCTGCAAAGTAATGAGAATTTTTTTATGTAGTCCAGTGAAAGAATGAGGTTCAGTGACTTGTCTGGATTTTGTTGTCAAGTGGTGCTCAGTGACAGCACTACAAATGCAAGCTGTTAGGTCCTCCCTCTCTGAGTGGCTGTTTTCAACTTTTTTCTGAGGCATCTGGCTCCCCTTGGGGATCTGCCAGGGGACTAAATGCCTAATTTTGAACTCCCCTTCATATTTGAATCTGGCAGTTTTCCTTTGAGTGTTCTTCTCATCAGGGATGCTCACAAACTGACACTATGTCCCAACTTCTCAATTTTTTTAATAATATAAACAATGTCTAATGTCTTGTTAAAATTACAGTAAAGCAAAATAGTAAACGTGGTATAACTTTTATCTTTCTATGTCTCCATATGCCAAGGACACAAAATTATTTTGGGTGTCATTTTCCAGTGTAAAACTGCTTTTAGACTAAAGAATAATAAAATGCCAGAATTGTTTAGTTTCCAAAGAAAAAATGTACATAATACTTAATTTTGAACCTTTAAAAAAGATTAAATAATCAGAGTTGGAATCTGAGTCTTGTTTTCCTGTTTTGGAAAAAGATACCATCAGCCTTGCAAATGCAATTCTCTATGTGCAATATATATGTATGCATCAAGTCACAGAATGGTAACTTCTGAAGTAAACAGTGATGTGTTCTACTTTTCACTTGCTCTCCAGTTGAAAATTATATTAATTTGCTAGCTGAGCTTCTGTTCTGCATAAGACACTGTAATTGGAAATGAACTCAAACTGAACATGCAGATTCATGTTTCTCAAACGTTTGAAACTTCTCAGACTTGGGTCTTAATCCAGGTCTATCTTAAATAGCTTACCTCATTATAAATTAATACTTGTTTGTCAAAAGTATGTTCGTCACATATCAGTGTTCATATTCTCAGTTATTCTAATTGTTCAAATTCACTTAGTTGTTTATTATTAGAATTTCCAGAGAGTGCACTGAATAGAGTATAATACCATTTCTACTTTTGCATGTGAATATAGGTATTGTTTCTACATTTAGTCTAGATATAATACTTAATTTAGAAGGTATAATAGGAAGGATAATTTGGTTGTCTCATTTGTCACCATTACAGAGATCGTAAACACTAGTTCATCCATTTTAAGAATTTCTAGAGTAAAAAAAAAAAATAAACTATGCAAGATGACTACATAATCATATTAAAGGATACTGGTAATATTGTGAATACTTCAGCATTAAAATCTTCATTAGCTAACAAACAGGCACACAAGGAGAGAATGAGAGGAAGAAAGATGTAACCAACTCTCAAAAAAGAGAAAAGAGGGGGTAAAAAAAAAAAAAAAAGATAACCTAAAACTTTAGTATATTGTGTAAAGGGAAAATAATTTTCCAGTTGTACCGTTATCTCCACTGAGAGTTATTCCACAGCATAATTACAGAATTATATCCACTCAGACTTACTAGATGGTCTGTGTTCCTCTACTAATTTTTGACAGCTAGGGTCTGACATCAATATTCCCCATACTGACAGAGACTTCTTTTGACTCCAGGTTTTCTTAATCTCCTTGTATGATTCTGGAAGTAGTCCCAATGCATGTAAAAATAATTGTCATCCACATGTATTTAAATTTAAGTTCTCTTTATAAAACTATTGCTACAAAACAAACTAACTTCTTAAAATACATTCTGAGAAATATGTATACCCCCCCAATCCCATCTTACAGCTGCATTTTTACGAAGGCATCATTATCCTTCAAAAAATTTTTGAAAACCATTTCTCACAGAAAAAGAAAATAGTAGATGTGGCACGTACTGCATGGGTGGTAAAGCAAAAGTTGTAGGCTTTCATGCTGTCTTTCACCTGTTCAATTTTAAAATGGTAAATACTTTCTAATATATTTTCCAGCAAAAATTTTAGCAGCTGTGTAACAATGAGAACAACTTGGAAATTATCCTTCTGTATTATTTCACAAGCTTAAATTGCATAAATAACACTGCAGTGTCAGTCACCTTGAACCAAACAGTATTTTTTTCCATTTCCTTCAGTGAAGTCAGGATCTCTCAGCAAGCGTAGGATTCAGAGCAGCATCTGAGTTGAAATCAAAATGCCATCAATCACCTTTGTTTGCCTCCTGCACAGAAGAGCATGAATATGGTGTTCTTCCTGGGGCTGAGGGTGAGTGTCACCATTGGCTATATATGTGGGGAAAGAGGAAGGGACAAAACCGAGGTGGGACACATAATTACTTGTTTTATTTAACTACAGAACTGGAAAGAGAAATGAAAAGCAATTTTAAAAAAAAAAATGTTATATGTTACAGGGGAAACAGAAAGAGCTGATTAACAAAGTTAGCAAAAGAGGAAATACTTATTGTCCACGGTTTTGGTGGGATCAGAATTTGACTGTACAGTTTTCTAATATCCAGTAGTAAGTACTGGAGAGAGGGAATGAAGAAAACCTCTCAAGCTTTTATGATGAAATGGATTCACTCTGCAGAAAATGATCCTTGAGAGCAGGGGCTGGTCTGTTGAACTCCCACTTCCAGAATGTGTACTACCAGACTCATTCATGATTCACCACAAGCTAACTATTAACAATCACTGTAAAGTAACTTTAGAAATGGAGAGCTACCATATATTTCCCACTTGTCCAGTGGATTTGATACTGTCCTGAAAACTGAGTTTCTGGGTCTGTCCTTAGGAAAAAAAAAATACCTTCCAGGTGACACAGAAGCAGAGCTTATGCTCAGAGGACAACACAAAAACTTTTCTAAAAGGGACACCATCCTTTGAGGCACTTGGCATTGGCTGCCGTTGGTACCAGTCAGTGAATAACACTGAGGTCCTAGTTCAATGGGATGGCTTTTGTCTTCCTGTGACCCGAGAAAGGTAGAGAGCACTGACCATAAGACAAGCTGTGGTCATTTTGTGCTTTACCAGTTTTTGGTTGTCTGCATATTTCACTGCAGAAAGCTCCCTCTTACTTATGGCTTGCTGCTGTGAACACCAAGAGTCAGTTCATCTAGTTTTAGTCATCTTAAAAGTTAGTGGGTTACTCTGAGGTAGTTAGCTATTCCTACATACAATGGTGAGAGAGGTGCTCAATAAGTAGATCATCTAATTTGAAACAATTATACCACATAGAGAGGATGAGCTTCCTGGATGGAGGCACTTCCTTCTCTTTCTTTCTCTTGACTACAAAGGAAGCAAAGACAAAAAGCTTCTCATCTTTCAAATGGCTAAAGCTACAAGAGTTGACTTCCACCACTAATAACTGAAGACAGGTTCCCTGGCTCAGATCCTTCTGACAGAATATTAACTGTACCTGTAGCTGTGTGCTTTCCTTGACATTATTTCCACCTTATTGGTTGAGTGAGTTACTGTCTCCATTTGGCTGCTGTTTTATTTGGAGGAAGAATGCTTCTCAGCTCACATCTAGGGTACCTGGCTCCATTGCTGCTGATCAACAGCCTGACATCATGGAACTTTCTAGCAGAGAAAATATATTTTTTCTTCTCTGTTTTCTCTTTTTTTATATATATATAATGTTAAAGAAAATGTATTTGCTTAGCTCTACTGAGTTTCAAGAGACATTGCTTACAATTATATTTACGCTGCCCTTGAAGCACATATAATCCCTGCAACAGAAAAACTGTCATAAAATGAATGAAGCTGATTTATTAGCCAGGGATTGGATTGACAGCTGGTAAGTAAAGTTTCTTTTACACTTTTGACAGAGATTCAGGATTCACAAAGTTAAACATGTATTTTCTATTGGATCATGATAAAATATTTTTTTAATGCTTCACAATAAAATAAAGAGCAAGAAGATCAATATGCCTGTTGTAGCCTGAATAGCCTTGAGGGTTGCTTCTCAGGGACTCATAAAATGGCAAGAAGCATTTAACATAGTGTATCTGGTTCACTGCATGTTCTGTGTCTAGTGTTGACCTGCTAATCCCAGTATACAAAGATGCATATGGCTGGTTCTTTCTTTAGAGAGTCGGTGGTAGATCAAGGGAGTGAAGTCACAAGTTAATGAAAACTAAAAACTAAACTAAAACAAAACAGAACAAAAGAAAACCAAACCTCCACCACCAAAAATAACAACAACAACAACAACCAGGAGAAAAGCCAGAACCCTGTAACACCTGTTTGTTACTCTTTTCTGTAGAATAATTTACTATATACAAAATAATCTATTTAATTTTCCCTGGTTCTGCCTGTGCTTTTCATTTTTCCCTTTGAAAATTGAACAGAGGATTTTAATTTGTAAGATTTCCTAACTAGTATGATGTACCCATAAAATTGCAATTGTTTCTTGCTCCTCCTCATTTCACCATTCAGAGGTCTGGTAAGCAAATCAGGATCACAAGCACTACTCTGTATTCCTGTCCATCTCAGGGTGAGAAAAGGGAGCTTGACTTCAGCATGCTTAGCATGTTCCCCACACCATCTGAAGAGGAGATGTCTTCTGGTATCACTGCCTTCTTTTATCAACTACAACATAAATATTCCAATGAATGGAAAATAACGGTCTCAAAATAAGCCAATCTGACAGTAGTGTTAACTCCTGCTTCCTCTCATACAGGAGGTCTCACCTTCATTCTAGCTCTACTACAGATATCCTCTGACTCTGAAAATTCACATGTGCTTCAGTTCCAGGTCTGTAAAATGGGATTAGTGACTTTCTCCCCTATTTTTTTTTCCTGATATCTCCTGAATCTATTGATTGTGACAGTGTTGATTTTGTTTCATTTTTGACAGTGAGGCATCAGCTTAATGTCATGCCCTATAACATTATTGTAATTCAAGTCATAAGTAAGACAGATGTAAACTTCAAGACAGGAAGGCATGGTGACTACTTTTTTTCCAGTGGATGGAGACTTTTAACTGTTAACAAATCTGATTAAATACTTCTTGTCTTGACCACTGACTGTGGATTAGGGGTAAGTTTCATTCCGTGATTGATTCTTCTCAGTCATGGCCCCATCTAGAAGGTTTGAGCTTCCAAAATATTTGATTAAATTTCGGAAGCATTCTTCTTTTTTCTTTTTTTTCTTTTCTTTTTTTTTCTTAACTGAAGCTAGTCTCTTTTTCTGTACTTTTCTCTATAGCTCTTTTTCATATTTTTATCTTGAACTTCTTACACTTGTTTTGCTCCTCTGCCCAGCTCTTGATTCCTGGCTTGTGTTCATAGTAACTGTCATGGTTTTCATCACCTGACTTTGGCTCTCAGCTTCCACCTAGAAATCTGACACAAACTCTTGACCTGTGGCTTGCCTTCTGCTTGTGCTGGCCCTACCCACCAGAGAAATCTATCCATGCCTTTGGTCCTGTCAAGCAGGTCTCTAAAATCTACAAACCAGAAAGAAAAGTATGGGTCATTTAACTAACCAGAAATAGCTTTCACCATCACTTATATTCAGGTAGAATCTTCTCACAGATTATTTCAGTGTCTCCACTAATGTATCTTTTCTTCTTGCCTTTCTCTTTTAACTTCCTCTCAGCATCAGTGAGACAACTGTTTGGTAGCTCCTTTCTGTGCCAGTGAGTCATTCACTGCAGAATTACTCAGCTTCGGTTTGCTTTCAGCTGAACTCCACTCCAGATACATGGAAATATGTTCCTTTGATGCAATAATGATTTGTTTTTCTGGACATCTTATTTAAACTATTGGCCATTTATTTTCTCCAGATTTCCAGATTAATCTACCACATAGCTAAATTAAGCAACTGGAATTTATGAAGCCTAACAGTAAGATAATAAGGGTCAACATATTAAAACAGAGGCAGATGCTACCTCTGCAATGCTTGTACTTCGCTGGTACACTGGCTGATTAAGTTCAAACTCTGCCCTAATCCAACTGTGTGTTGCCAGTCCAGAAAGTACCAAGTGCGTTTCACCTCCCTGTCAGCTATAAAATAGATCAAATACAGTCTTATATCTTTAGTTATGTGAATGGATCTATTGCACGGGTTCCGGGTTAAAGTTTGCAGAAAATCTTTAGAAGTTTTAGGGTAAGACATGTTTACCGTTCAGTGTAAGCCTATCTTTGATTATTTCTCCTACATATGGAAAAATTATAGCAGGGTTCATAATTTATTGTGCAGACAACGAATAAAAAATATTGCCACAGTTTCCAAGGTGCCTCAAAGAGGTGATAAAAATCTTGTTTGCTAAACACAGTCTTTGACTTAACACCCTATTTTCCTTTTTCTAGCCCACCTTCAGTCTTCAGAATTTTAAAATCAAATATCCTTAGTTTGTTTAAACCTCATGTTATCATCCCCTGAAAAATGATGGTAATTTTTGTTTAGCAACTAAGTTTTAAGTTAGCACAACATAATGTAAGTAGCACTTGCTCTGGGAAAAGTGATGGCAGGAGTCAGTGGTTGTATCTCCATTAATATTTTGTTTCAGAAGAGCAGTACATCTTTAAAATTAATCTCCAAATTCTGTATTTATGTATTTACCATGTGTTGGTTTAGTTTCCAAGGTGGTCTTAGTTAGCAAAACCTAGATTTGTTCTGAAAAAAACTGAGCTAGAATATGTTCTCATGTTTTAATTTACTGTCTTTCCTTTCTGTTTTGCATATTACAGGTGAACAGTATAAACAAATCAAGGAAATAAATAGGAAGCCCAAGAGTGTGATTTATGCTGACAATTTCCTTCCCGAAAAAGAAGGAAGAGAGGACTCTGCTATTACCAGCTTCATTCTCCTCTTCAATTCTTTAGATTTTCCACAATACCAGTTTTTGGGTTTCCCTCAACAACTCTGACTCTCAGGTGACTTTTGCAATTGCAAATAGCCCTGCTGTCTGCATAGTTCTTTATTTATGCATAGCAGATAGAACAATGGATCAGATGGAGCAAAAGTCCCTTTTTCTCCTGTTTTTGAACAGTTTGTACATGCTATCAAAAATCATGATAGTATGCTGACTGGAGTGTCAGAAATGACACAGGATTTATAAAATCAGAAGCATATTTTCAGATGCAATACTCCATCCAAATGACTCATGACAATAAGTGACAGGAAGCAATTTGAGTATCCCTTCCCAGAACTTTTTTTCCTTTCCCATAAATCTTGAGTATAGTCACTGCTAGGGCATCCATTACTTTAAATTTAGATCTAGCAATGTCTTTATTCTGAGACAAAGGAATAAACCTAAGCCATGGCTTTGCTCCAGGTCTGAACAGGACCTTCACAACTGCTCCCCACCCTCCCCTTTCTTCCTCACTCTGTGCTTTGGTTTCTCTGAGAAGGAATCCGAGTTACATGGGCTGGAAGACAGTTTCGGCAGGCATAGAAATTGGAGCAATCCAAATACCAGGAGAGGGCAGTGAGGCACAGCTGTCTCATGGCTTAAGTGTGGTCACCATCTTTCATTGGTCAGATACATTCAACATAGCTTTTGCTTTTTGTCTTTTGCCCATTGTCTGGTTTCCATATTGTACAAGCACTGTGATTCTTTTCCTGTGGAGCAGAACCCGTGTGAATATAGATGTGAAAAAATGGGCATGACATCTGTGCCTTCATCAGTCTAACAATTTGGTTGGTGAGGTTGTTATACCTGGAATAAGTTTGAAGAATATGGAAATAGAAATATTATTGAATTTTTCTCTTGAGTTAATATTTTTTTCCAGCTAGATTTTATTCAGTCTTTCAGCACAAGATTGATAAAAACTGGAGGGATCCTCCTGTGGTATACATATGCCTGATGGTTCAGTTCATGCAATATTTGACTCATGCTTTCTAAATCCATGCAAGAAAAGTTTATCAATACACTGAAATAAGTGCAATAATTTTAAGTGAGATATATTCCATGATACTTGGGCAAGTCTACTATTGAAGCTTTTGATTTTTTTAACATTTTTTAGTATGACTTTATATCCCATGTGATTCTCCTCTGTAAGAGAACAATAATTGTTTGTTACATGACAGTTGTTTTATATAATCTGTAACATTAATTTAAACAGCAGATAAAATGGGATCCCTAGTGAGTCTTCTACTGCAGTCGCCATGGACTCCGTTGGTGTCATGACCCCTGCTTTGCAAAGCCATGGTTTTAGGAATCTTTTCTTAATAAAGTGAATTCTGCTTTTTTGCCTTAATAAGATTGTTCTTGATGCTCAAATGATGATTAAAATGCCATATCTGAACAGTGCATGTAAGTGGCTATTTATCTTTTTGCTCTATTGCATATTGTAATAGAATTAGATTAAAAGGGGGAAAAAACCCAGCCAGTTTATTTTGTCATAAAGCTGCTGGGAAATGCTGTCATCCGAAGTACATGTTTCAGGAGTTGTGCCAAGGAGGCAGCTAGGCAGTATGAGTGATGATGCAAAGAACTGAAAGGAAGAACAGGTCATGAAAAAAAAGAAAAAAGAATCAAGGAAAGTAATGAGATTATGGGACTGAATGTGTCTGCTCCTGCAGCTTTGCTTCTTCATGTAAGGTTACCGAAAGGTGTAAGAAGAAATGCTTAAGACCTGAAAGGAAATGTGGAACTGAAGGCCAAAATGCCCAGTTTATAGGTAGTTTTACTGTTTCAAAATATCTGCAGCTGTTCTAACACAGTGGCATTTGTTACTACAGAGCGACACTATAGTTGCTTTATAGCTTCTGCTTCCCTTCAATACAGACCATTTTCCTGCTTCCTAGTTGTGTTTCAGCTAGGAAATTCATTAGCAAAGCCCCATCCTCTCTATTTCCCTTCTTGCCCTAAATAGCCTCAAAGGGAAACCAAAGCCTACAGCCAATTTAACCCTTAGGATGAAAATTAATTACTTGGTTATCTTTTAATTAACCAGTTTAATTTATGGTTGGTATTAACAGCCTTCTCCAGTAAAAAATCACAGCACATAAACAAAAACATGCACCTACTACAGACAGATGAAAGAAACAACACCTTTTAGCACTGACCAGCCTTTAGATTAAATACAAGTATTGATCCCAAATTGTGATATTGATCCACCTCTGCAGTCATTCAGCTGGTGAAATTTTCTCCTAAAATTGACAGCTGTTCATGGTAGAAACTGAGTTAACGGGGAGTAACACGAAGAATAAAAACAGTAATAACATTATGGCAAATTCAGCCTGTATGAAAAAAATATCTATAGATCAAAGATAATTTTCTACTTAAATTAAATAACACTCTTGAAATATTTAATGTCTTCTTATGAAGAAATGTGTCTTCCACAATTATGATACTCCAATAAAGCATTTTTCACCTGTGAAGAAATCAATGTTATCCCTCACTGCCACACAGTTAGATCAGCTCACAGCATCACTCTACAGTAAGAAAGTACTGTTGTCTTGTTTCACAGGGAAAGAAGTTTAAATTATTTTTTCAAGATCACACAGACAGTCTGTGGCACTACCCAGATTGGGTCTTGCTGTAATACTTCACTTGTTTTTAACTTTCTTTTTCCCCTGCTATGACACTTTGAATACCCAAGGCACAAAAACAAACAAAAAATCTACTGCCAAATAATCCTACAGCTGATGTAGTAGTGGTGGAACAACTAGTAGTAAGTTCCTGAGGATTTACTCTGTTTCACAACGGTGGGGGGCAAATAAATTGAATTTTTAATTCCATTTACATCAAGATTATAAATGAAACTGCCTCTAAAAATTTATAAATAATTAAAAGGCTGGTTTATGTTTTCTTTTTTACCATTCTGTTGTGTATCAAGGGCTCTCACAAGTACTCCTTGCTTGCACATTTTAACTGTTTAATAAGATTTTATCTGTGCACAATTTAATTCTGTATGCAATTTTAGCAGTTAGCAACCTAAAGACTCATAAAGTGCCTGACCATATGTTCTCTTGCTCTTCAACTTTTAGTACAAAATTTGAAGTATGCATTTTAAAAATATTTTTAGACTCCTAAACAAATGTTGTTGCTATTCTATGAATAGGTCATGAAAACATTGAAACTTTTTTTTAAAACCGTTGAACATTTTCATCGCAGTAGAGAAACCACAGTGAAATAGAAGAAGAGAAGAAAAAAGAAACCTGTTTCTCTTCACTTATGCACCACTTATTTTCCCAATTTTCACACTATTATGAACTATGATTATATCATACTTGCTAAAATAAACAGCATGAAACTTAATCAAGGCTTCAAAGGGAATCAGCAAATAAGATCTAAAAGTGGTAAAAAGTTTAATAATGATTCAGGATTTCTTATCCTGCTTTTGTATTGTTCCATTACTTGGCACTATGTTCTATGCCACTGACAGGAGTGTTTCAGAAATCCAATGTCCAAATCATTTAGAGCTATTAAAGATAATGTGCTTTTTGTATATATCACCAAAGAATTTGTTCAGGATGCATTCTAACTTACACCATCTGTATTCTCTAGAGATTCCATTTAATTTCTACATATTTTTTTCTCAAAAAAAGCATGTATACTTGACCTATGCTGATGGGAAGAGCTTTCATATTAAGTTAAAAATCACAAAAACAGTACTGCTAAAACAAGTGTTCAACCATACCTCAGTTAGATATGACCCCACCTAAGCCTTAGAAATTTTGTGCATTATCTAGACATTCTTTCCCCACCCCACCCCCTTGATTTCTTTTGTTACTGTTGTTCTAGACACAGCCAGATGCTAAAGGGAATTATGGTTTGTGGAAGGCTGATGACATAATTCCTTCATGTTGCTGAGAGGGATATATACAGCAAAAAATAAAATAAAACTAAAAACATCTCAAGGCTTACTTTAAATCAGAAGACCTAAGAGTAAGACATGGATAGTAAAAAATCACTGTAAATTCTTAAAGAAGAAATGCAAAACCTTTCTTCCGCAGCAGAGACTCTTCTACCAGATTGCATCACTACAGCCATGAGTCCTTTCAACCTCCAGTTTTTCACTCCAGCATCGCATTGTGGAAAACAGAGCAGCAAAGGGAAGAGACTTGCAGCAACATGCAGAAATCATGGGGTAAGGGACACAGCATGCATTTACATTGTGTACTCTGGGGCACATATGTGCCCGTATTCCCCTAACTATCCTCATAGTATATGTACACCTCACCTAGGACAGGCATGCATGCCTCAAGTCAAACTCTTGTGGGAGTGGTATTGTCATAAGCAGCTGGGATTGAATACAGAGTTGTTCACCAGCCTTCTGGCAATTCCTCAGACTTCTATGCTGTTTTTCACCCTAGCAAAATATTCCCATCTCCCTCATTCCTAGAAACTGTTTGATACTTTAGTTTCAAAGCAGCTTTTTCTAACCTGTTAAAATTCTGCTATCAGCTCCCTACAGCCTGAAGATGATTCCCTACAAAGAACTAGATGACCAGAAGAGTGACTGTTATAATGCAGAGAAGAACTATGTTCAAGAAATGTGTTCATTTTTGTCTGTGCAATCAAGAGCACAATTATAAGTCTACTTCAGAGAATCTGGTGCTATCAGGGATGTTCTGTCATGGTGTGCAAAGCCAGAACTGCCTGTCTGGAGATGGCAGTCTGAGATCCATCTGTACACACAATCTGTGCATATTCTTTGAACAAAGTGCTTGATACTGTTTGATTCATGAAGTACCCTATGTCCCTAAATTCCTTTCATCTTTGAAAAGGGCCCATAACATATTTAAAAAAGAATGATTTTGAGATGTTATAGGATCACATCATAGTCATTTGGACCCATTACATTCTAACTCGGAACAGTCCTTTGAAGAAATCTGGTTTTGATGAAAATATACTCTTTATTTGCACCTTTTATTCTGAAGGCTTCTCCAATAGCTTTTTGTTCTATCACCCAGGTTTATATTTGTCACTACTAAAGCTCACTTGAGTAAATTCAGTGGAAGATAAAATGAATAGAGGAAGGAAATATTTACCCAAACCTTCAAAGATAAAATGATCAGTAAAAAAACTATCATAAGACTCCTTGCCTTCCTTGACTATTCACTGTAGTGGAAACTTAAGAGTGTTTTGGTTGGATGATAGGGGAGGAAACAAAAGCCTAAAACCACTAATCTCTGATTACACTTGTTAGCGCTGCTCTTCATTTTTGTATGTACCTGAAGACAGAGTGTAATTTTGGAAAATATTTATATTGCATATAATATTTTATATGATTTGTATTTATATTTACACAAATATGTATGCTCTTGGATTTGCAGTTAGATTATTCTACATAGTATGGCCAGTTTTTCAGGTCTCATTCTTTTGTTTCTGAACCTATTTACCCATCCCATGGCCTGTTGTTTTTTTTCATGATGGGTTTCTTAGTGGTTTTGTTTGCTGTTTTTTTCAAACACTGTTCTCAGCACATATTGATGAATCTTGATTCTGGTTTGAAATATCCCAGCTTTCTCCTTGTAGAGCTTCCACTACATATTTTCAGCAGGTGGACAGGCTGAGACGAAGACAGAGCCAGTGGCAGGAATTCAAGTCGTAAAACTTCATTGTACATAACTGATTCAAAAGGAAGTAATACAATAACAAGTGTGAGTAATTCTACCTCTGTACCAGTTCTGAATTTAACATCTCAAAAATGAAAAATAGAGGCACAATAGGGGAAATGTTGATTCAATGTTGCTGACACGTTATGGAAAATAAAATAAGGTTTTACATGTTTTCACCTTAATGTTTTCGTCAGATCAATTTTAAATCTCTCTTCTTCCTTTGCTTGGGCAAGCACTTTCAAATTCTAAAGTGACTTGAAATGCATCCAGTTATGCAGCCTAAAGAATCTAGCAGTAAGGGGAATTACAGTGGTACTGATGATATAGCCAGATTCCAGATTATAAAATGATCCAATAAACTTGAGAAGCATATGACATGGTACCACTGGGGAAAGATCTTGTAGCCACAGATCTGTATGCCTATGCTTGATTCACTATACTCTGGACAAGTCCTCAGCTTCTTGCACAAAACTTGCTGTCACCATGCCACTGTATAGTACAAACAAGAGAGGACTTACAGATCTCTGGAAGTCGCTGAGGATAAGGTGCAACACCACCATAATCACTCTTTTACAGCTTGTGCTAGGCACAGTACCTAGGAGAGGACAATAAGAGGACACCATAAGCAGTGGCTGCTTCTTACTGTTCTAGAGACAGCTTATGTCTAGGTGTTGGTTATTCTTTCTGTAATAAGTTATTAGGCTGGGTGCATGCTTCAGAATTGAAAGCATGTGCGTCTCCATTGTGTGAAAGAAAAGGGACACAATTATATTCCAAATTTCATTTTTGTGATTATTATAATGCAAAAAAAAAAATACTGTTTCAGAATTTCAGTTTGCTCTTAGATCACTTCCTCTCACAATTCTAAACACACACTCACACAAGTAGGAAACTTAAATTTTGGTATTTTCTTTCACTTCAAAATGTTTTAAGTCTAGCCATAATGAAGCAGCAGATTTTAACCAATACAAGAATGTCTATAATGTCTATATTGAAAAAGTAACCTTTTTTTCCCAAAAAATTTGGAAGATGCTGGAAATCCAAACAGTAGTCCTGAACTTAGACCAAACTCTTCTTCACACCTACAGAATATCACATACCATGAAAACCTACCAGGACAGAAAGCTGTATGCTGCCTTTTTTGTTCATTTTAGCTAGATCCAGATTGCTGTGTCATTCATCAATTAAAATGGGGAAAGGAATTAACATAAACATAACATTAACATAAAATTATCCAGGACCAGGAAGTATATTCAAAAATTTCAATTTCTCCATTTCCGTTCCTCCGGAATAAAGAAAACTGAGTCAAGTAAAGATTTGGGAAAAAAATAAATAATCGAATAAATATAAATATTTGGTAGTGTTGGGGGGAGTTGCATAAATTTATTATAATATAATTTAAAACCTGTTTCTGTTTTAGAATAATTATAAGACACCTTTTGGGAGAAAGGAATGGGGGAAAGGACCTGTGTAACCTTATAGATTTTCTAAGCATCTTCAGTAGCTTCCAACAAGATGAATAAGAACAAACTAACGTTCATGTTTTTAATGAATGAGAATACCTTCTTTTCAACAATCTACAAATCTACTTTGCTTGTTCGTATCCTATTCTTTCTCAGTAATCTTAGATTTTAGTGGTGTTTCTAAACTGTTATATTCAAAGTTAATGTGGTTTTAAAAGACCCCTAATTTATGACTGCTAGCACAAAGTTTTGATATTAGATTTTTATCAGCAGGACTTTGTTTTTAAGCTACAATTTGCAATCCTCTCTTAGTTTTTACTATTTTCAGTGGCTGAGTGATTTATAGGAATGATAAGGTTTTCAGGGATTCAAACTTGTAGGTTTCTTCAACCCACAGGAAAGATGATATATAGAAATAAAAGGTCAACTGAGAAAACAGACCCTACTAACAATGAAGTCTCTCCAATAAAAAATTACTCAGAAAAATTCGTTAGAAACTCTTGATATTTAGGTATTCACAGCATGTGTTTGAAATTAAGTAAGGAATGACAGCATGACCAATGATTTCCTTAAACATAAGCAGAGCTTAAATGAAATCTGATATATTTTTATTACAATGTGATATCCCATTAACTTTACATTTCTAAGTTTAACAGTATAAAATCTGCTCAGCTCTACCGAATAATGCACATTTTATCTTCACTGAAGGCATTTCAAATATGTATCCATGATCACCAAAAAAAACACTGTGTTGAACAATGAGTATATGAAATATAGCTAAGATTCTTGAAATCTCCTAGTGTGTTCTCAAACCCCTTATCCTTCCTATCTAGCTGCTGGTTGACAGGTGCTACTACCATCAATGAAAGATCTCAAAGAAATATCTGCACCACATGTAGCCCACAGGCAAAATAACAAAGATGAACTTTAAATTCCTTTTGCTTTTTTGTTGTCTCTTTCCTAATAGCTATTCTTAAGAAGGTTCATGACAGACTAAACTATTGGTCTTGTTTGTAACGCAGCCACATGGAATGCTTTATGTCCTCTTGCTGGAACAGAAGGCACTATTGCTCTGTTGAAATTGCAAGTAACTTAACTCAGACCAGATAATTAATTAACCCATTTACTGTCCTTTTTTTTGAGCAGGCGATACAAAAATGGGCTTTTTTTTTTTCCCTTTTGTTCTTCCTTAGCTACCTATTGGGGTATTCATTACAGTTTCTCAGTCACTATGCCAATTAATAAGAAAAACTTACAAGTCTATGTCAAAGACCAACCCCACTCAAAACTGGACTGCAGTATATTTCGTTCATAAAAATTATAAGAGGACAAGGTACATTTTTCTTCTTTACGAGCAGAAATCTATTTCTGTGAAAACGATATTTGACCATGGCTGTATGGAGGTTCATGGTCTTTGCTGCAATCCCAGACAGTGCTATAGAAACCAAACCTAGTGGAAATGTCTGTGAAAAAATCATGAATTTATTGTGAATATACTTCTTTTATTTAGACAGAGTTAAGAAGCAAGAAGGCATGGCTGCATTGTGCCCTTCCTCTCCATATAGCAGCCACAAGATAATAAATGCCCAGTGAGAAGAGCACAGTGAAATGTATCTACACTACTGTTTCTCCTCAGGAGTGCATTGCATTTTTGTTTTTATAACTACGTTCACTTTACTTATGTTCACTACAAACACAGTTCTGTTTCTTTCTTTGTGTTATGAATCTCTTGTGCTCTAGAGAAAAGTTGCCTAAAGTCAAGAAGGTTAAAACTTGAAGTCTATTTTAGATTTTTTTCTGCTCCTGAAAGCATACATGTAGCTGCAAGTAGCAAGAGTATTTATTGCATTAACTATGTCTCTGAATAACCAAGACACCAAGGATGCTTTGAGCTTTTGCTTTCAAATCACATACCACTGTGGAAGGTATGAAAGTATTCAAGGAGCAACTTTCCTTCTCAGCTTCACACCTTTCTTATGCTGGGTAACTGCATCAAACTAGAATATTAATAGAGGTTTGCAAGGAGATACAACTTAACTAAACTTAAGATAACGGATAGGTGCAGCTTTGTGATTATCTTTGACCCCTGGTTTTGTGCACCTGCTTAAAGTTTATTTTCTCCCTCTCCTGAGATATGAGATTTTATATAATTTGTAAAATTTAAGCTTTGGTCCTTGTTCATAGGTTGCCCTCCTCTGGTTTCTCCAGACTACTTTATAATCTGGGTCTAACTTCCCTTAGTACTCTTTCATTTTCAGTATCATCAGCAAATTCTGATTATGGTTGAAATTATATCTGTCAGAGAGAGATTTGTTCAGGAGACTTCAGCTCCCATATAGCCATCCAAATATCCAGATTCATACCCTATGAATAAAAGAGAGCTCTCCTTGAAGACTGAACATACCACTGAAAATGCCTAGCGTAATCACCACCTCCCACCGCATTTGGGAATCCTCAGGTTTTAATGTACCTTGGTCCAAGGGCCTCCTGGAAATATTCTTTAAACCACCAGCTGAACACTGAGAATCTGAGCGTCACTGCACAAACATCAGTCTTTTGATTACCCTTATTTTTAATAACAAAAGCTCTCAGGAGTCAAGTTTGGTGCAGGATTCTGTGGTTTTCTCTCATGGAAGATTCTGTACTGAAAGGAACTGTAACAAGACATTTAAAGGATGAAAATCTCCCTTTATGGGGATCTTATTCTTTTAGCCATGAAGACTGCTGAGGAGTCTTCATGGGAGTGATTAGTACCTTTTGTCCTGGTCTTGCCTTGAGGTTCAGCAGGCCTCCACTGACCAGAGAGGGGAAATGCCACAAGGATAACACACACTGACAGGCTCTCATAAGCGCACCCCACACACCTTGTCCCCCGCTGGTCTGTGGTAGATATGGCCTAGGCAGAGCCAGTCCCAGGAGGATGCTGGAACGTCCCTAAAGATCCAGCAAGGAAGCTAATTACTGTGCAGCAGAGGCAAGCAGGCATTGAGCTCTTTAGCTGGCTCCTGATCTCTTTGTTCGCCAGTGTAGACACACAATAGTGTCTGGAGCAAGGTGTTCCCAGGCCGTTTTAGGATTTGGAAACTATCTGCTAGCGTCTGTTCAAACACAGGTCCTCAGCCTGCTCTGGTTTTGCAAAATCTCTTAGTTAATTGTCTTTACTCGAGCCTATTCCCACTCCTGTACTTTACAACTGGAAGTAAGTCGCTTCATTTATCTCCCTGTCCTTGGAAGAGGAAACCACGGATGCAATTGTGACTCAGGATAATACTGCTGGAATGTACAGTGTCCATTTATACATATTTTTTCAAGATTCAGTTACAGTTGAAGTCATAACCTGTAAGTAAATCTGGTATTTTGTACTTCTGTAATATATTTGTTTGCTGACTTACCCATCCCAGTAGCAGTCCCAGAAAAGGACAGATTTTTTTGACTTCTCAGAATCTTTATGAACCCAAAGCTTTTGAGGGAACAAGAGGGGAAAACTTCATCACTCTTATCAGATGGTAGCCTGTCCATTTGGCATTCTGCCTGGAAACTTGCAAACTCAATTAAATGCACATATGGTCCGTAGCAGGCAGAATCAGCCTTTGCCAACACACATCCCTCTTATAGCACTTCCAAACTGTACCCACGCTAGATAGCTTTTTCCACACAGATGATTTTTTCCACTTCTCCAGCACCATCAGCTCAGCATATTGTCTTCTCTGCCCTGGAAGAATAAGGGAAGAATGCCAAGATGAACATCAGTTTGAACTCCACAGGGGTGATTTTGCTATTGAGGAGCTTTTGTTGAGTAAGACAGGTATGGAGATACCTAGATTTAATGAGCAGTGCTGGTAGAATTAATAAATCTTCTCAATACTCCCTGAAGCAGCTGCTCTATTTTGAAATAATGAGCATATGGTTTCATTATATTTCATTGATTTGATCCCCTTCAGCTAAAGAAATATTTCAGGGGAATGCAAACAACTTACAGAATTTCTGCATATTTCTCACTCCTTTTATTTTTCCTGGCTAAACAGAAAGCTGACTAGCATGTAAAAGGAAGAGCCAGAGGCAGCATTCAGATTCCTTAATAGGGGTTGTGTGAGGGGCAATGGGGCCTCTGACAATAACGAGGACTTGTGTGTGCCTTGAAGTTACAATGCTTGGGGGTTCCCCTAAAGGTTTTGGTATTGCGAAGGAAACTCTGAAGGAAACAAGCTCAGTCTGGATTAACTCTACTTATAAGCTGTATTCTTTATTTAAATTTTCTCTCCAGAGGCAGGGGATGGACAGGGAGGAGGGTGAGAAAGCATCAAAGCAGCTTGTTAATCTAACACGTTCAAAATTTATAGAAAGAAAGGAAGTTATGGGTAATCTTAAATTGTCTACAAGAACAGACCTTTCAAAGCAAAGCAAAACATGTTTTACTTTCTCAGTCGCTAAAGCCTTTTCCCTGCCCAGCTGTTTAGAGGGGAAACTGTATTCAATATTTTATCCACTGTGCATTCTGCTACCAGCATTAGGAAACGAAATTCTGAAGTGAAGTGAAAGTCACTTGTGTTTTTTTTAGAAGATCTTTCTGGAAACTGGTTTCTGGCAGCTGCAAACTCACAAGCTATCTTTTTAAAGAAGCCAAAATAAATAAGGAAAACTTACATATGTTTTCATTAGGTAACTGGATAGTCTTGGCAGCTCTGGGTTCTGGAGAGCCAGAGCCATTCCTGGAAAGGCTGGTGACTGAAAGGGAGGTGCTATGTTCTGCTCTGTCAACTCTGTGGAAGATGTACATTCTGCTTCTGGTTACTTGGCTCCCCTCCTTAATCATTGCCACTACAGTATTCTGCAATATACATGTACTAGTATGTTCTATCTGTATATGTGTATGTTCTATAGGCATATATATTTGTGTAGGTGTAAGTATACATATGTGTAGGTATGCAATACATATTACAGCTTTAGCAAACAGCAAATTACATAGGAACAGTTGATGAGATTGTGTTTCTTTACCTAAAGAAAGCATTACAATATTGCTGAAAGTACATAAATTTTCCTTTTTATATCTTGCTTTTAATAAAATCTGCTTTTAAGAATCCCCTTGAGACTTACAAACATTTTCCCATGCTGGTATTTTGGAAGGAAAAAAATCCCTCTGTTTTGTGATGTTGTAGCAGCTAACCTTTTCATCTGCTGTAAATGCCTAGTGTTGCAGCATGTAATTACTAACATTACGACACCAAAGCAAAAGGATTCACTTCCAGGTTTTCACTGCATTTGAACCAAGAAGGTCTAATTGTAGATCCAGGCCTATGATCTACAAGACCAAAAGGAAAACTGTGGTGGTATTTCTCATGCATAAGAAAACAGTGCTTTTTAGGACAAGAAGCTATATACTTCAATTTCTTTCCAGAAATAAAAGTGGTCTGTGTTGTGATGGATTGCAAATTGATACTAGGATCAGACAAAGCGATCTTTTCCTTAGTGCAAGAAAAACAAACTTGCACATCACAAAAAGTGAAACAATGCGAACACAAAATAGTCTTTAGAAAGCAAATTAATCTCCCCTGCTCTTAAAATGTATCAGAAATACTACATTTGCTATCAAACTAATACGAAAATTTTATTTCAGCCTCTCAGGTCCTGCAGAGATTGTTACACGTTGATGTCTGCTCTTTATTTCTGACATACAAGTGGCAGGGAGACAGATGAATGCAGCACCTCTTTTTGTGACATAATCCATACACTATTAATTTTTGTTGTTGTTGCTCTAAGGCTGTGAAACAGGTGCCATTCTGAACTGAGAATCACCATTCTGACACGAGCAGACACAGTCCCTGAGCTACCCAGTCAGCTAATTAATGCTGCATAATTTAATAAAGGATGGTAATTACTGTTTTCCCCATTTTGTTCCCCTCCCTGCTAATGATAACATTATCAAGCTTAGGCAGGGGGCAGTGAGCATGTGTATGTGTGTAGGGAGATAATTTACAGTGAAAGAGGATGAGTAAGCAGATAAAGCAGGAAATGGTTCAATCCAGGAACAGGTTTCTAAAATCTTCTAATTTCTTATTTAGAGGGGATCTGCAGAACGGCAAAGTATTAAGCAGAATAATAGTATTGACAGAGTTTTTAAAAGAGGTAGAGAAAAAGAGTTAATCTTCCATGCATTTGTTTATCAAATGTTGTTTTACATTTCATTTTTATTCAAATCTCGGTTAGGAAGAAAATGTACTTGTGGACAGAAAGGGAAAGTGTACTCCACAGGCTTTTTCCTCTCTCCCTTGTTACCTCTTAGTGAGCAATGGATGTTGCCAATTATAGCAGGATCAATCTCAGAAGCAGAGATCGTTCCTTTAGGCATTCTTCAGTAGTCCCACCATATGGTGGAAGTTTTTCCTTATTCAAAAGAAGGTGCCAAAAGGTTCTGCAAGCAGCAATACATTAATCCAAACTTCTGAAAACTCAGCCTGGCACATAAATTCTCTTTTACATAAAACGTCTCAAAGGAGTCCTAGCACACCTGTATATCTTCTGTCCAACTAACAGATTATTTAATTCATCACAATTTGGTCACATAAATTCTACATTTTTACTCTTTTTATTTGGTCAATGCTCAAAGGCTTCTCAGAATAAAAAATACAATTTATGTTTTTAAAGTAAACAGGTGCTAAGCAACTGCAAGCTATATAATAACAGCACTGCTGGCAAAATTTGATAAGAAGAAGAGAAGAACAATAAGAATAAAAATTTGATAAGAAGAAGAGAATAAGAACAAGATTCACCTGTTTAAAATACTTATTCATTGCATTATCATCCTAGAATCTGAACCACTGTATTATTGTTTTTAATGTCTGAATTTTTAACTTGATTTGGAGCCTAAATATCTTATTGAGGAAAAGTTGTTAAATAAGAGTAATTAATTGAATTAATTCGTTACTTATTTATAGAACTTTTCAAATAATATTTTCTACTCATAACCTCTAGAGTACTGTTTAGTGGCAAATTAAAATTGAGTAAAACTATTTTTTCTTAAGTTTTCCATAGATATAAAAATGTATTTTCAGGCCACAAGACAGACTAAAACACAAATGAAACTGGTTTCAGTTGGGAGCCTATAAACCTCAACTCATATAGACTAACGTTTCACATTCAACCTAATTCTGAATGCACTTAGCTGCTTTCACAAGGAGGAGCAAGGACACTATAAAGGATACTTCACTAGGTAAAGAAATAGTATCTTCTCTTACCTGCAGCAGTTTTTTGGAGGCTTTGTCTCCTGGACCTCTTATTTACATTCCTACTGAGCCCACTTTTCTCTCTAAGCTCTAGACCGTCATAAAAGAACTACTTCAGAAATGAAAGTTGTTCTCTATTTCTTATTTACCTGGATAAGTTGGCAGGTTGATTTGAGGTATAGGCTGTAAAACCTTTTCCCACCCCCCTACCCCGCTTCTCCTTTTTCCTTATTCTAGACATTAAGACAACAATGGCCATGCAGCAGCAGCTCCAGATTAGCTGTTCTGTACCTGACATGGAAGAGAGAGGAGAGATGTTCAGCTGTTTCTTTTCCCCATTTGCCAAACCAGTGCAAAGGAAATATGAAGGGTATCTATCTGCATTCTGCAGCTCGGACAAGGGAAAGAAAGATAGTAGAAAAGCTGAAGCTTCCCTCCCAGACTTATTTCCTACAAGTCTGTTCATTCATTCTTCTTTTAATGGAACAGGCAAGGAACAGCAATGATGTTTTATTATTTTTTTTCCCCCTGAAACCTTGAAAGCTCCTTAGCATCCATTATATGCACTATACCATGAACCAAAACACCACAGGTCTCTGGTTTTGTTCAACCAACCTCTTGAGACCATAAATGTTTGGAATACCATAGCAACACAAATCACAGTTCTGAAGAAAATAAAATTTCATTCAAATACGAATAAAAAAAAAACATAAAAAACCCCCAAATATTGTAAAAAGTATATAGCAAATTTCCACGCAGGATCTGGTGAAGGTTATTAATCAAAATATTCTATAGTGTTTTAGAAATGAAAGATATTTGAATTTTGCAACCAGCAGTATTGTCTGTGGTCTAAAAAGGTCAGTCTTCATCCGACAGTCATTATGGGTGTGACAGTAAAATGAACAGCATTAGACTAAAGAAATCCATCAATGCATTTATAGGCATGAACATGAGGAATTAAGGGTAAGTCATCTCATCTGGGAAAGGACCAGGTTAAAGCTTCTGGTAGCAGGATCAGCACTGTTTAAGCCAGAATACAAAGTTCTTAAAAGCACAGTGGTTCCACCAGAAGGTTTAACTTCCCTTGTCACTGTGTGGTCATTAGAAACCTGACAGCTGAAATGTGCATATAATGGTGGTCTCAAACAAAGGGAAGCCTGAAGGGAGATACTAAGAGAAGTCTGAAACCAGCCAAATAATCCTGGCTGCAGAAGACGGACAGCCCTTTAAAACTGAGCAATGCCAGTTTCCAATGACTTGGCTAACAGGAACTAAGTATACTCACATAGGAAAAGATGACAATTTCATCAAATCTTGTTAGGAATTAAATTCATGAAGTGTTGAGTTGCCTTTTCTGTCAGCAAGTGGGGAAGTCAATGACTGGACTTAGACCATGCCTTCCTTTTCATTACAAGAGACACTGTGCCCTGTTTAGCAGTGTATGTATATATGCACCAAATTATAAACACCTGCTTATCAACATCCAGGTATACTCAAGAACAGACTCTTAGCAGAAAAGCCTGCCTGAGATCCCTCACAACCAAAACATAACTGCAGTTACAGTATCCTGCCTCACAGTCCCATCTATTTAGGGGAAAAAAATAAATTCTACATATCCCTTGTATTTTACTGTAACCTTGTCATGACTATACTAGAACACAGTCTGATTCTGCTAGTTCCAAACAGAGCAGGCTGGAGGCTTTAGTATGCCACATTGTGACAGGACCATTTTGGTCTACATTAAACATTATGTGCATCTGTCATGTTGTATATAGATAACACCAAGAACAAAAAATTACATTTCAAAAAGACTTCTGGGTTTCACTCATGTTCATTTTGTATGAAATCTAATGTTTGTTTTGCATGAAATCTAAAATATAAGAACTCTTTGTCAAAAATACTTTAAATATGTTTTGGATCCACTGAAACAGTGAAAAAAAAAAGAAAACCAAGGTATTTCATTATAAAAATGTGAAAATAGCATGTTTTGAAAGCATCAGAACTTTCTTCCTCTCCTTGCTCCTTCTTCAGAAGGAGTGTGTCAGGGAAGTAGGTACATTCATTGCCAGTCTATTTTGGTCATTTGCTATCAAGGTGTTTCTGACAAGCCATAGTCTGAAGATTTCTTTTCTTTTTTTTTTTTGTCTGCCAGTATCAAACATAAAATAGAGAAATACAACTCCATTACTAAACTACAATGACTAATTTAGACTTCTCATCTTTAACTCTAAAGCCTGTAGATGCATCTCCATGATAGAATCCATGGTTACATGCAAATACCTGACCTAGTGCCCCCAACTGATTTCTAGGCAAGAAAAAAATTGTCCTTTTTCTAAATTTCCAGTAGCGTCATTTGTGCATTGTATGGTTACAGTGTTCCTCTCCCTCAGGCTTGCTGACCTAAACCTCCACTTAAAAAGAGCTACTTTTCATTGCTAATATGTGTTAGTAATTAAATAACATTTCTTTATTTCTTCCTTAGTATTTTTTTACACTGTCTCTCACTTATTAGCTTAATTGGTATTTTTTAAGTAATAAATGCAAATTTTAAACAAGATTGGACAGCAACAGCAACACAAAATAAAGCAATACAACAACAATAGCAATAAAAATCAAGATAATAACATTCATGTAACTGGAATCTTTTAGGGAATATAATTGTTATAACAGTTCAAACCCAGGACCAGAGTTTGTTAGCTCTCTCAAATACCCTCTGTTGGCCAAGACATTTATTAATAGAAATAAATAACAAAATCTTGACCCAAGAAGCTTTAAAGGCAGAAGAAATGTCTGTAGACTGAAGTAGAGCTTTCATAAACTCCGAATTCTTGAGCCAGAAATCTTTCTACAGTTTTATTGCGAGTGAATCTCGGATGTTACCTTATAAAATAGCAGACATAAAATACAATTTACAAGTTGTTTCATGGTTACAAATTAATATGTAACATGTTGATAGTCATTTGATAGCTTTGAATGAACAATAAAAAATGTTTCAATGAACAAAGCATCAGTATTTCATATTATGAGTCTGAATAGTGAAAAGGCTCTTATAACAAGGCAAAGAATGTATTAAAGTAATAAATAGAGTGTTCTCTCTCAAATATTCATGAACTAAGTCTTGGGGAGCTTAACTCTATTCAGTCCACAGCAACCAAAATTGCATGGCTAAATCTTTGTAGGACTTAGAAGACAGCATATCTTTTGCAGAAGATGTATGTGCATTTTGTTTGTTGTAGGTCATTTTTAATATGAAAGTATTACAGAAAGAAATCATTCACTCTAAATCTAAGACTTGTTTTGATAGCACATAATGTTTATACAAATTATCGCTTATGGATAATACGGCAGGAAAATACATAGAATCTGTTTATAATAGCTAGCAGAAGATGACAGACTTCCTAGTTCTGCCGCTCAGTCTGTCTCTTCATATCAATTGCCATTATACTTCCTATCAGTCTATCCCCCTATGTTCTTATTTACACCCAACTGCTAAATATGTTCTGTCCTGTACTCCTGAATTACCAGCTAGATTTTTCTTGACACAAAGCTATTTATTGTGGATATTATGGCAATGTTATAGTATGAGAAGTTTTATTCAAAAAATAAACAAAAATATTACAGTAGTGGAAGTCTGGGTGCTCTGTGATTCAGTGAGCAGATGCTTTCACACATGGCACAGTGAATTTTTCTACTGTACCTTTAGAAGAATTTTACTGTGCATAAGTATCTCTTGTGTCTTCTACCCTTAGAGGTAGATGAGTGGCAGTTCTTCAGTTCTTGAAATGGAGGATGCCATGCTATTTCATCTCATTTACTCAAAGAAAGCATAGAAGGGGAAAAAAATCTGCTATGGACTTCAAACACCCGCCAGTGACAAATTACTTCAGATCCCCTTTGGAACTATTAATAGCCACTGCTGCAATTTCAGCTCTTCCCAAGGGAGGGAAACATTTTAAATGAACTAGTGCAGTGGGTGATGAGAAACTCCTTAATGCATCCCATGCATTTTCCATCATTATTCAATGCAATTTTTTGTAAATAAAGTGCAACAGTAAAGATTCCCTTTCAGTTCCTTAAACTCCACCTGACTACAGTTTCATTTCCTTATCAGATCTTCTCAGTAACGTACATGTTACTGGTTTTCTGTAGGTTTTGAGCATCTGACCTAGACATTAAAATTAGTAATAACAGTTCACAACACAAAGTCACTCTGAACTCTGCTGGAGTGGGGAGGGGGAAATCTGAGGCTTCCCTCCTGAGATGACTCAGAACTGCTGTGAGACAGGAGCTGAGTCTCAGATGGCTGCATGAAAATTGCTTCACAGAGCTCAAGGAATCCTCATCAACATTCCTCACTTTGTCTAGTGTTTTGCCCTTTTCAGAGTTCAGTTTGCACTTGAGGCTAAAGGGGAAACTGCAAAAGAAGCCAGAATGATTGCTGGCAAAACAAAAGTGGCATTAGGACCAATACTCTCTGCCAGTCAACTGATATTTTTCTGTATGGTAAGAATATTCCCCTGTTGGTGTCCTGCTGCTAGTTTGCTTATTTAAAATAGTAATAATTTTCAGTCTGGTCCATACAGCATGTTGGCAGTAAGAACACTTACAAAGAATATTGGCAGCAAGGTCCATATTAACAGGCATAACTTCTGAAAGCAGAACAGTCATGCCCTTGCTTAAAACCTTGCCAGTTAGTTATATGAGGCACCTGCCATTACTGTGGTATTTCAGAGCTCTTCCTGAAGCAAAAACTGCTGCAAATGCAGTGGTAATTTTATTTAGTTGTGGACAGAATTGGAAAATGTTCAGTTTCAGCCAACAAAAACTTTAGCTAAATGCTGAGAAAGCATCAAGCTGGTTTCCTGGCATATTCAGAAAGGTCATGGAAAGTCACTTCCACAGGTGGTGTTTTTGTGAGGAGAACTAACTGGTAGAAAAGGGTGGAAGTGATTAGCCATGTTTGTTGTATATGAATATCTCATTTTTTTGCAGAATTTGTCCATGCATTTCAGAAGCAGAATCAGTGAGGCCAGTATCACAAAGGAAATGAGCCGTGTTTCAACATAGTTAGGCCTTGTAAAATCTTGCTGGAATATTATGTCTATCAGTGAACAAAACACCCATGACCCAAACTACCACCCAAACCAACTTCTCTCCTTGCTGCAAGATGAGCTGTATTTGCTAAGCATGTGTCAGAAGAGGTTTATTAGGTCATCTTATTTACCTTGTGGTGTCCAAGATGTGTGCAGAAAGACAAGAGATGTAAAAAAGGATCTGTTACCCACCTTAAGTCTTCTGGAATAGCAGCTGGCAGACAGTTAAGATGCTTTAGGGGACAGAAAATGACACACACACACACACACACACACCCTGCCGCGTGTTTAAGTCAAAGGATTCCACCCAAAGTGCCTTGCTGTTTGACTGGGAAAGTTTCCTGCCCCCTGAGAAATGAGCCTGCTACATCCAAGATTCTCCAGTGTTTCTAGTCCTACCTATGCTCAGAATTCAGAAAAGACATTTCTCCCAAAAAGCCCCACAACTGCACATTCTAACATGATCATGGTGATGTAAGTTGAACTCATCTGTGAGTAGCAAAACTAAGTTAATTTTCTTACTTAGCATGCAAGAAATTGCATCCACCTTTTTTCAACTGCTATATAGAACTAAGGAAGAACAAGTCAAACAGCATGTTTAGCTTTGCATATCCTAGCTTAGAAAGTCTGGAACTTGCCCCTGAAACAAAGGAAAGTCACCATCGCTGAGAACCTTTAGTCAATCAGCCCCAGCTACTTATCTTCAGCTGCTGAGTGTCTATACACAGTTTCTCTTCTGCACACTTAGCAAACAGATAATTTTGGTATAATTTATATATGTACCATTGGCACCTTCTTTGAAATGTATTAAGGAATGAGACGCACCTAAGGAAGGAACATAACAATCTGCTTCACACATCTCAGTAGAGTTGCACCTTTTCAGAGGATGGAAAAGGGATGGGAACAAAGGTAAGGAAGCAAAGGTATCAAAGAGCAATGATAAGCAGCACAGCAAGAACCCTGGAGCTGCTCAAGGGAAGCCATAGCTTGTGTATCTGCAGAAGACACAACCATCCTTCTTCAGAAGTGGATGAAGGGAAACAGAGAGTTCTGGCAGGGGTAAGGTTTAAAACTTAGCCACTAACCTTTGCGTTCAGACTCAGTCAAGATTTTGCCCCACAGTAATAGCATCATGACCTACATTTTCCTGCACTAGAACGAAGGCTGATGAATACTTAGTTTCCTTTCTTTTCGTATTCCTGTCCTCTGCTTTCTTTTCAGTTGAATACTCTGCCACACATTTTAATTTCCTTTTATAATCTGAAAAGGAAGATTATTGAATGATCAGTGAGGTAGAAATCATCATCCAACATCTGAAAACTTTCATTTACCTCAATGAACATTTACTGTTACAGAACTTAGTCTGAGGAGGAGTTACAAGAGTACGAAGGGGATCTACAGTGCTTAGTCATGAAGTAAATTATCTATATTCATTGCACATGTAATTACTTCGCAACTAATTCTCTTTTCATCAAGTAGCAATTCCTAGAGTTTGTGTTCCATATATATCACTGATATAAGGTAGAAATAGCATGGTGTGAAAGGCCTGAGTCTTATCAAAAGTTTGCACACCCAAACCACAAAAAGTAGCAGGGAACAGTGTGGGAGTATTGCCTTGGAAACATGATTGTGAGATTTAAGATCTCCCTGGAAAATGCAAAAGAATCAGGTTGTAAGTGACATTTGGAAATGTCTATGATTCTGGGGTCATATCCTAAGTTTTAAGAACAGAAATGAAAGATTGAAGAAATCTAGAATGCATGCTAGAGTTTATATTACAATAATGATATCCACTGAGATACACTTAAGGAATATACCAGTCTGCTCCACATATCTTGGTGGAAGTGCACCTTTTGGGAGAATAGTACAGTAAATTTCAGGGATGGGAACAAAGGAGGTAGAGGAACAAAGACATCAAAGAGCAGAGATATGAAGGGCATGATGCAAAAGCTTAACTATGTCCTCTAAAAGGTAAATCCTCAACTTTAGATAAAATACATGGGTTCTCTTTATATCTGCTGGAGAGAGAGAGATATTCTTGTACACTGATTCAATCTACCTAAATCCACCTATCTGAAATGCTTATTGTATAAGGAACTAGCCACCTACTGGAGCTACCCATCACTGTTGACTAGAGAATCTGGATGAAGGGCTAAGAAAAACACATCATTTATAGATGACAAAGTGTTAAAAAGTAAAAAAAAAAAAAAAATAAAAAAAAAATCATGCACTATACTTGTTGTCTGTCATATTTTGTCAGTTGATTTTTTGAAGATGGGTAGTTTTTCATAAGGATAACAACACGCATTGCTTGGTAGGTTAACTGCAACTAAAGTCCTTATACACTGGTGAGGAATACCTCCTAGCAGCAGAAAAATAAAATGAAAAAGTTGGGATGAAAGGCTATACATGGAGAAAAAAATAATAACTTTTAAGAATATAAATTAATTTTTAAAAATGCCTGAGTTACTTTTAAAACATTATTTTTTTCTCACAAGGCACCTACAACGTATTCCTAGTGTTTCCATTTACAATTATTTCCATTTATTCTTTGACTGTAGAGTTTCACCTGTCAGCAGGTGCTCACTGAAGAGTGCGAAGAGGTGGGATTTCTGTAGTGAGTGATACATTTCAGACTGATGTACATGAAATGGGAAAACTGTGAAAAAATTTGAAATCTGGTTTAGACTATCAAAAATGCTGCACTGGTTGTCTGAAGTAAGTTACATTCTTTTTAGTGTATGAATTTCTAGCTTGAATGATGACTGTTGAGACACAAGAACATTGTTCCTTTTAGTAAAAAACCTGAAAGAGAGAAATATATGGAAGTAATATGTTACTCATGCACACCTACTGTGTACAACAGTCTTGTGATCAGACAGATGCCTTTGGCTTACCATGCCTTTGCTACTAAGTAATTGACATAGGTCCATGTCCTAGATATCTAAGAGAAAAATTTAAAAAAAAAAAGAAAAGAAACAAAATCTTTACAAGCATAATAGACTGAGGAACTAGACCTGTGTGCTTAGTAAGGTCCATTTCAAAAATACTGAAATTACAAACCAAAATTGTATTCAGTCCTAATCAAATTGAACTTCTTATCACTATGGAGGTACTAAAAGTCCTACAAGATTCAGTCTTCTGTGTATCACAGCAGATGGCCAAGCCCAAAGAGTGGCAGTAAATGGAGTTACGTCCAGCTGGGAACCAGTCACAAGGGGTGTCCCCAGGGCTCATTAGTGGGGCCAGTTCTGTTTTATATCTTTATTGATTATCTGAATGAGGGGATTAAATGCACCCTCAGTAAGTTTGCAGATGACACCAAGTTGGCGGGCGAGTGTTGATCTGCCTGAGGGTAGGAAGGCTCTGCAGAGGGATCTGGACAGGCTGGACCGATGGGCCGAGCTCAATTGTATGAGGTTCAACGAGGAGAAGTTCTGGGTCCTGCACTTGAGTCACAAGAACCCCACACAGCGCTACAGGCTTGGGGCAGAGTGGTTGGAAAGTTGTCCGGTGGGAAAGGACCTGGGGATGCTGGTTGATGACTGGCTGAACATGAGCCAGCAGTGTGCCCAGGTGGCCAAGGCGGCCAACAGAATCCTGACTTGTATCCAAAACAGTGTGGCCAGCAGGACAAGGGTAGTGATTGTCCCCCTGCACTCACCACCGATGAGGCCACACACACCTTGAATCCTGTGTTCAGCTTTGGGCCCCTCACACCAAGAGGGACATTGAGGTGCTGGAGCGTGTCCAGAGGCGGGCAGCAAAGCTGCTGAAGGGTCTGGAGCACAAGTCTGATGAGGAGCGGCTGAGGGAACTGGGGTGGTTTAGTCTGGAGGAGAGGACACTCAGGGGGGACCTTATTGCTCTCTACAACTACCTGAAAGGAGGCTGTGGGCAGGTGGGGGTCAGTCTCTTCTCCCAGGAAACAAGAAATATGAGAAGAGGCAATGGCCTCAAGTTGCACCAGAGGAGGTTTAGACTGGATATCAGGAAAAATCTGTTCACTGAAAGGGTGATCAAGCATTGGCACAGGCTGTCCAGGGAGACGGTGGAATCAGCATCCCCGGAGGTATTTAAAAAAAGCATAAATGTGGTGCTTAGGGACATGGTTTAGTGGTGGACTTGGTAGTTCTGGGTTGACAATTTGACTTGATCGTCTTAAAGCCCTTTTCCAACCTAAATTATTCTATGAATTCATGATTCTATGTGTGTGTGATCCTATGTCTCTTGAAAACCTGAGAAATTACCAAAAATACATGAGGTTTGTTTAAGCCACAGAAAACTAAGTGATAGAAGAAGTCTTCAAAAAGCAAAAAGTTGTTTCAAAGAGAAAGTGAATAATGTGAAGTAATGGTAGGTTAGGTTTGAATTTGATATTAGGAAAAGAACAGCCTACACTATTACAATAATTAAAAAATGAATTAAGTTGCCCAGGGAGGAGCATAGTAAACATCCATGGGGAGAACAAGGAATGACTGCTCCACAGTTTCTTTTGTCTCATTTTTAAAGAATATGTTATGCAAGGTTCTTTCAAGAACGGTTTGAAGACAATTTGCTGTTGTGGGAAAGCAGTTGAACTAGATTGACTTCTCAAGGTCATACTGAGGTCTATATTCTATAATTTTATTAAATCCAAATTATTTGTTAGTGGAGAATTAAAAAACTGTGTTAAATTAGGTGGCAGTTAACACATATATAGTTATTTCCATGTTCAGATTGAACAGATTGCATGTCATTCAATGTAAGCACAGAGATACAAATGTATGCTTGCCTAGAAAGAAAATTGATACTTCTACTATTTGTAAGGAAATGCTACTTTTAGAGAAATTGTCAAAGGATCTCTGTGCGTTTCTATTTAAAAAGGCCTCAGATTCCAAAAGCATTTAGATATTATGAACCTATCTCGTGACCCAGGAAACTGAAATAAAGAATTTTGGAATTCCTTTAGGTGTAACAAACTTTTAGGAATAGGCTGATAAAGGCCTTTTTTACTTACGTGAATGAATCTCCTCATTTGCACACCACAGAAATGTATTTAATCCCCGTAACTGGCTAAGAAGCAAACTCAGATGTGCGCAGGCTTAGGTCTGACTGACACCCAGACAAAAAAATGTTGTGTGGTATATGGAGCTTGGGGCTGAAGGAAGACTTACTTGGCTCCTATGATGTTGCAGATACACTTGCTAACCTTTCCGTCTGCAGCTCTCCACTGATGAGCAACTGTGGCATTGCAGAGCCTGGACATTTAATCTGTTACATCTTTTCACAATAGATAGGAAGACAAAGATAAATGAAATGTTCTTGCCTTCAGCATATCCTGGTTTCAGCTGGGATAGAGTTAATTTTCTTCCTAGTAGCTGGTACAGTGCTGTGTTTTGGATTTAGGATGAAAGCAATGTTAGTAACACACGGGTGGTTTAGTTGTTGCTGAGCAGTGCTTAACTAAGTGAAGGACTTCTCAGCTTCTCACACTGCCCTGCCAGTGAGGAGGCTGGGGCTGCACAAGAAGCTGGGAGGGGGCACAGCCAGGACAGCTGACCCCAGCTGACCAAAGGGATATTCCACACCATGGCATCATGCTGAACAATAAAAAGGGGGGGGTGGCGGGATGGGGGGTGGGGGGAGGGCAGGTTGGCTGGGGTGTGGTAGCCCACTGCTTGGGCTGGGTATCAGTCAGCAGGTGGTGAGCAATTGCATGTGCATCACTTGTTTTGTATATTATTTTATCATTATTATAATTTTCCCTTCCTCTTCTATTCTATTAAACTGCCTTTATCTCAACACATGAATTTTACCTTTTTTCCAGCTCTCTTCCCCATCCCACTGTGGGGGAGCAAGTGAAGGGCTGTGTGGTGTTTAGCTGCCTGCTGGATTAAACCACAACACAGGAAGAGCACACAAAAATCATAGTTGTTTGCAGACCATTGGTGTCTGCCTTGCCAGGTTTTTAACCCATGGGTCTCCAGGTTCTTCCTGAATTTCATCTTCATCCTGTTTCATCTAGTGTATGAAATTTAACATGTGAGTTTGTAATAACATGATTTTAATTTGCAGTGAAAAATGAGAGAGAAGTTTGACTATATGTGGAGGTAGTTTGGAAATAACTATGGTAACTTCTTCCAAAATAGTGTCTATAACAGACTCCATTAGAATTTAATGAAAACTAAATTGTATTTATTAAAATGGCTGTATTTTCTTTAATTATGGCAGTTTGTAACGGCTTTTTTTCCTTATGTCTGCCAAAAACTCCATGTAGCACTGAAAGCAAAATTTAGTTTATATGCCTCCTAATCTGAGACACAATCTTATTTATTTTAATTACATGGAGTACTCTGCATCACTTGCCAGTGAGTCCATAACTTTATTCAGATGGTTCTTCAGTAAGGTCCAGTAAGCACTCCTAACACAGTCATGCATGAATATTTTCTCAAGATTTGGCTTCAGTTCAGGGGCATTAAGACAGTATTGTGAGTGAAAGTTCTGAAAGCCTTCCCAAAGCCAATATAACTGATAATTTCTCACAGCATGAGAAATTGTACTTCATCAGCTACTGCCTTGTTCCACATGCCAGGGCTTTCAATTCTGTCCCTCTCAGTGAGTCGACAGCAAGTGGCATGTCAAGCAAAGAAAATAGGATGTCAGCAAGGGTACGCTAGTAACACAAAGAGGTACTATTAGCAAATGTGCAAATGTGTAGGTGTTAATGTTAGAGATGTAATGAAGCCCGAAGACTGACCAGATTGCTGTGTTGTGCAGCAGGAAAAAGGAAGAAGCAATGTGTCAGGCTAGAGCAGCCCTGCTCTGTAACAGAGGAATCTTCACATTTTCTGATAACAGCTGAGTTTTCTAAAAAAGCAAGAATGTGTTGCTGGAGTGATTTTTCATTTCCTTTTTTGATTCCTCATTCAGTATACATCATAACTTGAAGATAAACCCAAGAAGTTCTGTGTTGAATTGTAAGCACAGATCCATATATTTCGCGACCTTTTCTCAGGTCCAGCCCTAGATCTTCAGTCTTCAGGCCTGGAAGTCTTTTGGCATTCTCTTTCACTTTCTTATAAATAAAGATTATACCAAGTTCTTCATGAGATGGTGACCTACTCTATGCTTTGTGATACTATTTTGTAACTTGATGATATGGTTCAACTGCTTGAACATCTCAGAAACTTTTTGGAAATAGTTCTGAGTAGTTCTGCCTGATTTTTAATATCTTCCAGGATTTAACAGACTGTAAGAAAGCACAGAAATAACCTCTCTTGTGGAATACTTCTCCTTCTCATGTACTAAAGAGACAAAAAAGTACAGCAAACTGAACACATTAATCATCTGGAAAGGCAGGAAACAGAGCTTAGCCCAGCGCTGGGAATTATGAGATATGGGTCATATAACCTTTGACAAATTGTGTTCCTTTTGACAAAACAGAGACTTAACTGCTGTTTTCAGGGTGGTAAAATAGAAATGAGGGCATATAGCTGATCTATCACCTGCTTTCCAACTCATTTTCACAAATTATAATAAGTTGAAAGGATTTGAGTAATTTTTTCCAAAACTGAAAACTCCAGGCCCTTCCCTTTAGGATAATACGTCAAATATTAAGGGGTCAGGATGGGTGAGCATGTTGTAAGGCAACAGAGCAGACTGTGACAGGATTATCAACAGGGGGTCATTTGCACTTCTGAGCATCGCCTCTCCTCAGAGCCCACCATTTGCTCAGGAATCCCTGCAGACACAAGGTCCTGCCTGCCAAGATGGATGTAAGCAGCAAAGAACTGGGCTGAAGCACTGGTACTAGACACAGGGCTTGGGCACAGCACACGGAGCTGCATGTGTATAAATGAAACCAAAGAAATGCAGTGGAAGTGGCATAAGAAACATGTGTGTGGCTTTTAGTGTTATCCCGAGTGGGAGGATGAAGCATTATGCTATAAACCAAGCAAGTTTAGGTGTTATTTTGCTTAGGTAAATTGGTTGGTTGGTCGATTTTGTTACTGCTCCATAGTAAGCTGTGATGACAACTCAAATTGGGAACCTTCATAGAAGTCCATAGTGATCACATGTTTATTCAAAAAATGAAAATTATTACAATACTATAAGACCTCAGCAATAGTTTGGTTTTATTTTGAAGTACAGACTTGGAGAAAAGCACTAACTCACCACAATAGTTCCCATATCCCTTTCAGAATAAAAATAAAATACACTTCCATACTGACAATGGGGTAGGCAGATGATCAACAGGGTTGGCACCTATTAAATAGAATCACTAACGCTCTTTATGTTGCAGTGATGTTGCAGCCTTATTGGAATTGCAAAGAAGATGAAGAAAGGCAGGAGAGGGGAACAAAGTGATAAAGAATTTAAAATGATCCTTTTGTACAATATGCAAACTCCTCTCTACTATACTGCATTCATTAGGCCTGACTGAATTACTTGGGGTGAATAATTTATGCCACAATTTTTGGATTTTTTCCATCAAAGGAATTATTTCAAGGTCTATATGAAATTGAAATACTGATAAATACTGTGTTAATCATGTTTTATATTTATAAGTTATGTCAAATAACACCATATTATTTGCAACCTCATCTTCATGTGATTTGGGCAAATAAACAGTAGACAAAAAGTGTCTACAAAATAATAAACCCTCAAAATATATACATTAAAAAATCCCTTTCTAAAACATCATTTTATTTCAGAAAGAACCTATAAATGAATTAGCACTAAGCAATTTGTTTATTCATTTTTAAATGCCCTTCAGGGAATGTAGGAGACAAGGTAAACATAGTGAAGATTTATTTGGAACTCTCTGTCTTCAAAGTCAGTTTGAGATACAAAAAAAAATTGTCTTCTGACTGTACAGTTTATAAAGAACGTACAGGCAGAGTTTACCTCTGCATTTAAAATGGTCCACAGGAGAGAATTTCTGGGGATTTTAAACCAATATGATGACACAGAAGTCATTGCTAGAGGAGCAAGGTTTGTCCCTCCATGGATGATTTGAACCCCAGAAGGCAAGGCAGAAACAAAGTGCGTATACCCAGATGCCCCTTATCTCTTTCCTTCAAACGTGCAAACCACATGCATTACAGCCTTCTCACAATTAGTCTTCTGCAGGAATCATACAGACTTAATCTTCTGCTTAACATTAGTTTCTCTGGAGTGTCCTGAAAGAGGGGAATGGGAAATCATAAAGGTCCACAATCTGGAGTCCTTTCAACTTACAGCCTCACCTACTTGCAAGCAAAGCCCTCCTGCAGCCTTCACAAGCTGAAATAAAGTGTCCTAGATCTAATTGCTCGCTTTGCACTTAGGTTCTGTGGATGGATATTAATTCAGAATACTTGGTGGTGCTACATGGATAGCTAAACATTTGTATCCGCTCTTATTTTATAGAAATATCATTATCTTATGAAACAATTTACTGATGAGGGAACTGAAAAATTTTGCTTTTCAGCAATGATGGTGACTCTCCCATGACACAAATTGTAAAAGTGGGTGGTCCAAAAATACAAAAAGAAGTCTCTAAGTCCAGAACACTGATTTATTAATTGTAATGACACCGTTTTATAAAATTACTCTTTATTATTATGATTTCTATTCGGAATAGGTGGAACTATTGAGTTATTTTCATTTTTTTGTTGAAATTATGATTACAGTTTTAGAGTTGACAGAACAGCTCTAGTCAGTCAGAACTCTGGGAATTTGTATTTCTTATTTGTATTTATTCATTTGTACATATGTTAATTGTACGTAGCAGATAATTAATATATGTTAATGCAGATTTTAAGAGAAAGGTAATAAAAACTGCTTAGATGTATAAGTGCTAAAATGCAGTGCATCCTTCCTTTAAGGGATTTGACCTCTATCTCCATATTTAAAATAATGTTCTACAATAGATGTAGTGTTTTTAAAAAAAATAATAAATCAAAACATATCTATTAGCTCTATTGCTTTAGAAAAAAGTAAGTTTAAGTAGGATCATATTCCACAACTAACTCAATTAACTTCAGAGAACAATGGCTTTGAAAGCTTTTCTGATGAGGCTTTGTATAAAGGACACTACCTAAAAGTGTTGTATTCTGTTATTAGCTTTGTTAGAATTTTTACATGAAGGCTGTGTTCATTTTGCTTTGCTCTCCTAGATAGTTCACTAGATAAGAACGTGCCGCATGCACAGAGAAACAGGAAATATATTCTTTAAACAATTTCAATAAATTGTGTCATGGCTTGCTTGGTATTGTTTTGCTGTAAAGAAACTCATACCATAGGTCTGAAAAAACCCCAACACCCCCCACCCCCCACCCCCCCCCGGTGTTTATTATAATGCTTTAAAAGCCAATAGGTTTCTATTGCTATTGTAGTGAAAATAAACTACCACTTTTGGTTGTGTTGTATCATTAAAGAGAGCATCAGCAAAACTGAGAATACAATATTCACATTTCATCATCATCTTTGGCCAAACAAGTCTTTCTGCAGCTAGGGCTGGTGTTTGATGGAGATAACATGTTAAGTCTTGATTCTGTAAATAAGTGTAGTTAGTTTGACTGCACAGGAACAGTCAGCCTGTGTGCGATCAGATGTTAAGACAGCCTTGTATTAATGACTTATCATCAGAGGTTTTATACCTCTTCTGTACACAGCATTTGCCTGTGACAAACTTAATTTGTCATTTCTTTCCTTGTTTTTATGCTCTCCATACCTTTCTACCACAAATACTATTTCTTGGAGGAAACAAAGAGATGACAGTTGTTCACAACTAACTAACTTGCTCCCAACTAGACATACACTAGTGCAATGCTGCTCTAAGATAAAAATCTCATTTGGTTTTCTAGGTTTATCTTTGTAGGTTGGTTACTGTTACATGCTCGCTGGCATTTATGTTCAAGATTGCATTTGGTCTTAATTTTTCAAAGTTCTGCCTTGCAATACCTTGCTCAAGTATCTTGGGTTGAGAATGCTTTGCAGAAGTCACCAGTTTTAACATCATAGGGTTTTGTTGAGTGATTTTTAGAAAGTCTTTCTCTCAAGAACCAGGGCAAAAAATTTATTTCCCTTTTTTAGATTTGGATGTACTTACAGGAATGAAAAGGTTAAGGTCCTGTAACATTTGTGTTGCTTACAGGCTTTGAATCATGACATGTAATCACATACTACATGTGGCATTCTGACTACAAGGCTTCTTACTCTCTTCCCAACTTCCTCTTCAGTCCACTTGCAGCTGTAACTATCCTTGGATATCACATGAGCATCCAGCAGTGAGTGCTTGGGGAAAGAGCAAAAGAGTAGGAAAAGTTCACTTCTCCCCATGTATTTTCAGTGGTAATTAGAATGTTAGGTAGTTATAAGGGTTATAGTAATCTTCAGTAGTGCACTTGCTGTCTAATAACTTCTAATGTCTTTCACTTTTAAAGAGGCTTCTAAAACTTGGCCTTCACCTTATCCTGTGGAAAGAACTTCACAGATTAATCTATGTACATTTCCTTTTCATTTTATGTCTCAGTTCTTCCCCTTTTTGAAAGACACTCATGATTTTACATGTCTTTTTCATAACACTCCTGTTTTATCTGCTACCCAGATCCCAAGTCCTTATATTAGTTCTTGTACAGAAGCAGTTTCATACCTCCAATCATCCATTTCTTCCTTCTCTGTGTTATTCTTAGTCCTACTATATTTTCTTGATACAGAGCTGACCAAAATAATTCACACTGCATTTAAGATGTAGCTACAAAATGGATTTTAAATTTTTTATTTTAAATCTATTTTAAGATAGATTTTTATTTTTGTCTCATTTTCTAAATGTCTCATCACCATTTCAGCACTAGACATGCATTTGTAACTCTGTTGAGCAATGAGATGGTGAACTGTCCACAGCAGTTCCAAAATCTCTTTCCTGAGCAGCAGGAACCAGTTTAGTGTCAATCAGGGTATGTGTGCACATAGGATGGTTTTCCTACATAAATTATTTGCTTTTCCTCACATTAGTATCAGAGAAATCAACAGGTATCTGCAGGGCAGTAAGCCCTTCTGCTATTATCATCACTTTATTCATTGTATACCTCCTATGTTAATTTCCTTTGTATGCCTGACCAGTGGATGCACTGACTTCAGCTGCAACTCTGTCTTAAGCTGTGAAAAATATACTTGTCTCAGAACGTTCGCTCCTAAATCCACTGGTTTGTTTTGTTTGTTCCCCATCAAAGAAAAAGCTTATCCTTCTTTAGCAGTGTATATTCCCTGCAGTACCTTTCTCTCTTTGAGCTGAACTGTTTTATTGCTTGTAACATTGCATCTTGTTTGCTGCATTGTCAGTTTGCCTGGGGCATCTCAAACTTATTATAGCATGTTAATAAATGCCATCTGCTGTTCTTATTATATGACAAAAGATACGTGTCTTCGTAGTGTATCTGCCATCAGTTCTGACTTTCAAAGACAGTACTTTCTCTTAAGAATGTAGAATTAGATTTTCACTAGTATTTTTTGCAATTACTTCAGTCTAGACTCATCTCATTTAACTTTAGGGACCTACCTGAGGTGCCTATAAAAAGAACATAGTTGTGTTTGTTTCATTGTGGAATCAATGCAGAGGAAATACGTATAAGATGATTCATCCCATGTAAGAGTTGGCTTATCTTCTCAGAAATGCCTCTTAGCCTGGCTGAGACTCCATATGCAGAGCCTCAAAGAGCTGTGCTGGTAATTAAGATACTCCAGTTACACGCTGATGTGAGATGAATTAATTCCAGGCTGATGTATGCTAAAATGTGAAAACTTCAGAGCCACAACTTATTGAAAATCTTGGTCTTCAATAAATAATAAAAAATTTATTACACTTCTTGCTTTATCAAAAGAGAAAACATACAGAATATTCTCAGAATTATCTTGACAAAGATCAGTCACTTTTTGTGAGCAGCTTCTACAACAGTTGTTATTGCTCAAGTGCGACATACTTTTAGAATACTTTTTAAAAGGAGAGGAATAATTATTTTGCCATATACTTCCCCTTCTAAAAGTTAACCTTCTCACTGGACGTCAATTCTTTAAGAAAAAGATAAAGGGCCATTGGGAGGGGACAGCCAGGTTTTCTAGAATGCTTCCTGCAACAAGCTGAGCTAACTAGGTAATTCTGCTGGATGGAATAATCGGGTTTTTTCATTCCAAGTATGTAAGAATTCCCTGCAAGTTGCTTGTGTATATATAACCATACATACGAAATTATGAAATTATTCAAAAGACTGCCATGAACTGTCACAAGGGCTGTATACACTCGCCCATGATACAGAACTGAAAATATTTGCAGCCTCACACTATCTACCACAGAAAAGTCTGAGTCTCTGCTAGTGAAACCTTTTTACCTTAGTAGAGGGAAGGCCACAGGAATATGACCCTTAAAGAACATCTCTTGTGTCCTGGAAGAAAAATCTCCCGAAATACCATAAAGGATCCTGGTTTTCTGTTGAAATTATTTTCTTTTCTCTGTTCTGAATTCTTTGCACATACTTGAGATTAAAGGAGATAATAAATAGGTTACTCCTTGCAAATAAGCAAAAAGTGACTTCATTAAACAACTAAAGTGATGTGACTTCATTAAATAACTAAAGTACATTTTACCCACCTGTTATGGAAAACACCTTTGCTGATCTACTACAAGATTCTGCAATTACTGCCTAAAAGGAACCCATCCCCTTATTACAGAAGATGTTATCTCTGCAATAGCATCATTCTCTGATGACGGTAATGACTGAACAGAGTTCCTGGAACCATCTCACCTCAATTTTGAAATATGAAACACCTAACCTAGAAAAGCAGGTCCTCTAGACCCCTTCTTTATTCAGCAGAGATACAGATTCTGTTAAAAAAAGTAATTCAAACCACCTAGGACCTCAGTTGCTTTTGAGAGGTGCCAGCCTCATTTCTTCTGCTGGTTAGCAGCTTAAGGTGGCTACACCTTTAAGTCAGAAGAGTACTTGAAGTTTAATTGAGTGTATCAGAGCTAGAACACTCTTTCTTTTAAAATTAAATGCTTCTGGGAATACTCTGCTTCTCTTACATGTGTATAACCACAAGGTAGGTGTCTGTCCCACCTAGACTCTAGTTTGTCCCACCTGCACAAAGGGGCAGAAGACCATCAATGCTAATTGGTTTTCTATGTTTATTCTTTGTGGTAGTTAATGTAACAAGGATATAATTGTGAAGACCAAAAAGTGTTTTAATTCACAGAAGCTGTACAGGATTGTTTACAAACTTTCAGATGAGAGAAGTCAGAAGCTGCAGAACCTCAAAAAATTACTGTCCATGCATCCCAATATTAACAGTGTGGAGGAACAGAACATATTAGCAGACCTCTGAAAAGACAGAGGGAAAACAGAATGAGGGGGACATGGCTCTCTGTTGAATATGATTTAGTACCTGAAGCTCTGAAAAGAGCTATTTTGTTTCAGATAATCCCTTCTGAATGTACAAAAGATGGACTAGCCAGATGTTAGCTTCAGTGTACAACAGCCTTTTTACACTGGCAATATTAGAAATAATTGATATCTCTTTAGCATCAGGAAAATGGGCTCTATTGAACAGTCAGATACAAAAGTGTGTGGGAATCTGTTGCCACAGAGAATCTTCAGCCATTGTGTCTTATAATAGCAAAGAGCTGGGTGTGCAAACTGATTCTTGTCCAGATCTATCATAAGTGATTTGGCACGGACAAGGCTAGACAGAAGGGAAGGAGGTACATTTTTTTTCCATCACTCAGAGCATCTCTCAGATACTAAATAGGGAGGCTGAATCGTCCAGCTCCAGAGACTTTATGACTATGCTGGAGTATATCCAACAGAGGATTGAGAGATCATTTCAGCAGTACATGTGCACATAAACTCAAACTTTCATGACAACTCAAGTTGTGAGGGAACTGGACTCAGGTGAGACAATACAATTAGAAACATATGTTGGTTTTAAACACTGCCGGCACCTTCTGTATCTGGGAACAGCTGTTGTTACGACTGTTTTAAAGATCTAAGCACAGGAAAGGACAAGGGACCTCTATAAAGTACGTGACAATAATAAAAGTACAGCCTTAATGGAATTTTGTTCATTTTATTTTATTTAATTAAGGGTGTGGGATTAAGAACCAAAGCCATTTTAACATTTATTAGCTAGAATATGTTTTATGTGTTTTCTCCTGGTCATTGCTCATGAAGAAAATTTAATACAGATGTTTAGTTTGACAGAGCCTTACAATTGGTTCCTAATCATGTCAGTAAATAAAATTTATTAAATTAAGCCTTAAGATGTGTTCCTGTCCTTTTTTTAATATGAGAATTAGGTGTAACTATGGATGAGAAACATAGGCTACAAAATATTTAGTTCTTTTCTGAATGGAGTATAAAAATAGTAATTTTGGTTCACTAACTGTCCACTGAATTTTGTATTTTGTTTTCTCAGTTTCATTAATTGCATTAACTGGAAGAGCCCTGACAGGATAAGATAAGAGTGTTAAGGTTTAGGAGACAAAAGAGCGCAAGAACATCTTACTACTTACCAGAACTAGAAACTGAATCAGTAAAACGTTTCAGCACTCAACTAGTATCTAAGGCACACAGCTGTAACAGTCTACGATTAGTTAGTGGCAATAGAAAACAAACCAGGGACCATTGGGAGACCCAATCAAATGGTATTGCTCATGCCACATGCTTAATCGTCCTCACATTCCTTCATTGAGATCAGAGTGATTGTGTTAAAATTGCTTAGTGGGGCACTTGTGTACTTTTCCCTAACTGCAGTGGTTCTTTGAAAAAACTCCTGATGGTGAATTTAAAGACTGTTGTAATATAAATGTACAGACACATGAATTATGGTTGCACAGATAGTCTAGTAGTGCTTTACTTTAGGCATTATAAGTTTATATATAAATAAACTATTTCTAAATCACTCTGAGCCAAAAAAGCCTGACTAGTCTCCATATGAACACAAGACAAGTTATATAGGATTTTGAAGCTAATTTTCTATCAGCCACGTCTTATTCACCAGAGTAAATTTTTGGCAAAAGAATTTTTTTTTCCTCAGGCTTTCTCATAATTCAACCAATCTTTGGCTGTCTTTCTGGGTTAATTGGTAAGCTGCTTAGGAAAGGACTATGCTTTCTGATCTGTGGGTTTCCATCTGTGGCTGAGCATCTGCATCCATTTTTTACCTTCATTGTACACCTTACTGGAAATCTAGTTAATAAAGTCATTGGACTCTAGAGGGCTGTTCTGCTGATCAAGCTGTATGGAGAACTCAGTCTCACAGATGTTCAACAACTTTTTTGACATCTTGGCCTGTCCAAAACTTCTTATGGGAGTAGTTTCGTGTGTACCAGGACCTATGATAGGATTTTTAAGGTACTCCCACTCTTCTCTAGAGCTAGTTGGAGGTCAGGCTAAATACTTTTAGATAATTATGCTGGACAACAGGCAACTGAATTTAACCTAGGCATTCCCTTATGGGTTATGCAGTCCTGTCCAGGAACCACTGGACATATGTAGCCACCTACTGACTAGGTTTCCACTGCCTAGGGAGAGCCATATGAAGCTTAGACAAATGTATATATAGATGCCACAGATCAAATTATTTAATATGGAGATATGCCTCTGGGCATGACGTAGCTCTCAATACTGACACCTAGTATCATATGAAATGTCCTGGGGTATCCTGCCTAGCATTTGTTGCTACTTCATAGGGACTGGGGTTCCTGTAGGTCCTCTGGTATACCTACAAGTTGTATGTGAACGTCTTTGATGATAGCTTCCACCTCTATAACACTAGATGTTTATATTCAGAAACTCACTGTGTTTGAATTAAGCACAAGCATCTTTTTGGTGTTTCTAGATTAATTCAGAATTGAGCAATTAACAGTAACTAGAGATGGATGTGGTCAGTTGCCTTCAATACCTGAGACACTTTGGGAAAAAAAATGTTGGTTTTACTGTTATGCTGCTGTTCCAGTGTGTTAAAAAAGGACTAAGTCTCTGAAAAGGTTGCTAAAAAATCAGGGCACTTCACAGTTTGACCAAACCCAGAAAACAGGCAAAGCCTTATGCTCTTTATAATTCACCATATACCAGTATTTAGTACTCTCAAGCATTAATAGCAACACTATCTGATATTTCATTGTTGAATTCTCATGGGGAAGTGGCAGAGGAATTGTAACAAAGTTTTGGTAAACATAGCATTATTAAAAAAAAAAAAAGTCAACATATAAAAGAAAGTGTCTTTTTCTATATATAGATACATATATATATTTTTAAATCAAGATAAAAGAATAGCTTGTTTTGATCCAGCTTCTCACATCTCTGCAGATACTCACTGCTTCCTTAGACAGCCTGACTAGTAGGTAGGGAGCCATCTGGACATGTGGTCTTGGCCTGCCATGACAATGACTTGCTCAAAGGCTGTTAGACAAAAAAGTTGATTCAAATTAAAAAAGAAAAAGATGCTGCATTGCTTTCCCATTGGAAAATGCAGTTTCATCCCACTCAGAATAACCTGTGGGAATGTGGTAGTTGGATAATATTTATCCTGGGGGAAAAAATATGTCTGATTACCTTGATTTTCCTATAATGTTACAGTTAAAACATATTATATTACAGAGCCCTTGCTTACTTTCAGGCTGTTCTGAACATTAGGTAATATTTAAATTATTTTCTTATCATATTGTATAAATTAAACAATAATTAATTTATATTTTATTTAACATTAGAAAGTTTTCCTGTTGTCAGCATGCAGGGTTCTAAGAGGTCCAAGCTAACTTTTGGGGATACTGAGGAAAGTGCTTTTTTCACTGATAATTACAGAAATCAGGCTTTTGTGCTAATTTGGAAAGAAAACAAATCTTAAATGCTGGATTTCCCCTTCAGAATATGGCATTTGGTTGAAATGTGAAAATATGGTTTCCAGCCACCTATATAACCATTGAAGTTGTGCCCTTGCTGCTGCAGGTAAAGCAATGACAAAGGAGGGGAACCGTGTCTGTGTAATATTCTCTACTAATTGTGAGTCCCCTCTTCCAGCTCTGGATCCAAACCAAATTCTCTGACATGGCGTTGGAGAGAGAACAGAAATGCTGAAATGCTTGAAACCTTGTAAAAAACAATCGAAAGTAATATATTTCCATCCTTTTTCACATAACTCTATTGCTCATACCTTTTTATTGAAAACATATATATCAGAAATGGATCTCATTTTTCATGATATTTTTTCTAAAAGTGGTATTCAAAGGTGCAGACCATTTTAATTAGCAGGTTCTAATAAGATTAAGGTCTATTATGTCAGGCTTGGAAATAATCAGTCCTTTCACAGTAAAAGCGTTAAAAAGAATTCCAAAATCCTTTTTCAATCCATGTGATCTGTGCTAAGATGTATTCAGTTTAGACATATCTTTCATCATACCACAGGGAATTTCATACAAGTATATTAATATTAAGAATACATCTTTTTTTTCTTTCTTTTCATAAAGCTTTTGGTCAGAATTTATATGCACTGTCACATACTAGGGTGTCTCAGTGTATGTTCCATGGCATGTAGAATAATGATGGCATAAACCTGAGGTACAGCATAAATGTCAGCACGCTCCCTCAGCTATCTCATATAACCAGTTCAGTTTCTTAATGTGTCAGCTTAAAAGTAGCTGCCTTACATCCACTGTATTCCCCTACCTCTATAGAGAGTGAATACCTCTCTATTGCTGCTATGTTAGAAAATAACTTACACTGACAACAATTCTGTTTTCCTTTAATAAAATCCTTGAGACAAAACGGTCGTATCTGTTGCTTTCTTGCCTAAAAGAAGTATCTGTCATTTATACTGCGCCAGACCCTTTGAAAGTGCTTTTCAAAAGCTAATAACTATTTTTTGCAGCACTCAATGCATTAGGATTTACTCATTTGTCAGCTGAGTAACCAAAGATGTAAGGAGGGTAAGCGACTTACTCAAGGCTGCACACGAAGTTGGTGATAACAATAAGCATAAAGTTCAAATCTTTTCTTTCCACTGTTCTGCTGAGTGTTCTTCCACTTTGTGACTAAAAGACTGTTTAATTCTGTTTTACTCAGGACCCAGGAATTAATTAGTCAGTGAGAGTGAGAAGAAAAAAGTTGTTCTTAGAAAGAAGTTGGAGGGTTTGTTTGGTTTGTTGATTTTTCTTGGTTTTTTCTTTCTTTTTTCTTTTTTTTTTTTTTTTAATGTACAGAAATTTTCTCAAAGCTTAAAAATTCCTGTCTGGCTGGACAGCAATCAAAGCTGATTTGCTATTTTCTTTAGAGATTACTGTTCACCTACTCCAGATTAGGTGACAGACTCCAGTACACTTCTGTCCAAAGGAGGGGTTCCTGTGTTTTAGGATGGGAGAACACAGGCTTTCCAAAGATGACAGCTCTCCTTGCCCATACGCAATTGCTTGCTTCAGCTAGGAAATACCAACTTTGTTTTATACTATCCGTAAATCCTGGAGTAGGATTTTATACCTCTGTAAAGTAGAGCTAATCACTTTATTTTCAGTGAAGAGGCAGAACTGGCCAAATGTAGTCATCTGTCAGTCATTTATGCCTGATAATACTCATTTACTAGACCTGACCATTTCAGATGTGGCAATCCACAATGAGACATCTAAGTTTACTAAGATGATTAATGTCAATGTTGTATCCTCTTCTGTCCAGAAGTTTAGGACCATTTTTTTCTTCTCAGATTAGCCAAATCATACACATTAGAAAGTAGATTTCTTCTTCTCATTGACATAAAGTAGAATATATGGAATTCCAATGGCAAACAGGTTGTACGGGAAAAAAACAAACCAAATCTGGAAAAATTTATGTACTATCTTCTTAAAGGAAAGCTAACACTGGCTAAAAGATAAGCTAAAACCAGAAGAGTGATGCTAGGTCCATGGGGTGTCCTAAGGGTGATGGGCAGTGAACTCAGCTTGCAGAAGGTACAATGAAGAACATGTTCATAAAGTCACAGCACAGAGGTGCATCTGTGAGCTGATAATTTCATTTGCATTTCATTTAACTGCCTTGTTGGAAGGAGAGAGTATTATTACAAACAGGGAATAGCCCCTGGCAAATTTTTCCCCACCTTTCTTGAGTATAGTGTGGAAAAACATGAGTAAGCAGAGGTAGAACCATGCCTGGGAGCTTGCTTATGAATAATTCCATAGATGGTTACCTGTCACTGAACCTAATTGTGCCTCAGTCTTGTTTTGTTTAATAGGGTAGACTTTGCCTAAAAGTCTAAATTCAGCTTTTTCGAGTGCAATGCCCAGTGAAGTCAAATCTCAAGGTTTTGGTGAAACTGAATAGCCCAATATGATTTGTAGGTTGCTTTTCTTTATTTATTTACTACAATCCCTCTATTTTTCATTTCCATGTAATCCACATACTGGAAAGAAACTTCTATACAATGGCACTGACAAAAGTTGAACCTTGTCTTCAGATTATAGAATTGTGATATAGATTTCTGAAAGTTAGCTCTATTTGATCTTATTTTTCTACCCTATGTGAAATTTCTTCCTTTTTTCTCAACTATGTTGACGTATCTTTTTGCTTTGTAGAACTTTATATCTAATTGATTTCTCATTCCATTCCAGCCACAGTTAAGGACATCTGTATATATTTACGGTTCCATAAATCAGTATGCAAATGAAGACTGAACAGGCCTACTATGTAAGTGTGAATAGGTCATTGTGGCCATAATTAGCAGCACACCTGCTGTTGTTGATGGTTATTTCTCGTGTCGTTGCTGTGTTGTCAGAAGAACCCAAAGATCATTTTATTACCTAAAATTCCTGACAAATATTTGATAGACAGCAGTGGAAAGAGCAACCTCATATGAATTTTATCTCACTTAGCAATTACCATTTTTTTAAAGGGCAAATTTAATGCACTGAAAAAATTCTTAAGATAGTTTCTACATTTGTGTTCGTTACTTAAAAGGGTTGTTTGATAGAATTCATTTACATTATTTCAAAAGGTAAAAGGTTTCCCTTGTCAAGTGCTAGTCTTTGTACACAATTACATTTAAGTTAAAAAAAAAAAATTTACATTTTTTCCAAAACAGTTCCAAGATGTGTATTTTCTAGAGTAAATTTTCCTAAGTAGTTAGTGCAAATGTTACTACCGGCAGTTTTTAAGTTTAAGGTATTTTGTGATTTCAATTTAAGTATATCAGTACATAAAATTTCCAATGTTTAAACTGCTAGTAACATTTAATCTCAAGATACTGTTACTAATGCAGTCCATTACACAGATGAAGGTTAACTGTATACTGGACTGCATCAGTCACAGCCTGACAGCATGTCAATGGAAATCATTACTCCCCTCTGTTCAACACTCGTGACATCACATCTATTTGTGTCCAGTTTCAGAGTCCCTCGTGCAAGGGAAATTGGTCCATTGAAAACTGGACTAAAGTCCAGCAAAGGACCAGTCTTGGGGACAATTTAGGGGACTGGAGAACAAGAACTTGAAAACCAAAGGGACACTGATAAAAATGGGTTTATTCATTCTGAAGATGAGAATGCTGATAGGGATGAAAGACAGTTTCCAGCTATCTAATGCAGGATTGTGGAGCAGGAGTCAGACTCTTCTTGAATGGACACAGCAAATGTACAGAAGCAAGAAGTGCAAGCTGCAGAAAGGGAAATGCAGGCTGGAAGTAAGGAAAAAAAAGGTGGTAAGACCCTGGTCCTGTTCTGAGTGAGGGATTGAACCAGATAACCTACAGACTCCCAACCTAAATTATTGTTAAATTTTTACAATGGATACAGTTTTCATTTCCTCACATAATCTACCCAAGTCCTTCCAGACAACTAACTACCCTCTCTTCTGAGAACATGGAAGTTATACTTTGAGAAGTGTAAGAGTTGTAAGAAATTAAGTGATATGGATCATATTATATATGAACTGGTTCTGATTATTAAAAACAAAGCCCTAAATGATCTGCATTGCTATAGCTTCTTGCTTTCCATATCGCAATGCCTTATTTGCTGCCAAAGACAGCTTCCTATTTTCCTGAGGTAAAACATAGGTGTCTCAGCACCCTACATTTCTTATGGAGGCTGATACTAGAACTGATGCAGTCTCAGTGACAGGTTCACTTTACTGTGCAATTGCAAAGAACGGGGCCATGTGTATTGGTATATAGGGGAAGTCCTGTGTCATAGCAAAGCTGTTTTCATTTTCCTGCAAAAGAGAAGACAGCAACTGGTAGCGTGTGAGGTTTAATATCTACTGCAGTATGGGAAATTTCTTCTTTCCTGTGTTTTGACCAAATGTTGCCTTTCAGTATCCTGAAACTGAATCCCTGGAGATAAAATGAAAGGAACAAGGGAGTATGTAAAGGTATTCAGAAGCCTGAATAGTGAAGCAGCTGTCTGAACCTTTATTAGTCTTACTGATGTTTCTATATCCTCACCATGTCTGCATACCTTATGTACTCTTATTCATATCTGTTCTAGAATCCAATTTTTCCTTAATTAGCTCATGTAGTACTTTTATAATATCCTTATTGCCGATCACTGATAAGACTGAAGAAAGTCCCCAGAGAAGACAGGCAGTCACCTTTTATTTGGGAATGTTTATTGTAGTTCCCAGGCCACAGTCGATGGTGGTTAATCCCCATTCTCTAATTGCTAGACTCAGGGTGCTAAGAAAACATCACACCTGTCTAATTTCTAGTTGGGTTAGGATGCTTCATCAACATTCTCATTTTATGAGTAAGAGGGGAAAAAAGAGTCAAAAAATAATAAAAGGAGACAGAAAAGATAGTATAAAAAAAAAAGTGGAAGCTGGAAGGAAAGAAATTTTCTAGAAGAGCTGAGAAGTCTGAAGAAAGAAAACTAGGGAAGAAAATATGTTCTGCACTTGGGAATCAGTGTCCTACATTGCAGCTTGAGAAGTCTGGAAGGAACAGAGTCTGCTGTGCCTTACATGCTAACCTGAAGATATATTATTCCATTCTACAATGCAATGTCAAATGTCTCTTGGAAACCTAAATAGATTATGTCTACGGCTTCATCCCTATCTGCTCCCTGCATTCTCCTTATGATAAGACAGAGATTTATATTCTTATTCTTCTCAGATGGGTGCATCAATCTCTGCTGTCAGGTTGCCTGTCTGAATAACAAACCTGCATATCACAGTACTGTTTTAAATGTAATGTTGATAGATGTTGTTTGTGTGCACTTGGCAACAACTTACAGTCACTTCCCTACAAACCACAGTTTACTCAAGGAACCCTTATTTTCTAGCTTCCTCACCAACAAGAATTAATTATGGTCATTCAGTCATTATTTGAGACATTTCTAGGAATTCTGCACTTCCCTATCACTGGACTGTCACTAAGCTGTTTGCAGAACCCACTGTTGCCATTCTCTTTCTGGCTGCAAAAATTTGGGTTTTCATTTTGGGGACAGAAGTGTTGCCAACACTGAACAAAGCTGAATGTTTTCAGTGAAATCTCTGGTCTGATAAAGCATTGCAAAATGCTTTCCTCCCTCCATAACTGCTGCTGCCTGTCAGCACTCACCTGTGCCCTCTGATAACTGCTCAGGGACCTTGTGCTTGGCTCCCTGCACTGCCAACCGCTGGCTCTGCTCCAGGCTGCAGCTCCCCACTCCTCCCTCCTGCCTACAGCACACAACTACTCCCACCTTTCATCTACTCGCAGCTAAATTATTTGTCTGAATGCCATTTCTTTCCCCATACATTCATACCCCCTTCTGCTGTTTACCATTTTCCCCACAGAAACAGTGAGCAGCAACTAGACCTTTGCCTAGTAGCTGGTCTCAGCCAGTAGAATCAATGGCAAAATCCTGGGTCATTCCAAGATGTTGGTTCAGCTCCTGCTCTCATGGACCCACAGCAGGAAAACGTAAACATCTCACAGAATGACAAAAGCCAAGTTGTAATCTCTTGTGTAATTGTACTGGCTCCTTATGTAGACAGGATACAGAAATAAAGTCAAAACATTTTTTATGCAATTAATTTATTTACTGACTAACACCACACCATTATTAAAACTCTTGGGGTTTTTTTTTGTGTTTAAAAGTACATTTTGAAAATATTATTCTCCTATATATTTTGCATTCCTAATTTGCCTTCCTCATAAATCACAGAGAAGTGATTCCAAATACTCCTTAGTACATTGCATAGACGTCTGGTTATTTCTTGCATAAGCTACAGATACCTTAATCTGTTTTTCAGTTCAGACTTCTTGCAGTACTCAGTTTGCAATGCTGGTATTTTACTAGTAATCTCGATCATTATGAACTCACAGAAGGTCTACTGCAAGTCACTGTTTATGAGGTTGCTCTTTTCGTGCATATCCTCATATATCCTTACAATGGTGACGTGGCTAATGTAAGACACTGAACTACCATATATGTTCAGTGTTTCTCTTATACAATAGTATATCCTAAACGTTCTTCCTTGTATTTTTGAGTACTCTTGCCTCTAGTATTTCAGTGTTATCAGATTAAAGCTCACAGTCATGTGGGCTCAGTACTTTTCTGTGATTGTAAGTCCATATGTTTTTGAAAAAATAGTTGAAGAAGACTGATGAATATTATAAAATGTTTCACTTTGATATCTTTTAAATAAGCTAAATATTTTCCTTTCTGTTCCTATCACAGGGAAGTCAGTAGGAGACTTTTCACAGGTCATAGCAGATCTTCAGACCAAACCTATAAAACTATGGCACTATCATTAAAGTTAATGCTTAATTTAACAATGGCTATTTCAGAATGAGGATGGCCTCAGTTCTTACCAACATAAAACCAGCCAAGCAAACAAACAAAAGCGGCATGGAAGAACAATTGTTACTGTGAGTTAAACAAATGCCTGGGGTAAATAATGTAAGGAAACAGCTATTTCATTAAAAACTGTTCATTGTTTGTCATATTTTTTCTGTTTTTCAGGAAATATGCTTATACCAGATCCTCATCTGATGTAATTTTTTATGACCTTTTTACCTTCTTAAATGTGTGGGAAGGACTGTTCATGTAGGTATCATGGCAGATGTCACTGGGTGAGGGTCTGCCTGCTGCACAGAGCAAGTATATGTATTTTGAACTAATTCATTGAGTCAATGACTTGATTCATCTTATTCCAGGACCTGTAGTTTTGTGTCTCTTTGATTCAGCTGTAAAGTGAAGGCTTATGCAAGGTGAACTACCTCTTATCAATCAAGAAGTTTGCATCTTCAGTGACTGCAATTCTTTGAAGTGCTGGGAGAAGCAGAAATATTTATCATGTTCTCAAGGTGGTTTCTGAACCTTTCAATCTTATATCCAGATCACAGCCAACGCTTCCTTCTTCAGCCCTTTCATAGACTGTGAAATCAGCAGTTTAAAAAGACATTCTCAGCACAGGAAGCACAGGGGAACTAGGACACATAATCAATCTTCAGACTCCCGTGGAACCTGCAAACAGGTTTTTATTTCGGTAGTCATTCAAAGGATTAGACTGCTTTGTAAAACAACTCCACTCTCTCTCTGCCTCTCTTTCTTTGTGTACCTTATCCCTTTTTCCTCTCTCTGTGATACTGCTATAAGTTCCCTATATTTTCTTTTTAATTCTTTTTGCAAAATATCCATTATTACTTTTTTACTCAGCCAAGCACATTCTGCAGTGAGATTTCAGCTGCTTATACACACTTGAAAGACACACTCAGCAAGGTATCCTTAGAAGAAAGAAAAACAAAACCTACCATAGAGTTTATTTTTGCTGTTCCAAAAGTTCAGCCAGAAAGAAAATAGCAACGGTCCAGCCAATATAGCTTTCATTAAGCGTATGTGAAATGCAAGGATCATGCTATCGTGGAACTGAGTAAGCAAATATTATCTTCACAAGCCAGTGGTCTTGATCACTGGTAGGTAGTATCTACTGTGCAGTGTTTTAATCCCCCCTGGCACCTTACTTACTCTCAAATGCATAACTGGGTTTACAAGCATTGTTCTACTTTCTTACATGCCACACTGTGCTCTCCCATTGTTTTTTGTTGCTTCCAGCCATTTCCCTGAGATCCTGTAATAACCTTGATTTCTTCCAGTCACTTTATTAGGCTCCCTTGGTAGCCATCCTCATAGTGAGGTCTTGACAGCACTCATCAATTCTGGATGCTTCAATTAATTGCACCAGCACCTATCTGCTGGCTGCCTCTGTTAGCACCTTCTGCCAATACTTCAAAATCTCCAGCAAAGCAACAGTGTGGGGTGACAACAGCTCAGTGACTTCAATGCACTGAGAATGGGCTGATAGTTTGAGCAGAAATTGTAGTCAGACATATCCTGCCATCTCCCCCTCCTCCAAATTCAGTTTTCAGCCCTGTTTCTAGGGCTACAATAACACAGAAATCAAGAAAGATTGATGAGCCAGACTTTTTTGTATTCTTTTTTTCTTTCTTGTTAGTAGGGCTATGTTGTTTCGTTCATCGATGAGCTCATGAAAGAGTGAATTCAGAAGCCTTAAGGACAATGTGTAGTCCTTTCCAGTTTTCCTCCATTCATGCATCTGAGTTCGTGTATGTGCTTGTGTGTGTGTGTGGCAGGGGGTGACTTGCAACTTCTAAATGCACTAAGTGAATTGTTCTGCAAAATATTTCACTGTGAATTTATTATCTATCTAATATTCAAAAATAATATTTGCATGTTTTTATGGAAAATCACCTGAACTGAGAAAGAAAGAGAACTCTTTGCTGTAAGCTCCTCTATTGGAGTACATACTTCCTAGTAAATGTGTTTAAATTTTTATTTGTGTGTTTCCACATTAAATTAGAGTTTTTACACTTTTAACAAAGAATTTGGGATCTGGCCCAATATATGAATTAAATTTACTGTGCTTTGCAGCTGTTCAGTACTGATATTACCAAGGTTTAATGTAAGATGGTCACCTTTAATTAGAAAAATTATAATCTTTGAAATAATTAAATGTTGAATTCTGTTATTGGGACTCTAAATACACAGTCCACACTACTACTTCTGTGACAGAAAACAATGTTAAGATACTGAAACGAATCTAGACAAATGTTTTCTTACAGAAAGAAAGAGTAGTCTTATCTAAAATAGTCTGTTACAGTATCTGGTGCGATCTTAGGCTTGGCTAGTCTGGAACCTGTGCATGTGTGTATATTTATGAAAAGAATCACAACCATATATTTCCCTCTACAAAGCTTGTAACACTGAATTTGGTGGAAATATTCATCCTCTAATTCAAAGCTCAGATATGCAAGATGTGATCTCGTCTTTACTGCAGGTTTTGAAGGTTTTTTTTATGTGTGTTATTCTTAGTATGCTGCTACAAATTAAATCATATGTATGTTTAAGCTAAATTCTACCCAATTTATGTAGTACATTTCAGTTTCAACAAAGACAATGGAAGCTGTGTAAGTTTGTCCAGGAGGAGAATTAGGGTTTTAATAAATACACGTGCTTAGAAAGGTTTCTATTTCTTTTTTTTTCTAGCAGGAAAAACTATTATGGAAGGTAATATGGTGAAATTGAGTGCATTTTACATTTGAATGGAGAACAACAGTTTTGCTGTAGTTCTGATAATTGTTTTATTGCAAAATGTGCTGTTTTTCTAGAAGACCCAGGATCTGGAAAACAATGGAGTTGAGTGTCTTGTATGTAGTTTATAACTTACTGACAGTGACAGAATGATCCAATTAGTAAGTGATTAATCACAGGTTCCTGTAGGTCTTAGACTGTGTATTGAAAATTTATGGGGTAAAAGAGTATTTCATGCATATGCCTTCACCTAACAGGTAATAATCACCTGGGAATGAGAACTACATTAAAAAAAAGTTCAACATGGGCAGCAGCACAAACTACTAATTATTTGATTAATTCTCATTGTCACTGAGAAGCATACCCTTACCAGGCAATTATGATTATAATAACAGCATCTGTGTTGCTTTGGTGCAATTTTTAAAATTAATTAATATTTTATTGTCAACAAATACCAATGAAACTATTCAACATTTCCAGCTTAAATAACTCCTTGATGTTTCAACAGAGGACAGTAAAATTGGTTATACAGAATTTAATTGGGAGATATGAGACAAGAGATATTGTGCAGCATTTCAAAGATTTAAACTGTTAAAATGCTATTTTTTAGAGAAACCCAATTAACATGCAAAGTGACATTTTATTTTGCAAGGAAAATAGTGAAATAGTAAAAAAAAAACCAACAAAACCACAATCCATTAAATACAGTAGTAAATCTTCACATTTTTGTTTTGTGGATTAGTCTTAATAAATTGAGATACTGTACTAATAATATTAATCCTTCCTTGTGGTATGTACATCCCACCATGATTCATCAAACTATATCTTATACAGGCCTGCTATTATATGAATTCCAGTTTTCAGTAGGTCATTTACTGAAAGTAACCATCAAATTTTTAATCTTTTAATTATTTCAAGCTAAATAATCATATCTAAACTTCAGAGAATGAGCTTGTGATACTCTAATTTGACAGTAATGTGGAATAGAATAATGGTATTTTGATAAAGTAAGTGATCACAGAATCATAGAACCATTTAGGTTGGAAAAGGGCTTTAAGACGATCAAGTCAAATTGTCAACCCAGAACTACCAAGTCCACCACTAAACCATGTCCCTAAGCACCACATTTATGCTTTTTTTAAATACCTCCGGGGATGCTGATTCCACCATCTCCCTGGACAGCCTGTGCCAATGCTTGATCACCCTTTCAGTGAACAGATTTTTCCTGATATCCAGTCTAAACCTCCTCTGGTGCAACTTGAGGCCATTGCCTCTTCTCATATTTCTTGTTTCCTGGGAGAAGAGACTGACCCCCACCTGCCCACAGCCTCCTTTCAGGTAGTTGTAGAGAGCAATAAGGTCCCCCCTGAGTGTCCTCTCCTCCAGACTAAACCACCCCAGTTCCCTCAGCCGCTCCTCATCAGACTTGTGCTCCAGACCCTTCAGCAGCTTTGCTGCCCGCCTCTGGACACGCTCCAGCACCTCAATGTCCCTCTTGGTGTGAGGGGCCCAAAGCTGAACACAGGATTCAAGGTGTGTGTGGCCTCATCGGTGGTGAGTGCAGGGGGACAATCACTACCCTTGTCCTGCTGGCCACACTGTTTTGGATACAAGTCAGGATTCTGTTGGCCGCCTTGGCCACCTGGGCACACTGCTGGCTCATGTTCAGCCAGTCATCAACCAGCATCCCCAGGTCCTTTCCCACCGGACAACTTTCCAACCACTCTGCCCCAAGCCTGTAGCGCTGTGTGGGGTTCTTGTGACTCAAGTGCAGGACCCAGAACTTCTCCTCGTTGAACCTCATACAATTGAGCTCGGCCCATCGGTCCAGCCTGTCCAGATCCCTCTGCAGAGCCTTCCTACCCTCAGGCAGATCAACACTCGCCCGCCAACTTGGTGTCATCTGCAAACTTACTGAGGGTGCATTTAATCCCCTCATTCAGATAATCAATAAAGATATAAAACAGAACTGGCCCCACTAATGAGCCCTGGGGACACCCCTTGTGACTGGTTCCCAGCTGGACGTAACTCCGATTACTAGGACTTGTTGGACTTGTGCAGCCAGCCAGCTTGTCACCCAGCACAGAGTACATCTGTCCAAGCCATGAGCAGTCAATTTCTCCAGAAGAACTCTGTGGGAGACAGTGTCAAAGGCTTTGCTAAGGTCCAGGTAGACAACACCCACAGCCTTTCCCTCATCCACTAGGCAGGTCATCTAGACATGGAAGGAGATAAGGTTTGTCAAGCAGGATCTGCCTTTAATAAACTCTGGATGGCAGGGCCTGATCCCCGAGATGTCCTGCACACGCCACATGATGCACTCAGGATGATCTGCTCCATAACCTTCCCCAGCACTGGGGTCAGGCTGACAGACCCATAGTTCACTGGATTCTCTTTGTAGATGAATGTTTTGAGGATTGAAAAATGTAGACTTTCAGTGCTGAACCATACCCTCCAAACCTTTCCAGTTTTGCAACAAAATAATTCAGATTAAATTGAACATAGAAAAAATATGCAAGTATGAGAACCTGCTATATTCAAAGTTAAAAATACAAATTTTCATGTGAACAAGCAGGATAAATCTCAATCATCTCTACATGTTTTGCAGCCTAATTTAGTAGAACAGTACTTTCAAGTACCATAGTGAGAGACATAAAGGGAAGACTTTAAGGCAGGTGTGGAATCTTCACACGTACTTCTCAAAATCATATTTCATATATTACTTGTTTACATCTTGATTTCCTAATCTTGGTGTACTGTCTGTGGCTTAGCTGCAAGATTGACCCAAGCACTCTAGGTTCCCTTTATAGGCAACAGAGAAAACTAGGACTGCATTGACAGGATTCTTTTCATCCCGACATAAACTGCTAAGATATGTGGACTAAAAGTGCTTATTTCTCTGAACTGGCTGCAAAAGTACCTTAAAGTTAGCTATATTTCAACTGTGCTGCTTTTGTCTTTCACACTTAGTATAATATCATAGGTTTGTCAAATAAATTAGCTTGATCAGACATGATCTGCCTTTAGTAAACCAGTGAAAATAAAGGCAAAAAAAGTACTGCTTCCTTAGGAACACTGCCTTTATGTTCCTGTCTATAGTTAGGTGTGTGATATGGCATAAAAGACAATGATGTAGTGGACTTGAACATTTCCCAAATCACATAGTTACTGAAGACCTGGTTGCTCAGTTTTTACTTAATAAATGATTCTTCTCCTACTGATTTCCAAACAATAAAAATCACCCAACTCATTTATCTGTGCTCTCCACTCACAGTTAAACAATACACACTATGAATTACTTTACAGAAAAAACTCAAGCACAGATAGCCCTGCTGGCCTTCATTATAAAGGGTCATGTCAAAAAAGGGTCAACTTTTTTCTGTGCTTGACCTTTAGCTGGTAACTGCCACCAGATTTCTAAAAGTGTTGGAGTAGTTTTAGATGATGAATAAAAGACAGCTCTGGTCTTGCTTGCTGAATAAGAGCAGAAATAATGGTTTTGCTGCATTTATTCAGACAGTCTGGATAATGGTGTCATAAACAAAGAAACTTTTCAGATAGAGCAGAAAAACATTTTCCTGTTAATGGCATATTGACCTTCTTTCATTTTTCATCCTTCCTTATTTTTAGAGGGACAGTAGACAAGTGAGTCAAGACAATTCTGCTAGAGTTCTGAGATCTTATTACATGGAGGAAAATTGTTAATTTTTTGACCAGTTTGGAAGCTGTGCTAGAGACTTTTGGTCCATTTTTAACCATCATCAGAAGAAAATAAGTTTTGATTCTGGCTTTTCCCATTATTTAATAGAGATGCTGAAACACAGTGAATTGTTAGGAGTGATGTCAAAACACAGGCCATTCCTAAAGGTAGGTCTATGGTGTTCTCTTCTTCCCAGGGCTCTGCAGAAATACTTAAATTGGTGCAGGAAAGTTTTGTTACTTTCAGTGAGTTTTATTTCAGTTGCTGCTCAAAAAAAAAAAAAAAGTATTTTATTTTACTTGTGGCTCAGTAGTGATTTATTCCAATCTGATTCACTACCACCTCTAACAATTTATATGAAACTCATAAGACGCATCAAGAGAAACCAAAAGTGCTGTTGGTCTTTTATAGCATTTGAATGAGATCTGTGAAACTCGCTTTAGACAAAATCAAAGTAATACTGTTTATTTGATGATTAAGAATATGCAGGAATTATTTCTTCTATCTTTTCTCAGGAATTTGCATACATTTTTCAGGACCTTATTCATGGGTATGTAGATGATGCATAAATCATGGCAGTTTTTTTTTTTACTTTACTTTACTCCTGTTGCATAGGCTGATCTGACTTAACCAGGGTGTGGAGGATAAGCAGCTCTTATTTTCATTGTGGACTGTAATTCTGAATCTTTTGAATAGCAGATTTAGTTTATTGAAATTTAATTTTTATTGACCAATGACTGAAAATCATTGAGAAAACACAGCTGGTCCAAAACATAGGTGGCTGCTTAATACACACTATTAAGTAGAGTATGCACTAGGCACAAATTCTGCAGACTAGACTGGCTTTCAGTTGGTTTCTGAGGACATGTCCATTCTGCAAGTGCTTTCTTTCACAGTGTGAGAGAACTTCAAAGTGTGGACTTTCAGGGTTTGTTGCAAAATTGCATTTCTTTTTTCTCTTCCCCCCCCCCCCCCCCCCCCCCTTTTTTTGCGTGTGTGTGTTTTGTTTTGTCTGTTAAAGGTTAAAAGCCTTCAGAAAAGAAAGGTTTTCTTGGATCAGTGACATGGTCCTGATCATTCTGAGACATTTTAAGAGGAGAATATTTGCATTTAGGGAGAAATCATTAAATGCAAATATTTGCTATCCATGTTACTAATTTTTTCATGGCTTTTAGAGTGTTGGTAAAAATTAAATATCCTGGGTTGGAGTACAAGAAGGTTGTTTTTATTTAGTGAATTTGATTGATTTAGCACCTTTCTTTCAGCAAATTCATTTTTTCAGAGTTTGCACCTCTGCCTTCACACAGAGTACGTATCTTTCACAAACTTCTAACATGAAACTACCATACCGTAGGCTGATTCTGATGTGATTCTTATGTGATACAGATAACCTAGACAGCAGACAGACATGGATTTTGCATTTCTTATGCAGTTTCACATCATTTTGTGTCTCTGGTCATTCAGACAGAACACACATCTACTTGATTTATTTACGCTATCACATAGCTCATGTTACCACATAATTTATCTTTCAAAGTATTTGAGGATAAAGAAAGTGAAATTATAGCTCAGATTTATACTACCAGACCGTCCATTCAGTTCAAGGTTCATTAAAGTACTCAGAAAGAAAGGAGTTAATATGGCTGAATCAATTAAAACAGTTTTTCAAAATTTTGTTGCACTAACTTTTTGAAAGAGAGCAAGACAAAAAATGAAAGAAAGGGGGAACTCCTACACTTGAATCTCAAAGGACTGTCACTTAAAAGCTTCTGTTTTCACAAGCTGTGTGGAATGGAAAAGCATTTCAGGACATGGATAGTCCCCCAGAAAGTTATCTGAAGTTCTTGTCTTGACTGTCAGGGAGAGTATAAGCAGAGAGACACGTATCATCATTTTAGTCCCAAAGAAAATATTGAATCCTCCCTTTTTTATTGAATACTAGATTTGTACAGACTGATTCAGATTACTTTAATTAAGTTCCCCCCACGCAGGCTTTTCGGTGGTTACTCCAAACTTACCTGATATTGAAAGAGGAATTTGCTAGTGAAATTAAGTCTGTGTAAGTTCACCAGCCTCAAGACAGTAGAGAATTCCATACTGGAAATTAATGTAAGTTTGTAAACCTGTTTATTCTGGTTTAGTGGAAAAGCACCTTGTTATTTGCCCTGATAAATATTTGAGGTATTCAACATCCTTTAAAAGCACCTTGTCTGAAAACAGAAATAGATAAATAATATAATTTCTTCAATGGAAATATATTTTTCCATTTCTTTTGTATCCTATTCATTTTGTTTCTCTTCTGCATTTTTGAAAGGGGTGATTTTTTTTACATAGCAGAAAGGCTACATCACCTAGGGTGCCAAACTGTGCGCGTCTAAACGTCTAAACTGAAAGTTTCCAAAAGACTCTGTAATATGAACTTCTGCAGTTAGTACAGGTAGACAGTCAACACAGAGCCACAATGATACTTCTGTCTTTTATCTTCAGACAATTCACATTACCTGCTTCCTGGATTATTTTCTTTGTCTCTAATTGAGCAAGATAAGTTGTGTAAAATTGGGTTCTCTATTTGGCAATGTATCTTTTTTTTTCAAGTAATTCCTCGCATGATGATGTGGTTTATGAAAGAAAATGCTTCTGAACAGAAATAAGATGATATATTTCCATTGCTAGACTAGGAGGCAGTTTGTGCTGAAATGCAAGAAGAAATCTAGGATATTGCCTTTAAAGGATTAGAGAAAAGTGTGATTCAGGAGCATGTAACATAGTACTACAATTAATAAACGTGCAAAGTGAGTTGTTCTGCCTGTTCAGTGTGCATATGCCTGTGATAACAACATAAGTTAACGGTGTTTTTAATATATTTCCAAATATGGTTCTTTCAACCTAAACAGCAGATATTGAGATATTGGGGCCTGTATCCCCCACTCAAACTTCACAGAAAAGATATTCAGAACTCTTAGCAATGCCAATAAAGAGAAAAAAGTAATATACAACCCCCCAAAAAGGTACTTTGTTTAGAAGTAAAATGAAAGGAATTGTAGTCAAATAATAATAATAATAATAATAATAATAACAACAACAACAATAACAACAACAACAACAACCCTACCTAAATCCAGGCAAAATACACTGTGAAAATCCAGCAGTGCAAGTAACACTTTTGCACTGTGGTAATTGGTGATAGCACTAAGTGCTGGATTCATAAATCTAGAGAAAAACAGTGCAGTCTGCTTTATCCAAGCTATGTAATTCCCTCGTTTTAAACAAAACCAATTATTTAAGATAAAAGGGTCTTATATGTTAAACAAAAAAAAAAAGAAAAAAAGAATTGGCAATGACCGAGGATCCAACCAGAAAACTCAGGGTTTCTTTTTTCTGCACAAGACAGAATCCTGCCTATGCAGATAAGGAAAAACACTTCATGAACCACTACATCTAAACTCATGTAGACAGAAGCTCTTTTTGAAAGCTTTCAGATGTACTGAGATTTTAATTGATAGAACAGGAAAATAAACACTTCTTTTAGGAGCATTTCTTCACTAGACATCTGGAGCTGGTGGCAGTTAGACACCTAAGCCAGAGAAACTGGCTTCCTGCTTTGACATCTTTTTGCATTGGACAATCTTTTCCAGACACTATTCTCTAGGACAAACTCCTTCATCTTGCAAACAGGCTAATTCTTTGTGGAGATGCAACATTATGAGTTGTACTGAAGTACATACATGCATATATGAAATCTGCTTCTGTCTCACCAGTCTGGATTTTTTTCCCCCCTAAAATAGACTTCTATCAATCAACGTTATCTCCTAAAATCAAAATCCTAGAAAAACAAAGGATTCCTGCATGTAACCAAGATCTAGTGTTGGCAAACTAATTGGAAAAGTGAGTTCAGACTTAAGATTTTACCTTAGGCCAACTTCCTTCATTTAATCTAGATCTTCTCTGGCAAATATGGGTATTCTGTGACCTGACACTGGCAAAGAAATGAGTCCCAACTAAGCAGAATTCAAACTGCTTTGGAAAAGGTAAAAGCCAAATCTATAAATATATCCTGGAAGCTCACTGCTAAATGTTGTGGATGAAATAACAAGGTTACAAAGTACATATTTGAGAAAAAAGCACTGCTCAAGTAGATGTCATTTTTTTAATGGTTTTGAGGTACACAACCTGATGAGAGGTCAGAAGCGTGAATGATGGAGTCAAGAACAAGCTTGGCAAGCTGACAGGTAAATATTGTAAGAATTTCAACCAGGGTTCTGGGCAACAAAACACCAGACTATCCAGCATCAGCTAGTCTGGAAAAAAACTGAAGGTCACTTCAGACAAAAGAAGCTGTAATAGCTTCTGCTTTCTTTTGTTGTTGTTGTTGTTGTTGTTGTTGTTTCCCTTTTTTTGCAAAGTGGCTTTCAAATGTACTGAATCTTCACTCGCTACCTTTACCCTAATATATGAAACATATCCAGGAATACTCTGGGCACAAAGACCACCTAGCATAAACCAATCTGTGTTTATTCAAGTCTTACACTTTCCAAAGCTGCCTTTTTGAGAATGTTTCCTGGGACCTCACAAGTGCTGAATCACGCTCAAGTTTTGTCTATGAGAACGCTAGCTGGCCTGAGCCCAGAGCATGTCAGGGACCATCCTCACAGTTCAGTTGAAGAGGCTTTCAGATTCTAGTGGCTGGTAAAGTCCTTGAATATTCTTCAGTTTACTTGGTTATGACATGCAGGGCTTCAGCTAGTGTGTTGAGGGTAATTGTCCTCCCTAAGCTAATGCTGGAAAAAAACCCACAATAATTTGTGCGTGCTTGTACACAGGCACTTGCTGCTTGCTATGCTGGTTATGATTTTGGAGTTCCTACAGGCCAACACTTTTGTGAAATGCTTCAATCTGATCCTGAGTATGAGGGACCACTTTTTCTGTCTACATTGCAAAACTAACCAGTTCAATTGAAATTTCAAGTGAGAATGCTTCCAGCAGTTTGGTTTGGGGATGTAGTTATCTGACTAAATGCTTGCCCCTACCTTTCATGCTATTATCTAATAAAGATATGCATGTACAGCGATTTGCAGGTGGGTTTCCCTAAGCAAAAGTAAAGACCCTAAATTACACTGGTTTTCTCTCTTGGTCATAACACAATCTTGTGCTAACATGAGATATTGCGTTTACTTAAATGTAACACATTCAAACATGTCTTTCTTCATCTAAATCAACACACATGTGGTCTCCATTCAAGTGGCCTAATTTTGCTGCACTGCTGCTGTCCTAACTGCATGAATTCACAACCAGGCAGGGCACTGTGTAATTATCCTCATCACATATAACATATAAGTAATACACTGGCATAAGTAACAAAAAGGCAGGAAACTAACATCACTAACTCCAGCTTCTAAAGAAACCTGTGGCACATTTAATAGTAAGAGATGTGTTTCTTTTGGCCAGTGTGCCAAGCAGCTTCAACTTTTAGACCTGATTGGAATAAGCAACAAAACATATAATATTTAACTTATCTGATAAATATATTTTTTCCTCATTACACCCATAGATATGAATGAGAAAAAATACAAATAAACAGTTTCATTATGAACAGAATTGTTTTCAAAGAAAATGGTTTCCATGATTCATCAGCAGAAATTTAGCTTTTATGCCAGAATTATTCAGCCTGAGACTGTCTGCTTAAGAAATTATTTTTTTCCATTAAAGGAGTGATGCAAAATGTTTTTAAAACTATCACTTTGGAATAATTAAATGGAACATTGGAGTCACTTTGTAATGTCACTCTGCAAGCCTTAACAGAGCTTCCTCTCCTTTTCCAAAATGGGCAATTAGGTAAGAGTGACAGCTGTTGGGGTGACAGATGCCAGTGTCAAACTCGTGATAAAAATACTGTTTTTTCTTTTCAAAAAAAGAAACCTTTTCAAACAGTGTGGTGGAAAAAATACAACAAATCAGCTTGAAGTGGCAGACTGGGATTTCTTAGCCTTTCAGTTCCAAACATTTGCTTTAGTTTTGTGATTGTATTTAGGGACCCAGAAAAGCTAGACCCAAAAAACTGGATGCATCTGCCAGTACAGGTCTCAATCTCATTTGAAATGTATTCCTAGAATACTAAATGCGGGTTTGCAAAAACACTTATTTAAAAGTTGGAATAAATCGGAAGAGGAGGAACATTGTAAAGAGAAGGTAGAGGGCTGGGTACTTCTAAGAAGATGGAAGTGACATTCATGAGTGTCAATACATTAAATCTTACTCTATCTAGTGACTAGTTGTTCTGCCAAGCCTCCCTGAAGAAAAGGGAATAAATTGCCTTGAGCACTTTAAAGTTAATTTGAGGCTGTTGTCAGAAAAAAAAAGAAAAGAACAGGGAGAGGAGAGGAGAGGTGAGGCGAGGCGAGGCGAGGCGAGGCGAGGCGAGGCGAGGCGAGGCGAGGCGAGGCGAGGCGAGGCGAGGAGAGGAGAGGAGAGGAGAGGAGAGGAGAGGAGAGGAGAGGAGAGGAGAGGAGAGGAGAGGAGAGGAGAGGAGAGGAGAGGAGAGGAGAGGAGAGGAGAGGAGAGGAGAGGAGAGGAGAGGAGAGGAGAGGAGAGGAGAGGAGAGGAGAGGAGAGGAGAAACAGAGTCTGCTGTTACAACTCCGAACTAAAACAATTACATTACTTCTGAAGGCACTGGTTTATATCTTAGCAAAATCATCATTTTAACTTTGTCACCTTTACATTACCACAGGACTACAGTGGTCTTCCAGCAGATAAAAGAATTAATGGGCTGATACCCTTATTATCTATCATTTAACATAGCACAGATGTATATGTGAAGCAAACATGGATACAAGAAACAGTGGAGAGATTCATCTCACAGGTGACTGTCCACACAGACAGTTTGCTGAACATCTTATACTCTGACAGTGAAACATATTTATTTAGAATAAACAGGTATGATTTGGAGGAAAATAACCCAGACCCTCATGATCAAAGGAATAGGTTTGACAAGTACGTGGATTGCCTTTCAGTTTATTTGGTAAAGTTGGGCTTTTGAAGAAGTAATTAATAAAGTATAAAGCAGGCTCTGTCATGATAGTCTAAAAGCCCCTATTATTCAATTCTGTTGGATATTCAAAATATGTTAATGCCTGGCTTCCTTCAGTGTTTTAAGGATTAAGGACTGATTCTATATTTTTAATGCAAATGGTTCTTTTATAATTATAGTCTTTAAGCCTTTCTGGCCTTCATCATATTTTAATTTTATGACTCCTTTGCTTTTGAATACAACTGAACTTTACATTTGGGAATTGAACAAAGGGGAAATTATCTAGCTGCTCCATTGACAATATTGTACTTGAATTTTTCTTCAGTTTTTAAGTTCATGCATGTTTATACCCATAAGCAATGAGTCTTATTCTCTTGACAAGCTTATTTTTATATTTGTCAAAGTCCAAGGAAGTCTAGTAGAGATCATTATGGCAGGTCTGCTATCATGGACCTTTTAAATAGACAAAGGCACCCCACAGAATGGAAAAGCTCAAATCTGTCCAAACTTTCTGTCTCCTGTTACTGTCACATTGTCACTTTTTGAAGAAGAAAACTTTCAAAGATCTTTTACTACTTCAGATTAATAGCTGCTTATACTCATGAATAAAATTTTCACAGTATGTTTGTCTATTAGCTAAACGCATCCTCTTTAGTCAGAAAAGAAGACATTTCTTCCCTGTTTCAGGTCAGCAGGGAAATTTCAGCATTTGCATTCAGCCTATTAGACATCATGCAACACTTATTCCTTCAAGTGCCTTTTTGTAAGAATTATTATATATACTGTTCAGAGTAAAGATCTGTGGCAACAGATCAGCCAGATAATACAGTCATCAGATGAGGCAAAAATCTGCTGAATTTGCTGATAAGAGAGCTGTACTGTGCACAAATAAACTCCAACATTTAAGTCAAGTATTTGGAGAAGCACTTCTCATGCCACTGATGTGTAGGAAAATAAGACTAAAGAAAAACTGGGTTTTGAGTATTCAAAATCCATTGTTGAATGCTTGCTCATTCTTTTAACATTTTTAAAAAGCCTTAGACGACCTTAAATCCAACCTAAAACTTTTGCCAATGTTTTAGAAATCTTCAGGTTTGCAATGTGTTGCTGGGTCTACAAAAGCACAGTCAAACTCTGTATCCTTTGGTCCCAAGAGATATGTTCACATCATTACCATGTGCTGCAACAATCAGAAAATGTGCTGGTTTTTACCATCATAATGTATACTCCACATAATTGGTGCATGCTTAATTGGAAAGTTCCCAAGGGAAGTGTAATGATGCTTAATTAGGATAGTTGTGTCATCAGGCAAAGGTTGCTTTGTAATTAAAGCACAGAACTATGCAAATCACCTAATCTCTCTCTCCCTTTCATCCCCCCTCTTTCTCTCTCTGCTTCACACACATACTCTATCAGTCACATTTATGAACCTGTAAAATGAGGTGAATATCTGCTTCACAAGGAAGCTACTCCTCAAGGGTTAGAAAACATGCTCTGAAAATGTACCGTGTAAGGCTAATGTGTTCAAATACCTTCAGGTACCCCTGTGTCGCAGAACAGAGCTTGGGCCAGCACTGACTGCAGTAGCAGGAGTAACATCGGTGTACATGTGTCTGCTCTGGCACTGCAAATCTTCTGGTTTTGTTCTGGGGTCAGAAAGAACAAGCTACCAGGCAGGATCATCCATCTGTTCCTCTCTTTGGCCTCAGTAGTAACCTCTCATGTTAGTAACAGATGCTTAAGGAAGGAAAGATGAACAGAAAGGTGAAAAGATGAATCTTTTCCCTGTGTAGTATAGGCAGGGCCAGTAGTTAAGTCTTGTTACTCAAATAACTTAAGTAACTTAAGTAGACTTAACAGTCTAGTTACAGCCTATTAATTTTTAGATTCATATTGATCTCTGGGCTGTTTGGAATTTCTGTGTCTTGTTTATCCTTGATGGTTGGACATGCAAGTAGTGACATAAAGGGTTTCACAACTTAATCTCCTTAAGAAGTAAGATTGTTTCTGCCACACTTTATGTCTCAAAACAGCTCCTTGAAGGTCAAGGTCTAAACTCCTGTTCCAATTAATGCCACTGAGACATGTCCTTTTAATGAAGAATTTGAGACAGCAAAGAGAGGAAAATGGTAGCATGTGCTTTCCAAGAACAGTGAATGTATGACTGGAGGGTTTCTACAATTTACATATTTGTGGCAGAGCTCTTCTGCAAGACTAAACAGTGCAAAGACAAGGAGACTCCTGTTGAATTATGAAGTTTGTAAGAGGTGTAAGTATCAACTTCACTGAGAGTCTTACACTCAGTTGCCCTCTCCAAACTAAAAGTGGTTACTGGTATCTAGCTTCTTGGAAAGGCAAGAACACATATATTTTCTTCTGCTATTTTGCTGCATAGGAGTAGTCATATCTTACTATGCAGGGAAAGAACTTTTCTCCCTACATGAACACTCGGTAATACCAGAATTGCCATGCACGTATTTTCTTTACATTAAATTTTGTACACTAAATATTTCTGAATCTGAAGGCAATTTAGGGTTAACATATTTCACAAAACCCAAAACACTTGTCAGTATGTGTTGCTCATTACAGACTCATTTCCCTAGCACCACTGGTAGCCTGAGGATGGCAATGCATAGCCTTGCATAATTGTCTGTTTATAGCTGGGCTGAAAGTCATTTTCTCATGGTGTAATTTATGAGCAGTGGCCAGCTCCCCTCCTCCCTGCTCTGAGCAACAGTGCCAATCCTTACACAACAAACCTTGTGGCTGGAATGCACTTGCATTGAAAACATCACAGGAACAAGTCTTCACTGCCAAAATTATCATGTAGCTTCAACAGATTTTATCCTGTGAAGAAATCAGTCCCCAGGGTGTATTACCCAGTGGGGAAGAGGGAAAAAAAAAGAAGCTGGAAGATCTGTCTGTTTGTTTAAATAATTCCCCATATCTAGGGAAAAAAGCAATGCAACTTGGCACCCAGGAAAGAGGTCTTTTTTGCTGGAGAGTTTATTTTGGTTCACAAGGTGGGGGTGGGGAAATTTATATACACATACATAAATATATGTCAAGTCTATTTCCAGTACAGCCCAGTGAAATTGTTGTTGGGAATAAGGTTAGAGGTCTCTTAAACATTATTCTTCCCAAGAATATATTTGGTACATTGAATTTTTCAATAGAAAGGTAGTTTATAATAACATTATCTGAGCTCTAGGCAAGACTACCCAGTAGACCCCGCAGACATGCTGCAGTTAGTGGACACGGGGCTGCCAACCCTACCTTTCTCCTAGTTCTACCCTGTGCCCAATGGCACATTAACAGTTTCTGAAGTTCTTTCAGTGCATTTTTTAATTTATGGTGGGATATCCAGCACTGTTACAAGTTACTGAGTTCCTCAAGGCACAAAAGTAGTAATTCATAATTAATATGAGTTGTAAGCAGTAGTAAACTGCAGAATAACATTGCTCTTATAATTTTATGATAATCTGTTAGAAAATTTTGTGTTCTAGAGTCTTTAATTTTTATGAAATGCCTTACATAACATACAAATTGTCACAGCTCTGAGTAATGTCAACCCTTTCTCTATGCTATTAACACTGATATTTATAAAAAACTTAAATTTCAAAGTTCTGTACAAAGACTAACTAATTAATTTGATGTGATAGGAAGGAACATATGTTTTTCCCAATCTTTAGATATGTTTCTGGAAGGGCATGCTGTCTTCGTTGTCAGCTGACATGAGTGTGACTGTGAATGTCCATAAAAATAATTACCATATAAATAAATGTCCACATAAATCATATGCACACATATAAAAATTCCATCCTCACTAGTAAACAGAGAAGCTAGAAAGCCTGGCTGTGGGTTTGTTCCTAGGAATTTATGTACAGGGAGATTCCCCAGTGCAGAGAGCATCTCCAGCATTGTTGTAAATATCTGTGATGAGCATAGGGAATGTAATATGTTTTTAAGATCCAAGTAGTTTTCAAGTGTGAGTGATGAATGAAAGGCTCATGATTCCACACAAAAGAAAGGTACTTCATAAATGAACAGGGGTCTCTGCATGCGGATCTTGGAAGGTCTTACATGGCCTCATGATATTTTTTCTGCCAGCACATCTAATGCTATATATTTCATTGCCTCAGCTCTGAAGATTTTGGAGTATTTATTTTCACATGCCAAGTTATCTTTGTGTAGTTTTAAAATGTGTAAATAATTCATTGTTTACTTGGCATAATGAGGGTATCACAGATGACATGGAGATGCTGCACAAGTATGAGCAAATATTTATGAAACTATGAAGTGTCAGCTGCACTTGGTTGAAGTATTAGACAGTTTGTGACAGGTCTTTTTTTAAAAAGACATTAATTTTTTCCTCCATAGACTTGTTACAAGCAATTAGGAAGACGGTATGAGAAACAGGTGCTGTTAGGTATGATGTGCAACAGGGGAGAAAATGTGAATTGACAAAAAACCAATTTAATTTCTATTTTAATTCATAATAGATAGCACCGGCATCCCGTGGCTATTCTTTGTGTGCTGATAGTTATTCACCTGAATAGCATTTCTGAACATACAGAATAATGTGCACAAGAACAATGAAATCTAAAAACATACAGGTATAAATTAGGATAGGATATTTTCATAAATGAAAACTCACTGAGAAAACTGATAAATTTCTTTCTAGAGAATATTTTCTCTTTCCTGCTTCACCCTGTTCTGTTTTCATCTTCCCATGGCATATCTCCCTCCTGTTGCTATCTCTATTTTTGTTTGTGACCAAATTCAGCATTGTAACCTGCCTTTAGTCCTCATAGGTTTGTTTAGCCACGATTCTGAGTTAAAAAGTAGAATGAGGTAGTGAAGCCTGTGGGCACCTATTCAGAAGTTGAAAAGTCAAGTGCCTTTGGTCATCTGACTTGGGGTTATAGCTTTTGACATGACTGGTTCTGATGGGGCCAAACTAACAACCGCACACTAACAATTAATCCAAAGATTAAATTTTCCATTACAAGCCAAAATGTGCTTTTGTGCTTCTGCAAAAAAATCAGACTACATGAAGGTAAAAATAAAAACTAATAAACACTTTGTGGTGTGTTGGCCTTAGCTGGACACCGGGTACCCACAAAGCTATTCTATCATTCTCTTCCTCAGCAGAATGGAGAGGGGAGGAAATAAGATGAAAAAAAAAAATAATCTTGTGGGTCAGGATAAAAGCAGTTTAATGACGCAATAGTAAAGTTGCACATGGAGAAGCAAAGTAAAACAAAAGATGTTATTGTCTGCTTCACATCATCAGGCAATGTTAGGCCACTTCCCAGGAAGCAGGGCTTCAGTACGTGTAGTGGTTGTTCCAGAATACAAACATTGTAAATAATGAATGCCCCTCCTCCCTCCTCCTTCCTCTTCGCTTTTCTATCTGAGCAGACATCACATAGTATGGAATAGCCCTTTGGTCATTTTGGCTCAGCTGCCCTGGCTGTGTCCCCTCCCAAGACCTTGCCCACCCCCAGCCTGCTGGTGAGGGGGGATGTTGCAGAGACAGCCCTGATGCTGTGTGAGCGCTGCTCAGCATCCAAAGCACTGGGGTGTTATCACTACCTTTCTAGCTACCAATACAAAGCACAGCACTATGAGGGTGCATGGGGCTCAGCCAGACCCAATACACACTTTTAATTGGTAACACAACAGCAAAACGTTTCATCTCTTTGTGAAAGATAAGTACTAAGAGAATGTAAATCTGAAAATAGGACTGACCCCCATGAAATCAGCACAAATTATCTATATGAAATTCCAAGTTCAAGACAGAGGTTGAATTCAGGGCACTGCAGCGTGTATTCAGTGCAGTAACAGAGACTTTTCCTCACAGTGCTCACCACGGGCTTGCTTCACCCCAGCTCATGGAAGCAGCCTGTGTCTTCTCCACTTCCACTGCCTGACTGCTTTGATAACTCCCTCAGTACTAAATTCTTCACCTAGTGAACAACAGGTCCCAAGGTTCCCATGCTTCCAGAATCGAAAGATGTTTTTTCCAACTCTTCAACCTGTTGTTTAGGGGTTTTTTCTTTCAAAGTGCATTTTTCCTGGGATCCATGACTGAAAAAAGACCATGATGATCTCAGTTGAGACCATAATATTTCAAACTAAATTTGTCACATACTTTTTGTCTTAAAATTATGGTAATAGCATTCAAATTAAACTAAGTACTTACATTTATGTAATAAAAGTGCAACCAGATTCAAATGAAACAAAACAAAATATGTAGTGGGGATAATGGGATTATGTACCTAATACTCACTTAGTGGTTTTGTAAGCATAACGAACTCAGCCCACATATATGCTTAACTGACACATACTAAATCATCTGTAAACAATATTTACCATCCCTGTCTTTCTCTTCCTACTGGAGAAAATTTTATTAATGACAGCAACTTTAAGATAATAATGGCTAATTATTCTTCCACAAATACTGACTCAGAGATGTCTGTGAAATAAGGAAGGGCTTATTTGATGGTAACTTATTTGGGTTAGGCTTTCTCTTGAAACACATTGTTGGTTCCTTGATGAAATACTTGCTAAGTGGGGTACTGTGGGAGAAGATCCTTCAGGTCAATATCTCACCAGGAGCTATAGCCTGAAAATTCAGAAAACTCATTTCAAGACAGCCAAAATTCCATTTTTCCTAATATTAAATACAGGCTAATGCTATTCTATCAAGTTATATAAAAAATATTTGTACATGAACATTAGAAAATAAATTGTTTATGCTACTTTGGGGAGAGGTTTTTGGGGAAAGGAAAAAATCACATTGCAGCTAAAGTCCTGTCTGTCTTACTGGTAGCTATGTTATTTCTGAAACACGGGGATATGACTCACAGATGTATACTGTTGAGATGATAATATATATTAGTAGACAATACAGTAAAGCACAACTTCCTCCTCTGTTAACCATGTAAGTCTCTTCAGCTACTGTTTCTTTCATTATATTGAAGTGAAATAACATCATGGTGTAAACTAAGACAAAAATCCATCTCGATTCAGTCATTTATAAATCCAGTAAGCAGGAACAGCTTTGAGAAAAAAAGCCAGGTTCCTGCTGTCAACATTTTGTGATCCTTCTACCATGAGCAAAGCTGAAGCTTATACAATCTATTGTGGTTTGTAATGCAATCTGCCTTCTCTAAAGGAAAAAAAAAAAAAAAAAAGAAAAAAAGAAAAAAAGAAAAAACAGTTCACAAAGTAGTTTGTTTGATGTGTTCTCCTAAAAATGCTTTTTCTGCCCTAAGGTAGATTGGCAAGGGATAATGTAGGACAAGGATCGTTCATATTTCTTTTCTTTAATATTGTACTCAGTCACTAGAAACAGCCAGCCATGTGGTCATAGTCGAATACATGCATGCATCATCAAGGACTAATCTCACCCTCCCTCGGGTCACCAGCCATATCTCCAGTGTCATCAACAGGAAACAAATGAGATGCCAAGTGCACTGTAATGAAAGGCAGGACAAAAGGACCACCAGAAAACTGCTGCCTCTTGAATTTGTATTACCTGCTTGGTATGGTCCATCTTGAAAAAAAATTAAAAAGCAAGAAATAAGGAACAAAAATCAGAAAAAATTAATGTAAGGTAAATCTATGCACAGAAAACAACAAAAGAAAATACTGAGTGTATTACTTGAAGCCTCTAAGTAGGCTGAAGGGAACTGCAGGGCATCCAGTTATACCACATGTAGAAGGAAGGCTTGAGCTTTTCACATGGATATAGGTTAGATGAGTTAACAGTGAGGTGGACTGGAAACACCTGAACAGCCGGTGCCAAATGGTAGTGATCACTAACACAAAGTCCAGCTGGAGACAAGACATTAGTGAATCCTAGGGCTTGATACTGCAGCCAATATTAGAAGCTCTTCATTAATGATCTGGATGATGGGACAGAGTGGACCCTCAGCAAGTTTTCAGGTGATACAAAACTGGGAGGAGTGGTGGACACACCAGGTGTATGTGCTGCCTTTCAGAGGGACCTGGACAAGCTGGAGAACTGGCCGGTCAGGAATTTCATGAAGTTCGACAAGAGAAACTACCAAGTCCTGCACCTGGGAAGAATAACCCCAGGCACCAGTACAGGCCCAGGGAAAATCAGCTGGAAAGCAGCTTGGCAGAGAGCTGAAAATGAGATGTCACTCTGGTCTTGTCCCAAGCACTCCTTGTTCTATCCTCTTTTAGCCAGTGTGGACCTCTGAATGATGAGCTGAGGTACTGATCCATCTGAAAACATTTTTTAGAGTTAATTTTCACTTAGATCCAGCTCCTTGCTTAGCCACACAAGACCCTAGTACAAGGGAAATGACACCAAAAGACAAGAGGAATAAAAAAGGAACAAGTGGGATCAGAAACTTGTGCTGCATCTAAGTGACCATGTGATTATAGATTGAATGTACATGCCATTTGTCAGAGAAAAATTTTGCATGTCACCCGCAAGAAAGTATTATTCTTTCATACAAATGACACCATGAAATACTCTTGCACAGAGTTCTTGACAGTGCTGCTTAGTCAGACAGTTCTTCACTCATAGATTTTTCACTAAAAGGTAATTTTAAATACCTACAGTTTTTCTAAGACAGAAAGGCAAAACCCAGGAAGTTTTCTAAACCATGCTCACTATTCTAGTTTATAGACTAGGGATCACTTACTCAGACTTGAAAAATTAGCCAGGGGTTAGAGATATTTGGCTTTTTGTCTCAGTTTCTTTACAGACTCTTCTGCACGATTTGAGGTTTTGAAGTTTAGGCAGGATTGATTTATCTTGCCTAAATTTCGTTGTTTAGAAGTTGCTCAATTCCAAAGTTCCCATATTAATGAGTCAATAGACAATAATGAGCTAAGGAAGCCAATTTCTTTCAGTGCATGTTGCAGCATCATCATTGGAAGAAATCCCCATTCTCACACCATAGGACACCACCCACGCCAACCCCCCACACACCCCACCCCCACCCCCACCCCTGCAAAAGGTATTTTTGACCAAATTTCTTTCATGATGCAGTTTACTGTAGGGTTAAGTGGGCAATGATGTAGTATCCATTTTGTGTGCTAAAAAAATCACAACTTCTCAAAAAATCTGGCTAGTTTTGTAAGGATACTACACTGGATGTTGTGAGTTGAGTAGATGCTGCAGTCCAGTAGCAGATATAAGAAGCTCTAAAATCTGTCAGTGCTATTCGAGCAAGAAGATTAAAACCTAAAATTGTAGTAAAAATATTTTTCAGCTATGTTCAAAATATTGCAAGCTTCTTTTTCAATCATGACATTCAAAGGTACTTCTGTGTTAAAATAAGTTGCAAGGTACTACAAAAAATGTATCATAAATGTCATTAAACATTGCTGTAATTTTGTTTCACTAATACATTAAAATGGGCTTGCAAAAAGTCTCTTTTGTGACCAATAATGTTTTGTGTAAGTACCAAATAATTCTTTCCTGCAAGCTGAGACCATTGGCAGTCAAATATGTATTTTGTTTTATTTTATCTTTGCTTCATGTCTTGATATTTTTAGGCAACGAATTTTACAAAGAAAACCAAAAATGCATAGGAAATTTTCCTAAAATATTTTATGATCAACAACAAAAAAGGCAACTTTTTAAACAAGTGTGCCATGCTTGAATACCTCAATATTTTATGGTTAAGTGCTGACACTAAGTTGCTCTAGGAGGAACTAATTTTCATTCTGTGTCTGTTCAAAAAATGCTGAAGAAAAGCCAGTGGAGAGATTCCAGCCTCATTGTAACAGGCATTACTTTGTCTTTCTTAAGCTCAGAACAACTCCATTGAAATAATTCCTGGGAAACAGTTAGAGCTTCTAGACCTGTGTCAAGTAATTAGTTACAAGCATGATATCTACAGGTACTAATAATTCCAACAGGCACAGACTTATCTAGGACACTGGATTCCCTGATTTCCTTGCCAGAACGGCCATGCACAAGCAGGAGGAACAGGGCTGGGTCCAAGACAGGTGCATGATACCTACAGATTGAGACAACAAAGTTGAAGTGTTTAGATTTGGGTGGATTTAGGGAGTGATTACCTCTGAAGTAGGTAACTTGAGAATTCCTTAGACTTTCAATGCTACCTGCGGTGAGCCAGTGTATTGCTCTTGGACCCAAGAAGCTATTTCAGAAGTGCACAGGTCTTCCAAACACCTTGTGTCATAGCTACAAACCCTGCGCAGGTGTCTGAGGCATCCTAAGGCAAGTCCAACGGCACCAATGTTTAGGCAACCAAATCCTGCTGCTATGAGCTGATCAGCTGTCTTCCCATCTAGATTCCACTGGCTTTACTGACAAGAGGCTTATTTAATCTGCTTGGACACAGTACTTTGGTGTCATTTTAATGAGTTTCCCATGGATCCTGTATTTTATCTGCTAGCCCTACAGGAAAACCTGAGGTATCTAAATAGCATTGGAGGCCTGCGTTTAGGCAACCAAATCACTTCCTTAGTATCTATGCTAGACATCAAGTGCCCTGACAACACCTAGGCTTTCAAGGTCTTGATTTAGAATATTCAATTGAATGATTTAAAATCTTCAAGACCTGCAGATACAGCGCTGAGGGCAAGCCATGGGCACTGGGCTGGAGGCTACCTTGGCAGGGTAAAGCCTAAAAAATGTCCTAATGTCCTCTGATGTTGGCTTTTCCAGAAACACAGCCACTGAAATCATGCGCTGCTTTGCAGCACCCTGTTAGCTGGAGGAGAGCAAGGCAGTCTTCCCTCCTGAGCATGGCTTCTCAAAGTAGAAAGTAATGCTAGATAGGATAATTTAGAAGATGACTAATTTTTTTAAAAAACAAAACTGCAACATCTAATTTTATCAGTGGAAATTAATTGTTTAGTAACACTTATGTTTCAATAAAGAAATGATAACCCAGAATAATAACTGCCTTGTACCTTATCTTGTACTTTATCCTGCCTATAATAAACATTCTTATGTTATTGACTCCTGAAAGCATGAGCATAGAAAGGATGGAGAAGATAATAGCTTCACGGACGGGTTTGGTACTCCAAGCCTTCCATTCCATGTGGTTTTACTGTTTTTTGAGAAGTTTATCAAAGTTAACAAGGAAAATAGGAAAACAAGATATAGTAAAAGTATCCAATAATAGAAACTTACAAAACCTACAGCCGCATTGTTTTAGTTTCAGCTTTAATAAGTCATGTTAATCAAAAGGGAGGTGTTCAGTCTTTTGTTACCATACGGTCTGTTCTTTCCTGGTATAAGTATCCTTAGTGCTGTGGTTTCAGTCTGACTATATGTGTGGAAAGATAAATTGAGAAGCCATGGGAGGAAAAAAATGCAGAGGGGGGGGGGGGGGAAAAGGCAAATCCTAATCACACAAGTTTACTATCAATTCCATAAATCGTACCCAGTCTGACCTTGGTGGCATTGCCTGCAGAAATAGCATCCTGATCTGCATTCCTTTCACTCCCCAAAACAAACACTGAGAAAAAAGATTACTTTACTGTGGAGTTCATTATCTTTTCTTCCTCACATGAACATTTGGTGAAGCTGTTATGAAGTGCTCTGAGAATTCTACCACTCTGTCCTCTTTGTAGCAGAACTGATTTCACACCACTTTATTTCTGTATATGGAAATTTTATCTCCAAACCTATGTCTACCACACATACATCCAGAAAACTTCTTCCTTTAGTGAAAACTCCACAGTGGTTTACTATCACTGAGTTGTCATGAGGCTTTCACCACTGTAGAGAATTTTAGGCTTTTAAAGTACCAACAACTTAGCATTATTTCCTTTTAAATCTTAGGCATTAGTTATGGAGGTGTTGAAACTGTTTTGTTCTCTGCCTAGAAAAATACATAACTCACCATGCATACATACAAGCGGAGAGGAGAGGAGAGGAGAGTGGGAGGGTTGGGGGGAGAGACAGAGAGCAAAGCTGTGTGGAAATATACAGTACTTTGCTTTCTTGTTTTCTCCCAACTACTTATCTGACAAAGGAGCTGCAGTTCTGGGGTCACCCAAAGAAGCCTGTAATGCAATGCCCTATGCTACAACTACCTTCAATTCAAACAAAAGGAAAGAGAAATCAAAAAACTGTTTCTCCCATATAGAACATTTAAGGAAAAAAATATATTCCACTTTTTCCAGCTAGCAGCAGCTTTCAATCTAATCTGCCAGAATGCAGAAATTACAGGTATCCTGGTTGTAGTTAGTTGCAGACAACAAAATATAACCAAATCAGCTCTCCTACAATAAAACCCGTGCATTTCCTGCTTCTACCCACCATCTCACTGGGAAAGTGAGAGTTAACAGCAAGAAGGAATGCTTCAAGAATACAAAGTACTGACAAGCAACACCTTTGATTTGAAAGCAGAGACAGAGCATCCCAAAGCCATAGAAAACGTGTGTTGTAAGGAAGGGCAGGCAGGAGAGGGCATAACACTGTGTCTTATAAAATATTTTGTGAGAAAGCTATGGTCATGTGTTGCTGCTCTAATCGTTGTGCACAACCCCCAAACCATTATCACATGGAAAGGACACAAGAACAAATGTTTTAGCTCAGATCAAGGAAAGAAATTGAAGTCTGCCATATGGGTTACCAGGCAGACTTCTGGTATCAGAAGTAAATTCAGTCTTGCCAAAATATAACAAATGAGGATTCATAAAACATTTGGGGTTATGTTCTGGTTTATTTCTGGGCACATGGATTGATGTTTGCAGACTTCCCAGAATAAAATTGGGTCGTAACTTTAAAATACATACATTTTCAGCTTTGCTTGTTTCCAGAGCCATCAAGTCAAAGACCTGATCAGAGTAAGCAACAACGATCCTGGGTTTTCACTGAAGGCAAATATTATCTGAATTTGTGCAAGCAGAAACACAAATAAAAGATTATCCCATGAGATGGGAACATTCTGATAAGCATGAAAAAAACCGCAGAGTGTATATAATAAGTCTGGTGTATTTAGAAACTCTAAAATATATTATAAAAATCTGTTGGATCAAACAGTGGAGTATACCTACCTTAACTTAAGCATTCAAAACTTAGATATCTAAGATTAGTTTAGTCATTGTGCTTCCCTTCCTGTTCCATGAAAAGAAGTAAGACTCTCAAGAGGACAATTCACCTCATTCCATGATTTTTATCTAAAAAGTCAGAGAATTTATGCTCTTGAAGTGCCTATTTCTCTCCAAGCAACATAAGAGCTTTTCAACCTCTTATTCACTGACTCCGAATCAATTTTCACAAAGGGTAAGTAATGCGGTCCTAATGAATTTTTACACATACAAGGGCAGCAGGAGGGAAATAGAAAACAGAAGGCAAATTTAGAGAGTAGATGCCTCTTACACTGCAGTTTATAGGATATAGAGGGGGTTTGTGCTGCAGTTTTGTAGTTCATTTCAAAAGCACAAAAAATTCCCCCAGCAGATTCCGTTGTTCTTAGCGGCAGCAGATCCAAAGGCAATGTTCAGAAGGTTCCACTTAAATACATTTGACTTCAATAAGGTCTTTTGTTTGTTTAAACATTTCCCATGAGGAAACCATATCTATGCCAAAAGGTTTTACTGAACATTGAAGAACCTCAGACAGGAACCTACGCAAGCCAATAATATGGCAACCCATGTCATCAAACAAGCAGTGAAAGTTTTATTACAATATTGAATTCAGCAAGTAAACCAAGCTTTACCCAATGCAATCTATAAAATAATCAGGCACAACCTACCCCATACAGATTAGTACTCTTCATTGCAAAGGTTTAAAAAAATAAACACTTTTGTGATATATAAATACGTAAATGTATATTTATATCAGTTTAAGATGTTTTATGGTATTTTTCCTCAAAATACATATACATTAACATTTACTTTATCATTATGAATGTCATGAATAATACAACCATGAACACATAGGACATGCTTAATTTCTTTTGCTGTCCTTTGACTGTTGCTGATATGGTTTCATACTGTATTACACTATATAATACAGTATGGAATATCAGGATGGAAATCTGTCATTGCCCACACCACTTGCAAACATTTGGCTAGCTGGCAGATGTGAAAAAATGTGAAGTGAGTTCAGTAGGTCCAGATCACCAGTGAATCACCTGGAACTTTATCTTACAAATGCTTTGCTACACAATATCTTATGTCCTTTAGTCTGATGAAGTCTTCCCTCCATCTCCCATTATTTTTCACCTTCTGAAAGAGTAGTTGAAATTTCTGCCATGGCCCTTTTTTTCTGTCAGGCTACGCTGATTCAGTGTGGCATCACAAGACAGAGTAATAGAGGTGAAATAAGCTCAAAAGCATGGTGGATACTCTTGCGGTAACATGACCTACAATACTGTCTGAACACTTAATAGGCAGACTTCACAAGCAACAGGGTCTTCCTTAAGATCAGCGACTAGGCGAAATCAGGTGTGGGAGAACAGACTTTCCCTACTCCCAACCTCCCCAGCACAAAGCTGAGAAGAATGTCAGAGCCTGTTAGAGCACTTTTGTATTTTATTTTCTTTACACAAATGAATCTCAAGGAGCTTTCAGACATCACTTAAAGTACTATGCAACTTTTGAAAGCCGGACAAGTAAGGCTTGACTTTATTAAAGTATTTAAGTTACTGAAAAATGTTGTTCTTCCGTGTTCTCAATACCTTAACCTTACATTCAGAATCTAATAAAATCCCAGCAGAATTAAGACAATCACTTTTACCGAGCATATACTTATGATGAATTATTTACCTTATTGTAATAGTATGGCAGTGTCTTCTGCCTAAGTGGAAAGCTAGACATTTTCCCTTGAGGCTGCTTTCCACTGGAAAACAAAATTTCACTTGCAGTGAAAAAAAATGCTAGGAAATTTATATTTGTGTTGAGTAACAAGAAAAAAATTAATTTTATGACTGACCACAGTGCAGTCTTACAAAGGTCTTATACTTTATCAAAAATTATAAAAATCTGTTAATCTATTATACTGTTATAATAAAACCACTTGTTCAGAAATGTGTTGATGTCTGAGAAAACATAAAAGGAATCAAATAATTGAAAAGCATCCCACGGAGGTCTGAATCTAGGTCAGAGCACCCTATCATCAACACAGCCAAAGACAGTCAATGGACACAGATATATGTTCCTTCATTCAATAAGAGATCATCAGCCATAGCAGCCTGTACATCGTATTTTCATCTCTATCCAGATTAACAAAGATCAATAAGATCAAGGTGTATCATCACTGAGAGTTGTCTAGTCAGCTTGTGCAAGAGGGGAAAACATGAGATTGTTCAATAAAAAATTAAATTGCCTATGTCAAGTAGCAAGGTTTTAAGCAAATGCCGTGCAAATCAAAGACTTTCAGAAACTACTTCAGAAGCAATGAAATGTGGAAACACCCTTCAGTCAAAGATTTCACTGGTATTTTTGCAGCAGTGTTTTACTCTATTAATTTCTGTCGAACTTTTCAGTAAGTTAGGTTTTAGTTACTATAAGTGAGGTTTGAGGAACTATGCTGACCTTCCTAGAATGAGAATGACCAGAAGAAACTGAATGATTCATCCAAAGCTGACTCTGACAAATCTGTGAAAAGAACCTGAACTTGTCATTCAATGTTGGCATGTCCTGGCTAGTTTTATACTTTTAAACTCCATATACAGCCTCATTTTCTCCAATACTTCAATGACAAAACTCATAGAAGGAGTGAGGGAAAGTGAGAATCCACCATGCAAAATTATTTTTACATCTCCTTAGGCTATGTATTAGAAGCAGTCTTTAAAGGGTTGCTGCGAAGTGACCCTCTGATTATTTCAGAAAATGGCTCAGTATGCTTCATGACTTGTAGAAATACTGACAAAAATCTTGACTTAAAAACCAGATCCAAAGAAGATAGAGACATGAGTTCAAACAGGAAAGCTGGACAATGCCACCTGCATTACCATGGATACTCCAAAAAGAGGTGTTCCTCCTGTCCCTTATAGTTCACAGTGGCTGCTGCAGACCATATCTGTGCATCAGGAGGCAGCTAACACCCTGTCCCATCTTCCCAGTTCCTACAGTTCCTTCCAACATAGCAAGAAATGCATGCTGAGTACCATTTGAATTGTCATTCTCCTGTCACGTCTTTGTCCTACAACACTCACTAGAAGACACTGATAAGTAAATTTCATAATAAATTAAGGCTTGAAAGGGCTGGATATTTGTGAGTCACTTGTGTAAACATGCAGTACATCAGATGGAAGGGTGAAGTGGAGTCACTGAGCGCAGGGGAAGGGGAGGTGGTTCAAGTGCTGAGGAAGCCAAGTATGTGTCTGTCCATCACAGTTGTTCATAATGCTGGGCCCCATTGTCCATATCACTGAAGTTATCACAGTTTTTGCCACTTATTCACAGGGTGTAATTATTCATTGCTAATCGATTTCACTGTCAGCTGTAAATAAGTTACACTGCCAATAGACAATGGTATCATGTAATCAAGTAATGATCAGTTCCCCAGTTAAAAGTACAATTGTATGAAATTGTCCTGGCATTACTTTTTAATATCATGGCCAATATAGGCAAAATATTTTGATATATTGAATCACAATGTGGAATCACAAAATAATTGATATATTGAATCTTTGTTGAGTCACAAAATAATACCTCTGCAAGAAAACTGTAGAGGTTGCTAAGTATTATATTGTTGAGGCTGGTGGAGTTATTTCTGATGGTTCCTGAATAAGCACCTCTATGTATAGCCATTATTAAATCAACACTGTACACCTTGAGATTGTTATTTGCTAATAATTTCTACATGCTTGCCTTTTTACAAGCAGTAGTTCTTAATAGATAATGAAAGTTGGAAAGATGTAACAGAGGGAATTGCAAGGCTTGGAAAAACTCAGACTTCTCTCAACAAAATCAACAGCGGTCCTGAGTGCACATCATGGAGAGCAACAAGACACAGTGACTTGACTAGAAGTTCACCTTGCAGTCAGTAAGTTTTGGATGGATATTACTTTGCCCAAAAAAAACCCAAAACAACCCAATTTCGTATAGACTAAGATAAAAGTCAGAAGCGTTTCCAACATATGACAACACTGACACCAGGGTCCCTTCTCTTAAGGAAACAATATGAAGAAACTGTAGTACAAAAAAACCCTGGCAATGTAGTTGCATAGTTGTGTAGCCTGGCCAAATGGTTGCCTTCTCTATACCACACTTCTGTAGGAGAAGTACTACTTACTATTTCAGTGGTGTTTCTGAAAAGACATCATAAATCCTCCTCCAAGTATGAGAGGAAAACATTAAAATCTGTACCAAAAAGATAAGGAATGAGGACTGTGAAATAAAGTTGATCTGAATAAACATAAGAATTACAAAGTTAAGCTCAATTAGTTTAGCACATATCTATAATTAGGTGTGCAAGACTTCTGTGTCATTATTGATATGCTTAATGCTTGATCCATGCTGCAATGCACAGAAATGAGTCTTTCGGAATTTGCCTCTCTCATTTATTACTTGTGTGTAATTTCCCTGCACTCCAGTAAGTAATATAATATAGCAGCAGAAATTGTGAGTTTTCATTTTTCCAGAGTGGATATTACCCAGGTAAACTTCTCTCTACAGGGGAGTTCTTACACCAAATCCTGCTTCAGCATTTTCTAGAAATGCGTATGTAGATGCAGCATTTAAATTTGGACCTAACATTGCAGCTTTCTTTAAAAAAAAAAAAATAATAATCGAGAAATTTAGACATTATCCTTGGGAACATAGTTCAATTATAAAATCACTGTTCATCATCTGAGTTGGGTATGATTCATAGCATAACATAAACTTGGGTCTCTTGGTCAGTTTTTGCAGGTGACATTCCTCACTAATAACAAAAGAAGCCCTTGCAAGTAAGTGAAACATAACATATTGCAACATATAGATATCTCGTACAGCTTTACACACTTTTTCAGGTCAGTTTAGGTCCGGTCTGAGGTGAGTTCAGATGAGTTTAGTCTATCATAGGGTAAACAGAAATATCAGGAGGAGGTAACTGCATAAAAAAAAGTCAGTTTTTGTGTTAAATAATAAGCATAGCAACAGCACAAACAGGAATATGAGTCACACAGGAGAGGAATGAATACAGAACAGATATTTTGCTCCATGTATTTTCCTTGGAGCTTCTTCTTTGGTGATAGAATTTTAAGATTACCATGTGAACCTGCCTTCTCCAGTTACTAAGGATCTGAAGAGGCAATGGTGCTTGACGGTGCACCACAATCAGATGAATTATTACAAATCTCTTTAATGGGTCCTTGTCAAAAATTTTGTTAAAATAAATTTTTTCTTAGTTTAAACAATGAACTGTTTATTTTTAGGGTCTCTGCCCTCAATGAAAATTGATCAGTGATCCTTTGAAGCCTGTGGCTCAAGTCTGTTAGAGCTCTTACAGTTTGAAAACAATTTAAAGGGAAAATAATTGAATCCAACAATGAATGGATTTAAAATGCAAAACATAAGGATTATGTTTGCTTAAAATCATCTGGCCAAGTAAATGTGATTAATAATCAACATCTGTTCAGGAATTAAGTACTGACAGGGATTTCCGCTAGTGGGCAGCACTAATGAGCCTGAAGCTGAAAGCACACGCTCAAAACAAGTCAGCGGTGGAATACTAAAAATATATTTATTTTACATATGGATTCTGCATGTTTATCAACATAACTTTTGTAAGATTAGTACAAGCCTACAGTTTATATGAAAGGAAAAGCAGGTGCACAGTCTTTAAAGACAAGGATTAGATGTGTTATTCTAGAATGTTATTCCTTGAATTTAAGAAATGTTTTTATTGGAGACCCACCAAAAAGGGGAAGGGAGGGAGGGATGAACTGAAATTGAAAAATATATCCTCTTCTGATAGATATTATAGATATTGTGTGAGGATTTCACTTAAGATAGGTAAGGATAGAGATTATAGCTACACTTCTGTTTAGGCAAATCTGGAAAAGTAACAAAGAACCTTTACGCACTACACACATGAAAAAATCAGGGCTATTGAGGAAAGCATAAGCTACATGCTTTACCAGCATGCAGGTATCAGCATGCAGATGGGAGGGTTTAACTGAAAGCTGTATCTCAGTTCAAGAGGCCGGCTATTGTCTGAGAGCTGTCTGCTTGTTTTCCATACTAGTGGTGTAAAGAGGCATCTTTACATGCTGCAGGTAGCTGTAGATTTTACAGGGTGCATCAGCATCCGTGAGTCTGATGTTACTTCTTTTCTTGTTTCCCGTTCCCAGTGAGTCCATTGTGGCTTGCTTGAAGAATTGTCTTTGTTTGTTCCTTAAATTGCTTAATGTTTCTTATGGGGAAAAAAATAACAAAAGGATATCTATGTGTGCTTTATATAAATTAATATTTTCTTTGCACAGATCGAGTACTTGAGCAGATTTAGACAGGCTACAGGGAATGCTGAATTTCTGCCCTTGCTGCCTGTGGTCTGTGCTGTAGCAGTGTCACGAACACCACAAAACTCATTGAACCGTTGGTCTAATAGGAATTGTAACTTTTTTAGCATTTGTGTATTTCATCTCTTGAGAGCTGGGAGTGAAAAAAAAAAAAAAAAAGTTGAATAAAACAGACTGTCGGTGCTGTCAGTGTTCATCTTGTGCACTTCTTTATTCCTATTCCTATCTTCAGGACCTAGGATACCCTGAATGCCAAAGCATGGCAGCTGCCAGGGAAAGGAACACTTTACTTTGTTAAGCCTATTTCAAGAACACTTCAAATGAAAGCTAGAACCACTGTATTGTATGTGAAGCAGCTGAAGCCCATTCAGCTGCAAAACTGGTTAGAAGTTTTCCAGGAAACAACCTCTGTCTGAAAACATTTATATTGAGTTCTGCAAAGTTTAGATGGAAGTAGCTTGCAAGCCCACCAGCAAAGTTGGAAGCTCTTGACTCACACATGGTTGAGAATGTCCAAGTTCAAAACATCACATCTCAATGCAGGCAAGTACCAAAATACGAAAGAGTAGACTCATTCACGTCCTAATGGAAATGCCATCATTTTTTTTCCTTTGTTAATAACATTTCTTTCTGTGTAGCTAACTATTCACAGGATCAGGGATAAATGTTCTAGAGTCCAACATTACCTGTAGAGGGAAGAAAATGTAGTTCTGACACAGTATTGAAATCATATTGAGTTTGGGTTAAGAAGATATATACATAAATATACATAAATAAATGATAGCCAATTCAATGTGGCAAGATAATTGGAAACTTCTAGAAATAGAATGTAACTTTAGCTATTTTAGCTATTTGCTAAATATTTTTATTGATTTTAGCTATTGTTTTTAGCTATTGCATAATATACTCTATAGAAAAGGAATTTCATTAACTTATTTGTATAGCAACCGGTTAGCCTCTGAACCAAAATATCATTTTAAATGTACTGTCACATTATTTCCGTAATACTTTTAGTCCTGTTTTTCTCTGTGAGCTGATAATCAACAATGTCATGTATGAGTAAATGTACAAGGAAAAAATATTTTGAATATTTCCATTTGATTTTTTTAATGTTACATTTTGAATTTTTTAAAATTCTTAAAACAATTCTTTAGCACCAGAATAATGGTACATAAGGATTAAATTGCTAAAACCCACTACAATTTGTTGAACAGTAACTTAGGCCTCACTGTCAGTTCTTTGAATTTTCCATGTAAAACCAACTTAAAGCCTGTTAAAGGAAAATATGGCACCGTCATCAGAGGGAAATAGCATCTGGGAAAATATTATTTGCATTTTCACCCTGTGTCCTACTATTATTCAGCCCATTAAAGGTGAATAAACTATATCTCATCCTTTGATTTTCCTGTCATATGATTCAGAAATCAGGCGTGCAGTAGTCTATATTGTTTCAGAAGATAATTTGATTTTAAAGTTGTTTTTTAATTAGGCATTTGAAAATATTTTTGAGCAAAAATCATTTCAGAGGAAAAAATAAATAAATTAATTAATAAAAAGAATATTCCTTCTATAAATAACAGAATTCTGTTGAAATTTTAGCTTGCATTCCAGTTGTCAGGTTTCTCAAGTACTGGAAAATGCAGTAGCTTGAGTGAGGAACTGTGTAAACTAAAATTAAAATTACAACTCATAATGGACAAAAATAAAACGGAGCTGCAAAAGGGATAAAAAAGCTCAGGGGATATTCTTTCAGTCTTTCTGTAGGACCTAAACTAACCTCTAAGGAACACATAGAGATTTACATACTCACATTTTCTTTGTATGTGCAATGTTGGCTGGCTTTGAAATAGGAACCCCTTCCAATGAAAAGCCAAGACGTTCTACCATCAAGTGAATGTATTTAAGTGGAGCAGATTTCCTGAAAAGTTCCAATTTGTGAGAAAGAAAATTATTTTTTTTTCCTATTCCAGGCTAGCTCCTTAAAAACTCAGATGTCAGCAACACATCAAAGTGACAGGGTCCTTGCCAGCCTGAGTGACCAAGAGGCAGAGATTTAGGCACTAAGGCTCTTACCTGCTGCTCCCCCTCCCACCCCCACAGGCAAGGGGGCATTGAGCCTATTCCTTGACCCTCTACGCTCCTCCAGAGGCTGGGCTTCTTGGCTGCTCCTCCATCTCTGCCCTTTTTATCTTCTACTCATTTTTTATTTTTTTCTGCAAATCCAACAGTTAAAAGTGAAAAAACTCATTTTGCAGAAAGTCTGCACTTCTCAATCAGAAAATGATTATGTATTTGTGAGAGGGAAAAAAGGTGGAGTCCTTTCAGAAGCATCTATTAAATAATTGGTTTCTTTTGCAATTCTTTGATAAAGATAGAGGATTGGTAAAAGCAGAAATCACAAACAAAAGCTAATACTATACTTGGAGAAATTCAAGGGAAAGAGGTATAGAAGTTATGTCAGGGAAAATAAAGACTGGAGAAAAAAAGCAAGTCTGGCCAGTAAATGAGGGGGTTTTTTACATGCACTGTGAAAACCAAGGAATTTTTAGAAATATAGTTGCCAGAAGCCTTGTAAGAATGAGCCCAAAGAGGGATAAGAAGACAGTAATGCAAATGGTGTGTCCAGCACAATATTCCCTGAACGTAACACTTCAGCTAGGCTTGCTTCATGGACACAGAGGGGAATCGTATGAGATCTGCTCTGCATGAGGACAGAAAATAGAAAAAGACAGAACTACCAGTCTGATGGCTGGCTCCTGTCATTGAAATGTCCCATTACAGATTTGGTTTGGGTTCATTTCTGGACAAAGATAGTTAATTTGATATGAAAAGAAAATGTGACAGCATATGTATTTCTAAACTGTACTGGAAAGAATGATGGCATGTTCCTACAGGGTGAGATAACAAAGTACTTTCCTATCTTTCAGTCACCATCAGGAAAGTAAAGATAAAGGTATCTGTTCTGATATCTCAAGTTCAGCAAGGCCCTAAGAGTTGTCTGAAGAACTAGCTAACTCAATGTTAATTTATAATTATCTTAAAGCACTTAGCAGTTCCAAAACCTGGAAATCCACTGAAGTTACAGCAATATTAGTAAAGGCCAGTGGGGTGGTTCAGAGTTACCCCAGGCTATATCTTCTACATCAATCCATGGAAAGATGATAGGAAAATTGACAGGATTTTTTATTTTGTATAGGACTGCTCAAAGAGAATTTTATTGATGTTCATAAGCAGGATTTTAAAGAGCAGAGATACCATCAAAGAAAATTGCTTTCATTCTTTGATGAGATTATAAATTTTTCAATAAATGTGACTAATAAAGGTAGTCTAGAAGTAACATACGATTATGTATGGATTTTGAACTACTGTGGCATTCTGGTAAAAAAAATACACCATACAATCACAGTAAGGCATAAATGAACTAACAACTGGCAGGGAGAGAAAAGGTCAGTGGTAAATCAACATTATATGAGGGCTTCCTCGTAGATCCTTCAGGGACTGACTATGTAATGAGTTGAATTCTACACCTGCATTAATGACATTGAGACAAATATGAATTCACAGACAATAAGTACACAGGTAAGAAGGAGTGCTTAGATGATAAATGAAGAAGATCAAATGACAGCCATATTATATGATCTGGTTACTTTTTGTGGTCAACAGGGTCATTCTTACAAAATAAGCTTCAGAAGAGATTAATGCAAAATAATAAGAAAAAAACCAAATACGAGTTTACCTGGCTCTAGGCTCTAGTCTAGGATTCTGTCAGCAAAATATGCTAAAACAGTTCTATAGGACATAGGTGTATATAGGGAAGCACAATATCTTTGCAACACAACAGTACTTAGACCAACACTAAGTCACTATGCATTCCATAACACTATATTTATATTTATTAAAACCATGCATAGAAATACGCACATATATGCACATATATGTAAATATATGGTTATTAAATAGATTTTTACTTAGCTGTAACGCATGAGTAATTAGTGATAAGTAATTAGCCAATGCTAAATGAATCTCCAATATGGTAGACTGATGTGTAAGAAAAACTGTTGTGTAGAAATTGTATCCAGACATATTTAAATGAGAAGTAGAGTATGATTTCTTAATAGGGAGAACATTTTTTCTACTGAATCGAAATACCAGGACAAGTACTATCTCTCTATGTCTTCAGATCAAGATCAAATGCCTTTAGAAAAAGTTCACTTTAGTTAAATGGGAGTTAATGGAGTTTGATACAGGTGAAATACAACTGTCTGATATACACAAGGTCAGACTAGATGATCTAATGGCCTTTGCAGTAACTCAAACTGAAAAAATAAAACAAACCCAAACCCATATGACTTAGAGGTGATCTTGATCAAGTCCACAATATATAAAAAAAGAAAAATCTTAAGGGGCAACATACAGTTAGCTATAACACAACCACACATTGAGAGTGGAGTCAATGTTCTCATAGATTATACTAATAAAAAACCAAGGCACAGCCCTAAGCAATGGCATGATATATTGCCTAATTACTAGCACACCTGCTGTCATGGTTTAGCTTTTCAGCATTGTTATAGCCTATTGAAAACAGTGCCAGGCACAGTTCAAGGGACACCACGTGACCAGTGCTGTTCCCAGTACGGCAGTATGACTGCAGCCTCAATGTGTCCATAGAAAAGTGTTTAGGTGGGTAGAAGTGAGCCATCTACAGTCACTTGGCCTCAGGGCCAAAGAACACCAGGGGGGGTTTAGTGCTATAGCCTAGCCTTGCTTTTAATTTTATCTGAGACTCGGAGTTGAATGGGAAAATGTGATTGTTCACCCAAGTCCAATTAACTGAAGGCTCCAATGTCCATCACTGAGGTAAAGTCTCATCCAGATGATCACATCAAACATTTTACATCTTTTAGGTAACTGACAATGTTTAGTCAAATTAGACAAATCAGAGCTGCTACTCTGGCCTTTCCGAGCTGGTCTCAGGAGAGACAGTAAATCATGAGAGCTACTAATCTCCCAGAAGCTATTTTTATACACCAACATATTTTTATTTTACTTAGCCACTTTTTATATATTTACCTGTTATTTTCTTTTGTCATCCTGAACCCTGGATGAGGAAAAATGCTGACTACACAAATGCACTACAGAGATTTGTCCTTGGGCTTTGGCAGGAGGCACTCCTGGAGGTCATTTCCATACAAATACTGTTCAAATGTCAAGGAGGAGTTTACAGAACAAACCTGAGATTCTTCACCCCCCTCCTCACCTTTATCTAAATTTAGATTAGAGATGGAATTGAAGGACTTGTCTGCCTGGGTGCAATCTCAGCCCAAATCATCCCCCTCCTGTCATCATGACCTAACCATCAGTGGGATGAGCTCTTGGTCTCATCTGTTGGAGCTGCACATCTGCATGTATGGTATATATCCTGCACATCAACTTGTCCAGGAGTGCATGAAACTTGGTAGTGTCTTGCAGGGTAAAGCTGGGAAGGAGAAAGACTTGGCAAAAATCTTCAGAGCTATTTCCTGAAAGGAGAAGTGTGTGCCCTAGGTCTCCCTCACTCATACCTGAACACACTCACCATTGGGTAAAAAAGTGAACACTGGTTTTTTATTTCACATCATTTTTAAATTATTTTAATGATAATAAAAACCACATGGTTTCTACAGCATTTCACATTTAGTTAAAGTTTTCTGGGTTTTTTTATACACCTCTTTTCAGTTTAGTTGGACTAGTTTACATAACAAAAGAGAACATAAAATTAATTTCTGCTTCTTAATGGTTAGCTGCCAATCCAGAATGATAATGAACAAATCAAAACCATGCTACTTAGACATTTTAGTGTGAGTTCATTTTCCCTATATCTATGAAGTAAATTGAGTGGAAGAGATAATAAAAATTTAAACAATCTTAGAAACTCAAAGAACATTTTGGAGAAGGAAGAAATGTTTAAAAATTAAGTTTTAAAGATGGACTTGTGGGAAGATGTAATATTTTTTTAAGAACATGTTAAAAACAAAGCATTTGAATATCTCTTGAAAAAAATAATTTTTGATTAAGAACCTAGAGCAGATGGAAACAGTTATTCACTCAAGGCATCAGACATTCATTCATGGAGACACAGATGCCACTCAGTCTGATGGGCTGTACATTAGCCCTAAATTAATTAAAATAGGTTTAAACTTTATATTTTTCTCCTGTTTAAAAATGTGTTGTCTACTTTAAAATCATGAACCTGGTTCATGCAAAAAGATGATTGAAAAACATTGCCACTCTTCATTGTGCTTCTTTGTGGATAGCAGAGAGAAACTTTTAGATAAAGCATTAGTCAAATATCAGTTCTCATACAAGTAAAAGTTGAAATAATATTGTACTATTTGTCTAAGTTATATTTATTTCAAAATTAAATTTTCACCTTCTTAATTTATAGACTTTAATAACCACTTTTTACTGATGGAGAGTTATGCACCATTTTCTACTGAATTTCATCATTTTTCAAAGGTATTAATGCAATGCCACAATGTTTAGCTTTTATACACAGAACATAAATCAAAACAGGAATGGATGTCTATTGATCTTTGTAATATATGAGAATTATACTAGAAATATAAGATGTTGGTTTGTCACTTTAATTTAGAAAAAGAAAGGAAAAACTTAACTTTTTTTAGTGTATGGAGGAAAGAAAGGGACAGAACTGGGAAACCTCAGAGATATGAAAATAAAATAATATAAACTGTTTATACAGGGGGATCATGTTTATTTTAGTCCCAGGGGATTGTTTGCAATTTTTTGAAAACATTAATTCACATATGGTGTCCAAAATATGAAAATTTAAAATTGGATGAAATTTCTTCTTTAAATTTACTTTAATTTGTAATCTTCATTAAAAGTAATTGGAGTCTTAAAATAAAAATTCTCAATATTCCTGTTTACTTTCACTTAATTTTTGTAAAATTTCTATAAATTCATTGAAAAAGATCAGATTTCTCATATACTACCTGACATTCAACTTAATATTACTTTTGCTTTGCTAGGTTTTCTAGATCCAAACATTTATTTTCCTTAAGTAGTCAGAGAAGCATCAGCTACTAATAAAAACTACGTAGGCTTTTAATTTTCTTTAACACTGAAAAAATCATGCTGAAAATCAGCCATGTTTTCCTTTCCCCTTTAAAGTGTTTGCCATGGAGGCAAGTGATCACACTGACATGAAGTAGAGACAGCTGCAGTGGAAGGTCTGTGACTGCAGACCAACGAGAAGATGGCTATTTTAACTTGCTTTTGCTGAGCAGCAAAGGGGGAGGTGGTTCCCCACTACCCACCAGCAGTTATGACAATACCTAAAGCTACCGGCTAATCACTGGTTCTTTTGCGTGATGAGTGGACTGCTTCTCTTCTTTGGCCAGGAACCTGTGGTCCCAGTTAATCAACATCCAGGCCTACATCAACAACACCGCAACACAAAGCAAGCCGATGAACAAAAATTAATTTACATCTGACCCAGATTTCTTACTCTCCCAACAATTTAACCTCAGAATATAAGTGTTATTATCTACTAAAAAGTTATTATTGTAAGTTATTATTAGTGCCTATTATTATATTAGAGGATATTATTATTGTTATTATCCAATAACAACTTGCAGACTAACAAGGGGCATTGATGAAGAGCAGTGGTTGTCCTTATGAGGATACTTTGATTGCTGCTTTGTTTTCTTCAAGTGAAACAAGAGCCCTGAGTATCACCTGTTCTGCTGGCACAATCTCAGTTAACAGGAACCCATTATAGAATCATGAGTCATTACATCTAACTTCATGCTGAAAATAGATGGAGTATTTTAAATGGTATGTATAGAACAATTTTCCTCATACATATCAGGAATATAGGAAATCTATATAATTCATTACTTCAGACAATTTTTTTATTATAGAGATCCATATTTTTTCTTGTTAATATAAAGTATATACTGCCTTTGGAATATCAGACAATAAAAAGGAGAAGAAAGCCTTTAAAGATAAACATATTATTAAAATAAAACCAAACAGAAATCCCATTGGTCATATATCTAAACTATGCAATTAGCTTGTTATGATGGTTATTTCTTGGAAGACTGTAATACAGATACTGTGGATATAATATTACAGGATCTAGAGACATTTAGTAATATGTTTTTTAATCAATACATCTAAGGAAAAAATAATCAAGGCAACGAGATCAATGTTTCAGTTATTACCATCAAGCAGAACGAATGTACTCACATAACAGGAAAACGTCGTGTGCTTTCACTGTGTGGGCGACACTTTTTCCTTGGGAGAAAAGACAGATTTAACCACCCTATAATTGGACAGTTGCATTTTGTCTCACTTGATAGATGAGATAGATGAAGGCAAGAAAAGTTATACCTTCACAGCACTCAGGAAAGGAAGAACAATTTGAGGATACTGAAGAGGCACCCACATCTCTTCAGAGAAGCTAGTTCTGATGCTTGAAGCACAAGAAAATTTGGTAAATAGATATCCAAGCTAATTCCACACAAGCTAGCTTGCATCCAGAAGCAACACGGGCATGTACATGCAGCCTACTGTAACCTACGAGCACAGCTCTCGGCTGCTCACCACTGCTTACAGCTGCTCGCTTTACACATCAGTGTAATGTACCACTAAACTTAGCAGTGTGGATCAGTGTTTATGGAGTCTATTCAGCGGTTATCCATGACTGTTGTCAGCACAAGCTTTATTTCCAGAAAGGTATTACCAAAAGGGCAACTTGGCTTGCAGAGGAACGCTTGACTTTTGGGAAGTGCTGAATGAAAAGTATGATACAATACTGCTTTCTCTATGAATAAGCTAGAGATAATTGTCTTTATAATATAAATGGCATTGCTGACTTAAGAATGAATAGGCAAAAAAATTGGGTAAAAGTAGATTAAAAATTAGAATGATATTTCTAACCATCAGAGCAGTGGAAATCAGAAACCATCTATCTGCAGTGGTGGGTACTAGTAGTTAGCTGCTTCCCTCTTCTGTCTTTTACTGGACTGCAGAGAAGAGCCTGCTCTGATGGAGGCTACTTCCAAGAGACTCTGGCATTTACTATTGTTAAGACAGAATAAATGGCAAATGGGAACAAGAGTTGATCTGGTTTTGGTTTGGTTTGGATTTTTGGTGTGGTGGTGGTGTGTTTTGTTTTTTTTTTTTTTCTCCTATGTGAAACTAGTTACAACTAGGATGCACTTATTTCTGCCATTTCTTTTCCAGGTAGGTGTAACCTTCCAGAACCTGTATGCCCAAAAAGAAGAGGAAGAAAGCTCCCCAGACACCATTCAGTCCATGACAGTGTGGGACAGTGGGTGCAACAACAGTTGGCAAGTAAACTTCTTGGGCCAAATTACAGAGATTCAGCCTGGACATGGTATATAATACAGACATTGTTCCAGTATATAGAATCACTTCAGTCCTCCTCTGCACAGTCTCCCTTCAGAACTTCCCAGTCATTTCTGTTTCACACTGAAATCAGAAAACAGCGAGACTGTAACAAGACCACAACAATCTTATAACCTTTAAAATACATGTGTAAAAAGTCTACGGAGTCTTAGGTGCATTGTATCTGCTATCAGGGACAGCATGAAACATCCCAAGGGGCTAACAGTTTAAGAAAACTCTTGGCATAGAAAACACAACATGAAAAGAGCAACAGCATACTTAAGCTGCAATATTTTCTCACTTCAGTTCTTTGTAGTATTATTTCTAAAAGCATTTATAAAAATACCTACACTTAGATTGAGGTGTCCATCAGACTAACACCCTACCAGGTCTGTATGAACCAAAACTTTCCTGACTGCATGGACACATAATATTGTTTTATTTTCACTAACTCCTTCAGTCCATCGTGCTGTGAAAATAACAAAGAGAATAAAATAGATTTAGTACCAAAGTGGAAAAAGCCCAAGAAAATCACAGGAGCAAGCTTTGTAGTAAAAATCCATTCTAGTAAATTCTGGACTGTCTATTCATATCTTAAATCATGAGACAATGTTGGCCACAAATTACTATTTTAAGATATATATCAAACTACTGCAAATTACTGTACTTTAACAGCAGTTCAGTAGGAATAGAAAAGATACAGCTTAGACAGGTTTCAGAGATTATCTTCTTTGAGCTGCTAGCTCCCAAACTTGATTTTGTAAAAGGAGAAGCTATGTCATACAGTAAAAATGGAGTGTGATTTTGGATTGCAGGCTTAATGTCTGTAGCTGGAGAAGAAGAAGGAAACAGAAGCTCTCTCCAAAAAAAATTTGGGCCAGTGGGATTTGAGTACTTTAGTCCTGACGATCATTCTGTTGAGCCTGTTTGTGAATAAAGTTTAAGATTGTGTTTCAATACATTCCTGGGTAACTGCTTTACTTCACACAGACCCATTGCTACCACAGCAGAAATTTTAGACCACTCTTAGAAAGGGTTGTACTTGTCATAAGCACTCTACTTATTAATGAGCGTGTGCACGACTGGGATCTTCCAAATATTTACCCAAGAATGTCTTTATCTTAAAAAAACATGTAGATGATTTCTTTTACATAGAGAATATACTGATTTTAGTAACATCTAGATATATTTGCAAAATCAGGAATTAAAAATACATCTGCTGAGAATCACTTTTCTGAATTTCTTGGCAGTAATTCACTGTTAAAATATTGTCTTTACATGGAATTTACTAATGTTACTCTTTACAGCTTACCATTCCACTGACAGGTTTTTCCAGACAGGCTTCCTGCTAGCAGAGAAGGAGGTAAATGCTAACTGTAGAACAGTAATTGACTGTTTTATTGTGACTGTACTCAGCAAAGGACAGGATTAATGAAGACGGTTTGAATCGTCTTCATTTTAGAGAAGTGTAAGCAACTCATTAATAACTAATAACTTACAACTCTGAGAGTCTCACATATATCCACACTATCATACAAAATTTCCCCCCGCATTATTTTTTTTCTTCAATATTATTCACAGACAACAAAAGCAATTCCCCATTTCTTTCCACTTTGTGACTTGAGAAGTGATTTCCACTATGCTGTTCTTTTTGGTTGCCTGTGATATGCTTTTCCAAGTTCAAGTCCTGTTGAAGAAACATTGATTTAATAATTAAAAATCATCATTTTTACTATGTTATGATAAAGGTTTATCTAGGAAACCTGATTTTTAAAGACAAGTCAGTGTCTTTGGATGGCAATAGATATCTTTTGCTAGATTTGGACTGCAGACAAGTAGTGCAAATACACGAATAATGTAACAAATTCTTGGAGTGTAGAACCTGTGTTTCTGTCTTTTCCCACTAGATATTGGAACTATTAGACGATAAGCAAGACAGGACTCCTCTTTCTTCAGTTTATTGTAAGCAGACATATTCTGAGCACGTACACTTACTATATACCTGCATTCCATAACTGAGGTGTTCACCCATGTACCTTTTAAATATCTTAATCTATAAAGTTGATGTATAAATATATATTTACAAATGTAGATTTTATACATAAAAATCATTATGTAGACAGTATGATCTATACAACTGTGAGATTCTGGGTTTATCCCATGTTATTTATGCTAAGACATAAAATGTTGCAAGTTAATGATTTCTGTAGTCAATAAAAGATGAAAATTCAGCTTTTTAGGTCTCTTCTTCACCATCTGGAGAACATTTTGCTTCCTGAGATCACTCCTGAAGTGTCATTACAACTGTTTTAGAGCTTAGGACACTCATTCCCATTCCACTCCTATAGCAAATGAGGGATTTTGACCTTCAGTTCTGACTTTATTTGGGGCAATCAATAGGCATAGAACTCTATGCCATGCAGGGGTTTGCAGGATGGATGTCGCAACAATCTGTCTGGCCTGTTCTGACTTCAGCAATTTTGGTTTCCCAATGGGACCCAGGTTTTTCCTCTGTGCTTTCTGCTGATGCCTCTCATCTTTAGCAAAAAGAGGCAAGATAAACTTACGCTCTTAACTGAGTGATCTAAATTTAGGAGTCTAAACAAGGTGGGACATATTCGTGTCTAAACAGTGCTAGAATTTGGATGGTGGCTTAGCAATGAAAGTCACAGGTTTCAACACTGGAAATGCATTCAGGAACTGAAGGCACATCTAATGTTGGACAGTATACAAATTCCCTCATTTTTCTTCATTTGTTTTTGTCTGGTAGAGTTATTGTTTCAGTCTGCTGATGCCCCAATCCTTCTTTCTGTCTGTCTCCAAATAGACTGTGGTTTTAAAAGTGTTTGTACCATTGCACTTCTAACTCTTTCATAACAGTTGGCTAGGAGGATTGTGAGTGTATCAATATTGCCAAACCAGAGTGCAAAAGTCATGAGTCAGACCATCAAATCTTGAGGTATCTTTAAAACTGTGGAATTTAAACCAATAGTTTTCATTTATTTTCCTTGCTTCTAGGGTCATAGGAAGTCTGTCCAATTTTTGCAAATTCTGTAAAATTACATGACTCCAGAAGCTGAGGCATTAAGGAAACTGTCCCCAGGCTTGGACACCACAGTGAGACAGTGACACTGATACCTCTACAGTTTCTGTACAGTTACTTTAACCACATATTCTACTTCATCTGGTGAAAGAGCAAATTAACAGCTTTGAATTTAAAAGCAAGGATCAGGGATTCTGTCTATGCACAAAAAAGTCAGCTTTTGCTGGGCATAATATAAACGCTTATACTACAAGAAACAAGTGATAATGTATCATGCTGGCTATCCAGTCTGAAGGAAGTCTTAATAAAAAGGTCAGAGTATATAAAAAGATTTTAGTAAGACAAATCAAAGAAGGCAAGGAAAGACCTTACAAGACCTTTTTTCATAAAAGGCAGGGAAAAAGGGATAGATAATCAAAAACACATTGGAAAGCACTGTATTTCAACTACATTTTTAACTTCAGGGCAATTACTTCATACTTTTCTATAAAGAGCTAGAATATAGATGGATATACATAAATATTTAAAACAATAATTATTTGGAAGTTATTTAGATTTTTTCTATGTATTGCATGGAAACATCCCTTTCACCAAAGCAGCAGAAGGTTTCATAATACATGAAATGCCTTGATAATTCTGACATCTGCGAACATGATCATAGTTTATACACAAATACAATGAACTTGGACTTGCAGAACTGGTATCATACATACAAAAGCCATAGGAGAAATGTCTTATAGATTGCAAGATTGAATGACTTATTGATATAATGCAATACAACTCTACTAATTCTCATGAAAGTCTACAATTATATAAGACTTTCTGTTAATATATATGCAAAAAATTTTTTACATGATTTAACTTTAAAATCTCCTAAAAGACACATGAAACGAATACTTGCCTTTCTTCCTGAAAAAAAAAAAAAGGAAAGTTACTAACAATTAATTTGATATAACTACTTATAATTGTATTCATGAACACTTCCAAGTAAAATATTTGCCTTTGTAGATTTAACGCATAGATTAGCTGCAACACATACTCTACAAAACCTGTGCAGCTTGTTGATCACGCTGTTTATGCAGGCAGGTGCAGACAAATCAAATCCTCTGACCACATTTTATAACATGCACAGATGTAGGATGGTGCACTACCACACTGTCTAAAACAATTAATGAGTACAGTTTTGTTGTCAGTTTAGAATATGGTTTTCTTTACAGCTCTGGAGTGGTTATTCACAAGAGCACACAACTTATGATCTAGGTCATTTTCATGCAAAATGCATCCTAAAACAAGGCTCAGGGTTAGATGTCTTAACAAATGTTTCTAGGTCTTTGCAGCAACTACTTCATTATGAAAATTAAGGTAACACTGAGTCTGATTTTTTGTCATGTTGGATGCATTGGATATATTGGTCAAACCTTCCCTCAATATGAATTTAGATCTGCAAATTTTGAATAAAACTGTTTTCCCAGTGGTAGGAAAAAATGGCCTAATACAGACTAATCAGTAGTTTAGTCTGTACCTTTTGATTTCTCAGTGTAAGTATGGTCCTATCCTGATAAACTCCTGTGCTCATGTCATTGCGGGTCCCACATAATTCTCACTCAAGAATTTCTGTATCAAATGTGCCTAGACTACAAATAAAATTGTCTTTTATGTTTTTTTGTTTGTTTTTTTTTTTTTTTTCCCTGATTGCTTTCTCTGTGTTCCTTAGAATCAAGCTAGATATCCTAGGGTGGGTTTTTTTCACGTCACTTATCATTGCTAGTTATAAATGTTCTGCAAAGCAAATGAGCTCCCAGCTGCATCTGTGCAACACTAAATTCCAAATCAATCTTTCTATGGATGGCACCATCACCTTATTTCCCTCAACAGAATTGCACAGGTGTATCTAGTTGAAAGCTATTAAACAGGTTTGTTAATGATATACAAGATGGAACAAAATTTCCAGCTTAGTATTTCCTAGCTATGTTGTCTCTGCAGGAGAGAAAACTAATTTATATCATTGGCACAGGCAGCTACTGCAGAATGCATGGAGAAAGGAGATTTGCTGAATAAAACGGTGCTGTCTGAGGGGAGGGAGAGTTCATGTTGGTGCTACACTTTATGGTCTTTTGTACTAATATTCTATAATCACAATAGTCTTTCTTCCAATATGGTTGAACAGGGTCAGATGTCAACAAGAAAAGTAGTTACAAATGAGAACTTTATAACCTTGGAGAGGGGTAATAAAATGCTTGTGACTTTCTTACCACCTGCATCTACAGAAAAAAAACGTGTAAGTCAGTTATAGATGACCTTGTTCTGGAGTGATCTCTAAACTCATTATACTCCAACTCTTATTTCAAAAGATACCTCAAAATCTTTTTTCATGAGACTTTTAAGATTTTGCTGCTGTGATTTATTTGACCCTTCAAATTTCTGTATCTTTGCTGTTGCTTAGCGTGTTTCCTTGCAGTGAGGGAATTCCTATTGTAGTTTATAGTATGCTCACTAACTTTTGCCATTTGGGGAACTCTTGAGACTGTTTAGTACACTCAGAATAGCAAAAAACCCCTCCTATTTAGAAAAAGGAAGACATAATAAAACTTGAAAATATTCTGCTTTAAGATCAGTTTAACCTTCCAATAAAGGTTTGGGGTGGCTCTCTTTCTTCCGGGACCTGTCTGCTTCTTTCCAGCTAAAATACTCACCATGGACTCTTCTTTTTAAACTGAAAATTTATTAGAATCAGGCCAAAGTAAAGGACCTTCTGAGAGAATGAGTTCCTCTCCCATTCCTCCCAGACCTCCCAATAAGGTCAACTATGGAAACAGCAGCCTGTATCAAAATATTTCTGTCTCAGAATGACTCCATCCATTATGAAGTTTTGTAACCTTCTCTTGAATATTTGGAAACGCACATTATGCAGCTGTAACTATGCCTAGGAAAAAAAGTCAGCAGAAAAACTGAATGATATTTGAAATACCTAATTGAAAATACACTGGTCCAAAAATCTCACCTAAGCACCTAATTGCATCTATTCCTGTAGTGCTTAGATGCTTACATGTGTAAAACTTCATTAAAGTTCACTGTTGGCATTGACATTTCCAGATTGATATAAATTAATTTCTAATAAAACCACTATACTCAAGGCCAATGTTTATACAAAATTTTCAAGCATCCTTCTACAAAAAAATGTTATTACTTCAAGATCCTTTCCACAGAACAAAACTTCTAATGATAAGCAAGTATTTACAAAACAAACTCTCCTGAACTTAGCGCAAAAGCAGTCCAAGGAATCTCTGAATCATCTCTGTTGATCCCAAGTACATAAAATGTAATGAGCTAGCCTAGCTTTATTTCACTCTCAGTTTGCTGGCTAATTGGTCTATAACAGAAACATGCATCTGTAGCCCTTTGCTTCATTGTTTGCAGATTTCCCATTACTTCACCCAATTTCAGAAAGATCTTGTTTGTTAAATCAAAGCAGAGAGCAGCCAACAACTTCCTGGAAAGGAGTCCCATCCCTCACTGCAGCATACAGCTACTGTTCCTTTGTACAGTATGTTCAAGATGCCTCTGTGTTGAAATAAGCCAAAGACAGTACTTTTGGTTCCTGAAGGCTTTCAGGGCTACCATTGTTCTAGGATATTTGAAAATCAAAGAAGTGGTTTGCATACTTGCTTATAATCTGTTCTGTTGCCTTGTCAGAACAGTAGGGTTTTTTTCTTCAGCTTCTTGAGGACTGCTACAAACTAGAATTATAACCTAGTTTTATGTTTTACCATATTGACCCACATTCTAATTGTTTTCCTGAAAAATTTTCATACAACCAGATTTTTCCACCCACAAAGTTCTGAAAGGACTTCACAGCTAGATGTGTGAGATCTGATCCTGAGGTGCACAGATGAAACCTGGAGATCTTTCACCGAGAAATCCTGAAGCTGGCCAGTCCGCATCACTGCCTGTGTCAGTTAATGGCTGCTCCTGTGCAGCTTTAAGGAGCACCTCTGTCTGTCATGCCATGACTGGGGTTATCTGGGTACATCTACGCTGCACCTGAGGCATGATTCCAGCCTAGAAAAAAACAAAACAAAACAAAACAAAACAAAACCTGAGTATGTCTAATACATTAATCAAAGGTCTGATTATTCTTTCTTCTGTGCAAGCCTGATGGATCAGGTAGAGCCAAGCACGCATGTGCCCTATCCAGTTGCTGGCACTGCTTTCTGCACTTCCTTAGCATAGTATAATTACATAGTTTTGGAGCTTTAGCCAGTGATGAGAGTGGAAACCACACGGATTATGTCTGTGCTTAAACTGCTTTCTGAATGATATCATTATAAATGATCACTTGTATGTATCTTTATTTCTCCCTTCTCCTCTGCTCCTTTTGCTGTTATTCACCATCCACCTTATCCACTTACATATACACGCAGGTCCCTATTTTTATCATGAATTTGTAATGTATGGATTATTATTTCACAAATTTCCCAACCATTATCTTGGACTTTTATGTTGTCAAATGTGAGACTAACAATGCATATACTGCATTAAAGTTAATAATCCATTGATTTACCAGATATGACACATCTGAGGTTGAGCTAATTCTCTGTCTCATTAAACAGTGTAGGGAATACTATAACCATCCCACATTTGTCTTTCCTCTTGAAATCATACAATTATAGAACCCATGCTTATTCAGTGAACTAATAGTCTAAAAAATTTAGCTAAGCTCAGTTATATTTACAGGTGTCTGCATTAAAGGCTAGGAAGCAGTTTCTCAGTGAAATGCCATGTTAATGATGTTGTCCTCAGTACACCTTGCAGGAGAATGATGTTTTTAACTTGTTTGAGGATTATAACTGAGATAACACCTCTTCACTGTCTTCTACATGATTCTCTAAATTACAAGTAAAACAAACACTATAGTCTTGCTAGCAGTCCCTCCTTTGTGAGTGAGTGAGTGAGTGTAAGGAGACAGTCTGAAACATTCAGTTCCATTAATTTATATTTATTACTATATTTATGATTTCTTGAACATTTTATATCGACAATCTTTCAATAGGAAAATTGGTCTTTTGACAAAACCAATTTTTTTTTCTTTGCAAACACTGTGTGCGTTCCATAGAAAGCTGCTTTTGTTTCATTTCATTTTCCTTAAAGACCAGAGGCCTGAAAAGTAAATATTTTGATTTGGCTATGTTCCTGTAAAGACACATGAAAGCCCAGCTGAGGTTCTTTTTTTCTTTGCTAGGGGCTGGATTCCCTGTCAAAACACTAGCATAATATATCACAGCCAAAAGTTGTCAGGAGAGTGTGATACTTCATGAGTATCATAGAATCATAGAATCATTTAGGTTGGAAAAGACCTTTGAGATCAGCAACTCCAACCACTAACTCAGAACTGCCAAGTCCATCACTAAATCATGCCTCTAAACACCACATCTACATGTTTTTTGAATGCTTCCAGGGGTGTGATTCCACCATATCCCCTGGGCAGCTGGTTCCAATTCTTGACCACCCTTTCACTGAAGAAATTTTTCCTAATAGCCAATGTAAACCTACCCTGGCACAACTTTAGGCCATTGCCTCTTCTCATACTTCTTGTTTCCTGGGAGAAGAGAATGACATCCACTTCACTGCAACCTCCTTTCAGGTAGCTGCAGAGAGCAATAGGGTCCCCTCTGAGTCTCCTCTCCTCCAGACTAAACCACCCCAGTTCCCTCAGCCGCTCCTCATCAGACTTGTGCTCCAGACCCTTCAGCAGCTTTGTTGCCCTTCACTGGACACACTCCAGCACCTCAGCATCCTTCTTGGAATGAGGATCCCAAAAGAGAACACATTATTAGAGGTGCAGACAAGACATTCACCAAATGCAGATCAAGATTAATTAAAGTATATTTTTTACTCACAGTTATAAGTCTCATAGACCATGAGCAATACTTACAGTTTTGAACCAATCGGGTTTTGTACCAAAAAGAAAATGAGAACAAGTTAATATAAGCAAAGTAATTTATAAACTATTCTGAAAATATATATGTCTAGAGAATAGACAAGTAAACCTATACTTAAAACTGTATGTTTACTCTAAAAACCACTAATGGTGACCACTAAAATCCCAGCCAACTTGAGGCCTCCCAAGTAGTGGCAAACAGCTATGGGAGGTGTTTGTCCTCTGCTGTGTGTACACTTGCACAGATGCTGACTTTAGTGAAACAATCCATTCAGTTCTGGGTGTTAAACTTCATTGACATAATGGACCATGTGACAAAGACTAACAGATACAGGCAAAACAGAGACACATACAAAGAAAAGGGAAATGTATTTGTTTCATTGTTAGAGTTTTGTTATCTGCTTATCAAAATGTGTATCATCAAGGACACTGCATAAGTTAGAATGCAATTGTAAATAGCAGTCTGTATTATAAAGCATATCTTCTGTGCATGGATTTTCTCTTAAAAATGGCTAATGTTTTATGCTCAAAATACTAACACAAATGCAATATGTGCAGCAGTACAAAAGTCACCGTGTGTGCCGAGCCACATTTGTTACATGAAATGTGACAAACCATTCACAAGTATGTGACTTACTCTATAGCTCCCTGTGGTGGTTGTGGCTTGCGCAGAGTTAATTTGCTTCACAGTTTTGGGCCTATGTTTTGGATTTGTGACCAAAACAGTGTTGATAACACAGGGATATTTTCATTATCATTGAGCAGTGTTTGCACAGTGCCAAGACCTTCTCAGTCTCTCACCCCACCCCACCAGCAAGCAGGCCGGGGAGGGCACACAAGTTGGGAGGGGACACAGCTGGGACAGTCAGACCCAACTGACCAAAGGGATATTCCATACCATACGTCACCATGCTCAGCATATAAAGCTGGGCGAAGAAGAAGGAAGAGGGAACATTCAGAGTTATAGCATTCTGTCCTCCCAAGTAGCCATTACGCGTGATGGAGCCCTGCTTCCCTGGGGATGGCTGAGCACCTGCCTGCCCATAGGGAGTGGTGAATTAATTCCTTGTTTGGCTTTGCTTGTGCATGCAACTTTTGCTTTACTTATTAAACTGTCTTTATCTCAGCCCATGAGTTTTCTCACTTCTACTCTTCCAATTCTGTCCCCCATACAATGCGGGGGGACTGAGGGAGTGGCTGAGTGGGGCTCAGCTGCCAGCTGGAGTTAAACCATGACACTCCCCATAAAGCGTAAGTCTCCATGAAGTCAATACAGGTTTTAACTGATGAACTGAAGGAAACAATTTGGCTATCAGGAGTGTCTTAATAGTCTTCCTTTTGGCTGGAAATATGTGGGTAAAAGTAATAAAATTAAAGCATCACTTCTAAGTTTTCCTACAAGATTGCTATGCTCTTCTCCTGCCTGAAACTGATACCAGCACATGCTCTCTTCTCACCTGTGCAACCGAAATGTAACCATCACCTTCTGGTTATAGCAGCTGGGAGGTGCAGGACTAGAGTCATTCAGTGATGGCTGGTTAAAAATTTTCTTGTAAAGTGGTTTCAATCAGCAAGAGGTGATCCATTAAAATGTTGGGGGTTTTTCCTAGAACATACAAAATATTTATTGGAAGAATTTTTGGATGCAGGGTGAAAAACTTCAGAGGATGACCCTAAATACTCAATAGCCCAATGGCTAAAACATTTTCATTAGATGTTGTTAATTTTGACTAAAGTACCTGAACATTCTGATAACTTATGTGACGTAAGCTGCCCCACACACACACAAGGGAGTGCAGAGCAGCTGGGGGAACCCCAGTACTCCCCTGCCCAGCTCCTCCTGGGGTTTCACAAGAGCCACTATCCTGCGAAAATCTCGTCCCCCACAGCCCCAAATGCATGACGGCAGGGGGGACCCCAATGCCCAGCCAGAGACAGGACACCCCACTCCAGCCCCAGGGCTGTCCCCAGGCAGTCCTGGTCCCATATGCCTGTGGGCCACCCACTGCCAGAAGTCAATGAGAAGGCTCTCTGGGTCACCCCACAGGCCGGAGCACTGCCTGGGGTGCAGGGAAGAACATTTTGGGACTGCACAGGACTTACTGTAGGATGTTTAGGGGATGCAATGAAGGCGGGGAAAGAGATGGATTGAGGTAGTTTGGAGAGGAACAAGTGTGGGAAAACAGAGGCAGAAGAGGAGAAAAAGAGCCGGTTTTGTGTAACAGGCAATAGATCAGGACACCTATCCAGATATGCCTGCACCAGACCAGTGCAGTTGTCCCAGCTTCTCACTAAACTCCATTTCTAGCAATTTTCCTGGGTGCGAGGCTCTCTGGTCTGTGAGCCTGTGTGTATGGGGGTGGACCAGAGGTGAGTCAAGTGGGGCAAGTGGGGCACATGGCCTGGGGGTCTTGCTGGGAGTGGGGTACCTGCAGGCATGGTCTACTGGGAGCGCAAGAGTGGAGGGCCTGGCCAGCTGCTGGAGACACCCAAACGTGTATGTGTGTGTGTGTGTGCACACACGTGTGTGCCTATGGTACACACTCAGCCAGGCAGACTTCCATGTGTCATCAAGCTGCAGCAGCCGTGCCCCTACTGGGCTTTCGGATTTGATAGTTCCTAACAATGTCTATTTCTGTCAAGCAACTTTTTCCCAATGAGTGCTCTAATCACAAGGATACTGATTCTTTCTTGGGATAAAAATCTGTACATTTCCCACATTTACAGGCTAATAAGGCTGTTTGTTCTAATGAGTATTTATACCCTAAGGCTCAAACATTTACCACTTAATTGTGATATTTTCTCTGCCTTGTTGTCTCTACATAGAGCCCTTTTTTGGCACACACTGCTGGTTCTTGAGACCTGGAAATTTGGTTGTAATTCCCAAAATATTAGATAGCCTTGATTCATTTTAATGGCTTCTACTTTAAGACAGATATATTTATTTTAAGTAATGGAAGTTATTTTTCCCTTATTCTGTGGAAGAGAACGAATTTTCATTTTACATGTTCTCCTTCAATGCAGCCTTCAATGCCCTAAACTCTACTTCCATTCAATCAAGGTACAACAGCTTATAAAAGCCCAGATTATTAATTGCTTATCCACTGCTGGAGCCTTGTTGCTGTAGCAACTACTGCCTATATGGAAATGGTTTTCAACATGTGATTCAAGGTCCCCTGTATCCATGGTCAGCTATTTTAAGGTCTGACAACTAAGAAAACAAGTTTATTGTCTGCAGGTTTAAATAATACAAACCTCAGTCCATATGTCTATTAGAAGAACCATGATTAGTCCAAAAACTGGCAGGGGAGGATCAAGAAAACATTTCACAATCAACAGGGGAGTGTAGTTAAAAAAGGCAACTCAGCCTACCATCAGAATCACTGTTTGAAGGCATCTATCACTTCCCATCAGTGATTAAGGGAACTTCAGGCGAGTAGGTTTCTGATGCAGATATCTTAACTTAGCATCTAAAGTTAGGTGGGCTGAATAAAGATCTACACTTCTATAAGGACTTTTTGGTACTCCCTAGTTAATTCAGAATAAATTACAGTTTCTTAAAATACTCTCCACAACTAAAAAAGGGTTCTTTCATTAAATTTCCATTATACATTGCAAAAGTAAATAAAAGACATGTATGATATATCTCAAACAGCTAAATATCTTGATTCTCATACTTGTGTCACAAGGAAGAGGGGGAAAAAATCTCATTTCAGTTATATTTTTTAAAGTCAATTTGTTTTGGGGGAAAAAGCCATTAGTGTGTAGGTGTCTCATGCATTCTTTCCAGCAGCAGTCAGTAGCCTGGACTGTGTTGCAGCCCAGGAGAAAAGAATGGTATTTCCAGCACTGAGGACAATTTTTATGATCTTTATGTGTCATTTTCTGACACACTTACTACCTGAAATATTTAACAACATGACTGTAATAATATTCTTTTTTAAATAGTTTAAATTTGTTTGATGTAAGCAATACTTTCAGGATTATTGTAGTGCAACAAATGAACAATACACTCTTTTAACAACTCCTTAAAAAATTATGCCTGTAAAAGGTTATTTAAAACTGTATCTTTCTTTTAAATAATTGCCCAGATAAATGTGCTGAGCACTAAATAAAGAAATTCTGACAATCTTTAAATTAAATCCAATTACAGAAAATAGCAAATCAAAATAAGCTTCTTGAAAATCAAAATAAGCTTCTTGAAACTTAAACTCTTGTGTTTTGGAAATTACTACTTCCAGCAACAGTGAGTCTCATAGGGATAGGTGTTTCACAAAGTCCTTTTTATACTACAAGAGTTGGTAAAGCTGTTATGAGTTGTCTCCTATAAACTCAGTGCATGGGTTAAGTGGCTCATGCCTTTTGCATGTATTCATTTCCAGCATCCCCACCTGGCAATTTTAAGGGAGTGAATATAAAATTCATTTGAGGTGTTTGGACCTGGGATCTCAAAATCATTAGCCCCTTCTGAAAAGCTTGGCCCTGAATTTTTCATTAATGAATCGGTCTTTGGATATAAATGGATAAATACATTCCAGGCAAAGAAAAGCCAGATCTGTGTGTTACAGATGTCTGACTAGTCACAGCAACAAGTTTGGAAGAAATTTCTTTCTTCATGGCAATGTGTACGACATCTGTCTCTACATTCATTTTCTTTGATGTACTTCTTCTCATATTCCTTGCTAAACAGAATATTTCCATAGTCTTTTTTCTTCTTCTTCTTCTTGGAAAATTTTTCAGTCCCTTTCAAGATCACAGTTGAAGCCACTTTTTCTTAGATGCAACAGGAAAGCTGTTTTCACTCTGTTTTTCTATATGCTGCTACCTCTTATATAAAAAGAAAGAAGAAATGTCATTTAAGATTTTTGTGAAATGAAGATAGACATGTTGCTATCTGACTTTTGTTTCCCACTTTTGTAATACTTTATATCTGGTGTTACCATTTGATTTGCTAATTCCTGTATTTCTGCACATCCCCTTGAATGTGTGCAGGTGCAATCTTTCTTCAGATAGTCCTTCACTATGATAAGATCTAAGAAGAATGTTCACAGCAGGTAGAAAAATCCAGCTGCCATTTCTGGTTCTGCTAGGCCTGTGTAAGTCTGGATTTGACTTTGGTACATCACATGACACAAGCTAGTATGGATGGAGAATGAGTATGATTCAGTGCTGTTCAAGACTGTGAGTGAGCTAATACTGTATAAACTGTATATCTGAAATGCAGATGTGGCAGCGTCTAGAACCACAATGAGAAAAGATCTTGCTTTCTTCAGAGTACTATTTTTTCAAGCTGTCAAAAAGTCATTATTTTCTCTTTCTAAATAGCTTTTTGCAAAACATGAATGAACACAAGGATTCCTTGTAGCCTTGGTTTTCAGTCAGTTACCAAATTATTTTAGAAATAAAGGGCAATAGTGCATTGTATATCAGCATAATGAAATGTATGTTGCTGTAGGAAGCAACTTAAAAGTGGTATAATCCTAACACTTTTGTTTCCCTATTTCACCTTCTTCTGATTGCTAAAAGGATCCCTAAAAATTGGTTTATCTTAGAAAAAAACAAAAGCTCTGAGTAGCCATAAAACTGGAAAAATCTCTGTTTTTTATCCATGTGAAAAAAATTTTCACAGATCTGGCTAAACTAGCATGAGGACTTTCTAACTAGAACTTAAAACATGTCTGAGAATCTCATTTGATGCAGGAAAAAACTGAAGGACTGCAAAGAGTTCCTCCAATTTGGACACCAAATAGTACATGAATGAATATGAGGGAATAAATATTTTATCATTTTCTTCTTCTAGCCTTCTGCTCGACAAGCTTCCGTGACATGTAATAACTAAATTTAGCACAGTTTTGCCACGAGAGGGCAGGAATGCTTATTAAACAGGTTTGCCACTGGTTGTTTCACCACTCTTTGTCAGGAGGGTGACCCCACGTGTTTTCCTTCTGCTGGTATTATGTGTCTAAGCATGTACCCCGAGCACTTAACAACATGACAAAATCCTTTGACCCAACAGACTGACCTGTCATTAGTACGACAGATTAATCCCCCTGGATAGTCGTGTGGCTCAGGGGCGCTGCTGAACCACAGCTGTGTTAAAGACTAAGAGCAAAATCAGAACTACTCAGGCTGGGCTGGCAAAGGGAAATAACCACATCAGTGCATCAGGCTTGCCAAGGGAGTCTGGTGGGTACGTAGAAGTGAATCGAATCAGTGCCTGCTTTTCTTCCTTATGGTGTGTAACATAAGCAAGAAGGAAGACCTGTAAAGATAATTTTTTATTATTCAATATTAGCAGCACTGGCTTATTCACGAACAATATATAAGCTTTTCTGTAAGTGAGACTAATTTTGATCAGACCCTAACAGTAGTCAGATCTGAACAGTAGAAGACTGTACTGGACAGAATACTGTGTAGAAAAGTTCCAGACTATTATTAAAGTGAAACAGATTTGTGTGGAAAGTCCTGGTTAACTCATAAACAATTTATAAACTGAAGCATTTAGCAGAGCTTGATTAAAGGTTTAAATTCTTGTAACTGTTTGCCAACAGAATATAGTGTTTCACTGTTCCCAAAACCATGTTTGGAAAAAAAAAATCTACTGTGGGGTCACTCAGAGTTGTAAGTTTTTAATCAGCTAAAATTAAGCTCAATAACATACATGGAAATATCCTTTCTTTTGTTTGCTTTGCTGTCACATTAAGTAGTTTCTTTTTTTAAATGGCAGTTTTTCACCATGAAGCAAATAGTTGTGGAGTTGTGATAGTAACTGTATAAACTATACTCAATGGGAACAAAGAGAAAAAAATTAAATAGTAATCTTACTGTAGTCATAACAATAACCTTACTCTAGTCATAAAAAAAAGATTTGTACAAGTTATTTTCCATTATCTCTGCCAATTTAATTATGCTTTTGCCATGCCCTCTGCCAGAATAACAGTGATCAACAAAAATATCAGTTGTATAAATCTAAAAATTCTTCACTATTTCTGTCATTGCAGTAAAAAGGGTTTTCCCCAGTCATAAAGCAGACAAGGGCATTGTCTTCCTATTGTGTGGCTTGGCTGTCTCCTATAAGAAGCTCTTGACTTATACTTAGAGGGTTACATACCCGCTAGGCAATCTATATTCTCAGTGTCATTTTACAAATCTTTGCTCCCCAGAGGTTTTCAAGAGATATGCTGCAGCAGGATGTTACCAGGGTGACTAGGTAGAAAAGTAGGAAACCCTACAAGATCTCCTCATTCAATGATTCAGGTTTTATTTCTTTGGGTTTTTTAATAGCCCTGACAGTGTGTGGCTCTTTTCAAAGCCCTAGCAACATGCAAGGGTGATTCAACCCAGATGGAGCAACAGCCAGCCACTTGGGTTTTTGCTGGAAAAGGAAAGGGCATGCATAACTGGACAGTGTGCACTAACATGGCAATAGGCAAATGGAATAAGGGTAAAAGCCCCTGTTTTGCATGTATTATCAGGATGCACAGAGAAATCAATACAAGTCAGGACTTCTGCAAAAGCTGTACAATCCCTGTGCAGATGGATCATCCTGTAACTTTCTCCAGTAACATTTTGAAGTTGGGAAGAAGGAAGGGTTGTGCTTTAAGATTTCCAGTATTCATCTGCAGGAGAATATTACCAACGAACTTCCAAAGCAATGATGCACAAGGTGTCTTGCCCAGGGCCTCACAGAGCTACATACATGGAAAACCCCTGTCATGCTTTGATCAAAGACCAGAAGGAACCACTCATTGCCTTTCCTTTCTATTGTATCTTATGCAGCATAAGTATAACACGGGTTCAGTGTCCAGGCATGGGTGAACCTTGTGGTTTTACTCTTATGGTTTTAGTTTCTAGTAAGGATACATAGCAAAGAAATGGCAAAATAAAATTTGGATTATTGTTCTTTGCTTTCCCTTTGTTTCATTTCAAGAGGCACACTGCAAAAGCAAGTGAAAATAGACATAATTTTTGTTCTGGCATTTCTTTTTCTGCTAACTTCTGAATAATGACAACTTTTGGACACATTTATGGCCTTGACTTTGAACCTTTATTCATGTAATGAATCTACTCACCTCTACATCGCTCCTGGTTGTAGAAATCACTCCTTGATTTGTCACTTAGTGTCTTTTCTATTAAGTGCTGTCCTAAGGAGATCAAACAGGATTTCACAGGATGAAAACTCTCCAGCAATCACCAGGCAATACCTTATACAGCGAGCAGAGCTACAAAAACCTCTTTTGTCCTTTTGTTGTATGGTTAATGTTATTAAAATTCTTACTTACTATCAGGTGTGCACTTACACCAGGTGTGCTAGAGAACTTATTGTGACAGCAGTAGCTATTCAGAATTACTGCATGCGAGATCCTCATCCTTACCCTTTTGCTAATCTCATAGTCTGCAAAAACATGATGTGAGGTTAAGAAATGTAATATTCTCTGTACAGAATGCTGCTCCTTGAAGAGAAATTAGACTTCTTCCTAAAATTATAGCATTTTTACGGTAACATGCAATTTTCCTGTATCTGAAGAAATATCTAAGTGGACTGTCTCAGGTGTTAGAAGTACTTTAGATCTTGCAGGCTTTTTTATCTCACCTGAATAGGGCTGGCCTAATACAGTCAATGGAGGTATTTATAAAGTGGTAGATTTAGGAAGGATTTTAAATTCACAGGTGCAGAGATGTACATTAACCATCTCCCAGCCTCCTATCAAAGTAAAACCTAAGCAAGCACCTGTGTTAGGAAGCTGCAGCTGATGATCAATTAAAAACAATCTGAGCTGAATCTTCATTGAAGAAGTTGCTTTTTAATGCTGCTGTCTGCCATACATACCCACACTCTTATTTGTCTTGGTGCTGGTGGGGTCATATGATGAACAAAATCAAAGAACTGATCCACCTGAAAGTTTACTGAAGAAGCAGAACAAAAAAAAAAGTTAAAAACAGGCTACATCAATTGCCTAATCTGGATTACTGGGCTGCTGTACAGGTGCTGATGAAGGCCCAGAGCAGGGGAAGGAGCACCCAGCCCAGAACAGCCAACACTATGGCACTCCTGTTTCAGCAGTGTACCAGACTTAAATTCATTTACAGTATTTATTAAACTGCAGCCTAAGAAACCTGTCAAGTTTTTTTGGTGGGTTTTTTTTTTGCAAGTGAATGTGTGTGACTGTTTTTAGTTTTGAAAGACCTATATTGCTCTAAAATCTGGAATTTATTATTTCATAAACAAATCTAACTTCCTAAAATATTACCTCCTCACATCCAGTCCCAGTCAGCAGATTTCAGATCAAAATGTATATAGCAATTCAGTAACATCTTGTATTATCACACTCTTTTTCCAATAATTTGCTTGCTTTTATGAAACAATGTTGAGCTGATGTTTTCAGAGAACTATGATTCACCATGAATTCCAGATCTTGCTCATAAATAATTCAACTTTGTGCTTCTTCATTATGTAGACAGGTATAATTTTCCTTTCTTGCAACAAGCATTTGTGAAAATACAGGTACAAATGTTCTCTGTTTGCCAAGCATCTTTTAAGTGAGAGATTTATAAGGTCTAGTTTTCTTTTACAAAACCTGATAATTTTCCCCTGTTATATCCTATACATTTTTGTGTCTTTAACTTCATTTTTATTGTATTTTCATTAATTAGTTTGCATGGAATTTATTAATTGCAGTTGTTTTTAAGAGTTTAATTTCCTCTTCTTTTGCTATTTGGGCACTGCCTCTGAGACATGTTCTACACTCATGGAAATCTCTGAGAACAGGAGCTGGTACAAAATGGATGGTGGGAGTGCACAGCCAGAAGTGAGGTAAAGCAGAAATGTGGTAGGAGCAGAGTCTTCACCTTTGGAAGCTATGAGCTGTCAGACTGGGTCACTTCATCTCATGAACTGTGCCATGAGACTCCTCCTCCAGTTTGTAGAAATCACCCCTCTGACAATGCACAGCCATACAAATAATTCTAAATATTCCACAATGGCCTTCCTGTCTTTGATCATTGAATGGGCTTCTGGCAGTTTTTCTCACTCTGATGCATTTGAAAATGCTTTTATTATAGTTCTTCTTCATTTAGCAATCTGCTCATCAAATCTATTCCTCTTTTGCCCTATTATGATTTTAAATTTAAGTTGCCTGTATAGTAAGTTATTTATACTACTCCTTCAAAATAGTATGTTTTATTTGTAAAACCTTTTTTCCTCTGCTGCTTAACCATACCGGCTAACTTTCAGTGATTCTTTTAGAATATTTTTCTGTATAGCCACTAAATTAATATTTCTAACAACTGGAGACTTGAACCAGTCTCCTCTTGCATGGAATATTTCCATGGAAAGAGGTAGCATTGCATCACTAGGGAAAAAAAAAACTACAAGTCATAAAATCAGCAGTCAATTTGATACAAAAAATGGTTAATTAATCAAATGTCACTATTATTTCCTGTATGTTTGTTCATTTTTCCCTTCCTAACAAGTCACAAAATCCCTAAGAAATTCATACCTACAAGACTCAGTCTTTCTCTGCCTCTGTTTCTCTGCTTTGAAACAAACGACAGAAAATCTGTGCAAAAGTCACAAAGTCACTTGAAGAATTTACAAAAATTATAAATGGCATGTGGAGAACACAAATAGTTTGGTGTAAAAAACCCCTTCTATTATATTAAAGAGAATATGGGTACAACCTTCAAGGAAAAAATTTAGAGAAATTCAGGCAATAGTACTCCAACAATATTTATTGAGATCTGAGTAATGATTTCTCTAGGTATCTATTTTGAATCCCAGACCAACCAGTTTCTGACGATGGAAACTGCCTGAGTTACTCTTTCTCCCCAGATGTGTGGGTTGGGGTTTTTTTCTGAGGTGGATAAAAGTGTGAGTTTTAGTTAGGACCACACACAGGATTGTGAAGAGGTCAGCACAAAGGAGATTGTGGTATTTCCAGCATGGAAGTGCCAAACATTTCATTAAGACATGTTAAAAAATTTTAACTCAGTTTTGCAGATTAGCAATAAAAATATTTCTATTGTTTTTATGAAAACTCAAGCTTCTCAGTGCTTTATTGGAACCTATGCTTTTGTTATATCTGAGCTTTTCACAATTTTTAAAATCTTCTCCAATTTAAAAGTAGGTCATATATTTCAGTGTATGTAATATAAGAACGTGTGCCAAATGTTTTTAAAATGAGTCATAGCAACATAAAAGAAACTATATCCAAAAATGTGATCTTGAAACCATTCTATTCAAATGATGTCTGTTCCTGAAAGTACAACCTCGATATATACACCAGTTTTCCTACCGACAATCTCACATTCACAGAGCTATGGATTCTATACTTCAACCTTATTTTCTCTGCTTATATGGCAAGTCTAGAAGTTAGGCTGTTTAACCAAGACATAAAATAAACGTAGTTATGAGAAGAGTATGAAGTAGCTTTTTCATTTGAACTTGTAGTTTGAAAAAGATGAATATGCCAGCTTTTCTCAGCTTCTGTGATAATATTCAGCCTCAGACTCCATGAAATATTCAAGTGCTATTATCTCACTTAGCAGATACTTGGAAGAGTAGATATTTGCAAATCCCTTTCCTAACAGGCCGTCACAGAAACATAGCTAGCACAAGGCCTGGATTGAGGAAGGTGATGATGTTTTTAAGTGAGACTTAGAATTTAAGAACCTAAAACTGAGCTCTTGAAAGCTCCTGCTTAATCTTTGGAGGTGCCCAGACTCTATCAGCACCTCATTTTTCAATGCTGTGTTTCCTCAGATGCTTGAATTTCAGGTCTGCAAAGGCTTAAAAGTACATCACTGTTGACATGACTGACAACCGCTTGGCTTCTGTCTCTTATTTAAGTCTCATCCGCAGCAGCAATCCTAGTTCCCCTGTTCAATTCCATGGCATACCTCAACTTGAAAGACATTCTCTCAGCAAACTTGCCAGCATGAAAGGGGAAATGTAGGAGAGAGGTTAGGCTTGTAAATTAATGGAACAAGAAGCTTTTAATGAGAGCCTAAACACTCTTTGGATCTGGGCCTACACAGTTTACCATCACCATTGCAGGATCTGTGATAATGCAAGAAGTTGAACCCTACTTTCTTCCCCCCAGGCAAATTCTTTAATCATAAAACTATGACTGCAGTTGCCTATAAGCTCATCTTTCTGTCTAGTGAAAGCCTGTAGAGTGCTCAGAAGAAATATTACATGCGTTAGTTGGTACTGAAGTGGAAGAACCTAAAGAAAGAATCTGCAAAGAATAACAGAATTAATAGAGCTCAAAAATACAGTAGGAAGTTTATGGAGCAAGGAAAATTCAGATCAGACATTAGGAAAAATTTCATGGTAGAAAAGATGGGGAAGAACTGAAAGAAAAACTGTAGAAGTCTCTGTAAGATACTTCTGTGTTTTGGGGAATGACAGGGATATTGTAGATCCTGAGCTGAATACCTAAGTTTAGCTCTTGCACTCATTTCTTTCCTGAGGAATGAAAAAAAGTGGGTTTTTCCTGTTGTGTGATACTCTAAATGTTTTGGAAATTTATGGAGAAATACAAAATTTTAGGATCTATGCATTCGATTTTTCATTCATTCTCCCTCATAGATAGTGCAATCAAAACTCAGGCTACAAAGGTCAGGGCCAATATATTAATTAAATTTACATGTTGAATACACCTACAAGAGAAGCTCTATTTATCCAAAGAAATTTCAAAACAGACAAATATCCTAAAGACCTTTACTGAAGCCAGAAATGTGACACCATGTGGTTCCAGGATACTGCAACACCTTAACAGGGACTTGAGCAATGCTTACTTTAGCATACTACACTGACAAAAGACAGACTAAAATTCTAGCCATCAGACCCGCAGCTCCTTACGCAGTCCTGTACAGTAACATGAGCTATGCAGAGAGGGAACCATGTGATAATGTACCTTTGGCTCACAAGCTATGCAAGCTTTTGGTGTGGGAAGGAGGTTTTGCTGAGTGTTAACGAAGAGCGAAGAGGCTCAGAAGCTCGGCAATGCTGTACCTGTGGAGATGAAAGGCCTCCTGAGGAGGCACATCTGTAGAACCAATAGAGACCACAGCAGACTCCAAGGCTTCTTTAATGTCTCTCCACCACAGAGCCAAAAGATGCCCTGAGGTAAATTCAGCAGCAGGATAAGAACAAAAAATTTTTTAAAAAAATTGCAGTTTACTCCAGGGAAGCTGTTTCTAGTCATCCTATGGGAGATTCAAGTCAGCCCCCACATTTTTTGAGCGATTTACTCTGTCTTTGCTTTGCACCATATACATCTAGCAAAGAGCAGCCTCATTTTAAACTATTACAGCTGAGGTGGCCAGAGAGGCCAGATGAACCCAGCCAGTGGCTGTGGCTGCCCGTGGATGGTTTGGTAAGAGGACAGAAACCTCTCCCTCCATGGGTGTTCCCACAGGCACTGTGGGGACCTGGTGCCTGGGCCGGGGGCCAGGTGCTGTGCTGTCCCACAGCTGCTGCCCTCTGTGCTGCTCACCCTTCAAGCACAGGGTGAAACCCAGGTGGCAAGACAGAGGGAAAGAAATGCCAGGTATTCCTCACTAACCCAGCAAAAAGCTGCTGCAAAAGCCCCCAGGTTTCCTTTGGATGCCTGTTGGAATATATTGCATATCTTCACACAGCTGCATATATACATGTATATAGACACACAGAATCAACCAGAAAAAAATACTTCAAAAAAATCAAAATTACCTTTTTAATGATCTCTTCTTCATCTAGAAACTGTGGGAAAATCACACCCTGTCTACCCACACCTATGAAGTGTTTAAATGGCTTAGACCCAGTCTCCATGTAAAACGTGCTGTTGTTGCAGCACCGGTAAACGATATGTTCTGTTTCCCACTGTTATGAAGCTCTAGTCCTGGAGCTGTTGTGCTGATAAAAAGACTCTTCACCTCTTACTGCAGCTTTTCTCAAGTGCCTCTGCCCTGTTCTCCTCTGGTGAACTCCCATCTCACTCCCTCTCCAGTGAATTTACCCAACTGCAGCTAACATTTCCAGTGATATAAATCTCAAATAACATATTTTTCTCACAAGCCCAAGTTAAGTGCTGCTCCAAGTCAGTTTGAGAGATGCATCTTTATAACACTGCAGTACAAAGAAAACTAATTACCTTAAAATATAACTGTGTCTAAGCTATGGGCTGTAGGCTTCTGCTGCTTCAGCTAAGATGTGAGGCAAGCACAGATGTACCCATTCCTGACCAAGAGTTTTGCTGGAAGAAGTCCCAGCACAGGCATAGACACCTAAGCAAAACTGCATTTTTACAGGGAGAGCTGATTCACTGGGGAAATGGTGTGAATATAAACTCAAGCTCTGCCTGCAACATTGCATACAGACCAGAGGTGCTTTGTCAGTAAACAGACAATGAATCCTCTGCTGCTGAAATATTTCTAGGGAAAGTATGTGCTAGGCTTCGTTTGCTCAGTCATATTGACCTGCTTAGAGGAGTATGGGTCTGTAGTTCCTGTGTGCAGGTACTGAAAGTTGTCGTGTCTATGTGACACCAAAATCACCGAGCCATGAATCTTCAAAAGTACTTCAGAGCCTGTCTCCTTCTTTAGGTACTTCTGTTAAGGCATCACATCTTCAAAATGACCATGCGGCTGCCCCTGAAGCTGGCGGGTGCCTATTGCCTGGGGGGGGGTGTGGGGTGTGTGTGTCACTATGTGCCCAACTAAAGCATAGCAATGTTGCTTCTTGTCATAAATTGCTCAGAGCCTGGCATTGGATCTGATCTGCATTTCTTTCGGCAGCAGTGTGGGGTCAGCACATTCCTCCTCTTTTGACACTCCAGTCATTTATTTCTGCTGTTGCATTGCCCCTTGAAGTATGTTGGCACGGCTGCTTGAGGGTCCTGTACTGAACTGTACCTGGAAACTGGGACATCTGAAAATGAGTCTTTTCAGTAGTATTTTATTTTTCTTCTTTCTGTTTTTCTTTGGTTTTGTTTTTGTTTTCTTTTTGTTTTTCTTTCTCTTTCTCTTTTCCCTTTTTTTATCTTCCTCCCTCCCTTCCACTCTCCTTCCCTTTCTAACTTTAATTCCTTCCTTCCATTTATTTCTGTCCTTTCCTTTCTTTTCCTTTGCTAGATCAGTTCATTGATCTAGTTTGCCCTATAGATAAAGCATTTTTAATTTACCAAAGAAGTAGTGTTAGGCTGTGATTACAGAGGAAATCAGGGATACTTAAGCCGGTTTAAAAAACAGTCATGCAAAACCATTGTTATACTCAACAAAGTGAAACCAGCCATATTCTCTGTATATTAGAATATTCACCTCCTGTGACTTCAGATCTTAGCTCCAGATTTTAGCAGAACCAATACATTAATCTGCAGTGATCTCTGCTATGGTCATTTAAGAGCTTATGCTTTTAAAAGCTTCACCCCAGAGCCTTTTTGAAATTCCCACTCTTGAGCAGTATAGAAATTGTTAAGTAAACTGTTTGAAAATTTAGATTTCATTTTTTGGCCAAAGTTCCCAAGTGGTTTTGTCCCTGTTTAGAAAATGCTTCATATTATGTTATAGCTGGTGACTCCACTTGTATTTTTGTAATGTACATGTATACCCCAAGTTTTCATCTTTTAATACATTTTGAGGAATTAAAATGTTGTTTATAGTTGGAAAAGGAATCAGAGAATCTGTCTTTCTTACATTATTTTCTACATCTGTATTATTATTTATTATATATATATATTAGACAAAGAAAAAAGTATTTTGTGCTTCCAAAGCATTTACTATATTTAGACAGTAAATATCTCATTTTTGTGTATCTGAACATCTGTACTTGTTCCTGAATTTGGAGATACATTTTGCAGTTGCTTTTCTGTCATGTCTACTTCACTTTTACAGGTTCTGGAAATTCACATTTCAGAAGCTTATTGATACACCGCTCATCTCTGATTGTACTGCTCAGAGATATAGAGTCCTTATACTTTTTGTCTACATAAGAAATTTCATCTGATATCAAATATAATCATACTGTCTGTTATTTTGCTTCTGAGCATATGTGGGCTTTCAATGTAGACAAAGACATGCATTTACATTTGTTTCTGCCAGGCTAATCAAAACATTGCTTAGGTCAAGGTTTTGAGCATTGATCAATGCAATAATATTCAATACGCAATGTCCTTTTCTTCAGCAGCAATTTAGAGTGACCTCAGAGCATTGCTTGAAACGTATTATAGATATACTCTAAAAGTTAAATATTTTGTGTTACCCTTTCATTTTGAACATCATGCCACTGGTTTAGTTTGGCTGCACAGATAGCTATACTGAACAATATTTTTTAATTCAGTGGAATAATTTTTAATGCTTTCCTTTTGTAATGAAAAGAAATGCCACTGAATGGTTTTGTCAGGAGGAACTGAGTTGCAATATCCTGTCTTTCTGGAAGAAATGGATCTTGTTTCTCTGATTTTAGGTCAGGCTGTCACTGAAATACTTTATATCTCAGCTGTTCCTTTCTTTATTCACTTTAATCATGGAATAGAGAGAAGACCTCACTGACTTCAATTTTGAGGCTTTCCACTTCTCCGTATTAAGCCATATGCTTAGATTAACATGACTATGTACATCAACATAAACCTCCCTCACATCAGTGTTTTCTCCATATTTGAGTAGCTGGTTGATACTTACCTAATAACAAAGCAGAACGCTGACACCACATGGATACTGATTTTTGAAAAATGATGGGTCCATGGCACAAAAGTTGGACTGTCATCTATGGCGTACGGCAAGTTCTTTTCAAATGAAAAAAAGAATACCAGCTGAGAGATTCTTGTCACAGTAAATAGCATTTAGGAGGAAAAAATAAGAAAGGCTTGAAGTATATTTACAACTTTTCTTATTGCTGTGGTTAGAGAAGTTTACATCTATTGATTTATGCCTTGGTAATTCACTCACTGAACTTTCTAAAAAACAAATTTCCCTGAGAAACACATCATTTGTAAAATCTCCATCGTGCAATTACTTTCTATAGTTCAGAAGGCTTAGATGTCAATGTTAACTTCGAAATGTTTCTGAGCTGGGATACATGTGCTTTACAATAAAAGAAAATTTACATTTTAGTTTCTTACAATTGTTCTCTGCAGCTTCCTGAGACCTTTTTAAAAATTTGTTACAGCTTAATCTGGTTTACTTGTGCTGGAGTCCACATTAACAACTATTTCAATACATTTTGACATTTAATACATTTGAAAGACTTTACCAGGTCCAGTAGTGGCAAAACGAGCCACACTGGTTTTAAACTGAAAGAGGGTAGATTTAGACTGGACATAAGGAAGAAATTTTTATGATGAAGGTAGGGAGACACTGGACCAAGTTGCCCAGAGAAGTTTTGAATGCCCCATCCCTGGAAATGTTCAAGGCCAGGTTGGATGGGGCTTCAAGCAACCTGGTCTAGTCGAAGATGCACCTGCCCATGGCAGGGGGGTTGGACTAGATAACCTTTGAAAGTACTTTCCAGCCCAAACCATTCTGTGATTCTAGGAGTCTATTCCACAAGGTGGACTTTCATATAGGAAAAAAGGTAGTATAACATTTGCAGTTGCCTGGGATTATTTTTTTTTCCATCCATATCTATAACAGAATAGTGTTATATATTAAGCAGATGACTTTCAGACAATTATGTTTGCTAAACAAAGATCATACAAACTTCATAGTTTGGTAAAATACGTTAGTCAACCAATATTTTTGGTCTACATGGTTAACTGCACCTTTTTTTTTTTTTTTCTCTTTCTTTTAGTTTGCTCTGACTATTATTTTTGTGTTTTACTTTGAACTATGGATTCAAGCAGTAGTGAAAATTAGGCAGAAGTGATTATATTCCCCTAGGTTTGAACTTTAAATATGCCCCATAATAAAGCTTTGTATTAATATAATTCACAATCATCAGTCTCTTGACAGATACATTTTGGTTCACTCAGAACTTTGAGCAAGGCATATAAAGCAGTCTGCAAACCTTGTTGATATTTCAGATCTCTAATAAAAATACCAAGTAAGTTTGAAGCTTTCTTTTAAAACTTTGCTTTATTTTATTGAAAGAAATATTTTTCAGAACCTATAAACTCAAGGAAAACCAAATGAAGAGATTTCATGATCATAGCATTGGGAAAAGCAGTCTCCAAAACATTGCTACTCAGAAGGATATCCTGAAGGCTTATATTATATCTTCCTCTGGAAAAGAATAAGCTCTGTTCTGTCCAGGTTAAGACATGGACTGAAATTTTGTTCCTATTTACCCAGATGCGACCTGCCTGGTATGAAAGATCCATAAATGAGAGCAGAGTTTGACCTGTACTTTATGATACCCTTCGTGACAGGAATTTTTTTATTCAGACATGTTTACAGGACTTGGAGTAATGTCATGAAACTCCTGACCTCAACCAGAATCTGCTGTAAAAATTCTAGCTTAAGTTAGATCTTTATTAGATTTATCAAATCATAGTGTCATTCATTTTGACTCAAGAAAGTGGCTAGTATTAGATCCCATGTCAGTACAGCTGAGTGAAACCTCTCTTTGCAAAATTATTTGTCATGGAAAAAAGAAGTTTTGAGGGACTAGAAATTATTCTGAACTTGTGGAAAATGGAGTGATTGTTTCAGTCAATATGAAAATTACTAAATATTTTCAAAGCAACAATTTTTTTTTAAAATATTTCTTTGGCTCTTTAGAAATATCTTGGTTTGGAGCAGCTATAATGAAAATGAAGGAACTAGATTCATAAAACTGCTGGTGGCCCTATACCACAAAGCCCCGTGGTTAGAATCATCATCTAGGAGGTGGGAAATCAGTCTTCAGATCCATCTGAAACAGAGGTCTAGAACATGAACTTAAAACTGTGTTTGTTATTTCTCTTGTGTGTTTTAAACAGCTGGCAAATGCAATAGTTGATGCAGAAATGAGCTGAGAATACCAGCTCTTGGAATACTGGTAGGGGCATTGACTTGGGAATTTGACTTTTAAATTTCATATTAAATGTAAAGACAGAACTCCCACATGCTAAGTAAGTATTCCAACCAGTCCTTCTGGCACAGGTTTTACTGGGGAGGGAAAAAGGTCAGGCTACCATGGTTTGGTCTTCCATCACCACCTCACTTTCTATTTCTATGCAGCTCCTGTGCAGCTGCCAATCACACAATCCTCAGTGCTGTACAGTACCTCAGCTTCTCACTAGCTTCCCTACAGCTGAAAAGAACCTGAATTACAAAAGGGAACAAGAACGTAGGTGTGTCAGGATGTATCCTCACTTTTCTATTATTGGCATGAGCCTATCTGTTATCATGCACCTTGGCATAAGGATGTGGCAGCAACATAATCCAGTACAGAGGCACCACTCATGCGGTGCAGAAAGGAAGGAAAGAAGCTTCTCTTCTACTTGTCTATTTGTTTTGGGGCTCAGTGCTCTGAAGGACTTTTGGATAGAGTGGGATTGGTCACTTCATCTAATGCCTTAATTTATGGCTTGGGGTATTTTTTGAGGGACACTGATTTTGCAGGTAGGTATTTTCACACAATCTTGTTTACTGAAAACAATGTACAAACCCACATTTTTCCCGAATGAGTGTCAGAAAAAAGACAATCTCTTTGAATGTTAAGACTTCTACCAAGAAATACTTTGCTTAGTTTTGTTTTGGCTTTTGGCTTTCCTACAGGATCAAGCTTTTTTTGTTTTTCTGACCTCTTCGCTTTCTGGGCTTATCTGCTCTTAGTGCACGCAACTCAAAGCAAATGCCCCTAAGGCTTATGACCTTACATTGAAAACTCCTCTATAAAATCTGCTTGCCTTCTGACTGATCTTGTCATTTCACCTTGGGCAGTGGCACATGCTGTTTCTGCAGTCTTACTTATTTATCCCAGATATTTTGATGCTCAGTGAAGATTTACCAGTTGCTACAATAGTAGTCCTTTCTGTGATTCTGTACTATGCTTTTCTACCTGCTGCTCTGTATTCTTTCCAATGTAATGTCCTGGCTGTGCAAGATCAGGAGCCAGAAGTAAAGTACACACAGAAGGAAACAGGTACATTTTTTACTTGTTAGACATGGTCCAGTGAGCGAATAAAGTCACTGCACTAGTAGCGTGTAGGCTTGTAATTGATCAGGTCTACATTGTTCATACTGTCTTCAATAACTGGAGTAGCAGAAGGCTAACAAACTTCATTTGATAAGAAATTTCTCATAAGTACAAGGAACTAGCAAGGGCTTAACTTGGATCAATAGAGAAATCCCTCAATAATTAATTACCCACTTTAATACACTACTGTTTGTAGTGGGGTCAAAATTTTCTGCATTTTCCACTGTCATGCTCGCCCTTTTCTGTATAACTACTACCCTGTTCTGTCTAGCTTTCAGATGGAACAATTGAATAAAATATGCAGCTACTGGCAGGTTTCATACTTCATTTGTCAGCTAAAGCCAGAAAGTGATTAGCCAATAGCCTTTTCAAATTAAGCTTGACTTTGATTTTTGAATTTCTGACAAAGTGTTACTGCAGTGCTGACAAACCCTGGGTAGTGCTTTGGAAATACAAAAGTTCTGTGTGTGGAGAAGAAACATTCATCTTTTACTGTAGCTCAAGACCACTTTCTCTCAAAAATTTCTTTCCCAATCCTATTTTAACTCTTCTGTGGACAGAATCTTCTCAGGAACCTGTGGTAAGAAATGTCCAGGTGATGCAAATAGTCCTGTATAGTTATTTTGTTTCCAGCCTACCCTATGTGTGCCAGCTGAAGTGGAAGAAGCACCCCGTTGATTCCATTATTAAATTTAAATATTGCAAGATTATGTATAGAAAAGGGAATAGAATATAGTTTCCTTTTGGGCCTTAATCTATATCCCAAATGTGATAAACAGTTTGCCTAATACTTGTCAGGTGTTTTCTCTTCCATCGTTGTCATTAGCATTGTCATTATTAGAACTCATAAAATTCCAAGGCAAACATTCAGAATACATTGCAAGTTCGTGGCCCTTTCATGTTTTATAGATGTATAGAATAAAAAAAATCAATATCCAATATAACATAATGCATTAACATCTGCCACTAAGATATTGACACCAAGTTCATAGTAAAGTTCATGGCAATTGCTTTTATTTTGGATCAAAAGCATGGAATATTGCTTATACCACAAAGGTCAACTCAAAAACAGCACACTGTGTGTGAGCCAGCTATTACTGATACACTTTTGCCCTGCTTACCCTTGAAGGTAATGTCTCAGACTCTGTACTAAGCTGTCTTTCTGGAAATACCTCTGCTATGGACTTCAGCATCTTAAAAAAAAACATCCAACAACAATAAAAAAAATGCCAAAGAAACACTGTCTTCTGGGTCTCATTTTGATTATGCGGAATGACTGGGATCACTTTCCCAAGAATCACAGAAACTCTTCATGAAGGAGGGGAGGGACAACAGTAGTTAGCAATACATGTGCAGCTCTGACCTGTTTGCCTGGGACTAGCACTGGTATGACTTTCTCTATGTGATACAGGTACAGGGTAAGGGGCTAAAGCTTCTCTCCCCTTCAGAGTACCAGTGTGTGAAGGTGTCTCTGTTTGCATTAACCAGCAGGGCAGTTCACACACGGCCGTGAAAACAAACACTGGGCTTCTGTGCTGCCTGAAACACAGAAGCCTCCATATGTGAGCAAATGCTGCAGTGACGCTTAGCACAGGTAATGTCTAGTGCTCTGTGGAGCGCAGCTCGCATTCTGCACAGCAGTGCTGGCACAGTGTTTTCCCTGCTGCCTGTTCTTTAATTTGCAATGGCAAGGGGAAAAGGATACTGCCCATACATAAGCATGAAGTGTAAGGAATTACACAGCCATTTTTTGCCTCATTTGTTTCTGTTGTGATCGCAACATGTAATTTAATGTGTGCTTAGGTGTGTGTGATGGGTATGATAAAGTTGAACCCTGTCAGTTCTGGAACAACACTCTTCTCCCAAACTGCTCCTAGGAAAAGGGAAAGTGATACCTAAGTGACTCACATGGCAATTTAGATTCCATAAGAACCACAAAAAAGATCTTTTAAATAGTTGACAAAATTGTACAGAATAGGCTCTAATTGTTTTTAAAATTTCTTTTTTAAATTGCCCTGCAGTATACTTTCAGCTTGAGTCCTTAATTTGAAATCATAACACTGTAGACTCATAAAGCATTTTTAAACAAAGCTTTATTCTTTTCTTGGTGCATTCTCAGAACAAAGGTATTTTACTTACACACACATACTCTCACACGTATGTGACTTAACAGGGCCCATCTGGGACTGGAGAGGGCAAGGTTGGGAAGGGAAGCAGGACAGCCAAACTATTTTAATTCTGTGAAAACATTAAATAACCTCATACTTTCATTTTTCCTTCATTGCTGTAGCATGGTGTATTATGGAAAGAAAAAGGAATATAAAGAAGGGCAGTTATGCCTTGGTTCAGTATTCCTATTGCATGTGTATACAGTTTATAATTAGGTCTGTTACAGGAATATCTGCAAAAAAGAAAAGTTCTAAGCCATTAACTTAGGTATACAAGGGTTATAATGTAGTGCCACTAGGATCCTATGTCCTTTGCAAAGTCATGTTTGTCAGACTGTTTGATATGTCTATTCCTTTGCAGAGCACACATGCTCTCTGGGTCTCTCAGACACTAACCTTTATCAGCTTGAGGATATATCTAGTACTTCTTCAGTATCTAAGCACAAAGGGCCTTAATTTTCAGTAGTGAGAAGCAACATGTTTTCCAGGCAAATCATTGAGTGACTTCATTTATGTATCTGATTCACCTGACTCAACCTAGACAGCTACATCTGTGTTAGTTTCTCTATACTCTTCTACAGGCAAGGGAGGTAAACTGATATTGGTTAGAAATCACTCCAGACTTCTGGTGTGGGCATTTCAATTCCAGACCATTATGTCAATTTAGCTTTAAGGATACTATATTAAAAAAATCTGTATTAACCACTCAGGCCAATTTAAGACTGCCAGCTGAAGGGTATTACACTAATCAAACACCATCTGATTAAAAATAAGTTCTTTGGAGTGGTGTATTTGTACAACATTAGTATATTGGTACATTATTGGTGTGTAGATTCTCCTTGAAGCTCGCCATCTGTTAGGTTGTAAAGCTATTTGCTCTTCAACAAAATTAGACACTGGAGAGGCTTTACATTATAAAAAGAACTGTTTTTTCCTATAAAAGTCATGTCTTCCTAATAGTGATAAAAAACAAATAGAAGTGTATTTAGCATCAAGGGCTAACTATTGGAAGAAAAGCCACCCTTTCCAGTAGTATGCTTTTGTATATTCTAAATGCTTTACTTTCACTCTTTATTTATATTATATTATATTATTCTCTCAAGACAAAGTGACCAAAACATCCCTGTATGTACAGAACTTATAGAGGAATGAAGGCAGGTTAATTAACATGGATAATATACAGCTGTGAGCTTGCTTCAGGGGTGGTGGGTTGGCTGACGTGAATAACGTGCAGCTGTGGCTGGTTCCTGCTAAGTAGTTAAATAGCTCTAAGGGTGAGGGAAGAGGAGGACTGAATGAAAAGAGAGTCCTAGATAAAGAGACCTGGAAGAAGCAGAGGGAGAGAAGAGAGAGAGAGAGGGCATGTGCCTTGGATGTAGGAGAGGCCCTAGGAGAAGCAGAGAGAAGAAGGGGGCCCAGATGAGCAGAGGCTGGCCTGAAAAGAACAAAGAAGCAGCATGGACAGTAGATAAATTTTTGAAGCCTTGTGTGAGACTGATGGCGCTGCCGAGGCGTGAAAGGGCTGGTCTTGGGTGGTAAAAGCCTTGTTGCAGCTGGCTAGTTTTGATAGTGCTGCAACACCTGTACAGGCCTTTGTCTGTTGTATGTAAACACTGGGTCTTTCCTTTGGTCTTTGTTGCTCCTCTTGCCTTTGCTTGTATATCTGATGGTTTTCTTCCAACGACTTATGATCTACCAATACAGTTCCAAATTATGAATTACCTCACCCCTTGATAGATAACTCCATTTTGAGTGGAGGCTGCTCTTTTTTTCAGTCAAATTATCTAAAGGAATGTAAGTACACCTTACTTCTGTAAACTGAGAGCTGACTATTATGCTCATTAATTTCAATTGATGTCCAAACCATAAGAAAACAAATATATGCACCTTTTTTTTTTTCTCAATTTTTTTTAGCAGGAAGCATGTGAATACTGTTGCCTCTACTTCTTTAACGTGTTTAATTTTATAGAATTTCTTGTGGAGATAATTGTACATAGGTAATGGTTCCAGGAAGCCTCCTGTGACAACTGTAAAGGTGACTTTTGGCTACATAAAGGATCCAGTCAACAGAAAATTAGTTTGGCTTGCTGGTGATGAGGGCTTCCTGCACATTGGGCTGCATTAGCAAATTCATAGATAGCAGGCTGAGGGAAGTGGCTACAGCTCTCTACCTAGCCCTCATGACACCACAACTGGAATATTGTGTCAATGTTCCCCTCTCTGTACACAGAGAGCAACAAACTGGAGACAACCTGTTACAAGGGCACCAAAACGATGCAGGGGATAAAGTACATGTTGTATGAGGAAAGGATGAGAAAGATGGGGTTGTTCAGCTTGTGAAAAAATCTAATGAAGGATGCAATTTCAGTCTTCAACTACTAAAAGGGGGCTATGGAGAAGAAGGTGGACTTTTTCTTAAAAGCGCAAAGTGGAAGACAAGATGACGTTGTCACTAGCTGCAAGCAAAGAATATTTGCTGTGAGGGTATCCAAGCACTGGAATGGGTGCCCAGAGAGGTACTGGTATATCCACCCTTGGAGATAACTCAGAACTTGACCAGGCAAGGCCCTACACAATCTTACCTTACTTTGAAGTCAGCCCTGCTTTGGGTAAAGGTCTAAATGAGATTACCTCCTTTGGTCACTTCTGGTCTGAATTACTCTATGGTTCAAAGCACCCTGGTGCCTGGCAAAAATAAGGAAATCTCTATGGAGAAAAGGAAATGTTGTTTTAAGCAGGAGTAAGTACAGCACTAACATATGCAAATAAAGGACAGAAATTTCTTGCAATTTGACAATACTCTGTTCAACATTGTTCCTGTATTTCATTAAGCATGTCCAACAGATAGTAGTCTGTGTACCCATATCTTAATTTAACCCATGCTGATGGAGATAAAGTTCATACAGTTTTATCACTGCATGAATAAGCTTTTCACCAAAGGAAAAGATCAATCTCTCTCAGCAAGCCAGGGTGAGCATCCACTATGCAGCCTCAAAATTTGAGGTCACCAGGTTATGAAGATCTCCTAAAAAGATGGTTTATGCAAAAGAAGTTACCTTTTCGCTTACTGAGGGTGAGGACAGATCTTTATTCCTCTCAATCTTCTGCCAAGCAGTTTATATTTAGTCCTTCATTGAACTTTTCTTTTCCTTCCTTTGATATCTGATTTGCTTTTATTTTCTATGAGGTACTTTATTTTGCTTTTAATTCCTATATCAAAAAATGTGAGGTTAGAGACACATTCAGTTATAGTGGCTGAGCTTATTATTAGTTAATACAATATAAAGATCAGAGGCTCAGGAATCCTTTCTTTCCTTTTAATTATCTCTGATCCTCCTGTTCCTTTATCAGTTTGAATCAGCTTTATCAATTTCACAGCGGCAATGAACAAAGCAGCAGTATGTCTTAGAGATGAATGTAGTTATTAAAAAAAACCCTGTAATGTTAACATTTTTACCTACTAAATTGCAGTGCACCCTATTGAAACTCTATGCTAGCTCATATTTAACAACCAACAAGAAGCTCTACATTTTGATAAAATTTAAAACCTCTAGATATTTAGATACAGTTATGGATCCAGGTAGCCTAGGATCCTGAAAACTAAATGGCTATTTTACCTCTGAAAGAGGTGAACATTTAAAAAATCTTTCATTTTTTAAAAGTTTTCATCTTCCATTTTTACTGACTTTTAGAGCATGACTTACTGTAAATCATCCATATATATATATATACACATATAAAATTTTCGGTCTCTAGAAATCCCAGAGTAGGTGCTGCCTGGGTAGTGGTACCTACAACAGCCTTTCTGAGAGGCAATAGGACTGTGGTGGCTGTGAAGTCCTCTGCAGACAATATCGATCAACAATAACAGGGCTGGCACCAAGCACCTCAGCAAGCACACGAGCAGACCTTGCAGGTGTTATCACTAACAAACTCTGAGATTTTTCAGGAAGTGGTAGAAGTTGCACATCTTTTGGAAGGTTGATGAGATTTTAAAAAACACTGAAAATCAGATTTTTGAAATTCAGCAAACTGCCCCAGGTACAATAGAAATCCAGTTTGAGAGACTGCTACTGTGTTTGTGGTTGTAGAGTGCTAGTAGATACCTGATTGATTTGAAAATGAGATAAAACTTCATTTGACTGGCCTCTTTGGGGAGTTAAATTTCACATCGTTCCACTGCTGTGTCTATGGAAGGGGTAACTTAGAAAGACAGACTGATAAGATGCTAGGACTTGCTGATTCAAGTAGGATTACTCCGAGAGAAAGATGTAGGAAAAGATAGAAAGTACAATCAACAGGGAGCTTTCCATATGATCATTCTCTTACTGGTCTGTCCTATCTGCAGACTGTGTGTGTCAAAAAATGGACTTTGGCTCAATAGTGTTTAAATACTAAAGCAAGCAGAGGGAAATACTTGGTTTTCTGAAACTACAACTTTCCTGTGCTTCCTAATTTCTAAACACCATCATCTATGCTAATTACAACTTCTTTTTTTTTCTAGATCATCCACATTTCATTATGTCTCCTACGTGCTGTTGCTTGGCAGCTAGATACTTAATAAGGTTACAGGATATGAGAAAGCAGGGATATTTTGTTTTTGACACTCATGAATGAATCCCAGGACACGGGTGCTTTCTCTCAAGACTTCTAAACCTTTCTCTGGGGAGACAGGATACTGTTCAGGTTATAGAATTTGTTTTTAGAAATAAATAATTGCTGTTATATGCTGAATATGTTTGTATGCATAGATACTGTTATTATCTGGAGAGTCAGGGTAAGAAGGAGGAAATAAATATAACAAAAACACAGTAAAAGTTATCAAGCACCCAGATACCCAGAGGAAAACAAGTCTTTCCCTTTTCTGACTAAGAATTGATGTTAAAATACTGTTCAGAGCAAATGTTTGTTATACTCTTATTAAAGTCTCTCCTTCAGTCTGAGCCATATTGCTCATACCTAAAATTAGGACCGTATTGTGGCTGCAACTTGAACTTTTGTATATCATTGTCACTGTCATCTTGCATTACATAGAGAATAGGTTTGCAAATTCCGAGACGCAAATCAGCTTTTGTTATCTTGCTGTCTTTTAGGTAAATTAATTAACTGTGATAATCACAGAGTTTTTGGAGACAGCTGTTCTTAGACTTGCAATTCCACAAACAGGAAATTAAATGTTTACAAATATAGTTCTAGAACCAGTAATTATGTACATTTTGTGTTTTTTAAATGACAATTCACCTGCAAGGTGCCCAGTTGCCAGTGGAGGTAGGTTGTTTCTTTAACAAAAAAAAGTCTACATACATTTTTCTTATGTTTCAAAGATTTATCTCCTGGCTTCAAAGGTTGCAAAACAACCTGGAAGAAAATAGTGCATTAGCAATGAGAAATAAAATGGCTCTGCAACTTACTATCTCTGTAAAGACAGTGAACGTTCAGGAAGGGTATTTTGCACTGATCTTCTCCAATTGCCTCAGGAATTTCTCAAGAAGAGTTTGGGGTTTTTTATTACTGTTTTCTTTGCCATTTGTTTTTGCATCCATCAGTAAAGGAGCTTCCAATGTTATTCTATGAAACATATGGCAGAATAGATTCCCTATAGCAAAGCTATAGACATCAAAGATAAAAGTCCAATATAATCAGTGATCTCTGTTATTGCAGAGACCAGACTCAATGATTTCTTCTGTGCTCTGCTGCATTTTATCCAGTTTATTTTTAAATTGTTATGCAAAATGGAGTCCAAATATTAGCCTTTTCTAACTAATGTTCCCTGACAGACCATCTTAAAGACATTTTCATGATTTTTTTCTTCTCCACTTACCCTAAATATATAATTTCTTTATTTCAAATCTTTTATTTAAGAAATACAATTTTTGTAATGAAAATAAGAATATTTAGCTGTAACAGTATATCAGTAACATTAAACAGAAGAGCTCTGAAATTTCCTTACCCAGGAATATGTGTGTGCGTTTAAATTAATTTAAATACATTTAAGTAGCATTTCATTGATAGACAAGCAAAATCACAGACATTCTAAAAACATTTCTTTATGACATTAGAATGTGTTTAAACACATTTAATGGGCAAACTGGAGAAAAAAAAATTAAGACTGTCCACTGTATTTACAATAATAGACTAACCTGTAAAAGGAATTAAGATTTCGTTGTGCAGCAGCTATAGAGAAATGAGAACCAAATAGTATCAAAATAAGAGTAACATACTTTAAAAGCACATATTAAAAAATTTTTAAAAGATCTAATGAAATTGCTTGTAAAACTAAAACATGGGTTTTTTTCTATGAGTCTGCAAAAAGAGAACATAGTAAGAATATTAAAGACTCTGGCAGGTCTCTAAGACTGGCATGTTGAACAAGGAATTTCAGAAACATCTTGTCACCCTGCCCCGTCATTGACACAAAATGCTCACTGAATACTCTGAGAAATCCTAGTAAGTACAAAATTGCACACGTTTTTCTAAAGAATAGTTCCACTCTGGACCTGCTCTTGTACATACTTACAAGAAAAGGAGGGAAGAGAAGGCAAGGCAAGGCAGAACTGTAGCCTTTCTGGATTGGAGTAGGTGCTGTCATCCTGGAGCGTAACAGGCAACTATATGATTGTTAGCACAGCTCCAAATGACAGACCCAGGGAACACTGCTTCTTATGAAAATTGAATAACTGCTAAAAGACATCAAGGCATGAAAGAAATTACTGGAAGTCAAGGCCACGTGCAAGATGTTGGACATGTTTGCTCTCTCTCAGTGCGTTTTCCCCTGTATGTCTGTGAAGCTGTATGGCCAAAATCTGGGTGCCTTCTCTAACTGAGCTAATAATAGTAATAAAAAATATTAAGCTATTCCTAAAAAGCTGCTGGGAGGTTTGGGGATCTTTTGAGCAAAAACTCACAACAAATTTGTGGACTCCCTGTCATCTTTCAGCCTAGCCCTAACCCTATGTGTCCATATCTTAGGTCAGAAAGTCTTTCAGTTGCTTTTCTACTCATTCCTTCATTCATAATGAACCATAATTAGAAAAATTAACACCCATAGAACAGTTATACTGAGCAGAATCTAAGCCACAGGTTCTCACTAGAAGAGGAAACTAATATATCAGTCCTGACAGATTTCTTGTATTTTAAAATGGAAATAAAACAGCTTTCTGCTCATTTTATCATTCTTTCAACAGATTATCTCTTCACTTAATAGCAAAAATTCTTCAGTAATTTTAGTAGATACATTTTCCAGTAAATCTGCTTTTGGTTTAATGTAGTAATTTCTTTGATTAGGCTTTTTGTGAATGTTATATATGTTATTGGAAACTATCTTGCAAACCATCTGTTTAAACAAACCTCAAGCCATGACTTACCAGTAATCTACTCATAGAATGTTTTCAGTTATTTTTCTACTACTACTCTCCTAAGTCACATGACATTATTGCTCTACATTTGTATTTTTTTAATTTGCATAACTGCATTTTTAAAAGTCCATTTATTTTTGAAACTAATCAAATCTAGATACCATTTTAAGTTTTAATCAAATATATTTTCTTCATTAAATAAATCACTACTATAGTCCTGGAATTAACTTCCTATAGACATTCATATTAGACTTGGCTAGGAAAGTTACAAACAAGTTGGGGTCATAGTATGAATAGGAAATCTTAAAAAAAAAACCAAAACAACAAAAAACCACCACACATTTCTTACTGCCACTACACATTCACTTTTAGAGTTGATTGTTGACAGATCTTCCCAAAGAATATCCCTACTTTGGAAATAATCAGAATTTCTCAGTTTAACACAAGAAAACAGCTTATCATTCCTGAGATTTACACACACAATTCATATGGTCTCTTTTAAAGTAATTTCGTCAGGGGGCCTTCTTCCTCCACCATAATTCTCAGAGGTGAATGCTCTTGTTTGTAATTCACTGCAGTCTTGTTGGCGTTACCCGTTCCTACCATTATTGTGCAGTTCCAATATTGCTGACTGTGACCCTTACACTTCCCACAGACAGCCAGAGAACTGGAGATGGTAAAATCAAGGTTTTATAAAATAATAATGTCAGGCAGCATCAAATAAACCCTGTCTCCACAGCAGAAGGGCAGTTTATTTTAGTGGTTTTCACAGATGAAAGTGAGTTTTAGGGACAGCCTGTACTTGTAATACAGGGACGTAGAAAGAAAGTAACAGAAACTCAAAGATTACCCTGCTCTAAAGATGTTTCAAGGATAAAGAACTAGTGAGTGCAAAAGTTATCTTGCCACACATGAAGAGACAGCAAGGAATCACACAAACAAATAGCAGGTGTATCTCATGGCTATTTTGCATTAGTGTGGTGGTGTTCTTTTTCCAGCCCAATAACCAGTAAAAAGTGTGTGGAAACGTTCAGTGTCTTTCACTGTCTTCTCCAACAAGCCCCATTTCAGTTACACAGGAAAGAACCGGCAGAAAAATTCAAACTGCTCTTTTTAACTTGAGAGTAACTAAATTAGGTAAAATAAAAAGGTTCCAGTCTAGCCAAGTCTAAATCATATTACAGCTTTTAAATTACTATTTTTACAGTCTAAAACCTTTATAAACCTTCTGCATGTGTCCAGCTGTCTTGCTGACTCTCAACCTCAATTTACTGCATGACTGAGAAAGTGCTTTAGCAGCATGATGTAGTGCTCTATACTAAATACAGGCCCTCAGCTGAGTTTACTGTGTGTAGTGTACAGCATGCCTATTTTGATGGCACAAGAGAATTCCTGGCAGTTTTATTCCTTGCAAGATTATCTGCTAAAAGATTGAGAGTAATAACAATTACATAGTTGTACATGGTGGGTTATACATATGGTTATGTACTACTTGAGTCTCCAAGTACAGCTGGAACATAAGGGGCAGGAGCAGCGTTAGCAGAAATCAGTTCGTACTATTATTGATTCGGATGGTTAATATAGAGTTGAACTCACTGTAAATCTACCCTAATTTCCTGTCTGCCTGATTCAAGAATGGCCTACAAATCTCCAATTGCTATAAATACCAATGAGGGAAATCACCATTTGGAATATAAGCAGGGGAAATGTATCTAGAAAAAATGCAGAAATGTCAAATATAGGCCACATATATGAAGCTATTTCCTGATTCTGAGGATACTTTAGAAAGCTGGGGTTTTTTTCTGAGGAAAATGGTAGGAACTATTGTGGAACTATTAAAATGTAAAAGGACAACACATGGAAAAAAATGTCGAAGACAGACTCCTGCACTGTAGATGACAAAAATAAATGGGTCTGAATGGGGGGGTTTGGCCACTGATATTTTTTTTTCCCCCCCATCTCCACTTTTCACTATCTTAGCTAAAGAAAAGCAACACAATTGTCACCAACAAAGAAAATTATAGAAGTGAAAGCTGCCATGTACAGGGCCTGTTCCATAGTCTATGATCTGTGGCATCAAGTAATTCAGCTAATCAGTAAAAGAAATCAGTCTTTCCTTGTAAAAGTGTGAGATCCTTGGATTAATTCCAATGCAAAATACAAATTTAACAATTTGGAAAAAATTGCAGAAGTAACCTGTGATTGGTAAAGATGGTACCTGGAGATCATTTCCACCATTCCCTCATTATTCTCAAATAATCCTCATTTACTCCTCTTGTACTGCCTCAATGTGGGGGTTTCTGTGAAGCCAACTGGAGTGAGACTTCCTGGAATTTTTAAAAGATGTTTTAAAAATGTGTTCAAAAGTGAGTTTGTATGCTCATTCCCATACCTTAGAGATGACAGATTTGGATTGCTCCCTTATGCTTGCTGTGCCAATAGAATATAATAAATCTGGAGACAAAAACAAGGGAACAGATTTGGGGTGTCAGAAGCTGAAGAATGCCCTTTAGTTTGAGTTATATTATTTTGCAAGAGAGATTTAAAAAGAGAGAGAGAGAAAAAGATGGGTTCTTATATTGAAAATGCCCTTTCTCTGTGGAAGGTGGATATTTAAATATTGATGAGAATCTCTTATCTACAGATCTGTGTTCTTGTTCAGCCTTGTTATTGGTCAGAAAAGGTCAAAAACTTGTGGTCAAAAATTCAGCTACACATTGTCTACATCTGACATTAGTTCCTACAGTAAATGCTAATTATTTTTTTTTTGTTTCTGTATGAATGCGGATTAAAGATTCTAGGGCCAAAATTGGCAAGAAAGAATGCTTTTTCCCAGTGTCCTATAATGAGCCAGAGATACTGCTGCCTCACCAATAAAAGCAGAATATGAAGAGTTCAGTGTTTGTCTTTATGTTTACCCACTAGGCACTATTCAAATCATGAAGACAATTCCACAGAGACAGAGATGACAAGGAAGGGAAATTCCTGTTTCTTTTTGGATTTAATTATCTCTATTAACCTGTGGTGGATTGACCTTAGCTGGATGCCAGGTGCCTGCTGAAGCCACTCTATCACTCCCCTCATCTGTTGGACAGCAGAGAGAAAATATAACGAAAGGCTAGTGGTTTGATATAAGGACAGGGAGAGATCACTCACCAATTACCATCACAGGTAAAACAGACTCAACTTGGGGAAATTAATTTATTACCAATCCAATCAGAGAAGGATAATGAGAAATAAAACTATCCCAGAGGCACTACTTCTGTCAATGCCAACTGCCAACAGACAGCAGGTCTGTCTTGGAGCCGGCTGGCATTGGCTGTGTCAGATATGGGGGAAGTTTCTAGCAACTTCTCACAGAACCCATCCCTGTAGCCCCCTTGCTACAAAACCCTTGCCATGCCAGCTCAATACATACCTCCACAAAAAATTTTGACACAGTGGAGGATCAGATCAGTAAGAAATGGCATAGCCTGCATCTACAAGAACAGCCATTGCCAAGATAAAAGAACAAACATTTATAAAATATCTCTCTTTACATAAATAAATATAAGAATACATAACAGACTACATAAATACATATATTGTATGAGTTGCAGTTAAATAATAAGTATTCACACATAATTATATAAAAATACAATGTATATGCATTCGTATTAAATATTAAGTGTTTATATATAAGTATAAATTAAATATTAGATAACAAGAATTATGTGTTCTAAATCCCTTCTTACAGATAATACTCAAAGAAGGTGATTGTAATGTGCCTCCCTGGGTTCCATAAATAACATGATATAAACAGTCGTGTACCAGAGGTTCTGGAAAAGCAGGTCCCCTGCCCATCGATGTGACAGTGAGGAAGCTGTGACAGTAGCTTGCAGGAATCTTTGGGGTTCAGGCATATTATGTGTCACCTTACTGCAAGGTAGGAAGCATTCTTGGTTGGTGGTGCTGCACAAGGCCAGGTTGGCACTGTGCCATTTGGTTTCACAGACAAGATAGCACTGGTGGAATGTTCTGGGGAGAAAGGCACTGTTAAACACACTCAGGTTTAGGGCCTGGCTCTTCCCAAGACATGGGAGACCTCACAGTTATGAGTCACACTGAAACTATTCTGAACTCAAGTTACAATAAAGGTAAAAGCATATATTTGCTAAGCGGAAGTAAGTTAAAGAGCAAGGAAAGCATCTAAAAACACAGGTGTCCGAAAATGAAGCAAACAAATCTGTTTCATTTAGCATTTAGATTAGGTTTAAATTTTTCTTTTATCCTCTGTGGCTCAGCTATTAGGCCAGAGCATTACTCCTAACTGAGGATCTTGGTTGTCACAAGATCCTTACATCCTCATATAAAACACTAGTGATTCATTGGGTTTTGATACCATAGGCCTCTCTTTGGGATTTGCTCAAATTCAAGACTTTTTCCTCTTCCCCACTGAGGTGTTCCTCTAGGGTGTGATTTCAGGTTATGCTGAATGATATATAACTGGTTTCTGTGACAAAAAAAGATGGGACATTCCTTTTTACTCTCACCAGGACAATGGGCTTCTGCTCCTTCCCTACATTGGACTCAGTATCTGTGCAGCCACAGGAGGGGTTGGCTCAACCAGCTGCTCTCAGGAAAACACTGTATTATTTTTTCACAGGATCTCCAAGTGCAACAGCTCATCATGCAACTGCATAACCTCTAGGTCTGACCAACACAGCAGGCAAAACCGTGTACCTGGAGTGGAGGCGGCATTTGGTGATTACATGAAACGTAACATGAAACTTCACCTTTATTGCTTAAGTCAATCTGAAAGGAGTTACAACTTGCTATTCAGCCTGCAGCTTGGAAAATGCCTATATTGCTGGTTACAGCCTTATTAAAGCTCTAGATACCTAGATGAACTTACAAGCTTGAATTACAAGATGAAAGTACAAGCTTACTGATCCCTAAAAAAGGCAGTATTTCTCTTTCTCTTATTCTACAGTCATCCAGTTCTCCCGTGTTCCCAATGTATGCTCCCAAGGTTTGCCAGAGCCAGTGCAAAGTATTCACCTGACCATTCTGTAAGATGGTTGAACTCACAGGCTGGCCAAGCTTAACCTGTGAAAAATGGCTTTTCTTTTGCATTACCAAGTTGAGTTGCATCAGAGATGAGTCTTAAGAACATCAAAGGTTTCACTGGAATGAAGCAGAGGGCAGATGCTTCTGTTGGGCACTGACTTATCAGCACTAACTAGTTACTGCCTTCTGATGTTTGAATCACAAGCGGTGCTTTAAAACAGCATAACAGAAACATCTAAACAAACTGCCTCATGGTTTCTGAAACATTTGTCATGTTGACCAAAATGGCTCTTGAAATTCAACCTCAGTTCACATATGGTTTCATCTGTCCCTGCAGCTGGTCTGGTTTTTTGTTTAGTTTTGGGTTGGGTTTTTTTGGGGGGGAGGCAGTCTGTAACAAAGTTAAAAACTTCCTCTATTCTTCTCCCAGAGCTCCACAATACGTGTTTTACACAATTTGTGCAAAGAATTTCTCTCTAAGTACATCTTCATGTCTGCGACAAGTTAAATGCAGGATTCCCAGTATGACAGCATACACTGCCTCTGGAAGGCTTCGTGCTTTGGTAGCTCAAGAGGATAGAATTAATATCGCCCTTGATTTATAATTTTATTGTGCATTATCTTGATTTTATTTTGCATACTTTGTAATGTCAGCTAGTTCAACTTTACTAAAAAAACTGACTATATGAATGTCAGATGTGCAAACAAAGAGAAAGACCATACGAGTTCAATGGATTGCACTTGTCTAAATTCAGCAGTGGATCTAGCAATCCAGGAGTTGGCTAGTGTACAATATAAAGTACAGAGCACGGGGCAAAAGGATAATCAAGTCAACTAAATTACACAGAAAGTGCAAAACCACTCCTTTGTTCCTCTTTTAAAGAATCCTGTCTAATTTGACTCATATAAATCAAAACCATCACTGAATGTCCAACAGTGTCTGTGAAACTTTGCAGGTGGTTGAAACGTTTTTGCTCACTAAAGCAAGTCGCAATATAAAAAACAAATGCCTTGCTTGGTAGAAAATTTAACACTGTGGCAGTTCTTTAGCTTTTCAGAGTCTTGCAAAAACATTAACACAGGAGTGTTGACTTCTGTGAAGCAGGCAAATATTATTATCCTCCTCTTATACATGGGCAACTTGTGAGACAGAGGCTGTGGCTTGCCCAGGCCCAAGACCACACAGCAAGCTGGTGGAAGAGCCAGCACTAGGATTCAAGCATTCCTGGATCACAGCCTAGTGCACAATCCACTAGACAGCCTGTCTGCAGTCCTTTGCTATTGCTGCATGAAGCTACCCAGTTTCTGCCTTATGAATACCTGACTGTGAAAAATTATGCTTTTTGCAAGTGTTTATGGGATTGCTCCAGGGCAAAGTTTCACTATTGCTGCTGGAAAATACAGATTACTCTAACAAAAATGCTGGGGAAGGGAGAGAAACATTCTGGAATAAAATTATAAACCAACTGTCTTACAACGAGACATTAAGCAAAAAATATAAAATGAAAGTTCCAGTCAAAACTGTTCTTTAGTTTTACTGACTCCAGAAGAAACTGTGAGTAGGTTATTTTATTGATGTCACCTGTAAAGACAGATTTTCACTTTTCACTACAAAATAATGAAATCACATGGTCTCAACTCACACAGAAGTTCAGTTAAAGAATCAGAGGTACTAAACAATTGTTTGTGATTGAAAAGCTTTGTGGCTGCCTCAACAAAATGCATCTGTAGCCTGAGGAACAGGGATAAACCAGACCTCCATGTGGGAAGGAACTGCACGGCTGCTTTATAGCAACACTGCCATCTCACTAGAAGGCACTCACTCCTGTGTTGTAGATACAGCAATAAAAAACATTTGGGCCTCCTTATCTTGCTCAGTAAATTCATATCTGTGTTTAGCCGAAATGCCACAGGCCCAGAAAAATTACAGAAAAAGGAAGAAATGCATTGATAGGGAAAGTTTGGTGAATGTGATTTTTGGAAGTGGAATTTGGCTACCAGAGCATGAAGGAGCACCTTAATGAAGGAGCTGCTGGAGCTTCTGTTATAGGAGCGGGTTCTTGCTCCATGCTGGTGAGCCTTCTAACACCTATGTTTGGGCATGATATTTGCAGCAGTTCAGGAGGCAATGATGCTTTATGAATATTTAATATTGATTCCACTGTTACTTTTCAGCTTTACAATACTGGCTCCCTAAAATCCAGTTCCGGTTGATCCTGAGAAAATAATGACAGGTATCATTGTGAATCCTTTATCTGATAAATGACCAACTCCACATGATGTGTTAATCCAGTTTTGAGACACCTGCATTGCTTGCTACAGTCCTGGTCTTAAGAATTGTTGCTTGCTGTGGTCCTGCTCTCACAGGTTTTTACTGCCAAGGCCAGCCCAGGAAAGCAGGTATACATGGGAAGGCTGCCTGGAACGTGAAGAGTGGATAAACAGCATCCAAAGTAAAGCAAAGCACAATTCTTCATTGAGCTAGGGAGAAAATTGGACCCTCCATGCAGCCTGTAACTCTTTTTTGGAGCATTTCCCTGGACAGATGTAGAGGGATAGCATTCCTTCCAACTCTCCTTCAAAAAGGTTTAATAAACAGTGCTTCATTATGTTGGCATCCTACCTCCAGATGATACAGATAGTGCTGTATAGCCTGCAGTGTGATATTAAACACCTAGACCTGAATTCCTGCCTCAGTAATATGCTGTAAACTCTGCTGAACTTGCTCTTCTCTTTTTATCTGTGTCTGTCCTCCTCTTTCTCATTTCTGTTGCATTCTATTTTCTAACAGACTACATTGGCTGTTACTCTACACTGTGATTGCATCTACACAAGAAAATTATGTAGAGTCAGGGCATTGGCCTGTGACTATCCATACTGTGTAATTGTTGGCATGCTCTCTTGCACATTTTTAACCTCTAAGTGCTATCCCAGTCACTTCCAGGCATGGTTCAGAGAGTCACACAGGTCAGGATGCTCTCCAAAAGGCAGTAGGAGCAGGAGGGCACTCACACTTGGGGACAGACAACAGGCTCTGATCTGTTTTATTTTTTAATATAAGTAACATGTGACTGACATTTTTCCCACATTCTTTGTCCTTTCACCAGTCTCAAAGAAGAAAAGCAGATCTCAGTAAAGGCTTTATTTCAGTAGGGGTTTTTGTATGTTTGTATCTGGGGTTATTTGGGATTTTTATTGTTTTGTTTTAATATAAAGTATTTACTGCTGATATGCTTTGTAAGTTAGAGGACTCAAATATTTAGGCTTTGCAAAACAGAAGGTAATGCAGCCTGTGATGGTCCTAAGTACCTGCAGGAGTTCATTTCAGAGCTTTGGGCAAGTTCTGAAAAAGCTACAGTTCCTGCATAATTTACCATTATGCTTTGGTAGAGAGATCTCCTGTCCTTGAGCAATGAAGACATTGTACCTTGCTCGTTGTACATTTCCCATTTTACTTGAGCAATAAAGATGTTGTTGAAGTCATGTAACCTTCTCATTGGGTTACAAAATCCTTTAAATATGTTGTGTCTTCAAGGACATGAAGAACCTTGAGGATCAGGGCTAAAATGCTGTACTCCTTAGGAATGACTGGTCCTTTCATTTAACATCAAAAAATGTACTCTAAGGAATATCAGTCAAATCTTGCATTAACTCTGCTGGTACTGAGTCAGAAAAACATCAGGAAACTTTCTAAAATTAATACAAATTGATTTAAATCATCACATATGGAGTGATGATTCCTTCAGAAGGAGAGGCAGGGTGACTGGACCTGGAGTCTACCTGAAATTTGACAGTGTAGTGTAACAAGGGAGTGAGGTGCTGAGCAGCCATGTTTGTTGTGGTCATACAGATGTGGTGTTCTGAGAGCAGGAGCCAACATCCATGGACTTGTGTGCTGTCTGGTTACCAAGAGAAATAAATAATTATATAAGCATTATAGACTTTTAGTGATTTAGATAATTTAAAAAAATTCCACATCTCTGAGCCAGCATATCCCTGTTCTCCGATGAGCTGTGAATATTTGATTTTTATGCATTTCCAATTGATATGGATAGTGGTGAGAGACAAAGAAAGGAAACTCAAATCATCCATTGTTCTTTTTCCAGCATGGCCATGCTTCAAACAATTGGGAGCTCAGACTGTATTTATGAATCCTATTTGAAAACACTTACTGTGCTGTGAAAAGATAGATTTCACCAAATGCCACATTCAAACAAAGGTCTCTCTGACAATTTATCTAGTAAAGGGGCAATGGCATTTGCAGGCATAAACAACACTCAGAAGCATTTAAGAAAGTAATTTTTTTGTAAGGCATACATACACTGCTGACTATTCAAAAAGGTTAGAACTTTATGAGATTCAGAATCAAAAACTGATGTGACCTACATAAAAGAATCACTCTGATTTCTTAATTAAACCAAGCTGTAACTGCACACTCCGTTAACAGCTGCCAAAGAAATTATGCAATAAATCTTCTGACTGTCCTCCAAGAATGTGGAGAGGAAGGCAGTGCTGAAGAGGACAGTGCTGAGGAAGAACAAGATGGGAATGTTCCATGTTATCCTCTTTAATGTCCTCTCCAGCACACAAGCCAAACAACTGAAATGATCACATCTGTAGCACTAGATTGAGGGAAGAACCCAAATGAACCCAAATGTTTTAACAGCTGCTTTTTCCTTTCTTTTTTTTTTTTTTTTTTCTTTTTCTTTACCTAGTTTGCTTCAGGATCTGATTTCTTTCTGAAGGGGTGGGCTCAGTGCCTGCCAGGAGCCCAGCAGGGAATGTTTACTCTGAGACACACAGAGATGTTTCCCTTTCTTCTCAAGTGATTTTTTTTTTTTTTTTCAAGGAGAGAGGGTGGGGATTTTTCTTAAGAAAGGTTCTCTTAAACACACCTTACGAAAATGTGTTGATTTGAAGATTCTTTTTCTGTCTTATGAAAAATCTGTATGGAAAATAAACCAAGGGAAACCACATCACATGTTACTGCTGCATAGCTGTCTTCTCTGTCTACTGGACCAGCCTTTGCAAAATGTTTGTCATTTGCAGTGTCTCAGGCAAGGACTTTGCACTGTGGATTTCCTGTGATTTCAGCCTTTGCTTGCTCTTCACCAGAAAGCTGTATCACTGCCAGCCTTTAGCAGAGCCAGACAAAGCTGCTCTGAGCTGTGATTTGCACCAGTACAGCTTACTCCAGTTCCATGCAGATTTCTATTATTAAAACCAGTTTACTCAATATACACCAGAGGCACTTATGGTGAATTTACTGAATGGACAAACTCTCCCATGCTAAAGTCAAAGATACTGAGTGTGGTTCATCAGTAATAATAAGCAATGCCAAAGACCCTGACAATGTTTCTATTTTCTTCTTTTCAACCCATAAACAGAACTTCACTCATATTTGAGAGATTTCAAGCCAGTGGATATACACACAGCATACAGGGAGCAAATATGTTCAAGTCATTTATGATAAATGAACAGTGTGACAAGAACAATATCCTTCATTCCTTCCCCCATTCTCCACACATGCCCACTGCTCACAGCCACATGAGAGAACAAAAATACTTTTAAAAGACAAAAATAAGATTGTCAGCTTAATGCAGTTACCCAAGACAGCATGCTAGGAGTAAAACAAACAAACAAACAAACAAAACATCCCAACAACAAGGGAACCTGGCTGACAGTAAGATTTAGTAGTCCAGTGGTGATTCCAGTGTAATTTTGCCTTGTCGCTTTGAGACAGCAGAGCTACATGTTCATGTGTGGTCCCAGCATTCAGGGTGTGGTCAGATCTTGAGCTCTGGAAGGGATTTTGGAACAGTCCTGCTAATTTTGTTAGGCAGTCAGTGTTCCATCCCACAAGAAATATTATGAACTCCTGGTATTTACTGCTCTCAGTGTCTGCCAGTCCTCACGGCAGTCATCAGTACAGAACATTTTTTTTGCAATGCCATACTTGTCAGTGATGAAGTCAGATCTTTTCCTGTTTTATTGAATGATAGATCTCTGATGACAAGGTTTTTTCCCCGTCTGTCTCCAGTTGGGAGTATAGAGAGAAATCTCTTTATTCCCTGGTGGCACTTCAAGTCTACACTATCTTTAGAAAATGTGTTTTGGTTTAGTCATCTGCTTACAGAGACCCATTTGCTTAACTTTACTAGATGGAACCTGAGAAATGGCAATTCAAGTAAACTCGTGACTTGCTTCTTGCCCAAAAGGGCAGAGGGAACAAAGGGGACTCCGGTTATTTGACAACTGCACCAACTTCCTCACTTCCACATGCTCTACAAAGTGTTGGCTTTGATCTAAAAAGCTCTTAGATGTTGCCAACCAGGATTTTGGAGAGGTGTTCATTCATCCCATAAACTGAGGCAGCTCAGTATAGTAGACCCTAATCGCCTGTGGTGTTAGTCTAGCCTTCACTTCCCTAGGTGCTCTGTAACAAATCCAGTTTGTTGCTTATAGATTGAGTCAGTGTAGCCAGACTTAAACCCATGCTGCTGACACAAAGAGTAGTCTTCTCCCTTTTGTTGCCTCTACTGACCCATTCCTGTCGTCTTCTATCCAAATTGTGACTGGGAAACTGCATAACTATTAAAACAACTTTCACCTGAAAACTGAGCCTAACAATTCCTGGTGTGTACATATAGGAGATCAGGCTGCTTTTTTTGGATGCTAACATTGCCCAGGGTTAGAATCATAGAACCACGGAAGTTGTAAGGGAACTCAGGAGGTCCTACAGTATCAACGCCTGAGCAGTGCCACTTGGCACCAGTTGCCACTTTGAACTGTTGGCAGCTACCCTCTGAGCCCAAAAAACACAGGCAGCTTTTCATTCACCTTGTAATCCACCCATCTAGGCCCTATTTCCCTAAGTTGGCTACAAAGGTACTATGGCAGACCTTATCACAAACTTCACTAATGTCAAGGTAAATTATAAGTTGGTCAGTTACAGGTGTTAAGCTGCAGCTTAACAAATGCTTTAAGTTAATATTAACTAGCACTGGCACTGAAAGGTGTGGCTCCCTCTCCCACCACCACCTGGCCGGCACAAATCCGTGTGGTGAGAATTAAATCAGAAAAACTGCTCTGGCTGGTGATGAATAAAAGACTAAATTTCTACCATACCATTTCCTGATTCGATTCCTTGTGAAGCTGCAGAAATGCTCACACTAGAATAAAGGGTGGAAAGGCAGAGAAAAGAGGAGCTAAGAACTTAATGGAAGTGAAACTATTTCTACACATGGCAGTATTCATGCAAACTGAATTAAAGTGTCTGTCCAGCTGTAGACTGAAGTACAGTATGAGGGTCACGGTTTTCAGCCAGTTACTTGTTTGCTCTGAATATTAGTGATATCTTTGTTAAAACATGTTTGTATATCTAAATTGCTTGCCCTAGTTTACTAATAGGAGACACCAAATGAATCAAAGGTGTAAGAAAATCAAATAACCTCATGACACTGTTACAGTCTGTAGAGGAATGCAGGCAGTGGGTTGATCAGCATTGATAACATGCAGCTGTGGCCTTGCCTCAGAGGCAGTGGGCTGATTGACATGGATGATGTGCAGCTGTAGCTCGTTCCTGCTAAGTAGTTAAATAGCCCTGAGAATTGTGGGAGAGGGGGTTGGATGCAGGAGGAGCAGTGTGGTTTGGTCTCTGGAGGAAGGAGATACAGCACAGACTGTAGAATCTGACCAATGGTAAAGGCTTGTGGCAGCCTACTAGTTTGATTGTGCTGCAACAACAGTCCATTATGATCATCCTGTGCCAGCAGTAGTGACCAAAGAGCCAAAAGCAGTGTATGGGCCAAAAGCCTTTCCAGGCAACCAGCAAAGTGGATGTTTATGTCTTATGTCATCAACCAGCTCATTGCCAGCTTTGCAGCAGCTAACAGGCATTTTCCACCTGACAGAGGCCACCATGAATACTGGGTTCTTGGGATACCTTCTCAGTTGTTGGTCAGCTACAGCCTGCATGAGGCAAGCACAGGTGAGCTCCCACCAGAGACTGCCTGGAGTACCTGCTGCTTGGGATATTTAGTCTACAGTTCTCCTCCAGCTGTTTGTATGGCAGTTAAAACAGACAAGGGCATGGCTTGATGCAAGCTATTTTCTCTTTGAAGGACAGTGATAAAGACAACACACATCTTGATATGTAGGCCTATGGACTGCTGAGAAGAAATGGCAATAGAGAGATGCCCTCTTGACACAGGGTAAAGGGACCAGAAATGCAGAGGAAATGCTGCTCAGTGTGGTCTTAAAGGCTTCTCCCATCCTCCCTGCCTTGAATGGAGCCTCAGAATAATGAGTTTTATGTTTGCCTTCCCAGCCTCCTCACAGAGCCTGATCTCTTACCCAGTGAAGAACTCTCTAAAGACAGGCCTCCAGAAGCTCTGGGCCTCACTTTTAGGATTATACCCACCTCAACTGTCCTGGGTACCATACCTGCAGGCAAAGCAATGGAGCATGGTTTGGGCTGGCTGCTCCCTCAGGGCCAGGAAGCCAGGAGCTGTGGGGCAGCCCTGGCACTAGCCATACCCTCACCCATGGCTTCCATCTGTCAGGGGCTGACTGCAGCTGGCAGAGGCAGGGACTGCTAATGGGGTCTGTCAACAGTCCCAGGTGGGGCAAGCAATAAACCAGTGCTGGGGTCCAGCCAGGAGATGGAGACAGGGCAGGAGATGAGCATCTCTCCATGAGACCTGTCCCAGAGACAAGATGCCTACCTACCCACCACAAGTGCTGAGGCCCATGTGGGAGGCAAGGCTGGAGAGGGGGACAAGAAATAGGGATTCCCCAGGTGGCTGATCAAGGCCAGACAGGCCTGTGGGTGCCCTCAGCCCCCTCCCCAACACCCAGGGAGAAAAAAACTTAAAATAAACCTCACAGTCAGGGTAAGTAAAGGACATGGAGTTTGGAAATAGCTCTGAGCTGTAGTGAAAGCAACATCAGTGGAACTGCAATTGTTCAACAAGCAATTAAATATATCCCTAATGAGACTGTATGGAAACAACATCTAATGAGCTTGGTTTGATGAGGAGATCTGAGGTGGTTTTATTAGTTGTTCATTCTTATCTTCTCAAGGTAGCGGAGCTGTTGCTGGAAAGCAGCAAGACCCAGGTTGCTCCCTAAGGAGAGGTGAGCTGGGAGCAGCAGGGGCTGCCCATGGGGGCAGCAGAGCAGGACCCCACAGCCAGGGCTCATCCCATCACCCCAGACAGGAGCAGAGCTGCTGGGGGGCACCGGGGCAGCCCCAGCCATCAGGCATCTTCCTGGGGATGGGGACGAGCCAAGTTCAGCAGGGCCCAGGGCAGGGCTGTGGGGACCTGGAGCCTGGCACTGCTGCAGCAGGGACTGACGGCTCGGGGGGGCTGAAGTGTGGCCCTGGGCTGCTGGCAGGGTAGGGGTCAGGATCAGTCAGGCCTGTGGGTGCCCCCACGGCCGCAACAGCAGCTTCCCTTCCAGCAAGGTGCCCCCCATGCCTGACAGACCTGGGCTCAGACGGGCCCTGTGGCACAGTGATTTAGCTGCAGTGGGGAACCCGTGGCCTACTTCAGGGGACAGACGCAAAGCAGGGCACAGCAAACTGGAAAGGCACCAAGCATGAGAGCCTTAGGGTCAAGTGGGGAAGTTCAGGCCATCATCCTGAACTCCCAGAGGGGAGAAAGGGGTCCAGACTCTCTTTTGTAAGCCCTAGAGGCTGGGCTGGCTAGCAGGAGAGGAACTCATTTGGGACTCTGGGACAGACATAAGGATCCAGAAATAAGGGTGAAATTCATTCATGGGTTGAAAAAAACCAAACCCATCAGTTTGTCTCAGTATAAAACAAGATGTCATTTCAAACAGATGATATATATGAGATACACTGTCATCTAGACATCAGCATTCCATGTAAATGGTGTTTTAATTGAAATCTCTTTCCACATAATGTGGACAAAACAGGAACAAAGCAAAGCAAGAAAGTAACCATCTGTATTTGTTTACCAAATGAGGGTTCCTTTGGGGCAGAGGGAGAACTTCTTTATTTTAAAGTCATATCTTTTTCAACCTATGTTGAAAAAAGCTTTCTGTGTAGACAGGACAAAGGTATGAATTGCTCCCACTTAAACAGGAAGAATGCCTTTGGATTCAGCAGAATCCAAGGTTAGAAATTTAATGTAAAGTTTATTGTAGTGCAGACAAAGAGCTCACTTTCACATCCTGAGTGAAGGTAATTATATTTTACTTACCAGTCTGATTCAGCAATAAATGTGTCAGTAATAAAACTGCAATTCAATTGAAGAGCAGCAAACAGGAACATGTGATCTTAGGGTCTATGCCTCACCTACAAGACCTAAGATAGGAGATCTGGGAGGGCTTCTTTACTCAGGTCCAGTCAAACATACATGATCTGTGTCAGGGAAAGTCCTATATATGCAGTCTTTTTTTGCTCCTTTTCCAGAAAAAAAAAAAAAAAGAAAAAAAAGAAAAAAATATTAGGTGCGTGCATGGGAAGAAAATCATGGCAAACCTTAGCCTGGTCTGAAGCCTGGTTGTGTAGGGGAATCTGTTACAAATTAGCATGCAGATTTAGTGCCGTGGTAATGAGTGGCCCATATTTCTGCATCTGCATACTGCTTTCATTCAAAAATTCCAGAAATATATTTGATATTTTTATTATTTTCAAAAAAAGGAAAAAAGTCACAGAAAATGATTGCTTTTTGCCAGCTGTATTCTTAACAAGGTTTTCCCTTCTCAGTGATGCTGTGTGACTTCTTAAATTTAGTATTGAAAGGCAGTAGAGAACATCCCCTGTGCTATTCAGAAACCAAGTGCTGTACTGCCTACAATGCAAACTACATAGCAGGGTGTCCTGCCCAAATTCTCAAGTTAAGTTTTGAGGAAATTCTCAAAGAATATTTTTATTCTTAAAGAAAATTAGTAAACACTTTCTTCATTAAGCAGGAGTTAGATCACGTTCCAGTTTGAATGGAATAACTTCTGCTGGAATTAATGGTGCAGGACTGGTGTAGAGCAGTGAAGGAAATTACTTTGAATACTGTTAGCAGAACACACTAAAGGTGTGCACAATCCTTCCCACTTGGATAAAGCTGACTCTTACAGAAAAGTACTTTGGAAACATTCCCAATTTCTTAATGTTGTTTCATTGCTATGTCATTCTTCTGATGAAAATAATCTGACACCTCAATGAAGGAATATCAGCAATAACAAATTAAGGTTATTTAATAGCTTAATAATGTTGGTTCCGAATTTACACTCACAGTCTCCCACTTTTGTGTCTTTTTAGCCTGGAGAAGATTTATAATCTTTTCTGTCTAGGAGGTGTGTTACCAAGAATGTGTGACTAAGATGAACATGCACAAGTGAGCCTCTGTGAGTAGTGTACTGAGGAAAATGAAAACAAAAGGATAGCACAAGATGTCACCCCATCAGTCAGACAATTGGATCGTAATGACACACAAACTTCACGCAGGGAATTTTAGCCACAGGGAAGAAAATAAAGACTGAGTTGTTGTAAATGAGCTTTTGATAATATTGATACCAGACCATGGAGCCAAGGTACGAGCCTCAAGTACAATATGCAATCCACAGAAATCTGTACTTTGAGGAAGAGAATGTATTGCATTTAGAACCTTCATTTCCATGTGAGGTTATGGGTTGAAATGAATTTTTGAAAGGTAAACAACCTAAAACAAATAAGAAAGTGTATTGCTTGGACTTAAGGGGAGGGGGCGGGGATGGGGGGGGCGGGGAGGGCGCAGGGACAAGAATAATTTCAAATTTATACTTATTCTTTTAACTTTTCTCAATTTCTTGTTTCAATTTTTGTCCAAAATAATTCTCTCTACACAGCTCCTGGGAAGAATTTACTCCATGAAGGATGAAGGAGGCAGGAGGAGCTAAGCTTTCCCTATAGACCTCCCTTTTACATCGGATAACTAACAAGGGAGAAGCTGAAGAAGAGCACAGCCCCAGCAGCATGCAGCCAGGAATGCAATAGCCAAAACTGCCAAATACTTCACTGGAACAGGCAAGAAAATCTATAATAGTATCTAGAACATAATTTACTTGCAATGTAATACAGTCCTCCTAATTGTCATTGTGAGAGTCTATCCTACACCTTGATCATTCATAGACTCTCTAAGAGTCTTCATTCATAATTTTTGTTATATAAACAAGTTACGTTGTTATATAAAAAAGCTACCTTGAGAAACCTGTTATTGTTTTGCTCTATGGATTTTGAGTTTCCAGTTCCATAGACAAACTATGGAAAATCATTCAGATCAGGTTAAGGTCTTAGCGTAAGTTATTCAGTCTTTAATAGTTAGTAGTAGAATGGGCACCTCCAGGAGGCAGTTCAGTTTACATTAGTATATGTTAAAATGAAAGAATTAAAATAGCTTCAGGAGGTTCTTGTCATTCTCTCTCTTGAGTCTTCTCCCACTAAGGAAAATTTAGGTGGCTAGTTTGAACTAAACATGTAACATCAACCTAGGTACACATCTTGTCTCTAGTAGCAGATAACGGAAGAGCATGGGAGTAAGTACACAAAGAGACTGATTCCTCCTCCTTTGCCTATAGCGTGATCCATTCTTGTCAGTATATGGCAGCCAGTGGTTTAGAGACTGCCTGGGCAATATCTGCATCATCCTTCCCAGTAAGCTTGGAAACTTATTCTGAATGTTTGTCTAACTCCTTCTTGAGCCCATGTTCACACACAATTCATAAATTATGACCTGTGACAGTGAGTTCCACCAGTTAATTACCCCTTGTGTTTTTTAAACACAAGGCCTGATAACAACAAGGAATGAAACAAAACAAAGGTTTTCTTTCACATTCACCCAAGCTGTTCCTAGATTTAAATAGGATTATAACTGTTTTTCAGATTCCATTGCCCATATAGGCAACATCTTCTGAGTTAAGATCTCTGTCCCAGATCCCAGTGAACAGCTGGGTAATGGTAATGCTTTCAAACACCATGCTTTTTGCTTCAGTTCAGGTAAACCAGAGCCTATAGATTTAATGCACAAGAGAAGCTCTCCTCTATTTCTAATGGCAGTTATTAAAAATAAGAAAAGAAAAAAAAAAAAAAGAAAAAAAAAGAAAAAGGAAAAAAGAAAAAAAAAAGAGGGGAAAAAGCCACCCACCCCAAAAAGGCAGTTTTATCACTGCTGTTGCTGTGAATTTTATCATTGCCACTGACACAAATTAGAGTGAGTGTGATACATACCATAGCAACAACTATGACATTCATAGACAGATGGAGATTTTTTACAATATATTTATAGCTTAGTGATCTTTTGGGGTACTATTTAATTGTATATGAATCTCTTTGATGGCTACTACAACTCTCTGAAATCACTAAATAGCATTCTAATTTAATGCTAAAATGTTCACATGATCCTGTGTGAATCTATCATCTTCCATGGTTTTGCTATAAATATATACCCTTTGGCTACTAGAGCTTCAGGAACTCTTCTTGTGATTGTGAATCATAAAAGTTGGACTGGCTTTTTCATGAACACTTAAACAATACAGAAGTATAGGTTCCACTAATACCAAAAAGACATGTGCTCCTAGCCCTCATAAATGCTAGGGAAGATGATAGCCAGCAGTTCAGCACAGCTCTACATGAGACACTGAAATGTCTTTTTCAGTGTAATTTATAACCTCTTTTGAACATAATTTTAAGGAGAAAAAAGAACTAAATTAATTTTGGAAGATTAAAAAGCAAAATGTTTTATTAGATGGATGAAAAATATATTAGTGGATAATTGGTTAGGCGTAAGTTATACAATCTTAATGTACTTCCTTCCTAATTCAAAAAAAAAAAAAAAAAAAAAAAAAAAAAAAAGAAAAAGAAAAAGAAAAAAAAGCATAGTGTCTGTGAGCCTGATTCTACTTCTAGTCTACAGTTTGTTCTCCTCAGCCACTTCTGTGTGTGCACAGGAACATGTTTGTCAATTTAATATATACACTGTAGTATTCATTAAATCACTGTCATTACAGTAACTTACCAAAGAACAAAAATATGTAGTAATTCTGAGTTTGAGAAAGAACTTCTCTACTGTCATATCAACAGATACATTCTTCATTGTCCTCTGTTGATGAAAAGCATATATATTCAGAACAGCTGCTACTTGTAATTAAGTTGAATAACTTCAAATCAATCAACTTGTAAGCAAATACCTTTTGAAAATTGCGGCATCTTTAGTAACATACTGAAAACTAATAAAATATCAGTGAGAAGTAGAAGCCTTTTTCTTATATTCTTTTTGTTCAACCTATGTGTGATCATCTTGTAATAAAGGAAGGTTTGCAATATTAAAAATTTCAACAATTTTATTTATTCTTATTTACAAGTATTACTGTGAAGAAAAGCCATACTCGTAATAGATATCTAAACCCCTGTCTTGTACCAGGGAGAATCTGGTGTTAGCTCTGTCTGCCATAACTATGTTCCCCAGGATCTTGAGTGCATGTGCAAGCACATACACATGCACTCACACACACACAGAGGGGAATTTCAATCTTACAAATATCAAAGCATGCAAAATGGCCATAGCTGCTGTACAAATAAGACCAGTCTGTCTGAAAAAAAAAAAAAAACAAAAACCAAAAAAAAACCCCCAACACCCAAACATAGGTAATCATGATGGTGCTCTTTCCTAAGATATACATGGTATAATTTTATCTCCCCCAGATGCTAACTGAAGAGCTGTGTATGCAAGTATGCAGATATGCTGCCAGTGATCAGCATGCAGGTTTCAGCTTTGATTACTTGGACAAACCTATAGTTAGTTATATGCTGGTTTTATAGCTCATCATACTCAGTCTGCATTAAAAAGGAAAATCTGGGGCTAAAGCTGAATAAAGAAATATTAAATTTCTGCACTGCTATAGCCACCCTAGTCACATCTGCACATAGCTGATTTCTGCCATGCGGAAGCTTGAGCTTTGAGTGTTTGAGTTTGTATCATTTTTGAGTTTGCAACAATGTCAGTATGTTTCCAACTCAGGTGAAATGATACAATGTTATTATTTAAATGATACAATATTATTATTTAAAAGATGCAATGTTATTATTTGAATGATACATTGTTGTTATTTGAATGATACAGTGTTGTTATTTAAAGGACATAATGTTGTTATTTAAAGGATACAATGTTATTATTTAATGGTCCCTTCACCAAAAACAAATGAGACTCTGCAGCAGTAAGCTACCAAATCTGCATTCCTGAAAACAATGCCTGTGAACAGTTTAATTATTTTGTTCTTTCTTAAATCTTCTTGCCAAGAATCTTTACTGGATTAAGTATTCAACACCAAGAGATTAAAGATGTATATCCCTGTAGCTACCACTGCACGTATCTCCACATAATCACCAGGATTAGTTTTCTAAGGAAGTAGATCAAAGCTTTATTTTCTTGGGGGTATCTGATAATAAAGGCTAAGGATAGACCAAACTCTCATCACTTTGGCATCTATACCTTCACTACTAGATCAGACTAAATAGGAATGTGAATAAAGATAAAGTCAATATAGATAGCTGCAGTACCCTACAACAACTATAATAATAGGAACACAGCAGACTAATGAAAAGGAACTAGAAGGATGGTGAGTTACATAAAATCTTTAAGGGTACATAAAGGAAGACAATTAACAAACCACAGAGCCATTTGAAAATAACTGAATAAAGATTCACAAGTAAATGCTGCTTGTGAACAGGTCTGTGGAGCATGTGTCCATGAACTACCAAATCCTGTACCTCATTATGATTTGTACTTTGAAAGCAAGATTTTATAAAAACTACCTGATAGAAAACAAAGTGCTCATTCTAAGCAACAGCACCAGGGAGCTCCATTGTTAAATGCAGAATAAACGCATAATAATTCAAGTTGGCACATTGCAAAAAGGCCAGTGCATAGCTGGTTATTTTCCTGTGCAGTTCTGGACAGTCATGGACTAATAAAACGACTTGTACTTGTACATAATATCATTAATTTCTGCAGTGATGTACGAAAACAGATACTTTGTCTAAGAGCTGAAAGCAAGGCATTAAGGGGAGACTGCTAAATTTCCCTCCTTCTTCCGCCTGGATTATCTGAAAGTAAGCCCTCAGTGACTTTGTGTTAAGTTAGAAGAAAGGTAGGACTATTACAAAAATGTGCATGGTACTTGCTTAGTTTTAAAAGTCATAGCATAAATAAGGAAGTTGTAGTTTTTACTGACAGTTAGCTAAGTTTATGCACATTCTGCCTTGCTTGTGGCCAGTCTTGCACTTGAAGCCTACAGCTGTTTGCTGTGCTTCTGCTGCCTTTAGTTATCCTGTGGTAAAACCACTCCTTTTTGCCAGCAAACCCACTGAAAGTCAAGGCTTCTTGTGACTTTGACAAATTACTTAGTCACACTGATCCTCATTTTACCCACAAATACCTACCTTGGAGAAGTACCGTGAAGCTCAGTTAATGGTTACAAAGCATTCTGAGGTCCCTGAAGGATGACGCTGTAGAAAAATACTCAAGTATTTTCTTCTGTCAAAAAGGACCCATTTGAAGTTCAGTATTTTGGTAAGGTACATAAACTAGAAGGCAATCATGCTGTGCAATTCCTGATGAAAATATTTTGTAACCTACAAACTGAGGACTAGATTTGTGATTCTATCACTTAAGTTTCTTTGCTTGTATTATCCTTTATCCTAAAAGTCTGTGAATAGTACCAAAACACACAAGTCTTTTTACAGACTGTAACATTCTTGGCTTGTGAATAAATACATGCACACACACATGTGCATATGCGCGTGCACACACACACTTCCTTCTGTGTGTATTTGAAGATTTTTTTATAAGCTATGTAATAAAAACATCAAAATATTTTATTTAATAGGAAGTAATTTCTTCCTATATAATTGTGTAAAGAACTCTACAAAACCTGTGTCAAGGTATATTTAAATTTATGCCCTGCTTTAAAGTCCTACATTTGCTAGCATGTTAATCTAAATCTAATTAAAAGGTAGTACCACTGAAGGAGCAGAAACAACATATTGTTTCACTGATGCTTTATTAGCACTTTGAACTTTAATATACATGTTTCATTGATGGACTGGGTATAAAAATTGCTATTTGTTTAATACTGTTTTTCCTTCAGCAAACCAAACCATTTTATTTTGTCTTTGATTCTAAAGACAGTCATTTTTAACATGCTTTTATCCTCAGTTCAGTCTTAGACACAACTCATTTATTTAATTACTTTTTATAATTATTACTGTGCCAAATGTGGTTTTTTCCTTTCTTGTTTCTCTGCCTCAATTCAAATGCTGATATATTGCTTTTTTGTACAGAACTATACAGTAGGAGTGAACCTTCACATTTTTCAGGCTTGTATCCAACCTTCCCTGTCATGGAAGGGACAAGTTAGATGTTACTAGCACAGCACCATAGTTTCTCTCTAGCTCTCCAGTGCAGAGGGTGAGATGCAGAGGGACTCGGTCAGGACTGTGAGGGTGCACAGTGGCCAGGAGCATCCCTCTGCTTTCAGCTTTGTGCCCACTTTATGTGAGGAAGCATGGGACATCGCAGGGCCCCGCCCAGGTGGAGAGTGCCCATCTGCGAGCAGACTCTTCAGCAATAGCCATACTTTAACATTCTGTGCATGGTTTCTTTCCTGGAGCCTTTTGTTGGCTTCAGCAACTGAAGCGTCCTTGGAAAATGCTCAGATGAAGAAGTAAGGCCAAGGAGGATTTCCAGTCATTAGCAGTGTATATGTGCTAGAAATCACATATCCAGTGTTCCTTTTTTCTGTACTTGTAGTTTTATTGTCAGGGAGGATTTTCTAACACATCACCATTTACACAATCACACCTAGGAAGAAAAAAAAAAAAAAAAAAAGATCATTTCTGTTTTGAAAAGCATTGCTAGAATATTACATTAAAGAAAGCAATGGGAAGGTGCCATGTGTCAGATGCTCTGTCTGAACCTCAGGACATGCATGCAGCAGCATACAAAACTCAGAAAAAAAATTCAAAGTTAGAGTCAGGCCTTCCTTTTAAGTTACTGTTAGATACCTGGATGCCATATTTGAATGAACATTTCTTTAAACTGCCACCTGCAATGCCTGGACATCTTAACTGGATGCTCTATGTTAATTTGTTATTAGAGGTAGTCAGGTAAATATCACAGACTTCTCCAAACTGCATCTTTTCAAGGCTATAAAGACAAGCTATAAAAAGGCCAGTTACAATACTGTAAACCGAATATATCCAGTACATTTAATCTGTTTCTGTCCTGAAGAAAAATTACCCTTCAGAAACACTATTATATAAAAAATTAAGTGCCTTATGTGTGTGGGGGGGGTGGGGGGTGGTTTACTTATTTTTGAGAAGGATTAAGCCTTTGTGATTGGAATTTCTGACACTAGCTTGCATACATAGATTTTTTTTTCCTGAATTAAAATAAAATATTTTTTGGTCAAATAAGAGAGATGGTACTTTTTAAGTTTATGTTTACAGTTGAAAGATTGCAATACTTCCAAAATAACTATTGATACAAAAGTAAAATGTAATTTTGAGCTTGTTTCAATTATAAAAACAATACATTTATTTCTTACAAAGTGAAAGGTCCATTAAACACCAGATAGAGTTTGATACCTAATCAAACTGGTATAGCCAAGTAACAACAGTAAAATGACTGTGGAGATGGCAAATTTGTTTTTCGTATTTGTTGCATTGTTCTAAGTCATGTTATGCATTGTTCTGTTTTTCCAGCTTTTGCTTTCATTTGTTTGTACACAGAAATCCACAGTCTTATATTCTAAAATTCTAATTATGTATTTCCTAAATTAATAATGAAAATCATTATCTTAATAAAGTCACTTAATTTATTTTTATGCCCTGAAAAACTTAATAGTAGGAAGTAATTTTAGGTTCATCAGATTTTTCTGAATAGCATGAGTGGATGTGAGTGAAAAAGATGGAGAAACAAATAGAAAAGCATTGTACAGAAAACTACTACTGAGATCTTAAGCCTGACCTACTGCCACTGATTGTGGCACAAGTTTTATCATACAATTGCTCACCAACAGTTACCAAACTTGTAACAATTAACTTTCTGGGAGCTGATTACAGAAGTTCCTCGGAGTAACAGTCGTGTGTAAGTCTATGTGACATGCGAGTGGATTTCTTATCTTCATGAGAGACATCACAAGAATTCATACTAAAAAAGCATGGTCCACCAAGACCCCATCATCTAGTGAGGGAAACACAAAGGATGAGCTGCTGACATCTGCAGTTAGTCAAAAGTGTTTCTTACTGAATATAATTATCCAGTAATGACTCCAACACTAACAAAATCAGGATTAGAAACTGTTACAATTCATTGTATCTAAAAGCAGAAACCGCTATTACTGCAAAACCAGATGAAAATTAAACTATTAACAGACTCAGAGTTCAAATACTCCAAAGAGAATGTATAATCTTAGTCCTTCCTCCTCAGCATTGTTACCAGTCACTACCAAAATCAGTCCAGTTAAAGATGATTACAGAACTCATTAACTAATTACATTGCTAAATTAATCTTCACTTGTCCTCAAAAATATAATATACCTTGCTCGTTTGATTTTTATAACCTTGAGACCCCTTTGAAAAGAGGTCCTGGTGTAGTCATACTTACCACCAAGATCAGTTTGCACAGTGCAAACATAATCATGTGAACTTTAACATCTCTTGTCATACAAAAGAAACAGAAAATAAATGTATTAAATACCAAGAAGATTTTCATCTTCACAGAAGAAGGAATGCAAAAAGCACTGCAATGATTCCACATAAGATTTGTAGAAATTCTCATTTGGAATAAAATATGATGGGATAAACTGCTGAATTGGTTCCCTTGAGTTTCCCCCATTCTCTTGTCATTCCTGTCTCCCCATTCCTTGTCTCCCTGTCACTTGTTATTTCTATACTACTCCATGTATTTCCATCCAACTTTTGATGCTAACAAGCATACAAAAAGAGAAGGATGTGTTGGTACCATGTAATATCTAGGTCTTTATGGACTGTGACAAGATGCACTACATACCACCAGCAACAAAGACCTAGTCTGAAAACAGACCTCCTTTCTGAAATTGTTCTTTTATCACTAGTGCTTATTTCATGTGAGATATACAGATAATCTATTTTAACATGTAGCACATCAAGACTTCCTATATTGCTTTCATATTGCCTGTTCATGCCAATAAAATGTCAGTTTAGGCAATCTGGGTCTGGTCTTCAAGGACCTTTGAGTATTTCCAATCTATACTGATTCAAGCTGCAGTTCTAGGTGTTTACCATTCTTCCTGCAGCTCCATCAATGCTAGCAACACTGGGAGTTCTAATGTAGGATATTTGTCTTTCTATCACCAATGTTTACTATACATCAATAAATCCATATGGTGAAGTAGAGCAGCTGCCAAGAGGTTTTACATGCCTGAGTTGCAGTCACCACTAGTAAGAGTGGAGCTGCACTCGTGTTGGTGTAACAGTGGGAAATTCTGCTAAAAGGCTCATTGTACACTTGCTTCTCCGTACTGTACCTCTGCTCAATAGATCATTCATGAGCTCGCAGCCCCCACTCCACAGAGCTAGTGGAGTTGGGTCATGAGCAGGAAGGGATGGAGACAAGGCTGAGTTTCTTGCTTACAGCTCAGGCTCAGAGTTGGTTTATTGTTGTCATGGCTACAGGCTCCACATGCCTCCAGTCCCTGCTTTATGAAAAGAATGATGCAGTGTCTAGCCTTACAGCTGAATATATAAACCAAATTAGTCTACCATGCCTCTACCTGTTTTGTGGCTCACAATGAAAGAAGTAATATATCATGCAATCAGTCTTGTAGCAGTTATATTCTGTAAACACTAAGTCATTACACCCAGAACTTTTTATTTGCTCTTTAGAGACCCTTCTCAGTATAATAAACTGCAGATTTCAGTAAGAAAGCTAATTCAGAAGAGTCCTCTGTGACTTCTCTGCATTTCTGTAACATATAAATTAAAAAGTACATTTCAAATCCCTTTTCACACTCCATTATAGCATAATCCCACTCACTAAACAAGAAACAGAAAGACAGGATGAATGCCTTTTCCAGGGCTGCAGTGCCAGGGTATTACTAGCATCAAACTATTCCTAATATAAGTAAAGTAAAGTTATATAGTCCTGCAGGGAACCATTAACTTTTCCTGAATAGAGTAAGAGCCTCATATGGTCCCATCTCTGCTGTGAGATTAAGTAAACCTTTAATGGCATTGGGTAAAGCAGTGAGGGAAGACACAGCTTGTGATACTGCTTTTGTCAGTATCATTTAGAAGAGGGGGAAGGAAAGAAAGTTTTAAAAGTGTAGTCTCAATTGAAAGATAAATGTATATGAGTGGGAAAATAGGTATCAGAATAAAAATGTGTAAATCTCAGCATATGATGGTGCAGTCTGCATACCAAGGATTTGGAAGAGAAGGTGGTAACAGGAAAAATAACTAGCATGAGGGGTAGGGAAGGTGCAAATTGGCTTTAATTTCCACCTCCTTACACATTCTTCTTTTTTTCCTAGCTTGTAAATTCCACCAGTTTTGATCCTCTATAGGCTCATTTAGACTGTACATGTCAGTAAGTAGAGGTGTGTGGTCACATAGTTCACCATCATTTTACACTCTGTCTTTTGTGTTTAGCAAAATGGGCCTTATCCTCACTTACCTCCAAAATTCAATTAAAGTACTTTGGCAGTGTGGACTGTAAATGATGTTTATAGCCAAGGAAGCATAAAGGGATCTCAGTGCAGATAAAGAACAGAAGAAAGTGTTATATTTTTACAGATCTGAAGTATTTCTTTAAAAATAAATAAAGACAGCTTTATTATCTATCAGGGAAGGAACAATGTAACAAAGCATAAATTGAACGTAGCCCCCAAATTAAATTCACCTTGGCTACAGCAAATTGAATGTTTTGACTCATCAATATATGACCAGTATTTCATGCTACACAGTCTCCCATGCTGATATTTTCTATTTCTTGCTGCTGTGGAGAGAATTGAAAATAAAAAAAAGTGTGTTCAGAATAATATACCTGTGTATTCTAAAATAGTACTACAAGTCTCATCAAGGCTGCTGCATACTCTGCAATCTCTCACTTGAAGCATTTTAATGACTTGGCCATTTCAGAAAACACCAAGACTGAAATAGCAAAACAAAACTCAAAGAATATTTTAGCTGTAATTATGCAACTTTCTCAATTTCAAAAATGAAAAGTTTTTTTGCATTCTACCTGCTACCTAGCTCTAAAGTGATATGAAAGAAAAAATGGATTTGGCTTTTTGTTCACTTTTTGAGAAGTTATGGTTACAAAAATTGTTTAAAATAAAATAGCCACTCAAGGAAGCACATTTAACTAAGACCCTTTATGGCTATGTGCAGCTACAGTATATTTGCTTCTTCAAAAGAGATGCCTACAGCATTGAAAAAAATTATAAACCCAATGGGAACATATCTATTATTACCATGACTTGCATTTATATGTGTATTTGAATAGGTATGAATATGCTCTATATGCAATATAGATACTGACACCTTTTGCAGCAATGAAAAAAATAGCATTAATTTTATTTCCATATTTATTGAGTGAAAAATTTCACATTTTGCTTGGAGAGACACATTCAGTTCATACATTCGTAACCAGTGTTTGGTGTGTCATATAGGTGGGAACTACACAGTATTTTCTGTACAGCCCCTAGAAGACAAGAAATATACCTGTGTGTATATTTTAATCAGTGGTATTATTATTGTTGTTGTTGTTGTTATTGTTATTATATTTATTTATTTATCTATCTATCTATCTATCTATTTATTTATTTATTTATTCATTCATTCATTCATTCATTTATTTATTTATTTCATTGGCAGGAAACTTTACTAAAACACTTTCAAATTGTCCAACCTTATTTGCAAAAAATGCATGGTACTGGGGAAAGTGTTTAATAAATATGGGCAAACCCAAAATGTATGGTTTTGGGGGAAGTGTTTAATAAATACGGGGAAATGAAGCCCAATGAACAAGCTCCTATCTGTAAGCGGTATGAATCCTGATATTTTCTCCTTGGAGTAGGAAGTGGCTTATACTCCTAAACAGGTAGTGGGCTTCCTGTTAAAGTGTCTCTTCTTTTGTTTATGTCTGTTTAATTTTTTTAAAGATGTATTATTGTTTTTTTCATGCTACAGATGAAATGAGAGTAACAAATCTAGTAACATACATTTTCCAGCTAAATTTAATACAAATAGAGGACTATAAAACTAAGTAACCAATGAGGGAAACAGATTGTATAAATACTACATTTTAGGGTTGAGTGGTAGAAATATTTTATAACGCATTTATTGTATGGGACAACATAATGTGAAAGCAAGATGGCTATTAAGGTGCTGACAGATTTAGTCTGTGTCCTAAAGAATAAGTGAAACAAGTTCTTTGAAACTCTTTATATTACCTATCTTTTCAGAGCTTTCACATGCAGTGTATTATATTTTTTTCTTGCTTTTACCAAAATAATTGATGTGCAACATAAATACAGAAAAGAAAGGCATTTCTAAGAGAAACTATACATCTGTCTGCTAATGGCTTTCCTAGTCTGTAAGTTTTAACAGCAGTTAAGACCTTTAGATCATGTATTCCAACATCCTGTATTCACAGCCTCCCATTCACAACCCATTTCACCCAAATACTAAGGCCAACAAATTAAGTTAAACAAAAACATTTCAACTTTTGAGAGCTGAAACAACTGTTCTCTCCCCAGCAGTGAACAGGAAAGACCCAGGCTCGACCATGGCCTGAGGCTTCTCAGTAGTGTCGAGCTCATTAAAGATGATCTGATGATCTGAGGAAGATGAACCATAACTCACACCAAGGAAAATCACAAGTAAATAAAAAGCCTCTCCTCCTCAATAACAAAGACAAAACAATGAAACAAGTTTCATCGTGGTCTGGTCTGCAAAAAGATAACATTTGATCCAAAACCTGACAACCAATTTGAGCTCTGGTGTATGGATGGATACCAACCCTGGCCAGTCAAAAATTCTTTGTACCCTCTCTGAATTTTAAAGTGACTTATCTTGTATGAACTGTAGGTTTACTGCGGCTTCAAACTAAGATCTGGCCAAAAAAAGAAACTAAAAAATATATCTGTCACTTGTAAAGGGAAATGAAAAAGTATTAATTTCCTCTTGCATATAGCTGCCTAAAGCTCTCAGTCATGCTGTGTTTGATCGTAGTCATTGCCATGTGTTTTCTGAGGGCAATACAAAATGTATGTCTTCTTTGGAGTCACAGAAGAATGGAAAGCAGAGGACAGTTCCCTGAAATGCAGAATTAGATGTCAGGGCCAGAAGAACCACCATGACCACATTACTCCTCTGTCCTCTCTGATTTTCCCACTCAGACTTTCTTCCAGGAGTTTGACTTCTTGTCCTTAAGAAAGAGCTCCAGTCTTGTTCTAATGAATCCAAGTGATTTTGCCCCTGCTGCCTTTCTGCGGTAAGCTATTTCTACATTTAACTACTACCACAAAAGCACCTTCCTTTAACATTCAGTTTGCCCGAACTGAGCCACACTCACGAGGTCTTTCAACATTTTTCTTCTCATTCAGTATCAAACTTCCCTCGGTATCACTTGAACACAGGGGCTGTCTTCTATGAACAAAGAAGTTCACAGAAACCGAACTCCTTTTAACTTGCATTATAAGCTTTACTCTCAAGTTCATCTTCAGGACTGTTTGAAATGTTTAATATATCTGCATTCTTTTCAAGTATAGATGATAGCACTGATGTGCTAATCTAGCATAATGGTGCTATGTACAGAAGTAATATTGCTTGTCTCCTTCCACCTGATATCTTGGTTATCTCTTAAGTAACTGAGATTCACATGGATCCTTTTTGCCATAGTCTTTCATTTATAATTCACTTATACTGAGATACATTAATTGCTCTGAACTCTCAATTCTTATGTGCTTCATTGCTTTCCAAGACAGGGTTTCCTGTCCTCTTATGCTCATCTTCATTCTTCATTCCCAGCTACACTATCTTGCATTTGGATACTGCAAAAACCTTTGGCTAAAGGACAACCACTTAAATTATACATAATTCTCTGTAATAGTAACTTGCTCTCCCTCCTTATTATTTCTCCTCCCACAAATTCTTTTGCACCTACAAATCTTGCCATGAAAAATATTATCATCTTATTGATAACCAAAAAAGTGCTGCATGGTCTTTACAGCAAAAGCTGATTCTTGCAAGACCAGCTGTTGATCTCGTTCAGTGAAATGCTTTTGTGGTAACCAGAATTTGGATCCAATTGATTCCTTACTCTGCCTAAAGTAACTCTAAATTCAATATCCCAGCTAGCATTTTGCAAAGGCTTCTGTCTTCAAAATGGGATTTAATGAACACTTAATTGGGGAAAATACCCTGGCTATTTACAACCTGAATCCAAATGTGTGTCACCACCCAGAGTCTGGAGTGGTCTATAATTTCTGATCCTGAATCATATTTGTATAAATCTGGCATAATTTCACAGACATCAGTGACACGTATGAGAGCAGAATTTGGCATAAAGTATGAACATAGGTCTAACTGTAACAATAAAACTTTGGATGTAATCCAATTGACATAGATTATATGTCTAAACTTGAGTTCTGCCTCACTGAAAGCGTAGCTGTCTACTATGGATGAGTGTGTGGGTGTGTGGGTGTGTGTGTGGGTGTGTGATAAGGAGTGGTAATATGACCTAGTCCAACTAAAGTAATTACCTAAGTTACCCATAAAGTCAACAAATGTATTTCTGAAAACATAAGAGAGAAATCCAGGCAAATGAATTTAGGTCTGTCCAGATAGCAATCCGATCTGGTTAAGTGATGCATTTGAATTTTCCAAGGAAAGCTGAAGGAAGAAATAGGAAAAAATAGCCAGGGACCCCTATGGAGCCTAGTCTTCAGAAGCTGTATATATACTGTGGGTAGCCTGGTAGAGGCACTATCCAGCCATTGTGTAATGTGTACTCAAAGCACCTGACTCGTGGAAATGGGAGGCTGCAGTTCTTTTCAGACTGTATATGTGAGATCTCGGACACATGTCAAGGGGACAATCAGGACATGGGATGCTGCTAGTTGGTGTGACTCATAGATCATAGAATCACAGAATATCCTGAGTTAGAAGGGACCCAAGAGGATGATGAAGTCCAACTCTTGACTCCACACAAGGCAACCTGAAAGTTAAACCATGTATCTAAGAGCATCGTCCAAAAGCTTCTTGAACATTGACAGACCCTTTCCCTAGGGAGTCTGTTACATTACTTGACCACCCTCTCAGTGAAGAAACAAGTGAACTTGGAGTGAACCAAGCAGGTAAGACTAGTGGGAATCAAAGGGTGTGTCTCAGTCATGAATTCAGCTCAGGTTCCTTCCCCATTTCCTCCTGTTATGTGCAAATGGATAGCCATAGCTACAGTCTAAGTATCCACTTGGCTAGGAATAATAGTAATCCCCCAGGGTGTGAGTTAAAAACCCAACAGTTTATGCAGAGCCCAGAGCTTATTTTCTCTGTGAGTGGGCTAATCTCTGCAGCATTTGCAGTATTTATTGCTAGTAACTGAATTAGGAAGTGGTAGAAAGCAAATGGACTAGATTTCTGCCTGGACCTTAGTTGAGTTGAATCCCTGATACTCTAAAGAGTCTGTATAATTAATATATTTTAGCTCTGAAATCACATTTGACTCAAAACCAAGAGACTGTTCTACACCACTTTATAAATATTTCACTCCTTCAAAGACAGACTATGTTAGTACCATGAGCATCCTATCATCTAAACCACCCCTGGTAATTAGATTCTGCACAGCTACAACTTGCTAGACCACACTAACTTGCACTTACCTACATTTGGTACAACTCACCCTAAATTTTTCAGCGTTCAGGCTCACATCTTTAGAACCTTCAAAATAATGTTGTTCCTTTTCAACTATGTAGATAAAATTATAGCTAAAACCTGTGAGAAAATAAAAATCTATTTGGCTCTCTAGAGTTTGAAATATAAGCATGAAAGTGCTTTGGTACCACAGCAAATGTGAAATTGCTAAACCATTGTGTTATAAGAAAAATATGAAACTATTGGAACTGTTAAATCATGCACTTTTTTCCCTGCATAAAGTGGATCAACACACAGAAGCCAAATGCAAGGGTTTTGTGATCAATACAGAAAAAAAATGTGTGGGGTTCACTGGCCAGAAACTTGCACTTTCTCCATTACTGTCTAGTCTTCACATGGACTTGATATTAGACAACACAGAACTATATAAACAAGTACTTAAGTACAGGAATAGAAATGGAACTGTAATGAGTGAAAGGAAGGCAAAACCATGAAGTGTGTTCAGGATCCCAATGCCATATCATACCTGTATTTCACAGTAAAGATTATCACAAATATTCTGAGTACACACTCATGGATCCTGAAGATCCTCACACTTTTTCATAGGTCATTTTTCAAAAGTTGCAATCTGGATTTGCCATTTTAAAATCCTCTTTGTGGTAGCCGTGAAAATTATTGTAAAATTATGCTAAAATGTATTTCATATGCTGCCCATGCTGTTTGGTTTTGCTTATTTTAGAAATGTTTATGTATGTTTCATCTCTTCAAAAAGGGAATGTGAAGATTTGATGAGTCTGCTTTGAACCCAACGGTCTCCTGGTAGAATTAAATATGTTGCCTAGGTTTCCTGGGAATACACTGCAGGAACAGATGAAGATAATGTGGTTGCATATTATGTGATAATGATTATTCTGACTGATGTATTCACCCCAAGGTATACTTGAGCATCTGTTGTTTATTTAGGCAGGACATTCTTATTTTTAAGATATTTAAGTGGGTGAATATATTTCTCCTTAAAGACTATCAAATGGGGGGAAAAACTAACAAGAAGCACATGGGATTATGTACCAGTGATGACACAGAATGTGAATTCATGTGGAAGATGTACTTTAGTTCTAACACATTGCCTTAGGAACTTACGGTCTGTATTTGAGGAAGATGTTAGTTTGGCTTGTATTGACTTTACAAAGCAACGAAGCCAGATTAAGAGCAAGTGCTGCGGCTGAAAAGCCTTACTCAGTACTGCACATATTTAACAATAAGGTTGATAATCACAAGTAAAATACAGTAGAGTATGGATGGTACCCTCTATGTCATATCAAACCTTAAAATCTTATTTTGATTATTTTCTAAAATACTATACCTTGACAGGAAATTATATGCTATATGAAGTAAATTACATGGTGAAAGCTTCTGTTCTGTGCTATACAAAAACTCAGATTAAGTGTCCTTTTTTATCTAAAAGTATAGGATGTCTGAATAATTTATGAGTGCAAGTCTACCTACTATACTAAACATAAATACAAAAATCGTAGGTTGAAGAAGCAGTACACATGACAGTGTGAATGGTTTCCTCTTATTCTGTGAATGACTACAAATATAAACATTGTACTACACAAGCATCGCATTATCATCTAATTATGATTTCTGAACACTAGTATCCTCAAAACTGTTCACTTACCAGTGGGAAGAGGTTGAGTTTTCTATGTCAGTCTAGCTTCACTTCAGTCTTTTTTTGGACTTTAGCAAAGTCTTTCAAAGCAAATGTTAGGAAAAATTGCAGACACACCGTCTAGACTAATTATTTTTATTTTATTTTGTTAGTTTTATGATTGACAATGGACATTTATACCAAAAATAAAACAAAAACTAATCAACACACACACACACCCCAAACCTAACCAAAGATTTAATCATGGTGTAACCAAGTCGGGTAGAGTACTTATATCTTTCACCACATATAGGTTTCATAAGTGTTGATCCAACCTTAGCAAAGATTTATATATAAAACATCCTGAGCAGAAAGTGACTTAGTCTGTCTTTAAGGATCTCCAGTGATGAAGGGTTTATAACGCCTCTGAGCAATCTGCTCCTGTACCACAAGATACAGTGTCCCATCCCATTCCGAACAGTTTTTGCTAAAATGTAAGCCTCCATGTAAACCTCTCCATGCCTGTACAAGTATGCAGAAAACTGTTGATTTCCTCCGTTCTTGCAGCTACATTTAAAATTTTCAACCACATATATAGCTCCTTCTGACTTTGTTTGTCAAGCTAGAAAAGCCTTACTTTGTTCAAGTTTTCTATACAAGCATTTTTGGAAAGCCTCTCTTTTCTATGCCTCGTTATTCTCATTGGTTGCTTCTCAATTCATAGAGTCATAGAATAGTTTAGCTTGGAATGGACCTTTAAAGGCTATCTAGTCCAACCCCCTGCAATAAGCAGGGACATCTTCAACAACATCAAGGTTCTTAGAGCCCTGTCCAACCTGACCTTGAATGTTGACAGGGATGGGGCATTCACAACTTCTCAGTAATGTGTTCCAGTGTTTCACTGTCCTCATTGTGAAAAATTTCTTCCTTATATCTAGCCTGAGTCTACCCGCTTTAAGTTTAAAACCATTAGCCTTTGTTCTGTCACAACAAGCTCTATTAAAAAGTGCACGCCCATCTTTCTTTTAAGACCCCTTTAGATACTGATAGGCTGTGATAAGGTCTCCCTGGAGCCTTCTTTTCTCCAGCCTGAACAACCCCAACTCTCTCAGCCTTTGGTCATAGGAGAGGTGCTCCAGCCCTCTGATGATTTTTGTGGCCTTCTGCTGGACGTGCTCCACAGGTCCATGTCTTTCCCGTGCTGAGGACTCCAGGGCTGAACACAGTACTCCAGGTGGTGTCTCAATAGAGTGGAGTAGAGGGGCAGAATCATCTCCCTCCACCTGCTGGTCACCCTTCTTTTTATGCAGTCCAGGATGTGGTTGGCTTTCTGGGCTGCGAGTGCACCAGCTCATGTCCAGATTTTCACCCACCACTATCTCCAAATACTTCTTCATAGGCCTGCTCCCAACCACTTCATCCCCCAGCATGTATTGATACTGAAGGTTGCCCCAACCCAGGTGCAGGATCTTGCACTTGGCCTTGTTGAACCTCATGAGGTTCACATGGGCCCAGATCTAGAACTTGTCTAGGTCCCTCTGGATGGCATCCTGTCCCTCAGGCATGTCAACTGCACCACTCAGCCTGGTGTCATCTGCAAACTTGCTGAGGATGCATTCAATCCCACTGTCTACATCATTGATGAATAAATATTAAACAGTATTGGTCCCAGTATGGACCCCTGAGGGAAAGCAGTCATCACTGATCTCGATCTGAACATGGATGTGACCATCCAACAAATTCCTTATTCACCAAACAGTCCATCCATCAAATCCACATCTCTTCTATTTAGAGAGAAGGATGTTATGGGGGACCATGTCCAAGGCCCTACAGAAGTCCAAATAGATGACATCCATAGCTCTTCCCTTGTCCACTGACATAGTTACAATTGCCTCCTGCTGATTCACATTTTTGCCCAAAGAAAGCACACATAGCTGGAATAGAGCTCCCCACATTATCTGTGCTGGGTTGTAGTTACTTCCACTGCAATTCGTCACATGTGTTAGGGTTTTGACAAGTAATTATGGGTGACTATTCTCTGTGGTTTAAGGTGTTACTGTTCCTGGTTGCCTGTTACTGTTCCTGGTTGCCAGTTCCATTCTTTTTCCAGCAGTAATGCTCTTGTATCAGAATTGGCAGGTGAGGCTATATCTGTGTCGACTACTCCTCAAAGATGTATGCTAAACCAAGACGTTGCTTTTAAATGAGCAAAAGAGGGTACATGCACAAAATCTCTCCCCAAAAAATGTTTCAAAACAATCTGTTCAACTTAAATGTATAACAAGTTTCATAAACAACTTTTTCAGAAGAATGTACATACTAACTCATACCTTAAGTCCATCTAAACTGCAATACTTTGTCGAGCAAAGTTCAGTTGGGCTCCTGTGGTCAAACAAAAATGGTCTGACTGATGTTGCTCTCTCATGAACCTCTCTTTCATCCTACTTTGTAGTTAGTTGCCTGCTGTACCCATTTTCATTCTCAGTTCTGTGGGCTTTCCCTTAATCCTTAGGAAAACTTGTGGTATTTTCAGATACATGTAGATTTTATTTCCTTTTACTGATGCTTCAGTTAATAGGAGATACCAAGGGAAGACTACAAGCAAAACCAAAATATACCATGATTTTTATCTCGAGGAGAGTATAAATTCCCTTGGAATGACAGTGGTTTTCACTTAGCATCTCTATAACTTCATTCACACATTAGTTGCTAAAAGTTTTCTTGACACTTGCTTACAAACGTTTCACTTCCCTCATTCCTTCCATGATGCTTAGAGTAGCCCCAGGCTGGTAATTTGATTGCAGCAGCTGGTCTCTACAGCTAAGAGAAGAAGCTGGGGAAGATGTTTTCAGAATCCTTGCAAATAAAAAGTATATGTATGGGGGGCAAAAGCAATAAACTCCAAAGAGTCTGGGATAGTGAAGACTGCTTGGGAAGCTGGAGATAATGAAGAACTGTGAGGAGGTTTGCAGCTGGCTGGAAAGATTTGCTTGCATACTTAGTTAAGGGAAGTACAAAAATTGCTTATGACCCCTACACAGTAAATTTTCAAAACCCAGCTGTAAAATCAATGCTGACAGTTTATGCAGGCTGAACTATTCATAGTGAAAAGGAAGGTATTTTGAGATCACTCTGCTGCTATGGGCAATAAGAATTACATCAGACTGAAGCCCAGCTGAGAGAGAGCCTATGTACTGTGGTGTTTCCACCATTGTTCTTATTCAGCGTATTTTTCACATTATAAACCATGCACTGATGAAAGCTGTTCAGTGGTGCCTGGAAAAATCTCAAGCATGCACACATCCAGAGCACTAAACACCTGACTCCTAGTATTTGCTGACACATTGGGGTTTAATACCATAGGGCATTTTCACTGTGTTTACAGATAGGTAGACAGGCCAAGCACTTAATGCAGGACTGAATACGCAGAAGCAAATATTTCTTAAACCAAGTCTTCTTTCCCCTGCCCCCTGCTTGCTTTTTCAGGCTCAGCTTTTCACTGTGAGGTTATACTTCAAGAAAATGAAGATAGCTTAAGAGAATACCAGAAAAGTTTGTGGATATTTTCGTTTGGTTTATTGTAGTTTGGAAACACAGGGATGACATTTGTTCAGGCATTGTAAAAGCAGCAGAACTCCTTAAAATCTGAACGCTGTTTTTAGAACCCTTTTATTTAACTGAATTTCTAGCCTAAAATCTTTTTCATATTATGTTTCAGGGTAATTAAAGGTGACTAATTCTTTACTACTTATAGCATTACAAGGTAAGCATAATAAGGGTATAATGATTATTGGCTAAAACAAAGCAAACTCTTCTAGAGGCTGTTGCCATAATCTGTAATGCCACTGCAGAAAACCACAGTTGGTGAGTTTGGTTAGGTCTCCCTACGTTCCTCTTTCATGTGAAGGAAGTAACAGCATGTGTCTGCTAGCCCAGTTTAATATACCACTTGAAAAAATAAACTACATGCAATATACAAGCAGGATAATATGACCTAAATTAATACAACAAAGCCAAGTCCAGATAAATAAAACCAGAATTGCCAAGGCTTAGCATGCCTAGGCATAGAAACTATACACTTATGCCTCTAGAGAATAGCTAAGAAATTATTTTCAAGTTAAAATTTCAAGTTCATGCCAAGATGTGGAAGCAAGCCTAGTACTCAAAGTTAGGACTTAATGAAAAAATTTCCCTCTCTTGTCAGAGAAAACTTGGCGGTCAATATATTTATGAACCTTATAATACTTAGAATCATATACTCAAGATAGCTCAACCTCTGTTTAGGATCAGATTAAGTGGCCATTATATGAAAAGTTTAGACCTTGGCAAGTATCTTTGACAGCCCAGTCAATCAGAGTTTCTTGTTTCTTAGCACTGTTCAAAATGTTCTCTTTAGTTAAGGTTATGCAAAGCCTGAGCTCTTCTGAAAAGCTGGTCTGAAGCAACTGGAAACTAGCTGTAAACGTTAATCATTCTGAGGATTTTAGGCACTTGCTGTTCACAGTATTCAGAACTTTGCTGCACATTCAGCATTTGATGAATTTCGAAAGGAATGAGAACATGGCACTGTGCACAGCCCCTCTCATGCATGCAGGCAAGGACAGAGGCAGCTGGGGAATGTTGAAGCAATATATGAATACCAGAAGTTGAGCCTCATTTTTATTTCTATGAAAGCAGAACTGACAACATTGTACAAAGGGGTTTTTTGTTTGCTTGTTTGTTTGTTTGTTTGTTTGTGGTTTTCCTTCCCCCACGAAAGCAGGTGATTCTTGGATTCTAAAAGCTGAAAGCTGCTAAAATCTGACTTACATGATCCTGACAGACAACTTCAGTCTCTGGCCCAAGGTGAAATTAGTCTAAACACTTAATAAAGCAAAATTAGGCAGAAGTCTTGTGGCATCATTAATTAATTTCATAATTTTCAAAGCGGTTTGTGTTCATTAGGGGGAAAGAGGCAGAGGAATGTAAGAATTAACAGTAATTTCTGTAGCCAAAACAAGTGAGGGGCTGTAGCCAACAGTCTGCACCATGCATTCCCAGGCATGTTGATCATACATTCAGAGTGAAAAAACAAGGATATTGTAATCAAAGAGGAGAAGGTTACAGAGAAGTGGTTTAGTTAGAACAAGGGAAGATGGATAACAAAAGGAAGACAAAGGAGAGTGAACATCCCAGACATTTTGCAGTAGAGTGAAAAGGGGAAAATTACTCCCATATAACTCTTTCACTGTTCACTCCTTTCTCAACATCTTCAAATGTATTTGTGCCATATCAGTGGCAACACACTGCCCCAGCTCATTTGCCACATTATTGAGCTCTTTTTCATTTGGCCTTGATCAACCAAACTCCCTAGTCATAAACTTTCTGACTCACTTTCACACATCAGCCTAGTTTCTATAGTGTAGAAACACCACAGAACAAAAGCCTAAGATGATAATGTCTCCTCTTTACATTTAACTTCTCCATGAAACATATCTCAGCTCTGAACCTTCTTATGCTTTCTGACATACGCAAATGTCTGTTTAAAATCATCAGATATATATGACCTCCTTCACCTAAGGTACATCCCACCCTAATGTCAGAAACTCCTGATCACTGGCTATTCACCAGTAAGAGCCTCAGAAGATTTAACATGCTGGATGTGAGAAAGCAGGAGCAGAGAATACCACCATTCTGCTTCTTTGCTCTGGAGTGAGAGAACTTCATGTAAGTGTAAGTTTCTTGCTCCGATGTCCACACATATTAAATGGAAAAAATAAGATTTTTATGAATTTTTAGCCTGTGTTCCTTGTGGTCTCAGCATCAAAGGAGGAAAAAACCAGAGTCAGCAGTCAGATGAAATTTCCAGGGATTAAGGCCTCTATATCATCACCTGTATTCCTCTATGAAGTTATACACTGCCACACTAGTTACACTGCAAATTGATTACATCATTTGTAGCCATCATTTGTAAGACTTATGTTTGCTCTGGACTTCCTGAGTCATCAAAATAACTCTGACAAGCCTCAGCTCTATCCAAGATCACAAGATCAACGAACCACCTGTGATGTTAATGGCTGGTTATCATGGAAGCAACAATCAAAGCAGTTTACTATATAACACAGTTTCAGTTTTATATAATCCCTTTTATGTAATTAGATGCTTGTTTTCAACCATAGTCAAAGATTAATCTCCTTCCGCTGATCTAAAGTAACTGGCATAAATAAGCCTAAGAGATCAATGAAACTCTGGGTAATTTTGTCTTTATTTTAATTTCTTTGCAGATGAATCATTTAAATTAATGATAACAGAACACTTTCACTGAATGACTTGGCTAAACAGAACTTCAAAATCAGGCTGGCTTGTCCCAGCAGGAATGGTGGAAAAATGTCTATGGTAAGGGTTCAGAAGTATTAGGGAGGATATGGAACACAAAGACACATGTACCAAAACGGAGTCAGAATATTTTTTTTCTTGCTGACAAACTCTTCAAAACTCTTTCAGGTAATCCTAGAGTTTCAATAAGCTCTATTGATTTAAGGAATGATTCACAGTTGGTCTGGAAATGAGGGAGCTTTTAAAGTGTAATCATCAAACCCATATGGTTTATTTCACAACATCTTACCACTCAACTTTAAAACAAATATAACTCGAATCACAATACAATGATGATTGATGTTTTTCATCAACGCCCAATTATCATTCCATCACGGTGCAAGACTTTAAAGCAGAGTTGTCTGAGCCAAGTAAAACACAAAGTGAGCATCTGAAAATCCAGATCTGTGCTCTTACAAAATGACTTACCAAACATTTATTATTTTCTAACATGTTAGGTCACGTTAGTTGTATATGGGTATACAAGATGAGGCATTTTCATCATATGCTTAGGTAGCTCATTTCACTAATTTCTCAGTAAGAATCCTATCTGCAAAGAGATTTTCACTCTGTTTTAAACAGGGCTTGTGCTGGAATTCTTAGCATTGGTGGGGTCAATTCTCAGGTTTTTTTTATTTCACTGGTCTCTAAATATTTGATACTAAGCATTCATACAGCTACCCACATATGTTGCTGGGTATTTCATGGGCATTTCATGATCAAATCATTACAAGTCCACTAAACTTCCCCTTTATCTTGCAGAATATGTTAGAATACATATTTTGCAATTGTGTTTATATACATATATATATATAAAATATGTATAGATATCCTCATATGTTACAGAGAAAGAGGTATTCTCTGCATCATCTGACATGACCTAACATGATTTTCATTGGAAATTAAGTTTCATAATTCAGAAGCAGGTTGTTTGAGGCTGGGTTTTTTTCAGCATTGCACAGTAACAGCAACAAAATGATAGGAGGTTATGGAAATAGAAAGAAGTCATTTAAACATGCAAGTAAATGCAGATGATAAAAGACATATCAGTAATCTAGGCAAAATTGTTACAATATCATAGGTTCTACATAACTTTTAACCAAGTTAAGTATTACCTCATTTTCATACCATGTATTATTCATAAGCTTTACTTGGAGCACAGTATATATTTTGTCCTCAAGGTCTGTAAAATAACTAAAATACAGTTTACATAATAAACACTACATATTTTGCTAAAATGCAGTCACCTCAGGTGGGCATAAAAGCAACTATTTAATAATGTTCAAAAATAATACATACCACTTAAGAAAAAAACAGAGAATGTTTTACTCATTAAAAAAAGTCTAGTGCATGTTAGCCAAGTGCAAAATAATAAACAAAGATAGAATTTATCTGACACTTTTTGCCTGACACAGCTACCTCAATAGGATAACATTTTTTTATTTTCATCTGTGGAAAGGATTTTGGTTTTATCCTGCAGCTCATATTATTGTATCTCCTATACTGTACTTCGCAATGCTGAATTGGTGCTATGATTCAGTGCTATGGCTGTTTGACGGTTTACATATTTTTGTGGGGAGAAACAAGAGAAGCATTCTAATAGGGATGTGTGTGTCATTTTAATGCACTTGGATCTTTTGCAGCAATGAAAAAGCTGAAATAAAATGTTTCCTTTTCAAAGGTGTCTTGATTTTCTTTTAAAAAAATCTAAAAAAAATCCAAAAAGCATTCATTTTTTTACTTAGTTTACCACATAAATGAAATTTGAGTGATTAGGTAGTTATATTGTTTTTTGAAAGGTGTACTTATTTGCTTCTGATTTTCATTGGAGGAGAAAGAAGAAATGTGTTTTAACACATTTTCATTTTCTCATCAAGACTTTCTGAAACAAATAATATTGCCTCTTGATCCACTAGAAACTTTCATTACAAGATTGAATGAAATAATATAGTCAGATAAAATGCCTTCAGGTATATACTCTGTAATCATTAGAACATGTCATTACAGCATCACACCAGACATAAGACACATACCTTCTGCATTTAGTTGCCTGTTCTTTTCACATAACCATTTAGAGCAAAAAAAAAGCAAACACACTTTCACACAGAGGTTTATAACAACATTCTTGACTAATTGCTTGGGTGACATCTTGATTCCAAATACATTTTGATTTTGATTTTTGTTTCTGTTGTACTTCCTATACTTCACCTTGGGGAAGAAAAGATTAAAGATAATGCCTGTTAAGTTTGGCTTCATATCTTATGAAAACCAATGTGAATACAATGTATTTTCCCTTAACATCTTTGAAAATTTCTTCAAGGATTCCCAAAGGCCCCTTTACACCAGTCCAGCAATATAAAGCAGACTTAAAGAGGATGCAAACAGAATATTAATTCCCTATAAAGACAATTTGTGTTGCTTACACATAGTGTAAACAAAAGCCATGTCCCAAACTGCTTGTTTCCTGCAGGACTGATTTTTGTTATTTGTTCAAAATTGAATTCAAACAAAATTATCTCTAGGAAAGGGAATTTGTTGACCTGAAAGAATCCTGTAAACTAACACTGTAATTTTTATGACTCCATTTCATTTCTACATGCACATTACCAGATGTCTGTTCACACCATAACCCTGTGGAAAATAACTTCATTGCATGCAGGTAATAATCCATCATTAGTCACCAATTAGAAATTCATGAGAGAGTGTGAAAACACTCTACATTCTGCCTGGTTGCTTACAGTGTGTGAGGCCTATCTTAAAAAGAACAGTTCAATGTCAAACTGAGTTTCGTGCTGCAGTCCTGAGTAACAACAGTACCACATGCAGGTCCCCATTCTTCCATTGCAAATACTCATTCTCCTCTGACACATCATCACCCTGAAATATTTCAGTTGGTGGTATCCAACCTGAAGGTTGTGGCACTTGTGAGTGGAGCTTGAGACACTAATAGAAATTCTTTTTTTTCCCGGCTCTTATCTGGCACCATGAGCCTAGTAAATCATATGTTTGCTTGCCTGTCTGTGCCTGGGTTGAGATGAACACAGGAGATGACTGGCGCCCCTGGGTGCAGCTCATAACTGTAACTAAAAGTAATATGATAACTTAAAAAACAGTGTGATCTGCTAATTAACAGCAAAACGGACAAAGATGGAGCAGTGAGTAGGAACAAGTACATGGTATTATATTCCTTTCAGGAAAATTGCTTTCCCTGCAACTAAGAAAATACGCAATATGGCCTCTTCAGACTTTAGTACAATTCTTCTCAATCTGTGGTCAACAAACCACAGGTGATGATGCTGCTTCATTTATTTGGTCAGAAGTTAAGTGATGCATTGACTAAAACCACTAATAATTGTTTGGACTAATGTCTTAAGCAGGTATCAAGAAACAACATTAATCATTCACCTTTCCTTCCATGCTTTCCTTCCATGCTGAACAGTAATGGGCATCAAGTGTTGCAGAGGAATGTGGGCATCACTTACTGTGTATTCACGTGCGATACAGTTCAACAAGAGCCTACCTCATTCCTAGGTAACAGTTGTGCCTGCTTCCTTTCTAGGATTACCTGTCTTGTAGGCATCTCACTCCATCATGCTCCTGGCCCCTCGGTTTCAGCTCCATATGTACCCAGAGCAATGCCCTATTTGGGGAGGACAGGTACCCACCTCCTATCCAAAATTATCATCATCAAAAGTGACAGACACTTCTGAAATTATCCCACAGTCTCGGAATAGAGACGTGCTGAGTTATGGCAAGAATGTATATGAACACAAACTAAGCTTAGGAAATTTTCAGATATGTCCTTTATCCAGCAGGTTGAATGTTGCGGCCAGGCAGCCCCTGATTTGCAGCTGGCAGGTGAAAAGAAATTTGAATGGTGTCATCTGTATACACAGACAGATGTCCTTGGCCAAGATGGCCTTGATCTGCTCTTTCTAAGCTGCTGCACTGCCATGTAGGCACACTGGCACTACATGGAGCTTTGAGGACACTGCACTAGCAGTGGCTTGGACAGCACCTACACAGGGCTCAGATAAAGACCTATATGAATGGTATAGGCTGTCTTATATCTAAGCCGCCATAGTTCAAACGAGGTGCTTCACCCAATGTCAGATATCTGCCTTCTCTAATTTTATATGAACTAGTAAAGCAGAGGTATCTTTTGGTTCTGATGTAGGTCTAACAAAATCTTCACTTATGATATCTTCAGGGCTAGTTTAAGTGCTAAATTTTCAGTGAATACTGATGAACACCTTGATATTTATATTGCCAGTGCCTGGGCCAGTTTTTTTTTAAGAGGGGCTTAAATTCAAAGATCAAGAAAATGACTATGAGTTATAGCAAGATTACTATATAGAAATGTGTAAGACAGCCTCATTTAAATGCAGTCAGGATGTGTTCGGGGTATGGCAAGTAACCCTAAGCAATGCAAATTTCAACACTGGATTGTGAGTACTTGCTATATAGTATAAGAAGGAACCATAGTCCGTCTCCATGCAGCCCACTGGATACCACTGTTTATACAGTACATGATCTGAGGTAAGACGTTAGCATATTAACACACATAATGTTCTAGAGCACATTTACAAAAAGCACAACATAAGACAGAGAACGTTCAAACTGCTCAGGGGCCAATCTTGGCCATAATTTTCTAAGATTATTCAGTTCATATTTGCACATGATAATCAACACAAAATTAAATATCCATATTGCCTAACTACATGTATATGCTCTAATAGCATAATTAAGATACCCAATTTTAAAATTAGTGTGGCATTACTAAACAGCTTTTCACATTATTGTTTCATTCATTTAAAATTATTTTCAGAAAACACAAATTCATATGCAAGGTATGGTACACTGTAAAAATACTAAAAACTGTTTAATAATGCATATTCACAAAGGGCCAAAATTAAGACTTAATAGGCATACTTGACTACCTATGTCTTTGTATTTGAAAACTTAGTACTACAACTTTAATGTTCTGTTATTATGGTTTATGTCTGGTTGTTTGAAATAGAGCTTTGGGTTTTGGCTTTTCTAGATAAAAAAAATCCATGCTTTATAATGGTGTAACCAGTCAGGAAATGTTTGCACATTTCATAAGTGAAAACAATACTATTTTTCATTTACATTAAAAGTTTTATTTTCAGGAAGTCAATGGACTGACCTGAGAATTGTCACTTCTATTTCCAAGCAGATGTGAATTCAGAGTTACTCAAATACCTTTCTTGTATATTGTTCATTACTGTGTTCAGTGGTTCAGTGGATATTTTCAAAGATGAATGATTTTGCAACAGCCTTTGTCCAATGTCTTTTTTGGTCTTGGAAATCTTCACCAATATTTGCTTTTTATGACAGGTATCAACAGCAATCATCTACAACAAAAAGTAGCAGTGTGCAACACAAATTTATTTTGCTTCCAGATGCCAACAGGGGTTAAAAGCTGTTCTTGCAGCCTTACAAAGTAATATTTGTAACACTGAAAATATAGCCAAATTGAAAACAACACTCAAGTCTTTGTCATCAATGTCTGTTTTGTAGTCATGTTTTTTCAGTACCTAAGATAATTAATAATTCCTGACATATTTATATTGTAGAAAATATTAATTTTCCAATCCCTTCTTTTGGAAGTAGCTGAATGCTTAAAAATTAAAGAAATAATACTTGAGGGAAAAAAATGTCTGGGAAGTGTTATCTAAAAATAATAGATGTTATAAACAAACTGTCAGACTGAACATAAGCACAGAACCCAGCATATAGATAACACCAGTGGATAAACTGCCACCACAAGATTAGTAAAATGTGTCTTTCCTCCTGCATGGATCTTTGGTCTGATTCCCACTAGATGACTTAGCTGAACTGCTATGCTTATTTCAGAAAAGTACCAAGTGCTGATATTATAATATTGGTTGAAGAAGCATCCACCGTGCACTTAGGGAAATGGTTCCAGTAACTAATTGTCCTCATTCTTAACTATTGTGTCTACAGATCTAATTTCATTTTACTTGGATTTAGTTTCCACTGGATTTTATCATAACATTTTGCCTGAGCTTACACAGTGTACAAGTGAACACAGGCCCAGCTAAGCGTCTAGTAAGAGCTGAGTCACATAAGGCCAAGTGGTGACTCCTGAGGGACCTTGCTCCAGTAGTGACTGACAAAGAACAACTGCATACTGCAAATACTGCTTTAATCCAGCTCTTATGTCCTGTATTTATCTTTTGTCATTCATGTTTTCACTATGTGATACCAAGTGATACATTACAGAAGTCTAATATAGTGTAACACTGATTTTGTTCAAAATTACAATCTCATTAAAACAAGTGGATTAAGTTATTTTGACAGGATCATCTTAATAACCATCTTGACCTTCTTTTGATTGTTTAATGAGCATCATTCAGCATTAAGCATATTATTTACTCTGTCAGACGTATAGCTGCTTATGTAAGAATTAAGAAAACCTATCTAGAATAAGATGTGCCTTCCCTTTTATTTTTAAAACTATCAGCAGAAACAGTAATTTTATTGTAATTTCTGAAATTTTCATGGTTTCTCAGACTTATTAGAAAGTAACACAAGCAGATGATAGGTACCATCTTAAAAGATCCAAGATCCAAATTATCCATAATACTCTAATTTACAGATAAAAATCTATAATAGGACCTGTTTAATAATGTATCTAGGTAAAGCTGGAAATTTTAAAAAATTAATGATTATCATATGGAAGAAATATATTTGTCTTTTTCTTTCAGATATATTCTTTTCTGCTTATTGATTGCGTAGTATGCAAAACCAAAACATTCTTCCTTTCCCTTATCAAGTTAATTTAGTCATTATAGTCCAGATGAAAATGAATTCTCAGTATATGTCAGCGATGGCAAAGTCCTATTATTCTTCATCTGAAGGCCAATATGTCATGTATCTTGCAACTGCTTTCAATACTAAATGTAGCTAGATGAATAACCACTGACAGGAGCTTTCAGTCCTGTTCTGCATCCTACATTTAACAGATGAACTTTGGTGATTTTGCTGGATTTATCATACAGAATTCAGAGACAGAATTGCTGGTTAGCATTCAGCAGTAACTGAAGCTTGCAGGGAAAGGCAGCTCTCCATAGGGCTGGCAGATTTACCATTTTCCATCAGTAACTGGGGGGGGGGGGGGGAGGGGGGGGAGGCAGGGGGTGCAGGGAGCAAATTCAGAATTGTGCAAGGGGGAAAAAAAGGAAACAAACTATCAGTCTGCTTGTTTGGAGATGCTTGATTTCTTCTTCCTTCATGTTCAGACAAGTCCTTGCTAGCTTCAGACTTACTTTAAATTCCTTGGAAATTATGTAATAATGGATTTAGTTTCCACAATTGCAGCACAGTCTTAACTAAGCGATCAGCTCAGCAGAACTGTCAAAATGATGGTACAAAATTTGCTGAATTTGTCCCTAAGTGACCTGGACTTCACAGCTTTCTGTAATTATTATTATCAGATTGTGACATGAAGTTCCCACAGTGGCAAATGTTGATAGGCTTACACATGATCTTAAACAGTGTTATAATGGTCTGGGGTTTTCCTAGAGGAAGAATTATCATTGGCTGGGCTTCAGCCTTCCTCTGTCCCTCCCAGCCGCTCAATAAAAGAATGTGGAAGGAGTTGAGATATCTTCTAAAGTTTGTCATGTAGGACACTGGTAAGGTAAGTAGGTTGCTTGGAAGATCTTCTCTTTTCAACTGGCATAATGCCCCAAATGGAAGAAATAATCTGAAAATGCTTAGTAGGACTGTCAGTCCCCCCCTGCTGTGGGTATCTGTGTATAGGCATATGCATGCATGAACACAAAAACCGTCCCGGTGCACCAGCACACTCAAATTAATCATTTACCTCTTTGCTTTTAATGTTGCTGCTTGATTTTCTGTTGATCTTTTGCATGCATTGTTTGTAATTTTTTTATTATTGTTATACCAGAAATACACAGTACTCTGAAAGGAAATTGTAGAAGGGTATATTTCAGAATAAGGGCAAGCAACACTATGTCAGAGGAAGACACTAGTTGTCAACAGCCTATATTTCCTGTTTATAAGAAGGAAAATGGGTATGTTAGAAAAAATGAGACTTTTATTTACTATCTAATGAACAAGGAATAAACTGCTTGTGAAAAGCAATCACAATTTAGTCATTCTGGTCATTACAGACCCTTTAGGTCTTTGAAACCAAGGATGGAGTGACTCTGTATGGTGTGACTCATTTTTCCAGATGATGAGTTCACTTGGCTGCTGGGCTAGAGTGCAGAAATGTCCCATTGCCCATGCTGTAAATGCTTAAGTAGCAATGGATTATGTTTCAGTTTAAGTTGCATCCCTGTTCACATTTGAATCATCTCCTCTTAATAAAAAAAGTGATCACTGAAGTAACCAGCCCTTCTTCTGGAGTAGCCTGGCTATAGTCTGCTCATCGCTCTAAAGCAGAGGAGTTTTGAATGGCATGATACTATGCTTTGCCTTATGAACAAATGTGGAACAGCTAAATCCTGCCAGCTCATTGACAGCAGATATGCTGTAGAAACAGCTCAGGCCATCAATCCCAGCACTGGCCTGATCACAGGGTAGTAAGAGGCGCTGCACTCTGCAGTATTTCACTGCAGAGACAGATGCTGAAGTTTGCACCAAATGACTTCTACTTCTTCAAAACACTTTGATGGCAAGTTCCCTGTCTTCTGCCTCTGTCTATCTCTTTTCAGCTGCTCATAACTATCCCTTCCATACTGCAGGAGGTTCCTCCTGCATATCCACTCCTTCTAGCCCTGATTTTTATCCCACTCCAGTCAGTAAGTGCTAGGTTAGTTTGAGCAGGTTATATAGGGACTTTTAGACAACATGGATCATTTTGACAGAGGATGTAGTAAGCATTGGGAAGAGTAAACTGTGGAAAAGCATATGTGGTCCAGCCATAACCAATGTTGACTTTGGCGTGTGCTGACCCAGAGTTCTGAAAATGGAATTTAACCCATGGCTTTTATAAGCAAGGAAAGGCTTTTCAACCAGCTCCCTAATTATGAATACACTGAATAGCAAAGAAGAGATAAAAGATATGCATAAAGTCAGACAAATTCCAGTTAGAGCAAGGAAACTAGCACCTCACATACAGTCACGGCATGTGGGTGTATGTGAGTGTGTTAAAAAAAAAAAAGTGAAAATTTGGTTAGAGGATATTTGCAATTCAAGTATCCTGGCATGGCTACTGCTATGTTGGTGTGACCTGAAAAGGAATGAAACCCATCTCCAAAGCATTGCTTAAATTCTTTATAACAGACGATTTGCAGGAGAATTACAAGCACATTGAAAAATTCAGGACTTGCAGTAAACTGGGTATGCAATCACATTGGGGAAGGCATCGTTAATGTGGTAGAATGCTAGAAAATGACACATCCTCTTCCTGTCCTACCTAGTGATTTGCATGTATGTTTTTAAGAAATAAAACTGATGTCACAATAATAGGAGATGCTCAAAGACTAGAAAGAAAACACCTGGAAAACCAGAAAGTGACCTTGAACTTAAGTTCCACTAATCTTCTCACTGAGCTGTTCAACTTCTACCTTAGCTGCTAATGGGGAAAACTGATAACTCCCAGGCTGGGCTTTTTTTCATGTTTAAAGATATAAAAGGAAAAATACATAGAATACAGTCTTGAAATTAGATTATCAGTTCCTCATAGGGGTTGCATTTTCATGCTTGTGTGAAGTGACCTGACTACTGGATGGTCCAGTGTAATAGCAAGACATTATTAATAATCAGAATCAAAATACCATGCTGGGTATTCATCCTCTTATCTCAAATACCAACAAAATATCATTTGCTCATTTCAGGATTGTTTCATCTAATTGCCAGTTACGCAAATTAAGGCAAAGTGTGGTTATTTTCTTGTGCATAGAAGCCTTTGAAATACCTCCAACTTCCTTAAGTCTCATTCTTGGTTGTTGTAATGGAAGAGCAGCACTTTTAGTCCCAAAATTTTCTGTTATAAAACCAACAGCACTTAGAGGTAGACTTTCATACGGATTTAGTATTTGAGAAGTGTGGCGTGAGCATACATAATGGGATTTTCAATGCTAAACCCTTTTCCCATCAGCTTGCTTCAACCAGTGGACACTAAAAATGCACATAGGGACATTTTATAGCCAGTGAAAAGACAGATTTCTGTGGTCTTCCAAATAACTCTTCATTGGACTGTGTCATGAGCTTGGACACCTCATCCAATCTTGTTATGCTCCTACTTTTAAAAAAGGGCTGAACACATTTCAGGACCATCATGTCTCAGCATGCCTGTTTGAAAAGTTTGTAAATGTATTTAGAAATGTGTTACATAAAAGTGAATTTGGAAATAATTTTATATTCATTATCAGGTCTTTTTTTTTCTTTCTTTTTTTTTTTTTTTCTCAGATCTTTTGCCAGCAGACCTTTTTTACTGAAATATATAAAAGGGGGGGGGGGGGGGGGGGGGGGGGGGGGCGGGGAGGTTCACAGCAAGCACTTCAAGTCACCTGCATTCGCACTGACAACCATCCCTGCATGTCCAGGTATCAAAACAGCTCATGACTTCTGTATGTTCCAGCACATTTTCAGGTGTGAGACACTCAGTAAATTGCTGGTTTGGATGTTTTATCCTTCCATTCCAGCTTTTATTGTTCTTTGATGAATTGCTCACTTAGTGTCTAGAAAAAATAGACATCAATATTAATAACAGCTCCAATGAGCTGTGGCAGACTGAAGGATACAGCAGATTAGCAATCATTGCATGTCATAGACTTATGATGATAATTGGAATACATATTTACGTCTACAAAAAATAATATTGTAAATAATTAGAATAAAGGACAACTTTAAATTATGTATAGACTGCCTTATCCTTAGCAGAGTATTAACAATAAAGTTATAGAGGAAAAAAACAAGCTGTTTTGATTGTTTATGTTGCACAGGTACAAGGTGAAACCTAACTGAAACCTCACTGTGATATTCATGGGGAATATGTATTTTAAATTACAATACATTTGATGTATAATATCATAAGATGTAGATTCAACTCTTATTAAAACAAAGTTCATCCAACTAATGTTTCAAAAAGATCAAGTTAAAGAAAATTCCATGGTTTTATCAGTAAGATTAATTCTTTAATTTGGAAATTAATGCTATCTGTACCCTACCAGAAGGCTTTTAGAGGCAGGCATGCAATACAGTGTTCTTTATATCTAAAGAAGTTAGCCCCATTGATGTGTTAAATACATTTTTATTTCTGCTGCTGATATCAACTCAGAATTTGTCTTTTTGCCAACTTCCACTTATTCAGTACAGAAAAGATATTAAATGACTGAAAACTCTGTTCACATGGTTGTATAGTCACTTTCCAGTCAAATTAAATGAAAATGTAAAGCATGTGTTAGCTGTCTCTTCTGCAACACAGTAATTGGTCTAACCTCCCAAATGAAATTAAATTTAACTTTCTTTTGATGACTCAAGTCTGAAAGGAAGTAAGTATACCCATATTTAAAGCTCCTATTTACCTTTCCCTTTGTCTTCTTAACAGAGATAATCTGGAGCTTTGTCCTAGCAATATAGATGCTAATTTTACTATCTGGGAAAATCACAGCCTGTGACTCCATCAGACCACATAGAAAACTCTACTCCTACTTTCCCATTGTTGGCATCTAAGATAAATTTTTGTGAGTAATTTTCTTTTTTCTCTCTTTCTGTCTGATTTATATACAATTCAGATTAGCAATGTTTTTCCTTCTTAGCACCGAGTAGAAAAAAATATATGAAGGTTGAAATGACAGTAGGAATCCAGAAAAGTTGCTTTATCTCTACACAGTAACTATATATAAGTGACCCCTAGTAAATATGCTAAAAGTTTTTATCAAGAAATCTGTAACCTGGAGTTTACAAACCCAGAAGTATGCCCTTAGAATTTACTCCCGGATTATATCTTCTTCTGAAACAGTTTAATACTAGTGAGATGTAGTCTCATGTCAGCAATGCCCCTGCTGGCACACAACACTGACGTTGCACTTTCCCTTCTGGCCAAAGTTAAGCTTGGTCATAATTTATAGACACCTATTGCTCATTTTACCCCAAGCTCCACCTCCTCTTTTCATTCCAGAGCCACCAGGACAAAGTGCTAATGTAATTCATTTCTAACCCAGTTTGGTCAAAACGATCCAAGTTATGTGGCAGTTAATCTGTTGAAATTGATGTCTGTCTGACTGAACTAGGTTAAGGAGCAATTACACAAGCAGTTGAGGCAATGGATCTGGGCTGCAGTTCTTTAACTGGCTGACTGCTGGCTGCTGCACTTCTGATACATCCCACCCCACCCCTGTTCTTCCATTGTCCCTTCCCCGGGCTCCTCCTGCCCTGACAGAACTTTTTGAAACTCCTAAATCTGCAGAAAACAGCTCAGTGCAGGACCAGCCAAAGACCAGAGCTGGTAAAAGGAAGGTGACAAGAAAAAGCAACCAAGAAGGAATGCGAGGGAGAGGAGGTGAGGTTTAAGGAGGAAGCCAGGTTCTAGGAGCAGCAGAGTTTGCTAGGGACAGGGACCTCCTCAGCCCATCTGGAGGCATCCAGTACAGCAGAGGTGACTGACTGTAGAGCACCTGTCCCTGCATTCCTTAATCTTGTTCCTGCCACATTAAGGGTTATCTTTGCTATAGTTTCAAGTACGCCAGAACTGGACTTCAAGTGAGTAAGAAACAGGGCATACTTGGAGAAAGACACGATGAGGTAGTAGACTGTGCCAAAGAGGGATTTACATGCATCCAGGGCCTTTAAACCCATTTTACCAGAGATTTCAGCATGGAGTTCTAGAACAAAAGGAAGAACCTCCTGCCTGAGATATTTTTAGCTTTGAACTCCGTCCCAAAGTTAGGGCAGGAGCAGATGTTTTCTCTTTTCCCCAGCTGGAGGTTTCTGTCCCAGCCCACCTACGACTAACTCAGTTTGTGGGGGAGCTCCCTGCCTCGCCCCAAGGAAATTCAGCCATGTTCATGCCAACAATCTGCATTATTTGAGCTGATCTCCTTTGATGTGCCTAAAGCGAATTAATGTGTGCATGTGACAACAGCCTGAAGATGAGCAGCTGCTGTGAACCAGAACTGGCACTCCTGGACCCAGCAGAAAGCATCTGTCCTTGATTGCAGGTCCCTGAACCAACCCCCTTATCATGAAACACAGTAGGAGGAATGTATTACCCCTCTCTTACTCTATAGCATAATGATTAAAACCCTCACCTCAGACTGGGGGGAGACAGAGTTCTAATACTTTTTCTGCACAGGGGAATGTACATGCACATGCTTTGGATGTCCAGTTTTCAGATTAATGAGCATTTCAGAGCAGGATACTTTGTCCTTCCTTCTCCAGCGAAACCTAAAGCAAGAAATGGAAATCCTTACCATCTAGTGAAACTCTTGTCATCTAGAGCTTGACATATTCACTCAGGATGGAAAAGATCAAGAGCCCAGGCCCTCTCCACCTCTCCAATGAGCACCCACTGTTTAACTGAAACACAAATCTTTTCCTACTGACTATCCCAGAACATGCATGTGGCTGCTTGACACAGCTCTCTGTCAGAGTGAATACCTCATCATCTGCTTGCTGAGATAAGTACTCAAGCAGAGGAGAAAATTAACTGGAGGATAGTGCTGTAACTACTGTAAAGTAAACCACTGCTGTAAAGTGAAAGGGGTATTATACCGTCTGGTCTCACTTTAAATGAAGAGCAGAAATTAAGATTTGATCTGAGTCTGCTGACTGGATTAGATCCTGCCAGCCAGCCAGGCAGAATGATGTCTAATTTATATACCTCAAATATGTTTGAAACCTAAGCTAAAGATGCTCACGTGATGATCTTTTGGCAACTGCAGAATATGAACAGTTGCAAACACTTAGACATGGAAGAAATTTGAGTGATAGAAACTTCAGTACTTATAATAATCAACCTCTGCAGTGTTAAGTGACAGCCAAGTAGGCACTTTGAGGCTATGTACTTTAGACTTAGCAAACTCAAACGGCACTCAGATAACTGATTGTATTTTGTATATCAAGGATAAAATCCCCAAAGTAGCCTCTGGCCTAAAGCAATATTTCAGCATTTTAGATGACAGTGATTGCATGACAGCCACCCTCTCATGCAGGGTTCCAGGGAAGGGAGGGCAAGGGCAGCGCTGGGAGGCCTCACTGGTGCAATCCATCCCACAGAAGCACGGACTGCACAGCTCCTGTCTGCCTTGGTCCTTTCCCCCTTCACAGCCAGCACTTGGAGTTGCAGTGACCAACACTAATCTCACCCTTCAGAGCTGGGCTTGTGCGTGAGCAGCTTGTTTACTAACCCTCCAGTCCTGGCTGACTTTCTGCTGCCAGGAGTTTGGGGTCTGTTTTCCACCATCATTCATTAAGTTATCAAGCAGTGTGCCAAGTTTCCATCAGCCCAGCAAAAACCTCCTCAATTCCAAGCCGTTTTCCCCATGCCAGCACTCTACACTGTAGATCCTCTGAGCTGTCTTGGCCAGAGAAATCTGTTTATGCAGTTACATTTTCCTAAGGAGCTGACAGGAGAGCATGCACTTAATTAAGGCAGAAGATTACAGTGGCCACTGGGGCTAGTGCTTTCTAAAATCAAAACAATGATGTGGGACAGGGGGGGAATGTTCAAACTTAAAAGCACAGCCACAGAAAAGATAAGCTGTAAACATATACATCATTTTGGTCAGAGATGTCCAAGGCTTCTGGTCCTATAAATCCAAATCCTAATCCTAACACTGTGTTCCTGAAATTAGTTTGCTTTTCATAAGAATCTGAACCAAACCTCTTCAGGTCTTACTCAGAGATGAAACAGGAATTGGTGGCAATAAATGCAGCAAATAAAAATCTTGCCTGGCTGAAGGCTGGAGACTTATTTTGGCAAACTTCAATCCTTCTCAGCATATTCTGTGAGTATGCAGACATCCAACTCCCAGTACAATTGAGTCCTTAATTCCTGTTCGCTGAAGTAAACAGAGGTGAAATCATCAATTCAGCTGTGTTCTCAGCTTGCCTCGGTCTACATATTGCAAGGATGCGACCATAATGACCAACTGCATTACTAATACCTGGTTGTTTCATTCATGAAGGAAAAGCTGCTCAGCGGCTGTTCAGTGGGACAAGGTAGCTGTTCTAAATGAAGCAGAATTTTTTGATTGTGATTACTACACTGAGGAGATCTAGAAATCTTCATCCTGTTTTGAATTACATTTTGAATTACACAGCATGCTTAAAGACACATCCATGGTTTTGCAAAGGAAGCTATAGACCCTTCATCAAATAGGAAGAGCTAATATTTGAAATGGTCTCAGCAACAGAGTAATGAGAAATGATCAATTTTTTTAAAACCTTCCAAAAGGGATTTAAAGAATTTCAGACTAAGAAAGCTTATGTTCATATTAGGAAAACTGGTAGAAACTTGTAATAAAAGTATCCCACTACCAATATCAATCAAAAAGTGATAAACATTTTATAATAGGGAAGAGTGGACACTACTTTTGCACAAGGAAGTCATACCTCACAAATTTACCAGAGGTTTTGAAAGGTGCTCAAGAACAGGCAGATGTGGGAAATCCAGGTTATGTAGTGAATGTAGATTTTCAAACAATTTTACATTGTTCGTAGCACAGAAGATCCCTTCAAAACTTCAGATCTGAACGAAGTATAGAAACAAAGAGTAGAAATAACCAGCTGATTTTACAGGAAAAGAAGATCATCAGGATCTGTGCTGAGGCTTATGATGTTCAATATAATAATAAATCATCTACAAAAGGGAGAAGATTGTAAGGCAATGACATTTGCTGGTAATTCCAGGCTTTAAAAATGAATATTCATGTTACTTACTGGCTGGGTAATGAACTGTCAGGGGAAATGTAATGTTTACAAATGCAGGATCATAAACAAGACCACTCCTAACTAGATCTCTACAGTAGTGGGCTGTAAACTAAATATTACTACTATAGAGAGATCCTGGAGTTAGTGAATAAGTCTGTAAAAATCTGCTCAACGCTTAGTTCTGGTTACAAAGCTAACTAGTGAAAGTCTTAGAATAGAGATCAAAAGCAAAAACGTTATTATGTTTATTTATATTATGTTATTATAAACCTATCATAGGTCATATTTTATTTTTATTATTTGTTCTGATGACATTCATGTCGAAACAATACAGTGGCATAAGAACAGGTCCAGAGGCAACAATTACAATCAAAAGTACAGATTTCCTTCTGTATCAGCAGAGGTTAAGCAGACTAGAACTTGTAAGTTTGGAAGACAGAAGACTCAAAGGATTATGCTAGAGGTCACTGGTGATAATCATAAGTAGAAGATGAACAGGATGTAATTATTCAGAAGTTTATAGACAAAACTAAGGGGCATCAAATGAAATTATCAGACACTAGTTTGGAAGCAAAAAAAGAAAGAAGCTTGCATTCAGTATGTGTAACTAATTAAGCCATAGAATTCATTATGAAGAATGGTATAGAACCCAAAATCTGAAATGGTTAAAAAGCAACAGAAAATTTTATAGGAAAACAATGCTTCCATAACCTTAAAGTACAAAGATACCACTGGCAGTTCAGAAAATCTATGAACTGCAGAAGGCTGGAAGAAAACGCAGAAGAAGTATCACAGCATGATGCCTTTCCCGAGGCATCCATCGCCTTTCCCGGGGAGAGACAAGGTGCTTCACTCTGATCCACTACTGGTTGTTCTAACATTATGTGCTACATTGTATCATGCCAAATCTCTGAGCTTCTGTGGGAATCCCATAAAAAAATTACTTCCTCCTGACAATAAAACCAAACTTTGAAATCACAAGAAATGCCTCAAGTCTGAACATTTTTTCTTGAGCTTCTAATTCAGGCCACATTCAGATACATTTCTTTCCATTGAAGGCAGCTGGAAAATTTCTAGCAATTCCTATGCAGACATTATAATTCTCCCTTTAGTATTTCTGTAACACATATGTCCACAATTAAATAATACTCAACATTTTGAAGATGTGAAGCATCGAATAACTACAGATAATGTAACAATAATTAAAACTGTAGCTATGCCATACAAAAGAGAGGGTGGGAATTGCTTTTAATTGCATACATATACTAATAGTTTCACAAGAGACTGACCTCTGAACTGCGTGGTCAAAGATGGGTTGTCTTTGATACCAGCATAAGAAGATAAGCTGAGCTATAGGAAATACTAGCTGTAATAAGGTCTTTTAAACCTTTTAAACACTGTTCTTAGAATCTGATGCTCATCAGATTTCTTGGGCTGGAGGAGCCAGATGGTACTGCTGAAAGGCCAGACATGCCTGGGAAGGCTCTCCTTCGAGCCCATTACAAGGCAGAGGCAAAATTCTCACCGATTGCTGTGGGACCAAACATTGTAACTCATTAGGAAGGGATGGGCTTTTTGACAATTGATTTAAAGATAGGGAACTGGAATATGCAGGTGTTTATACTTCAGTGCTAGTTCTGAGTAACTATTATCATAACATTTTACTACACTGCTTTCTTATTACTAAGTGTGGGCAGAACTACAGTGTGCCTCAAATGGTACAACGTTTTCCCACAAAAAATTAGCATTACTCTTTTTCTTATCTGGGAGCTTTGCCGCTTGAGCTGATTACTCCCCTGAGCACATTCAGTACACTGCTCTTATTAACCAAGGAATAACATTTACGCTAGGTGATTTACTAGAATTATTGCTTCAGTCATACCACCAGATTAATCAGATCTGTGAAGAGGGCCCCCCCATATGGAAGCATTCTCACAAAGTCTGTATAGGTGAGGAGACTACAGTACTTCAATGTCAGGGTTTTGTTACAGGAGTCAGACTTGAAGAGATTACACTAACTTTTATTTTACTTCTTACATAATCAAGACTTAATAGCTAAGAATAATCACACTAAATAAAACCTCCTTTCCTATCATTTGAGTGACAACTCCTTACTCTCTAGGGCAGACTAATACCTTTTGTGCTGACCGCTGTGGAAAGAAACCTCAACCCAGTCTTGTATCCAAGCCCTATGACTGAGTGCCCATTGTGGCTGAACTTTCTGTAGTACTGCACAAGCCCACCACCACTATGCAAGACTTCTTTGTGAACCCTGGCATCTCGTGCCCCAAATCAGTAAAGCATCACACACAGCAACATCTGAATCAGCTGAAATTGGTAAGGGTAGCTGGTGTCCATTCACCAAGGTACTGTTGTAAGGATTTCATGGGTAACGGTGAAGGATCCGATCCTTTGAGTTCACAAAAGAAACTTTGTAAGGGTTTTGGAAAATATTTGCTATCTTGTAAAGTCATCGATGTCCCATTAAAAAAAAAAAAAAAGATGACTGGCTGAAAATAATATTCCTTGACTTCCTTCATATTCTCATGATAAAGAAACTTTATTAACAGTATACTATACTGATCAGTGGGTTTAGATTCAATAGACTTTGCTTAGGTCTTTCACATAAGAAAGAGAATTATCCTATGCAAAATTGTAAAGGCCATGAGAATTGGATGGGAGCTGCTAATATACTGAATAGTGAATGTAGCCACTACCTTATAACCTCACAATATTTCTCTACAGAAATACCAATGCTTCAACTGAATGCATCATAAGGAACAAAATGCATTCCAGACTAGGTAGGAAAATACTTTATGACCCCAGAAAAGACAACTAATTCTTCAAAAGTCCTTCTCTGTAAAATCTTATTAAACATAAAGCTATTTACAAAGCACTCCATCACACATATTATACAAAGGCATGGTGATTTAGAGGACACTGAGGAATGCTCAGCTAAGACAATAACTCTCATTCGGCAAAAGTAATGAGGAATTCAGATTAAGATTTTTCAAATATTATTCCTGCAGACAAGCTAAACTGTGAACACTGTGTATTATATAAGCTAGCAGATATCCAAAAGCTGTATGAGTTGCAGAAAGGCAAACAGAGAAAGAGTGGACTTATTAAGGGGCTGACCCACAGCTTTTAGCAGTTCTTACTGCACCTGGTTAAACTGTGGTTCCTGAAAGTCTGCTCTGTGTGTTAAAATGGCTATTTCTGTTCAGTCCAGGTCCCCACTCTTTGTGTTTATAATCTAGTAAGTCCGACCTAGTTTAGCAGAATTACTCCTGTTCTCTCCCAGGGACTGTGACGTAGTGGATTGGCCCACCGTGCAGCTGTCATGCTGGAGAGTATCTCCTGGTTTAGGACCAAGAGATACAGAGAAAACAAGCCATAAGGCAGTCAACAGTCTGCACACACATCTTCAACTTACTGTTTGGTCTGCTGGTAGCTATAAACACAAATTCATGAAACTGTTCCAGCCTATCTCTTTGCACACCCTCTCCATTCCTCTCCAGGCTGGGGTCCTGTCTCCAGCCTGTGTCTTTAAAAAAATTCTGCCTTTATCTGGCTTTGTGAACTAGGGCAACTTTCCCAGAGGGTGGTGCTTTCCCAGGCTTGTTTACCTGTCTGGGGAATTTGCATTGAACTGTCTCTCCAGTGAACTGGGAATATAATACATAGTACAGCATTGGAAAGAGAAGTCTTATTTTTTTAGCATTTGCTGTTGTTCTAGCATCTAAGACTGTTTGCTGTTGTTCTAGCGTCTCAGTATAATTGTTTCTGAAGTTTCTGGGCTTCCAAGGCCTCCCATCTGACACTATTTAGTAAGTTATTACTATTTAATATAGATAGTATATAAACAGTTAAAGGCTGAGGAGAATTGGATCAGAGTTCCTGTCTACACCCACTAGTGTCTGGTCTTTGGTGAGTGATCCAGCCAGTGGACTAAACCCATACAAGTATGAAGACCTAAAGCATAGCAGAAAGCTGAAGAAGGAACAATCTGTTAAAAGGTATCATATTACAGCTAACATACATTTGTAAATCTTGGGGATAAAACATAATAATGTTAATTTTTCCACTGATTCTCTTAGTCAGATCCAGTCTGAACAAGTTCCGTCAAAAATGTAAAATGGATGTCCAAACATCACCACCGCCTGAGAGAGAAATACAGTCTGTATTTCCAGGACTGTCTTATGTATAGCTACATAAATTCATTAGGTGCCTCCCTTCTTAGCTTGAAAACTTCCGAGGCATTTACCTTTAGTCTCCCACATATACTCAGAAGTGGAAAATGGATGCTTATCTCCTACCTACACCTCTCATTTGATAGGTTAGTTAGATTGGTACTTGAACTCAGTTAAAAGTCCCTGGAGAAGACTGAAATGTTAATTGTGGTCAGGGCTACCACTAACCACATCTGATGCTATGGTAGCACTGGGTGCGTAATTGTTTAGTTGCTAGAACATTCACCCAGGAAGTGAGAGAACTGAAAATCAGTTCTTAATTGGCCCAAGGGAGTAAACACGCATCTCCAGCCCACTGATGGCTAGGTATCAAGCAACAGGATAACCCAGACAAGATCACATCCCCTGGGGAAGTTAAGCCAGTAGGCAGGCAGGCATGCCAGGGCTAGAAGAAGGGTAGGTCCATACTGCAGCCCATGTGTCTACACCCTCAGTTTGGAGGGGGAGGGCTTGGCTCCTACCCCCACTTCCAACATGGCTTCTGTTCACTAGGCAGTGACGGTTTAATATAAAACACCTACACATTCCAAGATACAGCTGCATAATACCATTTCTGCCCTGACCACTGTTATAGCATCCGGCACAATCATGTTTCATCTGTTCCTGGTAATGTAGAAGCAAGGAGACAAAATGGCTAAAGGCCTAACTTATCTCCATTGAATTCAGTGACAGAGCCCCAGTTCTAGTGAGACCGGTTAATCACTTAAGTGATTAACCCAGACCCATAACATAAGTTAATGGCAAAAGTGAGATTAGAATAGAGGAACTGCTGGCAGGATTTGCACACAGACAAACCAGTCATGCTTCTGAGACATAACTCCATGTGCGTAAAACTTTGATCAATTAAGATGACACAGAACAACTGGGACCATTACAGTCATATTTCTAAAGTATCTGAAAAAATAATTCCTGAATTTGGTGGAGGCCACAGGCTTGAAAAATGGGCAGGATCTTGTAAAATGACAGAAGTTCAATTAATCCTGAAACACCAATGTCATCAGAATCTCATTTATTTTGTTTTGTCTGTCATCTCTGACTGCAGCCATCTCTCCCTAACAATGTAAGGTCTGTATTACATTTGACCACTTTATATTTCCCCTCAGACAGGGAGCAGACCAACCACGATTTTTTTTTTTTTCACTGTGTCACAGGCACCTTCTGTGTATGTAAATAGCAAAAAATTAGCTGGAATCCTCTTACTTGCATTTATACTTATATTTTATGTTCTATATAAATATGAACAATCCTACACCCATTGTTAACATTGCATTTCACGGGGAGTGTTTTTCAGTCCTGGCTCCAAGTACATAAAGAACTTTTATGGACCTAAAAAATATCAGGGAAGAACAGGGCATGTGAATCCAAAGCTCTGGATTCCAAAACCTGATACAGTAGCATCCTCTATAGAAGTCAGGTGACTGATGTACCTGAGAGGGGACATTCACAAGCTGAGCATCCTTGATCATGGGACAGGGGGAAAGCAGGACTATACTACTCTAGATGAAACTGTTTTGCAAACAGGTATCTTTGAGGGTCCTTGAAAGTCTAGGGAAGCGTAAGTTTAGCTGCAGAGTCATGGCTTCTGTACGGATGCAGGACTCCATGCAACAAGCACGTACCGGCAGTTGAAATGAAGCTGCAGCATCGGTGCTGGCACTGGCCTGTTAACATCTCAGCCATCGGCAATGTGGCTGGGAAGTGGGGAGGCAGGGGTGGGTGCACAAATCCTCATACAGACAGTCTGAATCTTGTTTTTTAGTACAAAATAGAGAAGTCAAAACCCAGGGTGCCTCTTTTCCATACGAGTGACTAACCACCAGACTCTAAAGCCAGGTTTGGATGGCTCACTGACTTGTGAAATTGCGTGGTCTAGCTCCAACAGAAGGGCCAGCGAGCACTTTGTGTGCCTTCTTGCTGCTCCCCTCATCATCCCCTGCCAGTGTGGGGCTGGGGGCCACTCACATTTCCCTGGGAGATGGCAGATATGCCTGTGAATTCTTTCAGGCTGAGAAACAAAATTAATTAAGTGCTTCCTTTGCAACTGCTATAATCCCCAGGCTGTTATGTAGAAAGGTCCTTGTCCAGTCAATAGCTTTCAGGAGAAAAGTGTGAATCCTGCTCCATTACTTAAGAGAATGGTTTTAAGTTTCCACTGCAGGGACAAGGGGAGCAAGTGGCAGATCTCAAAAAGGCAGAAGCACTTTTTGGCAGACATGCATCAAGCAGCTCTGAGTATGTCAGCTCAATATATATACCTGAGTTCTCTACTGACCCTGAGCAGGTCTCTCTGCACAGCCTGCTGGATCTGGGGTTCCATGTGAAGTATCTGTTTCCACAGGCATGTACTGGAAGGACAAGGAATTAACTGAGACTTTTGGATTTCACTCTAAACTTTGAATCCAGAACCTCATTTATAAATAACTACCTACTTTCTTCAACTGAAGTCTGTCCTCTTCTAGTGGATATCAAACATAGTGTTTGAAACACTAGTATTTTAGAGAATCAAGACAGAGATAAGAATATAATCCATGGCAATTAACATGATGAAGTTTGCCACATTTTTACTTTCTGAGAGAAAGAGAGGGAGAAGATAAAGCCAGATGACATGCACTGGCAGTGCCATTTTCCATGTAATATCCTCCAACACAGAGGCCAGTTCAAGGAAGTAGGATGTGCCGCAATGATTCAGTGATTTGTAGTTATAGTTATGCTTAGACGTTGTTTGTAAACAGTGTATTTTAAAAGCAGGTAGCCTTAAATAATGCTGAATAAATAGTAGGCTCCTTTTTGAATTAGGAAGCTACAACGAGCAATTTTCCACTCTTCCAGCTGACTCTTCAGAGCCACTAATCCCAACAGAAAAACTGATAGGAGAATCATGTGTTCCAACTGACTATGCACTATTCTCAACAACCCTTCCTCCCATTAAACTCAGGCTGCTGACTGATGATACAGTAAATCCAGATTAGGAATTTTAGTATCTTGTTCTAAAAATACCTCAGCCACACAATAAAACCCCTCTCTAATATACCTCTTCCTTTTTTTTTTTTTTTTCTTTTTTTAAATCCTGGGATTCTTTTTGTGCTGTCAGGATTTATGCAGGATCAGGTATTGTCTGTCACTCCACTCCAACTTTGTACCAGATGAGCTGCCAGAAAACCAGCATAGAAGCAGAAAATCAACGTAATTTTTTTGTTGTATGCTCTGGGTAACTCAGCATAGATGTGATCACTTGCCCATACCTAATCTGTATCCTGTTTGTACTGCTGGGTCACCTGGTAAAGCAGAGACTCTGTAAGAGTTATCATGAAAGCAAAATTTTATTTGCCCAGCAAGGGAAAGGAAAGGAAATACAACAGAGTGTAAAAACAGAAATTAATTATGGAATCTACAGGAGCTTAGAGATGCTAGAGACATCTTTATTAATATGTGTACTCAACGAGATTGCACTTAATATACATCTGGTGCACAAACTCATAGCCACTACCTGTAGGCAGAGAAGGTCCAAAGAGTCAGCCTTGCCATGTGTCAATGTCATGACTGCCTGACACAGCATGTATGACATAGGACTGACCACATGCTGGCTCTGAGGATCTTCTCAGAACAGGAGCCCAGGCCTTTGACACCCCCTCCCCCACCCCCCCCCACACCACCCCCCCCACACCACCCCCCCCCCCCCGGACTTAGCACTTGGAGAGCACTCTGTGAAATACCTGCATGATTTGCCCTTCACATCTGTGTATACGTGTGGGGAGACAAGCCATTTCACTAATTTCAGCTTGGAAGAACTACATCTTCTTCCTCCCTTAAAAAAAGGGGGGATAAATTGAGTGGAAAAAACCAAAAACACATTTTCATAGTTAGAAACCTTTTCATATTGACTGTGCACTAGAAGAATGAATGTATTTTTCTTTATTCTTTGTAGCTGGCTTTTTAAAAATGCTTTGGAGTCTTTGTTCAGAAAATCCCTTTATTTTCTCATCAGGCTTCTCACAGTGGTAGGACAGTACCTAATCTCCTTCATCTTTTTCCTCCCCTGGGAGGAAAACACATCCTAGGACCTTTCTTGCGATTAGGGAAGCTGGCACATTACTCCAGTGCTTTGGTGCAGTTTCTAATGTGTACAACTTGGAAAATGCCTTAGGCTGGCACACTACTGGCTATGTTCCCTTCTAGATGGAGCAAATCAAAGTGAGACAAACTTCAATGCCCTGCTTCTGTGGCTTCTGATCACTTCTGTATTCACAGAAAAAAATAAATCCGTCAAAAGTTGCTTGTGGGTAAACTGAGCAGAGAATATATATTGAAAGGCATTAGTGAAGCCAGTAAAAGTAACCCACTCAAAGAAAATAGTTAGATTTTTTTTTCCAGTGTGCTGCATTCATTTGAGGTTAGTGGTTAAATACAGAAGATTTATATCAGAATTTCCACTTAATGAAAGTATTTGTGTGCATGATCTCTGTTTAGTTACTGTTAGTAGGGATTTTGCAAAATGTAATTTTCAAAAAAGCAGTAGGCTCTTACTGAGACTATTACCAAAGGTTCATGAAATCAGGGGGTGTTGATTGTGATACAACATAAATGACATTCTTGATTTCTTATGTTTTTCTAGGCTAGAAAATAAATGCATTACTGGAGAAACTGATACATCTTGTGTTCCAAGAGCACAGATTGAGTTTATGACCTGAATATGCTGTACATGCAGCAAACAGTAACCATATAATCCCATCACGTGGTACATGTGATAACTTACAGGAAATCTGAAACTGGAGAAATCTTATGGTTCTGCTTAATACATTTTTTATGTAGTCATTAGAGGAGGCCAGAATTAAGCACAGGAGAGAAAGGTGAGGAGTCATCTCTTTTAGCAGAAATCTCTTTTAGATTCATAGGAATTACTCGCAGATACTAATGTCTGAGACATTCATCCTTGCCTGTCAGACGGCACTGCATCCTCCACACTCCTATCAGCACCACAGCGCTTCCCCTCTTGCACTTCCCAGGGGGCCAGGCTGTTAACTTGGGCCCCTGCTCAAGTGTTCCTGTTAAAGCCCTTCATTGCCCATTATACCCTGAGTCAGGCCCTTTCCTTTGTATCCTTCTTGGGTTCTTGCCTTGTCACAGCTCCAGGCTGTCACCTCTGCTTCCCCTCCTCTCTACAGAAAAAAAGCCAAGAGGCAATTTGTCTGCAATGGCAATCAATTATTTAATAGCAAGTGAAATTATGATTTGATAAAGGTTACAATGTAAATAAATCAAATATATTTTTGGCAGGACACCACACAATATTATGAACAATAAACTAGAATGCTGTAAAGTCAACAGGGCACACACTAAATAACTTAGAAACAAGCAGGTCTTGAAATGCTACTATAAACGTGGAGTAATCATTGAGTAAAGTCCCACGGGGACAATCTTTGACCCTAATTTTAATTTACACTTTAATTAATTATTTAAAGGAGAAAATAACAACAACAACAACACACCAGATATCACCACAGCTTGCTTTTGGCACAAATATGAGAGAAGTGGTGAAAAAAATATGCAATGGCTTGTTTACTGACATTGGGGTTTTTGGCTGCTTAGGTAATGGTATAACTTCTGTCATGATCAAAGGTAAAGTCATGTACTTAATGAGAAAGACTAACAACCATTCTCCCAGGACTGGAGGTGGAGGACCAAGAGGAGGGGACTTCTACTGGATCTCACAGTCCCTGTGAGGGATTAGACCTCCCAAAGTGGTGGTGGTAGTATCAAAAAGGATAATGGAGCTCATTGACGCATAAACAAGGGGATAATGGTTTGAAGTGGGAAGATTTCTCTGTGGTATGCTGCACTTGAATGAGAGCTATCTGACTTGAAGCAGAAATTAATGTACAGCAAATCAGTTGCCTTTGTTATGTATGAGGTCAGATGAACAGTCCCTTCTCATCTTAAAATACAGTAATTTATGCATACAGGGGAAAAAATTACCCTCACTAGAGCTTTATCAATCCCAAGAGGATCAGTGGAGCATATAAGGAATAGCAATTAGGTTTATAGTTATTATTTTAACAAGAAAATTTCAAACAAATCTCCACAATTTGACATATAATTCAAGGTTTTCCAAACTGAAAATTTCAAAATGTCAACGGTTCAAAACTTTGTGTTCCCATGATTTCCCTTTCCCCCTCCCTTTCACCAGTGAATGAATGATGCCCAGGGGTTTCACTGCATTTTTAGTCCTCTTCCTCTTCTCTCCCCCCGACCCCCAGCTTTCTCTCTCTGTTATTCTCAGAAATTCCTCAGGTTTGAAAACATTACAGAGTAGTTCAAGGAAACGGAAGGTCTCCGCTTTGGCAGGCCCCGGCTGTTTTCCCCAAGCACGGCTCTAAGCAGCCCCGTGTCCCACCAGCTGCCAAGACCCACACGGGGTAATGCCAGGCGAGCAGCAGCCCCAGCAACACTCTCGCCCTCCTCTCCGCACCCTCTCTGCTGGTGGCCGGCAGGCACTTAGCTTAGGAGCAACTCCTGCAGCCCACCACCTGCAACTTTTCCCCAAGGAAGAGGGATCTGGAAATTTTATGGGGTGATTCGAAGTGGCCAGAGCAATTTGGAAAATCTGGGCATTTGCATTGCTCTCCTTTTCCCTGTCTTCAATGAAGTGTTACATGGCAAATGTAAATTGTCCTGAATAGAAAAAAAAAAAATAAAATTAGGAACTTTGCACATGTCTGTAGAGTGAAACCCAGACTGCCTGATGAAAGGACTAACAATTAATTAAAAGATTGTTACAAACCAGGACTTAATCACGTTCTTACGGGTTACAAAAAAATCAGTGTTGTCTTTAGACAGTTTGCTGATATTCAGTATGGAAAGTTTTCCTTAGAGTTGTTCCAGGAAAGGGGGGGGAGGGGGCAGGGGTACAAAGCCTACCATTAGATACATTTAGGAGTAGTTTTATCAACAACTGTATTATGAATCTGTGTAAGAAAAATCACTCCAGTCCTTTCAAATTGCTATGTACTTCATAAAAGACCAAGCATTTAAAGTGAGAGAAGTATGATAGAAAGAGTTTTCTTAACTAGTATAATCTGGCATTGAAGAATTTGGAAAGTGTTTTATATGGATTTTTGTGGTTTTTAGCTGGGTGGCCAAAGTATACTACATTAATTTTAAGTCTGCACTTACAGACTGCAGCAGAGTGGAGAGCAAACAATTAGGTTTGTTTACTCACTGAATTGTGATACTCTGGGTCTTTTATTGATTTAAAGGTATGTTGATCATATTTTATGCTTTGATAGCACCTGTCAATCCAAGTTTTCAAATGCTTTACAGTAATTAATCAGCGAAAGCCACAGACCCTTGCTCTCTCTTTAAGCCAGATACAATAATGCTGAAAATGCAAAGACTTGATATATGCTAACGAAAAAAATACATACAAATGAAAAAAACCTTATAAAATAAAAATCTTTTGCTGTGATAGGTAAGCGTTAGGAACCCTATTTTCTATACAGAGGAACAGAACTGTAGATAGTCACAGCAAGTTAGCAGCAATGCAACACATAAAAGCTACAACGGCTCTAGCAGTAACCACAACTGGGACCCACATTTTGAGAGGTGCCCAGTACCCAGTAACTCCTGTGCTGCTTCAAGTAAGTGCCCAAATAAAAACAACCGGAGTTGCAGTCCATGCAAAAAGCCATCTGCCAGTTCCGTTCTTTAGCTTCCAAATAAGGTTCCTCCCAGTCAGAGATTACAGGATATGAAAGCCTTGTTTCTGCTGTGATGGTAATGGGAAAATGTGGTAAGGAAAAGCTGAGAGCATATGCTGCTGCAGGCAATGCTAATGAGGGGGCCACTCATTAGCACAGTAGCCTTCCCTATCATAAATCTGCCCCTGATTTGTTAATGTTTGCTAATATGTAGTTTACTGTAATAAATTAGAATAAATTGTACTAGCTAAATTGCCTGTGAAGTTGCAGTTTCCCTTTGCAAGACTGGAGCTGCCTATTTGGTTCATTTGCTTGTTCCATTCGGCCCTGCTCTGCTCCGTGCAGCCCCGCTCCCGCTCACAGACCCACACGCACCCAGGAGGTCTAAGCAAAACGAAATCACCACCAGTGAGTTTCACTTGGTTTCAACCTGAAATCATGCAAAACCAGACACATTATTTTTAGAGAAGGTAATGAATGAAGTTACCCAAATGAGTTTTCCAAGAAAATTCCAGCCAACAAGGGCTGAGATTTGGAGTACATGGGTCCAGACCAAGACATTAAGCCAAGACAATACTGATCACAAGTACCTCAAGCTCTTTTACCAGTGGGTACAGTAAATTGCTGATAGCCATTTGCTAGATCCATACACTGCCATCAGAACTGTTGACCACACAGAATGTAGTTGAATGTACAGAAAAATTATACAGTTGCTCGTTAATCTATTCCTCTTCTTAGGGTAGAGTCTGACACTGCAGACAATAGCAAAAGGAAGGGAAAACTAATTTCTGCCATTGGCTGTGAATTCCCTTACACCTCTGACACTTTAGGGATGTATGTGAGCCAGTTCAAGAAGTTAAACAAGAAGAAAATTATTCTCTTTTTTGCCCCCTGCAGGCTTAACATGCTGCTGACTGAGAAAGCTGAAAGTTCATTTAAGAGACTACTTACTCAAGTTAGCAAAAACACCGGTGATTATGCAAGAGGAGCAGAAAGACTGTAAATTGAGGGGTAGCAGGACGTTCTGTGAAGCAAAATTGTGCCCTCAGGAATCCTACATATTATTTCAATAGTCTGCAATCATCAAGATCCTTATTTAAATATCATTAACAGAATCCAGATGTAGTATCACAGAATCACAGAATGGTTGAGGTTGGAAGGGACCTGTGAAGGTCATCACCAGAGAAGGGCAACACAGCTGGAGAAGGGTCTGGAGCACAAGTCTGATGAGGAGCAGCTGAGGGAACTGGGGTTGTTTAGCCTGGAGAAAAGGATGCTCAGGGGAGACCTTATCGCTCTCTACAACTACCTGAAAGGAGACTGTGGGCAGGTTGGGGTCAGTCTCTTCTCCCAGATAACAAGCAATAGGACAAGAGGAAATGGCCTCAAGTTGCATCAGGGGAAGTTTAGATTGGATATTAGGAAAAACTTCTTCACTGAAAGGGTGGCCAAGCATTGGCCCAGGCTTCCCAGGGAGATGGTGGAATCACTGTCCCTGGAGGCATTCAAAAAAAGTCTAGATGCAGTGCTTAGGGACATGGTTTAGTGGTGGACTTGGCAGTGATGGGTTAATGGTTAGACTTGATGACATTAAAGGTATTTTCCAACTGAAATGATTCTGTGATCCGGTCTAACCCTCCTGCTCAAGCAGGGTCACCTAGAGCTGGTTGCATGTCTCCAAGGATGGAGACTCCACAACCTTCCTGGGCAAATTCTGCCAGTGCTCTATCACCCTCACAGTAAAAAAGTGTTTTCTCAAGTTCAGAGGCAACCTCCTGTCTTTCAGTTTGTGCCCATCACCTCTTGGCCTGTCACTGGGCACCACTGAAAAGAGCCAGACTCCTTCTTCTTTGTACCCTTCCTTCAGATATTTGTACACATTGATAAGACCTTCCCTGAGCTTTCTCTTCTCCAGGCTGAACAGTCTCAGCTCCCTCAGCCTTTACCCATGTGAGAGATGCTTATAAAATCATGTGAGGGAATTTTTTTCTATTTCTCCTGTGAGGTCAGGTGATGGAAGACAGGATGCAGTATGCATTAAAATCTATCACTTGATCATACTGAGGTGTCTGTGGGACATCTATGTGCTTAAGCTCCCTTTATAATAATTTGAAATCTTGACTGTATGGTCAATAGAGTCTAAAGAGTAATTCATCCCATCCTAAAGTAACTGCCTAAACCAGGTGAGATTAACCATTCTTTAAAATTGCCTATTTCAATAAAGGAAGCATGGCACAGCTATTTACACTGAAGGTGACTAAAATTGCATAAAATTAGTGTCTCCTGTAAGCTCTAAAGTGGAATTTGTTAAAACTTATAAAATAAAAATACAACTGGCGTGTGCTTATTCTGCACAGAAGGTATGCAGGGGCTATTCTAAGGTGCTAAATCAGTCTTATGGTCCCTCAAAATAGCTTTAAGGCAATTTTTCAAAAAATCTGTTCTCCACTGCAGAAATCTCATGTCTTTGACATAACAAGATTTGAAGGTTTTGGTCTTTGAAAACAGGCCTCATAAAGAAGTTTTCTCTGGTAAACAAATTTACTATAAATGCACTATTATTTAGTAAATGCTAAAATATTACACATGTTGGCCTAGACCATAAAGATATTTGTATCAGCTACTGTTTCTGGGTTCATTTATGAAATAGGATAAAACACAGGATAATTGTCATTGAGAGGAGCTGTATCAGAGAGCGATCACCTAGCAATGTACTGTAGAGATTCAGTTTTGGTACACTAGTGTATTCTTCTTGTTTAATGAATAGTCTCTGGCTTGTCTGAGACTTTTGTAACTTTTTGCACATGAAAGAAGTATACATAGTGGGAGAAAGGAGAAATTATGGATGAGCTTCAGAGGGGCTTTGATAGGATACAGATTCAGCTTCCTTTTAATCATCTGGATATCATCTGTATGATCATCTGCTTCTTCACAGAAGAAAACAAACACTAGACATTTTTGGCATAAGATTTAAGTTGGCTAGTATTAAACAGCAGCTGTAGATCAAGCCCCTTCATAGTCACCCTCCCTCTCAACAGAGATTCTAATTTTAAATATTTAGGTTTCCATGTAGATGAGACTGTATTTCTGGAGACACACTCATGCAATTGTTTATAGAAAAGGGGTTGTGATGAAATTAGGTGTGTTTTATTATTTGAAGACTTGTTATACTTTGCCTGTCAGGAGAAGTTTAGCACTGTAATTAATGTTTCCACGAATTAAACACATAGTCTAGTACATACAGTGCCAGCATTTAAGTAAAATATATGGTTGCTCTATCATCTGTTTAACAGACTTTGCCAGTTCACATTTCATGTTCATTTTGAATATTAGTGAATCTCTACTTGTTCTTCCTTTAAAATATCATTGTTGCATTGCATAGAAAAGAAATGTAATTCTATATTACTACAAAGAACAAGTCTTTTCAATATTCTCCAAGTACTCAGAATATTTGACATAGAATTTGGGCTTTGATATGAATCTGGGGTTGCACCTCTAATTATGCCTTTCAATTCCAAACACTGAAAACACTGAGCATTGAAACATTGCTTTACACATCCCATTTCCCTTCAAAATACTGCAAATAATATTTAAAATATGTTTGCCAGATTACAAGGATAAAAGCCAATAGCCATATGGACAAATATGCTTTACTGGAAGATCTGAATTCAGATTTTCAAAATACTAAGGTTCTGAAAGGAAGAGAAGAAGTTACCAGGATAGGTCAGCGCCTACCTAATCTCACTATTGTCAGCAAGTCTTTGACATGTAGGAAATCCTTAAAAATCTAGGTAATTCTGTACACATTGAAATGAGACATGCTAGATGTTGTGAAAATTCATCCAATAAAGTGAATGAACTTTTCAATCCAGTTTCTTATGTCAGTGCACACTAATCAAAAGGATAAATCCAGCTTGTTTTACTCTCACTTGGCATTCCATTAAATGCTTGCGAATTGGATATTTGGCTATTGAAGAGCTTGTGGCTTCAGTGCTTCTCTGACATTGGATCTGCAGTAACTAGGAAACTCAACTTGCTCAGATTTTTCCCTGAGTGAAGAGGGCTGGAATCAGGCAGTATCTTTCAATATCCTGAAAGAAAACAGTGCAGCAGCTGAAACCAAAAGGAATGAACAGGACCTGACAAGCAGCATCCAGTACAAAATGCATACAGAGGATGTCTTGAGCAGTTCTACCCTTCAGAAGCTAACCACAACGTTATTTTCTTGATAAAAGATAAGTAAAGAAGCATGGTAATAACATGTAGGGAGATAGGGTCATGGTGACAGGGGGAGATGGATTTTGGGATAGACAAGGACAGAAGAAATATGGTAGATTAAGGTAGACTAGAAATTAAGGTGGAAATCCAATACAGAATCTGGGGAGAGGTTTTTTACTTTACCTTTTCAACATGTTTTTCAATGGCTTAAGTCCTCACTCCAGTTCACAATGCAAAGAGTCCAGAAACAGTTTCAATGACAGAGCTGATTCTATTTCATCACAACTGTACTGCCTCCTGAGATGGAAAATACAGGACTAGTTTCTCAGGCCATTTCTTAGGGTTGTACTAAACAGAGGGTGTTCACAGATGAAGATTAAGTCTATTTTATACAGGCAGGAGGAATTACTATGTTTTGGGGTTTTTTTAAGGCTTTCATTTTCAGAGTAAATGAAGTGAATAGCACAAGAACAATTTCAGTTACAATATAGTCCATGTTTCCAAAGCTAGTTTCCAAAAGTATTCATGACTTCATGTTAACAAGTCTTGCCACGTATATTTATCTCTTTTTTTACTATTGAAGCTATTAACTGACTAAACCAACATTAAATTTAAAAGCTATAAAGGATTAACACATACTTTATTTTGAAATACAAGCTTAATTGAACATATGTTTTGACCTAGAGAGGAGCTTGTTTGTTTACCTGTAACCACACAATGTGCATGTGGTGAGATTGCCACATAAATGGACTCAGCAAGTGAAGCGAACAGTCTAAATGGTGAATTTGGTGTCCGATATCTCTGACCTTTTGCTGTATCAGTGAAAGCAATATAGACTCATCAGTGGTATACAGTCAAATGAAGTTATTCCAGGAAAAAGCAGTAATGAAAAATGGAAAATAATAGAGAAATATATGAAGATTTCAGAACAGAAATTAGAAATAATTTCTTTTTATTATTTTCTCCCTATATTCTTTTTCATTCTACATTCTAATTACTTTTCAAGGCCAGTGATTTAACCTTCCCCATTTTAATTTTTAAGGAGAAACAAAAAAGCTCTATGATAAAAAAAAAAAAAAAAAGAATTAGCTATTTACCTCTTTGTCATTCCTACCAGTGGATCTTCTATGTCAAAATAATGTGTTGTTTGAATTGCTCACTGATTTTCCTTACTAGTCCATGTGTGTATTTGGAATATGCAGAACATTACTCACATGGTATGTAACTTAATCTTTAATGCAACAGACTTTCCCAAACAAGAGTTTATAAACACAAGCCATTCTGTTATTACTCCAAGGGCAAAGAACCATATTTTGCTCTAAATTGTACTGGTGACTCTTTTCCTCTTTAGAAATGTGTGGAGTCATAAATTTGCATCAAAGAACCTGCAAGTATGGGGTTTTTGCACTGTACAGCACAAATCAAGCTGTAGTACGGATATGATCCGTGAGTCACACATGAAGTTATTATACATGCAGGCACAGCACGCAGAGCTGCCACTGCTGTGTGGTATACCCTGACATCATGCTGCCAGTGGCAGTAACCAACAAGAAAAGCCTTGGTGACCCATGCCTGGATCATACCAGACTTGTGGATATACACATAGACAACTATGCATCTGCATTTCCTACACAGAAAGAAGTGAAAGTTCAGGTCACCAATTCCTCAAGAGCCTAAACATTTGACTCTACAAAAATTTGAGGACTTGGAAACTAGGAACTGAGTAAATCTATGTTCAGCTGCGTGCAAGGGAATGGACTTTATGAGCCAGACGGTCCTTTCTCCATCATATGTTCCTTGTATGAGAATGGAGGCTAATGTAAGTGATTTGAGTAACTCTTTAAGATGTTACATTAACTGTAACAGATTTAGGCTTCTACCTAAACCTACCTACCTGTGCAGCTTTAAATCACACCCAAGCTAGATACTTCAAACACTCAAAACTCAGCTCTGCAAAAATACCTGGGGTCTCTTTTTGAATGAAAAAGATAAAAAATCTTAGACTTGTTATTGTGGGGAAAGTCTCTTCGGCACCATAACTAAAGACTTTTGATACTAGAATCATTTGTTTTTATTCTGTTACAGTAGCAATAGTGGAACAGTTCTAATAAATAGACCTCAAATTTGTTACCATAAAATTCATTTAGACACAAAAAAAGAGGTTAACATCCTTTAAACTGGACTACTTTAACATACCCTCTGTTGCTATAGCAATTGCAGCAGAGCAATAGAAAATGGGAAAATACCCCAATACTGAGTGTAACTACAGTTGATTTGCCTGACTCTAGGTAGAATGAACACAGAAAAACACTATGACACATAAATTGACATGATCTAGCCATAAAGAGAGCACAAAAAGTATACCTTTGCAGTCATTGGTTGAAGAAAACCCTGTGTTCTACATGCACATGACATGAGCAAGTAGTATGGACCAGTAGATGCAAGCTGGTGCTGCATGCATTTCAGATGTCTTTACTTTGGACTACTTCTAGTCTGGTCCTGTGCACCAAATGCCCATTAAATAACGGAAGCCTCCTGAGTGCACTCCTGGAATACATCTGCAACGAGAACTAAAGCAGGGAAAATGGGGACAAAAGTGCACTCCCTATGATTAGTGGCGATCTAGTCAACAAAATCAGTGCAGTCTAGCTCCATGAATGCTTATATTTCCCTGTTGACTCTTGTGAGAGTTTGACTTGATGACCATATTGTAAATTTATAAACTGAAGAAGGCAAATGCCATGTTCTCCATCTCAGAGGGTGCTTTCTAACAGTGTCTAACAGCTTTGCCCTGTGTGAGTTCTCATGTATCTACTAAATGTAAACCACTACCTCAACCGTTCTCTTCATTCCACTCAGAATGGTCCCTCTCTTCTTCTGCCTATTTTCTGGAAACTTAGTGGCATATAACCTGCTCATCCTCTGTCTTGGTTAAAACATATAAATTCAAAAATCATAGGGAATGATCTGACCAACAAAAATGCAGGAGGACTGCCTAAACTTAATTTATTTAGGAAAACATAAGCTAAAGCACAAAAAATATTACCAAAATCACAGCAGAAGACTCAAGAAAATATCTATTTTAAACAAGAAGCATCCAATGCTTTATAAGATTTGCAGTCAGACCCGAGCTGCCTCACCCACTGTGTGATAGCAATGCGACACTGCAGATTTTTTTAGTTGGAGCCACTAGCTGTTAAGCAAATATCTTTCTTTCAAACCATTCACTTCCATTTCAGTTTTAAGTTACACAGGCAAACAGAGCTAAAAGAACAAGCTGAAGCAAAGAGGCACTGAAATTCTGCAAAGGAACAAAGCAGAAAAATGCATTCCTTCGTTTTCTCATATTTGCACAAATGGAAACTTGAAAAGTGAAAATGCCAATGGTACTTTGAAAGTATTGAGTATCTTCAGCAATTTAAATCTTTAAAGATTACTGCAGAGAGAAAGATATTTCCAGAGTTATTCTCTGCCAGTATCAGAAACTCCCCTTTATTAAACAAGTTCAAATAACAGCTCAGTGTTTCCAAACTTAAAGAAAATGTGAAGTGTTATGTTTTCCACAGGGAAACAGAGACAATATTTTCTTTTCTGGAATAAGTAATTTTATTATTTATTATATAAGCTGCATTAAGTAAAACAACAAAACCAGAAAAATATAAAAAAAATAAAATTGCCAGTTCCATCTGAGAACTGCAGCTACCCCTGGAGAGAGCAAAGTCCTGGAAACATATCCTGCATGAAAAATTGTATCGTTACTGCAGTATGTTAGAGTTTCATACACAATAGTAAAGGTACTTCTGCCTCTTTCCTCTGGAATTAGAAAATATTTTTACTGCATGATTCAAAAATTCCACTGTATTTGGTTTTCCTGAGCTTCCATCAGCAATGGTTCATATTCTAGAAGATGACAGAGAAAGTACCTTTTATAAATTCATGATTTATGTAAGAATAAGTATTATGGATCAGTCTAGGAGTGATGACATCAGTAAATATTACTGTTATCAAATGAGATTTCTTGATCTATCTGTAGAAATAGCACAAACTGTTTCAATCAAGGAGCCAACTTTCCCTCCTCAATTTGCAGTTTGAAGTTATTCCTAGAGAATAAGCAAGGATAAAGACCACAAGACAGAGACAGACTGACTGCAAATGTCTTGGCTAGGATGGTACAATTCCGTATTGTGGAAAGCAAAACAAAGACAGAGAATATATGACCTATAATTGAAAGTATGAAAACCAGAACTCCATTGTATCTTAGTGTCATATCGAGAATTTAGAAAGCAGCAATGCATCTGGTGATGAGGGCACTGATAGATTTAATCCAGGATTTTGAGATAATTTTAAGAAAATATAATACAGCTTCAGATCTTTCTTGAGAGAGAAAATGAATTTTTAATGAAAAGCTTTTAAAAGGGAGATTTTCAGCATGGAGGTTTTGATCAAAACAAGTGTAAAGAAAACAGCAGGGCAGCCAGTACCTGTGAGAGGTAAGCACGGCATAAGAGCTCTGGATTTTTTCCTGAAATGCTTATACAAATCTGAGCAATTGCACCACGAGGGTCTGAAGAGGTGTGACTGAGTATTTAGTCATCCTGTCGTTCAGACATCCACAGGATTGCGCAAAGAACTAGTTGTGCAAAGCATGGGTATGAAGGATATTCTTCTCCATTGCTGTGATACCAGCCAGACTATTCTGTGGTGGGTCTCTTGCCTTCAGTTTTGAGCAGACATGCCACCTGGGCGATACACAGCAGTTCCCATATTTTCCAATACAGCAAGTTTCACTGGAAAATTTCCGACCAGCTCTCATCAAGAATGGGCTCTTGTTTGTCAGGCCAGATAAGCCACCCCACCATCTGACAACCTTTCCCACATTTCTTGGCTGGTAGCACTTGATATGAATGCCAATGGGCATCATCCCAGCCCCAGAAGATGTTCACTATAAACTGAAGCAGGAATCAAGGGGACTCCCATGAATCAAGGCAGCAGCTAGGAACATTCTTATTACTGGAGGAGAGAGGTATGGAGAGAAGCAGCCCATGGTAACAGCACCAAGCTTCAGCAGATGCCTACACGGGTGCTAAAGTAGAAATACCAGGCTGAAAGCAAACTGGGGGAAAATTATGTTCAGATTCCAGTTAGACAGTGAGACATAGAAAGCCATTAGTGCAGTGCCCAGAAGAAAAACAAAGAACAGACTGTGGTGATGTATCTTTTCAGATACTGCAATTACCTATGAGAAATCAATGTATCCTTCAGGCAGTTTTTTATGCAGTGTAAAAGCAGACAGAGGCATAAGAACGGAACATAAGCAAAGTGTTAGTCCCAGTGTACACAATCCCTACAGGACAGCTAGAACTGCACTGCCTGGCGCACCATTAGCACCGAATGAAAACCCAAGGTCATGTTTTCTGGAAAGAGTTTAGTTAGTGGGATAGGTGGTCTCATCACCAGTAACCATCAAAAAGAGAGCACTGCATACTGCAAGACTAAGCACAGTTCTCATTACTGAAACATTAGCGTTATGCTGCAGGGATAAGGAACAACTCACTAACAGCATTACTAATGACAAGAGATACACATCAAAGCATGCCTTCTGGAGACAAGTATTCTTCCAGCTCTATAAAACAGAATATATATGCAAAATGCAATAATTTTGTTTCTCTTTTGAAAGTGTTGAGAATGGCAGACAGTAGAAAATTTCATACTCCAGAGCTAGCCATGTCTCGAGGAGCAAACGCCTCAGGAAGTTAGTCTTTATTACACACAAAGCTACAAGACAGTTTTGTTTAAAAAGGCAGGTATAAAGCAGTAGTTCCAGAGTATCTGGAAGTTGACACAAATGCATTCATCGCATGTGGAGAAAGAGGTATGCCTGAGATGAACTGGGTGAACAGCTACTTTACAAGCAGAAATGCTAAATCAGTAGCATGCTAAGATCTATGAAAAAATATTCACAGTCCAGCAGTCAACAGAACTAGGAGATCTATAATAGATCTTTTCATGATTAAAAGTTACAGAAACTACAAGATAGCAACAGATTAGTACTCCATTTTCTAGGAAGTGGACCGGATGGAGGGCAAAACTAATGGCACTGGTGAAAAAGTCTGTGTTGCTTATAAAGCCTGTCAATGGGTTCCTCTGATTGTGTTGAGACCATTAACACCTCGCTGACCAAGAGTTTCTTACTGCTTCTTTGCACTTCCCTATCATAATTTCTACTTGTATGGACTGATTCTCAGCTTACACACAAATTCAGGCAGACTCTCTTTTTGATCTTTGAAAAAAATGTAGCAAACCTGACTTGTTGAGACAACAGGCCTCCATGCCCTGCAGTTGAACACAAATCAGTCAGTGTCAATTGGGAAATTAGGCACAAACTATCATCTAATAGGTGCTTTGAAAGCAAATAAAGACAGGGTTGCAAGACAACCTGGAGTGTCACAGTGGTTATCAAACTCATCAAAGAACAATGTTTTCCTTATACACTCTAGCAGAAGAATGAATGACAGAACAAAAAAACAGTAAATGATGGGGGATGATAATGATCCAAAGATGCAAGGCCAGCAGATCTGGGTACAGCCTTTAAGGAATGGGGGAATGCGGAAGCCCAAGCTGCACTGGAACAGAGAACATGGGAGTCACATGGCAGATTGCCCTGCAGTAGGCAAGGCAAGCAACGAAGGGTTACCAGTGACTGGTCTTCTCATATGTAGCTAGGCCAAGGCCAGGATCTGAGTGTAACAAGAATCTCAATGACTGGTGACACTCAATGCTTTTGATTTTTCTGCAAGACTGGCAAACAACATCAGATAACAGCAAACAACATCAAGAGCAAGCCAGAGGCTACATTAAATGGGATCCAAACAAACAGATAGAGAAGTCTAGTAAAACCATGATGGCATGAAGGGAAAGGATAGCTTCCTAGAACATCTGCACACCGCTGCTATCTGGCCCCAGCAAGTCACAAAAGGCTTTCACAAAAAACACACAGTAGTTATGAAGTGAACTTATATGTACAACTCAAATGGAGGGATACAGCCCAGAACTGTTCTTTAGTTGCTTCCTAAACTGTGGAGGGTGGTTTCCTTGCCACAAAGCTGTTCAAGAAGTACATGCTGAGCTCATACTAATTCCGTGGGGATATGTAATAAAAAGTATGCAATGAGGACTGTTTATATTTTCTCTGAAAAAGGATCAGCATTAAGACGTGCATGCTCCAAAAACAGCACCTTGGAAACACCTCCAATCCAGACCTCATACTTTACATTAGTGCTACAAGAGGATGTTTCTGGGTCTGTCCATGAGATTCTCAAGACAGTTGCGATGGTCATGTTGGAGGCAGCAAGCGCTTTTTCTTCTTCATCCAAAGGTGAAAACAAAGAGTGTGAGAGTATTCCTCAAGAAACAGAGTCAATTGTTTATATGTGTATTAGGATTTACATTACACTGAGGCAGATTTACAGCAACCAAATGTGGAAATCAATGAAGAAAATGTCAACAGATGCAGGGAAATGGTTAAGAAAGTCACCATAAGTTTTTCAAATGTTGGCTGCAGATGTTTGTCTACAAGAAAGTGTTCTTTAAGAATCTCCGAATCCTTGCTTGGTGAATTAACTGGTTACAAAATAAGTACCGGTTCTTAGCATGCTGCTGCAAGCAGTGTGCAGCGTGCACCAAGGAATTCCAGTAACCAAAACCTAGGCAGGATTTTTATAACAGTAGTTTGGGATTAGGAATTTAATTTTAATTTATAGTACCTGACTGCTTCTATGGGCCTAAATCACTTATTCAAAGGTATATTTGAAGTCAATGGCACAGTTGGAAACTGAGTTTTTACTTACTAGAACTCTGTACTGAGGTCCTTCTTGCATGACTGAATGGAAGCTGCATTCATCAGATTCATAATCTAGAAAATATATGTGGAACAATGTCCTTACTTATCTTAAAGCAGAGATAAACTCTCTGCCTTTTTTCAGAGAGTGACTTCGTTCTATACATCACTTCTAAGTATGTGCTGCTTTTTTTTTTAAAGGTTTTTAAGAGAGGGAGGGAGAGAGGGAGGGAGGGAGGAGAAGGAGGATATCAGTAGTTCCCTTTCAAAATTATTTTGAAAATGCAGATTTTACTTTTCTGTACATAAAATTTTGATCAATTTATAACATATTTTTGCCTGAGGCTAAGACAGTCTTTTCTGCTTATGTAAGGGAGAGAACTGAGACCTATTGGATCTGTCTACAGATATCTATAGCCTCTCCATGACCTCGTCTCTTCACTCTGTGGAAGCTCCTGCCTTTGGATAACAGAAGTTTTAGAGATGGAAAGCAGAAGGAGAAGGGAGCCCACCTGCTAGCCACAGCAGCCTCCCCTACTGACCCCACATATTTCCACTGTAAAATCCAAGGAAGAGGTAATGCCTGCTTCAAAGCCTGGAGCACAGATAACTTTGCTGCCACTCTACCTGGCTGCAACCCAGAGCTGCTGGGGGATCTTAGCATGTGGCAGCCAGCTTGCGTGGCCATGTTGCAGGGACTACACTGAACACAGTGAACAGGCTCTAAGCTGGACACTAGCTTTCCTCATGCTTGTGAATCAAAGAATCTCAAAATACGTACCTATGTCTAAACACAAAGCACAACCTTTTATTGCTATTGACATTTGACAAAATTATTTCAGAAACAAACTTACACCTCCACAGGCTACATGATTCCCAGAGACCGCCATCAGTCACTGCACTGAAATACCTGATTTATTATATGCAGGTATGGGGTAATTACTACATATTTATTACTTATTATTTTATTATATGTTTATTTTGGAGAGGCAATAGAGTATCTGTAATTAGGTTTGCATCCACTATGAAGCCCTTTTTTCAAGCTGTTTTATACGTTTGACTTGTCTTGGCTTGAAAATTATCACACTTGGCGAATAGGTCTTGTTTAGTTTGAAAATATATGTACTAGCACTTTAGTTACTGAATTTCAACTCAGAAACAGCAAAGAAAGTTACTTTTCTTGTTTATTTCATTAAGAAGGAAAAAAAAATGTTTGGTGGAGGATTTACATCTATTTTGTTCAGCTTTGACAAGTTTCCTGTGAAATGACTGTCTCTAAAGCACATGGTCCTTAGTCCTTGCATGAGTTCCATCCTTTCAAAAGTCTGAGCGTTCACAAAACCTGCGTGAAGCAAATGGGCATCTGCCTATTCACAATTCATCCTTCAGACTCAAGGATTTACGACCTGTTTTCCATTCTTTTCCCTGGAATCATCTTCTGTCTGATTAATGGAATATTTGGCTGAGAAACAAGGAAATAAACCAGTTTAAACTGAAGCACTGCAAGTTCCTTACCGATACCCGTTATTTCCATTGAACTGGTGGTGCTGTTTGGTTGGTTTTTTTGGGTTTTTTTTTTTTTTAAGATTCTATTACCAAAAGTTTGTGTGTTCTCTTCTCATTATTTAAATGCAAAACCTTGTTCCCCTAAACAAGGTCCTCCCCTTTTAGTGGTAGAATGGTGGAAAGCAAAACATTTGAGTAACGGATTATTTGGCAATTTCCCACCAGCACAACCAGAGATAAGATTGGTTTCCATAACAATTATTTTCCCTCAGTAACTCTTACTAGAGGTTCCTTTTAAACCTACGGGGGTCAAGCCCTTGCAGTCCTCAAGTGCAACTGGTTTTATCATGCCTCCCTTCAGTATGTAAATGCAGTTGTTTTTATTCCAGTTTGCTCTATCCCTTAAGGAGAAAAAAAAGTTTTTTTACAAGTTCACAGATTCTAAAATCCTTACAGTGACAATCAACCCATTGACTTAAAAAAATTTCTAGGTTTAATTTCCTCTTTCTATTCTCTTCCAGTATTTTGCAGTCTTCCGAAATTAATTTAAAATTGAAGTAACATCTAAAGAGAAGTGTTAGAAGACCTTTTTTATTTTCTTTCTTAGGTGATAAACATCTTAAGCCTTCACAACAGGTCTCCCATTTGTTTAGTTAAAACACATCTTTATTACCTCTTTCAGCTAATGTGAAAAGGTGCAAACATTTCACATACCCAAAGCTTTTTGGTGCAGGGAGCTCAGAGGAATAAAATGACTTGAAGCTGCCAATGACGGTCTGAAAAAGTAATTAATTACCAAGAGGCTTTCTAGAAGGATTAGTGTCCTTTAATATGCTGATTAATCAGCTTTTAAATAGTGAAGACCCTTGAGTAAGTCTTCCCAAGTAAAGGGAATGTCTTTACTTGCTGGTATATGATAATGGAATTTGAAAAATCAAAAGTGATTAATAACTGAAGTGTGGTTAATTGTACAAACATAATTATTTTCAGAATGGAAAAAGTGCTTAGTAACACATTTATTCTCTACCTATACTGTCTGGCTGAACGCTTTATTCAGGGGGTTTTCTTATTCTCCCAGCAGCAGGCAACAAACATCCCAGGGACTTCCATGAGAGCGCGGCCGGGCGCCTATCGCCCCCCGACGACACCCACACGGACCGCGACAGCCGCTTTGTGCTAGAGCTCGGATATTCCTAACACCCGCGGGCTCCGTAATGCCCCAAAATGACAAATGACCGAGAGCATTCAGCATCTCAAATTGTCTCGCACTTTACAAAAGTAAGCGCTAATAGGCCTGCTCTTTGGAGCTCTAATTAGTACTATGCATTGGAAACGGCCCCTGAAAGCCTCTTACGATCTCTCGGTCAAAGGCAACCTCAAAAAGCAAATAAATAGCAGATAAATACCTTTTTAAAAGCCCAGTTATAATTGTTATTCCATGTCACATAGGAATACTCTGCCTCTTTCTTACAAGTAAACATAATTATTTGCAAAGGCTTCTTAACTTTTAAATGGCTTGTCACAACCACCTCTTCATACGAATTTAATGAAAGGAAAATGTCAAATGTCCTGCTGGGTGAAATAGGATGGAGTCTTTTGTTAGCTGTGTGGTAAGCTCAGAAGTGTACTTCCCTGATCTTTCACTTGTACACCTACTTCGGTGCTAATTTTCTTATCTTCAGAGTATTCTCCTTTATTGCAAACTAACTTTCAGAATAAAACTCACTATATAGATTGATTTTTGTACGATTAACCTCCTTCAGAAAACACCACTCCCATGCCTTTGTGTGACTTTTGATCTGGAATTAAAAAGAGCACTTACACTCCTAAAATTAAGCATGTGTATAACTGCAGAACAGAGGCCTAAATTATCTCTTGTCTCTATTTCAAATATCTCCAGGTTACACTTGTTATTTGCTGTCCTCTCTTGTGTTTGAAGTCTTTATCAATTATAAACATACATAACACAAATTCTTTGAGACCACAAATGAAAACAAGGAATACAAGTCTCACATCCTGCAGGACATTTTTTTCCAATGTCTCTTCAGACCCTTTGCTGGTCTTTCCTGAAGTTTCCAGCTGAAAACCTGATCTGTGACAGATCAATTAAAAAAACCCAAATAAATCAGATTTCGTGATGCAGTGTATTGAGTGCTCTACTTCTTTTCCTGGAATGGACCAAATATGTTCGCAGAATAATTCACCAAATCGGTGGGAGCTGTAGGACTGTATTTAAGGTCACTGTTAGCCACTATGAGATAGCACTGTGCTATTTACTACGGGACAGAACAGCATTATTCTGATGGGGAGAAATGACAGCCTCTTTAAGGGCATGCAATAAAACAACCATTAGCTTCAGTGTCATCACCTTTTATTGATGTTTATTTACTGTATGTGTGGCAATAACAAAGTTTAGCATCAAAGAGATCAAAATTGCAGTTCTGTAACAGTTTGGTGAGTTTGAAAGAGTGAAGCAAAGTTTCCTCATCTGGGAACTTCTAACGCCCCAGCAGAGAGGATGTTTCTATCAGCACTGCAAGTGACAGAAGTATGTGGGGTGCAGCAGGATTTGCAGGTTTTCCTGCCAGGCTGCTGAGCCTGAGGCTGCCATAGATAAGTCTCAGTTGAAGGCTGTACCAGCTGTGTTTGGAATCTACCGTACTCGTCCTGACAAAAATGCGCGGAGCACATGAAGTTAAATATCATGTGTGCAAAAAGTTAAAGTACATATAAAATATATTTGTGTGTATATGTATATATAAATGTGTGTATATATGAATTTGCAGGCACAATATAAAAATGGGTGTTCTGAGCATTAACTGCACACAATTTAAATAAAAAAAACAGGATAAAAACACGTACATTAAATAATTGTACCATACATGCAAACTTTGTGGCTTCAGACAAGCTTCTACAACTCTAGAAATGGAAGAACTTAACACAGAAGCACTGGTGCATAGTGTCTGGTTTGCTTTCAACTAATTTTCAATTTTTGAGCCCCTTATACGTTTTTTACTGGCAATACAAATGTCTGTGAGGCTTATGAAAATGAGCTTGTTTTTCTGGTACTGCAGGTTCCATGATCATTAATACCAGACCTAAGCATTACTGGAGTAAATGGAAGTGCTCAGGGGAGCCAGATCACGTGTGAATATGTGACTGTATGCTGCCAAACTGGACAGTATGATGCTTAATGCTATCTTTAGGATCTTATACTAGTTTTGTTTGAACCACAGATAGATCCATGATGATCCAGGATAAAGTTAAACCAGTGGAGGGAGACAACCTTTGAGCCAGGGGAGTTTCAAGCACAAAGATTATCTATGGAAAAAATACTGAATGCATTTGAAGAGAGACAGATTTTAAATTCAAGGGACTGTGACATTGCTAATCTCAGACTCACCGCCCAAACCCTAGATTAACCACCACATTAAATGAGCTTCTTCAGGCCTCAATTTATTTGATATGTTGTTTTCAGTGGCAACAGCTTAGGGTGTACCTAGGACCCCTAATGCCTTGCGCCTTATTCCCTCATTCATGTTATGGCACACAGCATCATTTGTGGGGCCAAATGACAAACCAAACAAATGAACAGAGCCAGGTTAAAAATAACTCCAACAAAAAATCACGATCTGGCTTCCTGTAAGGCAACAAAAGCAGCTGTGCTCACACCACGGAAAGGGTGGTAGGGGCAGGTCTGAGCAGGCAGTGTGCTGGATGGGAAAATCCAAAGCCACTGCTGCTTAAGAAAACAGTGTGAGGAATCCTTCACAGGGATATTCTGCTGCACTCCCTCATCCTCCCCACTTGGATAGCTGCCTGTGGGTATGGAAAAGCCCTTAGGCCACAGGCTAAAGGCTATTCAGGCAATTCTGATTTGCTGAAGGAGTAAGACTAGAGACAGCTTTGGGCCACTCATGCTTACAGAATGCTTGCAGGTATAATGACTTTCCCACCAACTGTAGTCAAGTCTGCTTTACCCAATGTCTGCACACTCAGATCCTAATACATGAAGGGGTTCTGGTCAAAAAGGGTTCTCACCACAGTGGGCTTTCCATTCTGTGCCCAAACTTTCTTAAATAGATGCTTAAATTATCTTCTGTATCAGGGCTTTTTGCAATAGTCTGTTACAGCTCTGCAGATCAGTGTACAACACTAAATAATGATGACAGCAACAAAAGATTGTTTGCATTTGCAAAATAGTCAGCTGTAGCCTCTTTGGTAGAATTATTCATTTCTGTGAGCTGGTCTAAAGTATTTTATAATTAAATATATACTTAACTTGAAAATATGTTTAAGAAAATAAATCAGACAATGAAGTATTTGGAAAACATTAAAGTTTAAGATATTTAAAATGCAAAAGAAGTCAGGCAGCTATACTTAAAATTCAAAAAAAGCCTATCACTTCATATTTAACTGTTGCCATTTTTTAGACAACAACATACATTCAAAAGCCATGTAAGAGATTATGGGTTTAGTTTTAACTTTGAATACCCTCTTCTTACTGGTTTTATTTTATCATACTTCATGGTTTATTTTTTATGACATGCAGCCATATATATATGTAAAAAGCACATTTATTTATAATTGAGGAGATTATATACAAACTGAAATATACACAAGGCTAAGCTTCCTGGCTAGATCTCTTTTGATATTATTTTTTAATTGTATTATTTTACTAATAAGATACAAGTCCAAGGGTTTAACATTGCTCTGGGAGAATAACAGTCACTGAGAAACACATTGCTCACAGCTGCTGTGAAATATCCATCAATGAAAATTTCAGCACTTTTAATTCCATCTCAGTGACATCAGTGGCATAACTAAAATATTACTCACATGTAGTACTCGGTGAGTGTATGTGTGATTTTATCAAAATTCTAGGAAAGTAATTTTGTGCTTAGCAGGTTTTTTCTAACAAAAAATCAGAATGAAAAAATATTACTGTGGATAACGTGGTATATTAGTGGCAGATTTTTTTTTCATTATGATTAAAATAAGATGTAATTTTATCAGAGTTTAAAATGATCAGCAAACTTCTTCCTATTTATTTTAGTTTCTAGCTTCCCCCTCCCAGCTCAAAAAAAAAGGGGGGAGGGGGGAATTCATACTATAGAAGTAGCTTAGCCAACATTATGGAGACTTTTCTGATTATAAATCACTCAAAGGATAACTGAATTATCCAGTATCTACAATTCAGTGAAAACCATGGTTTCTTAATCATGGCTGCCAGACTTGTGCCCAGCCTGACCATGTATGTGGTAGCACTGCTTTGATTTTGACACTGTACATGTGGGCCAAGGCACTGTGCCTTCCTTTCCACCTAGGATGTGGTAGGATGCTGACACTTCTTGGCATCTCTCTGGTAGGTTGCTTTTTCTACTACTAAGGTCGGTACAGTCCAAAGAGAACCATACACTGAGCTACTTGCCTTGTAGCAATGCTAAAGCATTGCACCCTTTTATCCTGTTTATTTCCTCTCCGTAAGCTGCAACAGCAATAGAGAACACAACTGCAAGGAGAGTCCCTGAACCAGAAGTTTCTTGTTTGGAGATGACAGCACACAACCAGAGAAGTATTTCAAGATTTAACACGTACAACACTCTGCACTGCTAAATATTTCCTTTGATAGATCGGAGAGTGTAGAGAGGCCAGTGGAAGGCGCAATGACTAGGCTGCAAACCTGGGAGGGAAAACAACAAAGGAAAAACTTCACACCGGACAATATTCATGGAAATGTGTGTTGATGGCTCTCATAGCTTACCCTAGCAGAAAACCCACTCGACAAAGTCCCTGAGAGGCAAAAGAAGTGCCATGGCCATTAAGAAATGGACAAACCTCAACCACCCAGTGTTAGTGGGTAGCAAATGGAAGGTGACATCTGCATTTCAGAGGATTCCCAAACTGTGTTGCCTGAATGTGAAAGATGTAAAAGAAGCCACAGAAGAAGATGTGGAAAAGAAAAAGAAAGATGTAAAAGAAGCCACACAAGTTTTGCTTGTATAGAATTCCCAAACAGTGGCAGAGCCATGAACAGGGTTCATACTAGTATCCCTTGCAGTTTCTCCCAATTCCATATTAACAAGATTAATACAAAGACCATGTTGCAGACCATTGTTCACCAATCTGGCCAGCTGGTGCACAGCACTGGTGTTTGTTGCAACTCAGGCTGGGCTATAGCTGGTGCCCAGCCCAGCCCCATCAGTAGGCTGTGTTTGCTGATGCCTGATCCATCCTGCTCTTTGATGCTCTGGCTCAGAAAGCCAGACTTTATTGGCAAACACAGCTATTGCAAGTAACCACTTGAGCAGTTGTGGAAGTGATGCAATGTGTGTTTGGCCAATTTCTTACTGGGACAGTGCTTGTTTATTTTGTTTTATAAAATAATTGGGAAAGCAACAGGCAGCAGACAGCACAAAGGGGGAGCAAGTCCAGACAACATTACAGTCTGCTATGACTTACTGGTTTCCCAATGACGGCAGTGGGACAGCTTTATGCAAAATCTCAAGTGCTGCTTGCTGTGCTGTGACACTGAGTATTTGTTTTGTTAGAACTAGTACACTGGGTCCTCCTGAGCCTGTTATCAGCTTTCTGTAGCCCTCTCCACTCCATTCCTCACCACTCCTCTCCTTTTATATCCGACCCCCAAAATGGGATATAGTACTCAGCACCAGCACGTTATTTCTTTCTCTCACATAGAAAATCCCAACTGATATACCCCAAAATACCTTCTTTGATGTTTCATTGTTGACATATATTTATTTAGTTTGTGATGCACTACTAGATCCTTTTACAGGTCCTGATTTTGTATCTGTACCTGATACTTAAGCACAGCACTTCCCTTTTGTTTTACTAAATCTGATAAGATTTAACCTGCTAATAAATCCTTAACACAATTCATTATATCAGCCAACAACAAAGCAAACTATTAAGGCAGTGCAATAAAACTAAAACCTACAATAATTCATATTTGTGAGAAATTTTGCTTATTACTGTTACAATGACATTTAAGGTATCTATGATAGAAAAAGTTTGAGAAATACCCTTACATATTAGTCTATTTAGCTATTTAATGTGTATGTTTGAAGGCACATAGTGGGAACCGTCTAAAAACCCAGGGTCTAGTTTAAACTAGGTATAAGACTCTTTCTAGTCAACAGAGAAAATCCTCCAGAGGTTGATTCATTCCAAATGCCTTGATTGCTTATTTTAGAAAGGTAGTAATCACTGTCTGGATACGTCTTCCTCAACTGACTATAGAAGAAACCAAGACAACTGCTTTAGATACCAAACTTCCAAATTGCTAAAATTACACAAGATGAGTCCCAGCTGCAGCTTGTTCCCCCCCCCCCAGAACAGCCAATCAGACCTTAATTCTTCAAAGATTTAGGCCCTAACTCCAATTGATTTCTCACTGTGAGATCCTTTGAGCCACTGACTTCAATGAGAGCTACACACCTAACCGTGGTGAATTCTTAACATGGGGGGCTGCAAAACAGACAAAAAAGTTATCACATCTGCCTGTGATGATTTAAGTAGATATATCTTCTAAGCACCCGGACCACCCTTTTGCAGAAACTTCCACCCCTGTTGCCGGTGTGGAACATGTGTTCAAGCTCTACGTGCAGTAGCACCCCCATGCTAAGGAAGGGGAGGAGGGAAGAACTGAAGACATTATTGTCTGGGAGAGCCACCGCTAGGCTTGACAGAGCATCTCTTTTGGATTCCCTTTCTGGCCACTTCTTGATCCTTCTTACCACGAAACATATACTTATTTTAAAAAACCCAACAAACTAAAACAACGAGTAGAACAGACCTGGCAGGTGTTTTATTACAGTAGCACCATGCTGAAAATACATCTACTTATTTTTATTCAAATTGACAACATTTGAACTTGAGCGTTCCTTAATGACATAAAGCTAACTCTTCTTTTTTCCTCTTTGAAGTTACATCACTGTAGATGTTGATTGTTTAATTGTCCGTCCAATCATGCACTTAACTTCCCACTTAGCCCCATGCAGGACATGACTTGAAGACATTAACAATTGTCACTAATGTGGATTGCCTTAGGATGTTTAAGTTTATTTGTAATGGAGGCAAACATTCACTGTTTGGAAGAATTCTATAAAAGCTGAACGTTTTCTGCCCTAGGCAAAGTTTTCAGAAAGAATTCATATGTTTTTTCTGGTTGTAATCAGTGCATTCAAATTATGCATAATTTGATTTTCATGGTTTCAGTGTTGGATCACATAAAGTTAAGTATAATTACTACCAAAATTAAATTGCTGTATGCACCTTAGGATATTCACCATGGACTTATGACACACGAGCAGGAGATTCACAATTACTAAGAAATTATTTAAGAACATTTCATTGCTTTACTCTAACGCAAGTGAAATTGCAATGGTCATGAAGTCTTAGTGCTATTATAAACTAAAAGTAATAACAACTGCTATACACAATGGGCAGAAGGAGGGTGGGAAACCTTTGCATTTAGATTAATTTCCATGAAAAACATTCCATTATATTGGATCAAATTTTTGTTTACACACACACAAAGTAAAGAAGTGAAAAGGGTCTTCTGCATCCAATAGGGACTTTTTGTGGGGCCCTCTAGTAACTTTCAGATCGCTGTCTGAGGCAAAACCTATTGCCTACTGCAAGCTATTTCATGTATGCAAGCAGCTTCCACAAAAACCATGTCCTGCTCCACTTCTGTTTTTCTAAGCAAGATGGGTCTCACTGGTCCATCTTTCTCTCCAGCTGTGGCTTTAGACAAAGTTTTATTAGCCTTTTTTTTTTTTCTTCTTTAATGGATTAAATTGGGGAACTTGCAATAGGGAGTGATGATCTTGAGAGGATGAACTCCTCATTTCCTTCTCCCAGATAGTCCTAAATAGCTTCTTTGACTAGAAATGGAATTGGGGAAGTTTAGGAATAACTAAGCAGAACATTAATTCTGCCAGTACTCCTATCGGGCAATTTACTGACAGGAAAGTGGATAGATGGGCCATTGATTTCTCTCTCACTCTATCAGAACTGAGATGTGTCAGGGCACAAGCAATGTTGTTCTGCTTTGCTTCTCTTTTTTGCTGCTGAACACTACCCAAATCGTTTTATTTACCCATGAAAAGTAGAAAATCTGAAATGCATACTAGACACAGATTTGGATTACCTGGTGATCCAGGAATACATAAGGAGACTCTTAATTCCCAGGGTGGACTTAATGGACATAATAATTCAGCAGATGTAACTTCATTTCTTTGGACCTTCTGATATAAATCCTGCAGATATAACTATACATAAATACATATATCTATATGTAATTTTCTCTTGTAGTAGCTTGAGAATCCTTTAAAAACTGACTAAACCCCCTTAATTTAGATTAAACAAAATGTTGAAGTTATTAATGTTATAAAAGATGTTCTAATTTTTACTCAGAACAGAAAATGTATAGTATCTTAATTTGGTTTTGCTTAACTTACCAATAGGTAAATTACTTTCAATGATCTGCCAAAACCAGCCTGATTTAAGGCTGACCTTTTCTGGAGGTAGGTTACTTGAAAGCAGTGCCTGATTTCAATGCATTAATGATATGTAGAAAAATCATACTTAGACAGCTTCTGGGTGTGTCTTTTGCCTAAAGTGAATGCATATTTTAAACAGCATATGTTTGGACTTGAATCTGTAAACGCCTGTTTATCTGATTTAAAATAATCAGGGACTGAAAAAGACAACATTAGTCAACACACAACATCCCAGTGAAGGGTCTACAGTTCACTATGCCAACTCCCTTCCTCCACTCCCAAGTCACCCAGACTACTATGCTCCCCAGTTTTGTGAAGGAAACTAATCTCATTAGCCAAGGAGAGAGCTTGAGGGTCTAGTTTTATGAGAATTTTCCTCTGCAGCCACCGCTTCCCCCTCCTCAACATCATCCCCTCAGGCTGACCTATATTCAGACTGCCACGGAAAAGGGCCTGCCTTTGCATAACCACTATGAATAAGTCCTCTTCCTTGCACAGCTACATGGAAAACTGGATGGGGAATTATTCCAACTCAGAACTAAAGTGGGGGGGTGGTGGTGTTATTATTTTTTATGGATTTCAGTCAAATCAGTCCCTTAATCCTGTTGAATATGCATGTACACTGATACATGCTGATGCCAAACAAGGGTCGGCAGAAATCCCTTGCTACATGCAGAGACAATAGGATGGAGGAACATGACACCTCTCATTCTGATATACACTTAGGGCAAATATAGTCCAGCCAGACATGTGAAGGACACATTTGTATTTGCTTATGTACAGTCATGGTGCACTCCCAACCTAAAACTAAACATGAAAAGACAGACCCCTGGGCTTGGGGGCTTCCAGCGTTCATATCAGGTACAGAATCAGTCCCTGAGACTTCTGAAAAGAGCAAATCTCCCCATGGGAAGAAAGACTTTCTGTCATGGGCTCTAGAGTACAGCATACAAGCATTTTAGAATTCATAGTATAATCCATTTTAAAACGTTTTATTGAGTATTTTGAGAAAAGAAGCTGCAAAGACAAATGGATTAATTTTCTGAATTGATTTACCTTGCTTAATTTAAAACAGGCTCATGTATTATTAGCACTAAATATGCATTAGGTTTTTCTAAGGGCACAATATCCCATGACTGCATGAGTGGTTTTCAGAATTACAAAAACCAGTTCTTGCCCTTTTCAACATTTTCACCTCCTTTTTTCTGCTTTCTTTTTCTAGATTCTGTCTTGTTCCATAGTTCACATATGCAGCATGTGTATTATTGATTGCTACGATAAAGTAAGTTCAAAATACTTTTTTTCCATTTTTTCTTTCCCTTGGATGTTAAAACTGACAACTTAATGACTGTTGCCACTCTCTCGTGAATCACTGCCTTTGCCAACACTGGAGACAAGACAAGCTCACTTTTCCCAAATAAGAGGCCCTTTGCTGTGCACTTTGGGAACTGTAGTACAAGGCTTAGTTACTTTAAATCCATTTTAATTTTAGTGAGGTGCTCGATAATTCTCTGAAGCAATATAAACATGAAGGTCTTCCTCTTGAATTTTTGGTCACTTCACTAAAGTAGCAGGTATGGCATATTTTACCTAAATATGAACACAACATTGTCAAGAACAAATGCTGGCACTTCTGAAACAGAAGGAACTTTCCCACTGACTTCAATGGGAACAGGTAAGGCTAATGATGGATAGCTTTGAAAATCTGAATTTGGCACTGCCCTACCGGCTGTTTAGAACAGTTCATTGTTTCACAGGCTTTGTTGATCTAATGTCACCCTAACGTTTTTGAAAGGAAGAAGGCAGCTGCAAAGAAACTGAACAACTATGACAGCCGATGCTGCTGAGGCAGTTTTCATTTACAACAAATAAATGAGAGTAACCTGTAAATATAAAATAATTAAATTTTAGCCTGCATTTTGTTTCTTTGCTTGTTTGATGTGTAGAAAAAAAAGCGTGTACCTGCAGTGTTTGCTTTCCCACAGGAATTTCCTTAAGGAGCACCAGTGGTCACTGCAGCACAAGCTGACAACACATCACACCGCTCTAGCACACCCTACGCACCTGAAACAGTCACCTTGACTGGGGCACGTGGAAGTTTGTAGTCAACTCAGGACTTGCCTGCTTGGCTTGCAAATCCGTGATTCCTGACTAAAATTTTAATTTAACCTGTGTCCCAAGATACATATGGGAACAACAAAAACAGGGACAAAGTTTCAGGCTTACAGATCTTGATAGCGGAGCTCCAGGTTCCCAGCACCTAGGATGTCTACAAGGAACATGTAAGTTTCATGGTGAACCTTGGAATGTGTAAGTTTCATGGTGAACCTTGGAATCTGTAAGTTTCATGGTGAACCTTACACGGAGGTGGGAAGGAAAGCCCAGGGTCTGTGCGCAGCCCAGTGTCTGCCGAGGCAGAGCGGGGTATGCGAAGCCTACAGTAATTGAATCCATTGCAGGGTCTGGGTTTACATATGGAACTTGAACAATAGGTATTTACTTAAATTACACAGATTACCTCAGAGATGTGGAATCTGTACGCCCTGCCCACTTCCCTGAACCTCTGGAACTGGGATCCTGTGGGGAACATAATGGGCTTAATTACGGTGTCTGGACTAGCCGCGCAGGACCCGGAAGGCAGGAGTTAACCTCAACTCACCTTTTACATGCCAGTGACCCCAGGCTTGGCTGGGAACCTGGAGCGGCTTCTGGATTGCCCCGACGGCCGCGGCGGTGAAGGGAAACCCCGCACGGGCAGGGCCCCGGCGCGCAGGCCGCGGGCGACGCTCAGGGCTCCGGGGCCCGAGGCTGCGGCCCGCCGGGCCCGCTGCCCGTTGCCGCCCCCCCACCGCGGCCGGGGAAGGCGGCAAGGGCCCACACGTGCACCCGCCGTGCTCCGAGGGCGGCCATCGTCCGCCCCCCCGGCAGCGGGCAGCGGGCCCGGGGTGGCACCGCGGCGGCCCGGCAGCTGCGGGGCGCGACGCCAGCTCGCCCGCGCCCCGGCCCACCGTCCCACATGCTGCCCCGGCCCCGTAGGGCCAGGCCGGCCGGCCGCCCCCGACCGCGGCGGGGCGGGCGGGGGTTGCGGCTGTCACATGGCTGGGGGAGGGGGCTGCGGCGGGGCGGGCCGCGCTCGGGGCTCCCCCGGCCGCGCGGAGGCGGGCTGAGGCGGCGGAAAGTTTGCGGAGTGGCTGGCGGCCGGCGGCGCTGCGGACCCCCATCCCGCTTGCTGCCTCCGCTTTTTTTCTACACCCCCCCGCCCCCGCCTTCCCCCCTTGGCGGCGGCTCCGGGGCATGAGCGGGAGCCGCCACCCGCGCTGAGAGGCGGGAGGTCGCGCCGCACCCCGCTCCGTCAGTGAGGCAGCGCCAGGGACGGGAGCGCGGCGGCCCCGAGCCCGCCATGCCCCGCCGGCCCCGCGCGGCTCCCGCCGCCCTCCTGGCGCTGCTGCTGCTGCCGCCGCTGCTGCTGTGGGGCCGCGCCGCCGCCCGCTGCCCCGCGCCCTGCCGCTGCGCCGGGCACCTCGTCGCCTGCAGCCGCCTGGAGCCGAGCCGGCTGCCCCAGCGGCTGCCGCGGGGGGCGGTGCAGCTGTGAGTACTGGGGCGGCGGGGGGCCGGGGGTGCCGGCCGCCCCTGGGGGCCGAGGTGCCCGGCGGGGGCCGCGGTGCCGCCCGCGGGCGGGCTGTGCGGGGGGGAGCGCGGGTTCCGTGGCGCAGCGAGGCGGGAGGTGCCGGCGGCGAGGGGCGCGGGGCGGGCGGGGGCAGCGCCGGGGGCCGGCGGCCCAGCTGTCAGCGGGGGCGGCCGCAGCGGGACAGCGGCCCCGGGCGGGCTGCGGCCCCGCGGGGCGGTGGCGGTAGCGCCCGGACTGAAACCGGGCCCGGGAGCGCCGTGCGGTGTTGTGAGCGAGGGAGGAAAAAAGTTCGGATGACTTTCTTGGAAAGCGTGCAGTCATCATCAAGTTAATGCTGAATTGCGTGTCGGGAAAACTGCGCTGGGTTTTCTTTGTGCAGCGCTTCGTCCTCGTTCCCCGACGGTGTTGGCTGTGCTGGTTCGGGTGACCCCGGAGCTGGCCCCGCGCGGCGCGGTGGCGCGGGATCGCTGGAGCCGCAGCCGCGCGTGCTGAAGTGGCATCTGTAGAAAATCTACTTTCGGCGACAAACTTTTATGGGCAAAGCATAAATTATGGGAGCTTTCTAAAAGCCTGAGGATAGCTGAGGGACTTCTCACATTTGTTTTTAATCTCTTGTCACTCAAAGATCTTCTGTATTAGTCGTATTAATTTTCTATTACATTTCCAAAGCAGATTGAGATAAAGACTTTAAAGTAAACAGGACGACTTTCAATTAGTTGTGGCTAATTCTGTTCAATTGCCTCGTCTGGAGGTCATGCTGGTTTACGCATGAAATGTGGATGGCTGTATTGACACCATATGGAACTGAACATAGGAATGGCTCTGGGAGTTGAATATTTCCAGAAGTGGTATAGGAAAGCGTGAGGGGAAAGAAACTTTTTTTTCTTTTTTTTTTTTTTTCTTCTTTCTTTTGGCTTATGTGTTTTAAGCATACAAATCAAATACAGGATCTGCTTTACATTCAGCAACTGGTTTTGCTTCCTATTATGTTTCATCCATCCTGTTCTTTTGAACTATTTGAGTATGCAAGCATAAGTTTTCTGACAAAATCTAAGGGTTTTTTGATAGTAGGCTAAGCTTCGTAGCTTAGTTTTTTTAGCTTAGCTGACTTTAGCTGCCTTAAGTTAAAATTCAGGTGTGACAGCAATGCTAAACAAAAAAACAAGGGGAAAAGACACAACCTTCATTTCTAGAGTTGCTTTAAAAACCCCACTTTGCATTAGCGGTAATCCAAATTTGTCTTTTCCACTTATGTTACTGAGAGACAATAAAACACATTGCAGGGCTTTTTTGTTAGCACAGTGAAGGTTTTCTAATTAGAATTCCCTTGGTAGTATAAATTGTCCTTATGTAAGTTCACATTCCTTTAAAAGTGTGAGAAAATAAGTTCCACTTGTATAAATAAGCTTTGGTCTGTTGTAAGAAACCCTGCTGTGATTGATTACTCATTGGACAGCTGTGTCACTTGCTCTTAAACTCACAGGAGTACATCTTTGTAGGTGTCACCAAACCATGTGGTCTGGCCGCTTTTGTGTAAATATTTCTTTTGTTTGTGTCAAATGCCTTAGAAGTACCCTGCTCTTTCTTCCTTCCCCTCTTAATATGAGAAGGAAGAGTGCAGCATTGTCTGTTACCTCCAGCTACCCCAGTACTGAGAGCTGGGATTGCACAATCCATGAGATTATAATGTGTTTCAGTTTTACATATGCAAAAAAGGTTTGACTAGCCCGGGTTATTGTTGCAACAAACTGTGCTCTTACAAATTGTAAAAGACTGTTTATGAATTTTATTGGTATATGTTTACTGTGTTTTCCATGGAAGTCCATAGCGGGTATAGCCAAAGGCTAGTAGTTTTATTGCAGGTTTTCCAATCCTCTTTAGAAAACAACAACTATTACACCATGTTCTCAGCATATGCAAGTGAGATCTCCCAGGCAGGAGAGTGAAAGCTTTTGTGCCTGAGAAGGTCTAGTTATGTGTTGGGCTTTACACCTTCCTCTGCCCATCAGTCGACTCGCCTGGATGGAGTGTGGGTCAGACAAAGTTGGTTTTTTTGAAGCTCCATTTCACTCTTTCTTGCCTTTTGTGTTCAAATTCCCCAGTGAAAGAAAATGGGAGTGTCTCCTGTGGAAGGGCTGCGTGACCTCTGAGTGGACAGGGAGGGAAATAAAAAAAAATAAAAATGAGCCTGACTACCAAATTATGTCCCCTTCTTTTTGGTGGCAAGTGTGAGGCTACTGCTTTGTATGGAAGTGGCTTCACAAAATGGGGTGTAAACAGGCTAGAATTGTGAGCTTTACTATGATTTTAACAAAAAATACCATCTTCTGTAACTCTGCCTTCATGGAAGATAAGAGTCTGCTGAAAACCGGTAACAATTTGTAATGGCTTTGTGTAAAAACAGTTTTGAAGTTAGATTTCCATTTACTTTCAGGATGTGTGTCCTGAGATTGCAAAAATGTGGCTTTCTAAAGCTGCTATAGCAGAGCCAGAGATAGAAGGATGGAGGGAGGAAGAGTGTTGACCAGTGTCCTCCGTGCAAGCAAGCTGCTGGTGGCACTGCCATACCTTTCGTCAGGTTCACCGAGGAATGCTAAAACTGTTGGTGGGGCAGGAGGGAAAGTCTGAAATACGGTTTTCACTTGTGTTTGCATTACATCTTTAGTATTTACATTTTATAAATCCACTAGTTCTCTACCATAATTGCCAGAAAAAAGGGCCGTATGGTTTTCACAGCTGTTTTTCAATATTTTCCAGACTAAAACTTGAACATAGCAAACTGATTTATGAGTCACTTTGGATCAGTGTCTTAAAACAGCTACAGCCTGACTTTTTGTTTTTCAGCTCTCCTGATTTCTGCTGAATTAGCAGCTCTATAGGCCCCAGTGGGACTGATTAAGAAGCTGTTGCTGGATTTGCATTTTAAAATTTGACTCGGGGCTCAGGTTTCTGAGTTCTCTAAGGAAGAAGATGATAATTGTGACTAAGTGTTGTAAATTAAGTTAGAGTCTAAAAGTTATATTTATAAAATGTGTGAAGAAACACTCTCCCTCTCCCTTTATGCTTTAGGTCTTCCTTTCAATTTTTTTGTCTCATAAACACTGATGTTCAGGGTTATGTTTCAGCCTTCTAACGCAGGGACTTGTGAGTTACATTTGTATGGCCGTCTTTTCGTAATGGAATATAAAAAATAGTTTCTTACATAAAACAGGTTCTAAAAAGGGCCTCAAAAACTGGCATGCTTCTTAAAGTGGAAACAATTCCTGTTAAATGCTCAATGACTTACTAGAAATCTGAGGTGAGGAACAGGTACATGTACTTTTCATTGTTATAAATAATTTCTTAATATAAATCTGGTTTCTGAAGTTTCTGACTGCATTCACTGTTAACATCTTTGAAATTCTAGTAGCAGAAGTAATCACAGAGGAGGTTTTCTCCCACTTGTAATGTGGTTTTAACAGACAAGGGAAGTTCAGAAATGGAAAATGCATAGTAATAATCTTGGTGTTTTAACGTTGTCAGCTCCATTTCTACAAAGGAAAAATACTGATTCATTTTCAGACCTTTTCTTCATACTTGTTTTAAGATATGTTGAGAAATGCATTGACTTGAAATGTGCTTGTAGCTTTGCGACAGGGATGATAGATTTTTACATTTTAAAAATGCCTCAGATCCAGTGGTTATGAGTTTCAGAAACTTCTATAGGCTTAAGCTTCACTTAGAATATTAGCAAAAGACGAATATTTTAACTCTTGGTTCACTTCCAACCACTCTGACTTAACTTAAAAATGTAACTTGCAAGGCTTTTTTTCCCCTGGAGTTTCTCATGCCAGTAGTACTGAAATAAAATGTTTAGTAAAATATTTATAATTCATATTTTATCCAACGATTGGTAGACAAGCATGTATACAGCTGTGTGAAACAGGCGATTCAGTATTGTCTGGAGGCTTTTTTTTATTGTTGTTTTGCTTTGGATTTTTTTGTAACTTGTGTTTGACAACCTGCTGTGAGTAAACCAGGAATGAGGAATTTGTTATGCATGTACTTTTTAAAATAGGTGCTATGTGGAAAATCTGAGGGTATCTTTAGTGTTAAAAAACAAACACAAAAAAAATAGTTTGAAACCTAGTGTAAGTTGTTACGCTCACGGTTGGCTTGATGGACTCCAGATGGATGTGAGCTTGAGCTATGAGTGAAAGTGTCTGGCTCCAGTGTGGTGATCATGCACAGCAGTGGTTGTAATTGCAGGATTTTTATAGTTTTAAGAACTCTGCCAGATTTTTTTTTTTTTTTAACATGTTATAACTCCAGCAGAACAAATCTACTCACGTCTGTTACTGTCTGGTAGGTCCTTTAGGCAAATGTTTTAAATAAACCTTTTGCAGGGTTTTTAGATGAAATGAAGAAATGCAGGTTTTTAGCACTAACTTTGAAAGCTTTTTGTTGAAATAATTACTGATTCCTGAGTCTTGTCTGAAGCATGGAGAACAGTAACATATTATGCACTAACAGCCATAACTTCACTGAATTTTGGCTGTTTATTTGCATAGTTCTTATAATCCCTACAGACTAAAGCCAAATATTGAATTAAGTTTAAGGGTAAAAATTGTCTCTACTCTGTCTGCTTTAAAGGACCAAGTTAGATTCCTGTCTAGATCTTTGTAACGACATATTTTTTTCAGTATTTACATTTAAGAATGCCGTATGAGAATTTCAAATCTATGCAGCTAATGTATTCAGATGTTAAATAAAGGGATTTTTCTCCAGTCTATGGCCAGACGAATGTTTGCACTAGATTTTAAAACAGTGAAAGATGCAGTCCTCAAAATCAAGTGTAGTTAACTTCATTTACAGGAGAACTCAAAATGATAATGATGAAACTAGCATTTGTGGATTTTTGAAAATGTTTCACAGTATTGGTTTTCCATCTTTAAGAGGAAAATCTGTAGGGGTTTAGACACCTGGAAGAAGGCATGGATGTATATTAGGTGCTTGAGTCCAGAGCAGAGTCTTGGAAAACATTCCCTCTTTGGCCACCTGAAGGTGGTGGAGGGTGTTCCCCTTCTCTAGGTGGCTCACCTTCCCACTTTTTTGTGCTGGAAAATGCCTTTTGCACCTGCGGGTCTGCCCTGTGCACGATCCTGTGCAGCCCTGGCTTGGGAAACTTAATGTGTACCTCTTCCCTGCTTGTGGCTGTGAGCCAGGTGCTGGTGCCACAGCCCTGCAGCCCACTGGGCCTGATGCAGGTGGCTGGCTTAGAGCACATCTTGTAACTGAGTGCTGTTGGTACCCCTTGTAATGCCCATATGTGACTGGGATTACTTTTAATGCTTGATTTTTTTTTTTTATTATTATTTTTTTTAAATGCTGATTCCAGTGGAGAACAAAAGGGACAATGGAATTTTCCCAGCAGCACTGAACAGGTACTGCATAAAGCACCAAAATGGTGGGGGAGTCTAAAACATGGTTTTACTGTCCGCATGTGCTGTTGAAGAAACCTAGGTGGCTGACTGGGTTGCAGCATTACACCTGTGTCCAAGGATGTGCAATGGTGGATGTAGAGAAACCGGAGTTCTCTAGTTCTGTAGTTCTTCAGGGCTTAGTCACAGAGAAGACCACCTAGCACAGCCCCTGAACCTGGCCTGATTTAAGCCAGTTCTGGTCTGTGTGCAGCAAGGATTTGCTGATCATCAGGTTTCTTCACTTCCAGAACTGTGGATCGAGAGTAGACTTGTCCGTGGCAGTCAGGCCTGTGTTTGGCATGCTCAGTATAGGTGACTGTACTGAGTTATATTATCCAGAATAAGTAAGGAATCCCGGACTTTCCTCATAGATTGAACTTGAAATATACTTCATGCCCACATGGAAGGACCCCAGGCAGCTTGGATGACTGTTCAGTCCTTTATTAGCATGGGAAAAAGTATCATGAAGTGTGAGAAATTTCTTTGCCTTTACTTGATGCTGCAGCAGCTCACTGCTGAAGTGTACTGATACAATTCTTTACGTGTTCACATTGCAAACTCTGAAGTGAGCTTAAGAACTCCTTAAAAATAGTGCAGGTTTTGTTTGCTGGCTTGGATAAACTCAGTGTTAAAATGTTCAGTGAATACTTTGCAGGTGGCTGAATTGGTGCAGGTGAGGTGGTGACAGGTAGTGTGGGAGCCAGAAGGTGCATGTTTTGGTGGATGAATGACTTAAGAAAAGGGAGGTCTTCAACAGGGTTAGCCATGGTGACAAGACCAGTTGTGGATCTGTACAGCTTGTGCAGATCTCTATAGACGTGCAAGTTTGAGTTTCTGTAATTAGCTTCTCTGCCTTCTGTTCTATGCTCATTCTTTTATTTCTGTGATGTTTCCAGTACTTCTGAGGCTGCAGCAAAAGTTTCTTAGGACTCCTTTTTATGGTACCGTGAAATGTTCAATAGGACATATGGTAAAGATGCATGGTGTCTACAGAGAAAATAATTTTTTGACAGTGATCAATGCATTCTTATTACCCTGGCTTGTTTTGTAGCAAACACTACAAAGATGTTAAGAAGATTTCTTACAAACTGCATCAATATATATTTGGTATCTTCAGTACAGAGTGGCACAAGCTAAATGCATGGGCTACTTCTTCAAGTGCAATTAAGAGTGTTATTAATGTGACTGGTATACAGATATCTTAGAATAGAATTAGGCCTCCCTATGTCTGTTATTTAATGATCTCCATTAAATTTGATTATGTAGGAATGGAGTCCTGAATTGCGTGGAAGTATGAAAATAGGATTGAGGTTTATGTACAGTCCTCATTGTGTACTTATGATTTGTGTGTTGCTTTACAGAAGTAAGTAAGAAGAGCAAATGATAAAAATACTATGATTGACTCAAGGAATGAGAGTGCAATGAGTACTGGTTTATGAATTTTCCTTGTAACCAGAGGTTGTTTTAGCCAGATCTTTTGTTGTGAAGGGATAGGGAAGAGGGGTTGTTGTTGGTGTATACGAGTCAAAATCTTGAGATTTTTTTCATGGGTCTTAGACACATCTCAGTGAACAGTTCTAAATTGTTCAGAGGTACAGAAATTCTTTGACACTGCTGGCAGTGATCAAGGTATTTACACTTCTTTATACTATGCGTACTCAAATCAGTTTCTATTCTAATTTTATTAATACAAAAAATTGTACTTGGAAACAAATTTTAACATAATTTGGATTGAAATTGTATTGCTTTACCTGTTATTTTATGACAAAACTGACAGGCTTTTTATTTTTGTAATCTCATAGGGACTTAAGTCACAATAAATTGTCTTCAATCAAGACCAGTCTTTTGGATCACCTTCATAGTCTTCAGGAAGTGTAAGTTAATTTGTCTTAACTAACATACCCCCCTCCAAAAAAACAACCACCCAAACCCAAAACAACCAAAAACCCCCAAATCAAACACCCAAAACAAAAAAACCCAAAGAAAGAAAAACAACCAGTGTTTGTGTATGCCAATTGTATAGCTATTTCTCTAGCCTGAACAACAAAGATGTTTGTTGTTCTGATATTTTACATTAAGTGAAACGAGTTATTTTTTAATTTTGGGGTGACACAGTTCAGCAATTTAGCAAGTCCAGTGTACATACTTCTGTTTGACATCAAAACTAACTCTCCCTTTTCTAATATTAATAGGAAGTTGAACAACAATGAACTGGAGATCATTCCAGATCTGGGACCAGTCTCTGCAAATATAACTCTTCTGTCTTTGTAAGTAGGTCTTACTCTTGTCCTTAGTTAGTGGAACTAACAGGGTTTGTGGAATATATGTGCGTTACAGAGATTAAAGTGAAATAATTGGAAATAGAGCAGCTTGTGGTTAGGAAGTTGATTATGTCATATTACTTAGCAGGTTGTTTAAAATGTGTATAATTGAGCTTAATCTTTGCAGTTTTTATGCTTCCCTCAGATATAAAGACTGCACTAGAATTAATTTATGTTGTGGTAGTGCCCAGAAGCCTCAGCTCTGTTGTGCTAGGCACTCTACAAACATTAGTAAACGTTATACAAACTTGTACAATGCAGACTTTAAAACAAGAATTATATTATCATTATGCATCTTGGCTGAAATCCCACTTGTGTTAAATCATGGCAGAATTCTGTCAATGTCAGTGGGCCACATGGGGAAATCCCCTTAAGACGCAACTTCAGGACAAGTATCTAGGTTAGAAGATGTTTTGCCAGTATCTTTAAAATGTCTTTTTAAGCCCATTTTAACATGTCATAATATTTTTATGGCTGAAGTTAATACATGTAATTATGACCCATGATTATGTCTATGTTCATTGTTCTGCTTAAAAGAAATTAGTAGGTTACTTTATGTGGCATCTGTAATATGAGTCTAAAGTTGTAAAAGGCATATAGGGCCCATAACCAAACCAGTTGATTTTAATGGAAATTTTATTCCTGAGGTTTTAGCTTGAAATTAGTTTGATACCCCCCCACCCCGTGATTTAATTTCCCTAAAATGTTGAAGGATGTGCTAACAAAAACAGTTACTGTCATACTATTCATTGGCAAAAAGAAAAGACACATTTTTTTGTGTGTGGGATTTGCGTTTTATCAATAGGAATCTAAAGTACCTAAAGCTAGTAATATGTAGCCTTCTGGCCGAAGCTTGCCCTTGAATACAAATTGCAGGTTACCTTTCTTGAAGAACCCTGAAGGGTTAAAACAATATAGTAAACTTTGGAAAGCTGTTCAGTTAATTAAATTGATCACTATTCAATTGCTTACATCTGGTGATTTATAGGGATTTGTTTTTACTCTAGGCCCAGGTCAGCTAAGTCAGATGGTGCAGTCACTGTGTCTGGACTGCTCTGTTTGAATAAGAGCTAAGTGACATTTGATACTGATGTGATTTCTTACAGATCAGAATTAGAAAAGAATGAAAGAAAAAGCAGATGGTGTCTGACAAGTAACTCTTGAATTTAAGAATATCTTCTATTGCCTTAGTGTTGACATTTTTACACTGCCATAGCATTCTGCAGTTTAAACATATGATCGATCTAAAGAATATATTATTTTTTTTTACCACCTTGCTAAGGTTCTTTTTACCACAAGGCTGGGAATATTAGCATAGTCAAGTGGTTTGTATCCTCTTGCTTTACTTTTGATTAATACAAAGTTGAGAGTTTGTCTTCGCATCTCCTCTAGCCCTTCTCATGGAACCTTAACTAGTCTGGATGGACCTAAAATCATCCTGCAGCTGCACAAAGACTTTTGTGTTCCTTAGAGAGAATAAATGAAAATCGGTCATGGCTGGATTGGTTGTTCCATATCTTTAGGTCACTAGCTTGGTTCATTTACTCACGTGGTCAAACATGGGAAAACCTTTGTTAGATCTGTGCTCTGTGCTATATATACTGAAGCTTAAAAGATGAGGCAGGGAATGGGAAGGTATTTCTAAAAGCTGTTATCATACTACCAATGCAGTTAAAGTTGGTCTGATTGGGTGCTGGCTTGTTCTCGTTCTAATTTCCGTTTCTTCTCTGTGGTGTTGGGAGATTATTGAATATAAGTGCACTCCAGCTGAGATTTAATACCTATGCTATGAACACAGCAGAGATTATTTAATATTATTTTTGGTAGAAATAATTAATATAAATTAATTAATATAAATAAGTAATATAAAGGTTTCATGTTAACTTATGAATGTCAGTGTATAATAGTTAAGATAGTTGTTTGGTATCAGAATGGATGTACATAGAAAGTGATATTACATTCTTCAAAAAATAAAGTGTTTTGTTTCTTTTGCAAACAAAAAACTTTAAAACATAGAATAGAATCATAGGGTCTTAGAATTGTTTAGGCAGGAAAAGACCTTTGAGATCATCAAGTCCAACCATTAACCAAATTGCCAAGTCCACGACTAAACCATGTCCCTAAGCACCACATCTACATGTCTTTTAAATACCTCCAGGGATGGTAGCTCGACCACTTCCCTTGGCAGCCTGTTCCAATGCTTGACAACCTTTTCCATGAAGAAATTTTTCCTAATATCCAATCTAAACCTCCCCTGGTGCAACTTGATGCCCTTGCCTCTTGCCCTGTCGCTTGTTACTTGGGAAAAGAGACCAATATCCACCTCACTGCAACCTCCGGTCAGGTATTTGTGGAGAGAATTAAGGTCTCCCATGAGCCTCCTTTTCTTACAGGTTGGAAGTTATTTATGTAAATATGTTAAATCTCATTTTACAGAAGAGAATATAAATAAAGAGGAATAAACATACAGCAGTTCTCTGGCATAGAAATATTTGTAATATAGTGTTATCATAGATGGACTAATAATCTATTTTATTTAATCTAATAATCTAATGACACTTTTAGATGTGAAAAAATGCTTGCACTTATTTTTTTGTGTGTTATATGGAGGGGTTGAATCTAACTTAATATATCTGAAGTCATGCAAAAAGAATACATATGGAACAATAAGAATATAACTTTTAGAACTACACTTCACAGAATAACTGTACTCGAAACATCTGATGACTTTCTTCAGGATTTTAAACTCCTGTGTGAAAGAAGCTTGTGGAGCCTTTCCAAAACAATCCACTGTTTCCTTATTGAGTCTTTGTTCTGACTTTCAAATAATAGCAGAAAAGAGGGTGCTAGTCTTCTGAAATTTGATTTGATTAAATTTCTTATGAGATACATATATGTTGGTTCATTACTGTCAGTTGAAAAGCCAGTTGTTTTTTCCAAAGAGTCTTCAAGGAATGCTGTGGAAGTGGTGCCCTCCTTTCTTGCCACAATCTTCATTGTTGAAGAAACTATCTTGCAAGAGGTTTTTTTCCCCACTTATAAGTACTTGTCATTCAACTGTGAAGCCTTAGCATTTTGCCTTTTCTGCAAGAAATTTTTGCCCTGCAAAGGAAATTACGCTGCTGGTATGTCTACAGTGAATAATAATAGTGCAGGTACCTCCATACAGCACTGTATGTCTGAATTCTTTGAACAGTATGAACAAGCATGGGTGGATTATCATGTTAGTGTAGTTTCTATTTCTGGAGCTGCCTCACTCCTAGCTATCTAATTGATATTATCTAGCTTAGATATTTACATACTGTTGAATTATGCAAGGTAAACATACCCAGAGCAGCAGATGTTCCCAGTCTCATGGTCTCAGTCTGTCTGTAACATGAAACAATGATGCCAACATTTTGTATTTATGGATGCCAGTTGAAAGTTAAACACCATGGGAGAGGAAAGCACCAGGCAGGAACACCGCCCCCACCACCCTGGGAAGACCTTAGGTCTGTTTGAAGGAGTATACAAGCACATGCAGGCACACTCTCATTATATGGCTGGAGATCCATCTATGATTTTATTCATGTGATGAGTATATATCTTGTCACATGGCATGGGAATGCTTCTGAGCCTCCTGGGAATCTGGAAACTGCTGTGAACTAAATGGGTGGTACTTTGGACTAAATCTTGTCAGGAGGCCTTAGGCTGTGAAACTGTGACTGCCTGCCTGACAGTAAGAGATATAGTATGTTCTGGACAGAGCAAAGAGTAGGATTCATCTTCCTTACTCTAAATTCTTGAAAGTTCAATGTCATAAGTAGAAGTTACTAACTGTAGATCCTCTTCAGGTTGAATGGAGATGAAAAGGCGCTCTCTGAAGGGATTTGTCTTTCCTAAGATAGTTCAGATGACTTTCCTACTGAAACCCAGCTTCTTAAAAGTAACTTTCAGATGTCTAAAATTTATTTTTGAAAAAACTAGCCAATGTACTTGGGCATGCCTGTCTTAAAGTGATGTTACTTGCAAAGGTCTTACTGCATCTTTCAGCATATTTGGCCATTTAAGTCAATTACTTGAAATTGAAATTGCAGGGTGTTCTTTTTGCTCAGCCACCCAGCCCTTTTCTCTATCTTCTATGAGAGAAGACAGGAAGAGAGCAGTATACCAAGGCAAAAAGAGAGAAGTTCAGCCATTTCCCAGAGACTGCCAGCTTTCCAGTCAGCACAGTAGCTTGAGCCAGGAGGCCAGGTCCCTCCAAGTGCTGGACAACATAAGCTTTTGGGGAGAATGCTGGATTTAACAACAGATTACTGCAAATATATAATGTACAGGTGCCACACACGGTAATGTAGGTGTGTTTATTTTACTATTAGGGATAGATAAGTTAGATGTTTTCTAATTTGCATTTCTGAAGTGCTTGTAAAAACAGTTAAATTAATGTAGAATTGCTTTAAATGGTTGCGGTAGAAAATTCTGCAGTTCTGGGAGAATAAGCAAGTTACTTTTCATTGTTTCTAGATAGGTGGATTGCTTTTGTGTTAGGTAGAGAAATGGGCACTTAATGTCCTTGTTCCAGGAGAACAAGCAAAGGTTCTGAATTTGGTTCCAATACCAATGGCGTTCCTTATCCAAGATGTACCAGTCCTGTCCTATATACCCTGAAAATCTGCTGGAATCTGTGATACTGATACATGAGAAGAAAACTAGTGTTGCCTTTTAGGTCAGTCGTTGCTGCAAAGTTTTGTACCTAGGTTTAATTCGGAAATAGGTTGAAACTGAGTAATAGAAGTACAACAGCCTTGTATAGAAGTCCTGCATGGTGCTTAACTGCCAAGTACTATTTGCATAGGGGTTTTATTTTAGAATTCTTCAGAAAATGTTAGCTACTTTTAGTGTGATTAGTGTTTTGTAAGGAAGACAGACTGATTTGTAAATGCTGCAACATTATTTAAGGTTTTGTTTAAGGATACACAGTTCAACTAACAAACCCATGCTACTTTACTTGCAGGATTCTTAAAAATACGTAATTGTAGACACCGTCCAACATCAGTGCGCTATGTCCTTGACTACTGTGGAAAATGGAAGGCAGCAGTAACTTTAAAGAGAACGAACAGCACTGAGTCTTAAAAGTATCTTGCCTCACCAACTAAATTTTACTGTTCTTACCAAAATACATCTATTAAGTTAGAATTAATATTAAATAAGGGTATGTTATATAGTAATATGTTAATATTAATAAGGATAATAAGAATGTTATATAGTAATCCTCTTGCTGTCTGTAGAGACTAGAAGGGCTGTACATGCCAAAGACTACAGTGCATATAGTGAAATTCTAATATTAGGCTACCTTTAAATGATGGAGTGTTTTAAATAAACTTGTGATTTTATGTTTTATTGTATAGAAATTATTTTATTGAAAAGCACTAGTACATAGAGTGCAGTTGATTTGGATGGAAATATCCTTGTAACTTACGTTGTAAAGACTGATCATGTTAGTCTAGAACAGAAACAGATATTTGGTCTTACTAAAGCCAGAGTGGAAAATACAAAGTTCATAGTATGGAAGTAAAGGGAGCACAGATGATTCACAATTCAGTAAAGTTTTTTCAACTTTTACATTAATATGTGGTTTGTATTAGGTTCCCACTTTTTTCAGAGTCTGAAATCTTTTGTTTGTAAGAGACATACAGAATGTGCAATGTGGTACAGGTTTCCTCTGTCATGCTGAGGGGACCCTCCAACCCCATCTGTACAGGAAGCCTTTAAAGCAGTTAAAACAAGGAATCATATGGCCTTTCACTTTTGAGTTCTGAGATGATGAAAAATGTTGCTAGTATTGTGGAGGTTTCTTGAAATGTGCCCCCATGTTTGTTAGGTGCCAGACTGAATCCACAAGTAACTTTTCTGAAAGCTTTCTACAGCCTTCAGTTTGTAATGTCTTTCTGTTGGTGTATGATGAGTTTAAATACATCGTCTCTGAAGACACATTTGGTGTCCTAGATGTTTAAAAAAGTAAAGGAACAAAAACTATTAACAAAAAAGATTGGTCAGGAGATAAAAACAGGACAAAAGGATTTCAAAGTAGCCAGTCTTAGGTGACTGCAGGGGTCACAAGTTTTCACAGTAAGCAAAATAGTTTCAACTTTAAATGTAGCTCTCTGATCAGCCACTACAAAATGACTCTGGTTACTTGGTTATGATTACTTGATCCATTATTCTCAAGCCTTTGGCGTTTAGTGAACACTTCTGAAAAGCCTGTCTAAAAGTTTAAAGTGAATTTCTGTACTGAAAAAGCATGAAGTCATTCTCTCCAAAGGGGAAAATAAAATAGCATAATGACCTAAGCCATCAACAGTGATTTGTTTAAAAACAAAAAGACTATTTTGGTAACTGAAAACAAACAAAAACCCAGGGAATGCCTAAAAAGTTTTTTTCAGATCCAGGTGGTAGTCTGCGCTCTGAATGGGAGGTTCTACTTGTTGCTCATCTAACCCACACATCTGCAGTGGGGAATTTATTGGAGATGATGATCTGCAAGTTTTAGTGTATACCAGGCTTCATCAATAAGCTCTGAAATTTTAAAATAAGTTATCAGAAGAGCCCAGGTTTAGCTTTCTATCTTCTTATATTAGCTCCTTTCTGCTACCTTGCTTAGTTGCTCATTAATCCTGATTTCAGTCATCAGTAAAATTTCCTCAGTGGACAGCATGCTCCAATCTGAGTAAAATCCCATTGGTGAAAGACCTGGCTACAACCTTGATTGTTTCTTGAGGTTGGTAAAGCATTGTGCTATCAGGCAGTGGAGACAAGAGCTAACTCCAATGTAATACAAACCTTTCACATGTGGAGCTTACGATACTGCAGTGTCAGTATCTTTACTTACAGAGCTTTCAGGATGAATAGCATTGTACATGCTACCTAATTTAAATATATAATCTGAAAAAGGATTTTTCTTTATAGCTCTCAAAACTAAGTCTTAAACTGGAGTAGTTTATCATAGATCTTTGCTGAACAAGATGCTGAGCCTGTGACTAGAGATTTGTAAGTTCATCTCTGTTTTAGGCAGCTTCATGCATGCTTCTGTTCTCCTTACCAAGAACAACAAAATAGTCTTACCTTTGTCTTTTGGGGCATAGGCATAGTAACAGAGCATATACTAGTCACGGATTTTCATTCTTTGTTGAAAAAATCTTTGTTGCTAGAAAGATACTCCTTCAAAATTTGAGCATGCACTGTTGCGTCCTGGCTTGATTAACCAACATACATTTTAAATACCTATCTAACTTTATGCAAAGTTAGTGAAGAAAAGTGGGAATTGTGCCCTTGAAGGGATCTTGTTTTAGTATTGTGTATCCGTTTCTGTTCAAAATGTGGAAAAGTATATTTAAATATGTTTTGTGATAATGAGCATTCCAGATCATGCTTCAGGTAGTCACATTGATAAGTAAAAGTCAACAAGTTGAAGCAAATATGCAAAATAGATTATACATTTGTCCCAGCTGGCAATGTAAAAATAAGAGTGATAGTTTGCACTGTGTGACAGTGTCTTAATGAGGAAAAGTCCTGCAAAGGGTCTTTTGTAAAGACAGAATTTTTTTTCATAATCCATGTTTGCAAGATTATTTGAAATAGTTATGTATGAGAAATCTGCCTCTCTCTCTCATCTCACAGTAGGCTGGGATTAGAAGCTGCCTGTAAAATCCAGGAGAATGCAGTTCACATTTAGAAAGTTAAAGTCACGAGAAAGAAGGTTAGATGCAACTCCTGAAAATGAAAGCTTACATTCAGTAGGAGTGGATGCCTTTCCCTTCTGTGCTTGCCAGAGAAAGTGGTATTGTGTGTTTGTAAAGCTAGCATGCTAAACTGAAGTCTGGCTCCCAATATTAAGAAAATGTTGGTCAAATATTTTACATCCTTGTCATCTCTTCAGTTACCACTTTATTATGGGAAGGATTAAGATTTGGATGCTGCCTGGAAGAGTTTGTTTTGAAGAAGGATTGAAAGAAAGGGTAGAGGAATGCCAGACTGGGCTTCAGGCATAAGGGTACTTGGAGAAAGTCCCAAAAATGAGAGTGGTGGTAAACCATGTGTGACTTGGGCTGAAGTTGCAAGCAAAAAGCTAGAGTGAAGAAACTTTCTGGAATTAGTTTTTGCAGTCTTTGATATTTGGTGTGGAGACTAAGAGGAAGTAAATGAAAGAATTTGAAAAGGAACCTGTCTTAGACTGGCAGACATGGAAACTAGATTTTTTTATGGCAGCAATTTAGGCTGAATGATGGGAAAGGGAAGAAGTATGTAGAAACACAGAGTTTGTTGTAGCAAAAATATAAAGTAGTGAAAGCCTAGACAAATGCTTTTGCAATGAGAATGGAAAAGAATGCAAATTTTATGAGCTAGTTGCAATGGAAAAAACTGGCATGATTTTCTGATCAACAGTGTTAAAGAAAAAGATAAATTAAAAAGAATAATAATGGATCGGAAAAATAGAGAACACTGTTCCCATGTGACAAAATGGAAGAATCGTAGGAAATTTTGCTAAGGAGGAGATGCCAAGTTGAAGGGCATATGGTACAGAGAATGAGGGAAGCCAGAATGAAGATGTCAGGCATAAGTATTAGGTTATATCTTAGAGAAGTGGTAGGTGCTTGTTCCAGTAGAGAAGTGAAATGTAATGACTCAGTGCCTTGAGTGAAATAGAAGCAGATAGGAGAACTTCCCTCAATTTTTACTAACAGTTGAGATTAGGGGTAGATCTAGAAAGGTGTGTGGTCTGAAGAGCCTGGACTTAGGTGGACACCCTCAAAAAGGGAAGGTTGGCTCTGTAACAATAAAGGACAGGTGTTTTTACTTAACGAGTCCATACATCAGATTAGAAAGATGATTTATAATACTGGAGGGCACTATGCTGGATTTAATCTGGGTCATACTTAAAGTTGTCCAAGATTTTAGCATTAACTAAGTCACAGAGTGCACTAAGTCTGTGGTGGGTTATTATTCCTGTTGTTAGCTCATGTTGAAGTAGCTATGCCTGCATTACTTTTGTTTAGTGTTGTTAAAATAAAATGATGAACTTACACATTCACTTGGCTATCACATGCTAAATAACTTGTGATTATTTTGGGAAGGCCAGAAAGTGGAATGGGAAACAGACTCCAGGGTATCAAAAAGGAAGTTTGGAGGCAAAGTTTAATTAATTACATATTGGTACTATGACTGGAATCAGGGGAGAATTGCTATGTAAGTATCAGGTGTTTGGAAGTTTGGATTTACCTCAGTTGTCTTTTTGATGATGAAACATCTCTGATCCCAGAGTTGTTTCATTCTGCATCTTTCTCTTCCCCTTTTCCCACTTTGTTTGGTTTGGGAATCAATAAACCTTTGGTTTCAGGTTTTGGACTGGGTATCCATAGCCTATAGAGTTCTGAATTTTCATTTTCTACTTTATGCCTGTATACCATAAAAAGCACAAAAATAAGAGCAGAGACTGGCTGACCTGGCTTGAAAGAGCAATGACAGGCATTGATCACGGAATGGAGGAGGCCTTCAGAATAAGGAGCAACTGCTTGCCACAAGGAACGTGAGAAGCCTGTGTGTGAAGGAGGCATCAGACTTGTAGACCTACCAGTAAGACTGGAAATGAGTCAGAATCCTGGCTCTATTTCTGGCATCTTCATCTTGGGAGATTTCTGTATCTAAAAATTGAAAATTTTCAAAAAAATGGATGTTCTTAATTCAGTGAAGTCAGGTGTCTAATGGTAGGGGGAGCACGTAGTCTCATTCATATAATGGGTTTTTTTGCGTAAGGGTAGAGTTCAGCTTGAATCCATAATTACAATATTTTAAATGATGTAGTTTTTCATTACAGTCTGGCTAATGTTAGTAGTCAAATGGATAGAAATAATAATAAAAAAAAAGCCCAAATCTTTTTTCTCTCTTGTAGGAGTTACTGACACTCCTTCTTCTGATATGTGCTCTTTAAAGTTGTCCAGCCTTTTCCTAAAAGACACAAAGCACGTGCCTTCCAGCACTTTCTGAGGAAGTTTATTAGTTTTGATCTTTCATCTTTACTATAAATTATATTTTTTTCTTTTTGCTTAAGTTTGCTTCCATCCAGCATCTTGACATCATTGCTTTTTACGAGAACTCCAGAAGTCAAAGGAGCTTGGTAGGGCGAGAGCGGGAGTGCAAGAAAAGATAGATGATATACATGAGTCCTATGATGTCAGTGGGTGAGTGGAGAGAAGAACAAGTGAAGTAGCCACAATGATTTGAGGAAATATGAAAGAGGAGACTCTGAGCTGTAGTGGCACATAATGAAGACCACCCAATACATGCTGAGATGTGGACAGTCACATCTGCTTTGCCTGTGCTCTGATATGGCTGCCTCTAAGCCAGCTCTAATCTGGAAGCCATGTAGACACAAGATGGTTAAACTAAACATCTATGAATCCCAGTGTCTTGGTTTTAGCACAGCTCAGAAAGATATATCTAGCCCTAGCAGAGTGTTTTTTCTCTTTAGGTATCCTGTTGGTCTTTAGCAAGAGACCCTACTATGATTTTATTTGCCTGTTTGTGGGGCAAATTCAATATAACCTGCCTCTCAGGCCTTAGTTGAGGGACAGGAGATACCATATTAGCCCAGAATCACACTGGTGTTAAAACAATTATTTTGCCTCCAACATCTTTGGAGAACAGGGTACACAGATGCAGCTCTCCAAAACTGTCATTCTAGACAACTTTTTTACCAGGTTGCTCTGCCTCCGGGCTTCTACACGTTTTCCTTGTCAGGATCATGGTGTAAGATAAAACTTAAGAGGTTCTCAAAACACAGCAGACTAATGTCTACCTGGAAGAAAGAGTTATGCTGGAGAAAGAATTGCAAGGGTATTTTTTGTGCTGAGATTTTGAATAGAAATAAAAGCTAGGACTTTTGGTCTTAATCTGTTTCTGAGTTGGGGTTTCCGTGTTATAGGATCAGAGCAACGAAGCTTGCATAGGTATTTCTCTTAGGTAGAAAACCTTACATATTGTCCATCTTTGTCAAGAGATACCTAATCATACTGTTTCAGATCTTCAGATCTTTTTTGATTTTTTTTCAGCATGTAATAACTATTATGTTTAAATGGTGTTAACTAGATCCCTAACAAAGTGGATATGGAAGTTGCTGTCCTGATTTATATTTTCCGAGAGGCAGGGAAAGTGCAAGTCAATATTTCAGATATGTTGTAGCTGTTGTTTATATAGGATGAATCTTGAGACCATGATTGATAGGGCTGTTGTAGATATTTTGGCCTAGTGGTATGGTTAAAGTAATGAATGCTGAGAGGGGAAAGCTAATGTTTCTCATACCCAAACTGATACTCTGTCTTAACCGGGTGTTCACACAGGCTTACGTAAAAATAATTAAATCAATCTGCATGTGCTTTTGGGTTGGTGTTTGAGGGTTTGGTTGGGGTTTTTTTGCTGCAAGTCAGGGTGTAGGCACTCAAATTGCAAAAAGCATGTTCACATTCATGCAGGTATTTTTGATGGTTTTATCTGCATTCCTCGGTGCTCCTGCTGCTTCAGCTGTAACAGAAGATGTAAGGAAGCTGCAGCATGTTGCTGTGAATAAATTGTGATCAAGTTGCTGCAGGTCTCCTTCTGTAAGAACTTGGATGTGCTGGTTCTCTTGTTGCAGGGGATCTCTGTTGCTCTGATCTCCCCATGAGGGTCTGTGAAATGAAAGCAAGGCGGTGTGTGCATGTGCAGCTCCTTTTCTCTGAGCACAGTAATAGCAGTACTTTTCTGGAAAGTTGGGTTTTGGGTTGAGTTTGTTTCGTTTTGTTGCCGTGTCGTGTCCCACCCCCATGAACAAACTTGTGTATCCTTGTGCCAACACAACACAGAGGGTACTGTTTGGCTCTGCCTTGACAGGTAGGCTTGAATCTTCAAACACGTCCTTTCTTACCAATTTTGAAGGTAATTTGGCAGTTCTGAGGAAACTGATACATTGCTTTTAACTGATACATTTACTTAAGCAATGATTGCGAAGAAAAATTGGAACTGAAGTTTCTCATTTTAACTAAATTTGGGTGTTAAAGTAGAACTGTTAGGATATGTTCAGCGCTGGATATTCTCCTGCCAGGTGTGAACTATGGCACTTAAATTATTTTTGAAGAGAAAATTGGACTAGGAATGGAGCAATAAGAAGTGAACCATTCAGGTATTTCGCATTTTTGTAGCTTCTACAAATATGAGTAAGCAGGAAGGTGCAGGGAGGGCTAGTTTGATTTTAATTGTGAGGTGGACTAGGACTTTCATATGTAGCTCTGTTTGTTTCAGTGAATAAAAGAAGTTGCTTTCTCCCCACAGTATAGCCTTACCATCTCCAAAAAAGAGAAACGTTCCCTGAAACAAACAAGCTGGTTTTTTTGTTTGGTTGGTTTTGTTGTAACATGGTCTGTGTCAGGTAATTTGCCAGATAGTTCAAGTGCTAATCTGAAGGCTGTAGAAGAGTTTTATTCAGTTCCATTAGGTCCAGCTAAACTTTGTAATACAGGGGCTATTATCCTGCCAGTTGTGAGGAATTTCTGTTTTATGGAGCAGTGCTGACACAAAGACAGCACTGTGCAAGCCGTCTGTATAACTGAACACTTTCACACTGCAATTTCGGAGGCGTGCAGTTCAGGAAATTGCTGGCTTCTGCTGGAGCACACTTTTACTGCAAGGAAAATTTTATTCGTCACTCAAGTAATTGGCAGTTTTAATACCTTGTTAGTAATTACCTTATAAACAAACTAATGCATAAAGGCAAGGCTCTATGACCTGTTATCTAACTCACAGTCTTATTTGGCCAATGGAACTGAGATGTGGTGGTGGTGTTTGTTGTTGTTTTTTATTAAAGTAATTTGTTTCCATTTATTATAAATACTTTCAGCTAAGAGTTAAAAAAATGCAGTGTACCTCTACCAGACAGCCTGAGGAATGAAACACGATACAAGCAGAGTATTGGAGGGGCTGCAAGATCACTTACCCATTCCCATATGTGGTCAGAAGGCCCATTAATTTAACTTATGGTTCAGTTTTTGAGTCAGGACTTTTTTGTCTTGAGCAGTAATCCCCTCCCACGCCTTGAAAATGTGAGGGTTGTCCATGCTATCCTAAATGTGTGGCTTACTATTTGATCCAGAGCAAATACTTCTGATAAAGGCAAACACCTTCCAGAATCAATATTCTTCTTGATAATTTTACTGAAATTATCTTTGCCTGAAATCTCTAGAAGCTAGGGAGAAGTCTTAAATTTTGATCATTCATCATACTAGGTACAGAATGTACCACAGCTAGAACTGACTTGAACATCCAAAGGTAATAAGGATCAATTTGGGCTACATTTGTTTAATTGGTTGTGATCTGTTTTCCCCTATGTACTGTTAGCCCCAAACAAATAACCCAATTAATGTTGCTGATGTGTGTGAATGATTCTCTAAATTATGCAGCTGGGATGGAAAACCTGGTAGGTTGCTGGGTATGAACATGAAATAAGATTACTGGAAAAAGTACACTTCATTGAAAGTGAAAGAAGGGGTGTTCCTTATAGTAGACTAGGATACCCATGTCTTTAACAGTTGCAGAGCTTTTGTTGTGGAATTGGGTGTGATGCTCAGCTAAAGTTTGACCAGACATGAAGTCCAGAACCTCTGTAAGAAGCAGAAATTCTACTCTTCCCTAACTTACTAAAAAAATGTATAGGATGAAATCTTAGGTCTAATTGCAAAATTATAGAACATCTTTCTGAGGGGGTGCATTGTCACCTATCTTGTCTAATCTGGCTCTGATTTCTGGGAATTCAGTCTGATTTTCATGCCGTATGAGTTTTCAAAAACCCAAAACACTATGTCTAGTTACTATGATGTTAATTTGATTAAAATAGAAAACAACTCTAATCTCACTGTGACATACATTGAGTGCAAGTAATGGATATTTCTACTGTTCAGAAATAGATGATGATAGTTTTACATCTTGTTTTAAAAGCCGTGACTTACAGTAATAGGATTACAACACAATATTTTTCATCTTGTTTGCTGGGAATATGTTTTCAGAAATGTTGATGAACACATCTATTTAGAGCATTCCAGTTTGTGATTTGGGATGGCTAGAAATGAATGTTATGTTTAAAGAATGCTTTATTGGTTTTCTTTGACCAAAACTTATTTTCAAGTGGGGGAATTAAGAACTAACTTTTGTCAGTCATATGTAGTGAACAAGTGTTTGCTCTGGAAATGACAGCCGTTAGACTATTGTTCTTAAATTTCAGGACCTGTAACAAGATTGCCAATATTTTGTCTGAACATCTGAAGCCGTTTCAGAATCTAGAAACTTTGGATTTAAGCAACAACAACATATCAGAGCTGAAAATATCATCATTTCCATCATTACAGCTTAAGTATCTGTAAGCAAAACTTAGTCTTACTTTTTTTTCTTTCAAGTTGCTTTTAAAAAACTTGTTGGAAAACTTAGGTTGGCAGTGGTTTGTTAAGGTACTAAACCTTCTTTCAGACATGCCTTAAATATGTATTCCTACTTTTCACCTGTCGCACTTAACATAAACTAACTTTTTGAATACATGAGTTGCTGTAATGAGATGTTTTAATTCCTAAAAATTGAAGTTCGTCATCTTGAGATGAAACAGAATGATGTGTCTCAAGAGAAATGATTATGTAGCAAAATGAACTGAAGTTCTCAGTGGTTGGGCTAATCTTGAGTTGCAATGGAGTTTTGTGGACTTTTTTGAGTCTGCCTTAATCCTTATTCAGTAATACTACAATGTCCGAGCTATACTGAGTGAGAATCAAGTAATGGCGTTGCAGCATGCTATCTTTTGCCAGTGGTACACTCTTGCAGAGTAGAGCAAAATGTTGGTGGTGAAATACTATTTGACCATAGGCTGAGCTGTCAAGAGCTCTAATTACTAAGATAAATGAAATTCCATTTATCAAGGAGCAGGCAGTGCAAAAGCTTTGTGTTTCACTACTTGGTATTAAGAATTTATTAAGTAACTGTAAATTTAACCTTCTAGACATTGTTTCAACAGGTACATTAACAGTAACCGAATAACCTCCATGGAGCCTGGTACCTTTGACAATTTGTCTACCACACTTCAAGTATTGAAACTGAACAGGAACAAAATTTCAGCAATCCCTCAAAAGATGTTTAAACTCTCCCATCTGCAGCACCTGTAAGTGCAACCTACAATTGACTAATTGTTTTCAGGTTTTCCAGAGCACTGGCAGTGCTTGAACTTTAGCCTTTAATTTAACCAGAGGCAGAGTGAGACAGACACAGAAAACCTATTACTACAAACCTTACTAACTGCAGCTTTGTACTGAACAAAACTAGTGTTATATATTGGTGAGATGTGAATAGTCTTTGTGTTTAAAATCATGTTTGCCTATTAAAAAAAAAAAAAAAAAAGGCTGGAGAGAGAGGTACGAGCAGTATTCCTGTAAGAAAGTGTTGGAAAAAATACTAAGTGAAGTAAACTTACATACTTCACTACAGTGGTCCTTTATTTATTTTGTGTTTTCATGGTGAAATGAAGGGAATTTATTTGATTTCACAAGGTATGACAATAAGCAATATGTTTGATTAAATAGACTTCCATCAGCTTCACTGATACAATGCTGCCTACAAATGTTTTACCAAATAAATAATAGGTAAAGTTATTTAATATGGAAGAGGCTGGGGAAATATCCCCCCTTTTTAAAAAAAATAACCAAAACCCCCTCGCAAAACCCCAACTTAAGAGTGCAGGAAGTTGGTGAGAGGATGGGCTAGGACTGCACATTGTCAAATCCTGAATAATTATTTTCCATGTTAGATTGTCAAGAGTTAAAAAGTACGAACTCGCTTATGTTAACCGTGAAAGGGAAAGGTCGTAAGAACAGTGAAGCATTAGGATGTTTGACACATCTGGAAACAGTGACTGTGCCTTTTCTGTATACAAATGCAAGAAGAGGTTGAGGTTAACTGAAGCCTTGGTAAAAGAGTATGAGAACAGTCTTGCAAAGCTCAGGATTTTTTAACGATCTTAGTAGACTTTCTGATATTGAGATTCAGCTCAAATTTTGGAAGTTGGTGGTATTCTTGCCTAAAAAAGTTCTGCTGGTTCACAATTTAATCAGTAAGCTGACCTAGTTATGTTAGGTAGCTAATCTTCAATGAAGGACAAAAATTTATGTTATCACCTGAAAGAAGTATTCAGAGGAGGAGTGGGGAAGAACTGAAGGCTGTTCTTTCTGAATGTTCTTTAACTGCTTATGTGCATTTAAACATGGGAAGAGAAGTAGGGTTCTCTGTTGAGTGTCTGTTATCAGGTAGGGTTTGTATCAGGCTGCTAGAGAGAAGAGCTGAATTCTTACAAGACTGAGACTGAAAAATAATTGTGGTATAACTACAGGGAGAGAATTATTTAGGCCTTTACTTCCCCAGGGGAAGAAAGTTTTGGAAGGAGAGGATTCTTTTTGGTTTGGTAGGATGCAGGTTGATAGGTGTAATACGTTCTTGAAGGGGCAGATGGTTACTTACTGTATGAGGACCTCTTCTTATTTTCTTGCTGTTGTCTAGTCCTGTCCCTTTGTACTATGTATCAGTTGTTGCTAATAAATAACCTGTTAATTTGGCAACTGTTAGGTAGTTTAAAATTCAGTTCTTTATACCGGTGTGAAGCTAGACTTCCCTTTTCACATAGCTCAAAGTCAGAAAGCTCCTTGGAGTTGGTGCAGGGTTTGGAGTTAAAACAGACCAAAGCCAAGAAATTGTTGTGGAGAGCAGGAAAATAGAAAATACTGAATACTACTGTCAGTGCAGCTTGCCCTCCAGCTAGTTACGCCTTGTAACTCCCTTCCAGTATACACACAGGTCACAGCTTCTGATCTATAAGGGGTGTGTGTAGTGGCAGAAGGGTGAGTGCTAAGACTGCTTTAGAAGGAGGGAGGAAACTATTCATAACTAGTTGTGGAGAATGAGGGAGGAATGTGTAACGTATGCTTGGCTCCAGATTTAAAAAAGAAATATCACGCAGGATATTTAATTTTGCCTAGTTACCACAACTAAAAATTTTAACTTTTTCTTTCTGAAGATTATTGATTGTAATTGCAAGCTAACCTTAATGGCTCTGCTGCTGGATAAACACTAGGAACTTGCTTTTACTTTTGAGTTAGCAAACAGGATTAACCATGACATTCTTTAAATCTGAATATCAAGGAACTACCAAGTACTTGTCCTCACTATCAGAAAGGCAGAACAGTATTAGCATGGTTAAACATAATGTACTACAGTAAAATGTTTGGGTTTTATTACATCTTGATTCTCTTGGTTTATGTGCAAGAAAAGCATTTAAATAAGGTTTGTTTCCAGAGAGGGAAGAAAGGTTGTTTGCATGCAGTGAACTTTACTGTGCTTTAACTGTAAATTTTATTGATGCAGGGAGCTGAATCGCAACAAAATTAAAAAAATAGATGGGCTTACTTTCCAAGGACTTCCAGCTTTGAAATCATTAAAACTGCAGAGAAATGGGGTTACTAGGCTCATGGATGGTGCTTTCTGGGGATTGACCAACATGGAAGTCTTGTAAGTATAAACTTCTTGCTGATAGATTCTGCTGATAACGTCTTCGTAGAAGTGAACAAAATAAATGGAATTGCTGGATAAAATGTAAAGATGTTTTTGAATTAAATTGTTCTAGTGTGGCTTGAAAAGCAACAAGCAGTCATTGGTGAATGTGTAGAATAGCACAATCTGAATGCATGCATACAAGTAGATGTAAACTAAGGCTGCAACTATATAGCCAGTACCATGAGGTCAGATGTGGACCCTTGGCAAAGTGTGCATGTCACAGTTTCTGAAGCTTATGTCTTTTATCTGTTTGTATATGTTTGTGTGTGTTTGTAGGCAGCTGGACCATAATAACTTAACAGAGGTAACCAAAGGCTGGCTTTATGGCTTGCTGATGCTGCAGCAACTCCATCTCGGCCAAAATGCCATCAGCAGGATCAGTCCTGATGCCTGGGAATTTTGCCAAAAACTCAGTGAGCTGTGAGTAGCTTTTATTCTATTGCAGTTTTGAAAGCCAGGTACATGCCAAAGCATGAGCTTCTTACCACTGATCTGTGAATTTTTCATAACAAAGTTTCCAAGGTGACAGCAACTTTTTTGTTTGTGAGACAGTTATATTTTGTTGAAAGAAGTTGAAGCCAACCGTGACTGCTTCATTTCACTGTGGCATTTGAACCAAAACTGTAACAGTCATTTTCAAATGAAAGAAGTTAATCTGCAATAATTTGTGAATTGTTTGAAACAGTACACAAGCTGTGTGGTCAGAAAGGCTTTGTGATAGCTGTAAAGGAAAAAACTTTGTCCTACCTTTACTCTTGAAAATTCTCCTGGGTTGAACTGAGTAATAAGCACTGCAGCATACATTAAAATATGTTTTTTCCTTGAATTTGCAGAGATTTAACGTTCAATCGCTTAACAAGATTAGATGATTCAAGCTTCGTTGGTTTAAGCGTGCTGGTTGGACTGTACATTGGAAACAACAAAGTAAATTACATTGCTGATTGTGCCTTCCGGGGACTTTCCAGTCTACAGACCTTGTAGGTTGACAGACTCAATTTTTAAGGTCGAAAGCCTTAAGAAAAACCCTCAGTGTTTATAGATACTTTCTTTTCTCCCATATGAAATATGCAAGGACCTTTTATTAACTATCCCAGATCAGCACATGTTTTTCTTACAGTAGGATATTTGTTTCAGAATAGTTGGGAGGGGGAGGACTTCCTCTTTTGTTAAGGCTGGGCACAATGGCTGGTGATAATTATGATATGAACTTTCTGTAGCATTATTATGGGAAAGGCACGTCTCCATTCAAAGGCAGCAAGCAGCACTGCTACCCAGAGCTTTAGGGATCTGGATCATAGTTGTATCTTAACTGAATCAACATTTTCCCTTAACGGTAAAAATAAGAAGATGACACTCAAAGCTCTGTATTACTATGGATGTTGATGCTTGTTGTGACTGGGCAATTGCTTTAAGCATTTGAGCATTTTTTGAAATAACATTTCGTAAAGGAAGAGGAAGAAAGAAGTAAATTAATCTAAATATATTCCACCTCATTAAAGTTTTCCAATTGCATACTGTTGACTCATCTGTTAGCCAGATGAATGGAATCGTTGCCTTTCCCTCTACGCTTTGAAAAGGGTGCTAATACTTTACTTTTAGGGGTTTGCTCACATCCTCACACTTTGGGCATCTAGGAAAGAAACAATTCAAAGGGATGTATGCTATGTTTCTAAAGTATACAGAGGGATATAGATCGTAAAGAGAGGAAGTCAGAGACTTGTGAAGTGTCTAGGAATTGTTAGACTTTTCCTCCTAGATTTTTTTTTCTCTCCTCTAGCCCTGTTGATTCTTTGCTGAAACACCATTCTTTTCACAAATCTCTCATCTCTTTAATGCTTTACAGATAATTAAGCTAGTGTTGTGGATGTTGTAGGATGTAAAAATGATTCACTTTATTAATAAATCTCTGTGTGTTCTCTGTGTGTTAGCTAATATTATGAACTTAACAAATGCATGAGTATGTTTTATTTCGAAGGGACAAACGTTGATCCCTTCCCTTCCTATAATACTCCTTCTCTTAAGATAATCCTGTATCTGAATACCTTTGTAGAGGAATGTGTGTTGTTTTTTTTAACAATTCATAAAATTGTTAGGTTTGTAATCTCTTTAATTATCAGTGGAAAAAGTACTAATAGTCCTCGAAGTCTCTCAGTAAAAGTTGAAATTAAATAGCTAATCAGGAAGAGCTTCTCTTAAAACAAACAAACCCACCAACCCACACCCCCCAAACAAACAAAAAACAACCTACCAGAAAGCTATTTCAGAAATTGTTATACATAATACATATTCTTGAAGAACTATGTACCTTGTTCTTTTTAATTGCTCTTGTGGTTTGATTTCTCCTCCCCACTTAAACAGGGATCTGAAAAACAATGAAATATCATGGACTATTGAAGATATGAATGGCGCCTTCTCTGGCCTAGATAAACTTAGGAGGCTGTGAGTATTGCTACAATATTTGTAGCTCATAATTCCTTAAAAAAAATAGCTTAGATTATGTGTGTTTCAAGGGACAAGCCTAACACTTAATGATAATGTATTTTCCATAGCTGAGATAATTATTTTTAATCCCTTACCACTTTGTTCTCTATAAAATGTTCTTTTCCTATAAAAGAAATTCCAGATTGTTCAAGTCAAACTAATCTGAAATATTTTAAATATTACTACTAATTATGAAAACATTTCTCAAAGAATGAGGGTTTCCCATAATAGGAAGCGATAAGTGCGTTATATGACAAAGGCATAGTGACAGAGGTTGTCTGGTAAAGGAATGCAGCATTCAGTGGAAGTGGCTTCATTGCACTGAAATTTTCAAATGGGCATCTATGAAATAAAAAGATGCTTATGTGTGTACATTTAGAGTAGTCCATATCACTGAACTGTAAGCATTAAACATCTTCTAAAATAATTGTAAAATCTAGGTGTTTACTCAAGGGGAATAAATTAGTATCTTCTAGAGGTGAGACATTTTGCTGCATTGGGGAAGGTCGAGTGGTGAATATTAGTCACAGTTTAGAAATTAATGCCAAAAATGCAATTGTTCAGCTCAAAAATGCTTCTATTTTATTGCATCTCTTTTTGCAACATGTACTTACATTTTTCAGAATACTCCAGGGAAACAGGATTAGATCCATTACAAAGAAGGCATTTTCTGGTTTGGATGCACTTGAACACCTGTAAGTAGCAGAAATTAACATTTAACCCAACAAAATAGTTTTTGATAGTAAATGAATTGAAAGTAGGACTACCAAGCTTTACTTACGATTTTGAATAAAATACACTTACCCTGTTTACTACTGTGATCTTGAGAAGGTTCTTCTATTTTGGAGTTATGTTGAATATGAATTTTGGAATTAATGCACAAAGTGTTACGTATTAAGCGTGCTATAAAACTCTTTAATCCCGTCTCTTTAGTTTTTGAGCTAGGGGATCCTTTGTATATCACTAAGGTAGCAAACTATTCCTTGAGTCTTAAATGCATTCGGTTTAATAAATTACTCTTTAGTCCTCTAATGTTATTCCTCTAATGTTATTTTTCTTTTTTCCTAGAGATCTAAGTAACAATGCAATTATGTCAGTTCAAGGAAATGCATTTTCACAAATGAAGAAACTCAAAGAATTGTAAGTTTCTGTCTAAACACACCACCTCTATTAAATATACGTATATCCATTTAAATATGTAAATGAAAGCCATGTAAGATATTGCCTGATGCCATAATAAACTCCCCCTGTAACCTCTCTGAAGTCACTTAAGGGTATGTGAGTGTTTTGGGGGGTTTTGGTTTTTATGTGATGACTGTATTTAAGTGAGAGACTGTAGGATAGGAGGCATTAATTTTCTGCTACATTTGGTGTCTGGAGTCCTTATTTTAAATTGGCTGATCTCCAATAGGTATTAGATAAGGGAGACTTTGATGTAATGTGCTATAAGATCAGCAGTGCTATCACTGAGCTAAAGCTTACCGGACCAGTGAAATACAGTGTGTAATTCTTTTGTAAAGACCTGGTTGTCATCGCTTGTAATTGGGTCTTTCTGTCCTGTAGTCGCAAAGGGGCAGATCTTCAGAGAAGTCATGAAGCGGTCACTGGGAAGAGTGTATTCTTCTAGTGAGTTTTTGGGGGTTTTTTTTTGTCCTCTTGCCCTCTTTTTCTGTGGATAAATGCAGAAAAACATTGTCACTGTTCTCTGTGATTTGAGCACAGCTAATTCTTTAGCATATATCTTACAACTCCTCTATTCATATCAGCCTTCTCTAGTCACTTCTGTTGTTCTCAGCTGCTTTGTGGATAATCTGTCAACAAGCTAAAGAACAGCAAAAAGATGCCGCTCTCATTATAAGTAGAAACTGCCTGAAGCTTGTCTGAAGTTTTTAATTTGTGTTCTCCAGACTCCTGTCAAGTATCACCCTAGTAGCTGGTGCTCTACTTCATCTTAACATATTAGTCCATGTTGGGTGCCATAGATAAACTAACAAGGAGCCTTGCGTATTTCATAGAATCATAAAACAGACCAGTTTGGAAGGGACCTCAAAAAGTCATCTGGTCCAGCTTCTGTGGAAAAGGGAGCCTAGATGAGATTATCTAGCACCCTGTCCAGGTGTGTCTTGAAAACCTTCGTTGCTGGAGACTCCATCACATGCCTTGGGAAGTTGCGGGTATATGACTGTTCACATTGTGAAATATTTCTTTCTTGTATCCAGACAATATTTGATTAATTTAAGTTCAGTTTGATGTTACCCATATCCTAGTGTAGCTGCAGCTGCTCTAGAAAGCAGCAGCCATGCTTCTACCATAGTGAGTTGTTTTCTGCCTTTCTTCTTCCTTGAGTTGGATCTGGTTGTATTGCTTGATTAGTTTGCTGAACTCACTCAGCCAGCTGCAGGGTAACTCAGCCAGCCAGCTGCAAGGCAATTGCTAGATTTGGCACAAGAGAAGTGGTGGGAGCACAGTGACGACAAACAGGGATTGATATAGATGACTTGAAGAGTGATCAAATGTGATGGAATGACAGGGTAACACTGCTCCAGGAGGTGTAAGATGCTGTAAGATACCAGACTATGAACACTTCAGTGAAATAAGTATTCAAGAGTTGTTGTTGTGGTTTTTTTTTTCTGTACTTTTCTTGAAACACCTGGTAGACATCCGTTATGTCTGAGAAGAGATAGGCAGATGGTAGAAAGTACTGTCCCAGAAGAAAGATTATTAAGTATAAATTCCTATATGGTAATTTTATTCTGAGGCCCTGAGAGAGTAAACCTGAAAATAATATGACAGAGAGAGAGCCACTGCATCAGGGTAGCAAAAAACGCTGTGGTTTCTCTGCCTCCTAAAAATAACAAGAATGCCCCTAGAACTGCAGTGAATGATGACCTGTTTCATCTCAATATGAACTGGTGAGCTGGCATCCTAGGTTTTATCCATGCAGTGTTAGTGTGGAAATGGCACAGAGACGCTCTTCCTTTACTTCAAGAAAAAAATCAAGAATTGGTATGTCTTCATTTATCTTCAAAGCTGTATCTCTCCCTTGATCCATAAATTATTTTTGCCTCTCCTCCAAAAACAGGTAAGATGAAGAAATGGAATTTTGTTACTGTGTTTTTTAATGTGTTTTTTTCTAGGGTGATTCTGATTTTTCAGGTAAAACTGAGAACTCTCTTACTTCAACTCCTGGTTCTAGATACTTCACAGAATATCCCTTTGCTTTCTTATTTCTTTTCCCCTCTGTGAATGTAGCTATTCACATAGTTTAGGTAATCTGATGCATTTGTTAGATTTCAACACTTAAGTATTCCTCGTTTCCCTACTCCCCTTTTAAAATATTTTGCCCAAGATAAATTCTGACTAAAACGGAAATGAAGGAATGAAATTGTCTCAGCATTAGCTTCCAGGGCACCTCCCTTCTGGACTGTTCTCCTACATGCCCATTATGTGTGTCCTGTTGCTGAGTGTAGTCTTGTACCCAAGATGCTACAAACAAGCCTGACTGCCTGGCCTTACATTTGTAGCAGAAGCTGGGAGTTCAGAATACCATGTCTGCTTCGTGGAATGTAGGAGTCATGACAATGGTGTCACCACATCTGAGCTAAATAATACTGCTGTAATTCTCTTGTGATATATGTGTTTAGGCTAAAAATTTAGTTTTGTTACTGATGTGCTCATATAGATCTGTATTACAAACAGACAAAACAAGCAAGCAGGCTTTGAATGTAACTGTGCTTTTTCTTAGGCACCTAAACACGTCAAGTCTCTTGTGTGACTGCCAGTTGAAATGGCTACCACAGTGGATGTCAGAGAACAACTTTCAGAGCTTTGTAAATGCCAGTTGTGCCCATCCTCAGCTGCTAAAAGGGAGAAATATTTTTGCTGTCAGCCTGGATGGGTTTGTCTGTGGTGAGTATAGCCTCTATTTCTCATTCCATAGGACAAATTTTGCCAAATGCATTTATTTTTATTGTGGTGTCTTTGATATGTTTTAATTTCTGAAATAAAATGCAGAGGATTTAATGTTTGCTAACATTTCCTTCTCAGTTCCCAGACTGTGATGTTGATGCTCAAAGCTTGTGGCTTTGCACAAGATGGGGAGTGGTGGTTTTGTAACTCTTATTGCATGTACAGCTTGCTTACATAGTGCATAGCATAGCATGCAAGGGAAAGCTCAATAGTTTCTGGTGGTAAATGTATACGTCTCTAGATTTAGAAGATGGATATTGTTTAGATAACTTTCATTTTTAAGTGAGACATATTTTGGCAAACTCAAGATGCAATTTTTTTGGTTTGATTATTTGTAAATTATTTTCATACTTCATCAGTCTCGGGGTTATTCCATAGCTGAGAAAATCTGAAGGTAAAGTAGCCATACTGGCCTCAGCTCTGATCTTTTTTGTGTGTGCTTGTTGTCTGCTTCAAAAATTATTTGGACCATGTAAGTTATTGCCTGTATGTAAACTGTGTTTTAAAACATCAGATTACCACAGTTTCGTTGCTTATATTTTGTATTTCAGTATGCCAGAGAGTAAATGCTAGTAAAATAGTTTTACTTTAAGACTTGAGAATTTGAGGTGATAGCATCTGCCTTTAAAATGAAATTTCTTTGTGTGTTTAGTAACATTGGTTATCACCTATTTCTTAAGTTTTCTATGTAATGCAAAGGGAAGAGTAAAGATGTGTGTTTGAGTACTCTGATACATTAAGTGGGAACTTTGAAAGTATCAGGAAATTAAAAGCTAACTGCATTTCTTGTATTACTGTTGTATAAGTTTCATTTTTCTTACTAAAGAAAATTAAAACTTTATAGTCTTCAGTGACAAAACAGTAACCATGTTTGTCTTGTTTCCTCTCATAGCAAATATGACTGCTTAATTTTTACTATTGCCACTCATACCCTTTTTTCAGTGGGAAAGCAGGCACAGAATATAAAATAGTGTACAAAAATGTTTTTTCCCTTATTAGCAGTCAAATGTTTAATATGTTAATGCTGAATAATGAGTGGGTGGTGCATAATCTAGCTGCTGCTGGAAAGGAGAAGTTGACATAGTGCAGGAAATTACAGATTACTCAATAGCTAGTGGAGTCTATATGAAGTATACATCCTTATTTATGAGAAACCACAAGGAATCATGATCTTTCTTTGAGCTGCTGAATGCCATTTTAAATGAATTAATCTCAAACCTTTTAAGATATATTAGCAAAAAAGGATGTACTAAGAGTAGGTTCTTACATTTAATATGTAATTGTCATGCAGAAGTAACTGGAATTTCTTAATGAGTGTTTCACTGTTTGTTAAATCTTGAAAGCGTGCCATCACTAGACGTTTGGGTGTACATCCCTTGTCTTAGAAGTTTCCAGTGGCCTCACTTGCTTTTACAAAACTTTCAAGAGGAGCATGTTAAGTCCTGTCTGAAATTAAAACAAACAATCTATTAATAATCTATTAACATAGAATGTATATGAGTTTATAAATTGTCCCAATCAAGCCAAGTTATATTTTTGACAACAGTTAGGAGATGGGAGGGAGTCACCCTAAATTTGTTAAAGGAAAGCGTGTGTTAGGCAAGGGTTCCATATCTGTGAAACTAAAAAATAGAAAATCTGCATAATTTGTGCTTCCTAAGATCATGTCTTTCAAGCTGAAACAAATCATGAGACATTTGTGTTCTAAAGGTAACTGGAAGAAAAACAGAATAGATGCTTTTTTGACCTATATTAATTGCTTCAAGATAACATAGCAATGCTAAGAAAGTACCATTTAAGTGATGAATAACTTGTTTTCTCTTTATATAGTAGTCAGGTAGCTTCTATATGTAGTAGTCAACTAGCTTCTATAAAATGAGAAGTATGTGTGTGCATTTCTGTGATACATATATTCATATACACTGTCAATTGATTCTGTTCTGAAAAACCACATTGCCAGTCTCATCCTAGAGTGTTCTTCTGTAGTCAGTAGTATCTGCTTATTTGAGTGACCTTTTCATCCCCCCTTCCTGCGAAAATAATTAAGATTTGAAGATATTTTATTACTCCATTGATAGTACAACTAAACCAGAATGAAGTATGTTCTGTCCTTTCACAAGGCCAATTGTAAATATTTAAATGTTTTACTTACTTTCACTGACTTTGCACAGGGATAACTAGCAACTCCATTTGCAAATGGTATAGTTTATCACGGAGGAAAACCAAGTGGCCTGGGAGATTCTTAAGGCCCATACTTAGGGTCCCAGGTCAGGGGATCCACATTTTCCTGTCACTGGAGTGCAGCTCCAGCCTTGCAAGTGTTCTGCAGGCAGCTCATGTTAAGGCTATCAGCCCATCTCATTTTCTTTTGTAGCACACAGTGTACAGGTTCTTCAAGGAAATAATGCGTTGACCCTGGTATGTTGTTCCCAAACAAATAAAGACGTAAGAAGGTAAAGGGGCTAGGTAAAACCTGACTTTCTGCAGTGCAGGCAGGGTCTGCGGTAAGGAGTATTTGGGGCCCAGGGCTTTTTCTGAAGTCCTTGTGAAATTTGGGCCTGTGTCTTTGTCAGGAGGTAGGAAATATCTTGAAAGTTAGGAATACACTAAGGCTTTTGCTTACCGAAGACCAGACATTTAGTTGCTTGCTCCTTTTGTACATGCAGTGTATATGCAATTGAAAGAATAAATAGTTCAGAAGGCAAGTAATTCTGTAAACTCACAAAATGGCACTTTACTATTGGAAAGTCACCTTCAAAGGGACCTCCAGAAACTAATCTCCTGAAGTTCTTGTGTGCTGCCCTGCTTAAGGGAACTTCAGCACTGCTGTGTTTGTAAGGTGGACCAAGCAGCCACAAATCACTGGAACAGTGACTTTTGGACTTGATGGTTTTTTGTGGGTTTGAGGAGAACCCTCGACATTAACTTGCAGTTTCTGATGGCAGAAGAACTATGGTTTCAATAAAGGAAAACTCAACAGTAGCCTGAGGTGTTGTAAAGATGAGGGGTAAGTTTCATGACTGACATTCAGAATAGTTCTTACAAATGTCAGGGGGTAGTTGTCTCCTCCTTAGTGCTGCTGTTGAGCAAACTGTACGCACAGTCTGCTTTTAGATGTACTTTCTCTTCAATAAGAGATGACTTGGCACAATAAACTCCTAAATATGGTATCTTTAAATGCCCTAAGGCTAACAAAATTGAAAATGAAAGCATTGTATATCCATTTTATAAATACCTATCTGACTCTTCTCTCAAACCGATAAAACAAGGCTTACAAACTATTTCTATAAGAGTCCTCAGGCCTCACGTATAGTATTTTTTTTCTTCTTCCTCTGTGTTACTTTTTCTCCCTTCATCCTTCTGCACAGATGATTTTCCTAAACCACAGATCACTGTCCAGCCAGAAACCCAGTCAGCAATCAAAGGCTCCAATTTGAGTTTTGTATGTTCGGCAGCCAGCAGCAGCGATTCTCCAATGACTTTTGCATGGAAGAAAGACAATGAATTACTGCAAGATGCTGAAATGGAGAATTATGCACACCTCCGGGCCCAGGGTGGTGAAGTGATGGAGTACACCACCATCCTTCGACTGCGCAATGTTGAATTCAGTAATGAAGGGAAATACCAGTGTGTTATTTCAAATCATTTTGGTTCATCCTACTCTGTCAAAGCCAAACTTACAGTAAACAGTAAGTATGCTACTTCTTGCTTGGGGACTTGAAGTAGAATGATTTTAATCAAGATATGTGAACATAGTTTTTTCCTTTCTCATTATATGTGACTTTAGAAGATGCCTTAAATAAGCTGAGATTAATTCTAAAAATATATCCACTTCTAAGATCACCGTTCAGTTTTACCTCTGGCCTCATTGTGCTGAACCATAGTATAGGAAAAAACAAATAGTAAACCACAATTCGTAGTAAATCTGACAAAATCTGTGTAATAAGATGGAAAAACATTTGTCTTTTCTCCACAGGAGGTAAGTGTATACTCTGTTCCAAGGTACTATGGAAAGGTCATGTAGGAGGCTGTTAGTAGAAATGAGATTTTGATCAAGATGGTCTCACATACTTCATAGATCTCTCCCTTTCTCTTTGGTGGCTACTGATAAATTTAGGTTGTAAGCTTCTCCAGCACTTTTAGGCCCAAGAATTAAGAGTTAAGAAAATGCTGTGCAAAACCCGAAATGTTATGTTTCATTTATTCATTTTGGTATCACTAACTTTTCTTTAGTGCTGCCTTCATTTACAAAGATCCCTATGGACTTAACCATTCGTGCTGGGGCAATGGCACGTTTGGAATGTGCTGCAGTTGGGCATCCTGTCCCGCAGATTGCTTGGCAGAAAGATGGTGGAACAGATTTTCCTGCAGCGCGCAAGAGGCGCATGCATGTCATGCCTGAAGATGATGTATTCTTTATTGTTGATGTAAAGATTGAGGACACAGGAGTTTATAGCTGTACAGCTCAAAACACTGCTGGAAGCATTTCAGCTAATGCAACGTTAACCGTACTAGGTAAGACATTGGCAATCCTTGATGGTGTAATCTCCTTGAAGAACAAAACTATTGCTGAGCCCTTTCAAATTCATAAGCTGATTAAAAGTAGCAAAGCTGTGAAAGTGTTGTATAGGAACAAAAATATTCTGAAATAATTTCTGTTTACACATAGATAGAAATACGTACTTCAGCACACAACCACTATTACGCAAAATAATAAAAGTTTGTTATGTTTCTCAGTGCATACACTATGTCTGATACGTGGGGAGGGAGGGAAGGGGGCTTCTATTTTTGTTAAGAGACAGGAGATTTTGTTTAACTTGTCATTTCCTGATGTTTTATTAGCCATTTTTGAGCTACTTCTCTGCAATCTTGAGCATGTATGTTTGGCCTTTTTACTTTCTAAGGTAGTTGAGTGTCTAGGTCTGTTCAATTGACAAACTGTAGGCTCTAAGATCAAATTCCTTGAGTGTGTTTTTTCTGAGAATGAGAGTAAGCTTTATTAGGCCTTACTGATGCATTTAATTTAGCTTTTCCTCTTGAGCTGTGAAGGGACATGTTCCCATTCTTGCAAGGTCATTTAGAGTATAATGGCTTATGCTTTCTTTTCAGAAACACCATCATTTTTGCGGCCTTTGCTGGATCGAACTGTAACAAAAGGTGAAACTGCAGTTTTGCAGTGTATTGCTGGTGGTAGCCCTCCACCCCGACTGAATTGGACTAAGGATGACAGCCCTCTTGTGGTAACGGAAAGACATTTCTTTGCTGCAGGCAATCAGTTACTAATTATTGTGGACACAGATGTGGAAGATGCTGGGAAATACACTTGTGAAATGTCTAATACTCTTGGAACAGAACGGGGCAACATCCGTCTTAATGTAATTCCTACTCCCACCTGTGATTCTCCTCAAAACATTGCCCCATCACTTGATGATGATGGATGGGCTACAGTTGGCATTGTGATCATAGCTGTGGTTTGCTGTGTGGTGGGCACTTCCTTGGTGTGGGTGGTCATCATCTACCACACCAGAAGGAGAAATGAAGATTGCAGCATCACAAATACAGGTGTGTAAACTGAAGGTTTGCCTTGGAAAGCAAAAAAAAATGTTTGTGGTTGCTTTGCAATGACTTTATTGTAGGAACATTTGTGTGCTTTGACTCAGAGTCAGAAGGGTGAATTACTTGTTACCTTCAGCGCTTTGCTGACAAGTTTAAAAATACTTCTACAAACTCTGAAGTGCGTTGATGGCTTTTGTGTGTGTTTTGCTTCTCCACAGATGAAACAAACTTGCCTGCTGACATTCCAAGCTACCTGTCATCCCAGGGAACACTGGCTGAAAGGCAGGATGGATATGGTTCATCTGAAAATGGCAGTCATCATCAGTTCCTCACATCTTCTGTGGGAGGGTATTTCTTGCAGCAGAGGGACAGTAATGGTAGGTGTAAAATAGTAAGCAGATTTTCCATGTTGCTTGAGTTGCTGCCGTTTGGCTATTGTCTTTCAAGCTAAGAGAAATAACATTAAAGAAATGTCTTCAACAAAGTTTAAGAGAGCATATGAAATGTATTGCTTGGGTATTGCTTCGATGAGGTAATAAGTAACTTGGTTCTGTTCATCCAAATGATGCTACGGCTTTGCTTTAATCATGAAGTTTTTCTCTATAGTCTCAAGGGTAAAATTAAACTGATGATCGCTTTTCCAAAATAAGAGTGTCCGAAAGGAGTTACAACAGCATGCTTTCCTCTGTTACAGCTTGAAAAGAATGCTTTTAATGGAGTGTAGGCATAGGTGGTAATACCAGTGTAACTTTAGTATAATAAAACTGGTTAAACTTTCCTGTTAGAAAAGTCATTAGTGTCCGAGTCAATAAAGGATTTAAGGTGATTGCAACTTAAAAGCTGCAGTACTTAATATTTATACGTCTGGCCCCTGAGAATGCAGAACATAATCTGGGTTAGGGAGGAAAAGGCAACTTACTGGGAAGGGGTTGGGGTCAAGGGGTACAGTCAGGGTTTGAGGCAGGGGGGGAATGGAGTAGTGGTGAGAAAATTCTGCAGTTGTAGGGTAGTGAGAGGAGCAGCCTGTTTGTGGAGTAAAAACCGCAGACCATGTCCACAGCTTTCAGGAACCACTGAGCTGAAAGTCAGTGTTTGAGCACCCAGTGGCTCTCAGATTCTTCCACCTGGGATTTTCTTGTTAGCACTCTGCTCCAAAAGGTGGCTGTGTGATGGAGCATAAGCCTGGCTTCCAGTACAGGAAGGAAATCCCTGGTTCTGATCCCTGTAATTTGGTTTGTTCTGTTATCCAGGGACTGTGTAATGAAGCAGTGTGACATATTCTCTGTCAAACTAATTAATTGAACACTTGCTAGAATTAGAATTCTCATCAAAAGATTAGGTTAAACTTAAGCTCTAAATACACTGTGAAATGTGGTTGAACTGATGGGGTTCTTAAAAGAATAAAACTTAGTTAAGAAACCATAAGCTGAAACTTAAGAAAAGACCGTATGCTGACATGTCAATTTTATTTTTAAGGCATTTGCCATCTAGATAATGGCAGTGAAGCAGACCTTGAAGGTGTTGCAGATCCATTCCTATGCCACTATCTGGGGACTTCAGGGACTTTGTATTTGAAAGGAAACACATATGGCTCTGAAGCCTTTGAAGCATACAGTGCAAGTAAGCTGGGGAGGGGAAAAAAGTTTTAGTCATAATTTGATCTTATTCTATGATGAATCTATATAAAAACAATTTTTCATTTTTTTAGGTTGCAGCCCTGACCAAAGAACAGCATGCCTGGACCCTTATGAGTCTGGCTATTTAAAGAAAAAGGAATGCTATCAGTACTCACCTCCACTGGAAGATCCATTTGACCAGTGTGTTGGCGTTATTGGGATGCAGGCTACAAGTAGCAAATTTATTAACTCCGTTTATACTCAAAATGAAGGAACTGGACTAAAAAGCAAAAGTCTGCATTCAGACACATTTGATTTAAACAGAAGTTTGGAACGTTCATCTGTTATCAGTAACAGCACTTTCATGGGTATGTTCTAGCTATTGTTTTTTATTCAACCTGCTGATATCCTTGCTGTGTAGTTTCCTACTTCCAACACTAAGCAAAACTGATTTCTGAGCTGCTTCTTTCCCACTCTTACAGTAGGTAATTCTGTAGTAGTGTTTAAATGTTCATATAGCTGGCATTGTGAAAAAACTAATTTTGTGCCATTTTTCGTGAGCTTATTTTTGTGGGTGTCTGTGAATTTATTAAGATATAATATAAATACTTTAGAAAGGAGGAGAAGAGAGACAGGAAGTAATTGAGAAAAGGCAGTTTGAGAGTTGTTCTTGACGTTTTGCATGTATTCTTGTCTTTTTGTTTTCTTCCTGCCTGAGTAACTTACAATATTGCATTTAGGCTCACTCTCACCACTGCTGTGCATGAGGACAGTTGGATGCTCCAGTACTCAGGATGCCTGCTGGGTCCTACCAGGAGTTAGCCAGGAGATGGACCCTATCCTGTGTTGCGAAGGGGGCAGCTTGGGGCTTGGTCAGAAGCAGAACTGACACATCAGTTGTTCAGCTGTGACAGGTCACATGTGGTAGTCCAGTGAGGTGGTTCACCTCTGGATGTGACACTGAGCCATGTTGTGCTTCTCAGGAAACCTGACTTTTAAGGACCGTTAAATACAACATGCCAAATGTTTGAAGTTCAGGAACAGAAAAGTGATTACAGTAAAACTGCTTAATGAGCATATTTAGATTACCAGGGTATCTTGATAGGTTACACTTAACATAACAGTGTCATCAGTGGAGTGATTCTTATCTTGTCTTAGTATAGCTGGCAGATTTCCATTGATGTTAGGATACTCAAACACACCTTAACAAACTTCAGGCATACCAGAAGTTTTGCCTGACAGGCAAAAGCCCCAGGAGGGCTCAGGGCAGCTGGAGAGACTTGAACTCCATTGTGTGAGGATATATTGTATAATACAGTGAGCCAGAACTATTTACCCTCCAGAGTAAGGTACTGTGGGAAAATGCCCTCATTACCCCTCCTTTGTCTTCTTTTCTCGTGGTGTGTATGACAGGAGCTCCTGAAGCTTAATTCAGGGTTTAAAATTCTAATCCAGATTGCAGGTAGAGGTGAGGGGAATGAGAAGACTGTTGCTTTACCTTTGAAGCTCCCTACATTTTGGGTATTGGTTTGGTTCGTTGGTTAAAAACATGTATAAACCCACATACTGTTTTCATCCCTGTGTTATCTGAGCACCAGGTGCAGCCCTGGTACCGTGGATTGTCTCTGGGCTGGTATCAGCATGGTTGATCAAGGCGTCAGTCTTCTGGCTCTGCAAGGGGACCTGGAATGTGCATCACTGGGCTCTTTGTTCTCAGGGGGTGGGGAAGGAGGTACAAGCTCTGAAGTTTTCCCCCCTTCGAAAGCCAGATGTTTGGACTGTAAAACATTGCAGATGCCATGACATCTGGCAGAGGCCCTAGGACTACACATGGCCTCCTGGCTGCCTGCCACTATTGCTGTGGTGGGACTGTGCACACAGGGCTTTACCATGTGTCTCCTGCAGAAATTAATTGTACTGTATGTGGGTATATCCAGGAGTTAATGCAGCCTCAAGGGCTCATATTCCCACTTCTGCCCTAAAAATCTATGCAGAGCTACTTTCTTTTGTCAGGTCTCAGAGCTACTACCTCACCCAAGTTGCAATGTCATTGCCTTGGATGCTTCATAATCATTAGTACTCTTCAGTCAGACAGCCTATGGTTAGATCTTGGAGGTGGTGGCTGTGGAAGAAGTTGTGATAGATCTCTTTTTGTTAGTTGTGGGTTGGCTTCTTCAGCATCATTGTCTTAAAATTCAGCCCCCCCTTTTGCCTCGACAATCACAGTGAAGAAGACAGCTGGCATTAACATCACTGTTGATGCATGAGCCAGAAAGTTCACAGCTTGGATTTATTTTATTTTTTTTTTTTTAGGACAGGATTAAGTTGTAGCTTTGGTGCTGTGAGGAACACCTTTTCATGTTGTATTAGGAGCTACATTGCTCTGCAGATCATAGGTGCAAATATGGACCTTGTCCAAATCTGATTTTAGTAACATCTTAGATTACAGTTGTACTTGAAACCTTTGCTTCTATCAACTAAGCAAAACTGAAAGGATGGTTTTTTGGGTGCAAAATTTATTAATGATTGTAGTTTAAAATAATTAATAAAAACTGAGTTCTTCAAAATCCACCGGTTGCACATTGTCCTCTGAAAATAAGTCTTTTGAGTGTCGTTTACAGGCACAATAACTTTTGATGCTGTATCCAGTGAAAAAAGAGAGGGCCCTTCTTCAAGAGGTGTTGATGCTAACACCTTCCCAATGGTGAAGAGTGACAGACACACTATTTTTTGGCTAGTGAATCCAGATACTTATGAGTAAAGATTCAACTGAATGCCAGATTCTCTTTGGGCTACATCTCTTCTAGCCATTTGCAGACAAAGCGATGAAGAGGTGTGAATGGAGAATTTTGTTGGCGGGACCTTTGTTATTAATGGGAGATGCTAGCCAGAAAAAGATTGTTTTAGCATTCAGATTGCACAGTAGGAGGGTGTTGTATAACTCTATACATGTTAGGTTTTTGTCATTTGTTGCTTTGTTTTGTTGGGGTTTTTTTTGTTGGTGGTGTTTTTTTGGAGGTTTGTAATTTTTGCTGAACTGCGTGGCAGATTTCATGTGTCATTCATTCACTGGAGAACTAAACAGGGAGACTTGTGACTTTTGCATTAGAAAGTGTCTTGTGATATGTTCGCAGGTTGGTCTGTGTACCCACCTCCACCCTCACCTCCCTCCCTCAAGAAAAATGGGCATGAAAGTAGTCATGGAAACAGGAGTAATGAAGTTGTGTGTGGCTATACATTTACTTTGGAAATGTTTCTAATCTCTCAGGTGGCAGAATCTTGCCTTATGCTTGTGATCACATGGATGTTTTCTTTTAAGGGGTAAAATAACAGTGAAGTAAAATCTCACTTTGGTGAACTTTTGCTTGGGTCGATCCTTGGCTTGCGTTCTAACATGCAGCCCTTAGTGAGACACAAAACTGTTAGCATCACTATTTCTGTACTTACTCATTTGCTGTCTTTCAGGAACATTTGGAAAGCCTTTATGGAGGCCTCAACTGGACTCTCTTTCAAGTTGTAGACAGCCAGCAAATTGCCAACCAAAAACCTCCCGTAATAATCCTCATGCCTCACTGGACTTTGATGCAGAGGCAGATGAAGATGGAAAGGAAAGGACAGTTTCTAGAGGAGAAAATAGCATTTATACTTACAAACAGTCCTTTGAAAACTTTAGGACTTCTACTTTCCAATCCTGTGATTTGGATACATAGCTCCTTTTGGACCTGCCATTGATTTCTGGAACCAAAGAAATACTTTGACATACTACTACCTCAGTGTGGAATTTTATTTAAAAAGAGAATACACAAAGGAAGAAGGGAAGAAAGAAACCACGTGATACTATGAATTCAGAACAAATAAATACGTTTTTATTCACATAAAGCATAATTGCCAAAATGCTCTACATTTTTATACAGGGAAAACATTCCTTATGGGAGTACTATATTTCTAATTATTTTATAGCTTTGTTTTATGCAAATAATATCGTTTGTAAATTAATGGTGTAAATAATACAACATATGTATTTCTATGTCAGACTTCATTTTATTGAAATGAGTAGTAAGCATTCTAATTTTGTACTGTTACTTATACTTTTTTACAAATGGAAACTCCATGCTGTTTGCAGGTGTCATGCATCTTATTTGCACATTACTTTTAATAAAATATGCTGCCATGTGGTCTTCGACCCACATTAGTATATGAAGAATGAAAAGCATGAATGAATTATGTTTGTATATAGTGTTGTATACGTAGGTGCTTTCTGTTGCGTGTTTGCACCTTTATTTGACTAAAACATGTGTCTTTAGATTTACTGTGTTAAATATGTTCACCTTCTAAGAGTGGGTGTGGTCCTGCCACAACTACTGGTAAGGTGGGTTGAAGCTATTTGTGGCAAAATAAGTGTGCAAATCATCCACTTTGTGAACTCCCGCTATCAGATGTGTGTGCACACGTTTTCAGTTTTCATGTGCACAGGGCTAGTACCAACAGCTTGCCCATGCCTGTGTGCAAATACCTTGTCTGCCTCTGGCGGAGGATATGCACGGATCCATATAATGCTATTTCATAAAAGAAAAGAGACACTGTTTGTCTGCCTGGTAGCATCATTCTTTTCTAAGTGTCTTAGGCTTAGTGTTAAGTGCTTGCCAAGTGTGCAGTACATGCCCAAGTCTTTGCTTTCCCATACCATTTCTCCCTCTTTTTTGCTTCTGCAACCACTTCTATGCCCAACATGAGAAGGTAATCCAAGTAGAAGATAATGTTTTCTTTGGTTTAACTCATGCTTCTGTTCCTTACTCAGCTGCCCTTTTCTGGTCAGAGATGAGATCTGTGCTTTTTTCAGTTGCTCAGTCAAGTCGAGCAATTGTAAATTCTTGCTGGATTAAATTTGCAGTAATGAACCCAGTGCCTTTAACTAGATGAAGTCAGAGAAAGAGGATTGCTTACTATAAAATAGTAATTAAAACTAAGGAAAAACACTCTGGTTTGTTTTTCTGTGTACAGATGCCTACTATTTTAAAAAGCTGTGGATCTCGTCACTGCTGCATTAAAACAGTGAGACTCCAAAATGGTTAATGTTACAGGACAGTGGCTTTTTAAACTGCCTACTTTGAAGGTGCAACTTTACATAGTTGCCAAATCACTTCTTTTAAACTAAATTAAAAGCAGCTGTTAGAGTAGGCCATCACAGACATCACAGCTTATGCTAGAGCAAAGGTTTTGCTGCCTGTTGTAGCTGAGCTAAGGGCTTTTTGTTATTTGTAGCCAGAAACCTGGTACCCAGATTGCGATGCAATTTCCCTTTAATTTAGGCACCAGTATGAGAGACAGGAAGTTAATCCATCCTTAGTCACTGGTGGTCTCAGTGTAGAGAATGGATTTTGCGTGCTTTAGTTGATCATATTGCCAGATTTTCTGACTCTTATTGTTAATTTGTCTTCATTGCTGCCAGATGTGCTAATGTGGTGACAGACATTGATATGGGTATTTGATTATAATTAAGTGCATTTTGAAAGAGATTAATTTTTCCTGAGTTAAGCACAAAGCTCTAAGTCAACAAGGCAAGAAATGTTAATTTTTTTTCACTCAGTAACTCCTTTTTCTCTCCCTCTTCCAGTGACCCTAGGTTTTTTTTAGGTGGAGTAGAGCTGGGGGCCATGATAGCTTGTGTTTATAAACAGACATTGCTTTTTGACATATCTAAAAAAACAGAGAGAGTTAAAAACAGTAAGTACTTGTTTCATTCCAGAATTAATGTTTATTCTTAAGACTCCGTGTTAAAGGTTCATCATGAAAAACAGGATTTTAATTTATTTTCTGTAGTGGGGGAGGGTTGGGAACAGTGACAGTGTAATTTTTATTCTTTTTTCATCTTCTCCCTTAAGTACTTTTTTTGACTCACTGTTGGAAAGCATAAAGATCCTAATCACCCAAGGATGTGGATCTCTGTACTCAAATAAATGTTCAGGGTCAATGACTGAATTTTAACTGCTTTTCATCAAGTTTCATTTAGCATCCTAAAAGTACAAATGACTTAAAATTTTATTTGATGACTTAAATATCCAGAAATGGAAATGAATGCTCCCGAGCCCTCTTTTCTGCCAGTGTGTTTTCATGTTTAGTAAGTTGATTGTGCTTAAATACAGTGGCAATCTGTAAGTTGCAAGATACTTGCAATATCTTAATAGTTCTTTTTAAGACCACTGATGTAACGAAACATCTGTTTTAAAGGCTTGCAAGTTCTCTTGACTTCATTCTCTTTTTTTGTTTGTTTTTTTTTTGGTTTTTTTTTTGTTGTTGTTGTTGTTCTCCTTTCCTTTCCCCCTCTGAAGATCCAGATGTTAGGGAGCTGGTAGTTTGATATTTACACAGCTGAAAGCTAAATCATAAGTTGATGTGATTGGGGGGAGGAATTGTGGCCAACACCGAGTAAAGCTTACCCTGCATCTCCAGAGTCTTAGGATGAGAAACAAGTGTTGCTGAATGACAGAACAGACATTTTGCAGTTTTATGACCAGCGGCAACTGGAATCTTGTCATGATATCACTTAAAACTTGTAAAATATTCCTTTAAGGCAAAGGCAATATCCTCTTAATGCTTTACACAACAAAATGTTTTACCCAATGAACTCATACAAATAATTGCTGAATGGTTTCTGCAAGTCATGAATAATAATTTTAATAATTCTAGACAGATAAATGGAGTTACTTGGTGACCAGAATCTCTTTGGAGCAAGCATTTCCTAACTGAGTAACCTAAATGGTGTGTCTGAGATGACACTGGGGGATACCTGCATAGTTTCTTAACCAAAGGCTGTTACTATTTTAAACACACAAAACCTTAAGGAGCAGTACAGTATTTCAGGACCAAATGCTTTTAACTTGGAATGAATTACTTAACCGTAAATGGTTCTTGACAGTGCCACAACAGCAAAGAGCTAGGCTCAAACTCTCTCCTGAAGAATATTGCTACTTTTCCAACTGAATACTTAGTAGTGTTGCCAAACATTTCTTATTTCAGTCTCGGGGATATCTTGAACACTTGGCCCTTATTCCTTGAATTGCTCCAAAGAAGCTTAAAACTAAGACTTAAGATTCAAGATCCATTAAAGATTTCCAGAGATTTATACTGCTAACATTTGTGTTCTGCCAACCTTACAAGCCAGGACCATAACTGGGGATTGTGTTTCTTTTCAAGTATAAATATAAGCAGAAGTTTTACTTGTGAGACCTCTTGTTGCAGATATAGCACGTCTCGGAGAATTGTGTTTTCTCAGTGAAGGCTTCTCACTTTGTGTATTGCTTTGTCATAAAGAATGTGTCTGACTAGTTGGATGTTAGTTTAGCAGCTGTGTAAAATTATTTTATTCAGGAAATATGGCAGGGGGGTGGGGGAGCAGGGGGAGGGCCTCAGCCTGTCTAGTGAAGGCAGGATGTATGACAAGGTGCAGTTCTTGTACATATGGTTTTACTCAGATGAAGAGCGTACCAGATACCCTCCTTTATTATATTTTGGGGAAGTGTTATAGCCGGGAATAAAAGTCATAGTGTCTTTGTTCACTTACGTGTGGCAAAAAGTGCTTCTTACAGCTGTTCTGCCTAGGTGTTAGGGGTCGGTAGTTGCAGTGAAATAACATAGGTGCACATCCTGTGACTTACCGAGGCGCGCAGGAGGCCTCTCCCGTTTCCCATGCTGCCTTTCCTCTCACAACTCAATACTGCACCTGTGTCCACTGGGGATACTCTTTGGTAAACGCACGCTACTCTGTTTCCAGTTTCTTTGCTTGCCCTGTCACTGAGGTTACAAATGCATCCAGTGTACAGAGCACCCTGTAGCTGAAGGCAGTAAGTCCGTAGTGGCTGGTGCTGGAGGAGAGGAGGGGAAGTGTGGGGAGACAGGCTAGCCACAGCTTTAGGAAGCGCTTGTTGTGGATATGCAGTAAATACATAATTGAGGAGAGAGGTATAAAATATTTTAATCCAATATATGCATTCCCATGTTCTTCGCAATACTTTTTGTGTATTTAATTCCACTTATCCTCTGTGCTTTAAAATGCCAAAAGCAGCTATGCACCAAAAAGCATGTCATCTGAAGAGTTATGTCTTATTGCATGTAAAATCTCCTTTTCTGGTAGACAAGAAACAAAATCCATTCATTACTCTGTGTTTGTGTTCCAGACTAAATATTGCTGGTACAGTGCATAGTTTCCCAGGGTCGTGTGGTCCATGGGGTTCACTGTGCCAGAATGTGTGTGTGTGATCAATGTGATTCAAGAGTGCTATGGGACAGCAGGACCTGAGAGTGAAGTTGGTAGTAATTTAAGTTTGCTGCTTGTAAAACAAATTTAGACTTTGTGACTTGAGTCCAGGATTTTATTTCGCACACAAAAGAGAACAGAACCATAAATTGCTCTAGATTACAGACTAGATGGTACTTCAGCATGATCACTTTTCCTTGGCCAACAGCAAGTGCTTTCATGTTACACCAGTTCAGCTGGACTGTTGACCATGGGCTGTTCACCAACAAGTGCAATGCAGGAGTTTGCAATCTGAGCACCTGTATATACCATGTTTGGAAATGAATGGTGACTGATTTAAAGCCCTGTGAATTTCAAATATGACGGCACTGGAAATTAAGATTTTACTTACTTGACAGAGGTATTAAGATCCCCTGAATAGGCTGTGAGATTTTTGAAGCCTTTGCTTTGAAAGACTTGGATGCAGCATGGTCTAAAGACCCCCTCATTTGCCATAGCAATGTGCATCCTATCTACTTTCTGCACTTCCTTTGTAGATGTGCATGGGGAAGCTCTGACTTACGATTTGAGACCGCTGCTGGATAATCAAAATTCAGGTACTGATTATACAGCTATTTGAAATAATACCTTGAACAGCAAGGCTTCAGCTTCTTTCACGGTAAAATGATGCAAAACCACATCAGTTCCTATTCAGTTAAAGAAACTACCTTTGGCAGTAATCCTTGTGTCCAGTGTACTTATTTTAGAAATCTACTGAAAAACACTAATGGGGGAATTTATGCTGATGTCCTTTGGTTTTGTTTATGCTGCCGTTTTCCATTTTGCATTGCTATAACATGGAGAATTCAGGGCTGCAGCCACCATTCAACAAATGGTGAGGTTTCATGCTGATTTTCTTAGATGTGCCAGTACTTAACAGCCATATCAAATTCTGTCCTGCTGCTAATGTGCTGGCACGCCACGTGTGAGGGAAGTAATCAGAGCTACTGTAAGTCAGAGCAACAGAGATATTGTAAAGTGAATGTAGGGGAGGAAGGCTGGAGTTCCTGCCATATCATAGAGTGGTTCTAAATAATCTCCTTGTTCCAAGGGAATAATTTGTGTCGGTTTTAACATTTACTACTCACAATGCAGTTCAATAAGCTTATCAAGGAGTTAGAGCTGCCACCCTATCAGCACTTGAATGGGGCATTTGTGCCATTTTCTGCAGGACACAGTATGTTGGAGCTGGAGATACTTGGTGAGATACTTGTCTGATGCTCAGTCCACATATGACAGAATTGTTGCTGACAAAGAGCCATCTAGGTGGCAGGGCTAATTGTATCTGGAGAGATATGCACATCTACCCCAGAAATGTTAGAGAAGTTTTTGAAACTGCTTTTCAATTTCATTGTGATTCTAGACTCCTATAAATAATCAGAAAGATTTGGTCCTTCATATGGTATCAGGAGGTCTCTCAAGACATGACTTACTGCATGCAGAAAGATTTTGCAGACTATTGACTGACATAGTTGAAAACCAGAGAGCTCATACAAAAAAAATACTTGTTCCACTGGTACCGCATAATAATTGTAACACATCTCCGAATGAGGTTGCTTTTTTTTTTTTAAATAGTTTTTTAACAGTTGTGGCTGACTAGAACAGCAATTAAGAAGCTACTATTTGAGTAAGTTGTAGAAGACACATAAACAAGCCAGCTCTTATAACTGAAACTAGCTACTCTGTGGCTTAAACTGTACTTGCACTGCTACCTGCTGTGGGTCTGTATGCCAACAGCATTAAGAAAGCACCGGTGCTACAGTGGTCAACTGCCCAGAGCCTGGCTTCTGCCACACATTGATCGTATTCTTTATTAGTGTAAACTTCTTTCTCTGTTAACCTTCTCAGAAAAGGGGAAACATGGTCTCCATCATAATTAGCTTACACAGCCTTCGATGTAAGCTAAAGAATGGAAAGTGTCGGGCACACACAGCAGCCTCGTAGGTATTTGCTGTAAGCAGGGAGAAGTTAATCTGCTCTCAGATTTTGGCAAGGGGACAAACCTCTATGTTTAAAAAAGTGCTTAGAATGAATTAAATTTCACCTAAGTGTGACCACGCAGTAGGTAAAGTAATAAAATGATAGTGATGATGGAAAATATGACTAATCAGAAAGCTGTATTAACTTCATGAATAAAATTATGCTTTAATGTAAACTGAGGTTCTTAAGTGCCTCATTTTAAAAATGTGTTTGTTTATTGCACTGGAGCTTGTAACAACTGTGTTATTTCACCTACCAGCACACTCCAGCAGTTTCATCTGAAATAGCATTTTCACTCAAACTAGGTTTTGGTTTTTGTTTTTTTGGTTTTTTTTTTTTAAAAAAAGAAGATGAAATCAAAAAGCTGCTCTGTGACACTGATTTTTGGTTTACTATATCACTTACATCAGAACATAAAAAAAATCTGAAAAAATGGAAATGCTTTGATTTTTGTCTTTGAAATTACTTGTTGCAAAATTATTTTCATTTTTGAATTCTCACTTTTCCACTCAGAACTGGAATAAAGAATGCAGAGCCCTTTGGGTTATCAGGGCAACACAGACCAGGTGCAGAGGCTGGTGAGGGCAGCGGTGTTGCTTGTTCTCTCCCCACCACACGTCCCTCTTCCCAGGTCCATTTGATCTGAGTTTGGCATGTCCCTGTGGATTGATTCTCATTGCCACCAGAGCATGTATCTCTTCCTGATTTCTTCTTAGCTGTTCTGACTCGAGTTTCTACAGTTGTAGAGTCAGGCTTAATATTTTTCTGTGCTGTTAGGAATATTCTGCTCTCTGTACCCTTGGAGAATTGTAGGAAGCTGGTCCCTGCACTTTCTGCATTAACCCTAGGTGGTTTGCTTCTGAACAAGCACGGAGTGGACTCTCCAGAGTTACCACTGTGTGTGCTGTGGGCAGGGGAGCCTCAGTGACAGCCCCATTCTTGAGATGACCCCCACCCTGGGGGTGCCTTGCTCCAGCAGAACTCAAACACCACCTCTGATTCAGGGGCTGTGTGAGCACTGCCCAAACATTCACTCCCTTAAACTGAAATGCAAATCAAAGGCTGCATCACACAGTCATCTCTTAAACAAGGCAGCTGGGGAAACTTCTTAAAGTCTATAATGTCTGATCAACTTCGTTTACTTTTTTAAAAAAACAACAGCTTAGCACTGTGTTGCAGGATGATGGAAATCGTATTCAGCATTCCCAAATATCATCAGCTGTCTTCCATGCTTTCTTCAACATCTTACTGTCTTGCAAAGAAGCAAGCAAGTTGTAGGTATGGAGGCTGAAGAGAGGGATCTGGGAAAGGCATTCCTACCCCTTTCCTCCACCCAAGCCTTTCCAGTTCTTCAATAGCGTTGGACCTCTTTTCTCCTCTCAAAACATTCTTAAATGGAAAAGTAGGGATTTGTTCATATAGTTCATAGCAATTACAAAGTAACTATTATATAAATTTGGTGGGATTTTTCTCTTTTTAATGAGGTCTTTGACAAAGGAGTTTTGAGCTTATGTGGGCTTCCTGTTTTGAGCTTCATATTTTCCTCAGGGGGGAAAAAAAAAAAAAAAGGAAAAAAAGGTCTGCTTTTTTAGGGCCAGCTGTTTTATATAGCTAAGTTAAAACATGCCTGGAAAGGCTGTGGTTATTCTCCTGTCTGAAAAATAATACACTTTTTTCTTCTTCTCCCCCCCCTTTTTTTGTAACGTTTAGCATATTTCCCTTTAAACGTGTTGTTTATTTCTGTATTTTCTGTGTGTGAATCTGCCACCACCATTAGTTTCTTTGAAACACTGGCTTCAAAAGTGGCCATTGGTTTCCTCCTCTTCCTCAAATATTCTTGCAGATGTTGCTGTAAATCAATTACAGTGCCGACATAGCATTTGGCTGCCTGTCAAATGTGCCATAATAACGCAGCTCAGTAAAATGTGGAATTTCTGAGGTACTGCTTGTAATTTTTTCAATGGTGTTATAAATTCCCAGCCATGTCAGCACAGGTGGAAACAAAGTCATAAATAATATGTGTGTGTGTGCACGTGCACGCACGTGTGTGTGTGTAGAGGGTGGGGAGTAGAAGTTGCATGCACTTATTCTTCCTAAAGGGTTCCCTAGGTGCTTCACTGCTTCAATGATTTAATTCAGCTACTTGAAGCAAATTAAAAAAAGAAATCCTTTCATTAAAATCAAAATAATCTTGCTAACAAAGTTTTAGAGAGAGCATGTGTGCATGCAAATTAAAGCAAGTAGGCTGTCGCTGCTATGGGTACGAGCTGGCACTGGTAAGCTATGCCAAGCTTCCCAGTAGCCCTTCAGATAATGATGAAAGAGCCGTTTCAGTTACCCACTGGGAGCTTCTGCTTCTCAGAGGGCTGAGCCGAGCTGCCCCTCGTCTTCAAGAGAACCCAGCAGTGAGCTGGAGCACTGTGCTGATGGTTCACAGTGCTGGGCAAGGACGAGAACGTGCACTGTCCTGACATCTTTTGCTTTCCTGTTTCCTTGGGCAATCGATTCTGAGAGGCAAGATGTTTGGGTATTTCCTCTTCGTTGAGTTAACCAGTTTCGAATCCCACAGGTTTTTTAGGCTACTTAAAGGTAGAGTCACCTTTAGGAATGCAGCTAATCCAGCTGAATGGTCCATGCTGACAAGGCAGCCCCTACCCCGCCTCCCTGGCCATGCCGAACCTTCTGCCTCTCTTGTGGGAACTGATCTTTCACCTGAACACGTGCTGAGCCTGGCAAGGAGTTAGACCATCCTTTCCCCAAAAATAAATAGTTTCTGTCTGCTCCCTTTGAATCCATGAGGACTACACAGGAGGTGTTACACAACAGCTGAGGGCAAAACATTTGGTGGTATCTTAGAGAGAATTTGATGAGCTGGTTCTGCTGAACTACCTGACAGGAAACCCAGGCTCTGGGAACGCTGATTTTATGAATATCACCTCTTATTATAATCAGTGCTAGGACGTATTAGTGCTTCACAACCAAATAATAAGCTCAGCCTAAGAACTTCTTACCCACTATCTCAATTGTCACTAGAGAAACATGATTTAGAACAAAGTACCAAGTTACAGTACACAATGATATTTATAGTTCACAGATGTGGTGACTAACATTGAACTGCACACAAAACTAGCATTGAAAGAATGCATATTTTCACAGTTACAGACTTTAAAATCAGGTATCGCTAAAGGTAAAAATGAGTATTTGGCCTTCTCAATGTCTTCATGCACTTTCTATATTTAGCTGCTTGGAAACAAGATCCGGTAATATATGTATATGGTATTTTCACTTAAATTTATTTCAAATACAGTCTAGCCACTAGTATGCAACAGGATCTTCAACTGACAAGAGTTATTAGAATTTAGAATTAGCAAAATAAATCAGCTAATTTAATTGGAAACTAAACAGTAAGTATTCTATTTTTTTCTGCTATCTACTTTTTTATGGTTATCAGTATCTATACCAGCAACTGCCAAACGGAGCACACTTGAACCGAGATCCTCCCATCCATCCAAGTATTTGATTTAAGTGAAAATATATAATTCTACTCTCAGCAGACTTCAAAATCAGCTTACTTGTAAATTTTTTTTTACCCTTCATGTTGCAAAATGGCATACTGAAAAAATAGGTCCTATATAAAACCAATTGGTCCAAAAGGTGACCAAACCCAGTATAATTTCCCTTAAGTAATAAAGCAGTAGCTCCTTGTTACTGCTTCTGTTCCTGGTCCCTCTTTTGTGTCAGTGCTGAGAAGCCACATAAGACTGTCTCCCGCTGGTGAGGTCCTGCCTTGGACCTCCAGCTTGCATGGAAAAGGCAAGGGCTAAAATATGGGTTTGGCGTTGTGGTGGCTTGTATGCTTTTGTCAGAACCTTACAGTGAGAAGACTCAATAAATGTGGAGGAGAGCAAATATAGGAAAAGAGAAAGAGTGTGACCAGGGAGGAGTGTCAGGAATATAAGGAGTAGGCCATATAGATGTGCTGGGAGATACAGACTGGGAGGAATAGAGATGTTCAGCTACCAGAAAAACCCTGTAGGCTGGAGGGTGAGCAGAGATGAAGGAGAACATTTGACATTTGTCCTACTGCCACAAGAAGGGTCTACTCTGCACATTTTGAGCTCTTTAGAACAAAGTTAAATCAAACTGCTCTGCCATAGATCATTATGAAAAATACTTTCACTGTCTTGTATTAACACCACCCAACCCACACACCTGAAAGACATTCTCACATGCACAGTGAAGAGCCCATGCTGTGCAGTCTGGTCATTTTAGTGGAGGTTTTAACTCAAACAAGTGGATGCAAGTGGTAGGGCTAGGGTTCTTTCTGCTTCATTTCAGCTGACAGAAAGTTGGGCCTCTAACCTCTGGTAACTGTTTTGGTTTCCCCTGGACTCAGTGAAGTCTGAGTCCTGTAAGTGATAGGCACCTCAGGAGATGCTTCTTCCCCCACATCTTGGAAACCCATCTGAGGAGGAGCTGCACCGCTGTTCAAGGCTGCCCACAACTCTGCTGATAGCCTTGAAACAACCAGATTAAATTAAAAGCCTAACTTTTAAACATGTAGGGGTAGGTGAGTAAATTTTGTGCTGTAACAATATTTCTTCCTCAGTAGGAATGACACAAAAAAGCAAGGTTCAGCTGACTTCATATAGCCTCAATCAGGTTTATAAAGCTTGTCGTGGTTTCTCCAGCTGGTGACTGAGCCCCAGGCACCCGCTCGATCACTCCCCCCATAGTGGATGGGGGAGAGGACTGAAAGAGTAAAAGTGAGAAAACTCATGGCTTGAGGTAAAGACAGTTTAATGGGTAAAGCAAAAGCCGTGCACGCAAGCAAAGCAAAACAAGGAATTCATTCACTTGTTCCGATCAGCAAGCAGGTGTTCAGCCATCCCCAGGAGAGCCAGGCTCCATCCACATAATGGTTACTTGGGAAGACAAATGCCATAATGCCAAATGCCCCCCCCCCCCCCCTTCTTCCCCCAGCTTATATACTTGGCTTGACATCATACGGTATGGGATATCCCTTTGACCAGTTCGGGTCAGCTGTCCTGGCTGTGCCCCCTCCCAATTTCCCATGCCTCCCAGCCCTCTGGCTGACAGGGTCCAAGGAACTGAAAAGTCCTCGACTTAGGGTGAACATTACCCAGCAAGAGCCAAAACCATCCGTGTGCTGTCAATATTGTTCTCACACCAAATCCAAAACACAGCACTGCACCAGCTACTGAGAAGAAAATGAACTTTGTCCCAGCTGAAACCAGGACAAAGCTGCAAACAAGAAAAGAGATATGTAATTGTAAACAGTGGTGCATGTGATGCTGAAGCTGAGATCATTAACACAATATCCTCTTCTGTAACTTTAAATGCTCATAATAGGAATGGAGGACAGGAGGGCTAGAGAGAGTCAGCATTCAGTCCATTTTGCCAATATGACAAATAAATTACTATAGAAAATGGTCCTCCATAGAAGCCATCTGGGTTTTCCTTGTCCAATCCACTTAGAAAGGTTTTCTAAAATGTGCTTGTTCAGAAAGATAGGAATCTTTTTCTGATTTTCAGCCAAAGTTTACTCAGGACAGGTATTTGCTCTTTGGAATAACATTTCTCAGTTGCTGAAAGTAGACGAAACTGTATCCAGTTTTAGACTGCAATGTTTTTATAAAGACCAAGCATATTCCATCTCAACCTTTCTCTTAATGAGCTAAAGAATCCAAATTTCTCTACTTCCCTTTGAATATGATTTTTTATTTTTTTATCGGTTTATTACCCATTTTTGGCATCTCTTTCTTCTAAATTTATAAATCCAACCAAACATCTCTCTAAATCAACAATGGCAGTAATTTGAAAAATTAGCTTTATTCTGAACATTGAGTTAAGTATTGAACACCACCACACCACACCCCCCCCAGGAGAAAAACAAAAAAAGTGAATGTAGGTGTATCCCTTGTGTTTGATTAAAGTCCCCTTGTGGCGTCCACCAAACTTATAATACAGCCCTAACAAATTCTGCAGACTTACAAGAACTGATGTGGCTGGTGGGAGGAAGAAACAAGTTTCTGTTGAGCAGGATCACAAAAAGATAGTGGCTTGTTCTGAGGCAGGTCATGTTACACTGGGTGCAAGGTGGCCTTGTTTGAAGTCAATAGTATATTCCTCTTCTTTACATTAAGATTTTATTAGTGTTCTAGCAGTTAAGTATAGGATGACTGGAGGGGCTGGTAACAGTGCAATGGAGTACTGGGTTTAGAACTTTATTAAAATGATCTAATCTCTCCATAACACAGCCAGCAATTAATTGGCACTTACAACTAATGGAAATAAATCAATCTGATCAACATTCAAAATATGTCATTTCTCAGAAACCTGAATTTAAATGAAAAGCAAGAACACACTCTGACATGTTAGCTTGTCTGATCTCCAGTCTGTTCACACTAAATGTTAGTTGTCTAAAGCCCATAAATAATTTTAATTACACGGTACCAAATTAACATTCTAGCCTTAAACCTGAAATGATACATACAGAAGGCAGCAATGAAAGGAAAAAAAAAAAAGCCTCAGCTTTCCCAATAAAGTGACTAACTAAACAAACAAAGTCATATTCAGACCACCTACATGTCCAACATTGTAACTGCTCCCTTCAAAACTTAGTGGTTTTGCTTTTCTTTTTTATCTCCCTTTTGCTTTCAGCCGAGACACTTATGAAAGAAACATGGTCTTTTCTGAGTTTACAATCATCTGAATTACAAAATGTAATTCTCTGTCCGTGTCCTGACATGAAGCTAAGGCCAAGCAGGTGAAAGCAGGTTATTCTTTGAAAGGGTCAGTCCTCTGTAAGCAGAAGTAGCTTCACAGCTTTCTGCAGAGAATTCCCCAGTTCCAGGTTATTTCACTCCACAGGTCCAGCTTTATGTACCAGATGCTTCTTTTTTTTTCTGTTTTCCTCACACTCATCACAATTTCACAAATAGGGCAGGTGCCTTTGCTCTGCAGCTGCGGAATTAATCTGTGTTAGCTCAATAGGTGCTTACTTCTAGCTTTGGCTTTGGTCTGATTTTTGCTTTTGTGTATTTGGTGAAGGGTTTTGTCCTTACATATTGGGCAGCCAGCAATATCTAAATGGGATTAGTTTTCTCACAACAGAATGCTTAGTTACCTATTAATACTTCCCTAACTGAAAAGGTTGTTCAAACTCCTCATCAGCTGAGCACAAAACCATCTAGAGATACAAGAAATTGTACAAATTGAGAAAGAAAATTGAAGTCTTTCCTTTTTTTAATTCATCCTATTATTCCTGAAACACTTGATGAGAGTGTTTAAAGGGAAGCATTGTCATCCTTGCCTTGCAGAGGCTGGCTGAGCCCATGGTCCAGATGGTCCTTTGGAAATGCCTGTGTTTCTCTAATGACAACGAAATGTCCTTGGGGCAGAGGCCTAGGAAAACATCTTGGGTTAGCAAGAATTGCTCCTCAGGTTTTGCTTTGCATTGCTCTTCTCTCACATGATGGAGAGACTATTTTACCACTAACATAAATTCAGAAGTGTTGTATTCATGTGTGAGGTTCTAACAGCTAGGATTTTGTTATTAAACTGGATGGAACATAAACTCTTTGTTTAAGCACACAAATGTGAAAACAGACACACGCTCCCCAAGGGCCTAATGTATTCATTCTGATTAGGAATCCTGAGAGATGAGCCCAAAGAACATGAAGCAGTATTGTATTTAATTTGCTGTTTTGTTATAAAATGTTCTACTATGCAGTTATTTATTTTTAAGTTTGAATGGGAAAATTATGTTTTGCTGCTGCAAAACTCTTATAACTTTGTACTACCACCCAGATAAATAAAAAAAAAGTTAAGGTGTTTTGTAAGATACAGAATTGAAAGAGAGATTAACATTTTTTTTCCACAGCAAATATTGTTCTATGTCAATAAAATCCTGAAAAAATAGTTGACCTTTTGAAATAGTTGCAGACTGAAAAACAGTAATTTTCTTTTCTTTTCTTTTTTTCCATTAAGTTTGAATCTTTCAGTTTTAGTTTCCTTTAGTGAAATTTTAACATTCTTCCCAAGTAGTATCCTCAAGTGTTCAGAAATGTCCAAACATCATTATCAGTTTGTCTGATGAAAAGGAAATATCTGCTGGTCTAATACATCAAAAGCCTCTTTTGTATATCAGAAAGATTCATTCCTAGCATCGGTAAACTTGCAGAGCATAACGAGGTTTCCAGGCTGGGATCCTGCAGGTGGGTGACAATATCTTCACTGTCTTAACATCTCAGTTTCCCTCTTCAGGCCTGACCTCTTTTTTTGAGTGAATCAACCAGTTCTTTCTGTAATAAAATCCAGATAAATTTCTCGGGAGGACCCTGTACAAGGCTGTTCCCAGTGGCCAGCTGGGGAAGGAGTATCACCATTCCCCCCACAGAGCCTTGCATGCCTTCAGACCAAGGTCCAGGGCTTGCAACACCTGCCCTTGGTATCATGACATACAACCATTGGCTTGACAGGCTGTGACACAGTCCCTACACCATTTCAGGGCATTACATCTGGAGAAGAAAGAAAGAATTTTTAAAAAGCTCCAGAAATAATGATATCTTAAATTTACAGAGGTGCCAAATGGAGCCTGGAGACAACCCAGGCCTACAGCTATCCCGTAGGGCTGCTGCCAGGGTTCTGTAGCACAGCATCCTGAGCAGCATGCACACAAGCCACTCTGTGTCACTTGATCTGGAGCCAGGCACCGGTCTCTTGAGTGGATGTCTCTGGGTGGTGCAAAACAAGGACTGGCATCTCACAAGAGAAATTTAGATCTTTCGCTGGATGAATTCACAGCCTGACCTTTGTTACAAACTATAACACCATCAGTCTCCATGTGAAGGCAGGGGAGAAGGAGGAATAGCTCTGGGCATCTGTCAGTTTGAGATTACTTTGGGGTCTGTTTATATCTGTTTGTTTCCACTTACTTGTTCAACAGGCTTCTGAAGAAATAACATTATTACACTTTGTTTTTAATAAAGCCGTGGTTATAATCTTCTGTGTCAAAGACTTCTATTCACATATGAGATGAGAAAAGGGAGCGAGATGGTTGTGAAAAGTCTTTAAGGAAACAAACAAGAGGAAAAAATACAAATATAGAACAAGATGTCAGCAAAGACAAAAGAAGTTTGTTTTTTTCTTTCTAGTTATGAGGTTTGCTAAGAATGAGTCCAGATAAGATTGCAGCTAAATACTCTGAGCTGGCTTTAGCTGGAACCTGAGGAGTTGATCAATCTCTGACTCAAGAGATGGAGACTCTCCACTGGGATCCTACTGTACCCTGTACAATATTTCTACAGTACACCACTATAGCACAGTTAGGCTCATGAGATAGTTTTTCATTCAGTTCTGTCAGCACTGAATATCTTCTCGTACTTCAACTGTTGTCCAAATATACTGGAAGACTTCATTCTTCATATTTTAGGGGCGTGTCATGGTTTAACCCTGGTAGACAGCTTGGTTCTACCCAGTCACTCACTCACTCCTCTCAGTGAGATGGGGAAGAGAATGCTAAGAGTCAAAGTAAGAAAACTCATGGGCTGAGATAAAGACAGTTTTAATAAGCAAAGCAAAAGCTTCACATGCAAGCAAATAAAAATAAGGAATTTATTCAGTATTTCACATCATCAGACAGGTGATCAGCCATTTCTAGGAAAGCAGGGCTCCATCATGTGTAACGGTTGCTTGGGAAGACAAATGCCATGACTCCAAATATCCCTTGTTCTTCCCCACGACTTCCATTACTGAGCATAATGTCATATGGTATGGAATATCCCTTTGGTCAGCTGGGGCCAGATGTCCTGGCTGTGTTCCCTCCCACCTGCTTGTGCCCCCCCATCCTGCTCGCTGCTGGGGTGGGGAGCAGAAAAGGCCTTGAAGCACTGCTCTGCCATAACTGAAATATCCCTGTGTTACCAACACTGTTTTGGTCACAAATCCAAAACATAGCCCCATATAAGCTACTATGAAGAAAATTAACTCTATCCCAACCAAAACCAGTAGAGAGGGAAAAGGCAGTATGAGACCATAATTGGGGAATATTGTTAAATTTGCCTAATACCATCCTTTTTAACTGATTTTTAAGTACCTTTCCTGTTTTATTCCATTGCATTTCTAAGTTACTTACAAAACGTGCAATATGACATCTTGCTCTTACTGAAATCAACTAGCTTTAGACAGGTCAGGATTTAACCCAGGAACTTCTAAGAAAAAAAATTTTAAAAGCAATAAAATATAGAAAATATTTTTGCAGGTAAATGTGTAAACCTTTAATCCATATTCAGTGACTTTACATAACGAGTACAATATGATTTGGGAAATCAAACCCTTTTAAAAATTGACAAGAATTAAAAAAAAAAATTACAGAAAAGTAAAGGTCTCAAAATTTGGAAAATAATCATAAAATCATCTAATCAGTGATCTTCTGGGGAACATTTATTCAAGACAAAATAAATTACATTTACTGAAATAATTGCCTTCAAGAAATAATTTGACCAGCTCTCCAGTTAACTTAGCACTAATTTGAGCAAAAGAAGCAAAACAAAATCGTGTCTGGGGTAGAATCTTATGTTTACTCTTCCTTCCTTGTTAAAATGCTCATAGATAATTTTTATTGGTAGCAATTTGGTGTTAGTGGATAACCAACAATTTATTACTAGGTTCATGCCATATTGCTTCTCCAACTTGCAGAAACCTATTTATTTCATGCATAAAACACTTCTAATTTATCACCTCTTGAGAGCACTTAAGCAACTGTGATTCAATTAAACCAATGTTCAATGGCTGTGCCTGTGTTTCACACTTGGCTGATAAAAGAAAAAGATGGGGTACATTACAACTATTGACTGGCTATAGTTTATTTATGGTTTTGACCTATAAGTCTTTAACAATCACCTTAATTTTGTGTGTGTGTGTGTGAAGAGTGCTGAGCTGATTAAAGAAAGCTATGAGTGCAATCCAAACTGAGAAAGGAGAAGGAAGCTTTAATATTTTATCTGTTTATGTAGTGAATTTATAGCTTGTGACTGTCAGTTCTAGAGAGCAATTTTCTTTCCTTACATGCATAACAGGGATGTCACAAGCACTAGTAGTGCAATCTTCCCTAAACTGGAATAGCCCCCAGTGCTATTTTAAGGGATTTTTATAGGGATTCAGTCTCTCACCTATTTCTGTTAGTTTGCCAGACTCCTGTGACAGGCTTTCTGGCAATAATGTAATTTCAGTTTGTGTGATCAACACACCAGAGAAAGGAAAATAGCGTTCAAAAATTATAATGGTGGGGAAACTAAATCAGACAACTGTATAGTGACTTATCAAGGTCATGTGGAAAGTCAGAGCCAAATGCCAAATGCCTTTTTTTTTTTTTTTTTTTTTTATCATTGGGCTAGGCTGAATTTGAACCCAGAGGGAAGTGCACAAAATTTCTGAGGCACCCAGTCCAGCTGAGGGAAGAACACAAAGATGGATAAACCCCAATCTTCTAAAATGCAAAAAGAAGAAAAAATAACATCACTGCACTATTTTCACCCTCTGTTTAATCTGCTGTATGGTGCTCACAGGGAAGCTTTGAAATAAAGAAACTCAGAACATGAAGTGGAAGGGTAGGTAGTGAAAGGCACTTGAGGTGCTTACTCTGCTGTATATTTCCCAGGCTCTTCTGAATGATAGCTCTCGAGGCTGTTACTTTTCTGGGGATCACAAGAACAAGGCAAAAACATATTTTGTGTTTGGCTTTTTATTAATTAATTTGTGCAAAAGGCAGTTTTTGCAGGCACTTTCACAAGCACAGTTACCAAGGTATCTCCTGGGAATGAAAACACAAAAAGTTACTAACATAAACTTTTCTGGATAAGGCTCCTGTATCACTAAATCCTCCAGCACCACACACAGGAAAGGGTGAATTTAAAGAGTGCAAAACATTCTTGTAAAGCTAGGTTTGGGAAACAGTAAGTTGGAACTGGTGGAAAATTTGTCTTTCAAATTTTATTTGGCATAAAATATCTTTTTAACAAACTTTAGATTGATTTTTGGTCAGAAACTGCAACTTTTTGTATTTTTTTCCACTTTATAAAGACATTTTCTGCAAAAAATAGAAAGCAATTTTGTCAGATGCATGTTGGTTTTGTTTTTAAGGGAGATTTTTTTTTTTCCCCAACAACTTAATTTTGTTTGGCAGGCAGTGATGATACGGCAGGGTGGCTGAGCAGTCAGGTGAGGGTGGGAACCAGTGGGACCCCAGGAAAGCTGCGGTATTTTCCTAGAGATTACCGATAGAAATTTGTCCTGAAGGTGATATGAGAATTAAACACTGAGTATGATTGATTTTTACATTGATTTTTAAATTTATTTTCTCAATCTTTTTAGTCACTGATGACAGCTATGGGAAGATGAGGGTTTTCTTTGTCTTGGTTTGGTTTTTGTTTGCTGGTTGGTCTTGGTTTTTTTCCCCTACCTAGGCCTCTGTGTTGTTGCTGCTCTTGTTATTGTTCCCGGTTTATTTCAGCCAGCTATTTGGATAGGCTTTATGTTTTACTTTGCATTGAACTGTTGCTTTCTGGCTGTGGCTTCCACCTCTAATTTTGTACATAATGAACAAGATAGAAGAAAAACAAACACAATAGCAAAATATGTCACTATCCTTTGCATCTTTTCCATGCTTTTTGCTGATCATATGCACATCATTTGTAGTGCTGCCAAGAGCATCTCAGCCTCAGTCAACTACCTTTGGGATTGTAATTCCTTTATGATCTATTTTCCTATTTATTTTGATCTGAATGGTTTAGTAGCACAGCTTGGAAAAGATACAGGCAAAGGTCTTTGGACTAAGTTTCTGTTGAATTAACATGAGCCATTTCACATACCATTGGGTATTGGCATAATATGTTTCGGGCTGGCAATTGGCCTTGAGGACATAAATCAAATTCATTTATTTTCTTTTTCAGCTCCTATCTTACTTGGGCAGTAGACACTCTTATCACAAGTTAATGCTATACTAGCAACAGATTACAACAGATATTAGTAACAGATACAAGAAGTTCATTTGCCTATCTTGCTATTTATCCTACGTATATTAATAGAATATGTCTGCTACACAAAATCCACTGTATTTAGTTTTCTCTCCTTTAGTCCTTGCATATGGAGATGTAACTGCATGGGTTTTAATTTTTTTTTTCATGAGGAGAGGAAAGAGAGACATGATCTGCATTATTCATAGGGAAAAAAGTATGGCCAAGAGGTAGGTCTGGTGAATTGAAGGAAATCACAGGGAAAATCAGTAATTAAATTTAACAAGCAAAAGTATGTATATAAGAGCCCAGTACAGCTCTCTCTGAAAGGCTGTATTTCAAAAGACACCTGTAAAGTCAGAGACAACAATGGTAGTTTTCAAAATGTCTCTGGTGTAGATATCTGTGCTTTAGAAATCTGTACCTAACATGGTATTCCAGTCTCCTTTTGCAGACTGCTATGAGAAATAGCTACTCCTAGAAAGCCTCTCGTATCACCTTGATTAACAGATTTAAAACATCAGATAGAATCTGATTTATTAAGCCTTTTTCTCTCCAAGAACAATAAAAAGAATCTGAGTAACTCAGCTGTACCTGCCTGTTGCATCAGTGCTTAAAATTTCACTGTGATTAATCCCACTTACAGTTTTATAGAAGTTGAAGTTTTGCACTAATTTTTGATATTGTGATAGAGTTGTGTTCTTAAACATGGCATGCCTCATTATGAAAATAGTGCATATGTTGTGTATTCATGATCCTTAACAATTCTGCAGTGAATGAGAATTAGATATTGACCAGTATGCTTCAATACAGATACGAGATTTAATCACATGCTTGAGTATGATCGTCAAATATTTATGTAAATGAATCAATAAAGATTATGATAAAGGTAGCAAGACACACATAAAAATTATTTAAAAGAAAAAAAAATTTCTTATGGAGTTAAAATTAATAGTGTATCTATGTATGTACACTCATGGATATAATCTTAGACAGAAACTTATATCTGTGACTTAGCAGGTGGCAAGAACATTGGCAATTGCTCAAAAATGTGAGGGTGGTGGTTGCATTGTTCCTGGCCATCTCAACTGATGAATTAAAATTAACTTAATTTAAATAACAATATTTAAAATATTAAACTGAAAATATTTCTTGTCTGTCTAGCTGCAGAATTTCTAGATGAAAGGAGCAATTGAGGTAGTAAAATCATAAAGCAGTATAATATGAACCCATCACTGTTGGGGAGTGAGATTAGTGCTGCAAATCTCTGCCATCTGCTCCTTCAGCTTCTTGACCAGGTTTCAAGGCAGGCAGTATCCTCCCTTTTGTCCTATTAAAAGTGACATGTGCTGTCTTCTGTATCAAGGTATTTGATGCAGTCCAAACTTTAGACATTCAGAACCAAAATTAAACAGAGCGGTCTTGGACCAAGCCATAGGATGTTATTGTTCAGAGGTTGTCCATTGAAGCATTAAACTCACAAAATGTAAACTCAGAGTAGGCAGTGCTAAGCTGAGCTATAAGAACCAGTCCTAAATGAGCCAATATGTGTACTAGAAGACAGTGATGTGAGGTTTTTTTCCATAGTGTTTGAACCCACTAATGAAACTCTTTTGCCCCACATCTTTAATGTGGTTCAATTAAAGTTAACATGGTATTTCTACACTGCTTTGCCCTGCTCATGTGTAGCCATGTCTTCAGCAGACTTGTCCAAGCTACAGCAAAAGATGTTTATACTCATGAAATCTCTGCAACAGACACATATTCCATGGAGAAAAGTAAGGCAAAAAGGCAAACAAAACAATTTAACTATAAATATTTTGTTATTTTTAACCTGGCTTCCCCTATCAAAATTAAAAAGTTTGATGATGTCCTTTTTAAAGTGAATTTGCTCAGTATTTCTATATACACTCAGTATAGCTGCATACATTGTTTCAAAATACCATTTTCTTAAAAAAAAGCCACCATTTGAATATTTTAAAATGTTTTGTTAACTTGCCAGAGATTTTTTTTGTTTTGTTTTGTTTTTTTTGTTTTTGGGGTTTTTTTTTCTGTTTTGTTTGTTTGGTTGGTTGGGTTTTTTTTCCCCCAGAGCTATATCAAGGATCAAACATTACTTCATTATCAGGTTTTTAATGCTAAAGGTTACAGGCTCTGAACAAAGGTTCTCATATCCTGAAATTATAATTTTGAGGAATGTGTATTTAAAGAATATGTGTTGTGACATACCTGAGAAAACATTTAGGAAATATTTTTTTTAAAGTAACTTTATTTAAACAGATCTATATTATATTTATAATATAATATTAACATATATTATAAATCTATATTATATTTATAATTGCATTTAATCGGCAAAAGGAAGGTGATTTCAGAAATCCATTTGCTCAGCAGATTCTGTTCCTTTTTTTCTCTTTTTCTTTTCATTGTCTCTACAAATCAACAAGTACAAATACCTCATCTAAAGAATAGCAAAGGAGGTGTGAAGACATGAAGAATCTAGGTGTACTCATCACTGGCTGTTATATTAAGAGAGCAAAAGAAAATTAAGAACCTTAGCTACACAAAGATGGGGTCAAGGGATGACACTTTCCATTAACAGTATAGAGAACAGAGGTGAATGAGCAAATCTCACCAATGAAAGAGCAGAGACAGGGTGAGGGCTAAGTGAGCATCTGGAATACAAGGTCTACATCAAGCAAATGCAAATATCTCAGCTACAGGTCCTTCATAGCCATCTTCCATTCTTTTATTATTATCTTTGTTACTTTAATTGCACTGGGTATTGCTCCTTGCTGTATAAACCACAGCTTCTTTCCTTACTGGAATACCACTGGTTCTGTGGTGTGGTTTGTTTAATTTCATAGCACATTATAAGACTATAATTTATTTTGAATTTACAAAATATAGCAAAATTTTTGACCTGGGGCCACAGAATATCCTGTAGTGGAGTCTGTGCATTAACTCAATATTTCTTCATGTGAGTAAGTAAAACATATTCTCTGATGCAGGAGGAACAATATTTAAAATATTAAATATATAGAATACTTTCAGGAAGAAAAAAAATTAACAAAATCAACTAATGCACAACCAAATTAACTACACCTAAAAGCTGTTATTAGCTGCAGATTTCCCCTGATGTGGTATGCTTTTGTGGTGTCAATGCTTTCCTTTGTCTCATTTCTCTTGATGCTAGCAGTGTTACTTCCTTCTTGCCTGGTAGGGTAGGATTTCCAGCTGGTGAAAATTAGTCAGTCTGTCGGACTCTGAATCATCTCTTTAAAGAAATCAGCCAAGCTAATTATTTGTATTCTAAAGGCATTTTCACCTTGTCGACCACGTTCCAAAAGTGTACTCAGCATTGGGCAAACAAAGCAAGTTAATGATGTGCTGTTTGAAAGTAACTAACTCGTCAGCCACTGTGCAGTGGTGCAAGTTCTTGGGGGAAGAGTAATTTGCATTTCCTTTATTTTTAAGAAAAGGATGCACTGAAAGAATGAACTTGTGTGTGTGTGTGCATTAAAACAAAGGAAGAGGTAAACAATAGTTCATGAATCACAGAGAGCAAAATTCAGCTTGCTGTAATTCCACTAGACTTTCAGGCCAAGGTGCATGTCTTTTGTCAAAGACACTGCAGATGGGGTTAGAATCCAATGTATGATGTCGGACTCTTTTCTAAGTCAAGGAAGTACATTGCCTTTTTTCAGGTGATCATTTCCAAAGACCTCATACAACACCCAGAAATACAGAACACTTACTATGTATTAATTTTATGTCAAAGATTTTTCATTATTGCCTAGTATTAATAATACCACAATTTTTATGATGTTAAAGTATTTTATTTTGTATTATCACAAATTCAAAATTGATTTTAATTTGTTTAACTTTTGTTAAGGATATGTATGGACACACTACTTTCAGCTCAATAAATGCAGCTCTGTGTGTGTGTGTGTGTGTATGTACGTACCAGGACAAAGTAAACCCAGTCTATATGCACTCAATTCACTCAGGCCTTTGAACTGAGCCAGTAAAGAAGGCAGCTTGTGGCAGCCAAACCTTGAAATGTTAACAGAAGCAGCTAAAGAATGTCTCGCCAAGTCAGCAACATCACTATCCTGGTTGCACCCATAGCACTAAGTGCTGCCAGTGAAGTAGGTTGCAGTGCTCGGTTTCTGAGCCCTTTGGCTGCCAGGAAGGCTTTGTGTGTGGCTGTGTAAGTAACTATCAGTCCTTGGCAAAGGAAGGGTGGGTACTAATGCTAGTGTGCAAGGAAAGAATGAACAGGTGAGAACTTTCAAAACTGTGTTCTTTTCCCTCAAACACCACTGTCTGCCGTCCAGGAGCTGGGAACGGCACTGCAATGCTGACCTCAGTGCGGTCAGAGTTTCAGTTGTTTGCAGTGGTCATTGAGCTCTGTAATTAATTTGGCTACATTAAATCATCCAGCTGTTGGGTCCACATTTTGCCCTCAGATGCATGTGTGTGGCTTCCATGTTTCAATGAGAACAGGGTATGCGTAGCCAAGGATAGAATCTGGCTGTATGTATACACATATGTATACATATGGATCTCTGTATATACAGTAAGCATAAGGAAGAAAAATACATTTTCCTGAATGATAGTATTAATTAGCTTCCCATTTCCTTTCTGTACCCTGTAGAGTCCTGGGCTTTGGTGTTTGGCAGTCTTCTTTAGGAAGCATGTAGGTCATTTGGTGACTCTGTTTCAACCAAAGCAATGGGATTGATCCAAGCTTTTGTCCTAACCTCTAGCTGAACCACAGCCTGAACTGTTTGGAAATGTTAAAGGCAGTGAAAGAAAGGGTGAGAGAGGGGAG